>NC_142243.1:18639602-21107102 GCF_052056855.1 Sturnus vulgaris | reverse complement strand
TCTTGCTTAAAGTTCCCTACCTCAGCTTACCCCATTCCCTAAGGTAGTAGATGGTATTTTGCAAATTCAGTTTTTTTGTTGGGAGACTTCAGCCTTTTGCAAGCAAGATCCTCCTGTTCCATGGGCAAACATTTCTGCATGTGAAGCCCAGAAAAGAGAGCATGCCATCCTGTTAATATATATTCAAAAACATTACAGTGATTTCTACATAACAGTACTGGTGGTACAGTTCTGTTCTATCACTAATGTCTCGTAAGAACTTATTTTGGTGTAAGCCCTGAGCCAGCAAGACACGACACCAAGAAGAAAATGCAGAACTTAACAAAATCTTTGTGGTGAGTTTCTACAGTGAAATGACACAACTGAGTATGCGGAGAAACACAGCAACCTAACAGTTTAACAACCTTAAAGTTTAAAAGGACATGAAGACCTAATACAAAAGTATCAGTACATCTGTCCTAAGGGCATTTCAGCCAAAAAGATCAATATCTTGGGCCCCTTCATAAGCACAGACCTTCTCTCTGAATCCTACAGTACTGAAAATACCAATATAAAGCAGCCCTAAACAAAAACTCCAACAGAGAAATTCATCATCATCACAGTCAATGCTTCAGAACTTGGCAACAGAGGATGCCAATTTAGATGGGATCAGCATGAAATACATTCTAGCTATTATAGATTCTGGACTTCTTCCCAGTTTTGCATTTAGTAGTCAAAGGAAGCAATGTACATTGAGAAGCAGTGTCCACATACTCTGGTGCCCAGTACCAGGGTGTCTCCTTAGAAACCTTGCCTTGACCACCAAGCAACTTGTGACATCTTGTGTATGTGAAAGGCAGGCACATTAATCAATGAAGAAAAAGATATATATTCATGTATTTACAAACATGAGGACAACAAACAGTGTAACTTTCAATGCTCAAAATGGAGAGATATGCTCAGATCCAAAGCCAGATAGCTGTGCTCTTAGCATTTCCCACTTTGAATTTCCTAGCAAAGAATGCAAGAATAGATGAGGTTAAGAATAATGGGTGATGAATTAAAGAAAAAGCAAGAGGACAAGCTTAACATCGCTGTTAGCAACTTCAGTAACATGAAATTTTAGCCTTCTCTAAAAAAAAAACACAGATAAGAAGGAACCAAGGAGCTCTTGAATATTAAGTACTAATTAAGGAAGAGGGTAACAAAACAACAGAAGTATCGTATCAATTAAATTCCTTATATATATCCAAAATTCTAGAATTCTAGAGAGTACTAGTAAAATTGATCACGAGAAAAATACAATAAAATTTTCCTGTATACACAAATCCAGCTTTCTCTTCCCAAATCAGGGAGCTAGCCATAGGTATCTCCAATAGGAAATTTCTTCATCTCTCACTTCATAGCTATATAAGGGCTTTTGTCTGCATACTTCTCTTTTTCTGATAAGGAAGGACAGGGGCTTCCAAAATCCTTCTTCGAAACAGAAATCACAAAGGCAATCACCCCAGACAGAGGACTGATGTCCTGAAAGGCAGCAGACTGGAACTGCTGTTCCAAACCACAGTCCCTAGATCAGACACTAGGCTTGTTTTCTCCTTATTTTTAACATGTTTTTTCCTGAGCAGATAGAGAAAACCCTAGCAGCCTGAACAATCCTAATTCCTTTCCATATGTTATCTTCCCTGACAAACATGTGAAATGTATACAACTTGCTTAATTCAGGGCCTTCTCCCACGCAACAGCTCCTTTTTCTTATCTAATGCAGCAGTGAAGTCACGAACACTAAACCTATATTATCACTGCAATTTCCACAGCAACTGAATGATTAAAAGCTTAAAACTGGAAAGAAATTGTTGAAGAAAACATCCTCTCAAACAGTGATGTGATAAAAACAACCTATAAAAAGAGACAGTAAGTATCAGAATTGATAGAATATATTCAGGCACTTCTTGAGGATCAGGGGAACTGGAGAAGGGAAGTAAGACAGCAGAGTAAGAGCAACAAGTGACCCAGGATCAGTCTGATGTCTAATTAATAGGGAGGTCTTAGATCAAAAGGTATAAGGTATACTAGATGAAATCAATTAGAAGCTGTTTTAAAAGACTTTTAACCAAGGAATAGAATATTTAAAACATCTGACAAACTCTTTATTTGGAACTCTCAGCAAATAGTGGGTATAAAGCAGGTAGATTATTCTTGGGTTTTACAGAGTAGCACAGCAAGGAGCTCACACTGAATCAAAGACACATGACTCAGAGAAGAAGCACAGCTGCAGATGAAGGCGGGGAACTGAAAGCACTGCAAAAGATGAAGTGTTAAAGGGAAGCCTGCTTCATTCTCACACTATTTTATATAGAGTATTTGCTAAGTTCTGGAGGAGCTTTGTTCTGTGCTACTAGTGAGGTCCTGGAGGGAGGAATGGGACATAAAGGTGAAGAGTGCTGATATTTCCTCATTTAAGAGCAAAGCAGAGATGGCTGAAGAGACAGTCCTTGGGCTGATGAACTCACCCAGGGCAGCTGGGGTCTCTCTCACGTCCTCAGACAAGCCAGCCACAGTCAGGACAGGCTATGCCTGAGCCATAGCCCTGTCTGATGTACCTGGCTCCCGACTGGCATGGTGTCAATGTGTCTCTTTCAGACCTCATCTGTCTGGCATGTACTTCCCTGTTGGCTGGTGGCACTGGTGGGCACAGGTTCAGAGCCAGAGTCACTTGTCTGCACCACTAGTGTGTGTCCTGCCATTATATTCTTACAGGAAGGATTTAAGTCCAAAGCAAGAACGACTTAGATAACTGTCATTTCCAGAAGATAAACCACAAACAAAAACACACTTTCTGGATGGACAAAAAGCCTGTGTCCTCGCTGTCTAGAAGTGCAGGTAGGAATGGGCCACTCACAGATGTTAAATAATGCAACACTTCAACTCTGCTTCAAGAATCCCAAAGGAAAGTGGGAAAAGATCAGTGGGAAAAGAAAAAATAAAACCAGCAAATGCAGGGGTAAATTCCACAAAGAAATCAAGGCTGGTATATAGGTATGCTCAAGCAAGTCTAGTGTAAATCTGTTCTTTTATAGTCCTTTGTCTTCTTTTAAACAATAAACCTCCTACTTGTTTTTCAAATGAGTGCAAACCAAAACTACTAGTTACTGTGAAAACAGCTGCTTAAGTGCAGCTCCCTCCCAGTTTTCTAGTACTAAATTTATTGTAAGGTATATAAAAAACTCCAGCATCTTCAAGGTTATAATTTAGGAAAGTAAAAAAAAAGACAAAAAAATACCTAAATGGTAGCATTCCAATCCAGAATCCCATCTGTCTTCTTAATCTTTTTGAGATTTTACTAAGTTTAAATTTTCTCTGAGCAATCCTTCCTGTGCCATCTGCTCTATGAACCCTACTGCCTCGTCTGAAATACAATTAACCTTAAGAAAACTATTTCTGCATTTGTAATCCCTTCTTATACTCACAACTGCTCTTTACATTGCTGTGAACTCTCACTTAGGGAATGGTTTTCTTCAGAACTAATATAATCACTGCTGTCTTCTATAACCAAACTTTTGAAAAGTGAAAAGCATTGATTTTAAGCGATTTGGGTCTTGGTTTGTTTGTTTCTTGTGTTTTTTTAAAGTCAGTAATACAACATACAAAGTAAAATCCTGAGCGACCTGAGCAAAGGCAAACTGTCAGATCCTACATAGTGGAAAAAACAGAGAAAAGTTATGACACAGATTGGATATCAAAGATCACAATCCTATTTAGATCCCAATCCTGCAATTTGGTTTCTGTGCACACACCCCTCTGTCAGGCAGACTCCCACTGACGTCTGCTGGACAGATGATCTCTTTTGGGACACAGGCAGCTGCTTTCACTTAGCTTTTCCTTTGGGGGTCCCTTATCCGTGGACAATGTCAGGATATTACCAAAGAAAGAGATATTTAAATTATCTAAGTTTTGATTAGGAAACTTCCTACTTATTTAAAAAATGCCACTATGAACTTTATGTAAAATTGTGTCCTCAGTTCTGATTGAGGTTACTGGCAACACGCCTAACTCTGAATCCTACGTGCCAAACGGATAAGCCTTTCTGTCTCTTAACCTTTTGCTCATGTGTGAGGTCAATCCTCAGCCAAACAATAGGATTTTCATTTATCTAAAGGAAAACATTTTCCTAGAAAAAGGAGTGTTCCCCATGCTTTAGCCACAGATGACAACTCCAGCATAGCTCTCAAGTAGCACCTCAAATACCAAACTACGTGTGCTTGAACAAGATTCACAGTGAAGATGATGATATCCTCTATTCAGAGCTGATTCTGGCCCTCACCACAGTTAAATCAATAGTGCTACACAACCTTCCCCTCCACCACCTGGTTTCACCTGGGGTGAGTGTCCCCCACTGATGTCCAGAGAACCCAACCATGCAGAGGGCGGGACACAGGAGGTTTGATCAGTGACTGTTCAGCAATGCTCCACATGATACCAAGGCTGCTGCAGTCCCTGGCATCAAGAGAAAAGTTCTACACTAGTCAGGAATCCAGTAAGGACTACACACCACAGCTTGGTTCTCAGACCCAGATTCAGAAGGGATTTAGAAACCAGAGAAGTTCAGAGAAGAGACACATAAAAACCCAGGGGACAGGGAAGCAGCCTTGGGACTGGCATCTGAAGAACATGGCCTCCCCTTCTTGCAAGAAAGGCTGGATCACTGTGCATAACAACAAAACTGCAAAACTTCAAGTCAGCTGAGGACTTTTAGTCTTGCTGACAGAGACAGCCAGCAGCTGTACACTGAACCTCAGCAAATTCAGGCCATTTCTTGCCAACAAGAGAACAGCTTACTAGATAGTAGACTCACTCAGGCTGTGAGAAAAAAAATTGGGTTAGTAGCTTTAATTTTAGTTCTAGGTGTTTAATTAAGGCTTACAATTAATGTTTAGAGTTAAGTGAATTAATGTTTGATCCTAGAACATTTATGAAGCCAGCCCAAGTGGTTGGTTGTGGTGCTTCTTTTTAGCACTGCAATCTGAATTTGCTAAAACTTTAGAGGTCAAGAGGATGACTATCAGTAGGGTCCTCCACACACTGAGTACTTGCAGTGTGAAGACTATAATTAACTCCACACCTCAGAAGTCAAGAGGGAACTTTGTTCCTCAAATGCACAATTGATTAATTTCTGAGTTTTTCTTTTATTCCTCTCTCTTGCTCTTCCTCAGAAACAGTGCAATGGCAACTGCACATTCCACTCTCTTGGCTGACACTAGAGAAGCCCCTATGTGATGCCTGACCAGAGCATTCTGTTCACCTCATCTCTGTGGACAATCAGGATCCAGGATTGTGGAGGAAGCTACACTTGGGTAGCACTTGAGGCTTTTTCACCCTTTTCTGCAGCTCAAGTTGATTCATCCGTATTTCTCATCTAACATTCCTTCCTGCTCCAAGTGCCTCAGGCATTGCTGGCACTGTGGCTGGCTCCCCTAATGCACAAGAATTTAATTTCCAGGGGATTAAAATCGTTTATCTTAAATAAAATAATTAGTCTTAATCCTCAATCTTCAAATAAAGCACAGTTGCCTGTGATACGAAGGTCAGACAGGTGCCCTACTTACCTCTTCAGGTTTAAAATCCATTAAACAAAGTGTTCATAAGCTAAAATGATAAATACATTAATTTATCTCACAATTCATTATCTCCAAGCTGTAATGCACAAAACTTTTAGTAAAATGTGACAAAAATAATTCTACTGTATGAACTAGAGCGATTTATGCCACATATGATGAAAACCAGGCTACTATACAACCCCTGTATTCAAGGGGAGGGAGGGGCAGTTAAGGGATAATAAAATAAAGACATCCATCATGCAACAGTCCAACATGTAAAAGAAGATTTGCATATCCTGACCTGCTAGAGCCTAGAGCATTACCACCATAATTAATTTCTTGGGAAAAAAGGTAGGAATTTGCTTTAATTAAAAGAAGTGGGAGCTATATGCATTATTTCCAGATGAGACTCCGATACCCTATTGTTAAGTGATTAAACAAGCATTTATAATTAACTTGAAACTCACACGGCTATGAAACTCATGAATAGCAATAGTTGCATTTACAGGTCTGCCTTTGATCTCTACAGGAACTGTGCATGACACAAACTAATTTCATTTCCAAACCTTGTCTCTTACACATGGAATTAAATAAAATACTGTCATGGAGCACAGACGGAAGTTGAGTTTCAAAGCTTTAGCTTGCCACACGCATAATGTAGTCTTTACAAGACATGAAAAAGTAATCCTTACTTAAACCCCTCTTTTTTTTATAATAGAGTTCTTTGAAACTCTGTTTGGGGATCAATATGGAATGAGAAGTTAATGCACTGATATTTTCCAGTTGCTCAGCATTAGAGTTCTCCATTGACTTAAGACCCTAGCTCATTTTGTGACATCAGCTCTGAGGATAACACCACACTGAGCTCAGCCATTTGGGGTTTTAAGCCAACTTTATACCTACTGCACCATCAGCCTAGTTTGGGGAGGGCAGAAAGGGAAAGCTTGGATTTGCTTAGCCACAAAGGCACGTGTTACATTTTCTCAGAACAACTTTAGCCTAAGTCTATCAATAAAAGCATGCATCTGATGAAAGCAATTTAAAGTAGATGTATTCTATGTTTAAGCGATCCAATGTATGTTCAATGGGGCAGTGAGGAGACAAGCACTTTTTTGTTTTTTTCATTTTCAATCAGCTTTAATCTTAGGTTTAATCTTTAATTTCCAAAGCCTGTTGTGAAAGCAAAGCCAGATATCACTTTGGAAGAAGGTATTTTTACTTGGGTTGTTTTTTTTTAAACAAACCACTTTAACAATTCAAACAAACCCATCTCAAGGGCCTCTCTACATTCCCATTGCAGCCTGGAGTGCAAACTTCCACTTTCATCTCAGTAATCCACTGACGTAAGCTCAAGCACATACAGAGGCGAACTAGTGAGCTAAAATTTTATCTGGGCACTTGCACGTTCCCTTTCTTCAAATAACTCGACAGTCGATTTATAATTGCTTCATTCCCTGAAGAGGTTATCCCCAGCTGGCAGACAGGAAAAATCAACTGTAGGTGAAGCTACACATGGTAACCATCTCATTCCTCCAACCCAGCCAGCCTGAGCACAGAGCTCTGCAGAGTGATATGGAGTGCAGCACTGCTGTTCAGCTACTCCACAGCAAAACCAGGAGCATCCCTTCCCTCCCCACCTCTGTGGCCTGGCTGTGGACTCTTGCTCCTTCCCTTGGGCTACTCCACTTCTCCTTGGACCTGCTGCTGTGTTGGTTTCCATTTACCATCCCAGCACTGCACCAGCCTAACAAATTGAGTGGCTCAATTCCAGGTTATCAGGCTGAACTGCTGAAGCAACGCAGCCCCACGTGCCAAAATCAGCAGAACAAGCAGGTGTGGGGGTGGAGAGTGGTGGCCAAGTGCAACACTAGCAGAGGAAAAGAAAGGATTTGGGACCACCCCTGCTAGTTCACAAGCAATTCAGTCAGCTCTGCTGCACGCCTATGGTCACTTTGGAAGGGTACCTGCCCATCTCCTGACCCAGGCAAGCTTAAGGTCAGTATTTGGCACGTACAGTTGCAGCAATTCTTTATTCTGCATTAATTCTAAATCCCATTCTGATTCTCCAGTAACTTCCCAACCTCTACCACTGCATATTGGCACCACAGCAGTAAAATCTCCTGGCTTGGTAAGGACAGGATGCTTGTGACAATGCCAGGAAAGGGTTGGTATGGAGCAGCAAAGACTTTTGCACAGGCATTACAGAGTGTTTACAACAGCTCTTGAACACCCAAAAACCTCTACAGTCAGCTGGTATTTGCGACTGGGTGGATGGAGAAGGTTACTGTTGTTTCCTCCCGACCCTAAAAAGCTTCCTTTTATTATCATCTCTACATGCCACTTCCTGTGACTTCTGTCACAATAGTACTAAGAGTAAATGCCATCCAGCTTGTCTATAATAATATTCCTATTTCCTCATTTGGAATAGCTTAAAAATTTAATTAACCTGTGATCTAGGTCTTCCTCTAGATAATAAATAAAAACTTTAAATAAAATAGGACCCATTTAGTTCTGGATCAGATAGTTCCCTTTATCCTAACACTGTAAAGCAACACCAGCTTAATACATTGCTATTACACATTGTTTTCTCTTTCATCCAATCTCAGTCACATAGAAGAAGCCTTCTGATCCAAGTCAATTAATTTTTCAATTAATATTTTTGAACCAGGCTGCTGTACTGTCTATACTTCAGTTATGATGACTGCATATATATGCAGTGCATACATTACTGACTCAGCAACCAAAACTTGTGCCAGTTTAAATTACTGTAATAGCCATGGTGATCTTAATTCTTGGCAGGGGATTAATTTTTAGGGCCATTATAATTTCATGAGAAAAATAATTCTGATCAGATTAAAACTGTGAATTTTGAAAAATTACTTTCTATTCCCCTACACTAGAAGTCAATTATGTAAATCAGAAGTTATTGGCTCTTCCACAAATTCACAAATAATGGAAAGGTACAATTACACTTGCAACATTCATCTTTCTAAGACTCACTTTATAAAAAACCTCGATGTGACAATCGGGGTTTGACATGCTGCTCACACGCCTTATCTTGCCTTCCAAGATGGGAAGAGCACTGGAGAATAGCTTTGTATTTCTTGGTTGCCTTGCAGCTCTGATTCCCAGAGCTGCTTATCACAGTCACGTGATTACCACTGTAGCTAGAAATGAAGGTTAGGAGGTCTACAAGCCAGGTTTTGGGAATGGGTGAAAGTAACTTGGGAGTAGCCTGTTTGTTTAGGTAGTATTTATAACTGCCTATCTAAGGGGAGGTCTCTAAAAGGGATGACATTCTGCTGAAGGACTCCTGGGGTTCACAAATCAAAATGCTAAAAACCAACGAATCACAGCTTATCAAGCAGATCAGTGAATTATCTGTTCTATTTAGACATCAATCTTGATGTAAAATGCTGTGACTGGCCAGTAAATGGCAGAGGAAGGCTGAGAGGAGATGGGCAAGGGCTATGTGCCCTGAAGCTCGGGAAATAATGCAGGGTGGGACTGACCACAACTGCTGCAAACAGGGCTGACTGTATCTCAACACAAATGGCACCCGAGGGTGGCCTTTGTATCAGATGAACAGCTACGTCATTTGACTGAATCAACTGACCACACCACTGCTGAGCAGATCAAATATTTCTCCAAGTTCATTAAAGAAGTGAGAATGTCTCCCAGACTAGCACAGGGAAGGCATACATACATGGCTCAGACCAGCAAAGCATGTAAGAACTGAACAATTAGCAACATAAATAAATAAATAAAATCAAAGACAGTTGTGGGCCAGTTTCAATCCATGTATTCCTTCTCAGCAGCTGGTGATGGCAAGCATCATGATGTGAGCCTACTACAGAGACCAAGAACACGTACCACATATTGGTGCAGTGACTGAATTATTATTGTTGTTAATGTATTTCATATTAACAAAGTACAAATTACATTGGCATTGTGATTTTGGTATATTTTTTATCATTGTGCTAAATAAAAAAGCGTAAGTTATAAGTAAAACAAGTAAACTTGGTATTACACACATGGCCTACCTAAAAGAGCTCAGTCAGAGCATACAAGATCCTGGCAAATGCTCACATTATTTACTAGTTTGTCCATTTGACAACATAGAAAGAATTACTACTTTTACTCTGGCATAAGCCCATTCCAGATATTTACAGCTGTAAACAGCACTCTGCTCAAGCTCTTTCCCTTAGCAAAGAATCCCTCAAATTCTTTCATTTTACCTCGTCTGTTTCTTATACTTGTGTTACAAAACACACATCTGCTTAAAAGTAACACCATCACACAAGGCTGTTGGTGTTTTCAGTTTCACAAATACAGCCCCTTTCCCATTTACAAGCATATATGCAGAACTGAAAACACTCCAGCGGCGTGCTCTGCTTCCTTGGCACAGACAGCAACATGAATATTTTTTAGGCTACTTAGTATATGCATTAAGCAAGCATTATAAACTATTATTATACTGGTTTAAACAAACAGCTGTATGTCTGGAAAGTGATCTACTGTGTGCAAACAATGCTTACAGGAGAAGCAGGAGGAAAGCCTTTCTAAATACCCAAATCACACAGACACTAAATTAATACACAGAAGTTGCACTAGCAGGATGTGTTGGGGAAATTTGCTGGAATGCAAATGAAAAAGGAGATAAACGAGACCAATAATCAACTTTTAAAAAGGTAAAATATGCTCTATTATACGCTGTGCCCAGAATGAATATAATGTTAGCACTTGGGGACATGGTTTTTTGATGAACATGGCAGTGCTTGGTTAATGATTGGACTTGATGATCTTACAAGTTTTTTCCAACCTTATAGATTCTATAATTAGCAGATAAAAAGTTCATGTATGTTATGCACGTATGTATGCATGCTAAGTTAAACTGAAGCTAATCACACTAAAAACAGCTAATCACACTAAAAATGACAGCATTTACTTAAAAGTTTTCTTGACAGTACCGGTCCTTATCACCTCTCTGAAACCCATTCAAAAATCAAGTTTACAGACACTTTCTTGAAGTTAAGAAAATATGTATTTCATGCATGGATATCTCGTCTCTGGACATTTGTATGTATTCTGCTCTCACATTTACAAAGGAACTGCTAAGAAAAGTTACAGTATTCAACAGTTAATAATGACTTTAAAGGAACTAGCCCAATAAACTTAAAACCTATTTTACCATACTTAGTCACAAACACAATTCCAGTGAGTAATACCAGAGTGCTAACCTTCTAGTAAACATGCAAAATAGAGATACAGATTCGTCATCTTTCCTTCTCGAATTTAACAGCTGTAGGAAATCTATAAATACCAATTTTTAGCAACATATTCAGTGTCACTTCATGCTATGTCTTATTTTGACATTCACTTCTCTAAATCACTATACATTTAATTTTAAAGTTCGCATAATTTCAACATGTCCTGAGATGTGGGAAATTAGCATTCCACAATAGAAATGTAGGGTATTCTTTCTGTTTCCCTGAGCATATGTTCTAAATCAAAATTGCTCCTTACTTTTTTTGCCCCTCTTCACACTAAGACTCTGAAAAAAAACCCAACCCACATAACTCAAAGGATGTGTATATGTATATACACTCACAGTCTGCAGCACACAGTTGTACAGGAAGGCTGATTTATTTATTTCAACAGGTCTAACAACACAAGTGGTCAGTTGTTCTCTTGAGGTGGCAAAATTACTAAAGGGAAGAGGAAAAAGGACAGTAGATTGGAATTACTGCTCAAAGCCAGCCTGAATTCCCAGCTTGCCTTGTGCTACCATAACACAAGGGAGACTTCAAGCCATCAGCTGGCTAAGCACAACATGCACCGCTTTAAAGAGCACAGAACGTGGACAGGTTAGGAAACTCCACAGCACCCGTTCTGTAGGAACCAGAGGACTACTGCAAGAATGACAACAACCAGTTCAGTTGGCTTAAATGTTTATAAAGACAAAAGGACTCTGGGTTCACTGCTTTACTACAGGATCAGCAACAAATACCACAGCAAAATTGTGACAGTTCTATGTACTTACAATAAATTATACAGACACATTAACGTCCTGTACCCACACACGTGGATGCAACATAGGAGAAACAAAATAATTAAAACTGCAATTGCATTAAATGGCAACTTAAAACAGCTTATCTGCAGATTCAAGTTTCTCAGAAAAATGGCGGAGTTACTCTAATGATGAGAGGTTCAAAGTGAACAAGAAGGATTTTAACTTCAGCTTTGAACCATTCAATCAGATACTCCCATCTGAGTTGGTAGCTAAATAAAAGAAAATTGAAGCAAGTAAGAATTATTACCTGCTAATTAATATTTGCACTTAAAATTCATCTTTCTAGCCATTAAATGAATATTAAAATTAGGCTGAAATTATTTTGTAGTTACATTCACAAAATGCTTGAGCAAATAGCACATAACGGCAAGATAATAGTTCAGCTAAGTACAGCAACTCATAGGGCATAGCTACTCTTTTAAAACATGATGATTCTCATGTCAGCTGCAATATCAAAGCCAAGCAAAATAAATTTATTCTTTTCCATGAGTGTGCTTGCATATAAAACACTACTGCCTACTTTGGAATTTGGTTTAGAAATTCATTTTTGTTGCTGCCATGCTAAAACTGCAGTGAAGTGGGTGGAATTTCTTAAAATCTCTTTTTAAATAGAAACCTCAGCCAAAATGTTTTTGAGAGCCACTGCTCCAATTCCCTTGGTAGAAAGGACTTTTAGAAAATCAAATAGGTAACTGTGAAGCAGAACGGGTGAGATTTCATGATCCACTTAGGGATGCAGTGCTAAACTCGCTGTCAACACAGACAGTGGTAGAAGCAGATGGCTCTGCAGGCCATAAGCCACTTTTGCACCATGCCTATCCTTTTCCACAAATTAAGAGGGGTTTCCTGGCAAAATGCCCTGGGGACTGCCTGCTACATTAGCAGTAACAAAGCCTGGACTCTGAAGATGTGACTTTCACCTTGATAGCGCTCCTGCTGCCCAGGCTACATCACGTGCAGAAAGGCTCTGTGAAAGGGAGCTGCACTCCAAGCCAGGAATCCTCTCTGTCAGGCAAAGCCATTGCACAGCATCTTCCCAGCCTGGGTCCCTGGAGCAGTGTAAGAATGTGCTCAAGCCTGAGGGTCTCACCCAGGACTCCTGGTCAGGGCTACTTTCTGCTCTTGTGCTGAAGACTCACTCACTTGGCTTAAAATCTGCCACCTCTTTGGCTTGATGACCTACTGCTGAGATAACTTCGTGAAGATGACATATTTAGACCCTCAGCTATTAAGTTTCAGAACTGCTTGTGAAACACCTCACCTCATATTTAGCTACCTTTGTCCTGCTGTCCTCATGTTCCAAGATTCCATCACTTACTAATACACATTTTTCAAAAAAGATAAACAGAGAAAGCTCTGTTAAATACAATTAACTGTAATAACCTGAAATAAACTGATTTATACTGGAGCAATATGTCTTATTTAAACTTCATTTTATTTAAGTAGCAGTGGTAGCAAATATATTTAAGTAGCAGACCTGCCACAGTATAAGAAACAAAACAACAAAACACATGTACTTTACTTTGGCTCTCTCTACAACAGTTTAGGACAAACACTTCCAAGATTCACATGAGACTGTATCAACATGCAGAGGGAAACAGGCTTCAGAAGTTCATTTTACAAAATGTACAGGGAATTTAAAATTACTTTCTAAAAGAAGAGTTTTCATTTTTCAACAGCTTCATTACAACCCTTGCTACATTGCTCCCCAAAAGTGTCCTTCTGAAAATATGCATCCTTTTTAGATCACTTGCAGTGACAGCAGGCACACTGATTTCAGCAGCTATAACAGCTCAGTTGTGAAGTTACAAACCTTTCTGCCAAATCAATCAAACCCAGTTACAAGAAGCCCTAAAGCATGCAGAAAAACACGTTGAATATCTGAAATGTAGTATGATCAGGAAGGTCAGAGCAGCAGGAAGGCCCCTTGGTATAGCAGAGTCCTGGAGCACCTTCCTCCAGGGTGAGGACGCAGGTTGCAGCAGACTCAAACAAAAGCAGCATTTTCCTGTCATTTTGTGTGGGCAGCCCCAATTGCTCTTGCCTATGACTCAATTGCAACAGTTAACAGATGGGACTTGATCTACTCCCTTTTGAAGAAAGCCATCACCTGCCAGTCTGTTTCGCTTTTCCCCCTCCCATGGCAGTTTTTTCCAGGCTCCATACAAGGCCCTTGAACGTATAGATTACATCAAGAGTTACGAATGACACCTGAAAAAGAGCAAGTCATGACGCTTGCCAGAGTTATACTGCCATTTTTTCTGTTCCTGGATTTTAAAATATATTTTAAATAGGATCCATAAAAGCAACAAGATTAATAAATACTGGTGAATGATGAAGGAAGTCTATTAAGATGGCAGTGGGGCTGCTTCTTGGTTTAGGGTTCTTAGGAAACAGTCACAGACTATTTAGATAAAGGAGCTCTGAACTCAGGGAAAGAAAACTAGTACAGTAACACAGTTGTTGGGGTTAGCTCCAATGAAATTGCAGAGGATCATGGCTTAAGGCTGTGGGAAAATCTTACAGTAGGAGTGAGTAAAAAATCACCCCCAGAATCCTCCAGTTCCAGTACGTTGATCATTGCCAGAAAGTTCTCTGCTTCCCTTGTTATCATTGGTTCCTTTTTGCTGCAATCATTTTAATATTCCTAACTGCCCTTTCCTATTGGACCCCCTCCCTAAACTCCACCCTAATTCCTCCCCTCCCCCAAGTTTATAAATATCCCTGCCATGCCCTAACACCTGCTTTTGCCCATTTGCCCTCGTGCATGGAACTAGTCTCCCTGCACCATCTTTCTGAACGTTTGTTCAGTACAAACTGTTCAGCTTGCTGTTTGTTATTTCCTAGTATGAATGTTTTTTAGTTCCCAAAAAATTTTCTTTCTGCATAAAATCGCCGAGTTCAGTGGAGCCACCGACCCTAACAGCCAGGCTAGGATCGGTTGGAGGCTACAGAGTGAAAATGTAATGAAGAGAGGGCAGTATCTAGATTTTGTATAAGTTTAATGAAAGCCTATAAATAAATTTATTCTAACAGTTTTTTAGCTTGCAGAGAATGGACAAAACGTTTCACATTCAGTGGGACTTTCCCCTCCTATTAGATTAGATAAAAAAAGATGAATGAATGTATCCTTGTGAAAGGCAAGGTCTTTGGGCTGAGCTGGCAAGAGTAGTAAATGGACCTTAACACCAGAGGCATACAGGTGGGAGCCTGCCTGCTTACCTGCCGTGTCTGTCAGCCTGGTTAAAATGGGAGGGAATAGGAGGACAGGGAAAGAGGTGGATAAACTCCATTCACTGCAACAGGGAAACTAGAGTGAGGAGAGACGTTTACACAAAAGTCACAGGTCCACAGATGTTGTCCCTCCATCTTCCTGAAGTTGAGAAAAAAACCTGTAAATGGGTTTTCCTCCTTGAACATCAGACTCTCCTTCCTTTTTAAGTCCTTATCACATTCCAGTAATTCCAGTCAGCTCTAGATTGACTGTTGCTATTTGCTCTTACTTAGACTGGCCTTAAAAGTGACTCCAAAGTGTTCAGAAAAGCAAGGTGCAAAGAAAGTTTTTACTGCTGCACCAAGGAAAAGTTAACAGCTACATGATGCCACAGGCCCTGCTCGCTGATACAGCCATCTCTCCATTTTTCCTGATGTGCCAGGTCTCTGGGATGGAGGTGTAAGGCAGCAGGGGCAGCACACAGCTGTGCTGCCAGCCAACAGCCAGGAGCTCTGCTGGGGAAGCTGCCCCATCCCCCAGCCTTGGGCCTGCGCACTTCATTGACATCATCCAAGATTCACTCCCCTTCCAGCACATCCACCCTAGATACTGACAACATCTGCTTTAGGCCAGAATACCCTCGCCTTTTGACTCCCATTGCTCCTTTCTCTTTGCAATCGTTTGCTATGTTTTATTTATTACAGCAGCTGGATGTTCAGGTTTAAGATCCTCCTGTGCATGTGGGCTTTGTATATGCCAAGTATCATCTCCCCTTGGATATGGGGGTGTTGGGCAGAAGAAGGGATGAAAAAGAAAAGAAGTTGAGTATTTCAAGCCACTCCCTTTGATTTGCAGAGTAAGTACATCACTGCTGTGTGCCGAGACACTTCAGTCCAAGGGCTGTACACAGCTGTCATGGTGCCAGGTCACAGAACCAGGGCAGCTCCACTCCAGCCCTAGCATATTCTACACACTTCTGCCTCTTCCCTCCCACAGACACCACCCTCAGCCCACCACCTCAGGGCTGTCAGCCAGCTGGCAAGGAACCGAGGTAGGGAGGGAAGACCCAAGAATCACAGGCTCTGCCTTCTCCTGTCACAGCAGTCAAGACAAGCTGAGATACGAACTCTTGCCTACCCACAAATTGTGCTGTGATGCTGCTCAGGGCTTGCAGGACTATTACACTCATCCCCTCACAGGCACACAGTGACTCACAGCAGCACTGACTTCACACCCTGCAAATATCAAAACCAGCAGCAGGGTATTGGGGGCAGGGGAAGGAATATTGAACAGCATGCTCCAAAGCCACCCGAGCCGTGCAAAACAGCAACTCCAGTCTTGTGGGATAGGACCCAGGGAAACCCTATGGCTCTGGGATCTGTACACACTGCTCCAACAGATCCCAGGCCCATGCTGGGAGGACACCTAGGAGCATACCATCCCTCTGACTTTTGCAGCTTGTTCTCCACAAGATGAATTTTGAAATGCTGTAACCCATCTGGGTCCCACCCTAGCGAGGACTGCAAAGCACATGGTGAACCCCTTATCCCCCTCAAGCTTTGGCATAGCATGTGTGAGAGCACTCAGCATCTGGGACACTTGCAAGATAAAACTAGAGCACACTGCAATCAGAAAGGCATCTGACACTAGCATGGCTCTTGCAAACACTTAAACAAACCACAGGTTAAGTAGCGACATAAGTGCTAGAAGATGATCTGCACACTGCAGAATATGGAAAAAAAAAGTCAAATGGAAAAGATTTGTCACTCAGGAGAGATGAACAGTGGTGGAGGACATCTATACACATCAGCAATCAGATACAAAGCAATACCTAAAAACATCCAAAGGGAAAACTAGTAAAATAGTATGCTTAAATGCAGTATGTGTGTTATAAATGCATTATGTCATATAGATGCTTTTTATATCCTGCCTTGCCTCCAAAATCTTTGTGGGTACCCTTTAAGTTAAATGTCTACAGATTACTTTTATTTTTTAAAATCAGTTTAATTATGTTACTTGTGGACAGTAAAATATTTGCAATCTTTTAGACAAGAATTTTCCAATAGTTTTATTTGGAATGCTCACTGCTTTTGCAAAGGACAGCTGTAGGACTCTCACTTGCACATTCAGCTACTTCAGAAACTGCAAGCTTCAGCAAGTCCAGAAAACGAAGTTTTCTGAGTAGTCTGTATATAACTCAATGATTCCAAAAGGCTGTAAGGATTCATGCTCCTGTGATATTAGCATACCTTGGATAAAACGTCAAGCAACATTTGGAGTATAGGTCTAGACTACTTTTGAATGCTCTGCCTTTATACATCTAACAAACTAGTTCTAAATTGTTGAGAGGTTAGTACAGGAAGAAAGTAGTTAGTTCTTAACACTAATACAATTTCACTTTGAAGTAGCAGAGATCATACAGAAATAAAGAGAGCTTACCAGGCAACTGTTTGGTTCTGTACCCTACTTATGGTCCAGCTGACAGACCACAATAAAATGAGCACCCAGAAAAGCAAATTTTTAAAGGTTCAAGCACATAGACAACACCTCCAAAGCCAATAGCATCAGAAGTGTGAATATCATATCTACCTTCTACAGACTTATAAGCTGCCTTTGAAGTATTTTGGCTTTTACTATACTGGGATTTTTGGGAGATTCACAAGAGCTATTGGTGAGGAGAGCTTATTAATAAAGAGATTATTCAAGTTTTATATACCACAACATGAAGATTTAATCAACATTTGTTTTTAAACAGAACACACACAATAAACTCATAGCTTACCAAAGAACTTCAAAACCCATATAAAACAGGTATTTAGAATTATTCTTACTTACATCTGGTCTAAAAAATTCTACAATAATTTCTTCACTGAATTGATCTTTATAAAATAGTTACAAAAAAACCCCTAAATCATCGGATGTGTATGAAACTTGATTCCAAGAACATCACTTTCACAATAGTTTTAATGCAGTAAAATGGGCTGTTCAGGTCACCAAGTGACCAGACCACTCCCATTGTCAGCCTGCATCCTGCCTAGACTTGGAACCAGAGGCAGGTAGGAAGGAGACTGGCTGAAGTTTTGTAAGGAAGAAAGGATGACAAGCACTCCTGGAGTTTGAAGGAATAGACTATAGTCAAGACATGGGAATAGTTTCTCAGTTCTCAACGCTCCTCATGCCAAGGAAACTGGCATGTTTAGCCAAAGTCCTCTTTCCCACATTGCTCCCCTCCAGGGAAGTTTGACAGATGCTACAGGAAACTGATGTTTCTATTAACTTCTCCTTTTTTGTTTTGTTTTGTTTGGGGGTGGGGTATTTCTTGTACTTCAAAAAAAGAGATTGATAAGAACTTGGTATTTTGTGAGCTGTGTGGTGACCACATAGAAGTATTTCTTCATTGTGCTGAAGGGAATACTGACTCCCTGGCAAGTACGTTCACAATGCCTCTTTATTCAAAGCCAGCTCAAGAGGGCTCACAAAGGGGTGAGTGGGCTGACGATGACAACCTCTGCAGAACAGGCAGGAATCTGGTGACGCACTAATCGCTGCCTTGTTTTTTTCACTGCAGAGCCCCTTGCGTGCCTGTTTCAGAAGCCAACTCTCACCCTGCTTTGCTGCCACAGCAACAGAGAAATCATCATGTGGGAGTTCTGGAAACAGTATTACCAAAACCAAGAGATCTGGCAGTAGGTGAGGAAGAACCACTTTTACCATCTTGTGGACTCATCACACTCAAGTCTCAGAGACAAAGCACAGTTTGAGGCTCTTCCCCTCATTCAGTCTTCAAACACATGCACACACACTCCTGCCTCCACAGGTAATACTAGAGAAGAAAAATACTCCTAACTTTTCCTGTTCTTTGAGGAGATGACTGTATTCTCAGCCTAGCCTTGGGCTGACTTGAAGATCTACAAACCTCCAGAGCATCTCAGTAGAAAACAAAGACTGTTACTGGGATTCGGGCTTGTTTGCAAGGATGCTCTTTTCACATTAAAGAAAAAAAGCACAGCGAAGGAGAAAGAAAGGCTGTGCAGATCACTGAGACATCTAATTACACTTTGCTTTTTTAACTTCGGGTAGATTTGCAGCTTTTTGACAAGTCTATAATGATACAGTTTTTCATTCTGCATTATAAACGTTAACAGTCAATACCCCGACAGCTACTGAAACAGATAATAGGTCGCTGAAATTCTGTAAAGTAGAAAATTCCATCTGTGGGTAGTGTTTTAAAAATAGTAGTTTCCCTCCTGTGCTCATAGGGAGGTGAAGGTAATAGCAGGACACTCACTAAAAGCCCACTGCTTCTCTCATGCTCTATGCTACAGACAGAGCATAACTTGGCCACCACAGGAATCCAACACATTTTATCACTACACACCCTCACATAGCTCACAGCTATCAGTGATACTACCACATGGCCTATCTTAAAATTGCATTTTCATACAGGAGAAGGAAAGAATGTTTAAGATGAGACATTTACTTAAAAGGAAACAGTTAAATGGGAAATTTCTAATTTCCTTCAGCCAAGATAGAATTGAAACACATGAAAATCAGAGTACCACTTAATTTCACTTCCCCAGTGTATTCTCTTACTTGGGTGACTATTTTCCTACAAAATTTTGTGGGGTTTATGCATTACACTTCTTATGCATTCCCTCTTTAATGGAAGTACTGGCTCAGAGGCCACTAACTTCCTTGCAGTTAAATCAAGAAATGAGAGTTTCCACATCACGTGGGCTTTGCTTCAGGGCTGGAATAATCCATCATATGGTATTAATACTGAGCTAAGAAATCCAATCAGAAAGACCTTAATCATACTACAGTCGCAGGCACACTTTAGTTCAGCACCGTTCAATTTGGTGGTTGTTTAATTCTAAGTGGCAAGTAAAAACTTCTTGTACCTCATATTCCGCCTAGAAGATTCCAGCTGTAGCTCAAAACCAGGAAGGAATATTTATTTATCACCATAGGAACATAACATGTTTAAGAATTGAAGTATGTCATCTCAGAAGAGATACAGTACTGTGGTGTGGCTGCTGGAATCACCATCTATGCACAGCATGCCCATTGATAAAAAAACTACTTTGATGCAAAATGTTAGTGAGAGAGCCAGAAGCAGAACTCTGTGAAGATTCTCCTTTTCCCCTGGCCAAGCAGACACCACATCCTGGTGATTGTCAGACAGTGCTGGGAGCAGGATGATTGTACCACAATGGTCTTTGGTGACCTCCAGGTCCACTGAGGTCATTCCCCATGACTGGAACTCCTCAGGGGCTCTGCAGGTTTCACTACCACAAGAAAGCAGCAGGACTGCTCCATGCAGAATTGCTACTCCTAACATTTGGCTTGCTTTTCAGATCTTTCATCTTACTTTGACTTCTTTTCTTCATGGATCTAAAGTGCTGCAATTATGAGACCAAGCTCCACAAGTGTAAAAATGCCACACTGAGGGACATAATGAGAAATTTTATATGACATGTTTTATGTTGCCAGAAGCATTCAAATCCAACAATTCAGGGAAGGTCAATATTTCTCCAGTGACAATACAGAACACAGTATGCTTTTTTTGGTACTTCTATTTGCAAGCAAGTTATACACCCATACTAGCTTAAAAGTGAGATGGAAAAACATTACATATACCTACATAAAGATTTATGGAAAAAAATCATAGAGCAATTGGAAAAAAGTTTATGGTCAAACTGTCTCTCCAAGGAGTACTTGGAATGTAAAGGGAAAAGGAGACTGATGGAGCAGCATTTCCTTTAGTTAATTAAGTTCAGCTATATTAATTTATTAAACAGATGTCAAAGACAACAAATCATTATTTGTCAGTTTAGAACAATTTCACAAAGCAATCTCCCTTTGCTTTCTGAACACTACAAAGCTGCTAAAAATGCAATCAATCAGCCTGCTATCAATGTTGATACCACTTTGAAGGTGAAAGTGCATAAACTGCTTAGCTTTCTACGAAAATTATCCAAGGCAATAAAATTAAGCAATACTATAGTTTTCAAATGTTTCAGTTACAGATTTCCTGGAATCTCCATGAAATCAATCCAAAACACACTGGTAACAATAAAACCTCCTTAGAAAATTAAGACTCCTGCATTTGATATGCTCACCTCACCTTTTAACTACCCCTAAAAATGAAGAGGGTTGAGATTTTAATTGAGATGTTCCATGTCTTCTCACTGTATGTTTTTTTTTTTGCCCACTGTCCACTGTGTTTAAAAGAGAAAGTAGAGTGAATGTTGTACAATTTTATATAGCAAGAAACATGCCTCATACAAATAGGACTAAATTATTCTAAAACATAGTGGAAGAGAGCTTGCTGAGAGAGGTACTTTAAGAAAACATGGAGAGAGAATTCCATGGAAAAGACAGACACTAAAGCAGCCTGGAAATTGATATAAAAATGCAATCTGTTTTTTCTCCAAACTTAACAGAGAATATCCTCATCAAGCCACTTTTTCAAAACAATTGGATTCCATTTCTCCTTTGAGTGCTTTCATTCCTGATGCCTCCTAGTGACTGCACCTCAATTTCCTTTGACACTTAACCTGCACTAAATACTAGCTGAAGGTGAAAGTATCTTACTTAACAATTCCTATATATGAAAATAAAGGATAAATCACCTGAATTACAGCCAATCCCCTTCCCAAAAAACAACCAAAAAAGCCCAACCACAAGCAGAAGCCAGAGCTGTAACAGTGCATTAATTTACCACAACGTCATAAACAAAGGACAGTAGCGGGCAAGCTTTCAAAGTACAAATTTTTCTACTGTGAGAGTCCTCCTGTTTTCAATCTGTTACAGCTAAATGCCCATGCTCATTAAAAGCATGCTTCACACAAATAGGCCTTAAAGAGCAATGAAATATTTACTTTCAAGTAAAAAATGTGGTTGCCCACAAGTCAACATGATACAAGAAAGTAAGATGCAAAAGCAGTATCACTTACCTGTCAAGAATACTATAAATCAAAAAAACCCACATTGTTCCATTGTATTTTTTCCAGTACTACCTAGAATCTTTCACTTTTAGCCAACTTAAATTGGCTTAGATAACTACCATAGTTTTTGTGTCCTTAAGGTTCTTAGCCAATTTAAGCATTACAATAAATTATCAAAATTTTAGTAATCCATAATTTTGGTAATTATTTAAGAAAGTTATTCAATGCATGCTTTCAATTAGATCTCCTTGATGAATGTAGAAAAGGCTTACTACCTACCTTAGTTTGCATTTATAAAATACACAGTACACATGACTTCAGACAACCTACTTATAGGAAACAGAGAGGGGAAAAACTACAGGAGTGAAAAAAAGAGCAAATTTAAATCTTCAGAAAATGTCCTCAGTTAACTGCATGAACATTTGGCTGAAGGGATGTTTTTTCCTGAGTATCCAACATACAAGAATATGGAACCCAACCCTTACCATCATCTGCCTTTGTGCCTTGGGCTGGGGAAGGGGACAAAAGGAACAAACGTACACGGTTTTCTTCTGAGGATAGAAAGCTCCTCTGGCACACACCACTGGAAAACAGCACTGATGCAATTATCACATGGAAGCAAAGCACACAGAATTTCAAAGTGCAATTTAACCACTTTCCCATTTTTTAAAATCACTTTTTTTCTCCAAGATACTAATTTCTGGTAAGTACAAACCTAATTGGCATTATAAGCACGTAAACTTGTAATGGACAGAAGTTCACATTTAGTTGTACCAGAACTGTTCTGAGCTCCTTTAGCAATAGCATATTGATGCCACCCATTTTGGGACTCTGGATTAGGCAACACACCCCACAGAAAGGATAACATTACAGAAATTAACCATTAAGGGGCCCTTTTCTCTAAAGGAAGCTTGGTTAGAAATTCTGGAAGGTCTGCAGATTTGTCCATTCAGTACCTCTCTTGGTCTTTATCAGTGCCACTGGAATATGACTATAATGTCTGGATAGGAGGGGAAAAACTCTATTAAGAATGTTAATACTTATGGGAACTTGAAGCAAAGACATTTACATTCTTAGTAGCCTCATGACCCTGTGTAACAATTCTTCAACTTTACAGGAAGTAATGCTACAAGGAAAGTGTTCCTTGGATTCAGGAATGCTGGTTATTACTTTCTCCAAGCCTTGGCTTGTTGCTAAAAAGAGCGAGTGTGAGCATATGTCTGTGTAGGGGAGGAAAGGAGGGAAACCTGCTATAAATACTGATGCATGATGACCTTCAGAAAGTACCAGATGATATTCTAACTTGGTCTAAAACTACTTCATTTTTTCTCAAGAGAAAGATATATTTCCTCTCTCTTCTTGTTCCCAACTATCAGCTTTTTGTCCCTCTACATCTTAGCAATATCATTTACATTAAAAAGCAGCAAAAAGTCAAGTTCTTCTTCGGTTTTACTCAGATTGCTGCTTCCCTGGTGCTGATTGTACCCATAGTCTTCATGTGTCCACTCTATAGATTTACGTCTCTGATAAGTCATGATAGCTGCTTTACTGTCTTTAAACATCAACGTTTTCATAATCCACGTATCCTAATTATCTTGCCAGTGAATCTATCTGCAGCAGGTTGGGAAGAACACAAAACGAACACAATTGCTAGTATAGAAAGACAACCAGACATCACAGTTCCACTGAGACAGAAGGTGGTTGTAGCCACTTAAGCCATAAGAATTTTGAAAAGTGCTTTTCCTCAAGATAAGAAAACTATCAGAAGACTCTTCTCCAGGCAGTTCTAGGAGTGTCTGAAATGAAGTTCAATGTAAGCCACTGTCAAGCATGGTTAAGTTATATCTTGACAGCAAAGGCAAAATCTACAATGGAGCATGAATTACCATCAACCTCCTCAACTAACCACTTAAAATCAGAGAGCCTCTTAAACGGCCACCCATTTTATATTAGTTAAGATATCAACAGAAATTATGCATAATACTAGAAGTCAACCAATTCCACTACTGAATGAACTTTTTTGAAAAACAGGACTGTATCATCCTGAAAAAAACCAAACATATGTCAATTATTCCCCCACTACAATGCAGGGTATGGTGTCCTTTAACAACAAGTGAGGCAGAGAATTGACTAACCCATTGATTTCTGTCTGTGTGTTAGAGATGGGTTTTAGCCACACAAATTTAGGGTTATCCAGAGCCAGAGGGTAGGTACAGCGTACCTGATAGATTCTCTGTGACAGAATTCAGTCAGTGCTTTGACTAAAGCTAAGTATCAACGCTGGGAAATGAGGCTGAACCACTAAAATGTGCCTTTAGGCAGTTTGGGTGGTTTTTTTTAATGGCAGCTGAAAATGTTACTTTACAGATCAGAGACTCCTGAATGATGTACATGGGCTGAACTCAAACCAGTGATCCTATAAACTGCATTATCTTTTGCTGTGTTCTGCCATTTATTAGTGTGACTACTGAAATAATTAAACCTATTCACCTGATTAAACCATTATATTGACATTCCCAAAGGCCACACACCCCTTATACTTTTAGACACAGCTTAATCTACACTCAGCCTCAAAATACACAATTATTATAAATTAGCAATATTTTACTGTGGTTTGGATTAAGTTAATCAGACTTTAAACTAACAGATATATTAAAAAGAAAAAAAAAATTAAAGAATGAAAATAGGATTTGCCACACCAGATCAAGCCCCTACTGTATCTAACGTGGTATTTGCCTTCAGCATTGGCTCGATACTGTGGACTGGCAAGCAAGTGACAAAGTCAGTCTAATTAGAAAAAAAAATTACATAACATACATATATGGAAGTAAAAGAATAAAGGATAGTGTAAAAGGCAAAGTGTATTGTCTTAGATAAAATCGTGTAATACATCATGCATTTGTCCAAGACTTAATTCACTGTTCAAGGTTATAACTCTGCAAGCAGTCCAAGGAACAATTAAGAACAATGTCAAAGTACTCTCACAAGCACTGCAAGCAAGAGCAAATTTAGAAATACAACAGATAATGGTAAAATGACAGATGGGGCTCCGTCTGTCAAGCACTTATATTTGATAAAGTAATTTCAAAAGAACTAATGGAGATGAAAATTTTCCAGTGGGTGCAAGAAGAGACACTCTTCAGATGTCATCCCAGAAGAGACTTATCCTGGATATAGTTGCACTTGTACATTTATATATATATATGGGTATATATGGGCTGGTTAAAAGACTTTAGCTAAAAAAATTAATTAAGAAGAGAAGAATAATTTCTTTTTTTAACCCAAATCAAGTCACTGACATGGTGTGATGGTGGGCAGTGATGGCCTTAGTACAGCCAAATGCTGGTAAAGGCATATGAGTGACTGGGGCCAAGAACAGTGGAATTGTACCCTGATTTTCAAATTTCCAGAAGTACCAGTATATTAAATTTTCTTATGTAGTTTTGCATTGTGTAAGGTGAGAATAGTTGCTCACAATGTAGAGACGTTAGGATGTTTCGTGGTTATCAAGCAACTCTCCATTAGGGGCTTATTTAGATCATCAGGAAACAACTCCTATATCCATGTTACTGGAAGGGTGTTTTTCTGGCAAAAAATTGCTCAGTTCAGACTGAATTAGGTTAAAAATCCACATTTCTTCTAGACAGACACAACAGCCATTGGATGGCATAGTATGGCCTGTTAAGGACCAACAAAATTCTTAAGTAAAGGATAAAGAGAGAAGAAAATGAAACCAGGAAAAAAACCCTCAATCCCTTCCCCTGTGCCACCTCTTTCCCTCTCCCCTGACAAAAGAAAAATCTAGGAAAACACTTGAGAAAACTAGCCAGAAAAAGATCAGCTTGCCACTTAAGCCATAGTGGTATAATATGTACCACACTGGAGCAGTAAGCAAGGCACAGGACAAGGCCACACAGCAGATTGAGAACTTGTGCCTGGTATCAACTTTTATTGCCATTTCACTTTGAAGGGTTTCCAACTAACAACCTAACAACTAACAACAACAAAAACAAATGTAAAAACAGGACAGTCTTTGATTAAAAAATTGCTAAAGCATTAAATATTATTGAAAATAGTTATTTGCAGTAAACTTGGACAGACTTAGCTGTGTGGGGTGACTTTGTGAAGAAGGATATTCCATAACCCAAAACATTCTCACAAAATTCTAAGGTACAATTTCCACTAAGAAGCAGACAGAAAAACTGAGGTAAAATAAAATATTGAAATAAAGGCAAAGGAACATGCAGACGGGATTGAATTTCCCAGGACAAGGTACAATATACTAAACAGAAAGACTGCCATTAGCTATTTCCAAGATCATGATTTTCCAAAGACAAAATCTAGAGGTTTCTGTTGCTGTCCTGTGAAACTCAGCAATATGATGTACCCAAGTGAATACCTGTGCCAAGGTCCCATTTTTGGCACTATGAAAGGCAAAGAAAAAATTACTATATTCTGGCAGCTTTATGAACTGCTTGAAACAAATCAGACCACTTCCTTTCCAAAGCAATTTGATTTGTATACTAAATGAGCTGAGATTCATTAAAACTTTATAGATTTTGCACAAAAAAACCCCTAATGTTTCTACAATTCTGAATTACTTGAGTTGTTGGTCAAAACACTATAGCCAAATATGACATAGACTAGCTTATCTCTGTTCTGCAAGAATACGTGGATAGTCTTCTTAAAGCTACCACTTATGCTGCTTTATCATCCAAGCCTTTTACACTAAAAGGAGCACACAAAGAAACCCACAGGCTAAAGTTTTGCAAGCAGATTTGCTGGAGAACACAGGCACCATTAAATACATTTCACTCCAACTCAAAAGGCAAGGTGTGCAGAAGTCACATCTTTATGTGTTCCTAGAATAGGCACTTAACAGACATTTAACTCTTCCCAAAATTAGGAGCTAGATTTGCAAGTTTCCTTTGCTTTTCAATTACTCTTGCTATCCAGTGGTGGTTTTGTATTAGTGTTTAACAACCGAATCCACCACAAACAAGAAAATAAATTCTTCCATATTCAATAGTCATTCACATCAGTCTTGAAATCCACTTACATGTTTTGCCTTTCAATACCTTATCTAACATATTAATTACTTTCCATGTACACTGAGAATAAAACTGTAACTACTTTCAGTGGAGGACAAGTTCTTTTGCAGGAAGAATGGAAAAAATTACTTCGAAAATAGTAATCTGTATAAAAATTATCAAGGAATACTAACATACAATTCCTAACTGCAACACAAGAAAAAAGAAACTGTAAATCTCAAGAAATAAGAGTCACTTTTTCCACTTCTTGTGCTGACTTTAGTTTATTATTTAAATACTGAATCACCTCAGGCCATTTTTAGAACAGGGGTTCAGCATTCCACTGAAAAGCAAAAACTAAAAACAAAGGAAAGTATTTTCGCTGGACCTTCACTGTACTATTGCCTTTTTTTGTGTTTCTATTCTTCTCACTTGTTCTTAGTAGAAATGTTTTCAATTAGAATAAAGAACATAAAGGAAATCTTGTGGGTAGTCAGATACTGGCCTCTGTTACCAGAAGAAACACGCATCATACAAAAAGTCAAGATTTTCAAGTTCTGTCTTAAAAAGAGGTAATTACTTATCTTCTACACCCACACAACTGGCCGCCTTCCAGAACCCCACTCCTCAATTGCTACTTTTTACCTGCCTATTTTTCTCAAGGCCAAACTGTCAAGTCCTATTCCTTCCTTAAACAGGTCTTTCTATATCTGCAGAGAGAATCACTGTTCATGTTTATAACCTGTGATTGACCAACACTCTTGTGTCTGTTTCTCCTCTGTAACTAAGAGCTAGTAAGCCTCCAACTTAGAAATTGTTATTGATCCCTAAATAGACAAATTTATACTGTAACATAGTTGTTTCATTTTGTAAAGACTGTTATAAAAATCAAAGCTTTATAAATATTATTAGAAAGGTGAATGAAAACATACTAATATAAAAATTCAGCATCTGTTCACAGGCTACTGTGTTTGGTCACATAGAAATACTTTTACAATGCCAGAAGTTAAGCAAGATCTTTATGAAACACTACTAATAGCTTTATTACTACAGGTTTGGGGACATAATCTGAAGAGGAACAACACTTATCCCATTCAATACTAACAGGAGCTTATGTGCAATGTTAATATGTTATAGAAAAAAGATCCAAAACAGCTTCTGCAACAGTCTATCAAAATTTCAGCTCTGTAAGAAACAACAAACAGTCCTGAATGTTCTTTGCAACAGCCATTTCCCACCCCTTACAAATAAAGAACAAAAGTAGTATAAAATGAAAGCCAAATTCCCTAACAAAACAGTCAAGAAACATGAACAAGAAATCCCAACATTGAAATGCAATTCAAGCAAGATAGGGCAGCAGGTCATATGGATTAACCTGGGGATGGCAGAGTCTGGCCTTCAACCAACCAGCTTGATTAAGAAACACCAAGAAATCTTCCCCAAGGCCTCCCTCCTCTTCCCACCCCTCCCCCTTTCCCTTCTTTGAGAGTTTCACAAGTACCGGGATGAAGTGTTAGGTCACAGAAAGCTGAAATTGAAAACACAGCAATCTGTACTAGACAAAAACTAAGTTAATTATGCCACGAGTTAAAAAAAGGCATGACTGAGCAAGTTCATGTATAGTTCAAAAGCTAGGTAGGAATGAACATTATACAAACAAAACACAACGTTTAATAATTCATTTATCATTTCCAATCATCACACAGTGATGTTTAGATGAGTATTCAGGGCCTGAAGTGTCTACTTCCTTCTTTCTGGGAAAAGACGAAAAAATTGAATGCAAGGGAGCTGTGCCAGGTGGCACAAACTGATAGCAAGACAATAAAACAGTCCCACAGGGCTTCATCAAGCTGGGAGCTCAGGCTAGCTATGACAACCTTTTCTGTACAGGTACATAGCATTCACCTCTGATTAAGCAAAGAGAAAGACTGCTGTTTGACTGGGATCAAATACTGCTAGAATGACTGCTCACCACAGATACTGAAGGTGCAGGAAACTGTAATCAAACAGCAGCAGCAGATGAAGATGCTCATGCTCAAACTGCATAGCAACATCCCTCATCTGATGATTATTCCACAGCTGAAGGACTGCAGAGTGCCATGTGAGCACACCTCATCCCAGTCTGTGCAGCCAGGACAGTGACTCCATGCACCAACATTGCTCAACAGTTTTGGTGAAAACCAATTGGAGTTATCCCAGGTGTGGAACAGGGATCTTGCAGTAACTGCTGCAACAGCCAATGCTGACTATGCTAGATCTGAAACGAAAATACAGTAATATTTTAAATTTAAGGAGGAAATAGCACAAGGAATATGTTATAAAACTGCTTATCAAATAAAATATAGATGCCAACACATATGGCATTAAAAGCATACAAGGCAGGGCACTACCACAGCTCAGTATATATTAAATTCTATATAGCCAGAGCACTGAGTATACAGATGAAGTGTGAAATCAACATCCCTAAGACCACAGGCAAAGGTAAAACATCCAAAGTTTCTGGCAGTTCACCTGCAATCGTTGCTGTTCATATTTTAACAACAAATGCTATGAAAGCAATACAACTCTACTCAAAATAACCTGGCATACTGTATCCTTCTTGGCTGTGGTATGGAATTAATTTTGAGGAAACATGCAAGGCTTGATTTCCCAGACAGGTATCCTTCTACTGAAAAAGCAGTAAGTAAAAGTTTGACAATTTTCTTAAACACAGAAGTCTTTCCACTCTTTCTGGTCTTAACAGTAGCAGCACCTTCCAGCCAAATACAACTCAGAAAAACGAGCTTTGACTGCGACATAATAATGATATTACCACATGTCACAGGTTTTCCTCACTTCCTACTTCACTGGGAAGAGGATGGAGTCAGGCTCTTTTAGTAGTGCTCAGTGACAGAACAGAAGTAGTGGGCACCAACTGAAATAAAGGAGGCTCCCTATGAACATCAAGAACCACATTTTCACTGTGAGAGTGCCTGAGCACTGGCACAGATTGCCCAGGGAAGTTGTGGAGTCTCCATCCATGGAGATTCTCAAAAGCTGCCTGGAAATAGCACCAACTCTAGATGGCCCTGGCTAAGCAGGGAGATTAGATTGGACCAGAGGTACCTTCCAAACTCAACAATGATGTGATCCTATCTTGACACTATTTCAATGCCTACCTTTCCCCAATTTGATGGATCCTTATTTCCCTCCTTCTACTCACCTCAGTATTAACTTAACAAAATTAAACTCAAAGCAATTACACTAAGGTATATGCAAGTTGAAAAACTAACTTTGTCAGAGAAATGGATAAAATCTTCATGCCTGCAAGCTGCTCTCTTTTTCAATTTTCCAAGGTGGTCTAAAATATTATTGTTCTAAGTAATAGGACCATGTGCAAGCTACATTCATTTCACCAATACTAGAGAAGGAAAATGTAAGGGATTATCAGGTTCTAATTATCTTACCACCTGAATAAAATTTATCTTACCATACCAGCTGAATAAAAATTAATTGGTTTCTTTTCTGAACACATGACTCTGTACTGCTAAGTGTTTTCAGCATCTCTGTTGGTAATGACCCCACGTGCCCAATCTTTAGCTTATAAAATTTTAAATTTAATTTTTTTTTTTAAGTGGGTATTTGTGCAACTGCAGCTTTCACTGAACTCAACCAGATGGATCAAGCTGTTTGGTTACAACCCTGTCTATCCAAATGGCAGCAAAATACCATATTTCATGGACTTTAATATTTCAGTTGCTCTGGCAGATAAAAAGTACTGAAAGTACTGAAAAATTTGCACAATATTACTAATAACAGTGAAATCCTTGGAAACATACTCTGACTCACAATGGTGAAGTCAAGCAGAACTCAGTTTTAAGATGAGGTCAGTAAGATTCAAAAAATGCTTACAAAGTATTTGCTGAAGAGATGAAAATCCAGTCTGTTCCAGTACCACCCTCCTACACTTTCATAGGATTCATGATTCATATTCAGAACTGTGCTCCAAACATAGAAGTTAACATATTGCTGCACTTCATTATCTTTCTCTACAAAGTGAGTTGTGGGCACATCTTGCACATCACCTGTAATTTCTGCAATATTACATTCACAGATTGGAGGGCAGAAGGGCCACGTAGTATGATCCACAACATAGTACTAAGGAATTTCACCTAGTCCCCACTTCTGTTCTACATACAAGCACCAACTGCAACCATACAGACCAAGCTACTCACTCTGGAAACAACATGCAGTCATTCTGCACACCAGAAAGAAGAAATAACACAGCCTCCCTTTACTTTCAGCTCACAAATATTTGCTTTCCATGTTCAGCAGGTAACAATTATCCTGCTCCAGGCTGAAAGCAAAGCAGACAAGGTAGACTTATAAGACCAAAGCAGTGGGGAAAAAAAGAGATAAAAAATTTAAAAAACAGTAATCCAAAAATCAAGTACAGGCTATTGCTGGTGACTATAATAGCTTTCAGAAAGTCAAATAAACACAGATGACTAGCAAGGAAATCTGAAGTTTATGTAATACACAAAATCTCAAGACTATTAGCAAAAGTTAAGTGTTCCAAAGTCTGCAAGTGGCTCCTGAGGAAATAATTCTAAAATAATAATAATAAAAATTAACCAGAAATCACAAATTGCATTTATTCTGGCATAAGACCTGTATATTTCTTGGAATTAAATATCTGTCTATTAAAAACATCCATGTCTGTTCATGCTGGGTTTAAAACATAACCGGAAGACATTTGCAACATTAACACCCTTACTATCATGTTTTAATCCTTTTAAGATTCACACATCTGATTCTCATCAGTTGACAGTAAGGTCAATTTTTTTCATTAAAAAAAAAAATTAACTTCATTCCTCACTCATAATATAAACCAAGAAAGAAACGAAGGAGTTAAAGCTGTTTGGCAGCTGTTATTTAAACTCCTTTGGGTTTTGTAATTTGCAGAGCATGTCAATTCCTCCACATTGGAACTTTTCTAAAACACCCAAGCAGAGGAATGTCACAGCACCATCATCTGCTGTAAGTACAACAGTCAGAGATATGATACAGCAGAGGACCTCCTCCTCCAAATCTGTCACTTGTAATAAATTATGGTGTAGCCAGGAGCTGGTTGAGACCAGACAGACAGAGAAATCAAAATTAAGAGAATATGTACAATCAGACATGACCTATATAGAAGTGACGGGTAAGGCTGAAGAGAGCAGTATGATTTCTTAGAGGGAGAAAATATGTATGGACGAGAGACAAGGACAGAGCCAATGACTACTCAGTGAAAAGGACAAAGCAGCATAAAACCTTGAGTACTGTTATTAAAAAGTAGCAGTTTGAAGCTGTATTCAAGCACACAACACACTGGATTCTTGCTAAAGGCGCTCAAAAAGTAAAGTCCAAATATGGCACTAAAACCCAGCCACAGCACATTTAGCTCAGAGACAAGGTCTGCATTGCAAAACCTGCTGGGCAAGTGTCACACAGCAATCAGATACTGCCTTGGACCAGAATACCTAGAGCAGAATGTTTGCACAAGTAAGAAAAAGAAATGCTTATGTTTATAATGCTTCAAACAAATGCCCTTTTTCCCATAAGCTCACCTTTTCCACACCTATTGAGAAAGGCAATGACACAAACATCCATTCACTACATCAAGTCCCTACATCTGGGCAGTAAAAACCCTCTCTCAAAGAGATCCAATGTGAATTGAAAAAAGAAGTTAGCATTTAAAGATAGATAAAATGCTACCCCATCATTTCATAACCTTGAACTAAGTTTACTTCCTCTATTAGTATCCACTTCCATTAAGTCCAAGCTGTCAACACGAACTAGTAAACAGTAAACTACCCTCCAGTTTATACTCAGTACCACAGGACAGCAGTTCTGAAGTGCTCCAGAGCATGCCAGCCTTTGGCAAATAAGGGTGGACACCTTCACTTACCAGCTTAGAACAAGCAGGCAAAACCAGTAAGACACCAGTAAGTATCTTCCACATTTTCTATTGTGCTTACCTCTTTCAACTATCTGCATCTTCAGATGAACATTTTTCCTGTTTCTACATTACTTGCTTTTCTCTGTCACACAGCTTACAGCGTTAAAAGGGGTCCAAAAGTAGAACTTCTAGTATTTAGCTTCCTGGCTATTACTGTGGCTTTAATGAAGGGATGGGACTATGATTGGGCTAAAGATGATTTATTGCTCCAAAATGCATCAGACTTGAGGTCGTGAGGTTTAGAGAAGCAAGAATTCAGCCATAGCTAAAGTAGTCACAGGTTTCTTCATTACAAGGCAATATATAACATTTGAATCCAATAGAAAGTTGCTACGAAGTTTATTTTGCTTTTGCAACCTATCACCTTTACTTAATTCTGCCACATTGTGGATACTTTTCTCTAATAAGCTACTGTCACACGTACACACGTACTTCCATTATAACACCTAAACTACATTATGAAACTCTTCACCATTTTATCTAATACAGTTTCTTACTTACTTAAGGCATATTCTTACTTACAACTACAGAAACATAAGCCTATAATTTTTCTACTTAATGTCTGTGTACTTTTATTTTTACATCAATCCAAGTTTCCTCCAAAGCTGTAAATCAAACCCTTCAGTATCTGTGGAAGTTTCTACCTGTCCGTTCCCCACACCTGGCAATGGAAAACATTAAAAGCCACAACACCTCAGCAGATTACAGCCCAGCAGAACCCCAGTCACAAGTTGGGCCCTTGTGCACTACTGCTATCTACAGGTATCTAACAGCCAAGGAAGAAGTTACAACAGTGATAAGCAGTGAAAGCCCAGCATCTGCAAGTACTGAGAGCAAAACAATGAGACATTTGTTCCAAGCTCACACAGCAAGGCAAAAACAACTGCACAGCAGCCACCATTCTTCTGAACAGGAGCCAATAAGATGAACATTTCTTCATTTTCCCCAATGAGTTCACAAAATGTTTGTAAGAATCATCTTTTTATTTTAATTATTGCACAGATCCATACAATATGGATACTTTTCCAAAAAAGCAGCAGCAGTGGGGAGTGGATGAGGGTAAAGAACAGGAGCACAGCCTGCTCACTGCTCTACATTCAGCCACACCAGCCCACACCGAAGACGCTGCAGTTTAGGAACCTCAGCTGACAGAAACCCAACACAACAGACCCTTTAAGTCTGGATGCAACATGTCAAGAACACAAAGGACTGGCCAACATAACAGCAGTTGGTAGCCATGAGATACTGCCACGGCTGTCAAGCTAACCAAGCTTCCCTCAAGAATGAACAACAAAGAAACACAGTGCTCACTACAGCCTCATCTCTGCACATCCCTCTGTGTGAAGGTCAGTAAAATGCCTCATTCCACCTACACATTAAACATCTCTGTCCAGGAACTACTGAGCAACCAAATCATTCTCAATCTCTTCTGATGGGGATTAAGAATCTGGGAAAGGAACAAGACACATGGATTAGGGTCCTTCAGAAGCTAAAATGCAGTTATATTTCAAGCAACTGGAACAACAAGTTGAAACATTGTCAAGTTGTCAGAGACTTGCATTTATCAGCAGAGACATAACTAAATCCTTCATGAGATGTAGATGTGGCACTTAGGGACATGGTTTAGTGATGGACTGTTGTACTAGGTGATCTTTTAAAGGCCTTTTCTAAATGATTCTATGATTCTTTGAGTAAACATCCAGGTGAGGGAATTTCTGCAACACACAGCTGGAAACACAGGTCAGAGGCAAGTTCAAGTGAACTTGATAATGCACAAAATGTCTCCAGAATCAACAAAAGGATGTGTCTGGACAGCCTCCAGAAAAAACAATCAGGAAATAACTAAACAACTCTTAGCAAAATTCCTTGATAAACTACTTATTCATCTCCTCCCTACTTTGGCCTGAGCATGCTCCTTGCTCTAAAATAGCAGCACACTGAGGATGACACATGTTCGTCTCCTTTGAAAGTCAACGTCATCATAACTATGATGTGGCCACTCCACAAGGTGATTATCTACACCAGAACCGCTGGCGACTGAAGTCCTCTTGTCAAAAATTACAGGTATGGCAGAAGATTCCAACTACCAGACATATTCTAAAGAGATGGCTTGGAGTGCTTACAAACCATCAAAAAAAAGTCAAAGTACAAGACATACCATGTTACCTAAACATGTATCTTTTTTTTGGTTGCTTTATAAGTCCTGATAGAGAAAAATGACAGCATATCAGTTACAAAGAAGTATATAGGAACAGTTAGAATCCAAGGACCTACTATGACTACCAAAGAGAAAAATCCACCAGTACTGACTTTCAGTAATGTAATTTACAGAGTAAGACATTTGATTCAGCATCTGGTCAATATTTAGGGTATCATAACCATCTTATGTATCCTAATACATATAAAAATATAAACAGTAGGTCAGTTCTCCATTGTAATGCTAAATGTATTTGTGTGTCTAGAAAAGATAACTTTTAATAGTATCAAAGGGACTATCACAGTCTAAAGGCTGAATTGTCTTGAGCTACTAGAACAAGAGAAAAAAATTCTAAGTGCTATAGCTTTACATAAAAGATCTAAAAGTCTAATATTAAAATTCACTTTTTCTGATAAAGTTAGAAATTTCTAAGAACTCCCAGCAATAGTATGAGATACCATGAAAATGGCAGAAAAAAAAAAAACAACCAGGAGCCAGCAATGTTTAACTAGAGGTCTCCGATTGTTTAAAAATCCTGAACAAGGGAGTACATACACTCATACACTCAATTAGTTCACATGCTTTCTATCTGCTAGCAAGGGTTTGTTGCAAATCTACTGCCATGAACAAGAAGGAACAAACACATCTGTATGCATTTGCAAGCCAAAGCTGCTTTGAACAAAGCCAGTGAGCAGAAAAGACGACACAACTTCTGGTGTTATTGAAATATCCGCAGCAATCCAAGGACAAAATTGAAGCTAAGTATCCTGGAGAACACATTAATTTCACAGAATAATGTCCATTTACAAAGGACAATCTCTGGAAGTTGTTCGAAGTACAGAATATCATGCCATGAACACGTAACTGAAAATGGTGGAAAATGCATTACAGTTTTACTACAGTGAGGTAAGCTTTGATTCATACCATATGGCCTTACAAGACAAGCATATGTGCACATCTGCACATGTGTACATGAAGGCTGAGGTCTCCTACCAACTGCAGCCATCTCAGTTTCTTAGTAGAAGTAAGAAGACAGAATTCCAACAAATACGTAGTTTTTCAAGAGTTATTCAGAGAAACTAATCCTATTGACTCACAATTTTTGTCTCAGAAACCTGGTAATTAAGACAAGCTGAGAGAAACTCGGGTGTGAAGATAACTAGGTATTATAGTAATACTAATTATTATGCTCATATTTGCCTTCCTCTTTACCAGGCTTAAAAAAATCCCCTAACAAAAGCAATCACGCTAATATGTGAATAATTCATGACAAGGGAAGAGATCAATGTACTTACAATTAAGTTCTTTTCTTTTTCCCTACTCTTTTTAAGGCGGTATAAAACACATAGTTTATTTCGCCCTCAGGCAAGGTCCAATGAATACAGAGCTACCTCATAAAAATCACAGGTCATCAGTTTGGGTTTAAAGTAACAAAAATGTTAAACTAAATATTATACTGTAAGCATGGAGAACATTGAAAAATGCAACTGGTTATCAGCAAAAATCCTGAAATTCACATTTATCACTGTCGTCTCACTCTCTGAATTAAAAATTGCTTCCTATGTTATTTTCTGTGTTGTAACTACAGACAAGTATTGACTTTTTAAAAACACCTTGAATTTGAGGTGTTTTATCCTCCTGCTGCTTCAGAGCATGAAATGAGATTCTGATGTTATCTGCAATGTCAAGTTTTGTGAGTATTTTTGAAATACAAATTTGTTTACAAGACTATGTTTTAAAATGTAGGTTATCTTCTGTCAAAATGAAATAAAGTTAAAAATTAAGCTCAACACAGAAAGAAAGGGAAGGTGAAGGGAAGTGCAAGAAGAAAAGGAAGAAGGATCTTAGTACTCATAGCTGGAATCCATTCAAACTTCATTTCCTATGTAGGAACTTTCATGCCTTCCTATCACCTTTATGCTTTATATTTTCACCCCCTTTTTAAAAACCTTCTTAGTTTCATATATGTTTACATACATATATTCAGAAAGAAAACTTGCCATTCATTTTGAGGACAAGTTTCTGTGTAAATAAAAAAACCCCTCAGATTACATTAGTGTAACAGGTGAGGACTCTCTGCCTTCCCAGGAGGCTGAAAGCGAGCCCAGACTGCTGACACACCACTGTGCTGCCCACTGCCAGGCAACTTTCTGGCTTTTACTCTTTACACTCATGAAAGTGTGACAAAGCAAAGCATGGAACTGTAAGGAGAGGTGGAATAAATCTGAACATTATTGCACAAGGGTTTAAGCAGAAGTTTTATTACTAAATATCACTTAATTCATTAAAAGTTCCCTAACCACTGAAGTAAAAATGGCATGAATTAAGAAGAAACCCTTGTGTGGACTTGATTTACTTCCCAGCCTTGACCCAGACAGTGTATCATCACGGTCACTGCACTTTCTCTTTAACTCCTGACCTTATTTTATGCACAACAGGCATACCCTCCTCATCCTGTGACTAGAGAACAACCAACGAGCCTTCCTTTTGCAAGGAAGATAGACTCTTTTATTAATTTGAACTTATTACTTTTATTGTACACTCAAGAAGCTTTAAGACTAACTTAAAAATTGAACTTAGCAAGAGAAAGTGCTATTCTTTCTGGCAAACATACCCATCGCCTTCAACACCTTTGGGCTGTTAAAAGCTCTTCTGAACTTTAATATTTGGAGTAATGAAGGCTGCATTCTCCTATCTCCATGAAGACACACCAGAAAGTAAGCAATGACCTGCAGTCCAAGAATGTCAGATACCATTTGTTTATAGCCAGCTCCTCGATGCACCAAGGCTCTGTCAGAACGGACTGTTTCTAGTATATCCTTACTAGCTGTTAGCCTGTACAACAGTAGAATGGTATGAAGTTAGAGTGATGCCATGAGATTTTCTGCCCCGTGTCAGCATCATGGCAACGAAACAGTGCTGTGCATTTACTTTTCCTCCCATTCAATACATTCCTCTCTTGGAAATGCTGACATCACCATAGGCACGCAGGTTACCTGAGACAGCTTGGCCATAAGAATTTAAGCTTTAATATTTTCCCCCATGCAGTCAGGCTAGGGGTAAGGGAAGATGACATTTGATTACCCTGAGCAGCTAACCGATGCAAGACTTGATCTTCAAATGCATCAGATATTAAAAAGCATCTTTGTTTACGTGCAATTATCTATGGTAAGCAAAGATTCTCTACTGCTCTGAAGGAACCTACAGGTCTATCATTTATTAATGAGTTTCCCCTTGAGAGCTTATATAAATTTTTTAAAAAAAAAATTTCACCACAGAAAAATGAAAGTACACTTTAAAGCATGCATTAACTTGCACATGGGAATAACTATTACCTTTCTAGGAGCCTACCACAAACAGTGCTCTACTCTGTTTGCCTAGCCCCTCACCCCTCAAAACTCAAGGCTACTTTTCTGTACATAGAAAGTCTTGAGACATGACACTACTCTGACCCACTCTCTAATGACAACATCTGCTGAGAGGGCTCACTCAGCTCTTTATGCAGCAATAGAAAACCATGCCTTAAAAAAAACCCAAACAAATGAAACAACCCCTCTAAGATTCTCTGAAAGATTATATACAGGTAAAATTACTAATTAAAACAACATCTTCACATAGACTCTGAACACAGCTGAAGAATGGCAAGTAGTTTTTGCTGAGGTAAAGCTTCATAGAGCAGGTAAGTATTCATATCCAACCTTAAAAAGCCGAATCAAATGTCTGGAAAAACGAATGGTTTTCAACAAGAACTTTAGTGTGGCAGATACTCTTGCTTCAACAACTGATTTTTAAAGCACTTTTACTAATTTAATATTCTAAAGCACATTGCAGTTAGAGCTTACAGCAATAAGCAAACTTGAAATTCATCCCATTTTAAGTTCTAGCTCCTACTGCTTCAGGCTGCTTGAAGCAACTGATATTTAATTTTCATGTAACATGCTAACAACAATATTTACATTGACTAAGTTTAATGCCATAGTTCCCTCTAAAAAGTTTCAACTACCAGTATACTAAAGAATGAAATAAAAATTCCTTTGTTCTTGTAGGATAGTTAACTTTTGAAGAAAATGAGTGTCTTTAAGATTTTTACAGTAGGGAAAATGTAGTAGTCCCCATACACAGGTTCACCACAAAACAATGAAAATACAGCTCCCATTCCAAACGTGTATTCCTGGGTCCTGTAAATCATACCTCATGAACTGGCCCAAGCTTAAGTTATTTGCCAGGACTCCAAATGCTGACATAAGCTGTGAATATTGCAAGAATGTTCTGGGTACCAGCAGTAAAGAAAAAAGAGTACGTATATTGCTGTGCTATACTGTGTCTGTCAATGTTTGTTATTCCCTTACCCCTAGCCTTTTTAACTACAGGTCAGCATACTACTCCGCAGCTTTCAAATCGTGCCAGGATCACAATGCAGAGAGAAGTAAAGAAAGCTCCCACGTTGAGCTGATGGCTCCCATTCTGCAAACACCATGCAAAGCCTGGACAAGTTTATCCCCTCCTGCCCAGCGGCGTGCTCCTGCCCTCACCCACCTCACCCCCCTGCAGACTATCAGCCCCGTCTCCAGAGCTCCTGGATACATTTATTTCCCTAGCAATGCTTGCCCAACTCAAACAGAAACAAGAAAAGGCCATGAACACTCCCTAGCACACTTTCCTGCCTGTCATTAGCAAAAACAAATCAAGCCTTTCAAGATACAGGAGGGCCAACACAGGGACACAAGAAGGAAGGGTAGGATAAAGATTTAAAAGTTCTTATCTCTCAGCAGACAATCTAATCTTGGAGACATCAATGCAAAAGTGCAGTAACTAAGGAAAGTAAGGCAATTAGCTGAAGGAAGGTGGGAATCACTCTTGGAAGGCAGACAGATCAGAGAGGAGTGACCAGACACTACCAGGCATCATGGCTAATCATGTCAACTCCTATGCTGACAACTTGCTGGCAGAAGTTACTCTACCAGAAGACTATGGTGCCAGTACTGCCCCCACGATTCTTTATCATTCAAATGAACTAAAATATATAATTTCCTCTCAAGCCGTTTAGAACATTCAGAAAAAAGATGACCCAGGTACTAACTCACCTGTTGCCCTACAACTGGAAGAAAAACTTGTGAGACTTGAGTTGTCATAGTGCATGTCACAGTACACTTGAGCTGAAACTGTTTAAGCTTCCATGCAGGGTACAAACTGAAAATCCTAGGCAGGGACAAAAACCTGTTCTGACAAGAGACAGCTACAGCTGAAAGCGCCTCAAATCATCCACAAGCACCCAGGTCCAGATCTGCCAGTACTAACTGTACAATGCAGGTTATTTTCTACTGTAAGCAAATTGGTTTTTCAAAAAATTCTTTATGCTTTTACTTTGAGCAATGGGACGGCATTACATTTCCATATAAGAGCAGCTTCCTTTAAGTAGTAACTTTTAAAACAGTTACCTTTCTAAATGCTGTGCCTTATCTTGTGCTTTAGCTCTACAAAAAAAATGTAATCCTGCATCAACTGGCACTGCACCCATGACATCCTTGTTTTCCCTTACCAGCTCCTCCCAGCCCTTTCTGCTGCACCAGCAATAGCATTTGTGTAATTTCTGATGAATTTAGTAAGGGAAATGATCCAGGTGAAGACTGAGCTGATGCACACAGAAGTTTTCAGTTGGATAACTTCCTTGATTTGGTTTACATTGCTACACAAAGGCCAGTGTGAGAAAACAGACAAAGATGAGAGTAACGATGCAATTTAATTCAGAATAAATCAACCCCTGGGAATACAGAGCTAATTAAACATGGCAAAAACATATAGGCAAGTCCAAACAACTCTACAAGCCTCCTTACTTGTTTCTGAACTCTTCTTCTTGTTTACTTACTCTTGGGAACAAAACACCTAGGTTCATAAGCATAATGCTACAAAGACAAATGGTTTAAAATGTAAATACACAATAACTCTTGTCTGAGTCTTGCTATGAAAGGCACATAACCCAGCCAAGTAATCCAAGAGTATGTTCCTTCACATAGTTTATTACACTGTATATATTCAGTAGCTCAAGGCCAAGCCAGAGGGCAACACTGAGGGAGGCAACAGTGAGGGAGGATTCATCTGACTAAATGGAAACTCAAATAAGTGTTGTGTAGGCTGCCATGCTTGTCAGTGGAGATTCACACAGTGGATATTCATCAACCCAAATGTGCTCACTCCAGGTGACAGGAATGATACTTGGCTCCATTAGCTGAGATTAAATCTTCTTGTCTGTAAAAGGTCCGTGGGCAAGTCACTACAATGCAGACACCCAAGTCAGACGAGATGCCTCCTACCCTGGATGCAAACTGCATATCCCTCACATGAGGAGTACCTGATATGTACAGGCTGAGATATGAGATATTTGGATCTTAACCTTTCACAACTTTTCACAGTATGTGAAGAGCAAGAGGGCTGGACAAAACTGCTGATACATTAATTTCTTTGCAGCACCAGTACAAATGCAGCTTTTACCTTAATTTGGGGCTGTTTTCTTAGCAAGTCTCACAAAATCATCTGAGAAATACTTGTTGCTGTGTTGCCTTTGCTTATAAAGGATGAAAGACATCATGTTTCCATACAGACAATCACAAACGGGGGGATGAAACAAGAGGAAGAACTCAATACCACTACCACTTCTGTTAATCAATGCAGGAAGAAGAGCTATGTTTTCTTTAACAAAGCAGAAGTGCTTCATCTACCTCTACCTCCTATTTATCTCAGCATTCACGGACTGTCAAGGTGAGCTCCCAAGAACAGTTACTGTATTATACCTACCACAAAGTACAGCAGCTCTCAGCAGTCCTGCACCTACAACTAACTGGAAGCATTATGTACCTCATTGGATTCAGCTTCTTTGTTGTCCCCAAGTTGAAAGGATGCTGCTACTTCCTTCCCCTTGGCTTCCGCTCCGTGCTCCATTTCCTCTCTGCTAACTTCAGCTGCCACTGTGTCTCCTCAAAGCCCTAAGGGCAGAGAGGCTGAGGGTGGCCCCTACAAGTGACTCCAGCTCCAGCAAGGCCTTTGTGGTGCCTTCTATACTGTTACGTGCTCTTGCTTCTCCACCTGGAAAGCACCCATGACAGCAGCAGTTTGCCATGGTGCACTGCCCACTCACGGCAACAGGGAGGCTTCACCTGCCAGTGCGTGAGCTGTACAGATAATGAACAAAGACAGGAATTCACTCCCTGGGATGCCTCCACTGAATGGCACAGGCAGGGACAGCTCACAGAACTGTGAAAAGTAAGAGTAGGAACAATTAAAATACAATAAAATAAGCAATAGTTTCAGTGTCAGATTTCCAGGGACTTTTATGCCCTGCGTGCACAGACTGCTTCTACTCAAAACATACTTTTATATCCACAGTAGCTCTGTTTAAATATACCTAGTGATGACCCCTAACTAATAGGGAGTCAAATTTAGAGACTATACTGTACATAAATTAATTTTTCCTTCAGTTTTTCCTGAAGATCTGTTGCTCTTCAAGCGACCAGGAGTGGCACGGGTATACTTGAATCAGAACATTAGCATTTTACAGAAATGAAAATGCTCCTTTCAAGGGCTCAGACACATTATGTCAACTGCGATTCTGTCTTACCATTTTAAAGTGGAAGATCCAATGCACTTAGAAAAAGCAACAAGAAACTACAGTATGTTCACATTCTTATGGCTCTGTATTAAAAAAGGCATACATATTTTCCAGTTTCTAATAAAACTAAAAATGGTATTTGTAAAAAGCATGTGTTTAATGCTTATTACCCATGCACAGCAAGCCAGATATTACATTAACTGAAAGCTTAATGTAAACCAGCCTTCAGGATAACGTTTCTGGAATTTCTGAAGGAAAAAGAAAACAAAAAAAAATCACTCAGTGCTCTGTGGCACTTCCTAAAACAAAATGTTTTAGCGTACATTATTAACATGTATTATATTAGTATTATTACACTGATTTTTTCTAGTAAATACAGCCATTTATACAGACTTCTTGCTTTGCTTATTTTCGCTCCCTGGCATGTATATGGTAAAACCATTGGGACCTGTGGGAGAAGCAGAATACCAACAGCACAGTTCTCTCAGGAGCTGCCTTTCTTTGTATCTAAAGGCAGAACAGATATATATACTGGAGTAAGGGTAAATTGATCTTACCAAAAATGCAGCTTGCATAAGGTAATAAATGTATAAGCCAACAGAAATACTGAAAGTCCATTGTTTTGATTTCAAGTTGCATGTATTTCTGAGAGATTACTTAGTTTGCTTTTGGTTGACTGGAAGAAGAACACTCTCTGAATTATAAGCCTGAGGTTCACAACTGTGCTCCATCCAATGTACTGGAATTTGAAATGTGGAATAGAAGCATCACTCCCAACCACACTGCTATTCAATTGTGAGACTTTAAGCAGGGCTGTTAAGAAATGCCATTTAAGCTGAATCTCCAACCTGCCAGGTACAGCACATTCCTATAATGACATGACAAAAGCATAGCATTTCCTTGGCATGCATTTTCTTCTTGGTTTTCTTCCTGTGCCAAACCTAGCTTTGCCCACAGAAGACGAGAGTAAAAAAACTAATCTGAAGTTTGTAATAACAGGAAGTGGAGTGATATTTCTGTTTTACCATTTACCAAAACCACTGGAGATTTCTGATATTTTCCAAAAAATCTAAAATGCACAATTCTTCTTCCTTCCCAGCACACAAATACATATAGCCAAGCTTCTGTTAACTGTTATAATTAAAAATTCTAAAATTGCATTTCATTGCTACCAGAAACTGCTATTTGAAACCATTCACTCAGCCAAAAGTCAACACAGGCATCCATAAAAGCTTCACAAACCCATTTTACTCTCAAGCAGAAAAAGGCATCAATGTGGTGCTAAAAAAAAAAAAAAAAAAGACAAAAATAAGAAGAGAGGGAGAAACACATGGCAACTAACAGTATCTCAAGACACAAGTGGGACTGCAGGGAAAGCCAGCATATGAATTTGTCACATCACAAGTGCATATAGGCATTATTAAAGGTAAGTTGAATCACTTAGTGCAAGGTATTACAAGCCAAAAGGGTGAACACAAATGCTCAGGAGAAAAAGACTGCAGTTTTAAATCCTCATATCACCTAGGTAACTTGTTCATCTGACTGAGGGAAATCAGTTACTAGGCATTTGCAGGCATTAGTAGTTCAAGACAAACATGAAAAAATCCAACCAAAACCTAGTGCTTACTTGGATCTGATAATTGATAAAAATCAACAAACTCCTCATCTTCATTAACATTTTACACCACCATCTAGTACTGAGTAAACAATTGGCTCCTCCACTAAAATAAAGCAACGTCTTTTGTACTGCTTTACAGCAATTTAGCTTCTACTCTGAGGATTCCATTTGTGGTCTCAATGATATAAACCTTCGGATTTGATGGTCATTAGTAATTTGCAGCTGAATGAGAAGAGACAGTATGGCAGTGCAAGAGGAAAGAGAGAAAGACTAAAGACTATTCCTGCAGCATTTAAACTTTAGCATCATTGTTAAAACTGCAAGCTTGAGATAACCAGTTTAAAAATAAACCAAAAAAAACCCAGCATAGAACTGGAAGGTCTTCTCAGAGCTGTTACTGTGCTGTCCAGAAAAGCAGACTTTGCAGAATGTCCAGCTGAAATGGTTGTGAAGTTAGCTTCCATGAAGTAATGGAATGGCTGCTTGCAAGAAGGCAATTTCAAACAGCAGCACTCAAGCACCAACCCTCCTGTCCTCCATGCACAGAAAGGGGAAAAACACAGCAGATTCCAACTACACAGCAACATCTGAATTTTCATTCACCGTCATACTGGAAAATAATTATCCATCTAATCTCATTCTGGGATTGTGAAGGTGGGATACCCTGAGCATATTCATCTATTAGTAGGCTAGTATTTGCTATTTATTATTCAAATGTTATTCTATTATTCATAACTTCTTAATTTTAAACAACTAATAAAATAGGAAGACCAACTGAAATACCAGTTAGAACCAGTACACACTGCAGCAGACAAAAACAATGCCAGATTTCAGGTCTAAAACAGAATGTTCTAGGATTTCTCTAAAAAGACCTCCCTAGTAGCTACAAATGAATGATCCTCATCTTCTACTGAGAAGCAAAGTTTACAGGTGAAAAAGAAATTGAATCCCTTCCCAAATTACACTGATTATGCTTACATTCTCCCTGGGTTAACGTGACAACTTCATATAACTCTTAAATTTCGATTTGCCAGGGGTCTGTTGTTAGTTTTTACACGAGTCCTATTCATGTGAAAAACATGCACCGTGTATTTTATGTACTCACCAAACAAATCACTAGTGCCAATAGGAATTCAGCTTAAGGGTTAGTTGGGGGCTTGTTTGTTTTAAAATTTGCACACATTCATTTCAGCACTAACAGAAACTTAAGTTCTGGAATACCTGTTGGAACAATTAAAAAAACCCAACCAAAATCCCACAAAACCATAATTTAGTCCTCATCTGCAATACCTGTCAGGTTTTATGTACTTGAGAGAAGTTATAGAGGTAAAGGTTCTAAAGGGTACCTTCATGGACATCTAACAGCCTCACTGCTGGGGTTCCAACTTTTCTTGTTGACAAAAGCAAACAACTCATCAGTGAGAATTTTATTTAATTTTATTAAAGCAAGTAAGTTACTGAAACTTAAAGGGTACCTCTGTGACCTTCAGAGGCCACGAGAGATCTGCATAAAAAAGTCAGTTTTCTAAATATGGCACTAAGTGCAGAGCTTAATAACCAGTACTTCCATATTCACAAATTATGTAATCAGTCTGGCTGCAGAGAATTTGAAGCTGGGACTGTCTGAACATATGTCTGAGACCAATGAAGGAGAGAAACGCTTGATGCAAAGCATCCCTCCTCATCCCTTCCTTAAACAGAACACTGACTGGAAATCCCACCTCTAAAAAGCTCCAAATCCAAGACCTATTTACTTGGCTTGTTAATACAGACATGGAACATCTTAAGACTTAACCAAGTCTCGTTTGATCTGTCCCACCATGAGGAGGGTTCTCTACCCTAGTCTCATGTAACCTGTCCAACAATAAATACTGCAGCTTAAGCAATTATTCCCTAATGGCAGGCTCTGGCTTTCTAACCTCTACCTTTATTTCAATCACTTGGTTTTTAACTAGTCCATTCACAGCCACAAAGGGAAGGACAGCCATCTGCAAACATCCCTGAACTTTGGCAACGGCCCTTTACTTATACCTACAACAGTGACCATGGTACTAAAAGGGCAAGAGGGAAAAACAGCTAGTTTAGGTTTTACAATGATTTACAACTATTTACTGTGCTATGTATATATAAACTGGGAATGTACCTGGCACTAAAACTCTTCTCCCCAGAAAATCATCACACCTCATGTTCAGGAAGTTATTCAAGGCTACAAGCTGGCATCACTTAAACTTTGAAAAAAAGATTTACAGTAATGAGGTGGCAATTAGGAAGCAGAATACACTTTGATGTAAGATCAGCTCTAAGTATCCCCTTGTACCAATGCACATGTCCAAAGAGTAAAGACTGAGCTTGCAATCAGGCTTTGGAAAGTGATATTACAAAAACTCAGATGATCTTACATGGTAGACAAAATTAGACATTTCTATTTTGATAAAGATGTTCTCAACTCACTGACATAGCTATTATTACTCAAATAATCAGCCATCAGTCTTGATGTGGATGTAGCAGCTACAGACAAGCCTTTCCATGACACCTGAATTGGGCTTGACAAAAGAAGACAAGTTCAGCAGGGCAGATGAAAGGCACTAATTCTGCAAATACCTTACCACTTTGATCATATGAAGGAGATTTTCCATATGATACAAAAATTATAGCAGATTTTGATATTACCTTGGTATCTGAAGTGCTAGCTTCAAGGGCCACACACAGCTCTGGTTTTCTGGCATGCTTATCAATAAACTCAGTATATCCTGAGTTTAGTGGCCTTTGAGTTTTAGTTAGTAGTTCTTGCTCCAGAACAGCTATTTTTATTTGTCCTTTAAAAAGGCAGAAACTGGTATTACATTTGATGTCAGATTACCTGGTGTGGTAGGTTTTCCTACAAGACGCTTTTGCCTTTTGACTACTCTGTGTGTGAACACATGCCCACCCAGATTCTACTTAGTGAACCTAAATACAATCATGATAGAAGGAAATCAAAAAGGTTACTTTTAATGCTTGACTTCTTACAGATGGCATTGCTCACTGATTGTTACAACCTGTGTGAGATAAGGAAAGCTCTGAGGACACAGAGCAGAAATGCACCCTTCACATGGTGCACATCCACCCCAGCGCAGCGGGAAGGATGCTGCCAGCCCGCTGCCATGAAGGCTCAGCTGCTGTATGATCGCTCATCCCAGATGACACATTTAGCCATTTGACAATACACGCCGCAAGGCCAACGCTGACCACACGGGAGGATGCGTTTCCTTCTAACTCGTCTTGTACCCCTATGTACACAAGTTTTCTGTACCCTGACATACCCGTGGTCCCGGCAGGCGCGATGCAGCATCCCTGCTAAAGCCCGACGGAGAGGTTGCCCTCCTGCCACCAGACGCAAGGCCAAGGGCGAGGAGAGCACGGCGGCGTCTCCCCCCTCGCCAGGATTCCACACGGGGGAGGGCAGCAGGGCAGGTGCACCCCGCCGGCCGAGGGGCTGCCACACCACGGCAGAGGTGAAGATCAGGGCTGCACAGCCCAGAGCAGGACCCGCAGCCCGGCACAGGAGCATCAGAAGCTGCTCCAGGTGCCCCCGGGGCGCTCGGGCACTGGCTCGCTGCGGTTTCTGCGCCCTCCCGGGCGAGGGCGGAGGACGACCGTACCCGGCCGGGGAGCGTCTCTGCCCGGCTGCCCAGGGGCAGCGGTGACAGACCCCGCCCGGCCGGCGGGAGCCACCGCGCCGAACAAAAGGCCGGAGGAGGCCCGGAAACGTCCCGGGGCCGCGGCCGAGCCTCGCCGTCAGCCCAGGGGGCGAACCCCAGCCCGGCGGCCCCGCACGGCCTGCGGCCGCCGGTGCCCCCCACCCGCCTCTCACCGCCGCGTCGGGCCCTGCAGCGGGCACGGTGAGGAGAGGGGAAACCGGGGGAAAAGGACGCAATGCAACAGCTCCGGAGGCGCCGAGGGACGCAGGGAGGAACGGAGGGGGCAGCACAATGAGGCCAGCGCAGCCCCTGCCCCTGCCAGTAACAAAAGCTCCCGAGCCGCGGGGCTGCCTCTGCTTCTGCGGGCTAGGGGGTCTGCGGCGGCCGCTGCAAGCCGGGAGAGGTCTCACATCACCGACCCGCTTCCCCGCCATACCCTCGGTCCGGCCCCCCGCACAATGCAGCCCCCGCCGCCCCGGGAACCGCCGCACAAAGCGGGCCGGTCCCGCCGCCCATCCCGCACCGACCTTGAGCCGCCTCGGGCGCCCCTAAGGTTTTGGTCACCGCCTTCCACACGTTGCAGCCCAGCAGGCAGAGGAGAAGCGCCGCCGACCTGCTCATTTCCACCCGCCGCCGCCAGCCGCCGCCAGGGAGAGAATCGCCGCCGGAGCCGCTGCCCGGAGGAGGAGGAGAAAGAGCCGCATCAGGGGCTGGCCCGCTCCGCGCCTCCCTCCATGTTGCCGTGCGCTGCCCCTCCTGCTTTCTCCGCCTGCTGCATTGTCGTCCCGCCGCTGCGCCCCGGCTCCGCGTCCCGCGCTGTCCCCCCGGGCGGGCGAGCGGCGGAGGCGAGGGGGAAGGAAGAGGAGGCGGGAGAGCTCCGCGGCCCCGCTGCCTGTCCGTCCGGGTTTATTCTTCAATTCTGCTCCCGTTTATCCCCCCGCTCGCCCCGCGGGAGCAGCCGGGGCTCCCCGCCCGCCCCTTAACCCTTGGCGGCACCCCCTGCCCTGCCCGCGCCCGGCGGCGCAGCGCCCCCTGCCGCCCGCGCCCCGCCCTGCCCCGCCGCGGGGCTCCCCGGCAGCGCCGGTGCTGCCCCGGCCCGCCCGGGGCGGCCGCACGTTCCGCCGGGCAGCCCGGCCCGGCCCGGCCCCGCTCACCCCGCGCTCACCTGCCGCGCTCACCTGCCGCGGGGGCCGGGTCCCGCCCGGCCGCGCCCGCCGCCCGCTCTGCCTCCCTGAACGGCTGCAAAATGGCCTCCCCAGCCGTGCCGGCCCCGCTCGCCTCCCACCGCAGGCAGCGGGAGGGACGAGGCGGAAGGCGGGCGCGGTGACCTGCTCTGGCACGGCTGGGATGTGTCGGGTCGCAGGGTCTCCCCCGGCCCCGCTGCCACGCGTGACCTCTGCCGGGCCCCTGCCGCTGCTGGAGTATTTAAAACGAATTCTAGAAACAAAACGAACCAACCAACCACAAAGCAACAGCAAATGCGCCCATCTACTGGTTTTAATACAAAATAGTTTTTTAAAACGCTATAGCAAACTGCACAGGAACGGTGAACTCCGGTCTGGAAATCGTGGCATTGAGACCGGGCACGGTGCCTGCCGCCCCGCCCCGTGCGGAGCATGGCAAGGGTAGCACTGGGGACAAGGTACTCTCCCCGGGGGCTCCCTCACTGGGGTGGTTTGCATCTGCCCTAAGAGCATCTCTCGGCTTGCTTTCCTCCAGGCTAGCCGAGGCAGAACACAAGGGCACAGCAGTCACTCCTCCCTTCCCGGTCTCTGCTGAGCATTACGCGTCCTCAGGGAGCGAGAACAGGCGCTCCTCATGTTTCCTCCAGCACGGAGATTGCTGCTCCAGACAGCTATTATGGCAAGTCTTTACACAGCTGTGCAAAGCAAAGCCTTTGCCCCACTGCCTCACGGATTTCCCACGATCTGCTCCCAAACACTGCCAGTGCTTCACTTGGCCTCTAAGACTGAAGTTTCTATACCTACAAATTTAATCTCTCACTGAGGTGTCTTAAAGTTTCAGGATTTATTTGTAAATCTATTTTTAAATAAAATCTTCCAATAAAACCGTGATATGTTATAGATTGATTTTTAGAAAGCAGTACAGTTGTTTATTTTGCCATTTCAGTATTTGACCAGAGTAGCTACATCACAAGCTACAGGTTTTATGAATTTTGTGAAATTCTGCTACCCCAGAAGTGTTAAAACTGATTTAATATATCATTTTCAGAGACACTCCAGTTGATAACAACATATTTCACTTTAGTTTTTCTGTTTTCAAATATATTTTCTGAGAACTGATAAATACTGTGTAGACTCAGCAACTTTATCCTTTTATCCTGAGAATTTGGAGGATTTATTTGTAAAGTTCAGTCCCATAGGAAACCTGAGTACAAAAAGGCTATTCAGTTCACAGAGAAGACTAAATGAACAAATACAGATCATGTGATCTTACTCCTGCTTGTCAGGATTTCAATATTGTAAACTCATGGCATGTCTTAACTGTGAGGCAACTTGTTCCTAAAGAAAGGAGGTTGGCCATGTGGCAAATAATATAGCTTTTTTTTTTTTTTTTGAGATCCCATTTCCCATTTTTGAGATCCCATTTTGAGATCCTATTCTCTGGATGTTCATGAACTTAAATTAGCATAGGATGAGCTCAGAGCTAGAAACTTACATAAAACCTATTTCTGTCCATAAGGAGAGGTAGAGCATTTTATTACAAAGAGGAAAATGCATTTTCCTGAATATAGTTGTATTATTTTCACAAAAACCAAACAGATACAACAATTCTTGCAACATCAGTGGATAACACATGATGACTAAGGCTGGAAAGAAATGAGATACTGCACAGAGAAATCACAGAATTATCAAACGGTTTGCCTGTAAGGGACGTTAAAGATCATCTAGTTTCAATTCCCCTGCATAAGCAGAGACAGCTTCCACAGGTTGCTTAAAGTCTCATCCAATCAGCTTTGAATACTTCCAGGGATGGGGCATCCAAAACTTCCCTGGGCAACCTGTTCCAGTGTCTCACCATGCTCACAGTAAAGAATTTCCTCCTGCTACCTCATCTAAATCTGCCTCTTTTGGTTTAAAACCATTCTCCCTTGTATCACTACGTGCCCTTGTAAAAAGTCCTTCTCCAGCTCTCTCTAGCAGCTCCCTTTAGGTACTGGAAGGCACTATACAGTTTCCCCAGAGCCTTCTCTTTTCCAGCTGAACCACCCCAGCTCTCTCAGCCTGTCTTTACAGGAGAGGTGTTGCAGTCCTGTGATCATCTTCATACCCCTCTTCTGGACTCCTAATTTGGGGGCTCCATGGCTATTCACAGTACTCCAGACAAGTCCCATGAGAGGAGAGGGCAGAATCACCTCCCTCACTCACTCTCCTGGTCACTTCTTGTGATGCAGCCCAAGGTACAGCTGGACCTCTGAGCCGCAGATTTGGGAAACACAAGCTGTGTATAGTACCATGCACTCCCTGCGTTTCTCTATATTTCAGCCCAGATATCCTTACAAACTATGCTGGGCACACGGGGCTTGTCTCTTACCTGAAAAGGCTAAATTTATCTATATAATTACATGGTAACACTCTCATAAATGCTGCTATTCATGTAATGAAACTGAGCTATTCCTCCAGATAGCTTCTCTTGAAATTATCTTTTCTTTGTTGCCCCAGTGAGCACTGAAGCATCTAACACTGACACACTGGTAATGCCATTGATTCCTGGATGAAAATTCCCTGTGACTCAAGGGATAGTTGATATCTTATAGCTCAGTTCAAATCCTCTTCAAACTTAAGCAAATACAAGTTATACCCCAGTCTCGTTTCCATGCCTTGTTTGCTGACACTCATTGGCTAGACACCCTTAAGGAAAAAAAGGACACAGTTTACTGCAGCCTGAGTAAACATTACAGGAGAAGTGTCAATAAATAACATTAATACAATAAAATTACCTAAGTCAGGCTGTAGTGAGTGCTTAGTCCTAATTTGGGTATACATGAGCCAGCAGAGTGCTCTTAGAGCAAAGAAGGAGAATGGTGTCCTAGGCTTCATTATTCAAAGCATTGCCAGCAGATCAAGAGAGGTGATCCCTCTCCCCTACTCAGCACTGGTGAGGCCACACCTGGAGTGCTGTGTCCAGTTCTGAACCTCCTCAATCCAGGAGAGACACAGACACACTGGGGAGAGTCCACCAAAAGGTCATGAAGATGATAAAGGGACTGGAGCATCTCTCTTATGAAGAAAGGCTGAGGGAGCTGGAACTGTCAGCCTGGAGAAGAAAAGGCTCAGAGGGAATCTGATCAATGTGTATAAATAGCTGGAGGGAGGCTGCCAAGAGGATGGAGCCAGGCTTTTGTTGGTTGTGGCCAGTGACAGTACCACAGGCAATGGATACAAACAAATGCAGGTGGTTCCCTCTGACCATCAGGAGCCACTTTTATTGTGAGAGTGACTGAGAATTGGCACAGGCTGCCCAGAGAGGTTGTGGAGTCTCCATCCATGGATCTATTCAAAAGCCATCTGGACACAATCCTGGGCAACTGGCTCTATGAGGCCCTTCCTAAGCAGGCAAGTTGGACCAGGTGACTTCCAGAAGCTCCTTCCAACCTCAATCATTCTGTGATTTCTTTTCAGAAAGAATACTTGAGCCCTAGCACTGGAGGTGCAGTGGTGACTAGATGGCTGGGCCTATTCCTAACCCAAGGTGGATATTTTTCCTTTCCACAGCATTTCCTATTTGTCCAGTCCATGCTGATGCTATACACAATATATTTTTACATTGTAAAAACAATGTAAATTGTATTTTAAATTGTAACACATTTTCAATTAGTTGACTATTCAAGTACTAACATACTTAGAACATGAGTTTTAAGTATATAACCTATTAATGTGGCTCTCTGTACCAATCATTAGTAGACTGACACATTCAATGACTGCCTTGGAGACCATATGAATTAGTTTGCAGGTATCCCTACAGTTAAAATTTCCAATTTTTAATTCTACAATATTCAGACACCCTTGAAAGGTATGCTGAATATGCTTAAGCAAAAAGTTGGGCTAATTAGTTCTTTTCTGTTCTTTCTCACAATGTCTACTACCATATTTTTTGTGATATTATTTCCACATAGACAAATACAAGTTATGAGAGCAGTGCTCAGACAGCCAATGACAAATCTATAATGGAGGATTAACAGTTAAATATTTCATGTATGGCAAGTGAATTCAGTGAACCAGAAGGTGCAAATATTTATGATAAAGACATAGCTCTAGAAGGCTGTTATCTAGTCTTTCTGGTTGGCAGTAGCAGTGTGTGCATTTGAGAATTGCTTTGAAGTACTTTTATAATTTCTAGAAGAGTCCTTGTTTACCAGTGCACAAGTCACTTTACATATGGAAGATCACAAAAACCTAAATCTAAAACAAACAAACAAAAAATGAACATCAGATATAAAGCCCTGAAGATTATTTTGCAGTGCTCTTGGTAAATTGAGCCAGCTACAGATTATGTGGTATTAAACATTTTACATAAAAATTATAGAAGCTCTTTAGTACTGGATCTTTCAAAGAAAAAAGCAAAGTTTTATGACCATGACAACAATTATTTCATATCCTTTTGAGAAATCTAGCAGTGATTGAGTACTACTGTTGTTTTAGTTGTAGCCATGCTGAGCATGGATACCAAAACATAATGCTGTCTTTGGCATAAATACCTTTCCCCCTGAAGATCTCAGATCATTTCAACATTGACATACACATGCTGTGCTATTAATATGAGTCTCAACTACTGCTCATAAGGTAAAGAAATGTTTGGCTCAGCAAGACCTTAGTACATGTTTACATAGGGAAACCAGTGTGAAACAGTTATGTGTGAAATACATCCCCATACCTGACTGCACATTAAATCCCTTAGTAGACAGCTGGATGTGGACCAGCTCGAGACTTCAATAAATATTAGAGCCAAAAGTAGCTTTTACTGCCCTATTTCTGTATGAAATAAAATTATATTTATCTTATGGGAGCTGCCAGAATGGGACTAGGCTGAGATTTAAAAAAAAAATATCTGTAAGCATTGTATGAAGGTCGCAGAGGAAAAGCTGGCAGGGAGTCCTGAAGTTAATTATGAGGGTTTTGGAAGCCAGGCTCAGCAGCTGAGAAGGGACTGGAAGATCTGAAGCAGGGATGAAAGGATGACCAAGGAGTCAGTGGGTTTGGGGACAAGGGACGGAAGAATGAAGGAAGGGTTGTATGGGGCCTCTGGAGCTTTTGGGAGCTATGGGAAATATCAGAACATTTTGTGACAGGCAAGGGGGTTTTTCAAACTCTAAGGTAGTCCCGTTTTCCAGATTTTCCTGCATTTCTGAAAGGTGAGTTTAAAACAAACAAAAATATCTGAAAATCCCAGATGAATCCCTGACTCTGAGAGTTAAGGATTTAGTAAGAACACCAACATTCTGAATAAAATAAGAAAAGGTGACAACACTCATACTAAGGATTATTATAAGGTTAACATAGACTATAATTAAGAAGAAGGTGTTATTCAGCATTAAAATCCTTCTTTGCCCTTTTCTGTTATTTATGGCTCCATTCAGATGAAAGGATGTCTGTCATTTGGACATCAGCTAGGCGAACATAAAACTTTTTCTGAAGGTTTGATTTAAACTCTGCTGGATATTATTTACATGATAGTCTGAGCTGCCACAAAACTCTTATGATACAACAAAAAAGTCAGATTAAAACAAACCAAACTTTCTTTAAGCTACACCAAGTGACAACAAAATATACCAGTAAAATAGAAGCTTTCTAAAGTATATTTTCATATAAAACCACTGTCTTTCCTAAAGCTCTTAATAACTAAATCTAAGAGCCTTTCCTCTCTGTTTAATCACTTTGCTGAGATACACTCAAAGCAGTTTAGATCTGAATTCCTCACCACCAAGTCACACCGTTGCTCTCAGTTCTCTCCTGGAGGCCACCACAGCACTACAGCTCTTGTGGAAGTCGATAGCAACACGAGCACCCATCCAGGCACAGCTCTGTTCACAGAGTTTGTGAGTGTTTCTGCTTCCTTGTGCCTCCTGATGACAGTTCATTTGAGTCAGCAAATATAAAATGCAAAAGAGTCATGCTTAATGGCCTTGAGCTGTCATTACAAGTCCTGGACTAAAATCTTTGAGGGGAAAACAAAAAGAAACCACTTTATAAATCAATAGAAAACTGGCAAACATTGTTCTCAGAAGCCATAATCTTACTAAGATTTTTTTAAAATATTTTCTCTGAAGTTCTAAAGTCAATTATGTTTTTCTCTGGCTCCTCTTCCTCTTCTCTGCTTGTCACCTCTGCTTTCACATCTCCTGTCATCCAGGACATTTCACTTATTCTCATGGTTTCGGCTACTGCCTATATTAGCCAAAAGCTGATTTATCTTTCTGCTCCAAATATTATTTACTTCAAACTTCAGTTTCAAGGATATCAGTTTTACAATTGGAAATTATAGCATTCTACTCAAAAACTTTGACTTTTCTTTACCATTTAAGACCTGATTATTGTTCCTTCTCACCCAAACTTCTAAACAGCACTTGCTTTTTTTTCTTTGTCTTTTCTTCCAGTTGTTTTATCTTATGCATTTATACCAGTTTATATTTCTGAACTTTGCCATACCTGCTGCCATAGTCTTGTTGAAGCAGTTTCATGTAATCTCTATTACTACAGGTACTCCCACCTTCCTACTTCAACCTCTTTCCTCCCTTAATGTAAATTGAGGAATAGGGATTTTTTTACTTATCAGAACCCATCCCTTATCTTTGGTTGGTCAATACACCTGCTGAGTCACACAGATAATTCTGCATCAATATGAATCATTGTTTCTTCATTAGAGGTGGAGACTTGCCATTTTGAAAGCTCAGGGTTTCTTTCTTCCAAATGCCATTATGCAGCAGCTTTTAAATAGCTCAAAGTTATTGGCAATTTGCAAATACCTCTGTTCCAGAATAGACTAGAATAGGATATCCTAAGTTGGAAGGGACCCACAAGGATCATCAAATCCAACTCTATCTAAAAAGTTCGAATTATAAAACATTTCAGGTATTCCTGAGATAATATACAGTATTTCACTGTATTATGCCACCAGTTCTCACTGGAAGTAATTTTGGGAATATTTTAACTACCTAGTTAAAAACCCCAAAACACTGTGGCACTTATTGATATAATTTTTCTCAGACGACTGTTCTGCTGCATCTGACTGCCACACACATCCCATCACGCCTTAGTAATCCCTTCGACAGCTACAGCTGTGCCAGCAAATATAAGGAGTGTCTTAGCTCCCAAGGGCTCATCTTTGAATTAGCAAGTGCTAAACACTGTCCCTCCCACAACAATTTATATAATGCATTTTGTGATGGCTTTTGTTTTCCTTCTGTCACTAAACTCAAGCTCAGAGTTTGCAACCAAGCTGTTTTCGTGTGACACATAAGTAGTTAAATTCTACAATATTAGTATGTGGAAACTGCTTGGCTTTTCATGTGTTTATGCTTATAAATGGCTCTGATGGTTTCTTTGCTACTATTCTGAGTCTTACGGGTCCCAGGATGTCTCAATGTCTCAGGAAGCATCTTGGTGTATTTGTGCTTTTTTCCTTGTCCTGCCATCTCCCAATATTTTGGAAATAACCAAAAGCCAAATCCAATCTCCTTAAGATTTTTATCATTCCTTGCAACCTTTGTTCCTGCAACAGTCCTGCTGTTTTCAGGTTGCTGCTGAAGACCTGGAATGCACTTGTTCTCTGTGCATAGCACAGAGTGGGGGAGCAACAGAAATGAGTTTCTATATGAAGCAAAGTATCAAAGGAGCATCTGACAGGGAAGGAAGGAAGACAATGTCAGAAACCTGTTGGAGGAAGGTGACCAAAGGACCAAGGGATGAGCAATGCAAATGTTTTTGTCATCTGGGGGAGGAAGATATGACTATGTTCTCTATGCCAGAGTTTAGGAGAAAATTAACTTAGTCCCTGCTTATATGAAGAGGAGATGGCAGATCTTTCTCTATGCATTTAAAATACAAATGATAGTATTAAAAACAAAGGATGTGCACCTGAAGACTAAAAGACAATTTAAATACTAATCTCTCTTTCTTTCTTTTTTTTTTTTTTTTTTTTTTTTGGCAGCCCATGGCTTTTCTTTTCGGAGTGCACTGAGACAGACAGAACCCTATTCTATTCTATTCTATTCTATTCTATTCTATTCTATTCTATTCTATTCTATTCTATTCTATTCCATTCCATTCCATTCCATTCCATTCCATTCCTGAATAGTCTGTTCATTTTAACTGTGATACTTTTCACAGTAAGTTTGTATTATTCTTGATATACAGTAGATCATACTGACTGAAGACATACTGACAGAACCCATCCCTGACTTCTAATTAAACCTGATATCTGTGCTGTTGATTACAGATATATTAGAATGGAACATCTGTTGAAATTTTTATTAAATTACATTAAAAAGATAGGAGAGTGGTTCTTGTTTCAGTTGCTATCTGAGAATCATCTCTTCCCAACTTTTTGGAGGACTGTATATCTGAAATATATACAGATTTCCAAGGGAGGGGAACAGGAATGAGAGAAGGACCATCTGCAGATGGTTTTGCCTAAATTAATCATCATCTGAAAAAGACAGCGCTTAACTAGTGGAAAACACAGTGAAATGTGACATGCTGAAATGATGGGCAGGACTGTATTATTTGTCTCATGAGTGAATAAGACCAGGCATGGTAATTAATCAGAAATAGAACTGGCTGTGAAGACTTGTCTCATGACTACTTAAGAAAAAATTGAGGCTTCCTCAAGAGGTACAAGCCTCAAGAGATGGGGGCTGAAGTGTTGTGAAATGCTTTTGTCTCTGGCATTCCAAATCCTTTGAACACCCATGTGAGCAGGCCTGGCTCTGGGAAAGGCAAAGTGGGTAGCTGTCTATTGGAACAAACTCCTGTGAGCAACAAGCTGCTGCTGTTCACTGAAGCAGAGATCAGCTGCTTCTAGGTAAGGCAGCAAACCTCTGGTTTTCCCAGGCCCTTCCACTTAGCTTGGCAAACAGGCTTTGCCTGATCTGTTGGTATTTCCCACCATGCTGACACACCATATGCTTACTTGATTATGGATTACCCACTTTAATTTTACACCAAACCCTGTGCTGCTTCCTGAGGAACATCCACTGAGTGCTCATACACCTCAGGATGCTCCAGGAACAGTTGCCCTGCTGAATGTATGCCTTGTATAAATTAAAAATTAATTAAAAAAAATGTTATTATTAATTCCTGCATCCAGCACAGAGAAAACTAAGGCAAGAGTGTTTGTGGCCCTATGTTGGGTAGACAGGATAGAGACCAACAAGGTATCTAAAAATGTGGTGAGTTTTTTTCCCCAGGATGGAAGAAACTTATGGGTCTGCTGAGTGTGGAATTGTGGAATAATGTCCATAGATACAAGCCAGGCTATCCCTGTAGTGCAAGGCTCAAAGACACAACTCTTGTACACTGAAAAGGAGTATGGGAGACAGGAACTGGGAAAATTTATTGAGATCACTTATTGACAAAGGTGGTATGGCCATCAAACAGAGTACAGAAGTATTGTGCCACAAAACCCAGGATGATGGCAGTTTCTGTTTTTAACTGAAAAAATTATGGAAATAAAGACTTTAATTGCAATGTGCTCTCCAGAGTACAATGAATGTAGCTTTTTTTGGGAAACCTAGAAAATGAGAGGTGAGCTCACTACATGTATCTTATGGTGCTGTGATTTTAGCTTGAAGCTTGAGAAAATGAAGGCACAAATGCATGGGTTTGACCCAGAAAAATAGTCAGACCCCTAAGTGGGTCACATGCTTGCAGAGAGAGATGCTCAGGAAGCCCTGCATTTGGCCTGTTGTAGGGACATTATTTCAGCATGAGAGTGACTCAGACTAGTCCCAGAAGTTAATCTGTCCAAATGTACATTGAATTTGTCTGCCTCTGCTTCAGACTGGCCTAGCACTTGGCAGCCTGCTTTTGAGATGTACTCGCTTTGCATTGAAGGAATTCAGTACCTCCATCAGACACAGTGTTCACAGGAATATTTAGACACACAGTTCCTATTGAAATGAAGGACTCAGGCTAATGAACACTAACAAAATGTTCCCTGTTGGAAACTGAAATTCTTCAAATGTTAGACTTAACCATGCATGCATGCATATGTGTGTGGATACACACAAACTACTGAAAATGGAAATCCAGTAGAACTAAGACAGAAGTTGTAAAATTTAAGCATGCTTTTCTTGAATTTCCTTTCCATGAAAAACATTTATGTGTTTACAATGCCACCATGAAAAATTGTCCTTTTTCAATCTTTCTGTGCATATTATAAAACAAAATGTAGCTATATATCAAGACATAAATACATACACCTAGGCATACAAATGTACCTGTGCATAGTAGGTAAATATAATATATATAAACATACAAGGGAAGTATTAACTGAGTAAAAGACTTTTATTCTTTGTTTAGTTTAAAATCTCTGGAGTTAGTATAATTATTTTAAAATTTCTATACTGTGTAAAGGCACAAAAATACCACACATTCAGCAAAAACAGCTTGACAAAACAAAAGCACATTGGTACAATCTTAGAGCTCATGTTCTTACTTTCCAGTCACTAAGGTGTGCTTCAGAATAATGACATTAGAGGCTAAGAATGGCTGTGACTGAAGTCAGGCTAGCAAATCCTGCTGGGATAATTAGCATGACTTCCCTACTATTGCCATTAAGAGACATTAAAATGAGGGAATGTACAAGGAGTAAAGAAGAAGTGGAAAGGACCAGCCAAAGATGAATTCTAGGGATTGGGAAAGTGGAGAAGGTGGTTGCATGGAGTTTCAGCTACAAAAATGTTGGGAACAATGGTTTCATATTCTGCAATATGGTCTAATGGTCCCAGCTGGTCTTAAACCCGATGAAAAGGCTTTGTTTTAGAACTATAAAAACCTTCATTTTTTTTGTAAACTCTGAGTAATCTGGGAAAAGAGAGACTTTGTCTGATCTGAATGATGCGGTCTTTGTTCACACTGTATTCCTCACTGAATCTAGGGAACAATATGAGAGCCCTCCTGTGGCCAGCTGAACACCTGTAAATTCCCTTGATTGCAGTCCAAGACAAGACAGACCACTAGATCATTACCTAGTGTCTGATTTCTTGCTCAATGGGAGTAAGTTGTTATTACCACACTATTTATTGTATAGAGGTGTTCAAGGCTTTCTCAACAGTAAATCAAAGGCGACTGTCCTCAAACATGGATGTTAGAGCATCTAAGAGCACAGAGTGAAGTGAAACACAGAGGTAATACTAGTACAGAACATAATGATTTATTATCTACTGCTCTAAGTCAGCACAACTCCACCAACACAGACAAAAGAAGATAAGTGGATTGAAGAGGTAGCCATATGGAACACTTTAACAAAAGGCAGTAGACTTGAAGTGGAAAGGATGGCTCTGAGTGCCAGTCTGTGTCTTCATTCACAATGCACTGACACTTACACCAAGATGGAAAAGATGTGAAATCCTGTGCTCCTACTGGGTATTTTTGATATTTCCTTTCGAAGAATGTAGCTACTGCACAAGCTACTCAGCAGGATTTTTGTTAATAGTGTGCCACTTCTAGACAACTTGGACTCTACCAGGTTAATCCTCACTCACATCAACTTGGTTTACAGAAGTATTAGAACAAAAGGATTCAACAGCATAAGAAAGGCCGAGAGATCACATTTTCAACATCCATAACTTTTCCAGTAAAAAAAAATACTTCTAGTAAAGGGGCAGAAAAAGATTCTATGCAGCCTCTCAAAAAAAGTGGAAAAGTAAGTAGCTGGTCTAAGTACATATAGACCTTGAAAGGTTAGGAAAAGAATATGAACCAAAATAATCCCTTTAAAGCTAAGACATTTGATACCAATTTATCCCTTTAATAACTACAAAAATGAAATAATCTTTATTTTATAAAGTCAAATTCAAGAGGACAGCTTAGCTCCTGTGAACAAATATGCTCAAAGCTTAGCCTGAAGAACCAAGTGTGTGCCCTATGCAATGCAATGCATTATTTTACTGAGCTCTTTAAATGGACACAGGCAACTTTGGGAGAGTTGTCAAGGGTAATTTATACAATATTGGTGATGATTTTCATTAGCATGAGTAAAAGTGGAGGAAAAAAGCACAGTATTTTATCCTTTCAGTGCAACATTAATCAGCGTTGCCTACCATCAGGTTACCAGTTTTACATGTTTTGTAAGTCAGAGCAAAATGCTGTTCAAATAATCTATATCTGCAGTTTTCCCAGGAGCAGATCAGCATTACCCAAAACCCCTAAATAGTTGCTCCCTGAAATTTTTTTTTGGTTTTATGATCCTTCTAGACTTCTAAATTTAGCTGTCTTTGCTCTCCTTGTCAGGCACGTGCAACACGTGACAAACTCGGGCTCAGTACAAGAATTTTAACTTGTGAATTAAAATCTGCAAATCCAAATCGGTCCAAGTGGGGGCCTTTATCTCTTGGTAGTACAGCCCATTGATCAGTAGATGGTGGTGGTGCACTGTCACCTGATGCAGCTGCCCGACGACAGTAACCAGCTGTTAAACCATTTTTATCATGGGCAGTGAGCAGACCAGTAACAGTCTTATACATGACTGATTTGTTAATATATCAGAACATTAAGAAACGAGAAATACTATATATATATGTGTCTCATAAACGAGGAAAAGTTGTATTATCTTTTCTGTTTTTCCCCCTAGACTCCTAGAGTTTCAGCAATCTTCTAAACTTCCTTTTCCTTATCCTGTGTTTTAATTCAGTGAGAACAGAGTCCTTTAGCTTTTGCTAAAGTTTTCATATACGAAATATAATTCTAGAAACAAGGAGAAATAAAATGAAGAGTGGGAAGATGCCTAATGAAATTGTCAAACTCCAGAAATCCTTTCAACATGGTTATTTGCCGCTTTCCCTCCCACATTGACTTTGCCATAGCAGCAACTCTCTGGCAGTGAAGAAGGGACAGAAGGAGCTGGTTTAAGTTTCCTTTTCCCAGACAGGTAAGAGGGAGAGGATGAGCACTGGGGACATCCTTCACCTGTTCAGATACAGGATTCTGGCATGCCTTTATTGCCGAGTCATGATCTGTTTGCACTGCTGTGGGTATTTTAGGGCTTCTTTCTGGGGATATATTTGCCATTATGCACCTGAAGCCAGGGTGCTTGTCATGGGCAAGGACTGTATTGATCTTGGGGCTTCTACTGAGGAAGGAAGGAATGAAGTCTTGGAGCAGGACCACAAATGAGTGAATTAGAGCTATCTTTCTGAGCAGTACGAGGGCTGAAGCTTTACAGCAGGACCTCTGATAGGAGTGACATGCTGAAAGCAGTTAGGAAATGTTGTAGGCTGGGAGTCCCATAGCAGGGGCAGATCAGATTTCCAGTTAAACACGTTTGCCACCCGCTGGCCAGGCTGCAGATTTGCTGCTGCTGCAGTGGGAATTAGCAGCTTGTAGTTATCAGTATTTACGTGTGATGGATGATTAGGATGTAGAAAGCATAGTTTAACAGCAGAGCATAATTGAATATTTATAGGCTTTTGTTTACAATTTTAAATGTAATGACTCCAGCACTGGGCAGTGACAGGGCCATATTAATCCTTTTAATTTGCAATTTGCTTCTGCCATTAAAAGCAATACTTTCTCAGTTCCTAGGTCATACTTCCTAGGCTGACTGACAGATTATGTGCATGAACAATCAGAGCTAAAGGAGCAATTTCATTTGGGCCTTGCATAAAACCTATTATGAAGGTAAAATCAAAAGTTAGTTCAAAATTGAACTAGTACTTGAGAAGAGGGTGAGAAAGCTGGTCCAAACTGTTCCTTTTCCTCAACTATCTGGTGCCAGAAGAATCTGGTGTCAGAAAAGAGAATTGAGGGGGAAGTCCAAAAGACTTGGCTGAAAGTGTCTTCCAGCAGAATTAGTTCCTAATCAGTTTTGGTTTTGGTCCTATTTTCATCCAAAATCAGAACTGCATTGTGGGGGTGGATGAGTCTTTACCTCATCTCAAAAGGACCAGTACAAGCTGGGCAGAGAAACAAAGAAAAATGTGCCCCAAGGCTAGCAGGCCAGAAATGAGAAATCACCTTTTCAGATTTACCTAACAACATGAGTCAGATTATTTTTCTCCTTTCCTCTCTCCCTACTTCACTGTAATTTTTCTATCACCTAGAAAGAAAAGCATGTTTAAAGATGTAATATAAAAAGTAATTCCCATGCTGCCCCTTTTGGATTTGAAACCTGGTAAGAATTTATTGCTCAGTAACTTAAACCTGATACTGTGACATTTCTAAGGGCAATGGTTATGTAAATACATCCTTATACTATCCCTGGGGTGCCACTGCAAACAAAAAACACAGTCCCCACAGGGTAATGATATCACCTTTACATGACTGAATATAGAAAATGGAAGACCATAAAAATAATCTTCTATGAACAGTTTCTCTTTTATTAGGTCCTAGAAAAATATGTATTGTTTTAAAAGAAAACAAACTAGTGAAGGAGTGAGAAATTTAAACAATTTTTCATGTTACTTCAAATATTAAAAAGGGAATACAATAAAATACAAAGAAATTAATAAACTCTGATTGCCCAGACATAGTTAATTTTGCAGTATGAAGGTGTCAGTGCAGAAATATTATCCATGTCAGAAAAAAAAATCAAATCTCAGGATAAAATTAGTATCTTAAAGAAAAATCATACCCCAGCTTGTACATTATGGCTTAGTTGTTAGTGAAGTTATTTAATATAAGTGTTTCATACAGTATAATTAAAAGAATAAGTTAACCATAGTCATGACAGTTCTTCCTTGATTGGTGTATATTATTCTTATATCAATCTTAGAGTCGCAAACTTTTGGTAAATTTGGTCTGGAATCTCCGTATGGATTCATGAGGGTTGCATGCAGATAGAACTTCTTACCCTAAAAAGACTGAAGAAAATTTACCTAAACCTAAGTATCTCCAGTAACCAGATGGAGCAAATAGTCCTTTAAGGCATATGAAAGGCATATATATATATATTTGATGTAGTGTTATATTAGTAGTGTTATGTTAGTTATCACATCTGTCCATGTAATGTGAAATCTCTATTTTTCTTACCTAGATGCATGACAAAAGATTCAGGGACAAGGTAATACCTAAAGAAAAATATCACTGTCAACACTGCTATAAAAAAAAATCCAGGTCCCTCCGTTCTGTCCTGTGTTATAGGGAATAGTACTGCAATCCCTGATTCTGTAGATGATGCCTATAGGTAAAAAAAGGCAGACAATAGAAGTCAAAATTCGGTCTTTGACTTGAATGCAGTAATTTATTTTGTGCAGACTATTACCTCACTGAGACTGTTTCCAAGAAAGCAACATTTAGGATTAAAGCTGAATTTCATGCTTTCCAAGACATGCTGTGGGAACTTTCCTGTTGCTTGAAGAGCTAATGAATTTTTCAAGATGACATGCCACTCAGCTGATTACCTCTTTTTACTGCTGTTGATAGACTTACAAGCAGTACTGGGAAGACTTCCAGTTCTGGGAAGAACTCTTCAAGGTTGCTCTTTCCATTCTTCTGCCTTAGGCTACACTCAGTCTCTGCAGTTCAGCCCAGTTTTCCAGACCATGTGTCCCAAGCTATTCCCCAGGGAAGATGATTCGTATGCTTCACTGCTCTGCCTGTTCAGAAACACTTTCTAACATCTAACCTAAAACTCCCTCCGTGACACATAAAGCTGTTAGGTTTTTATCCTGCACAACATGAACATGGCAAACAGATTACTTCCTTTCTTTTGCAGCAGCAACTTTTTACAGGTCAGAAGCTTATGTCTGTCTCCCTCCCCATTCTTCCCTTCTTTTGGCTGTCAGTCTTTGCAGACAGTTAATCATTCTTACTGCCCTCCTTTGGACCCTTTTCAGATCATTCACATCTTTTCAAAAATAACTGGAGCTGCCAAACATCCCTTATAATGTGGGATTTCCCATGTATAACCCTCAAATCTCACATGCCCTATTAAAAATATGTGAAATATTGCCTGCTTGAATATTTCCTCTTTATTTGAATAGGTGACATGGGTTCTGAGAAATACAGAAACTTGCAGCTGCTTTCCTGCCCATTCTTCAGAGCTGCCTTTGGCAGCACAGAGCCGTGACTTGGATGTGGCTGTGACAAAAGTAAAAACCAAAGTGTCCCTAAAGGAGCTGGGGAGGTCTGAAGAACAATGCACACCCTGAAGCACCAGGAAGGTGTATCAGTGTTTTAAAATTCAGAACTCACCAATTCTGAGATGCTGCCCTGCATCAGATGTAATCCTTCACCCAAGGACTCACCAACATAATAAGAAAAGAAATACTCCTAGGTTTTGTAGACAATGCTTTGTTTATACATCTCATACATTTTAGGTCCCTGACTTCTGCTTTTCTTGGGATTCTCCATGCTCTGTTCTCTGCAAAATGCTGTCCAGCAAGTCATGCTTCATCCTGCATTTGCTCAGTTCCTTATACCTGATTACCTAAGGACCTTGTCTTCACAGTACTTTCTCTTTTTCTTATCAGAACACTTTTTAAATTTGCCAAGGTCATTCTGAGTTTTGGTCCTGCCCTCCATTACTCTTGCTGTTTCTCCCTGCCTGGTGTCATCCGTGAATTTAATGCCTGCTCTCTTTTCAAGTGTACAAATTATTTTTAAAAAGCCCCAAACCAAAACTATAGCCAGACCTTGAATAGAACTTTATCTGATGTATCTTTAATTTCAACAAAATCATCTGCTATGTTATTTGGAGCAAGTCAGAAGCAGAACAGACTCTACTCCCCAGACACTATTTCCATGGATACGATGCAACACAGAGGTATGAGTTTCCTTCTTCCACTTCCAGTCATTCAGAAGTACTGTGTTGTTTGTAGAAGCCAGTATCAGCTCTTGTCTCTGGAAGGAAAGACTGGAGAGTGACTCTGAGTGTCCTTAGCCCTGTCCACTGTGGGAGAAGCCCCGTTTCAGAGATGTGAGTGCACATTTAGCTGGGGCAGAACATGAGATCAACCCAAAGGAATAAACATCTCCTTTCAGAGCTAAGAATACTCCAGTGCTAAGAATGTCCTCTGCAAAATATCTACTTCAGCAAACAGGAATGCTTTTCTTGGAGTCCTTAGGTAACTGATAATAACAAGAGAGAAAGTACACCTTTTTCAGGCTCTAAGACCTGTGACATTCAACTGCAGCAGTGTCTATCACCACTAAAAATATAAACTGTAGCAGATCCCTATAGCATGAGAAGAATTTCCTTCAACATCATCAAAAGCTCTAGGATCTCTCACTTCGTGAAGAGTTTTAGAGGAAACTTTTAATAATTTTCTGTGAATATGAATTAATCTTTCCGGTCTGAGCCTATCAGAGGAGTGAAGCTTGGCATTTAGGAAATACTTGAACCCAACTCACTTCATTTTTTTCCCCAGCACTCTGACTGATGACATTTCAGTGTAAAAGAAGGCTTCACAGCTGACCTTTCTATTCCTGCCAGAGAGACCTTACAGGCAGTGGCAAATTCTGTCATTACCCAAGGTGAAAAAGATCTTATTCATCACTATCCACTCTGGATATCTTGGCAGGATTGGAAATATATTTCTAGTTAATTTGGTCCCAGTGCAAAGCTTTCAGTGACCAAAGTGGGTGAAAGGGAGTGAAGAAAAGCAATTAGAACTAAGTTTGAAAGTTAATTTTGCTCACTTATGCTATTTCCAACGAAATTTCTAACTTTCAAACCAATTTTTATTATTTTCCAGACCATTAAAAAATGAATTCCTGTTGAAAAGTGAGATGGTGGTTTTTACCATCCACTCGCCAACAGTGAGAGTAGAGGTGGCTGGAAAGATATGAAATGTCTAGCCTGTGCTGATAGAACATGGGTTCACAGGATTTATATGCACTCAGGGACCACTTACAGGACTCTTTTGTGCCTGTGTGGCCAGCCGTGTGAATGTCATGGGCTAGTTTTTCTTTGCAATGATGCAAGGAGATAATAATTCCCACATTTTTTCTCAGTGAACAGGGGAAGGTAGCTTTAAGAGCTGGAAGGCTGAGGACTGGGACCTCTAGTTTCTCTAAGGTGATTTTAAAAGATTCTGTAACCCCAGACACTTCCTATTACTAAGGTCCTTAAAGATTTATGATGTTTATGACAATCATTTTTCCCTGTGAAATTTCCTTTCTGCTCAAGTATTTACAGGAAGAAAAAGTTTTCCTTTTTCTCCTGTCAAGTCAGCAAAGCTTATCTTGTAAGGATTTCTGTATGAAAGGGGGAGATTAGTGTTTTAGGAATATACCTTAACTCACTTTAGAAGCATTTACTGGACTTTCTGCCATGTCTCCTATCCAGCTGGTTGGGCAGTCACTGCCCTGCCTCCCTCTGGGCTTCAGCTTTATTTTATTAGAAGGAATTGGGGAAAAAAAAATCCACAAACAAGCTTTGAGATGCTTTGTGTCAAAAAATCCCACTTGGGATATGATTTTTTCGACTAAAGAAGGGAGCTTCACTTAATGGGATTAAGGAAATTTCCAACTGCTTAGAGATCCTCCTTTTCTCTGCCTCTCATTGACAGGGGAAAAAAGTTCAATCATAATTGTATTTCAGGATAATACATCCAGTGGCTTTTGACTCAGTGCCCACAGCTACCATTGCCTCAGCTGTACAGAAGGGAGCCAACTGTCCTCAGGGGTTGTACCAAGACCTATTTCTCACCACGACAGAGACTATTTATTTTGGTCCCTAGATGCACTTTGACATTTATAGAATCATAGAATATACTGAGTTAAAAGGGACCCATCAGGGTCATCAAATACAACTCCTGGCCCTGCACAGGATCCCCCAAGAACCACACAATCTGCCTGAAATTAATAGCCCCTTTTTTATGTCCTGCTCAAGATGTTTGAGAAAAAATGCAAACCATCTTACTTTTTTTTTTTTAACATTAGCTTTTCACAGAAAATCACTTGAAACTAATTTTCTTTCCCACATCTTTCAGTTTTGGAGTATGTTTTGCTGTGATAATGATGGACCTGCAGAGTAGGATCACACAGCTGTTTTGTTAAGACAAAGTAAGATGCAGAAAGACAGCAAAATACAGTAATCAATCTTCAAAATAATGACTCCCACACCACTGCACAAATTACTTACATTATGTTTTTGAGATTAGCACAGTGTGCTTCAGAAAGTCAGTTACCCTATCACCCTACTCTACAAGTTTATCTACCTTCATTGAGCTTTGTTTCCTCAAAATATTTAGAGGGGATATTAAAAAGGGGCTTTTTTGAGATTGAGAACTACATGATCAATATGCTGTTATTGGGCTTTTTCTTTTACAGTGTAAGTAACCCTTAGTTGTACTTTTGACATGTATGTTTTGTTAATATAATTGTACCTGGCAGTAAATCCACAGTTAGAAAAATAGCTCTATCCATAATGGTTTCTAAAATCAAACCAGTCTTAGAGGATGGTGTAATTTTAAAAAGCAGATCAGTACAATTATCTGCCCAAACATGTGCCATTATTTAAGTTATTTGGTATTTAATACCATCAGTGAATTTTTGTGAGGGGAAATTAAAATTCTGAGCCCTAAGGAGCTTGTGAAAGGTTTCATCAAAAGAAAAAGGTGCAAATATTCATAACTATGCCTGGTCCAGTTTGAGGCAGAGAAAATATGTGTGACACTTTATGTACTTAGAAATTATCTACTTTGTCTTCTACTGTCCAAAATCTGCTTTACGTTTACTTTTCTCTATCAAAGTCTGTTATGCAGGCCTATGCCAGTGACAATCTCTCTGCATGAAGGAGTAGAACCAGCCATGCTGATCATCACCAGGATGCCAAACACACTTGGTGCAGGGTGTGGGCAGGGTGTGAGTGCTCTATGCCCTCCTCCCTCTCCTTCATCTATGGGCCTCTACACAAATATGCATGATTTCTGTATGTGTGTTTTATCTTTGATATTTAATTCAATACATGAAACTATTAAACAAATTCAGTTGTTTTAACGAGTACACCAGCATTTTTTTCCTAGATGGATTTGAAGAGAACTTGGTAAATTTTATTTTTACTTTAAACATTTTCAATTGAAACTTGTATTTTCAAAGGAACTTTAAAGCTTGCAGAAATTCTTCAACAAAGTGAAGCATTATCTTCTAAATATTTTTTCATTTTTTCCTAAGAAATCCAAAATATTTGGAAAGTTGAAATTAATATTCTTTGATTTTGCTGTAAGACTTGCAAGAAGCCTTGAGGATTTTTATTAGGAGGTCTGTCACCTTAACTATAACATTTCTTTATGTAAATGAAGCTCTTGTTAAATGCTAAGTAAGGTTAAATCATGCTCTGCTGAGATTGCTAAGAAGTTTGACTTAAATTGTGCCCTCCTCTTGATTATCTGATTTTCTTTGGAATTCATAATTTCCAGTTGCCATGGAACCTAAACAACTTATTGAAATGAGCCAGAGTTTTTAAAAAAACCCCAAAACTGCAGAGAAATAAAACAGTAGCAAGAAGAGAAAAGGTTTTGACTGCTAGGTAGGAACAAAAATTTAATAGTGTATTCCTCAGAGTGTGTCTCACTTGCACATCATTCTTTTAATTAATCAGTGCTGTAAGAATATCAAGAAAAAATAGCCAACCTCCATATTTCTTAAAAAAGAAATATACAATATTACATTACTTTTCATTAATATGTTACTTTTCAGTGCTGTCTCTTCACCGTTTTTTTCACCATATTCTCCAGCTTTCACCACAAGCCAGCAAGAGGGGCCTCAGGGCTCCAAAGTACAGCTTGAATGACACATTAATCACTATTGGAAACTTACAGACTTCATACTCACTTGGTTCCTTGGTACCTACATTATTTAAGTACATTTTTAATCCAAGCATCTCCTAAATGAAGCCCTCCACAGATTACATGCTTCCCAGAGGAGGAGGTTTGTTATTTAGTTCTTGCTAAGGACTGTGGACCAACAGGAAAATGTATATCTGAAAACCTTAGGTTATGTCCATATGGACAGGTTGAAAATTTGATTAAATATTAGAAAATAACATATCCAAAGTGTTCAGTTTCCATATACAGCAGGGTCATGCCCAGTATCTCCAGAACACCAAGAGAGAAAAGACGCAACAGTAGATTTTTTTTATGTAGAAAAATACTTAGCAAATATAGAAGCCTGCTGAAATATTGTCTGAGAGGCTAAACAAATTTCTACTTGTCATTCTTTTTTTGCTCCTTTAAGATGGTATTTTCTCCGCTAAAGACAATGTTGAAATTCTACTTTTAGTATGTTTATAAAATGAAAATTACATTTTCAAAACTGAAAAAGAAGTCTCTGTGAATAACTACATCTCGAGAACTATAGCTACAGAGCTGCAGATACAGGCATTATACCACTCAAAAGTTTCAAAAAACACAGTGTTTGAGCTTAATACAGCCAGCATCACCTGCAAGCCAGATTGGTAAAAGGGTATGGTCTCCTGCCAAACTTCAGGGAAAACTCGTATTTTCAAGAGTTCGTAACTCAGTTGTAAAATGTTAACAACTGTTTTCCAGACTTCTCTTTAGTACACAAGTTTCAGTCCAGAAATCCTTCCAAATATAGTTCACGTTAAGGGACAGAGAAACTAGCATTGAATCTTTTTACAGTGTTTTGCTTATATCACTGAAGTTTTACCACTGGGAATCAATGTAAGACATAGAATACAAACAATTGTGTTTATTTGTAAAAATTGAAGGAACAATGTTAATTACATAATTACCTAGTTTTGTGTACTTCTTTTCAACAGTAGATTTCATGAAGTCGGATGTCATACTCATGTTAATCAGATGAGCACCTATTTTTTGCAGTACTTTTTACCAGCAGTTGCCAAGAAGTCAGGATTAAGGCCTCTGATCTACAATCAAAGACACAAGTTGAGTGACATAAAAGCTGATCTACCAGATTGGGAATTGAGGTAGGAAAACCATCTGGGGATCTTTACTCCTAACTTGGCCTGCTCACCACAAAGCAAATTCCATATGCAGTAAAAAGTACAGTGCACTATCTTCACACACGAATGTGTATTACAAAGCCAGGTCTGTAACAGGCTGTTCACCCTACACAGCTCCAATCATGGCTTGCTCTGGCCAAGAGAGATCAGTGGCTCCAGGGAGGGTTTCATTTGCCTGTCAGGAGCACCAGGAGTGTGTCATCCATGAGCTTTGGAGCATGCCATGCTGGTTTGTTTCTTTAACAGTAACAGGAGACATTATAATTATAATTATACTAAGAGTATAATTATTATACTGTTATAGTATCCTAAGAAACAGGTTTTAGATAGAGATTCTGCAATTGTCCTAAACACCTAGATATCTAGATATTAAACCTACAGGTTTTAGTGGTACAGAAATTCAGTTCCCACTCATTCTGCAAAACAAAGCAGGCAACAAAGTCACCCAGTATTATCCTTCACCTGAACACCTCTAATAGCAATAGTTTTGTAAAGTTTTCTTTTACAGCATCTATTGAATATAAGCATTATACACTTCATATGGAAGTATATAATGTGTGAAATTGTCTTCTGTTGCAATTTGTGTTCCTTAGTTTATGGAAACCTTACAAAAATAATAAAGTTTCTAAAAAAATTAAATAAAAAGTAGTGGTCCGATTCCTTGCTGCAATATAAAGCTTAATCTTCAGTTTTCAGTCACCTCTCTGAGCTTATTTATGTCCCAGGCCAAGCATGCCCGTGACAGTACAGAAGGAACATCTGTTTATGCAGAGCAAACAATTATTACCCATTATGAGGATAGCACTAGAACAGAGATATAATTAATTACAGTAAATTTAGCACAATGAATTGAAGGACTCGATTCCCATTAGCAAACAAGAGAGGGAAGCTCAGCAGGCAGATAACATCTTTTATAGACAGGGATCATATAAATTCCCATTTCACACTTATTTAATCTTGCAAAAACAATATTAGGGGGGAAAATAGTGTTCCTGAAAAGCAGATGAGTATTCTAAGGCATTCAGACACCCCCATACAGAGTTTGTGTTCAAGAGAGCCCTGAGCAGTCAGGACAGCCCATGATCTAAGCTGGCAGACCTGCTGGGACATGATGGAGCCCTGAGTGTCCCCACGGGCAGATGCAGAGCAGTGCTGCCAAGGTACCTGCCTCAGCCCTTTGGAGGTGTGCCTAAGCAGGGATGCACCAGCATCCACGCTCTGCACACACCCCACATGTGGTGCACACAAGGGGCTGACAGGGGTAAAGGATGCCAGGTGGGGCAAGGAGAAGGGTGCAGGGCCATGCAGGCAACCTGCCCAGGGTTTAAAACCTTCAGTAGGGTTCTGCAGTGAAAAACAGTGTTGGCATACTGCTGTTGTCTGGAGGTAAGAGCAGCCACCAGAGCGAGTATGTTCTTGAGAAAATTCCTGAAAATGAGACCACCATATTTGAGACCAAAGTGTTATAGCACCTTTCTCTTTATTTCCTAAGTATGCAGCAAGACAAAGCAGAAAACAAATTATTAGGAAAACATCAATGGCTTTGAGATGGGAATGTAATAAAAAACCCAGAAAAAAACAGCTCACTCTATATCTAAAAACCCAACTAGCCAAAATTTCACCTGTGAAAAGATCTAAGAATTAATATATGGGCTGACCATGAACTGAGTCCAGCTAAGTAGGAGGCTAGATGTTGAAATTTCTACAGGACTCTCTCTGAACCACAGGCTGTATCAGAGAATGTAGAGCAGGAAATACTTCCAGAGATGTAAAGGTCTGTTACATTCCTTCTGTATTAGGACCTAAATGGTTCAACTAATCAGGCAGCTAATACCAAGCAAGTCTCGAGATAAGGATTAATAGATGGTGAACCCAAGGGGACAGGAAAGACTATAGCAGAGGCCACAGCGGGCTGGAGAAAGAGCTTCTGGTTGTAGGCAGTCTGCAGCTTTTCATGCATGTGAAGAATTGCAGCTGCTGGTGTTGTCAATATGCCAGAAGAAGGAGCAGCTGCAAGAGAGGGATGAAGGGAGGACTGTGTAGGACCTCCTGACTTGACCCTAGATTTCTCTAGGGTAAATTTTTACTCCCTCTCCCCTGCCATACTCCACCCATAAAAATTTGATTACTATGATTTCATGCAGGTGAAGTGAATTTCACTTTTAAGGCTTGAAAGTTGTTTCATTTTCAAACTCTAAGGGTTTTCAGTAAGAGTGGGAAATGAGCTGTGAGAGATCATGGGTGTGATTTTACATGTGGGGTGTTTGGGCACTCAGTTTTGGAGCTGGCTTTTTAATACTGCTGAAAGAACTCCACACTGGGGACTGCATGCTATCAGGTGAATGCCATAAAATGAAACATGATCTCTGCAGGATGTGGTTTGTCTGTGTTAAATTTCACATCTGCCAGTCATAATAGCATCCTTGTAAACCTAAAAAAATCAATGTTAATGTTATTCCAAATTTGAATAAAAACATTAATTAAAAACCTATTTTAAAGCCTGTCATTTCTTGATTCATGTCTTGCAGAATAAGCTATGACTTTTCAGCATGTAGAGTGACTATAAAAGAGAAACTGTAATTTCCTATGTAGTTAAAATTTTTTCTGAGTCCTTATTGCTTATCTAATATATTTCAATTATATAATTATTACATGTCCAAGGGAATGTGTTGTTTCTATAACTGAGCTCTTTATTAGGTATTTCTCTTGCAAAACAATTCCGAACTTTCCATTCTATTTTTTCCCTACAATGCATAACTGCAGAGATTGCACATTTAGTCACACATAAATATGTTGTAGCAGATTTCAGTTTTTTCTTCAAAAGTCAGGGATTCCTTTTATTATTTAAAATATTTTAATTTTTTGTAGACAACTTTACAGCTGATTTAGACAGGTCTGTAAAAAGAACCATAGCCCTTCATGACAGCATTATGACTTGTGGGAAGCTGGGGAACAAGACCATGGGCTACTTGGGAGCACAAGGCTTCTCAGACAGACCTTGCTCCTACCTGGGCTAAAGCACTGCCAAGTTTGTGGAAGGTTCTTTGACATAAGAAGCCTATGGGCTGTATGAGAGGAGCTTGGGCTTGATACCTACAGTAGGATCCAAAGATAGACCAAGAGAAATGGATGTGTGTAGGACATTGATCCTGACTGTGGAATTGGCTGGGTGCTCCAATACAGACTTCAGTTTTCCTTCCTGTAAAACACATTCTGTGTGGTAGGAAGAAGAGGGCTGGTAGGACATACATCCACAGTTCACACTGGTAAAAGACTTACCAGTCTGGGTGCGTGAACTTTTTCATATCTGACTCTTCATATGTTACCTATGGACTATAGAACCCCTACTCTTTCTTCCAAATTACTCATTTTCCCTTATATCAAAAAATTTTAGTCCTTGAAAATATATGGTGGAGTCTTTCACATCAAGCCCTCCTTCCTGCAGTTCACAAGGGATGGCCACTGCTCTCTGGCTTACTAATTCCTTATCTAAAGGGAAGCTGTCCTGCAAGCGCTGCTAAATAAAAACACGCTGTCTATCACACTTAATAAAAATGAAATCCAGGGATGTCAGACAGCAAATATAAACACTCCCACAGACCTCCTGCCACCATAAAATAATTCATGGGGTTGGAGCTAGAGTGGTGTTCTGTCCCATAGTGTTCCCAGCTGGCCTACCAGCACCTACAGTTTCCCTGGCTGCTTGCAGAACAGTCCCAGCTCTAGTTTCAGTTCAATAACTTACTTTATTTGTGACCTGCTGTTAAGGAAGTCTCAGATTTGGTCAGGTCTCACTCACTGAGTGGAAAATTGTGTCAGGTATATCAGAACAGCCATCAGTGAGTTCACTGTAAGCATTGTGGCTTTTTATAGAATAGTTGCAAAAGAAAAAGTCTAACTGCCACCAACTCATTTTTCCTTTCTGAAATGTCTTTCACAAGTCACTACAAAAGGTCTAGGGAACAAAAAATCTTTCTTAGACAAATAAGCCCGAACAGAGCAAATAAAATAGGCTATGGACAGCATTTAACATGAAATCCAGTACTCTTCTACCTTCAAACCTGTAATTTTGTGAGATCATGTGGGAAACTACCAAAATTTCCACCTTTTCTCCTACAGGTGCTATGTAATAGCACAGTTTTCAGTGGGGAGCCACATTTTTTCTTGCCTTTGGGGATTTTAATAGCATTCTTATTGCTCTCCATTCACAATAATCTATTTTTGAGAATGCTAATAATTGGTCTCTTAGAAAGTCAGGACTATAGGAGAAAACTTGAATGGAAAGTACAAAAAGAGGGTTTCATTACTGTAAAAGCCTTTTCTGAGAAACAGCTCTAAATCCAAATGGGAAAGGCTCAGGCAATAAGTAGAGGAGCGAGTTTGCATATACTAAGTCCTTTAAAAGATACAGCTAGATGTGGTGCCAAAGGCACGTCTATTATTTTCTACTAGGCATGGAAAAATCAATGATGCAGAATGAAAAAGAGAATGATATAGAAAGAATGTGCCAGTGGCATCTGGGGCCCCAGCAGAATACTGCTATTGCAGTCAGGGATTCAGAGGCACTCTGCAGCAAAACAACATTAAGTTGTTTCTGTCAAATTTCTTCTCTGCTGTTTTTTGACATCATCATTACAATAGCCCTTTTATTCCCATATGGACAAAAAAATCCATCAAAAGAGCAACAGGTGACCTGAAAATATTTCTGCACTTGAGTGATACGTGGCTCATGCTAAGACCCAACCAAAAAGGTAGTTCTTCTCATATATAACATAACATTGGGCTTTTATGAACATAAATTTATGGATACACAATGCAAAACTCATTGCAAAATTGACATAACATGAACGAGCTGCTTTTAATTGAATATTCCTTCCTTTTTCCCTTTATTTCTCTATTAAAACATGCAGCTGCTCTGATAATCTGTACTACTGAATTGAGTTGCAGTGCACATGACACTCACTGCTGTATCATTGCACATTTTTTCAGCGCTAACAAAAGAACTAGAATAAGAGTCCGAAAATAATTTCGTTCCATTATAAACTCAGAAATTTAGGAGCTTGATTAGTTCTTCACTCATTGAACTCCATTTCAAAAGCAGGGCTGGATCCAGTGTACTTTGGATAGAGGGGAAATGCATTGGCAACACATCATAGTAGAGAGTATTTGCTGAACCAGAACATCCTGAGCTGAGAGGTGAAAGCTACACTAGGTAAAGGATTTAGGGAAAAGGAAGTATTTTATAGAAATCATGGAAGTTATGATCAGCAGTCTGGATCCAAATTATAAAAGAACTATCTTCTCTGTAAAACCGCATGTAATGAAAATCACCTAAGTTCAAAAGTGAAAAATATCTTATTACATTCATAGTGAAAGCCAGGATATTGGAGTGTCATTACCTGAAAAAAAAAGTAGGGTGAAATTTTGAGTCTCTGATGATAAATATAAAAGTCAGGCTGAAGTGAGCCAAGACCAGACTTTCTTGCTGACAATAAATTTAAACAAAGTAATACTTATTTCATTAAGTATGACCTGGAATTTTTTCTGTTTTAATCTCTTGAGTGGCATAAAATACACTGTAAGTTAAAAATCAGAGTACTTAAAGTAATGGCTATATTTATAAATGCTGCTAGTTCTTTTGCCAGGTCATTTGGAGTGTTCTGCAGCAAAATAAACAGATGTTGAAAATATTAACACACTAATAGGAAAATAGCCTATTAACATTTAAAGAACGACTGTTTGAGAAATACACAAAAAATAAAATAGATAATCAGGAGGAGGGAAAAGAGTGGATAGAGGCAAAAAATATAAATCATGGATGAAATATGACATAACTGAACCCCCTCTGGTGCAGAATGCAAGGACAGCCAGAAATGCCCCCTGAGATGCTGTTTTCTGTAAATGTGTATGAGAGGGGTAAAACCCTGGCACCAATACAGGCACCCTCCAGAACTAAAGCTCGTAACAAGCACCACGGACATGTCCTAGGGGTGCTCCCACTCTGCCACTGCAAAAAGAAGGAAATGAGAAAAGATGAATATTTTCTCCCTTGCAAAGTAATCATTGGCACACTGCTCTCCAGGATTGTGTTGCTGCCAAAGCTCATGGGGAAGCAAACTTCACAGGACAAACCAGTCCCATCCATGCCCTGTCTCCAAAGGGAAGAGAGGGATGTTGCTGCCTGAAGGGAGCTGTCTGTGCCTTAGCCCTCTCTGTGCCTTTCCCTGACTTAACCAGTAAGCTGCAAAGCTGGAACTGGGATAGTCAGATCCAGAAAATGTCCGTTAAGAGTTCAGGACTATAAGGCATTTGGAGCAGGTGGCAACAGATGATAGTATCCTTGGCACACAGGAAATCTCTACAACTCCTAAGGCTGCTGAGGTCCCTAAGACCAGGTGAGCTACCAACCTGTTTAGCATTGTAAACAGCTACAGAAAACCTCCTCTGATGGAGAGACCTCCCAGCATCATGGGTCTGTCACCAGCCATGACAGTGCACAGGAGTGACCGCTGAACCGCTCCACAAACTGCTTGACATTTCCAGCTTCAGATGTTGGACTTAAGAACAGAAAAACAAACAACCAACCCCAAATCCAAGCTAAACATGTACTTTCTCCACTTAGAAAAGTATTTGCTTTTTCCTTCTTAACTTTAAGGCTTCAAAATTAACCACAGAAATTTCCTGTCCAAAAATAAATAAACCCTAAGCAATTTCATGACCCTAAACACCCTCAGCATCACTCATTCACCTTTCTTTAAAAGAGAAACAACCCTTATATGTCTCTTCAGTAGTTCTGTGAGACCTGAGGCTCCTACCTCACAAAATATTTAAGTAATTGCCTAACTTTGAAAACTTATGCAAGGCCCAGAGCAGTAATACAGAAACGAGAGTGCAGAGTGCAATGTGCAACAGATAAAAACAATGTATTGTTTTGGTACAAATTCTGGCAAAGAATAAATGTTCCTTTTTAAAGGAAAGACCAACATTTCGAAATAAAATTAAATCTAAATCTGAACTTGGTTCTTGTTCTGATACACACACAAAACTCTTATGACGTGAATAAATGTCATTAATGTGAGTGTAACACTGAGATTAAAAGACTGTTTGGAGATATTTAACTGCCTCAGAAGAGAAATTGAGGAAATGCTTTCTGCTTTTGCTGCTCAGTGTGAGCATTGACTAACTATAAAGTTACTCGCATCACTGGTAATACCTAAGCAAAATGGAGTGTTGGAAAACATGTCTAAGTTTTGGATAGAAAAACTTGATCAGTGGTATTTTTATAGAAGCCATTCAAACTTTCATTAGGAGGAATGCTGGGTAGCGAGTGCACTGAGGCCTGTATGGAGTGCAGACTTTCTGGCTTCAGAAATTTAACTCTTCATAAAAAGTTAGTCATGCCTTTCATTGGGAAGTACCTGAATGAAACCTTGAGCAGCCTGGGGCTACTCAGGCTAGCATGCGGTGTCAGAAACATCACTGTACTTGTAAAAAGTCTTGCTAGTCTAGGCACACAAATTTGGTTTCCTTCCATTTTTACAATGGATTAGCTATTAGCTGAAAGATTAGCTATTAAAATTTAAATTATCAACACAATCTGCCTTTGCTTTAGCTATGCTTTAGTCCTGGGGGAATAAAGTATGGGGCTGCACATCCTCCTCTCAGCTACATGCCTCCTTCTTCTGTCCCTGGCTCATGCTGTGCTAGTACCACTCTAAGATGTAGAGCTCCTGGTCCAGAGAGGTACCTGACATTTGTTAAACAATTGTTTAATTTTAAATAGTCTTTGTTGAAGAACAGTTAGGGAAGAACTGATAGATGACTCCAAGGTATTGGACTTTTAATGGTTTGGCACAGGGACATGGACTGGAGTCCCTGCACATAGAGATCCTAAAATCATGGGGCCAAATGTATTCTCAGTGTGGCTGTATTGGCACTTAATAAGGAAGGAAGGAAGTAAGGAAGTTACATCTGGGATGAATTTGGCCCATCGGTTGAGAAAATGGAAATATTATGAAAATCTATTGCTGAGTTAATGACAATGCCGAGCAATAAGCAATAACCTACTTTTCCAGTAGGTTCCAATACACATGATAATGAATTTCTTTCCTTCTTTATTGTCAGCCAGCCCTGTTTAATCAGGCTGCTAGAAGGTGGGAAGGTCCAGAAATCCTGTTTGCTCTTTGATCCTTGAACACAGTATCTTTTAGGGCTAACTGCATGTGCACCTGTGATGCACCAGCACAGCAGCTTCTCCTGACAGATCTGCTTTGCCCAGCAGCATCCAGACACAACCTCCACTGTTTCCAAATGGCTGGAGTTGGTGGAGAAAGCAAAACTGATGTCCTGCCAGAATGGTGGAATGGGACAGCTCCCTCATGGACTCAGCATTCACTTGAATGAGATACAGCTGAAGATCAACTCTCAGGAGAGATGAAGGAAATCTGTAAGAATAGAGTCCCACTGAAATATGGTCTCTGCCTGAGATAGTAAAGCTGGAAAGAAAACCTCACCTCAGCAAGCAGAATAGGTGAAGAAATTCCTGTTCCTAGTGCAGCTGTTTTAGCCTGCACTCTTGACAACGATACCAAAAGTACAACTGGCTTTGCAGAAGGCCTGCATGGGACACAGGAGTGTTCACTGTGAATTCATCTCTCTGCCCCAAATTCCCAGTTCTGGTAAGAAGGGGATGTGTTGTCATCTCAGCGACTTTTGCCACTGAAATAAATTTTGCTCTGTCTGCAAGATACTAGGATAGCAGTGTTGCTGTAAAAAATACTGGAGAAGAATAAAATACTTATTTTAAAAATAATTTAATATAATGCTCTCAAATGTTCACAAAAATGGAATTTAAAAAAGAGAATTTAAAAAAATCCATAGAAGAAAGGTTTTCTAACAGCCTTTGGTTTTCAGCCTTTTCCTACAACTGAAAACGGTGGTCTCTGTCTAGCATTTAACTTTTCCTGTAGCTTCACAGAAATTTCAGCTGGAACATCAAAACCCCATAGTATGTGCTGTGGCTGCACACTAACCATGCTCTTATTATTATGATACAAATGAATGTATATTTCACACAAATCATTATACTTATAAAGAACTCAATGGCCGTAGTAGCTCTAAACACCTCAAACAACTTAAGGAATTATAAAAACCCTTCTAACTTTCCTTAATCAGAGTGAACCTTTCCAGGTGTTCTTTAGCCAAATCACTTAAGCAGTGTCCAGGTTTATATACAAATAATGTTCCATTTGCTAGTTTATAGTTTCCTGTCCTTTGCCCTCTTTAAAAAGTGAGATTCAAATCTGCTACTTCTTAATCTCCAGGAACCTCTTCTTGACTCCTGTGATCTTCTAGAAAATGTCAGTGAAAGGATTGCAGATGTTCCTTTGCTAAAAACTTACATTATCTGAACTTCAGGCTCTGTTTGATTTTAGTGCATCTAGAGTTTTTATAGCTGATTCTGCTGTTATCTCTAACACATGGGAGAGTGTCACCCTCCCTTTCCTTTCTGCAGACAGCTACAAATGAGCTGCTCAACAAGTGTTCTGTTTGCTATCATCCAAGATCTATTCCTCACTATCATTTTTCATTGACCCTATGATTATCCTTTGTCTGGTGTGTGTGTATATATATAAGATCATATAACATTTATCACACTAACCACATACAAATTCCAGAACTGGACAGTTGTAAGATATTATTTTATGTGGAACCAAAGTCACTTATCTGAACGATTTGCAGATGTGATCTCGGAGCTGCCTCCAAGTGCAGAGGGAGGAATGGTGACCGTGCCCAAGAGCCTCCCACTCATGCTGGAGTGGGACCACGGCGTGCAGTGTCCGAGTCAGCCTCGGCCCCAGCTCCTAAGCAGTAAAATAATCAAATTATCCAAAGCAGGCAAAAAACCCTCTTGTTGACATAAACAGGAACACTTATTTTCAATTTCTTCAGGAAAACCAAATGAATTAATGCTTGTGCTTGGATGACTATACTCAGAAGAAAATGTGAAGTGGTTCCACTGATGATGACTCTGTCACTTTACATCGGGGTTCTCTGTATGATTTCTAGAGCATGTTGGAAGAGCTGACAGTGCCCTATTGTCAGTAGCAATGGGGTTATTCTTTATTTGTTTTTGAAATTATCTGTTATATCTTCTTTTCCTCAGTAATTTCCCAGAATTCTTCAGCCTGTGTTTCTACACAAAATGTAGTGTGTTTTGTATTTACTAGAATCTTTTCTTATTTAACCTCAATCTTTTGCTTGTTCCATAACTGTAACAACTTGTGATGTACAATAAAGATTGAGAATGCAAAAAGTGATTGGTAAGCCTACTGCCACATAAAGTATTATTTATGTTGCTTAACAATTAACTCTCTAAAACTGTATCTATTTTTAAAGCTATCTTGAGATAGAGCATATATCATAAATGTATATTTCGTATGCGTTATAGGAACTAATTTCAAAACCATGACCAAAAAGAAAAAAAATTCTATTCGCTGTGATATCGTTCTTTGTAGTAGCCAGCCTGAAAACATCCCTGTAGTAGAAAAAAAAAATCGTTTTAGTTTCCAGGTTAGAATAAACACCAAAAGCCAACTTCATTTATTTAAATAAATTCAATGAATGTATTTATTACTGTACCTTCAGCTGTGGATGTTTATTTGTGCAATAATAAAGTAGTGATTGGCAGTAAGAAATGGACCAATTGATATAACTCATGTGCAGCACCCAGCAGACACTAAGCAAATCACAGGGGTAATGCTGCTGAAAAGACTGACATTTACAAGAAGAATTTGGCCTTTAAATGTTCAGTAGGTGTATGGTATGTAGGTGTGTGGTATGCCACCACATCTTTTCATTTTCCCCATTTTGTTCTGCATGGCTCCCTTTGAGCTCCCCTATACTGAGTCTGGATAATAGTTAGAGTTACCATCTGATAAGCGATGTGGTTTACAGATTAAGGGACAGTTTATTTTATAGAGATTAAAACATAGCAAAGTCAACAGATTTTAAAAGAAGTTATCCTGCAGTCTCATTATTTGATTTTCTGCAGTACATCAAATTTTATATTCCCGTAGTAAACTATGGCTTTTCCATAGCAAAAGAGAGACGAAACTGGTCATAGCCTACCAGATAAATGTATTTTCCAGCAGCAGCACACACCGGTGCCTTTGCTTTAAGATGTCTGTTTCTCCCTAACAACAGTCACGTTAAGTTTCAACCTCTCAGGAACCCTCAGTTTATCCATAACAACAAATACAAGCTGTGCTTTACGGCTAATATTTAAGCACGAATATTTGACGTGGACTCCCTGCTCGGCGCTAGTTTTGCTGCAAGGGCCGCACACCATTACTTTTATTATTTATTTTCATTATTTAGCGTTCCCCGCGGCCCTCACGGCCTTACCCACAGCGAGCCGGGCACACACCGCGCCGCGCCCGCCGGGGGGCGCTGCGCCACAGGCCACGGGCCGGCCCCGAGCGCTGAGGGCGGGCAGGGCCGCGGGGACGGGCCGGGATGGGACCGGGACCGGGACCGGGCTGGACTGGGCTGGTGACCAGGACCGGGGCCCGTGTGCGAGGGCAGCGCGGAGCCCTCCTGGCCCCTTCCACTCGGCGGACACAGCCGTGTGCCCGCGGAGCTCCCCCGGTGCGGCCGGCTCTCGCCTCCCCTGAAGGGGACCTCTGCCCGGCCACCCCGGGGTGGGCACAGCCCGAGCCCCGTGGCAAAATTCTGCAAGCACAACCCTGCGGAGAACCAAGGACAGCTCTTGGGCTCAGGGCACGCACCCGTTTTGTTAGTTCTGACTTAAAAGCAAATTCTTTGGTGTCATTGAATCAATTTTAAAAATAGTTTTTTACTTACCATAGAATGTTCATAGAATCATAAAATTCTATAAAAGGTTGGGAGAGACGTTTAAGATCATCAAGTCCAAATATCAACCTGGTACTTACTACCGCTGGAACCCCTAAACCACAGTACCCAGTGCGAGATCCAGCCATCCCTTAAACACTTCCAGGTGTGGTGATTCCACTCCCTTACTAAAAAGGGGGTCAAGTGTTAAGGCATTGAAATGGACCTTAAAGATCTTCTAGTCCCGATCTGTGTGCTACGGGCAGGGACACCTCTCACCAGACCAGGTTGCTGAAGGCTTTATCCAACCTGGTTTTGAACACTTCGAGGGATGGGACACTCACAACCTCCCTGGGAAACGTGTTACAGTGTCTCACTACCCTCAGAGTAAAGAAAATCTAAAATAATACCCTAATATCTAACCTAAATTTTCCCTCTTTCAGTTTTCTACCCATTACTCCTTGTCCTATCACTACATTTCTTGATGAAAAGTCCCTGTCCCACTTCCCAGTAGGGCCCCTTCATGTACTGGAAGGTTGCTATGAGGTCTCCACTCACCTTCTCTTCTCTAGACTGAACAGCTCCAGCTTTCTCAGCCTGTCTTCTTTTCAACTTCATGGTACTCATCTGGACCTTTTCCAACTTGTTTCATGTTTTTCTTACTTTGGGGACACACCTCTCTGGCTTCTTTTTCCCGTCTTCATTTTTATATCTCCTCCAATATTTTATTTCTATTTTCTATTTTTTATTTCTATTCTCAAAACAAACAGAAAAAGTGCTTTCTTCTGGTTTATTTGTAGCCTCAGGATACCATTCGAAATATTTTAATTTACTTTTTCTTTTTAAATCTGCAGATTTATCTGTCTTATTCAGAGTGAAAACAAATACTTGAATATTATGTCAGTTCCTCTCAATTTTGCTGCTTGATTGTGATTGCACAGCACTATCCAAAACACCCTTGAGACAGTGAAGTGGTTCAGAAGTGCTGTTTACAGCCCCTGATGGAGCCCCTGCTCCTCTTCCAGCTCTGTCTCCAGAGCTGATTAAAGCAAGCACAGTATAAAATGAAGGTTGGGGTCATTTGTGCTGCCATCCTGGCCAAACTATACTTGGTCCAGAATTAGAGAATTCTGACTTTCTGGAGATTATATTTGCCTCTGAGTCAGTTGAGAGACCCAGCAGTCCTGGGCAGCTGGCTACAGCTGCCAGCCTGATTTGTGGCCAAAGATGATGTATTCTATTTTAAACATAGTATTTAAATTAAAGAATTGTTTTTTTTCTCCTGAGGCTTCATAAGATACCATAAACAGGTAGAAATTAGACCACATATTCCTTGATATTTCTAATCTTTAGGCAGCTCTGCAGTCCTTACTTTCAGCTGTGCCAAGAAAGCACTGACTGGCACATTCTGCCAAAAGCCGTCCCAACCTTAGTGGAAGACAGTGTCACCTGAAGGGAAGAACTGCAAACTTTCTGTAAGTGAGATTAATTTTGTGTGAAAAAAGTAAGTTATTCACATTATCTACCTGCATGAATTATGCTGTCAAGTGATGATATACTGAATCAGAGAAAACATTTAGAAATATCATGATCTGGTGGTTCAATTCTGATTTTTTTTCTCTCTTTCACAACAGTCATAGTATCAAACAGGGAATCATAAGAGCCCTTCCTTGAAAGAAATCTGAATTTGTTTCAGCCATGGAAAGTTTTCTTTCCTTCTTACATTTTACATTGTAACACCGAGTTATATTTGCTCTCTTTTTGTGGGAACACAGGTGGCTGGAGAGCAAGTAGGACTAAACTCTGCCTTGCTGGAGAGGCAAGTTGAGAGCAGATGAATCAAAAGAATTGCCTAGAAGAGACAAAATTTTCATTTTAAAATATTTTATTTTATTTTTCTAATTTAATATTGGGCATATGATTAACCCAGAAATGAGTGATGCTCATTTATTTGATGACCTTGCAAAGAAGTTGTATCCATTTCCCGTGTATGGATGGAATCAAGGGACCTAACAGTGAACAGTAAGGGACTGTGACACAGACCAAGTGCTGAGAGGCAGTGTACATTAAGTTTGTCACAGTGCCACACTGCAATGTCACAGCTTCCACACAGGAGCTGGCTCCTCTCCTGCCAGCTCAGAGCTCAGGCAGAATGAGTACGTGTCTGCCTGCACCCATCTACCCAAAGTCTCTCAGATTCCTCTGAAGGTAAGAAAATGCATTATCATGCAGAAATCAAAACTAAAAATCACTGCAGGAACATTCTCTGTTCATCAAAACATGAAACCAAGTGGCTGCTGCTTCTTGAAAAGCATGAAGGCGTTGTGAACAATGCTCTAGTATTTACAGCAGAAAGAAAAAATAGCAGCCTTTTAGAGAGGTTTAACTCAAATCCCCATGCGCAGCAGTGTTGCCTCCAGCCTAACGCCAATGTAGTTTTTGATCCTAAGCTTTGCAATCTGAAGTTATCCTGTGGTTCTGCAGTTGTGTTTATTTTGGAAGATACACAACAAATAACAAGAGGAAGGATATATGAGATAACACAGAGAACCATAAGGAAAGGGGTTGCAGCTCCAAGGAGGGGTAACTTTTTGCATGTGGCCTCTGAAAACCAAAAAAATGTCTGTAGATAATATTTGCTTTTTCTATGTTCCCTTGGGCAAACAAAAATAAAGGGCAGAGGGGAAAATGTTTTTTCTAAATTAGAGCCTTGGTTTACTAAGGATCTGATAATGTTTTAATCAGTTGATCTACTGAGGAGGGGAGCATAAAGTTTTAGCTTCAAACTCCTGGAAAAGGTTGCAGAGCAGACAGGAAATCCACACACTGTAAATGGGAATCTGCTGTGAGATGGGTGAAATGCTAAAGTTCTGTTCTGGGGGAAAAATACCCACCATCTGAATTTTCTTCCATCTCAGTTGGAACAAAAAGTTAGAATTCATACACCCCCATATACTAAGCATTCACCAAATATGAGTTTTGGGAATATAAAAGTGACCTTATCAGAACATTTAATTTGAGTGAAGTCATAGCATTTTGTCTTGATAAAGTCAACAGACTTTGTTTCAGCTTTTGATCTGGAAGTTCTTTGACAGAGAAAATGATGGAAGCCTGGTCTCTGAGGGATGTATTGCTCCCTCAAAAATCTCATAGATTGTTTTTTCAAGCAAGCTGGGGCAGAAGAAGTTAATTGGAATAAAACTCTGCAATGATGGCCAGCTTCATAGTAATCCAAAAGCCACTAAGGTACTCTAGTAAAGGGCAATATTCAGAGTGACAGCAGCTTGAAAATCCTTAGTGCCGGCAAGGATACTATGTTTTATAGATATATACACACACACACACATATATATATATTTGTGCTACAGTATAATGAAATCTATTGGAAAACTTCTATATTTTTCATTAACATTTTAAATTAGCATAATTAAGCATATAAGGTAAAAGGAAAGCCTTGTTAGTCCCTGAGCAGTTAATTGTGACTGGTCGTTTGTTGTTAGTGGTAACTAGCATTTGTTCTCCTGAGATCAGCTCCTCTAGAAGATGCCAGGATAGCCTTGCTAAGAAACCAAGAGTGTAAAAAATAAGAATGGAAGCATTACAAGTAGATTAAATGTCCATCAGTGGGAACAAGGAAAGAAAGAGCAAGAGAAAATATTATTGTCCTCAAGAGAATTATAAAAGAAGCAAGCTAAGGAACCTGCAAGCAAGGAAGAGCAGGATTCTGACTAAAAACAAGTGAAAACATACTACCTTGGCACAAAGGTAAAGTTAAATCAGATGCAGATTTAATATTCACTAATAATTAAAGAGATTATTAAAAAAAGTTGTGTAACTAAATGCAAGAAAAATTTCACAGGTGAGCAGGTAAAGAAGAGGGGACTATTGGCCACAGCTGATAGAAGCAAAATACAGAGAAAAAGCAAGAAAGAAGAGTGATGAAAACAGTAATTAATTGCAATTGAGCTCTTAATGGAAACAGATTAATTCCAGGTTCTACAGGACAAAGACATAAAATATTTACTCTATCATCTGATCTGATACTGAAGAGGAAGGCAGTTATTTTAAAGGAGATTCATATGGCTGATAGGGAGGAAGGAAGTAAGGACAAGTTTAAATTAAGACATGGGAAACCAGGGAAGAACAAAACAACAAACACTGTCAAGGAGATGGACTAGGTGACCTTGCAGGTCTTCTCTGTCAGATGCTTCCTTGACTCTTTACGAATAGAGCAGGGTCTTAGTAACAGATATTTAGGATGTCACATTAATGGCCAACTTCAGCAGACTTGTTCCGCTAGAAATAGTCTACATTTCTGAAATCTCTTTAGAAGAATGAAGATACTAAAATGTAGCTCAGAGTTTCATCAAATCCACTCTTTAAAATGCTGGCAATGAGCAGAGTGAAGCTTTTCTTCCCTTACTGTGTAAGTGTAGTGGTACCTGAGTTGAGAATTGTTTTGGTGTTTCATCCAGCTGCTTTTGTACTCTGCTGAGAATACCCAGAATAACTGTCTGGGCTGATCTGCAGTCACTTCACACAAAAGCCACCCTGTCTATCTAGGGACTTGCATCCAGTTTGTATTTGTGGGTCACACTCCAGTAGTTTGCTACAGCCTTACACTGGGAGATATCACAGCCCACCATTTTATGGAATCCTAGAACAGTTTGGTTGGAAAGAACCTTAAAGATCATCTAGTTCTAACTGCCCTGCCATGGGCAGGGACACCTTCTGCTAGATCAGGCTGCTTACAGCCCCATCCAACATAGCCTTGAATACCTCCAGGGGTGGAGCATCCACAATTTCTCTGAGCTACCAGTTCCAGTGTCCCACCACCCTCACAGTAAAGAATTTCCTCCTAGTATATAAAAAAACATCTATACTCTTTCAGTTTAACTCTGTTACCTCCTCAACCTATCACTGCACTCTTTGATTCAGTCAGTCCCCATCTTTCCTCAGAGTCCCCTTTAAGTACTGGAAGGCCACTCTAAGGTCTCCCTGGAGCTTGGCTAAAAACCCCAACTCTCTCAGTCTGTTTTCATAAAAGAAGCTCCAGCACCCTGATCATCTTTGTGGCACTTCTCTGGACCCGTTCCAGCAAATCCATGCCTTTTCTATGCTGAGGGACCTGGAGCAGAATAGAGGGGAAGAATCAGCTCTCTCAACCTGCTGGGCAGGTTGCATTTATTGATGCAGCTCAGGGCATGATTGGCTTTCTAGTCTGCCTGCGTATATTGCCAGCTCATACTCAGTTTTTCTTCCTAAGATACCTCTAAGATCTGTGCAGGGCTGCTATCAATGCAGTCATTGCCTACCCTGTGTCTGTGTTTGGGAGTGCCCTGACATGACCTTGTTGACCTTCATGAGGCTCACACAGGCCCAAATCTAAAGTCTGTCAAGCTCTTCCTGGATGTCATACCTTCCAGTCAGATTATCAACTGCATCACCAGTCAGTTTTGTGTCATCCACAAATTTGCTGTGGGTGCACTTGATATCACTGTTCATGTCCCCAGTGAAAATGTCAAATAATATTGGTCCCATATGGCCAACAACACTCATCACTGGTCTCCATCCAGACATTAAACAACTATTTGAGTGCAACTCTCTGAGTGCAACCATCCAGCCAATTCCTTATCCACGGAGTGGTCCACCCATCAGTTCCATGTCTCTCCATTTTAGAGACAGGGATGTTGTATGGGAGAGTGTCAAATGCTTTGCAGTAATCCAGATAGATTTAAACTGGGCTGTTCTGGAAGTCCCAGCATTGTGGGGAAAAAGAATGAGAAAATGCTAATCTTTGCACCCAAACCTGTGAGAGTGTTGAAAAGAATTGCTAAGGGAATACCCAGACAATCAGAGGAATACTATGCGCTGTTGAAGTCAAAGGGTACTAAGATGATAAACCAGTGGGGCCCCCTTATTGTCTGCATTTAGATGAGTTGGATGGGATTTTTGTACTGGATACCAATGTCTTGGATTTGATTCTTGCAAAAGAAGTAACTGAGTACTGTCTGGTGCTGTGGAAATCCAGCTGAGAGCTAGTAATGCTGGCTCTAGGCAGCCTGGTCAGGTGCTCCTCATCCCCAGCCTTTTCTCTCTGAGAACATGTGTGTTGGCAAAAACTGCATTGGAGTTAAACCTCTCATTGCCAATCACAGAATTACGTGTTACAATACGTGTCTGGGAGCCTTCTAAGTCCTTAGTTTCGGGCACATGCAAGGTAGTTGCTTTCTGAGTTCTTATCAGCTAACAAGAGTGATTACAAATGTGGAGATGATAGTAAGGTACTTCTTAGTAGTCCATCCACCAATCGCTTCCTTCCGAAGCACTTATTTTTTTCCCTTGCCTGTATTCCTCTTTATTTGCAGTCATGCCCTGACTGTTAAAAAAGACAGCTACAGTGTGGCACAACAGGCATGACTGCTGGAAAAGAGCTTCTCCAGAACTGCACTTCACCCCCTATTTTCCTTATTTGTTGGGCAATTCTCTCACTTACGCTTAACCCCCAGACACTGCCAAGAAGAATTTTAGAATCCCCCTTCAGGGAGGGTATATGGCCAGAAGGACCCTTAGGCAACCATTTCTATCTTTTATTTTCATGCAAAGAGCAAGGTGTTTCAGTACAATGGGAAATAGTCTTATTAAAATTCATGTCCAATTCTGCCTGAGTGGATTTATCAATAGTAAACCAAATGCATGTCCTCTCACATTTGCATTAGCACCAGCAAGATCACAGGGTGATTTCATCTCATGGGACACTGTCTCCCTCTATTTACATGGGAGATTAACAGTTACAAATCAGTAGGTTTGGTTAGAGGCTTTCAATAGCCTCCATAGCCCAATGGAAGGGGCAGCTCCCAGATTGTCTGAAATGCACTCAGATATAAAAGGATGCAAAACAAACCATGCACTTCTAGGACTATGTACTCTGACAGCCATGCCCTTTGTGGCGTAGGGTCAATGCTGGCACTGAGATGTCTTGCACAGGGAAAGCAAATGGAGGACATCAGTTGACATCAGCATTGCAGTGTTTTTTTAATGACTGGAATCTGTGATTACTGAAACTATCCACTGCAATTTTCTCTAGTTCTACTATCATCATCATCACCATCACATAAATGAGTATATGCATGTCTTTTAATGAAGGAAATTAATCAAGTGATTGAACAGTAAAGGACAGCACATCTGTAGTGCCAGTTTCCTGAAGGATCCTGCCCTCTATTTTGGTTTAAACAACACACTTTAATGATCTGCAAGTTGTTTTTTCAGAATCCTTTGGAGGGAGAGGAGGTTCTGTACTAACAAACTCCAGACATGAACTCCAGGCAATGTTTACTAGTCTTGAGAGAACTGACTTTTCATTAATATTAGTGGCTTCTCTGTGGTGCACCAGCTTGCTGCTCAGTATTTGTAAATTTCTCAGTCAGTTCCCCCAGGTCTCTGAAAAGTGTGGAGCTGCCACAGCTCCCCAGTGGTGCAACTGACACCCAGCTCCTTGGGTCTGTTCCTTGCTTGGACAAATCTCAGTAGCAAACTCATCTAAAACACCAGGATCCACTACCAGAAAATTTGTGAGCAAGGTGAAGGCTCAGACTAATCAGACTATCTTTTGCAGATAATTTGTCCATCTTTAGCTTTATAAACATTATGTAATCTACCTTCTACTGCTGTGTGAAGGTGTGGGAGACAGTGTGTACAAACACAACTGGAAAAGCCCCTGATACATACTGCCTTGTAATCGGCTATGTCCTAGAGAGGGAAAGAATAAACATTGGCAAAAAATTCTGACTTTCCCCTAACCTTTGCAATGAAATCATCCAATAATTTATGGTTTGATTTTTTAAAATTACTTTTAATTGGATGAAAAAGCTCATGTGTGCATAAAAGTTCATCAGTCAAGAACATGTATATACACACAACTCCTGAAGACCAGGCTCCTTTTAAAATTTTTTTTCCCTAAATAAAAAAGAGAATCATGAAGAATGTCTTGCATATGAGTTGGAATCCAGACAAAAGTGGAAAAAAACTTGCCTTTTTTGTGTTTTGTGGCATTCTACTATATTTTTAAATTTATGTTTTCTTGTGTCAGCACTCAGCAGATTTTAGGTGAGATAAAGTCCATTCTTTTCTTTTTGCCTCTTTTTTTTCCACCATAGCATCTGGGATCTTAAAACCTAAAAAGACCCCTTGTGATTTATCAGCCCTAATTGTCTTGCAGTGGGGCTTCAGAGAGATCATTAGCACACTCAGACATAAAGCAGATGTTCCAGTGATGACATGTCAGCAGAAGGGAGTGTGTTTCCCTTTTACCTTCTCCCTCTTTCTTGTTCCTTATCGAATCTCATTCCCCTCAACACATTTGTCATTTACAGGGGTGTCATGTTTGTTGGTGGGAGTGGAGGGGCAGGAGCAGCTCTTGCACCACATGCACTGTGAAGCCTGTGTCCTCTGCTGTGTCTGGCCATGGCACACCAGCACACAGGTACTGTGGGTCAGGATAGTAGGAAGTGCACAAGGATTAGTAGCACTGCCATGGATACCCAGGTGAGTGGCTGTGTTTATGTGTCACACCTGAGAAAACCATCCCACCACAGTTACCTGAGTAAAACATCTCAGCTGCTGGCCTGGCTTCATGTCCCAGCAATGGGGCCCTTTCCACGAGGCTGTTCATTTGCCAGCTGCCTGGGTGGAAAAGCCTTGTAACAATTCAGCTTCTGAAGAACATTTATTTAAGCAAAGTATTATTTATGAAGATTTTCCTTTAAAAAATAGATGTCCTCTGGCCTGAGGGAAAGCAATAAATGTGCTAAATTATGTTCTCAATTAAGAATTAATCTGGATGACTGGACAAGGGAGTAAAGGCAAAAACAAGAGTTTAAATTTTTAAAGAAACATTTTTCCCTCAGATGCCTGTCAATCTTTGTTGGGAAGCACAGAACCTAGGGCATATCTGAGTCTGAAAAGGCAAAGAAAAAAATTGTGATTATAGCTAATATATAATTTTAAAACATTTTCTCTAAGAAAAAACTCCAAGGAACAGAAAAGATGGCAAAGATCCCAGATAGCTGTCTTGATAAGAAACATTGCCCAAAGAAAAACCTGGAACCAATGGAAACCAATGGAAGCCATGCCAAATCAGGATCTTTGGTGTGTGGTTATATATAAAATCCTTCTCCTTTTCCCTTTAAAACTATGCTGCATGCAAGATTTATTTTCTTCTTGTCAAGGTAAATAAATCCATGGCTGCTTTCCATTTTGGGAGTGAACACCAAACTTTAAGTACAGTTGCACCCATTTTAAGTTTCAGTGTATATGGACACATAGTTGTAACAACACATTTACAACAGCAATATCACACAGAGGCATCGTATCTCCCACTACGTTTTGTTTCTAATATGAGGAGGCCAGAAATGGGCTGAGCTAGAATGCTTATCAACTTCCAGCTTCCATTTTCCCTTTCCAGTTAAGAAGTCTGTAGAACACTTTGAGAAGAGCTGAAGAGCTCACAGCTGCTGTTCTCTCATGCCAGAGCCAAGATGTCCACAAAGACACAATCACCCTCTTTTTTCCCCACCTTCCATCACTTTTTGTATGGAAAGAAAGGAGGTTTTTGTAGCAGCTCTGACTTTGTGATGCCAATGGGATGGTCTTCAGTGCTCCTGAGTCTTTTATAGATGATCATTACCATTAAAATCAGAAGCACTTCAGTCTGGAGTAAGTCCTGTAGTTTAATGAGTTTTGTGTGTGTTCTGTATGTCTACTGTTCTTGTCTACCTTTATCTTAAACATGAGATTATAAATGTATTTGATGAAAGCTGAAGCACCAATAGAAGGCTGAGTTCTTTAAAACATTTGATTTTGTACAGTTCTTTGACTGCAAAGTAATTTAGTAATTTCAGTGTGAATCAGAATCTGTGTGGCTCACATTGAGTGGATTTCCAACTGAACAGACAAGTGACAAATTTTAATTTGGAAACAGGAGAACATTGGCAATGGATCTCATCAATGAGCAGGTGTTTCCAAAGGTATTCAGTTCTGCTCCCATGTTATCTAATGTTTTTTATCAATAATCCCATAAACCCCACAAATATTCTTGTAATATTGAGATACAATAAATATTGATATAACAATGATAGCAAACTCCCCGTTCAAAGGCAAAGTGTAAGAAGATGAAGCAACAGCTGCAATTGAGACACAATTTTCAAGAATGAGGATGGTGAAATAGCTGGCAAATAAAAATATCTCTCTGATGAATTTAATATAGTATGTAATTAATTCCTGCATAATTGGATACTCAGGCGAGGCAAATAAGCACTCAAACATGAAGAATGGCAAAAACAAGGCACAGTATAGTCTTTGGGTTCTTCATGATGGACTGCCAGCCCAGTGCTTCCATAACTGTTATGTTGGGACCACTGGATTTGTTTCAAGAGTGAGCAAGGGAATGACCTCCAAGGAGAGGTCTCTGTCCAAGTTTTTCCAAAGTTTTTTCACCATTTTCCAACATAACTTCTCCTCCACATCCATTCTGGTGACACATATAACTACCAGGAATAGTTGTTGGAGATGCTGCAGGAACAAGTCAAGCACACATGGGAATGTTTGAAAAGCCAGTTGCTAGATGCACTGCAGATGTTGTTTATCTGGAACACTGGTAGCTGTTCTGCTCACAATTATTTCCAAAAATACACTAAACACTGATGTGAATGGCATAGTCTTTTCTTAATCAATACTTTCACTTTGCCATAGTTTTGTTCTATATTAGACATTTCAGAAAGGAAAGAAAAAGTGACTGCAAAGAGAAGCTAGAATATCTCAGGAAAAAAAAGAGGAAGATCCACAATGGGGAAGGCTGGCTTTTTTTTTCAACTGAATGGCATTTCTAAAAACAAGTAGAATTCATTATTTCTTACAGAACCTTGTTCTTAGTCTGGCATGCTTATGAGAAAAGTAAAACGAGAACAGTATGCACAAAATTGTACACTGCAAATACTCTATGCCTTACAAATGGAAAAAAAACCCCTATCACTGTAGATGTTATTGCCTCATAGTTTAATTTTTCTCTTCCCTGAATGTCATTATTCCAAAATTAGTTTGTTTATGAACAAACTTATATGTAAAAAATTAGGAGATAATGGTTTTACAAATAACACATTAATTTAAAATAAATTTGTAAGTTTTACTTAAATAAATATTAAATGTTTCAAACATTGACCTTTCTTTTCAGAAATGGAGTTGGTTTTAAGCAGTTAAATTTAAAGTCTTTTTAAAAATATGATGCACATATAACTTGAATTTTAGAATCTGAAATTAAGTTCTTGTTTAAAAAATTTTTAACGACAAACTTTTGCATTTGCTTGAATCGGGAGTGGTTCTGAACTGCATACCACTCACCTGCATGGAACAAAAAAAGTCAACCCCAACCTTTGAGAACTGTAGCGTGAAGGAAATCCTAGACATGCAAGAGAAGTTGGTTGGACTCTCTGTATGTGTATTTCCCCATCACTAATTTACATCAAAGAAAAGTATTTTACTTTTCTGTGTCTTCATTCCATGTGCTCCTCAAAATTCAGAGTTGAGCCTGAAGGTGGAAGATGTCACCCTCCAACATAATATCTGTCACAGGTGAATGAAGCTGTGAGGCTGTGGCAGACTCGGTGATGCTGATCTCAGAGTCACCACCTTCACAGAGAGTCTTTTCCTCTGCCAAACACCCTCAATGTCTGTGACTTCAGTGGCATCTACAAGCACTTGGCTCGTCAGAAATCCATACCAAAAAGTATCAGAATTGGCCAATTATATAATTTGCTGCTGCTACTATGGCTGTGGCTTTTGCAATTAATTTCAAGACAGGCAGAGTTTCTGATGCCTAGTTGCTCCTGACAGTGTGCCTGAGTGGGTAGCACCGATGTAAATCATCAGCCCTGCTCTCAGCAGGGATGCTGTTGGCGTTCCTCACTGGAATGTGCTCTGTGAGCAGCAGCAGCCCGCATCTATACTTCTCAAGAAGAGGAAAGAAATGGTTTTGTGGAAGAAACTTCCGCATTACAGACATTCCAGTTGTTCCTTTGAGCCACAGCCATAACTCTCTCCAGATGTAACCCTTAACTTCTCCCTCTTTACAAGTTTATTTTCCTTGTAAGGAAGAAAAACATGGAGAAGTTTTTTGGTGGGTGTAAACCAAACTGAGAAGTACTGAATGTAAAGAATGAAGAGGGCTTTATACAACGTTCGGCAACAGCCAGGGAGCTGAGTCACAGACACAAAGCCATGGAAGAGCTAAACCCCATCAGATGCTTCTGTCTAGGTGAAATTCATCTTCTTGCCTAACATTGCATGGGAGAGGAGTATGTGTGTGCTGGTGCAAACACAGGAAGGGAAATCTTTGCCTAAATTTATGGCTTGACCAAGGAACTCTGGTCTCTCTAGCTCCTGCTACAAATTTTGGGCCAGTCTGAAATCTGAAGGTTCTGTACACATCCTGCCTTGGAGAATTCTACCATAGCAAACATGTATGTACAATTTTATGTCCTATTTTGACCTCTTGGTGAGTAACAGCATTGTGGTAAAAGCTGAAGTGCTGATTGAGGTGTGCTGCCTTCCACCAGCAATCCCCAAACTCTGCTCTCCTCCCAGAGGAGCTGTGGCTAGACCTGCCCAACCATGTTCACAGCTGTGCTGCTCTCCAGAGAATCAATTGAGCAGAGAGAGGAGTTGCAAGAACAAAACATAGACCCCAGGAGAACTTTGGTTTTTTTGTTTTTTTTTTGGACTTTAGTCTACTGGATGGAGAAATCATAGCAGCAGTCTCAAAATATTTGTCATTATATTGACTCTGCTGCTGTACTTTTGTTCTGTCTGGCCACATTAATGAATGAAAAAATGTGGGTTTTATTTTCCCTGAACAAACATAAAGCACAACTTGTCAAGGGACCTTCAAGCAGATATTTAGCTTTTCTTGAGGTTGCAGGTAGGATGGTGAGCCTATCCTATTTGTACCTTTAAAAACAAGTCCCATTGACAAATTGTAAATTTAAAAACAGATCCAGTAATTTCTGATGCAACCCTGGGCATCTCCTAGATACTATCAAATGTGGCCTCATACCTTTAACTTTTTCTTCACTTTTTATTCTTTCTTCTTTCTCAGAAGCCCTCCTGAGGTTATCAGTTTGCAGAGTGGGCTTGATGCCCAGACAGAGGCAGAGGTCAGCTATGACAATAGCATATGTACAGAAAACACAAAAACTGTTACCCATCAGTGACACCAAAATTCATTTTTGAGAAGGCTCAGGAAATTACCTGGGAGCAAATGAAGACTTTCTGCTGAGATGTGGTGGGCACTTGAATGCCACTTCAAAAGATCTCAGTGTGGAGCCTGCTGTCTTGGTATGTGTGAGATACAGTAGTTCTCTTCCAAGGACAGGCTGAACTACTGATTCAATAATTCATATTTGAAAGAAAACTGCACACACAGATGCAGTAGGCCAGGATTATTCCATATTTTATGTCAACACATAGATATCCTACAGAGCATTATTTTCCTTTCCTTCCCCCCACATTTATATTTTTTGGTCTGGTTTATGTTTAGATTCTTATTGAAAACATGTGAGAGTATCACAAACGTGAATTTTGCTGCCAAGACCTAGGTCCCTAAAGCCATATGTAGGTATCTAGAGTGGCTGATTTTCAGAGATCAGAGTTCAGAGCATGGCAGAGCAAAGCATTGATTTAGGTGCCTATATAAAAATGCAGTTGCTTTTTTTGAATGGTCAAGTTAGAAAAAATGTTCCCAGTATATTCAGGAAATTGAACATGAAAATTATGAACCTTTGAGCATTTGACAAGTTAAATGTTTAAGTGATTAGCAGAACATGGCAAGACTGTAAACTTTCCAAGACATTCATTGGGGATCTCAAACAACATAGCTGGAATTCCAGGCTTCTCCAAGTTCATTTATTGGCAAGGGATCACATTTAGACTGATTGTTAGGAAACCTAGGGCTGATTTAAGAGAAATTTAGGAGCCTTAGTTCAACAGAATAATTTGGACCATATACTAGTTGGGTCAGCCAGCCCACTGCTGCTTCTACTGCAGCTGTCTTTAGATGCTCATGCAGTATTGCACAAACTCAGGAGTTTCTCAGCATGAGCACTTCATTGCCAGAGTTTTTGCAACTGGTACAGAATAACGCAAAGTCTGTGGGAGGCCCAAGGCACTGGGCCTGTTTAGATGGTGCCACACACTGACAGGCTCAAGAAAGGATCAGAGGAGAAAGGGACACTACATGTATAACAGCCTCTTGGCCACTTTACTCAGCCAAAAAAGCAGACCAAGTGAATGCTAGAATTAATTCAACCTGTGTGAACAACCACTTCTCAGCAAAAGACCATATCTGGGTGATAAACATGTCTGGGGAGAGACATATACATTATCTTTCCCACAGCACTAGTGTCACTGATGCAGAAAAGGACACTGGACACCTGGGAACCACAGGACAGCAAGCACTGGCACTCAGAGAGAAGATGTCTTCTTGGGGTTCTAAATGCCCATGCTTTGAGCATTTTGTAATACAGAAGATGCAACTCACTCACTTCTATGAGCACAGACCACAATTTTCCAGTTCCAGAAGATCACTTCACTCACTTGACTGCAGCCAGACCCTTCTACTCTCTCTGTAGTCCCTCTGCATCGTGGGCTGCTGTGAACCACAGCACAGGAGAACCACAGTAGAACATGTAACACAGGGCTGAGATGACCTCCTGGGCACAACCTCTGCCTGCTTATCTCCCTTACCTTGCAGACCAGTGCTCTTCTGAAAACTGGCTTTGGAACAGTACATCCCAGTGGCACACGGTGCCTCAGCCCCCAGCAAGGCAGGGAAAATAGGCCAAGTTGATGCCTGCTGTTTCCTCCTTGGCACCAGACTCAAGTATCACCAGATGGGCTCAAGAGAGTTGCTGGAGAGTAAACCCACAGCTGTCATTTCCACTGGCTGTATAAGGCTTTGGAATAACTAGGAGAGATGCCCTGGGTTGCCTTGATGGGCCAGATGACTTCTATTTAGGTATTACGATGCCCAATTTAGAAATCCAGAATAGGAAGTCTGCTTATGGCCCTGGCATGCTATGACTATTGCTTATTATGCTGTTTATAATCGTGTCATTGTTTCTGTATGGTTCTCTTTTATTACATCCATCTGCTGCTCCATATTTTATATTTGAAGTGTAAGCCTTCTGTGCCACAAATTTGCTCTGTGCCTAGCACATAATAAAGGCATGCCAATATCCATGTCCTGCACTTCCCCCACAGGTCCTGGTGGAAGCACTGAACAGTTGAATGAAATAGTTGAGACAGTTGATCATGTGGAAAAATGCTTCTTTCCTCCTTAGAGCACCAGCATTTGAGGTGTTTGTCAGATGGTGCCTGCTATCTAGTGAGGCAAAAAATTCAGGACTTGGAGGACATAGTAAGAGATTGACTCTATTCAGCTTTTTAAGCTGTAGACATCATTGGAGTACATGGAGAAGAAAAGACAGTTTTTTAAAAAGCTTTACATGCCATCTTTACATCTGTGACACAAGCCAGCCAAAACAAGGAACTGTATTGTTAACACACAGGCTCCACTGCCAGTCTCTTCCACTCATGGTGGTTTTATGGCAGCTTTGGATGCTGATATGAAGTGATCCTGCTCCATTTGAGTAGACCAAGACTGTCAAGCGTTCTAATGTTTCTGACTGCTCGGCTTCAGGCTGCTCTGATCTTTTGGAGGGCACCCAGGGATTCAATACCATGTCACTTAATCTGTAACCATTCCTTATTTGAGTCAACACACCAGCTTGACTGTTGCTCAGAGACACACATTTCCAATTCCTTGAAATCCCCTTCAATGATCTGATTCACAGTTGCTTGTGTATCTGTACTCCAATTCAGGGCTGTGCATCCCTTCTGTTACAGAAACAAAAAATACAATAACCTGGTGTGCAATAGAGCAAAGACAAGGCACCACATTTCTACCTCATTGCTGAGAATCTCCAGTGTAATTCTAGAGAAGATCTAGATGTGACATGTAATTCCTATATAATTCTATGTTCAAAAGAAAAACAAGCTTGATCCTGTTAGTGTTCATGGATCCAAAGTTGAAAAGATAAGTATGTCATATTACTAGTTCTTCCCACCTAAATTGTTCTGCGTAGCAGCTTGGAAAGCTATTATTTGTGTGACAGTTCAATAGCTTCATACGTATTGTATTGATGAGAATGGAATAAGCAGACTTTTCTTCTGCAAGCCTGATATTGATATAAACATTGAATAAATAGCTCAAATCACAGTATCCATTACTACTTTTTTTCATTGGCTTTGCTTTACTTTATCACTTATAAATGATGGGCCAAATAATGCAAGCATAAGCAGCTGAAAATAATCCTATATGGTTTTATGGGTCTGTGGGGAAGAAAGAGAGCAGTCACATGCTTCTCCAATATAGGCACTTGAATTTGCAGCAGCTGGTCCATGAAAGCTGATGTTGCTCAGGACTGATATGGCTTTTTAATCTTGCTTCAGCCTTAGAGAAATAGGAGAGTCCTGGTTTCCACCTGAGCAGTTTATTATTTGTCACACATATCCAGCACTGTTATTTGGTGGCCCTGCTGCAGATGAGGAAGCAAAGGATGAAGTGCTTTCCCAAAATTACATGAAGTTTGTGGGTAATCCCACTGCCCAAGCTCAGCCCAGCAGCCAAGCACGAGAACATCCCTTCCCTCCCATATCCCCAATGTATACTGGGAACAAGCTGAAGGGCCTGGGGTGGTGATGAGGGAGATGTCTAAAGATCCAGGGTACATATTATGTGGGCCTGCTTTAGCAGCCAAGACGAACAGGCAGAGCTTAACTAGTAAAAGGTGTTTTTGAGAGGTGGTCTGCAAGGAATGGGCAAGGACCTTGTTTTGGGACTTGGGGGATCAATCCAGAAACAAAACTGATGGAAAGAGATGGAGCAGTATGAGCAGACCAGAGAGGTGGTTTATCTTTGGGGAGGCATATGCAGGTGTGAAACAGCAGGGTATGAATGATTTGGGGACGCCATCCCATTCAGCAGCCGTGTGAGAAGTACATGGTTGCTATATCTGCTCTGGCTGGACTGAGCTCTGCCCAAGCCTCCCTCAGAAGGAAGTAGGGAGTAGCCATGGGATGAGACCTGCCTTCAGTGGACCTGTGGTGCTCAGCTGGGACCCCATCACATCACAGAGTTGGGAAGCAGCTGGTGAAGTCCCAAGTGGGGAGATAGAGCCGGGGAGCTGCTGCCACTGTGGTGTGGGGAGGCTGAGGGGAATTAATGGCTGGAAGCACAAGGAGGAGCTGTGAGGGGACTGGAGGGTAGGCAAGACACCGACTGCAGAAGGGAGTGAGGGGAGGGAGCAAAGGGGCACAGACAAAGGACTAGAGTGGCTCAGGAAAAAGGGGTGCCAAGCAAATAGTCCCTCAGTCCTATAGCAGCTGAGGAAAGCAGGTCTGGACAATGCTGTATGCTGGAGCCAATTCACATCTTTCCAGGCACTGCTTCTCCTTGGTGCTGCTCACACCCCACGCTGCCACTTCCCCTTCTCCTGCAGACCTGCTCAGGAGGTCCCACTGAGGGGCTGGTAGTTAAAAGTTCACTAGCTCTGAGTGTGCTTGCAAAAGAAAATCCACATTTTTTCTTGCACTTCATTCCCACTCTCCAGAGAAAGCATTTCTGAGATAATAAAATCTGCTAACCATGATCTACATAAGATCAGTATACACTTGACACAACATAACAACTGTAGCGATGACAGTGAGGAGTCCACAATATGTTTTACAAGATTTCCTCTTAAAGACCTTACAGTGAGTAAATGGTTTCACACAGATGTTTGCTTAAAATGGCTGGGGGGCCAAGTTCAGAGTTACTTTGTTCTGCTAAATTACAGAACAAAGACTTGGCTGGTTGCTTAGTGAAATAATCTGGAATAGATACTGCAGGACTGACTTTTTTTGGTATATATGGGCATTAGAAAGTGGGATGGAAACTAAACATCCCTTTCTCCCCAAATCAAGTAGAATATACTCTCATCAATAACATGGGAATTATGGAAAAACTGCAGACATGTTCATGAGGCAGGAGATATCCTCAGCATTTTAAACAAGAAGCAGATGCAGAGGAGATGGCACTGATTCTCTACCATCCAAACCAGTTGAGTGTGGAGCAGCCAATGAAGCAAATGATATTAACGAAGCAGCACTCAACAGAGCAGAGCAACATGCTTCAGAAATCCTTGAGACAAAGCAAATATGTCAAAAGGACTGGAAACTGTTATGGTATTAGCATTTTCTCCCCTTGAGAGAGTAACTGCTTTGTCTGACCTGTTAGTGAGTATCTTATACTAAACATAAATATCACTATTAATAATATCTAAGTGCTTCATTAGTACCGTAATATATTAACTGTAGAATTAAGGAACTAGTAAACATTGAAAATATCAAGCATTCATTACAGCCAAAATTATTCAATTTAGTGTCTTGACTATATCAATTTATTTTTCAATTCCATTGCTGACTTAGTTGTGCCTCCTTCATCTGTTTGCAAAAAATTGTTTCAGTTTAACTTCTTGAAAATGGATTTAAAGACCAAAGCTTTTCATATGTATAGAGAAGCTTCTTACTGCATGTAGCAACACCATCCTACTTAAAGACCACTTTAGTCCTTAGGTTGCCTGGGTAAGTCACGCATAGACAGAAAGTTTCCACAAAAGATTTAGCTTTTACTGGTTTGAAAGAAAAGCCTTTCTATTACCTTTGGGTAGCACAGTCTGTACCACTATAGTGAAATATGTCACAGTGCCTCAGCAAATACTGAAGTCACTCTGAAACAGCAGTGAAGCCAGAAGCTGGAAAAACTTCAAGTGTTATGTCTTTATCAACTCCTTCCTTCTCTCAAAGTCAATGAATACAGCCCTTCATTTAGGAATGGAAGAGATTCACAGTTAACTCAAGCAGCCTGTCACAGCTGCAGATATTGTTAGCTAATTACTAGGGAAATAGTCTTCCTCAAACTTTGAATGAGCACTGAATCAGTTGGCCATTGTGAAAAAAAACCCCAAAACCTAATAATGGTAGTAGATCATTAATCTCATTATATCCTGAGGTCACAAATTCTCATGTCCTATAGCTGAGCCTTATTTCTAATCCATCCATTTTACTAATCATCCTTTTTGGTATTTCTGATCTGTGATAACATCTCTGTGTTTAAAGGTTTAATTTCTCCTCTAGAGCCTTCTCCTGCTTTCTAAGTTGTTTATAGTTGATGTAGTATCCTGCAGCCTCCTTAACTGCTTGAAAGCAAGTCCCTTGTGTGCAGCTACCTTGTGTTTATTCTTATACCCATAGAGCTTGAAAGGCTGGGCTTCCATAGGGTCATGTTCTCCTCAAGAAAAACAAATCTTTCCTAATTTTAGCCAGTGAGAAAATTTAGTCTTTGTCCTCCACAAGAAAGTTTCTTCTTGGTGTACTGAGTCAAATTGTGAATTGTCTCCTACCCCTAGTTTAATGGTGTCAGTTACCCATGCTGTGCCTGGTCTCATAGATTATAGTCCTGGTTTTTCAAAACAAAATTTTTTGGTTTTCACATTAGTTGGCATGGGAGTATTTGTTACAACAAAGTCAGAACACTCCCCACCTGGGCTATCTCCTGATGCCTCTTCCAAGCCTTAAATGGAAAAATATAACCTAGATGTATGCCTGTGATAGTTCACTATTAGTTTAAATCTATTTTCTTTTTCAGGTCTTACTATGCTGACCTATCTTTTCACAAATGCTATTAAAATATTAAAGACCAACAAAAAAATCAGTAAGGCTATCCGAAGAACCAAGAGCTATCATATAAACTCATAATGTAAAATTTCTACAAAGAATATGCAATCTATGGAAACTTTTTTGAAAATTTTTGCATCTTCAGAGATTATTTTCTGGTGCTGCAGGTCTGTGATAAATGGGCAGCATGCTTTAGATGGGGAAGCATTAACCTTCATGACCAGAACATCACAAGAGAGATGGTGTTTGTGCTCCTGCCATGCACTTGGTTTGGTTGCTATAAATTTGTCTTGTGCAAGTTTAAAACATGCCCTCCTTTCCCCAGCTTTGCTGTGAGAATTACTTGTTGTTTGGCTTTTACAGCAATGATAAACAGGGCACACCCTGGCCCTCCTTGACAAGAGAAATGGAGAATCTAAGGTTGATGTTTTGTTAATATGACTCTGAATATAAACTTGGGTAAATTCCTGAAAAGTAAGCTAGCCCCTGCATGCACTGACCATTTCACACAGTGTCCTGAATTCTGCTCTGCTGCTGATATCCTGAGTGCCTTCTGGAAAAGTAATGCTGTCTGATACAGTCTGGTTTTGGAGAGAGTTCCTGAAGTCTGCTTTACAAACCCTCACTGAAACAAAGAAAATATACAACCAAATGAAATATAGTGCATTGGTGAAGTAGAATAACATGTTGAAAACAAATGAAACCATCTGAAAAGCAAGTTGAACAATTACTTCCATTCTTCTCTTCTCAAAGTCACTGTGTAGAGCAGGGTAGCATCTTGAATAGCTAAATGCCTCTCCAATACAACACACAGGCAAAACAAGAGCAGTCCTTCAATATTAAAAGCATTCCTGCTGTGTCACATCACGGTGCCTGCACGAGCTGAATTCAAGACTTTTTATTGTTAAGAGGCACTGCCATTACACTACATTTTAATATGGATCTTTGCCAACAATCATAAATAAAACACTCTCTCATAAACAATTCCTAAAGGCAGTGTATCAGATGGTATTTCATTAAAAAAAGGTTTGCTGCAATGGAGTACCATAGGCCATGACTGGCTGGGGCTTTCTTTCCCCTGCATATCTCTAGGTGTTTTGTTGGTTCCCAAAAGGCTTTTTAGTTAATGTTAGTTATGCCTACCAGAAGATCCTTCATGCTAATAGATGGAAAGTTCACAGCTAAAACAGAGAAATCAGTATTGTATTCAAGAGCTGTCTAATGTGGGAAACCTGTAAAAGCTGTGAGAAACAGGAAAATCTCAAAATGAGTTACAGAATGGTGGCAAGAAAAAAATTGACCTGTGGTAAAATTTAAATTGTATTTGCTAAATATCCTTAAAGATTTAATCAGTAAGTGAAAACACACTCAAATCTGCTGATCTCTGTTATGCAAATTCTGAAATTTTCATGAAATAGAAAATATTATACAGTCTGCTGCATGGATAAAATAACTGGACAGCCTTTCTCAAATTCAGCAAGAAGCATGTGAAATGGAAGATGAATGTCTCTCTGTTTACTAGACTGCTGTGGTGGTCATAGAAATAAAGAGTTTTAATAGACTAATTTTTAAAGTAATCTTCTGTTTTTCCTGATGTCTGGACTCCTCCCATGTTCTCTGCAATTAGCAGCTCACCACATACATTGGGAAGCATAAGGCTGAATTACTTTTTACAGAAAGCTGCATTTAGTAACTCATTAAAAGCTGACATCACTGCAGCAAAAGTTCAGTCTTGTAGGGATGTGGCAGAGGTTATCATGTAGCACAGTACTGGGGGGAAAGATTATATCAACTGCCTGCTAGTGTCCACATCCAGGATGCAATCTCCCCAGGGAATAAACACTCTTGGCAAGCACTGAAACCCAGAAATCTTCACAAAGCTGTTTGCAATTTGCAGCCAAAACTATCCACAAATGCTGGGAATAGACCACAGTCCTTGACAACACACAACTCCAGACATTTCCATGGGGGAAGTTTAATCTACAAGGATGTAGAAATCTAAAACAAAGTATTGCTCAAAGTAACTGTTTGTCAGATCATGTGCCTCTAATTTGGTTTCCAGTGACATTACACAGCTGCAGCCAATGGATTCCAGCCAGGCCCAACAGTCACTGAAGTTTTTTTTGTTTAAATTTAGTATCTGAACATGTTTTGCCCATCATTAAAATGGAGAGTAATTGCTCAAAAGTGAACTGTAGAAGTTACAACTGCAAAGAACTTATTAGGTCACCTAGTCCCATCCTCAGAGCAATCAAGGATTGAAAACACATTGCAAGAAATATTGAACAGCACTATGTTTGTTTTCTTTTTCTTCCCCCCCCCATTCCTTTTTTCCTTTATTGTAATTGTTATCAGTATATTCAAAAGTTTAAAAAACAACCACAAATGCCAGTGTAAACATGCTTCAGGTATATAAGTAATATAAAGTATTGCACGTACAGAAGTCCTATGTTCAGCATCTCCTTATGGTGCTATTTGATCAGAGTTGTGCAGATGATATGATTACAATGAGCTGCTATTATTTCTGAAGCTGCTACACACAACAATTAAATATTTACAAAAGCTGGAAGCTCACTTTTTTTCTTCATGGAAGGATGATTTTGCCTGGAATGTATGGAATACAGAGGTGTGCAAATATGTGACTGGCTTGCTTTGTAGTAGTATTTATCAGCTTATGTCTCTAATCTACAAGGGATCAGCTCAAAAACATCTGGGGGAAGGAGACGGTTAATGGTTTTCTGGGAGACTGGGAAGTTGTCAGGCCTCCCCATCCCTAGGAAACAGAGGTGCTTGCTTGTGAGAAGCACACAGATGCTTCTTCACCTCTGTGTTCAGAGGTACATTTCTCCTTCTCTCTGTAAGTCTTGTGGGCACACTGCATCTGATAAGCTAAAAACTCCATAAAGGTCTTGCAAATTTTAGATATGAAGATGTAACAAAGCTCCTGCTTGGATTTCCCAGGTCAATCTGCATACAAGAAATGATAAAACTGTAAAATCTCGTGTCAGACTGGCAGAACTGACAATGTCTCATGATTACTCCTACCTTGCAGTATTAGGAAGCAGAAGGGCAGTTGTTTAAAAGGAGCCAAAACGTGGCAGAATGGATGAGACCAATTACCAGCTGAAAAGCTGAGAAGGATTGGAAAGAAAAGGAACTTGGGAGAGGGCAAGTGGTGTATATGTTTCATAAAATGAACAATCCTTCCTGAAGTTCACACAATATTGCTAATTTCGCACTCACAGGCAGCACTGAAAGACTCAAGCTTTCACGATAAAAATTTGCACATATCAGGGCTTAGAATCCCTGCTGAGATAAAGACCATTTGCTGATAGAAGGGAAAGGCTGAAACATCCCTTCTTTGGAATCCTAAATCCCAAAAAAGAAAAATACTAAGTGCATATTTTTACTCTTTACCTCAAAATCTCCTTCCTTTTGTTCATGCTTGGCTGGCTGGCATCTTATTTTTCTGCATAAATACAAATCCTGTCACCCTTTCCTGCAAGACTTTACTAAAAAGTAATTTTATGAAGCCCTAAACTTTGCCAAAAGCATTACTTTTAAGATGCTGCCAGCTTGTAGATTGAAAAATGAAAAAGGCAAAGATTTCCTTAGGTGAACAATTATGGCAGTAGCTGTTCCATTTTAAGAGGTGATTTCAAGAAAGTAACAGGGCAAAGGCCAGGAAAATTTGCCTGAGCCCCAAACCCCCCAAGCCTTTTCAATATTACCAGTGTGGCTGTGATAATTTAAAACAGTGTTTTAGAAATGACTGTATCCTATCTCAGTGTACAGCTGCTGGCCATCAGCAAAGCAAGGACAAGGTAACTCATCCCTGCTCTATACTGTTCTTGGATTTAGTTATCTCAGTGTGATACTGCCAGCTCTGGGCTGAAAGGGATACAATGTGTACTTGTCTCATCTTGTAAAGTGTTCCATAAATCTGCTTTGCAAAACACCTCATAGCCAAGAAAGTTGTGTTCTGGGTGTACAATGCGTTTACTCTTCTATTTACATACAAAGTAAGTATGTGATTTCTATTATTTTTTCCTTTCTTCTCTCAAAATCTATGTTGATGATTATATCAGATACTTATTCCAAAAAGGTGGAAAAATAAATAATATGTGCCCCATCTATAAAGTTATTTATAGACTACCTTTGTGTTTCAGAAGTACTTTCACAGTACCGATATATTGCCTGTCTCCCTGAGCCATAATTTCATAGAAGTTCTTAGGGAGGTCTCAAAGGTACTCTGTATGATACAGTAGCATTCAGAAAGTTTGTCCTGCTTCATCTTCTAGACAATACAGCAATGAAGGCATTCTCTCCTTGAAAGATTTGGGCTTGTTCTGGAAGCATCTCAGTATACCACATGTGCTCAGAAGCATCTGCTGAAACGTAGATTGGAATATGGGATAAACATTCTGTTCAGTGGTGAATATGTTTATAAGGCAGTGGTAAGTTGCTTTTTTTTTGGCAAGGATGGCCATCATGTGGCATATTCTCAGAACATTGCATAGATCAGATTGACACCATGTCACTTGCAGGTACAAAGGAAGATTGGTTAGAAGGAATCTTTCATTTAATCCTCATCGTGTTTCTAGTCTCTCAGGCAGGATTCTGTCTTGAGCTGTCACTCTCTTCCTTTATGCATCAGTAGTCTTGTTATTTGTCAGCTGTTGCCTGTCAGCCATGTCATCTTGAGGAGGTCGAGCTCTGTCAAAGAAGCCGCACTGCAGAAAACAATCAACACAAACAAAGATGTCATGGTAAGACAACCACAGGAAGACTCAGCTGCAGTTTGATTCTTCACTCAGGCAACCTGAAATATTGAGCATAATGTATGGCAGGCTGAGAGACTGTGAAGACATTTTATTTCTATGCATATCATTCCCTATGAAAGTTTTAGATGTAAGGCATTGAGTTCCAAAACACAGCTTTAAAAATCCAAATTATACGAAAGATGCCTGCAGGAGATGTAAAGTTGGCCTGAATGCTGGTATGGAATGATGCTAATGAGAAATCTGCTCCTCTCAGTTCATCAGTGCACTCATTCAGAAAAGAGGTTTAGACTGACAAGTAGTAATAATAAGAGAAGTGTAATATCCGTTGGTAAATGTCTACAGGACAGTGTTGTGACCTAGTCTAAAGATCACTAAAGATGAGAGTTCTCCCACTTTAAACTGCCTAAAAGTCACTCTTTTAGTTGAAAGGCTGAAAGTTCACAAGTGGTTAAGGAAGGTACCACCAAAAGGTAATTTCCTTGCATATTTAGACATAGATTTCTGCTGCTGCTACCTGACCAGATGAAGTTGGGAAGTTAGCATAGGCTGTATACCTAACCACAACCTTTAGGCAACTAAAGACAGATGAACCATATCCTAATGTAAGGAATTAGTTCAATCTTATTTTTAATGTCAACTGAGAGGATGGACAAAAGCTACACTGGGTCCCTGTAATACAGCAGTTTCCAGTAATTTGTCTTAAAACTTGTGGAGTGTAACAACCAACACAAAAATAGAAAATTTTAAAAAACAATATATATGATATGTTGATACAAAAGGAAATCTTCTAAAAATTAATTCTCAGGACTGGGAGTATTGTTCTGTGCTGACAAAAACTGGAAATTCCTGAATTATTCAGAGAAAACAAAGTTAGAGTAACTTCTTTTTGAACCTAAACATCCTGAACTAGGGGATCATAGGTCTTGGGAAACAGAGCCAAACTCTGTATACCCATTTGCAACCAGGCTTCAATAATAAAGGAGGACTTTGAAAACAAGTTCCCTGCATAAAGGCCAATGACACCAGCATGTCAGAAATGCCAAAACAAAAAAGACACGTGTACTGCTGTTTTTGCACCAAACTGTTAAAGATCACAAAATTCTAGCCTCTCTTTTTATCTGTTAGAATCTTTCAGTATTTTCAGGGTTTTTTCTAAGGCAACAGTAACAGAAACAATTGAACATACCTTCCATAAAGCTAGGGTCAGCAGAGCTAGTACTAGTAGTCCAAGAAGTATGGCTAGTATTATAACCCATAAAGGGATCTCAAAGGAGACATTTGGGGTGGACCAAATGACAGATGTTCTGATCTGCAATGAAAGGAATACATTTAATGAACAAAAATGAAGCAAATAAAACAAGTCTGACAGTAGAATACAGAGGTTAGAAGCATTGACTTCAACAGCATTTTGCAGATTAGAAATACACATTGACCAAAATTTTTTCATATTGCCTTCATTTATTGTAATTTCCTTTCCACTTGTTCATAATAATTACTAGAAATGAAATTCACACATATAGAAAAGTCTTGTCATATTAGACATACAAATAATTTTCTGTATAATACAAAGTGGCAAAAAAATGTCCTTTTGTGCAGATGCTTCACGAACATTCAAGGAGCAAAGTTCTGCTCACATGCTGGTACAGCTTAGGCCAGGGCACTGAACTGCACTGAATTACTCCCAAACAATGGTTGACTTTGGCCCAAACTCTTAATTCAAACCACAGTAGATACCAGCTACATTTTTCTTATTTTAATTTCTGCTGACATACCAGTATACATTTTTTCCAATGATTTGCATTTCAGCTAAGCAGTCCAAAAAAGAAACTCAAGCAGCGTGTATTGTCCTTGTGATAAAGCCTAATGCACAGAATGATGTTATCTTCTTTTAAAGAAGCCAAGCATACAGACTATTACCTAAACGGGAAACAAGCGTGAAACGCGCTCTCTCATTGTCTGAGGCTCTACAAAACAGCAGATGTTAACATCAACTATCAAGGTTTTAATTGACTTGGCAAACTTCTCTCTTTAGACCTTCGTGTGGATAAAGTAGTAATAACTCTTTTGTATTTCTCCTTTTGGGGACATGCACACTCTCCTCCTTACTCTCCTTTCCATACCTTGTACAAAATTTATTATATGCTTTCAGGCTCTGCTTAGAGGCTCCTCATCAGTCTCACTGATTATTTGTCTGTCCCTGCTACTCCCAAGTGGGAAGCAATGAGTGTGGGGTTTCCTTAGCTCTTCCAACACAATTATATCCCTTCAGTCTTAGTTTATTTTCTCAAACTTTTCTCTTTGTTTTTAGCCTAGGAAGTGATTTCACTCTGGGGTTTTCTCTTGGACCTCTCTCATCTACTCCTAGATTCTCTTAAGCAGGATAAGTATGTGACAGATGGAAGTTATTTGCTTTATGACATGATGAAATCAGTTTGCAAACGAAACTGATGACACAAACTCTCAAATAATATTCCTCTTCTGTACTCAAGGTACAGCTAGGAAATCTACTCTTTTTAATAAGTTTCTTGGCTGTTGTTCAGTCTCTAAGATGCGCTCATTCTAATTTTCTTTCTATTTTTTTTCCTCTATTACCTTAGTGATTGATGCACTAGAAATTTAACAAAATACTAATTTCTAATTTGTTCATTGAAGGAACAGAAGCCTAAGTTTTAACAATGGACGCAACTCTGTAGTTCAGCTCAAAACTGTTCCCATTCCTGTGCCTTTCACTTCTCTCCTTGAAGATGGCAAATTTAAACATTTAATCCTTTCTGCAACATCCTGTCCTTTCCTCTCTCACTTTTTCTTTTGATCAACATTCTTTCATAGACTTTTCATTCTGAAAGCACCAGTAGGTCTATCTTCCAGCTATTGTCAGGCTTAACTGGAAGACACTTTTGAATAGTCCTTTTCACTTACTTTGTGCAGCCAGCTGCTCCCTACTCTTACACAGCACCTACAGAGATGGCAGTCTGGTCAGCTCTACTGATGCTCGTATTTTTTATAGTACCCCTCACCAGGAAATAAAATGTAGGGACAAACTTTCTATGTAGGAAACCACTTGCTTTCTACCAAAGCTTACACTGAGGATTACACAGAACATTCCAAGACTGCCTAGTCCTGGTGTTTGCACTTTAACATTGGCTCTGAAGATGAAGTACTTGCAGTGCTGGCCATACCATCATTGATCTAAGAAACACAGCTAATATATATCTTTGGAACAGCTCTAAACAGTCACAAGTCTAAAATATTTCAAAAGGATAACATCTACAAAGAATAAATATGAGAGCTAATTAGAGCAAGAAAAATTATTGTAAGGCAAACAGCATTAATAAAACAACCCATGAAATGTCACCCTTATGTCCCAACAGATATCCTGATGGTCTGATCAAGTGATCAACCATGCCATTGCAGGAATACCATTCCCTTTTACCAGCCTCCTCTTTGGGTTGCTTCTTAACCACTGCAAAATTTCATAAGCTCTCTGTATCATTAGATTCAGCTAGAGCAGAGCTCATTTAGTAAGGATAAAATGTTCTTGAATGGTTCTGCTTGTGTCTTAGTGTGGCATTAAAATGCAAGGACAGATAAAATGAGAGAAGGGTCATCTGAACTGTCTGCAGACATTCCTCCCAAGAAAAGCCAATTAAGGAAAAAGATGAATTCAAGTAAAAGGATAACTGACCAGTGAAAACAGAAAGGGTGCAGTTACAAGGGGCTGCTTGAAGCCTGTACAAAACAATAGCTCAGCTGTCCAAGGAAGAAAACATCTCAATTCGACTTGAAAATTATGAATGCTGCCCTGAAGCAAGCCTGGTCACATATAGCACAACAGTTGGGAAGTGCTGATGAAAATTCGTGGGCCCCAAGACAGAAAAAACGGATTGATTCAAAAAACCCCAACTCATTCACAATGTGCAATGTTCACTTCCTCTGTACTACACACGGGAAGTTACAAATTTTAATTATTGTTTGGAAAGGACCTGACAATGTCAACATACAGATTGCATATCTTAATCATCTGAGATTTGAGCTTCACTATGGTTTCTACTTGTAACACTATCACTTGCTTGTATGTTGCTGTGAATCTGGAACATTAATGTGAAAGACTACTTCCAAAGCCATCTTAAAAAATATTTGCAAAACAGCAGAAAAAAAAATAAAAGGCAAGCAGTGCCTTCTGTTGTCTCAAGTTTAATGAAATTACTGTCTCCATTTTACAGCAAGACCAAACCACAGGGAAGACCTATTTACATGCAAAGATTTTATTTTGCCCTTTCTGCTACTGATAGCTTCAGCCAAATTCCTAGGTGGCATAATGTGACTGGGTGGATTGTAGAACATCAGTAAAACAGAACAAAAAGATTCTGACAAGCTCCTGGCTAGGTATAGATAGCTTGATAGATGGATAATCATCCTGGGTCTGGCCAGGAATGGGTTAATTTTTGGAGTAGCCTGGAGGGAGCATGGCCAGGACCTGGAGGTTACCCTGTAACAGCTCACATTACTGCCTAAGGCAGGGAAGGGAGTCTCTTCCAAATTTCCACCCCATCTAGTAAGCCTGGCAGAGGGAGCTGTGGAGTATTGTCTATTGTTAGGGAGCTTCCCTGTCAGTCTTTCCTTTCTTGTACCCTCTGTCATGAGTATTGTTGCTGTTACAGTTAATTTTCTTATCTCGTTGCTATTTCCTGTAAATAGCTCTTAACTCGTGATCTTTAGGCTTTGTACCTTCAATTCTTATTTCCATCACGTTGCAGGGTGAGAGGGAGGGGAAAAGCAGGGAAGTGAGAGAGCTCTGCGTGGTTTGCAGAGTCACAGTGGGAGAACTAGGTTGGGGAGTACCATTCCTAAACCATGACAACAATCTACTGAAATTGTACATTCTGAATATGGAAATTATGTGAGTGGGCAAGTACTTTTTGGAGTAGGAAGAAATTTTGGTTTACAGATTTCTTCAGCCAGTATTTGACTGAACCACATCTGGGTCCTTGAGCACCAAGTCCACTTTAACCCAATCTAAGTAACTACTTCAGCACCACAGGTGCTCTGAGACACGGGTGAAGTAAACTGCTGTGTGGTGTTTAGGTCTGAATAGCTCATAGGGCAGCATATGACTGCACGGGAGCAGAGCAACAACTAGACTCCTAATGTGTGCCAGTTCACTGCTCAGAATTAGGTAGGGTCAATCCAGACTTCAAAGCATGTTTGAGATCCTCCTGAAATCAGTGGAAACAGACTATTTCGTTAGAGATGGTTGATTTCATTAGGTTTTAGATAAAGCTGACAGTAGTGTATAGAGCTTCATGCCTTCTTTTATGTGCCACTTCTAGATATTTGCGGTATTTGTGTGCCGTGTTTACTTTCCTCTTAGGCTATGAAAACAATAAGACAAGCTAGCTTTTCTTCTGATATCTACAGAGCACCTATCAGCACGGATCCAGACAAGGATGTGTGGATCTTCCTAAAGTAGCTTAACAATTGAGTGGTGTAGGAGCGCTCAGGCTTGCTTGTGCTGCCTATGTTCAGAATAATTTCTCCCTTCCTCCTTCTGGCATTCTGCCTTTACAGACAGTCAAGTGAAACTAGTGGTTTAATTTCAGTAGCTCAGCTGGAGCTTGACAAATGTTGAAACATAAACAAGAAACTGTAATCTTATAGAAGAGCATGTTCATAATCCTTAGATTATCAGCAATGAGCAAAACAGACAGCAGAAATTATGTCTATCCTGTATCAAGCAGAATGCTGCTGCAAAGCTGGCACATTTCTCTTCTCTTTTAGCCTGAGTGCAGCCAATACTAATAAAATATTTGCCTGCTAAAGTCTTGAAACCATCCTGTCACACCCACACCCTTTTCCCATGAATCCTTCTTTGTCTTAGGTTTTAAAGGCAAGGGGATGGTTGTACTAAGTACTTGGGATTTATTTCCTGAGCAGGGGATTTTATGTAGGCATCAGTTTCACTCCTGCCTGTGTGCATTACCAGTAGGATATAAAGCCCCTGGGCTGCCACCCTTTATACTCTACACAAAGACTTGCAAGGCTATTAGGGCAATTCCTTGTGGACAGTTTGACACTGCAAGTCCTGAACACCCACAGAGTTGAGGCAGAAGCTGGAGGGGAAGACAGAAACAAAACATTCCTTCAGCTTTGTCTGCCTTGTTTCACCATTTTTACAGAGGACTGTCACTTCTTTGCCCCATGCTGTCCACAACGGTTTTACATATGATTTTGATTTAAAACAAGTTTGTATTTTCAGCTTGAACTTCTGTTCTTCTCCATGTGGTAGGTTTAGTACTGCAGGATCAGAGCCAGGGAATGTTTCCATCTAAGGTGGCCAATATGAAATGGAATTTTTACACAAGTGTTGCATGTTGACACTGTACTTTAGATGTGTGTTGGTGTTCCTCTCTGTTCAGGACAAGACTTTATGCTGAACACTGAAAACAATGATTGCTTCTCTGTCAGGTGGGTGAAAAGCACATCTCACAGACTTGAGAGGAGCTGTCTGACTTCTGACACTGCTGAGCATCTCACACATTTTGTATGCAAAGAGTGCCAAAGAATGCCATCTGCCTCAGGCACTGAGATGAGGGTGAAGTCAACCCGAGTTAGGGACAGAGACTTTGTTTGCTATTGGAAATAAAATCCATACTGGTCTTAGCACAGATGCTGTCAGACAGTCTTAACTTCATAACCCCTCGAGTGGTTCCATGAAAGTCATTTGTTGCTTATGAAAGCAACAAATCTGGGCAGGCTTTTAAAATATGCCTTTTAAAAAATGTGCCATAATTAAGCTCACTGTAAGTAGATAAAATAATTATTAGGCTTTTTGCCACTGTATTTCATCCAGTTTAGATTTTGCTTTGATTTTAGTATTAGTGTGTCTTCAAAATAGTCTTTGACTCCTCTGGAGGGGAGCACAAAGAAGAGAGAAGCACATGTAGTAATCCACTGGTTCACTGGCACTTCCTTGTTTTATAGATGGGAGTTAGGTTTGACTGGTGCAAACTTCCAGCATCTGTGGTCAGAATTCAGTGCATGATAGTGGGATTCTCACAAAGTTTTTTTTTCCCTCCCTGGTTCTTTAAAAGACACACTTTAAAAACAAAAAATAACTTCTCCATAGTTTATTCTGCTACTTTAAGACACAGCAACTAAATTAATTGCTATTTTAGTGCTACTGTTTTTGCTACCCATGCTGACCTTCCTTTAGTCTTCAGAAATTTTCTTTAGAGGCTGAGAAATAGGAATTCCTTTTGTACTCCTACATGTCCCCATCCAACCATTGCAGCATGATGTTCTTACATGTTTTCAAAAAATGCTCAAAATAGAATGTAAAAGCTTCCTTGAGCTTGAAATCACATTTATATTTGAACATTACAAATGTTTATGCAAATATATTTAATGAGGAATATAAGCTTGTTTAAAGTGCTATCACCACATAATAACTAAAAAAAGTTACAGGCCTTAGTCTGAAACCAATATTACTCACTGTGGGACACTGGTCAAACAGTTTAGACTAAAGGCTTCCACAGTGAAAATCCTATCAAGAATTTAAGAAAAGCAACCGTATTTTATTAAACTCTCAAACTGGCTCAAGGATCATAAATTAAAATAGAGCAAATTGCTGCTTATTCTGATTTTGCACTTTTTGCAATAAAAAGTATTTTCATGTTGCACGAGAAATTCACCAAGTAAGACAGTATTATTTACCACAATAGTACTTGTACCAAAAAAAAAGTAATTTTTCTCTTGAATGAAATAGCTGTTAGCAAGGAAATTCAACTGGTTTTATAATATATGGCTGCAATTCTAAGAATATCAAAATTAATGGAAATACTATTATAGATGTCAGTGGATTCTGGTTTAAGTCCATGCTAATTTTCTGTTTGAAGTATTTTCATTCTAATGTTTTACTATAATGTGTCTGAGACCTATATTCCATGATAATAAAGTCCTCAGAGCTACAAATAGGACTATATGACTCTGTAGGTTACTGATGTGTATGGGATTATTCATGCCATTAAAATTAAAAGTAAATATCAGCCTGCATAATTGGAATCCAGAACTATATGAATTAAATGAAGGACATATGCTCTATTCTTTAAACTATATTATCTTTTTTATATAAACTTAAAGTGCTAGCTGATTAGTAGATCTATACCTCTGAAAATTGATTTTAAAAATATTTAAATCTTTCTTCCACCCTTTCATTTTCTGAAGGAAAACCATAAACCTTGAAATAAATCTTTGGAAGCTTTTAAAACACAACTAGTGATCTTTTTCAGAAGGAGCAAAAATATTAAGCTTTGCCCAACTTCAAGGAAATAGTTCTTCTTGCAAGTGGAACATCAAAGAACTGATGCATATAACACATCAAGCTGTAGAGCTGGCAAGCATCCACTGCCATGTCCAGATATGAAACTACATAAAAGCGTTATCATTTTTCAACATTTTACAGTTGCTATTACAGGCATTTTGCTGTAAATCATCTGCTGCAAATAACAAGCATTATACTGGCTGCAGTAAGAGAATGAAATGCTTATCTGATCATTTGGGAGATCATCTGACACTTGTTGAGAACAGCAGGCTATCACCTGGAGTAAAGCACTTCAGTCCAGATGAAGGCCCCACTATCAACAGAACCCTGCACATGTGTTTCTGGTATGGAACACATGCTGCAAGAAAATAAAAAGAGCCCGAGTATATCTGTCAGCTTGGTGCCTTTGAACCCTTCTGGATGAATACTGCATTAAGCACGAATCCTCTCTAGTGAAATCATGGTTCTACTGATGATGGAGGTTGGAGTCCCTGTGCACACAGAACCAAGATTTTACCTTGTGTCTTCCCAGGGCAAGTATCAATCAACCATTCCACCTGTGCATGTACAAAACAAAACTTTATAGCCTGTATCCTCTTAAATATACTCAAAGTAAGCTCTTAAGTGTATTATCCTGTTGGTTCTCTAAGAAAGAAAGTATTCTGTCCCTACTACTTCATCTCAACAGACTGATATGATGTATTTCCAGCACAATTCAACTTGGCAAAGTTTGCACTGAGCTTACCTTTTAAAAGAAGGACTGTAACTGTTGAATCTTTATAAAGATGAGAACATTAAGCCTTAAAATTTCAGATTACTCTCATACTAGAATCAATTTTTGCCCTCATATTTTATTTATTTCTATCTGTGATGACAAAATAGAGTGAATTTTAACCATCGTATTAGACACCATAAGAAGCAAAATACTTTAAAGTACTTCCCAGACCCAATTCTTTGGCATCTGCAAACAATTAAATCAAACTTATGCCTCCAAAATTAATTTTTCATATAGTACTCCAGGGTAATACAAATCTTGGTCTGCAAATAAGTCAAGTACTTTAGCACCTATCTATCACTTCTGTAAGGATTACCAAGTAATTTTGTATCTTGCACTTGATGTGCTGTGAGGTGGAAATCCTAGAAAGGCACACAGATCTTCCTGAAAATCAGGCTATTGAAGAAGCTTAGTACAGATAAGAGAGAAGTTGCTGTAGACAATACACAAGCTTGTGTGAGGGAAATGCTGACTGGGAGAAGAGTGAGGTCTCTAAATCTGACAGAAACATGATTCTGGGTTTTGCATAAAAATTTCCTCCTGATTTTTTTTTCACCCCAAATTAAGTAACTAGATACTTGCTTTCACAGTTCTGTTTTCTTTTGGGTGAAAAATCCATCCTAATTGCAATAAAGCAATCTGCACATTACTTCAGCAAGAAATTATTTTAAAATGTAGTTAGAATCATGTATCATCAACCTCCACAGAAAGAAATGAAGTTATTTCCTTTAGGTATTACTTCAGGAATTTACACTAGAAACACAGGAAAGACCAATCTCAATATTTTCATCTATAAGAACTTTCACAGCTGTGATCAGAGTGACCAAATACATGTGCTTCACACAAAGAGATATAATTTTCAGTTACTTACTGCTATGCTTCCCTCGGGGAGCTTTGCTGGTTGCACTTTATATGGCATGCTCTTAACTTCAAAGGAAACATTGGAAGAAAGACTGTAGAGCTCATTCTTTCTCTGAAATGATAGAAAAAAAAGAAATTATTAAAATCTACATTTATACTTAAAAGCATTATGAAAGATAAGCAGACAAAAAAAAACGGTCAGAGCATAGATTTCATAAGTCAAAGATGGTTTCTTTTGGTGGAGAGTGCAGGAATATTGAGACCTGTATGCGTCTGCGAGCTAAATTCAGCATAAAGCTGCAATAAATACAAAGGCCACATGTTCAAAATGGGGAAGAGGTGTTAGATATGCAGAAAGATACATACAGTTGTTTCTCATATTTCTCTCTGAAATGGGTGAGTTAAAAGCATGGGCAAAGTTTATGGGGTGTCTATGTTTTAAACCCTCACCTCTGCTGACCAAGTTCAACAACCAACATGGGTATATTGAGAACATTTACAGGCCTATGTTGAGACCTGGTTGGTAAAACTTCCTGATAACATCAAAGAAATGGCTGTGCCTTCCCACCAAACAATAGAAGGAACAACCACCTTTGAACTTCACTCACACAGAATCACAGAATAGTTTGGGTTGGAAGGGCCCTCTGGAAATCAGCTTGTCCAACTCCTCTGCCAAGGCAGAGTCACCTAGACCAAGCTACACTTAGAATGTGATTGACTTCCTATTGCAGTAGAGCTCAAAAATCCTGCTCACCTTGCTTCTTTACTAAGTTGTGTCAATGTCAGAGGAATGTACAGCAGCCATTGTTTAACTGGCCACCTAGTGAAGTATTTATATAACTCTCATTAAGCTTTTCAAAAAACCCAAAAATGTGCAGATAAATGTGCAATTGATTTTCTGGGTGGCACTACATGCAACTCCTCTTGTATATCCCTTCCCATGTAAATCTGGAGTAGTGATATGGATCTCCTTTGAAAGTGCTTCAATATTCTCTGAGAAGCATTAGATTGTTAAGTGCTAATATGGTCAATGGAATCCAGAGGGCTAGGAGTTATGACTTTATCTATAAGAAGTTTATAAATAAAGGAGTTATCCTTTATCTATATTATTATTATTAGTGTTGTTGTTACAATTATTATTACCTTCTTTTTTTTTTGCTACCTGTCTTAATCCTTTATGAAACATCATTATAAGATCTCAAAACAATATTTGGCTCATGATTTACAGGAAGACAGAGCCTTGCAAGTAAAGTAGCCTTTTGTCACCAGCTTCTTTCAGTCTAGCATATTTGGAACATCCTTGTCACTTCCTAAATCCCCTTCTGCCAAACCTTCTCCTTCCATTGCTCACACATTTAGGAGTTCTCCTCCATTGACAAGATTTGGTTCCTGTGTGATTGTTGAACATCTTTTCCTCAGGTTTTCCCTGTAGTTTCCTGTTGCATCAAAGTCATAAACCCTCTCAAATAGCTGCTTTTCCTCTTTCAGTTTTTTTGTTGAGCGAAGACTGAGATAAGAAGACCCCTCGATAATTTGGACTACTATTTCTTTCCTTCACTGATGGAGAAAGGTTTGTTTGTGAAAATGACCTGAAATAAGCATAATATAAGCCTGGGAGCCAACTTGGATGCATTTGAATGACCATGGCCCAAATCAAAGTTTTCACAGAACTGCTGTGTTTGGAGAGCATATTTGGAATTTGTTTGCTCCAAGCACAGGCACAGTAGAATAAACTAGAGCAGTATGCTCACCACCATGTCCAGTTAGGGTTTGAATCTACAATCTCAAGAAGCAACCTATTCCAGTTTTTTATCCTCCAAGTAAAAATGGGGGGCTTTTTATGTTTAAATGGAATTTCCTGTATTTCAATTTGTGCTTCTTCCCTGTTCCTTGATATTGAGAAGACCCTGCAGTGTGTTCTTTACTTCTCCAATCAGGTGTTTACACATGCTGATGAGATCCCTCTTGAGCTTTCTCTTCCCCTGACTGAATATTCCCATCTCTCTCAGCCTCTCCTGGTATGTTGAATGCTACAAGCCCTTAACCATCATTGTGGCTTTAAGATGGACTTGCTTCAGTATGTCCACAACTTGCTTGTCTCAGGGAGCCCAGGATTGAACTCCAGATCTGTTTCATTGGTGCTGAGTACAGAGGAAGAATCAATTCCCTTGGCCTGCTGGCAGCGCTCTTCCTAATGCAGCCCAAGAGGTTGTTGACTTTCTTTTCTGCAAGAGCACACACAGTGGGCCCATGTTCAACTTTGCATCCCACAGGACTCCAAAATCCTTTGCTAGAACACTGCCTTCCACTGGGTTGGTTGGAATAATCCTATGTACTGGTGCATAGGATTATTCCTCTTGTGGTACAGCACTTTGAATTTCCCTTTCCCCCACTTCTTGAAATTCCTGCCAATTCACTTCTTCAGCCTGTTGAGGTTCTTCTGAAGGGCAGTACAAACAACTGGTGTATCAACCATTCCTTCCACTTCACTACCATCTGCAAATTATCAGGCATGGTAAGCATGATATCCCTTTTGTAAATCCAGCTGACAGCTTCCAATCATCTTCTTGTCCTTGAGATGTTTGCAAACAGCTTCCACCTTTTTTTCTCTATCCTCTTCTCAAGGATTGAAATAAGGTTGACAGACCTATAGTTCTCTGAATCCTCCTTGAAGGCAGTTGTTATTGCCATTTACTTTCTTGCAGTTCTCAGGAACTCTCCCCAATCACCATGAACTTTCAAAGATAATTGAGAAAGGTCTCACATTCTCATTGCTCCTCCCTCAGGACTTGTACATGTATTCCATCAGGTTCCTTGGAGTTCTGTTTGTCCAATTTGTTTAAATGTTCCCCTATCCTGATATCTCTCTGCTGAAGAGAAATGTGGATAGCTGCAAGTTTCCTCTCTGGTTGCAGAGACCTTGGATTACTGTATGCAGATTTTCCCAGTAAAGACAAAAGTGATGGAGGCATTGGGTAACTCAACCTTTTCTATGTCCCATTCAGCAGAAGACCCATATTTTCCTTAGTCTTCTTTTGGCTGATGATATAGAAGCCTCCTTAATGCCCTTTAAGTCTCTTTCTAGGCTGAGGTGCTGGTGGACTTCTACTTCCCCAGCTCTGTCCCTGCATTCTCAGACACTCTCTACATTCCTTATCCAACTCCCGCACTGGGTCAACTGACTTTGCTCCCATCTCTTTTGAATTTCACAGAATCATAGAATCATAAAGATTGGAAAAGACCTCCAAGATTATTGAGTTCAAATTTTAACCCATCACACCTTTGTATGTCTGAGTTGTACCAAGATGGTAAAACTCCATTTTTCAGGATGGACAGTTCTCAAGCTTAAAGGATGATGATCTTGGAGAATCAGTAGTTCTTCTGGACTTCTCTTATTTCCAGGATCATCTCCTATGGACTTCTTCCAAACAGATCCCTGTAAAGGGTGTTCCCCTGAGCTCCAGGGTTGAAGTTCTGGTATTTGCCTTGCCCATTCAGTCTACTTTTAAAAAAACTAATTTTCTCCGCAAATATGTGAGAGTGATAAAAAGCCAGCACATTTATTGCCTTCTGGAACTCATTTGGCTATGCCATAATTTTGGTCTTTTAAAATATTGAGAGCAGCTGAATGGATATTATCAGAAAATTCAACCTCTCCTTGGGGCTTATACTAGGAAAGAGCAATACTAAAAAATCTGTCTAAAACAACTACACAGGGATAGTCAAATCAGCTGCTTAACACAGATAACATCAAATGAAACAGAACTATCAATATCTATCTATTTCTATCACTAGTGTCTGAAATGAAAAATTAGACTTGGTAAATAAGTCGTTTTATACACTTTCATGGTGCTGATCATCTATGAGGTCATCTTCAGAAAAATAACTTTTCATTATCACATTAATTGTTTTCCATTTCCAGACTCAAGACATACTTCATATTTTATTCTTCAGCACTAGATTCTTCCTCACATAAAAACTCAGCATGTTTCTGTGGCTGTGCATTCAGAAAAAAAGCCTGAAAAAAGCCTTTTATTTTCAATCCTAAGCAATTCATATTAAGTAGGATTCTGGATATGATTATATGATTTATAAACATAATCTGTAATGGAGAGAGCATTCTTGAAGAAGTAGACATTAGACAATCAGCCAGATTGACTAAGGTACAGTATAGGCATTAACTCTCTTGAAACCTCCTGTAAAGGAAGAAAAGCACTAATGGAAAAATAAGCCTTTCACCTACTATACATGGCTTATTTAATTTTCAGCTTATATCAGCAACAAGAACATCAGAGGAGGATACATCCTGTGGATTAATGCTTGGCTAGGGTTAATGAGCTTGGGTTGTGACCACAGCTATCAACTTGCTTCAACCCTTGATTAGGCTCCTGGAAATGCTGGAATACAGGAATGGAGACTATAAAAGACTAGAGAGTATTTTCATGCATTTACAGAATTACGTGTTTGTGGCAAAGAACTTCAAAACAATGACTGTGGTCAACAGTGGTTGAAAGCAAAAGTCTTGTACTAACATCTTTGAGATACAAGCAGCTGTCTTTCCTACAGACTTTTTTATAATTCTCAAACAAATTGTAAGAAACAGCATTTCTTTACCATATTATTTTAAAATATCGTATGTTTAAATATTCAGTATTTACTGGAAGCTTGTGGTTTGAAATTCAAGCTGAGGACTTAGTCATGGCTCAGAGGAAGGAGAAGAAAGAATCTGGTATTTGTGTCAGTGCTTAATGACCAAGAGTAGAGAGCCCAGCCCTAACTACACTGGCCTTTTGTGGTTCCCCTTGTTTTAGAACAAGCAGAACCTGATCTTGTGCTCATTGCTGAGACAGTATTTGCAATATTCTGGGAAGCAGGCAAAACATGGCCATCCCCTGTGTTGCCTTGGTGGCAGATCCTGATGATGTTTTTTTCAAAGCTTCTCTCCCTCTACATGCTTTTGTTTTATAAATAGATTCTTGAATTGAAGCCTTTGTTTTCTTTAAAAGTTGCAAGACAAAAAAGCAGCCAGAAATTAAGGAAAGTGTTCCCAACAAATATTCAGTGCAGTGTTTTCCTACATACAATTGAGACTGAAATAATGTGAGAAATGATGAAAAATCTTTGACAATTTGAAAGACAGTTCTCCAGGCTCCACTGGAATGCTGGTGCTTTCTGCAGGAAACTCAAGCAGAGACCTGCTGACACCCCCAAAGCATCTCTAAGGCATGTGGGCATCCTGGTCAGAAAGCACTCTGAAATGCTGGGACAAATCTAGATCCTGGGGAGCTAGACTGAGGGTAGGAGGAACAAAATCTTTAGCAGCTTAAAGACTGGCAGACCATTGCTGTTCTGCAGGTTTGAAGAGTTCAGCTACTGGAGAGAGTCCCCAGAATGACTCTGCTCTGTTGCCTCTGTGGAGAATTGTTCAGGCTCTTGGAAATCCTTTTTTTTCTTCTTAGATGTAGCCCAGTGAAGTCTCCCTAGCTGAAATGCACATACTTCCCCTATGACAAGCTGCATGCTGTGGTAGCATTTTCACCCCAAGAACTTATGACTTTTGCACACGGAATTCAGTGCTGTTACAACAATATTGGCACTGCTCAATTAAAATTTGTTTCCCTTCGTGTCTGCTGGAGTCTGGCACACTTTAAAGACAGGAGGGTAAGCAATACCTTTTAAATACATGTTTTGGGAATTCATTAGCTTGCTTTCTTTGACCAATACCTCCCAAAACTTGAACTGCTGCCAATAGAGTAGCTTCTGTAAATGCTGAGAGTAGAGCTCATACAACTACTTCTTCTTAATAATTTGTTTTAAAATTACTTTGTGCAATGGTCAAAAAGTATTTGTGCTATTTGTAGAAAGAGGATATGTCCACCAAATACAGCTGTGATCAAAGACAATACTCTGAAAATCAACACCTCCTTCTCTTTATCATTATATTCTTACACTTCATATAGCGTAATATTTACATTAATTTTAAAAGCCAATTTTAAGTTATAATAGAGGCAGCTATTTTATTGTGATTCCAGAAGACTTCAATATGCAGAATATAATGGTTATCAATCTAAGATGTATATTTCTTCCTATACCTAACATTACCTATACTGTAGCACATCTAGGAAGAGCCTCATGTTCTGCTCTTGTTAACACTGAAAATATTTTAAATAAAAATGAATGAAAACAAAACTAGCCCACACCCAAAACACCTCCAGTTAGTTCAGCCCCACGCAAATGTCTCTTTCTTTCTAGTCTTCATTCTGCATAAACAATCAAATCCAGTACAGTATTTTTGGCCACAACCAAAGTTTTGGGCTTTACTTATTTTGTTTTTTCAAATAACAACAGGATTTTGATGCAAGTGAAAATTTTGTTGATGACTTCCTCCTTTTGTTATTATTTGTGCCTTGAAGAGCAGTGCATCAAATTTTTGGCTTTTAATTCAAAGTCTGAATTAAAATAATCTACTTGAACTTCCATATGTGGCTTATATATGGCAATGAATGAGGGCACAAGATGTCTCTCTCACTCATTTATCCGTTTCCCTGCTTCCATCCACACACAGGGAATTTAGGTTGGCTACAGACTTATTCTTTGAAAATCCAAAGCAATCTCCCCTTGATTGAGATGTTTTCCACTGGACACAGAAAGAGGTTCTGTACTGGAGGATGCTGAGGATATAAATTATTGTTCCTTGGGGTCATATTTCACTTACAGGTCAAATAAGTGCTCCCATAGTAAAGATGAGACGAAGGGAACAAATAAATGACCTTATACAAGAGCATCTCTCACATGTCTCATATCACCTCCACCAGTTCACCTCTGTTCTGAGCTCCAAGCCTCTGCCAACACACTTGTGCTGCAGTCTGTGTGGCCCAACTGCACAGGCTATTTGCATTCTTCCTCTAATGGCCTTTGTGTGGCTGAACTGAATCCTTGACACAAAAACATTACCTGGCCTAGAGAGCTTCCATAACACTAAAGGGGCTCTGAGTTCACCAGTAATAAAATACGGAGATTCTCAACAAAATTTCTCATTAGAACATGCAATCTAATTGGAGTGACAGCTCCAGGTTCCAGGCAATGAAGGCAAAGGTGGATTCCAGGACTAGGAGAACTTGTAGCTGATGGTCCAAACCAACAAGTTATTACATTGCAGTTTTCCTCATTTTCTATACTCTTCCTGACCTCTCAATTTCTTTTTATATCCTTGGTGCAGCTTCAGCAGAAGGGAACACCATCATTTTAAAAAGCAGGGATGTGGAGACTCTCAAGCTGAGTTTGAATTGCTGTCTTCAACCTGAATTCTCTAATCATTGGACTGCCAGCTCTTGCTTCTGGCAATTAATATGGAATAAACCAAGTCCTCTTAAAGTCTTTCAACTAATTCTATAGGTGCCTTCTAAACAATTTTTGTATTCTGTGTTCAGAGAGGGTGGACATATTCCCACTAAATTGTGATTTGGGTGCCTATCCTCCTCATAAGGAATACCCTCATGCACCAACCTGACGGTTAATGCAAGTCACTTTGTCTGAGGTATCTCATTTTCTCTGTGTGCTGAACAGGGAACCTAGATATTTAGTTTCAGGTTTTGGATACCAGTCTAGGGCCAGGCAGTTAAGATATGAGCATTGCAACACACATCACCATTAATATGTCAGGCATATATTTCCATTTTTAGGCATCTAAAAAGAAACGGGATCAGTGCACATTCAGAAACATTGAAATGATGAGTATTTAACAGAGAAGCCAAAATATGACTTTGGGTACCAAGAGAGCACCCAAATGCAGTGGTGCTTCTCTTGCTCTTTAACTTTCTCTGATTAAAACTAGATTTTTCTCCCTTCTAACTATTAAAGTTCATGCAATCAGGAGTGCCAAATTCACATATCTGGAACTGTCTAAAACTCAAGAGAGAAACAATACAAATATAGTCAGTAAAATTAAAAGGAAATACAATAAACTTGAAACTTCTTGGGAACTTCACACGCCCTCTGTGTTTTTTTTATATTACTGCCTCCCCTAGCTCTCCCAGAAGATTTGTAATGAGAAATTTTCAGTACAGGATGAAATAGCAGCTAAGAATGTGCTGAGTTCCATATCCCACAATGTTATAAGTTCCAAAGAACTTGGAGCCTGAAGGTTGTCAGATCAACCTGATCTGATATAATCAAATCGGACAGATTATACAGATTCATTACTTAGAAATGCATTTTCACAACAGATGTTTTACTGGACAACTCATGAGTCTTATATTAAAAAGTACCCATCCATTCAAAGAATACTGGAGCAGATCCCCTCGGGTCTCTCTCAGATGACTCAGAATTATGATTATACAAATGGGGACATAATGGAGCCCCAGCAGAACACAACGTAACATAACCATGTAAGGTTGTTTCTGTTTTGAATGAATCAGGCTATTATTTGCCTGATCAGCAAGTCTGAATCCAAAAGTCAGCTTTACTAGAGGGTTCATATTTACAGCTAGACTTTGAAGTCAATCCAAAAAAGTATGTGATTCTTCTTGGCCTTTGCACAATGTCTGTCTCTATCTTTGTTGGCTGGTTGGGAAATTTGGGCTGCTTTATTTATTCAAACATATCTAATCACTGCATGTCATTTAACTGTTATTTGTTATGGGAGTTTGGGTTTTAAGGTGACAGGTTACAACTGTCAAGAGACAAAAGGGTCAGCTGTTGTCAGTTAAACTAAGTGGAAGAGGAAGGAGTCACTCAATGCATGACAGGTCTTTTGTGGCAGCAAAATACACATGTTGGCCCATATAACTTCGATGAAAAACAATTATTTCATCCTAGCATAAATCAATCATTTCCAATAAATTCCTTATCAGGTTTGCATTAGCATATCTATAAGAAGAAAATACATCATGACACTGTGTTCTGAGCTTTAATGAGCACAAACAATTTCTTCTGCAAAGCATAATGTATTCATTTAGATTGTAACACAGTTGAGGAATGTTGTATGTCACCATTATTCTGATTTCTTTGGCATATGAAAACTTTTACATTAACTGAATGTGCAAAAGAGGTTGCAATGCTTCTCTAGAGACTTTTATCCTAAGTTTCTTTACAAAAGCATGACAGTGGGGTTCGGTCTGGCCCTTGAATAGTCCTTCCTGGTTCACAATCATCTCATCCTGATTAATTTGACTGCATTTTAATCCTGTTTGAATCTGCAGATTTCAGCCTAGTTAACAACAGTTGTAGACTTACTAAGAGCAGATTATGTCCTTTTAAGGGAGCTAATTATGTTCTATAGTCTTTTATGGTGATGGCTGTATAACTATTAATTTTAAAAGGGCTGTGAAAAAAGGAACTGTTTTGAGATGAGTGGAAGGAAGACAACCAAACACTAGGATCCAAGTTTGCATGTGAAATAAGGATTATGTAATTCTGGCAGCTAATTTGACATAAATGGGGGAATGCAACAGTTCTCTGGGAACTACCTTTTCCTACTTAGGAAAAAATTATGTTGCTTTCAGTGGAGTTTTTCAGATTCTTATCAAGACTTGCAAGTTACTATTCAAAGGACACAAAAATTTTTTACAGGGAAAAGGTAAAATCACAGTCCATAAAAAGTCTTGTTTGATAGCAAGGGTATGTAAGGCCAGTGGAGTGAGCAGAAGATGTTCTGGTAGGAGTGTTTCCCATGAGGACTTTCCACCCAGTGAATCTACAGGATGGCTCACCCTTGTCCCTGCCCACAAGCTGGTGTAAAATTCCATTCTGCATGCAGCACACCCAGTGAAGGGAGGTGCAGGCAAAGCAAGCAGGATTTTTTAAGGAGCAAGGAGGATCTAAAGGGACTGCAGCAATGGAATTCCCCGGTGTGTTTGCACACACTCATGTCTCAGGGCCCAGCTTTGACCCTTCTCCTCATCCAGATCAGACAGAGAGAAGATGTTCCATCCTCTGAAGATACGTTTCTGTCTTGTCACTGCCTACAGAATTAGAAACCAGCTTTGGCATCTAACTTTCAGATTATTAAAATTACATAAAATGAGTTGCATTGCTCTTGCATTAAACATGCCACTGAATTTCATGCAGTTATATGTGTTCTGAACCTAAGTCAGACTAATTAAAGTTACACTTCAGAAAAAGATCCTGGTTTTATTAAGTCGCGAAAAAAAGGTTTTGTGCCTTCTGTGGCTAGTTTATTTCAATTGTTACACAGCTTCTGTCAGACAAAAACTCAGAGGAACTCTTCCTCATTAATTTTGTTTAACTTTAGTCTCTTACAGATATTTCTTGATATATATACTAAACTAGACTTAGGAAAAGCCTAATGAGGCTAATTTCCACTGAAATAGCTGTAAATAGCCTGGAAATTTCATCTAAAGATCTGCACACAGGATTTTTTCACAATACCTTATTTTTGGCCTTTATATAGTTAATTATATTTCACCAGCAGAATGATGAGGAGAAAGACTTGACTGGATCTGGAATACATTAGGCTCAGTTCCCAGCAAGGAAGGTAGCTAAGGGAGCTTTACCTTCTGATGAAGAAAATTATGAAGATCCTCTGTGTTACTGTTTGCCCACTGCAGTGCTCAAAATTGTCACTCTTTGTTCCAGTCAAGGATAATATCCTCTGCCTCTCTGCCTGTCTCTGTGTGTTAGGAACAGAGAACCAGTGCAGTGAAGGTCTTACTTGAACTTAACAGTGACTAGCCTGTGTGACCTTGTCCAGCAGTCTCTTAATGGAAATGGAGAAAACTGGAATCAAATTCCCATTTTATTTCCCAATAGATATGTTTTTTCTATAGTGTAGAGATGCTTACACACTGGTATTTTCTGTCCTCTGCAAAAACTTGCACCAGACAATGTCCATCCTAATTCCCAGATTTGAAAGGACAAAGAGACACCCAAGCTGTCATGCTTCTGGGCTTAAATTTGAACCAGACCTTGCCTTTTTTTTGCACTAGCAGATGACTCACTCAGAAAACCTAAAGTGAGTACATTCAGTCTAGAGTATCTAGACATATCTAGCATTTGTTAAATATGCTTCCTCTTAAAAGCATTTTATTTGTGTTAATGGAACTGAAGAAATTATATGAAAGTTTCTTGGGATTGATTATTCATAGAAAGAAAACGCACTGACAAATCAGGAATTAGTTCACTTAGTATCTGAAAAGATATTCTCTTTTACTGAGTGAGATCAGTAACAGATTAGTATCTATTTTCTTCAAGCAAGGCCAGATAGCGACTACAGAACTTAAGTGCTCTTCAGTCGTAGTGGTCCTGTAACAGCATTTGGAGAAGAAACACAGAATGTGACCTGGCATCCTGACAGATAGGTAGAAAAATATTTCATGTCATCCTTTCAAGTAACCACTGCCATAGTCCTGTACACCAAGAGAGACCAATGAACTCCCAGAAGTTTGCACCTATTAAGTATTTGGAGCAAAGACGGTTAGCTACCTAGCTGGCATTCAACTTTCTGGAAATATTATCCTATCTCCTCTCATTTTGCCAAGAAAGCAAGGGAGGATGAATTTCTTTTGTCTACTTTCATATTTAAGGAAAGGGAGAAATTACCTTAAAAGGTGTGAGCTTAATTTAAAGCTGTAAACTGAAGATCCTCAATTCTTCTCTTGCTAGAGTAAGAGAAGCATAGAAAGAACTCTTCTCCCACAGTTTTAAGGAACAGAGGATGGTTCTTGCATTCCAGGTAGAAAGACTGAGGAATTCTAAATTCCTTGAGAATGAAGCCGATAATAAATCAGCTTGATCAAGATAGGAGATGCAGGTATTTCTCAGTAACAGCAAATGGAATTATAAATTTCTCAGTGTATTTTCCAGTGTTAAAGGTATGACAATTAAACAGTAAATACAGACACATGGCCAGCTGTGAGGTAACAGCTCACAGTAAAATCCCTCTGACTTACAAAATCATAGAATAATTTGGGTTCAATCTGACCTTGAATGTTTTCAGGGATGGGGCATCTGCCACCTCTCTAGGCAACCTGTTCCAGCATTTCATCACCCTCATTGTGAAAAACTTCTTTCTTGCATCTATCTAAATAGATTCTATTGTAGTTGAAAACCATTACCCTTTGTCTGCTCACAACATGCCCTGCTAAAAGATTTGTTCCCACATCTTTATCATACCCTTTAGGTATGGAAGGCACTATAAGCTCTTCTAGGTTTCTCTTCTCCAGGCTGAACAGCCCCAGCTCTCTCAGCCTTTCTTTGCAGGAGAAGTGATTTATTATCCCAGTCATCTTTGCGGCCCTCCTCTGCGCTCACTCCAACAGGTCCCTTTACGTAGTGTGAATATAATCCTGAGAGCAGAAGTTGAAAATGAAAGAATTTGCAAAGAGAAATTTTATTTTTTTGCCATCGTCTACACTGTCCCTTCTTTTAGTGGTAAGACAGATTGACATGACATGAGTGTCATGTATCATATGAGCTTCATGCATACTCCTCTTCCCTAGATGAATAGAGAATGAATAACAATGAATTTTTAAGCTGGACATCATGTACATGATACACTGTTTGGCTCCAAGAAAACCCTTCAAATGGGAAAGAGGTTATAAATGCAGAATATTTGGGCCAGTCCAGGAAAGCAGAAACAAAACCAGGAAAGGTACTTAAAAATAATCTTGGAATCTTCAAGTAGGACTCAGGACATAAATTTGAGAAAGAGTGATAGCAAAAAAAAGAAAAGTAAGCAGCATCCAAACAGCCTGGACAGGAACCAGTGAGATGTTATCTTCAAAGAAAGTGGTAAGAAAAAGTATTTCCATTTTCCCCATTTAACTTAATAATTTTTATTTTTAAATATCTGGTCAAATAAAATAAATTTTTATATGTGTATAGAAAGAGATGTTTGTGTGCATTACCTCCAGGAATGTTTGTGCCCAGAGCCGGGACCTGATTTTTAGTGCAGCACTCTTTCCTCTTTCCAGCTGTCCCACAGTGCACGAAATTAGGACACACTTCACATTTGTACAGTTCTGAACAAAAAATAAAGGGAAGTCATACTTATGTTTTGAAAAAAAAAATTTTCAAATGCTATAAATAAGCAGAAACAAATAAACTTTCCCCTAAAGAGCTAAATAGTCTGAAAGCAGTAATTTCGTCTAATATACATGAGACATCCGGTGAGTCATTATGGTAACTCTGAACCAAGGAGCAGATTTTTTGAATCTCAAATTAATACAAACACCTACCTATAGTGAAGAAAATAAAAGTAATGATTTTCAACAATGTTTGCTCTGAAGAACTCTTAGAATGTCCAGGCAGTTACCAGTCCTTTGAAGCTTGTGCTTTTTTCCTCACCTATCAATCATTTAATTATTTCAACACTTTTTTCCCTGTTCTCTATGCATTAAGTGTTTATTTATATTCCTAATTTTTCCCCGTTTTCTAACTCTGCTGGTTTTCCCACTGATATTTACATCATAGCAGCCAGAACATTTGCTGAGATTCATTAGTTGCTTTACTTGAAGCTTACTGTCTGTGAAACATTCCTGATGAGCAGTGATCTTGGCTCATACACAAGGTTTAAGGCAAAAGCCAAGCATTGCAATTCAAAACTATACACTCCTAAAGTCTGCCAGAAGAATGTCACACTAAAGGTTAAAAGCTGACTGGAAGCCACTGAAGGGAATGAGCAGAGTCTCATGGGGTAACCACAGAAATTATGTGGTTGTTTAGGGCACTGAAAGGAAAAAAGATCTCATAAAAAATGATTAAATGTTTGTGGAAAAAATAAAAAATTTTGTATATACAAATGGGTTTTATCTAAAGTTTTGTTTGACTCAGGGGAAAGCTGAGGTTTTAATTGATTCTTATTTTTATAACAAAGCAGAGAATCCCTCCCATGACAGAAGGCCTTGTGACCTCAAAAGCAAAGCTAAGTTTTTGAAAGTAAGGATGTTCCCTCGTGAGAGTGAGAATGCTCTACCAATATCCAAGCGTCAGGAAATGAGATGATGATACATGTAACAGATCTGAAAACACCCTTAAGGAATCCTGTATCTTTATAGACAGCTTTCCCCATAAATCTCTGTCTTACTGGAGGATTAGCAGAAGCTGTATGCTTAATTGCTGCTTTCTATATCTGCCTGGAAATGAAACTGTAAACCCTGGAACTTGCAACTATAAACTTTTCTTTTAAAATGAATATTTTCAAGTATCTGTTTATTTGGCTTTAAACATCCTCCAAACAGATTTATTTATTTTGCAGGAAGGAGAAGACTTGTGTTCATTAATCATAGTGGCCAAAAACACACATTAGCAAAATAAATCATTAGTATGCAAAAAAGTCTATTTTGGCTGACATTTTAGGACCTGAACACATATTACTGTTTTTCTTAGTAATGCATTTAGCCTGTAGTGATTTTCAGAACAATGTAACATTGGAACTAATGGAAAAGAAACCAAATGTTTAATCAACAGTATAAACAGAATAAGAGGTTCTCAGAACATTTAATCTCTCTGTGAAAATGCTTTGACGAAAATGAAAATAACAAAATTTCTTAAAAAATTACAATTTTTAACAAAGAATGATCTTTGGCCAATCATTCATTTTCCATGTATACTTCCAATGTGTCAAATAAAAAAAAAAAAAGCATCAGGAGTAACTAATGTTGAAGGTACCCAGAACTGGGACATCTTCTAACTGAACTAATGACACTGCTTTTCTATGCTCACCCTGGATAAGTCTTGCTATATATCCAGTGGTAAGCACTGCACCCAATCCTATCCTAATTTGTGCTGATCAAAAGCATATTTTACTAGAAGACTGCTCATCAAAGTGCCAATTTCATATTACTGAGTACCCCACTAAATATGTTTGATCCATCTACACCAAGCAGCTAAAAATTCTCTGCATCATATTTTAAGTTGCAAACACAGTGCATACTTCAGAACCTTGTTAACCACTTCCAGTTGCTGTAGTCATTTTTATATGGGCAGTCGATGAGCCTAGTCACTCAGAAAGATGACTGAAAATTAAGATACCACTGAAGAATGCATTAAGTGTTCTGTGATATTGACTGGCATGTCTCTGAAAGTCCTGGAACTTTTCCTTCAGACCTAGTGGAATTAGATTCTTCCTAGGATATTGGGTTGATGAAAGAATGGCACAGGAATCAACAGTGATTATTGTTTAAAATGGGTTAATCCGTGATTTTGTTCTTAATAACTTTACAGTTTTCATTACTTTCAGATTCTATCCTCTTCCTGTTATAAAAATTGCCAAATTAATTTCCAGAACCAATAATTACTTTATTACTCTAGGAGGCTTAAGCTTGTGAGGTTCTTTGCTTCCAAATTCTACTGGTTAAGGAATTCAAGTATGAGTTTGCAGTAAACAGCTTAATAAGAGACTGGACAGCATGAAAGAAACTCTGCCCAAGTTTCATAAAAATAGATAGAATGCACTGACTGTGAATCCCTTGACTGATCTCAAGGTCATTGAGTTTGCACATTGCCTTTAGGCAAAGGCAGCTGACACCTACAGTGCTGAAGTATGCTAAGGATGGCACTTTGAATGCAGGAGTGGAAAAAAACTTCTGAAAATACAGCCACGTCTAAATACTCAGGTATAATCTGTCTAATCAGAACTATTTTCCTAGGAGAGACAGAACTGCTATAGCTCCAGCATTGTCTGGATTGTTAAAAATACAGTGACCTGTCCCATTTGCCTTGCCTGTGGTACATGAGAGAGTCTCACCTTTCCCTGCACAGTCCCAGTATATAGCTCTTAGATAGCTCACCAATATTTTTGCAGAGTTTTTCCTGTGAGGTTCTGCCACTGTGACTTCCCTTCTCCTGATGTAATGAGAAATTGTGGAATTATATAAAAAAGCAGCAAGTTCAGGAGTGTCTTCTGGAACAGCAAACTGCAAAGAGAGAAATGAGAATGGTAATGACATACACATACAATGATTCTAACAGATTTGTTCCTGTCTCAGAGGTCTTGAATTTTGGATTAACACTGTTTTTACAATTGAACAGCACTATCATGAGAATACACTGTCTTCAACTAGGAACATGATGAGTTATAGCACAGCAAAATACTGCCCAGTTATAGGAATTACAGTAGACAACATTTTTCTCCACTTTTTACTGGTGAAAATTTTGTTGCTTTACTTAATTTTGTTAGACTCTTGGGGGCAAATTCTGATATATATAACAGGATAAATTCAGAGTTGTTGCACAGTAGTTTAGTCATTAGTTCAGATCAGAATCTGCCTACTGAAATATAATGATCTTACCAGTTTTAGAACAAAAGGAAGTCTGACTTCAAACAACACAATTTTTGATCATATAACAAACGTGTTACAGATTTGTTTTGGTAACAGCACAACTTTGTATAATGCAACAGCGTCTTCATTTTTAATCTCACATTAAAATGCATTCTCTTCAGCTTTATATTTACAGATTTTTATTCTCCAATTAAAAGCTATTTTTTTTGGCAGTTTGTCTTGAATTTCTATACAGGCCATTTATGGCTTCTTTTATGAAGCCTCAAATAAGTCCTGGAACCAACTGCTACAGCAGGAAACATAAATTTTAATTCATGACAATCCAATAATGTAAAATGGCAATAAAATATACATGGAAATTTACAGTAAGGTCTCAACAGGAGCTCAACTAAAACATAGCCAAAGTTATTCCTTAAAGACATCAGATTATAAAGCGCTACATCAGATCCTTCTTATCAGTTCCTTTAACCCCTGATCACAAAATATCCTAAACAAATTCCTAAAGAAAATGTTTGTAATTGTAATAAATGTTGTAGCATTAAAGGGAAGAGAATACTTATAAACACACAAAACCTTCCATACACTAATGCTGTGTAGTACTAGATTTGGAAAATTTGTGTCATTTATCTGAATAAAATTATACTGCTGTGAACAGAAAATAAACATTTGACATTGTCTGTCAGTCTAAAGCATCCTACAAAGTGAAATATACTCTAATTCATGAACAGCTGAAAACACATAAAAAAATAAGAATCCCCTTTTTTCTGTTACTTCATGAGGTTAGCATTGTCTATTTGCAATAAGGGAATCCTTAAGTAGCTAGTAAATCTCTCCCTCTCAATGTGGCAACATGTGCAAACTCTCCTTCCAGTATTCTTTCACCAGCATATAGACTTCTTTAATGCTGAAAAATTTAAAATAACCCCACAATATAGTTATATGTCTGCAAAGAAGCCCTCAATATATGATCACAGTGGATATGTGTGTAGATCCACTTGAATACTCGAGGATTTTCATATTTACAGTTTTCTTTTTTCATAGATCCTAGTGTTAGCATCTTAGTAGTGAATTGTTACAGCAAAGGTTTAAAAACAGCCCTCTGAGGTTAAGAAAAAACACATGTCTCCTGCAACCATTTAAAAGCAGAATTTCTCCAGTGGCCTAGATGTCCAGGTTAAAGATATTATTTTATCCTTCTTGAGCTGGTCACATGGAATTGCTCAACTGTACAATCTGTCTCTGTAGTGATTTTATATGCCACATAGTTAGCACACTATACTTTATCTTAGAGGGTCACTCCCTCCCTTTAACTACAGTGGACTATCTCAGTTTCTCCACCATGGAAAACTGTAGTGCTTTCTTCTCCTGACCATTATTACTTTGAGCAGGTTTCCAGACCTCTCCAGTTTCCCACTTCTTATTTCAAAACCCCATTTTGCTTTTCTCGTTTTCTAGCCAGGCAATAGCCTTTGCTGCATTGTGTAATTCCATCAGAAATGTTCTGGAAGAGGACTTTTTTACACAAAGATTATACACATTATTATGTTATGTTATATTATGTTATGTTATATTATGTTATGTTATGTTATGTAATGTCATGCCATATTATATTATATGCAATATATGATATATACCATATAACATATAATACATAATATCACTAGATTAGACACAAAATTATACAAGAGGGGTTGCATTATACAAGAGAGCAATGCATTGCTCAAAATTGAAGAGCAATGCATTGGATGGTATTTGTCCCAAGACCAAGCCCTAAGCACAGCAGTAACAGTTTTGCAGCATGAGGAGACAGTGCCTCTGGAAGGGGTTAACTCCTGCCACTCATGTTGGTGGATGTACCTTATACATGTGGTGGATTTTTGCTGTTATTTCACTGCTTCCCTGACAGATGCCTCACTCACGGTACTGCAGTGCTCAGCTATTGAGAATGTGCCATGTGTATCTGTATATTCTATCACAGTGGTATTTATAGGTACAGGATTCATAAAAATGCTTTTTGCCATCAGTCTGGGAGGAAGAAAGAGCTCATCAGGAATATTGTCTGAAGCTAGAAGGCAATCTACCGGAGCCCTCTTCTCATCACAGCTGATTTTAGGAAGAGTAAGAAGGACCTAAGAATGGGGCATGCATGCACAATACTCTTCTAATAACTTTCAGCTTCCAAATGTTTTCAGATCAGGGACTTCCTTATCTATATGAAGTTTTTGTTCTTCTATTAATCTTCACTGGACTTCTCTTTTGGGAGTTTGTTTACTTTCCTCTTAGAATCATGTAAACTTTTAACCCTGACTACTTCCCTTTGGCCACAAGTTCCAGACACCTGAGACCTGCCATCATGAACTATTACTTCCTTTTGCTTGTTTTGAATCTGACTCTCCAGGCTGCATTAGATGTTCCAGTTCCTGTGCAGGAAGAGGCAGAGAACAGTCAATCCACACCCACGCTCTTCCTGCCACTACTCATTTTGAGGATCACAGTGCATAGTGCATAGTCACCTCTTTTCTAGATTGAAATGTCCTAGTGTACTGAGTTCTGAGTTCTGCATTGGAATTCCTTCTGTATCTTTGATAAGTACTTTTGCTCCTTTTTACACCTTTTTCAAGATTCATAATTTTATCATCCTTTCTCATCCCTCACTGCCTCCATAGAAAGATAAGCTACAGAAAAGCCCCTAAACAAGTCTTCCCATGTGTGCATAGGTATGACTTATCTTTGTGTACTAGACAATAAAGCTCAAAGAAAACCTTTTTACAAGACAAGAAATTCAGCAGTGGGGAGGAATATACTGCTTTGATTGAAACAGAACAATGTGAGTAATTTCAAAGGGGAAATGCCTCAGTGCCCTAAGAGAGGTAGGTTCAGATATCCAAGAGAAGTCAGGCATTTAATGTCCTTAGCCTTATTTGGAAATTTGAGCTAAGCATCTTGTTGTTTATATGAAACTGGAAAGAGCCTGTCTCTGCATCCTCTTGCCATCTGAAGCAATAGATAAGCATTACATATTTGAAACCTGATTTGTGTATTCATGCTGTTCAATGCATTGAAAAACTGAAATAAGGAAAGGATATTTAATTTCTTGCCTTAATGACTGTGCATCTAAAGCCATATTCTGCCACAACAGATGGACCATTATTACAGGAAAATTTCTAACAAGCTTTACAGGAGTTTAGTCCTTTTTATATAACAGATGCAATCATTATCAAACAGAAGAAGGAAGGGCAAACAAAAAAAAATTAAATAAAAAAATATACATTGGCTGAAAATGTCAATAAGAACTGTGGCAGTATTCTACCTAGCTTCTTAATTCAACCTTAAAAAGAGCACAGTGGCTAGGGTGGAAGGATGCTGAACTCCTTTTCACATACTTGCAACCTGATTTTATCAGTGAATTTGAGAAGTTAGGCTTGCAAGGACAAATGCAGCACCTTTGCTGCTTCCTCCTCACCACTTTTGAAAAAGGTAGAAAAGATATGTAGGAAAAACTTCCCTGTCTCCAATCTTACTGTGCTTTGGGTATAAAATGGACAGACATTTCCAATCTTCTGTTTCCTATAACTCATTTGCTTTTTCTTTCGCGAAAGAAACTAAAAAAAGGGTAGAATTCCAACACCTCTTTGGTTTCCTGGGTGAAACACAAAACTCTAGCCATACTGCATCTGGTAGACATCAATTTTTCCTTACTCTTGTAATGTATTGTAGTTCTGTCTGTTTAAGCTAGACTTGACTTGTAGCTCCTTAGGTTGCGAACACTCCTCATCACTCGAATGTTGTCTCCCCTTTCATCGAATATATTGAACTCAAACCCCTTTTGGTATGCAAAAGATGTAGAGCATTTTTAGCACTTGGAATGCAGCTCTCCCTGAAAGATGTTTAACAGGCTACTGCTTAAACTTGAGAAGTTTTGTTGTTTACTCCAGAAATGTCTGGAATCAGTCATGTTTAATAAATTGGATACCTTGTTTTTGATGGGATAATATGTAGAGCTGTGTTTTGCTTAATCTTCTGACTTTGAGCCAAACCAAGCTCTTTTGAGGGGATCTGCCATCACAAACATAGATCTTAAAACAGGAAATTGTCCAAACAGCCAGGGATCGTGTTAGGAAAGCTAAAGCCCTAAGAGAATTAGGTGTGGCCAGGGATGTTAAAAACAGTATGAAAAGCTTCTATGGATACTCAAAGGAAGATGAAGGAAAATGTATGTTCTCTCCAGAAGGAAACTGGAGACCTGGTTATCCAGGATGTTGAGAAGGCTGAGGTAGTCAATGACTTTTCTGCCTCAGTCTTCACTGGTAAATGCTCCAGGCACACTGCCCAAATCACGGAAGGGAAAATGAAGAACTTCCTGCTGTAGGAATTCAGATTCGAGAATATCTAAAGGATCTGGAGGTGCACATGTCCATGAAACTTGATGAGATTAATCCATGGGACCTGAGGGAACTGGCAGATGAACTGGCTAAGCCACTATCCATATCCGAAAAGTTGGTGAAAGTTCTTGCTGACTGGAAAAAGGGAAACATAACCTCCATTTCTAAAAAGGGTGAAAAAAGAAAACTTGCAGAATTACAGACCAGTCAGTCTCACTTCTGTGCCCAGCCCAGTCATGGGGCAGATCTTTCTGGAAACTATGCTAAGACACATGGAAAATGAGGTGACAGGTGACAGCCAGTATGGCTTCACTGAAGGCCAAATTTGCCTGACAGATTTTGGTTGTCTTCTATGATGGGGCCACAGTGTTGGTGGATAAGGGAAGAACAAGTGACATTACCTACTTGCACCTAGACATAGCATCTGCCACAGTCCCATATGACATCCTCGTCTCTGGACTGGAAAGACAGGGATCTGACAGAGGACCCAGGGGATAGTGAATGGGCTGTGTGATCACACTCAAGGAATTGGGGTCAATGGCCTAATGTCCAGTTTGAGACCAGTGACGTGGTTTTCCTCAGTGGCTGGTATTGGGACAGGGCCCTTTTTAATGTCTCTGTTGGGTGGCATCAACAGTGGGATTAAGCACACCCTTCTCCTCATATAAAGAGTACAGAAACCAAATACATACTGAGCAACACAACACTCACATTAGAAATGTTATAGACTATCTATATCTTGCTCCTTACCCAGGAAAATTATCTTGGACTGTTAAAAATTCCCAAGAAAGTTCCATCCATTGTGAAATGTAGGCAAAAAAACCCAACCAAAATGCAGAAAGGGATGGAAATAAAATACTTACCTTTATTTGCATTGTATTAATAGGAGAGCTTGTTTGACAATGCAGTGGTCCATGTGTCTGAATGTGAAGAATATAAAGAAGGAATTCTTCTCTATTGGACACAGGCCAACCGACATGGAGAACTGTATTGTTGATGGCACTTGGTCCTATATTGTGCAGCTGTTGAAGAAATATGATCAGTACTTTCCAAGTCAGTAAATAACAAAAAAAACCCCCTGCAACAACCACTCAAATATTTTCAAATTCTTAGTGGACACAGCCTTGAAGTATTTAGGGAAGAATGTATAGATTATTAATATCACTTTATTGATGGAGAATCTGTGGCAGGTAGGAGAGAAGAACCTCTCCATTTTAGTCACAAAGCCAATGGAAAATCTTTCCCATCTTCTCCTGCATATGAAGAGTTGAAATTATCTAAAAAAGCATTAAAAAATCCCGACCCAAAACACACTAGCAAATAAACTCCATAGAAATATGAACAATGAACCTTAACAGATCAAACTTCAGAATACAGAAGAATCACATTTCAGAGCACAAGAATAAAAGGCAGAGCAGAGCTTAAGCTAGCTTCTTTGGTTAAGAACTATATTTTCAACACTCTCAATCTAAATTCCTCATAAGAAGCAAAGGAACTAGTTTTCCTAAATTAATATGCAAGGACATTTTTTTCTGGGGAAAATGAGCAAAGATAGAAATAATAAAAGTTTAGAAATCTAGGCTATTAAAATAGTTTCCTTATATCAGTTTACAGTTTGAAAACAACTGATGACAACAGGAGTCTGGACATGTGTTGTCATTGGGCATGAAGAGTTGAAGCTGAACACCATGGACCTTTACACAAAGTTTCTAGAGATGTGAGAGCCTCCTTTTTTTAAATTTGTAGAATTTTTGTGACCGATGATCTTTAATTACAACTAAATGAAAAGTCCTTTCAACCTTACATCTTCTGGGAGACTGCTTGGCCTTTTTGATGCTTTGCTGATAGAAACCATGTAAGTGGTTTCCTTAGTAACTGTGACTAATCATTGTAATTATTTTAATATATTTGAAGTCACAAATACAGTTTCACAACACCCCAAATGCTTGAGACAGGATGATTTGTTAAGTGTTTTTCAGTTTAGAAAAATGTGTTAAGATGAGGAATTCACAAATAATAATCTGTATTTTACAGTTGTATTCGCTACACTTTAGTATGTCATGCAAATTGTAACCTTACACTGTTGATTAAGCTCAGTTGCTTATATTTTCTTGAGTGCTAGTTTGTGAATTATACCCATATATGAAGCTCTCTGTTTTACCCTCTAGAATAAAGGCCATCCATCAGATTCTAAGGACGGCTTCTATTCCATGTAGTTTACTCAATGCCTTTTTTTTAAGCTGAACTCTTTTAACCGATGAACCATCCATAGGTAAAAAGCAACAAAAATGCAAGGTAAAAATATGTGTACTTCAAACATTAAGAGTTATTTTCAACAGAACATTTTCTGAGGTAAAAATTTACACGTATGTCTACATTTTTTTTTTCAGTTAGCTAAATGTCAGAGAAAGCACCTTTTTCAGTGCACTAATGAGAAGATATTTGACATTGATTATAAGGAACTTTTAAGGATTGTTTTCAATTCTTGTCAAACACCCAAAATGTTTATAAATCTCTTAAATATCTAAGACAGACTCCTAGCATAAACTAATATCTCCTCCACTCACATGAACAGATATTGGGGTTGTGAATTCCCAGATTAAATTTGGATCATGTGCTAAAGTCAGAGTATTTACATTTGTGGCTTTATCTAGCTACAGATAAAGACAATAAACCAAATTCATCAGGAATTCAGTGGGGGCAGCGTGAGGTTCTGTGGCAACATACATAATTTTTACCTCATAGATGTGCTCTACTAAAGGACCAACTTCTTCTTCTTTTGTAGGTTCATCTTTGGGTTCCCAGTTGTGAAGTGGAAAAATAATTGTTGGGGGGTGAGACACTCTGTAATATACAAAACAGGTTAAAACAGTAACTGTTACCAGTGACTGATTGCATTAGCTTTAGAAAAAAATGATGACCACTATAAAAAACTGAGCCCTCAAAGACTTTTTTTTGGGGCACATTAATTAGAATTAGGTGAGGTGAATGCTACAAAGCCTCCATAAAATACTACCCAATCCTTGCAAATGACTGAGGGTGCACATTTAGTGTTATACTTCCTGTGATGGATTGTCCTTTCCAGACAAGGGTTTGGAGAGAGGAATCTCTCTGTTTGGAGAGAGGAATCCAATCTGTTGAGCTTTTATATTTTTCTCACTGACGAGATACCTGAATACATTATCCACAAAAGTAGAGTAAATAAATGAATTTTTCTATTTCCATTTAAAGCCCGTAGGTGTTTAATGCTATGCATCTTTCTTCCCAAGAATACATTTTTAGATATTTCTTTAACTGTTTTGACTGTCAACTTCCATAACATCTGTTATTATTCCTTGGAAAACCTTGCAAAGTAGCCTATCTCGTCCAACAGATGGGAAAGAGATTCTGTGACCTCCATAAAGTCAAAATGGAAATTGGTGTACTGAGAAACAGAATTCAGGACTAGAGTCTAAAAGAGTGCTCCAATTTTCCAAGACTTTCCAACTGCTTTTCTAACAAAATGGCAGTTAAAGCATTCCCTGAAATATTTGTTCAACTTGCAACACATAAATAAAACATAAACAAAGAAAACTGTGACTTAATATTTGACATCTTTCCAGCTGCTTTTTTATTTTTTTCTTCTCTTCTCTATCTGACCTTACGAAAGTAATCTTCTATTAGCATTTTTATTTGAATCACAAATACTTTATTTCCCATAAAAATTGGAATTTCATTGTAACAGTCCCATTCAGATGCCAACTAAACCTCACTCAGGTGTTCAGAAGTTGGGAAATCAGATGCCAAGAATTTCTTTCAGCATGATAGGTCAGTTCTGGAACAGATATCTGTCACCTGCAAGTAGTACATGTAGCTCCTGGTGCTAAAATGGTATTACCCTTTCTTTGCCAGGGTCAACTCTCACTTAGTTTTGCTGGTTTATGGAGTCTATAGCTGAAAGAAAATCCATAAAATTTCAGTTCTGGTTCTGCCAAAGCTGGAGTTTTGCTAATAGAAAACTGATATAAAACATAATTAATTTTTTTAGAGTGTAAAATTTGAATAACTTCTATGCACTGATGTTATTTACTTTGCAGTGGCCCTGCTGCAGATTTCCCTTTGAAGAAAAGATTGGATGCTTTTGTTGCAAATGCTGAAAAATACTACTGGAAGAAACAAAATGGTTTTGATTGCAGCTCTTATGTCATATAAAATGAATGAAATGTCTGAAAGAAAATTTTCTACAGTATACAGCTTCTCAATGCAACAAGAAATCTCAGAGAACAGCCTAATACCATCCAGTTGAAGTAAAATTCTTTGTGAAATTTGGTGTGTTCTGGAGTATCCTGCTAACTCTTAATACTTCCTCAGACTTCAAGATGACAGCAGTTTGTACTAACAAGTATGCCAGAGGACAAATTCACAAGCCAGCCCTAATAATACAAGAAACTCAACATATTCATTTAAAAAGTAATTTCTGATTAGGTACTTAGCCTAAGTTTTACGAATCATCTTGTTTCCAATATGAATTTTAATTATTGATTGCTACTGGAGAATAGGAGCTTCAAGGTGTTGTTACAAAAGCCAAGACACAAAACCTTAAACTACCATGAAAAAAATGCAAATCGGAAACTGTGCAGAAACAAAAAGAAGAAGACATGAGGTTTCAAAACTCTGTGTTTTCTATTGCACTGTCAGGGAAGTATTCGTCTCCATTTCTTCTCCATGGAATTACAAAATGCAAAGTATAAATTTAGACATTAAATTAAAATTATTGTAGCATATATAAGAACATTTATTTTAACAGAATTTACAGTTACTTTGAGTACTTCTGCTATTGACATGAAAGTAGCAAAATTAGGTAAAATGAAAAACAAATCTGCTCTTTTCGCTATTTTATTTTGCATTTAATTGAGAATATTTTAAACATTTGAATGATTCATTGGACAAGTATTTTTCCTAGACTTTTAGGTGACAATTATCATGAAACAAGAGTACTGAAAAATAAGATAAACAAAGTATGGCTCACAGTAAAAGCCTTATATGGGGATATACAATAAAAATTCTGCCAGCTCCAAATCCTCTCAATACAAATGACTTCCTTCCTGAATCCCTCATTCCTCTAGTGCTTTTTCAGCAGTGGGAGATAACAATGACAATACTAAAACTCCTACATTTTTCTAGACGAAGAAAGGTAAGCAGAATAATAAAATCTTAGTTATCAAAGCAACTGCTAATTCAACTATCTAAGGCGTTATGTTAATTTTCTTTTAAAGAGGATATTGAAGATTTTTTCCTTTCTCACAGAAGTATTTGCATGGTTCCACAGTGCAAGTATATCTGTATATATGAATATGCACAATTTCATAACTCCTTACTTTTCCTCAGTAAAATGTACAATGCATCGAGCTCCACTCCATGTCACTCTCAGAAGAGAAGAAACTAATGCAAGATATTTTCCAGTCCAAATGTGGACACACTCTCTCTTTTATTTTTATCTAGGAAATAGTGAGCAATTCCCTTGGAACTGTATGTTTGAGCATCTCTGAATAATTAGCAGAATCTGTCAACAGAGCAGTTGGGAATGCTATAGCTAATAAGAAAATTAAAATACTTAAGGGGAAAGAAAGTGGAAGTCATTCAATTAAGTAATTCCTCTGTATTTAATAACTTGTTTCTTAGAACTGCAGGCAGCAATTCAAGCATCTTTTTCCACTTATCGCCAAGCTCATAAGAACTGAGGATTTTGTGGTCATTTTTTGGTCTATCTATTTACCTGTTAAAGAACATTTCATTAAAAAAACCCACACTATGGCACAGAAAAAGCATGATGGACGCAAAGTTTCCAAAGAGTATGCAAAGAATAAAAAGTTTGTAAGACTTTTTTAGTAAAATGAGAAGAGACTTCACTAAAAAACCAGAATCCACAGCACTGGAAGCAACCCTTACTGGGAAGTCCTACGTATGTAATCATAACTGTTCCAGTCTGAAACTCCAGAAAGTCTTTAGGCTGAGTGTTCACCCATGGCAATACCTAGCAGGCACTGGCTCCCAACATTTTTTCACACATCTGTAGCCCATTAAATAACACCTTTGATTCTTTTTCCCTCAGCCTCTACTTCTGTATTATACTTTTTGTATTTTTCACTTCTCTTTCTGTCCAGCTCATTTCCTTAGATCACCACTAGCTACAGAAAATGAAATATATTCTCACTTCTATTCTTACTAAACATGTTGTCTTTCAAGTGCTCCTTTTCAGAAATAAAGTAATTAACATATATCCATACAGTCTTGGAGTGCAAGCCTTTTTTTCCCACCTGACTAGTTTTAGGGTCTTCTTAACCTGGAATACACTCACAAAATATGATGAAAAATCCTTCAAAAATCTCTCTGATTTAGACTGAATATTAGACTAGATTGAATATTAGAGCAGAAAAATTATTCTCTGTGATCTGCAAAATTGACTTATTGCTAGCACTAGGTAATCATATTGTCTCAGAAGTCACAACAATAAATATATTTTTATAAATTAAAAAATCCATAAATAAATACATTTTTATTTGTTTACTTCTAAGGCAGCCCCTTGAGGTGCATCACATAAGAGGCATCTACCCCTCTTGCATCAGCCAAGACTCATGGCCTGACTGTGGAAGTGAATGTGGGTCTTGTAGCTCCTGTTCCCTTGAAGAGCTGATAATGGTTAAGGGGTTTTTTTGAGCTGTAGTTTCATAACAGGAGATGTAGGAAATCTAATATCCCAGACAAAAAGCATTGGGGGCAATTACTTGCTTTAAAAAGACATCCTTCTGACTTCCTTCAGGATGCCAGAATAGGAGTCTAGTTCCAATTTTACAGGGTACTCTAATATCTTATAAAATCTTAGAATCATTTAGGTTGGAAAAAACCTCAAAGATCATAGTTTTCAATCATAGAACTAGTACTGTCAAGTTCACTATTAAATCATGTCCCTCAGATCTGCATGTTTTTTCAGTATCTCCCAGAACAGTGATTATACCACTCCTCTGAGGAGCCTCATCCAGTGCTTGACAACTCCTTCTGTGAATTTTCCTAATATCTAAACTGAACCTCTCCTGCTGACACTGGAGGCCATTTCATCTTGTCCTGTCACTTGTTACCTGGAAGAGAGGACTGTTTCCCACCACACTACAACTCCTTTCAGTTAATTGTAGAGAGCAGTAAAGTCTTCCTGAGCCTCCTTTTCTCCAGGCTGAACACCCCCAGCTCCCTCAACTGATCCAGGCCCTTCACCAGCTTCGTGGCTCTATGCTGGAGTGCTCTACTAGCTCAATATCCTTCTTGTAGTGAGGGGTGCAAAAATGATCCCAGTATTCGATGTATGCCCTCACCAGGGTCAAATACAGAGGGTTGATCAATGTCTGCTGGCCACACTACGTCTGATACAAGCCAGAATGCCATTGGCCTTCTTGGCCATATAGGTGCAGTGCTGGCTCGTGTTCAGCTGGCAATTATCACCTAATTGCATTTTAGAATTTCCAAAACTAAGCTGTATATGAAAACAGAGATAGAAATTATCATCTCTGCTTGTTTCATTTTGGTATACTTTGTGTCAGTGAACAGTTTATCATAACTCATTCCTTACTTACCCTTTCTCCAAAGGCCTCACTCTGCTCTCTATTAGTACATGCTTTGCCATAATGTGTTTCACGTTTCCAACCAATAAAAGCTGTAGATTCTGTTTGGTATTCAGCATTAAGTGTCCAAGTGGTTGCACAAGAAGACCTACTCATACGAGCAGGCATTTTATATTAGTAACATCCATGCACAATTTGAATGCCCAGATACAATGTTGGCTCCTACTGGTGCTACTACAGTGTGAGATTCTTTAGGTTGCTGTCTTTGCACAGACACTCATTAAGTCTGTAGTAGCTCCATCGTCCAAGGCTTGCAGGGGTGAGACCCAGGTGTCCTGGATGGATAAGGGTTTACAATAGGCCAAAAGATTCACTACATGGGATTATCATTATCAAGATTCTGTAATAAAGTAGCTATCATAATGAGTTGAATACTTACCCTCTGATCTGTACTTGAGCCACAGCACTGATGTTGATATGGAGGTTCACTAAGTTGCTGGTAGGATTTATCTTATTAGAACTAGAAAAAATATGTAAAAAACAAAGTTTTATATCAGAACTTTAGATTATTGTATCACTCAATACACAAGGCCCACTGGACATATTACGAAATGGGATTCCTATTGCCACTCTTCAGTCTCATAGGACACTGGTATTTAAGTTGGATATTATTTGAGCTCATTACATATCTAAAAATATCTTCAACTCAAGCTTCCCTTAAAGAATCCTGTGATGATGAATAAGATGATACAAATTTATTTGGCTCAGAATATCATGTAAATTCCCTTGTACAACTTGGCTATCTGTATAGATAAAAGTATCTTTATGTAACAGAAGTTTGTTTCATGTATTGGAGGAAGGCAGTGCTAATCAATAAGACAGGCTTTGTTAGAATATAATTTATTTTTATGACTCTCCAAACTTGTGACTTTTGCATGACAGAGTCTTAGGGGGAAAGAACCAAGATCAGCTGTTTCTTTCATTTTATTATTTTCTTCCTTCCCCTATCCAGAGTGTTTACATTTTTAAAACCACCTAATAGTGAAAACAGATCTCTGTTTAAAATCTAGATCTCTCATTCATGTTATTGCCTTTTCTTATTGCAAATCCTTAGTAATAAGAGTAGTTTTCTTACTTCAAAAGACCACTCCTGTGATTATAGCCCATCCATATCAAGAAAGGTTTGCAGGTTCAAATTCATAAAGATAGTGAAGTAATTACAGATTTAGAATTTATTTAATTATGGGATTAACAACACTAGATTTGGTTTTCAATCAAGTGTGGTCTTTCTTGATCCATGAACACTAAGTTTCTGTGCCTGTCTCAGTTTGCTGTTATCACATCTGGGCAGCATCAGTCAATTGGAAACATTCAGAGGAGGTCAGCATTCCCAGTGACTGACTCCTGAGGAGTAAAGAGCAAAACCCTGCTTTGATCTAGGCTTCCTAGTTACAGATTGCGAAAATTAAGAGCAGCTCTAATTTGTTTGTAAACTAATGCAGATTCCCATCAAACATTATTTGAACTTTTATGTAATCCTCTATAGCCATTGCTTTGAGTATAAATGTACAGAAATTGTTTAAAGTATAAAAATTTATATCACTACTTTGTTAGAATAAACTGCTCTACAATTTGCATATTCATCCTACTTTCCATAGTTAAAATACAGATTTTGATCATATATCTCTGGTATTCAAAACTTGCTCGTGCTTTATGGCATTTTTTAGAGAAGAAAATAGTTTACATAAAAGTGCCAAGACATCTCTCTCTCTAAGGGGTACATAATTGCATAGCAACATTCACATCAGAAAAAGAATCAGATTTCAAGACACTACTCAGCCTCTAGCTTGTTTCTTATAAGTAATGAACTTCAGTCTTGCAAATGAAAATGCTTATTTTCCACTTGATATTTTGAAGCAAATAGAAGTTCTCTCTTTTGAGAGAAGGAGGACTCAAATTCAGATGTATTCTTGCCTCCATTTAGGCAATTTCTTCTTTTTGCCTCATTGAGTTCTGCTCCCTTTTTCTTTTAGGATTGTTTTACCTGTTCACTAAAAACATAGAAACATACAAACTGTCCTTCTGCTTGTGAATGTACAAAGCAGTGAGATTTAACTCTAGGCTATACTCCCTATGCAAGAAATTTTACTCTTTGGCTCTCTCTTTTTTTTTTTGTTTGTTTTTTTAAATAGCTGTGTGCTTTTCAGAATTTTCATACCAGTTTGTAGCCCAACACATTTTCTTCCTTTACATTTTAGTGAGTCACACTCATGAAGGAAGCATGAGATGTTGTTGTCTGCTGAATTTCAGGAGACAACAGTGTAGTTTGGACCAGTTTATGGCAGATAGTGGGACTGTGCTTCTACCCCTGGGGCAGCTGGTTTTAGGCGTACTGCACGCCCCTCCAGGTGAAAGTAAATTGAGTCCTGCATTCTTATTCCTCAGGAAATTCTTGCCACATTTTAAAAACAGGTACCTACATTCAACTTTTATTATCTAGACAGAATTAACTACCTAAAATCTCTAGACGTCCCCAATTTCACAGCATGAAAAGGGTAGTGACATGAGCCTTGGGTAACCATTTCAAACTATTGCTTGCATTAAGAAATGAACAGTGGCATGGACAGGGGACCTACAAGGTGAATGTTATGTCTCTCTCCAGAGGAGCTCATGTCCAGGTTTTCATGATCCCCAGCCAGATTCCAGGAAGAGGGCTGAGGCTTGACCAGGTGCCTAATGGACTTGTGTGGCATTGCTGTGCCCTTCCTGAGTTTCTGCATGTCCTTTCCTTTCAATGGTTACATTATGGAGACATGACTTAAACATTTTAAATGTCTCAGTTATTTACCATAATGAACATGATCAAGGCCCTCATTAAAGGCCAGACATTATCAATTAAGTCTCTGTGTGTGGGGCAGAGAGGGCCCCATACAGAACTCCAGTGCATATTTGATGAGGACAGATGGCGCAGAAGCCCTGCCACCTACTGAAAAAGTCCCAGGTTTGTTTTTGCTGCTATCCTAACCCAGCCCACTCTGTGCTCTTTTGTCCCTGTGGAAGAAGTACTGCTCAGCATAAAACACAAGGTTCAACAGTACTAATATGTGAGGCCCACAAATGGGGAGGAATCTAATGGAAAAATTACAAAGGTTCACCTGTGTCAAACAGAAACAGTTCTCTCCATGCCAGTAAATCTGCTGAGCAGATTTTAACGGCTTTCCTTTTATTTTCTAAATGTTTGTGAAGAAGAAGCACGTCTGGTTTAATTAAGAGCACGTTACGTTTGTACATATTCACCTTTGTTGCAAAAGGACTACTGTTTATTAATTCTGAAGTAGAAAATAAAGTTCAAATTTGTCAAATCTGTAGAATATCCTTGGACTATTGACCAAAATCAGTTAAAATGAATTTTAAAGAAATAAGGCTAGACTGATTTTCTTACCAGCTAACAAGGCTCCAACCTCAACCATCTGCCTGACATAAGCTACCATTGGAAAGCCCCTGAAATAATTACTGATACTCAAGAGTATTTATTATATAATAAACTTCATATATCAATAGGAATTAATAATTTAAATAATCATGCTCTTGAAAAAACATCTAACCTTTTTATTTGCAGCTCAAAATTGATGCTGAAATCTGCGTTTTCAAAATGCTGAACAGAAAATCGAATGCCTGTGGAGAACTAAAACAAAACAACAGGTTACTAGAAGTCTCTCCAGATCAATAAAGCAGTACTGTTCAACATTGCATGTCACAGACTTATACTGGATTCTGAAGCTTTTTAGAATTAGTATGAAAAATCATCATCTAGTTGTTCTCAGGAAAAAATACCATCCTGCCTGTGTATGTCACCAGATGGAAAACTTGGCTGGAGAGAGGAAAGATCAGAGGAATAGAGAAGAACACTCCCAAGAACACAGCAGTGGGCCCTTCTTCATCCAGGCAGTCTTTGCCAAGCCAAGACAAGCCAGAAGAAAATAACAGTTGTCTGGCAGCTCTCATCCCTGCCTCCATCCATGCACGCCTTTGTCCAGGTCTGCAGGGCTTCCTGGTCCCTGCATTGTATCTGCACCTGGGAGCTCTGCACTGCATGCTTTAGGTGTTGTGGGCTGACTGAGCACCTGAGGCTAAATTAGCAGCAGTTCTAATTTACTTTCAGTTTGATTCTTTTTTTCCATTGCAGTTCTGTTAAAAGGAATACAGCTTTAAAGTTATATTTGGAGTTCAATTTGCCACAACTTGGAGTGAGTGACCAGAGGAGAGAATAAAACACATAGATCCCAAAACTGAAGGAAGTAAGTGCTTCCACTAGTGCTGCCTTGCATTTAAGCAGAACTGGCTTCTTCCCTTTGATAATTTCCATTTGCTTTGCAAGAAGAGCAGGGATAAGCAAATCAAGTTTATTCAGAAGAGAGGAGGGCTAACTACAGAAAGAATATACAATAGCCCGTGGTGGAATCTCTGTAAGCCTTTTGTTGGACATATTTACAGCCCCAGTGTGTAAGTGGCAGGTGAAAAACAGGAGATGTTTTCTGCCCTCAATATTAAATTGATTAAATTCTACCGCAATGTTTAAATCTGGTAATTTTCAAAATGTGAATTTTGCAATTCCTACAAATTCTCACTTCCCCTCTACCTTCCATCTGGCCTGATGGCAGAATTTTTTCCAGGATAACATGCACATTGTACTTCCATTTTTTTAAAAAGGATGGTAACACATAGATATGTTCTCCATGTGGAGAAACAATCTTTGTGAGAAATTCATCAAAAGGCATCAGGAAATGAGGACATCATTCCCTCATTTCTGCCAATGTCTGACTAGATTGGGGGGTGGGGGGGAAGAAATTAAAAGTTGTCTGCTAGGCATAATTTCCTTAGAATATTTATGGAAAGCTTGTCAGCAACAGGACAGGACACACCAACTTACATTCAACATCATTGAAGATGAGGAAGTTTCCTCTATGGATGTCATTTAATATGTTTAAGCAATGCCTTTTTCCCATCAATTTTTTTTTATTCAATTCTCCTATTTCTTCATTTGCAATGGTGCAACATAATCCATCACTAGAAAAAAACTTACCTAACATGTTTCAACTACTTTCAGCTGTCTCATGCTGAAGCAATGCTGTCATCATAAATGGCATAAATGGTGAGTTCAAATATTTGAATTCTGTTTCTCTTAATGTCATAGTTACATAGTTGAATTTCTCCTTTTTGAAGCAAAATCTTTCAGATGGAAAGACAGTGCTCATTAAATTACCCAAAAGTTGAATAGCTGTCTTGGAGGAGAGATGTAAGCTCTTTTTAATTTTCAGCTCACTTTTTGGAGATCATATTACCGACTCTATTGATATTCCATTCATCACTAAAAAATAATGTCTTTCTTCAGTCTTTTGGACAAAAATTTCCAAATATTCAACTCACAATTTCTTTTACTGTTTTTGCTAACCAGTCTAAATAAATTTGTTTCCACTTATAGCAGAAAAAAGATTTGATAAACCAAAGATAAAATTTTCATCAGACAGAGCAGACATGAACTGCAGTTTTGATGATCTATTGCACCCCTGAGGCTTAATCATTCCCTATTTAATAGTTAAACATACTCCTACTGTACAACTCTAATAAGTTGCAGATGTTGTCTTTGTATAGTAATATGACTTTGTTAATGTCAAGTAACCCTTCACATTGCTGCTAATAATGGGGCAAAGATGCTCACATGCCCTTGTTGAAAACCCAGTGAGGCCAAAGGAGTTTAACTTGCTTGAACCTATAACTTAACAATTGCTCAACATCCTTATTTTAGTAGGACATTAATTTCATCAGAATAGTTTATTTTTACTTAAAATTTTCGAAGTGAAATTAGTTTCCTGAAAATTGTATTATTTCCTTGTTTGTAACATCATGTATCTTTGAAATATATGATATTTCTGCTATTACTAATAAGTTTTAATCTGTTAGGTTTGCCAGAGTTTAGGAGTATGCTGGGAGACAGAGGTGTAGCTTTTTTTGAAGCGTTTTGAAGAGCATAAGAAAGATAAAAACTGGAGCTTTTAAAGAATCAGTTTGGTACATACCAAGAAATAGGCAAGACCTTCCAAGACTCCAGTCTTCTAACCTTATTTCTATTAATTTCTACAAACTTCCAGATTTTTCTACTAAAATTTTCTCACTTGCTAATGCCACTGAACAGGCATTAGGAAGCTTGTTGGTCTGATGCATTTCAGCATCATAAATATGCATGTTGAGCAATCTCTGTCAGTGAGATGTTGTCAGACATTTAGTTTGCATTGAGGTTTTCCTTACCAACTATTTTTATCTTCATTTTTATTCTTTCGTTTTTTTTTTTTTTTAACTTCAAAGATATTACTGAAAAGGTGAAGTATTTTTTGTGGCCAGTAAACAACTTTAAGGACACAGATGACACAATGCATTTTGAAGATGTGAAGTGTCAGACAATCCTGTAGACTGCTGCAGTAATATCCCATGGATTATATTACAAAATCCCAACATAACCCTCATACTCAGAAGCTGATCTTCAAGAGCTCAATAATTCTAGCATTTCAGGGTGCTGGCAAGGCATTAAGGTGACTCAATAGTTAAAGAGTTTTAGGAATGTCCAATTTTGACCTAACCCTTCCTTCCCACTCACAACTTCCACAAAGAGTCCCTTTCTGACTGAGTATTTTGAGAATAACTGATCTCCTGCCAGAGCAGAATTGTTTTGCAAAACTGGAAATGGATCAGAGCAACCTTTAGAGATTTATGCAATTTGTACAAAGGGCTGGTATTTTGTTTTTGGAAGTACATTTGCCATCACAAATATGTTTGGACTGAAAAAACACAAGCCCTTTCACCTTCAGTGAGTTTCCAGGAGAGCTGGCTTCAAAGATAAATTTAGGATTTAAGATTTCACTTACTCTCGTGAAACCATGTTACCATCTGGCTTTGTAATCTCTGCCTTCATATGGCTCATTTAAAGGGCTGAATTATTTTGTTAAAAAGTAGAAAACCCTTGAATACATTATAAACCCTGCGGTTTTATTCTGTTACTTCTCTCTTTATGAAGTAGTTTTCTTAGCAGTATCTGGTAATGGCACTTAGAGCAGTCCTAGAGTTGATTCTGAAGAAAAGAAGGATTAATTATGCTGTGAAAATTCATAAAGAGACAGGTGAGAGTAGTAATGTTTTAGTGGCCACCAAAGGCATTCCTGAAGTCTTCACACTGCTAGCATTTTGGGTGAAGGATGATGTGGAATCAGGGCTTTGGATTCAAAGGGAGGAGTAGGAAGGTCTGTAGTATAACACCTCTACACTCAGACCTTTCCATTGCTTATGCTTATTACAATATGCAAACTACAAAGATTTTCTTCTTGGTATACAAGTTAGTGTCTCTTGTGTTTGGTCTTCCTTTTCTTTTCCAGCCCAAGGGGTTTTATGCTTTCCTGCCCCACTCCACTGCATCCCAATCACCCACAATATTCTTGTCCACTTCAGTCTGTATCTTGAGAATTTCCTTCTGCCTTGAGACTAACTAGGAAGCTACTAGCAGATAAGTAAAATTGCTGTCTTCTCAATACAAGAAATTATTTGCCTTGAATTGGAATTTGTCTCATGCTTTGGTTCATCATTGCATCCCATCATCCCATTATGAAAATTCCATTCCTCAGAAATGTTTTCAATTATCTTTACTTTTTTGGATAATAGTAGAATAAAATAGTAGAATAAAATAAAACCTACAATATCTTTTGGCCTTCTTGTCTATGTCCTTCCCAGAAAACATTTATAGTAATTTCTTCAGACTTCTAGTTCAAAGTAGTTCAATGGAGAAGGATCCTCACCAGGAAGATTCCTCTTCCCAGGAGGTCCATCACCTAAAGGTCAATTTTCAATGGTTCCCACCTCGCTGTAGCCCCAAAGAATCTCTGGGACTGCCTGTGACCATGCAAGCAGATGACTGTGTGACATACCTGCCCCATTCACTTTCTAAATTTCTATGGCTGATCTGAGGCTATCCCCAAGATCCAAAGAAACTTATCCTAGTCCTGATCTCCAATGATATGACCCATTTGGTTCTTCTATCAAGGGTCAGACATGAACTGCTTCAAGAGTAAAAGAGGCCAGGAAAGCCCCCCTCTGTAGACGTGCTGAAGATTGAAATATTGATCTTCCATTGGATATGGAAGGTATTTTGAAAATACTAAAGAAATTTGCTTTGGTTTCTTTGCAAAGCCATAGGTCCAATATGAAATTCAAACAGTAGTAGTTTTCAATTAAAAGCTGTTATTTATTCCTGATATATTTTTATTCTGTTGACTGCTTCATTTTTATTAGGACAATTTTTTATCTAGGTATCAATATCTGGATTATTTTCTTTTAGTTAAATATTCATAGAACTTACGAATTTATGAGAAACACTAAATTCCTCTGCAAGAGCATCCATAGCTGAACATTCCTGGATTTAACACTTCTGGGATTTCCTGGGTTGTTTTGTCATGAAATAGGGACAAAGAATGACAATTGTGGAATTTTTTTTTGTCCCCAAACCTATTTTTATTCTTATCCGGTGTTCATCATCAGTTATTATATAGTTCTGCTTTTGTCCAAAAACAAGGCTGCCATCATTCCATCTAATGTGTAGTATGATTTATGAGAGGCTGTCTTAGGGAAATCATTAGAATTATAATAGTAACTTTAAAGCAAAAGTTTATTCCAAACACACTTTCTTTGATATAAATTGTGATATAAACCAGTATGACAACCCTTACACACTCAAGATGAGAATCTGGCTGAAGAAGTTGTCATTTACTATATATATATCTATATATTTTAAGTAGACTGAATACTAAAAGGGAGAAATAAACTGATCACATTATAGATTGGAATTCTCATTATCCCAGTGCAACTTCTAATGAAATGATAATGATAAATTGAGTCACTCTCACTTTCTTTGAGTGACATAAACCCCAAGTTCTAGCATAATTAATCTTTTAGAAAAGCAAATCGTTAATTTTTCAGAAGCACAGTTCTGTCTCTTATTATTACACCAACAAATTCTTGTCCAGGTAAATAATTTGATTTATGTGCTGCTTATTGGAACACATTCTGGTAATTGAATAAATTTCCATTTGTTCCCCTTAAAAACTCAATTAGATAAAAATCAGTAAAGGCATCTGGTTTTCCCTTACGTTTGCGCCAGCCACCATGGGGTTCCCAAGATCACAAACCACCATTCTAGTTTCATTTTCCATCTTGTAATCACAGCTCAATACACGCAGTGCCTGCAACAAAAGGACACCAATATAGAGGTCAGAGATCACAGTGAAATGTATCCAGTTGGGAAAGTGATGCCTTTTTGACTGTGACCTTTCTTTTGATTTTGGACACCTGCTTAGTGAACTATCAAAACATTTAGTTGGTTATTGTCAGACAACGAGGGAAAACTGATGCCAGGGAAAAACAAACAGGATGGTTTCCCAGTACCTTAAGAATCATGATGAGATCACTCTATGTCTAGTTTTACCGTACTGCTTTATTGTGAATCATTCCTATAGCCATAATGACTCAACACAGAAACAAAGAGTAGGCAAAACTAAACAAGAATAATAGATGTCACAGTAAGTACAGTGTTATCCATCACCAGAAGTCTCTATAATGAATTTCTGACATTGGCAAAACTTGAGTATGGATCAGTTCTAGATCTTTGTTGTCCAATCTGTGGTAAAATACTTAGAATGTTAATACTTCTGTAAAAAAACCCCTTTTATGTGTGTTTATAAATTAGCAACAAAGGAGATAGACTTTCACATTATCAGATATAAAGTTTTGTTGTTTATAGCAACCTTTATCACTAGTAATATCATCTGTAAACAAAAACTCTACAAGAGGAGGAACAGCTATAAAATAGTGCAAGCTAGGAGATACAGAATAAAGCAAAGCAATAAAATGTGGGGTTTTATTTTCTGTTTTCCTCTCTGACATCTTCAGTAAATGAAGGCATCTCCATATATGTGCAGAAGTAAACCAGCTTTGTAAAAGCAGGATGCAGCAAGTGGCATTACCTTTCTGCTCATTTGTGATTCTCACAGATGAAGCAGTGTGAACAAGTTCATGCCCTTTATATAAAAAGACCTGGGAAATCTCTGGACCAATTTGCCCTATCTGTAAAAGCCAGCATGGACATGCTGTTCTCACAACTTCCTGAGATTAAAAGAAAAGACAGGGCATGTCCTAAATAGAGCCCATGTGAAGCATGCCCTCAGCACACACCTCATTGTACACTGACATTTTTACAGTTTGCTAGGAGGAAACAAAGTTTGTTACACAGCATGTCCAGGGCACTAATAGCCTTTCCAAGTCTCTCTAGGGTTGGGAGGGAAGCATTTTTACACTCTTTCCAGCTGGTTAATTAGAACTGGGAAGCAACACATGGGAGAAAAGAGAGTGTTAACACAGTTGGAATCAAACTTGTGTGGAAAATGGTCCATTTGATCTTGATGTGTGGGTTTATAGATTTGCTTTTGTTGGGGGAGGGGGGTTGAAATTGAGGCCTAAAAGTTAGAAATAAATACTCATTTATATTAGATATTTGGCAGTTTCTTTAAAGTTGCTGTATCATAGACCTGCACAGAGTAAATCAGCCCTTATCACAGGTATTTTTGTCCCTCAAAGGCTGAGAAAATAGAGGAATTTTTCGGTAGTAGTAGTTCTTCTGCAATCTGGAGGCTATGTTCCTAGACTAAAAATGATTAATAGTGCAGGATTTATATGACCAGCATCACAAAAGCTAATTTGTGCAGTATGAAGATGTGACAAAGGGTCAACTGTGGTAGAATTTCTTCTATAATGAGATTTATTGTCTTTGTTTCTGCACTGATCTCCTTTTTGAGGTGGTTATGTACAAAATAGGAAAATTAAAAGCAGGCAGGAAGCTAGCAAGAGCTGAGATTGTACACCTACTATTGTCAGTATCAGTGCATTCACATGTAACTCAGCCAGATAGAAAGGTTGGCCACAAAGCCCTTCTACCTGACATTGGTAGCAATTCACATTTCTTTAGTAACACGTTTTTTTTGGCAGTCTTGAGCAGAAGTAAAAGCCCAACAATTAACAGTTGTGCTGCTAGGGTGCATTTTAACTAGAAAGTGATTGGATGCTTTAAGTACTCAAGACAGTCTACAAACTTAAAACTCTTTTTTGTGATTGTAGCGATGAATTACCAACTGATCCCACAACAGTTAAACACAACAGGCTGGGAAGAAAAAACTTCCTCTTTCCTTTACTATCACCTTCCAGTTTTATTTTCTGAGGAAAAGGGGATGGATTAGGTATACCATCTTCTAGTTGATGTATATGTATCTACTTGATGCACTAAGAGTAGTTTCACCAAGCTCAAATCACGTGTCATCTAGCTAGCCACAATGTTCTTAGTCTAAGAATGTCCATGTAAGACAAGAATGCTCCAGGTCTTTTCCTTATTTTAAGAGTGCCATAGTTTAGTTCAGAAAGGCATGGGGGAAATGGCTCAGAGTTTCTCCATTGTAATACTTATCTGGATGTGATCTTTACCACACTGCAGTTTCCAGCCTGAGCAGAGGCAGTTCTACCAAAATACATAAGGTTTTTGGTGTGTAATAATTATCTGTTAGTGTTTTGTATTTGCCTGATTTATATTTATATTTATATTTATATTTATATTTATATTTATATTTATATTTATATTTATATTTATATTTATATTTATATTTATATTTATATTTTAAAATAAATATTCCATAAGAATTTGGGTCCCAGATTTTTCTACTAAGGCAGGATTGAGCTGTTCAATAAGGGCAACTCTGTCATGGAGCAAAGGATTAGTGCACAGTATTGAGGCAATGGCTGGGGGCTCAAACACACAGTCATGCTCGTGTAAGAATGTACCATATAGCAGTACATGTTGTCTCTGGATCTACTGCTGGAAATATGAGGTAATATAATGTGGGTATACTTTCTTCATTGCAGCTAATTTCAGTAAATTCACACCTACTGCATATGAACAGTTATTACAAGCCAATGGGTTCCCAGGAACTAGTGAAGCTGTGGTAGTTTCTCATTTACCTGGTCTCTGGACCTTCTAAGTGTTTCCACAATACAACTGATGAAAAACACACTTGATTTCATTTAAAGTCATTCTATTTCAATCCTCATCTCTTGACTGAAGAAGTGTCAGCATCTGCAGGAATCAATGAAGCTCCAAAATCATGTCCCTGACCTCAAACTTTAGGATCACACACATTCACTTGCCTTTCCACTTCCATATGATAAAATTTCTGCAAAAAGTTGTTCATTTTGTATGCAGTTTCACAGTCTGTGTGCAGTATTCTACAGAATCAGGTCTGAGATAAGATGATAGTGCCAACTGAGGCAGGTCAAACACTATATTCCATAAAGCTGAAGGGAGGAGGTAGAAGGCAAGTGAATTTTCAGTTAAGTTTTTGACCTTTAACAGCTTCTAAGTGTAATTTAAATGATACAGAATAAAATAATGCATTGTTAACATGAAATAAAGAAAAAATAGCAGGGCTGGATAGGAGGCACTTCAGGTGTTTGTCTATTAAGCACTTAATGTGTGTTTCTTTATTAGATAGACTAAAGCCAGAATAGCCCCACAATAGACAAATATCCTCTATGAATACAACCACTGAAATTATGACAGCTTAATTGAATTATTTAATTCTACAGATCTTTCAGTTCCATCAGAAATGTATCAAGTGATTTATTCAGCTGATTATATTTCATTTATTCTGGTCTCAGTCTACCTGTTTTGTTGGCTCTGAGTAGAATTTTATCTCTGCCTTAATATCAGGAATTCTGCAGTTTGGAGAAAAACAGCTACACAGAAGACTGTAAACACAGATGTAACCAAGAGGAAATGCAATCCTAGAGGCAGAGCTTTAAGAATATGATTGCAATGGGCTCTACCACAAATCGACCTGTCCACTGAAATTGGTCTGCATTAAATTAAGTATATTTCAGGAGCAGTCACAGATGCCCCATTGTCAGGATACAACACAAACAAAAATAATAACTAAAATCCTGACTCCACTGCAACTGACATGAAAACTGTAATTTTCATCTCTAGTCCATGCCTCAAAAAATGCCTGCAGACCGAGAGACATTTTTTTCCATATACCTCAGTGTTTACTGCATCCAGTGTGATAATTTCTTCTGTTATCTTGTCAGTTCAATATGCTGTGTTTTCTCAAAGCCCTGAAAGCTGAATAAATTGAGTCCCTCACTTATACTCATTTATACTAAGACCCCTAAGAACTTGGTCATCCTGGTAACAGAAAAATTCGTATTTAGAAAATTTTAGAAGAAATTTACAGTATCCATTTTTTTCCAAATGCACTTAGAAGTTAATATTTTAGTTTACTGAATGGAACCATGATATTGCAAAAACATAGTTTTAAGAAATACATATATACAATTTAAAAACAATAGGAAGAATAAATTTACTTTCAGTGCCATTTGTAATCCTTGTGAAAATGGTCCTTGCAATGCAGAAAGACACTAAAAATGATGTAGAGAGTAGGAGTAATGTTTTGATCCTCTCAGAAAGAATATGATGACTTCTTTTTGAATGGAGTAAGTACAAAAAGCAAAGAATATGAAATAAATTACGTGTGGGAGTGAGCTAAGTAAATGTGGAAAAAGGAAGGCAGTTTTTTATAAATCTACAAGGATTCAGAATTGGATTTGTCAGAAAGGCATTTTATCTTCCCCAAAATCTGAAAAGAATGAAGTAGTTGTATTGTGTTTCTTGGGTTTTTAAAATTTTGTCTTCAAAAGAAAAAGTATTCTAACTTTAATAATCCTTCCCAACACAATCTAGCTTCTATTTATTCTTCCAAGGCACCAGAATCCCCCATGTATTCTTTCCTTCCTTTCTCCTTGGGTCTATTATGCTGGCATTATAAAATTAAATTTTTTCTAAAATCATAAAAAGCTCTGAATGATTTCTGTCTGGTCCAAACCATAGAACGGTTTGGATTGGAAAGGACCTTAAAGTTCCACCCCCACTGTTGTGGACAGGGACACCTTATGCTAGATCAGGTTGTTCCATCCAACCAGACCTTAAGCATTTTCAGGGATGGGGCATCCACAGCTTCCCTGGACAACCTGTTTCAGTGCCTCACCACCCTCACAGCCATGAAATGTTCTTAATATCGAATCTAAACCTATTTTCTTTCAGTTTGAATATATTCTCCTTTGTCCTGTCACAACATGTTAGTGTTAGAAGTCTCTCTCTGTCTTTCTTTTAGGCTCCCTTCAGGTACTGGAAGGGCTGATGCAGACCAGGACACGTTTGGTTTTCTGGGCTCTGAGTGCACATTGCCAGCTCATGTCCAGCCTCTTGCCCACTCCCACCCCCAGGTCCTTCAAATAATTGATATGTGTTAATACATGCTTGGATTTTGGAATCAGTACCTCCTCTGACACCTTGTTAATGTTCAAAAGAACAGCAAAAAGATTTCTAAAGAGGAATGGAGGAAAAAGGTAATCATTTGTAGTAAATTAAAGAGGACTTCAGTTTTGTAGATTATAGTGAAAAAAAACCAGAGACAAAAGGAACAAGCAGTATGAAAAGGCTGGTGTCTTTAAGATATGTTTCTGAGATGTTGCAGAGAATTTCTATCATCTTTGATGACTGCATTACTTCTTGTAATTTTTTTCAAACTAAGTTAGAAGCCCATTAATAAAGTCACTGACAGAAGGAGAATAAGGAAATACCTTGTAAGTTACTTTCAACTTCCTTAAAAACATTTGCCTTCAGAAAGGAAATTAACTTGCCTTCTCCCACTCTCACCCTTGAGGCCCTTTTGAACATTCCAGGCACTAAGAGAAAAAAGCAGGATCATGTTGCAACAGCTTGGGAGATATATGTGCAGATGAGGCAATTCAGACTTGCTGTCCAACAGAGAATACATGAACACTCTGCTTGTTTGCAGGATAGTGTTTCATCTTTGCTCTTAAAAAACAAAGATCCAAAAAAGGAAAAACACTGCATGTTCAGTACAGCTCAGCAGGACTTGAGTCAACATTAGTCCTTCTGTGAACACTGGCACATTTTACATTTTAATTGCATTTTTGGTTCATTCGTAACGTAGAAGAATTGACAAGGGAAAGCAACTTTGTCAAGTTTATGCTGCAGTTAATATCCAACTATTCAGGATATTGGAGACTAGGACACCCCTAATAATGGTAAAACACTGGTGTCCTATGAGAGGAGACAGCAGCGTCCAAGTGTCTGGGGGTCAGCAGGGCTCATTAACTCTGGCTGGGAGCTGGCACCATGGGATCCCAGGTTGGAAGCACTAAGGGACTTTGGCAGTATTACTTTCTGCTACTGGTATGGTTTACTGGTTCAAAATCTGAATGATGTGAATACCTCTTCTCCTAGAAGAAATGTGACAGTATTTGTGTAGTATTATAAGTAAGTTAATGGGAAGGAGGTGAACCTATGCTGGGTCTGAAAAGAATGGTCTTGTCCTTCCCATCTTTTGGAGGCACGGCTTATCTTTACTCTGGGCTGTGCAAGCAAGGATAGCTGTGAGTTGATGGAATCTGCCTTCTTGAAAGGAACCTTTTTATGTGCTGCTTTCAGCTGGTACAGCCTATGTAGGTTATCCTTGCTCTCAGTTGTCTGCTTCATTATTGCTAACATTTTACTTTACCTTGTTGTTGCGTTCAACCCCAGTGTAATCTGCTTCAGGAGGAATCTTTATATGTAGCTCAGCTTCATAGGCTCCTTCCCCATCATTTCTTGGATTTATTATGAGCATGACACAGTTTTCTTCTCCAATTACTAGCTGATCTATATCCCTGTATAGAACATACTACTTGTCAGGAGTTAAAACATGTACAATTAGGATTTACATATGAATAAAGCAGAAGGACATTTTGCTCTCAGAGCATGTGCTCTGGAAAATACTCTGTGAACACAAAGCATTTTCTATAAAAATGACCCCGTGAAAAAATATACCAGTGCCTGGGTAGAAAAGAGGTCAAGAGAAAACACCATCATGGCCAAAATGGACTACCACAAAACTTGAAAGTAACTAGTATAAAATTTCAGAGCCTGACTACTTTTTAAAAACCAAGAAGTATTTAATGGAGGAATCAATTGACACTGGGAGCTCATCAGCATTGTCTTCTGGAGGACACAAAAGTGGTAGTTTTCTCCTCATGTCCATTATAATTCTCCTGAGACCTGCAATGGCACTGTGCCCCTTTGTTTCACAGCTACAAATTGATTCTGATGAGAGTCAGGTAACGCCCAGACATTCCCCACTTGTCCTGCTTGGTATATTTCTGCCTCCATAGGAGAAACTGCTGCCATGTTTTGTAAATTTTATTTTGAGATTTACTTCACTGTGTATTGAGTTCAGGAGAATTGTGTCCAAGTTCAAAGTCACTGGCACATTGAAATAAAAAACTTGAAACCTCCTATGAACAACAATTTGTATTGTCTCTTGGTTTTCAGAGAACTAGAAGCACTTCTAAGAAACACTTGCAAACAATATTTTCTATTATAACCATTAAATACCATGAATGTGGTTTGCAAGTGTATATGTCTCCATTTCTTGGTTTTATAGCTGAAATGGATGCCCAAATTAAAATCTGGAAACCAGGTAAGAATGATTACCTACAACATAACTGTGTTTTATATACTTCACTCTGTTGAACAACAGTTAGCAGTGTCTGGACTTTCTTATATACAACATAATTTCTTTTATTTAACTTACGGCACAGCAGAAAGTTGCAAGTCAGGAATACATAAGTTGTCCTCCCCACAGTCAACCAGAATGTAAGCCTGTATAATTGTAAAGTAAAAAATTATCATACAATTAGTACATGCCTCAAAGTCCAAATCACTTCATTAAATATTGCTTCCTAAGTGTTTTAAATACCACTAGTGCTGCCTTAGTTAATTAAATCTTTTTCTCCTTTCTATAAGTTCCTTTTCACATGGTAGTTGGAGATTGGAGACTATTTAGATGGTCAAATATGTCCTTAGCAGAACAATATAATTTTCAGGCCCTTTCCCACACTAACTTGGCTTACATATTCTAGAAGGCAATCAAAACTATGATCACAAGAAAGTTTTGGAAATACTTGAAAGGCCTGTTGGTTCTATATTTATATTCCATCTACATTTTGTATTAATTAAATCCCTGTTGTGTAATTTCTGGCTGTGATACTTTCTTTTAAGGAAGATGACACACATAATATTTGTTAATGCTTTCATGTTTATACACAGAAAATGCGGCATGCAAAATTCATACCTGCTCTGCTAGTGAGTTTTTCTGGTAATAATTCAGTATTGGCTTCACAGTCAAATTATCTTCAAAACTGGACTCATCCAAACTATAATTGAAGTTTATATTGATGGGAGATAATTTGTCTCTAAATTCTGTTTCATCCTGTGAGTGACAATCACATAATAAAAACCAATGGTTTACTATGATTATTTCAGTTGGTATGGTATGACAACAGATTCAGACTTCTGAAGGTAAAGATGTGGTCTTTATTGAAGGTAAAGGCATGGTTCTTTGACAGATGCTGGCCAAATTCTGGCTGAATGTGGTGTCATTAGGAAAGCAAAGTGACTCACCAGTAATTGGAATGCCCAGAACATATTGCCTCCACAGCCCACATCTGGAAGAAGCTGGCTGAGCTGAGTAGACTCAGAAATTTTTCAAAGCCTTAGCCTAACATGAAGCTGTTTAAGAGAGACACACAGAACCAACTCCTACCAGTTACTGCCCCCCTTCTTTTTGAAATGGAGGTAGGCATATGTGGATTTGTGGAGGTAATATTGCTGGGTTTTTACCATAACCAAGAATTTATGAGAATTAGCAATGGTAAAATTCAGCCACCTTTATTATCTAGATATGTCCTTACATAGTGCTTGAAACTTCTCTGTTTCATCTCCCACTGCATTTCTTGGATCAGACTTGGAATCTACTTCAATTGCATGAGGCAACTCCACTGCAAGTGAGCAAGTCTTGACCCTTTCTCCTTTACAACTTCAATTCCATAGTTTTAGTTTTTCCAAAAGCATTTAAAAATATCTTCTAAATACTTTTAAAAATGCACGGATTTTAGGCCAACATTTTTGGTAAGACTCTTTTAAAATCTTTTGAACCTGAATTGGCATGATATTAACATTATTCATTTATTACTGCATGGTGAATACTGAAAAAGTAAAGGGATACCAAAAAAGGAGAGCAATCTTGCACTTTGTATCAGAAGATGCAGTATCTGATCAGAATTTCCAGAAGAGTATGAAATGCATGTATTTTTACACAGAGAAATTCTACACTCTTCAAAATCAGTCTTTCTTTTATACTTATATTGACAAAAGAAAACCCAAAGATTTACATGGGGAATTTTTTCAAGGTAGCAGTATGCTCTGAACATACTGAACTTTCAGACGAGGTCTATTTTGTATCTAATTTCTGCAATTTTGGAAATTATTCTTCCTTTTCCAGTGACTCCTTTATTATTATTATCTTTAAATCCCTGGTACTAATCAAATGATGATGAAAGTCCAAAATATTTTAAACAACTCACTCTGAGATAAACAAGGAAGTCCTGGCAATGTAGTTGTTTCTGTCTTTCTATCACAATGGAGAAGTAGTGATGTGACTGATGGTAATCAAAGAAGAGGGTCCTCTTAACAGCTCCTTTCTGTTTCAATGAATCTAATTGCAATTCACCTTTCAGCACTAAAGGATACAAATAAATAAATTAGTTATTGATTTAACAGAAAGAAAACAGTAAAGAATTAATTATGTATTATAATTAATTAACCTAAGCAAGTCTTCCAAGAAAAACTAATCCATCCTTTAAGTACCTGTCTGTTCAAAAGCCCACTAGGTTTTGATCCAAATTATGCAGGATGTGTAGTTTATTCTTTCCTATTTCATTGGCAGATCATATGTGTACAGGACTTCTGTCTCTTTAATTTATTTTTTTTCCAAAACAGAACATTCTCCAACAAGGTATATTCTTGGTTTTATTTAGAAAATTACTTATACTGAAACAAAAATCCTTTAAGTGAGTAATAAAGGGTTTGTTTTTACATATATACATATGTATATATACATATATACATATGTATATACACAAAGTATATATACAAATACTTTTTAAACTGCATTTTCTTGCCTTAGGAGGATCCCACTCCTATTGTCTTTCCAATAATAAAAAAATACATCTGAAATGGAGCAGGACAGGGTAAATTATAGGAATAAAAAACCTTTCTTACCTATCTCATTTGAAATACTTTGACCTTCAAAATCTGCACAGACTCTTACAGTAAAGCTGCATATAAAAAAAGGAGAAGTAATTTATTATTAGCAGAAAATGGACTGACCTGGGAATCAGCAGTTCCCAAGTCATATCTTTTAAGTTTTATTTTCATTTGCTCAAAAAGATATTAACCGAGATTTTATCTAGCTACCTATGATATTCCCTAATTGTCAGGAAGTCTCCTAGGCTTCACTAATAATCACAGATGACAGCCTCTGAATACTTCCTGGCAAGGGTATGGAGAAGATTCTCTGGTCCCAGTAGTTCTTGAGAGAGCCCATGGAGATGACCCTTCTGACACTACTGCCAAAGTTGAATTCTTTATGCTGAAGTTCAGCAAACCACCTTTGTAAGAGTCTGCCTGCAGAAATCCTTTCTAGCTCATCATGGTCAAATCAGAAAAGTCCTAGAGCACGTTGTCAATGCTCAAGCTTCTTTCCAGCAAATTAAAACACTCAGGATACCAATGTGTTCCACTGGCATTACTGTAAGATTTTCATTGTTTCAACAGGCTATAATTAATTCCGAACATAAAATCTAAATTGCTCGGTTTTTGTGGCATTAGACTAATCAAATTGTATTATATTTAATTTGCTAAGTAACACATCATAAGTTAGTTGTTTTCAATTTCTGCATGTATAGCAAGCTCTTTTGAGCCTAGAAATACTCACATCTGTGATTACAACTCTGATTATACAAATTTCACCTCAGCCATAGGTGACTCCTTTCCCATAAGAAATATTTCTGTGTAAGACTGGCAACAATTTGCAGTTATACTCAACAACCGATAGGAGAAGCCTTTCATAGTTTTATTGGCTGATACCTTCTAATCAGAATTTTGACCTACACAAAGATTAATTTAAAAACCTGAAAAAGTAATAATTATAGAAAAGTTGCACTTTGCAAGCAACCTAGGCAAGTTTTATAAATATTTAACTGAATTGCATTTTGAAAAGTTTTCACAAATTACTCTGGATGGTATGAGAAATAGTATTAATTATGTCTGTTGATGCAACTAGCAGAGTGTACTTCCCTGACAAGTGGCAAAACAAGAAATCTGTCACTGGAAAGATGTTCTTGATTTTTGATTTCTGCTGTCATTTGCCACATAGACTTAGCTCTGCATACCATAATTCCTAATGAAACCCTGTATAATGTAACAAAATTGCTCAGGTGATTCTTGCAATTGTCTCTGGTTACCAATCATTCTTAAATAAAATTTTCATGACTTCATAAAATATTTTTGTTTGTATATGGACAAAAAACTGTAGGTCAGCATTCAAATCGGCTTGAGTTAAATAAAAAAATATTTGCATTATCCATTGATCTTGATCTCCTCACTACTGTTATACTGTATACTAATGTTCCCATGCAGTGGATACAAAACCACTAACATAACCTTTAAACCAACCTGTAATGACACTCTAATTGCATGTTTGTTTCCTCTGACAGATGTAATGAAACTGCCACATATGTGGTACGTGTCACATGATCTTAATGAAAAATTCTTCTCTTGAAAAAAAAAAAGCTATTATTTCTTGAGGAACAAGAATGGCATAATTTCATTTATCTCTGTTAGATTGTAGTGTTCAAATGGCTTTCCAGTCCATGCAGAAATTGTAAATTTATTCATATTCCTACTTCTTTGCAATTATGAGTTAATACATGAAGAACCAATTATTTCCAAATACACAAGGACAAAACAACAAAAATGAGGAAATTTTGTGTAATTGAATAAATGCAATTTAGACATCAGACTTCACAGGCCAGTCTCATATGTCAGAGTATAAGAGTGTATTTCCTCAAATGTAAACTCAAGAGATGCCATTGTATTAACTAAACTGTTTTCTTGCTCTGGAGGAATCATAAATTTTGCCCTATCATGTTTGAAAAATATTTGTGTTCAAAATGCAGCTTAGAATGCTTTACTTGCTAAACAGAACAATTTCAGTGTATGCTTTATTTACTGCAATGAACAGAATAATTCATCATACATATTTGATAACTGAAGTAATGTTCTTAAATACTACTAGTAAGAGTCAAGATTTACTCCTTCCACTCCAGGCAAGCCATGTCAAAAAGAGAATGGCAGAGCAAAAAAAAGCAAAAATTTGGAGCAAAAATTTTCCCACACATTCTGCCACACATTTGTGATTCTATTATTTAGTTCAGAAGTAGTGCTAAAGACATCAAAGATTTCAATTGAAAACCTAGATGAATTTAGATTCGCTCATCACTTCAACAAGAAGATGCTGGGGAGATGTTGAGGGATTTTTTAGTATGAAGGGAAAGAAAAGCAGTGGGAAAGAGAGACCACAAAAGAGGACAGGAGTGTAAAGAATTTATAGAGATTTGAGATCTGACTCCGAGGCACAGTAAAAAATCAAACAGCTAAGCTTTTGAGCTTGCTTGTAGGAGCAATCAACCAAACAACACAATTAACAATCAAAGGAAGAAAACTTCAGAAAGTAAGAAACAAATGGGAAATAGTGCATCATACTAAAGCATATGAACTTTTAATGTGCTATCAATCTTGCCTCTCTGAAGAGATTCCCACATCATATTTATTCTGCTGTGCCTGTCATCACTATGAGAGTATGCTTCAAATATTTGACTGTAGTTACAAAATAGAGGGAAAGCCTTAAAACTGAACACACTAGATTTTCCTGACAATCTTGGGGCAACAAAGCAGTATGTTTAAAACAGTCTTATGTTCTTTAGGTAGACAGCTGAAAAAAATTTTAAAACTTGGTTCAGGTGGTGAAAAGCAAGGCATTAGCAGATCCTACCAGATGTTATTTGTCATTGCTAACAATTTCTTTAGCGCCCAGGTCTGCAGAGGGAGAGAAAGGATGGATAGATAATGTCTTAGCAGAAAGGCAATGTAAGCTTTCACGTTATGGGCTTCCATTCTGTGTGAGGCTGATACCCAAACTGCAAGGTCACAAACCTCCACAGGAGGAGAGAAGAAGCTGGTTTTGTCTACTGATGGACAACCTTTAAACAAAGTTTCCTTTCTGAAGTACACCATGTAAAAACACTTCTATTATGATGCTCTAATACTCACCCTGTTTTTAGATTTTCTTATGGCAAAGTCTAATCCAACGATCAGCACAGAGTTTTAATGCTGAAGGCATCTCATGGCTAAGCTCCATCACATGGCCAGGCTGCAGTAGCACTAGGGCTGCTAGATAAGTCAAGTGACTGTCCTTTGGATGTCTCTAGGGCTACTTAAGTTAAAACCTGGCACAGAAGTCTCCCATACAGCAACTCAGCTGTGTTGGTAGCAACTGACACCACCTGCTTACCCCCCTTGGACCAGCCACTGAGGAGTGAGCTACCCATCTTCTGACTCTGGGCCATATGGCTTTGCTGTGCAACCCATGGACTCAGGCTGGCCAACAGTCTTTGGAAAATCCCACACAAATTCATCTCAACAATGGCCCCATAGTCCATACCCATGGGACACCAATCACATCCTCTTTCAAATTAAGTCGATGAGAAAATAAAATACTGGCAGCAGAAAAGAGCAAAAGTAGAAACATAGTCTAACCTATGCAGCTAGAAGAGGTTGCAATATTATTTTGGGGGTTTATATATTTGGTAGGAATTTTGTATTCAGCTTTTTAAAAGAGTATGTAGAAATGTCTCATATACTGAATCTAGCTGACACAAGATCATGAATACTTTATTACTACTTTAATAGTAAGAAATTTGGAGATAAAGGAACTATGGGTTTTTTTCCAAAGTATTTTTTGATAATAGGAACTTGAAGATCAGAAATTTTAAGCACTCTGTTTCTGGTTTTAGTGAAATTACAGAACGTGGATAGCCTACAAGGCACATCTCAATTTAGACATCCAAACCTGAAAAGCACTTACAAATAAAAAGCATCATCTACATATATAAAAATATTAATATAAATATATATATACAAAATATATTCTACCATATATTCTACAAATCGACTTTTTATCATGATTGGACACTTCTATGCAACTTTTGGTAGGTCAGGTAACTTCTCTGACTTATTGCTCTTCTACAAAATGGAATTGACAATATTCACCTTAAATGAGTGAGAGGTGAGTAAAGAACTTTCATAGATGCAAGTTAAGAATAAATACATGAGGTAGCTAGTGGATAATCATACCTCAAAAGGTAATAAAAATACCAATGCATAGTTAAATTAGACCTCCTGTCAGCTAGAACCCAATTTTGAACGTAATAAATCACAATACAGGAAGGGGTTTTGAAAAATTAAGATCTTTAATTTAATTACCTCTTTTTACAGATATTAACTTGCATCTTTCACACTTAGTGGAAAAAAAGTCTATTTCCATATTCTTTAATACCTTCAAAGTTGCAGAATTTGTTACAGATTTGCTAGTATTAGGAATTCAGAAACAGCCACATTTTACACACAGCAGAGAATGAATTATATGTTTCTAGAAATTCAAGAGAATTCTCTTTGAGCTATGCATAAAAATGACTTTTTGTGCATGTTTCCTCTGCGGCTTCAGCTTTGCAATTTACATCATGGCAAAAATAATATTTTCCTAATGCTTGGAAACGTACAATAATCCACATTATTCATGCACACACACTTCCTGAAACTTTTCTGGTAGGAGGTTTCCTTTCATTCTAATTTTGCAGTGTCAGTCAGTAGAGTTTTATACAAGTTGCACAGCTGGCTAAGAGATACAGAAATCTGTCCCATGGGACTGAGGAATTCTTTGCCTGTTGGAGTTTCCCCAGTAATTCTTTTCATATGTACAATACAAGCTTATATCAACTAAGGAAAAAAATTACAGCGTGGAAAATAGCAGCTGCTCTTCAGTCATTTCATAACATGAACTAAATCTTTAGGGAATAGTATTTTAGAATAAAGCAGACAGAAATTAAATTATGCTCCTATTAAAGCTCTTGATATGAACCAAACTTCTTCTGGCTAATTGTAGCAGAGAAATGAAAAGAAACAAAAAAAATATATGTTCAAGGAGTACACATTTCTTCCTTCCTTTTCTAAACAATATCTCAGAGCAAGATATTTTTTGAGAGATGTTTTTCCTCTTGCGCAAAAACCCCACATTTGTTCTTTCAATACCTGTTGTTAACTGTTACAGTTCCAAAATCTTTTCCATTATGACATTAGGCATTTTTTACAAGTCTTAAAATCTAGAGTTGTGAAACAGCATAATTTGGATCAATAAACATGCTTCAGCCAAGTGTCTGTATTTCAATTTTTTTTTACATCAACTGTTAAAACAAAAGATAATTGAATCAAAAAATTCTAGAAAGGCCAAAGCTTTGTAAAGCTCTGGGATTGCATCATTCCACCAAGTGCCTCCTACATCGCTCTGTAGAAGGGCAATTTTCAACACTGGCTGTAGAAATGAGGAATAAGATAAAAAATATGAGAAATCCCTTAAAGTGTAAAAGAACAGCACAAGACTGAAAATCTCTTGACAACCCCATCCCAGATGCTTTGGGAGCCCACACATTTTTTGGTTTAAGTGTATCAGAGTTTAGTTCCTTTAAGAGCCTGCATGGCTCTTAAATGAACTGCTTCTCATGATTATGTTTTATAGCTCATATTTGTCAATTAATTCTTAATACTCTTTAGCTGAATCTAACATTTGAGATGATTTTTAAGACTCATCTCCTATAAAGAATGTCTCTAATGTGAGGAAATCCTCTGACCATCTTCTGCTTCTTTAAATCATTGCAAAATTTCTGCATTCACGGTTTCTTCTGGAGTCCTCCTTTACACCTTAATATTGTTTTTATCCAGCCCACGTCCTGGCAGGCTTCCTGATTCTAATGTTTTTACATCTTAGAAATATGTTCCTCACAGTCTCTCTGGCAAGACTTACTACTATTTTATATTCAACTTGCACGTGTTTATGCTCTGTTTTGATTTTAGTTTCCTCATTTGTTATGATTTCCACTTTTAAACAGTATCATATGTGTTTGTAATAGCCTCTTTTGTCAACTGTTCCTGGGGTCTTTTCAAAGTGACTTTTTTCTAGTGTTTCTAGTGTTTAATGCTGCTTTTTGTGTGTTATGTGCTATTAGATAGCCTCCAAATGTCCTGCAAGAATTTTGTACTTGTAACTGATATTACATTGTTTTAATCAGCTCTGAGGATTTTTATGTTGGTTTTTGTTCGTTTGTTTGCTTTTGGTTTTTTGGTTTGTTTGTTGTTTTTTCTTTCAGTTCAAAGTTAAGTGCTACTGTGGTTAAGGGTTTCTCTTTTTAACGATGGTTGAAACATTTTCCTGCGTGATGTGGAAAAAAAACTTTCCTCTGACCAAAGACAGCCAGAAACAACACCCTGTGAACTTCTCTCAGGATGACCAGCCAGACATCTCTCTTCTACAAAGGACTAAGATCTGTCTTTCTCCAACAGAAAATGGTGGGCCCACCAGCTCTGCATCACTTTCACTGTTACATTTTGTCAGCAAACAGATGACTGTTTATGTGTTTTGTCTGTTTTAGTTGTTTCATGTTTCATTCATCTAAACATTGCATATAACTTTGCAGCTTGCAGGAGACACTGAGCATTCTCCTATTAAGAATGAGTGTATCAAAGGACTCAACTTTTAGCTACCACAATTAGTCAGACAATCTGCTAAGTACTGGAAAATACCAAAAAGATTTCTATGTAGGGGGGTTTTGTTGTGCTCATAGCATGTTTAACATTTTGAACTTTGCATATGTTCAACAAAGAGTTGCAATAAAATTAAAGAACAGGAAGTTATTTGAGAAAGAGGATAAGAATATTTTTTGAGTAATCAGGGACTTACCAGGCCACCAAAAGCTGAGAGACAGGGAGCTGACAGGTTTTATTGTCTGGATTCACAATCATGGGGTTCAGAATAAGATGAGCATTCACTGTCACAACAGGTCTGGCTCTGAGGAACAGAAAAAAGGTTCAGCACATTCAGAAGGAGCACATAAGTATATAAGTTGCAGCAGAGAAAACACTTAACAGAGTTGGCTGCAAAGAAGCCACAGATGTAGGGCTACTTGGGAGAACTCAGTTTGCTAATGCTGCTCATAGCCAAAAGAACTGTTTTTGTTGTTTTGTTTTGTTTTTTTTCCCCCATCAGAATGCTACTGAGATTCACCAAAAAAAAAAAAAAAAATCACATGTTAGCACATCACAGAAACAGTATCCTCTGGTTAAGCAATACATGTGTCCCAGGACTGAGGCACATCAGACACATTTCATCACACTGAGTTTTCTCAAAGGGATAGAATTTGCCTTTTTGGGTTTTACAGCAGTCCTTTGGCCATCTTTCAGATTTCTTTTGTACTGTCTCCATCAATAATGATACATTTAGACTTTATATGTTTGTTTTAACATTCTTTAAAAAATAAACATGATTTGGTTAAAGTAGAAGTTGGTGTAGACTATCTTGGGCCAATAATGAAGTAAATTCTGTCTGACATTTCTTGAGACAACTGACTTTGTAACCCAGTAATAATCAGTAAATTGTGCTGAGTACATGAATATACAGTTTTGGTGACAGAAACCATCCCTCTGAAGCTGTTATTAAGTGATGAGATAATCTATAACTGCAAGCACTTTAGAAGACAATAACAATTATGTGCCCAGATTCTGGTTTTTTAAGACAGCAATACTATTTACAGTAACTTACATAATTCCAGTTTTCTAACTTTCCTGAATCGACATCTGAGCTTTTATGATTACTTCTTTATATTACTTCAGCAAGACATTAAAAATTAAAATTACTTTCTTCACTTTTGTGCAACTGGGAAAACCTTTTTTTGCCTAGAAAATTTCAGTAATAAAATTCTATTTCAACAGTATGACAAGTTGCATATTTGATACATTCTGGTCAGGAAATGGCCTCCTGCTATTCACTTTCTTAAATTAAATAGAACATAATTTATTATCATTGAAAATACATAGTGGATGTAATTCGTCAATGCTTCATCCTGTGCAGTCACTCATGGCATTGCAAAGTATTTGCATGATTCTTTCATAGCTCAGAAGGAAAATCAGGTCTTCTCACTGCACCTACAGTGTTAGCTGAGATGAGCTAACATTCCTGTTTTACAAAACTCTTATGGTGTCATGAATAGTCAGTTGGGAAGTCGAACGTGCCTTTTCTCAGTCAGGTGCTGTCGGGAATACAGACAACAAGAAGCCAGACAGGAATCAGAAATATGACAACATTGTTGTAGCAATGGATGGTGAATACTTAAACGAAATGAGCTGTCAGCATGGCTGGACTAAGAGAGTGTTAGCAGATTTTATGCAAATGTTTATGTATTTGGTAGTTTTAAATTTTACATCTAATCAAAAAGCACATTTAGTGAAACTCCACAGTCAGCAACAACTTTTTGTTTTGTAAGATGGGATCTTATGCATTTTTAAAAACTGAGTCTAAAAGCAGCAGTCTTTATTTTCCATAAATAGTTCATGTCTTAACATATGATTGGTCACTTTAAAATTTCTTACTAGCATCATTTCCCCAGGAAAGAAATTAATTTTCAATGCCACGCTCTTTAAATTTCTTATTCAAAATTAACTAAAGAGTCAAACATGCCAGAAGCTGTTTGAGCTAAGTCTAAGCATGGAAATTTTCATTGAAAATTAAAGGTTTTGGGCGTGGGAAAAAAGCATTTGTTTCTCACAAGATGTTTAATTTATCATCTCTAATGACCACCTTTTACACTGCAACAGGGAAACAGGAATATGACATTTTAAAATTTGAATATCTCCCACCAAAGCTGTAAAATATCAAATCCATTGTATTTACCACATACCTGTAAACAACTGCTTTTCCAGCTCCAAATGCACCCACAATTAAATCTGGAAAAACCAAAATGGCTTCAGAATAGCTATACAGAAATCACTGACACATTTTTTTCCATCATAAATTAACATTAACATTGCAGTAACATAAAACAAATATGTTAATTCCTTTCTTAGTAGTTTTCTTCACAAGTGTACCTGAAAGAAAATATTTCTTATGTCAGAGATGGTGTCACAAATGTCTCAGTTTTAACCAGTAACTGCCAAACTATTTAACACAGGGTCACCCATGCCACAATCTCACTTCTCTCCAACTTGTATCATAGGAGAAAAAATGCCATTAAACTCTATGCATTTTACTCCAAATACTTAACTATCCATTAAATGAAGAACTGCAAAACAATTTCTTGCCAGTTTCATAAAAGTCATGTTGAAACTTTACGGTGTTCCTTCCTGACAGTCCTTTCACTCTACTTTGTGTTTTAAGTAATTTGTTCATTAGTTTAGGCATTACATGTCTGTGCAAATAAATACAATGCAAGGTCAGAGGATGGCTGATTTGATAGCTTCTAATGTTTCCAGCATTGTAGCAGTATGTGCTAAGGCTTACAACAGCTATGCACCTAAAGCTGTCCTTTTCCCTGACAGATGGAGTCAACAACAAAAGTGCTACACTGGGACTTGGGCATGTCTTTGTCAGTGGTCATTGGACTGGGTTGGGAATCTACAGGCCAGAATATTTCCCGTTTTTGCCTGGTGTCTGGAAAGATCCAGACTGGCTTGCTGGATCCATTCAGGCCTGCCAGAGAAAAACTGGAGCCAAGCCATGAGGGAAAAGGATCAACTTTCCTGCTCTCTCTGCCTGTGGAAAGAGCTTTGTTTCATTTTCAAAGCCCCCAGAGCCTGTATGGGCACAGCTTTCGCTCCACTACTGCTGTCATTCAACATGACAGACGTATCCAGTTCAGAAGACTGAGCCTTACAACAGACCTTGCAGTGGTACAGACTGGCAACCTAAATTGATCTAAATAAGTTAATTAAAGGAGTACTTAGGCTTGTAAACAACCCCTTACTTGCTGCTTCTATAGTGGGAGCACTTGGTTTGCTTAAGAAGCCCTGAAGTCATCGAGCATGATGCAAATACCAAGCTTTGATGTTAATTATCTGGATGGATTTGGTCCAGGGCTGGCAATGTATTTTCTAGTGCTCCTCCAGCTTTCAGATGGTCAAGATTTCACAAAAAAGTTTAAACAAATACTTCACATGGGCAACAGCCAGTCCTTCACTTAACTCCATTAATTAAAATCCTAATAGGAACAGACACAGACAGTTTATGGGTCTGGTCATCTTTTTGTACAACATTTACATTTTTCTAATTTCATTTGCCTTAGAGAAATATGTTTCAGAGTCAGGAACACTTTAAATAGCAGAAGAAAATAAGTGTTTTTATCTCCTTTTTGGGACATTTGAGCATCTTATTCTTTAGTAGCCTTTATAGACAATTTGCGCACAATACCAAAACCTAAAGATGTTTTCCTGTTAAATAAACAACAAATTGAGACAAAACCATCATCATGAAGGCTGCACCACACACAAAGAGAACTTTTCCTTGCAGCTCGCTTATAGTGGCACCCATAGTAACCTTCCAAAATATTTAATATTTTGTTGCTTTTAACTTCACTTGTGTTTGAAGGGTTTTTTATGAGTTTTGTGTTGGTGGGGTTTTCTTCTGTTTGTTGCTTCTTAAGGAAAAAGAAACATTATGTTATAAACTGAAAGTGAAAGATAAGAAAGAAAGGGTTTCTGTTGTGCTCTTCCCAGCTGGACACTCTGTGAATTCTAGAACAGATTTGACTTAGTATATGTAAAGGTTCATACCAGACTTGATAACTCAAAACGTTTCAGGGTTCTGTTGTAAGAAACAAAACAGGTAGAGATATCCAAGATTTATTCAGGTCTTGGCCAAGTGATGATTTCATAATACACTCTTTCATTACAAAATAAATGTTAAACACACAACTTGGGTAAGCTTAATAAAATGTAGCCTGTTAGAATCTGAAGGTGAGAATGCAATTTCAGTATGTACTGCTGTGCAAAGGTTCCCTCTATCTCAACATCCCCATTTTAATTTTAAAGAGGATTTTGTACATCTGCTTAATGGTTAAATCCTGTTTTTTTGAGACAGAGCGTAGCTTATTTGAAGACACAGGGTGATGAGTCTAGAGGAGCAAATATAGGCTTCAGCCACCTAAAGACTGGTTTTCCATGAGCAATCTTTCTGCATTGCCACTTCAGCAAGGTTTAGAGAAACACATGTAATTTGTTTTCTGTTCTAAGCCATGCTTAGTCTTGATCCAAAGAGCTTGAACGAATGAAACTACTGAGCAGAAAAAGTGGAATTAAGAATGAATATGCCCCTTCCCCCCCTCCCCATATTTATAGCCAATAGTCACTTCTGCTATCTAGTGTAAGGACAAAATGATTATATATGCAAGCAGAGCATTCACTGGAAGATTAATTAAAGATTTGTCTTTGCTTTGTCTTGTTCTGTTACAGAGCAGTAATTTCACTCATCCTTTTTTCATTGTTTTGTGGGGTGCAACTCCTAAACCTATAATTAGAAAAAATAATTTTTGATGTTAATACAAACACATGAGATTTGAATACACATCCAATCAGAGCACTTTCATGAGCAGAAGTTTTGAATTTGTTGAGTGCTCCATACAAGAAGTTACTAATCATTTCTATGAAAAAAATGCATGAGATGTCTAAATTATCTGAATTTTGGCAACTTTCCCCTCCTAAAAATAGACGTTCTCTTTATTAATTCTTGTTAATGCTATGCATGCAATGTCACTGATGCAAAGGTCACTAGCTGAAAAAAAATTTTTAACAAGCAATTACAGAGCAAAAGAAGCCAGCTTAAAAAAAACGGCTTAACTCCTTACAGTACTCCTAAAGAGAGCCTGAAGAAAAGCCTATGAAAACTTTTACAACTTTGCATCAGTGAGGGGTTTTGTTTTCATGCTCAGATTAAAATGTGTGATTAAAACATAAAAAACATATGAAGCAGTATAAGAATTACAAAATCGCCTTCAGTTCTTCTCATATTTCATGTTTCTGGGATGATGAGGGCTCTCATTGGGTTAGTTAAATGACCACTTTGCCTACGTTGTCTGTTTGAGAAGACTGTCTATCAGCTGTTCACCTGCAGAGAAGCCAAGATCTGTAAGGAAGGGTTGATGGCAGCACCCATGTGCTTCTGCCTCATTGCTTTTGATGAATAAACGAGCTGTGGGGTCACAACCACACTGCAAAAATTAAGAAAACGAGCACGAAGCAACTCCAGAGGAATTTTTAACTTCCATTTTTAATGCAGCTCATGGGTTGTATGCATTAAAGTCCCAACTGGTGGAGTTCACAGAGCTTAATGCTGAACCAAGTGTCTTTGGGACATATTTAACTGAAGTCAAGGGGCACTGCACAAAGTTAATCCTAATGCATATTTCAAATACTTCAAATTTACTTTGCTCAGAAGAGAAAGGTTGCAAGATGCTGTCTGGTGCAAGAAGTCTATTTATTGAGATAAAATTATCATAAAAAGTTAAGGTGATGGCACTGAGAAAGACAATGGATTTTGTAGGCTTGTGAGTTCACTTGCACCTTCTGCCATGTGACTGTGCCAAACATGAAACACTGTGTGATAAAGGGCAGAAACTTGCCATGATGCTCATTAAACCTTCAACCAAATAAAGGAAGTAGGAAGATGACAAAGTCTTACTTCCAGTCTCAACAAGACATAATCATTTATTAACTTGAGAAAAATTTTTGGTTCCCTCATATTTTTAAAGGTCATCCCCATTCTCTCTGAGAGATGTAGCCTCAGGGAGTCTGAACAGGAACGAATATGCATCATGTTCAGCACCCCACACTTGGTTAGAGCCTGTCCAGCAATTCCAAGAGAAATTACATAGACACAGTGTCTCATATCAGTACATGGGGGACAGTGGCCAAGAAAAACAACCAGTGAGCAGCTACATAACTGGCAAACATCTCACTTGTCAGAAACCAAAAATGAAACAACAGCTGAGTCATCTCCCTGCTGCAACTCTACCAGGACACAGGCAGGAAAGTGTTACCTTTGGGGACTCCAACGATTTGCTGACAGCTTTAAACATAATTTCATGCAGTCTGACAGTTTCATTGGATAGCATAAAAAGGGACTGGAAAACAGTTATATTCTATCTGAGTACAGGTGCTAATGGAAATTTTGTAAAAGGGAGAAAACTGCCTAACTGTAAACTCCATTAGGAAATCTTTGTGAGCCTTTTTGCTTTTTATTTTCCTTGATGGATCAGGTGCCAAACAGACCCATGATTATATCTCTATTTGTTTTCTAGGATTTCAGTGTGCATTGCAACCCCAAATCTGTAGGAAAGGTCCAGAATAAAAATGCCTTTAAATGGTCATCACTTCAGGCTTGACCATAATAAAAGACACAGGCCTGTCCAACACACCCAGCTTTACTCAAGAAGTTTTGTTAAATACTAAAAACTATAAAGCCATCATTCAAAGCAGAGTCAATTTCTTCCAATTCTATCATTCTCAGCTACCTTAATCCTCCCCTGCTTTTAAACCATTCTGGTAGTAAGTCTCTTACAGTTAACACCTAAGGCTAAATTCATATCAATGCTTCTATTTTGTCTAAATTATTCCCTTTCACAATACAACGATATTATTCATTATATTACAAAAAATCCCAAAGAGGACAGTTAATGCTTTATTACTTAAGTAAAACAGTACTTACTGGGATCAATTGCTTTACTTTTACATTCTATTGGGCACAATACTGTGATTTCATAAAATATCATGAAGAAATTTAGAAAAGCATACCTATAATTACAGAGATAATAATTTCCCATAAAATCAACATATTTGTACACAATTCTTGGCTTGTCACTACATTTTTGACTGATTATTCATGTGAAAAAATAATTAGCTGGTAGAAGCACTTCAGCTTTTCTGCATTTGCTGGCAGAACCCAAGACATTGTTCTGGCTCCCACACATAGCAGTCCCCTCTTACCAGAGCAGATGCAGCTTCTCATTGATTTAATTTGTTTATCTTCCACAAATCTCCTGGACCAATTTCATAATTTAATCATCACTAGATTCAGATTTGTAATATTGTTGGCACAATGCCTACTGTTTTCAAAAAAATTTATTAATCTGGAGAACCCTTGCCTCTTAGAAAGAAATTTGAGAGTTTTCTTCCTGCTGTTTGAGTTAATGTACTCAGCAGATGGAGCTGTTAAATACTCCTGTTTTATTAAGATTAGACTGGATTACTGAAGTTCTGTGGAAATGTTGTCTTCTTATTACATTTCTTTCCTTCTTAAAATGTTTCTAGAATAGTTTGATATTAACTACTATGATATTCTAACTAAGTAACTACTATGATATTCTTAAGATAATAACTGAGTCCAAAATAACAAGGCATGAAGATGCCTTTATACATTTCCCTGTGCTGACAAAGGCTTGATTATATAGAACAACCAAAAGAACAGGCCAACAGCTGTGTTAGTGCTAAAAGGGGATACCTTGAAGATGAAACTTCAGGGGCACTGATTCCAGAATTACACTCTTAAGTTAATAAGGAAAACTTACAAGCATCTAAACAGGCAGAGAGCAGAGACAATAGTGCATAATTTATTCGAGCAATTAACTAAAATCAACAGTCTTTGAATAGTGAGTTCATCCAAAGCAGTGTTCTGAATCTATGCACACTGTTAAAAGAAACTGGTTAAATCATCCTGATTCAGAAACACATTTGAAGAAATCCCAGTCTTCAGGAAGATATGCCACAAGAAGAAAGCAAGTTTAATGAGTTGAGTAAATTATTCATTATAAACTATTTGCTCAGCTATAATCAGCCATCAAGTGACTGAACATATGCTGAAATGTGAGGGTGGAAACCTTACAGCCTACAAATGTCTGAGCCCTGTACAGATAGATGAACCAGCTGGAAGCGCAGCATCATCACCTAGATAATCACAGACTCCAGGCACTCAGTAGGGCCAGCTTTGAACAGATGCCCAGAAGCCAAAAGAAACAAATTTCTTTCACATTAAACAGATTAATGGATTTCTTTTGTTCCTATGAAAATTGAGCTATGCTAATAGAAAAAGACAAATAAAATTATAAATAAAATAAACTATAATTCAAAATGCATGCTTTTGCTTCATTCCCTGCTCCAGGCCTCGATAACACACATAAAGCTCAGGATGGAGCAAAGGGGCCCTAAAAGCCCCAGATTTACAGGACAGTGGAAACTGCCTTGAAAGATATTATTATGCATCCCAGATGTCACAGTACAGAAAACAGGCAGGAAGATTGTGCTGAGGCAGGTATTTCAGAATATCTTTATACAAACCTTGTAGAGCTGCTGTTACAGAGAATCCCATGGTTATATAAATTGTGTTACAGCCCTCACCAGGACAGCCTCAGACACAGCACAATGCTGCTCAGCACAGAATGTTGCACAGAATTTCAGCTGTCTCTCTATTTGGACTTAAACTGATGGGAAAAGCCCATCTTTTACATTTCTTCAATCCCATCACCTCCTTTATTTCTTTAATCCCATTTACTTTTTTTAAATGACTGTCAATCCAGAATAATGGTGTTAAACCAGTATTTACCATTGCAGCAGTAGTGAGATCAGATCACCTTTTTTGAATATGACCTTAGAACATGAGTTGTCAGAAAACAGTGAAATGGATCATTGCTGAAAGATGTTACAATTATGTCAGTGTTAGTAAATTAGTGGCAGAGAATGTACCTGTATGTTATATCTTTACTATCTGCAGTGGTATCATTAAAATAGCCCTAACACAGTTCATCCATGCCAATTATTAGACTCCAGAAGTGAGCATGCAGCAAACTTGTTTTGGAAAAAAGATGTTTGATAGTGTGCACAACGAGTGTTCAGTGATAGCTCAGAACCAAAGACAGCATATTTCATTGACTGGTGTAGATGTACCTCAGGAGGATTAATTGGTCTTTTCCTTCAAATACTGGGTGTATGTTATGTACCAGAGAGATACTGAGTATTTCAGGTAAATATGGTACTAAGCTTGTCAGTGTCATGCTTAGAAGACTGGGAAAGCTGTACATTGTGGTTTGGCATAATCTGACTGATATGCTTAACCTGCTTCCTTTTACTAGTCTTATCTGACTATGAAGTTTAATCAGATTCTGCCTCTTACATGACTGCAGAGAAAGGAGCACCCATCCATTAATTACCACCATCACCACTGCACTGCACTGCAATACTGCTAGGTGAGGAGGAGCCCTCAGTTTGGGGCAGAAGGTGATGAACACAAGCACAGAGAGGGCAGCTGCATGAGCGACACAGCTGTTAGGATGATCAGCACAGTTTTCTGCCTCTGCTGCTTCCCAGGGTTGAAAGTTTCCCACTGCCTCCAAGCCTGCAAAGCAGAGACTACCATATCATTACCCTGTCTGTGCTGATAAAGGAACAGTTCTGGGTACATAACATCTGGAGTGTTCTGTAAGTATGACACAATTTACAGAACTCCCTCCCTGGGAAGCTGCAGAGATGTAAACCAAAGGTTGTACTTAGTAACAAAACTCAGTCTTCCCTGTTGAAAAAATCTCTGTATTTTCACAATGCTGAGAGGTCTGTTACTGTGTTTGTTACAGTGACAACATCTGTTCCAGGACAGCTGAAGACAGATGGTCATTACACTGACAGAACTGTTAACAAGAAGGAAAAGCAGTTGTGTCTGCATGCTGACCCTACCAGAGAAAGTTCCATGTTTAGGTATGATGTTGACTAGTTAGTTATTCAGCTGTCTGTACCCTGTGCTTGTGCAATAAAGGCAGGGCATGAGCTTGAGCACTGTGCAAATACTGTCCATACTTTTGTGTTGTTAGTACAGATTAGCTCTGATTTTAGTGTGTGCAAGTTAGTACTCTTCCAGATAGCAGCTGGGAAAGGTCTGGGGAATCGCCTGGGCAAAAGACCTTTCACAAAAGGGAGTTTGGGTACCACCATCCTGTTCCATGGTTTCATCTGATGATAGTGAGCTGTGCTATGCCATGTAGCCTCAAGGCTACAGTTCCTGGCTCACTTTATTTTCTTGCACAAACATAATTACTGATAGCAATGGAAAGTATTTGGGATTATTGTTTTTTCAAGTACTAATTCTGATTTTCTTCTCAGTACAGAAGATACAGCTCTTTTTTATGTTGGTTAAGTATGAAACCAGGTCAATGGTAAAACCTTTTTCAGAGGCAATACTTTACCCAAACACAAGTCATAAACTAACTGCTCTTTACATAAAAATATATGAAGAGGAGAAGAGGCAGCAGTGGTGGCAAGACTGAACAATCATTTGGTTCAGCAGAACTGGTGTGCCATTCTCCGCTGCACAAGGAAAAATTAAATGTATTAGAATTCCTTCACAGGATTGCTAAAACACATGGCTGATAGAGGAAGTATTTCAGAAGTCTGTAAAATAACTAGACTGCGGAACTGTTCGCTGTCTATTCAGCATAAGAACTAGAAACTGTCCAGTGGAACATTCAAGATTTGAATAGGACACAGTGATAATTAGTTCTTCACAGAACATTCAGCTGGACTGTGGGCTCCCTTGACAAATGCTGCATGTGCCAAAAGTCTGCATGAGTTCTACAGCTGATTGGTCAAATTCATGGAAGAAAAGTGTGTCGAGGAATACTAATTTTGGATGTCTGACTCAGGGCCACCTTGATATTCTGGTTGGTTAATGCTGGGTGAATATTCTGGGAAATATTACAACAACTGTACAATTCCCAGGATATCTACTGTTGGCCACTGTTGGAAACATGCAATGGTGCTAGACAGGTCTTTCATCTCTATCAGTATGACTGTATTATGTTCTTCCTTGTCTGCTCTGCTACTCCACCATTAAACCCACCCATGATCAGTTTTCTTCCAAATTTATTTTACAGCTGGGGTCATGGGGGACAAGACACTCTTTCTGTGCCTTTCCTAAAGAAGACCAGAGATCGGGGAGTGGGGGAGACTGTCTCCCTTTGGAGGCCAGGAGTTGCAGGAAGAGGAGAAAAGAGAAACCACTCCATCCACAGGAAAGCTGAGAGATTTGAAGAGCTCTGTGTCTGCTCTCTATTTCCTTCTCAGTTCCTGAGCTTATACTGGCATTTGGATGAAGAGAGGAAGATATTACTTCCTGTATCAAATGGCCTCTCTACTCCAGAAGGCTAATACATAGATCTCAGCCTGAATTGAACTCCTAGCCAAGAGAGGATTTAACCTTTCTCTAATGGGAGAAAAATTTGACTGTGATTCACCCTCACATTTTAGGAACTGTATTACCCAACTTGTAATCAAAGAACACTGGTTGCTGGGGTCAGTACAGCAATCCCAGGATGAAGCTCAGTAGTCTGTGATAAGAAGCCATATGAACAGGTGGTATCTTCTGCCCAGTGGGTCAGTGACCTGCTCTAAAAACATTACCTTATGGTCTGATTTAAAGAAGGCCTGAACCTCTAAAAGCTCTACATGCTATAAATACATAGCTATAAATGCTATACAGTGCATTGGAAATGAAGTAACAGAGTAACTCCCATGTCTCATTCTCCCACTTCCTAGCATAGATATGCCTGCCTCATGAACAATATTAGGCACAAGTGCTTGAGTAAATTATACAAGCACAGCTATAGTTATACATGTCAGTCTTGAACAATTGAACCCAAGCCATGCAAGAGCTATGTGCTTGGAGAATCTCACCTTAGACAGTGGCAATATACGTTTATACCTGCAGCCAGACATCACAGCTGTCTCTCATCTCCCAGTCCAGAACTTCTGAGAACAGTACTTCTGAGAGTGTTAAGTCAGAATAAGCTGATTTTATTGCATTTTTCTTTTTATAAAATGGTCGCTTATAGAATATACACAATAGAAAGCCTAAATTAAAATTTTATTATTTTTTCCCCTAATCTTTCATGACTCTCTTTGAATCACAGGCACAAATAGTAGTTTGGAAAACATGGAATTAAAGGCTAATTTTCTAGACCTTCTATAGTCAGCAAGAATCTATTTCTCTAAAATAAAACTTCCTTCCTAATCCTTCTAACTTCAGTACCTTGTTTCCTCCTTTAACAAGGGCTGCCCTTCAGTGTTTCCGTCAGGAGGTGAAGAAGAAAAGCTCTTTGACAGGAGAAGGATTACTTACTTCATTGCCCAGTGTGTTTGTCCTAGGCTTGCATTTCCCTATATTATTTCCTTTCTTTTTTCCCCCCCTGTTCCCATAGGAAGGCACTCTATTTTTGTACTAGCATTGTGCCATGTTTACACTATTTTTACTATTATGTTTACTATTTTTACAGCCCTGTTTTGGTGCTCCAGATCTTCATGAATTAAGGAAGAGGTGGTTGAATGATGGTAAGGGGTTTTTCTTCTCATTTTCTGAGAGATTTTTACCAGTACTGTGGGCTGGTGATCCAGGGAAAAAGCTAGTTACAGTAAATGCAGTGTGGTACTTCTTTTGTTAGTTTTCATTTTTTAATTAGGTAATTCTGTAATAAAACCAAATGATCTAACATAAAGTGAGCAGATAACACAATATGAAATTCTGCCAGTAGGCTGCATGGTGGAGGCCACAATGACAAACAGAGAACTCACAATAATAGTACAATTCCTCAGAAAGATCAAGACTTATCACCCAAACGTTCCACAAATTAGCTTAAAAGATGCTCCATATAAAGTATGATAATACAGCAGCAAGACTTCTACTCTTCTTTCTTCTCTATTTCAGTCAAATAATCTCTCCCTTCCCTCTATCTTTTCCATCTTAGAAATGTCAGGAATGCAATATCCTGTTTCCTTTGGTTTTGCTGGGGGGCCTTGTGGGTGCTTTAGGAAATGTTTAAATGCTGAAACTTTAATAAAGAGGTCTGTTGTCCAAGAGAACCTCATTAGTCATGGACAATGAAAGACTATTAATAGCAACATCAACAATATGCAAACAAAAAGTCAGAACAGTGTTTAAAAGCACTTTCTTCTCTCAAATGCAAAAGATCTTCTTACTTTAGTCTCATGATAGCTTCACTTTATTACTCTGAAGTCAGCTTTTCTGTTTGGAAAACTGCAATTTCTATTGTAAACACCCCTTCCCAGAAACTGCCTTCTGCTTTTGGAAAGATACTTCTTTCAAGACTTTTACAATCCATCACAAAAAGGTAAAAGATCCTATTTATGTCCCTTTGAAAAATTACAATTTTCACTTTTGAAACAGTACAACTTTTAAGAACTCTAGCCTTGAAATAACCCAGGCTAACAAGAGTAATTTCACAGTAAGTCAGGGAAGTATGGACTGTTAGGATTTTACTGTGGATGAAGCTTTCACAGTAAGAAAATAGGATGTTTTACTACACACCCCTACTAAGGCTTCTGAATTGTGATGAAAAAAAACAGAACAGATCTGCTTCCAGATGAGAGAATAAATACAAGCACATTTACATTCAGACTACTTAGATGGTAGGAAAATTTTTCTTTAAAAAATAAACGCTTTCCTGAAAAACTTAATTAATGTTACAAACTTGATAAATGTGAATACATGTCAGGTAAACTCATTAGGAAGAATCAAAGCTAACCTAAAAAGAAAGAGTCCATATAGCAAAATGAAAACATAAAAGGGATGGAAAGGCCCAAATAAAATAGCTGCTTTAAGCAATTTGCATTCTCTCTGCTTTTTCGTAATGCAATCAAAGCCATTAACTATATATAGCTCAGTGTCTCTTCGGTCAGCAAAAAACAACTTAGAAACACAACCAAATCAATCCCTTCTTCTACAGTTCAACATGTTTTCAATTAAGAAAGAATGCCAGGATGAAGGAGACCTTACAAGTTCAATAAGCTGAGACCATTCAATTTTTGGAAGTGGGGGAAAAGGGTTAAGCTTTTCATTGTAAACTTCACATGTTTTATGTTAATACAACTATTTAAGTACTTTCTTGACTTTCTGATCATGTCTTTTGACAGGAAAGGGAATATTTGTTTAGTCTGTTTTTAACTCTCAGGAAAGCAAACTAGAACTGTCCTGAAATGTCTATCCTTTATTCTGACCTCTGCCTTTCTAAAGGAGCAGTTTAGGCATGATGCATTTACCAGAGAATGAAAGTATGAAATTCCCTTTCCAATGCAAAAATCTTACCTGGGTAATCATTCTTGTCTACATCTGAGTCTCCTCTTAGAGTGAAGCCAAATCCCGAAGGCATGGACTGTGAGGCCCAGGCTCCATGGAGAACCTGGGAAGGGTTAGGGTTTAACCCATTACTGTATCCATTGTAAATGAGCACTTTCCCTCTTCTGTCTTCTCCTGCAAATGGTGCACCAATAGCAATGTCTACAGTGCAAAAAAAAAAAAAAAAAAAAAAAAAAACCCCACACAATTAAAAATTAATTCCTTGCGGGAAAATAGACACAAATTGCTTCTGCTACAAACATGCAAAAACTTCAACATTCTATACTTCTGCATGTATTCTAGTTTAAAGGAAAATATACAACATGTTAGCAGTGTCTCTTCTGTGTCAAACTTTCCTGACAAAAGCTTATAAATAATCCTATGAAGAGGTTATTTAATTATACTAAATAGCCAATCCACATTGGATTTCTCTACATATTTCTAGGGCAGTTAATTAGCTTTAATAAACCAAGATCTACTGAATGCCTGCTTCTACTTTCATATTTTCAAATAGGCATAAATTTTCTTTGATTTCCTCTATCACCTAGTTAATAAGGAACAGCTGTTAGATAAAACTAATTTTCTTTTTCCAGATAACATATCCTACACAGACAAAAAACTTCACCCCTTTAAATATCCAATGCTTTAGAATGCAAAAGAGAACAATGGAATATCATGGTTTCATCTATACCCATTCATCATTTTATTAAGAAGTAGGAATAGTACTGAGTCAAGAATTTCACAGGAGGTCTTAGGCACTAAGGAATTAAACATTTCAGTCTTTAAAAATGAGGTGCCATATCCAAGAAGAAGAATTCACAGTGTTCTACTTAGTTTCTGTGCATGGGATGTAGAGACAATATTGTCTAGATTGAGATCTAACAGCTGCTCTAGCTGAGCTAGCCAACAGGAAACAACAGAGGATTTATATCTATAGCTCTCATTTTTGGGTTCTGATCTAGGAGCTGATGCTGGACTTCTTTATTAAACTTGAATAGAGCAACTGGACTCTGTAGCTTTACTCTAAAGGCAGAAGTGCACCAAAGCTCTATGACATATTCAGTTATGAAGTAGAAGACTTTGGCTCTAGAGTCTTCTTAGTCTTTATACAGTGACAGAGAAAAGCAGAAATGTCTTCTGCCTATCTCAACCTAATTCTGGAGAGAAGAGAGACCAACACTGCCTGCCCAGAGTAGCTGAGGGTATCTGCTATTGCTCACAGGTAGAAAACAGGAATTCTCCACCAGGAGGTTCAGCTATGCTGAACTCCATGGTGGGATTCCAGGACAAGCCAGTGAGGGTGCTCTCAGCAGTCACAATCCAATGGCTTCTACCCACAGGATGGTATTCATATTTTGTGCACTCTGAACTGCAGAGCAATTCTATGACTCCTGACATGAATGATCCCTTGCACAGCAGCCACACATTGAGGCCACACATTGCCCTAGAATCAATCTAGTGGCTAGAGCATTGTGAAAAACAGCCCTCCAGGTAAGGACCAGCAAAGTTCATTAATTTTTCCTTAGTGGGACAACAATTCTAAAGGCTACAGTGCAAAACAGCTCATCCATGAAAATCTTCTTCGTGTTTTAGATGCAGAGATACATGTTTTGAAGATCTTAACATCCTGGAAATAAGAAGAAAGGAAATGCATGCAAGGAAAACCAAGATGCTACTGGTCATGTCTAGGAGGCTAACTCTAGATGTTCAAGGTATCCCAGCTTTCTCAGGTAATCAAGCAGTTAGTTTAGTTGTTCTGTTTGCTTGAATGTAGGCTGCCAGTTAACTTACATGAACATTTTGTTGTGTGCATGTGCTATAAACATTTGAGAAAGAACTCATTATGCACCTGTTCCTTTAGTACTTAAGTACCAGTGGAAGGCTGATTCCAAAATAGTAGTTCTGTACTTGCCCAATTCTTTCATTATTGACAAAATGCTCCGTGTACTGAGTCTCATTCAATTATCAAACTCTTCCAAGCATTTGAGGAGAGAAGAACTCTCAAGTTCTTAGAAGCTTTCAAAAGAATGAAACACCTTAACCAAGTAATTATATGTTAATTATAGTTATAAAACAAAAGGTATTTTTATTCAAATAAACATACTAATATTTAGTAAAAAATCACACCATAATCAATATAACTGCCCTCTCACCTTATTTCCATGATTTGCGTCTCAATAACAGTTTCATTAGCATTAGTGTAAATTCTCACGAATTCAAGTATGTTAAAAAGCCTTTTCCAGCACAGCACAGATACGATATTTGCTGCTTAGACATTTGCAATTCCAGTGTTAGAGATATACTATATTACATACAAATTACCATTATATCCATCTTGATTGAGATCTCCAAGGTGTGTTATTGCACTGCCAAATCTACCAAACACTTCAGTGCCTGTCAGAATTTGTGCATCTTGGAAGAGGAATGCACTTTCTTGCAGGTACAGATAAACTTGCCCAACTTCTTTAGGCTTGCTCTCAAATTCTCGCTCCATAAAAAGAGGGGCACCGACTAGGATATCATCTAAACTGGAACAAAAAAAACAGTGTCACTGAGAGACTGAGTTTAAACAGCACAGTTTATACATTTGCTAAACAGGAAGCTGAAAATTATCATGCAGTCAGACTAACTGAGGTAAGTAGGCACTTCTGGAGTCCTAGTCCAAACACTTGGTCAGAGCATAGTCAATTACAGAAGGCTGTCCACAGCTATGCTCAGTCCAGTTTTGAATATATCCATGGATGGAGACTCCACAATTTCTCTGGGCAACTACTTCCAGTATCTGATCATCATCACAGCCAAAATGTTTCTTTCTAGGTTTAAATGGAATTCCTTGTACTTCAATTCATGCCCACAATAGACAATGAAAACTTACACTTTGCAACTGATGATGCTGAAGTCAGGAATCTAAGAGTGAATCTGTGTCAGTAGAACAAATTCTGTAGATCTGTTTTACTAACAGTGCCAGCAAGGGACCAATTTTAGTATAAAATCTAGTTTTTGCAACTTACACAGCAGAAAGTGACCAAAAGAAAAAAACCCTGTCACTTTGCAACAGATTTTTGCATAACATACATGAAACAGAATTAGAGCATCAATTAATAGAGAATGTCTCATCACTTCTTCAAAAGAAATTGGGAAAAGCCAAAGCTCTATTTCTGAAAACATTTCTATTCAATATTAGGTACACAAGTAATTGCAATGCTCGTATAATTTTCTGTACGGAGAGAAAGGATATAATCAAATCATAAAAATAGGATGCTTGGAGGGAAAAGTCTTTCTGTCCATTATGCTACTCCAAGAAGAATCAGTAAAAGAACACAGACCAATCAAAGCATATTTTGCATATTGTTGTTCTAAATAGTCATGTTTAAAAACATGTTACCAACATTTATTTAGAGGGAATAAAAAGATCCTTTCATGAACTGCGAAGAATAAAAAAAAGTGTGATTGACAGACTCATAAAAAGTAGAAGTATTCTTAATAGATTATTCTGAGATATGAAATGATAGTAATAGATTAACTGCTGAAGGTTGCTCAAGGCCATATAATAAAATAATTTGCATTATATTCAGTGGACATTGATCAGCTGTATTAAGGAAGTCTGTTACTGTAAATAACTACGACTATTTGATCCCAGAATATTTAATTTGGAAAACACATTCTCTTGCTCTAATGTGAAAAAAAAAATTTCAAAGTTTGTACAACTCACAGAAAACCTTCTATTCTCAATTCATAATATTTCCAATATGAGGCTTTACCTATTAGTGAACCAAATAGTAAAATTGCACTACATTGTTTTTCCTAATCCTGACTGAAAAAAAATCTGTATGATTCAGCAGTAGCTCAGCACTGTTTTAGCACTGATGTACACTATGATTCTAAGATACACACTGTAGAATTTAGCACAGAATATTTAATATGGAAAAGAATACATTGTTGAACTCATATATTCTATAAGTTGTGACAAAATACTTCTAGGAATGTTATTTTTCTGCTAAGTTTTATAGTATATTTTCACAAAGGAAAGTGTAATTCCAAATGTCAGGTCAGTTTGGTATAGCTGTACTATTTTTTAATGTTAGATTTTACCCTATGGCATGAATAACTAAAAAAGGTAGCAGATGCTGCCTTGACATGAAAGGTGAGACTCTCACACTAAACATTAGAAGTCTTTCTCTACTAATGGAAGATATTTGTGGTTGGCAAGAATGTCAGCTGAAATGGTTGCCATGAAACAATAGCAACAACAAAAACAAATCATGAATGTGCTTTTAAAAATAAGTTATTTTACATATGCCATGTACTAAGAGCATTACGCAGTAGCACTATCATCAATTATTATTTTAGTACCTCACAGTCCAGATTTTCCCAGTACATTGGGAAGCTATAAAGTGCTGTAGAAACCATGAAATAGAAGATGAGCTTGGCTCCCTCGAATATTTCAAAAATGAGCAATTATAAGACTAAAGGAAGATTTTTTTGGAGGCAATAAGGAGCCAAATCACTGAGAGTCAGAAAGCCCTCAGTACATCGATACAAAATAAATAGATACCCAGATACCTTTAATACCCTGGTCCATAGAGCAACATTTGAGAGAGAGAGAAAAGAGAGAGAAGAGATAGACAGACTATCTATTGTGTACTAAAACTCTCTAAGCAGAAACCTAACCCAGAACACAAGATTCACCAGATGATACAGGAAGCAAGCAGACAGGAGATAGAGCTTGTTGAACAGGGAAGACAGCATCTCAGCTAGAAGTGCACAGTGCTGGGTTATTTTTCTGGTAAAATTTCAACTTTGCTATAAATGACAATGACTTCATAAAATGCATGAACAGTCCAGGGAGAAGGGACCAGAATCTGGTAGCTAAGATGAGCCATCTGATGTACTGAGGGACAGGCGGAAGGAAGGCAATCACCTAATACACTGACCTATTTCTTAAATGGTTATGGGCAGCAGAGCCACCTGGAACACCCACAGCACTTGGTATGGCTTCCCTCCAGGTCTTCAGATGTACTGCCCCCACCAAGGCCTTCCTTTCCTCACCCTCTTAAATTTCCCCCCTTCTCTTTCAGACCTGAGCTGTGTAGGTCAAAGACCTCAGCAAGTCCTCTGCAAGAGAGAACTCTCCCTTAGGCAATTCTAGAGGTTTGGGATTAGAGTTTGGGTTTTTTGTGCTGTCACAACAGTGTACTATAGCCAGAAAGGAAGGATTTGTCAGCTACCCAGCTCTCTCTGATCCTCATTTACTTTCTTCTGGCTCCTCTTCAAGTGGGTGAAATAAGCAAACAATTGCTGCTTGCCATGCTTTATACCCAGTTCTGCCTCCCAGCTTCTACATTTTAATTATTTAGATAACAATTAGCCATGAGGGCATGGGGGTATGTGTACTTGCTGGGTTCTAAGTGCCTATATGACTAGTTTTATGCATTTTTGTTGGTGAAAGTGGATATCTCAATTGGCCTTTTAAATTGCAGGAGTTTGTACTTACAAAATTGAGAGTCCTGAGTCAAATTCAGCTTGATGTGATTACTTTTAAAAAGCCATATGAATAAATAAAAGCAAAAGCCCCTGGACAGTAATATTAAACCATGAAATGCAGTTCAGTGTGCAGTGGTATTTTGAACTGGTTCATTAGATGTCATTTTTGCACTAAGATGCTAGAGTTAACATAAATATATATTAATTTTTGCTCCAATACAGAAAAGTAACCAGTCAGTATTACTTCCCTTCTGATTAAAAAAAAATCTTTAAAAAGCACAAAGCTGACCACCTGCTGAGACTGTGTGCCATTCCTTTGTATCCTGCAGAGTAATAAAAAGCAGTAATATGGGAAATGTCAAGAGGTCAAAGTATAACCACAGAAAGCTTTGATATAGGCCAAATAAAGAAAACAGTAAACAGTTTATTTCACTATTTTTATTGGACTGATTCAGCCTAAATTGAAAGTGTTCTCTTTTTCTCTCTTTACTAGGAATGTAGCCTGTAAGTTGATGGCAAAGCTTGATTTGTTAAGTTGCATTGTGGATTTCTCATTATTAGCAATAGGCAACTAAAGGGTAGTTCAAACAGTAACCTCAATTTCCCTGTTCTGCCTACAATCCTAATGTAATGCAGATAAAACTGCATGAATCACGTTGGAATACCCAAAGAAATGCTGGGCCAGGACTACAGAGCTTTTTTCCTAAGATGAGACTAATCTTTGAGCTATATCATGAGTCTTATTACAGAGAAACACCATTCCTAATAATCTTATATTATTTTTTCAGCAAAAACTTAATCAGATTTCTCATACTGATAAGGCCACTACTACCTCCTCATCTTTAGCTGAATAAAATGGCTAAGTGAATTTGAAGTGTTAATTTCCCTTTTGCTCTTTTTTTCCTCTTTTACTCTTCCTTTCAGATAAATATTTCTATTGATTATATGTGTAAACCAGCAAAGACAGACTCCATATCTAATCAGACATGTTTATCAAGTAGAGCTTTTTGTGTTTTGTTTTCTGTGGGATGTTTGGATCTCAGGAAGAGTCTTTAGATTTCTTTTAAGATATAGACTGGGAGACCACACAGGCCTCAACAGCAGTTTGATTATATTATTGACATAAACTGTGGTTTTAGAGGTACACAGAAAGTATGAGACCTGCCAAGTAACCCTATGGTTAACTGGAAATAACCTGCACAGGAAATAGTTTGGTTCAGTGAGAAGTTAAAGAATAAGTTCCCTGGAAGTCTAATAAGTGTCTATTGCACCCTAGATTAATGTTTCTCCACCGTTTCACATTTTTAATACATCACTAGGACTAAATTAATTCTAATTCTGTATATCATAAAAACACAAAATTTTAAAAGCTTTGATATTATGACAAAATTTAATCTCAGAAACTTGGAAAGATTTGAGTACTATGAAGCCACCATGGAAACTGCTGAAGTTTTTGTTCTGTTATTGTTTTGTTTTGCAACTGCAGTAACACTTTACCACCTTGTTACTTTTCTCTTCTCTTGTAAAACTCAGTCTTTAAAGGGTCACTAGTCACTGATGAGAAGCAATGACTTAGCCCAGAAAAATTATTTCATGCACTATGTTTAAGCACTTAATAAGAAATGATCACAAGAAAAAAATATGATGTAGACACATCTGAGACATTTTGCATTAAGCAAGAGTACACTACATCTCTAAATATCATCCTGGCTCATCTTTGTGCAGACTTCCAAGCCTCTGAGTTTCGGGGATCTTTATCTCCTTGCTAGACAGCTACTAGAAATGTTCTCTTACTGAAGTCCACTTCTTCTAAAATAGTTAATCAGGCTTTGCATGACCTTAAAGTTAACAAAGGTTTTGTTCAACAGAACCTGAAACCCCCAAGTATCTTAGGGATACAATCTCCAAGTATCATGACCCTGGGAGTGGAGCATCATTATCCCTCTGACACACACAGTGCCTGCCGTAACAACTATGGGACACAGACACTTGTTGGTCCTCAGGATGATAAAAATGGATGGCCAACCAGCAGGTCCTGGAATGAAAGAGGTGATGACACTAGAAGGCTTTTAAAATTGAGAAGTGAAGCTATGGATGAGAAGATTTTCCTGTACGTGAGAATGGGGGGGATGAACTTCTGACTTTCACCTATCTCTTCCCCGTGGTAGCTAGTGCTGTTTATTCACTGTTTTTCTGCCTGGGTCAGTTTCGTAGGAGTCTTCACTCTTCTGACACACTGCTTTGAATAAATATTTGGAAAGATAAACTCACCCAAACTAGGCCTCTAAATATTCATGCCAGTGTGACCACACAAAGATAAGTCTATGTGAACAATTAAAATTAGAGAAGCAGAGAAGCCGAGAGAAGCATTTTGAAGTATGAAGTACCTGAAAACCTACATTTATTAATAAATATCAGTCATTGCTTCTATTAATGTTCAGTGGAGCTGAATATATTTGGTAACCTACCCATCATTGTTAACATCAGATACTGCAACTGTGTACCCAAAATAGGATGCCATCTGAAAATAAAAAACAACAGATAGGCTTTCACACTCAATATAAAATGCAAAGTTTATTACTGATAATCCTCTTTGTTTTTATGGTCATTATTACAAAAAACCATTTTATATATATTTCATATATTCTTGAAATATATTAAGGAAACTAGATGCTCTAGAGTTATAGTATTTAATCACTTTTTTTAGTTGCTTGACATTACCTGCTCACCAGTGAAGTTCTGGATAAAGGTCAAGTCAGAAGAATTAATAATTGAGACCTGGCAACAGAAGAATAAGGAAAGTTTCAAGCACACATGGAGATGCTACAGCATGACGTCACAGCAAAAGAATTTGACACACTGAAAGATTGTCCAAATGGCCATGAAAAAACAATTCTTTTTCTGTCTCATCACAGTTTTCCTGTATGATCTTGAACAAATAGCTAAGATTTCATGACCCTTAGGTTCCCCATGAAAAAAATAGAGAAAAGTATTTCCCTTCCTTGCTGGACACTGAACAACAGCAAATCACAGACTATCAGCTAATCAATGACTAGGCATGAAAACATGAACTTAAAAGTATACATAGATATATAAACATATCTATACACACACACCTTTTAAATTTTAAAAACAAGTCCCAGAGATACAAAGAATTTGGGATCCACAAAACCAGAGAATGTGTCTGTGGCTGTGATCTCTTTTCCCAGTCAGGTTACTTGTGGAACTTTTTCCTACAATTAAAAGCTATATCCACAATATATTGTACATTGTTTTTTCCCTTCACTTCTAACTGCATATCATGACTCTTTACACCTGGATTTCAGTGAATACACTTACAAACACTAGGTACGAATAATCCGAACTTAGATTCCTCTGCACTGTGAACACAGCATTGCACAAAAATATGCTAACCTATGGGTGAGCTTAGGTCTGATAACACTTGGTGAGTATAGGAATAACAGTCAGACTCAGAGCATGTAATTGTAATTGTAATTGTGATTGCCTTTTGAGAACAGACTTCAGAAGGGGCTAAGCACTTACCATTCAAAACTCAAACCAATAAAGGCATTTCAACCCAGCCAGATAAGCCTGAGGGTGAAAGTAAGTGGCAGTTTTCTCTGATTTGAAAGTTTTGTACGAAAAAGACAGAAAATATAATGTAACATTTAACCTTACAAATACCTTAATTACCTTCCCACTACAAAAATTATAAAATGAAGGTCCAGTACATACATAGCCAAAGTTCTGTGCTCCCCTTGGGACTCCAGCAACCAGCTCTGAAAGGATAAATGATCAACAGTGAACTGGTTTTGCAATCTGCGTTGTGCATGCAACATGTATCCCACACCACTTAAAACTTCCTTGATACATACGTCAAATCCCTCAGGATTTTGCTTTGTGATCTGTATCAGAAACACCTCTAAATCACTTCAAGTAATTATTTCATAAGACTGTAGTATTCATTCAGTACATTTACTTGCACAAAATGTTCCACTGACTTTTGAATACACCTATCCATGGATCTCTGTCTGTCTAGCATTGATTAGCATAGCACAGTATAATTAAGTTCTTCGTACAATTCAGCTTTCTATCTGACAGCTGTGTATTGCTGGAATGAGAATTAGTTATGGCATTACATAGAAGAGCACAGAAGCTAAATAGAACTGTCCTTACAAATACTTATTTTCTTTTTGCCTACCAGCAGTTTATCTCATCCATTATTTCGCTTGATGCCATGTAAGTGCTTGACAAAACCTGCAGTCTATCTAAAAGCATTACAAGGAAATTTTTGTGAGTAGCATTGAAGGGATCCACTGAATAAGAATATTGAACACTATTCCTAGCTGCCTTCTAGGAGTAATTCTGCACAATGGTGAAATCTTAAACTACTAGCAGAAAAAATAGAGTAAAAAAAGAAGGAAAAAGCAAAGTCCCAGCCTGCAGTCTAAACCCTCCCTCATTAGGAGCAGCAGGAACTTCAGATAACAGAGCACCTCAGCCACCTGCTTTTAAGGATGTAGCCTTCGTCTGTTGCTCTCTGGGATCATATACTCCCCTCTGATTTCATGTGTTTGCTCAAGGGGAAATAGAAGTATTAATGCAGGTCTGAACATGACACAGGATAAACCTCGAGTCAGACAACCATGCAATATTTTTGTGCCAGTCATTCACATGATACACTGATTCAAAAATCATCCAAGATAAGACTTTGAGTATGCATTAAAAAAGCAGCCAAAAATGTAGCCTTCTTTTACTGAGGTTACTTCTTTTTACATATTATAGTGTTTGGCTCAAAACTGTGTGGCTTTTTTTTATTTTTTGAAACCTTCATAATTCAGGACATTCAGCTTTAACTTCGGAGGGATTAAGCAGCAGCAGTTCTGGAGCACTGGGTTTACTTGTGGAAATGTACTGTGTCCCTACTGGCTTTGTGAGTCTGGACTACAGAGCTGCTCAGCCCCTCATGAAAGTCACCCCTTATGGAATTCAAATTTTTGTGTTACTTTAATTCTCTTATGTTATACTGTCTAAGGAAATAATTGTCTCTGAGAATACTGAGTACAGGTAGCTTAAGTCTCACCAGTGTTTCAAATGTATAATAGGCATGTTCCTGTGTAGAGACCCAAAACAAGGAATTTAGTTAAGTGCACAGCCGTATGGTTTTCATTAAAGTACATAGGTGCTTACCTTGTTCAGAATCCCCAGTAAATTCCCCAGCAGCCACTGAGTACCCTGTTTAAAGACAAATTTTTTGAAAAGCCTCAACTTGATAAACAGTTTCTTAAAAAAAAAATGCGAAGACCATCAGATTTGTCTGTTCAATGGATCCGTTTGGTGCAAGTTTTCTAACATTTTTCTAAAACTGTGTGGAGAAAAGGAAAATTGTTTATCATACTACTGTGATAGGTCTGAATTAGTGGTAGGTCTGAATATATAAGAAATTGATCCCTCTTCTCCAAAAATGAGCTCTTAATCAATAATACTAACTAATTCATCTGAAAAAACAAACACCAGGTACTATGGTGTTTTGCCCTAATAGCTATTGACACAATTCAGGTCTTCATTATTGCATTGTAATGGGTGAGTGTCCTGGCTGAGCTTTACATGGAAAACAGATTTCCAAAGATGCAGTAAAGCACCTCTTGGAGCTTTAGTAAACCTGTGAGATAGTTACTACTGTCACAGTAAAGAAAGACTTTTGGATTGTATCAGGGACTTTAATTTCAAATCTATGGGCAACAGTGCAAGGATGCGCCTTCAAATTCTACTGAATCTTTTCTATAAATGTGTGAAGAAAAACCTGCCTTCCATGCAGAGACATGTGAGCATCAAGAAAATTCTTAGAGATCAGTACTAATAAAAAGTAGATAAGGAGCCTTTTTTCTATTAATTACATAGTATCTTCAAATTGATTTTTGTTATTATTTACTTCAATTGTATCTTTTAAATATCAGTGAGAATAAATTGGGTATTTGTGTAGTACTGTACAAAATATCACAGAACTGAATTTGAATTTATCTAATAAAAATTGAAATTGTCTTTAATTGCATTAAGTTCAATCCATCAATTTGGAATGAAAAAATACATAAATGGGAAAATTTTGTATTTCTGCTTAATTATTTAAGATCAGATAATAAGAACCCTAAAAAGTCACTTAAGATTTCAACCTTCAAAGCATGTTGTTCTGCATAATTTTAAGAATATTAATAATCTTGCTGAAGTAACCAGCAAACTACTGATTTGCTGTTGTGCTTAAGGCAAAACATATTCAAATACTCTCACAATTGGGACAATAGTAATGTAGGGCTGGTTTTGATATTTAAGACTCATCCTTTTAGAACATATTGCCAACTCATAGAACTCAGCTTACCCATGTAATTGTCATCATATGAGGGTGGTGCCACTCCTGTTTGCTTCTCTCGTGCCAGTTTCCTCAGAATATCCTTGAAGGAATAATTTGCAATGATGTCTGCAATACTTGCAGTGATTACCTGACCTGGATTCAAACAGCTTCATAAATGAAAGGGATCTAAAAGAGGGCCAGATTCTATAAAACAAAGCTAGCAGAAAACCAGAACAGAGCAGAAAGGACACTAATGCAGCACAGATGCAAAGAGTAGGTAACTTCTCTCAAGCTTTCTCCATTATTACCCTGGAAGTCTCAAGAGTACACATAAATCAATAAAACAAGGCACTGAATCTCTATTGAACCATTGCAAAAACACCTCCAGACCCATTTCAATGTACTAATTCAAACTAAAGTCACTGCACTGTACAAATGTAGTGGACAATGAAAGCAATTTCTCAATGGAAAACACAAAGCTATGAATTCCCTACAATCACAATCATGAGATCTTTAAAAAGAAAATGCCAAAAACACACATCAAAGAGGCTGACAGTGGGCAAGCAGGTAGGCAGAGGCTGGGAATCAGCTAAGTCATACATGTAAGAACAGGTTACAACAAAGATAACTTCTTAATCCTTTACCGAAAAGCTTCAGGGTTTATCTACACAAGAAACTACATCTTGGAACCTACGGTGATGCCACAAATAAACGCAAAATACATGTAAATAGCTATAAAATGTTATGTTCAAAAATGAACAGTAACAAATATTTTTAAAATAGTACATTTGTTCTACAAATATTAGCAAGTTTTAAACCTGCAGTATTTCTAGGGAAAAATGCAACTTATTAATTAAACGACAAATATACTAAAATGCCAACATAAAAATAGTTCTTTGAATTTGTTTAACTTCCTATACAATCTACATCCTGGATTTTCGTAGCTTAATTTTATGCTCAGTTGCTTGTTAAGCAATTCTTTTGATTTACATTTGTTGAAAATAAGATCAGAGACTGGTTATCTTAAAATGACAAAACAGTGGAAATCTTGAACAATGATACTTTTTGCTTCACGTCTTAGATCCAGATAACCAGCCAGATGAACATACCTTGCCAATAAAAACTACCGGGCCCGCCTACTATCAGGTCTCCATTCTACAAGAAGCAGAATTAAATAAAATTACACAACAAAAGAACACAGCAAATTTAAGCATGCATGGGATAAAAGCAATTTAAATTACCAAAATAATATCAGAATAATGATAAGGAGAATAGTCATGTTCAAGGAAAGGATGTAGGTGCATGGATGTGCAGGAAAATCTACAGTTAAAAAAAAGTTAAAATTACTCTAATGCATCTGCACTTGAATGAAAGCCATTTAAACATTTCAAAAATTGCTGCTTATTTGTAACAAAACAAAGTTAACAGAAAAGAGGGTGCTCACATTCAATGAAAAGACAGTGATATTTTATAGAGAATTATACAGTGCAGCTGCAGAATGCTCAAAACAGTGGCAATGGTCAAAGCTACCTGAGGCCCTGGTGCTGGAATAATGGCCCAGATAACAACAAATGTGCAAAGTTTATCCTTTCTCCCACAACACAGACAACATGGACTCTCTTGGCATTAGAGAAAATCTAGTTCTTTCCCTTAAGTATTTTCACCTTCGCATGAGAATGGTTTTACTCAATGACCAGTCTGCCACCAAAAGCTTCATTATATAGGCTATTTTAACTTTTTAAAACTAGTTGGTGCTTGCTCCACTGCTTCCTGAAAGTCAAGTAAAATATTTTAAGTGGGACAGACTGAGATAGAAGCACGTAGATGTTTTTGCTTAATTTTCTGCTAAGATAGACTGAGACAGATTGGAATGCTGCAAAGAGTTAAACTGATGCTAATTATTTCTTTTTATTAATGAAACAAGAAAGTTTAAAGCTTGAAAAGGAGGAAAGAACTTGCAACAACTTCACAAAACTTTCCATTTCCAACAGCATGGAGATAAACTCATGATCACTGAGACACCACTTGAACTCTGCAGATATATCACAATGACATTTGGTCAAAATATTTCAGAAGCAGAATCTCACCTTGTAAAAATCTAAGCTGAAACCTGCTTGACAATAGCCTTGTCCTTCAGGATCTGCATTGCCTGCATTTATGAAGATAGGAGCATTTTATTGATTTTACAGTGCATGTGGAAGATAGCACAGGTATCCTGGAGCTGTAACACTATGAAATACAATACTGCAAATATATGTGAAAATACATATTCTTTTTTAGAAGAGGCAGAGTAAATCAAGACCTTCTACAAGACCCTGTTCATGCAGTCCCTTGAGAAGATTTTGAAAAATAGGACCTGCTACTTAGGACTTTCTCCTCCCACTGCCATGAAAGGACCTTGAAACAACTATCAGGGATTCAGTTTTAATTTTAACTGGAGAAAAAAAAGTAAAAAAATTGTAGAATGCTCATCACAGCCTGATCTGTCATAAATACAAAAATAAGTGTTTACTAAGGTGCTCTCAAAAAACCTTGACAGTCTAACGGTCAGGATGGGTACATGGCAAAAAAACTTTCCCGCTTCTGACTATTTTTATTTCTATTCTCCAAATCCTTATATAATTGTGCAAAGTGTGTTGGCATGCATCTTATGGCAATTCTATATGTGCCAGAGTGCCAGAAGACTGCAGGATTGTGAAACTGAGAGTAGGAATGGCCACTTGAACTCTCTCTTCAAATGACATAAGCCTTTGCCAAAGCCCCAGTGAGACATCAGTAAGTACATAAACCACATCTTAAGGTCACCAGTTCTTAAAGATTCGACTTCTTTCTGTACCTGTCTATGCAGAAACAAAGATTAGGCTTTAAAAGTAAGACACAACAGAACGCTGCTTAAAGTCCTACTACAATAGGCATAGAATGCTGAACAAGATGAATGACTGATAATAACCTAATGTGTGGTATTTTCTGCAGACTTCTAGGTAGCTGAACCTAGTTTTAAATATACATGTGGTTTATCCCTATTCCCCAAGAATCAAGGCCCAGAGATGGCTACCACGTCCTGAGAATAGCACAGAGAAGAGTGTGGAATAGCAGTGCTAATGTTCATGGCTTTCTTCCATGCTGAAAGTTCTTCACAAGTGAGCTCTTGTGGATGATATTAGCATGAGTGATGATACAGGCTTGTGTGCTTCTATGCAGGGTCTGATCTTCAAATCATGACCTTGTGATGAGACATTTATACTCGACATAAGTATGAATAATCGGTTTAATATGCTGTCTGCTTCTTATCTAGATCTGTTTGTTATGTTTTAAAGCCACAAAAATTGAGCCAATTATAGCTCATTGCTGTAACCACACACAATTTACTTAGTTTCTCCTCTTTCAATTAATTACACAACTAAGCATCCAACTGTAGGCATATAGTTTAATTTTTCTTTACACTCTCATTCAATGCAATACCATCATATAGTAACCTTCATTCAACCAAGACTTGATGGTGTGAAGACTGAAAGAATGAAAACACTCAGTGCAAAATCAATTCCTTCAACTCTATTCATATTAATACTTACTGTTGCGACAAGGTGAATATTCAGCATAGGCACTGAAGTTCTGAATTGCTACATAGCAGGTGCCAACAGGGTCCTTCTCTGGGCTCTCTTTAAGGGTTCTCCAATGATACAAAGGAGCACAAGCCTATAAAAACAGAAACACAAAACAGAAAACGCACATACACACTCCTGCATCTGGCAAATACAGTTTTTAATTGTCTGTGTACAAGGACTCTCTCTGGTATTGTATCATTCATATAGCAATGATCACAAGATACTGACAGAAGAAAATGCAGGACCTCTGCTTCAAATAATTTCATTACAACCTGAAAAGCACACTAAGGTTTCACTTATAGCCCTTGGCAGGTGAAATCTGTCAGGGACTACAAGTCACATTTAAGCCATGTTACAAATACCCTCTATGTCTGTTTCACAAATAATACGTTTGCTCTATTACTGCTCATTGCACAGGAACTGATCCCATAATTAAGAAGCATATCACATATATGTGTCTGAAGGCAATCCCAGTTCTGTCCTGGTATGTTCTAAGATAATGGGCATAGAAGCAGAACTGACTCCACTTAGTAGGGGGTTTGTCAGATTGTTGTCATATGGCCAATCACAATCATCAGAGTGTCTGCTTGCTTATAACCCCCTGGTTCAAATCTTCATAGACAGGATATAGTTATAAGGCATTCAACAGTCTGAGTGAATTGTTTTTTGCTAAGGAAGTTTTGGCTAGATATTTAATCTTCCGTGTTACAGCAGTGGTGTTACAAATAAAACACAGTAAAGATAAAAGATACACAACTTATGAAGAGAGAAGCATTATCTTTTTTGAACGTAGTATGTGTCCTGTGGGGGTGATTTTAGGTGCATTTGACACATCAAGCCAAATAGATTGAAACAAGAACAATATAATCATAAACGTTGACTTAATGCCGTTTACTATTAAATCTGTAGCTTAAAAAACAAGCTCCTGACAGTTTGATGACATTTTCTTTTTCTCTTAGCCTACAAACCTTAACAGAAAAAGCTTTCCAGCTTTGCTGTACAAATTTTTACCTGAAAAGTGTTGACTATACCTCAGTTTCAGATTCTGAGAAGAGTTACCCCAATTAAATGAAGTTTGGTCAGTACAGACACCGCACATCTGTTGGAGATGAGTTTTTCTACTCACTTGATTAAGATTTCACAAATGGTGGTAAAGTAGCATTTTATTTCAATTTGTGAATTGTTTAGTAGAGTACAGAAAATGAAAAATATTAATCTATTTTTAGAATTTTTATGTTTACTTAGCTCTGTAACAGAATAGGCTGATGTTCTACTCATTACCTGTTTCATTTCAAAATCCTTCTGTAGGTTAACCACAAGGGATACAATATAAGGAAAAGCATTTTCTTTCAATACTTCCTCCTTTATGACTACTTTTAAAGTAGTAATTGGAAGTTTTAATCAAATCCCAAGGTAATTTTTTGTTTGGTAATTGTAAAAACTAGTAAAGTTAATGACCAAACAAATTATTCCTATTTTTTTATTTTTTTTTTTATTTTTTTAATTTTTATTTTATTTTTTTAATTTATTTTTTTATTCCTATAATTCCTACAATTACTTCACTGCTGTTTTTAATGTAAATTTTAATGCAATTGGAAGCATAAAATTTCTAGGTATTCAGCACTTACTAGGCAATAAAAATACCTGCCCACTGCTGGGCCTCTATCAGTATAGGTAAAACATTCAGTGAAACTGGAAAATAGATACTGCATTTTGATAGCCATCTTGATTTGGATCTTTTTATCAGCTTTTTTTTTTTGACTATGACATAGCTGTTCAAAACAATGTAACAGTGACAAAAGAGGTGTTTTCCTAACTGAACATCAACAGAGGTTCTTGGCTTTCAAAACATTTCTTTACATTCAAATATATGCAGTTTCACTACATTCTGTATTTAACATTCCAAATATATCTTCATAATACCAAACATCTTACAGCTTACAGCTATCAGTTCCTGTATGTATCTCTGAAATATGTCCATTATTTGTTAAGAAAATGTAATTCACTTCTACAACAATATGACATTCTGCTGTTTTCACATGACAACAAGATCATCTTCACTTGATCAGTTCAACTCGGTTTTATAGGTTGCTTTTGTTTTTTGAATTATATACGTCCTTTGCTTTATAATTAATGCATAACCAGAGTTATTTCCATAATGTACACATAGAAAGCAATTAAACATATACATTTGAGGAAAAAAAACCATTATCTCCAAATGAATATTAAATGCATAAGCCTTACCACAACTTTTTCTTTATGAGCTTTGACTGTTGCCCCAAACCACTGATTTGTCTTAAATTCAATAGGTTCCCTGGTGCCATTGACTTTAATTTTCCTGTTGTCTGACAAAGAAAGAAGCACTATGTTAACAGCTTATTTTTAACACAAGAGAACGGATTAATGGATATATTACATTGTATCCATTTGTCATCATCCAACCCATTCAACAGGAAATGGATTTACTATCATTTAACGCTTTCACTGGTCAGCAGAAACCACCTTAAATTCACACATGAAAATTAAAGATAATAACACTTAAATTTTAGAAAAAAATACAAAGGACTGGAATAAGAAATGCTGTGTTTCCCCCTGCCAAAAAAAAAAAAAAAGTTTACTTAGAATTTGTAATGAAGAATGAACAAGAATCTACAAAAATAGGTGAAAAGCCCTAAAAAGTCTTCTCAGATTTGGTAGAAACTTTCCAAGTAAAAAGCATGTTCCATAATTAGATTTTGTCAAACAAATGACATTTCTCAGCATGCTTATTCAAAGACCAACACTATAGATAGCAGAGGACTTAGTTTTTAGCAGAATTACATGTGTACACACTGTCACAAGAGACAGCTTCCTAATGTTCCTTTATATACACTCTTGCAGATGTCAGCATAAGAGAAGCCATCTGGGCAAAGATTCAGGCCAATTATAATGCATTTCAGGTTTTAATAAAAAGCAGACATCCCTTCTCTTCACCCTCAGTTCTCTGAAGTAAACTGATTTCCCATATGTTCATGAGCTATGCTCTTCCCTTACCAGTCATTCCTAATGAACTTTTCAATTTATACATAAGCCGGGCATTACTCCTACCCCCTTGTATCTGCATTCCCTTATGTTTGTTTCTGGTTCCTATCAGGAGGGATTTCAGAAGAATCAATCCTTTTTAGTGACTCTAAGTGAAAATAAAACCACATACTGTATACCTTGGAATGTTAAAAAAAAGTAGTGTCAGATCATATTCTAAGGATTTACATACATTTTTAAATAACTGAGAAAAAAATACAGCCAACATTTTAAAAAGTCAACACTCCCTGGGATTTGCCCAGCAGGAATACAGGAGACACCTGAATGTTTTCTAGGATGTTAGCTCACCACTGACTTCAGCTTATACCACATAAATATTGTAAACTGAATTAGAAAGAAAAAGTGCATCTTATTTGGAGAACAAGGGTACTCTATCTCTGTATTTTTTTCCTAATAAACATGAAGGAAAGTTGAATGAGAATGAATCTTTTAAAGTTTGAAAGTCTCTAAGGAAACATCTTCCTTCATACAAGTATTTGCTTCTGTGCTGTGCCAATTACAGCAGCTACGAAGTTCATGCTTAGAGAGATAAATTTCAGGAATATTTAGCTCTTAAAAATTCAGGAATTGTAATTTAAAATTACTCAAAAAATTAATTTAAAAAATAAATTTTATTGAAGTTAGGCCTAAACTTGTGTGTTTGTGAGAGGCAGTGTATTTGACGTACTTCATGGTAGGTGCTGCCAGCTCCTACCTAGTTGTTGGCAACACTACGTCTGATTATTTTTTCCAGTGAAGTCAGACCCTTTCAGACTTTAAAGGTTTCTTTTTTCTTTTTTTAATGCTCTAGCAGATCTGAATATGATCAATGTCCACAGATGGGGTCTTGATAGAAACAAAGCTTTTGAAGCTTGAAAATCAGCCATGGCCAGCTTACAGCAGCCAATGCTACCCTGGCTCTGAGGATACTCATGGCCAGTATTCTAACTTAAAAGGAGCTTACATTTTCAATCAAAACAACATACTTGTCTATTGGCAAAGTACACCAACATTTGAAAAGAAGTTAATTTTAAAACTTAGATAACCATTTGCAGGATTTATCAAACCACAGCTGAATTTACCAGTAAATCTACAAGAATTGTACATACACACATGCACAATTCCACCTCATTTAGTGGCATATGGTAGTAGGAATCCTTCATCATGTGGCATGGGATTTTCATTATAAAATAATTTCAAAAATACCATAGACACACAAATTAACGAATATTTTTTTCCCTAGATAAATGTGTTTTTATAGAAATTTTCTAATCACTTTTGTTCAGCATCCTTGCTAGAGCTGTGGAATCATATTCCCAGTTTCTGAGGTTTTGCCTTAAAATACAGTTTAGTCTTTTGTATGTACAACTAATCAGTACTTCAGAATGCTATAAAACATCTACTGCTTTCCGTTTAACTTTAGCGAAATAAAGCAATATACACAACTAATTTGTGTGAATACACGCAAGCTATCAGCTTGCAGCTGCCCTGCTGTAATTTTCCACTTCTTCTCAGATGTAAGTCACCCACTTACATCTGAGGACATGATCTAAACCAGTTCTTTTCCTCCTAAAGCAAAACTTTGAGAAGGTCAGAAGAATCATGGCCTAAAAGTACCTAAAGTACCTTTTTTTAAAAAAAAAAAACAATTGTAAATAGCCATGGATGACCACCTTAGATTCGAATCAGACAAGGACTATTCATTTACCCAGATAAATCCCAATCCAGTTAAAAAAAAAATTCTGTATATTCCTCAAAGCAGCATTATGTAAGCATTTCAAAAAGTAGCATGTCTGTATCCTGAAAACACCAGTATATGACAGGGAAATATCTCTCCTTGTGCTATTTATGGGCATCTGAGGCCCACTGGCTTAGTCTATACACAATCTTATCCAGAGCTATATTTTTGTGAGGAACAAAAGCTTGGTGGGAATTCAGGTTACATTCACATATCATCTTCTCTTCTGGAGGAGAATGCCTGGCCCCCTTGAGGAAGGAGTCCAAGCTATGTTGTATCATGATATGTGACACTAGTGGAAGGATAGCAAGAGTACAAGGCAGCAGCTGGGCTGGGCACACAACGCCTCAGCCTGTCCACAGAGAGGTCCAAGGAGTGCCTGACTACCAGCTGGATTGCTTCAGAGCCAGCTCAGGAGCTCTTCCAGATGGTCAACAGTCTGGATGACTCGCAAATTTGGCTTGAGATGCAGCTCCGGAGTCACTCATAACGAGACTGCCTACGACTGTATTGCAGACTAAGGTTCAGACAACCAGGAGTATACAAAGAGCAGAGAGATTTATAAATGTAAATATAGGTATGAGGACATCCTTACATTGCATTTCAGCAAACCCAAAGCACCTAATTTTTCTACTGCAGGAGTCATGACTCCTGTACATGGCACTGCCCTACAATCCAGCTTCAGAAGCAGCTCTGGAGATACAGAAACATGATTATTAAAATCAGCATTCCTTCACCCAGTTTTTTAATTGAGGTATCTAGGGGCTACTAAACAGAGGAAAAAAGTGCTCCTTACATTGTCAAAACAGTAGTTGGGCAAATATAAAAATTTGAGTTTGGACAGCAAAAAGCAAACCTATGTTAAGAGCAATGGCACAGATTCACTTGTAGGAATTAAAGCCTGAATCTAGAGCAAGTGTTAGTGCAAATCCATCATTTACACACATCAGAGTAAATTTGGTGCTTTCTGGGGGAATTGGTCTCCTCTCAGTCACTAAATTACCACATCATAAACAGCTTAATAGGCATGAATCAAACATTTCCCTTACCAATATTTTTTTAATACTAATTAATATCCGCATGAGAGATGTATGGGCAAACACCGGTAATTACTTAGTGTGATTCATTCAGCTCTTGAAAACTGTAAGTAAAAATTGCAGCATCTTTTACAATTTAAAAATACTCAAATGAACAAAAGCAAATCAAAGTGGTGATCATTCAAAGGTTGGATTCCATGATCTTAGAGGTCTTTCCCAACCTAAATGATTCTGTGATTCTGTGAAAATAATTTAATCAAACTTAACACATGAAAACATTGCTTCTAGTCACAGCAAAATATCTGTCTATGTAATACACCTGCGGCTCTTTCGTATATTCTTTTCACCATTCTGGAATTTTGAGAAGTATTATGTCTAAATGCTCTGGGTCTATTTGCCTGTATGTCCTGGATGTCCACACACATCAAGTGTACATTAACCAGGCATCTGCAGCAGGTTTAGTTATACTCTGCCCTCAGATCTGTGCCTACATCCATGATGGCAAATCCCTTTCAAATACTTGTTTTGATATACCTGTGTATGTATCTATGCACATCCATCATATAAAAAACATAGGTCAAATATAATACATAGTTTTAATATATTTGTACATAATTATATATACACAGAGTAGAGGTGAACAATTATCTAAATCTATCCTTATTTGTATAAAATATTAATACAAACATATAAAACAAACAAATATTTCTATACATTTATCCAGGTAAATGAAAGTGACTATCCCTGACATTGAGAAAACACTTGGAATGTTATGTACAGTTTTGAGACATCACTACTTGCAGATATTTGGCCTAAGGAAGAGAAAGCAAAGGATGATCTCTTTGTGCTTCATCCACTGTTCAATAGGTAGAGAGAAGAGAGTGCCAAATTCCTATTTGAGGTTGCAGCAAGAGGAAAAGGGGCAACAAGACACAAGTTGCAAGAAGGGAATTTCTGAATAAATCTTAAGCACTAGAAGAGATTCCCCAGAGCGACTGTGGCTCTCTCCCTCTGGGGTGGTTTCAGAAGCTGGCTACAAAAGGCTCTGAGTAACCTCAGTTAACTCTGGAAGCAGCTTTGCTTCATCATTAGTGTTCTGGCTTACAGAAGAGGAGAGCAAAGGCATGCTTGATCCCATATTCTAGAAGTGAGGGAAACAAGGGAATCTTGACAATCCTACCACCATATCACTACCATAAGAGTTCGATGATACCACCCGTTACAAAGCAAAGGTAACTCAGTAACTTTCACAGCGTCATCGATATTAGACCCTTACCAGAGAGACTGAATTCAAATGCAAAGCTAAACGCTAGGTATGATCTAGGGAACTAAACCAAACAATTACTTTTAATTAATGCTGGGGGAAAAAGGGTCTCCGAAGTGTTGGAAAACAGTAAGGATATGCAAAACGCTGTCATTATGAGAAGGGTTGCTTCTATATTTAGATTTATCTTGTTCTGCAACCATCTATTTTGTATCTGGTTTTTACTGCAGCTTAGCTGCTATTCATATGAGTCATTTTAATTTAATAGATCATATCTAGAGAGCTTTACTTGGACATTCCATGAATCAAAAGAAAAAAACAAATCATCAAACCTGGTAGGATTTTTTCCTAAATACAATCTGATCAAAAACAAATTAAGACCTCAGGGCTTGAACTAACATAGCTAAGAGTATTTTACATAGCTAAGACTATTTTTTCCTTTCTTTAGATGAGGCTGAGACTTACAAAAGAAACCCATGAGAGTCTATTATAAATCAGAATGCTACAAGTGAACCATGACATTCCAAATAAGGTCTTACTGGCATAGAGGACTAAAATGTGTCAACATTTAAAAGTCCTTTCTCAGCAATTTCTCTTGAGATGCAAATTCTGTTTTATAACAGGATTCTAAGTTTTCCCCAGAATCTTACTATCTCCACAGCTAATGATTTTTTCATGTAACTAAAGCTCTCAAGTCCCACAATACATCTTCTCCTTATATAGTACCTGGGTTCTGTTACAATCGGCTCAACTGCTGGCCAGATTAGCTCATGTTTTTTATCAACTGCACGCTTGGTCAGAACTGATTTACATCCCCCTTCCCTGCTCCTCTTCAGTGGCTGTTCAGATTTTTTCCAGCTACTCTAGAAAAATATAACCTATTTTAGTAAAACTGGTAGAGTTAACTGATAGCAAAGAAAACACCCCAGTGTGTTCTGGAAATTTAAGGGAAGTGGCATCTGAAATTCTGGCTTCGTGACCTAATTAAAATATAAGAACTTGATGCAGCCTATTAAGTATTACAACTAAAAGTGACCTTAATAATGAGTTTCCAAAATCTGAACTATTAGGTTTTTACCACATTTCAAACGCAATAACACATTTTAGGGGGTATTTAAACCTGCTTCTAGCTGCAAGATGCTTTGAATGGTTCAGAAGTTGCCCAGTTAATCAAGAGAGGAGAAAGTTTTCTTGATATTGCTCTCCTGCTACCTCTCCTGGCAGCTGAATGGAAAAGCACACAGCTGAAACAAGGACTTGGTAATTCTACCTCAGTGTTAAGGCAAAAGTAGTCATTGTAAACCCATTTCATACAGAAGAAACTGAAAAGAAGTTAGCTTTGTGTAGGTAAGAGAGGAAAGACAGACCACAAACCTTTAATATGATGCCAACACTTGTTTCCCTGTCCTCTCATTGAGTTTCAGAGTATCACAGCCTTACACTGCAATGCAACCAGACAACTTCACAAAGTAGGGAAACAAGGGAGAAGAGTCGCTGCCCTTCAATCTATATTTCCTGGAGTAAGGGGATACTAAAAGCCCTTCCATTATACTTTATCTCAGTTCCCTGCTGCAATGGAGCAGGTTAAAGCACCCATTGTGCTCTCAGAGCAGTGCTTTGAGCTCCTTCCCAGATCTTGACCCTGGCACAAAGATTTAGGGGGCTCTAAAGAAGTGCAAACATGGGACTGCAGAGTCAGTGCTGTATCAACAGCAGGAAACAGAGAGAGTTCCTGCTAAAGCCCCTTCTTGGCTGCAGGCCATATCACTGGCCAAGCCATATGGGAATGTCCGGTTACATGACTTGCTTATGGATGGGTCAGCTCAAATCCTACAGGACAAAATTTCATCCTCCTTCCCTCCTTTACCACTCTGTTGTTTGTCAGGAATGCTATTTCATCAGTAGGATTAATTATTGCAAGTAAATAACCTCACTGCTTTGGAAATCTCTGGGTTAGCTACCATGAAAAACAAAGGTAGATGGCCTGAGAAATTAGTAACCATCTGGGACAACTTCCTCTAGAGCAATTTCAATTAGGTGATGTGGCTTTTAGGAACGGGCTGCAGATACTCCTGCACCTCTATTAACCCCAATTAAGCCATCTTCTCAGCAGGGTAGTTTAGCCCACATACATTTCCACATTAACACAGGTTATGCAGCTGCCCATAGCACTCAGACCATCTTGGGCATTCTAACACATGCACACTGTCACAGAGATGATTTCAGCAGTAGTCTTTTGAGTAGTTTTTGAGTATCATTGCTAGTAGAAAGGAGCCCAGTCTGTGTTTGAGAGGTTGAGCATGGCACAGTTTGGGGGTTTTTTTCATCTTTCACTGCGAATACAGTGTCTACTCCCTCACCTGATCTTAGCCTCTGAGGAAAAAATTAAAAAGAGTAAGGGGGCTTCATAAATCATAAAGACTTTTCTTTTGTCATTTAATGCTTACATGATCCAAAAAATAAAGTTTAATACTGAGTGCCACAGTCTGTGTGGTAAGAGGGAGGTTACCTGCACCTTGCCAGTGACTGCATGCATCCCTTGCAGTGTCATATCCCTCGTCTACTGGGCAACATTGCAGTTGTCTCCCACCAGTGTCAGGATGCCAGATTCAATTAGGCCTGGCACTCATTTTCTCCCTTTGGGACTTTATGGCTCAGATAGAATAACATTTTTAAAAATAAAACTTTAGTTTTTTTAAAAATAAAAATATATTACTCACATAACTAAATAAACAAGTAAACAAATCCCATCAGCCAAACAGCTTTTATAGAACCAAAAGTCATCCTATCTCAACACTGAACATCATAAAATTAACCAAAGCAAGACTAAGTTTTTAACTAAGGTGTCTGCCACTTACTTGGTTCCCTCATATCACTTTTTGAACAAATGCCCCCTCTGTCTAAGGCAATAAACAGTTTAGAAACTGAATGGATTACTTTTTTCTTCTTTCCCTTTCCTCACTCATGAGCCTGTTCATGTTCATCACTGCCTCTTAACAAGCCTTAAATCTTGGTGGAGATTTTGTTCCTTTTTAGCTAACAAGGCATATCTACCCATTCATTAAACACCTTAGTAACTGTAAAATACACGATAACTATAAATTAGTACAAAGTAACTCCACACCATGATATCTGAAAATGTCCAGAATCTTGACTTAAAGCCATCACAAAATACTAGTCAGTGTCCTCACTGTTTTCATTTGGTAGGACCAAGATAGTAACAGTGTTATTTTTATTAACACAAAGGCATTTGCAAACAAAGGAAACTCACTTGAAATTAGATGTACTGTTTTTGTGGAAACAGAAATAATCTGTGGAGTTACATATGAGTCTTACCAATTAGATGTCCACTTAAGATACTTGTTTGAGGCAGTAAAAGTCCAAGAATCATCCAGGTGCACACACTGTATGTTCTCTCCTCAAGGGCAAAACATAACTTGCACTGAATGCAACATACCTGAGCTTCATTTGTGCATCCAGTCCTCAGAAGTAGAAGACATGAACCCTCATGCTCATATGTAATTTAAGCTGCTGTCTTTCAACCTCTTAGATTTGTCAGTCTCTTGAATTTTTATGTAATAGTGAAAATTTTCGTTTCTGTGACCTGGAGCAATTCCATATTGAACTTTGGATATAGTGTATGTGAGTCTGCTTGACTTTAACAAATTCTTCGGAATTTAGAAGTCCTCCCCATTGAACTTTTGAGGCTGAAAATGCCAATTTAACAAATTCTGGATCCACTTGTTGGTTCACACTGCCTTTCTTTCCAGTTCTTTCTAGTTCCACCCAGTTTTTACTTCTGAACTTAATTAAGAATGCTCCCAATTATTCAGTAGTTTTGTTTCTTTTATTGTGCTTTGCTTTGCTAATCTAATTGAAAGAGATATTATTTAGTTAGAGTCAAGAAGAAAGAATTGAAAAATCGAAGCTTTGTATAAAAAAATGCGTCAAAATGAAATCTTTCAGCTCTGAAGCAGTCTCTGTAGTTCTTCTGTTTTGTTTCAGAAAACATTCCCAAAGCTTCACAAGACTTTTAAAGATCTCCTACAAAGCATGAAGCATTAATCTTTAATATTAAAGCTGCTACAACTGAAATTCTAGTCTTCTAACAACTTTTGAGTGTTTCTGTTTTGGAAGAAAGAATAATCTTGTGGTAAAGGCACTGGAAGAAGAAGAAAAATCTCCCAATTCAGTAACCAGTGTCATCAAAAAGTTTTTGTATGATCTTTGACAACCCAGACTGACTTGTTTCTGTTTATTAAAATAAATATTAAAAATGGGAATAGCAACATTTCTCAGTGATGTTGTAGAAGAAGGCATAATGAGTACAAGATGCCTGTACAGGAGTCATGAACTGAAAACACCCCATGTATTTACCAAGGACTATCTAAGTCCCGGTAGGCATAACATAGCTAAAGGCTTCAAAAGAAACTTTGTGTGACAGACTATCTGAAATAGTTTCACCTAGGACAGAGCTCATATGGACTACTCCACTTGGGGGAATAGTGGAAAAAGAAGGAAAACTTGATTTTGTAAATAATGGGTTTTGGAGAGCAAAAAATGGCATGTAATATACATCCAGAAAGCAGTAAAAGGAGTCGTCTAAAGCATATTGGAGATGGCCATTCTGTTGCTGGCAATGAGGAATAGGGCGTGGTACAAGCCATGCAAACCTTGCCGGGGTCCTTGTCTACGGGACATTGCTGAATTGTGCAAAATGACACCTTTACTGCTCTTGGGACTGGAGTTAAAGACAGAGACAGCACTGCTAAACCTGCCTATGCTGCCATCCTACCACAAGGACAGTGCATCTCTGCCTACACCACAGTTGCCCTCTGGCTTAACTTCAGCTGTCTACAAGTCAGGATTCTATCTAGAGGACACAACCATCTCTGGAAGACTGAATGAACTGCCCCTTGGTGATTCCAAGCTGAATAGTTGCGTGATACAGTCCAAAACCTTATTGGTATGCTTACTCTTCAGTTTGTTTGTGTCTTTATTCAAAACATAGTATCTGCAAAAGGACATCTCTCTCTGCAAAGAGCATGGAGTTGTCCCAGGTTTCCCACAGGAAAGTCAGATGTCCTTCTAGGTTTCGTCACTAGATTTCAATAACTTTTTCAAAACTCCCCTTCAAAAATGTGATGGAATTTTCATTTGGTCTGTAAGTTTTCTATTCGAATTTGAAATTATTTTGTATAGATAATACATTCCACTTCTGTTACATGAACCATCTAACCATAAGATGAGAAATACATTAATATTTCCTCTATTTCCTGGTTTTATTTTAAATACGTACACTCAGGACATATTACAATTAAAAAAATGTATGCATACTGTCTATATACCTTTCTATTTATATTTATAACCAGATACTGTACATAGTTTTACCTGCCCCTGTAGCCATATACACACACATGAACTATCACTTACTCTGCTTTGAAGAATGCTCAGCATGATGGGACAGTCATTCTGATCAGCATTCCTAGACACTAACACATTAATAAGATGTGGGTGGCTGGAGTTGGGAGCAGTAAAGAACTGCACTGCTTATTTCCTACAGTTAAGTGAGCTCTTCTGATTTAACTTCTGCTTTCAAAAAAAAATAACCAATTCTTTTGGTTCCCATTTCAATAAACCACAAATATTAAAATTAAATATGTAACCTAAAGAATAATAACTTTTGCTTAATGGTCAAACTGTCAAACCTGCCTAAATAAAGGAATCAGTTTTAAAGTCTCTGCAAACACTAGGTTTAAATTATTTTCAAGACCTATAAAGAGACAACAGAAAACATAAACAGCTTGAATTGTTTAAAAAGTGTGTTCCCTCTAATTAAATAAGAAACATCTGTCTTGGGATTTTGGAAGTGGATACAATCTATCCACATTGTGCCTAAATCGGTTTGCATCTAGCTTCAGCATTCTGAAACAAAATTCTTGCTTTCTGAATAGAATTAAATAAGCATGCCACACGAGGCACTTCATCCATCTAAGAGCCAGAAATCCCCTCGTTGAAAATGCCAGCAAAGACTACAAATCCATGGTTCAGAGAAGCGTGAGACAAGGCTTTGGGGCTTTGCCTTCTGAACATGCAAAAGCATTTTCCAAAGCAGGAATCTGCCACAAATACCTTTTATTAAAGAAGAAGAAGACGAAAAAAAGGGAGTTATTAAGATGAACTACTGATCCTGGAGGTCACAATCCCGTTATTTCTCTGGGGACCATTAAACCCTTCCCTGCAAGAGCACACGCATTCAGACTCCCAGGAGCGGGATTTGTATCCGAGTGCAGATACTCGGATCAAAGCGACCCAAGTCCAGGGATCGCGGAGGAGCCGTGGGGTCCCGGGCACGGCAGCGCGACACTCGCTGTCCCGCACTTACTGGTGTTGTCGAAGGGGATCTGCCTGCACCGGGCGGCGGGCCAGGCGCAATAATACACCGCTCCTCCTTCCACGATGTCTGGCTGAGTGGTGTTGGCTTTGGGAGCTCCCACCAGGACACTGACCCTGCGGAACACAGGGGAGGTCACCGGGGCGATCGGGACAGGCGGGCGATGGGCGCTGTCACCCCGCGGGCGCGACGCCGCCGTTCGCCCGCCGCCTTCCCACAGCGTTCCCCGGGCCCCGGGGCGGCGCGGCCCCGCCACCCCCGGCGGCGGCACTCACGTGCTGGGGTCGGGGATGTAGAAGTCCACCGAGTACCCGAAGTAGCTGCCCGGGGGCCCGCTGTACACCGTCAGCTTCTCCTCGTCCAAGTTGAAAGCCACCAGCGCCGGCGCCCAGAGCAGCGCTGACAGGAGGAGCAGCGGGTGCTGCCAGCGGCGGGGCCGCCCGCGGCTGAGGGGCAGCATCCTCGCCGCCTCCGCGGCCGGCTCCCGCTGGCGCAGCGGAGCGCAGTTGTGCGGCGGCCGTGCGGTGCGGTGCGATGCGGAGCGGGGCGGAGAGGTGCGGAGCGGGGCGGAGAGGTGCGGTCCGGCCGCCGCCGTGCGCGGGCGGGGGGCGGCGCGGGAGGCTCGGCCCCGCTCGGCCCCGCTCGCCCCCCAGGGGAGGCGCGCTCGGGCGCCCCCTGGCGGCCCGCGGGCGGCGGCGGGGCAGGGCCGCTCGCCCCGCGCTGAACGCGGCACCGGGAGGTTCCGCCGGGGAATCCGCGGCAAACGGCGCCTAAGCAGGACAGCCCGCGAGTGCCCAGCAGACATCGATGGCTGCCCTGGGACGGTCGTGTTCGCGGGGGGAGATGTCGGAGTGTGGGCTGCTGGTTTCGAGTTGAATTTCTCTCGACTTGCATCATTTTCAAGGGTTTGACTTGAAGAGCCTGATGCTTGAAAATCTCTTTTAGGAAACTGAAGTGCATTGAAAAAAAATGTAAACGTGCATTAGATTGTTATTTGGTTGCTCGGCATGGCCATTATTAAATAGAAAACAAAGAACCCTAGCAACGAAAAAAACCCCTTCTAACCAGAGAAGAGATGCAGAGCCGGGCACGGAGTTCAGAACACGATAGAAGATGCAATTCCTCTGCTGCTCTCCAAGTTTCCCCGTGAGTGCCTGGCTACGTGAAGCTTTAATGAGCTGAAGGGGACACCTCGCACTGGCGCAGGTGTCGTGCCGCTTTTCCCACAGAAATAATAAATTGAACGTGACACATAAAGGGAACGGTGCTTCTAGAAAGCTCCTCTAGTAATTTCTTTGTAAAAGCAATTAAAAAGGATGGAGCTGTATAATTCCTGTTTTGAACAGTTCTGCCCCTGCAAGCTCCACAACAGAGTTTTAACTGGCTTTGTTAAGATTGTATAGAAAAACCTGACTGTCTGAAATGCTCCCTTCCCCTATGAAGTAAGTGTGGCATCACACCCACATCTTGAGGGGACAGCATCATTAATATCTTTTGCTGGCCAACGCAAAGGTATGAAGAAAAGGAGAAACATTTTATTTTCCATGTAATCAGCTCTGAATAAGGAAAAATAATTGTTTTTCAGCATTTATAAAGCAGATATGTCCAAAACAGAATCAGAGAAAAGATCAAAAGAAGAGAGAACTCATTATAAACATGGTACATTAGATCTACCTATGAAAGCAGTTGAGAGCAGTTGGTTTTGTTGTGAGGTTCTGGTTACTTTACTTTTGTGTTTGTTTTATTTTAAGTGCTTTATGGCAAGATTATTCAGATAAGACTGACATTCCTTTTCACAAAAATAGAACTGTGTGTTTATTTCCAGCATTAACTGTGTGACCCTTAGCTGGCCCCACAGGCTTGTAATATCCCTTAATTCTGCTTGCCTTATATTTATGCCAAATTTATTTGCTAAATAGTGAAATGGCACGGTTGACACTATTATTTTACATTGTACAAGTATCTCTTAGAGATCTTAGCACCAGTAGTATATTCAGAAGTGAGGTACGCCTGAATGACTACAGGATTAACACCTACTCTTAAAAACCATGCAGTTTTAAGGCAACTGAAAGCATTTAGAAGTTGTGTTGCCTTATGGTAAATAATGATGATGATATTAATAATAGGATAAAATAATAATAACAATAATAATAATAATGATAATAATAATAATGCTCCTTTTAAGCATAGCATTCAATTCCGAGGCTGAGTGTCATGTAGTTTCTGGGGCTCAGAGAACAGCTCAGACTGCAGTTCAGAGCACTGGTACTCTGTAGTGAGAAGGCAGCACATTTTGGTGCTGTAGCCAGCTTGTACTGATCCATCCAAAACAGTTAAAATTCAGTAATTAACACAGTTGGAGATAGGTGAGTGTTCACACGAATGAAGCTGAGGAGGCATAAGCAAGCACACAGACAGGTCTCATATGGTCCCCTTGTGCCTGCCTTTCAGTTAGAAATACATGTCACCAAACCTGGTTGTTTCCAGCTAAATTTAAAAAAAAAGTGCTTCAAATGGCTATCAGTACTAAAACCTCAAGAAAGGCAGGGCAGCATGAAAAGAAGGAACTCTCTCCCAAGACCCTTCTACCCTCAAAGTGTTAACCTACAGCAGTACACTACATCCTCCCCCCTCATTCACCTTTTTCCTTTTTCTTTCTATAAAATAGAGACATATGCATGCAGGATATTCCAAATCAATTCAGAGATAAACCAAAATAACATAATTTATGTTTCTAAGGATTTGCAGTGTTTCCCTAAACAAGCTAGACCTGTTCTGATCACTAGAAGCTTATTTCCTATCTTACTTTCTTTGGACTTAAAAATGTTTGAAGTGCACATTGATCTGCACTGCCTAAGAGATAAGCAGCTCCCCCAGTTGCTGGTAGACTGAAGCTTGCACTTTAGCATACATGTGATCTGATACATTAACTCCTTTGAATATCTAACTAAAAAGTCTTAATAGATTCTAGAACCACACCTAGAGCCAGGACAGAGAGCTTTTATAAGAACATTTAGCCAAGAGTCTAAAAATCATTATCTACTTTACAGAATAAATAGAAGGTCAGATGTGAGATTAAGCAAATTATGAAAAAAAAAGTAAGATTTAGAGTGTGAATTTCTACAGCTATTATTATGTACAGTTGGTGATGTTAGTATGTCATTAGGGCGTTTCCAATCTTAAAAACAGATGAGTCCAATCTTCTGTGGAAAGTTTTGCTGAGGCAAAACTTGATAATTTGTAGGAGGTTCCATTATCGGAGCTTTAAAGTTATTTACCCAATTATTTAGTAATGAACCTGCTGGCAGAGGAACACGTATTTCAAAGAATCATATGGGCTTTTAACATAAATCAAAATTAGTGTCAATTTTACTGTTAAATCTTTTCAAAATATGGCAGCACAGAACGTGAAATGTCCGATTCCCACAGGAAAACTTACCTTTCCTTTCAATTTCGTTTTGTTTCTGTGGGCCAGAAGCCTTCTCTTGAACTGTAGTTGGAGCAACTACATAGACAGTACTTTGTATTGATTGTTGTGTAGGAAGGGGATAAAACGAGTATGTGACCATGCATTACAATGAAAGTGAGTCTGTGGGATCTGAATCCAGGATGACATGCTGACAAAAGATGTTCAGCATTCCTCTTTGAATCTTACCTTTGTGAACATCGCCCAAATTAAAAATCTTAGCAGAAGTAATTCCTACACATAAAGCATTAAAGCTTATTTTAAATTGAGCAGATTAAATCATCTATCAATCAAAGCATATAGTTTACAGAGAAATCAGTTTATTTTCAAGAGATCTCCTGGAAATACCGATTTTTCATTAGTTATAGGCACTAACTAGTTCCATCACACAAAATCAACATAAAATGGAGTCTAATGAGCCAATCTAGCATGCTGGTGAAAGCAGAGACTTTGAGTGTGAGACCCCAAAGAATGGGATGCTGCAGAGGAAGCTGTGGATGCACTGTTGCCCCTGCACCTCTGGCTATCCTCAGCAGCAGAGCTGGCACAGCTGCAGGAAGCTGAAGGTGCCCTCTGGAACATGCTGGATGATGTTTTGTGCTGAGCAGCCTTGCTTGCAAGTAGGAGGATCCAGAGTAGCTGGCCACATCCTGACTGCAAACACTCATCTAGCTGAGCAGCAAATGAGTGCATTGCACGAAGGGAGGTTCTTGTTCCTGCCTGGGAACTGATGTGTAGACACAGCCATTCCTCTCCCACAATGGATTTTGGCTCCCACACTTCCCTGATCCATCAAGACCCATCTTGGGCTTCTTTGACCTAAACTCACCCAGACAAGAACTGAAGAGATAAGAGGAAGCAGACAGAACCAGGTAAATATAAATTGTAACTGTCTGAAGGAACAAAACTTCAACAAAAGTATCCAAAACCCAAAATGCCCGGCATGTACTTAAGTGATTCACTGTTTTAAAGGGCCCTTTGTAGGTATTCTGACAAGGATATTTTTATTTGGGTTTGTACTGGATGCTTGCGTTTAACTGCTAAGACTTCAACAAAGCAAATATGCATTTGTTAGCCTTCAAATATAACTCATCTGGGCTAATATGAAGCACTAGAAGTAGCCTTTCCATTATTTACTTAGATAACTTATTTGTAGCTGTGTGACTTGAACCTCAGTATACACTGAAGTGGAAACTTCTTTTACTATTACTATTACCCAGCAGTTGACCCCAGGACCCTTTCCCCTCACCTCTTTTTTATGAAAGTGAATTTAGAGCAAAAAGACACCAACATGTACCTGAACAATTTTCTGTCTCAAAGGATTTTGAGACATGGGAAGGAAAAGCCAGTTTTCCAATTGTCCAATGCCCTGCTAACGGCACCATGTTGTCAGCTAGGGCAGTAGTTGTCTCCCAGAAGACACTGACCTTTCCTTGGCAATTAAAATTGAACAGCTCTGCAACACATAAAACCCCCTAGAGTATTAATCAAAACGTCATTTAACTGCATATTTAGCTCACACGCTTTCTTACAGTTAACATTATCAATTTGCTCTGGTTACTTAAGAGCATGTATTTAATCCCATAGAGTGCTCTGATTTTATTAACCAACTTCAGTTTGCAAACTGTAATATATACTCACACACATAGGCAGTACTTAGAGCAGAACAACCTGTATATAGGTTTCCAGACATTTTTCTATGAAAGAAAATCAAATGTAGCAAACATTAATGTCCTGCCTGTTTTAAGTCTGCCATCTAAATAACCACATTCTTTTAGGGGACAAAAAGTGAATTTCTATAAAGGCAGAATCTCTCTCATCCTGCTCATCACAGAAGAAAGGCCAGAAAGGTTCACTTGGCTGAGGCTCTCAGATGAGCTGCCTAAATGTCATAAAGCACTGTTAATTACCCTCTGTAATCCAAAAATAAGTGAAGTAAAACAGAATCCAGTCCTCTAACAACTAGGCAAGTATGAAGGAAAAAGGATACAGGAATGAGAGTTCTTATATCACACCATCACCAGCTAATGTCTGTAGAATACAGCAGAAGTTTTAATCCAGACTAATGCCTAAAGACAGATCTCACATCAGCTGGGTTTCTAATTTTTTTTTTCCTGTGAGATAGAACACCAATTTTATGAGAGTGGGCTAGTAAAAAAGATGCATATTCTAAGGGATTCAAGCTATGATTCAGTACAAAATCTGGTGAGAGATACTGTAGTACAAGCCAAGGACATACACCAGAATTCAAGAAAAAGAGCAAGAAAAGTGAATTTTCCCCTTCTAAGGTGTCAGTGGAAGTCAAATGACACTTATCTTAGATGTGCAAAACCAGCTAAAACAAATACGTATCAAGCTTGAGTATTTTTTGAAAAGTTCCACACTTGACAAGCAGAGTCTCTTAATTTATTTAAATTTTTCAGCAGTAATACCACTGTTGCACAAGTTTTTCATGTCAAGCCCACGCTGCAAGACAGAATACTTGTGTTCTAAGTGAAGTGAGTCCTAAGATAAATTAAGGAATCTTTTCAAATCACTGTTATCTGCAAAGGAATTACTATTTTTCAGAAAAAGAAATGTAACAAAAATATTCTCTTAATACTAAGATGCTCTGCTCTCAGGCTGCAATAAGGAATGGTCATGGTAATTCCGGAAGTTATGAAATTACCATTTGGTGTGCGCTTTTTCTACCCCAAGATATGTTCAACTTGAAAGCTGACATTTCTAAACCAGTGATCCCTTTCCATTACCTCAGAGAAGCAGCAAACAAGTCCAAGTAAACCAAACTTTAAATAATATATGATTGAAGGAAAAGATTTTATTTTAGGGCTAAGAAGTTGATAATAAATAAAGGAATATAATAATGTAATAACAGATGTTCTCATGCACTTAACACATACAGTAATGCTGGCTTACACTGCTGTTTGGACAAATTAAGAAGAGGTATTTGGCAATATTGTAAGTTTTGAATAGTTTAAAGATTATAGAACAAGAAATTCTTCCTGCTGTTTTTACATTTCTTTTATACAAATTCAAATAAATATTAATATATCTATTTTCCCTCAGATTTTCTGTTCACTTTTAACATGCCCAATAACTAAGCCACAGTAATATACAACTGCCAAGAAAGAGTATTTAAGAATTATACTTATTCCTAAAAATGTATCATATTTATGTCACATTGTGCAAGCTCTTTAGGTAAAATTAGATTTTAGGAAAAACTGCAGAAAATTTAAACTTATTAAAACATATCCAGTGCAAAGGCCAGTCTAGTCCACACGTTATGGTACTGTAATGTAAGCTAATAAGATTTAAATAATAAAACATGCCTATATGATTCTGAGAAAGCTGAATATGTTTCATGTTTTAAAGATCTGACATCTAATATGCAGATTCTGCAATATCAGAATTTTTCAAATCTTCATGAGATGGCAAAATAACGGTAAGACTTTATAGGTAGGCTTTTTTTTTAGGATAACTCACATTAACAGTACTACAGTGGCCAAAAAAGACAAACTATTATAATAGAAATCAATCTGATTAAAAAATTAAATATTCCAATTAACACTGAAAAAGTGTTTGTAATCATTATTTACAATTCCTCAATGATACCAGTGTATAACTCCACACAGTCAAAGTATACCACTCCCCAAGCCAATTCCAATTCCGTATCCCCCTGGGAGGATCCGAGGGCTGGACGTTGTTCATGGACAACACATCAGTTCAGGGAAGGAGATCGGTCTGTGGTCCAGAGCAGTTCTATGTAGGGCCATTTGGTCTGCAAGCAGCGTTTCACGGGAGTGTCATCTGTCTGCAGCATGGGCTCTTCAAAGCCCATGACAACTGCTGTGCCTTCTACATACATGACCTGTCAAAGTAAACCCAGCTCTGTCAGCCTGCTCAAAAACTGAAATATGAGATGATTATTTTCACCAGATAGTGAAGTTTTACATACTATTTTTTAAATGAAATGGAAGTATGAAATCCAAAAACCCTAATCTTTGAATGCTTTTGCTTACATTCTGGGGTATGGAACCACTGGAGATTTTACAGGGGTAATTTTAAGGACTTAACGACTTAACTACAAGGTATTCCAAAGACTGAGTAGATATATTTTCTGGAAGAAGTCTTACTTAAGTCATTCTTGTTCCTTATATCTCTTAATACCTTACAATCTTTTAATCTAAATTCTTCTTCAGGAACTTAGAAGAAGTCATATTGTGTCTGGCATACCCCTTTTATCAAGATTGTTGAATTTGAAACAGGTCATCTTTGTTTCCTAAATAAATAGCTAAAAAAAAATACAGATTTTTTGATGCAAGCCTGGACTACTAAAAAATTCACAAAAAATTCTGAACAACCTAATTTAGATATAGAGTTACTTCTAGAAGTTGCACTTCGTGTATATTACATCTCCACTGTCCCTTACAGTTCAGACTCCCCTGTATGACAGGTAGGTGCAACAAGTGCATTTTCAAAATGAAGAGTTTCAAAGACATGGTCTAGCCAAGCAATCTAGTATAGTACCTCAAATACGATTAGGAGCACAAAGAAGTTTCCAATTCCAAATATAGAATTTTGGAAGAAAATTATCAAAATAATAGCTTTGCAAAAAAGTCTGTTTCAAGTTGTAGTATTTTGCCCGTAACTATATTCAGTTTTGCCTAGTGACTGTTATTAGGGCTTAATTGTAAATCTTACCTTTTCATTATAATTAGATTGCTTCAGTCCATTGTAATGGTAAACAGTAAATGACTCTGAAACCCTGGAGTCCTAATAGAAAGAAGACAGTTAATTTCATGTGGCATCCATTGTGCTTTGATTCTCTTCTCTTTACAATTAGACAGATGCATTCAAACAGGAAGACTGAAGAAAACTGTTAAAAAGCACTATTTCTTTTAGGTGACAAAATCTTCATTTTACCTTTTTTATCACAAATAAAAAAAATCAAATGTCAGTAAATTAATGAGCAATGCCCCAAAGAGCAAGTCATGATTTTCTGTGTTTACCTGGACACTCTGAACCACAACTTCAGTACTGATCACGGAGAAGCCATCCTAATTTTTAATGTCAGACACCTTATGCAGTACTCACATGCATGCTTATTTATGGTGGTTTGGATGCCACAAAGTATTTTTCTAGCCCTCCATCTGAAAGCTAAAAAGCTCCCATGCCTGTCTAAGTAAACTAATTTTGAAGGCACTGGTTCTGCTGAGGTCCAGTGCAAAGGTACTGGCTCTTGGTGATCTTTACCATTCCAGGTGTTTAAATGCTGTAGTCCCAAGAGGAATGAAAGCTTTGGATTTTACTGAACCATGAAACACAAATCAGGTCTACTATCAGCTCTTTTATGCCTACTGGACTAGGCTCTGAGCAAAAGCTTCTCTCTTTTTTAAGCTCATGGAAGTAAAGGCTGGAACGAGAATAAATCTGCTCAGGTTACAGTATATCAATCAGATTACAAAAACCCTCATTCATTTTCCTACTCTTGAATGATTCACAAACTCTATCTCTCTATGGGTCTCTCACAGCCATCCAGGCTATTCAGTGGAGGGAGGGTGGTGAAAAGGAAGATAAGAGGTTCTGCTTACAGAAGTTGCTTCACAGAGATAAATAAAATTAAGTCTTCCTGGAAAGGAAAGAGGACACATTCATTTCCCTAACGAAGTTATGCTCACCCAGAAGGGAAAAAAATGCTGTTTCTCAGTCTCTGTCTCATGGAAGTCAAGAATTTTGCGCAGTTATTGCTTCCAAAAAGAAAAAAAAAGAAGGGCTAGCAGGGAATTCAGGAATCCCCCTCTGCGTCCCACCTCTTAGGTCACTGCCCTAAGTAGTAAGGCATCAGGCTGAATAGCTTTGAATAATTGTATTTTAAGCCAACAGCTTTCAGAAGGAAAGCTGAGATACTTTCCTGCTTTTGAGGTGGACTTGAGTACTCTCTAGGAGAATAAGAATAGGGGTTTGAACATTCTCAGTGAAGGAATTGAATCTGCATCTCCCAAGTCCTAACTATATGTTCAAATTTTAACATCAACAATTCCAACCACCACTGGTATCTGCTATTTCCTCACAGTATTTGAAAGAAAGAAATTAGTTCTTCATTTCTGCAGAATTTCACTTTTCGGAAGGAAAAAAATTTAGTGAGCAAGGTGTTAATAAGGGCTACCTGATCCACAGAGTACAGACAGACTGAAAAAAAATGGATACTGGAAGATTCCAGTCCAAAACATGCTGATTGCTCAAAAGCACCCATAAGGCAATAAGAATATCCATGCTTTTTACTGTAGCCAGTGAAGGTTTAACAGGACAGGAAAAACTGAGTGGTAGGAAATCACATGTAGCAGGGAATTAGCACTTGACAGAAAGGCATGACTTGGTGGCTCCAACTTTACAGGAGGCAGAATCACCAAGGTGCCCAAGGCAGGGTTGTGCCCATGACTGCACTATGCTTTGCTCTCCAGCTTCCCTTCTTCAGTCAATGATGCCCTTATGACAGGCAAGAGAGGCAGCAGCCCCATACAATGGTCTTTTCTCCTCCACCTCCCTATGGCCCATGGTACTGGACAGTTTAGGCACAGCCAATTATGGAGGATGTTCTTTGGTATTCTGAACTTCAATCTAAGCATCTGGGGCCTAAAATGAAGCAGTGGAGTCTTCCAGATTTGCAAATGTAATATAACTGTAAGAAATAAATTATATTCAATATATGAACATTGTATGAACATTTCTGTATGAACAAATGAAAGGAAGAAGAAACAGTTGGCAAAAATACAATGCAGATGTAATTCTAAAAGGCGAGAGAAAATGAACACTAACTCCTCTTTCTCTTCCTCCAGATCATTAAATTCTCTGAATGATATATTCAGTCTCTACCATCTTTGGCAGTGCAATTCTAGTGTCTTCTGACTGACCAGAATGTTTCATAGTACATATTGCTATACCTAGTGCTGTACAATCCTAACAAAAAGAATCTTGCTGAAGGCACTTAAACCCATCAGTTTCACATTTCCTCAACTGCAAAAATTAAGCCACATAGTTTCAGTGAAGAAGTACTCCTCTCAGCTCCTCTCATGCTTCCATCAGCCTATCCCTCCATCCCCAGGTAAAACTGCTCTCTTATCCCAATACAACCATGTGCACGGCCATGGAACAAGCGCCCACACACCTGCAAAGAGAGCTCTTATCCAGACCAGCTCCCTGTTCTGGTTTACCAGAAATCTGTTTAAAGAGGGTCCTGGTGGCAGGGAGGTAGTGTGAGAGCAGGGAAATGTGATCCAAGGCAAAGGGACAGCAGTGCTAGACCTGCCTCTCAGCAGTGGTGCAGTGTTAAAGAATATATGGAACAGACTGAGAGTTTGAAAATAATTTTCTAATACCCCAACTTCCACATATGTTAAACCTACGTCTATCATGACTTTTTTGTCGAACTGTCAAAAATTTTACATGACCAAGAAATGTAAGTAAAAGTAGTTTGCAACCTTTTCCCATTTGCAAGCAACATTTTTAATATTGATAAAACCAGTATGGTCATTTTTTCTCAGAAAAACCAAACTCAGACGAACTTTCTGAGTAAGGAAACAATTCAATGTCATATGCAAAATGATTACATATTTCCTGAAGTTAAATTCAGAACAATAGAGTTTCCTTCCAGTGTAAAGCTAACAAAGTCATGGACATGTTACAGAAAACAGAAGTCTGCCATTTGTGGTGGAATACAGAAGTTATCTGCTGATCAGCTGAGTTGAATGAAGGCAATACTTATTAAAAATTACTCTTGTGATATTCATGAAAGTTTTTTATGAATCTCAAAGACAGACAGAATAGACAATGCTCTGCAGCAATAAAGCTATATTGATTACCTGCTCAGGGAAAAACTCTTGCAGAAAGGGACCCAGTAGTATGATGCCCAGCCCTTCTGGGTCTAATTTGGTCTTCATGAGGTTTACACTAAGATAAAAACATTGAATATAAAAGTATGAGTAAGACATTTTTATTCTTGCATGACTAAGTTATGCTGTGCTACCATAGTTCTGACTGCCAAGTATAGCAATACTATTCTATTTTTAATCGTAAGTGACAACTGCACCAGAATGGCATGTAAGTTGCCAAAACATGGTTATTTTTAAGTAAAAGTAATCTGTTATTTTAAATTAAATAAGTGATAATTCTGAAGGACCACCATATTTGGTAAAATAATTTGAAACCCATATAATCTAAAACCAGGTTTACAGCCCAAAAGGCATTTTGCTGTCCTGTAAGCATTCTTTAAAGATACAAAAACCAGTCATCTTTCAAATATAGCTCTATCACTGCCAAACAACCTGTTTTTAAACAGAGATTTGAAAACCTTCCAAGATTCTCTAAGTACGCTGAAATAAAATTAAATTTAACAGATACATTTCTTATTTACATCACGTACTCTGTATCAAAGAAGCCAGAACCAACAAACAATGGAAATACTAACAACACTAATCTGGAAGCCTTACTGCATGACTACAGTCTAATTTCAGGTCACTGCAAACAAGGCTCAATTATAAGACTATATATCTATTTAAGCAATATATTTCTACAGGCAGCAGATTGTATCTATTTGCATCTACCTAGCCCTCTGCTTGAGTTACAAGTTGTACCGTACACAAGAATGTCCTCATTGGGTCAAACCAACAGAGCGTCTTGCCCAGTATCCTGTTCCTGACACTGGTCAGTAGTGGATGCTTAGGATAGAGAACAACAGGGCAAACACATTCTTAGTTTACCCTCCCCACTTCCAGCAGTCTGCTGCTCAGACATCTTCAGTGACAGGCAGTATCTAAAATACAAAGATATATATTTTTCTTTCCATGCATGTGCCTAATTGGCTTTGAACTCATCTATATTTCTGGCTCTTAATAAACTCCACTCAGAATATTCGAATTAAACTATGGATTCTGGGAATAAGTGTCTTCTCTATTTCAAACCTGTCACCTGATTCAGTTTGATGACACCTCATTTTTGTATTGTGTGAAGCAATTAACAGTAATTCCTTATTTACTGTGTCAATTGTTGTCTATTTTTTCCACATCAAACAGTCCTAATCTAGCTTTTTCTTGCACTAATGGCATTCTGTATCTTTAATTAGCCTTGCTGCCTTCCTGATAGCTTTCTACAATATTCTTTTTCCAAGATGGAGTGAAAGATCAGGCATTTATACAATGACATAACTCCTATGGAGGAATCCCTCTCCACATGTCTGTCTATCACTGAGTTTAAATCTAGAGATTTGTTTCCTGACCAGTAATATCTAGCTCACAGACCAGTGTGTATGTGAAATCAGCATTTCTTTATACCCTGAGCAACCAACCTACATTTACTTTATTGACACTTCTCTGTTCCCATATCTTCTAGTAACTTCTGCTGCTCTTACACATTCTTTTGTTAACACCTCAAATACATTTGTATCAGCTACAATCCCTACAAATCCCTACTGTCAAATAATACAATTCACCGACTTAACATAAATTCCTGTAAAATTCCTCTATCTCCCTCCATTAAGAAAAAGTGACATTTTTATTCTTTGATCAATTCTTTATCTACAAAAAAATGCTCCTTTCTATTCCATGTTTACACATGAAATATATATATGTGAATTTTCCCTAGACTGGCCTTCAAATCCTTTTCTAAGTCCTATTGTTCGTTTGTCACATTTCTCATTCCTATACTGTTTGGTAACCTAAAATAGTTCAGCAATGTCATTCTGATGTTTCTTCAGGATTCTGTTTTTTTTTTTTTTACTTATTTTGACACTTCAGAATCTTAGTTATTCTGACCACCCATCAACAGCCTTAAGTGCGGAACCACTCTGTAATCTGCTCCAGTGATGAGAACTGCTCTCCACCACCTTCTCTGGGGAATATGAAGAACTCACTGCACTTTTCTAATTGACTTTGAATACTTTTAAAACATTGGGAATCATCTATCAGAACTACAAACCTGTTGCAAGCCTCTTGGTACTGATGGACTCAGAAGAATACTATTGGTTTTTGTTTAATAACTTTGCTCATTAGTCTACAGATTTTAACTCTGTTTTATATTGCATTTATATTTAACATTCCATAAATCCAGATTCTTCCCATTTTTTTTTAATGTATGCACTATGTTTTCCTTTCAGAAGACACACTCCTAGATGCATCTTTCTCATAGATGCCTCTTTTACTACTTAGCTTTTAACCACACCCCAGGTCTCTTTTGTTGGAGGCTGTGGGCAGAAGATGTTGTTTCCAAAGTCCTTTTGATTGTTGCACAAAAGCATTTTGACCTTTTAGCTACCACTTATGTTTCTTCTTCTTACATTACTTCCTTTCTTGGTCCTAACATAGAATTAGGAGTAAATTATTTTGATTCTTTTTGTTTCTCCCTGGACACACAGAGGATGTATTATGCAAATCTTAAGAGAGTGGCTCTGTTAAGATCCTTGGAAGAATTTTAAAATTCGTAACACTGTATGTGGTATCCTATAAACTATGCTAATTTATAATCTTTAAAGAAATTCACTACTCAAGTGAAATCACAACTGAGGATTTGCAACATACTGGACTTCAATCCTTCTATTTCTCATTCTCACTGCTCCCAAAGTACAAAATTTTGGCTATTTCAGTGGCTGTTTGAAACCTGCCCAAATTCTTGAAATGCTGCAATAGAGTTGCAAAAACATTGTGTTTGCAAACAGAACCAAAACAGGTAATTTTTAAAATGCACTTAAAATTATGCAATAAAATTAAAGCAAAGTATATACTCACTAAAGAAATACAACAACTGTTTAAAAATACAGCACCACAAGTTTTTAAATATGGCCAATGTACAAAATTCCATCAGTAAAGCAGAAGGGTAGATCTAATGAACTTGGATTGTGCTGTTTCAACTTCCTCTCCTTCAGCAAATCATTAACACCTTTCAGTACCACAGCAGAGCTACCGAACACGTGTGTGCTTGTGCTTCAGCCTGCCCAGTGCAAAGCCTGGCACCTGAACTGAAGAGGTTTTGAGTGTTGGGGTGATGGCCTTTGTGCTGTTATGGCTGAGAAGTGTGTCGGGACAGAAGCCTCCACTACTGGTCAAATCAACAGAGAGCATAAAATGTTTTAAGCAAGCTTAACCTACATTGATAGGTGTGCTCAAATTGGTGCCCTAAAGGGCATCAGACTGTCTTTAGAAACAGGCAAAACAAATGAGACACGTGGGTTCTCAGATATATTTACTAAAAGACTAGAAAATTTTACCAAAAACACATGCAATGGCATTCAATACTGGCTAAGTCACCTTGCTAATTCCTGTCTGCTCTACACAGTTTTCCCCTCTACAGTTCTAAAATTCTAATCAGGTCTTATTTTTATACATTCTGACATTCTGAGAAACTTAAAGCCTTGGATTAGATAATCACAAATTTAAATAGTACATTTGGAGGCAAGACCTTTAGTTTTCCTTAAGAACAAAGCAAAAAACCCTGTATGGAGTTTGAAATACGTTATTTGTACTTGAGTTCCACACCAAAAAGACAGAACATCTAGAACCCAAACAGAATAGGGTCTCAAGGTAATAGTATTAGGCAATATATTGATTTAAGAGGAGATGATTTAAGGCTGCATATTCCATGGTTTGATCATGGCTTTTCCATACAGCAGGTCTTTTGACTGGCTCTTCGTACATCAATTTGTATTTTGTGTGCCATGCACAATAAAATAGGGCAGGGCTATGACAAAAATGCCCTGAAAGACAAACGGCGAAATGGAAAAAACAGCTCAATGAAGAAAGAGGATTTCTGCAGATTTACTGGACAGCAGAACAAAAGGGCAAAAGGAATCTTCTCAGACCCATTAAATGATGGCTTTTTTCCTTTCCTTCCTTTAAAAAAAAAAAGTCTTTCAGATTTCACCACTTACTGTCATAATATGAATGTGAGCCTTTTGTCCTTTTCTTTCTTTTGGTTTGGGTATCTCTTTATTTCAATTTTTACTCCTATCCTCCAGAGAACAACTCAGTAAACTTCATTCCACTATAAACATTTGAAAGGACAGAAAATGGGCTTAACCACATTTCAGATGGCTGTGGTAAGTGAACTTGCAGTCTCCACACTCATTTCAGTTTTGACTCAACTAAACTAGACCAAATGTTTACAAGAGAGCAGAAGCAACTTTTGGAGCAGTAAAAAAGTACAAGTGCTCGGCTCTTCTTTCTGGGTTAAGCCTTTAGTCAAAGTTTTTAACTGCTGTTGCTTAATATTAGTCTTGTCTGTCGATATTAGAGCTAAAACATTAGAATTTAACTCTAACCCTGGGAATCAATGTGTTGTTTCTGAAAACAAATGGCAATTATAAACACTACTAGGTCATGAGTACTGGTGGAAACAAAACTGTAAGTGAAGCAATTTCAGCTTCCAACACTGCAGAAAGATCCAGGGGTAATCCAAACTCGTCTCTGAATACCTTGACTGTTTAGCTCTTATGCTGCACTTCACCAGCATTAATACACAGAAACATAATCCTGACACCTCCTCAATATATAGTAATGCAGTAGGTTTGAGGAGTTTTTTGTTTCTAGTTATCACTATCAAAGTTACAGACATCTTAATTTTAATTCTTCCCCTTTAATTTAAAGCTTAACATTTCAAAAAACATTCTGTGCCTAGAATGTACACTAGGGAAAAAAAATCTATATTAGGAATAAAACCTCAAACCAAAACCAACCCAAAATTATAAAAGATAAGTGGTAAACTGTATCAAGAAAAAAAGCCTTAAATGATAACTAATGTCATTAATTGATAGTTCTACAGCATTTAAATTTTATTATACTTACTATTCAGGATCTGAAACAAGGTCCAGAGCCTTCATTACATCTTCTAGCAGTGTGTCAGGTATAAACCCATTATCTGAAGAAGGAGCAAAGTTTCTTGTAAGGAAAAGAAACAAAATGCTTTCCAGGAGAAAAAAATTCACTCAAAAATACAAATGCAACATATCTTTATCCATAAAATTTGCAAGCAAATGGTGGGTTCTAGAAATAAAGTTTTCAAATGCTTCTCTCACACTTTAAAAAAAAAAAAAGAAAGAAGAGTGCAATATAAACTGAATTACTCATACACTGAGAAGCTTAATACTTGCTAAGAATTCAATCTTTGTATAGACTGAATAGGTATAGATACCTTGGGATAATAACTGTACCGTTTTCCCCTTTTGATTAGTTAAAATAGTACCTGAATGCTAGACATCCTCTGTTTTCCAAAACATAAGAAAATTCTGTGTGTACGCTGTACACATTCAAGAACAAGATCTCATGAAGAATTAATCATATCAGATCAGTTGTTTTATGGAAATTTAGTATAGGATAAATTTTATTTAAGTTTTATGTTCATTACAAAAAACATAACAAGGTTAAAAAAAAATCTCTCTTAAAAAGTCTCTCTTAAAAACTCTACTTCCTATTGCAGAATTTCCATTTCCCTTACTGCAGAATTCTCAGATAATTTATTCATAAAATTAGGAAATATTTTGAGTTAGAAGGGACCTTAAAGATCACCTCGTTCCAACCCCCCTGCCATGGGCAGGGAGACCTTCCAGCAGACCAGGGTGCTCAATGTCACTTGCAGATTGACTCCTGTACTGAACATTTCTTAAGGACTGGGCATTTCATTCCTCTATTAATGAGTACATTTCTATAGAAAAAATCTTATTTCAGCACAAAGTACAGCCCTTACCCTCAGGGTCATATGTCTGGAAAACTCTTCTTGCTTGTTCTGAGGGTGCTTCAGGAGCAACAAGGGCCATGTCCTATGGGAGTGGAAAAAAAAAAAACCCGCACGAAAAAACCTTAGAAAATGTTCTTACTTCAGATACAGATTACTAAGAAAATATTTAGCCATACTACACCCAGTTGGAATGTAAATTAATGAAAATTTCAATACAGCAGATGAAGAGTTAAAGCAATTTGGTAATTTTGCTGATAGTGACATAAAACAATTAAGAAATATGCTAAAGATTATTCCACAAACTTCCAGACAAATTTTATGCAAGTCTTTTTGTGCGGATGTTGTGGTACAAAAACTAATTGGAAACTATAATTCCAATAACTTGTACTCAAGAGCTCCAAGTGGGAAAACACACAAGAAGAAACTAATTTGGAGGAGCCTTTGTCCTGCCAATCTCTCCTGATGAAAACAACTTGAAAATTGCTTGCTTTATGTACCAGAATTATAAATGCTAGATTTTTATATTAATTCAGTATCACCATAATGTAATTTTAAGGATCCATAAATATGAATTAATAGAAATAAATCCGTTGTTTAATGAAAAAAATTTCCACTGATTTTATATATGAATTATAACTAGAACATTTACAGAATCAATATTTTAACAGTGTATCTTCATCTTTACATAGGTTCTAAAATCCTTTAAAATACTTTCATATAAGAAGACTCTATTAGCTCAACACAGTTTCATGCTGCCAAATAATGTATGAGGTTGTACAATTGTAGAGCACATACCCTGTCATAATGGGAAAAATGTTATTATATAAGGCACACACATAAACGATGAAATTTTGTAATATGTGACCAACTCTTAAATAATGTGGAATACAAAACATACTAAGCAGGAATAGATTTCATTATCACAGTATATTACAATAAACAAATGCAAGTATTTCTCAGTTTAAAAGTCCATGCCATAGCATATAGAGCTTATTAACCACAAGATGATTAGTAATTTCAATATTCAGGATTTAACTCTGAAGAAGGGATATGTTAGTGGTAGCTTTTTATTAACAACTCAGCAGCTCAGAAAGCCCATGTAATAAGGGAGAACTCATAGAATTTCCAAAGGTATGGAAGGATATAACCCAAAGTAACTTCCAATGGCACAGACACAGTTTCAAATGTAAACTACGTATTACTACCTTGGTTTATGAGTATGTCCACACAATCTTAACATAATCCAAGAATAAAGGCTATAATTTGTGTTGTCCTCCCCTACCCACAAACTACTTTGTTAATGTAGTACTTTCCACGGTTTCATGTGACTCAAAACAGATTCTTTAAAGCAAGTCTTCTGCAACTGCCAACAATTTTTTTATAGTCCAATTGTAAATAGAGTGTATTTCTGTTAGTATTTTAATTTTCCAGGTCCTTAGTTTTTCAGTTCACATATGTCCACATGGGAAGAACTTAAGAGATGAAATCACTAAATGCATTAGTAATACTGAAAATTGTCTCTTTCAAAGGAACTTTCAAATATGGTAAAGCCTCCATATTGCTACATATTAACATTTTTTTGTTCACTAAATGTGATTTACTGATGCTCTAAGCAAGTAACTTCAGATGGAAACTTAGAAAAGTCTGCCTTAGAGAGATGACCAAAAACCCAATCTCTCTTACCTGTACCTGTTTACTGAGACTGTTGTCCTATAAAAAGTTTAAAATGCAAAATCCTTTACATGCAAATCCCATAGAACCTCTCAACATATCACGTCTTTCATTTCCACTATGCAGATAAAAGTTCAATTAGTCCATATATTTGTATCTTGGGGAAAACAATACCATAGCTCCTTCATGCAATAAAGCTAAAAATGTGATAAACATCTAACAAAAACATATTTCAGCTGCCCAAGCTGATATTTCACCATATGTGCCAAAATAGATTCCCTACCCGAGCCTTATGAATTGTATTTTGATGTAACCCATGCAGTGAAAGTTCCATATAAGGGAATCTCATAAACAGTTAATTACAACAATTATTTCCAATGCTAAGTACAACATGTCCCAAAAATCATGTTTCACTCATGGCTCTTGTGATACACAAACAAGTAATTTTATATTACTTTGAAAAGTTATTTTCATCAATAGAACCAGTTATTTTAAGATCCCATGTTTAGCCTCAGAGGCAAAAAATATTCTTCATAAGGTTTAATAAAAACATTCCCAAACTTTTCATTCTACAAATCCAAAGCAGAATGTAATGGCTAAAGCCCCACTGAAATCTTGGCTAAGAATTTTTACAAAAATCACACCCTGAAATCCCAATTCCCTGAAAAATAAAATCTGCTTTCATATGAACTGCTTTATGGTTCTACACTATCACTATTGATGGATATGTAGAAGAATTACATATTGTAATACTAACTTTCTTCTTATAAATTTACCTAAAAACAATATTAAAATACTATTGTTTATCAACTTTTTAACTTGCTGTAACTGAATTGCATCTGGAGAACCAAAGTGTATTTAATCCAGGCTTCTATTACAGAGAAAAGTGGGTATTTTTCAATGCTATAATCAGTGGCTTTCAAGGCATGAACTTTTCTAAAATGGTTTCCCAAGAAAACAAGGTTGATGGGATCTGTGAATTTCCCATCTCTCTAGCTGACTTCTGAATCCAGCACCCAATTTCCATTTTACAGAGGAATCAGGAGTCTCATAACTAATTGTTGAAACTGGATGCCAGGCAGAGCATCTCAGTGAAGAGTTGGTTCAAAAAGAAATTTGATTTTATGTGTCAGCAAGGTTCCTTTGGAGATTATCTTTTGAAAGAGAAAAGACACTTCACACAATCCTATGCATATACTGTGTAACTGTATCATAATTTGGACACACAGGTCTTTCACACACGACCAGAATTCATTTCAGATTGGATAGTGCTCTGAAATCAGAATGTCCAACTTCAGGCCCTCCTGTGGCTGTAATCATTCATTTGCAATCAATCTCCACATCCATTGTACATATCCTGAAGGACACAGAGAATGTTCTTCTTCAAATGGTGAAGGGATCCTGCTACTAAAGCCAGAACTGAAATGCTCTTTACAGCCTGAGATATAACAACTCAACTAAGAGAGAACAGAATTAATTGAATACAGCTTCACTTGGGGGCAAGGAGCAGAAGTGCCATATATATCACCACACATACAAATGAGTTTATGTGTTCTAAAGGTATCAGACTGTTTTACTTGTAGGGACTGGCTAGGCAGTGAACGAAAAAGTAAAATTTAACACAGACTGGTATCAGCTGAAAAGCAGGAGAGTCTTCATCACTGCAGTAGCAAAAATAGGTTCAAAGTCTTAGAGTGATATAAAAAAAACAGTTGAGCTTTCATCTTACTGAGAGTCAGCAATAGAACTTGGGCATTGCTTGAAATTAAATAAACAGCATTTTCTCTAGGTTTTCCTAGGATCTCTTTATCAAACCAAGGAAAATAGAGTCCTTAAGATCTAAAACAGGAGGCCATTACTACTATCATACAAAGAACTGAACAGTTATGGAAAGGTCATAGATCTTTTTTCCTCTTATGCATCATTGAGGAATATTGAGACCACTGAAGTATGAAGTTACTGCTTCTAAAAACACCAACATAGCATCTAGCATCAATCTAGGCAGACTATTGTAGGGTCTGTCTGGGAAGAGACAGTTAGAGAATTATGCCATGGTAACAAAGCCAGTCAAGTCCTAGAGCACTTACCTGCAAAGTCAGTCCTAAACCATTTATTCTGTTTGACATAAATTTAGTTTAAAAGACTATGAGTCTGGCTCTGAACAGAGGGATGGACATTGAAGATTACTTAAAGACTCCCATTTGTGTTCAGGGACATCATCCACACCAGTAGTTTGCAGGGGGAAGTGCCCTTGGTTGTTGCAGTGATGGCAGTGCCCTGCACAGATTGCTTACCATGATTTTCTTGTGCTGGCCAATGGAATGTGCCATTGCTCTGCAGCATACTATCTTCCATGAGAGAAGGCATTAAAAACAACTGGAACATACCCAAAGAATACTTGAAGGAGTATAAGGTTTTTCCCACTTGAGAGATGTATATGGAAAAACTGAAGGAAAGGTCCTAGACTCTTCTGTCACTATAGAAGAGCTCTGTGGCCACAATTATTTCCACTGCAGAATGGCAGGTGTCAAAGATCATATACTGTATCCTCCTAAGCCTTGAAAAGGGACTGTGAATCTATCTGGGATTCAGAAAATGCCAAAAGAAAATGCTTTTCTTGAATAAGAAGAGAGGAAAAAGACACGAAAAGAAGAATCCCACACCCAAAGTAGCAGACTTCTTATCAGGGGTCAGAAAATAAAATACAGGCCCTGTAGTTTAGACCAGAAAAAGACAAGAGTTTATCTGAAAGTGTTTATCAAGAGATAGTGGTGGTGGTGGACAAACACTCATGACAAGCAATTTGTTGCAATAAGGTGGTTAAAAGGAAGCAAACTGGCTTTAGCTCTACACTGCCTGGCAAAAGTGAAACGACTGCATTCACTCTGCAGTACCTTGCTGAGGACAGAAGAGAGTTCTCAATAGGGAAGAATGAAAAGCTACATATGGACTACTTTGAATTCTCTTTCATCTTCATCCTACTGCCAGACAGAAAAGAGAGCCTACTTGATCCAAGGATGGGGTGAGGCTGTGGAAGAAAAGCAAACACAAACCAAAGAAGAAAAAGAAATCTGAGGACCTTGTCAGCCTATTCATCTGGAAAGCAGAGTTCTGAACATACTCTCAAGTAAGTTATATAAACTACAATTTATCCTCCATTCCTTTAGGGGAGGATGGCTTAATACGACAGCCAACAAAAAGCAAGCCACAGTATTGCAGTCTTTAAAAATAAGGAAAACTCAAAAGTACAGCAAATACCTGTTGAACAGTTACATTGCCACAGATGTCGATGGCTTAGTTTAAAACATCACAAGAAGGCAACAATTTACTTGGTGACTCCTTAAGAATTAGAGGTTCTTCAACATGTTCCTTACTTTCACGGACTACAAGATTACAAGAGATTACTGTAAACCAATAAAGATGAGGTATATAGTATTTTTTCTCCTTCAGTTACTAGCTTGTTTTGCTTATCAACACAAAATAAGTTATTTGTCTTGAAAGTAAAAATATATTACTTGAATTATAGACCAAGAGTCAGCAAATTTTGAGTTTACTGGAATTCTTACCTAATAACTAAATTACATACTACTCTCCAGTCACAAGCTTAATCTGAAAGCTTTTCAAATATAGTCACATAGCTTTTTGTTTTGTTTTTTTTGGAAGACAGAATGCAATGCTATGCAAACACAAAACTTTGTTCCTAAGAGGAATCAAGCTGGAAGTGGACAAATTCCATGCTTTATAACTTAAAAAACCTCCACAATAGAATTCACTCAAGATGAACTTCAGCTTCTAATATTATGCTACCCTTTTTCTATATTAAAAAATTTGTATCTGGTATTAAATTCTATTTCTACATCTAATACTATTTCAGCCTATAGACATGAGCTGATTGCTATACAACACAGTGGTGAGTATTAACATACTAATTATATTTGGGAATTATAATAAGGAGGGAGGAAATGAACATGTACGTCAGGAACATTTGATAGCAAAGTTTAAAACCAGTGAAGATGTACTGCAGAAATTTAAATCTTCCTAAATACAGTTCTCACAATACTGAATGCTGCACTTAATGTTGGAAACCAGCTTACAGTATTCAGTTTCCCATTTAAACCATATAATTCTCTCTTGGGATGACAAAAACCGCCTGGCTTGCTTCAATCCAGAATGACGAAATGTTTTTGAAAATAGACTGGATCAATTATTTTATAACTGAAATAAGCCAAGTATTTCTAAAGGACAATTCTTAGCCTCGTTCATTAATCTAACAGTAATATGTTATGGCTTTTCATGTGAAATGTACAAGCTCTGTGAAGCAATGAATAAAAACCTATATTAATAATGGCATGTGATCCATCATTACTTAGTATTGTTAAGTAGTATTTCAGGAAATCGTTACATGCACATGCTGCTACATGTGCAGAGAAAATACTAAATATTCACAAACATCACAATTTCATATATTATGGAAACACTACTGCAGTTTATATTCATATTTGAAGTGTATTATTTCAGGTAGCTAATTCTAACAGTAGCACAATAGAGCACTTAGCTTTTATAAAAACAGTAGGTTTTATTCTTTTATTAATACAAAACACGCGATTTTTTTTCATTAAAGCTGTATTAAACAGTAAAGCCCATCTCATTTCACTCCAACTGCATGAGCTTTCTTAACTACACATAGGCAGTGACTGAATTTCTTCTCCAAATGCACCTGCACTGTTTTAATATTTTCATATCACAGTCTCTGAGAACTTTGGCACCCCTCTGTAACAGCTATTCTTAAAGTACATATATAAGATACCCAAAACTATCAACTGGTAGAGGAAAAGGGCACTGGACTCCCTGTAACACACAAAGAAAACAGATTTCATAAGCTTCTTATGTAAAACAAACTGACACTGGAAAAAAATGCATTTAAATATTGAAATAACGTTGCTACAGTTTTAGAAACAGAGTATGTTGTTCATGCAGCCAATCAATCACATGTAACTTCTTATGAAAGAGGAGAAAGAAAATTAAGGCAATATCTGAAATATCACTAAATGTGCTTCACCTTTGCTAGGAGTTAAAAGGTCCCTCCTCCAGAGACAATCCCTGTCCCTGCTTTTTTCTGTATTTGTATCCTTACACATTTAGACTTTCAATTCATTCATTCACATATCCTAACCTGAAAGGAGAGCTGCCTTATCAAAAGAGGTCAAAGATGTTATTTTTATTTTGTATGCAACAAAGCTGCTATTGGTATGAAAAACTTATTTTTCAATGCTTTTTAAAAAGTGGTTAGAAATTGGTTGCTAAAGATTTTTGTCATTGTACTTGGAGTAAATCTGATGCTGTATATGGATTCATCCTGTGCTCCCAGGGATTCCATAGCTATCACATGTATTAAGGTTTTGTGGATCAAACAACAGCTACAACCCAAACTGATTTTAGCCAGGCTCCTGCCATTTATAAAATGACCTAAAGTCTCCTGATAGAGATTCTCCACACAAGTTCAGTCTGTCATGTCATCGCTTTATTAGGCAGTGTGTGAGTTTTGCAAAAAGCAGAACTTGGCACAAAGCTTCAGAACAGGACTACAACAGTTACTATTTTAAAGCATATTCTTATAACTGAAGCATATGTTGGCATGTTGGGAGTCTCATTTACTGTTTCTAGTTCCTGCATCTATCCCAGTAGGGTTTGGGAACATGGGAATAAAGCAGACTAAACAAAGAATAAAAAAATATGTAAGCCTCCACTTCCAAGGATACATGGTGCCCTGCTCAGAAAGAACATCTGGTCTTCAGACATTCTGGAGAAAAAACATGCAAAGAGAGAAATGGCTACAAAATAATTTCCCTGTTGTTTTGCCCAAGAACACTTCACCTAAAAATATCTTTAACAGGCATTCACTAACTGTATTTAAAACTCTGTTTCCTAAGTTCTGCAATACATTAACGACTTCAGGACATTTTCTCAGGAAGAAAAATTTTAAGAAGAATGACTCCTCGGATTCCATCCAGAACATGTATTTATAACAAGGGAGCAAGGATTAACAGCCATTCATAGAGATCCATTTTCTCAAACAGAACACACAACAGGCTGGAACTACCATTCTGTAACATGGTGAATATTACATTCCCAATTCTGGTCTTAGTATTCCTGGTATCATTACCTGATATTAAAAATATGCAGTTAGTAGGCTTCAATTAAAAGATAAAGTAAAAGGGAAGGTGCTTTGTAAAGGAAAGAATGAGTGGTGTGAGCCTGGAACTATCAAGGTTTATGACTTCTACCTCTTACCTCATGTAAAGGTACATGGGATACGTACATAAGTTGTTAATTTTGTGTTATCTTCATTGTGTTACTATAAGCATATTAAATTCCATATTTTGGAGAACAGTGGTTTAGCTTTTAGGGCTCTTATAAAAAATTTTGTGTGGAAACAACTCAGAATTTCCCTTTCAAAATACCATTTCTGGAACGATTGCATGAAGCTAACCCCTGATTATGAATATACTATTTGCTGTCCTAAATTGATTTGTTTACTGACTTCCTCTGGTTTATAACCTTTGAATCATACATATATGCAGCTACTGGGGGGGAAAAAAAAAGGAAGCTAAACTCAACGTTTTTTCCCTCTCCATGTTCTGAGGTTACATCTTATGACAAATAGCACCTTCTACCTCTACCTTATCTCCACCATAAATGCACTATTGTGCCAAACCCTGGTGTGGACACTGGAGCATGGCACTGCATTTACAGAATTTCTGGAAAGGAGTGCTCTACTACTTTTAACTAACACTCTTCTTTCAATTCTTCACTTGATACCAGATTAACTATTAAGAAAGCTAATGTTGTCTTCCTAACTGTGTGTGTACTATACAATGACTTGTAAACCAGCAGGAAATGAAAATACACTAAATCTATTAAAGCATAGCTTTTGGGTTAAGACTTCAGAAGATCTTTGAGAGAATCAAGAAGTTTATGCTTCTGCTATCCATTTACTCACAAATACTGGATGAATTACAATTTGCTTAGGGTGTAATAATACTTGCTCCACTATCTGGAGTGGTTCAAATAAAAGGACAGTAGTATATCCAAATACATGCAGATCTAAAATTTAAAATATTGAAAATAATTTTGAACATTGAAAGCCAGAGTTTAAATATACAAATAAGAAAAAGCCTTATGAAAAAGAGTTTGACTTTTCATGCCAACATCTACTGTGAACTAACCATTAACTCATTCACAGGTTGGAAGCTATCGGGCACTGGAAGGATTTCAAGCTGTGCCACATAATATTCTATAGCAATGATCTGCAGAAGGAAGGTGTTTGTGAATCAATTATGCAAAAACATTTATAAACAATACCTAATTTCAGAACACTACCAGCAGATTGCCATAGTTGCAAACATAACACATGGCAAATGCAGAATCCAGTGGTAAATCGTTCTGCATTGTGTGAGGTGGATATGCTTGGTGACCAGAAGGAAAAAAAATTAACATAATACATATATATACAAATATATTACAAAAGGTATGTTTAAGAAAACTTCAAGTGAGTTCTCAATGGATGGCTGCATCCTATTGCATTGCTATCTGAGCAACAGCATAAACAATACTTTGTTACTTAACATAGCTGAAAATGAAACAATTCTGGCAGAATTAAGTGGGATAATTAAAAAGAATATTCATTCAATATAATTTTTGTTTTTAAATACTTCAATACTATTAAAAACTCTATCTATAATTTGCATTTTAACAATGAGACAGTACATATATTAATTCAAATTTCAATCCCAGAATCATTTACCCATTATGTGATGACTCAGGCCCAATGTCTTTGCTGTTGTATCAAATATAACGGGAACCAACATTGGTTTCACACTTAAAAGGCATACAGAATGATACAAGTTCTCAGCCTTTGTTTCTATCCAGTACCTCTACTTTCAGAATTTGATAGTGACTTATAAATTATAAAATTGCATTTAGAAATTTCTTGATGTATTTACAACTTGCAAACCACTCTGCATATACCACAAAAAAGAATGAAACAACTAGAATATGTTTCTTTAAAAAAATCCGCCTTTCCCTCGGTAGGCTAACGTACATGTGAACTAGATGCTGCTCACAGCCACCTCCTTCCAGAGACAGGAGGCTGCAATTCCTTCTAGAAGCTTTCCTATGAGGTAGGACCCAATTTGTTACCTTCCAGCCCCCAATTTCAGTTTATATATGAAAGTCATACATGCTAATAGGAAGAAAAGGAAAACATGCTCCTTAGGACAGCACATCCTACAAATGGGCAGGAAGTGACCCACCATTTCTATAGTGCTCAGTGCATTTTTCACAACAGGTGCTTCACAATTTCACCACAAGCTTTCCACTAAACACAAAGCTAGTTTATGTTCAGAGACAATGTATCCATCAAGTAATTGCCAAAATATTGTCTCAAGGAAATTACTACTCATTAGCCTCAAATATATTCCCAGAACCTACTCCTAATTTTTAAAAGTCAGACAAAAGTTTTGTTTCTTAACCAACTGAAATGCAAACTCAGGAAGCAGAAAGTAAAAAGAGCACACACTTTGAAGGGAACTAGGAAATTGGAAAATTAAATTGATGGATTACCTCTAGAATCACTTTTCTTCTTAACTCTATTTGAAATAGACTTGAAATGATTAAGGAGACATTCTTCCTAATAATGTTTAATGTGATATTCATGGTTATTACTTAGGCATATTTTCTTTGTAAGTTTTCCGATTCAGAAGTGCTGCTACAATACACTAAATTGAGAGCTTAACAGTTTGTGGAAAATTCCTTCATTTTCGATTTGTGGATCTAGAAAAGGTTCTCTTATTGCACTAGTTTTCTATCCTTTATTCCCTCATCCTACCTTCCTTCATTTTAAAGAGTATATCATGCAACAAGTGGTAGTGTTTTATTTTCAAGTTTTTATCTAAATATTGCTGCAAGATTTCTATTGGAACTGCTAGAACTACTCCCCATTTTACAAGATTTTACCTAGGTAAGGAAACTGCATGCCCAGTCAGTACAAAAGCATTCTCTAATCTACTTGAGTACAGAATAGTATCAAAATGTGTAACATTTCAGGATAAATACTTTTCATTAAGTATAGCAACTCAGAGGGGCTTTGCCCTCTCCAGTATTTAATTTTTTTTTTAGAAAAGCTGAAGTAGAGACCATCAAAATTATGAGCAGACAGGGAGACCTGCTATTTTCTAGCAGCTATCAGAGTTGGCTGCTCATTCAAACAATGTGGGAAAAAGGAAAATAAAATGAAACAAATATTTCTCCTGAGTAAAGTTAAAAACTGTATGATGGCTAAAGTTTCTCATGAAAGCCAAACCTACATTTCTCAAAGTTTCTCATAATAACCAAAACCACATTTCTAATCAAATAAGAAAAAAACAAAACAAAACCACCCGCCCCAAAAAAACCCAAAACAAACCCCAAAAAATTCACCAAAAAACCCCCCCAGAGACTTCATAAATGACAATGCTTCATTTGCAAATTGCAAATGCAAAATTTTTTATCTTTAAGGAAGATAAAGCCACCAAGGCTCTAGGTAAATTGATTTAGTGAACTGGTTTTATTGGTTTTTAGAAACAAATACACCACCACACACTGTTGCATCACATACAGAGCCTCTTTTACTAGAATGAAAAATTAAGACAAAATCTAAAAGTTAGTTGATAAATGCTGGCTTGAGAATCACTGACATGAATGTAACAAGCAGAAGTTCTCCCACAGAGAACCTTCTAAACAAACAATAAGCAAACTGTTCAGAAGCAGCTGTTCACAAAAAAGACCACGTATCTGTAGTAGGAACTAATTAATCTGCAAGGAAAATTGGAGTAGACCCACAAATAACAGAACAAGGTTTCACACTTAAGGTCTGTGATCTTGCAAAGCTAGAGTAGGGTAGAGCCTTTCAGAAGTTTTTTATTTTGAGATGTCCCCCACCAATAAGACCTCAAAGCTAGCCTTTGTACTAGAAAACTCATTTGGAATGGCTTATCAACTTAGGAACTGCTGTGTTATTCAGAACAACTTAAATTCATTTAGCAATAGCATTTACACTACAAATCTTACACCAACCAGCAGAGTAGCTTCACTTATTTTTGGGAGCCAACAGTTCCCACAAGAAACACCCTCCTTCAAAACTGATTTTAAAAACGGGTTTCTTCCTGCAGAAAGGAGCTCTTAAATTACCAATAGGAATATTTGAAAAGTCAATGCTGATTTAGTCAGGTGAGCACTATTGTCAAAAAGAGAACAGCATTTGCCTCCCTGCTCTTAAACAGCACACACAAAATGGGAACCCTACTGGAGTCTAGGAATCATTTCTGCTGTTGCCTCACACATCTGTATCTTTTCCATTTAGGTGTCCAGGCTGTTCCAACAGAAACAATTCCTCTTACTCTGGAAAACTGAAGACTCTAAATCCACACACTCTAACCGTTTCCCGAAGTGGCATCTCCAAAATGTGATTTTAAATTTCTTCTCTGATGAAAACATACTTTTTCAAAATTTGATTGCGAGCATTTACTGGTCACAGAAGCGAAAAACTAAAGGAAGTGCACAGATACTTTTCGCTACTTCTCCAAAGTAGAATACTTCTTAAGTTAAAGGATACACATAGGTTACTTTTGTAGAAACCAAAGTTGTTAATGCATACTAATAATGAAATTTTACACACGCATCTTGTTTCCTTTCACACCACTGACAATCTCTGTTGATGTTCTGAGCTTAAATGCTGTACCAACTAACACTCCCCCTCTGCCCAGCTCTGGTAAACACCACTGACCCACATTTACTCTCTCCTATAGCAGTGTCAGCTTTTGCTGAGGTGCCCCTCAATTGAACTCTGATGAAAGAGATTGTTTAGGAAGAAAAGTGAATGATCTTTCTTCTGAGAGACAATGCTATCAAGGATGCAGAAGAAAGGCCCTGAGAAAGTGTAGAACAGGTTACAGTGATCAAAGTCAGAGAAATAAAAAAAATGTAATCCAAAACCGATGTGGTTCCAGGAGACCAAGACAGGACATTTTCCTCCAAAAGCAGTAATTTGTAACTAATTCAGATTTCTCAGACAGGTGTTTTCTCTACTTATCTGACTCTTCAAGTCTAGAAATGCCACAATGCTGTAACTGAAAATGGATAATAGCCAATTCTTTTGAAGCCTCTGTGCTCAAAGACTTATAAACAATCTAAGGACATTTTTTAAAGACCTACACAGCTGAAGCATCCCCACAGACAGTTTCAATCACCTGAAGTCACCAGACAGACATTTATTCCATGCTGTCTTTTCACCTTCCACGAGTCTGAATTCTAACTTCAACACAATATGGATTTGCATGTCACGGACAGTATTTAGAAAGCACCTATTAACCTCCTGTTCTTCTTCCTATTGTTTGCACTGGAACATTTCTTTTGTTATATTTTGCGTAACATTTCAACTTGTTGGTACTCTTTTATACACTGTCTTACCACACTCTGACATTCCTAGAAGTTCTGAATTTCTCAGCTTGTCATAACTTACTGTGAGTATCATAAAAATAATCAAGAAGTGCCTGTACAACATTTCATCCAGAAGATCACAGCCTTAGAGCTACCCCACTTCCTAGTCTCTCTTATCCATACAATGAAAGAGGGGAAAAAAATACAAAAAGACTGTAGTGATAAAGCTGCTTTTTAGAGGACATTTACAATACCACATAATTGCCTTTGCACCGTCTGACAGAGCATGCAGGGAAACACAGGGTGTCACATGAGAGATTCCTTGTTTGCTTTTGTTGGACATTTGGAAGTTTTCAAATTCACTGAAAGGAAGGGTGAACAGGGAGAGGCAGAAATGATGGTTGCTGAGATTTAGTAGCCTATGAATAATCTACATACTCACTTTTTCAGGCAAAATCTACCTTGTTGCAAATGCACAGTCCATGACCACTAAGTAACAGCCACATTTATTTTTTCAGAAAATGTTAAATTTGGACTGCTGAGCATTAAGCAGCCTTCTGACTTTATACACACAACAGTTGTGAAGAAAAGAAAAATAGTATGATGGTATATGGTTCTTTGCTAGGGAACCCCGAACCAATGATTCACAAAGTTTTTCTGACTCTATTATGACACACATAACTATCAGAGTTTTGAAGAACTATTTAGGTAATACAGATGTTCACAGGTGCTTTCTGACTTCAACATTTACCCATCTGCAGAACAAGCTGTAGCATTTCTGCTCAAGACCGTCTACTTTAGAAATGAATTTATGAAAAATCTGAGGTTTCATTTCACATATTTCCAGATTCTATTTTCTTTCCAAAGGATCTAACTACAAATAATTATTTGGCTGATGACAGGTTGGTTAAGTCCCCGACAACAAAATTACTGATACTGTCCTCAATAAAATGTACTTCAATCAAAATTGATGCTTCAGTGAAGAAATTGTTATTTCTCTCTACCTCCAAATCTCTGTACTGAAACGAGGCTAATAACTCACTGGGTATGTACAGAAGTGCTATGACAGTCAAGATGTGGAGATGAAGATCATGCAGATAGAAGAAAACTTCCTCTTTGAGTGACACGAGAAACTGCTGACCCACTGTAGACTTGTCTTAAAACTAGGAATTGACTCAGCTGTCTCTGTTTACGGTTATTTCATGCAACAGCAGTTGCAAGAGAGCTTAAGCCCAATTACACACTTTAGTTAATTAATTTTCACTTTAAGCTATAAGTGTGACTGACCTTCACCCAAAGATACCGTGCTGCATTTTGCTCATTAAAATCCATTGAAAATATACAGAGTTTTACAACGGCAGCTATGAACAGATTTATTTATTTAACAAAATAAAACATTTCTGAGAGTCACAGCTAAAAGAATGATCCATATTCAGAGTAATAAAAATGAATTCTGGCAGATAGCAATAGAAGTCTACAATATTTAAATCAAAATGTTCTGAGATAGGAGAGTTTGGTGGTTTATTGTTCATTCCACTGATAGGAGAAAAATGTTTATCATTCATCTAATGTAAAAAATCTGAGACAAACATCTGAGTACTAAAGTATAGCAGTCAGCTTTCTTTAAGTAGAGCAGTACGTAGAATTCAAGTAAAACCTTTTCCTTGTTAAGCCTCCATGCTCAAGGAAGATTCTGTTCTGTTCCATAATTTTCCCATGCTAGTTGTCTATAGCAACAGTAGCCTAGGAAGATTGCTGTTTCTAGATTTCTAGACCAAATTACTCAGCTAATGACAGAACTGACTACTGTTCTGCTTAGAATCACCTAACATTATTCTACTTAAAAATAAGGCTTTATACTCCTGCAAAATATATGCAGCTTTTAAGAATTAACACTTGGGGTTTTTTTAAATTTAATCTGCACTGGTTTTGGCTCCACAGTTCATTTTTCTCTTTCCATTCTGAACATTTCTTTATCATGTAATCAAAGTCACCATCAAACTAGAAGCTACATTCTCAGTATCAAACACCATCTACACAAATACACACACAACTTTAACAAGTCGCTGACTAATCATTGGCAAGGAATACAAGTTTCTTCCTGTAGTTTTTGACATGTAGCTTCAATTGATACAATAATGGTTTGCCAACACAATTTGCATTTCCACTGTAGCTGACATCTCTGCTCCACCTGAAATGCTCAACAACTGCTACTTTAGAAAGGGTGAGGTTAGACACGCAAATTCAAAAACTAAGAGCTTTAACACACCTTTAGCTCCTGATTTGCTTAATAATAACAACAAAAAAAATCTAGGAAATTTTTTGCCAAGACCATGTCAAGTCTTTATTCTGCTTTTTAATAATCACAAGCCTAAGTTTTACACAGCCTAAGTGGAGTTCAGTGAAGAAAGAAGAACCAATTGGAGACACCAGATATTGATACCCAGTTACTCTAAACCCAGAAAATAGCCTTTGGCATCCTAAAAGAGCATTAGAAGTGATTTCTAACTGGAAATGGTCTCTATGGACACTAAACATTAGCTGTGATAACATTGTGATAGGAATGCTGGACTGGCATAACAGAGCAATTATACGTATTGGCATCACACTCCTGTCTATACAATAAGGTACTGACTTTGATGGTGTCATTCAGAAAAACTTGGGATAAAATTTCAAAACTGAAATAAAAAGGCTTTACTAGGAAAGACTGGGGAGAGAGTAAAGCAGAAAACAGATATCCAAAGGTGAATAAGGATTTTTCTATTTCATGCAGTGAGGAAGAAAGAATATTTATCTGACATTAGGGATTAAAACTATCCAAAAAATTCAATTTGTAAAACCGGCTAATTAATTCCAAGGATTTTAAAAAATTAAAGATTCAAAATACTACTACACATAAACTTTCAATATATTGTGGAGGTTTGTTTTTTAGTAAGAAAAATCTATGCATTTGTGTTGTCTTTCTAAAGATTAGGTAGAAGTTTTAAGGAAATTCAAACAGTTTGAGAACTGACAGCTTTATCTTTGTCATATGTTCCAGTACTTATTTTCAAGATTTATAATGAAAATTTTAATTAACTTTTAAAGATATAAGGTACAGGGAAGTTAACTTCTAATAAGTACTAATAAAGATACTAGTAGGTACCATTCAAAGTTTCAATCAAATTTTTAATCAGAAACAAGTGTTCTATAAAAATCAAACTAGAGGAAAACAACTTACAGTCTTCAACTAAAGAAACAGAAATTGTCTCCTTGGAAAATTTGGTCTAAGATTTTAAACTGAGAGTCCTCCCCAAAGCATTTTATGTTTCACAGGCTATGGTAGATATCTGACAGAATATATATAAATAATTATTTTAATGGTCCTGATATCTATTTTTAATCTAGAATAACCAACCATGGATTAAAAATTGTGAAAGTACTCTCAAGGAGATGAAACAACTACATAAATCTCTCTTGCATTATAGAAATTTAAGACAGTACTAATCCCAAGCACGGCATTCCAAAGCATAAACTACCTCCAGCCCAATAAATTAAGCTAAAACCAAAAAAACTTCACACTGCAAATTATGAGATATTGCTGAAGTGTGGGAACAACTTTGCCTTCAAGGAAAGGCTTAATTAAAAGTTTAAGTGACTATGTTTTTACATCAAAGCCACATAAAACTCACATTGTAGCAAGATCTGCACTTTGAATTTTTGTGGTGTTTATCTCCCTGAGGTTACCAAAACCACATCTAACATACCTTGGCAAAGAAGACTGTGAGGTGCGTTTCACTGCCAAGTACCCAAATAGGAAATTTTGGAGATTTCAAATAGGAGCCAACCTAAAAAGGTACAACAAAATCAGAAATACAAAGCAAACCCAGAAAGGTCATCTAGTTAGTGATCAAGTTAATGAAAATTTAATTAGTTTTCAGAACAGTTGGGACTCCACTGATATAAAACATTCAATAAAATGATGCAAGCATTCAGCTTGCAGACAAGTACTACGCTTAACAACACTATAATCAGATGCTAATGAAAGATAAAAGTTCACTTGATTTATTACCTGGTTTTGGATTAATTAATTCAGAATTGACATTTATTTAATAAACGAAGGGAGAGCCAGTTGCAATCAATTGACCAATATTCTGCCAACTACATTATTCTCTTTAACTCTGAGCTAAGGTAAAGAAATTTAATACAGACTCAAAAGCAAGCAAAGAACAACCAAAAAGGTTCGGGAATTAAAAGAGTATTAATGCTATTTCAAAAGTACTCTTTGTGGAACAGCCAGGACCTGTGACCCCAATAGGGGATGCTGGGGAAGTTCAGGGAGGGATGGGACCCCACAGTGGAACAGGGGAAGTACAGACTCCCCTTCAGCCCATGGTGGAACAGCCCGTTCCCTTGCAGCCCATGGACTGCACTAATGGTGCACTATAGCAGGAGCCCCTTCTGCAGCCAGGCCGGGAACAAGCAAAGGATCTGACTGCAGCAGGAAACCAGACAACCTGGCCCAAAAGGACAAAGGGTGGAGGTTGCAATGGAGGTCTTTAATTTGTTGTAAGCCATGATTTGAGTTGCTGTTACAGGAATGACTGCAACAGGAACCAGCTGAACCAATGGAGGAGAAGCCTTACAAGCAGAAGATGAAGTGCAGCATGACCAGCCTGAACTGGCTTTGGTGCCCAATGACTCCACACAGCACCACTCCTCCTATCCTGAGTGAACACCAGAACAGATGGAGCCCAAAGCCAAGGACTAAATGAACTCAAAGGACATCTTGTCAATATTTTACAGACATTCAGCAGGGATGGTCAGACATATATGGCAGAATGTCAGAATGACATACATATTTTATACCAAAGGGTGGGAAGCAGGGTGGTGGTTAATGAGGCTGTATTGAGTAATGTAAGACCTGAGCATGACATAAATGGTATGGAACAAGGGGTGGAATGTGCTGCTTTGGAATAGAATAGAGTTCATTTTCTTCACAGTGGCTGGTACAGGGCTGTGTTCTGGATTGTGCTGAACATGGGTTTAATAATACAGAGATGTTTTTGCTGCTGCTAAGCAGAGCTTACACACAGCCAAGGCCTCTTCTGCTTTTTTACAGCCACACTGGCAAGGGAGATGGGGTGCAAGAGAGGCTGGGAGGAGACACAGCCAGGACAGGTGACCCAAAGGATATAAAATGGGAGGGAAGAAGGAGGAATGGGGAGACATTTGGAGTGATGGTGTTTGTCTTCCCAAGTTACTGTTACACTTGATGGGGCCGTGCTCTCCTGGACATGGCTGAATGCCTGCCTGCCCATCAGAAGCTGTAATTGATTTCTTATTTTGCTTTGTTTGTGTGTGTGGCTTTTGTTTTCCCTATTAAACTGCCTTTATCTCGACCTATGAGTTTTTCAGCTTGAATCCTTCCAACTCTCCCACTGATCCTGCTGATAGGGGAGTGAGTGAGCACATATGTGGGACTTGGTTGCTGGCTGGGGTTAAACCACTAGAGTAAAGCACAGAATTTCTCAAATAAAAACCAGAAATCAAGAAATTCTGTCACAACAGGAAGAAGCAATATGGACTAAGGTGCACATCAGCAACTTTCAAATCAGAGATAAATACATAAAATATCTTTTAAATATTGAATATATTATATTTAGAATACAGTTGTTTAATAGTAGTTTTAGCATTTTTACTTACAGATATTTATTTAAATGGAAGACAGTGATGGCATAAAAAGAGATCAAAACTGCAACACAACAGCAAGCTATTTTGGGACTTAACAGTTTTAAAACCATCTAGGAAGCTTTCACTAGAGTTACTTTAGTAAAAACATAAGCTTCTAACTAGCAATAGTAAATTGGTGCAATAAATTCTAATTTAAATAATTAAACACTCAGATACATTTAACAATTTTATCATATATTTGTCTTAATATATTAGTATCAGATTGAATTTGGACATTATTTGAAAGTTCTTTAAGATCTCCAACAATACACAGTAAAGCTTTTAGTAATACTGTTAAAAAAGCCCACAACACCTTCCTGAAAGAAAACATTTGAACGATGTAGAAAACAGCTTACCTTACAATATCTCAGAGATTCCATCAATGTCAAAAAGCCTACTGTTGCCTGTTTGTGTATGCCAAGAAGTTCTGTTAAACGAAAACACAAAATTTATTCAAGAAAAATCTGCAAATAGTATTTTAAACCATTTTTTCTTACTTTCAAAATTGGTCAAGTAGTAACAATTTTAAGTTATGCAGTTTTAGTAATAACAGCAAATCATCAAAATGCAGTCAAAAATGGTCATTTCTCTCTCTATAAAACAAGATCTCTATAAATAAGATCTTTCTATAAAATAAGATCTAGAGTCACGGTTTTAAGAGCTTCCTGTTGATAACCTCTCTTCAAAACCTGTTGGACTTTGTAAAAAAGGAAGTACTTGCAACTTATTTCACAATTATTCTTAGAAAAATCTAAGAAAAACAGCTATCTTGAAGAAGAGAAAGTCCCATATATATGCCTAAATGAATGTTTCTTCCTCTCCCTCTTTTTTTTCTTAACAGTTCCTTGGCCACATTTATCTTAACCATTTCACATTCTGAATAATAAAACACAATTTTGGAAATAATAGTTTTGTTAGCAGAAAAATTAATTTGATTTTCAATACTAACTTCCATTTGAAGTTCTCAAAGACACGCAGCTGCTAGGAATAGCTGAAATATTTATGTACTACTGATTGGAAGAGTACTTACAGAGCTTTACTTGAGGTCCTCTAATATAGAGAAAATACTTCAAAATTCCTAATTATACAGTTTTAGAATGAGCTCTGGGCTTTCATATACATCATCTAAGGAGTTCCAAGTACTGTCTGCTTAGAACAGCTCTGCTGGATCCCCAAACATTGTCTAACAAGAGCAGCACATACTGGAGACATACACTATGACCATTTTGAGAATATCTAGATTTCCCTTTTTTCTGTTGAACACTGATTTTTATATTTAAAAGTTCTCTCCAAAACACTAAGCCTCAGCTTTAATTCTGAACACCCATAATTTGTGTACAACAGCATAAAACTGACATCTTTATCCATGGTCTAAAGCCTCAGGACCATAGCAAGTGAAAGAAACCGTTCTGAATTTAAAAGATTCCTGGATTTGCAGAAGTGAACTCTGCAGGCGTGCCATATTCCCTTCACCAACTTCAAGTTTACCTCACTGCATTTTGCAACAGTTACTGCAGAACAGTTATTACAGCCATGGTTTAATTTTTCCCTCTACTGTTAAACAAAAGTCCCCATACAGCCAATTCTGAAAGTCAAAACCCAAAAACCTTACAAACATGAGCTTGTTAACTAACTTTGTGTCTGGAAGTACAACTCCTTCCTTAGAGTGTGAGCCATACATATTAAAAGGCTCTTAGCAGTGAATTGAGAATTCTTTGATCTGAATGCTGTGCTTTCACAGATTACCTTCAAACTTGATTAGAATTAAAATATTCAGGGGTGCATGGATTATTCTTTGCAAAACCCCATTATCTCACTGGCTTATAGATGAGTGGCTATAAATTGCCATATGCTGAGACAATTCATCCTTTCTTTGAGCTGGGGGAAAGAGAGCTATAGCCCAATTTAAAAAAGAGCTAGTGAATAATCCTGCCAACTCGGGAACAGCTAACATACAGAAAAAGCACATTTATATGTGCAGTGAAGGAAACAAGTGGCAGAAGTAAGCAACAGTACATTAGACAAGTAATTTTACGCATCACATATATTTCTTAAAAACCAATAACAAAAATCAGTGTAAAGCTAAACAAGGGCTTCAGATGTAGGAGCCAATACCTGGGTGCAGAACAACAAAGTCACATAAAAAAAATATTTACTATTCAGAAAATTATTCAAAATAATTCTATGATTGAGTACTTTGTTCCCCTGACAGATAACGAGATAAGAACTCTAGAGAGTGCTGGGATTCCTGCTCCAACATTAGCCACACTGTAAATATTCTAAATAGTTAGTAGTCAAGCTACACAGACTGTATCTGGAAGCTCCTAGGTTAACTTCAGGTTGTAGTCACTGATCTACCCATGCCTCCTTCAGAATCAGCCGACAGGAGAGACACAAAAGCAAAAATGACTCTCAGATGATTTGCAAAGACACAAAAGGAGACTAGCTGCACTAAATCAAAGTTTATTCTGTGAACATCCTCACTCCACAAAGAGAGAAGATGACTAAAGACATCTGATAACACCAAAGATCAACTAAGAAAATGAATATTTATGCCTCTTGTAACATAGTTAATTTCTCTTGCTTAGAAAAGCACTTTTGCAAAGGACTCAGATTTCTGAACACGTTCCCGTTACCACCTGCATCAGCACAGCGCCACCGAGCGGCCACACCAACCCACAAATCCCTGGCACTGCCCGGGAAAAGCAGCTCCAGCACTGGCTGCACCCACAGAACTGCTCAGGGCATAGAGGAACGACAGTCCTAAAAAAGTTGTAAAAAAACCCAACTGCCTCCCCATTTCTTCCCACTGTGGATAGCTGTGGCAAGAGAAGAGATCAGACTAAGAAGAAAGGTTTAAAGGAGAACATGTAGACAGTCAAAGAAGAGCTATCATTTCACTGGCATTTTTACCACCAGTGGCCAAGAACAATTCCAGTTAGTAACTCCACTCCATTTGGAAAATACGCAACTGTGAGAGTCAGTGCTCTGAGTACAATCTGAAAACACATAGTAATTCCTCAGGTTTGAAATTCAGTCTGTTCTTTCACCACTGCTAAAATTACTGGCAGTACCTTTAAAATGGCTTATAAATATTTTTAATTAATTATTAACTAAAAACTGCTTATCTAAATAGTTGAAAAAGAGGTAAAGTGACTTTGGATAACTTCTGAATAAAACAGTATTCAGTCCTTGTTATTTTGACACCTGCAACCCTTCCAGATGAAAAGCTCATAAGCATTGACATGAAAGAAGCTGAAGGTTTTTACACAGAAAGAGAAACAAAATCCAAGAGAAATGCTCAAAGAAGAAAAGATGACAAAAAGGATTTCTTTTTATAGGAAATGTGACAACGTATCCAAAATTCAGTCTTGCCTAAGAAGTTGTGAACAGTACTGGCTGCTTTTATCTTTCTTTTTGAGAGACTACAACAAATCACTTGGTAACAGATATGATTATACACTTAAGACAGTGAATAAGCAGGTTCTGACTGTAATCATCCAAGGGCTTCAAGAAAATGAAGGGCTCCCAACAGTAAAGTCCAATTACTTGACTGGTTAGAAAAATTAACAGGACACATAATACCAGATCCTCGAGAAAGTTATTTTCTTTTCCTCTACTCTCCTCAAAAAGAGACAGACTCTATGGGTGTTCTGGTTCTAGGTTTAGGGCAGAACTGACTGAGAACCTAAATGTTGACTACTACTATTAGTGTGTCCAAAGGAAGTCCAGCATTTTCAGAAGAGAAAAAAATTCCAACTTGGATAACTAAGAAATAAAGGCTACCAGAAAGATAATCTGAAAGGCAAATGAGGGAATGAACTGTTTTCAAAACCAATAAATTAAATTGCCAAACAGCAACTTAGCCTAATGTAAAGGAAAGCTCCTAAAACAATTCAGATTGATTGATCACTCATAATCTAAAAATTCAGATTGAAAAATCATAATCAAAAAGGGAAAATTAAAAATACTGAAGAGAACATAAAGATAAAACCCTGAAGGCTAATTGAAACAAATTTCAAATAGAAATAAGGGGGATAAATGACAACAATGTCAAACAGAGGAAAGTTAAACAGAATATCCAAATGACATTCTGAAAGCAAGTAAGTCTGAAAGCACAGGCTGCATGAAATCATAACAAGTGCAAGTCTAAGATGTCTTAAAGGAGATTAATTACTTGTTCATCATCAAACCAGAGCATTTTGATTCAGCTCTTGCATGGATCTGTCCCTGAACCTCATTTCAAGTGTTTTTAGTGCTGACTTAGATGATGGAAAATCATTTTAAGAAACATGCTGATGAACCTGAGATGCAGTTTGTAGTAGTGGAAGAAAAGATGTGACATTTCCACAATTCAAACTGTTCCTGTTTTCATATAATCTCTTTTTGAAATAGAAGTTCAAAAAACACAGAAGCCCTCTAATCATGAGCCTCCACTGAGTCACTCCACTATGTCAATGCCTTTCCTGCACTGGCAGCCCAAAACTGGACACACCACTCCTGAGGTTGTCCCACAAGCCCACCAGTGCCACACAGAGGGAAAGAACCACCATTTCCCTTCAGCAGCTGGCCACCCTCCTCCTAGCACAGCCCACAATGCAGCTACCCTTCTTTGCCAGAAGGACACACCAGTGACTGAGTGCAGCTCACTGCCCACAGGTGCCTTGGCTCCTTTTCTACAAAGCTGCTTCCCAGGCAGCCAGTGCTGCCCTGTGCTGTTCCACGGGTTTATTCCATCCTGTGTGTTGGACTTGGGTGTATCTCAGGACATTACTGTCAGTCCATTTCTCCAGTTTGATGTGGCTGTTTTGAATAGAGGCCCTGTCTTCAGGCTTCCCAAACTGCAGAGACTGCACTCCCTTCCATTATCCAGGTCATCAGGTAACTTCAACTTGTTCAACTTGTAGCTGATCATCTTGTACTCACGATACTAACATCAGCAATTTTGTGCAAGTATGTTTTATTTCCATTTGAGGTCCAGTTAAATCAAAAGTCAGTAAACAAGGAGACTATCAAAACAGAAACAGAATATATTCCAAATCTATAGCATCTCAGAATATGTAAAAAATATGAACAAGCATAAACTAGAATCAACTTACTCATTCCTGAACATTCTCTGTCTCCATCCCACACGTTAGAAACAGCATGCCCCGTCAACAGCAGATTAATCAAACTTTGGCTACACAACAGAAAGAAATTATGTAAGACATAAGAAATTAAAAGAGATATGCAATTTATTTCAAAAAATGTGGTTTTCTGTAACAAATTAAAAAATTATTGGATTACCCAAGCAGACATTTTGTAACCATCTTCCATTACCTAGTGTGTATTTTAATTCAGGAACACTAATTATCATCTCCACTCTTTCAAACACAAATTTGATGTAGAATGTAGCCCTGAATTAGAAAATTATCCATCTGAAAATTCAACGAGAACAGAACCATCTAATGTACTAAAAAGAGTTAGCAGTGAAAAAGACACACTTTTCAGTGTGGCTTTTTAGTTATTTTAAAGTTATAACCGAGTCTGTCTTTTAATGTCAGTAATTTCCTAAAAGAATTATCAGTTACATAAGACATAAAATATTAGCCCACAAATTTTAAGTCGTAGTAGACCTATTTTGCAGCTTACCTTCCATGACCATAAACAGGATCTATCAATGGCTCAGTTGCATCTTCAATTTCATTTTTTATGTTTTCAATACCCTGCAGAAAAATGACAAACATTTTTTCTACCTTAAGGAATGAGCTGCAACATTTATACAACAACAGAATGCAACAGTAAAACATTGGGAGGCTGATGTTTCTACATGAACTGATAACTTAACAGGCTGTTTTCAAAGGAAGATGTTTTCAAATATCTTGTAAGGAAGGATGTTTTCAAAATGGGTAAAACTCCCAGGTCAAAAGAGAAAAATACAAACCAAAACACCAAAAAAAACAAAGGACTGAGCCTTTCAAATTTTTAGGCTGGAACTGTACTGCAACGTAGATGAAGACACCATTTCATCCATTTATCTGGACTTAACTTAGTTCATCAGTTTATTGTTCACCTTTTACAGAAAAAGGGTTATATGATCAAACTTTCTCTTAACAAAGAAATAAAACCCACCCACAAAATACATCAAGCAACCCACAAACCTTTGTCAGTATTACAGAATACAGAAAGAGCAATACTCCAAATCTGTTTGTCCATGCTGAATATTGATCCCAAACTGCATCCTTCAGTTCAGGGAAGCTTTTGAATGCTCGTTTGCTAAAGACAAAAAACAGTAACAAAAAACAACAGAAAAGAAGTATGTATTTAAATGAAGCATTAGAATAGTGTCACAAAGCACAACCAAGAATTACTAACACCTAACAGGAAAATGTCAAAGTAGAACAGATCTGGTGTTATATACAGAATGACACAGCAGCTCTTCTGGAGTTACTGTAACTACCATCTGAAGATGATAAATAATTCTGGAGCAAAATGCAAAAATGAATAATTTTTATATGCAAACACTAACCATAAAGTTAGATACACATGTGAAAGAGCTGAGTGGCTTGCACCACTACTGTAATTCTATAAAACACTGTTACTAAAATTACATATAGACTGTATGCCACCAAAATAACATTTGCATTATACAGTGTTCTGAAAAACATTCAGCCCATAAACAATAGAGAAATTAACCCTCTACTTAACCAGGTAAGACTATCTTCCAGGCTTTTGAAGAAATTATTATCTTTTTCCGTGTATCACCATAAGAATTTGACTTTGTTAGACACTAGCTCTGGAAAAAGCAAATTGTTCAAAACATTGAACAATGGTACATTAACATTTGGGATACTATCTTATTGCATAATATGGTGACTGCCTGGATGACAAGGTAACACCATGAGATCACATGTTTAAAAAGGAAAAAATACTGAAATAAAAACAGAGGAAAGCAAGAAATTCACCAATATCCCAGTGAAGCAATACACGTTCAATTTCCTGGGTAAAGCTAAATAGTACATTTCAGAACACAAACATTACCTTGAGTAATTCAAACTAGATCATAGTCTTTGCTTATCTTACACAAACAGGTATATTATTTTCTTTCTGATTTCTTTCTTTTTAGTAAGCTTTGTTTAAAAAAGAAACAAACATCTACAAAAATATATCCATAGATAGGATGTTTATAAATGAAGTATTAGCCAGAGTAAACCCTTCTTGATCAGTGGAGTAGACATGGCATACAAGGTATGCAAGGCAAAGCCAGTACTGAAATCTATCAGATGTCTAAAGGCAAATGCCAGAGCATTCATTCCCAGTGAGAATGACTCGAAAAAATTAATTTACCAATAAAAACTTGGTACCACAAGTCCAAAGATTGAAGGGGTGAGCAGGAGGGAAGGAGGAAGGGCAGGAAATTGTTGTTTTGATTAGCTAAGGTTATAAAAATTTTATATTCGTCTTTCTTATTTCCTTAGATGACAATAGGTTTAAAAAATAAACTATAATTACTACTGATAAATTGAGCTATTATTGGTTATTTCAGTTCTAATTAGCAACATTGTCCATCTCAGGTGTTTTTTGAATTCTGCCACTCTTTATTTACTCTTTGGGGATTGATTTGTATAATATTTACCCAACTGTTCACTGTGAAAATAAAAGGCTGTTACCTTTAAATATAAACTCACTAGAACTGTGAGCTCTGGGTTTAGACCCCCAAAAAAGAACAGTGTTTGAAGTATAAAACAAAAATCAGTCTTATATATGAAACATTTTAATAAATGTTTTTATGATATCTCAAATCAGGAAAAAGTACTGATGACATTATATCAATGTTGAGGATTAACATCTTTAACTTAAATAGGAATCTTGATTAGATTCACAGAACTCCGTGTCCATAAACTTGAAATGCATAAACTATCTGGCCAATTTATCACATTACATTGCTCCAGTTTTATTTTAAAGCCTAATACTTATGTTCAAAATAATATTCCATTTTAAATAGCTAAAATGCAAAGACAAAACACAAACCCCCCAAACCAAAACTTGAAATCCAAGTTTAACCTGAAAAGTAACACACACAAAGTTCCTCAGCATACCCCTTTCAGGCCTGTGAATATTAGTGTAACTTCAAAATATTGTATTTTAAATGTTCCAACATATTACTTACTGAATTAATGCATGAAATCGCTCAAAGCCAAGCTCTTCCACAGCCAAGGCAGCTATACACAAGAGACACTTTTCAGCACTACACATGGCAAAAAAATGACACAAGATACACACAGCAAGCTAGAATATTTTCAAGCTCTAATTATATTTTTAATCCTCTCCTGACATTTAAATTTAACTGATTAGTATAAACTAATTTACTGCAACATTAAGATTCCACCATACAAATTAGTGAGAACATTTCTATTTGGACTAATCAATTTATTAAAAGCACAAAGCCACTGGAGTGTGTAGTCTTGGAAATATGTCATATACTGAGCTGTTGATTTTGTACAAAATGTGGCTGTCACAAAGTCATCAAGCATATGCATACTATAGATATAATTTTGCAGGTCAACAAGAAGTCCTATTTCCTAGAAAAGCAAGCATGATTATTTGGATCATTTTATCAGTGTACGTAAGCTGTATTTTTTCTTTGAATATACATTTCTGTTACTGAAATTCAGTTCATTTTTTTTCCTTTCAATGGTTATTTATTGCAAGCAAAAAATAATTATTCTACACAGCGTAACACATTCTGCTTTAAAATAAGTTCTCATTGTTTTCTTTCAATAATGCATCTAGGACATAAAAAAATACAGCCATTAGTGTCTTCCCAAGTTCAACACAGGCTTTATACCTTTCTTTTTTCTTTTCTTTATATTTCTGCTAGTAGAGCAATACACAAAACAGATAGTTCTGCATTCTGATAGACACCACTTGATGCTGAATATTTAAACAATGGCTGCATACAATTCAGTTAAGATCTGAAGCCATTAGGATAGTACTACTGACCAATTCTTCCCACTAGAATTCCTGAAAAGGCATTTTATGCCCATTCTGATTATATTTTGAAAGATGCACTTAATTTGCCCTGCGTGCAAATACAACTGATTCTCAAGCAACAGAATACTTTCATTTTCTACTTAAAAAAATACAGCAGCAGCAGTCTTAAGAATTTTAGTTTTTGTCATTTGAATAACTACAAGGAATTGCTTAGATTACCAAGAGTAAAACTGGACTTAAAATAATGTATTTTAAAGACATTTTTATTAAATAAGAAACAATTAATCAAATTACAGAAAATGCTGCAAAAACTGACTTTGCTTGAAGAACACTTATATTTGTAAGCACAAGGTTAGAGGGACTAACTCATATAAAGCAAACTTTGAACCTGGGAACTTGCACTACTAAAGCCAACACATGGCCAACAAGTGACTACTATACAGCACAAAAGCAGATGAAAAATGCTATTGCATTCAGTAAGTCTGCTCGAATCCACCTTTTGTTCACACAGCAGGATGATAGGCATTTTCATTCTGTTACTAAAGAACAGAGTGAAATGCTAAGATAATTACTATTTGAAATAAAGGGAAATAAGTAGAAATTCTAAAGAGAAGTAGAGCTATACATAACCCAAACAATGCTAAATAAAGACAATGCTTAGTGGAACGAAAAAGAACAAACAGCAAGAGAACATGAGATGTATGAGAAATACAATTGCTCAGAAACTCTTTAAAATTATACTCTATCATGCTGTGTCTAAGCATATTTCATAGCTATATTATAAACATATCCCCAAATTCAATTCTCAAATAACCTGCCATATGGAACTGTATCTGTAATACTCCCTGCTCACCCAACTCATCTCTGATAAATCCTATCAACTATGACAATGCCAGTTTCTATTTTTATTAAGTACAGCAGCCAAGCAAGAAATAAAAGTATTCCTTTGCACTAGCAGTTACACAACTCTGCATTACTCACAATATCTTCTCCTCAACAACTTTGTTCCACCTTCAACCAGGTTAAGAAGATGTTTTACAGGTAAATAGCAGGACAGGGTAAGGGAAGAAAGCCCAAACCTAACACATTAAGGGTACAGCATTACACATAGAAGGCAAAACACTGTACATCTAAGAGGTACATTCAGTGTCTAGCAGGGATTCTCGAATAGAAACAATGAAAGAGATCAACATTGCCCATGACATAAGCAGGCTGTACATGGTAAATGTATCCTGGGCTTCCTCGAGCACATTCCATGTTATTAAGGACAAGTCTGGCAGAACTTGAAGGGTTGTACAGAAACATGAAAAAATGTAGTTATGTAATAGAATGGATTAGTTCACAAATGTTACTGTTGAGAGTAATTATTAACTTGAGTTTGTGTTTTAAAAGACTGTTGAACATTTTCTATGGTTAAAAGTCCTTTGGAATCAAGCAATACGTTAAAAAACAGGACAGTAAGATCCTGTAGATAACTAGTCCCTGCTTCACTTTATCTACAATACAAACTTCCTATCATTGGCAAGGGCTTCAGTGACAACTCAAAAAAGAACAAAAATTAGGAATTTCAAAGTTACAACTGCCTTATCTTGCAAAGTTTGTTTTTTTTTTTAAAGAAAAGTTGCAGATAAAACTTTCTGTATAATACTTTTTCTCACTTTAAAAAATGCTCACCTTGGAAATCTTATGCACTGACCATCTGTTTTTCAATTAAATATAATTTTAATTATTATTGTTTGAGCCTTCTAAAGCACAGGGAGCACCTTCTAGAAGCAGATGAAGATGACTTGTAACAAAGAGCTCCAGCACTACAAATTACTATAACTAGCTGCACACATATAAATCTATTTGTACAATTCTTACTTTGTAGCTATGCCACAAAGTGATGAATAATATATTCCTTCCATCAAAAGACAGCATCTCTATAAGCAACATGTTCTCATGTGAAGAGATTTTCATACTTCTTAAGGCACACATTAGGAACAAAAACTAAAAGAAAAAGTAGCTTATCTTTTAACACATTAGATCTCTCCTGCTAAAAGATTAATATACAACTCTCTGATCATATGTGCACAGACAAACTTTCCATGTCACTAACTCTGCAGTAGCTCGATAGGACTGGATGCCTCATCTTAGTGCAACAGATGATGTCTCCCGGATCCCTGATGTCAGTAACTAACGAAGGAATGAAGATGTTTGCAAAAAGCAGGTAACTGAAAAACTCTAACCTACAAAAATTTACTAGAAGGTGATTTAAACTGTTTGGTACTGCACAGAAAACTGGAAAAAATACTTCTCCATAACAGGGGATCCAGAATATTTTATAATAAACAAGCACTGGAGAATTTTTTACAAAATTCTTCTAAAGCAACAAATGGCAAGTATTCTTCCAGTGTTAAGAAGCATGTAGATGCTTCAAAATTAAAGATGTATCAGATCCCAGTAAATTACAAAATAAAATTGAAGATTGCTGAAATTCTAAAGAAACATGTATGTTAGAACTCCAGTGATGGGCAGCACATTGCTTTCATGAGAAAGGATCAATGCCTCTAATTACAACAGACAAAAATCTGTCTTTTGCTAATGTAGTCAGAAAGGCAAAACCCCCATCTGTGAATTAATAACAAAGCAGTGTCCCTCAAAAGCCCTGTAATACTTCACTAAGAGATGGGTAATTTAGCATAGAAATACGCCTTACAAGGTTGTTCCTCTTGACGACTAGATTCTGCAGGACTTTCAGAAATACTTGCAGTTTCTTCGGTTGTTTTTCCTCTTATCCATGTTGCCAGACAGTATGACTCAGAATTATCAGAGCAAGCCATTTCCAAAATATCACATAATGTATGACAGAGAAGGTTCTTCTGCTCCTCTTCTGAAAGATCAGAAACCTATATGAGTCTGATTGCTAAGAACTATTGTCATATATAAGCTACTAGTATCTTTTTTATACATTAACACTATCTAAATAACAATTATTTTTATCTCATTAATAACTAATGTTAATTGCTCTTTGACTATACTGGACCAAAGATATAAAGCTGTTTCTTTAGAAAAATGTGGTTTTACAGGATTTGTAACCCATTCCCTTTCTTAATAATGGATTTCAATTAAATATTTATAAAACACAGAAGTATTAAGGACCAGCATAGACCTCACACATAGGAGTTCTGAAGCATGTAGCATATATACGGTATGGAAGCACACAGACAAAAAGCAAAGCGTGAAATATTTTAAATGTTTGGAACTAAGACATACTTTACAAATAAATAAAATGGAAAAATAATGAGGGGGAAAAAGACATCTCAGTACCTGGACAGTCCCTCCAAGTAGACTTTTCACTGGTAAAAAGCCTCTTCAAAAGGAATGCCTTTGTTATCAAAGAATAAAATATTATTAAAATACAAGACAAAACCATCTTTTACATTATGTCACAAACTCTACACCAAAGCATTTTTGCATGTTTTCGTAAGAGTTTCAAGCTGCTTGCCATTCAGAACAAGACTCTGAGCCTGCCCTGTTTACTGACTTTTCCTCATCAAACCAGCTACAAAGGTGGCCTCATAACTACATTCAAAACCATTGATTTTTAACCTCTAGTACACTTCAAATACACATACTGCATATTGGCATATACACCTCCAGACTCACAGGACTGCACGAATGGAGACATAAATATTTTTCATTATAACTGATCAGTACTACAAGACATCTCTGGTCACTAACCCAAACTCCTTTAGTAGTTAACAAGTCCACCTCTTCTAACCATTGCAAACAATATCCTGCAAATCAGGTTAAAGAAATTCTATGCATCTCCATATCCCTGCTTTGTTTTATCATCAATGCTAATGCTGCAATTAAAAAAAAAAAAAATGCTCTAAGTTACTGAGAAGGAACAATGAAAGAAGAAACTTCATGAAGCAGAGTCTTGGGTTTTCTAATTACTTTGTAAGATGCCATTTCAGGTATGTTCAGCACCTCAGAAACAACTGATTCAACTTTTACTGCTCTCCTGACACGCTCATCCAATTCTCCCAACAAAGATTTTTGCACACCATTCTAGTAATTCACAGCAGCAGCAGGCACTGCAAGATCTGTTTCATCCCTTCCTCCTTCCCTAGCTGGAACTCAATTCACTTTTAAATATGCTTTAATTACTTAATTTCAAGGAAGTTTAACTACATCACCTAAAAAAATATTTATCTACATGAACATTTTATATATTAAAGACTTGGCACTGCCTTTATAGAGCTGGCTGGCCCTATTCTTTACTCTCTCCAATCCCCCATATAAAAGACTTGTAATTCTAACGTGAAAGACCAGACATTGCATCCGGTTTTAAGACCACAGAACTAGAGAGAGACGCGCTATGGGGTATAATTCATGGTAAAATAGTTTTTTATTGATTCTTTGCCACTAAAAAAAATAGTGCTTCTTCCTGTGGTACAAGTCTTTCGGTGGGACCAGCATGAAGAGTGGCAGAGGTTTTATGACATTATGCACACCAGATGCAAACAATTCCACAATGTCAGCTGACTGACCCAGTTACCTTCCAGTTCATGATCAGACTCACTCTGCTACATGATTGAAGTATGTCCCATATCAGTGGACAAGTCCTTCAATGAGATTGAGACAGATTTGCAGAATCAGGTCTGTGTTTAAGAGGAATCACCAGTAGGTTACCAAAAAAAGTAATCTGGTCCATGGCTCAAAGCTGTCTGTCACTACAAGGTGCCCCTACGAGACTAAAGAGCAGCCAGAGTTAAACAAACTGCTCCAGCAGAAGAGATTCAGCCTACAGGTCCTGTGTCCACCCAGCAGCCAGAACTGCCCTGACACAGCTCTGCAAAGAGCATGCACAGCCTGCAAGGTACACTTGAGCAAGAAGACAACAAACAATCACAACCACAGCTGGTTTAGCACATCTGCAACACAAGTGAATCCTAACGATGTTATCAGGAATAAAGTATAGTCACCTGGCATATTTGAATTATTCTGCTAATTAGGACTTTAAAAGTGTAATTTTTCCCCTTTTAGGACATATCAAACCCTGTTAGATGTGAAAATCAACTACTTCAAATACTTCTAATACAGAATTACAGAAAAAAGTACATGTGATACAGATATTGCCCTTACGGGCAGGGAATTCAAAAGATGTAAAAGGATTAGGATTAAATTTTTATCTGATATTTTCCTCCTCCCCTTTATAATGCATTCCTGATTTTGAAGTTATTTCTGTTTGGATCAGTCTGCTGCATTTCTTCAAACAAACGTCCTTCTGCAAAACTATAGTTCAAAATCAGCCCATGTCCATCCCTGGCCTTTTACAGAGATTTTGCCTCCTTCACATTTTAATTATGAAATCAAAATACGACTGAGCTGCAATTTTTCTCATATTTATTTTAGCTACAAATATATAAAGAACAAATTTTGGCTCATTGATTTTAATCCATTCCTATAATAGAGGCATCTTACCTGCACAGGTGCTATCACTGCACAAGGGCCACCTTCAAATTGTTCTAATGCAGTTGATTCAGAGTCGCTAAAGACAAATCCTGCCAAATGAAAAAGGATTTTTAAAATTAAATATGTAACCAAACATAACAGAAATGACACCTGATTTATTCACCCTTTAAAATCAGGTTTGTGTTTTCTTAATAATGTAACTGCATATGGTTAAACTATCTGAAGCAAAAAAGTCATGAGTACAGATGAAAGGTATAAATAATTAATTACTGTCCTATCTAAATATCTATATCTAATCTATAGATAATATATAATAGGTATTATATATATCTATCTAAATTATTTATATTATTATTTATATCTATATTTATTATTTAAATTATGAGCACTAACAGGGTTTAAACAAAAGAATTTCTAAAATAATGGTTTTTATTTTATGATAGTTTATTTCTTCTCAATAAATTAAAATTTGTGTATTATTTTGTCTATATATGTAATAAAAATACATCTTGGAACCTTCACTGAACATATATAATACACTTCTATGCCTGATGAATGGCACAGTATGCCCTCCACTGATCTCATTTTTGACCTATCAGTGCATCCTACTAAGATTGAAATATGCCGAGTAGCTTAAATATTCACTTGTAACCCCTGAATCAAACCTCTTAATGGTGTTCTATCACAGAAGATACACTACATTTACTGAGATGCAACATCACCTATTTTCCCCCTCCAGCTTTAATGCATTTGTATTTCAGAATTATCTTACAGTCACATAATAAAGCAAATACTGGAGCAATTACAGCAAAATTGTTTCATTAGCACCTTGCCCTTAAAGTTGTCTTTAAGATAAGGTGATTCATAGCTTTCATTTCTCATGGATAAATGCACATGCAATTACCTTGACAGAGCTGACACACAGCAACTTAAAAGGATAAGGCAAAACACCACTCACTAAGAAATGATAAAATTGTGCCGAAGTCATTCTAGTTCACTGTAATCTAGAAACCATGCAACTGTAGTCAGCAAGTAACCAGCAAACACAAGCAAGTGGGGGCAAGCAGAAAGGGGATACACATGCATCTTGTCACAGAGTGACAGTGTAAGTTTCAGCAGAAAGTTCAGCGCTACTTTCCCAGAATTTCTCCTCTTCCCAATTCTGTAGGATTACATGCTATCATAACAAAGCATCTCTAAGCCCTGGATGTGAATTTGAACCGAGGAAATGCACCCCCCACACTACAGCATGGCAAGTACATCATTCCAAGCAGCATGAGATAGGACAACTGCATGTTTTGTACGCCACACTTCATCACCCAATAGCAGCTGTTCCACAACAATGTGAATTTTTTGTTTTAAAAATGATCAGGATAGCCTTGGGGTTTCCAGGTTTATTTTTAACCACATGTACAAATGTGCATTACAAAGATGTATTTTATACCCAAAACCTAGCTGCCCATGTCAAGCCTGTGTACTTAGATCTGGCATCACCTGATGTAGCAATGAAGCTCCATGACTTCATACCTGAACCAAAGTCTGCAGTAATGCCATTTCCCTGCCCTGAAATATCATCAGTCTTTTCTGAACTGGTTTGTGCAGGCTTAGAATATTAAAAGGTAAGTCCTCCTCTGCTTTGAAGCATTACTGCATGCCATCTAAGCACACTTCAACAAGAGAGCTTTTTTAGTTGTTTTAATGATTTGTTTCTGCAGAAAAACAACATACTTGAATGTGGTACCACTAAACCACACTTAAATCTTGAATTTGCTTCACATTCTTCAGGCTTCTTAGAGAAGGCATGAACTGTCTCAGCTTAGCCCTGCCCTGTTTTTCAAAACTGCTTCCTAAAAATAAAGAACATCGAGTGATCCACCAGAAAGAATACAAATTTGAGACAGACAATGTAAAGTCGGTATCACACAGAATTCCACAGAATACAACCACAGGCAAAACATATATAAAATACCTGAGGAAACACTCCTTATTACTTAAATGCTGCTTAATGCTTAATAAACATTAAGATTCTCAAAGCTGTTAAGCAAAAAAACGGGCTTCAGGCAGTATGGTCTTGCTCTTTTTTAAAAGTTTAACAGAATTGGAAGTCAGCACAGGTAAAATTTCAGAAATCAGCATTCTGAACTCCATCTGGCTCAAGACTACCTCAGGCTAAAAACCACACCTACTTACCTTTTTAATCCTCCACAACAGTCACATTTTAGGCAATCTCTGTAAACACTCATAAACGCCACACTCTCCCTTACAATTAGTAAGAATGGTCTGGCCATCCTTAAAGCTACAAGATGAGCATCTCTGATCCAGAGTAACATTTCCTTACTCTCTCTTAACCATTCATATCCATCATACAGCTCTTTTCACACAAGATAAAATTTCAAAAAGAAAAAAGATGCAACACAGCCAAAATAATATTTTTTAAATTAATATGTCCATTTTATCCATGAGTATAATTAGCATCATTTCTCTGCAAGAAACATAAAATCATGTCATTACCATATGTCTTCCAAGTCATTTATAACCCTATTAAACACTGCACTGACGTAATTTTTTCAACATCACTACTGCTCTTTACTGCTGCTTTAACCTTTTGAGACAGCATGGTAGGGAGATGGAGTGGATCTAGATTCCTGTTGGTAGCCAGTGCATTGCCCAATATTTTAAGTAATGACACTGAGAGATCTGTCTTTATATCCTTTGTCCACTCTAATCACACAACACAGTTTTATTCTCCTTATTTCCCCATTTGACATTGATGAAGGTCCATGTTTCTTTATTATATCTAATTCTTAGCTCTTCTATGTACAGTTGGCCAAAATTAGCATATGACTTAGTTACCCACTATTGTCCTTCATCCAATATGCTACACCACGATCCAAAGTAGTACAAAACCCATTCGTTCTTCTATTATGACTACCACTTTGCTGCATCTTTTTAATACTAGCCTATTTCTAAAAAATATTTTTTCCATCCAAGACACCATAGACATAACTGTCATTTCACAAAGGATGCTGTCTCCTCAGTATTTTCACTCTGTACAAAACCCAATTCTACCGGAATGAAAGAGACAAGGGAATTAGCACAGAGCATGCAACACTAACAAGGTTAAAAAAAACCTTTGCTGATTCAATCTAGCTATAAAGATGCTGCACTATTCACTTTCTGTCCTTTTTGTCCTAGAATCACAGAGTATGTTGAGTTGGAAGGGACCCACAAGGATCATCAAGTCCAACACCTGTCCCTGCACATGACACCCCAAGAAGTCACACCATGTGCCTGAGGGTGTTGTCCAAAGGCTCCTTAACTCTGTCAGGCTTGATGCTGTGACCACTTACCTGAGGAACCTGTTCCAGTGCTCAATCACCCTCTGGTTTTCCAAATCTTTTCCTGATACCAAACCTAAACCTCCTCTGACTCAACTTCATGCTGTTTTCTCAACTCCTGTCATTGGTCACAAGAGTGACGAGATCAGCTCCAGCCCTTTCACTTCCCCTCATGTGGATGTTGAAGACCACAATGACATCTCCCCCTCAGTCTCTTCTCCAAGCTGAACAAACTAAGTGACTTCAGTCACCTCTCACCATGAAGTGCATTTCTTTTACTCTTTTGGGATACATGAACTGCCTGGCAGAAACACATTATTACCCAAGCATGAGGTTTACAACACAATGTTTCATTCTTTCTCTAGCACTGGGAATAGAATGACACACATTTTGCTGGTGGCTTTGTGTTCTCCAAGCATATCTTTACAGCAAAATGAAGCTTATGACATTTTATGCGGGGAGAAAAACTCCCAACAAACAAGAAACATTTTCCTGCCCACATAAAGGAAGTAACATTTACAACAGCAATACCACAACAAAACTTCACTGAACAAGTTGTGGATAAAGAGACAGGAAGTCCTGTAAGGGATTGAGGAATGTATACAAACTACCTGGTAGGCTACCACTAAATTGGGCAACTGGAAGCAGGAAGATAATCCAGACAAAATGGACATTTTTACACTGTATGTTATCTATATACACATAAAGTGTACTTCCCCCATGCTTTTGAAGTTAAATGCTTGTTTGAGAAGAGCATTCCATATCTTTCTTTCCAAAGACCAGTGAGAACATAGCTTACATAATTCTGAAAAGGATCCTATGCACAAGTCTGCCAGACATTTATATCGGACAGAAATGATGCCTCATGCCTTAGGGATGATCTGAAGAGCAGTTTTATGCATGAAATCTGTCCCTTGGATCGATGCAGAAATTTACTCCTAATATAGGTATATTCTCTTAGGGTTCAGTCATCTTCTCAGCTCCTTCCCAAGTCCTCATATCTACGCCAGGAAACACTGAAGAGCAGACTGAAGTTTTGCACTACATTCCTGTGTCTGCTCTGAGGATTCTGGTAAATGCAATCCACAAGGTTCAAACTGCAAATTGTGCTGCAATCATAAAGAAAAAAAATTCTGCAAAGCACTCCACATGAAAACTCTCGTAACAACTTTACAGCCATGCCTTAAGTCCAGAATAAAACCAATATATTTAAAGTTGCCAACGCAGAAACCTGAGGGAATTACTGCCACTAATTTCTAACAGGATATCCACATGAGCCAGGTCAGTTCTCTAAACTGCTTGCAAATCAGCCCTTCTTCAAACGAGTATGACGGTCAATGAGTTTGGTGTGTAACAGGATTCCTAGAATGAGCTGTCTTCGCTGAGAAACTGACAGCTATCAGTCTTATGTTCCTCAACACCCTCCCTACTGCCTACTTTTCTTTCCAAATGAAAATCATAGCTCTCAACTTCCAAAGGGTTTGAGAAAAGATCAGACAATGATCAGCAAGTATCTGAAATAAATTCCAATGCTGGCACTATAATCCAAAGAAATAGAAACAAACACAACAAGCCAACACCAAACTAGTTGCTTGACGCTTTCAGCACTCTTTACTTCGAACAGGGTCTATATTTTTCCAAGTCTTTGGAAATAATAAAACTTGATCTATTTGTTTGTTTTTTCCTTTTTAAATTTTGATGAGTCAGTGCTGATGGGCTTCCTCTGCAGGAAATAAATGCTGCAGAACTTTTTCAACAAAATAGAAACTGAAAGCTGGGTGAAAGTATTATGCAGCTACACCAGGTAAGTGACTAGAATTGATTGTTTTGATTCTCAGCACAAGACCTCCAAACAGCCTGACTTAATGCCATGGGGTTTCACTACACAAAATTGATTATACTGAGAAGGCTATAGAGAAGGGAACAGAAGCACTATACATTCTAGTCACAGGACTTTCCCTAAAGACAGATGGGAAATAGCAGCTCCACTGCAAAAGCCACCAAGAACTCCGGAGATCTTTTCCATTAAACCCTCGCTCGTTCAAAAGTACAGCGCATTATAACACAAATTTCAATAAATTTTGAAACTGCTAAAATTTCTCATACAAACAATCTTTAAAACTTCAATTGTGGCAATCCAACATTATCAGTTAAAGAAATAATTAAGCTTTTTAACACCAATTCTTCCTTTCTGATTTTGCACACACCTTGCACTGAAACCGCAACATTACCAAAACTTAAAGAAATGTTTCAGAAAGTAATTCTATTTCAATAACCAATTTTTTAGGAAACGCAATGGCTTTGCTGTGCCTGCTTAAATTCTAGATCTTAGAGGGAATTGGCTTTTTTCCCCAACTATTTATCACTGAATTATCTGAAGACAGATAAACCTATGGAAAAAATATATGAGTCTGGTAATACGCTGTGTCTAGTAATGGGGGGCACCTACACAGCTCCCAAATCTACCGAATTATGAAAATGACAACATCCTTGTTAAAAAAAAAGAAAAAAAAAAGAAAAAAAAAAAAAAGGCAAGGAACAGAGAATACTAAGAAAATTCTCTTTCAAGCAACTTCAAACACCTTACAAATAGCGTAAGTTCCAGCTGCCTTATGTCTTGAAATGTCTTAATACTGGCACGTACCTCCTTCCATGGCCTCATAACCAGCTTAAAAAAAAATCTGTGGGTCTCTGTCCCAAGCCTGGCCCTGCTTTTGCTAATTCCATTTGTGACTCACATATTCTTCACAAAAAAACCCAAAACCAAAGCACAACTTATGTTCGTTTTCTACGAGCTACGTAAAATCACGACACGAGACGCTGTTGTTATATTTAATAAATTCAGATCCTTTTCTACACAATTTTAAGCTCCTGTGGAGATGTGTGGCTAAAGACGAGCTTGCTGCAAAAAAACCAAACTAATTATTTGGCCAGGGAGGCTGCCGCATCATTTTCCCGCGAGGGCCAGCGCCGAGGTGCCGCTGGCACAGGCACCGAGCGGCGCCCAGGGCACGGCGCTCCTCCCTCAGGTGCACACACGGAGCGGGGCGCGGGGGCGGCGGGGGAGCTGCGGGTGTGCCCGGCGGGCGGGCGGGAAGGGCCGGCGGGGCGCGGGGCACGGCGCACGCAGGTACCTTGCGCCCAGCGGCAGAAGATGGTGTCGGCCAGCCCTCGGGGCCCGGCCTTCTTGCCCCACACCAGGTGGACGAGCTCCTGGCCCGCCTCGGTCATGGCGGGGCGGCGGTGGCCCCGGCGCCGGGCGGGCGCGGCGGCTCCGGCGGCTCCGGCGGCCCCTGCGCAGGCGAGGGAGGGGCGGGGCTGCGCGGGCGGGGCGGGGCCGGGCTGGGCCGGGCCGGGCGGGCAGGGGCGGCCCTTCCGCTTCCCCAGCAGGCCCTGCTGCTTCCGTGTGGCGGCGGTCATTGCTCTGACAAAGCCGGGAAAGGGATGTTCTCTTAGGGGTCAGCCTTTAGACCTGAAAATTTCCCAGCTCATACTGTTGTGTATTCGCACTTGGAGTTCTTCCTGTGGTGTGCAGCCGAAATGCAGCTGCGGTGTTGTGCCCGCTCTCTTAAACAATTACACTATCGGCAGGTTTGGAAGGGTGTGCTGGAGATAGAATTACAGAATCATAGAATCATCCGCGTTGGAAAGAACCTTTACGAGCATCAAGTCCAACCATCACCCAGCCTTGCCACTGCAACCCCTGAACCACAGCACTAAGCGTCAGATCCAGACCCCTGTTAAACACTTTGGGCACGGTGACTCCACCGCCTCCCTGGGCAGCCCTTTGCAATGCCTGACCACCGTAACGGTGAAAAGGATTTTTCTAATAATCAAATCTGAATCTCCCCTTTGACGATCTCCAGATGAGCTTGTCCAAGCCCTTGCTAAGGCGGAGTCACCTGGAGCCTGTGACACTGGAAAGTGTCTGGGTGGGTTTTGAATGTCTTCAGAGAAAGCGTTCGTGACCTCCCTGGGCAGCCTGTGCCACTGCTCTGCCACCCCCAATGTAAAAAAATTCTTGTTCGTGTTGAAGTGGAACTTTCTGTGTTTTAGTTTATGGCCATTGTTTCTCATCTTTTTGCTGGGCACCACTGAAAAGAGCTTGGCACCACCCTCTTGGCACCCATATTTGTATGCATTGATGAAATTCCCTTTCAGTCTTCTCTGCACTGAAAAGGCCCAGTTCCAGCAGTCCCTCCTTGTAGAAGAAATGCTCCGGTCCATTAATCATTTGTGTGGCCTACCACTGGACCCTCTCCAGTAGTTCCTTGTCTTTCATCATACACTTAGTGCTTTTATAAAGATCGAGCACATATTGAGGCTGTTACATGGGCAATAATTCTGAATTAAATATAAAAGTAGCCAATATCAAGCGTATTTCTGAGTTTTCTGACATGTCATACCAGAAATTGATCAGAAGATGGAGTGGTTGTACTGATTTTTAAACGTTCTCAAGCAAATGCACAGTTAAGCATTTGCTGACTATTGGGAAGTCATCAATTTCCTTCAATATGGATTAACAGAATGGATTCTGGGAATAAATAATGCAATTATAATGGACAGTTTTTGATTTTTAGGGTAAAGAAAGAACTTCAAACAACGAGAAGGAATTAATTAGAATTAAAGGCATCATGACAACAAAATCAAGTTCTGTACATACTATAACAAAGGCCATCATGTTGCTACGTCTTGTGTCTTTTGAATCAATAATGCAGTAAAAAGCAAATTTTGTTGTTGTACTTTGAGTTTAATATAAGGTATACTAGACTTGAAATTGTAAACATTCCATGAGTAGGAGGAAAATACCAAAGTACATTTATTTTAAAATGTGTTGTTGTATATATATGTGAAGTATTTCAGAAAAGTAATTATTAAAATGGTGCCATGGTACAAGTCTTAAGTCAGCTCAACAAATTTCAGATTATCCATTAATAGGAAGGCTTTACAAGGCAGAGAAAAGAAGTGCTTGTTTTAGGCCAGCTCTTCAAGTTCCTGGGCTTGTTGTAGGGAAGAAAATTTTTATTGTCATAGAAACTCAGGGTGCAATCTGAAAAACAATTCAGTAGAGAGAGGGAAGAAGGCACTGTAAAACAAGGATGCTGAATCTGCAATGGGGTGATGGCCACTGCTGTATGGCAGAGGAGTTGTATGGCAGCACCCAGAAGGCTGAAAAAGCTGCTGCCCCACTTCCATCTCTGCCTTTCCTGGATCATCACTTCAAGAAAAATATTGTGTGTCTCTGCAGAAGGGCAGTGAAGCTGGCAAAGGGTTTAGACAGTGAGTCATGAAGGGTGGCTGGGGGAGCTGGGGTTGTTTAGCCTGGAGGAGGCCCAGGATGGGCTTTATCACTCTCTGGAGCTACCTGAAAGGAGGTGTAGCCAGTGAAGGGGGGCTCTTCTCCCAGGCAACCAGTGATAGGATGAGAGGACATAGGCTCAGGCTGCACCAGGATAGGTTCAGGTTCGACATCAGGAAGAATTTTTTATGGAGAGGGTCATCAAGCATTGGAGTGGACTGCCCAGGGAGATGGTGGAGTCACAATCCCTGGAGGTGTCCAAGAAACGGCTGGATGTGTCACTCAGTGCCATGCTCTAGTTGACAAGGTGGTGATCAAAGGGTGGACTTGATCTTGAAGGTCTTTTCCAGCCTAAATGATTCTGTGACTCTGCGATGATTGTGAAAAGCACGTGAATGAGCATGCCCTTTGATTTCATAGGTAAAAACAGGTATTCACAATGAAACTTTTCCACATGTGAGGAAAAGCTGAGTCACAACCTCAAGAGCTGTGAGCCAGAAAAGGTTCCACCATTTGATATGCTCTAAATTCAAATGCAACTAATTTGCTTTGTCACCATAGAGTGGAAGAATGCTTATCAGCTTCAAATCTGTGATTACAGACCTGCAGGTGACCGAGAAGCTCCTATCTCCTGTAGCATCACAATATAAAATTAAATCTGTATTTCTAACTTGAATTAGAATGACAAATTGCCACATTTTGGTGCAGTAGTAGTATTATTGTGTATCAGTGACTGGTTTGCAGCTAATGCTTTGTGTTGCATAAAAATGCTCTCACCAGAAACTGATGAGAACTCTGATATTGCTAATTTGATCTGTATAATGTGATATGAGAAAGCACATTTTTAGAGTTACTCACAGTACTGGCAAAAGCAAAGACAGTAAATGAGAGACACAAGATGTTAAGTGATTTGACCCATCTTGATTTGGTTGGCATACAGCACACAGAATTCAATATAGATAAATAAAAATTAATTCATCTAGGAACAAGGGAGCAATTCTGGAGATATGTGCCAACTGGAACAATCTGTCATGAGCTGGATAGGAAAAGCATTGGGAAATTATTTTGGAAATACCATTAAATATCACTGAAATCATTAGCCTTACTAATACAAATGGTAAAAATCAAACTATATATCAGCTGTAGCAAATAACACTGAGTCCAAGCAATGAGACTCTGGATGCGATCAGTTTCTTATAAGTTTTGGGCATTCATAAGATAATGATATGTTGCATATGCCTACCAAAGATTTGGACAGGAAGCTTTGTGTGTGAATTTATGTAGGTAGTTGAGTTTTGGTTAGTGAGGAGGAAGCTGAAAAGGATGGTTAGGAGAAACTACAAGCTCAGTTGTACAATAGCACGTTGACAGCTATGTTGGATTTCAGAAATAAATGTGAGTGGATTGGAGTCAGAGCTCTGAACAGAGAGCAATCTGCGTGCTACTACATCAAAATAGTATTTTCTAAAATTATTAAACTGGTATTTAAATCATTTTCCTGTAGACTCTGGGATGTCAAAACTGTACTATGAAGTCTGGGCTTCATGGAAGGTAAACAGCAGATTTTTCTGCATTTTGGATCTTTACGTCCTTAAAGTATTTAGAGGTGTGCAAACAGAGAAAGATGAAAAATGCTGCTCTGCAGCATTGTTTGGTTATATTATGAATAATATGCATAGATTTTAAAACTACTTTTTCATATAGTTCCTCTTAAATGCATTTTTTTCCTTTTTTAATGTTGGACTGCCATCATGTGGTTGGTTTGGTGACTTAAGGTGCACTTTATTTTTCCTTTGTGCAATGCAGCTAATTCTCTCTGCAGGCTGGTGTGGTCGGTCTGGGGTTCTAGGAAAACATAGCAGATACTGTTCTCTCCCTTCTAATCTCTAATCCAAACTCACTTAGATTAGCTTGATTCTGTTGGCTGCAGTGTTACATCTTAGAACAGTTCTCCACTAGATAGAAGGAGTAGGTAACATAAACATATAGTCTCTAAGTTTGGAGTCCTATTTGGTTGACTTAATATATATTATAATCATTAAATATCTTCATGAAACTTTTTTAATTAATTAAGAATTTATGGGTTTACTGCTATGAACTGTTGACAGACAGCAGTACAAGGTACAGACATTGTAGATTTTTGCCAGACAGATCTCAGTAAAGTTCATCTACACTGAGATTTGTCTTACTTGTCTTTAAAAAAGCTGGCTTGGGTGGTAGGAAAAACAAATACATTCATTAATGACAGGCTAATTTGTCCATACAGATTCAAAGGGAATTGCAATGGTGTTATATTACTAAATAGTTCTGAGGAGGTAGAAATGAGTATAAAAGTGTTCTACAGTTTCCTTTTCTGTTTGCTCCCATATTTTAATTACCTCACCTTGTCCTTCTGCACTCTCAATCCAACAAAACAAAAATCAATCTATCAATCAAATCTGTATAGAAAAAATGTTATTAAGAAGTTGAAACATTGTGGTAGAAAATACTGCTTAACCAAATCACAAAAAAGTTTAGTTGTCTACCTCTTGGGGTTGGATGCCTACTTCCTACTGTTGTGTATATATCTGGACTTTGTTTATAGTGCAACATGAAGTACTATATAATGATTTGCTCTCAGGGTAATCTCTGAGAAGATATTTTAATATCAGAAATCATACTCAAAATTCCATTGTGTGCACATTTGTGTCTGAGGAATGATGAATGTCGCCATCTTACAAAATGCTGTCCCTTGTAGCAGAGGCAAGTTTTGGATTGTGGCTGATATTGATTCTTCCAACTAGTTCTTGGTGAAGAGGTAAAGGTAATTGTAGTAGCAGTGATGGCAAAGTGGTGGAAAGACATGCTGATCCTTGTTTTGTGCTGAGGTCAGACGGTGGGACCCTCTATGGAAGAGACAGGAACATTGTCATTCTTATGTGCCCAGTGTACCCATCCTGAATTGAGGTGGCCAAACAGGGAGTTTTGTCTGGCAAAGGAAAAGGTCCTTTGATCTAGAGCAGAGTAAGGTGCTTTCTGCCAGGAGAAAGACTGGGAGGAAAATTGGGACCCGAAATTTAAATACTTCAGGTGTCAAGGGACATCCTGTGGCCTCGACACTTGCTTGGTCCCTTTTGAATTTCCTTAAGCCTCTTTGTTTTGAGGAGAAGGTAAAATTTTATTTTGACCTGTATATCAAGATCAGATTCTCTGAGAGAATAGAGTCCAAGTCTAAGAAACCGAAAGCTCTCATGTTTCTTATTTTCTCTTTTGAAATGATGAATTAGTATTAGGTGGAAAACTTTCTTAGTTTACTGGTTCCTATTGAAATTACAGAAGAGAGCAAAAGGGCAATTTCATAGTAGATATTTGCCCTCAGAATCTGTTCTTGAGACTGAACAAGCCAGCGATTATCCTGTGCACGTGATGCTTGGGATTGACATCTTTGTGGAATGGGGAGGAGTTTCTGGAGAATCACAACTTTCTTTGATAGCAAGGTAAAAAAGAGTTATTTCATGTGTATATACTGTATATATATAGTCTTAATGCTATAGACAACAGATTAGTTTTAGGTAAGCTATTTAAAACTGCTGGAGCTAAAACTCCATCATTTGCAGAAACACCAGTGAGTGAATATCCTTGTACTCCTAGTACAATCTACACCAGAACTTAACCATTCTACTCACGGTTGCATTTCATTTATGTGTATGGAAGAAGAAAATGGACTAGTTCAGAAAAAGCCATTTATTCATTTTTTGCAAGTTACAATGGCATTTTCATATTGTTTAAAGACAAGAGTCATCTTTTCCCTCCCAAAGAATCTTGAGGTTCTCTATTATTTTCAGATTAAATGATTTTACAGAGACAGATAAATTTAAACATCCATTATCCTTAGGTGGTCACTTAATGTGTAGCTCTCAGAAAATGCTTTGGATTATGAACTTCAGGTTTTTTGGGAGGAAAAGAAAAATAAATTACGTTTTGGCATGTAATTGGCAAGGAAAAAAGTCTGTAATTAGTAAGACTATTAGTAGTATAATTAAATTAAGGATGTCAAGTTCCAACAGTGATACTAATATTATATCCCTGGCATTATTAGTTAGAAGTGGCTTAGGCAAGCTTAAAGCCCAATTATGCACTGGGTTAATAACTTGCTGTGCAGTAAGTATCCTCTGGTTAATTGCAGAGTTTACCTAGCAGTGACAATGCACAAAAGGAAAGATAAAAGGCATTTAGATTCATCAAATTTAGTAATGTGAACTGCATTTCAAACGAAAAATTACTTGATACGAGGGACTGAATTTTTGATCTCAAAACAGCTGAGTTGAAATATATTAATTACGCTGAAATGTTAAAAAAATTAAATGTGCATTATTTAGTCAAAATTAAACAGGAAAGTTCCAGTCTTCTAAAAGGACTGCTTTTCAGCAGAAGATGCCATCAATGTGTTTAGACTGGCTTTACTTTTTATCGTGGAAAGTTGGTTTGACCAGGGAAGTTTTGTTTCCAAGCAGGTGATGTACTGGGAGAATGCAGAATGAAGAAGTGATTCAGATGGCTGATAGGAGAAAACAAAGATACTCAGAAAGTGGTCTGTACTAAAAGGATAGGTACCTCCTTATCTAAGTGTGGCAATCAAAACCATTTGCCCATTTAAGTGTCCTGCTCTCTAAATTATTTTTCTTAGTTTTACAGTTTTCTATTTCAAACTTCTCTTTTTTAAAAGCCTGATACACTGGTTCTCGTCTACCCTTCAATACTTCTGTTTAATACTGCTTGACTTTTTAATATATTTTCCATCCTAAACCTTTGTTTTGTCTCTTAAGTATTAGTCTAAATGTTGCTGCTTTTTTTACTCTTGCAACAATGTATTTCTTCTAGTATAATGTTGTGTCCTTCGGATTTGTGATGAAAATACATCTCTTTTCACAGAGGCAGCTGAAAGTCATATTATACTGAAGTCATATTCATATTATACTCTGTGCAAGAATGTCTTGAGTTCTTTGGGCCTGTGACACGTGTCTACAGTGCAACCTTGAAAACTATCACGTACTTATGACATTTTAAGAATACATAAGGAAGAATGCAAGGGTCAAATTCAAAAGGAGCACCCATATTGGGAACACTGATTTGTTCAGAGGAGATGCTGGGCAGTACTGAGAAAAGTACCCATCAAATGAGAAAATTCAGGGGAAGGGGATTCATGAGAAACCTCATTATTGAGTTTAGATCTTTCATCAAAAGATTAATTCCTACTTTCTCTTTATAAAATGCTATCATCACACCAAAATAAATCATAGGATTTTATACATCATTATATTTATATATAGTTTATTAGTATAGACTGTGTGTGTGTGTGCATCATGCACTCAAGCTCAGCCTTTGGAAGAATGCAACCAGTGGTTGCTTTGGATCATTGAAGTTAACTGGTTTTCTGTATTTGAATGAAAGTTCTTTGCCCAATAGAGGGTGTTGTAGTTCTTAGAATAGCTAGAGTATTGCTACTTAGCTGAACTAAAGTCGGTGAAAAAAAAATCCTCAGCACATTCCTGTGGTTAAGAAATGAAGGGTCAGGGAGTTTTGCTGATTTATAGCAACTGAACATCTGTTTTGGAACACACAAAGTGAAGGATTCAAATTTACAGTTTCCCACAACAACCATGACTTGTCTCCATTTTACATACTATTGGCATTTTTACTGACAGCTTTTATTCTTGAACATATAAACCATGTTCGACTTTGGGTTGGGTTTTTTTGTTTTTTTTTTCTTTTAAATTTCTCCTCCGCAAAAATTATGCTGATATTTTTGTTTTCTTCCCATTCTTTTATTTTTTTAAAAAAACAGAAGAATAAATACTAGTAAACTCTAATAACCTTTCTCCTGTCATTCTAAGCAGCAACTGATAGACATCAAAGCTTCAAGAGAAAATTGTGATCTAAAATTGTCTAGATTAATTAGGAACATATTCTCAATACCACATTCATCTTTCAGTTAAAAACTGTGTAATGAATAGGAAGGAGCATTTCCTCAACACTACATTTGTTTGTTTTTAAAAAGCTTTTTTTGTTACTTTTGTTTGTTACTTAAAACCATCTATTCCTTAAATAAAATACTTGGAATTATTCATAGTTCCTACAGACCATAACTGCAAGTATTAGACTTTTTTTTTTTAATTTTGCCATTAGATGGGAATAAGCAAGTTTCCTTGTTTTGTACAAATTCAGTTTTGTGAAACTAACAATTCCAGAAAGTCCTGAACCTATTAAGAGGTGTTTTTTTCTTCTCTTCTTGCTTCCCTCCTGCCTCTTTGAAATATCCTAAGTAGCTTTGGGTATTACATGTTCTTAGAAACCTGAAAATTAAGGCTAAAAAGAAAACTGCTCATTCAGCACAGCAGTGGAACTGAGCCGTGGGACTTCTGCTGCTAACACTTTAATAAAGAAAATAATCAGCAGACAAATATAAAGTATTATGGTAACTCTCATCTTAAGATGGCAGGCTGTGGGAAACAGAGTAGATAGTCTGATATTCAAGCATCTTGTCACTTGAGTCACTAGAAATGGTTGAAGTTTAAATGCTTGTTATTAAATTGTATGAAAGTGGTAGTGTCAGAGCCTGTTCTGCAATTTGACATATGTTACATTCTTGCATAGTGTTTTACAAAACTTAGCATTACATGAAGTGCATATGGATGAGTTTCAAAATACATTCGCCTCTCCTATTGCCTCACTAATCCTTTTTCGCTTTAAAAATCTTCATAAGCAGTCAGCAGTCAGTGTAATTTCAGCAGCATCACCTATGTACAGTGAAATCCTAGTGCAACTTTCCTCTTTTTATGATAGCTTCATTCTGTAGCAGTGCAACTGAAAGCAAAACTCAGGAGTGAATGTAAGTCAGTGCTATGATGACTCACATGATGACAGAGAAACGCTTTTGGCTTGGAACATTTCTCATATGACATTGAAAAGAAAAATCAATGTGTGGTTTAGTATGGTAAAATTTTTAACAAGCTTTGTGTATTTCAGTGAAGAAATCTGTCCATTTCAGGCAATGAGTGAGAAGGATATATACTCTAAATCTTGCACTTCTGAGCTTCCAGTGTTGTTGCGTTTGCATGAAAACTTGCTACAACTGACAGAGAAAATTAAAATCCTGACTCCTTTCTTTGAATTTTAGAGGGCATCATGTTTACAATGAGCAGAAGCCTTGGGGAAAGTTAAGTTTCCCAACAAAATTTCAGAAGAAAATGCAAGGCCAGCAGGCAACTAACTGGTTCTGGCTTCCCAGATTTCTGGATTTTTATTTTCTAGTTTGCACCAGTCAGGAACAGTTGTCATTGAGCTGCTTCCTATGTACTCTGGCCACCTCTCATCTCTGATAAGATTTCTTTACCTCTATATCCTCTGTGCCATATGGTCTGGGAGGGTCATCTGCCTTCTATTCTGTCATGAGATTAGCAGCTAAGCCATTAAGAGTAATGGATGTTGTATTGCAAGGCCTTTAAGAATGTACATAGTGCTTCTACAGCCAAACTAGGGAAATGAATAAATAGACAGTATGATGGGTTGAAAATTACCTTCAACCATTGAACTTTAAGATAGTGATCACTGGTACAAAGTTCACCTGGCAGCAAGGCATAAGTTGCTTGCTTCAGGGATTGATTCCAACTATGCTTGTTCTCAGTAACAACTTGAGTGACTGGATCAAGTGCATCCTTTGCTGATGTGCAGATATATGAATTGGGAAGGGTGTTCTGTACATTAGAGTTCAGGCCTGCTGTTTAAAGAAGTTTTGTCAGGCTTCAGAAATGGACTGTCAGGGACCTCAGGAAAATTGCCAAAGCAGAATAAAGTGCCAGGATGGAATAAACCCATGGAACAGCCCAGGACAGCACTGGCTGGCTGGGAAGCAGCTTTGTAGAAAAGGAGCTGCACTGTGGGCAGTGAGCTGCACTTCTGGCAAAGAAGGGCAGCTGCATAGTGGGCTGTGCTAGGAGGAGAGTAGCCAGCAGCTGAAGGGAAATGGTGGTTCTTTAACTCCATCTAGCACTTGTGGGACTACATCACTAGTGCTGTGTCCAGTTTTGGGCTCCTTAACACAGAAGAGATATTGACATAGTGGAGCAAGTGCATCAGAGAGACATTTTAATGTCTAGGGAGCTATAGCAAATGATGCACTAGGAGAGATGTGTTTTTTCTGTCCTAAGTAGAGAAGGCTAATGCTCTATATGCCTCCCTCAACAGGAGAGTGTTGAGAAGACAGAACTAGACTCTGCTCAGAGCAGCACAGTGGAAGGACAAGAGCCTGTGACCAGAAGTTGGAACATTGGAAACTATCCCAGTGCCAGGGGAAAATCTTTGCCCTGAGTGGTCAAATTCTGTAACAGATTGCGTGTATAAGTTGTGGAATCTCCACCCAAGGTTACTAGTCACTCATGACTGGCCACTGCCTTCAGCATTTGAATCTGAATAGACTTACACTGAGTAGGGTGTTGGTATGTTTTCCAGTGGTTCCTTCCAACTGGCCTGGTTCTGTCTAGGGTAGTCATTGAATGCATATGGACTGATGCCAGTAAGAGAGATTTCTCTCTCTTCATTCATATTTTGAAGTGACAGGTACAGGTCAATGGAGTTTTATTTTGAAGAGAACAATATAAAATTAAACAACTAAAATGAAAGAAGAAATCAGTTGTGAATTTTCATTTGTATAGTATGTTGCTTGAGACTTAGAAGTGCATGAACAGTGTTATATGTATTTCACTTTCTCTATGTCATCTTGATATTTCCTTTGATAACTTCACTCATAGTAAGAACTTCATAGTAATTGCATTCACTTTCATTTTGCAGATAATCACATCATGTAATTGTTTGCTTACACCAATGGTGATCCAGCTTGAACTAGACTTTTTGCTTTTCCTGGTCTAACTCTTTTATTTTTTCCTGTAATTTCTGATTCCCCAACCAATCGTGATTATGATGATGTGTAGTCCTCCTGCTGACAGTTTATTAGTAATTTTGAAGTCTCACCTTCAATGGAGATGTGAAGTCATTTTATTGTAGCAACAGCATACAGAGATAGTATAAATTGTATACCGAGTGCTTTGATTAACAGCTTAGCAGTTTCCTACTTGAACTGAAGTTTGTTGGTGCTTCCCACTATGTTACTAGCTAGAAAATTAACAGGCTTTGAGATTACCCCCACTGACAGTCCAGTATTTGAAAGCTTAAAAGAGAAATGTCTGTATGCAAGCTAGTAATTAGTTATGAGATCACCTTTGTTCTTTCAGGCTAATACTCCAGAGAGGAAAAGCACCAAGACAAAGCCAGTGTGCAATGCGTGCTCAGATCTAAAGTCTGGCTTCAGATAGCTTGGCTGTTGTACATTGATAATGAATCTGTTTCTAGCTTTTCTTGGTTTTCTCTCTTGTAATACTTCCCCCCCAAAGTTATGTATTTCGGGTATCAAATAATTTTATTCAGAAATAAATGGTAGTTACACAGACATTATAGTTTCACTACGGGATTAAATACACAGGCAGTTCTGGCTGAAATTGTATAAATCATAACCATGTACTCCATCAAATTCCATTTTTATACCCATAAGATGAGGCATTAAGAACAGTTTTTACTTTGTAAAATGAAGAAAGAGAAACAATAAGAATTTATTACAGCCCATAAACAAAAGGAAAAAACGGAAATAGAATTTAAGGAATAATGTGCTAACTCAAAACAATCCAGAGATTAATTTTAAGTATATATGGTGTGTATGTGTGTGTATGTGTGTATATATATATGTATATTTATATATTTATAAACTAATTCACTGTAATAAATAACATGGAAAGAACCCATTGTAAATTATAGGACCTAGTTTAGTTTCCACACAGTTTGTTTTATGTAATATAAACCAAGCCTTACAGGAAACTGTAGAGCATGATTTTACAGTGCACTCCTTTGAACTGGGTTTGTATACACATGTATGTTTGTGTATGTAAAGATTGTGAAATAATAACATACCAAATGTTTCCCATGTTACAAAGTGTTATAGCAACCTTGCTGTTTGCCTAGAGATCCTGCTAGGGCTGGGTCTTTTGCTCTCTTTGAGCTTCTTAATAGGCATGGTCTGCAGTATTTGATTTCTCTTCTTGACTCTTAAGTTTTAGTATGTCAAAATTGATATTTTAGATTACTGAACAGAATTAGGATTCAGTGCAAAAATTTGTTATTGACTTGGAAATAAGGTCAGGTGTCACCTGCAGTATGCCTTTGCAGCATTTTTAAAGTAAAACTGAAAATAAATTTTAAAAGTATTTTCAATAAACACCTTATTAAGACTTTTGCCAGTGAGGCTTTTGTAAGCACAAAAAATATATCATCCTGTTATATATAATTCTGAGCATCATCTTGTATATAACTGTACATGGTAAAGAAATGCCAACTAATGTGGTCAGAATAAGGAGGTCCAAATTTGGATGGATTTGTCAACAAATGGTTTGGAAGGGTTGCAATTTTTCTGTGCTTACCAATGACTTGTCAACAAAGCTGTGATATAAAGCATCTTTCCAGAACCAAGCAAAACAGAATAGGGAAAGCTATTTAAAATTAGGTCCTATATATCCACTTTTTGTAACAATCCCACAAATACTGGTAGCAGTTCCCTAGATGACAGTCTCTTTCCTCTTTCAGAATAAATGGTATAAAAGTCTTGGTTAGGCTGATGTTGGAAATATTTTGATTGTTGATTGCCAAGTGCATCATAAAAGTCATCTTTAATACCCGGCCATATTTCTGTTAGTATGAAACTTGGCACAAATGCTGGTGCCAGACCTTCAACCTTGTGTCAGCTTAAGAGTCTGGCAGAGATTTGCCAGATGGTCTTCCAGCCGTTCACCTGGAACACTGAAGGTAATAGAAAGTTTATTTGGTCTTTTGAAATATAAATCCCATTCTCTGTATCTCAGTTTGGATTCCCAGTATTGGATGCTGTCTTCATCTATAGAGGTTTTAAATACAAACGCTTCTTCAGAATCATGAACAGTTGAAAAATGGGAGAGAGATCTGTTTCATTTCACTTCTAAAGCTAACTGAGAAACTTTACCAAAATAATTGATATATTCAGCTCCAATTAGCATGTTTAAAAACTTCTATAAGCCATGGTTTTATGGTAGGCCTAAAAGTAAAAGTTTGAAGATCAGTGATCTAAAACATATAATGACCCTAAAGTGGTTAATAAATGCCAATATCTGTTTTCAAGCTGGAGAAAACAAGCTACACTACAGTATCTTCCTTACATATTTGTATCATGTATGCTTTGAATGCAAAAAAGGATAAAGATCCACTGTAAAATACAATGCACATTGAATCTCATTTTTCCAAATTTCTTACTAGGTATGAGAGAAGCAGTTATGTAACTGTGAAATAGAAAAATCTATGTTAAAATGTGAGCTGTTCCCAGAAGAACTGTTCCAGTGTGGGTCCCTTCCACAGGGTGCAGTCCTTCAGTAACAGGCTGCTCCTGTGTTGGTCCCCCATGGGGTCACAAGTCCTGCCAGCAAACCTGCTCCAGTGTGGGCTTCTGCCTTCACGGGGCCACAGCTCCTGTCAGGTCCTGCTCCAGAGTGGTCTCCCCAAAGGGTGACCTTTGGGTACCCACCTGCTCTGCTGTGAGGTCCAGCGTGGGCTGCAGGTGGATCTCTGCTTCCCAAAGGGTGGAGCACAGACTGCAGGGGCTCAGCTGCCTCACCATGGTCTGCAGCACAGGCTGCAGGGGAATCTCTGCTGCAGCACCTGGAGCACCTCCTCCTGCCACTCACTGACCTTGGTGTCTGCAGAGTTGTTGTTCTCACATATTTTCACTCGTCTCTTCTGGCTGCTGTTGTTTCACAGCAGGTTTTCCCCCTTTTAAGTCTGTTACCGCAGGGGTCTTACTGCTGCCATGTAACCTCCCCCCACTACCAAAACCTCGTCACACAAACCCAATACAAACAGTTATGTCAATGAATTCTGTAAATGTTTTGAAATGTATGATTTGTTCCAGAGATCGTGCTTTTTTTTCCCCCCCCTATGTTTCTCAACCTGTCTCATGTGATTTAGGGTTGATAAGGCATTCCTCATCCCATTCTGTAAAGAATCTGTGAGGCAGGGCCATTGGACATCTTAACAAGTGCCATGGAGGCCTGGCACATCCTCTGCAGTGTCTGAAGTTTGCAGACTTGTTCCCTCTGCAGCATACAGGCAGAAATCAAGCACCACAAATGTCGGGGGAAGCAGAAGTCTTTTCCAGTGACACTGGAGGGTCTCTGACATGCAATAAAGTACTTCTGTGGAAAGTCAAAAGGTAACGATTGTCATCATTGTGCATATATATTGCTTTTTTAAAACTTGAATTCCTAAAGAAGCAAAGCATATGTAATTATTCTCTTGGCCTCTCTGTACTTCTTTCCTTCCTGGTATTCCTCAAAACTTTTGAATCCTAAAATTTATTTCAAATAATATGGACAGGGTAGATCTGAGATTTTAAAAGTAATGAATTTTGAGTGTGAAATTTGGTAGTTGGATAACTAATATCTATGTCATTGAGGAAAAGACAAAACAACTTATATGAGTCATTACATGTGGAGCCAGTACATGTGCTGAAACAGCTGCCTATGTGATATCAGCCAGCTATTTCACCTTTTGCCCAAACAGAAAGCTGGAATAAAAGCAGGAGCTGTGGCATCAACCTCTGTGAAGGATGTAGTCTGTAATCTGTTAGGAGAAAAGGGTTCATTAGCTCTGTTGTTCATGAAAAAATATTTATTTCGTATAATTCTTGTCATATTTCAAAGTAAAATATTTATGATCACAGTTGAAAATATTGATAGAAACAGAAAAATATATTTATGCCTTGCTTTTTAATTAATTTTAACTAATATATTTTATTCATACATATATTTTTGTTTTAAAAAAACTTCTTAAAAACACAATGCTTACAATGGGACTGTGTCTGTTTCAGCTAAGCACTTTTATTAAAATAGAAGGACAGCTTACTTTTGTTGTTTATAAGTCATATGGTATCTTCCTTAAGTAAGTCACATATGCCTTCTTGAAGGGACAGTTTTGATCAGGAAAAATTAGATTTTTTTTCCTAATCACTGCAAACAATGAAACTTTCTTCAAACATGACGACAATTCTCTCTCTGTTTTGTGTAAGGATTATTTTAACATGAACTTTTAAAATCAATGTGTACATGATTTAGTTCTGTCACTCATAGTGCTATAAACTACATTATGCTATATTCGAGATCTTTGGTAGATGTATGGTACAGATTTAGGGTCAGTTTGCAGGATGTATTTTTCTAGAATAAAGTTAAAATATGGAAAGTTAGTGCAATTTGTTGATAAATTTTCTTATTATTAAAAAGATGGAAGAAAAAATCAAGATATTCTGATGTTGTTGTTCAACTGATTAAATAATTTACACTGCAGAGATACATTTCCAAACTTAAGCCCTCAAACAAACCCATTGTTTTGCAACACTGGGAGAATACGTACAGCTCCTGGCTTTGTTCTATTTTGATGAAATGTGTCATTGATAAAAGAGAGTTCAAGCTTCCCTAAACCAATTAAAATGTTCTTGCCTCAGGTGGTAAATAAAAGCACATGATAGAACTAAAGCAGACTGGGAGAGTGGTAATCAGTACAGTAGTTCGGTATTGAACAATATTGAACACTGTAACAATAACACATAATAAATCATTTTGAAAGGTACATTGGATATATTTTTTTCAAGGACAAATAAAGTATACTCACAAGGATCAAAAGGACACCTTAGTTATTTTTATGCTTTATTTTAGAAGTTATTGGCAGTTTCTTTTAAAAGTAGCTTTAGCTTGCTTAACTGCAAAATGTTTATGAGAATACTTTTGGGTATTGGTCAGTTAGGTGTAAATATGGTTTTTCTAGAGCTTTTTTTCTTTATAAGATCATGTGGCTGTAATGTTTCATTTTTAAGAGCGCTGTCCTGATTTTTATACATTAAATATCGTGATCTCATATATGCTCAACCCAGTTATATCATTCAAGCCAATGAGTTGTTGCTGTACCATCTTTACCTTTATAGAACTGATTCACTAAAAGAAATGCTTATCTGTTAGGAGAAATTTTTTTTTATCATTTTCGTAAGAATGTTACTGTGGAAGTAAAAGCAGTGCCATACAGTGTTTCTATTTAGAAAGAAGTTAGAATGGGGTAACTCTATCCTATTGGAAAATTTCCCTTTGGTCTAAAGGAATTTGACTGTTCTTTACTATCAAAATTTACTGTAAATGCCGAGCTATCCAGATCAAAACACAAATGGGATGCTGAGGGTAAATTCTGCAGGATGCCAGATTAGGTAGGAATGTGTGGAAGCTGACACAGTTACTTTACTGTGTCAGGATAGCTGAAGATCTTGAGGGAAGAGTGGTTTGGGTTAAGCTCTCAGTGTGCAGCTTCCTCATCAAAAGGCAATACAGATGCTGGAAATGGAAGTGCAAGTGAGTTTGATTGGCTTTTGCTACTGCATATCAAAGCTAAGACCAAATTTTCTCTCCTCAAAGGACAGTCAAGGTCAAGGATAGTAAATAACCTGGAAGAGGGGAGTTAAAAAAAATCTTGGTGTAGTACTTTTGTGTGTGGGATACCTGCTGCTAGTATGCATTAGTTGACCTCTCGAGATAAATATTTGCTTTCACAGAAAGAAAAGAGCAGCAACAAAATGTATAATACATATCATCTGCAGCTTTTAAAATGTGCAAGATAATATCTTTTTTTCTTTCTTTTTTTGCCTTTTTTTTTCAGTGTTGGAAACCTAAAAAGGGACAAAAGTTTTGGTATTCTTTGCATTTTATTCAATAACTGTAGGAGACAAGCCTTGTCCCAGAGAGTTTACCAGAAAATTGCTACATCATGCAAAATATGGCAAAAGATAGCAAATGTGATCTACTCAAAAAACAGTAAAGTGAGAAAAATTTTGCTTGAAGCTAAAAAACTTACATTTATTAAATTATATTTGTATTTTAGCATAAGCCATGGTGCCTTCTGTTTTTTCTTTTTACGTCTCTGTTTTATCTATAGACAATATAGAAGGTGATCAAGTGCTGAAAAAGAATACCCAAATGATAGAAATTAGAGGTCTTCCTTCGTCATTGTTATTCTCCAGTGCTCTGGTCTCATTTTAAAGGAACTCCATGTCATCAAAGCTATTACTGCCTTTCTGTGTCTATTTCAAACCTTTAAGATCACTAAGGGATTTCTTGTATTGGTTCCATATTTTTTCTGACTTTAAACAGCTTTGTTCTAGATCATCCTGGGAAACTCTTCTTTATATCCTTCAGATATTCTTTGTAACTTCATGCAAGGTCTGATTTCTTAGACCACAACTGGTGGCCACCAAGCACATGCACAGTGTATTCCTGTGGGTCCTCTCCAATGAAGTATAAGGAAAAGATGGTGCTGTGTTCAGAGCAGTTACGCAAGTGTGCAGTCCTGAAAAGACATAAAGCTTACACGAGATTTATTTTACTGTGCCATATTTAATGTACGTTTCTTTCAGTAGCACTCAGCTTCTCTGTCGCCGCTGTTCACTTCAAGCCATTTGCTCTGTCTTGTGCCTCCCCCACTGCTATGCCAATGGATCCAGTAGTGAGTTCCCACTGGGAAGCTAGGTCAGGAAACTAATAAAGGCTGCAGTTTTAATTTTTTTAGGTTATTTTTAGGATCATCTATCTCTGTAGCACCAGCAGACAATTTGCTATTTCAAATGCAGTTCAGGTCTTCCACAAACCATTTTGCATAAAGTGGTTTCTTTCAGCTCATTCCAGCTCTATTTTGTTTACTAAAAACTGGAAAGGTAAACAACACAAAACTTAAAGATCCACAACTTAAGTGCCAAATACAGGTACATATTAAAAATATTTAATCATTGCAATTTCTTTCTGTTCTTTGCAGTATAGCTATTCTTCTTTAAGTGTGATGATCTTAATTGTGCTGTATTTTCAATTTTTCTTTGTTCCTAGTAATGCTCTCAGAAGACTAAGAAATATTGCTGCTCTTACCATAATATATACACTTGAGAAAATACCAAAAATGCATGTTTTTAAGCACTCCAGGCAATAACTGAGCATTGATGCAACTACTTTGGCCATCCCACATGCTCACTGATTTTGCCTCAAAAGGTAGGAAACAGAAAGTCAATTGCAAAGTGGCATTAAAAACACACCCTAGTGAGTGTACTCTGAGCAGATATTAAACACCTAACCAGAGCTCACTCTCTCCAGATCTGATTGTTTCTCAGAGGACCATCCTATGAAGCTAAAGTATGTAATCTAAAGCTATGTAGCTTTATATTCTTCTTCTTTGATCATGCTCTGCAATTGCTTCATTATTTTGTTGTACATAGAATCATAGAATAGTTTGGGTTGGAAGAGATCGTTAAGAGGCATCTAGTTCAATTCCCCTTCAATGTGAACATCTTCAACTAAATCATTTTGCTCAGAGCTCTGTCCAACCTGACCTTGGATGCTTCCAGGGATAGGGTATCTACCACCTCTCTGGTCATCATCTTCCAGCGTTGTGAAAAGTTTATTCTTTGTATGTAGTCTGCATCTACCCCCTTTTAGTTTAAAACCATTACCTCATGTCCAATTGCAAGGTCCTTATTAAAATGTTATTCTCCATCTTTTTTATAAGCCCCCCCTTTAGATCCCGGAAGACTGCTCTAAGGTCTCCCTAGAGTCTTCTTTTCTCCAGGTGAATCATCTCAACTTTCTTAGTCTGTCTTCATAGCTGATCTGCTCCAGCCTGCTGATCATTTCTGTGGTCCCACTCTGGACCTGCTTCAGCAGATCCTTGTCCTTCCTGTGCTGGGCATTCCAGAGCTGGATGCAGCACTCTGGGTGGGGTCTCACCAGATTGGAGTAGAGAGGCTGAATCACCTTCCTGAACATTCTGGCTGTGGTCCTGGTGATGCAACTCAAGATACAATTGGCTTTTTGGACTGTAAGGGCACATTCCCAGGTTATGTCCAGGCTCTCATCCACCAGCACCCCCAAATCCTTCTTGTCAAGGCTGCTCTCAGTTCTTTCATCTCCCAGACTGTATTGAGATTGGAGGTTGTTCCAGCCCAGGTCAGTACCTTGTACTTCATCGTGGTGAGCTTCATGAGGTTCACACAGACCCACTTCCTGAGCTTCTCTAGGTCCCTCTGGATGGCATTCTGTCCTTCAGGCATTCCAGCTGCACACACAGCTTGATGTTACATGCAAATTTGTTGAGGGTGTACTTGATCCCACTGTCTGTGTCACTGACAAAGATATTAGACACTACACATACTTGATTCGTATGCTTTACAGAGCAGGATGCCCTTCTGTTTTGCAGAATTTGATATGTCCAAGTTCTTAGATGGGAACAGGGTAGCTCACTACTATCTTCCTGTTTCCAGTCTCTTTCAGTATTTGTCAGATCTGTAGCGATTTTAGAACTGCTGAGTCCCTGTGTAGATTTGACTTCTGAAGAAATATATTTCCAACTTGACATATCTAAAACTTCCTTATGCTTAATGAAGAATGGAAAATGACCATGACGTTTCACATACTTCTGGAATCTCTTCACAATCATCTTTACAGATATCTATATTTAAGAGCAGTCCAGATATCTCTTTGGATGTTCTTCACTGCATTATGTGATTTTTATGCTGCTGAAGTTTTCACTCCCCTTTTTGCTCTCTATTCTGCCTCTGCTTTTGGTTTTGCTCTGGCCAGACCTACTTATCTCCTTCTGCCTGGACTGCTTATTTGGCATGTAAGTGAAAATGATGAGTGAGAGTAGTGTAAACAACACTCCTATATCTTTTTTGTTGACTTGAGCAATTGGTCAATGAAATATTTCTTCTAGGAAAAGTTGTTGAGAGAGTTAGGTATCTTGGTATTGTCCTCTTTATTTACAAAGAGTGCTAAAAGTGACAGAAAATCCTAAGCCTCTTTCAGGTAGCACTTGGAATAACTCTTGCAGGGCTTTTTTTAGGGCTGTAATCCCAGTGCTGTTCAGTGCATATTGTTGATTTATTGATTCTTTCTCTTCATGTCTTTGAATTGCACAAAACAGTGTTCTGCAAAAATCCCTCCACCTGCATAACTGATGTGCCTTTATTTGGCTGTCATATGCTTGCTCCTATGTTGATTCAACTATTGCTTCCCATTATGTTGTTCCATGGAGGTGTTCAATGGCACATTACAACTTGCTTTTTCTGCCTACTAAGGAAGCACTCAAGTGACCAAAGAGCAGCCCTTCTTAGAATGGACAATGATCCAAGTACATAGCACACAATGAGGTTCATGGTTCATGTGATGGGTTTGAATGTTTTAGAGTAAGCTAATTTTAACTGATAATATCTGATATAAAATTGACAGAATGCTACAGTTAGAGAAAATAGGAAATAATGGACAAATTATGTAAAATAAATAGAATAATGTAGCTTTTGTTTTTATGTGAAAGGTAAGGAGAATAAATGAAAGGAAGAGTCCTATGCCCTTAGGAGATCAGAGTGTGTATTAGTCCAGGCCTACTAAATGGAGGGACTGAGACATTTGGAGTTAAGTGACCTGAAAAATTCTCACAGATGTAAGTTTATAAGTAGACCATCATGTTCCTTGTATCTTCCTTCCTGAGAGGGAAATAGGTGAAAAATCAAGTTTATACAATTATTCAGCTAATAAATTAATTATTGTATCGTGCTGAATTTGTAATACAAACTATTTGGGTTTTTGAGCATTTTGAAGCCACTTGCCTCTGCCATCACCTCTTCTAATTTTTGCCATTGCTGTTTAGTTATGAATTGTGTTTTCCAACAATTCGTCCTTAAAAGCCTGAACTTGCTGCATTGCAGAGTGCAAGGGACTATATCTTCTTAAGCTATGTTAGTGTCATACCAAAATAAATATGTCATGTGGGAAAACATAGCTCCTCAAATGTTATTTCATGGTGGAGTCTTTGTCCCTCAAGTCATACTTAGTTGAGAGCAATAACCTGAATAGCCTGCTTGGACAGAACCTGAAGTCCCTTCATTTATTACAGAGCTTTTATTTGGAGATTTTTCTACCTCCTTTTTTTTTCATAGAGCAGAGTTGGAGAGGAATGAGAAGAAAAATACTCAAGTATTATTAGGATGTTTTCTTCATCCACTTTTAATTCCATGTTCCACATGGATCTAAATGGAATGGATCTAAAATAACAGACACTGACATAAACACAGCTCTTTCATTCCTCTGTAGGAAATTATGATAATGAACTTAGTTCTGGACTTAAGTATTGTAAAGAAGCTCAAGATGTGCAATAGCTTGAACAAAAACAGTGACAGCAAAAATAGCTAGGATAAATGGGAAAAACATGGCCATGCCTTTGTCCAAATTAACAGAAATTGGCTTTTTTCCTTTTCTTTTTTTTTTTCTATTTACCAGGAATGTCAGGAGTATTGAATACCATGATATTTTAAGAACAAAGAAAATTGTTGTGATCATTAGGTATGTTTGGTAACAAAAGTAACACAGAAGTATGCTGTTTTCAATTAACAGTGGAGCAGTACTGAAATATATTTCATTAATACACACGTAAAAGGACTTTACCACTAATCAGAATGAATTGCTGCATTCAACAAAGAGCTGCCACAGGTCTTTAAATTACTTTTGCCTTGCTGCATGGATACAGCTGAACATAGTTTAATACATTTTTTACATGATGTAATTTTGTCTAGCTCATACAATGTCAGGGTAATAATAATGATATTCTAATATTAATGCAAGCACAAGATATACATATTGATGAATAATGGTCATATGTTTTTGGATCTCCTTGCCAAGTCATATTAAAATGACAAATAATTGCCATTGCTTCAGAGAAATGGTACAGGCTCTGTAGTCAAAAAGCACATTAGGGACCCACAGCGTCCATTTGTTATCCTTTGTCAGGAAAACATGGTTCTTTAATGAAAGTGAATGAAAGGACACTGATTGAGGACAGTGACACTAAACCTCTTTCTCAACAGGAGCCATGACATGAGTATTAATAAGCAGATTGAAAGGTTAAGACTCAGCTTTGAAACTCTGAAAGCACAGTAGAATCTGAAATAACTCACCCCTTATAATATGAGGAAAATCACAGTGTAAAATGCATTGTATAAGCCTTCTGGCCACAGGAGGATAGAGCGAGTGGAAATTGGTTCCCAGACAATTCAGGCAAATGCCATTTAAAATCTTAACCCAAATATATTTTTGTTAAAGTTTTGCTTTTAATTCTGTCTTGATAAATGATTCTTTTCCTTTTCATTATCCCCTCCCTCTTTGTTCCCAGTACTATAAAAATGCTAACAAAATCAACCCGGGCGTTTCCTGAGCATTGGTGAGAGCAGCTGAGAAAGCAAGGGCACAGAGACACAGCCCGAGTGAAGTATGAAACAGTCACCTAGAGCAAGGCATTTAGTAAGAATTCAACATGTATGTTACTTGGGAGAATGAAGAAATATCCATATTAAAAAAAAAAAAAAAAGATTTTTGAATGTATAATATATTATGATGATCGCTTATTAATTATTGAGAACCCAGAGGAGCCAGGCAGGGTCGTGGAAGTCTGAAAGAGGCAGTCCCTGATCTTGCTGAGCTCTGTATGTGTGTGTGGTCACACTGGGGTTGGTGGTGCATGCAGGGGAGCAGTACAGATGTGTGTGTCTCTGCTGGATAATGGCTAGAGCTGCTGGATCTGTATTGATAAGGCTTTTCCTCTGAAACTCTGTGTGATCACAATCTCTGACCACCTTTGTAGGTTTATGTTCTTTTTATAGTACCACTTTTCTATGGACAGATAATATCTTCTGTGTATAACCAGGAATTAAATGGGTTTAGTTTTAGAGGAAAAATGCCCCATAATACCAAAATACAAGGTTTTTTCATGCCAGTAACAAAGCTGGGCAAAATGTGCCAAGGTTAGAGGTATTTGAATGCAGAGACTGGTTCTGTTCATCACAGAGATAAAGTAAGCTGGGATATTTACAATTTCAGAATATTCAAACAAGATTAGATGACTCTAACTGAATGTCTCACTTCCTAAAGATCTGACAAAATGGCAAACCATTGCACACATTGAAGAAATGCATTCAAATTCAGATTTAAATGTATTTAAGAGTTTGCAGTAAAACCAGATGAGTATTTTTAAGTGAAGCTAATAATGTTGTCAGCCAAATCTACAGCAGAAAATTAATAGAGCTTGGGACTATTTTCTGATGAAGAAGCCAGCAGTATGGCATCACCCATGTCCATATCATTAATTGCCTTTCATCTTCAAAGAAGTTGCCACCATGCATGCTACTGATTGAGACTCTCTGCCAGCTTGTGGTAAGTCCTAAGTGGTACTTGGGAGTCAGCTGAGACAGCTAGTTGAAACAGGAGAAAATTATACCATGGATTTTTCTAAAAATTGCATTATGGAGGAGTTGTACTGTTCACTGGTGCTGTTTTTGTTTAACACTGTATCTGTAGGGAACTTAGTCTTATTTCTTCAGTAAACAGTCATTGAATCAATACAAATTGATGTTTGATATTCAATGTAGGGGAACAGCAGAGATTTTAAGGATGAAATAACCATAGAAAATAATAAAAAGGAGATTGTAATTTTTTTTAATTAACTATAAAGAAAACTTGAAAGTAATATGCATTGGTCTGGTCAATGGAGAGCAGTAGAAACATTTTCTATCAAGAGACAGTTCACAATATTTTGGAAATAACAGAGGAAAAAAGGAGTACACACAAGTGTGCTGGTGAAATGATGGAAATTCTCAGCTCATTTCTTGCTCTTCTCCTGCTCTGCATGTATCTAGGACCTCACCATTAATTCCTTCCCATGTGTAGCCATCCAAACCTGTTTAAGCAAACCCAGTACCTCTCATATATCACTCACATCCAAACAGTGTCCCTGGCCTGGCATTTCTCTGGCATACTCAGTTTCCATTTTATTTTGGGCACCTTAACTGGAAAGCCACAAGAGAGTCAGTATGAAATCTTAGGGCCACAGGAATATCATGCAGACACCACAGGGAACCCAGATCATGTGTTGTGCAATTTAGATACAGATGATGCTCACTAGAAAAGGACTATATGTCCCAAGCAGTGTGGGCAGAAGGCATTTGGCATCATTTGTGGCTGTGACCTCTGCTGTTGCCTGTAGAAGGTGCTTTAAGCAATGTGGACAGTCTCAGTTGGCCAAAGGATAACTGAAGCTGGTTGGATGCAGGACTGTGAAAAGTAAATTGTCTTAGGATATATTAGGTGAAACGTTTCTAAGAGAGAAGGAAATGTGAATGCCATTTTATAAGGCCTTAGTGAGATCTCATCAGCACTACTGATCAAATTCTGCTCACTTATATGCAATGAAGATGAGATCAAGTTGAAACAATCACAAAGAAAAGTTTCCTGGATGATCAAGGAGCTAGAGATTACAGCAGGGTTTTATTAGTCTTGCAAAAAATCATCTGGAAGAGGATGTGATTGCTTTAATCACATCAGAAAGGGGGACAAAAGGAATTGCTTATACTCAAGGACATTGTTGACTCAAATGAGCACAGATGAGTAAACATGAAGAAATAAATTTAGGCTAAAATGTAAAGAAACATTGCAATCATTGTGAAAATATTGTGTGTGCATGTTGTGGTTTAATCCCAGTCAGCAGCCAAGCCCCACGGAGCCCCTGGCTCCCTTACCCATCAGTGAGGCTGGGGAGAGAATCAGAAGAGTAAAAGCAAGAAGAGTCATGGGTTGAGGTAAAGACAGTTTAATAGGGAAAGCAAAAGCTGTGCATGCAAGCCAAACAAAACAAGGATTTAATTTGCTGCTACCCATGGGCAGGCAGGTGTTCAGCCATCCCGAGGAGATCACAGCTCCATCAAGTGTAACAGTGACTTGGAAAGACAAACACCATCACTCCAAATGTTCCCCCATTCCTCCTTCTTTCCTGTGTTCTGTATACTGAGCATGATGTCACAGGGGCTGGAACATCCCTTTGGTCACTTTGGGTCACCTGTCCTGGCTGTGTCTCCTCCCAGCCTCCCATGTACCCCCATCTGCCTTGCCAGTGTGACAGTATGAAAAAGCAGAAAAGTCCTTGGCTCTGTGCAAGCTCTGCAACAATAAAAACATCTCTCTGTTATCCACCCTGTGTTCAGCACAAATCCAAAACACAGCCCCATACCAGCCACTGCAAAAAAGATTAATTCTACCTCAGCCAAAACCAGCACAGTGGGCTGTGGACACAAGACACCTATGTTTTTAGATGGAGCCTGATGAATGTAGGAAAGGACTTATGAGACTGATGGTCTAGAGATCACTGCATGACTATTTATTTCATGTATCCCAAATACTATAGGTATGTTGTTCATAGAAAGCATTCCAGTATTATAGTTTCTTAGTTGCTCTTTTAACATGTAAGAATTGGAATTATTTTTATTCTCGAAATTATTTATTGTATTTACATTGGACAAAATACTTATGTGCTTTCCATGTCTAGCTGTATCAAGTAGGTGATAAACTACAGATACCTGTACCTTAACTGAGAAATTGTGTGCATACACTCAGAAATGCTTCACTAACATATGTATGCATTGTAAAATTTCATAGAAATACTGTGTCACACGATTTGAACTTCTCAAATTATACAAATCTTTTTTTCCCAAATTTGAACTTTGAAAATTTAGCCCTTGATATGTGGGTTGTTTGAACTCAGTGTCTGTTGCTTGAAGGTTTTTAAGGTTATTCTTTTGTTTTGCTTCATTTCTGATCTGCAGTGAGGCTTGTTCTGGCAATGACAGGAGGGACAAATTGTTCATAGATCTTGTGTGCCATTCCTGATACAGTATATTTTCAGTACTGTAGTTCTCATGTGTGGTGTTAGAAGTAGTTGAATGAAGAGACAGAACGTCAATACCTTGGTAAATAATAGACTTATTTTTCTTGCAGATAGTCTGAGCTTTCTGGAGCTCCCTCCCAAAGTCCCAGGCCCTAATCAGACTGGTCTCCACAATCCAGTAATGGACTTGTGTTGTGACTAACTATATTTTTACACAGAGAGAGGAAATTTTGAAGAAACTCAAGAAATCAAAGTGAAGTATCTGGTGCTGATTATATTGCATTAAAATTCATGGCAAAACACTTTTCATATTTCCTTATACTATAATAGTGTATACTTTTACGATTTTCCTTTAAGAAAATAAAGTTATATTTACAGCTGCGAGATAAACTCATTCAATGGTGAATTAAATTCAGTTTTCAAATAGACAATAGCAGATGCCACAGACATTCACAATATTGGTTTAATATCAGTTTTATATGTACAGAAATAATACACATGCATAATGTCTATTTAAATGTGTTCTGAAATCCAGTGTTGTAGGAAAAAGTGTCAAAAATTACTGTCATTGAAAAGAATTAGATAGAAATGCATCCATGATTCCCTTTTCATACTGGAGGTATAAAGGAAATTCTTTTCCCTAGTTAGGGAGGTAGTGTTTAGCAACACCAATAATTCCCCTTTGTCCTTATGGCCCTCCATGTAGTCAGTGCCTGCTATTATATTTATCCTAAACAGCAGCCTCACTTGTCATAGTTCTATTCAGACATTTATTATTCACAGCTTATCAGAGTGGGAGTAAAAGACAGATTGCAGTCTTTACATTTTCCCTGGAGGTTAAGCAAAAAATATTTCCTAGCATAACATGGAACCCCACTAGAGGAGCACTTTGTAAGGCGTGGGTCCTGTAACCAGACAGCCCTTGGTGCTTCATTGCACCTTGGGAAGCTCTCTGTCAGCTGGAGAGGTAGGTAACAGCATATGCATACCCATACACTGTCATTCTGGATATCATGTCCTAGGGTGACTGTACAGTTTTGTTGCCCCAGAAATGCAGAGATAAATAAAGCTATGGGCAGAGGCTGTCCTTGACTAAACACTTCCATTGGATTTTGTGGATGGGCACTCCTTTGGCCCCAGGGATCCATCTTTTTGAACTTTGTAGCAAATTACTAAGGTTTCTTCAGCAGAACTGTGTTACTCCTGCAGCAGAGAGCTGATGAACCTTTCTGTGTAATTAGAGCTGGAAAGTTTCTGTTTGTAAATAAACAATATTTCCAAAAAAACCTATTTTCCCAATATTATTTTACTGTCATAATTTTTTGCACTAACTGGACAATCTGGTTTTGTGTGGATTTTGAGTGGATAGAGAAGTCAACAACTATCTCGATTTGGTAATGAAAAGAGAATCCCTTGAACCTGTCTATAGAACTTGCTCCCTTGCACAGTCTTTGTTCCAAGTTGGAGGATGCTCTGAATGGGAAGATAATGAAGGTGCTGGCTAGGCTAGATGGAGATGAATAATTAAAGAAGCTTGTAAATTATGTGCCATCAATTGCTGGAGGATATGATCCTGCTGCAAAAGAACGGGCTCTCATATGTCTGAGGCATTTTTCAGAAGATATTAAGAATGAATATTGGATGCATAATTAGGTTTTCTTGAAGGTGTATTAGTACATTAGAGGTGGAACATTCAATAATTTCTATTATCCCACATTACCTGTACTTTGATTGAGCAGTTGTATCACTGCTTGTATTTCTGCATCTCTAGTAAATATTTTTCTAGAATAAATGTATTTTAGAAAATGGAAAATTATAGTTCTCTACATACAGCGTGCTTTTTTCTTTTCTCTCTATATTTTATTCCCTTTGCATATTTTCTTTCCTCCTTTAATTTAATGGGAGCCATACACAGAAGGCAGGCAGATAAATGTACTGAAACCTTGTTAGCATTTAATCTCTTTTTAGATAAATGCAAATATTGCTGTCAATGGTACTGGAGCCCTGTCCAGCAGTCATCTGAGGAACTTACTCATCCATTTTTCACAATGTGTCCAGTATTATCAGTTGCTGAAGATTGTGATTCAGAATATTCGTTCCTGATGAAAACAATAGAATTAGGCCACAGGGCTTCAGAAAATTGCTTTCATATTCAAGCAGTGCTACACATATACAGACACCTTGTTGATGATTTTCCTGCCCTGAAGAAAATATATTGCTGCTGCCACAAACCTGTCTTTTGGCACTTTGTCACTTACAAGTGATGATAAAATTGCAACAAAAAGACTTCTTTTTAATCTCATAGGTCATCGTTTGTTCTCTGGACAGTCCTCCCTTTGTCCTCTCATTTAATTTAGATAAGGTGGAAAAATGCTTTTAGTTGCCTCTAAACTTATCTTAAAAATACAAAATCCAAAAAGTCAGCCTCAATGTACCCTCAAATTTTTAACATGACAATTACTTTCTTCACGTTTCTCATTTAGATCAAAAGCTCTGCATGCATCTTAAATATATATTTCTTGGACAGCTGAATTGCAGGCAGACTTTTGAGTTATACATTCACATCAAGCTGTAAACCTTTAGAGAGACATTAAATCCCTTTAATTTTGTGAAACTCCCAGAATCATGTGATAATTGTATTATCAAAATTAGATTATATCCATTTGTTACTGCTAAACACTTAAACATTTTTTTCTTAATTCAGGTCTAGCAACTCAAAGTTGCAGAAATGTGGTGATGAATAGAAAGACAGAAAACTGTGAATAAATCCATGTATACATTGAATATTTTGAAGATAGACTTTGACACCATTAGCACAAACAAATTAATCTGGCTACATTTTTTCCTGCATTTTCTATACTTTCTGGGAGATTTTTTACTTATCTTTGTCAGCTTCTTCTTCAGCTTCATACCACAATGAAACCCCAAACCTGTCTGTGGCATAAAAGGGCTACTGCCATGGGATTTTGATGCACCATATGCAGTATTTTGTTTCCTCTCTACATTCTCTTCCAGTTTGAATCTCCTCCAGTTTGAGATATGGAAAGAGTAAAAAGAAGCTTAAATCTCCTGAGAAAAGCAGCAGGGGAAGGTACCTCTGGAGTGTGCCAAGCAGAGGCTGTGGAGGTGTCACACCTTTCCTAAGGTGAAGGAGGAGTCAGGTCCTGAGCTCCCCATTGCACACAACAGCTTGAAGAATGTGTCCAAAGGAAATACAGAAATGCCAAGTTTTCTGATATGAGTACAACCTCCAGAAGCCTGGACTTTCACAGTTCCTCCTATGAGAAAACCAAGCATTAATAAATACAGAAATGGACACTTAGATGTCCGAAATAACCATTAAAGACCAAACCCTTTGTAAGTGTCCAGGGGAAACAAGACTCATCACTCCAGATGAAGGGATTCCTCTGTTTGAACCAATCACTGCTGCAGATAATGAACAGATTACTCATTTATATGGATTTAAGACCTGTGAATAGAAATATCTTGAGCCTCTGGGCTGTGTCACTTTCTCTCATCTCCAAAAATCACTGCATACTCAACAATATAAACTGGCAAAAGCAGAAATAGCCACAATGAGCATTCTTGCTTCTTTGTGGAATTCCTCACAATGTAGGCTTAACTTGAAGATAACGAACCACCATTTTCTAGTTAAATTATACTGCTAGACATCTTGCTTAATAAATAAAGATACAAGCCTAAATAGCCAAAGTCAGAAAATTATTCTTTTCCCTAGGTAAAGTGCCCTTTTGGATTTACTTATTATTCTTTTTCATTCTTATATTTGCCTTCTTAATTTTATTTTTTAGTAGATGTTTGAACTTCAGGTACAAAATGCAATTCCTCCAAAAAAGTGTAAATGTTGTTCAAAGTATTTTCTCAGTATGATATAGTATTGCAAATAATTATGTAAGTGATGGGACATTATTCTTAAGGTTTCTCTCAGACACTTCTATTACATCACCTCTTCATGATCTTATCCTGATAACATAAGATTTTGGATGGTTATCATGAAAATATATGTGTTTCCATGTCAAAAATTAATTACATTAAATAAGGCAAGGAAGGCATTTTCCTCAATGGCACAGTATAATACAGAAGCAGAAAAATATGGAAAGAACCAAACAAAAAAAATTATGAAAAGCATGAGCAGTTTTAAGTCTCTGATGGAATTTTCTCAAAATTCTATGAGGTTTTTGAAGTATTAGTGCATTTCATGGCAACCACTGATATTTTCTGAACTGATATTTTAAGGCTGTGTTTATACCAGGAGCTCATTTCTGCAGTCAGATACAAGCTGAGTAATTTTGTAATAATGAGGGGTTCTGTAATAAAATTAGCCAGACTCTTGCTGTGCTTATACAGGGCTCCCCATTTGCCCCTGGCACACTCAGCAGCATGGCTTCATGCCTGTGCTCTGGTCTTCAGCCCTGGCTACCCTGTCTCACACAGACCTGCTGTGCCAAAAAGGGACAGTGCACAGCAGCTGTCCTGATTCAGCTGCTGCCTTACAATTGAGCATTGAATTAACCTGTAGCTCAGTTTAAAAATTCCTGGATGAGACTCATTGCAGCCAAATGCAGGAGGAGCTGTGCTGAACCAGCATAGGTGGCTGGAGCTGAGGCTTCATCTTACCCTGCACCAGGTACGAGACACATCTGTCTCCTGGTGATATAGCTGGAATAAGTGTGAGCGTTCCATGTGAGTGGTAAAGGGTCTAGCAGAGACAGGAATGTTAATGTAATTGTGCAAAAAATTTCCCCAGGTTTATCAAACACTTTTTAAAACTAACATGTAGTTCAGGATTTAGCAATCATTTTGCCAGCTCTGGAGTTTTGCCTGTATATATTTGTTAATGCTTTCTTCAGTTTTATTTATTTCTGCAGCAATCCGCTAGTATTTAATCATCTCTCTCCTTTTTTTTTTTTTTTTTGGTTTATTTGTTTTTTTTTTGTTTGTTTGTTTTTTGTTTAGTGAAGCAGAGCTTCTCTATTACGATTCTGAATCTCCACACTCAGATCCTTGTGGTAACCCTGGCAACCCTGCTGGCAGGATGGGCTACAGCTCCAGCATCTCTGACTGGGCAAAGTGGAGTCCTTTCCCCCAGCCCTGCAGGCTAAGCTGGAGTGTCACCACTGATGACATGTCACCCTCTCTTTTGGTGTTGAGGGCAATAAGGTGAGATGGTTTAGTTTCTCATCAAGAAAGGTGGCAGGGCTGAACCTAAATATGCTTTTCAGATTTTGTCATTATTGCTCACACTGGAAACTATAGGGCAAGATCGTCTAAATTCTTTTCTAATTCTTTAATTGAGCAAACAGTTCTGTGTTTGCTATAGACAAAGATGTTTTAAAAAGGAAGAAATTTTCTTTCCAATTCTATAGAGTCCACAAGCACTCACTTACTCTTTTATCATAATCCATAACCTATTAACATAATCTATATTACATTCTCCAGTATCATCTATTAAATTATACATCCATAGGACACATGAAATTAGTATGCATCCAAGTCTTAACTGTTCTTTAGATATTTCCCAAGAATCCTTCTTCCTATTTCCTACATGTATACTTGAAAAACTTTAGGAAGGAAATTTTAACTGATAGGCTTAAAATATAGGCTGTCCCTCTCTTGAGAGATGTTGACAGTTGCTGTGGCTTCCCTTCAGAGGGAGCAGGCTACATGGCTCATAGCAGGCTTCATTGTTCAAACTGAACTATTATAAATTTTTAAATCATAAATTCTCTCTGCAGTCCTCTGATTCATATCTTCTCTCCAATAGCTTTCTGTTTTACAGATTGCTTCAGTTTTGTTACTTTTCAGGGCCCTAACTTTAGTGTGTTCATGTTTTTGAGAGGTAATATAATAGTATTTTTAATTTAGATCTGGTATTTCTTGGAAAACCTTCTAGAAGTTTCCAAAACAACTGAGCATTCAGAAGAATAAATGTAGTTTATAGAATATCCTAAACTTTTGAAACAGATCACATTATGTATGTATCTCGCTTTACTCTTCATTAAAATCCCAAGGAATTAAAGTTTGCTTTTAGTTTTAGTCTTCAAAATTCACAATATGAAATACATTGATTTATTGATATTAGTTTAACCAAGCCAGGTATTGGGGGCTTTCTGCAAAATTGAATTGAAACCGATTTATAACAAAAGATTAATGGGTAATTTCTTCTTGATCCATTGTTGGGTGTGGGAAAGGCTGACTTACTGTTCAGATTTCTTCATTGTACAAGCCTAGGAAAAAACTGGAATGAGCAAGGGGCAAGAAAGATTAGACTCAAGGTTATAATTTGAATTAAAGTTGAGAGTGGGACTGGGGCTTGGGTTGGTGGTTTTATACCTTAATCCTCTTAGACCTTGTCCATGTTGGTTTAAGAGCTTTGTGAGTGCTGCTGGTGTAGCAGTATCTGTAGGGTTGTGGATAGGATTCTATGTTTGTTAGATTTGCTCAATATTTGGATTCTACTTATCTTCTACAGTGAGATTTAGGCCTGGGACACACAGGGTCCTACACTTTATGTGCCTGTTGAGCATGAGGTTTTGCCATAATGCTAAAGGTAGGGTTGGTTTTAGGTTAGTTAGGGAAAATTATTGGAGCTAAAGTTAGTTTGTGCATGTGGAGTATGCAAATCATAGAATCAAAGTCACAGAATCATCAAATGGTTTGGGATGGAAGGGACTTTAAAGATCATCTAGTTCCAGCACCCCTGCCAAGGGCAGGGATGCCACCCACTAGACCAGGTTGTTCACAGCCCCATCCAACCTGTCCTTGAACACTTCTGAGGAAAAGGGCACCCCCATCTTCTCAGGGCAACCTCTTCCAATGTTTCACCACCCTCTGAGTAAAGAACTTCTTCCTAATATCTAATCTAAATCCAGTTTAAAACCGTTCCCTTTTGTTCCATCATTACCTGCCCATGTAAGTCTGACAATCTTCCTTATTCTGGAAGGTTTTTTTACAATTTAGCATGAATTCATCCTGTACCAAGGGTCAGCAGGCTGCAGTTCAAGCTGCCTGCACTCAAGGCCCACTAGGAGACTATGCCACCAGTGCCTTTGAAGGGTCCCTTCCAGGAAGGTCTGCAAAGGAGCCTCAGGCAAGAATCCCTTCTCAAGTTTAGGATTAGGCACAATGCTGAAAAGACAGTGCATGGCTCATGGCTGTGTTGGGTCACACGAAGACTAGTCTGACTGAGACATGGTATGGATTCTATCTTTCTGTGAAAGAGCACTTCAGTTCAGTGTTAAGTGCTAGATAAGTGGCTTGGTACTGTTAATGATATTCATACTGAGCACAGACCTAGTTGAGGACTTATGAGAAAATTGCAAAATGGTTTTTATTGCATTCTATTCTGTGACTGTATTCTATTCTATTTTTGGTAGCAGAGGCCAAGTGGAGCTATATCACAGGCAGGGAGAGGACCAGCACATGTTGATTTTATTGCTCAATACCTGAAAGTCCTCACTGTGGATCATAAACACTCTTTTCCAACTATGAAAATCAGTGATGGAAAGCTGCAAGCTGGGACAGCTTCACTGACTAGGCCATGGATTTGGCAAGGTAGAGAAATAAACCAAGAACTTCAGGCACTGCTCTCTCTAATACTTTTTGCCAGCCTTTGTCCTACTGTTAGCAATAATCCTTAATAGTAGTTTAGACACCTTTCCCCTGGCCAAAATCAAACATAACTGGTTTTTCGTTTCACATCAATTGTCAGCCTGTTTTTCAGGTGTTAAATTTCATACAGTAGTAATAAGAAAAAAGTCAGTTCCTGGTGTCTATGGCACTAATCAAACTTCATCTTTAGAGGTAATAGAAGCAAAGGATAAAAAAAACCCCAAACTTCTTGCTCTGCCCCAGTCCTGTTTCTGTGTCCTCTTTCTTCCAAGATCAGGTAGCAAAAGTAATAATTTATCTACATTTATAAATCCAATCAGAACCCTTACTAGTGCTAACCATTATCGAGACAGAGTTAATGGGAACAGAATTTGTTCCCAAACTGCAATTGATTTGAGCATCAAGCTGTATAAATTAGCATGTTTCTGTGACCATGACCCCAAATCAGTCCTAACCCTGAACTTAAAAACAGTCTGGGATACCTCCTGTATGAACGGTTTGTTTTCCTCCAAGCATTAGCGTTTCTCCTTGTTCTGTGGGTCTTGAAGGAGCAATTCAGCTTCTTCTTTTGTAATCACACTCCCAAACCCAAGATTAATTGTAGCAATTTTACCTTTACTGTTAAAGTACAATTCAGATCAAAGCAGTCTCTGCAACTTTAATAAACTCTCAGGCACTGTCATGCTTTAGTCATACTTCTTTTAAAATCCAGGTGGGATTTTTTCTGTTTTATTCACTTTATTCTCAAATACTGCATAAATAGGTCTTTGCTTCATACTATTAAGGAGTACACATATGTGATCTTAGGTGATGTTACATATAGTAGGGCAATAACTTGCCTAGCAACAACAGTAAAATGTAATCAGAGAATGTCTAAACTGTAAAACATCTCACAGTTAGAAACTCCTAGAAACAAAACACTGACAGGGTAAAGAAAGCATAAATGAATAAACACAAAATATTATTGACATTCTAGTATTATGAAATTTGTAATGATGGCACCTAGTAACATTTGTATTGCAGTGTCATGTTTATAATGAAGAGACCTGTCTTTGTGAACCATTGAGCTGACAATTAGTGGATTTGTGACTGCAGTGGGATGTGCATGGCTGCAGTCAGCTCTGCACTCCCTAGTAGTTTAGCCAAAAAGGTAAATCCAGTACAAGGCAGAAAAGGCAAACTTTCATTAGATATCATAAGAAATAAAATCACATTATTGAGAATAATATAGAAAAAATTGATGTAGACCATTTTGTGCTTCATTGCTCCAGTGTGTTTGATTTCCTCGCCAGGCTTTATGGCATGAGCTTTGTTCCAGGGAAAGCATTTTAAGCCTGACTCAATGTGCAGTTTTCCTACTGTTTTTTTGCCTTGGATGTTCAGCTGTTTAGAAACCTTCAACTCTCACTGTTTCAGTAGGAGCATAGGAAAGTTCAGCTGACAGTACTACATCTGTAAAATTGTAGTATTACTGATTCCTACCACAGATTCAGTTTCCCTGACAAAGATGACAGTCATTCCATCTTCAATCATTGGAGTATCAGGACACTTTAGTATTAAGAGAGAAACTCCCTGCAGTATCCTATTTACAGGTAATTTGTCTTCTTAATAGTCTCTTGAAAACTTGATGACAAAATTTGGTAACAGATTGTCATACAGGGCATAATATACAATCTGTAGCTTGCAAGTTTCACAAACATCAAAGTGGGGAGATCCATTATTCTGGTACATCACAAGTTCTTTCAAAACAGCAATGCAAAACACACTGTACCAGATATATCTGTTCTCTGTTTGTAAAAACCTACAGCACATTCAGCCATGGAAAAAAAATGGCAGAACTCTTAGATCTTGTGCGTATCAATGCGCAGGGAGTTCGTCATGAGGTGATAGTTTTGGAACACAAACTGTGATATACAGTCATTGCTTTGAAATGTTAGAGAATAAGTTGGGAGGAAAAATATAAATATCCACTGTCTTGAGGTGCCAGAAGGCATGAAAAATCACCACCTGATAAATCTTGTTGGGTTAAAAAATGAGTTCCTGGCACCTCTAGGACTGAATACACAAGATTACCTGATTTATGGCAGTTATGAAGTTACATGGTGCCACTTGAGAAGCCCAAGGCAGGGAGCTGTTCAGGTGGAAGGATAAATAGTGATTATACCTGATTTCCAATACTGAGGTAGAAGGGAAGAAAAAGTTCCATCAAGCCTCAATCACTCTTTGAGATCTTGCTCTGGAAATATCTTTCTACCAGATACAACAGCATTTGGGCAGCTTCCAGCATCACATCAGGGTGGTCCTTCAATGAAAAAGGAGAAATAGCCAAAAACCAAATACTCAGTGGGAATGTGGATTTTCATGCTGGGAACGAGAGGACATTTTTCTTCTGCAGGAATGAGATGTTTAGATCCTTAGAAAAGAGCAAAAAAATTCTCCAAATGCACAATTGGGCAACTGAACAAGGGAAGAATTAGTTTTTAGATTTTGAGTGTGGGTACATGGGACTGTTAGAGAACTATTTCAGATTTGACCAAATCCTGCTTGTATTGCATTTGAAAATAGTTCTAGTATATAATTGATGGAATAGTATGGAAATGATAGTCAGTGATAGTCAGTGCAAGTAACTTGATTATCAAAATGACAGTGTCCAAAAGGTGAGCACTTCCCTTATTTCCTTTTTGGTTTTTTGTTACTGTTTGCCCACTTCCTTCACATTATTAAGACATCAGTAGCATGAATTAGCAAGTAGATCATCTGTTGGAGATGATCTAGGTGTAGGTGCTCATGCCTTGAGGCAGGGAATGGAGTGGAGGATCTCTGAAAGTATTGTTTTCAGTGGTTAGAAGTGAAGTACAGCTTGGTTCTGCTGAACCTGTCGCTCTCTTTTCAAAACAGACATGCCTGGAGTATCAGCGATTGAGAGGAGAACTGTGTAAGGATTCAGGCTTATTTACCAGAAAGAAACAACATGATAGTCTGCCTGAACTTAGGAACCTGGGTTGTAGGAGATGTGTGTGGCCTAACTCCAATGGGAGTGCTGGAAATTACTCAGTAAGGGAGAACACAATCAATTCTGTTTAGATTCCTAGCTCTAGGTAACAGGACTTGTACTTTTCCTTTTTCCATTTTCCCACCTCCCAGAACTGAGGTACTTTGAGAGCCTTTGACTGGAAATGTGAATCATTTATGCAAAGCTACTGATAATAGCTCTATTTCAAGTTCTTTCTCATCATTAACATTTTCTCTTTCCTTCATTTATTTAATTCTATATTTTTCTTCCTCCCATCAGCAGATTTGCTTTCTTTCCTTCTTTCCTTTTCAATAAAAATATTTACTTCAGAGAACAATAATAGAAATAAAGAAATTGTTACCCCAAATATAAAAAGCTAGTTATGGGTCTTTTTCACTGTAATCCTTCTGTAAAACTTGAAATGTAAAATGTGTTAGCATGGGCCAGTTATTTCGATCTAAGCTTCCCAGATAATAGAAATTTTAGCATTGCAAGATAATTTTTGTAGGCCACCAACAGCATTTTTCTCTCCAGTTCTGCCTTACTGGAATATGCTGAGTGGGTGCCCAAGTCCTGCATGCTGGGCAAAGAACACACACCCACAGCACCCCCTCTCCTAGCTGGGTGGCTGGCCTTACACTGCCTGCTGCTGCTACCACCAAGGACTTCCCCTACAATATCCCCGCCCATGGTGGGCATCAGCCTGCCAGCAAATGTAAGAATAAATAGTTCTGGAGAAATGAGGGCTTCCATCTGATGTCCCTTGTGCTAGATGAAGATGAATGAAGTGAGCTCTGTTTTGCAAAGAGCTGGACAGGCTGAGACTGATCAGAAGCCGTGGGGCAGATGCAGATATGTGTTTTCTTTCACTTTCCTTTCTAAACTCCAAAACTGACTGAACATTTAGGATAAAACCTTGTTTCAACTCTCCATTGGCAGAATAACTCGTGATTTTTAAAATCTGTTACATGTCCACGTAAGAGATCATGTTAATACACGAGTTCAACCAGGAAAAATCTGGACTGTGAATATAAAATTCTACTCCTTGCTAAAGAACTATTTGGGGCCAGAATGATTCTCTGGCAGATCTCCCATTCATGCAGGCTGCATTTAAAGAATGTGAATATGATGAAATCACAGAAAAAAAAAATGAAGTGAATATTGTAGTTGCAAAATGCAGAGTGTATTTTATTAGGCATTATTTCACTGTGTTTTCACAAACAATTTTGTTTTTAAAAATTCTGGCTTATCCTGTCTGTAGTATACACTTAGGTACATTTACTGGTTAGCTGTTATGTATTTTTTTAAACCAAACTAGAGAATTAATTTTTCCTACTAAGTAGGATTAAATTTTCCTTTCAAGAGGAATTAATTTGCTTTGCTCCTTGAAAACACACTGCAGGAACCAGACCTCAGTCAAAACAGAGCTTCATGAAAAATGAAAAACCTCTTTTATTCCTGTAATTTTATGATCAAATTTAGTATTAAACTTTATTAAGCAATGTTTTGCTTTTATAATTTAATACAGTAACAATTTAGACGTATGCTCTACTTCCAGAAGTGGTTAAGAAATCTGCTTGTGCATCTAATAAATACGTCTGGCAGGTAAGAGCCAAAGCTCTCCTTTTTCCATGTACATCTCTGTATAATTGTGCAGTGGACCTTCACAGGAACAACACAGGATTATTGAAGATTTGTCTTGAAAGATTTATCTTATTTTATTAAAACAAGTCATTAGATATATCTCTTTCAGTATCGTAGGTCTTCATTGAGTCAAATAAACCATATTTTGTTTACCACCCTGGAAAGATATAAATGCTAAATACTCTTTAACTTTATTTTATGGGAGTGAATATTATATTCCTCTTTCCAGTGACCTTTTATTGCCTTGTGAATAAAAAAATAATTTACCAGACAGAAATAGCAGCCAGAGGAAGGTGGGATTTATGAGTATGCCAGCTCCACTAAAACCAAAGGATAAACATAGTAGTCTCAGAATAAAAATGGTGAATTATCTAGTGCTCTTGTCTCAGAACTTTAAAATAACTTTTCTCAGGAAATTAGAAGTTTACTTATGTCATCATGGCAGAAGCAAAGGAGTGCAAGCTCTGGGTTTTTTTCTCTCTCTTTTTTTTAAATTTTTTTCATTACTTTTATCCTTTTGAATCTAAGAAAAAAAATATATTCTATTTGTAAGGAATTAGAATGTGAAAGAATTTTCTTTCCAGTCTATAATGCATCATTATATATATGAGCTGCAGAACATTTCTAAATTCTGGACACAGCAGATCTTTATATTATCCCAGCAGTATTAAGCATCCTGTTATTGCAAATAATTGTATAAAGTCTAGAACTTTTCAAAATGAGGCAAAACTCAAGTTTCCATGCTGAAATCTGTTTGCTCTGTAGGATCTCTGCTTTTGAAACAGTCTGTTTTAAGAATTAAAATGGAAAGTTGTTTTTTTTCCCAGAGATCAGCTCTCAAAACTTTGTTTCACGGTACCCAGAAATATTATTGAGGTGGCATCATGCTGAATTCCTTGCTGAAATCCAATAGTTCTTCTACACTTTAAAAATCAGTTAATCTTCTCAAAAATATATGGTTAGTCTAGTTCAGTAATCTCACTTTGCATTTTTGCATTTTAACTCACTACCTATTTATAGTTTTAATCTGATTTTTCTTTAATTTGAAATTCTTACTGAAGTCTTGTACACAGACAGGTCAGACTCACAGGTATAAAACTCATTTTGTAATGTCAAACCTTTCCTCTTTTCTTAAATGAAAGACACTTGCAAATATCAGTTTCATTATTTTTAATGCATCTACATTAACAAATCAGTAAAAACACTTGGCATTAACTTCTGGGATTGGAAACAACTTGTTTTCCCAGCACAGTTACATTTTGCACTTTGATTCTCTTTCCTGTTGGTATTCAGTAGCTTCCAATTCTCTATCCCGTGCCATCCTTTGGAGAGGAAGAAAGATGGGGGGCAGCAAGGCATCCCTTTGCAAGGTGCAGCACATCCCCCTGTCACAGCTAAAGGTGGGATGTGAGGGAAAGAGTGAAAGGAGGGGGAGAAAAGAATCCGTGCAAATTTGAGGAAAATAAATGTTTTCTGTGGACTCAGGAGAATAACAGGCAGTAGAGTAGGGTCTGGCTACATTAGATCAGGGCAGGAAGCAGTGGTCAAGTCCTTTGTTAAATGGGGCTCAGGATGAACTGCTGTATAAGGATGGGATGGCTGCTTTCCCCCAGGAAGTGAATGGTTGGAAGGGAAGCACACAGCAAAGCACTCTTTGCACCTTGCACATTCCCTGTTACATTTCACTCTCCAGGTTCCGTCTGTCTGCTGTGGAAGCATTTGGGATGGAATACAGGGATATTGCACGCCAATATGGTGAGCCAGGTGAGGACTTTTACCCCTTTTTCTAAGGTTCCTAGCTTATTTTGATTTCATTCTTATTTAAATTTTGTTCCTTATTTCATGTTTCAGATAGCTTTTCATATTACCATCAAAGTAACGCTTACTTTTAAAATGTCATAATTGCATGTATTTCCTAAGCAACGTGTTCCTCTGTTAAAAAAAAAAAAAAAAAAAAAGCTTGTTCTTAGTTATCTGTAGTCTGGAGGGAGTCCTTATCCATAGCTGGGTGGGGAAAGCAGCGAGCAAAGTTGCTGCAGTGGGTGATCCTCATTCCCTGATAATTTCAAGGCAGCTAGAAGGGACTCCCACTGCTGTCTCCTTGGTGGAAGACTGAAGGGAAAGAGCAGCTTTGCATATTGCCTCTCCCCAAACCAGGCACATGCACCTTTGAGCTCTATGCAGAATTTTCTGGCTTTTCAGCTGCACAAAATAACGAAGTCAAAACCTGAAGTGAATTATGATTTGTCTTTTTGTTCATAAAAAGAAATGAGTATTCTACTGCCCTAAGATTTCATGGATTTCTATGCTAAATTAATAAAAAAAATTGTGAAGAAAATGTCCATTTTGTGCCTGTAATAGAATTTTCTTGCATCAGCAGCACCTCTGTCTGTTCCATGTAGGTGACAGGCTGACAAATGGAAAGATTATTTCTGTTCCTTCTTTCATTTGAGAGTCATAAATCTGAAAAATGCGGAATAGATTTTTTTCATGCATCTTATAAGATTTTATAGGGAGATCCAAGATGGCAGACAGGGCACAGCTCCAGAATATAAATTAAGATTTGTACCACAAGCAGTCACTCAACCTGATTTGACAGTATCTTTGTCAGATCAATATACAATGCTTTGTTGAACTAGTGGAGTAAGTGGATATGTCTGATAAAATAAACATTGTGTTGTCCATGCCATTGACATGAATGCTTATTTAATAAGATGGTTTTGATTCAAAGTCAATTTTCGTATTTATACTATTGCAAATCCTGCAGAAGCAGTTATGTCAGTCATGTGTATGACTTCATATTCCTTAGAGATGCAGATCTGCTCAGCTTTGTCTTGATGTTTGTGCTACTGTAATGATAGCAAATACTGTGATAATTTATATTCACCCTGCATAGGCAGACATGAAGCTTTATTCTTTCTCAGTGGTGATACAAAGATCAAGCAAAGTGGATGTTGAGTTATTGGTCAGCTCAGGAGCTCTTTGTCACAAGGCATTTCACTCTGTACTGCTCTGGATCCAGCTGACTTGGGGGCAGTAATTACACCATGGACCTACACTTCCACAGGATTTTTTGTCTTGGTTTTTGATGCTGCAGTTCCAGTAGAAAATTTTTCTCAGGCACACAGCTACTGTATTTTAAGAAAAGTATATATCCTTCAGATCTTATAGGTTCACATATCTGTGGCAATTCAAATGCAGTGGATTAAGTTGTATTTCTGCTTGTGAGCAGCTAGAGCCAGGGAAAATGTCACCCTTGGCCACAATCATATAGTCTTCACAGGACATTGGTGTCAGTAGAAACTGACTCTTACATCAATGACACAATTAGATTGCAAAATCCTTACTCAACCTGAAATGACATACCTCATATATAATTTTTTTATCTGTTCTGTTGACATCCTGAACCAAATTTGAATGATAAGCCTTTGCATTCATTCTATCCTTTTCTTCTCCTTTTCTTCTTTTTATCCCTATACATTTAAACAAGCACAGGTGCTCTTTTGTCAATTGATAAATGCAGATTATATAGTCAGAGGGCACTTTAATATAACCTTTTAGTGCATGAAAGGACATATTACAATAAGAATTTACAGTCATCTGATTACCCCAAGAAAATCCTTTTGTTCATGCTGTAAAAATGAAAGCCTGGTGGTGGCAGGCTCTGTTCTTTAACTGTGCCAACTTCTTCATCACTATAAACTCTTCTTATTTCTGGTAGTGTAAGAGATACTAGTTGCTGCCTGAGCATGAGTGACTCCAATATTTTTTGTATGGAATTTCTCTAATGGACAATTAAAATTTTTTTAGTAGATGCAACAGGACTGATATGTCTTTCTCACAGTTACTGCTTCCACAGAGCCAGGCATATCCCTTTCTACCTCAAATATCCTGAAACCTTTACCTTTCCTTCTTTTCATCTTCACAGGCAACAAAAATTGCCTTTTATGAGGGATCTATATAAAGACTGACCCCTCACGTCCAAAGCTTTGAGCAGGATTCAGGGTTTGTGCTTAAGTTTTGCACACAGAGCGAGCCACAATGTGTTTGAAAATATAAAACTATAAAATAACTGTTTTAACTTGAATGTAGAATATCTGTTTCAGTATGGCTCCCTGGTCTTCTTTAATATATGAAAGAGCAGCCTAAAGCAGAGAGGGCAAGCCTGGGTGAGTGGGCTGGTGTCTTCAAATGTGATGAGTGGGAGGTACAAAACTCCCTGTGCACCTCCCCTCTGCCTCCTACTCCCTGCGTTCAACATCCATCTGCAGATGGAGTAAAACAGGGAAGAAGCAAAGAGGTCGTTCTGTTCCTCCTCCATAGTGTGGCCGCCTTCATAGGATGATTCAGGAAATTATCCTTTTTCATGCATTCCACCCTCTGGCAGGCATCTTTCCTATGGAGGATGTCAGCAGCATTTCTACCTCCAGGAGGAAGAAGATAAAAATTGTAAATAACATTTTAGAGTTAACTATTTTTGGCTATGTTGCATAGGCTGCAAGTCCTATTTTCTCCTTCAGGAATTTGTTTTGTGTGATCTGACTAAGGCAAGTCAGGGAAAGAACACAAAAGACACAAAAGACCAGTGATTTGGGGCCATAAAACAGATTTGTTTGAGCTTGATGTGAACTGTAGACTGTGCTTAATTTTGTAGTCTACATATAGCCTCTGAACTGCTTCTCTGGGCTGTCAGGGTCTTAGTTTAGAAGGAAGAATATGGTAAACAATAATGGGCAAGAATATCTTAGAAAGCTTTCATTCATTCACAACAATTTTTAACAGAGCACTTCACTCTACTTCTGTTTACAAAACTAAAAACAGCACTAAGGAGTTTTCCTCCTCCACCAAAGGGAATGTGAAGAGAGCAGCTCCTGTCACTTGATGCTTCCTCTTGAGGCTCCAGCTTTCGTAGATAATGCTAAACAACTTAGCACAAGCCCAAATGTCAGGGACAAAGACTACTATATTAAAAAAACACACCTCCAGAAATAGAAATTCTGAAAAATTCTTGAGGTTTGGAGCAGATGATCTAATACTCAGTGCTGAAGCACAAAACCACTAATGAAAAGATAAACAGGATGATCTCAAGAAAGGATGGGAAAAGAGAATGGCATATTCAAAACAAAACAAAACAAAGGAAGGATTTTTTAATTTTTTTTTTAATGCTCTGTATGTAAACTGCTAAACTCATTGGCACACAATATTACTTTTTACAAGAGTATGTAGTGGTAGGATAAGGGATAGTGACTTTAAAGAGGGTAGGTTAGGATGAGATTTTAGGAAGATGTACTTTACTGGTGGGGGTGATGAGACACTGTAATAGGTTGACCAGAGAAGCTGTGGATGTGTGCAAGTGTTCAAGGCCGAGTTGGATGGGGCTCTGAGCAACCTGGTCTTGTGGAAGGTGTCCCTGCCCAGGACAGGAGTGTTGGAACTAGATGATCTTTAGGGTCCCTTCCAACCCAAACTTTTCTTTGATCCCATGGTTGTGGAGACCAAAAGCTGACGCCAATGAGACAAATTCTTGTAAGTACCTTTCACAGAGCACTCCTGAGCACAGAGGTGTCTGTGATATTTGTGATAAAGCTGTAGGCTGGTAGAGAAGTTCAGAAAATATCACTCACTTCTTTTCTTTTTTAAACTTTCCCTGAATCATCCACTGCACATCTCTGTCAAAGACAGGACATTTATCTAGATGGACCTTGGGACTGACCTAGTACAGCTAGTCAGATGTTGTTCCTATTACTGATATATTTACCATCCTGATGTATGATCAGCTCTGTAGTTCTGATGTCACAGTCCAAGAATGAAACTGAAAATTTGAAGACTGCAAGAATTTTTTTTAGTATTAGAAAACAAGTAAAATACTAAGGCACCCTCTTTATTCCCGTTAACAAGGGCAGGGCTAAGGAACAGTTTGCTTATAGTCCAAAAGTATCTAACTGAGAAAGGCCAAACCCTTCAACAGAAAGAAGTCATGCATGATGGTAGGATTCATCTGGCTAAATATAGATGACTGTGCCTGAGCTGGTCCATCTAGAAGCTCTGTGTGTCAATACAGATCTAAGCAATACTCTCAGTAGATTGTAAAGCACAATTCATCTCAGTCTAAAGGAGATGTCTAAAACAGGTTAGATGAATCACTCCCTTAAAGTTTCTATTTGTTCTACTGTCTGTGAAAGGCACCTAGTGTGACTGGCACAGTAGCAGACCACTACTGAAGTTGCTCAAAGTTGGTTAAGTTTTACTCCTAATGTCTGTGAATTGATTGGTGGAGATTATGAAGAGTAGTATAGTATTGCTCAGTGTGATTAGCAACTGGAATACATTATGAAGGACTGAGATGCTTTTTCTTTCAAAAGACTTTTAAAAAATAAAGCTATACTTTATTTCCTAGAAAATACACTCTAGAAATCTGGCTTTTGGCGTTGTGCCAGAGGACTTCTCTGACCTGTGTTGTACAGAAAGTCAGACTATCAAATCATAATGATTCCTCCTAGTCTTAAAAATCTGTGCTTTCAATCACTGCTAATAAAGAGTGGCATGTTTTCAATTCCTTTCTAAGTGGGTCTTGATCAATACAGATGTGCCATTTACCTGCAGGGTTTTCCCCACAATTGTTTGCTGCTGCTGCTGCTGTGTTGGTGTCAAAGGATGTAATGTTACAAACCAGCTGATGAGTCTCAGGCATTCTGACGTTTTCTTATCGACACCAAGGGGCAGATTTAGCACTGGCTCAGAGAGTGGTAGACTTCTCCCTAAGCTCCATGCTGTGCAGCCAGAAGTGAAGCTGCAGTGTACCACAGCCTTGTCTACCAATATCATGGCAACATCCAGTCCCATGTAGCCAAGTTTATTCTTGTATCATTTAGTATGCAGTGAAAATGGCTGAATTTAAAGCTGGCAGTTTAAGAGGGTCTTTCCCTACTCAGTCTTTTGTGTCACTGACAGGTTTATCTGTAGTACAGGATGCCTTTATATCCATCAATGTCAGACAGAAAGAAAAGATAATGGTGTGAACATGGCTATGGCATGAGCGTGCTCTATGCTGCCCTTGTTTTCATTAAGTACAATGCCAAGCAAACACATTAATTAATCTTAGTCTTCACAAATACAGTTTTATTTTGTATTGCTGGCATTTATGATGACTAACTAGGACTTGCACACAGTAGCTGTGTTCCTGGGGTAGCTGGTGTGAAATCATGTTGTGAGTCAATACAGCATCAAGACCACTTTTGACTAGCCTGAATACTTTACCAACTAAGAATTTCTCTACTAGTTTTGTCAAATCTATGGCATGCATTATATAGTTCTGATACTGTCTCTTCGTTATTATTGCTGTTATAAGAAATTCTGCACGTTTAGTGTTCAAAAAAGTTTGATCAAGGATGGCATGGGGGAAGGGGATGTTGAAGAATATTATAACACCAGAACAATCTGTTTTTCATGGGCTGAATAGTGATCAGTATCACTGGTAATAATCACTGTTGTCCCATCTGATTTGTTTTCATCTCACAAATGAGCACAGCAGGAAAAGCTATACCTGAAAGGCTTCAATTCGTGGTTCCTAAAGCTGGATCTTCAGTTGCAGGTGCTCAGACATCTCTAAGGTACTATCAGCAAGCCCAGTCATAAATCACAGAGACTTGCTGTTTACCACTATGACTGATCTCCAAAAACAGGATCAATGCAGCTCATTCCTGAAACCTGAAAACAAGTGTATATATATAAGAGAAAGTGTTGAGAAAGACAATTTTATAAAGAAGGTCAAACTTTAATTCACCTTGGTTCCCAGAAACATTTCTTTAAGCCTCCTGATGAGAATAACTTCACAGCCTGTGTGGATTGCATTACGCCTACTCTTAAACTGAGTCCTTTAAAGATAGTTACTGACTCATTTTTATCCTAAAAATCTTTACTGTGGTGACATTCCTTCTTATCCAATAAGGTAAATGCAGATGAATTAAATGTAGTTTTCAATGGTATTTTTGCTGCTAGGATGCTCACACCAGGTTTTGCCCCAATTTGGGGCAATGGAGGAGAATTTTTTGCACTTTTCCAGGAGAGGCTTGGAGAAGAGGGAGCCCTTTGAGGCAGTGATGCATGGAGCAGTCTATATCTGCTAGCACAGGGAGCTGCCTTGTTGTGGGGAGAAGACAAAATCAAAGCTTCTGCCAATGTAATTCCTTTCTCCTCGCACAAAGTAAAGTCATTACTCTGCAGAGAAAGATCGTTCTCCCTCTCACAATCTGGTCGTTAACTCCAGCATCCAGTACTGAGGCACAGGAGGAATTTTCACAGCCTTTGGCTTCTCTTTGCTGTATGCCAGCTGAACCACAATTTGTTCCTTCCTGAATACATCCTGCAACTGAAGAAGCAGACTGTGCAATCAGCATACTCATGTAAGGTGAGTTTAAAGATCCTTCCAGCCCACTACCCTGTCTCTGAGAGTGGACAGCAGCAGATGTTCTGGGAACAAGTAAGGTTAAGGCAAGCTACAGTGACACTTTCATGGTGACTTTGCCCTGATTCCAGGGTTTTGTGCTTCACACATTTTCACAGCTAGAGCCAAATTCTGCCCAACATTTTCTTCAGAAAACTTGCAAACAATACTGTATGTTTTTCTCCCTGCAGTTGATCCTCAAGACAGTGATTCCACCATAAATCCAAACAAATTCATCTGTTGCATTACATTCTCCACCAGTTGCAACAGAACAAGGCTTGTTCCTGGCAGGTTGCCTCTTTTTCCCTGGCACAGCTTGAAGCAGGAATCTCAATAAATGGGTAGGCAAACCCTTTTCTCTGACAGAACTCACCAACAGCATATTTATATAACTCTGCTGACTTTCCTGGAGCTAGACTACATTTTCAGTGGACTGTGTTATGTTTAAGAGCTGAGGTAGAATGAAACCTTTTGCACCTGTGACAGTTTCAGAGTAGAGCTGTGCAGGCATGGCTGGGTAGGTGGGCAAAGAAAACACTCACACCATATCCTGGTGCCAATTTGAGCATTCAGCAGTCTTCTGTAGCCAACAGAAGAAGGCATATACCTCAGTGCTACAATTATCCCAGAGAGATCAGCAGCCTTGTCTAGATGCTAAATTTGGAATAAATGAAGAACCTTCCCATTACTCTAACATTTTCCAGTTACAAATTTAGTCTTAAAAATAAGACTAAGTGACTAGGTCTCTGACAATCTGTAGTGGCCCAGCATCTTGCCCTGTAGCAGTTTCAAGTCTGACAACAACAACAGAACTTTTAGGAATGAAAGCTGTGACTGATTTTCTAGTTAACTTAATTTATTGTAATTAGCTTTATTTAATTATACATACAGCTGTTCTGCACCCTCAACATAGCCCAGGGGACTGTTTAAAGTGCTTAAGTCTAAATGTCATGTTTTAGCACAGTATAGAGCACAGTATTGTTCTTCTCAGGATCTGGTGGGAAGGAAGGGCATCCAGCAGCCCATGTTTCTTTCCTTTCACTTTCTCCATACTCTCTCAGCACATTCTCCTCCCTCATTCCTTTTCTTTTCTCTCAAGGAAGAGATGTCTGCTCCTCTGCTATACCTGACCTGCACTTGCTTGGTGCACTGAAGGGTTGTGGAGCTCACCACTTCTGCCCCTCTGTGGGGCACACGCTTGCTGTCCTTAGTGAGTCTCACCTTGTCTTGCCAGGTGAGGAATTTGGCTCAATGACAATCTTAACCTTGAATTTTCTGCTGCCATTACACCACTGGGCTATAGAGATGTTCCTTTTTCCTTATCACAGATAAACCGTGGAAATATTTATGATATTGAATCACGTGTTACAAGTCTCATGAGAAGACCTTTAACATAAAGCATCATAAGGACTTTTTTGACCCTGTTCACAAAGTATTCCTATGCCCCTAGAAGTGTTCAATAAATTCTTTTTCTAAATCACCTTAGCAAAAGAGGCAGCCCAATTTCAGCAAATCAAGCATTTACTCATGTAAACAATCAGCTGGATTCTTCCACAAGGTTTGTATTGTTTACTGAAAGTAGTAATGACGATAGTTGAGATAAATAGAAATTTTAATCTGTTTTTCTGTGAGATGAGACTATGCAAGGTCACCTTCACTGCAGCTCAGATACTTGTGTGTGCACACTCACAACACAGATAACTAGAGCTGTCCAATTTTGTTTGTATTGTCATTCCACTTAAAAGAATTCATTTTCATTTTTTCCCCCTTATTAATCCAACAGGATTTTATATCCTTATCTTTATCAGCTGCTTCATGTTTTGTCAAACTTTTGAAAGCAAAATGTAGAAGGTGCTGGAGCCTCTTGGGGATAATTACTCTTCAACTAATTTGAAGCAGTAATGATGATATTCTAGATTTTTATGGAGCAAATGTTTTATGTTTTATTAATTGCACATGTTCTTTCCTTTGGTATTTTTCCTGATGTCTAATAGCCTTCCAGGTTTACTGTCTAAACCACTCCTGTGCTGTACATCTTGTACCCCAAAAGATGGGCTTTATGATAGCACTCTAAAGTCCAGATGCTGCCCTTTGGAGAAGGAAAGTATTTATGAAGAAAACAGTCAGAAGCATGTTCAGTTCTTGTGATGGGAAATTCCGGCAGATTGTGCCCTTTCACAGGCTCAATGTATAGAATCTGTTTGTCTAACACAATCACAGCTTGTACAACAATTTTTCAGAAAGTCTAACAGGTATAATCAACAAAAATTCCTATACCTTTTCTCCACACCCATCTTCCTCTTCCTCCCCCCTTTCATTAATCTCCTTCTCACTGCCAAGAGCATGAGAGTTTTAACCAAACAATTGGGAAATATTCTTTTTTGTTGGAAACATCACATCAAAGGCTTGAGGCAGAGAGGGTGAGCTGATGGTGAGCTGAGTGGGATCCTGGTGGCTGTCTTGGGGTAGTGAAGGGTGGCCCTGGGGCAGAGCTGGTGTCTCCCTGGGAAGGAAGCTGTCCCAAAATCCTGCAAATCCTTATAGGATTTTGCAGATAAAGACTGGGCACTGTCTAAGGGGGGAACACCTAAATTTGACTATAAATTCTTAGAGATTTTTGTAAAAGTCATTGAACATCTGAACATGTTTTGAACAAGAAAGCACTTGAATCTGTCTTTCCAAGCCATCAAACCAATATTCAGAGGGGAACTTCACCCATTGCAAAACTTAGAATATGTCAGCAACTTTGGCTATGACACCACTCCTATAGTTTAGGGAAACACCATGGAAGTGATGGGAATAAAGCTCAGAGCCTATAGATTCCATGTGATGTTTCAAGATGTTTCTGGTGGTGCACAAACAAGGGGGGGGTTTGTGACTATTTTGTCTTTTCAGTACTACTGGTTGGTGGGGTTGGGAACCTCAAGCTGTAGCTTCTTAGGCAAACTAAGGCATATTTAGAGTGTAGGTAAAATTGTGCTCTCCTAATGAAGTGTTGGTTGTTTCTTGTGTACCTTGCAGAAAAAACCCATAGCTCTGCACAACAGATGGAGGGCCAGTTGCCCTGCTGTGCCCCCATGAGTCTCTGTTTTGCAAACAAACAAAACAGAGGCAGATACATTCCTGACCTCTAATCAAAACACTTTTCTACTATTTAGGGAGGTTGAGGATGCAGGTGATGCTATTGTCCATGAGTTTGGTTGGTGTTTTGTCAAAGACAAGAGTCCTGGAGTTAAACAGGACCACCCTTAGCTTCCAGAGGGTTTCTGGCACAGACGTTTTTGGTGGGAATCTGTGACTGTTGTGATGATGCATGAATATTTATGGGCTTCTTACTTTAGGGATATCTTTGTGCAATTCCTTCTTTAAAAAGCTGTTGAAGATTGCTTTTATTTCTGACAATTAAATGTGGGTTATTTTTGTCTCCCTTTGCTACCCATAGAAAACCAGAGGTTTGTGGAGCTTAAAGCGTGGTGTGTGTCTCACAAGGTAGTGTTAAACACTGTGCTCCTCTTCCATGGCTCTCAAAGCCCCCACTAAACCTCTCAGGGTTCTTGTCATCATTTTCGTATGTGAAACACAGAGGAGTCTTTAATTGCAGGTATTGCTGAGAAATTAACTGGCAATCTGAAGATGGCTCCCAGAAAGGCCTTGACCACCTCCTGTAAAAGGCAAAATGAAAAAATTGAAAGAACAGTTAACGTTTCACAGGAGTTAGAACCCTCTTCCTCCAAGTGAAATAATTCAAACACGGTGAGACAAGTCCTGTCCCCCTTGCTTTAGCCAGAGTTGTTCTGGACCCTCACATGTACTGTTTTCTCGGTGTCTGCACCAACTCTCAGTGGAGGATCTCCTCCTTTTCAATGTTCTTAAACATTCAAGTGTCCAGGACTGTGGCAAGAGAAGTCCAGAGTCACAAACAAAAACAGGAGAGAAATATTTCACTGAAAGTAAGAGCAGCTTGTTAGCATGTATTAACTCCCACTTGTAAATTTACATCTGGTATTTGACTGTCACCTTGCTCTCCTGGACACCACTTTTGTATTTATTCACCATATGACATCTTCTGGTACTTTAAGAGTAAGGATCAAATTCACAAAGGAGATGAGGGGAGGGGTGCTGATACAAGACATGGCTGCTATTGCCCAAAGATATCAGGATCCAACAGTGCAATTCCCAGAGCAAACTGGAGGTTAGGATTGAAGTCATGATGCCCCGCATATCCAGGTGGTTGCTAGGGAGTTATGCAGAAATGCTGAGAGAGCTGCTTTGGGATTTACAGTCCAGGAGCCCTCCCTGAACTGTTTCCCATTGGACATATGCAACTGTCTCAGTATTCTCTTGGGAAAGATGATGGTAAGGGAAGAAGAGGTGTGAGAGGTGGCCCAGACTTATTACCCATAATGATTCAGTGCACCTAACCAGGCTGTACAACACTAGAGCTAATTTTGGATTTTTAATTTAAGTTTTGGAATCATGTCTTCCATATATTTACTGAGGATTCTCAATGCTTCCAAAACTGGTGGAAAAAAAGCATAAACAACACAATCCTCAACCCCCCATAACCTCAACCCAAACAGCAAGGTAACAGCAATGTTCCTTGGTATATTTTCATATTTCCTGTTACTCTAGATAAAAGTGAAGTTAGAAAAAAATTAGTTATATAATTTCGCTACATTCTTTCAAACTTACATACCTAAATCTGTGTTGGCTTCCTGTAACACTAAAAAATGCAAATACGTTTTAAAATCACAAAATAGGCAGATACTGAAGGAAAACTCTAGACCCAATGCACAAGTATCTAGTGACTGTTTTCTTTTAGTGGACTTTACAAAACCTGTTGGGCAAACACAATCCTAACTAAATAATGCTGATTCTACTTCTTCTCAAGAAGAAATAATTGAGAAGAATCAAATGATAAATTAAATGAATGGTGCCCCATCAAAGCAAATGGTGATAAATAGAAACACCTTAGTGTTGCCAGCACTCACACTAATGTGAACTGGTCAGTAGAATTTATAATTATTTTTTTTACCTTTTGCAGGCTGGTTCTTTGTGCTGAATCTGATGTAAGGTGATAAATTAGAAAGAGGGAGGTTGTCTAATGAGCAAGTAGGCAGCAATATATCAAAAAACCCCAAACAAATCTAGGCTTCTACCAATGTTTGGGGGTTTTTTGGTATTCCTTTTAGGAGAGAAAAGCATACTCATTCTGAAGCTGCAGCCAAAAACATATAAATATTTTGTATGATTTTCCATATAGGTGCATGGAAGGCTCACATATACATGTGTCATCTTCCAATATGTGTAAAAGTCTGCAAGACTTGGAGGACAATCTCTACTCATGATGACTGGAAGAGTTTGAAGTTACTTGCCTATGAGTGTTTAAACATGCAACAATACATCTGCATTTCTGAAAGTGAAGCACTTCATGCTGTAGAAATATAAGTCACTTAAGTCAATGGGGAAATGCTCATTTAATTCTGTGAATATTTAATCAAATGCATAATTTTCTTACTTTTGAGGTTGGATGTAGTTCCTCTAAGGAATATATTTAATCACAGGCAAAGCACCCATTTAAGTGTCTTCATTATTTCATTCAAAAAGAGTTAATGAATAAAGAAGAAAACTTATATTTTTGTACTAAAAAGGCTCAGAAATGTTGAAAATTTAAGCCATAAAAATAAAGGAAATCAAAATGTTGAGAATTCTCATGAAGCAATAACATGGGTGAAATTGTCATTTCTATACTTTCAAATATTTAATTTTGCTTCCAACTTCTTCGTTTTAAGTAACTTAAATGTCAGTATAGAAGAAATTTTGAACTAAAAATCCAACATGTTCTTTTCCTAGAATAGTAACATTGGAAGTTTTGTGCTGTTTATGTAAATATTCTTTTCTTTTATTAGGTTAAAATATAGACCTTTTCCCAGATTTTGCTTTAAACATTTTTCAGCAAGAAAGCTCTTTATCAATAAATTAACTACTTATTCTGTAGCAAATTCCCCACAGCCAGGAAAACTAGCAGCATTTTCCCCTTCTTCTTCCTATTCATGGATGAATTTACTAAAAGTGTCTCTAATGTTGAATGATGTATCAGAAACAAATCGGGGCATAATTTACTCTGCTGGTTATCTGCTGAAGACAACCTGATGAAGATGATGGTTTACCTCTGTGCTTTCAGCTCAGCATTTTGCTCACTATCAGAAAGAGATAAACCCAAAGTTCAGTATCTGGTGCTTTTTTCCCAGGGTCTGTGAATATCTACATGAAAATCATTAAAAGCAGGAAAAAATATTAAAGTCTGACTCCCTGTGCTAGTAATTCTGCTCTTTGGTAAAGCCTGTCTTTGCTCTTTCAATTTAGTGTTTAGTTTTGTTGTTTCTTGATGGTGTTGCAATATTTTCCTGGTTTTTTTCCTCTGTTTGGGTATTGTGGAAGAACCTATCTTTTTTCTTTATTTTCAGTCTCATCTTAGAGGACATATATGCCAAACAATCTTCCTCAAGCTGACTGCAAGGTTTGTCTCTGCCATCCCCTCAGCCCAGTACAAGGGCACTTGGTAGTATCTGAGGGCATTTCTGGCAGAGAGTGTGCAGCAGGCAGCTGTGCAGGTAAACTTATGATGAAAACTTCAGAGGAATGGAAGATAACCTCCTGTGGCTGCAATGTACCTTCTTCCCATATCTCACAGACTAAAAATAGGCTTTTGTGTTTGTCTACAATTTGTATTTTTATTTTCTGTGGGTTTTCTATTAATAATGGACAATAAACTAATTAAAAAAAAAAAAGCCTCTCTGTGTGCTTTGGCTCCCTCATAGCTGAGTTAGCAACTCTGGCTACATGCTGAGATGACTGGTAGAGCTGCAGGCCCTTACTGCCAAGGTCTGCATTATATTTTTTGCATCACTAGCTGTGAGCAGCTTTTCCTTCTTCTTTGAGATCTTCTAGGTAATAGTCTTGTTATTCCAAACTCATGGAAAGGGAAGAAATTCAAATAGTCACCAGATGATAGCCTCAGTGAATCCTGCATTTAAAGAAATTCTATTTTTTTTTCTTTTCAATTAAAAAAAAAACCTTAAAAATTTCTTTAAAACTTTAGTTACTGTATCCTAATTTCACTTTTACCTCTCGCCTCACATTTTGTGCTTCTCCTCAGTTACCACAGGTACTGAGAGCTTTGCAGGAACCCTGCGACTTTGAGAAATACTGCCATTTTATCCACAATAGCCCGAGTCTCATACATTAACAGTATACTCCTTCAAAATTGCTTTAAACTCCCCTGATTTATTCGTGGTCATACAGCAAATCTTTGGAAAAGCAGAGACATAAACCTGGAGCATTTGGTAACATTGTGAACAGCTGAGTGCAGCTCATTGCCTGGCTAATTGACTTTAGATCTTAAAGATCAGCAACTCTTGTAAGGCTTTTTCTGGTTTTAGGAGGAGAGGGACCAAGAATATGGACTTATTCATGTCTGGAAGGGGAATATCCTACACTTTGGATAGCATGAGGGAGCAGCCTACCCCAAAGCAAGGACTGGGGAACACCCATGGAGTGCAATCATAAATTTGTTTTTGCCATTGTGATACTGCAGTGTTAGATACAGAGGGTTTGAAAGCTAAACACTAAATGTTTTTCAGTTTCTGAGGGAAATAAAGCAACCTATAAATGATGCAAGATTGTATATTAATCACTCTCCCCCATTTCAAATGTCTTCCTTATACTTGCAGTTTGCCCTATGTAAATCTAGCTTATTCACATGGTTCTCATTAGCATTTCATGTCTTCAAGAATCCGCACATGAAATTATTTCCTTTTCTCCAGCTGTACCAGAGCAAAAGCTTGCATTCAATTAGTGCTGGTGTATTTGCCACTTAAAACTAAAGTGCTCTGTTTTGCTGAGTTGAGTCATCACTAAAGGGTATGCAACATCCATCTTGTAACCAACTGTAGTCAGACCCTTTAATTAATGACTTGGGATTCTGCTTTGTCTTTTAAAAGGATAAAATCTAATTGCAGTTCAGATTAGGCTGTCTAATGAACATGACCACAAAGCAATTGATCAAAACTAATAGGGAGAATAGTTATGCCATCGTTAAGGAAACCTCTTGTTTGTTTTGCATATGTAACCTAAGGAAGTATTGCAAACATTATTGATGCATTATTTGCTTCACTGGAATTTCAGCCAAATACTTTGTTCTGGTTCAAAGAGAGAAGCTCTAAGCCCTACTTTTCTGGTACTAGGAATATTGCTTTTTCATCTTCCATTTAGTATAATATAACAAAGATCCTGTTCTGAGAGTCTTTTGACGTAGCTAATGTAACTTTAATTTACCACACATAAGGAGGGATGCTGGTGCTGAGTAAGGCAGTCCAATCTGCTCCCTGTATAACAACCAGAGCAACTCAAGAAAGGTGCTGAGTAGGAGGTGACTCTCTTTTGAAGGTTATGGAGCACCATTTGCTGACCTGATGCATGCTCCAGAGAGGTGTGATGCCTACCAGGTGTTTGTATCAGGGGTGCCATCAAGGGACTACCAAGGCTCTTCCAGTCCACTCACTGTTACCTGCTACTGTCACCTGTTGTTTCATGTGGGCACCAGTGATACAGCCAGGAGCAGCCTGGATTGCAAAGCACTGGGAGGGGTAGTAAGGGACTGTGGAGACCAGGTAACTTTTCATCAATCCTCCTATTTAAAGGGGACGGGTCTGAAAGAGCCAGTTGAATGTGAGAAATCAACAAGTGGTTACAAGACTGGTGCCACAGCCAAGGGTTTGGCTACTTCAGACCATGGGACTGTCACTGAGAAACCTCACTGGTGGGGTCTGCCTGTCAGAGAAGGGGAAACTAGGGACCCTCAATCCATGCCACTCCCACAAGTGTGGTGCCAGTGCCCACAAGAGGTGCCCAGAGCCTGTAGATGGGTCACACATCAGAAGGAGAGCACCTGAAAAGCAGCACAAGGAGTTCCAGCCACTTCAGCTTTATTGGGATGAGATGGGGGGCATGGGCAGAGGCAACTGAAATGCCTCTATGCAAATGCACACAGCATGGGGAATAACCAAGAGGAGTTAGAGCCATGCACGTGCCTGAAGGGCCATGGTCTTACTGGCATTGTGCAGATGTGGTGTGATGGCTCCTATGACCCGTGCTGGAATAGATGGAAGCAGGAAGGACAGGCAGGGAGACAAGGAGGGGGTGTCACCCTCTGTGTCAATGACCAGCTGGAGTGCGTGGAGCTCTTCCTGGGATGGAAAGAAGTGGGCCAGGATTAAAGGGAGGGCAGGCACTGGTGATATTATAGTGGGAGGGCAGGGACTGGTGACATTCTAGTGGGAATCTCCTACAGGCCACCTGGCCAGGAAGACCAAGCAGATGAGACTGGGTAGATGAGACAGATTAGAGCAGCCTTGCATTCAGAAGTCTTGGTCCTCATGGGGGTCTTCAATCACCCCATCATTAGGAAGAAACTCTTTACTATGAGGGTAGTGAGACACTGGAACAGGTTGTCTAGAAAGTGGCTCTCCCATCTCTGGAAGTGTTATAGCCCAGGTTGGATGGGGATTTGAGTGGTCTAGTGAAAGTTGTCCCTGCCCACAACAGGATGCTGGAACTAGATGGTCCCTCCAAACCCAAATCATTCTATGCTTCTATGATTTTAATTTTTGTGCAGGAGTATTCTAGAGGTTTAACTTTGCAGATGAAAATAAAACAAACATCAATTTTCTTCTATGAAGTGTTTTGTTTTTATTATTGAAAACAAGTTTTTTGACCTAATTAGACAGAGTTGGAAATCAAAAGAAAATCTTTACATTTTTTGCAGTATGTTCATGATATACTTATAGGCAAGAATTAGGTCACAAGATGAAATTCATGCTCCAAATGCACAGTAAATTTTTCAAATTTACATAATGTAGCAATGTATCTTCAAAGTAGTTTCTTCTTGATCTTTAGTTAGAGATGATTTCTGTTACTTGAACAGAAGCCCTGTACAAAGATCATAAAAGATTAACTTGCATATTTAGATACAAGACAGATTCACAGATTCACAGAACCACTAGGTTGGAAGAGACCTTCAAGATCATCGAGTCCAACCCATGCCCTAACACCTCAACCAGACCATGGCACTGAGTACCATATCCAGTCTCATATTTAGATACATTCAGATTTGCAAACAAAAGTCCAAGCTTCTTTTACCTTTTTTTTTTTTTTTTTTTTTTTTTTTGGTGACATGAGGTAAATTTCTTAAATATCAGACAATTTTCTCAGGTTCATTATTTGTGAGTATTTTGATGGTAAGATCAGTTTAAGAATATCACAATATCTTTGAAATTGGAATATTTTACTTAAAATGTTATGCTGGAGATGTGGCACATTTCTTAAGATTAAGTAAAAACTATAAAAAGAAATAAAATATTATATAGAAAGTTTATGAGACTAAACATAGATGGAATGAATTGGAATAATTTCCACAGAATCACAGAATTATGGGAAGGCATTATGGATTAGTCCAACCTCCTGCTCAGAGTAGGGTCAATTACAGCAGGTAGCTCAGGGCCATGGTCAGGCAAATTTTGAGTGTCTGTAATGATGAAGATGATATCAATCTGAGCAGCCTGTGCCAGTGCTTGACCATCTTCAGAATAAAAATTAATTTTTTCTGATGTTTAAGCATAATTTCTTGTATTTCTGTTTGTGCCTATTGCCTCTTGTCCTGTCACTGAGGGCCACAGGGAGGGCTGTAGCTCAGTCTTAACTTCTTTACTCCTTCTCTTCAGCTATTTATACACTTGGCTAACATCCCCCCAGACCCTTGTCCTCTCCACGTTGCATGGCCTCAGCTCTCTCAGACTCTCATGTGTCAGATGCTTCAACCTCTCCAACATCTCTGTGGCCCCTCTCTGGACCCTCTGTAGTGTGTCCATGTCTTTCTTGCCCTGGGGAGCCAGGACTAGACACAACCATGCAGAGCTGTCTCACCAGGGCTGAGTAGAGAGGGAGGAGCATCTTCCTTTGCTAGCTTGCATTGCTTTACCTGTACCAGCCTTGGACTCTGTGAGAAAATTCTGCCTAACTTTCAACATGAAATACTAGCATCTAACCTAGCTACCCAAAGATATCTTTGTAATCAATGGAGAGGAATAGGATCACTTGTTGGAAGTAGTATCCTTGAATTGTGCCTTTTTATTTATAGTAAAAGGAATTTAAATTACTCAGATTAGAAGTATAACACAAATAAAAGACACTCAACCAATAAATCACAACTTAGAATTTATGACACTTAATCCAACAAGGGGGTTTGCTCTCCCTAAGCACTTGGCACCTATTTACATCTAAACCTATTTGGGAGTTAAAATTAATTTTCTGAGGTCACAACTTAAAAAGGATTACTTGTGCTTGGAAACATGATCAGAGAAAAAGAAAGTACTCAGCTTATAGCAGAACCTATCCACCAGAGCATTCACACAGAGAGTGGAAGAAAGACAGGTTCAAAGTTCTAGTCCCTACTCGCCATAAAAGTATTTCAATGACTACCATATAACCTAGTAGAGCAGAGTATTCTGCAATGTCTTAAAGTCAAATGACAGAAAAGAAAAAAGAAGGAAAATTCACAAGGTCAGTTAGAGATCCTGACTTTCTAGCTTTTGTATAGTCATGAACAGGAAATTTGTAGGCATACAACATGGTTGCATAGAGAATCAGATCCCTCAAACACGACTGCCAGTGGCTGTCTGGTGGTGGCAGGAATCTCTGCTGGAGGAGTCTTTGCAGCAGTGTTTTTGGCTGGACTGAGATTCCCAGAGCTGCTGCTCTGCTCAGTTCTAACCTGACTGGCTCATGGTCCTACATAACCACTGCCAGCATGTAATTAACAACATATAAAACAATTCTTAAATATCTTAACAACATAATAAAATTGGTCATGTGAACGTTTCTGTAGCTGCAGTAACAGTTTCAACTATTAAAAAGTATCATATCTATGCACATATGAATTCTACAGCAGAAACAGCCTGGGCATCTCTAGGACATTCCAATCAGGACATTAATCAACACATTTGAGCATACAAATCGTTGCCTGGGGAGAATCTCCATCACTGCCTGAAATTCCCATCTGGAGAGCTCCTGTCAGAATCAGTCAAACACTTTGCTGTGGAGGGGTAATGTTGAACACTCATTTCAAACCAGTCTCAAAATAGCCCATTAGCTCACTGAGGGGTCCAGAATTTCCAGTCACCTCCCTGGGGAATGCATTTCTGGAGCACAGTGACTCATCCCAGTAGGAGCAACCGGGCAGTTCCCATTGTGCCTGATTCCAGCTTGCTTTCAGAGAAGTCCTCTGCAAAGTAGTGTGTCTAGATTTGAGCATTACTGGACACTACAGAATTCAAATGTAAGGTAAATCCATGGGAAATAACCTTTATTAGACATTTTGCTTTTAGAGAATTTTCTTTTAATTCTACAGCATTTTACAACCAGCTTTCTATCTTAATGCCTCCTCCACCCATATATGCTGGAATGTGTTTCTCTGAAATGGAAAAATTTCCACAGAAATGCCAGAAATAGATACACACCATGAAAATCTCCACATAGAGAAACGTCTATAGTTCCAACAATGACAGAAATCAATATATTTCTCAAAAATATTCCTATAGGAGAAAAATGGAGGATTTCCTCTTATTTTGTGTACAAACCAATGTAGAAGTACTATTTTTAAAAATTATGTAAAAAGCTGCAATGAAATTGAAAAGAAGGTCAGCAAACAAAATGTAGAAATCAATATTTTAGTAGGAATTTCAAGGGTATTTGCTTTCATAAAAAACTATATCAAAATATGAAGCCAAACTGATTCATTGATGAGAGGGAAAAATTAATGTTAAAAACATAACACTCTCTGCTGTATTGAGGAGGAGATGAGGGATGACGAGGTGTGATACAGTTTTTTTTCATACATATATATGAAATACATACTTCATTAAAATCACTGCAGAAAGCCAACCTATGCAAAGGGAGTCAGAAAATAACATATCTTCCTTTTATGCACAAAAATGCTAGTCTCCAAAATATAAGATCCCAAAATACAAGCAATGAATCAGCATAATAGGAATAGAATCATGGAGTTGTTTAGGTTGGAAGAGACCTTTAAAATCATTGACTCCACCTGTTAGCACAGCACTGCCAAGCCCCCCACTAAACCATGTCCCTCAGTGCCACATTTACATGTCTTTTAAATACCACCAGGGATGATAAATCAAATGCACCTCTGGACAGCCTGTTCCAGTGCTTTACAACCCCTTCTGTGAAAACATTTCTGATAATATTTAATCTGAACCTCCCCTGGTGCAACTCAAGGCCATTTCCTCTGGTCCTGTCACTTGTTACCTGTGAGAAGGGGCTGTCCCCCACCTGGCTCCTAGGTCCTTTCAGGACTGTAGCAGGCTGTAGTTGTAGAGAGCCATAAGGTTCCTCCTGAGACTCATTTTCCCAGACTAAACACCCTCAACTGCCTCAGCTGCTCCTCACAAGACTCGTGCTGCAGACCCTTCCCCAGATCCATTGCCTTCTCTGGACTGTCTCCAGCACCTCGGTGTCCTTCTTGCAGTGAGGGGCCCAGAACCGAGCACAGCACTTGAGGTGTGGTCTCAACAGTGCCCAGGACAGGGGACAATCCCTGTCCTGCTCCTGCTGGTCGCACTGTTTCTCATACAGGGCTGGCCTTGGCCACGTAGGCACAGCTGGCTCGTGTTCAGCTGCTGTGGACCAGCACCTCCAGGTCCTTTTCTGCTGGGCATCTCTCCAGACATTTCCCCCAGCCTGTGGAGCTGCCTGGGTCAGTTGTGACCCAAGTGCAGGACCTGGAACTTGGTCTTGTTGAATTTTGTACAACTGGCCTTGGCCCATTGATCCAGCCTGCAGATGCCTCTGCAGAACTGTCCTGACCTCCAGCATATCAACCCTCCTGCCCAGTCAATCAGATGCAGGGCTGATTTGGGTGTCTTTCCATCAGGTACAATAATTTCAAGCTTTTGTAAACACCTGCAAAAACATCAGCTGGATCCACTCTGACACAAATAAACTGTGCATTGAGTTTAAAATTTTTCTGCTAGAAGAACATGCCTTAGTGATTTCAGATGAAAATCAGGAGTGTTACTGTTAATATTACCACATTTGAAAGTGAACTTGCTTTCAGACTCCTTTGAAGGAATGAGATCTTCTAGCATTCACAAATGGCCCAAGAGACAGGTAACATATTAAATGAATAATTTTGAACTCAGGAGGTGGTTTTATTTCAAATGTGTCATAAGCCTAAAATACTAAGCTTCCAACAATTAAAAAAAATATTCCCATATTCTAATTAACATTATAAACTTTACTTTCAGGAAAATTCTAGCTTTAAAACATTCCTTTAAAGTAGTCTGCAAATACATATGAGAGATTTACAAGGAGTTTCACTTTTCAGTATAGTGCACAGCATGATAGAGTTGCAGGAGTTTTTAGGACTGGGGGACTGGGGAAGTTAAAATCAGGAAAGAATGCACCATTTAGGGGCTAGAATTTCCCAAGTCAGAGGACTGTTCAAGTTGAGGTGGAGTCTGCCTGACAGATAATATATAGCTTTTCCTTCCCAGTCCTAGCATCGTAAGAGTCACAATAAAAGAACTTCTATAACTTCATAACAGAGATGGGCCTGGCACTCTGCTAGCTAGTGAGATGTCCCCAGGACACTAGAAGAACATCAGTCTCTGACTAACAATTTGCTGTTGTGACTTCTGTGCATCTGGGAATGCCTTGCTAATTTCCTGTAATTGTGAAATACCTTCTTGTTTTGTACATGGATAAGTGTGCTCAACACAGCAACAATTCAGACTTTCAACGCTCCACAATTCACTATTGCCTGCTATTTATTCCATCCCATCTCATACTAATAATTGTTGTAGGTATAAAAAATACATTGTTGTAACTTTCAGCAAATGATCAGAGTCAAACAAATAATTTTGCTGACAAAAAGTGATATTGCTTATATGAGGCTCTCAGATACTTGAAGGTGGAGTAAGAATAAGATTAGGATCTAACAGAGATTTGATCGCTGTCATCTCAACAACAAGATGTTGACAGCTAGAATAAATAACTTCTCAGGAGCAACTTGTTAAACTGGGTTAAAAGAGGATCTGTAATGGTGTGGCCTGCTTTAATACCTCCTGCCAATCAGATTATATTTTATTACTCAGCTGAACTGCACAGTATGATTCAGTTTGTGGGAAACTAGAGGGTGTCACAAGATACAGACACTCATATTTCCTGAAAGCAATTTGGCAGAAAATGTGGATAAAAACAACAGCATGCTGGTGTCAGAAGAAAAGACAAAAGGCTTCATGAGAGTTATTTAGGGCTAGCAAAGTGCTAGTCTAAGGCAACGTGGCCACACTTTGATGTCTAAAAAATGTTCTCTGTGCTTCTGTGGCAGGCATCAGGAAAACCTCTGAAAATAGTACATATACATCAGCTCATGTTACCATTAAATGGCCTTGAGAGTAAGTTATAGGGCACCATCAGCCTCTTTTAGCAAGTGGAGTGGAAAATCTTCAACTACCAAATTCAAACCCACCCAAATGGTAAACAAGAAATTAATAGTGTTGCTCAGAAAAGGGCTGTAGAGAAGAACAGGCATGAAAATTCCTCAGCAATACTAGTGCTATTGGTGGTCCTCTGAAGCTGTGCCCCTGGCTTGCAAAAACCAGGGACTAGAAGATGCAGAAGAGTGCTTGGATGAGACATCCTGGGCAGCATGGCAAGTGACAGCCTTACTAGGAAATCTCGTGTTCCTGTGTCTCCTTCAACAGCTGGTTTTGTTTCCACACAAGGCTCTGTATATTTTTTTCATTAATTAAAATATGTCTCTGTTCTGCTTCATTCTGATTTACCATTCCACAGGCATTTATGTCAATGCCAGTGTTTTTAGCAATGGTTTTGTGTGCAATCATGGATGAAATCATTAAGTGATAACTAAGCAATGATCCATGAGGAAGTTCTTGTAGAAGCACAGCCCAGTCACTACGGCTAATAACCCATGCCCAAACATTTTAGATCAATTCTAAAAACTATTTAAAATGTGCTCTACTACTAGAGTGCTGCTTTAACCTTTTAAAAATTAGTATTTTAGGGATTTATTGCATTTTTGGCTTTGTGGCCCCATTTGAAATATCTGCCTCCTGATACAGCACAAAAAAACCTTAAAATCTCAGAATAAATCAGTACAGTTTGATAAGGACGCTACTGGTGCTGCATGGAGCTGATGGTGACTGGGTTGCTGAGGCAGATTAAAGAACACAGAACTTGACCTGAATTTTGCTACTACCAGAAAGACAAATCTTTACCAAATCTGGTGGTTAACAGGTAACATGCTTTTGTCAGGTAGTCCTCTCAGTTACATTTCATGTCTGTCTTTCCCTCATACTAACTCAGCATTTGATTTCTTTCTTTCTCTCATCTTAACCCATTCATATCAGAGATATCTTGTGTTCTCAGGAAAGTGCATCATGTGTTTAAAGCAAAACTACAAAATGAGTGAAAAATGCTTTTTTGCACTATCCATGTTATTTTGCTATGGGTTGAAGAAAAGGGAGGTAAAATGAAAGATAAGGAAACAGCTGCTATAGTGCCTTTTGTTTCAGATCATAAAATAAGAAGATGGGTTAGGGAAGGGTTGAAGGATTTAAACACTGAGAGGCGAGTACAGAAAGAATTTTCTACTATAAACCTGCATGAAATGTCTTTGGAATCTTTTGGTTTGTTTTAGCTTGGAAAAAACACTTGATTTGTAGTTGAGCTTATCCTATATTAACAGGCATGCTGATTAACTTGGGGAAGAAAGACTGAGAATGCTTCTGTGTCTCAGGCAAGTTATTAAGATTCACAGTAAACCTTTGCAGGAAAAGAGAACAACTGAACAGCAGAGCTGAGTTTGCTAAAGGACTCTGGGCTGTGCCAGTGCCCTGGGGGCAGCACGTTCAGGGTGGATGTGCCTGTCTGTCACCTGTGAGCATCCTGAGGGACTCCTGGGGACCAAATTTAGGACCATGAGATGGAAAGAAAAAAACCTGTTTACTTAGGGAGGCTATGCCAGTAAAGCAATCAGCCCTCACTCTCCAGCTCCAGGGTTCTCTACAGAGCTGCCTAAACCTATTTTCAGTGATGCCCCGCAGCTTTCCAATGCTCCCAGTCCGCCAGGGCTCACACTGCAGCAGCTGCTCATAAACATGTGAAACCAACAGGAAAGGACAAGTAACTTCCAAGGACTTTAAACCAAATTTCTAAAGTTTGGAACCTGCTTTGATTTTCTCCATGAAAAGTTGGAAAGATACTCCTTTCCTGAGAAAATTTTGGTCAAATGCTCCTGGCAGAACTGAAGGATAACAGAGAGTTGTGATCAGCCGGGGCAGAGTCAGAGTATTTAGAATTTAGTGGCCTTACATAGGTAATCTAGTCTTCATGACAGTGTGGGTTTTGTAAAAAGTTTTCTTTAAATTTAGAGCTAAATTCTTTAATGTTTTTCCTGTAAATTGCCCATTTCCTTTTACCTTTTCTAGAGCTAAGATTTTATCCTTCACTGTATTCTCATTAAATTTCAATATAGAATTAAATTAACAGGCACTTTTTGACGAAGCAAACATTTCTGCCTACTACTGAAACATTTGTGTATGTGAAACTCAGTATGTCATACTTCTCCTCTTGCATTAAAAAGCCCCCCTTCCTATGATCACAGATGAGCACTTCCTTGAGTGCTTATCCTGTAACCTGGCACAATTTCCACGCTCATTTTACAGGGATTCAGGTAAGGAAACTTGGTCAAAGAGAAGATATGCCATGCAGGAGATGCATTAAACCCCTCCAGAGCCTGCCACTCAAATTGTCCTTCCTTTTCATTGTCATATACATTTAAACTGGGACACACAGCTACTGCCCAACCTGCGTATCTGCATGCACCCTCTACCCACACTTGGGCAGTAGGAAACACTGAGTAGGAAACTACAATGAAAAGGAAAGGAGACAGTCACACTGCACTCCACAAACCTCTCCATTCTAAATGCCAGAGGGTTGGATATGCAGGCCACACTTGCACAGACGTGGAGACTTAGCATGGCACCTTAGAGATGCCAGGCTGGTACTGTTAATTATTGATTTGCAAGTTACAGATGAGCTGCATTTGAAGGAAGTATATTAAGTATCAAAGGTGCAACTTCCGTGGCTATCTGGTAGCCTAAAGGAGGGGAAGGTAATCAGATTAATTTTCTTCATAGTTTTATGTGGAAAAGCCTTGGACTATTTATAAGAACTCTCAAAATTATTTGGACATTATATTGCACTCATTCTGTTTGCAATTAGAAATTAGAATGTTTGATTAATACACAAAGTGAATGTTGATCCACATAGAAACAAGAGAAAAGGATTTGGAAGTGCCCCCTTTAATTATAAAGTTCTTCTTGTTGCTATCTCAGTCAGTCATATAATGAAATTATTTTCAGAAAATTATTTCATTTTATCTTAAAATGACACAGAGGCTTTTTCCGTTTCCAGCCTTTCTGCAGGAAGGCAATTCAGGAACATAATTTTTCTTATGGCAGGAGACCACATGAGTGCCCAGCCTAAGTTAGCCCTCAGCTCAGCATTCTTCATAGACTGATAATACATTGTTGACTTAAGCTGCTCTTTTTCCTGAATCCTTCCTTCCATATTGCATCCATAGTGATGGTCTCAGCCTGCATGTTGAGAGGCTTAAGCTCTACTGTTCATCATTACCCACCCTGCCCTGATAATTCTTTTTAATTCCATCATTGGAAAATGTCATCAAAATACCCTTGTTTTTTTATATCAGGGTCATTAAGAAAATATTAAGCATGATTTGTGCTGCAGATGATCCTTAAGATCTTTCAAGTACAATACTTTTTCCTTCAAGATTAACTTCTGCCATTTGGTTCATTTCCTACATCCCTTAAAGTACTGTGGAAAACAACATTGCTGTGTATAACTGTTTCTGTGGTGCTTTAGTGAATATTAGGCTGCCTGCATGTCTTTTAGGTGAAAAAACAAATTGTCAGGGTTTATTCTGACAGTACCTTCCTCCAGGATATCAGAAAAAACATTGGAATCTTATGCTTCATTTTATCCTATCTTCTTCCTACAGGACTGGAAACAGCAGTGCTCTGAATGGTTCCTGTTGGAACCCTGAAGCCTGGGAGTTTTGAACTTTGTGTGGTTTCTGGCACTGAGCCCCAAAGGAGCACTGCTGTTGACTTGAGGCCTTGAAGAAGGCTTCCAAAGTTGAGTGATGGAGGTGGGATCATTGGTGTGTAATTTGAATAGAAGTGTGTAATATCACATGGTGAAGAGTTTAGAATTTGGGTTTTAAAATATAGTAATAAATATGGGACAAAATAGAAGTTCTGGAGCTTTGGCTCTTTTTCCTTCTTGTTCCTTCTTCTTTTTATTTTATATGGTAATTTTTGGTTGCATAGAAAGTACCACTCTGCAGGTCACAGGTGATTAGTCATTGGGTCAAAAGTATAAATAATATAAATATTAGTTTTTAATTGAATAAATAGGCCTTAAAAAAACCTTGCAACAAGCAAAATGCACCTCCATTTTATAATTTTTAGCTTATTAGCTAGAGGTCCTATAGCGCTCACTGTACTATAAATAAGAATTAATAAATAACTAAGTCCAAACACAAAAATCCTGTCTCTCATGCTTCCATCCCAACTCTAACTAAAAGCAAAAAATAAACCCAAAAAACCACTAATGGGTTCTTTTTCACAGCTGCATGGGAGCCCTTCCACCAGTGCCCACCACCCTTCCAGCAACTGCACCCCCTGTGTAACACCAACCAGTGCTGCAAGGAGGGGAGAAACAGAGCCCCTTAATTTCTCTTTCTTGGCCTGATGAATCCTCATCTGTTTACCTCTGAGTATTTGACACCACCATTTTCACACTTGTTTTTAAAACCCCCAGACATCATGTTGTGGGATTAAATGAACTATAGCATAGTTGCTGGGATTACATTTCTTCTGTCCTCCTTTTAAAAATAGATACCATATTTGCTGGTCTGCAATCCTCTAATATAACCCTTGATTTTATGAGCTTCCAAAATGCCTTTTTCTACAATTTATTTTTTTGAAATGTTAGAAAGGCTTCTAGTATACCATTATAGAAAATTGAGAACTCATATTCATCAATCTTTAGGCCATACCCAGTCTGTCTTCAATCATTTTCTCCACTCTGAATGTGTAGCAGCTAATTCCTTCTAACTTTTTGTTTATGAATCCTTTTTTTGTTTTGTTTTCCCCCTATTTTCTTTGAGAGGTCTGACTCAATGTGGGAGATGGCCAGAACTGTACAGTGTTGCTTTAAGTCATTGAAGAATTGATGATGCTAGCTGGGGAAAGCATAAACTGGAGTCCTGATTCCCTGGCTCGAGCAAGGCTTAACAGCAGAAGGATGGCTGGGGTGAGGTGGAGGTCTCACAGCCATTAAGAGGCATAGAAAAGCACCCACAAATCTCTACTCCCCCTTCTCCCTGAAAAACGAGCCTTGATGTAAAATCTATCCATTAAGGAATAAGTCTGTGCACAAAGACTCTCTGGCCAAGGTCAGCCAGTCTTCACTGCCACCTGTAGCACATCACTGTTCCATCCCTTTGGGAAGGGACAAAAATGTATTGTATAAAGGAGTGGCTTCAGAGCAGAAAGGGTCATGGGGGAAAACATGTCTGCCTGTTCAGGATCAGTTGGTGGACTGTGTCTCTCCTCCTCTCGTGCAAGGATGCCTTTAGGTGGGCTTTGGACCTCCAACTTTGTTGGACCAGACCTGGGAATATTAATTTCATATAAATGTGTGTGTGTGTGTGTGTGTATACACAGGTATATTGCACTGATAGATTCTGTTGCCATACTTTCTGCAGTGACATGTATTAACACTCTGTAATTGCTTCATTTCTCACCAGCAATCCTGAACCTTCTTTCCTGTTGCTTCAGTGAACTGTACTACTCATGAACCCAGCTTGTGCAAGTCCTTACTGAACACAACCAGACCTGAATTGGTAAACTATGTTTTTTTTGTGAACCTGTACTTGTGAAAGCTCTTATTGAAGAGCTAGACATACCATGCTGACTTAACTATGATCAGAAGTTAAACCCAGTCACACCCAGCCCCTCTGGTCTTTGAGGACCAGCTGCAACCAAAGGTGGTTTATTTTCTGCTAAATTTCTATACCTTTAATGCAACACTCTTTTTTTTTTTTTGAGACTTTTCTATTTCAGCACTTTGCAACACCTCAGTTTTCTGTATTGATCACTTCTTTCTTCCTTTGCCTATAGCCTTATTTCTTAGCCCTACTATTTTCTTTCAGGTCTGCAGCTGATCTTTCTAAGATTTTTACCTCCAAGCTCGTATGTATGTTTTGAACATTTCTGCCTCTGAGATACAGAGAAATCTAAACCACATCTTACATGCCAGTTCTGATGCATTGAGTTATTCTGCCATCTTTAGCTAGTTCCCTCAGTTAATATAATCCCTTTTGAAATTGCAAGTCTTTAACACTGAAGGTTTTTGTTATCGATATTTCTAAACTGGGGTGCTGAAGTTGAAATATCACACTGAATGATTTTGCTTTGAGAGGTGATACCAGTTAGCTTCAAACCCCATGGAAAAGAAGGAAAACAAAGCTAATGCAGTGCCCTGACTCAGGTCTGCCACTGTCCACCCCTGGATTCCCCTTTTCCTCACACAAAAAGAAGCACCAAAGTGGTAAAGTAACAGACATTTTGTGTTTCTTAATGGTTTTCTTCTTAGCTTACCATGTAGGAACAAAAGAAAATAATATTCTGAATTTTTAAGGAAATGAGGCATTTAGAGGACAAGCAATTTTCTGCAGAGAAGGGATTTGGTTTACCATGGTGTTAGACATACCTCAGATTTTCGCAGACAAAAGCCCTGACTGAACCAGCCTCACCACCATGCCTCACCACTTCAGATAAATGCATCCCTGAGAACAACAGGTTCAAGCTAATGTTAGACATGGATCACAAGCTGAGTGTCAAGCATGATCAAGCTCCAGTAAAAGTGATGTATGAGGCAAGAACAAATGAACACAGATTGTCTAAACCAGACAATGAGAGAATTAATGATAACATTCCTTAGCACAACTGTAGTGAGGATGGGAGAAATCTATGCAGGAATAAACAGGAAAAGAAATAATGGACTTGAATTCCTCCACAAAAGTTTTATAACATGTTAAAATATATATTTCATATGTGCACACTAAAAAATGGATAAGAATTGATTGGCAAGGAAATCTGCAACACCTCCACTATTGGAGTTCTCTAAAAACAGCTTAAATAGATTAAAATGTCGTTTCTCAAGAGAGTTGTGGTTATCATTGATTTTGCCTTGAGAATGATAAACAGACTATATGAGCCCTGGGGAATCTTCCAGACCTATGACCCCATGGCAAAACTGGGAAATCTAGGAAGGTCTGGTCTTTCTTGTATTTGCTCATTCATACATTCTCTAGATATAGGTTCTCCACCATGGAACTATATAAGTGAAATAAATTCAATTTTAGCAAATGTAACAGTTGAGGTCTTGATATCTTCTGCTTTGATGAGAAAACAGAGCTTAGTGAGGGTCAAAATAAAGTTGCAGGAGCAGCTCCTTGTGTATATAGTGGCATAAATAGTTCTTTTTTACTATGTGTCATACCAGCTGGAGATCATTTTGTTTCATAAAAACTGCAAGACTTATTATCTTTATCTTGGCAGGTCACCATTTCGATATTGCTCCTTGCTTCCTCTCCCTCAGTATTATTCAGATAAAAGACAAGACTTTTTTCCTGATAAATTCCCCATCAATGCCTGTATTCTTCTTCTGTCAATTCATTTTCTGGTAATTTTAGCTGCCCCTTCTAAAATGGCCTTCATTACTATTAATCTAGGTCTTCTGCAATATCTAATTACATATGGCTATCATATACAGGAGTTTGTATGAAAGCCTTTTATATTTAAACTCTATAACCCAGCTCTATAATTAGAGCCATCAGATGGTTTTTAATCTCTCTCTGCCATTAATTTTACCATTACTAGTTCACCAACTGCAGCAGCCACAGTGGCTGTTCCCTTTCTGGGCTGCAGCCTATGGTGGGATGAGCTGGAGAGGTCCTGCCCGTGTCATCCTGCTCATCCCACACAAAAAGGACAAGGAAATTGCAGCTTGGCTTCCCCACAGCAAAAGAAGTGGACTAGAACAGATACATTTTCTTCACAGGTCTCCCCACACTGAGGTATATTTCTGCCCTGTTCCCATTCAGAGACTTTATATTTCAATGTTTTACAAAAACATTGCCATTTCTACATTTATGCTTAAGGAGTTGATGAGATAGATGGTGTTTTTGGGATAGTAAAATGTTTTAATTTAAAGCCATCTTTTAGAAAAGAGTGGAAAATTACTTTTTGTGGGAAAGGGTCATAATTTTCAATTTTTTCTTTGAAGACAAACATTTCAGTATACTTCAAATGAGTTTTGCTTTTCAGCTGTGAACAAGATGAAAAAGTCAGTCATGGATACCCTGGTCATCTGGGGAGAACATAAGCCATCACTGAGGACAGAGAGAGGAATGAGAATGGAAAGAAACTTAGAAAATTAAAGCTTGGTATAAGACACCAATTTAATAAACAGAAAATTACATTTAAGGTAGGGAAACATTAAAAATCTTACAGAATAGGGATGGTAAAAGAGTAAGTAATCAATTGTTCAGCACGGGGAAGGATAAGATGACATTGGCTTAATTTGCAGCAAAGGACACTTAGGTTTGACTTTAGGAAAACCTTGCTAATTCTAACAATAGAAAAGTACTGTTAGAGGCTACTCAGAGAGATGGCAGAATTCCCAATGGAAAGTTTCAATAACATATTTCCAGAATGGCTTCAGTATGTTTGGTTCTGCCTCATTATGGAAAGATAACCTGACCCAGCCTTGTATTGCTCTGAGGTGCCTTCCCTGCATTGTTTCAAGGAGACAAAAGGGAACCTGAGAAAAACTTTCTCAAACTTTAGTTTCAGGTCAAACTGAAATTTCTCTTGAATTTCTGATTAAAAGTCTTGGGAAGCTTTTATGAAAACAGATCAGACTTTTTCCCCAAAGTGTTAATAGTATCTTTCAAAATCTCTAATTCTTTAATATATTTCCAAAAGGAGAAAAAAACATCTCTATAATTCAAAGTGAGAGACTTTTTACCTGGGCTGTAAGTGGAGGTGAACTTCTCTTTCTGGGTTTGGCTGCCATGTGAGCCTGGGAATGCACCACACATTTTGGTTGGTCAGCAAGACAAAGTGCTTTTCTCATAGTCCTAAGACTTGTACTGCAGGAAGAAAGTCTTTAGCAAATTGGATGTAGATAACAACACCTCTTCCAACTTGGCACCACCTCAGCCAGTTCAGAAGGGACCACAAAGCTCATCATCATAAGGAAAAAGGCAATTAGCTGGCTACCTAAAATGAACAGAGAGCTACCTCCTTCACAGCTGGAGGCACACTGCACCGCGGTGTTGGAGATGGGGTTGGGTACCATAGAGGGAGAGGTGAGAAAAATAATACCAGACTAGATCAATTCATGATTTCTTCTGCTCCCTGCAGAATAACTCCCAGGAACTGTGAGCAGCTGCCCCTGGGTGCAGGTTTCCAGATGCTGTGTGTGTTGCATCTTGCCACTCGGCAAGTGTGCTCTTCCTGCCAGTGCCTGCTGACAGGTCTGGCCCTGCAACCATCTGGCTTGCAAAGTAATGAGACCAAATGAAATGGAGCTTGAAGAATTAACACTCTTTCCTTAATCTATTAATAACTGAACGGTGTTGATTTTGGTGACAGCTAGATACTTTATTTTGAAGCAGACTGGTTAATTAGAAGCATCGTAGTGAAGGTTATACTGGATATGTGTATCCCTTCAGAAACACACATTTTTAATAAGGAGAGGTTGGCTTTGCTCACAGTCTTAAGCAGTCACAGAAAATGTTATGTGTGAAAAAGACAACAAAATTTAAAAAAAAAAGGCAATTTCCTACAGCTCTCTGTTTTTGCTTTTTTACTATTCAAAAGATCTCTCTATTTTTAATGTGGCTACCAGCTAAAAGCTATCAGTATACAAAAGAAGGCATCAGACACATGCAGATCTCTACACCAGTACTAAGCCACCTCATTTTCAAGGTCCTGAGGGCCATCTTCCTAGCCTGAATAAGCACACAGACAGGCACCTTTCTTAATAAGGAAAAGCATTCCCATTTACCTAACTTAACTCTGGTCACAAGTATCTCATAGGTTCTTTTATGTACTCCTGCATCTGGCGGACAGAAAACCCGACTGACCCACAGGCATATCTTAATTGTATTTAAAGAAGGTTCATATGGTTTCAAAACAGTCCAGTTAAGTCTATAGGCCCTCTAGATAAATTGGAAGAAATAGAGGTTTTGCTTGATTTAATTAAATTTATTTTAAGCTGATCTAAAGCCACAGTGGTACAATTTTGAAATTTTGAATTTAGCCATCACCTTCTGGTAACTTATTATTCTGGGAGTAGCATGTTCACATGTCAAGGCTTTCCAATTGAGGAGCTGGCTGTTAAAAATACCTCTATTTTTCTAGTACAGTTATTAACTGGTGTAAGTCAATGCTTGTAAAAATGTTGATTGTTATTTTAAATATCAGCCTTCGAGTAAGTGTCTTCTCATTACCACTTTCCAAATGAGTAAGGTACTGAGAGTGAGGGCACAACTGAGTATTTCCAGGGTTCCCTGTGGACCCCTGGCACTGCCACCACTGATATTTTCATATCCTCTCCAGCCTTGAAGACTGCCAGCAGTGTCAGCTGCCCAGGCTGACTGGGCATTTTACCTGTATAAAATGACAGGTTTTTCCTCTTGATCCTTACACTGGAGCTGCTGTAATAACTGAAAGGCCTTGTTAATAATCGCTGTTGTTCACCACAAGAGACACGCAGGCACTCAGACCGCTCCTTTCCTTTCCTCCTTCATCTCTCCACTGTAATGCTTCATCCCCTCCAACTGCACAGGCTTTGCTCTGATTTCTGTGCTCATTGATGCTCCTCATCATCTGCAATCACTGCTTTCTCTCCACCTCTTACTTCTTCCCTCTCTTCCCAGCAGCTATCTTTTCACCTTTCAACTCTGGCACAGAATGGGTCCAGCATTACTAATCAGAGGAATGTATCTGCATAGTCCCCACTGGCTGCTCAGATCAGGTTCGAGCATCTCTGGTGGCTCTGCACCAGTGGGTTCCCTAGAGGCAGCTGGGCCAAGCCTGTCAAAGGCTGCTTCATCCCAGGGGTCCCTTCACTCTGCTAGTGGCATGGGCTGGCTGCCCCAGCCAGCTGCCAGGCACTGCTGCATGCTGCATTAGTGTCCTCTTGCTCAGCAAGAACTCAGCACTGGCCCTGTTAAATGGCAGCCTGCATTTAAGTAGGGGAAGCGTAGATTTTGATTGCTGCACTCCGTCAGAGAACAACTTAGGGATTTTTGTGACATTTACCAAATGAGCATCTGTTTCTTCTCTCAAATGCCTGTTTGCATCGGTAAGTTTAGCTTCAGTATTCCTAAATACTGTTTTCTCTAGGAAGGTGACAAAGTGCTCTTCAGATTTGCAACTGTAGATCTGCTGACTTATACAGAAACAGAAATTTTTCCTCAGGCTTCTTCTTCCTCTCCCACAGGGCCAGTGGCAGCTGAGTTTATGGCCTCTTGGCCCCAGGGCTCCCTGCTGATATTAGGAGTTCATTTTACTGGGGAGTGGACAACAAAATGTATTTGTGATATCTCATGATATCAACAGGTAGGGAAAGACAATGACAGCATCACCAGAATGACAGAAAAATGTGCATTTCTCTTTCCCGTCCTCTGAGCATTCCCATTTCAGCCTCCACATCTCCTTAACTTCAGGAGAAAAATGTGGGGCCAGCATTACCAACTGGATGCATACGAAATTAGGATCCTTCTAAAATTTTTAGATATCTAAATAAAGTACTGGCCTGATATCCAGTAATAACTGCTTTATTTTACCTCTGATGTCCTGGAAATTATGTATCCTATATAGGTGTCCAAAAATATGTTTGGTGGTTTAATTTGTGTTTAAATACATTTTCCCAGGAATATCTCACTTTGATTAAAAACAAAATATGTATTACTGCAGTGTCTAAATAGCAGCAACAGCAAGAAAACCCAGAGTATTTTATTCCAAGTGAAGGAAGTGTTCAAGGAGGTACCAGGGGACATATGTACACTATCTGGACAAGAAAAGCAGATTTCAAGAGAGCACATGTGGATGTGGACATCAGAGTTGTTTGGCAGAAAAAAACTGGAGAGAAAAGACTTGAAGTTTTGCAAATATTTTCTTAAAGTTCAGGAGACTTCTTGTCCATAGGTGGAATTTTATTTCTATATTTGAAGACCACACTTTTGTTTTGAACCTGAGGAAATGGAAACTGAGAACCTAGCAAGTTCTGGTGAAGAGAAAAGTGGGGAAAAGCAACCAGTTTACAACTCTACCCAGGGTTTTTAGTGTACTATGGTCTCCAGGAGACATAGAGTTGCCAGAAAAGGTTTGTGGGAGGAATCATCCGCTTCCAACCATTTTTTTTTCTCAGAACTGTAGTTAAAATTATATAAAATTGTCATTTGTTTTGGATAGTTTTGCCTGATCCTGTTTCTGGCTGTGCTTTACCACTGATATATTGGTAGATGATGTTCCTTGTGATGTAGAGTAGTGTTAAAACTAAGCAAAATCCACCAGAGGATCTCAGTGTAGTTCCAGTGTAGTTCTCACTTACTCTCAGCTTTTCCACAACTGTACCATTTGTGTAACTTTGTGTAAGTAATACCTAATCCTGCAAGTGAGACTCAAGGGAGTAATACCACTGACAACAACCATCTAAGTTTAGCATCAGATTTGGAGACTGGCACACAGTCAATAATACAGTCCAAAACTGCTGCCCAGCACTTCTACAACAGCCACAGCTGAAGACTATTGCACACCCACCAGACATTCTACAATAACATGCCTGGGAGGTGTTTCCACAATAGTCTTGATAGTCAGTGAAAAAGCAGAGTGGAAAGAAAAAAACCCAGCATCCAGATACAAAATATCTTGAGACTCCATTCAAGCTATTATAGCTGTGCTAAAACTAGCCTTGAAAATTTTAGACATGCTTCTCATGGGCATGAGAAAACATTTTTGTCACATATTAAATTGAGTATTGTGGATGCATTCACAAATGACCATGCAAAATTAGATAATTTAATGACAAAAGGAAAAAAAGTTAGTGAACACTGCTAAAGAATTACATACAGTACCATCTGTTGGCTTTTTTCTTCTTCCCTTGAATCTTTGCACGTCCATTGAAGGTTACTGTTACCATCTGAGTTGCGTAAACTCAGCATGAGTAAACAGAAATGATTTATTTTGTGAATCTCCAAGTTCAGAACTTGTGAACTGCAGCATTTAGCCTTGTCACAGACTAAACTGTTTTATAAAGAAATTCATTAATCTTATTTGATTGTATAAGTTATTAATTTTAGAGGTTTTTTGCTATGTGCTTTCATAGTTCAATAAAAAATGATCAAGTTAAAGTGGAGATGGATATGGAGCAGAAGGTCTGTGCCTTTAGGGACTGACACCAGTTATTAGACACATATCTTAAAGAATCTGAAATTCCTCCTGGCAGGTGTATCATAAACAAGAAGCTGTAACTTATGGTCTGATGGTGCTGAGCTACTTGGCCATTATAATTAAACTTACATTAAAAGAACCCTCCTGCTGTTTCCCTCTCCTTCTGGAAAGGCTCGCAGTTTTCTTCAAACAATTATGACAGTATTTCTAACACCTCTGCATTAGTTTTCAGGATATAAAAAGCCACATGCTCCTTTACATGGCCAGACTGCAAATCTAGCAGAGGGGAAAGGAAACACAGAAACAGGGAGCAGCATTCCACATTAGAGATAAAGATTGCTGGGAAGAGCAAGGCAACAGCAAGAGTGATCTCTTCTTCCAGTTCTATTTTTAAGATAGGGTGAAACAGCTACACAGCTCTCTAACTAAAAGAAAAAAGATAATCCAAACAAGAAAACTATGTCAGTAAGAAGCCATTGCTTTCCTGGGTTGGCCAAAGACCCACATGCTGTATATTTAACTCAGAACACAGGCGATGGCAAAGACAAAGGTGAAGCTTCCCAGGTAATGTGACCACTTTGGTCTCTTCCTCCAGACAATCCCAGTCTTCACTTTCTCTCCCAGGCTGGTTCAGTCTTCCACACACCTGCTGACTGGATCTATTTGAGATCTGGTTCATACCTCATCCGCTCCTTTTCCCATTCAGTTCCATTTTTGTTCCTTTACCTCTTCCCTTCATCTCAGTTTTCTGCTACCTGCAGGCTCCCACTATACTCACACATGGCAGAGTTTGCATATTATGAAATTGTAAGGGCATTTAAAAACTAAATTTGAATCAACCTCAACTGATCCTACACCAAGTAAATTTTCAAAATTTGATTTGGGCAAAATTTTGACACACATGAGCAGAGCTTTCTGGCTCCCTCATGCTCTTGCTTGGAGCACTAGAAGTTTTCAGGTCCTCAAATGCATTAATTGTGTGAGAGCACCAGCTTTTCCTCAAACAGTTTTTGGCTGAGTTCTCCAAAAACAAATTTATTCTCCAAATAGAAATTCATAGACACAGCACTTGCAGCTTTGTAGAGTTATAAGCAACCAAAAGACAGGCTAAAATGGGAATCAATACGAAATCTTATCCACAGCCAATGCTGGGATCTTGTTTGCAATATGAACACATGCCTGAATAGTGTCTATATAGCATCCTGTCCACCTGCTGCTTCAAGAGGTATTCAGACTATGTCATAAAATGCCAGCAATTCCAATTCTTCTACAGCCAAACCTTCCAACTGTAGATTTCCAAAGTGCACAGAAATATTTATAACTAGCATTCATACTGCTAATTGAAATATTAGTAGGAGATACCAGCTGCTTCATGTATCAAAATACTGACATTCATTATTATTGGTTGGCAGATACTTGAGGAGTTTTTAAAATTTTTGTACAAATTTGATTGTTAATGAAAGCATAGTAGTGTAGTTGAGTGAGACCCAAACATGAGCTCTAAACTTTTGCTCTGCCCCTGCCTTTGTAAGAGCTTCAACTGCAGAGCCAAAGTCTGAGCCGGGTTCCCTGAAAAGCAAAGGACTAGCATCACAATTTGACTTTTTCCAATTTTTTTTCTCAGCTGTGCAGGAAGAGCACACCAGATATTTGAAAAGGTTTGTGCTATCCGTATGGCTTGGTGTGCAGTTATATTAGCAAGAAGAATGAGAGAAATTGAAAAAGAAAGTCTTGGGCAGCCTTGGAAGATGTTGCTTTAAGGAAGCTTAACTCAGTCCCTTCAGAGTGAAGGCATGTTTTATCCCACGCATTGCCAATTTGTAATTGCATGCCATTTTCTTAATTGCATATTCAAATGATTAAGAAGCTCTGCTGCTAGCACTATGATCACAAATGAAATTAATATAGGCTCTCACTGATTTTGGAATGATTTGGAAAATTATTACATGTGTAACATTACATGTATATTAAATAAGAAAATAATGACCATTTAGACATTTTACACAATCTAGGAACAGCAGGTACAATTTCATTATTCTCTTCATGCAGCTCCTTCTTGGGAAGACTGACTATATAATTGTTATCAATCTTGTGGTAGCCAATCTTGCCTAACTAGGAGGGCCCATTACAATTTAGACAAGCCTGTCCTAGGCATTATACAAACAGAAAGAAAAAGTGGATCCATGACAAACAGAAATTACAGTCTAAGACTAAAGTCAGTAGGTGGCAAGGAAAGAGAAAATATTGGTTTTGTTATAGTGTATATTAGAAGCTGAATTGCCCATTGCCATGACTTACCGTGCTATGATTCTGGGATTGATTTTACCTGAGCAGTTTGTTAGCTTTTCATTGTATCAATCCAGACATTCATGCTATGCACTCATCATAGTGGTGCCCAAGAGAGTTGAAGGCTCGTGACAGCTTTAGTAGCCAGCCTTTAGATAAATACATGGAGGAGCACTACACAGTGAAAAAGCAGAGATTTCATTCTCAACATCCTATTAGTGTAAGTCTTAAATGGTGATAGACTCTCACTCAAGTGTGATATTAGAGCGACTATAAAAAACTCTTGGCTCAGAATCCCTCAGAAAGAGGTGGAGGATTACTGTCTAATCCTCCTTTACTGGTTACCTAACAAAAGTCCAGTAGATTATATAAAATAACATAGTTATTTTGTGTTTATGACTGAACTGTCTATTTTGCTGTATTAGGACAAGGCACACACTAGACACAGCTTCTCTGATCCTGACTTTCCTCCTATTTTGTTGTGTTAGATCTTTGTGCTTTGTTTTTGGCATTACTTTCAATGAAATAACACAAGTGAGAAAGCAAAGAGGTCTCAAAGCTCCAGAGGCAGTGGAGTGAACTCTGCTGGTGGTGGGACTCCCCTCCTGGGCTCCTTTCCAGGGATGTGTGTAGGTGGGCTCTGTTGCACACTGAGTACTAGAGCTGACTGGAATGTTTCATCCACACAATCTTGTATGAAAACTTGATTTGTCAAAAAAAGCGCTCAGAGGGAAAGCATAGTTTCACTGAAAAAGATCTTATTTTTAACTAGAAAGGAATCTTGTCTCCCCAGAACTGGCCATCCAAGGCACAGAAGCCATGGTTCCCTTCTCCGCTCTACTTGAAGTACATGGAGTATTTCAGCCTTCATTTCCCATTCTCTTGTTTAGCACCTTCAATGCTAGTAATTTATTATTTCAGGCTGGGTCATTTTACTGCTCTTCAATGTTTGGAGTGTTTCTTGTTTTGTCCTGCAATGAAAGGGTGTCTTTTTTGCAGCCAGAATATCTGTCTGCTGTTGAGCCTTACTAGAGACTGTCAAAACCGTACCATCAGATTTTATCTTCACAGCACATATGAAAGCCTTAGGAAAAAAATCTGGTTTCTAAGGTAGAGAGGGTACAGAATCTTGCAAGTTATGGCTGTCCAAAGCCACTGAGGATGTGTATATTTGAAGTAGTATTTCCTGTTTTCTGTAGCTGTGAGGCCATTGTAAGCCCCAAAATTTACACGGAGATGTACAGATGTCTGCAGCAACTCTAGATCCATTTACTTCAAATGAACTTAAGAACTCAGTAGCTCTGGCCCAAGTACTTTAGCTGGACAACCCATTGCTTAGTGTAAATGACTTGAAATCAAGAGCTACTTTTTCCCTCTTGCAGACTTCTGCAAGAAGTTCCTAAAATCATGATGGCAACATGATTGTTCTTTCTGAGAACACAGAAGCTTTGGTTGTCTTGTTACTTTATTCCCTCTCATCTTTTCTAGATGCCCTTAAGTTAATTAATTAAAAATCTGATTTGAAGATCAGAGGCGAAATTCAGTAATCTTTTAATCACTGTTGAAACATCTGTATAGGCATTTCCACTCTCACTTAAGCTGGTTTCATTTTTAATAAAATCTTGTCTGGAGAGTGAGGTTAGACACTTTGTTAACAAAACAGCAGCTTAACAGCTGGGGAAGGCAGACCATCAGCTGCCTGTTGCTATAGACTCTGTCTCTGGGGGTTTTGCTATTCAAGTATCATGCCTTCATATTATGCCTTTTAGGAATATTTCTAAGACAAGCTTGTACCATATTGGATTAAAGTCCTGACAGTTTTTTCTGACTATATGTAACCCCATATTATTAATTAACTAGAAGGTGTGAGAGCTCTGACAGTTTTTTAAATGGAAGAGAGCAAGTTCCTTAAGGCCAGAGACTAAGAATTTCAATCTGCAAAGACATTCATGCCAGTATAGTGCTGTGCTTTTGTACTTTTTGTTTCATTTTGCAAGATCACATACTGAAGTCCTGTTGTATAATCCAATTCATGTTACTGGACCGAATAACTATATAGACATAGGAAACTGTTTAAGTTTAAATGCAGCACATAGATGAGATAAACATACAAAATGGCAACAAAACACAGAGCACAGAGCAAGAAAATAACAGATATGGAAAAGTAAGACTAGAAACAGTCTTGACATGTGATCTGCTTGCCTCCTTCTCCATCACTGCAGAATCAGCTCTGCCTTTGCTGTTTGCAGCAACTGGGCTCAGAGCTCTGCATCTCCAGAGATGCTCTGGCTGCATCCCCTGCATCCTGCTGTCTTATTGGGCCATTGTCATTATGGAATTTAACCTCCTGTCTCACCTGGGATTCTTTTGCTATGAGTTAAACTCATTGCTCTTTTCTTCTTCAGACAATAATTTACTACTGTGTGATACTTCACTTGCTACAGGAAGAAACTGTCAGAAAGCAAAGATTTTAGGGTCATAACTTATCAGTCCAGACACATGGTGCCCTCCCTAAAGTTCCAAAGTGAGATTACATATTCTGCCACAGGTTAGCCAAGGATGCTGCTTTTACTAGGCCTACAATGGCTCTTGTAGCAGTGTTACCATTGGTAGACAGTGCCAATGCTGTGTTTTGCAATCACAGGGAGCTTTTTTCAAACACATCACTCCAAAATTGATAATGCACCACCAATTAGTCTGAACAGAAGCTCACACTCCCAGCTGCACTGATTCAGTACTGACCCATTGTGCATTTCAGAGCCATGGTTTTTGCTGCTGCCTTTGCTGTGTTCTTTTTCATCCAGGCATTCTCCACAGACCAGTTGTTGCAGCTAAATTTTTGCTCAGATTGTGGCAATTCCAACCACTAACAAAAAATCTTTAAAAAAAATTCCACAGGGCTTGCATGTCTTGTGAGAATATGTGGGTCTTGAAAGACCAAAGGAAATCTTTACCTTAGGAAAAGATAAGATTTATTTCAAGAGCATTAACATTATAATAAATTTTAAACATGTTTTAAAATATCACACTCACTGAACTCTTAAACACATTTGAACATAATGATGATGCCAATATTTTGTAAGTTATTATAAAAATAAATTTCTTCAGAGATCTGGTTACAGAGTAACCATTGACAACCAAAGTTTCATCCTGTTGAGTTCATTGCATCAGTTTGGGAAGAAAATTTTTCCAGGCAATCATGTCTCAAATGCACTTGCTAATTAATCTATTAATATTAAAGGCAAACAGTTGCAACTCCTGCAGGATAATTTTACCCCTTGTGCATTCTCTCTAGAGTAGATCCATTATTCTGATGCAATTAAGATCTCTGAATTTTTTGCAATGATTTATTAATAGTAATTTACAATGCAGCAATCAGTTGGTGCCCCAATGAAATATACATGTAGCAAAGATATTGCTAGGTTTCAGACATTTTATTCCAATATTAATGAAAGAGAGAGGTTGTGGCCAACAGAGCCAGGATACTGTAATCATGTGTTATTAGTTGCATCTTTAAAAATACAGCATGTATTTTTACAAGGTACAAGTGATTTGTGACACTTCATATGCCAGAATATGGCCAGTAGTCTTTTAAACATGCTTCTGTCAAAGACAGGAACTCCCACATGTTCCTATTACATCCCAGGTTTGAAAGTAACTTATAAATGTTTAGACAATGTAGAACAGGCAAGAAATTCATTAAGTCATCCTTCAATAGATACAGAGATAGGAGTTTCCATCTGGTATAGCCCAGTGGTTCCCACTGCAGTGAACTGATAGAGCATATGGTTTCTTTTGGCAAACCTTTCAATTTTCAGAACTTTTCCTTTCAAACATGGGGGGAAAAAAGGGGGACAAAAAATAAGGTCTCCCTGGTTCACCTATGTGTTTATTATACTACTGACTCTGTGAGAGTCCTGTATATTAATTCCATATTAGAAGCTATTGTTAATGTGTCTTTTCTGCTGGTCTTTATTAAGTTGAATGGCTGAAGCATCTGCACCAGGTATACTCTTCTTGTAACCACATATTGACAGGCAGAATTAGAATTATGTATTTGGTGACTGAATTTGGAAGAAGTAAATTTCATGTAACTAGATAAGAATAGTGATAATTTCTCACTTCCATGCTGATGATACATGAGACAGACAATATCTGGTTTTTGTTACAGTTCCCCTCTCAGAGTGTGATGTTATTTGTTTTCATCACTGGCCTTCTTTGCCATCCCAGTACTTTGCAGGGTATATGCATGTATCAGTGCTTTATGAAGTACCAGGGCTTGAAGATGATTTCAAAAAATGTTGAAAACTTACTTTATTTAAAACTAAGGTAAATAGTATTATTTAAAATAACTTAAAGGCCTAAAACTTGATTTACCTAGGGTTAAAATGACAGAATAAGGTGCCGTACTTAGCTACATTATCACAAAAATTTCATTAATTTTTACTTATCTCTTATACACTTTGCTCCATTGATAGTTGCTTTGATTACCTATAAATACCATTAATTTCAATACTATATCAAAGTACACAAACCAAATGAACATCAACACACATCGAGCTTTTTAGATGTTTTAAATTTTGTTTGAAACCTACATTTGCCCCATAATTCTAAGCAGTTATATGCAACAGAATGAAAGATAAAATAGATTTTTCTTGTGATGATATTCTGAACCAAAGCTTTATAGAACACTGTGCGTTACAGGAGACATGAAAAAGATGTGATAGTTGGCAACACTGGTTTTGTTTCATTACCATCACATCCGAGTGCAGGAAAGCTGCTCCCAGCACTCCTAACATTTACTCCTCTGGAAACCTCCCAGACCACCATCCTTCTCCATGCTGCAAAGAAGGGGGAAGGTATCTGGAAGCAGTGATGAAAGCTGGCTGTTAAAAAGCGTGCTCTGAGCAGAGATTTGTTTTGAGTCAGGTGGCAAAATATCTGTCTGGAGCGAGACGGGCTTGTGATGCGTCTGTGGGCAGAGCTCACTCAGGTGCTGGCAGGTTGCAGATTCTCCACCAGCTGGTCTGAAGGCTCTCCTGAGCCCGTGGAGGAGACAAGCTCCTCCTCTCCAACCAGCAGCTCTCAGTTTTACAGGGAATGAGTAACAAGCGTGTACCTGCTGCTTTTCAGCACAGAGCAGCAGAAACCTCTTCTTCTCCTGGCTTAGGCAGAGCAAGTCTCTCCAAGACTCTCACGCTTCTCCACAGTGTATGGCTCAGATCTTCCTGCTAATCTGGTTTTACACTGTGGTGTAATGTCACTGTTGTCTGGCAGCTTGTCTGGCCCTCTAAGCCATTCAGGATGCTGTTGTACAAGACAACCATAACACATTTCCAGTACACACCAGAGGTCCGGCTTGAAAATGCAAACACCTCTTTTGCCACACCCTTCAATGCACAGTGTGATATACAGCAGAGGTATCCCCTAGCAACAAAGTTCAAGGAAAAATCCTCTTATTTGGAGTTTAGAATAGGAAAACACAGAGAACAAAAAAACATGCACAGGCTCTGAAATAAGTGTTCATTACAAAATTAAATATAATGGAATTTTAAAATTTCTCTATGTCTATAGCCATCTCACCAGAGGAAGGCAATTTTGGAGAGGTAGCTGGAGGCTGTACCACTGGGGATTTACTCCTGTGGTAGTGATGACTGGACCATGTACAGGTCTATTTCAGGGACTACACACTGATTTAGCAGAGCTTTAGGTTCCCTAGGGAGTAATCAGTGGTGAGGGTGCATATGAATGTGATTATGGGGACCTCAACATACCATATGTTCTACAGGCTCAAAATACAGGAAAATTATTTCCTAATTGGTAACACATAACTGAAACAGCTGCTGTTTTAGAAGGAGCAAATCCATCACCTAGGATTCCCAAGAGGAGTTAAGTCATCACTTGATACATCAAAATGTTGGATTAACTTTTCCCTGTGAGGCAGAGTTTAACTGCTGCTGTATTTGATCCAGATACTTGATGGTCTCTGTAAATTGAACAAAGTCCCTGCACGCCAAAATTAAATAGTGATTCAATCTAAAGAAAATTGGGATTTTCCAGCTATCTTGAAGGAGGCTTTGTGAAAGGTAGAAATTTTCAGGAGGAAATACACTTGAAATATCTTGAAAGACAATGGTTTGGATATGTGGGACATACAAACTTGTTGTCCAGGTTAAAAGAAAGCTCTCTTGAAATAAGAGTACAAAACTATTGTCAACAGAGGAAACCACTACTATTTCTAAAATATCAAAATACCTATAGAAGATTACCTCTGCCTTAGTTTTGCTTGAGGTATGCAAGTCATATTCTAGTCAAAACTCCAGCAATCTCTTTGAAGTATTCCTCAGATAGTATTTCTTATTTCTGTCTTCTACAGCATTCAGCCTTCTACACTGGTCTGTGGACATCTTCAGACTATGGTCACACCCTGTGAAACCCAGATAAGCAAATAACAAGGAACCAGTTCTCAGAACACCTTTTTTTCCATTCACTTTCTAGGAAACCTTGATAATTTTTCTAATTGAAGACCACTCCAAAATGAACAATACATATTCATAAGAAATTAAAATACCTAAAGTTGGAATTAAGAGCACCATGTAATACATCTCAACAGCTTTATTGCTTAAGACAGCAATTAACTCAAGATTTCTTTTCACACGCAGTCAAGAGGACCTAATTTTGAAGCTCTGGATTCTTTAATACTCCTGAAAAAGTCTTCTTTGCCAAAGAAGATTTCCATTCAAGTGACCTTTTCACTTCCAGGCCTCATTCCAAAAAATCAGAAAGCAACCCACAAATTAACAAAACCTAGGTAAAATTCTGGTTGAAGACGATCCTCATTTTATTGGGAACTTTGCTACAGATTTATATGAAATCTGTTTTCATGATAGTGATTGAAAATTATTTAAAACCAACAGAATACAATGTCAGTGGGTAACTTTAAAGAAGAGGACTCTACGCATCAAGAGATGAAAGATATTCTTCTCTTAGGACAATTATCTTATTTTCTCAGTTTTGCATGGCTAGATGCCAAGCAAGCCTGCAACTGTCACATGAAGGAGAGAACTATACAGTGATTAACAACTCTCTCAGCTGCCACCATTCTGGATTTAAGAAAGCTTTAGAGAATCTAGGGGGTATTAGACAGACCATAAAGGAGAGAAACTGGAATAAGAAGGCAAATCAGAGTTGAGAGATTCTGAGATTTACTGAGACATAAATATGTTTTATATAATATACCTATAGGTATCAAAATCAAATTTCATGGGCCAGAATTAATGCACTGGAAGGAAAGGAAAAGGATTTGAGATTTTGTCTCATAGTGATGATAGGGAAACAGGGAACAGGGAGCCCATACAGCCCAGAGTATTGATTGGTCAAATACTAGAGAGATTAATTGGAAGAAGAGAAAGCCACAGAGGCAAAATCTTTCTGGAATTAAAGAAGAAAGCTAATTTTTGGTCCAGAAAAAAGAAAGAGGTTCAAGGGGATGCAAATAGCAGCTCTGAGACTGGTTCAGACATAGGTTTCTGGAAGCAAGAGAGGAAAAACCTACGCACAAGAATGAAGAGAGCAAAACAGAGATGAAAAGGAGATCTCAGAGCAAATTAATTTTCAGGATTTCAAGAAGCTCAGAGACAAAATGGAAAAGGGATATGAAATTATGATTGGAAAAAGCCTGCTTTGTATTTACTTGGAACAGTGGTGCCAAACTGAACTGACAGGCAGGGGGTGAGGAACTGAACAGAAGGAAGTGATTTTATGGCTTACAGGAGCAAGTAGCCAGAGGCGAAAACAAGTCTTAATTGATGCAAGGTCTTCTAGTTTATTCAGAAAAAAAAATAAAATGCAATATTTTTCCTGTTAATTACTAGGGACAATTCTTGAAATGCAACAGCTTGTTTTAAAGAGCATATGGTAGGGGGTGCTAGGCAAATGCAGCAGACAATGTGTTTCCGAAAGAAGAAAATCTCTTTTACATAAGGAGACATATGTAATCCAAATTTATCCACACCGTACCATCAAAAAGGGTATTTTAAATCATGCTGTCTATAACACTAATATTCAGACTTCAATTACTCACTAAGGTATGTGCCATCAGTACTTTTAGACATTGCTCTAAGGGGCAGCTTGAATCTTAAATTTATAGAAAAAACAAAATGGAATGGTAGCTAGGAGTTTGTATGGTAAGTGATGGGCTAACCCAGCCTGATCACATGCTGAGGCCAATAAATGGTCCTGTTGTCTGGAAGCTTCTCGAAACTCTGCAACCACAGGATTTACCTCTTTTACATGAATAAAATTTTTCTGCCTTCCTCAAGCGGTCTTTGAATATGTGCTCATAACTTAAATTTATTTTTTAGCAATGTTCTCTTTATGGCATTAGGTTTTTATACCTCTGCAACAACATGGTTCTCTTACTGTCTCATTGCCACCTTTTGTCAGCTGCCTTCCAGTTTTATATTCTCTAACACAGTGTGAAGAAGTTTCTGATCTACCTTCTCTTATATCCACCCAAATACTTTTGTAGATGAGCCACAGAGGAGAAAACTAGCAGGACTCTGAACTTCACCATAAAATTACCTCTGTTTAAAATGATTTTGTCTTCCTATGATAAAGTCACACACGTACCATGTCACAGAATGGATGTTGTTAAAAACAGAAACTTATTATGAAAGCCCATCTTTGCAGAATCAGTTTGCAGGACAGAGACCTGAAGGACGATTTGAGGGACAGTGGATGGCAGCAGGAATTATGTGGGAGGACAGGGTCCCACAGTGGGATCTGGGAGCAGATATTCAAACTGCCAGGTGTGTGGGTTGGGTAAGGCATGGTGTCCATCTGAGCCCTGGGTTAGCCAGGACAATGGAAGGGTGCTGGGGCTCTGGGGGATAGGGTGAGTGGGCTGGCACAGCCTGCAGCTCAGGGGGCTCTGTGCTGGCAGTGCCACCTCTGGGGAAAAGGGGCTTCCATGGCAGCCTCTGTGTTCAAGTGACCATCTGGATTCATGCTATATGTGACCTCCTCAATGCTTTGTGCAGGTTTCCAAGGTGGAATTGCAATGAAGAGCACAGTCTCAACTTCATGTTTCAAACCTGTGAGCAGGTCTCTGCAGTTAGTTGGGAAACCAGCCTACAGGTTGCATGGCAAAGACAGTGCCATGCCCTTAAACCTGAAGTGGATTTTGATGAGCATTTTAGGTTCTGTAGAATGAGAATGGATGACTAGTATTTCCTGGTTTAAGATAAGATCAAAACAGAGACCAAAGTAACTTCAAAATGACAGTAAATCTATGTAGCCTAAAGAAAATATGCCCTTCTCAGTTTTGAGTCTCCTCCAATCGTAGCAGATACTGTGATACCTCACCAAGTGAATGGGAATTGATGTTGCCAATTTGGCCATCATGTCGTCCTGACTGCACTGTTTCTGCCAAAGGAGCTAGAAATACATACAGCTTGTAAAGAAGAACAGACTAAAAAAATGCAAAGCTTTCATGAAAGTAAAACACATGTACTAAGTTAGCAGTTCAATATCTATCTACTCTTGACTTAGTTGAGTGGTTCCAACAGCTCTTTATTTTATACAAAGGCTAATTTGTACAGCAATATCTACTGACAGAGTAAGACCAACTCTGGAGATGCCATAACCACAAACAAAAAAATCATTCACCTCCTGACACGACTTCTTCCTGCGGGATCTTGCGGTACAAAGTGCTTTTCCTCTGTGAGTGGCAGTTTCCATACCAACCTTGCTCTCTTAAGCACACTTATAAAGAGCTGAGATGAAGAGACTGGAGTTGAACCTGACAGCTACTGCACCCTGTGCTCACCACGACTGTAGGTTTGCAGCCTTGTGGAGGTGCTGACCAGAGAGCTCTGCATCAGGAGTATCACGCCTCCATTAAACCCAGTGCCAGGTTAGGTATCTACATTAGTCACAGGGAGAACTAGATATGGAGGAATGAAAATCACTACTGAATGAGGGGACACCTTATAATAGTCAATAGGAAGTGCTAAAAAGGGAAGAGTGTTTCTTCCAGACTTAGACATCTGTTCCTTCTCTGGCCCCAGACTCGAAAAGCATATGTGAGATTCACAGACCAACACTTTGTCACTTAAACCATTCCTTTGGGCACAGACGACCAGCTCCCTTTGTTTCTTTAAAAAACACAGTCAGTGGCAACATAATTTTATCAGCTAGTCTGGTGTTCAGATCTGAGTCTTTTCCAGCATGAGGCGGATCAAGCTCATTTCCCAGCACACAAATCTGCGTGGCACACTGGGATGAGCCTCCTGCCTGGTACACGTTCCCTACTGTGCAAAAACAGTGGGAACAGTTTTGGGGTCAGAAGGAGTGACAGTAGAAGAAAGCATGATGCTATAAATCAGAAAAGATAATATTCAGCTAAGACAGAGGGCCCTACTTCAAGCCTTTCCCAAACACATGAGTAAAAACATGCATTAAATAGTATTAAACAGTTGCTGTACAATCACACAGCATAAAAGAAATTATATGGTGATCAAGAACTAAACCCCAGCTATCTTCATGAAAAGCAAACGCTATAAACATGTAGTACCTCTACATCCCTGTTTCTGAGCAAACCTCTCACTGAAGCTTCTTCTATTTTGGTTGCTACTCCCTTTCTTACCTCTGATGATGCCTCACATCAAAGCCATCTTTGCAGTTTTCCCTTTGCAGCCCATATCTAGCCCCTCTCCAGGCAGAGCTCTAGGCTTTCTCTGTCTTTCAACCTTACTTTTTGTTCATTTGTGGGTGATTAAGCTCCTTTCCATAGCTGCACCTTATTCTCAGTGATAGTTACTTCGAATTTTAGCTTTGGCATCACAACTCTGGAATGATGTTTTCTCACTATCTTGCTGTTAATTAAAGCTAGCTTGCTGAAGGTTCTGATCCATAGTCCCAGGAGATTCCTGACCCTTTCATTTGGCACAGTGATTTTCCAGGTGATTAGTTTGAGTATTTTTAAGTGGTTTTCAAGAATTATGTTTGCTAGGTAAGTACGTTAAATTCTCCCATCAATGTCATTCGCTTTATAGTTTTAAGAGGAAGCAATTATTAATCATGCTAGTTAAATTATTCATTGTAATCTTGAATTTGTCTGCCACTTTGAAAATAAACAGCTTGTTTTGCTATTACATATGTTTTAGAACTGCATTACTTAACACCCAGCTGTAAGCCCGAGTAAAAATCACAGAAACAGAAATCTGTAGGCAGATGTTTGCACTTCAACATCCATTCTCACACTCAGAAAATCTTGTGTGCAGATTTCATTTTCCTCGAGGTGATACAGTTCCTAACCATTGACTTGGCATCAGCAGTCACATCAGGGCAGCAAGGCAGACTACATGCATCCTTTGAACTGACTCCATGGATCATTGATCCCAACAGTTGCTGAAGGCAACAGGTGGTTAGACAGTATTACAGGAATAGGTTTATTGATTCAAGTCCTTAAATAAAACATTATGAAGAAAAGACTATCACAAAAGATCTGCAGATTATTCAGCAGGTTTATGGTGTGCATCTCTCTCCTGATATAAAATATGCATGGTACAAATGCCCTGGGAGTCTGCTGCTTGTCATCAGGGCTGTGCCACATGAGCAGAGCAAGCCAAGCAAAGGAAGGATGTGTGTGAGCAGCATGTTTACCTGGATAGGTGATTGACCATAAGTGCTGAGTTCATTCACTTTATGCCTGTTAAAAATCAAACCTTTCATCTATATTTGACATTTAGTACAGGCTAAGTCTTTCTGTATATTTACACTGATTTTGTTTTTCCAGCCATCTCAGTTCTCACTGACTATCCAGGCTCTCCCGTGCCATTTCAGGGCAAAATTACGCAGGTCAGTCATGATTTAAAGCTGTCTGTGCTCTGGAAAGAAAACTCATATACTTAGGGACAGCCACAAGATGGCTTTAGAACCTGTCATCCTCACGCAGATGAGCAGGGCTCACAGGCTGTGTGATGTTGGAGCCTGGTTGTTTGGCTTGGGAGGGTCTGGAGGCACATGGATGATGTGGTTGCCTGTCCAGCTCTTTAGATGCAGCACAGAGGGTGTGCTGAAATTGCTTCACAACTCCAGCACCTGGCCTGTTGTCTCTCTCAGCATTCCAAAGGGCAGGGTAAGGGCTGAGGCTTAGTGCTGGTGTGCTTTTCACCACAGCCTGCCTACCCCAGCCAGAGAGCAATGCCCAAGGCAGCCAGGAGCTCCCCAAGGCACCAGTGCAGCTCACAGCCCAGCTGTGCCAGGAACCACACGTTGACACTGGTTGTGGAAATGATTCCCTCAGCTTGGTAGCCCCACTTGCAAAAATATTTTTGGGACTGGTACCGACTGGTAAAAATATGCACTATAGTCTATGCCAAGGCAGTGGTAAATTTGCTATAGCAACATAGTATGTCTGATGGGTATGTTATTCTGAAGCCTCAGCTGTGGGCCAGGACTCCTTCACACTAGATACTGTACAAGCCCAGACTGAAAACTGTCACTGCGAATTTGCTTTTTAAAGTAAGTGATTTGATGAATGATGATAGCCTCAGTTGTCAAAAGTACTGGTTTCAGAGTACAAATCCTGCTATTTTTATCTTCCGTTGTTTGCTAAACGTCCAAGTAAACTTTCACGTTTCAGAGCAACATGCTTTCTTACAAAATATTATGAGTAATTTCTGACTTTCTCTTTAACTCTGCCCTAGAGGTACCCTAACAAAGTCCTGACAAAAAAGAACTTCAGGACTTTGTGGGAACTCTTAATCATTGCAGAATATTGATATTTGCAAAGATGTTTCGCATGGAATAAAAGACATTCACATTTACAAAATGGTTGTTATTTCCAGCCTATTAATGCATTACACTGTGCTCTCTCCTATAGTGGAAAAGCCAAAACATAACTTCAGGAGAGATCTTGTAGGCTAAGGATGACAGAAAAAGTGCAGTGAGAAACAAGGGGGTGCAAAGCAACACCATGAGGGCTGCAGCTGCCTCCTGCTGTGACAAAATGTCTCCAGAGACACTAAAGGAAACTATTTCATAAATGGACCCTCCAGGAGCACTAAAATCTTAAAGCATCACATTGGCACAAAAAAGCAAGTCGTTCTAAAGGAAAGGGTGGTTTTCATATATGGTTAAATCATGATGTGCACTCTGTTTGTTAATGCTCTAAATAGTTTTCTTATTTAGATTACCTATTTCAGATTAAATGCTGTTTCCAGTTGGCAGTGTAAGTAAACAGCTGTAAGCTGAGGTTTACTTCCTGATGCTGGGATTGTAGGAAAGATTCCAAACTTACAGTGTACAGCTTCTAGCTACTGCAGAGTAGATGCAGTTCCATTTTGCATAATCTTATAATATTAAATTAATCCTGATTATGTAACTTTAACTTTTATGCTTACCTAACGAACCTGAACGTGATACACGCACCTTAGACAGCTATTACACATGGGCTGAATTTTGTCTTTAAAAGGCCTAGCAATGTAGAAAAGATTGGTACAACAAATTTTTATCTAATTTGATAAATATACCTCTCATGTCAATCCTATAATGATTTTAGGTAGAACATAAATGGTTATATGAATAAATGTAGCCGAATCCAATGGAATTTGTTTCATTACATTCACATGTTTTGTTTAGCATTTTTATGAAACCATATGAAAAATGAATGAATGCTCAAACTAGTTTACATCACTCCTTAGTGATTAATTACAGCGTAAAAACCATGATTCTTCTATGCTGAAATAGAAAAAAAATACCTCAGAGACATGTTTAATCATTTGGCTCTAATAGTGCTGTGTTTATTCGTTCCTTTTTGGTCCATTAGAGAGTAAATTAGATTTGATTCACTTACTTTGATTGGCTTAATTGTACCAGATACAGATGAAGTACAAATAAAACTGTAATAAATCCAGCAGATGTTTAACCTACTCAACCAAGATCTTTAACAGTCAATTCCAATAGCAATTTACACTCAGCAGTTTAACCAGACCCTTAGGAAGTTGATCTGATTTTTCTGAAAACCAGATACTTTATTGCTGTGTTGCTGAAACAAGACGGGTATACCGTATTTTCAAGTCTGGATTATTTTACAAATATTTTTTGTGATCTTGTTCTTCTCTGTGCTGGGCATTCCCCCCTGGCAAGAGGATTTTAGGAGCTGGTGTTAAAATAAATCCTATGGCTTCTGCTCAAGGTAAAAACACTAAAGGTCGCTAGCAGAGAAAACAACAATTTCAGAATAAAATTATAAAATAATGGTTTTTAATGTCTTTGATTTTAAAATCTGAAAATACTTACATTTAATGCATAATGCACTAAACCACAAGGTTAATCAGATCACAATTTAAATTGCTATGACCTTTAAATATGCTATTTAATATGTGCATGAGAAATTCTAATACTAAATACCATATCTTAGTCAAATTGGTCTTTCACGTGGCATTGCAAAACCATCTGCATCTATAGAATTAAAAAGGACAATATACATTAGTGAACCAGTCCATGATGAAGTTTGTTATGCCCCAACAAACCCCACCAAGAAATAAAGTAGCTTATTAACATAGAAAAATGTCAGTTGTTTTAATTATAACAGGAGGTGAAAGGAATCTTCTCTGAGTGTGAAATTACTGTGAAGCCATCCATTGATCCCCCTATTTAATCAGTCTCTTGAGAGCACTGGGAAGATGGAAGAGCAGCTGATTAGTGTGGAAGTGTCAGCCTGGGATTAGCTTTAGGCACCTGGCTTTCCTACTGAGGGCTTTCCCCTTTCCACTGATAAACTTGTACTGCTGGCTGGATTTGCCCCACCAAAACAGAGTTCCCCTCTCCATACAATGCCGATGGAAAAAAGCAGAGGATGCCCAGACATTTTGGTTAGGTTTCCTGCCCAAAGACTCAGCAAATGACACACCAGGTCACAGTGAAAAGAACAAACCAAAGCACCCAAATCAGTTACTCCAAAGCCATCCAAGGAGGCCAAGCAGATCCCTGTCCCTGGGATGAAACCCACTGAGGTTGGACAAGGTGAGATCCTTCCCTCCCCAGCCCACTCCAGCACACGATGGGCTGACTGCATGCCCAGGGCTGTGGGACTTACCTGGGACTGTACTTGGGGGAAGAATTGTACAAATCTTATGGGACATTTTAAAGGGATTTAGTGTGAAATGTCCTATGGGACATTTGGGGAAAGAATCAAAGCTGGGAAAGGCATCCAGGTGGGTCAAGTTCTGGGTGAATTAGGGAAGAGGCCCACAGATAACCAGCTGCTTCCATCAGTTCTCTGCAAGAAAATCTTAAATTTACCATTCAGGCAGAGGCTGCTGCTCATGCAGGTGCCTATTAGTGTGAGGAAGTTGGATTTCTCCTTTCTCTGTTGTAAAATCTTTTACTTCTCCAACCAGCAGCAAAGGATGATGCTCAGCAAACCACTGAATACACACCCAAACAGAAAACAAACCATTTGCAAATAAGATATAACCTGGAACAGGTTCTGAGTACTTTGAATATTGAACAAATCTGTCAAAATCAAATTCTGTTCATAGATAATTTGTGAATAGCAGAAAAAGCTAAAACAGCAAAATAAATGTTTGATCTGCATAGTTTGTGCTGTTCTGTCAACATCTGAATTATCAACCAGAACACCGACTCAGATTCTTCAATGTCAGATCCAGATTTACTGTCCCCAAGACAAGTCTGATCAGTTCAGAGGAGGCTGAGATGAGCTGATCAGTGCTAGGCATGTATGTGCCTTCTATTAGCACTACACTGGGCATCTCTAGGAAAAATCTCTTCCCTAGAATTTAGTTTTCTGTTTTAAACCAAACTAAACTATGTAACATCTGATTTTTCTTCTTTGTGTGTGTGTGCATGTGTGCATTATGTTACACTTGATTATTGTGAAGTGAGGATTTTCAAAGCATTTGAATTATTTACCACCTACGTTATTTTGTATTTTATTCAGTTTACAATGAAAATTGCCTGTGAATTAAACCACAATCACTAATAATGTTTGCTTTGTATTATTGATTTTTAAAAAGTGTTTGCAAATAAAATCTGTAGTTGGAACATAAAACTTCTCAATAGAGCTCTGAATCTGTTAATATTGGACTAGACACCTTATTCTCAGATTTCATCCTTGCTGCAAACCCTATCACTTTAAAAAGAAGGAGCCCTTTATTAAAATGGTATTCCTGCACCAGCAGAGCAATACAGGAAGCTGTGATCAGATTTGACAGTTGGTTTACTCTTAACATTTGATCACAAAATTTCCGTGCCATCTGCAGGAAGCCACACAGGCAAATGTGTCATCACATCTAATAATGAAAAGAAGAAACAGACAGAACGTGCTGTAGAAACAGACTGGTTTAACAAACCCCCCAACAATGCTCTGCAGAATTTGCTGAAGAAAAGTCCTGTGTGGACAGGAGAATGTCACAACAAGAGCAAAAGAGGGTTTTACCTTCGATATACCATAGATTTATTAATAAAACCTTCTAAGTGAAGAATTAGGGGATTGCATGCCTTGCAGACCTCTGATTTTAGTGAAGGCAGGCAGTGCTGGTAGCGACTGGCTGCTCTGCCCTGTGACAGGGGCAGTGCCAGCTGTGCTCACAGGCAGTCTGCCCAGGGCCACTGACTGCACTGACCACATGAGATGAGGGTGAAGGAGACTTGAGAAGTTTAATGGTTATGCTTAGGAGATTAAAAAGCTGTGTCTGGTTTTTACTCTGAATGGGGATCTCCAGCCATTCATTCCTATGAATGGAAATAGGTGCACAGCAGCATCCCCCAGTGCCAGTCAGGGTGAGGTATGGTGTGGGGAAAGTACTGGAGAACGAAATCCCTGGATGATTCAAGCACATGAAGCTGCTCTGAAGGACTGGCCTGTGCTGATAGACAGAATATAGACAACAGGTTACTCCTGCATACATCATGACATTCCTATGTGATTTATGTCTTAGCAAAGAAATAGTGCTGTGCTGCTTTATCCTGACTGCATGCCCTGCTTCCTGGTTATTCTGGGCTGAGGACCAAGGTGATGGCTTGCCATGCTGCTTCAAAGAGATGCAAATCTCTCATTATTGAGGGCAGCCTGAGCACCAGGACACGGTTGCAGTGTGGTGCATCGTGGCAGGGTGGGAGTTCATGCAGGTGCAGTGCAGCTCACTTGAACAGTGTTTGGATGTCTGGAGAAATCAAGTCATACAGGATTGTTCTTATGTGCAAGCCAGCAGCCTGTTTCAGTACATACTTGACGTCCCAGACTGTCCCTGAGCCTTCCCAGGTGCTTCCTCATTCACATCCAGTCTCAAGTTCTGCTGCACCAATGTTTGGAAGAAAGAAGCCTGTGATACTATTATTAATTTCTTTATGTTTTTCAAGCACTTTATTTTTTCTCTGCCTTTGGCAGGCTGGTCGTCCTCCCAGGCATAATCTAAAGAGGAGACACCCAGTGGTCCCTCACAGAGTCTCCAGGCAGGATTTGATCTCTGACAGGAAATAAAGTTTGCTTGGGATTTTATTTGCAGTCCGGATCCATCTGCAGCAGCATAGCCAGGGCTGGCTTTGGACACTTTGTGGAAGCACCCAGGAGTTTTCTGCTCAATGCCAGCTCAGCACAGCCCTGTCAGCGACACCCAGGTTTGGCAGCTGGAGCTCACAGTGTGCTGGGACCTTCCCCTCCCAGCAGCAGCATGGATGTGGCTCAGGCTGTCCCTGACCAGGAGCAGGCAGACGTGGCTGGAGCTCAGCTCATGCCACAGCCCAGGACCCATTGCTACCCAGCCCATTTTGCAATTCAGCACCTAAAGTAAAAAAGCAGGGTGTGTAAAGTGGCACAGAACTTCGTGGAGAAAGGCAGCTGACTGCTCTCAGAGCTGTGGCAGGGCAAGCACATTTCCCAGCCTGTACCACTGAGAGTGACACTGCAACACTCAAAGTTTATGAAAAAAATTAGCACATTTGTATCATTCCTGTGTCTCCAAGTGTGGCTGCACTCTACCTGTGTGCAAAATTGGAGTAATTTGCTATCCTTGAATGCCACCTATAGGTTAATGTTTTCTGAAATAATCCTGATAAAAACCATGGAAGACAGAGGTCAAAGTGTACTTTTGGATCAAAGTGCCAAATTTTTGTGTGCTTACTTTGATTTTTGTAAGGTCACTACTTGTCCTCGGGACATTTGCATCCATCGTCTAATCAGAGTTTCTCTCGATATGATTTTACAGATCTACTCAGTCATGGTCTTAATGGCTCATTTATGAAATTATCATTCAAAAGCTAATATTTTGCAACCCTATGGATTTATTCTTTATTGCACAAGACCCTCTAGTTACTGCACAATACTGACACACAGCATCCTTTGGAAAGATGTCAAAGGGTACTAGCGAGTTTGAGATCATTAACAGGGAAGTCAGTAATTTGCAGCAGCTGGGAGTCTGGCCCTGCTTTCTGGTAGGAGATTTTTGAGCAGCATGCATTTGACCCTTCACTTTACACTGTGTCCTTTCTATTCATTTATATTTTCCTCATTAGAGCAGAAACTTACCATTTCTCAACTCTGTAAAAACAGGAGGTTCCTTTGGGAACTGGTTTATTTGGGAAGTTTTTGATAACATAAATGAAACCGTCTAGAGATGGTCAATTCATTTCAAAGAGGATTTATCCTGCAAGCTGCTGGACATGACCTGCACTGTGCTCATGGCCTTCCCCTGTGCACTACTTTTTGAGGAGGAGGCACCCAGTACACTGCAGGACCCCTCCTTGCCTTACCCCGGTTCTGGCTCAAGAATTGAGCTACAACAACTTAAGAACATATTTTGTCCCACTCCTAATATATGTCGGCACATATTTGGTAGCATATTTGGACAATATTGCTATTTTAGCATTATGAGACAGCCTAATGTAATTTCTATTAAATAACCTCCCTGAAACGCTTGGGAAAAGAGAAATACAGATTTGATTGGGTCTTTTTTTTTAAGCTTCTGAAAGATGTGAATGGATAAGGTATTAATAAAAATATTTTCTTGCTCTTCACACCTGTGTATATGGAATGCATCGGACTATAATTTGATAAAGAATATTTCTTTTATTCACCTGTAATATCTTCAAGACACAGTGAGATCAGTGGGGAAGGCGTTTGAGGTGAGCCATTGCATCTCTAGCTTTATATCAATTTAAATCAGCAATGTAATAATGAAGCATAATGCAGATTAAGAAATTCTGTTGATGCAGGAGGTCCTGGGATCTTCTAAAAATATTTCCAGAAGTACATGTTAATTCATTACAACTCTAAACTTCACTGATATGTGTAACAGCATTAAAAAACAGCTTTCTCATATAAATATCAGTTTCTTATTTTCAAAAATTTGAAGTGTAACGAATTACTTCAGTCCTTCCTCAAATCCATAGATTATTTCTTAGAGAACATCTGAAAAGGAATATGCAAACATATCTGATATCTCTTTGTTTTATAGGATAATGACCTATTAAATACATGAGCAAAGATGTATAATTCTGTCTCCTCAACCTCTGTTTCTAAAGTAAATGCTCAGTGGATCACTGTGAACACATCTTTACCACATAGGCTGATTGGTTCCTAAAGGTCCTGTTGTCTTCAAATTTTCCTTAAAAGACTTGAAAAAGTCTTAAATATTTGCACTTCTTGGGTATCAGTTATGTAATAAAATAACAAAGGCAAATGTTATCAGCTGAAATGAGAAAGAGTAAGTTCTCTTTAGATAGACTCACATTACTTGTATTATTAACATTGCTTTTTTATTTCTCAGCTTAAGCTATATGCCTATCAGTTCCAAATGTCTTTTTTCTGTGCTATTACATATACAAAATGCTTCTGTTTGAATAGACTTTTGGGCTATTAAATTGCTGCAGTATCTCATTTTTTATCACATGTGCTAAAGGTACTGTACAAGCATCTGTCCACATTATCAGGCTCAGCTGCACATTTGCTCTCATGGAGTCAAGAGAAGGCAGTATTTTCCTGATGACATTCCTAGAGCCATCTAATTGCTTTTCCTCTGTTAAGGGTTTCTCCCAGGAGGTGTAAACAACTTGCAGAGAGGAAAAAAAAAAGCACTCAAGGCACCTTCCAAGATGACAAAGCACAAAAAGTTAGGAGAGACATGACTTTTCCTTCTCTTACTTATTTCAGTATTTGCAGTGTTCCTCAGTAAGGCCTCAGAAGCAATGAGTCAGGAAGTAAAATTCTTAAAATAATCTAGAAATGTTCAGAAGAAATGTATGTTTTGCAAAATCCTAGGCTGTGCCATTTCCAGCACTTTCTTTAATAACTGTTCTACTGGAGAAGAGAGCAATACTTTCCATCAGCCTCCTCCTTGAAAGTATTGCTCCCCAAAATTCCCATCCTCAGCACAGAGAGTTTGGGCAGCCCTTACCTCTCCTGTTCACGATGGTGTATTTCTCACCTGATGGGCTTTTTGAGGTAAGCCATTTCTTTAGGGATAACTTCACTGAGGGGAGAGCATAAGGCTGGTGAGCAGTCACAGTGTCAGTGGTGCTGCTGTCTCCTGATGTGATCTCCTTCACAGCAGGAAGGGACAAAGAGGACAAAGAAGAGAACAAAATGGTATCATAGAGGGGCTTCCCTTCAAGGGCTGCCTATTGCCTGGCTACATAACCCATTTTCATATGCATTCATATAGACGAGCTTCTCCTGAGCCAGGAACAAGCTTGGCTTTGTCACCTCTGCGAGATCATGGATGCAATTAGGACTCTGCCAGTGTGTGACCTGATAAACTGGATGTTGAGATAAGGTAATGATCTCTCATCCATTTCTGTCAACGAAGGCAGGTTTTGGCATGGCTAATGACAAAATTCTTCCCTTTTAACAAAACAGTGAATTTTTATGGTTCTGGTGCTGGCTGTGATTCAGCTTTTCTGTATGTCAGTTGCCAGCAGCTTCCTCAGATGAATCAGTTTCTGCTCCCTAAACTGAGGCAGACAGATGTTAGCAAAATATCTGTGCAGTACTTAATTCCAAATACTATAAAGAGAACTTTCTTGGATTTACGTTCTGTCTAGAGGACTGGTTGAGGCTGTGCAAAAAAAAATTGCCTTGGAAACAAAAGGATCAGAAGGCATCCCCTTGTTCCAGCTTGGACAGAAGTCTTTGGCACACTCACATAAAATATATTTCACATGTTCTTCAGTATCTGTGGGATTTCAATTTTTTTTCCTACATGATTCTGAAAATGTTAAGATTTCAAATGCTCTTTGCACAGAAAACTAGCATTGCCTTTTGGCCAGAAGGTGATCATAGAGCTTTTTGACTCACTTCTAGCACAAATAGTAAACAAAGCTTATTCAGCATCGAGCATCAGTCTGTGTTGACCAATTTTGCAAAAATCCCAGCATGAGTGGAATCCTACCAAAATAAGACTGTGCCAAGCTAACAGAGCACGTTGCAGAGGCCAGCATCTGCAAGCCCTCTTCCCATTGCAGTCAGATACAGAAAGCCTTGGTGTGCGGTATTATATTTGGAAAAGTATCTTGGTTTTTCCACATAAACATACTGCTCTGGACCTGATAGCTGGACCAAAGAAGGAAATATGCACTGATATTATTTTGATTAACTTTCCAGGGAATCATTCATGAGAAAGCATAAGTAATTCTACAGGAGAAACCTGAAAAAATTGACAGTGGTATTAACGTGCACTCTACCTCAAGGGTTGTTCTTCACTATCATTAACTTGAAATGGAAATATTCTGGGAATGATTACCTGGTTTCCTAGATTTACTTTTAATGACAAAGACAGCATAAGCCCTAAAAAAGTAATGCATTTAAGGAAAAGGAAAAACGTATACAGAAACATTTGCTGTATATCAAATGCATGCCCATTTATAACAATAAGCTAGAATGCATGGATTGCACTTTATCTGTCCTTAAAAAGAGTTCAGTGACTAATAGGGAAGCAATTATTCTTAAAATATCTTAAAGGACCAAAGGGCAAACAGATGGGTGATTCCAAGCAGGGTAGACAAGAAGCTCCTGTGGTACAGCTGGTGTTTGCTGTGCAACAACCTCCAGCTGAACTGCTCACTCCAGCTCCCTGCAGGGTCAGTGGAGAGGGAGGCGTGACGCCCAAAACACGCTCATGGCATGACTCACCCAACCTCTTTTACAGTCCAAATTGGAACATCAACATTCAAGCATTGAAACAAGTGCTGTGGGGAAGCAACTGAGACACCATCCCTAGAGGTATTTAAAAGATGTGGCACTTAAGGACATGGTTAGTGGTGAACTCGTCAATGTTACGTTTATGGTAGGACAAGACGATTTTACAAGTTTTTTTCCATCCTCAATGATTCTCCAATTCTAATCTGATTTTCTCTTGCTGCAACAAGGTTTCCTTTCACTGCTCATCTCTGTGAGGAGCCTAACTGCCCTCTATCTAACCCCTGGCAGGTAGCTGAGGACAGTAATCACCTTCCACTTCCATGTTTCTCCTCCAGCTGATTCAGACCAGGTTCTAAACACCTATGGGAGGCAGGAGTACAGCTCTCTCTCCACTCCTTGGCCAGCACTGCCTGCATCTCCCTGGAGCAAGGTGATCTCAGACTCAGGTAGTGATGGGTAGCAGGTTTAACAGCGTCACTTGTCAACCATCCATCCATAATTAAAGCCAAGTACATGCCTTACCCTGTCTGCTGAGCAGGGCAGCCTCTCCTCCCACACGGACTGCTCTGAGAACATGTAAGGGCAGTGAGTACTGTACTTAGATACAGTCAACTTAGCATCCCCGTTCAGACATTAGGCAGCTATCACTGATGGTCTCAAAATTAACTTGCCACTGAACTGATATTTTGAAAATATCCAGAAGTTCATCTATCAGGAGAAGTTTCAAAGACAAAAAGGCAAATGAGCTGTAATGGGAAAACACTGTTTCTAGTGGGACTTGAGTCAAGCTCAGCTGTCATTGCCAGCAGTATGACTACGTGCACAAGGTAGGTAGTTTCAAAAATAAAATGATTTCACCAGAACAGATAAGTGTTGTTTTAAAAATGGCAGATACCATTTTAGCATTCATATGAGAAAGGTTATAAATAGGTAGTTTTGAATATAAAACATCCCAGCTACAAGAGAAGACAGACCCTGCTTTATGCTGCTGCTGTCGGGTTTATCAGTGCTGCGGCTTTGCCCAGGAGGAATTAGCCTTATCAAGGTTCTCTGACCTCAAAGAAGAACAGAAATTATGTTGAAGAGGATATAAGAATTGTTCATGGCACCTACCTTCTCAGGGTCTCTTTAAATCATGGGGGGTGATTCTCCTTTTCTTGTGTGTCTGTTACATCATGTTTTCCATGAAGGGCTGTAGGTGGTCACTGGAACAGACATGGAAGAGGAGCGACGCAAAACGGGAACAGACCGGGACGTTGTTTTGCACCTGGGCCAGCGTTGTTTCCTTGGATGGGACAGACAGATCCAGGCTTTTCTCAGCAGCTCAGAAGAGTATAGGTAGAGCTGTTTCTATACCTTTGTGCTTTCACTCTGTCTAAAAAGTTTTCTATTTGATGTGTTCTGTTTTTAGCGTTACAGATTCCTCCCTTTCCCTGTAAGGAATTTTATCTCAAAGCCTTGGTCCATTTGGGGCATGTCACAGGAGTAGTCTCTGCTTGTTACCATGCTAAAGAATCCATTGATTGACCTGTACATGAAACCATCCTATATATTTAGCAAAAATATATGAAAATTTATACAGTATAAACACAATCACAGGAAAGTTGGCATATGCTGGGCATTTCATGAGGGATTTCATTTTACCAAGCAACTTCAGATTTTTTTTCATTTGAGTACTGCAAGAAAGTTGAGTGCTAGGGATAAAATTAAATGAAAGAAGGCAGCAGCTTAGCACCCTGGGACATGGAGGACAAGAAGTGTTGCACATGGGAAAACACATGATGAGAGATTCACGGCGTGTTGGAGCTTTGCAAAGCTTACCTGGCACAGCCAAGGAAATTCAAATGAGAGGGAATGGGCAACAAGGAGTCAGTGGCACGAATCACAAGGGTGTAATGACTCAGGAACCAAGTTCATATTAACCAACTGTATAGACTGAATGGGAACAAAGCAAATCTCAGGGAGGCCAGATTCAATGACAGCACAATGTGAGTTCATGATTTGTAATTTTAATAATGCAAAATTCAGTAAATAAAATGTTAAAATAAGCAACTTTAATAATTCATTGCAACATTTACTATTTTAGGACTGTTATTTTATAGCATATTTGATTCAATTGTTCAGTGTCATTGTATGTCCTTTCCTTGTAACCATGTCACAAATTAAACATTATAGTGTTTCATAATGGTCAGCTAATTGTAAGGTGTTTCTGGATTTTTCAATAGGGCAAAATCCCATCTGTCACGCTAGAACATCAGCTTTGAACTGTACTCTTCCTCACCGAGGTTTTATATCACCTCAGGTGGCATATATTTCTAATCCTTGTCCTAAAGCAGAAAGTTTATGTAGGTTTGAATGCCATTTAGGACTTCAATAGTTTGTGTCTTCAAAGCACTGTGTAAATATTAACCAATGTACACATACAGTAAATTCACCCAACAATACTTGTGCTAACTGCAGGAGTTAGAGCCAGAGGCTGCATCAAAATTTAGAGGTTATGCTGTGATTATCTTTGCTATATCTGTAAAAGCACCGGTAGGTGCTTCTGGTAGACCTGAAGTTTTTCTATAAAAAATATATATAACCTACATCAAAAGCTATCTTTTTAAAGATACTTGCCTATGTTTGATGCTGCACAATGGCTGATGCAGATATAAGAACAGATAAAGTGTTATGGTGGGTAAACTGCAGGGCTAACTGCAGGCTTCTTAACTTAGCACTCATCACAAGCAAAATCATGGGAAAAACTGAGCATGACATAAATATTATTATTAAAGACTGGTTTAAGTACAATGTAAGATGCAAATATAAGGAATACTGACAACACACTTCTTTAATGAAAACAATAGCATCCCATTTAAATGTAAATTTTAATGTTAGCATTTAACACTGAAATATTGCTAGCATTTTTGACAAGTTTAGTTAATAAAAAGTGACAGCTGACATAATACACTTAGATTTACGAAGGTTCTTTGCCTTGATACAGTATGACATCCTGATTAAAAACATTTAACTGAACCACTGAAGCACAAACTAAAAAAGAGTTTAAACTGTCTGTTTGGTGGATCTCAGAAGGAAATCATAGGTAGGGTCTCTTTTCAGGTTCAAATGTGTTCACTGTCTTTACTGAGGAGCAGAAGCCATCAGATTACACTTACAAAGCAGCAAGACTTCAGGAGAAGACTAGCTAACTCAGTTTCTCATTAGCACAGAAAGCATCTCATGAATGCCCCAATATTTTTAGTAACATATTCACATCTGCTCTCTTGCTCCTCTTACTATGGCATTTTCCCATCTGACCTATTCTAGTTTCACCGTGTTTGGAGCAAAGTTTTCACTCGTGAGCTGGAACAAAATTTTCTTGTAGCCAGTACCAGGTTTTCTGTCAAGTTGACTTGGCTTAGATCTTCAGTGAGATATTCAAACAAACAAAATTCCACCAATTACTTCTACCTAAGCAGTGGTGAATGCCAACCTCTCTGATGCCCCTGAGGACCTCTATGAAGAAAAATACTTGTCATAGAGATTTGGGTGAAAACAAACCTTCATGCATTACTCCTGCCTGGGGTAACTTCCAGCCATAAAAGACAACAGTCAAACAGTGCACCTTGCACTGCACAGCAAAGCAGTCTGCAAACTCTGTGTGAAAACAGAAGATTTTGGTATTGCTTTCTGCATAAAATTGCAGAACCAAGTCTTGTGCACATCTGAGTAAACTGATCTCCAGAGCCCTGACGATGGTTTAATAGCCTCACAGCAAGTGCACAAACTGAGGTGACAGATGTAATGGACACAGAGAATTAAAATGCAATTAACATTACATCCATGATATATGTTTACATTAACTGCCAATCTGACTGTTCCACCATATAACCAATGAGAAAAGTTGAGGGAGACTGAGCATAAACAGAGATACTTTTATATGGACACCAGTAGACATGAAAAATAAATCAGAAAAGCAATGGTGATCATGCAATGCTTTCTGAGCCTGTGGCACAGAAGCAAGAGGCTTGCAATTTATCATGCAGTTAAGGAGGCAGCAGGAACCCTACAATTCCTATTGTGAAGCTGCAGAATTGTCCTGTAGTCAGCAATTTAGTCTGGACCATTTTATTAAAATATCTTTTAGCGCTTTGCAACATAACTTCTGTTTGAGACAATAAGCTTGAATTTAAAGTGAGAAGAGTCTCCAGGCTACTGTGGAGAGCTCTGCAAGCTCAAGAGGACAGATTGCTATTAGCACTCCAGCAGCTCCTCGCTGTGGGTAATCACATTATAATATGGTTTCTTCTCCTGTAGAGGCTGATGAATATATATATATATAACAGGTCCAAGATGCATGTTTCTACCACTTTTAAAGTCTGACTTCTTACTGTGGCAATAACTTGTTTTCTGTTTAACACTGGCAAGTAAAAAAAATTGCTAGAACATGGGCATCTTTCCCAGTCTCTTTAAACATACTGCCTTTATAGGAGGCATGAAGCTTTAGCTGCTCCCACTACAAACAGCATAAGGAGCTCACTCTGTCCTTTGTTGTATCAAGCTTGTTATGGCTTTCATTTGACAAGATTGCATATATGCAAGCCTCAGAAAATACAAATTGGTTTAGCTTGATCTGACATTTGTAACGCACCTCTGTCTTGTTGGTTTGGGGTGTAGGGATGAAGGATCATACAAATGGGTACTCCAGTTCAAATCTCATGTAAATGTCGTGGGATCTTTGTTTGAAACAGTCCTAGGGAAACTATGAGACCCCAAATCAGCTGTTACCTACTATTCGAAAATATCTCAGGGTTTCAAGAAAGATAAATACAGTGAATGCATTGTAGTCTAGATCTGTAGCTTCTTATGGCATAAAATATCTCTTCAGTGATATTTGTTACCAAATTAACATCAAGAGAGGGGTCTCAGAAGAGGTCTTCCAGCCCTTTAGTCATTCTCAGTTATAATGGCTCCTTACAGTAGTTTTGAGATCCAGTCCAGAAATGCAACACAACAGAAGAACATGAGACTGGTGTTACTAAGGCAGACCACGGGTTTGTTGACCCCTGCACCCTGTTCCTGTCTGTGGTCAACGGTGGAGGAAAAGTAATGCAAGGGAAGCACACACTTCTATTTTCCCTGAGTTCAGACCCTAACTCCAAAAATACATTATAGCTCAGAGACTTTCTGAACAAGAGCTGTTGCCTTTCCCTTGAATGGATACTGATGGGCTCTTTTCAATTAATTTTATCATATACTCATGTTTTTATAGCCATTCAAATTCTCAGTATCCCCAGCGTCCAAACTCAAGGGGCCGCACAGACTACCTTCGTAGAATGCAAAAGCCATCACTTTTGTTTTGAACTTTCTGCCTGCTGTTAAAATTAGATGTCACTTAGATCTTTTAACTGGATGTATCAAAGCCTCCATTCATTCCCCATTAACCCTTTCTGGTCTGCTTCTTATTTTACAGATCTCACATGCCCTGAAACGGTCATATTGTAAAGTATTTTGATCTTCTTTGAAATAAACTTGCAAACAGAAAATGCTGCAAGCCTTAGCTTTCTAACAGAGTAGGAGGAAATCATCATTATCTTCAAATATCAAAATAAAATGAACATTGGCCATCAAATATCTCAGCAGCTTTTCTGTCTCACTCCAAGACAAAACTTTTATTCCAAAAGTTCATATCTGAAGTGATGCAACACCATTTGTTGTCCGAATTGTGTTGGGCAGCCATATGCAAACAGCCAGACCTCAGAGGGTCTCATCCCCTCTTACTGCCCTGCACACAAAGTCCAGAGTACAAATGGTCTACACAGATCCATATTATTATAATAATAAGTAACTGCACAACATGCTTTTCATGTTGAGGCAATGCTTTAGAGGTTGCTCTGAGTCTGTGCTTGCACAAATCCGTTGTGTTTGCTGGGGTGGTGGAATAACTACCACATTTCACACAGCAGCAAGTAGTATGGGAACTTCCAAAAGAAAACAAGCCTTAAATCACACAAATCTTCAATTCATACTGACTCAGAGCTATCTTTCATTTCCATAATTTACAGGGAAAGGACAATTAGGAAGTTTCTAAGCCTGCTCATTTATTTTCAGCCTATTTCAAAATTATTCCTGTCTTTTCAGGGCTGTCTCCTTTGACTAACACAGGACTGTGATGCACAATAACCAAGTATAACTTGAGAACAAATCAGTACAGCAGTGAGTGCCACAGCTCAGGAGTTTGTGTCCAAACTATCTTCAATGCCTTCAACCACCAATCTTTGCTTCTTCCCCGACCACAGCAACATCAGAGATGGATTTTCTGTTCAGCTCCCAATAGCCAGGAGGTGGAGTGGTGAGGCTTCAGCAGGACCCAGCCTAGCTCATAGCCCATAGGCCTCTCCAGATGATCAATCTACTGGAGATTTCTCTTCTGAAAATAAAAATGTAAAAACATAAAGTTTTTGATGCATCATAGAGATGACAAAGCTCCTGAGCCATCACATGCTTCTGAATTTGCTGCACAGACATATTTTGTGTGATTAGCAGAAGCCAGTACTTCTTGGGGGAAAACATTTGTTGGGTAAATGGTTCAGAGAAAGGAAAACAATTTGAAATTGTCTGCAGCCAGCCTTGCTCAGACAATATGGATCTGAATTTCAATTCTCTGTAAACAAGCAGCCCATCTCAGAGTGTGTCAGCATTTTTAATGTCATGTCATCCAATCAACACAGGTTGTGTTCTGGGAATCAGAAAAAAATACTTTTGCATTCATGGAAGAGAAGATGTTTTGTCCCATTTTACTAATTCCTTTTACTATATTGTGCCTCACTTAGTGTCTTGCTGATGATAAAGACCAGCATTTACTTTCTGGCACTCTCAAATTCCTCTTTCGACAGCATAATGAGTTCACACATGCTTCTAGACTGCTGTACAGAAAGAAGTAGCAAAACACTCTATAGAGAGTGACATTTCTTCTTCTGTGATGCAGTCTGAGTGTACCACTGCTGAACACACTTTTTAAGGTGAACTATCTATTGAAATCACAATTTGCTTGAAAATACTGAGTTAGTTCTTCAGCTGCTGAAGTCTATCAGAGATCCATTTAATTCAGTGGAGACATGCTAATTTGAACTAAAGAGCTGATCCCCCGTGCCTACCCATATTAAATTATTATTCTATTAGACAGATCACAGATAATTATAATCCTGTATGTTTCTGTTTATTGATACTGTGTCTCTGGGAACACTCTCTAAAAGGAATTTAGCTAGTCATCTGCCATTCATTTCAATTACAGAAACGTAAACACAGACTACCAAATGTAAATCAAAAAAACAATCCCAACCCAGAAATAAAAGACATAAAATCACAGCAACTTTCAGAGAAATTATAGGCTGATCTGATCTGGTCTGTTTTCAACTCATTGTAAAAATGTTGCCTACCAAGCTGGAGAGATTTGAATGACTCCTTAAAAGGCAATTCATGATCTTTGTGATGCATCATCAATCTGCACACATAAGCCCCATTTCATTCACTTCTGGACCAGGACTGATCCCAGCACTCTTCAGATCATAAAGTTCACTCTTATTTTAATTTTTCAAGAGCAGATGTCTCCTGCCTGACTGTGTATCACTGCCTTGGAGCAGTGGAGAGCCACAGACTTGTCCTCTGCCAGCCACTGACCTTGGCACAGAGCCTTGCCAGTGTGGCACAGAGAGCCCATCATGTCACAGAGATCCTGCCCCAGTGCTGTGATGGTGATGCTGCCTCACTGCTGCCTTGTGCCATATTCTGCTCTGTGATGGAGAATAACAGAGGCAAAGTTACCTTGTGTCTTCATGCTCTCATGAAAAGCAGAAAGGAAACTGTAGTCCATGTGATCCCTCCTTTCTGTTTGCCTCCCCGCCTCATATGTTCATTTCACTGGTGAAAGACTGTGAACCTGGTTTAACAGATGAACCTAAACCCTGTCCAAGCTGTAGTTAATTAATGTCTGTGTTAGTAAAGCAGGCTTTCATTTCATGCTAAATCACTAAATAGAAAGTTTTAAAGTACCTTGCACATCTCATCATGTTTGGTGGGAGAGGTACTACAGACACCTTGTATGCCATTATGCAAACAACTTTAACCACACCAAATTTTACTCAAAAGGCAGATTATTCCCTCTCTAGTGCCTCAGCTAGTTCACAAATCACTCTCTTGCCATACTTCTGGGATGAAATAACCCTCTGCAGCAGCACAGCTGGGGCCAGCTGTGGGTACTGGTGGAGGAGCAGCTGAAGTCAAGCCTGCAGTGGGCTCTTGGGGTTGGGAAGAGCAGCCATGTGCTGGGCTGCCTGTGAACAGCACACCCAGCAGATTGAGGGATGTGTTTATTCCCCTCTTTCTGGAACTTGTGAGGCCAAATCTGGTGTCTGTGTCTAGATTTGGGCTCCCCGGTACAGTAAAAACTTTCAAAAAGAGAGATTCCGGAGGAGGGACATAAAAAAGATTACAAGGTGGGAGCACAAATCCGAGATATAAATATGTAAAGAGAATGAAGAATTGGATTTTTTCTGTTTGAAGATGATCAGGCTAAGGGAAGATCTTACTGTCTTTTTCAACTAACTGATGGGAGAATATGGAGAACATGGAGCCTGACTCTTTCCAGTGGTGAGCTGTGAAATGGATACAACTTGCAGAAAGAGAAATTTGACATGTATAAAAGTATCTTAACTGAGAAACTAAACAAATTCTGGAAGAAACAACCCAGCAGGCTTCTGGAGTTTCTGTTCTTGAAGATGCTCAAAATGCAACTGGGCAGTCAAGCAACTTGGCTGAGGTTTGAAGTTAATCCTGCTCTGAGCCAGGAACTGGCGCATGTGATCTCCAGGGTCCTCTCCAACCTAAACTATTCTATGATGCTGTAGTGGAAGAGACAGAGGTTTTGGGGGGAGGTAAGGTGGTGCAGGTCCTTTGGAGGCCAATGGATTCATAAGGTCTAGATGCTACTTCTGCCCCACACATCCTGTGTGACCAACCACTCTTAGGCATCACATCTCCTGGTGAACCTGGAGACAGCAGGAACACCAATATTGTCTGAGCAATCACCCACTGCCAATAGCAAGGCATTTAGCTTTGGGTAGGATCATGCCATCATCTTCCCCAGCTGAAAACTAGGCACACACAGAGTGAGACAGGTTAACTGCATTGGAAGGCTGCAGGTTCCATAGGCATGGAGGCCATCAGACAACAAAGGAAAACATCTCCAAATAACACAAACCAATGTCCAATACTGGGGAAACCCATCATTCTGTCTGCCAACTTATCTGGAATGAAAATCAGCTGTCAGGGATTGCAGTTAAGTAGGGAATGTGAAAGCATGATTTTAAATGTTTGGTAAGTACTTTTCAAGGCAATATTAACATTAATAATTCCTGCTGGTATCTGGACCTCCGTTGTCACCCACTCACTTTTGCATCATATTATACATAAAAACTTTTACCATTTGAGCTAGTTACTAACAGTCTCCAATATTGCCACCAGCACTTTAACTTTCAATTTGTCATCATTTAGCATTCCCAGGTCATTTGTTCATTTTGTTCAACTTTTTCTTCCACACATTCAGAATCATGGCTATGAAGGCCCAGATTTTGCTAGGCAGTCCTCTCCATGAATCTGCACTGTAGTACCATCTCTGGGTACTAGGATCTGAGAGCTCTTGCTCATTTAAAAGTAGGAGCCACCCACCACCACCCTTTGGATGTGTGGAAACTGCTGCTGAAACCAGCAGGCTTGTGTGCATGGGAGGGATCATAAGTGTGTATTCTCACCACAGATTGTACTCTGTGGTACAAAATCATGGCTTAGTGGATGCATACAGGACACCACAGTGCCACATAAAGGTATCCAGATGAACTGATACTTTAGCTCAGTGATCCATCAGAATGGTTTATCTATTTCTCACCTTTACAATAGGCTTTACAGTACCTTCTTGCAATCATGAGAGAGGTACCTCCAGATGCTGATTACCTAGATCTTGGCAAGAAAAAGTGCTGGCAGGCAGTTCAGCAAGGTCAGACTGACCTCAAACACATTTGAGGCTCCTTGGCATGAGAGATGTCTTTAGGGGATCACTGGCCAATATAAGGAACATGATGAAGCAGCTATATGAAACCTAAAAGTAATAATATCCCAAATAAACACCTGGGTTTTTATTGCTACAAGATTTTCAGTTTATTTTCTTGTAAGAACTCTACTGTAGCTCTAGATTGGGAGTGACCATCTCCCTACCTAACCAGCATTAAGAATTAAAATGAACACCAGTCAATAGTCATAAGCTTTTAAAGAGCACCAGATTCCATATTTTGCTGATATTTTACCATTATCTTTATTGTAAGAACATTTCAGAAAATGAGAAACATGACTGGTCTTTCTTTTTCACACGTTTAATCTTGATACATAAATAAATGCATTTTCAAGTGTATAGCACAGTTGAGGACAGCATGACTGTGGGCCAGGTGCCTTTTGCAGCAGCTGGGGTTCAGGAGATGCTGCCTTGCACAGAGACATGTCCCCAAGCTTGTGTGTCCCTCTGGTGCTTTTCCCAGGGCTGGGAGGTGCAAAGAAGCAGATGGCCACCAAGGCCACTTTGTGCCTGCTGTCCTCCAGAGATGCCTCAGGGGTGGTGGCAGCAGCCCCAGGGCTCAGAGACCACCTGGCCTCCTGGGGCCTGCCCTTTTAACCAGGAAGGGGAGAACCTGAAGCAGAGGAAAGGAAGGGCAGAGAGCTGTAGAAGTCCAATCCCATTTATTTTCGAAATAAGTATTTCTTGCTGGTTGCATTTTAAATGTAAGTATGGGGATTGTTTATTGGGGAGGGAATTAATGTGTCATAATAGATATGACAAATTTATACTGGCTCACTTAATTCCTTATGAATGGCTCAAAATTATATAAAAGGTACAAGTTAAATAATTTTTTTTTCTTAAGGGTATACATTCAGTGAGAAGCTACAATTTAAGGTCTATTATTTAGTGGCAACCGGCACAGTCTGCAAAAATTGAAGGGCTTTATCAATTGGGTGATCTCACAGTCCAGTTTATAGCAAATAGAGGAGGGCCAAGTCTGATTGTTAGCAACAAGACAGCCATGGACAGAAAATAGTTACAGAAAATGCCAGTCACTAGAACAAAAGAAAAGTCTCTTTTGGTCTCACCCCCACAAGCACTATATTCAATGCAAAGCAGGAAAAGAATAAAAAACCAAAATGTTATTATTTCGAACAAAATAAAATTCTCAGCTCTAGTCTAAAAAAAGACAGTACTGATGTGGGCATACAGAAGATGCTACTTTTCAGGGAAGCATTTGCCTTGCTAACACCCTGTCTATCTGTGAGACAAAAATGACACAAACATAGGAAGATGATAAAATGGGGTTATCCACAGGGGTAAGCACATTCACAAGAGGGGGAGGCTGAAAGCCTGCATTTGCCAGTTACCCAGCACACTACTACTTGGTCTCTCCAAAGGGACAGCCTCTGCTCCTGTTCTTAAGACTTTGCTGCTGCAGGGCTCGTTCCCCTCTGCTGAGACCCTGCCTGGCTGCACCTGACCCAGGTGTGCACGGACCTAGGGTGTTGCTGCTGCTCACAGGCACACCAGCTCTCCACTTCCTAAGAGTTTCCTGTGTGTGCAATGGGATAACACCTCCTTCAGACAGTCCCTAAGGTAGCAGAGGGGGGCTACAGGGGTGGTTTCTGTGAGAAGCTGCCAGAAGCTTTCCCCATGTCTGGCAGAGCCAACTCCAGCTGGCTCCAGGATGGAGCCATTGGTGGCCAGGGTTGAGTCCACCAGCAATAGTGGTAGCACCTCTGGGATACAACATGTAAGAAAGGAGAAAAAACACCCTGAATTGGATCTGCAGGCAGGGAGAGAAGAGAGAATATGTGAGAAAATCTCTGAAGAAACAAACATCAGTGCTGAAGGAGGGGAGGAGGTGTTCCAGGCACTGATGCAGTTTCCCCTGCAGCCACTGGAAGGTCACACAGAAGCCCATGGAGGACCCTACACCAGAGCACGTGGATGCCAAAAGGCAAAGGCATATGTGACCCCATGGAAAACCCATATTGGAACAGGCTCCTGCTCCTAGCAGGCTCTGTGACCCCATGAAGACAGGAGTCCACGCTGGAACAGTTTTGCCGGCAGGACTTGTGACTCCATGAGGGACCCATGCTGTTCCTGAAGGGCTGCACCTCGTGGAAGAGTCCAAGAGTTCTTGACTGGAGCAGTTCTTGAAGACTGTGAGGGGGACTTGTGCTGGAGATGTACATGGAGAAGTGTCTCTGATGGAGCAGGAGGAGAGTGTAAGGAATCCAGCCACAGTCAACCCACCATTGCAGGAAAAAGCACACCAAGTCTTTCATCTAAATAAAACAGGCAAAAAACAAGAAAGTCTCATACCAAAATCTTTAACAGGACACAAAGGAAAAGAAAAATTATATCACTTTTTTCATGACCATAGAAGAAATCTACAGTAATATTCAAAAGGCTCATGAATCTTCACCACAGATCCCTCACCTAGTGCAATCTAAACCTGACTAGCCCTTCACCCAGGCTCAGAGTCTTCCTGGAAAATCCTTGTGGTCCACTCTTTGTTGCAATGCCAGCAGTAGGACAGTAAATGCTATACCATGGAAGTAGTTGCAGTTTCAGCAGCACCAGTCAGGAAAAGTGAAAGGGTGCTGCCAAACACTTCACAGCCTAGATGGAAAATAAAACACTTCAGTCTATACGGAAATGGGTTTCTTCCTCTTCTCAGGCTATGAACTGGTTCTCTTATTGGTAATTGCAGATATGGAAGATTTTTAGAAACAGACATCAATAAACTTACCTCCAGCTGGAGCAGATCTCTCTGGTTTGTTGTTAACCATTTCTATTCCCTAAATCTGTAGGTTGAATTGTTCGTCTCTACAGAACTCTGTTCAGAACTGTCAAAATTAATTCCTAGGATATATGCTTGGGAAATTTTGTCCCAGTAGACTCTGTTCTCATATAGCTTCTACTAGATTATTTCAGTCAACTGAACAAAGTTTTCCATCCCTTTCAATTATTCATTTTTTTCCCCAGAGATGTTATTTATACAGTAGTGTACACAGTGCTTTGCAGTAAGTAGGTATGTCAGGCAAAGAACAATGTCCTCTTGACAGCCTTTGCAGCACAAAGAAATTAATAAGGTACAGACCAAAACAGTAAGAGTAAGAAGGCAAGGTGACTGCAGTTCAAATATTTCATGGAACAAAAGCAATGGTATGAATGTTTGAAAAAGCAAAAATACTTGTCACATTGAGAAAGGTTTGTTCACTTAACTTCACACATCAATAATGCAGGGATCCGTGTCTGAGCAAGTCACAGGAGGTTCCTTTCTGGTGAGAAACAAGTGTTTTAAGCGCTGAGATTCATCTAATTTGGACCCCTTTAGGAAGAAAGGAATCATGCTTTATGCTCTACTTATCATATCAAGCATTCCTCCATTGACTGTAACTTAGTCAAGCTGATCGACTCGGATGTGGATAGCTATATTTAGTTAGGTGATTCCAACCTACTATTCCAGCCACATGACAATATCTCTTTTAAGTCCTTTGTAAATGAAATTTCTGCTTGACGAAACTCCAGGCAGTGGCTCCCCATTCTTTTCCACTGTGGGGAGCTTTTTTTAAATCCCCTGTGCACAATTTGTTTTTCCTTTAGGTAATTGCTAGATTAGCTAAATTAAATCAGCTGTCTCATAGGCTGCACGCTAAATCAGATTTGGTTATAGAAGCCTGGTTTTTAAATGCTGTCTGCAGATATTTTTTACTTTTTGTTGTAAATAGATGCCATGCAAGTGTGGTTTAAAGCCCTGCCATGGAACAGGCTGAGTCAGAACAAACTGGAGTTGACTGACTTAACGTTTTACATGACTGGTCACAAGCTGGGATGCAGTAACTAGGGGGAGGCATAAATCTTTTAGTTATGTCTGTAACCTACAGATTAATCCATGTCACCATGTCTTCAAACTCCACTGCTCCCACTCCTCTACAACCGTGGTCACCCACTGGGCAGGGACCAAGGGGGCACATTTCCAGTGGGGTTTTGTCTGTGACACTCTGTGACTGCTGGAACTCCAGCTGGAAACTCACACCTTTGAGGAAGAAAGTGGAGTGTAGCACAAAGAGAACAAGTGCAGCCCATGCTGAGCACCTTCAGGTCCCTGCACCAGCAAGGAAAGCTGAGGTTGCTCAGTGTTTGGTCTCACATTTGTCACTGGAAAAAATACTGAAAAAATTTTTTTTCTTCTGCAGGTAGAAGTGTATTAAGCCACTTGTGCTGTGGCACTGAGTAGCAGTGAAATTGCAATGATTTAGTGGCAGCTGTTACTGAAGCCCATTGATTTGGAATGGAAAGTCCTGCTTCCCTTTAGCACTGCTAAACCTCAATCAGTCTCCTGTATGAGACATCCTTTGTTTTCGTATTTAATAATTTCAGTAACTCTGCAATATGAAACTTTCTGAATGCAGTCCCTGTGTGTGGGAGGGTGTGAATATTCCCAGCTCACAGTAATGAAGGCTTTGGCACAGGCGGCTGCAGCAGGCAGAGGCTGCGAGCTCTGCTTTCCGAGCCCAGCTCCAATATGCTTCTTGCTGCACCCCAGTGCTAATGCAATTAGCTTTGCTTTCCATGTGCACCGTGGTGAGACAACACAGGCAGAGCAACGGAAGAGTATTCAAAAGAACCTGACATTTATCTGTGCTTTTTTACATACTAAAAAGTAAATCACGTTTCTTACATTAGGCTCTTCAGTCCGGAAAAGGTGTCTAAAAAATCTGAGACGCCCTTGAAAACAGAATGCCCCTCTGCTGTGGTTTGGTGGCACAGAATAACGCACCCAGTTCAGCTCAAAACTGGTCCCACCCTGGCAGAACAGGGGGCAGAAGGAGACAGGTACAGATGCTTCCTGCTCTCTTCCCCAGAAAACAAATTTTCTCTCAGCTGCATTCAGGATGAGTTTGAATTCAATGTTTGTTTTCACCATGCACATTGCCTTCCTTGTCAGTCCTGAAGCCAGGCTCCAGTGAAGACCTGGAGCAGCACAGACAGTACAAAACCCTTCTAAATTGCCTTTTCTGTCACTACCCCATGAATGCATTAACATTTTCACATTTTTGCTGCATTATGGCAACACAGAATTGTTGATGCCTTTTAAAATTGGTCCCAAGTAACTAATGAAGTGATTAGATGCTGCCATGATATTTTAATTAGATGTGCAGCACAAAACCTATCTACTTAGCCAATCACGCTATCTCTTCTAAAATGAAGCCATGTATTTCAAACTTTAAATAGAATGAAAAATATAAATTAAGGGGAAAAAAACCCCCAAAATATCAGTTAATAAAAGAAGTTGATAATAGATTAATATGCATAGTTTAATAATGAAAAACATATTGTTTTAAACAATACAGTACATACTAAAACCGAGTAGATGTAGATGCTAATTGTCTTCTCCATTACGGAGAGACAGCTAGGGCCAGGGATTTGAGACAAATGGCACTTAACCTCCTGAACCCTAGATGAAGAGGGAGATAGATGTTTGCTTTTGATCATTCTGGTCTTTTCACGATCTGAATCAATAAGTATCCCTTATAGCTTTGAGTCATGTTTCTAATTAGTCAGCCTCTTGGGCCTGGTTTACAAAATAAAATATAAATCAACGCACATTTGTAAATTCCAACAAGCATGCTGGGCCAATGCCATCTCAATAAAATAATTAAAATGCCATCAGCCTGTTAACTTGCTCTCATCTCTGCCAAAATATATATACTGTCAAATGCCAACACATATTTGGAATGCTAAGGAGAAAGGTATTTTGCAGATACAATAGATGCAATAAATATAAGAGATAAAATACTTATATCTTAATATAACCAATGAAAGCTTTACTTTTCTGTGTTTTCTTCATTAGTGCAGGGAATTGCAGAAAGCAAACTAGCAATTAATGTTCTTGACTACGAAGATCATAGAACCATAGAATAGTTTGGAAGGTTGGAAGAGACCTTTAAAGGTTGTTGGTCCTACAGTTCCTGCAACTGGACCAGGTTGCTCAGAGCCCTGTCTAGTGTTTGAATGCTTGAATGTTTCTAGGGCTGGGGTACCCACCACCTCTCTGGGAAATCTGTTCCAGGGTCCCTTCACCCTCATTGTAAAAATGTCTACCTTAGCTCTAATGAAAATCTACCTTCTTTTACTTTAAAACTATTATACCTTGTCCTATTAAAACAGGATCTACTAAAAAGTTTGTAATCATCTGTCTTATAAGCTGTCTTTAGATACATAGAGACTGTCAGAAGGTCTTTTCAAAGTGTTCTCTTCCCCAAGCTGAACAGCCGAAATCCTCTCAGCCTTTCCTCATAAGTGAGGTGTTCCATCCCTCTGAGAATTTTTGTGGCCCTCATCTGGGCCTGCTCCAACCCATCCATGTCCTTCTTGTGCTGGGACCCCAGAGCTGGGTGCTGTGTTCCAGGTGGGATCTCTCTCACCAGAGCAGAGCAGAGGGGCAAAACCTCCCTGCCCTGCTGGCCACGCTGCTTTTGGTGCAGCCCAGGACACGTTTGGCTCTCTGGGCTGTGAGTGCACAGCTGGGTCATGTCCAGCCTCTCATCCACCAGCACCCCCAGGTCCTTCTGGGCAGGGCTGCTCCACACCCCTTCATCCCCCAGCCTGTGTTGATACCAGACAGCTGCCCTGACCCAGGTAGGTCAGATATCACTGATCCAGAAAATACTCAATGAAGCTTACAATTAGCTTCTCTAAAAGGAAATGCAGCAGGTAAATTCCACATTACAGAGTGAAATACATATGGTGACACATGGGGCTTGAGTTCTACAAAGGCAACAGCCTGTAAGGGACCCCCCTCATTAGGGAGCGTCCAGGAGACAAATTGTCCATTAGCAAGATGATTAATTTTCCCTTCTTTTGCTTACTGTTATGCCTCATGTGTGCTAGGACAAATGTGTAAGGACAAATTATCAAAAACAGCCTTTGAAATCCCATCTGCCCCTCTCTGAATTCCCAGCTTTGTGTACACGCTGTCGCTTGCTGCTTCCAACAAAAGGCCAGATTCAATTCTCACTGGCACCACTGAAGGAAGGGAGATAGAAAATAGCACATTTAAAGTGGAAGCCAAATCCCTACAGCTCCAAATATGCAAAAGAAGGGACTGGAATTTCCCTATGAAGCATCTTCAGTGAACTAGTGAAGCAAGTGATGAGCCACACATCAAACATCAATTAATTGAATATCTATAATTATGAGGATCATCAACAGTATGCAAAACTTGAGAAATAATTCTTAAGGAAAGAAAAATGGAAGATGTGGAAACATATAGGAAATAAGATAGAAATACTTTTTTTTCCAGAATAGAAAAAGCCAAAATGTCTTGATATTTTGAGGGTTTGTATGATAATTGCTGATGAAATGTCCTAAATTTAATTTACCTAAATTTATGATAATCTACATATGGTACCATATGAGGAACTGTTAAGCTGGAAGAGACTGTCCTTAGTGTAAGGATCATAGGTTTGCTCAGAAACTGACTGTGATAGCAATGAGAAAAGGAACAGGAAAGTCACTGGTGGAAATCCCAAAACACAAGTCTTAGGATGTAACATGCTTACAATTTTTAAGCATGTTACATGTCTGTGGCTATTGCCACAGACTCAAACAAGGATGCACGAAATTATCTGGGTGCTTCTGACACCCAACTGGGAAGTACCAACATCATGATGAGGATTCAAAACAGCACAAAGGAAAAAAAACCAAATGATTTAGAGACATGGGGGAGAGGAAGAGAATAGTAACACAATTGGCACAAAAGCTTTATCAGGATTTAGTAGGAAGGGGCAAAAAAAATTTTTTGACTACTCCAAGATAGCAATCTAAATTCTCTAGTAAATTTTTAGCAATCATCACCCACAGATTGTCTCAGCATTATTAATTTTTAAATCCAAGTGATTGAAAATTCTCAGCAGAGATGTCTGTCGTTCTGCCCTGAGTTTCATTAGGATCAGGAGCTGACAGCTGATCCCCTTCCTGGGTTGGGGCAGCTTCCCTTTTCTAAGGCCAGGCTGCAGGAGCTGTTCGAAACACTGGGAGGGGAGAAGGTGCTGGTGCTCCCATGGCAAGCAGGTCCACTTGGGCTACTGAGCTGCTTCCAGTGAGAACTGAAGGTTGATACTTCTTAAACGCACCCTAAATGTTCAGTGAGCTTTCTTTTTGGCAGACTTTCCTTTCTTTTTTGGCAAACTGTTCTGCTCTCTGCAGTAATGCTTCAGCTTTGATCTGAAAGCCCCAGGGCCCGAGAGCTGGGAGGAAGGATTCGGGCAGTGCTAACATCAAAAGCCCCTTCCCTCTCAGAGCACTTTGAGCACCAGTTCCCGGTGGGATTTACTGAGTCACCTCCCCAGCATGCCCTGCAATGGGGAATGAAGGAGATGAAGAGGGACGTGGTCTTGCTGGAGGTCACTTTTGCTTTGACAGCGCTCTGTAATTCTGAATGGGTGGTTTTGGACACAGAGGCTCACAAAGGGTTTTAGTCAGATGTTGGTGTTGGTTTTTTCTGGGATATTTTTTCTCTTATTTTATACTTACATGTATCTATGTACACAAACAACTGGACAGGAATGCTGGAGCAGCTGTCTCAAAGCTTTATTCCATCACAATCATCAGTCTCATTTTACAGAACCAAGCTAGGGAGATGGAACAGCTTCTAGCACAGCAGATGAAGTTCATTTTGTTACAAAGTCTTTTAACAACTTTCTAGACAATAGCATAATATTAAAAGCTGACAAGTGTTTGTTTAGGCCAATTAATAAAGCTACATGTACATCTCACTTTGAACAATGCTTGCTTGTAATAGCTTAAAACAATGGATAAAGCTTCATTATTAAGCTTACATATTTCTACTGTCTTGCTTAACATATTTTCCTGAGGCTTATCTCTACACAGCTCACAGCCTTATTGTTTCTTGTCCTTGCATCTTCAGCATTCTTGCATTTCTCCACCCTGAGATTTGCTTTCACACAGCTTTCTGAGAGTTTTATACCTTTTCCATTTCCCACATGTTGGTTTGCAATCAACTTTAAAAAACAATTGAAGTAGTGCCTACAATGAAATGACCAAGGAATCAGAGACTGCGTGGCTACATTTTGTCACCCCAGCATAAAGGTCTGTGGGACATAATATAACAATTACTGTTTGGAAGACACATAGGTGTCCCTTATTTGGATAGCCCCAACCTGAGCAACACCCCAACCTGGAAGTCCCTCTGTTACTATGTTATGCATACAAACTTAGTTTATACACATCAATTCAAACGTCCTTCCACTTTAAGAAGCTTAAGAATTTCTAACCATTTATTTCTTTGCAGAAAACATTGTTTTAAGCACACTAAACACAAGAGTACAGTAATGTGTTTCTAAGTCCTTGGCCTTTCACAGATTGTTTGTAATGAACACCTCCATACTTCAGGAAGTGATGATATAATAATCTTTATAAATAATAGAAAGAACTCTGCTTTGCTTTGCTCTTCTGCTCTGAACTTAAGGAAAGACCCAGAGAAGCAAAGGAATGCAAATTAATTCTATTTCCAACTCCGTGGCCTTATAACACTTCATAAACAAAGCAGATTATCCCACTCATTACAGGAAAGGGGAGGCAGTGTATTGCTTAATGGCTAATAGAGTGATCAGTGTGCTTCATTGCCCTCAAATTAATGACATTTAGAGCAAGAGGAAACTGAAGCCCCTGGAACTTGAGGGAACTCAGCCTTCTGTAGGATTAGGCACAAGAAGGTAGAGAGGGCATAGAACGATTTTACCTCTCTTATTTTTACCTATCTACCAAATTGCTGCTTTGATCTTGGTTTCCTTACTTTTAAAATACTACGATATGATTTTAAAGGCTTTACTCTGCTGGAATTTTCCACAAGTAAGAATGATTGTATGTATTCTCTGATTACCATTACTTACAACAATAATTTCAAAGACTTAATTGCTCACAGTATCACAGAATAAACTAGGTTGGAAAAGACCTTTGAGATCATTGGGTCCAACCTATGACCCAACACTGCCATGTCAAATATACCATGGCACTCAATGCCACATCCAGTCTTTTCTTAAACACCTCTAGTGACTCTCCCACATCCCTGGGGTGCCCATTCCAATGTCCAGTCACTCTTTCTGTGAGGAACTTTTTCCTAATGCCCAACTTAAACCTCCCCTGGTGCATCTTAAGGCTGACTCCTCTTGTCCTGTCACTGATGGCCTGGGAGGAGACTGACCCCCACCTGGCTACAACCTCCTTTCAGGGAGTTGCAGAAAGTGATAAGGTCTCCTCTGAAACTTCTCCTCTCCAGGCTACTTGTAACAATTAAAATAATTTTCAAAAGCTGGAGACTGTTGACTTTATAAGAACATACTAGAAACAAATGAGTCTATTTTTTTGACAATGTTTTTCTATTTTTTTCTGCTCCTGGGCAATCTCAACCAGCACCAGTGAACACCCTGCTGACTCCTTAAGGATATGAAGAAGCCTGAAGTGTCATGTGACCTGTGTCTCTCCTTTGTAAGATTGGTAGAGTGGCTTAGATCATCTGTTACAGAGCTGTGATAACTGCTAGGTTGAAAATAAACATGGGAGGTGTAAAACTGACAAGAGAATTAACTCTTTACAGAAGAAAGATGGGTTACAAAATATTCTATGTCAATGTTGAACTGAACATACTCGGCCAGAAGAAATGGAGAAATTAGGCAGTGAAGCTAGATTTATATAGATTTTTACTCTGGTGATAAATACAGATTTAAATAAGTATCAAATACAAGCAACATACAAACCAATTTGGATTTCTTCATAAGAAGAGGCTGTGTTCTGGTCTTTTGCCTAATAGAGGATGCTGGACAGAGACTGTAGGCCACTCCTGCTTGGTGGTATATCATGAAATGCCAAATTTTAAAAATCACAGGCCATCTAATGAATACAAAATCCTTATCCCATGGCTGTAGCTACATATACAGTTTTCTTTCACTGTAGGCACGTTAGCAGTACTGTTGTGCAAGTCTTTTGTATTCCATTCCTAAAGATAGCTCAGTCTAGCCTGAAGCTAAGTTTTCTTAAATAGTAAAATCACTTTTCATTAAACAACTCTACTTTAAAGCTGTGATTTAACTTTGTAGCAACAAGCACACAATAATCTGATGTAAATACAAATATACTAAGTGCAAAATACAAAAAAAAAAAAAGCACATATATACATCTTAGGATCTTAAGAATTTATTTGGAGTTTGGTTTTGTTGTTGTGTTGTTTTGGGGTTTTTTTGTTTGGTCTGGTTTTGTGGCTTGTTTCTTAAGTATCTCGAGTGCTCAGGTCTCTGGAAAACCACCCTAGCTACCAAATTTTTGGTAATATTTGGAAGTGAAGCACAGGGAAATGAAATGAAAGGAAGAAGTTCAGGTAGGGAGGTGGTGAGAGCACTGTAAATACTTGGAAAGACTTCTTACACATTAATCCAAGTTTTGTTAAATGGCTACCAAAGCACTCCCGTCGCACACCAGGTGGATCAGCAGCTCTGAGGGCACAGTGAGTGCACAGGGATGGTGCATTAAGGACAGAACTTCTGCCTACATGCACCCAGACGGGGCTGTAACTCTGCTGGAGGGAACAGAGCTGCTGGCCAGGATGTTCAAGCACGACAGCACATGCAGACCTTGAAGCTCAGCCTCTCCTCTGCTCCCCTTTCTCACAGATGCAAAAAGCCTGGAGCCCCTTCTGCTCATCACACAGGGAGACCCCAAGACATCAAGGCCAATGTCAGTTGTCACTACAACACTTTCTCTTGAGAACAGCTTTGTACATTTTCTTGCAAATACTTTATTCCTAGAGGCTAAACTTCCACCATTTGTCTCCAAGTGAAGAGCAAACCCGTAGCATATCATAAAATGCATGTTTCATTCCTCAGCAGATGCAGATAATGGCACAGATTTCTCAGATTAGGCTGGAGAAATTCTTTGATGCTTCAAAATAATTAAAATGGTCTGGCATGGAAATGTCAAAATGGAAGAAATTTAGCAGAAAATGGAGGAGAAATGGCCAGAACTTCCTATTATCACTTGCTGTACATCTCACAAGACAGCTGATTCCCAGCTCTGTATGGGTTCCAGCATTCAGTGATTTATTGGGTAATTCAGCATTTGCCAGTATGTCTTGTGCTAATTAAATGCATCGCACTCTATTCAGAAATGTCACAATTGATTTGTCTTTTGCAAGCACTGACTTTATTTCAATCTTCTAAAAAAGATTTTATGAGCCCTAGATAACTTATCCTGGCACATTCATCTCCCAGGGCAGCTTCTGCATCTGAGGGCAGTATGGGAAGAAACCAACAGTGAACATCCAATACAAATGTCTTCTTTGGACAGCTTATTTATCTCATACATGCTGTATATCCAGGAATGTGTAGCCTATATGGTGAAATTACAAGCGAGTCCATTAATGTATAAAAACACTTAAACATGACAGACGTTAATATACTGTATTGGCAGATTTTATTGGCTGATAGACTGAGCCCAAGAGCCATGAGACTGAAAACACTGTAATCTGTAACAAGGTGTTTATTTACAAGTGGTTTTGTGACTGAATTTAGCTATCAACTAAATTGCGTCAAGAGGAAACGAGCATAAAATAACTCACTCTAAATATAAGATGCCAAAGCATGCTTAGTATAATATTCAGAACCTGAGGACAATCCTGTCATTTTAATGCAGTGCTTTTCCCCACACGCTATGCATAACTGAGTGCTGAGGGTGAATTGCAGCTTCTGCGACTCAGCCATGGAGAACACATTTACAGTGTACAGTAGAAAACCGCTTTGTTCTGAGAAAGTACAATTCTTCACACGAAATTGTGGTTGCAACCTAATCAGAATTGAAAGTCTGTGATGCAAGACAAGAAAGGGCACTTTTCATGTGACACAGAAGAAAATAATTACCTGTTTTAAGGCAGGGAATGATTATTCAGAGAGCCAGCAGCAGGGGCAGTGCAAATATTAGAGGTATTTTACTATAAACCAATAATTTTCTATTACTCCCACCCCAGACTCTTTTCCGCTTAGATTCTTCTGTGACAGAAATTGTTGTAGGAAAGCAACTTGCTGTCTTGACATGAAACTTTATGGAATAGGCTCAAATCAGTTAAACACAGTTTGAATTTGTCATTTGTCACATTAGCAACTGAGTGTTGCATTTGTAGCAGTTTGGTGTAAAGCAGAGGGAGGACGCTGTGTCTATTTTTTGCAGCACAGGCTTCTGCTGCTGGGCCCAAACCAAGGATGCCTCCTATAAGTGGCTGTCTGAGAGATTGCAGCAGTGGTGACATTTAACTGGAAGACAGTGATTCACACCATTTACTCCCTGGTGACAGACAGTGACTCTTTACACACTGTCTGAAGAGAAGCCATGGCCATGAGCATGGTTATCTGGATATGGCCAGTTCATCTTGCCAGAGCATGGATGGGTGTGGACTAGAACTGGACTGTTGGTTCGAGGCTCCTGTTCATTTGCACATCTTTGTTGTCTCCACTGATTTGTATGTGAAAGTGAGAAAACAGAGTATGCGAACTGGAATAGGAATATCTTGGGTCCTTTATTCTGCCACTTCAGCAGCCATACTATAAACTTCTCATAAACTCATCATATTCAGGCTGTTGAAATTACCTCTTATGTGAGGCTGTTTCACAATCTCACCAACAATTAGAAACACTTTTCCTCTGATTTCCACCTTAAAACAAGTATTTATTTGTTCTGAGCTTATATGATTCTCCTGCTTAAATAGCTCTTCTTATTCTGACTACATATGTCCTTTATGCATTTATAGAGCACTATCATATGCTCTCCCAGTTTCCACCCAGCCAGTCTGCTCAGCTGTACCAACCAACTGTTTTAACATCTATTCCTCTGGTCATCCTCTTCCCTGAACGAATTCTAATTTTATTAAATGTTTCTAGCACACAGAGAGGCAGAACTATTTTAAATAATCTATATTATACAATGACTTCTAGACTTTCCTCTTTTTTTTCTGATTATGCTTCATATGCTACATTAGTACCAAATCTGAGTCTTTCACAATTGCATTATAATTATTGCTTACAGGGACACTGTCATTGAGTAACAGACTTTGGTTTTCCTCTCCTTTTTAATTTCAAACCTATGAATTCCCAGTTTACATGAAAAGATCATATCACTCTTCCTTAAGTGCAATTATATTTTACCCAATTTTCTATTACCTAATCTATTTTAATCCTCTGGCTACCCAGTTCTTCACAATACTCTGATTTGTTAATCTTTTCTGGTACAACAATTCCATTTTCTATATTCAGAATGTATTTAATATAAAACCCCACAAATATACTGTTTACACGACAGAGAAGAACTCTGCTTTGCTGCAACCATATTTGAGTATTGCTTTATTTTGTCATGTGACTGACAAAGAGGGTGCCATGGAAGTAGCTGTCCCTTCACTAGTAAAAGGAGCATCTGCTTTTGTAATAAAGGGCAGACATTTGTCTACAGAAGTATTTTAGGATATGATTACTGCAAAAGGCTGAGACAGCTCACAGGAAAACAATATTTTCAAAACCACATTTTTTCATAACTGTTGGAAGGTAAGAAGTAGTAGTTCAGCAAACTGGTATTTCAGAGAACCGAGATAAAGGAACAAATCTGGTTAATGAAGAGGATATCACATATGGAAACTTAGCTGATTAGCAGAGTCACAGAATATGCTTCTAATTCATCAGGAAAACTTTCTGGCAATCCAGAAAGCTCAAATCTAACACAGTATCTGCTATTTTGACAAGTTTTGTTTTCAGCTGCAATTGCAAAGCCATTCTTTCAAGTCACTGGGGTAGGTCATGCAGGGTAACCTCCAGAGCACTCGCTGCTCATTTGCCACACATGAAGTCAGGGTCCACTTACACTGTTATGTCTTTCAACACGAAGTTTTACCATCAGGAATCAGGTTTTTGGAAGGAGCATCCAAATTTGCAAACTGAGTTTAACATCCCACTCATTGTGTTTGGTAAGTCTTCATAAAACTTTTGCAAACTGGGTAGTGGCAAAGATGTGGTTGAGAGAGATGGCTGAAAATTGATATCCCTCCCCTGCTGTATATGCAGCAGTGAAGGATATGTTTAATTGGGGTCTCTCTGCAGGTGTAGTGGAGACACAGACAACAGCATCACTTTTTGGTCTGCCCATGACACAGGCCAGCACTTGCAGAGGAGGGACTTCTGAAGTCTTAGTCAGTCTCTGAAGAAAGAACACCCTCATACACTCTGCTGTGTGAGACTTCTCTCATTTCTTCTGAACTTAAAATCTATCTTGAGCTTACTGCATTGCACTGAGGGTGGGGAAAAAAAGGGGTAGGACTGATTAAATGTTCTAATTGGAAGTTAGAGTAAAAATGTACAGTTAATGCCTGGAAGATAGAAGCAATGAATCTCGATTTCCTTGAACACATTCTAATGGGACAGTTGCTAATGCAGCTGCTTTTTCTTCTACACATGCAAAGCTGATGCACTTCTTTGCAAATATTTCCCATTCTCTTTCCTGCCAATTCACTTCCATTTGTGTCATTGGCAAAACTCCCATTGATCATGCAGGCAGCACGATCAATGCCTTCTGTACCTGGATGTTTGTCTTCCATTTTAGGAGATATTTGACTGTTTTTCTTCTTACTAGCTCACTTGTTCTGCCTATGTGGTATTCTCTTCATAGCACTGTCAATAATGAAGATGGTGGTTTAACAGAGGTGAGCAAAATCTTGCCTCTGATTCTTTCTAGGTGGCAAAACCAGAAAAGGAGATAGCTAGACAGGTCATAATGTGCATTTCTACTGGTATTTAGATTAAAAACTATGTAGAAAGATTCTGGAAGATAGGCAAGTTTAGTTGCTTACTTGCAGGGCACACGAATCATACACAAACCTTTTCATAGACCCCTAGGATACAAATGCACCACAGACAATTTCTATGTTAGAGCTCTCCAGAGGCCCAGAAATCCATCACTACGAGCTCAAGTCCTGGGGGAAGCGTGTCCTTCTTTCCTGCCTATGGCATTGCTCTCCTCTGCCTTGGAGAGCTCATAGTATGTATGCTATTGCCAGAAGTATGAGTATGTTTCTTTTCTCCTGCTTCCCACACTTTACCCTTCTCAGCCAGGAAATGAACTACATTTTCTCTGTTTACTCATTTTCTTTTTGTATTCCCTCTCTCTCGGTCATGTCCCAAAAGCTCCAGTCCCTCCAGTGCAGTTCCCCAGGGTGGGTTACAATGTGCAATCCTGGGAGCAAGGACGGAGTGCCATCCTAAGAGTATCAGTTTTCACTGGCTGAGATGCGAACACCGAAGACAGAGAACGATTCTCCCTAGGACTATGCAGAACTGCTCTACCCTTATTTTTATTTAGACTTGTGTCAGATACAAGCAAGTCTGAGCTGTGTCCTCTCACTATGGCAACAAACACAGGTCTTAGAGAGGGGAAGGGAAAACAGGTTCTGGAGCAATCCCGTACCCGGGCCAGCGGCCCTGAGCCCGCCTGCCCGGCCCCGTGAGCCGCTCCGGCCGTGCCGGTACCGGTACCAGTACTGGTGCTGTTATCGGTGCCGGGAGCCTCCCGCGCCCGCTGAGTCACCGCGCTCCGCCCGCCCCGCCGAGCATCCCTGCCCCGCACCTTCCCCTGAGCTCCCCAGGAGAAAGCCAAAACTGCCTTCTCCTCCCAAATCGTTCTTGGAAGACGGGCATTCGTCCCACGGAAGCAAGAAGGCTATGTTTCTTTCATTTGCAATTAAAATAGAGTTCCTAAGCACCACATTTTAACGCAGAAGCAAAATAAACAAGAAATCAACAAAAGCATGGTTTGTTAGTTGAGAGAAAACTGCTACATTCTGCCTTTGCTGCTCGCTTTCTGGAATATGAAAGACTCCAGTCAGTCTCTGTGTGCCAAGGATTCAAATAAAAAATACATACATAAAAACAGAGAGTTACTTCTAGCAGAGAGCCAGGATTCGTGCATGATAGGCACTAGAATAGATATTACTCACTAGTTGCATCTGCTGAAAGTCTGGATCATTCTCTGGAATCTGTCATCTTAGCTTCAAGTGACAAACTGAACCAAGGGGCTTCTCAGGGACTGTGAGCTCTTATCTGCTGTGACGGTGAAGATGGCCACAGGTGCTCAACTGAGACAGCTGTGTGCAGCTAGAACATTGAAAAATATTAGTTCTACTGTCAGAAAACTGCCAGCAATTGAATGACTTGTCTTTCTAGTGTACAGATAACCACTGAGTTTATTTAAATTAGCTGCACACATCTAAAGGAGCTGCACTTGGCCACATCTGACTTTCTGATCAGTTTGCAGCATAAGAAATTACATGCAGAGAACTGCAAGTGGGTGGCTTATCCTGGGCAAGGGCCAGAGTTTTTGGAAGTGGCCTCAAAAAGCATTGAGTAAACTTGCTGTTTCCTTGAACCCTTCACACTTCCCCATTCAGTTCTTCCTCTGTCTGTCATTCCTTTGGTGGTAGAAGTGCTCCAAATGAAATTTCTGCACCCGCTACTCTCATAAAACACCAGAAATACCTTCCCTTGGTATGAGTGTGACTATTCACAGTGACAGGAGTCTGCAGAATCTCAACCCTGGTTGAGAAGACACCCACCGTAATTGATAGATGAGGTGATTACCACCAGAAACACCACCCCAAGGAAGGGAAAAAAGCAGCCAAGTGCTGACGAAATCCTCCTGTCAAGTGGTAACCAAGTTGCAGATTATGAGTCTCACCTGTTAATTGTTGTGATTTGCTTCTGAGGCAGCTGAAGGTCAGCAAGAAAGAAATTTCTTTTGTTCAGTGGAAAAATAAAAGCATTTCTGGGGTGTAACAGTTTTTTTGATTACTCACCTGGGTAAGGTCAGACTTAAACCTCATAATTTTATTTGGAAAGGAGTCCTAAGGAAGGATGTTTAGGCAAGTGGGAAAAAAATTCCCTCTTTAGGATTCCTAAAGAATGAACCCTTGAATTAACCCTTGAAGTCTGGACAGCAGAAAGTAGAAAAGGCACTGACTGACAAGTAAGACATTTATTTCTCCCTGATATATTGTGCTGACTCTGGCAGGGAAGATGGTGACAAGCAGAAGGACAGAAAAGGTGGTCAGATGTTGCTTTGGAATAAAAACAAAATGCTTCTTTTGCAGAAAGCACAGAGAAATGAGTCAAACAGGGAATTAAAAGGAAGGTTAAGAAAACAGATCACAAACAAAAATAAAGAAAAAAGAACACCAAACCCACTCATTATTAAGAAGGAAGAGGGGAAATACCAAGAAAATGGGGAATACCTACAAATTTACTGCTGCCCAAGAGAAGAAAACAACTGGACTTTTAATAGAAGTCACCCACTCTAACCATCCGTAGGTAAAAGAAGTAGCAAAACGGGTCTGTGTAACTTGCCACATCCTCAGCTGCCTTCAGAAAATCAGTACATGTCAACTGAAATGATACTAATGGAGTTCCTGGCCCAAAGATTTCAAATGTTTGTGATTAGCTGGCTGTCAATAGCAGACGTGTAACTGAAGTAAAATCCTTCCTTAAGTGAAGCTACAAGTGCATCATCAAACACGAATCACAATGAAACCCAAACAGTGGAGGGTTCCTCCACGTTGACTCAGTGATAATTGAGAGATCCAACCTGGTTGTGGAGTCCTGTTTTTCAAATCAGACAGAACAATATTTACACTCTGAACTTGGGAAGCCTCCTAACTTTGAGTGTAAGCAACACTTACATGAATCTGGATCAGCTGATCATCTCTACTTGAATGGGATTATGGTGACAAATAGCCACATACACAGAATCCCTGGTATATTCATCTTCAAATGTCTCTCAGCAATTAAATTGCAATTTTACATTTGAAAAGCCTTGTTAGAAGGAAATTAGGATGACATGTGGGAGGTCAGCCAAGATAGCCAGCAAAGGAATCCTCGAGCTCTTATTGGAGGGCAAATGGTGAAATATGACAGTAAGCAAGAAAGCTGGAAAGTGGGAAAGGTGAGGGCTGATCAAGAACACTGATTCTGGGGACCCTTAGAAACAAATCTGGCCTGATGTAAAGCTCCTGTAAAGATTCTACCAAAGCAGAGTCATTAAATGTGACTTCAGCATCAGTCAATGTTGCCCATTCAATATTAATCACAGTGTTAGCAATAATTACTTTTCCTTAATTCAGAAAGTCTAACAAAAGTCTGCTAATGACAATGAGGAGAGCGAAATAATTCCTTCCCTCCCTCATTGCTAGTCCACTCCTCTTGCAGCTGCAGATGGACCTATATGTTGGTGAGAACTTGGGTTGCCAGGCAGTCTGCAATGTACAAGAACTTTGTGTAACCAGCTCTGCATGGAGGGCTGGTCTCTCACAGGACTCTGAAAAGTCTAACAAGAATTTCACTGAACCTCAGTGACAAGCAAATTTTTAAAATATGTTGGAAATAGTTCTTCTTTACTGTTTTTCCATTCTTTTACCTTCCATTTTATGAAGTCCTTCCTACTCTTAACAGTCTTTCTTTAGAGTATTAGTTTCAGAACAGATGGAGTCACTCATTGATAGGCAATACTGTATAACAAGTGTCCAATAATTAATAATTACTTGGCATTTCATAATTTATTATAAAAATCATCATACACTAATTTACTTCAAGTATGAATCCAACAGGCAATTCCAGATGACTGCTATAGCTTGGCATCAGCTCATGTTCTTCATGTAGGTATGGTACAGCACTTTCATTTAAAAACGAGCTCTAGCAACACTTTACAACCAAAATACACAGAAAAAACCCCACCAGCTCTCCTCCCCACAGCAGAGAGTGTAGACCTGACAGAAACAGTGTGCCTTTCTGATGGAGACCTTGCTTCCAGAGCCATGAGCATTTTTCTGTGCAACAGCAATAAGCTAAAATTTTACTGTATTTAATGTAAATGAGGATTTCTGGCCCACAACCTTGTAAAAAAAGCCCCCTGAGTAAGGACTATCGTGATTTGGGTACAAAGCTTTTCAGCTATATTGCATGGAATGTAAAAATGTGGGTTTTTTTTCAACATATTGGTGAGACCTTGATACTATAGGATAAACTGTTTTGAAGGAGCAATAAGAAACCTGTTCACCTAACTATGATATGGCTCTCATGACGTTCATATGATACAATTTCATAGGCTATTTTGCAACCAACACATGATCCCTCAGGAGCCTAGAAGTAGGAGCAGAGCAAAATTACAAAGGTTGTCAGCACATTTCTGCAAATAAAGTGGCCAGAACCTCCTTCCCTTAGTTCCAGTTTATCTCAGGAGCATAACTATGGGAGTCCCTGATACACGGGGGAGCTGCTGAGAAAATCCTATGAACATAATCCAAGTGCTTTCAGAGACTGAGAGGCTAAATGAGAGCCCAAGCTGCATGACTTTGTCTCCCAAAAGCACCCCTTCCCCAGCTTCGGGAGGAACCCTCCCCATGACACTGTGGAATGGGGCAAAGCTCCCTGGGGCTGTGCATCCAAACTCCTGCTGCAAAGCAAATCCTTCATTTACCCTGTAACTCTGACAGCAGGAGCACTCATTCCAGCAGCTCCCTGGCTGCTCCCACCTCAGCTCCCTGAGACATGAAGGGTTCAGGTGTTTTTTCATGTCTTGCTTAAAACCCTGTAAGAGTCTTTTTGAATAAGCCTAGTTTCTGTGTATTGTGCAAGCTCGGTCTGCTCTACAAATTTCAGATTCCAGCTTTTTCTCGCCTACAGGCAAATTAGAAGTACATGCACATTTTAGGAGACTAGAAATCTCAGAGGGACATCTAAAGGGAAATGGAATGGTTTCACAGTTAAGTCACACCAAGGGATCTTACCTTTATTCAAATAACCTTTACATAAGTGATCATTTGTAGTGCTTGTGAGATGTCAAAGCAGTCAAGACAATCAGCAAAATGTCAATTCTCCTGCTTTCAACAGACTTTGCTACAGAGCCCAGCAGAATCCTCTGGCCCTCTGGGAATAAAGTTGTCATGCTGCAGGAGCCAGAAGTGAAGGTGGGGTAGTTAATATCCCCTGCAAGGCACCTACATTGATCTCCAGTCTGCTGCTGTTCATATTTCTCTCGTTGGGATTAGATGCAGAGCAGGCTCCCCAAAGACCACTTAGCAGGCAGGCTGTGATTTGAACCACTTCAGGGCTTCTCAATCGGGTTGTTACCAAGCACTAACAGCCAACATTTCTCAAGCTGCTCTGCCCTTTTGCTTAAGGTTGCTTTGTGCCTGCTAACCAAACTGATATCTCAATCATGGCAGATTAATGTCATCCTGCTATACCCTGAGAAAAAAAGGGAGGAAAAATCCATGTGTTTCTTTTTCATAAAGACTGCCATGCAAGGAGGGACCACGATGAAGTTGCACTATACACTTGCCCATCTTCTCTGCACCCTCTTCATCAGGTGCTGTATTTAATTCCTCTTTAGCAAGGGAGAATATCCTGAGCAGTGAAAGACTCTGGGTAATACAGTTATAAAAACTATCAAGCCTGTAAATGGGGCAGTAAGTGGTAAATAATTTACTTTTACCATAATTACTGAATTTGATTACAAGTTCAGCAATTTCATGTCCTTCTAGTCCACAATTATGCCAGAAAAGGGAAATAATTTCAATAATCTCGTGGTTAGGTATATTGAACTGCTGTACAAGTATTGAACTCACCACTGTTTTACCTTCTGTCTTTTGAAAGTTCCCAAGGCCACTATTATGGTGGGGCCTGCAAAATGCAAAATACAAACCATTTCAATTTGATTTTTGGATAAGATTTTGTCATAAATAAATGACAAAATGTCCCTGGGGGACAGGTATAGCCTCACTTTCTATTCAATCCCATTGTAAGGCTTGTTGTACTTTATATGATCAGAGACATATGAAACTGGTCTAATTGTCTCCTGTTTCCCTCCCCACTATTAGTGTCTGTGTACAGAAAAATAAGTGTGGTCACAAAATAAATCAGGCAAGGGAAAGTAGGGGGCCTCCACTAGTCCTGCAGTCTGGTTCAGAAGTGACAGCTGAAACACCCACTATGACATGCTAAACAGAACAAAATTCTTTTGACACCTCAGAACTGCCAAAAGACCCAGGGAGTGATAGCACTCAAACTCCCATTCTTGGTTTTCATAACCAAATGTGGCAACAGCGACAAAGAAACATTTCTCATCTCTTCTTTAAAAGGCTGGAAAATAAATTTTTTTATTTTCATCTTGATTCCAGGAAAGAAACAGCTTGAGAAAGCACATGCCTCCTATAAAATAACCAAAATTCCAAAACGCTTCTCACTGTCTGTTCTGTTTCTGGCCTTCTGAACTATGCTAATTGCTAAACTTTGAGTATGCACTTGAAATTTTCTGTGGGCAATGTGACTCTCTTCAAATAAAAATAGATGCCAGAATTTTTTTCTAACTGAAATACATGCGAGAGAATGACATTTAATGCAAGTGTTTAATCATTATTAATTGCTTTGGTATTCATTGAAATCATGATGGGTTCATTCGAATGTATAGCACCATTTAAGAATAATCTGAACAAGTAAATATGCCAGATCAGTGTAAAAAAGCATAGTGAAGCCTTCTAGGAATGTTATTTAATCCACAGATGTGTATTTTGGAGATAGGTAGAAATTCTAATTAATTGCATGAGACACCTTTAAGAAATAACCCCACCTATTTTACTGAATAAAGAATTTTGTTGAAAAACTGAAGTCTAAAACACTTAGAAAGTGAAATCATTAAAATAATTACATTTAAAGTTTGAAATAGTTTTTTTCCTAAAAGGTTTTCTTATAAAACTATGTTTTGAATTTTCTTTTAAATGTCAGTCAAAAAAAGAAAATGCCCAGCTCTAGCCCAGGTAGACAGAGAAAAGTCATCAGCCAAAGTACACGACCTGTCAGGGAATATGGCATCCCACAGTCTGCCAAAAAAAGGCCTCTACAGAGCTGTTTCTTGTGAGTCCAGAGAAAACTGTTTGCAATCCTGCCACCTTAAGGGACACAGAGACTCCAGATAAAAATTTTCAGTTGATACCCTTTCTCCATTAAAAAATCTCTTAACCTCTTAACACAGAGATCTGGTGTAAATTCATCCACTTTTTCCTTCTCAAAGATACCCCAAAACCCTGTTAAGACTTTCAAGCTCTTTACACTACCAGAAATACACTCACAAGAACTGGCAGATGTAACAAGCCAAGCAGTTATAGCCACACAGGGCAATATTCAGACATCTATTAACATGTGCATGCACACAGATGCCATACAATTGAGTTTCAGAAGAAAAGAAGTTTAAAATGTTATTATTTCTCGCTCTTATCTCGTAACTACACTGTTTCTTGCAATTTCCTACTCATTACACACACAATTTTCCGAGTCTCAGTCATGAATCCCTTAGCTGAACAGGGTCAAACTTTTCAATATTAGGCACCAACATTTCTTATTGAGCCAGTTGATGGCATTGCAATTTTACTCAGTTTTATTGCTGACAATGGCACCAAACAGAAAAGAGAAGCAGGGCCTAGATAAAGGGATGGAAGACTGTTTTTCTACTGGAAAAATCTATCTTGATGATTGGGAAGTATAATTGGTTTTCTTTTTAAAGTTATGCTTCTGAGCAGAGTAGTGTTTTACAAACTGCATAACTATAGGTGTAGGAATTTAGAGCAATGGATGCTACAAAATCATGAGTTAAAAGCAAATTATTTTTAAAGACAATAAATTATTCACATGACAATTTCTATTCCCATTTCAGAAGGTGAGTGCACAGCTGAAGATACTCAGTGGTGAACATTTTGATATCTATCCCTACATTTTACAAGTGCTACCCATCCTGTCAGCCCTCCTGCACTTCAAATGCAATAGCACAATAACACACTTCTCTCTCATGTTAGTAATTTCATCTTAGCTCTCATGCTCTATATTTGGGAAATCTTAAATGGAAAGATTCATCTGGCCTTTTACATGTAAAATTTGCCATTTCATCTCACTGGAACAAAAGAATAGTTAAGACAATTATATATAAAGACTATTTTGAACCAGGCAGGAAGATTCAAATAACAAAGTTTATATATTCTTTTACAAAATATGGAGATGTTTCACTCTGCTGGCTTAGAGCAGCTGAAAGAAGAAAAATAATGACATTTCTAAGTAAGAAGAAGAAATCTGGCTTATTTGTAGAAGCAAGACAAAAGGCAATGAGAGATATGAATTCTCTTTCTCAGATTAGAGAAAATATTTGAAAATATATGCTTTCAACTCTCTAGTTTTATATTTGCTGCTGGAATTTCTGATAGAATTGGAGTCTGTTGCCACCCTCCAAAAGATCAACATTGGAGTTCGTGGGAATTTTTCTGCTAAACTGGCTTTCTGTCACAAATATACCAACTGCTCAAAGCCAAAAATTTGTGCAAAATATAGATATGTTTCCATGAGGATGAACTCCCCTCTGCTGGGGGGGGGGGGGGAGCTGGAGGGAAACAAAAAAATATATATTCAGAGATAATATTTGCATCCCAACCTTTTTCTCTCAGATCACTGGTCAGAATACTGTATTTTCAGTCATTCTGAGATAAGCATGACCAGAAACAGAATAACAAGGGCAGGATAGGTTAGGCTCCCCTTATTTTGTATGGTGTGACTTTCACTTTTAAGTCTGAGACAGAGAATAAGCTTCCTCTTTCATGACCCCATTCACATAACATTTATGTCTATCCTGAATGAGAACCAGTCTACCTGATTTTCTATTTTTTCCAGTTTGAAAAGAGCTGAATATGCTTGGGCTAATCCCCACGTAGAAAAGGCGATCAAGAAAAAATTTCTGAGGAGGCTGAGAAACATTTCCTATTTGGACTTAATTAATATTACTAGTGGCTGAAGAGCACTTTCAAAGTCTTTAAAAAGTATTAAAAGATAATGTCCTTTCATGGCTAAGTGAAATAAAAATCTTGACAGCAAGATAGCTCTCTTTGCAATTAAAAACATCGGCAAAGCTGTAGCTAAATATATTTCAAATTCAATTCTAGCAAATGTTAATCTGCAAACTGTATGAAGCCACCTCTAACAGCCAATGGCTTGCTAGTGAACTGCACACAAGTTTTGGCACATTGATGCACACACATAATGAAAACCAGGCATTTGAAGGTACTTCATGCAATGTTTTCAAATTACCACTGAAATTTAATTCTCTTTTACAACTGGAATTTTCCACTGTGGTAATACCAGCAGTCATATGATGTCCATGGACACTAACAATATGAACAATTATTACCGTGGGCACCATTCAAAGTGCAATTGTAACCCAGCAAACATATCCGAAGCCTTTTATGGGTATATGACTGAGGGTAAAAGGATAACAGTACAAAAATTACAGGGTACTGGTCCCTGGAATGCATGTGATCAGCATTTCCAAATTCCCACACACAGCACAGCCTAAGGGAGACTAAACAGAAGGTGGAGAGGAGGGGAGACACACAGAGTGACCAGGCTCTGTCAAAACTCTTGCAGAGGAGAGAACTCAGTGGTACTTTCTAGCTGATAAACTGCACAGCAGCTGAAAAGCAAGGGAGATTAAGGAAGATGTTCTGCTGTTGAATCAGCAACCATGGCAAAAATCACTCTCCTTGGACTGATGCATGCCCCATCCCAAGGTTTCCTCAGGTACAGAAAGATGAAACAACTAGCTCATTGTCCACATGGACCTGGTTTTCCAGTCCTGATGTAGTATCTAGCACTAGATACTTGCTGTCTTGCAGATACTAAGAGCTCTCAGTAAAGAGTACTAGAGAAGTGTAGAGTGCTGTCACTGAAACAGAGCAACCAAAAACAATTAATGGACTCCAAGAGCGTGGGCCTTATAGAGCAGAGAATTTTGTCTCAACATTGTAGCATCACTATCAAAAGTCAGGATTGAATGACTGTGGATCAAGTATAAATGCATCCTTTGATTTACAATCAAGATGTGGATGCTTTGCTCTTTCCCTTAATAAAATATTTGAGGGCTGAATTACACTCACTTGTTAAACAACAGACTATTATTTTTAATCTGAGTTTATCTAGTTCATGTTCATTATTTTTACCTTTTCAGATGAAGAGCTATGTACAACCAGTTACCACAACTTAATCAAAGGTTAAGAAAAAAAAGATCATGTATTTTAATCTTACCCTTATTAAACAATATTTGAAAAACTAATGGATTAAGCATGGCTCTTTTTCTATTTTCCTTCATATTCCTTGTAACTCTTCTCAGAGCTGTTTTTGTGTTTCTTAGTACCCTTTGTGAAGAGACAAGACAGGAAGGAATGGTCAAGCAATACTTGAGTCAATGTCACTGTAGATTTGAGGTAATTCCATCTGCCTACTTCTGTTGGATAATGGCAGATGTAAGCATGCAGGAATTACATTGCTGTATTGCCTACAACATCACATTGGGGCCTTGGCTTCTTTCGATTGTTTGCTGGGATTCGTATGTCATTTTCAGAATTACTGAATCACGCCCTCACCTTATCACCTCAATATTCTCTCTATGATGAGTCAAAAATAGTTAGCAAGACAACTGAACAGCAACAGATATCTTCTTTCTGCCAGATAATTATTTTCACATTCTGTAAAACAAAGTGTCCAAGTTCTAGGTAATACAGGCAACATTAATATTGCCTTCTCAGTTTCTTTTTAAAGTTTAAAATTGAATTTCTAAGAAACCACTATGAATAGTAGTCAGTTGTAAATATTGATATATTTATTTGTGAAAAGTAAAGGATTTTTCTCTTTTAAAAAAATCAAAATTTTACTAAGAAAAGCATTACTCTGGAAAACCCGTGAATCTCTAAAACCCATTTTCTGTGATGAATCTATTAAACTCAGGGCACAGTTTTTTTAATATAACTATGGAACATTCATCTGTTTTTGGAAATGTTCAGCCTATTCGGGGACTACTGCTATTGAATGTCTTAATATCAGCAAACAAGTATAATTCATTACTTTGACTGTAACTTCATAAATACAGCAATTATAAAGTCTGTGTGTCCGACCTGAACAGATTCATGCTAATGCATACATAGGACTATTTCAGCATGCATTTACCACTACTTATTTACTATGTTGTCATTAAAGGCTGCACTTAGAAGCATGATTAATAAGGCTTCAAAAATATAAACTAATTTTTTATTATGCATATTGCAAGCAAGATTATTTTCTGAAGCTTTCTTGCTTTGAACAAGGTATTCCCCTTCCCTTCCCTTCCCTTCCCTTCCCTTCCCTTCCCTTCCCTTCCCTTCCCTTCCCTTCCCTTCCCTTCCCTTCCCTATAAAATTTATAAATTTATTTGAAAACAAGAGATTTAGAAAAGGTAAATATTGTGTTTAGTCTACTATGGGGACAAAACAGAAACTTTTGGTTTCAAGTATTCAGGAAATCCTCTTTGTCGGCATCCACTGACTCTCAGACATCTAAAATGCAGACATTTTATACAAAGAAATAGAAAATGAGAACATTCTGACAGGATGAGGAAACAGCCTTGTCTTGAAAATCCACATTAGAATGAGCTGGATTGCACCCAAAATGCCAATTTGTTTTCCGGAGAGGAAGTTTCTTGAGATATTTAATATTTTAGCTACTATTAGTAAATTGTGTCTACATTTTTACATCACAAATTTGCTCATATTTGCTTCCCCAGTTACACAAACCATCTCTGTTTCATTAGTCTGCCATTAAAAGACGCTAGGGGCATAGGTTTAATTTAAATGAAGCACCTTTCTTACAGTGAGACGCCAGATTGATTTACACGCTCTTGCAACACATGCCTCATGGCAAAATACAGACAGCTCTCATCTGAAACCTGAGAGCTATTTAACTGTGCACAGCAATACTAAACTATACTCCTAGCCTTGAAGATAAGAATGTTTTATCCAAATCCATTACCAGGGTTTTGGACAGGATAACACATACGTGCCACATTCTCTATCCCATGCACTGAGAGCTGTAGGACTCAGCTAAAGCAGCCTAAGACCAAAGACCTCATCTTTCAGACAGCTACACAAAAGCAAAGTCCCCTGCACATATTGAACAAATTACTTTTTCCTGCTTTAATGTAAATCTCATCTATTCTGTGGGTTTGCACCATTCTGTTTTCCTAGCAAAGGAAGGCTCATTCCTGGGTACTTCATAGCACCAAGATTCAATGCTAACATACTGATGGCCCGAGAAAAATGAATGTTCTCTTGATCCAACAGCTTGCAAACTGAAGGACTAAATAGCTGAGCTCTGCCCTCTGCTTTGCCTTGCCCCCTTACCCGTGGTCTTGACCCATGGTTTCCCTGGCTCACAAGTCAGCTGGTAGAGGAATTACTGCTGCCTTCATTAACACTTTTGTGCCAAAAAAATGCACTGTAAGCCTCGCCTAGTTCTTACTGGATCAACTAAGTATAGGAACAAATTGTATCACTAGATTGGGAATCTAAATCTCAAATCTTGAGAAAAACCTATTGTGAATCTACTGATAATGTTATGTCATAATTCCTGCCTGGATATTTCACCAAAAGTGAGGTTTTAAAAATCTTATGTTCCCCTTATTCCAGCCCTTTGCATATGGAAAAAAAACACCCAAAACTTGAAACAACAAAACCCCTGAAATTTTAATTAAGGAACAAAATTTGGTGCTTTCATCGCACTGAAAGACAGTTTTTCTTCTGTATCTGCAAAATCAATTGCAGATGCATTTGGGAGTATTTATACTGCTGACTGTTTGACTGACATCTTCAAATAAATTGTTCATGGTCCAAGTACTCAGGTGTAACGTTTACACAATTGAATTCTAAGTGGATGAGAGAAGCAAAGCTTGACACCTGCTATATCATGGTTGCAAAAATACACCTCTTTGAACCTGAAGTCCTGCCTGCACTAGAACAACATGTTCCTATCAGTCGAGATGCTAGATCCTAAGTCACTCAAACACACATGCAAATACCTTGCACCCTTAGACATTTGCAAGTTTTGATACATAAAACAGAAGCCATGTCCTGGATTTACCTGGCTTTATAAAGTGTTACAGGAGGACTTGATCACCATCTAACAACTTTCAATGTTAAGCAAAAGAGAATATTAGCAGAGAGCTTTTAGTAAAATAAATATAACAGACATTGAGAATATGAGTTTAATAGACTGCTTAAGTAAACGCTTAAATTAAGGCAGGTAGCCCATTGTCTTCTTCAACATCATGTTCAACTGCTTTTTTTAACTCATTCCTGCATAGCCATCAACAGCACTTTTAATCAAACTTTGCAAAACACTTTCCTATAGCAAGTGACAGACGTGGAAAACTTGTGTGAGGAAAAGCCAAAGACTTGTTATGAATGCCACAGAGCACTGCAGTGCTCCTTCTGAGGCAGCATGAGCAGAACAGGCAAACACTCAGCCTGCACGTGTCTGAACTACCTTCTCCTTCCATTGGCTGGTTGACTAAATGTCACATTACTGGGGCAGCAAACACTGAATTCTCATTGCTGCTACTCGGAATGTCCACTGGAGAAAAAAAAAAAAAAGGAAAAATATCCAGGGCTTTTAATTTGGCATCTTTCATGAACATGAAATTCACACAAAAAAAATTAAGAAGGGAAAAGTAACTGAGCCACTTTCAGCAAAAAGACTGCAAAGTTGTACTGAGTTGTGATAAACCACTAAAAGTGTGGAGTGACTGTTTTCAAAGCACTGAAAAGGTACTGTTCAAATGCAACACTAAGCATCACTAATTTGCTCTGGTAGTGTCTTCAGGCGGCCAAATGCTTTTTTAAAAGTACCCCATTAAAATGTATCCTTATAACCAAAAGTACCAATGTTATCTAATCGGACAGTGAAAGGAGGGGCCAGCTGCCTTTCTTTCAAGCAAGAATGGTTCAAGAAAAGAGCATTTCTGTTGCACCACAATAACAAAGCTGTAAGTGACAACTGCATTTTCCTATCAGTTTCAGCCTTAATAGGTCAGTACTATCACTATCACACTAAACTTCAGCTTGCTGTATCAAAAAAATTAGAACAGACAGGCACCACTTTAAGGCAGTTGGTGCAATTTACCTTGACTTAATAGGGTCTTTCTGTGGGAGGATGGCTAGGGGTATAACAGTCCTAAAGATATATTCATACCTTTCTTTGATGCTACATAAGATCAGCTCAGCTGCTTTTGTGGTATCAGTCATAGAGATATTTACCTGGCTCAGAACATTTGCTTAGTCCTTGTTTGAATATCTCAGTCTTCATTCTATTAAATATTAGCAATTTTTTTTTTAATTTTTCATCAAGTTCAGATGCAAGCAATAACAGAGCTTTTTCTTAGGTTTTTTATGGCTCTTTTCTCTCAACTCTATTTTCCGTGCAGACATATTTTGGAACTGACCTACCATGTATTGCTTCTGGTTCACTCCCTACAGCAGGACCGACAGAGCAGTAGACAATCCCTGAGTTCCTTCTTCTCTAGACAAAGTAACTATTTAGGGCAATTTAGACAAATTAGCAACAAGTCCCCTGCTGTTTTACAGAACATCATATTTTCCAGCAATTAAAGGTGTCCTTGTAAAAGGAGGCATCCACTTCTCCAGGTCTCTGGGGTAAAGGATACGACTGAAAGGAAGCTATGACAGAATCTTCATCATCGGGATCGTTTTGAGGGCTACTGGCTGGAAAATCACATTGAGTCTGGCTGAGTCAAAAAATCTGGCATGTAATTATTTCTGAGTTGTAAATATTCACCTAAATTTAATAGAGGGAGCCACAAATTGTTAGAACACAAATAGCTGGAACTGAGTCTGCATATTTCTAGCAAACTGGCACTCATTTACAGACAATTTTATTAAATATACCAAGTTAATATTTCTGAATTGATAGATTTTCAATCCGGAAACAAAAATATACCCCAAATTCATAATATGTGACTATTATCTTTAGTTGTCCCATCTGTTTTCCCCAGAAAATGATCTCTCTATAAACATTGGCTTCCATCTATGATTGTCACTGGTACAAATAAGAGGTGGGATTTCACTAAGTAGAATTTTCACATTCCTTTGCACAGGTGATTATACAATCTGCATGACAATATAAGAACTTAGGCTTACAGCTTGTGCAAGGCAATTAAGTAGGCAGGTACAGTGTCTCAAGTGCACTGTCTGAGATAATTAATATAATATTCAGAAACTGTAACTTATCCTCTGAAAATGCAAGCTCTTCTGATTTATCTCTCACTGAGAGAGGAGAAAAAACCATTCCCGTTCATAATAGGCATATTGTGGCATGAGACTTGGTATCTTGTCCAACAAGGCAATAAATCAAAGAACACGGCAGCCAGATTTTTAAAGAAAGAATGTTTTCAACTGAAAGAGAACTGTCCTTGACTTTCTTCATATGAATGTAAAACTATGATTCAATAGCAAATATGAATAAAAAATTAAAATGTACATATAAAATAACTGTAGCGCTAACCTCAGAAATCAAAACACAGGAAAATGAGAAATCTCTCTCTGTAAGATGATGCAATTGATAATGCTGGTTCAGGATAAAAGGGGATACTGTCAGCTCATAATTTAGAGAACACAAAAATTAACCAGAAAAGCTCCTTCTAATGTCTGTTTTGTTTTTTCCATGTGCATGTGGATGAGGGTGCATATGTGGCTTTCAGTTCTTTGCTACCTCTTATCTTCTTTTTTTTTTTTTTTGCCTGCAAGAGCAACACAAACAAGGGAAGACTGACTAATGCACCTCAAGCTGAAAGTTTCTCTCCAGGGAGAACTGCCTTTGCCCACACAGCACACCATTAAAAATGGTGAGACTCCACATGGGAGCACAGGTCTTCCCACATGCAGCAGCATGCAGGATCGGGGGAATTATTGATGCAAAATGTTGTCTAAAGCAGGCACATGACTAAAGAGTAAAAAACTATATAGATGTAAAAACTCAAGGAGCTCCTTGTAAATGCAAAATTAAAACAAAAAAGAGGTTTTTTTGTCCTGTTCTCCCAAAAACATTCAATAGGAGAAAATCCCTTTTACTTGTTTGTCTGATCTCCTGTTAGTTATTCTTGAAGAGCTGTCAGTTTTCCCCTTTTCCCATGGCTACATCAATTCCTGCATTGTGTGCACAACACAGAATAGAACTACTTTCAAACCAGATTCTTGTCCCTATTAGAAATTTGCAACTGAGGAATTATGCAAGAAAATGGTGAATCCAGGTCATCCTCACTCTGGCAATCCCCAGCAGCTGCTATAGCCCCTGGAAGTGACAGTAGTCAGCCTTGAAATTTCTGCAGCTATGTAATATGACTGGAAGCAATACCATTGAGTATACTGTTGGTATCATACAAATTAATACAGTGTAAATTCTGCCACTTTGCTGCTCACCCCAGTGAGCTCTTTCTTTCTCTTTCAAGGAGTAGCTGTGCTGATCAATAACTAGAAAATCTGTTAGAACCAGAGAAAATTGTTTGCCTTGTGAAAACTGTTTCTCTCCTGTAAACATTTGCTTTTAAATAGCATGGACTGCAGTTGCATCCTAGATTGAGCAAGCCAGCAGAAATTGCTCACCTAGTTTGACTTCAAAGGGGCAGTCATTTCTACTTCTATCAGTCGGCCTCAAACTTGACCCCTCTCCCATCCAACTTATGGTCAACACCAAGGGATTGCAGGATCAGTATCATTAAGCAATGCTGAATGGACAAGTCCTAAAGCAAAGCAGAGGGACAGTCAATTGTAGGCAGAATGCAGCAGATTTATATCCACTAGGTGAAAGAAAAATGACTCCTAAATGGGCTGGAGCAGCTGTGAAACTAGTCTGCCACAAGCAAGGATGAAACATGGGAGTCTCAGAGAAGAGCCTCTTTGCTATCCAGCTCTAAAAGCAATTACTGTAGATAAAAGCAAGTTCTTGGCAGGGCAGGCAAACTGACAGGACTCAATTCTTAAACAGCAATCTGATCCCAGGGGACCTTCCAGATCACTTACAGACCTACCATCACAGCACCATTACTGACTGAAAATATGACAACAGGGGAGGAGTGGGAGAGACTGTCCTTTCAAATAAACTGATGTTCAGAAAGAGAGGCAGTAAAGAGAGGATTCCAGTGTAAATTACCATACTTGATACACGTGTTAGGGAAAGCAATACAGTCAACATTAGTAAGAGCGAGCGTCAGTTCTGCAAATCAGAAAGTAAAACTCTCAGGCATTTAAATTTTTAATTGAATCCCCTTTTAGTGTGTTAAATCTGGTTGTGATTATTGTTCAGTAGTTAATTTCACGGATCAGAACAATTGTTCCATAGTCTCTCAAACATGATTCTGTAAGGCCTAAAGCTGTATTACATTTTTGCTGTAAGCATGAACTAATATAATTTTTTTAATAAAATATGAAATAATAATATATTACATTGTATGGGGAGGCAATTATTTGGTCTACTGGTAGGCATTGATTTATTTAAAAAAAATCAGAGAAAAGCTCAAGGTTAAAGTGAGGAGTTAGAGGAAGACTGGAAAAAATACAATATCTTTCATTCTCTAAAAGAAAGTTTTGAACTATGTGTCTCATGAGCCATGACAGAGAGCAAAAACTGAGAAGATAGAGCAGAGCAAGAAGCTGGACACTGAAGCATGGAAAGATGTATGCTTATTATTACTTAGAGAGACAGGTGAAAACAACAAGTGAACAAGCAAGAATAAAAGATCAAGAAGATGCAGTTAAAGCTGAAGTGGTAGCAGGTGGCCATGCTGCAAGAAGGGAAAATAAAGAAACCCTGCTTCTGAAAAATATAGGCAACATAAGTTTACAAGAAGAAGTCCCCACAAATAAAACTTTCAGTTTGTGCATGGCTGGAGTCAGAACTATAAAAGTTTTACACAACAGGGAAATGGTTGAATTGTGTGGCAACTCCTCTGCTGATGGTGCAGTTCCTTGGATCAGGCTACCTTAGTGCAAGGTCCAGGCAAGCTAAGGCATGCATGGGTGCATCATGATCACCAGGGGTAACCCAGATAGCATTAATAAGTACAAATACGTGAGCTTTCCTTGATCTAGCATTAACCAATTTCAGATCCATCTGTTCCGCTTTGGATTGCAGCCCGAATGTCTCATGTTAACTTCATATGCTTCTAAATTGCCATCAGTTGTATCTTCTATTAAATAATGTTCATAATTCAATAACCATCTGGGCAGAATAAGGGCAGTGTTCTCGCTAATTTCAAAAGCCCACTTAGAGAGTGGGGCATAGAAGATCTGATCCCATGCCCCTAAATTCACTCCTAGGTTTAAAGAACACTACTTCCAGCATCTTCCTGTGCCCAAATTAGCAGTGAAACCACTTACTTTGTTTTATTTAAACAAAATTAAGATGTGCTTTAAGCAAATAAACCAAAGGCTGGTAAGCCAAGTTTTATCTTTTGTTAAACATAAGCAGTCTCGTGACCTTCAGAGCCCTTTCCCTAAGCAATGGAAATTTGAGGCGAATAAAGAACAAATTGTGTCTCCAGTAAAGAAATGGGAGGTTGGGAGCTGATTTAAGGAGATAGGATTTGATCCAGTGAGTTAGTAGGAAAACAAAACAGTCTAGCCTCCTTTTATAGCTTACTTTGAGCCTTTAGAGCCATCTCCATTTCAATTCCCCTCATTAAGGAGTTTTCTCATTTTCAGTTTCTCTCATTAAAGACATAAAGTTTAAAAGGTGTCAAATAACTGGAAGAAATTGTGTTTGTACAGTGAATTGAAATTTAGCAGCCTCAAGTTTTGCCCTCAATTACAGCCACATGAACATATTTGTAACTTTGGTACTAATTGCAAGTACAGATGGTATCAAAGTCATTTATCTGCAGCTCTTGGGATTTATCAAAAAAATGAAGGTAAAGTGGCAGACTGAAGTGACAACTCTTGGTTTACTCATTTGTGTTATCACTGATCACCAGCAGAAATAAGCTTGAATATTGTGATACTGAATGAAGTCATCCTAGCACTGGGCTGGAAACAAAGCAGCAGTTGTTTCAAAATTTCCTCCACATAGTACTATAAAATGATGTTCAAATCAATAACAGTGAGTGAAACAGTAAAATTTACTCTATTTTTTCGCTGCATTGTAAAAAAAATGTTTATTGAGAAGAGCTGGAAATGTTTATTTGGGAATCCTTTGCTGTTGACCAGCAGCCCTTATAAATTATGCAAATTGTCCCATCAGCCCATCTTGCACTCTGCCAGTGAACCTTTCCTCTCTTCTGTTCCTTTTCTTTCCTCTCCTTCTGTTCCTCTACTGTGTCATCATCACACAGGTGCAAGACACCTACAGTTTAAGATTATATGAGACTTTAATCTGTAATTTTCTTTAAAAAGTCTATGCAGTCACTTGTCATCTAGATCCAGTAAACTTATGCACATGTCTTTGAAAAAATTTCTCATAACATAGAAGGTGAACATGCACTTTTTGCTGAAAACACCTCAGAAGCTTACAGACTCCCAGGAATACTTGTCTGCATACTCCTTTCTGGGAAAAAAAAATTGTTTTCGGATCAACAAAAGCTTGAAAATGCGTACCTCCTAAAATATTAATCAACAAGATAACAGGAGAGGTACCATCACACAAACTGCTTAGAGTTTCTAGCCTAGTCAAAAGAAAAACAGATGAAGGTGCTGAGAGAATTGAATTCAATGGTATTCTGAAATAACATTAAGCAGAATTCTACAAACTTTCTTAATGATCAGCCTAGCTTAGCTTTTTCTAAATACCCTCCACTAACTCAAGTAATAACTAAGAATGTAGGATTAAGTAAGTCTTTAGTCAAAGTCAACACTGCTCTGCCTTTTGCCTCCAGAGACATATTTACTTTTACTGTTAATGAATAGCTTTGTGTTATTTCTATTTAAATATTATGTATTGCTTACTTCTTCCAATTTTTATTTGCTCCTTGGAGCATCTGCAATTTAACACTCAGACTGGTACCTACATCTTCAGTACATCAGAATTTTTCAAAAAAAAGTCACTGTCATCGTTGAATAACACTTAATCAATAAAACACCATTTCCTAAACAAAAAAAGTCATACCTGAAGCCCCTTCCAAACAGTCATGGTTGATTTAAAACCCTAATTACCATACAATTCATGTCCTGCATGCATAGAAGGAGTCCTGTCTGTTGTTCTGTCATTTAAGAGCGACAGGCATACGCCAGATTGACAAGCAAATCATTCCTTCTAACCCTCTAAATTCATGGAATCCCTTTGGAAAGAGCATGATCAATAAAGGGTTTCCCTGGAGGATTAGTTTTTTCTTCTTTTACTCTTTTTGAATGAATTATCTCAGCAGTGTTTTTGATGCTCTGGAGCTCCTATTTATTCATCCTACCAACGTGTGGGTTATATTGTGCACATGTGTAAACGATACTCTCCCTTCCCATTTCCCAAGAGCATGTGCAAATGCTTCTGTTTGCAATGGCCCCTGCACAAATAGTGCCTAAATTACATCCTGTCTCTTTTTCCTTTCTGTGCTTACTATCTTTCTGGAGAAAGAGCAATAATAATCTGGGGTCTTCAGTCACTAAGTTTTATTACAGCGAATTGGAATTTTCTGTCTTCAAGTCATACCAGAAGAGGAACTGATATACAGCATGATACTGAAGCAGTGCTTGTTTATACCTGAAATTCTGTCCAGTTTTACAGTCACATTAGCATCATAGAACCATAGAATTTTTGGACCGGAGAAGACCTCTAAGGCCACTGAGTCCAGCCTTAACCTAACACTGCCAAGCCCATCACAAAATCATGTCCCTTAGCAGCACATCTACATGTCTTTTACATACCTGCAGGGATGGCGACTCCACAATTTCCCTGGGAAGCCCAGCTGGCCTAATGAATGCTGTAGAATTTTACTGTTACCACAGTCCCCCCAAAAGGGGCTTGTTTCAAAGAAGAAAATTATTGTATCTAAGCTCGTGTAAACCTTATCAATTGTTCTCTGAGTACTAAAACATGGCATGGTTTTTCTATCTTCTATATCACCTGAGAAATTGAGCCCCAAGCCAAAGATTTCAGTCTGGAAGAGATCACTCAGTCTCAGGAGTCCCACTCCCTGGGGTCCCAGTGTAGTGGCTCAGCTGTTTCCATAGCTACCCAGGTGGCAGTGGCTCTCACAGCCTCTCTGCTTTGGGAAAACCCACCTTGTTTTGGGACCTATGTACCCTCTGGGTATGGACCCTTGAGAGCACTTTCCCCTAGGTCACTCAAGCCTGATGTTGCAACTATTGGTCTGCTCTCTTCTTCATACACCTTTGGAAAGAGAAGAAAGGCTACTGAAGCTCAAGCTCTGCAAATATTTGGTCCTTATTTTGTGTCTACTGTTAAACAGTGGACAGAGTTTACAACAGTGTCCCAGACGGAATAGGAACATTGGCCTCAGTGCTGCTTCTGGTCATGCCATGATTGAGATGGACAAAAGTACAGGCATGATTTAACCCAAACTGTAATTTCTACAAAACCTACTGACATCAAGCTTTAGTGCAGACCTGGTAAAATAAAGAATACCTGTTTTTTTAACAGTAAACTACTTCTCGGTGAATCTGAACTATGCAATATGGGTATTTTAGGTTGTGATGTTACTGACAGCTATCACTGCTGTCTGTATAGCTGAGAGGCTTTGGGGAGCAAGGGTGGTGGGTTGATTCCCCAATTCCATGAACTATTTAATCTGGCAACCAATTCAGTATTTCTAGAAAGACCACAGCCTGGTTTTCAGACTTTGAAAAGTGGATACAAATGCCAGATACATTACACAAGGTAGTATGTCACCTAAATTGTGAACCGAGTGTCATATGTATAGACTCTGCCAGCTGCTGACTTGTTTTCACTATTCACTATGCATTTGGTCTGAACAAGGCAGTCCCATTACTTTATGTTTACAAGCCTCTGTTTTGTAGCAGATTGAATTCAAGGAGGTAAAAATCAAAAATATAGTATCTTACTTTGCTTTGGACATAGTGAAGATTGCTTTAAAGAGAAGCTCATTCTGCATGTGTAAAAATGCAGATTGAATATGATCTTACTTTGTACCTACCCAAGTTTTAATACTGCTTGTATATTTTAAAACACAAAAGATGTAGAAGTGCAGGTCTTATGTAAAATTCATCACAAATCTTCAAAACAGGTTGGATAAGGCCAGTGACAAATGATGTTCCATAAAGCATTGCATGACTATTTTTAACATAGCTCTCATACATAATTTCTCCTGCACTGATTTCCCAGCAATATGAACATGTTAAAATACAAGCCATTAGAAATGACAGGCCTTCATATCTCCACTTAATCTTTGCAGGACCCCTGCTCTCTTGACTTAATATGAGAAGCAAATAAAAACAAGTGATGTGGACAACTGGAACTATCCCAGCAGCCTAGCACCAGCCATCTATTTGTATTAATCACTACTGCATATTCCTGGTGGTGCCCTTATTGGGCAGTAATTTCTCTTTAGCTGAGATCCTAAAGGTTGTGTCCTCCCCACACCAATACCAGCAGTCATTGTGAACTCTAATCCGCAAGTCTAGTATTCTCGAAATGCTTTTCTCTTTCTCTTTTCTCTCTTTTCTTTTCTTTTCTTTTCTTTTCTTTTCTTTTCTTTTCTTTTCTTTTCTTTTCTTTTCTTTTTTCTTTTCTTTTCTTTTTTCTTTTTTCTTTTCTTCTTTTCTGCCAAAACTTCATTTCTCCATCACTTTCTTTTACCTCCTACCTCTCTAAAGTTATTTACTTTGGCACCCTTCTCATTTTTCATCCACTACCTCCACTTTTGTCCTTCACTGTAAGATAGATGATAAACGGCCCATGCATCAGCATGCATTGGCTTTCATTCCCAGTCTTGCCCACTCACTTTCTGCATCACAGGAATATCTGAGATCTGAATAAAAGCTAGGATCCACCTCCCCCAGGCCATATTAAAGGCAGGCACACAAGAATCCATTTGTAGGCATTGTGTTGCAGTGCTGGCCCCAGCGTGTTACAAATGGGAACAAGGAAGAGTCAAAGTAGAACAGATAGCAATGAAAACAGTAAGTACTTCTCCCAGAAAAGCTTGAGGTCCTCTTCCTGACTTCAGGTTATATGTGTGAGGGCTAGACGAGTTCTGTCCCCTGTGCCTCTGCTAGTCATGTTGCGAGCATGTTTACACTTCTATAAAATGGAATAGTACCACACTGGATGCTGTGAGTCTTAGGTATAAGACACTTTTTAGATCTTCGGTGAAGGATTCTGAAGGTCAATTCTTCATCAGAAAAAATTCTTTACTGAAAGGGTTAAAAATCACTGGAATGAACTGCCCAGGAATGTGGCATAGCACTTAGTGCCAAGATTTGTTTGACACGGTGGTGTTCAGTCAAAGGTTGGACTCGATGATCTTGGTATTCTTTTGCAACCTTAATGATTCTATGATTCTAACTTGGTGTTAGTTGTGTTTTCATTTCATACTCGGACCTGCACTTTCTTCCAGAACCAGTTATTGCCATCCTGTGTGTAGATACTTGGAAGTGTCTCTTCAACCTTCCTATTTGTATTGAAGAGCAGATTAGAAAACATTGTCTCTTGCAAGCCCAAGCACTCAGCGCGAACTCCCACCCGCGCCCCCCCCAAAATGACTCAGTGGATTCCAGCCTCCTCCCTGTGTAAACGGGGGGTACGCACAAGGACAGGCAGGATGCTTACAGCCACCGACTCTCATTCGTACTAGGAGCCAAGGATGACACAAAGCACAGCTGCCCCTCACTCCACAGGGGACTCCTGGGGCCGGGGAGCGGGCAGCGAGCGGGGCGGGCCCCCGCAGGGAGGCAGAGCGGCAGCCCTCCGCTCCCCGGCCGCTCTCCCGCTTTCCCGTCCGGCACCCCGCGCTGCCCAGGCCCCGCCGCCCCCAGCCTGCTCCCCCACTCGCTCCCGTCCCCGGGAAGTCCCGCCCCGCTCGGGGCGGTCGCGGCTCTGTGCCAGCCGGGGCCCTGCGGGGTGCGGTGCTGCCGGCGGAGGGTCCGGCCCGCGCGGTGAGCGAGCGGGGTCTGGGAGCGCCTGCGGAGCCGCTCCGCCACCTCCCGCGGCCGTGCCGGGCGCGCCCCTGGTGCCCTCGGCCCCACAGGGCTCCCGGGCCGCGAAACTTCGCCCGAGTTGTGGGGCGAGAGCGGCTTTCGCTCGCTCCGCTGCTGAGAAGGCCCGAGGCGGGAGAGCGGGAGGCGGCTGGCGGTGCTTGGCGTTGGGACGGGCGGGGAGCGCAGGGCTGTGCTGGGCTCGGGCCGCGGGTCAGGGCTATGCGCTCTCGGGCCGCGGGTCAGGGCTGTGCGCCCTCGGGCCGCCTGACAGGGATGCGCTGGGCTCGGGCCGTGGGTCAGGGCTGTGCTGGGCTCGGGCCACGGGTCAGGACTGTGCTGGGCTCGGGCCGAGGGGTCAGAGCTGTGCCGGCTCGGGCCGTGGATCAGGGCTGTGCTGGGCCCGGCGCAGCCCGTGCAGCCCCGGCTGCTGGGCCAGGGGCAGAGGTGGCCGGGACGGGGCTCTGGGTCGGGCAGCGCTCCTGCGGGGAGCTCCTTTGCACGTCTAGAGTGTGAGGGGACGAGCAGCTCCTCTCTGCAAAAGCGTTCTACAGCACCAGATGATAGTTAGCAACAGAGTAAGCCCCGAGCTCAGGCGGCTTCGCTTTGTGAGTGAGGCTACGCTGCTATTATTAGTGCTGGTATTTAATATTTGTACAGCCGTAATAAGTTAAATATTGGAACTACGTCCTCTCTAGTACTCCTCTCCCGACAGTTCCCGAGGGTGTCTCTGTGAAGGAACAAATGCCTCAATCCAAAACTGGGACCTTCAGAGCTTGCCTTCAGCTGCCTCTCCATCTGGAAGCACCAGCAGCCCTCTGCAAGATGCTTCCAGAGTTGCTTAAGCTTGTCAAGACTCAGCAGCAGAGCTCCAGACTTGCCTGTGTGCCCTGTTGGGATTCCTGCACCGTGCGTGTTCTCGGTGGCCTGGGGCTTTCTGCCTGTTCCAGGACACTGTTGGGGCAGGTTCCCTGCTCCCCTGGCACCGGCTCAGGGAGCTGCGGAAGGGAGGCAGAATCTGAGCCAGGGAGCTTTAGCCCCCCCTGCCAAGTGTGCTTCAGCGTGCTGGAAAAACCACTGCTGGGCAGTGGCCTTGTGTTTTGGCAACGCCCCTGCAGTAGGTCTCGTGTTGTGGTTGGTTTGGTCATAAGTTGAAGCATACAGGTCCTGGTGCCTGTATGGTGAGGAATTCTGAGGAGCCTAGCAAGTACTTGAGTGTATATTTGATCTCTAAGATACCTATAAACTTAATTCTTTTTTTCAGGTGTCAAGGGTGGTATCTTCTGTACACCAGAGACTTGTGACAGTTCTTGAATGAAACAAATTTTTAGCTGGAGGTCACTTACTTTTGGAAAATTTTGTTCTACTTGTCTGGAATTCCCTCCTGCTGTACACTGTATACATTATTCAACATCGTCTGTCATAATATGTTTTGTAGTGTTTAAAGGTTGTTGCCTTCTTTCTGCTGGGGGCTGTGTTTCAGTGATGGGTGAAGCAATGCTTCTAATAAGTAGTTTTGTATCATTTTGTCAGGTACTTTGGGATTGTTTTATGAAAGACTACATAAGTGTCATTTATTATTATGAATGCCTCTCATGTTTTGGAAGTTAGCAGACGTAATATTTGCCATCCTGTCACCATCATCACATTCATTTTCATAGTTATAATCAAAGGTGGCAACAATGGCATTCAGATGCTTAATTGTATTTCATGTAGGTGACCAGTGCTAACTTATTAAATTAGTGCATGGTGCAGCAGGAACAAGTGTCACATCTTCCCTCTGTGGTTAAGGAGCCATCAGCTTGCTTCTCACACATAAAAATCAGTATATAGTGAAGCATATGGCACCAGTGAGTTCTGTGTTTATTAAAGGACTATGCCTCTGAACATTCTGTGAATTTTTTTCCTTATTTCACTTGATGTAGACCTAAAATGTTTTTCCCATCTTTTAGGACTTGAAATACTGAATAAATGCTTTTTTTTTAGTCAGATGATACCAAGACTTCTTAAGGTTCATGAAAACAGTGAGGCTTCTGCTTGCATCAGACTGGCCACCTGTCTGGTATGAGGGAATTAGAGATCCATCTACACTGTGGAAACCTAAGGTTCAGATCTCTGGTTTGATTCAGAACAGTTTTGAATTCTTTTACATTTTCTACATTTTGGGAAAATTGGATTGCCAGCTGTATTGGAAGGGAAGGGGAGTATCTCATCCCTCTAGCTCTAACAAGAAATTATATCTCAAAACTGGTAGAGTAGGTTTTCTGCTTCAATGTCATTTTTCTGGTCACAAATGAAAAAGGTTCCTCAGAATTTTCAAAACAGTGGCCATGTCTTTGGTCTGATAGTAATATGTATGTTGGTAATAATCCAAGAAAAGCATTTTATCCTAACAACAGCTGGGATATGTTTCACAAGTACTTACTACTCAAATAAAAAGGAAGTAAGAAGAAGGACCACCACCATCACCTCTTAGATGACAGCTTTAAGTAAATCACAGTTTTTTACTTGTATCTCAGAAGTGTAGAATCACTTTTCTCAAAGACATTCTGAAACCCTACTTTTGTGTAGCCAAAGCCACAGGGTTTTTCTTGAAGTAACTTCTGGGGAGGAGGTTGGATCAAAGAATGGTATGTTACCTGCTGAACTACTCCCTTTTCGTGCTCTTTTGGGATCTCACCTCTTTCCTCAAAATGTAAAAGGAGAATTGTTTTATCCCACAGTTGCCTTTGCCCTGTCCAGAGTCATTACAGTGAGAATTAGTGATCAAATGAACGGAATGTACTTCTCTTTTTGCTGTGATTTGTGTACCATTTGGCAGATGGGTAGTTTTCAGAGGGGTCTGGAAATCTTCAACTGATTTTAATGCTTGAACTCTGGTGTTCTGTAAGCTTTATTGCAGGACTTTGTTCTTTGCTATTCACTTTAGACTGGGTAGCCAGGATTTTTTGAAAAATGGATAATAATTTCCACGACAAAAATACTGAGTTTGTATTTTCTTTCAGAAATTCTGTGATACAAGAAGGCAAAACAGTGGCAGGGTTCTGTGTCCTGTTCTGGTTAAGACTGAAGATTCTGCAACACCTGGAAAAGAAATAGAAGGATATGTGGGAGACCTGAAAATTTTGTCAGCTCATATGTGTTGGTTATTCCTAGCATTCCATTGTTGTATCCAGATGGGGGTAAGAGCTTAGAAACAATAGGAGTTGTATAAGCAAGAGGTCATTGACCGACCACTGACAAAGCATGCAGACTGTAAAGGCAGTCTCTGAGGTAAAAGATACTCCTTGAGCCACACCCATCAGTTTTGAGCTTTCCCTTGACTCCTATTAATTTTTCTAGAGCAGAAGTGGACCTTGAGAAGGACATACAGCTTCCATTTCCTGACATAGTCATGGAGAACAGTCGCAGTCCGAAGGCTTTTCTTGGTATTTTTTCCCATTAGGTCTTCAGATGGGTTGCAAATTTTGTGATACGGTTGTTTGCAGTAGTGGGACATTAAATTTAGTTCTGTGCATCTAAGCTCATCACTCTAGTAAAGAAGGTGGTTTTCTGGAAGCCTCTGCTTACTTCAGTTGCTGCAGCCTGTGATATTGAATGAGACACTAAACCAAATCCCCATGCTCTTTTCCACCATGCATGGCTTTATAGTTCTCAGTGGATCAGTGACTGGTGTGGTCTGAGGTAAAAGTTGATGGTGGGGATCATTCATCTGAATTTTTCTAGATAATGCATTTCGCTCATCCATTGTTTAGATTTGTGTGGTGCATTTCTGCATGTAAAGGTCATAAAGTGATTTGATATGGTTCTGTAGGACTGTACAAGTAAGTGATAATGCTCCACCCAGCATGCTTACTAAAAGCTTTAAGCTCATGTGAAAATAGCTGTATGTGACCTTAAGTAGAGAGAATATCAATGAAAGTCAATGAGAATAACAGCAAAGAGTGGAGTTAGATGTATGCTTGTTTCAAATTTGAAATTTAGAGGGAATGAAAGCTGGATATGCATTCCTGAAAAGGAAACTCTTTTTCGTACATCTTGTCGTCCTAGCAAGAAAGAGAATATGTGCTTGTGCCCCAGAACCTTCGAGAAGCAAATGTGAGTCCATTAAGTCTTAAGAATGTGAATGTATGTATCAACATGCAGGACTTAGCCCGTATTTGCATATAGCATAATGTGACTTCAGTTCTGATTTTTGGCCTAAAAACACTGTGTGTGCATGTAAAATATAATTAATGTAATGTTTGACCCTGGAGGAGAATTTTTATCTGACCTTTTATCAGGAGTAATTTTGGAAGCTGCCCAAAATGTAAAATCCCCTGAAGTTCTTCTAAAGAGATGTTAATGAAAAAACACTTAGGGGTATGCTGGTCTCAGATCTCTCTGAGGAAGAGAAACTTCAATGTGACTTTGCTCAGAGAAGCCTAGATGTTGAGACTGTTATCTGCACAAAAATAAGGTAAAATAGAAGTCTGACTATTCTGGTCAGAACAGCTAAACTTTAACCAAATTGGAAAAAGATTGTGCAAAGTTCTATATACAAAGTGACTTGGACTCTGCTTCTTGGGGCAAATCACACGTGCTTGCTTTGACCCCGAGGTTTGTCCATCCTGTGAGACTGGTGCAAGACACTGTGCTTGTCCTGGTGTGGCAGTTCAACTGTAAGGAAGCAATCTGATTTAGCTATGCCAGGCTTAAAGCCTGGCTAGAGCCAGAACGTGACCCTCAAACCACGCAAAGCTGGAAGGTCTGTCTGCCACGAGCTGAGCCGCAGAGGGAAGATGCTGTAAGAATTTTCTCTTTCCTTTCAGGTGAACGTTTAAAAGCTTTGCTTCTTGCTTACCCAGCTCCTTATCTGAGCGTGCTTTCCAGAGGTTCTGAGGGCAAGGGGTCAACGTATTGGCCTTTCCTACATGTCTACTGGTGTTTACATTTCTCTTAAAATTTAAGTGACTTTGCTTTTAGATTGTAGTGCCACTCAAGCAATGTAGCTGCTATGGAGTGTGTGTACCTGCATATTTTGGTGGGACTTCTGTTTATTATAGTTGGATTATATAAGGCTTGGCTAAAGTTCTCCAAATTCTTTTTCATAGCACATACTGTAACCTTATATAAAGTCTTACTTTTAGTATTCCTTCTCACTTCTGTAGTGTAAAGGTTTTTTGTAGTGTAAAACCATTTCTAGAAAATTTAGTGAAAAGCAATATTTAGCATTTTCTTGAAGCATACTTCAAGGAAGTATGTTTTTTAATGGTTTGGGGACCAGTGGTAGGTTACTGAAGGCCACAACATTAACCCACTCTTCTCAGTATTTCCAGAATAGCATGTTTCATGAAAAAATGTGGCAGAGTAGAGTAGATGATGCTTTTTAAATAATCCCCTCAAGAGTTCTCTAGGCTTTGACTCTGTTGGCCAATTTCTACTCAGTCAAGAGCTTATACATCCGAAATGGTGAGGTTTGTATGCATGCTGCATGAAGATAGAGCCACCCAAAGGTAGGAAAGTGCATGTGCCCCACGAAAGGAAAAGCTGCAGCATATGCTCTGGTGGGGTTAGGCAAGATTTTGTGTGGGAGAGAGGCACCATAAGTGTTCCCTTCCTCTCATAAGAGCTTTATTCAAGGCATGAAAAATCTCCTGTGTGACATCATTTCTCAGGACACAAAGCCTTGAGTTAGCTTGAAGTTCAGCAAATCATGGTATTCTCATAGCTCCATTTTGGGAGAGGAAAAGGACCAATACCACTTCTGACCAATGTCAGTTCTGAAGACAGGGAAGAACATTTATGACTTTAAATGAAAATAATCTGTCACCTTCAGAGCAGCATACCTGCAATTTCTACAGAAGAGACAGGAGTTTGCCCAGAAACCTCAATTTTTGCAGTGCTTCCACTCTTTTTCAAATTCTGTTTCTTGGGAGAATAACCCAAAAGCAATATAAGATGTGTTGTTAATCTCATGTAACACAAACTAGTGATGGTGTGAGAGTGCTTGTGTAGGAGTACAGTGCCATGGGTCTTGGACACCTTTGCAGTGACTGGTGCACAGGGAATTGCTGGACTAAACGTCGGGTGAGTCTGCATCTGTCCTGGAGCAAATGTAAGTTCTGTCCTCCTGCTGCACTCAGCCACCCAGCTGTGGCAAGCTCAGCTCCACAGCCCCTGCAGCTGTGCTTCCCTGACAACATGCATGAGCAAAAACAGCCATGCTTACTGAAATCCATGTCCAAGAGAGTGCTGGATTTCAGGCATGTTTGCACTGTAATTAGCACTCCTGAATATATTTTTGAAGAAGATAAAGCAGATCTGGCATGCATCCACTGGAAAGGTTAGAAAGCTTGCTTGTCTGGTGGGGAACAGGAAAAACTGAATTCCTTCCTTTCTATAAACCTCTACAGGGTTGGCAGAAACATGAGGGAAGAGGAAAATAAGTTGATTTTTGTAATTCTTCCTGACATAGTCTACGTATGTTCTCTTCTTCCTTTGTCTTGCTAACTTTTTCCCTTGTCAAAAAATGTTTACATGTGGGGAACGGTGAGATAACACAGCAGAGACTAACTAATAGTAATCTCCCACAGATGTCACATATTTCTAATTAATAGCTTTTCCATGGTCTGTAGGGATTGCTCAAACTAGAATTGAATACTCAAAACATTTCCTCCATCTATTAATATATAGTGAGCCTGTGCTCTATCACATTTTCCAGGGCTGTGTGGTTATAAAGGAAAGACCCACTTAAAATGCTCTTGATGCAGCCAGGGCAGCCCTTGTTTCTAAATAGCAGCTGTGTTTAACTTTTTCTGGATACAGTTAATACCCATTGAGCCATTCATTTTGCCTTTTTTTTGTAAATTTTATGTCACAGCAATCTGGATTTAATGCTGCTCTAATCTCACATTGTAATGTAACCACAATGAAGTGATTCTCACACCGGGCTACAGAGAATCCGTGCTAATGCCATTAAAATGTGCTTACCGAATCAAAACAAATGCAGAATTAGCATATGGAAACTGTGTTTATGTGATTATAATGTTTCAGCAATATGAGATTACTGTAGGAAGCAACTAATCCAAACCCAGGGGGACTTCCCGTTCCAAGGCCATTAAAATGACGCGATGACTGAAGCGCACGTTTCAGATGGGAAAAGTGGAAACATAAATCTTGTCATCAGTATTCAGACAAAACATCTATTGAACTCAGTGGAGTTTTCACCAGAGCCACAAATGCAGCACCATGACCTTCTTAGTAGCAAGTCTCTTTTCTCTTAACAATACCTCTAGGAAGAATATTTACTTCACCAGGATTTGATAGTTGGCTGATGGTGAGAGTTGTATTTTATGCACCATACAGTTGGTGGTTATAAAGATTTGTCCAGAGTTTATTACGAAAATGATAAGGTAGTGTTTCACGGCTTTTGTGAAATAATGTGAATTTTGGTTATATCTTAAAACAATTTTCTTAATTTTTACTCTGAATTTGTAATTTTCAGAAATAAATACCATTTTTTTCTGTCTTTATACAGCACCTAGAGCTGAGAAGTCTTGGTCTGTGCAGAAGCTCCTTGGCAATACCACCACATAAATTAGCAATTTTCAAAACCGAAGTAGCTGTTATTTCCAGATAGGAACCTACCTATTTATCTTCTGTTACAGGAATCAGCACATTTTCCCATTCCCTCAGACTGGGTTAAGATTAAGGAAATATAATTCACATGGCCTATACAGAGCCATCTGAAATATATTTGTCTTGTCCTGGATTATTTCTTGGCTCGCTCCTTAGTCCATGGAAGGAAGATAATATTACAGAAAGTGACTTTTCTTGACCTATTACAGGCATTCAGAATAAGCTGGATGAATTGCCCATAGATATGTCCTTCTGTCTCCAGTATGAACTTGGTCTAGATGACTGTTCTGTAGTAGACATACATCATTTAAATTGCTAAATGAGGTGATATGAATGCAGTCCTTGGTGTATGAAAGAAGAAATTTTTTCAAAAGAAAGTTCTCTATAAAACATGGCATGCAAATCATAGGTGAACTACACAAACAGTGATTCCTGTAGTAACATATACATGCTTAAATTAAGTAGGAGTCCTTATTCCATTTGAAAACTATTTGCACCTAAAATCTGTTTAAAAAACGCATAATTCTGATTCTATCAAGTGAGTTTTATTAGGAATAATGTATCATAGCATAATCAGGGCAGGCTCTTTATGTGAATGACAGTAGGAAAGATATCAGGACAGTGGTTTCAAAAATAATTCCAGACACGTGTTGTTGACTGTCTTTATTTTTTATAGTTCTTTTATTAAGAGTGGTGGGTTTATAAAACTGTGTTAGTAAGCAAGAGCAGGCATTAATGTATTTTTCCTTAAGATAAAATTAGGCTTACTTTAAATGCTGTTTGTGTAGGTTTTGATTTTTTGTGGTGCTTCTTATATTTATAAAAATCCTTGGCCTCAGTCAAAAGGTCCTGTAAATTCTGTATATGAGCTGTAATCTGAAATCTAGAGTTTAAAAATCAACAGGTTAATGTCTACTACAAGAGAAACCTGGCACGGGAACTGGTAATTGATTTGTGTCAAGCTTTATCAAAAGAAATTAAATACTTGTATATTTAATTGTATATAGGTTCGGTTTGCTAACTTGAATGGATTGGGAAATTGTCAGTGAACATGGGGAAAGAGAAGTGTGAATCCAATGCAGTTATCACTCTGTGCTGTCAGGGTTTTACTGAATGCCAGAGTGTAGATATTTAAGATCAAAAAAAAGCGGGGGGAGCAAAAAAATACCGCAAAGGTAATGCTTAGAATTATGTCAGTTGCTTTGCTGTTCATATTACAATGACTCAGATCATTGAACTTTCTGCAAAATAGTGGGTTGCTCTACATAGAGCACCAGCCTTCTTCAAGGATGGAATTAATGACTGCTTAATTGAATTGCAGCTAGGAGCAGTTTCTGACTAAGACAGGTATTTTGCTTTTAATTATTTGCTCAAGAATAATATTTTCTGAAATCATGCACTTGTTAATTTGTTTGGAAAAAAAAATAAATCATCCTATTAATCAGCCAGCAGTCTGTTCTATGAGAGTAATTATTCTTCTACCTTCTCAAACAAGTTAACATGCTAGTTCAAGAACAAAATTCCTAAAAGAACAGTTCTTACTAGGTCTGTTTTTACACAGACAAATAAAGACAAATAAACATAGTAAGTCAGTAATTTCTTTTTTTTTTTTTATGGATGGCCAACTCTTCATATTACAATGAGCACCAGCACGATAGACTTCACTGGGCAGGCAATAGCTGGTTTCTGGGGGCTGAGTCACTTTTGTGCATTGGTGCTCTGACAGTGACTGCTTCTCATGAGATCAAAGTATCCCCAAAGAGATCTTGATGTTCCTGTGCCCTTTGATATGTAGAGTTCAGTGCCCTTCAGATTTCAGTTTTTCTGTCATCCTGGTAGATTAACTTTAGCAGTTAAAAGGAAAATGTCCTCTGAGGGCTTTACCAGTAACAAACCCATGTTTATGACATTATTCACTAAAAGGGATGCAGAAATGGGAAAGACCTCTCTCTTTAATCAATAATGCATGCTCTAGTTAGTCCTTTCCTCTGGACATGATTAAACATGTATTTTGTTTCATAACTGATGATTTTGGTTGACTAGGGATTTTAACTATATATCCTCAAGCCTTTGTGACTAGCATCTGGAAGATCTAACATGAACTGGTTAGTCAGGACTACCCCCACTCCCAAAAGGAAAAAAAACCAAAATCCCAAATGGGGAGAGCTGCAATTAATTCTGACCTGCAGTGAATTAGGCCAAACTGGCACAGGGCCTTTAACATGAACCAACTGCAGACTGTAGCCTCAGTGTTTGTCTTTGTCACTGCTTGTTTGAAGTTTTGAGAAGTAACATTGTTTCATTGATGTTAAAGATTAACTTAAAAGTGTCTGAGATGCTGAGCCACGTATAAATTGTTAGGTTAAGGTCTGTGCTACTGTTCTTAAATATTTTCCCACTGAAGCACCTTGGCTTCTCCATCACTGTTTGTGGGACGTGCTATATCTTTGGCGGCTGTTGTCAGCCTTAGAGGAGTGGTCCTGGGCTGTTCCAGATCTCCAGATCACAACTGGTAGGAGAATCTGAGCCTTGATGAAGCCAGAGGTGCAGATTATCACCCCCACCCCTGCATTCCACATAGAGGGGGCAGACAAGGTGCCCAAACACAGACAACTTCCTCAGCATGTGACAGGGACACTGAGTCTTGGAGGCCAGAGACAGATATACTGAACATACCAGTAAGGAATAGTCAGCCTTGGTGCCAAGTATGTTCATCTGGTGGCTGAAGCTGACAAAATTTGACAGCTGCTGAAGAGCAAAGAATCCTAAATGAACATACAGTGGTTTTATTAAATAGGAAACATTTATCTTAATGTGATACTGACTGCAGCACAATAAATGATGACAATTTCCATGTACTGGAATGTGATGTGTTTATGTTGCTGGAGTACTGATACGAGCACAGTTGAGTAAAATAAATGCATTGCTTTTCATATTGACCACCCTGCTGCAAGCAGCTTTTGGAAACATCCCAGTGCACACACACAGACTGTAGGTACAAGTGCATGAGGGAGGAGGGATTTCAGAAATTGCCTGACAAAACGCTGCTCTTTCTGAAATGTTTTGTTTCCTTTCTTTTTCCTTCCCAGACTCCATTAGTTGTTTTTTTTTCACTTTGTTAAAGAAAAATGCCTTCCTTGAGCGGAAAAGTGCAGACTGTCTTGGGCCTCGTGGAGCCAGACTGTCTTGGCTACACTTTGACTCATGAACACTTGACTATGAACTACAGCAGCTGCTTTTGTCCACCTTCTCCAGGCCAAGAGCCTTTGTCTAATGGGCCCATTGAGATGAAGAACTTGTTTTGGATTAAGCAAAATCCCTACAGCCATAAAGAAAACCTTCTTTTGTATCAGGAAACAGATGCTGTGAGGGAGGAGCTGCTGCATTTTAAAGCAGCAGGTGGTGGGACGATTGTGGAAAACACAACTACAGGAATTGGCCGGGATATGAATACTTTGAAGAAACTAGCTGAAGAAACTGGAGTTCATATTATTGCTGGTGCTGGGTTTTATGTGGATTCCACTCATTCTTCTCAAACACAGGCCATGACAGTGGAGCAGGTAAGTCTTAACCATTGCTTCAGTGCCTCTGTCCTGTGAATTATCCCTGGGTAAGCTAAAGTTGAAGAGAAGCTCCAGTGAAATAGATGAAATACAGAGATGCTCAGCCTAGAAAATGGGAACAGCATTACTGCTTGTGTATAATAGCTGGAGCAGCACTACTTTCATGTGCATGGGTTATCTGTCAGAATTTCCAGTTCTTAAGCTCCATTTTCTCTGAGGGATTTGTTATAATGCAACAGTAAAAGGAAAATATTTCATGTGTGGACGTTTGGTGCACCACCAACTATCTTGAGTTTTTTACTGTTTTTTAAGGAAGGAGTTTATCCTTGCTACCTTTTTTATCACTTTTTCTGTCTAATTGCTTCCCAATGAGTTTACCCAGCATTCTTGTGAAAAGCATAAATAATTGCAATATTTATAGGACAACTGTAAATCACTGCTCTGCTCAGGCTGTGTGTTATAGCTCTCTTCTCTATCATTTGTCCAGGCCTTTCAGGGCATAGTCTACATCAGCCTGTTTGTACAGTGACTAAGACAATGTGTTAATAATAACTGAGGTCCCCAGATATTCCTGCAATAATAAATATTCATCTTTTATTAAGAAAATGTGGTGATGAGGAAAAGAGGGAATGGAGCTCTCCAAGGTAGGAGGATGTGAATGTGTATGTATAGAGCTGATAATTTTTTTTTTCTAAATCTGTCACATTTTACAAATGAGTCAATTTTAAAAATCAATGGTCAAAACTTGAGCAGTGCTGCCAACAAGACCGGACCCAAGCTGGCCCAAATTGTACACAGGAGTTCTGCTTTTCCTAAATATTCTTCCATTGCTTGAAATACAAATAGATACGAATAGCATAGGCAAAAGTAGATTTCTCAAGGCACAGATTTCCTTTGTTTGGTGGACTGATGGAGACACACAGATTTCCTGTACTCAGCACTTAGAAGGTCGGCCATCATCAGTGCCATTTTGTGCTCTCAATTTGGAATGTATGCATAAGATACATGGCCTATTCTGGGAAAGAACTAAAGCTTTTATAACAAACTAGTTTTATTAAGAGATTCTGATGGGTTTTGCCTATGCATTCTCTAAAGCAGACTAATTTTGATCCTGTAAATTTGTCAAATGAGCTTTGTTTTTGTAGTTCTGAAGTCAGCAGAGCTTCACTTGTTTTACATTGGCATTCCCATAAGCAAGCTTTGCCTTAAACTTGTCTCTTCAGGATGCTTGCCAGAGTTTCTCCCTTCCCTTCTGAATGACGAGGTTTCCTTATTCTCTGATCTCTTGTTTTGAAAAAATTACATTGAATTGTGTCTGGAGCCAAATCAGGAGTGCAAAGCAAAGGTTTTGGAATAAACTAGCATTTTTAATTTTTTTTTTTAAGAAAATTTAATGTCTGCCTAAATCAGAGTTCAAATTACATGTAGACCAGCTTTCTTGGCAAACCTGGGCAAATATGTGACAGGATACTGTTAAATTGATTTGCTTCTGTGTTTATTTTGGTCCTACTGAATGGCTAGCATAACATTAGTTGACAGAAACAAGATTTTAACTACAGTGTTTTCAAAAACCCAGCTGTTAAATAAGTTCAGAAAGAACTTGGGAGTATAAGTAGCCCAGCGTCCATAGGCCAAATTTGATACTACTTAACACAAATAGTAATAATAACCAAAAATCTCATTTTCCTCTTCTCTAGCTGACAGAGATTATTGTTGGTGAGATACTCAAAGGAGCAGATGGGACTAATATCAAGTGTGGTGTGGTGGGAGAAATAGGTTGCTCCTGGCCTTTGACTCCGAGTGAGCACAGAGTGCTTCAGGCAACAGCACAGGCTCAGGCACAGCTTGGGTGCCCTGTTATCATCCATCCCGGCAGGAACAGCGACTCCCCTTTCCAGACTCTGCGCATTCTGCAGGAAGCTGGGGCTGATGCTTCAAAGACAGTCATGTCTCACCTCGACAGGTAAGGAGACCATTCTGCTCAGCTTCCTGCAGAGTTGCCACAACTCACTGGGATTTTGCAGAACTACACTGAGAAAAGTTTACATAGAGTGTTATCCTCAAGTTTACTGACTTAAAAATAAGTGCTTATATAGAGCTTGATCTGCCTCCAGCACTTCAGTCAGGATCAGCTTTTAGATTCACATCGATAAGAGATTTTGGTGTTTTAAATGCTGTTTTTGAAAGCCTGACAGAGGGATTAGGAATAACCGTAGCCACATTTAAAAAAAATGGGAATTCCATTAATTTGTATCCCTGCACAAATCTCTGTAATTACAAAGCGTTGGACACTGAGCAGTTCTCACTAAATCCGGTTGGAAGTTGCTGGGCTTCCAGTTTTTATGAAAACTGGGTCGCTCTTAATGGCCTTGCCAAAATTTCACAGAAGCTAACGGAGATTTCCTTGATTTGGCTGGAGTCTGGATCAAAGCAAAAGCCAGATTTTTAATATTCTACTACCAGACAGAGGAAATACTGCTTTAAAAAAATAGTTGGGTTTTGGATAGTTCATAGCATAAACCAGATAGTTAACGTTTTGTTTCCTTGAGAAAAAAAACCAGGAGCTCCACATGAGGCACAGAGAGAAATTGGGATGCTTTTCTGTCTCCAGCTTAGAAATACAGCCTCTATTACCAAATCAGTATTGTACGACCTTGTGTTGCTCATGGTGAGCTGGAGTATGTCCAAGCATTGATTAGTTTGGCCAGTTGCTGAATAATGGAGACTATTTGTGGTCATATGATTCTCAGCAATTGGATTGTTTGCCCTCAGTGTGAATGTAATACAGGCAACAGCACTGTGCTCCAAATTTCTCATGGTTACAGGCCCTAAGAGCTTGCAAATCAGGCTACAGGTGTTTGTTATTCACACAGAGCTCCTTGAGGATTTTAGAAGCATAAAATTCATGCCGTGAGTTAATATTTTAATATTTATAAATTACTTCCTTTTTGTAGTTACCTGCTTTCCACTGTATCTATAGCTGTATTTTCCACCCCTTTTGGAGGAAAAACTGATTGCTTAAATCTTTTTATGAAAGAGGACTGAGCAAGCTGCAGGTATCAGTACTTACATAGCCATTTTGATACAACATATACATACAATTATGGCTTTTTGTCTCTTATACACTGTTGTAAATTGTTGAATTAAGTAATTAACTGATAGAAATTAAGCAATGTTAGTAGGAAAACAGAGGTGCAGTTTCAGTAACAGCCACTGATGCACAATATGACATTTCCTTTTATCTCTTTCTATCATTACTTTCACACATTCAGGTTGGCACTTGCTATAACATAAACTACTGTGAAGTTTGGCTTTGCAATGTGCTTTTAACATTTTAAGTCTCCTCCAGTAAGAAAAATCCATGTGGGAGCATCCCAGTCCCTTAAATGTGAGATAAATTTGTACATAGCTCCATATTTCACGTCTGCATTTCATATAGACAGAATGGTAGTTTTCTTGTGGATTTACAATTAAATGATAAAATTTAAATGCTGGCTAGCATGTCTTGCAATTTAGCACCTTAGAAGAAAAGGCAGCAGCTATCCATAGTGGAACTATGGTGTACTAAAAGGCTGGAAGCAAAAGCTATTGAGCTTTGGCTTTAGCCATTTGTTAGAGGTTAAGGTTATAAAGGAGATAACATCTTGACTCAACTCACTTGAGTAGCTTTTGTTAGAAGACACACAGCAACTGTTACGAATTTGGGCCATCATAATGGTTTGGTATCTGTCCCCGTGGTACTTATGGCTGAGGTCCAAATTACAGGGTGCTTCACCATGTCCCACCTCCTTTTCCATGAGCTCCATGAGGGCTGTTCTGGGACAGTGTTGCCCAAACACCCAATTCCACCTCAGATATCAGCAATTTGAACTGGGAACTGCTGATGTTATTACATCCTTGTGGCTCACAGTGGGATCCAGTGGCTAAGGAAACTCAGTTCTCTGGCTCTTTGTTGGGATAGAGCACCCCAAAGCATGACACTAACAATAGTTTTCAAAAGAAACTCTTCAGGCTGTGATTTGGAAATAGACTGTTGGGTGTTTTTGCCACCTGCACAGGATTGGACACTCTTGGTGATTGTCTCACTGTGAACCAAGCAGGGCTGGATCTAAAATAATCTGTTCTTTTGCTCTGCACTTTCAAAACTCATTTGGTGATAAATGTTCAGTCTCTGGAAACTGTAACATTTATTTTAAAATAACATTTTTTATTAATTACAGTTGGCAAGTCTTACACTCCTGCTGATGGCAGGCTTGTTTGAACATGGATTTTCTCTCTCTCAACCCATCTGTTCCTCCTACTTGATCTATTGTTAAGTCATAATATTGAAATTGTGACATCAGTCATTTCCATAGCAACAGACTGTGATGTAATTGTATAAGGTAAAACTGCTTTGTGACATCAATATCTGCAATAATAGAAAATCCCCCAACAAACTACTGCCCTTTTGGTTAAATGTCTTGTGGAAATTTGGTTTCTTCTTAAAAAAAAAAAAAAAAAAGCGTGGCAGCTATAAAGATAAAATTGTATAATTTGAGTGGTTTTGTTTTTATTTGGATAGCTTATACACTTGGTAAAAATGGTTCAAAGAAAACCCAAAATATTCCAGAGAGCTCTTATTTCTGTTGCTGTTCTTTTCCAATTGAGTGAGAGGTGTTAGAAGCTTTGTTCCTTCACTTTTCAAATCTGCTGCAAAGCCCATGTCCCAGATACCCACAGTGCCATTATGTATTTTCATGAGAGTGTTTCCTTAAGGTGTTCTGGCCAGATCCCAGTGCAAACAGTGATATATTGGTGTTCTAATGGCAATCTAGAAATATCACTGTACAGAATAGAAACTAAAGACAAAGTTGGATATTACTGGTGTGTGATGGATGAAACAAGCCCTGGATGAAGCTGTCTCCTGTAACTCTTTTGGGAAAGTAAATCTGTCTTGTGTAAGTAATCCATTGTCTTTTTTGGTGTTTTTTAGTATCACTATGAATTAACCTCCTCCTTAAATGTCCTTCCTTGTTAGGTTGTCAGTTGAGAGGGTTAATGATGTCAAAAGTAAGTAACTTTCCTGTTTCTGTTCAAAGATTATTGTAGAGTTTTTCATTATTTAATGGGGAAAGAGTTGGTTTTGTTTTGGTTTTCAATGCATGAAATCCCAAATGAATATAAGAAGGACAATGCTGTGTATCATCTTAAGTTGCATGTGTCAAACGGGAGTCCTGTTTTTCAGATGGGTGAATTAAATCTTAGATTATTCGTTTATTTCCTTGCAAGTAGGAGGTCACAAAATACCTGTCTTCATAAGATGTTTTATTCCTGTTACAGTGCTGACTGTGTTATATATGTTCTGCAGGACCATATTTGATAAAAACAAACTTCTCGAATTTGCTAAACTTGGATGTTACTTAGAGTATGACCTGTTTGGCACAGAATTCCTTCATTACCAGTTCCATCCAGATATTGACATGCCGAACGACAACGAAAGAATTGCAAGGTATCTGCTCCCATGAAGTTTTAGCTATAGCATGGCCATTGATTAAAAAATATTATTGGTACTTGTTTTAAGACCATCACAGAGTGATTCTGCTTGTTGTTCAAAATTGTCTTCTATCATACTGAAATAATGCCATTTTTCCCTGCTGCTGTCATGCCATTAGAGCACCATGTATCATTTCTTCTGTCTGAGAGGAGGATGCAGAATTAGTGTAGGAAGTTATTTGAGAAGAAGATCAAGAGCTTTTTTAATTTCATTCTCTGTCCTATTTCCATGCTGATCTGGTCGAATTTATATAGCCTGTAAAAAGGAAAAGGCTGGAAATGCTGCATTTATGTTAGGATTACTTACTTCTGTTTGAAACATAGTATTGGGATCTTAGTGTTGCTACTAAACGTCATCTGAGCCTGTTATATGTCCTCACTGGTTTGCTAACCCAGCAAAACTTATTGGTTGTTTCGGATGGATTTGTGCTTCCATCCTGAAAAACTGCCTTTTTTCTTCCAAGCACTTTATCACCTTTCCTCCCCTTGTCCTTTTGCCCTTTCTCTGTTTTGAAGAATGTGATTCCTGTCTCCTCAGAACTCCCATTTTCCTAACACTAACTCACAATGTGAAAATATTGGCCCCACTGGCAGGATACCTCTTCTCTGCTTCTCATCAGCACCTGCAGTCTCAGCTCAGCTGCACAGCAAATCTGTTGTGCTGTGCTAACACAAAGTTTTGCCAAGGAGATACATTCTGTACAGAAACTGTCTGAGAGAAGGTAGGATCAGCTGGGAATGGACACCTCACTCTTCCACTCCATATGGAGGTGTGATGCTGCCATGCTGTTTGTCCACAGTGTTTGTGAGCGGTGAAGTGGCAGGTGTCTGAGGGGTGGGTTGTCATCCTGCCTATGTCTTTTTACCTTCCAGAGTCACAGATGTCTTTCACTCTCCTTGATGACAAAGATTTTATGATTGCTGATCACTAATAAAGTAACTTCTAGTTTTCCCTTACATCTCAGACATAGCTTCCCTCCCCCTCATTGTCAGATTAATCTTGAAACTAATCTATTTTCAAACTGTTCTCTCCTAAGAAGGTGCTGTCGTTATTCTTCCACCCTCCCCAGCATTTGCTGCTGCTTTTCACACTAGAAATTGTTTCTCTCTTAACAGTGCTCTCAGTCTTGCACTCAGTATTTTAAACTGTTGCAAGGAATCCACAGTTTTCGCATTTAGAATGAGTAAAGTTGCTTTCTCTGCTGTGCCTCCTGCCCTCTCCTGGGCCATGGAAAGTCAGCATCTACAGAAGCACTGGGGAATATACAGAGAGGTTGGACCAGGCCTTGGTTAACCAAGTGCATGTTCAACCGTGGCAGAGTTTTCATTCCATCCATGATACTTGCTCAGCCACCGTTGTCTCTTCTAAAACTCTCTAGTGTCTGAGTATTTCTTGCAGCAGGCTGTTCATAGGAAGAAAAGATGAAAGGTTTGTCTTCTCATTGCACAGTGTGAGTATGTGTATTTGAGTTATATCGATGTACCCACCGTGGAATAAGGATAGCTGCGGCAAGGATGGCTGGGGCAATCTCCTTAGGGTTTTGTTTCATCAAACAGCACCACAGAGGTAGAAATCAAATGGACCTCTAAATGAAAATACTGAATGGAAAATACTTGTTCACATCTTTTCTGTTCAAAACAAAACTTCTGTAGTCATAATGTACCTACTTGACACAGTTTAGCTGTCTGTGTACTTCAGCAGTTTGACTGCAGTCTACTGCCAGTGCAAGCAAAACGCTGACTTTTGTTCTGGGGCAGTTTGGAGTCAGAAGCAGGTACTAACTAAATATGGAAGAATGAGCAAAGAAGAGCAAAGGTTACAGAATGGAAAGGATCACATGCTTCCCCAACCCATAAAATTCGTCCAATATTAAAGGAGGTGATTCTAATAATATGTTTGGTCAGCAAAAACTTAGTCCCCCCGTGCCATTACTCTTACTTTCTGGTTGGTTTGTGGTCTGTCTGTATTTCAGGCTGGAGGAGATTCATGTGGTGTCATGAGACTATGGTTTATGTAGTGTTATGCACTGTATGGCACGATGTATGGTGGGTTTTTGAAAAGCAGTAACATTTTACCAAATGCTATTCTCTTTGCCTTCTTTCTGCTGCCCATGCTACTTAGGTCCTGCTACATGTATATCCTTGTAATAAAAACTATCACTAAGGTCTTTCAGATACAGTGTGGGTACTTGTAAGGCTAGTTTTTGTTTTTTGCTGATCAAAGCATTATCGGGAAGGTAAGAATTTGAATTTTACAGTGCTGGCAAGTGTTGGAATTGAAGGCCTTCATGAGGAATGAGCACTTTCCAGGGCTGGTCTGTCAGTCTCTGCCACTTCGATGCTGCAATCCTCTGCCAAACTAAATGGAAGCTTACTGAGAAACTTAACAGTCATGCAATACAGGAGTGTAGATGTCCACATAATAGAAATGCTAAAAAATGAGCTGATCAAGGGAGTAAGGCTACCTCAATGAAACATGAAACAGAAGGAGTTGTAGCAGTCTGCTACAAGAGTGTGACTAGAAGGATTACTTCTTTTTCCAGTCTGAAATTGTAATTTTGCCAAGGTTGTTTAGCTGCACTGCCATACTAATTAATGCCTCATATTTCCTGGCATGTGCTAGTGCTGTGCCATGCCAGTCTTACTTGTATTCTTTAATGAACATCTTTGAAATGTGTTTTGATGATGATTGTCTATATGGAGTATGATACTGGCAACTTCAAGTTTTTATTAACCTGCTTTGGTAAATGGGATTCAACTGAAGATATGAAAGTATTTATGTAATTGAGCCAGGCTCCTTTAAAGACCTGTCAAACACAGAGCCTGGTCATTAGCAAATGTGATGGGACCAGCTTTGTGACAGCAGAAAGAAGTAACCTGCTGAGAAGGAATTTATGTAGGAAATTATTATTTACTAATTTATTTAAAACCTGTGTCCTGTGCATGGTGATGATGAAGTTCTTGAATTCCTCTGTGGACTTGATGGGTTTGGAAATGCAAAGAGATGTGACAAAAGGAAAGAGTTTTACTTCTCCATTTTGATGTGCATGGTGTTTTCAGAGGTGGGGTATTTTTCATGCAATAAAAAATGCATTTTATTTTCAGGTAAATGTAAGGAGTATATCCTCTGAGCACCAAAGTATTTTCTGTTATAATGCAGTCCAGCAGTACAATAATGTAAGAAATGTAAATCCTGGTGGATTCTGTGCAGTGAGAACTTCCACTGACAGGGATGCTTCTAACTTTTTCAGGATTCGTATGCTGATTGATGAAGGCTATGAAGACAGAATTCTGATGGCTCATGATGTGCACACCAAGAACAGGTTGATGAAATATGGAGGTCATGGATATTCACATATCTTTAAAAATATAGTTCCTAAAATGCTAATTAGAGGCATATCCCAAGATAAAATTGATAAAATACTCCTAGCAAATCCAAAGCGGTGGTTGACTTTTAAGTAGGAATAATGAATAAATATACATGATTTGTAAGGAAGCTTGATAGAATTCAGATTTCAGTACAGCAGGTCTTAAAAAAAATGGCAAAATACTTAATAAAAAATGATTAAGTAGATGCAAATAAACTGATTATAACTTTTCTTTTTAATTACAACATCAAAATTGTGTATTGTCTCTACATTTTCTCCCTTCTGAAAGTTTGCTAATGAATGATTTGCTGAATATGAGCCTACCTGCAGAATCTTTTCAACTGAAATTTTAAAATAATTGTTTCAAAACCATAATCTAATACTGTTACTGAATGCTACCTCCAAACTACTTTTGAAGATGCATCACCTGGACTTGGAAGGAAATTATGGTTGTCAGTTAAATTTCCTGTCTCCAGCGTCTGATTTTAATCCTTGTAATACTGTCAATCTTCTCATTATCCTCATATTCTTTAAGTAATACTTGATAAAAGGCCTGGAAGTTTTAATTAGCTTCCATAGATGAGAGAAGGCAAGAGGAATCTCAAATAAATCTAAAAAGATAGTGTTTCTTTCTAGTTTAACAATTTACTTAATTGTAACTGAAAATGTAAAAAATACATGGAAAAATATATTTTTGAATAAAGCATTTTGATCACTTCTTAAACTATGTGCAGTATTACTACAGATGTCTTTTTCTAATTGTATTAGTTTTCTATCATGAGCTTGAAGTCTCACAGCAATCATGTAAAATTTGACACATACCAGCTTCTTTTTGTAAGGATGCAACACCAGCACTCAATATATATTACATAATACAGTTTTAATGAGTTGTAATAGTTATAACAAAGGTTGTGATATAAGTCTTTACAAATCAGTATATCAAGATATGATGAAAAAGGAAGAAATTTTTACCTTATATGTGGTTTTCACATAAAGTGTGTTCTTTGCTCTTGTCTAACTTTAACCGGGGCAGGTGATTTATCCAAAAATGATCTTGTCCAATAGCAGTGGTGGCCTGATTTCAGAAGCTTCTTCAAAATTTGGCCATATATGTCTTGTAGTATTGAGCTTTACCAATAAACACCGTAGTAAATGCACACTGCTGGTTGTGGATGATCTCTAGCTCTAGGTGCAGGACTGTAGGACACTACGTAGGGAATCTCTAGCTACACTGCCTGGGAGTGCACTGGCCAGCAACAGCAACAGTGGAGCAGACAGACAAGTCAGGTACACATCTGTTATTAAAATAATTGCCTCGTAGAAATTAAACAGGAGTAATCACTGCAATGTACAGATAGAGGCTGGCACTTTGTCATAAGGTAAAAGCATGAACCGTCTGGTGAGATAATACACAAGCAGCTGGCAGCACAATGTCCCCTTGTAAACCCTGGATGAGTTTGCCTGGTGATCCTCTCAGTCAGCCTGGGCTCACTCGGCATTTGTTTTGAATTGGACGACTCCAAACAGAAGGAGTAACACATTCTGTTTAAGAAAAGGTTCATTCATTCAAACGAGATTTTTAGAGAGCTGTGAAAAATCTCTATCAGACTTTTGCTGAGTAGCCAGCACGGGAGAGCTTTTTTGTCAGAGTGGCAGACACTTTGGAAATTTTAGTGCAGACAAATCTAAGTTTGTACCCTCACTACATTAGACAAAGTTGCTTGTGACAGAGTATATGAAATAGCAATGTTAGGGGTAGCCTCTGTTACTCTTTAATGATTTATCAAAATGTTACCTTGATTTTGCCGAAAGGTTAAAAATAAATAACAAACTGTGCTAAAGAAATTTCATAATCTTGCTGAAATTTAGGTTTAGAATGAAATCTGCAAGTTTTAGTCTGAGAGAAATAGCTTCCCAAAACCAAAATAAATAATAATAAATTTTCTGAATTAAAAAATTCTGTGGATATTACTGCTATGACTGACTTTAAAGCATTTTTATAACTATTTATCTGTTTTTAGTTTAATTCTCCAAGCCATTAATCCTCTATATGGATTAGGCTTCTTTGAGACTTTATATATCTATATCTCTATCTATATGAATGAGAAAAATAGGTTTTAATGCACACTTTTTTTTGCATGTAAATATCTGCTTCTTTCTTTGCATATGTATTATCATTTTTGGTAATATGCTTCTCTGTGTCCATCTCATAGGCACACCTTACCACAAACTGGTACTAGCTTCCATGGAAAAGGTCTGTGTGACAGCATTTTCTCATGTGTCAGGTCTCTTACTCTTCCTTTGTTGGAAAAATCCCACTGACTTCAGTGAGACAAGACACCTAAAGACAATTAAGGTTTTGACCCATTATATTCCTATGAAATTCTAGTGGAACGTCTGCAGTATATTAATCCATAACTACGTTATTAAAAATAGAACCCAGGTACAGACTAAGTGCTAAAAGACTAATGAAGAGTAATTGCTGCAAAGAAAACACTCTGCCTTAGTCTGATGGTGTGGATGCCAGGCTTTCTAAGTATTTACACAACTAACCATCAAGAATGGGCCTGTAATAATTGTCTAAATATATATTTACATGGATACAGATTAAAAACCATATCCCTTTTCCACTAATAGCAATGAGAGTTTTGTCATTTGCTTTGGTGGAATCAGGGATATGGTCCAATAGAATAATTTGTCAACTGTTTTATTTTTCAGGGGAAAATAGTGTTCCTCCTATCTTTCTTTTGCTTTTAGAGGACAGCTAAGGGAAAGACAAAATTTAAATAACTCCCCTGGATTGATTTAATGTTAAAAGTCTAATGTATACCTACAAAGCAGGAACATTGAGTTAAGGCCTGAAGCTGATTAGTTTCTAGTTTTAAGTGGAAGGGTAAGAAAAGTACAAGGAAAACAATTTCTTTGCAGAGAGAAAGTATATTTTGATTACCTCTTCCTTTTATTGTAAAATCATTCCTCACCACACTGTGAGTGGACTCCAAGCATCATTGTTAGCAGGTAAGTCACAAGAACCAAAGCTGAAGTATGGATAAAGCAGCAAGATCATAACACATCAAAGTATCATATACACTGAAGAAATAACTCAGCGTCCTTAGGTGGGCTTTTCTTCCCTATAAAAATTTGCTCTATGTAGAACTTCATTCACATGGACACTAACAATGAGGAAGTATTTGCTTTGGCGGAAGTGGATCGCACATCTGTTTAACTTGGTTTGTGGTTTTTTAACATAAGGTTTCTCTGTGTTGTACAGATGTGAATCAGGTAGCATTCGACTTTTTCCCCCTCTGCTGAGGTGCTCGGTGTCACTCTCTGCTGGGGTGCTTGTTTCATTGACTTTTGCCACGCAAATCCATCGCTTAGAAGAGCAGGCTTCATTTCTCGACTGGTTTGGTGGGTCCTTTTACTCATTATCAGTCAGCATAAATAATAAATCCAGAAAATGTGCTGTATTTGTTGTTGTTTCCTCCATGTGCTTTTCCTCCATCTAATTTAATGTAAACTTCATCTCCTGGCTCCAAGTGAAGAACCACGCTGTTACTGGCATAGTCGTAGTTCTGATCTGCATCCTGAGCAATCGCACTAGCTCGAACCTACATAAAATACAGAATGACTGGTTAAGAAAACTCAGGCAGTTTTTCCTGCCTGGTGAAATTAAAGCATATCCTCAAAGTTTTATTCCACATGCATGAGTTGCCACTTTAAACATCTGGCAATGTATATCATAGTTTATTCCTATGGCTACTGCTTATTTTCTCCTACTGTAGTTCTGAAACTGAAGCAATAATATTCTCCTTTCTCAGTCATCTGATGAATACACAACTGCCTGATCATCTGTAGATGTCTGGAGCCTTTTAAAAAATATGTGTAAGAATAGCTAGAGTTGGGAGAACTGGATCCGATGGTGTGCCAATTTTACATTGGTGTAACTTTTGTATCAGTGGGACAAGTGATTGACAATGGTGAGGATCCACAGGGAGGCCCGCAGGGAGCTCCCAAGATGGACTTTTTCCAGAGGCAGTTTATTGTCATACTAAGTAATAGGATCATGCTGCAAAAAAGAATACAAGAAGTACACCCCCCCTACACACACAAGCAGTCTGGTTTTGGAAAAGCTGCTATTACCACATTTCAGTAAGCAAACATTTAATTTCACTGTGTTTTAAGAAATGCACTTTCGAAAAATCACAGGCAAGTCACTATTTGCTGTAAGAGGTTTTTGGAATTTACAAGTCATTGAGGGCTTTTCATTTGCAACTTTCCCTTAAACATACTTTTTTTTCCATTTCTCCCTTGGTATTCCACTACTGATTAAATTTGACATTTCTTGCAAACTGGAAGTAATCTGTAATTTCAAGATATATGTTGGTTTCCAGCAATGAACAGCCTGTGCCATTGTAAGTCTCCAAATCATTTATATATAATTTGACTCTGTTTGGTAAAATATTTAAACATGGTTGCATGTGATTTATTTCAGTGTAACACGTCATCTGCTTGTTGCTTGTCTTTGTTCTAGCGTAGTTACAGAGCAGTAAATGATTTAGTGGCATTGCAAATCTGAACTAAGTAATAATGCATGACTTGGCGTACTATATGTGGGATTTTTTCTGCTCTGAACTGAAAAAATAGGCTATAAGTCACAATTTTCCATGGATTCCTTTCAAAGTTTACATGACAAATTTCCAAATTAAATTTTCATGTGATATGATTTCACATTAATATTGAAATGTTAAAAAGGAGGGAGTTCTTTTACCATGCAGGATGTTATGGCATTATGCAGCTTAAAAATCACAGTAGGTGGAAATTCTTTATGCATCCTGTAAGAACAGTGAGAAAGGCTGCAAAGGCTTGCAGAACTGTGACAGGCTGCAAATTTAAACTGATACATGGCATGATGATAAAACCCGACTATTTCAGGACTTCTTGATCCTGACTTGCCTGGTATTGTTTACAGAGGTGATCTATTTTGCTAGGTTTTTAAGCAATAATTATTCTAAGCAATATTATTCTAATGTACATCTAAAGGATGTTTCCTTTGGAATAGTGACTGGCAGGGCAGAGTTGAAGGCTCTGGGCCATTAACCTGGAAAGACCTTCCAGAGAAAATAATGAACTGAGGTTGTTGCTGGCAGTGGAAATGGAAAGGGCAAATGGGCAGGAGTGAAAAAGCTACAGACAAGGTAGAAAAACTTTCACAGAGAACGAGTATCTTGCATACTGGTGAGGAAAATGGTTTAAAGGACTTTTCAAATTCCCAATTGCTTCCTAATGAAATGCTACTTTGTGGATTTTATACAAATCTCGTGGATGGCAAGGGAGAATTTGAATTACATCAGTGACTATCCTAAGAGAGTCAGCATGTGGACACTGGCTACAACAGCAATGGATATTTAATTTTTAAGATTCTACATAATACATACTGGATGGAAAAGAAAAAGATTCTAGGTATTGAAAGTCAAGAAACCAAAATGCAGGTCTTACTGCCCTCTGTGTAGCAGCAAAGGTCCTGTATGCTATCCTTAGTGGGTTTACCTTTTTGCTTGGTTAGCTAGAGCAATTTCTTTTTAAAGCCTAGAACAGTCTCAAATGAATTCTCAGTGACTGTACTGCTGCAAGAGGGTAAATGTATCTCAAAGCATTATGAGACAATACATTTCACAAGTTCCATATAAGTTCTTTCATGAAGCTACGCTCTCTGCCTGCTCACACATACCTAAGCTGTGTGACCTCAGCACTTCCCTGTTCAAGCTTGATAACCATTAAAGCAGACAATGTGGTAACACTGGGGACCTTGAAGTTCCACATATTTATTGCTTAGGAATGTTTGGGTTTTTTTCTTTAAGTCATATAGTTTTCAATGTTTCAGGTTTTTTCATTGTTAAGAACACTGGATTTATAATGTTGCCTTTGTCACTCCATTTAACTACTTCTAAAATTTCTGAGCTTCCTTACAAATATACATAAAGCCTGTCAGCATTTAGTATTTCAAGTATAAATCATAATCAATCATTGAGGCATCAAAACTGTGGGTCGGTTTTAAACCATTTATATGCAGGTATTTACCTAAATATCTGGTATAGTATATACAAATTGACACATGGAAGCTGCCTTTGGGTGGGTTTTTCTTTCTTCTTTGAATAACTATGAGTTTAATTTGTCTCATGTCTAGCACTGGAAGTACCTATATTTGGAAATTATTAGACCTCAAGTTCAATTGAATATTTGTAATTGGATTCTTCTTTTAAAACTACTGATATGTATTTATTTTTCACGGTTTGGGAAAATAAAAACTCTACAACATTATAAATAGGGATGAATGTAGATCAGTTCTGTAATTGTAAGTAAAATTGTATTCCTGCGGTGAACAATATTGCTTTTGTAGGAAGATATCAAAGTGAATATATTAGGATGTAGTTTGTTTTACTAGTTCTGGTTTATCTGCTGATACAGTATTTATGGTAGACTTTTTCTAATTTAATTAACTGCCGCTGATGTCCTCATTATTCTGTTTTCACAGTCCTTCTGAGGAGCCATAAACAAAAGGTTAAGTGGTGTATCAGATTAATTTAGTGGTCGCCGCCGCTGCCGTGTGCGCTGAGCACAAAGGGCCGCCAGCCGGCCGTGCTCGGCGGGGGAGGAGGCGCAAACGAAGGAGCTTTTCCCAAGCCGCCAGGCACGGCGGGGACACGGGGGCCGGTGTTCAGCGCTAGGGACGCGGCGGGGAGCCGATCCATCCCCCAGCCCACCCCGCCGGAGGGCGAACAGCCCAGGGAGAGCGGCAGCGCCGGCTCCGGGCTCGCCGAGCGGCCAGCCCGCCCTGCAGCGCCGGGACGGCTCGGGCGCTGAGGGACCTGTTGAGCCGCCGGCGGGAGCGCCGCGGAGCTGCGGGGACACGGCAGCGATTGGGCACCTCGCACTCTCCTTGAGCACCCAAAGCCTTGGAGGCTGGCGGCGCCTCTAAGCGCATTAGGAATTAGTGCCAGCCTTAGTGTCTGTTAACTAAGCACGGAAGAGGCGCAAAATCGCGAAGGATGGCTCCTCGGGGGCAATGTTAACAGTCACAGCCACTGCGAGCATAGTGCCTACGTTTATTCTAATTAAAAGGGATGATTCCTCTGTATTTCAGACGGCAGCATCGCAAGGCCTTTAATTATTTCCGGTGTCTTTATCCTGCCCAGAGGCTGCCGACAGACTCGGGTCCTGCCCGGTCTCTCCGGACGCCCGCTGTGCTTCCTGGCACGGTCCGTCAGCCGGCGCCGGCCCGCCAAGGGCTCAGGTCTGCGGGCGCCGAGCTCTTTCTATTACCAGCTCTCCTAACAGGGAGAAGGAGCCTCGCTCCCCTCCGGGGGCTGAGCCTGTCAAACCCGGCGCTCCGCTGCGTGGGAACCGCGTCCCGTGCCGTGGCTGCGTTCCTCCCACCCACCTCACCCTTTCTCCACACAGCACCACCCTCTCCTGAGCTCACCCACCGCCCCTGGCTCCCGTTTCTTGCCGGGGACTTTCCCCTCCCCGAGGGAGCGCCGGGCTCTTGTCCCAGCGGGCAGCGCAAGCCGTCCCGTCCCGGCAGAGCTGCGGGCAGCGCTCCGCGGCCGGGGCGGTGGCCAGGGCGGGCCGGGAGCTGCTCTGCTCGGACAGCGGGCTGGGAGCGGCACCTGCAGCGCGGCTCTCGCAGAAGGGAGCGCGTCGAGTCCGCACTCACCCAGCAGCCCGGGCGGCCTCGGCTCTGCGCGGAAGACCCGGCCCCTCGGTAGCCTTTGGGCACCCGAGGCGGAGCGGGGAGGCGCTCCCCCCCTGGCCCGCTCCGCGCCGCCCGGGCTCGGGCTCCGCTCCCCCGGCACGAACCCGCGCTGCCTCCAGCGGCCGCCCGGCACCTTCCCCGCCCGCTGCCCGCCCTTCCCGCGCCGCTCCGCCCGCTGCCCGCACAGCGCCCGCTCCCACGGGGAATCCCCGCCGCCCGCTGCCCTCCTGTCCCCGGCTGCCCCCGGCGCGGCGCCCACCTGGTTGTTCTTGCAGAGGTCGGCCCACATGCTGGTGCCGTCGCCGCCCCGCATGAGCACATGGTAGGTGAAGAAGTAGATGCCGGGGATGGAGCAGGTGAACTTGCCGGTGGTGGGGTCGTAGTGGTTGCCGAGGTTGGTGACCACGTCGTCGAACTTGAGCACCTCGTAGCCCTCGTGCTGCCGCTTGAGGCCGGCGTAGAAGGCGATTTTGGGGACGGTGCTGTAGGTGGCGGCGCTGATGGCCCCCGCGGCGTTCAGCCCCGGCGCCCCGGGGGGGCCCGGCAGGCCCTGCCGCCCCGGCTCGCCCTTCTCACCCGGCGGCCCCACCGGGCCGGGCGGCCCCGGCTCCCCCGGCGGGCCCCGCGGCCCCGCTTTGCCCGGCCGGCCGGCCTCCCCCTTGGGCCCCTGGATGAAGGTGGGCAGGGACTGCATGAGCCCGCGGTCGGGCGTGGCCGCCGTGCTGGGCGCCTTGGTGCCGCCGTAAGGGTCGCAGACCATGCGGCAGGTGCCCAGCATCTCGTAGTGCGCCGAGGTGCCGGCCGAGCTGACCAGCACCGGGATGAGGATGACCAGCAGCAGCACCATCACCACCCCCAGCGCGCCGGCCGCGATCAGCCGCCGCCTGCTGCCCACCAGCCGGCTCAGCGCAGGGCGATCCTCTTGTCTGCTTTTGGACAAAATCTTGATGGTTGGCGGGGTTCCTCCTCAGAGCCGAAAAAAAGCCGAGCCCGCTCGAGCTCGGCTCCCCTGGGGCTCGGCCGCCCTCCCGAGGGCCGCCGGTGTTGCGGGGGCTCCCGCGGGTCGCGGCGCTCCGCTGCGGCCGCTGCAGCCGCCGGGAGGGCGAGGGAGCGGAGCGGGAGAGGGAGCGGGAGAGGGAGAGCTGCCGCCGCGCCCCGGCCGCCCGCACTTTTATGCTCCCGCTGGCGATCGACTTTTTTTTTTTTGCAGGCTGTGCCAGTCCGAGTCAACTTTCCCTGGAACTTGCCTTTCCTCTCGCGATCGCCCCGCTCGCCTCCTCGCTCTCTCTCTCCCTCCCTCTCTCTCTCTTTTCGCAGAGACGACAGTCCTCAGCGGGGACGCGCCTCCCGGCCGCCCCGGTGCCCGCCGCCCAGTGCCCGCGCCGCCGCGCCGGAGCCGGAGCCGGAGCCGGAGCCGAAGGGAGAGCGGGATCCTGCCCGGGTTCCACCTGCCAGGAGAGGAGGAGGCTGACGAGCGCGCTGGAGCAATTTATAGGCACCCAAAAGCGCAGGGGAAAGGGGAGCTGCTTTGGCATCTCATTCCAGCATCTGCTCTGCTCTTCCCACTCACAGAGAGTTTGGCATTACTCTGGCAGTGTGGGAAATATATATTTTTTTTCTTTTCTCCCTCCCCCACCCCTCCTGCAAACGGATGAACAGCGAAATCGTGAGCCTCACTCACTAGCTGCATCTTTCGATGACAGCTCTTTCTGAAGCAGACAGAAAGGAAGAGATGTGCTTAGCAGCCCCTGGGTACCCTTCAGGTCACCGATCGAGAATTAAAAGGTCAATCCACCTCCTGCTTAATGCTTCCCTGAGGCCACTTTGCCATGTTAGCGTTTTATGGGAAATGCCGCTTTAAATGCAGGGATGTTTTACCAATTGTCCAAGTAAAAGTTATTTGAAAATATACCTCCCACAATAATAAAGAGTTTAACGTATCTGGCAATTTCAGATCTCCCTCTTCCTCCTCGTCCCAATTGCAACCATAAAAACAGAGAAGAAAATAGTTTTTGCTGTGAATTAAAACAGACATACTCATCACCGTGTTTCCCGGTGTTAAAGCCACCGCTGCTCTGCTTGCAAACTGACACTGAGGGAGTGTGTTCCCTTTTGTTTAGAAGCTGAAGAAAAGTCCGGGGTATATGCAAATCGGCAGATGCCTAATACCTGAGAAAAAGATCTCTTTGGCTTAACTCGGGGGCAGCAAAGCATTTTGTAAAATCTTGGAGGGTTTCTTATTTGTGGGTGGGTTTTTGTGTGTGTGTGTGTGTGTGTGGTTTTTGTTTGTTTATTTTTGGTTTGTTTTTTGGTTTTTTTTGTGAGGTTCTTTAGGTTCTTGTTTTTGCATGAAAGGCTTCTCCTCTCCCAAGGTCTGGTGGGCACCTCTATGACTGAGTGGGAAGGTGAATGTGCAATATTAGTGGCATTGTTGCAGAGAAAATATTAAAGAACTTGTCCTGCTTACAGATATACAAGGTACACAAAGAGCTGTTTAAATAAACAAACAGAATTGATTCCTAAATCATACTTCTGTATTCAGGAGCAATGGACGTCAATCAAACCTGGGTGACATTTGCCTGTCAATACAGGGATGATGGCTGGAAAGAGTGTGACTTATTACAGCAAGGCAAGAATCAGAAATGAGCAACAGCGGCAAATAGGACAACAACCAAATAATGGCATCTCCAGTGATGATCAGAGGGCTGTGATCTTGTCTTGGATTTTATTAGCACGAATCTGCTCTCCCCTCACCGTTCTCTTTTATTTCCTTTCTATTCCACAACACAATAAGGTCAAACAAGCAGGCAGTGGGAAACAAAGATTCATTGATTCTTCCTTTTAAGCAGAAATGTCAGCAGCTCCTTTTGCTCTTTCCTGAGAGACTCAAAGGCATCGAGTGTGTCCATGCCGTGCAGAGATGGGCCAGTCCAGCTCCTTATCTCCCCAGAAAACTGTCGACAAAGCTTCCATTCATGCACTTGTAAATATTCCTCCCCCCCTCCTTTTTAAAAAGTTTTTTTTCTTTTCTTTTCTCTGATGCTCTGTCTTCAAAAAATTCTTTATCTGGCACTGACACAAGCTAGCCAGTTCCCTTAGCTAAGGGCTTCCCCTAAAGACCCAGGAAGGCAGTTGAACACACTTGGAGGATTATGTTCATATCTCATTGCTCTCTTCACCCCATGGGAAAGGGCTTTCAGCACTGTTTTCTTCTGGGCAAGAAAAACTGAAAAGATGTGCCAGAAGTGACTGCTCTGTCTCAGCCTGTAGCTGGGCCCTTGAGGTGTTGTATTTAGTCATCCCTAAGCCAGCTGGTTTTTGTGACATCAAGGGTGTGCATAAACCTTCATTGCAATGGCTGTGCTACATGTTAGGCAAAGAACAGAGCTCATCCTCAAATAAACACAAACCTGTCATAATCTGTGAAGCCATTTGTGATGCTGGGTGACCTATTGGCATCAAGCATGCCCTCAGTTCCTTACTCCAGCTATGATAAGCCTGAGTCTTAAAGTGAGGTCCTACCATACCAGCCACGTTTTCCTTAATAGTTTTATCCTCACATATATTGCCTGGGATACTCATTCACTCTGAACTGTTGCAGACCTTCTCCCAAAGAAGACAGCCACAAAAAATCACAGCCAGGGTAACCAGAATAGATAGATCAGGGCAAGTACTGGGTTCTCAGCAGAATATTACCTTGGTATATAAGCTGGGACCTTGGATTCAGTTACCAGATTAACCTTAGTTCCCAAGGAAAAGTCATATTTTCTTGGAAAACTAAGAATGGGAAACCAAGGTACTCAGAAGTTATGCACCAGCGGTCTCAGCAAGCTGGTGCAAATTAAAAGGAAGAGCAGAAAAGTCTTTTTACTATGGGACCTTTGTTGTCCTGAAATGGTGTGTCAAAACATGGATTTGCTGTAATTAAGGCTCGGGTAGCACTTAGGTTATAATCTCTCCATGCTAAAGGCTGACATCCAGATTGACAGTCCATTCTTAGTAAAACTATTAAATGTATATGAGCTGCTGCCAGTCTTAATGTGCTAAATTTATTTGTATTTTTGAAGCCCTCTTGCTGGCTTGCTCCAGCCTTTCACTTTGTTTGCTCCTTTCCCATTCTCTCTGGCCCTGGTGCATTCAGACTCCCAGTTGGTGTTCAGGCTGTATCCCCTGCCTCTGCCACTGGCAACAACCTTGCCACAGCCCTTACAGACTAATTAGTTAGTGTTCATACAGAGAGCTCAAGACATACAGCACAACATGCATGTTCATTTTACACATGTGCTATTGCCTCAGCACTAACACAGGGGAAAACTGCAGAAAACCATTCACAGATTCATCCACTGGCACACAGGGCAACAGGTTCTGCAGGCACCAAGCACAAAATGGCTCCTCATGCCTGTGTTGCTAAATTCAGTTTTCACAGGAAAAATACTCTGTGAAAAAGGGCAACCCTTTACCAACTCCAGTAAGCAGGAGTCACATGGAAAAAGGCATATGCCTAGCAAATGAGTGTGCCAATGCTGTGCCAAGCTCCATACTGCTTCTGCTCACTTCTATCTGCATCTGGTTTGCTCTGACTTATATTTTCAATCTCTTTTATTATTATTTTAGACAAGTGTTTTGAATTTCAGTCTGCTAAAAAATTAAGGCTTTGCTACACTGTACTGTAATAAACACTGGATTAATTATGTACTTAAAGGTTAGCATTCAGCCTGAATCTCATTTATATGGTCAAGGGAAAAACATGCACTCATTCCAACAAATAATTAGGTTCAATGCTGTAAAATATAAAGAGGGAAAGATATTCATGTCAGTATAGCTGGCTCAAAGGTGCCATAGTGACAGATATGATGTTATCCCAAACCATCCTTAGTACCCTATTCCATGTCTGTTTCTTTAGTTTGGTAAAATCAGCACTGGCATTTGTGTCAGGTAGCAAGTCCTGGAGAGGACCATGTCCTGCACCAGTTTTGGTAGGAGCTTGTACAGGCAGCTTTAACTAAACTCTCATAAAACCTTGTTTTGGTCAGGATGACTGAAGACCAAACGTGTTTATAGAGCTGCAAGATGCCCACTATATTCCTTATTAAAATTAGGATTTTCATGCCCATGGAAAGAATATCTGCTTTGGTGTGTAAAAGAAAAAAAATGTTTTGCTGATTTTTGGAAGTTTTTATCTGTCCTTTGGAACACAGGAAGTCTTTTCCCAGGCTATTCTCTGCTACTAAGGGATTTAAGCCATCTTTAAGTGTGATTGGAAATACTGTAGGTTAAGTTTTATTGCAATTAATAAAGCCATTAGAAGATCAGTCTCCGAATGCAAAGGCAGGAAAATGATCCAAAGAAAATGCATCCAGCCTTGAAAGGGTTACATCCACTTTTCAAATCCAAACGAGGAGGGAATTCGAGGAAGGCTGTCGCTAAAGTGACAGGGCTCAACAAGGAGAATTTGCAAATAAATTTGACATATTTCTCCCTTTTTAGTTTTTAATCTGAAAAGATCAGTCAAATATGACTGGTTACTAGGGGGAGGGAAGGGGTGAGAGCAGAATTACAGTGGAAAGATTGGAACCAAAATCATGCATGTCATGTTTTGACTGCTGAATTACCGCAGATATAAAAACAGAACTGTGTGTGTAAAAATAAATCTTAAACACATAGGCAGATAAAGATTGCACATTCAGCTGAAAAAGTTTAAGGATATAAAATAATCATATATGACACTTGATAACTGCCAACATAAATAGCAGTAATTAACCGTAAAAAATGCTCATAATTGCGAGTGCCCTTGTTTATTCAAAATAAAGCACTAGTTGCAAGCAAAAGAAATTGTTCTTTCAGGTTTCTTCTTTCCCATTCACCTTCAAGACTGCTGGTATGTGTCTTCTCTCTATTCCATCTCCTCTCTATTCCATCCCTCTGGAGTCATGATCTAAGGTGGTGAATACAAGGCTGTACTGCTGCTTGGGAAAGCATAAGTACAGTCAACACTGGGACTAATTTTGGTTTCGATGCTAGTACCTCTCCAGCCACAGTGTGGCCTGAGCAGTTCATTGCTCCTGCCCTGGTGATGGTACAGAACTGCCCGACTGTGTGAGATTCATGGTCTCTGGGTAAAGCTGCACCCACTGACATCTTCTTTCTTACCTGTTCCCCTTTCCAAGCAGCAGGTCCACGCTTTGCTTTGCACAGGAGCTGGGATTTGGAGTTTCTGGAGAGTGTCTAAGAGCTATGGTGCTATGGAGGGGTAACTGAGCAATGCTTGCACTAAACAGTAAATGCTTCCTGCATAAATAGACTCAGTTTGCCCATAAGTACATTGCATTTCAGGTACCGGATGTCCAGCCATGAGGGTTTTTACACAGCACTTCCATCAGCTTCTCTCACAGGAGCCTGAGCATCCACTGTCCCTACAGACCATGATAGTATCTGCTTGCAGCAAGGTCCAGCTAGGTCAGCCTAGGTCAGAGGTACTTACTGAAAACAACTTTTTTCTCTTCACACCCCACTTTTCTCTTCCTTTAGGATGGGCATTTTAACTCATCATCTTCTTTTAATGAAGAAGTGTTGTCTTCTGCCACCACCTGTGTAACCACAAGAGTGGTGGCAACGTTTTCCATGTAGGCTTTCTGCTTGATCCACTCTCCTCCTTTTTACTCCCTTCTGGTCAAAATCCATAGAAGATAACCTGTCACAAGGAGGCACTCAGAAGAACCCACAGTGTTCATTAATAAAGCCCAAAATATAGAGATAGTAATAAATGCTATTAAATCAAAGAGTATTGCTAATAATGAAGGCTACAGTGTCGGCATTCTTATGAGGATGTAAATAGTAAATACAACGGGGTGGAAGATAAATGCCTCTAACATGGGAGTAAGATTAAACAACCACTTTGTTCCTGCTTAAAACTATAGCAATAAGAAAAGGCATATATCATGTTGCACTTCTATTAAAAATTATGTCAGTAGTTAGAGTCAATCAGGAGGAGATTTCCAGATGATTTGCCCATGAGAACGATTTTGGTTACCTTTGAAATGGTTATTAGACTGCCAATGCTATTAAAGAGAGATGTTAGGGGGAAAAAAGCAAGAGCAGAGACAAGCTTTTCTAAACTGCCATCTGTGATTTACCCTTCCTCCTCCAAACCTGAAAGACTCCCTTTCCATTGTTCTACCAACCCAGTAATCTTGTGGCATTTCATACTGGAGTACTTTATATTCATCAGGAGGTTGATGGATGGGCAATAAGAATGGATAGATGGGAGTGGAAAACTCAAAATTAAAATCCCAGAGTGGCAAGATGCCCAAGAGATTTATTTTTTCTTCTGTCATCCCCTCAACTGAATTTCTTTTTGTGCCTGATTATTGATTTCTGGAGCAGCTAATGATGTAATTTACTTTGCAAGTTGCAATTACTTGTGATCATTCATTTTTCTTCCTCTCTGTTCATTAGCTAAACCAGGAGACGGTTTGATCCCAAACAATCTTCCCCACAACAAAATAGCATACAGTGGACTTTGGTGTGATCCTGCAAGACACTGAGCTTTTGATTATTATGGTAGGCAACTGTGTTTGGAATTTCGTGAAAGCTGCCCTTGCATTGTTAAAAAAGTCATGTTGCAATATTATTCTGAAGGCCCAATCCATCACAAATTAGGAATAACTCCATAGATGTAAATTCCAAACTGAGATGTTAACCAGAACATGTGAGATCAGAATTGAGTCTGCTGTTTGCATCACATTCCTGGAATCCTATTTCAATGCTGCTCGCCCAGTTTGCTAAAATCAGTGTCTGCAACAGAGTTGCAAATCACAGGGAGCTACAAGGAATGCTCTCCATCCCAAAAGGAACTGATTATGCCTGCACAATGAGGAAGGGACCAGGACACTCCTTGTGGCATTGTAGAGATACAAGCCTTGCAGAGGAACCATTGTGTATTTTTTCGAGCATAATGTATTGCCAATGCCATTATTAATAAGCTATCCTGTACTGGATGTAACTTCTGGTTTGGTATTTGTTATTTTATTTTCTGTTAAGTTATTTGGGCATTTAACAATAATAACAAGTAAAAGATGCAGATTTGAGACAAAAATAGAAGTATTTACCCCCTCCTGGGATCTGCATGTGTTCTTATGCAATTCATACATTTTCAGCTAGACTGTTTCTATTCTATGTAGTATTAAAACTCTAGTGTGCACAATTACTGCACAAATCCAAAATGCCTCAAGTGAGAAATGGAACATGACTGGCTAGAGAGCATGTCTGACATCTGGGACAGAGATTTTCTGATCTCCAGGAAGAGAAAATTTCAGCTAGAATGTTGCTTTCATGCACTGAGACATTACACATATGTTTTCACGCACATACACATACATGCATACAAATGTTAAATAGAAATGTGTATGTTTTTGCTAAATCAGAACAATAAAACCTATGACTATCACAATTTAGCAACCTGCTATTTTGTGGTTTATTGTTTAAATGTAATCCGAAAGAGTAGGATAATATACAAAATATTCCATGAAAATATTCTCGATCACTGGCATGCATCACTCTACTGAGCTAATTGATGGAGTGCCAAATCCTGTTTGCACTTAACTCATGAGTGACTCCATTGGCCTGGAGGGAGCCCTTGCTCCTGTGCTGCCACACAGTGAAGCTCACTGAACTTACACTGGAGTTTCACTGCTATTTGTGAGAACAGAATTTACCCTGGAATCTCCTGTTTCATTAACTTGAAATCACTAATGCCAGTCTTTCAATATCTTAAAGAGGCAAGAATCTTTTATGGATTTTAATGCCTGGAAGAGAGAATGAAATGAAGAATTTTCACTGAGTGTCCTGATAAATGCTCCCTGCACTTCTCCCTGCAATGCTGGAAGGGATCAGAAAAGGCTATCTGAGCAGAGAGCAGTGCCTCTGAGCAGAGTAAGGCTGTTGTGAACCCGGGTCACAAAGTAAATGCCATTTCTGAAGAGCAGCATTTCCTGCCATAATGTTGCAGTGATAATATGTTCAGAAAAATATTTTTAGGTATTATTTTGAGAATTAATTTTGAACCAGGCCAAATGCAGCAGAGGGAGTGTGTCTACAGGAGGAGTCTTTGTATTTCAGCACAGGGAGCAATGCTGCAGCAAAGGTGAATGATGGCAACTTCAAGGCAGCTTTGAGCAAATTCTTCAGATAACTTGTCTGGTGAGTGCTTCTCCAACATTTGTCTCCCACCAGGTTGGGATATTAATGACTTTAAGCATAAACCAAATTTGTGCTGCCAACTTTGTGACTTGGGTTCCTTTTTTCAGGAAATATGGCAGGCGGAAAGCAATATGCTGCTGTGCTGCCAAGCATGGACACTGTGGGATTCAGCCACCAGAGACTGAGTCTAAAGACTTTGAGTCAGTTTCCTTTTTATCTATTTAATCATCCCCTTGGGTTTTATATCTCAGATATTTTTTCTTCACACCGGGTAGGCATTTATTTGGCATTTAACATATATATTTTATTAGGTTTCTGTTCTTAATTATATCCTTATCACACCTCCCCACTCAATCTATTACATCTTTTTCATTTTAAAGTGCTAATAAATAGCTAGTCTGAAGCCAGCAAGTGGGTATCTCAGTGACAGCATCACATCTGGGCTTCCCTTCCTCTTGGTGTATTCACTGGACAAGTGAAAATACGGTTTGGTTTTCTATTTTCCAGTCAAAATAAGCAGCCTCACCTCTGTGATTTCAACATGCCCTGTGAGAATGATCTCCTCCATCTGCAGTTTCCTTCATCTGTGCAACTTCAGGTGAGGGGCACAAAGGATAAACTGAGCTGCCCTTGCTGTTCCTTTTCAGGGTTGTCTTTCCCTTGTACAGAGGTGAGATCTCAGAGCAGATGATGCTGCTGCCAAAGGACTGTGAGGGGATGGCAAATGCAAAACCATCCCCAGAACTCAAGTCACTTGGAAGACTCATGTGCCTCCACTCCAGACAGTGACACCTGGTGTGCTCCTGTTTATACAGGGGCTTGTGCAGAGTGAGAACACTCTGAGTATCAGTGGGCCCATGGAAACTATCCTGGAGTCAGGTCTTTACTCCCTACAAATGCATTCTCTTTGTGCTGTTTTGTCTTCAGCTGCATGAAAATGTAAATTTATAATTGCTTCAAGGCAGGCTGTAGAACTGTGAAAAATACAGATAAAAGCTGTTTTTTGAAAACCTGCAGACAAATTTGTCACTTGGCCCTGCAGCCTTTCCCACTGGCCACCTGCTTAGGGCAGAGGGTGCAGAATTTCCTCAAAAAGGGGCATCCACAGTGCCAGCAGAATGCAACAGAGAAAGAAGGATAAGTATTTGTCTTGATAAGGACACAACTGCCAGGTGATGGCAACTCACAGGTAAACTAGATGCTGCAGTGGAGGTGCTCCACTCTGCAAAAAAGGCTTGTGTTTGTCAAGCTCCACATGAGAACTCTGAGAAGCGGAATAGAGAGCAAAAGCCTGTGGCTGATCTTGCTGAATGGGACAGATGGAAACCCTTGCCAAAAATAGCTTTGCTTGAAGTAGAACACATGGTAAATTGCATTAATTTTAATAATTGCTTTTTATGCTTTGATAAAAACTGGCAAAGACCTAAAGGATCCTCTACCCAAGATAATTAGCATAGTTCTCCTTGACTGCCCCCCTTTAAAGAGAATGCTGTTTTGAGGCTCCCATGGCTCACAAAATTGAGAAGGATGAGGCTGCCCACTTGTGCCAGGAAAGCAGAGTGCTCAGTAGTATGTGAGACCCACCAAAAAAACAGTTTAGCTGCTGATACATCAAGTAGCTTGAAGCCATTAAAGCAGCCTTGAGTCTGCAGCCTGGCAACATCCAATGTCCCTCTGGCCACAGGGTCTTGCAGAATCACACTCTGAAGGTGAGCAGATCCACAGTCTTTAAAAAACCCCAGCAACCACCTTTTTTCAAAAGGAACGGCAGATTTTAATTTCTTAATTTTTTTTCAGGTGACAGAGGATTTCCTAAGTGCTGTAGGAGAAAGGGAGCAGACACCTCCTTTGCATGCCTGCACTACTGCTTCTTACCCCAATCACTGATCAAGATTTAGGGATGCTTGACTTGAAAAGAAATTCTCATATCAAAGTAATCTCCAGCAATGGTGCTGGATGCAGTGGCAGAAAGCACCAGCAACCCATTTACTCCAGCCCGGCTACAGTTAAACCAAAACACAGAGCTCCAGCTGCTGTCCAGGCCAGTGACACAGAATTGGCTTCTAATTGATGTTGTTAATACAGGGCATCTGCTGTTCAAACAGCTCTGAAATAACCTTTCATTACCTGGTGGATTTTGGACACACCAATGCCTGCATTTCTGTCCAGCTCTCAGGAATACACAATATGTTTCTTACTCAGGTGCTATACATTTTTGTATGAATGAAATGGATTCTCTTTTACAGTTAAAAAGTGTGCTTGTCAGTCCACATCAGAGTCAGTCCAAGATACAGTCACAAACCTGTCAGAGTCAGGTATGCAAGAGTACAATGTCTAGGAGTGGTATTTGTTTCTATTAAATTAAGGAAGCTCACTGGAACTGCAGTTTTGTCCCCAAAAGAGCACTCTAGGACTGCAGCTGAATGGGGTTGATTTTCTTCTTCCTGCCAGGGCCAAGTTCAGGCAAAGAGACAGGATTTGTGCCACATGAGAGCAGCCTGGGCAGCTCTGAGTATGTGATAGAAATGCATAAATACAGAAATCTAAATGTGTCTGCATGCAACTAATGCCCCAAAAGGACACTTGAGATCAACGTTGGTTGCTTGGGAGTGTGATTTAGATGCACTAAGTAGTGATTGCTATAAGTCCTTGGACTTCAGATAAACTGAAAAATCCTTTTAATTCAGGTCTTCTCCAGCCACAGGGATTATAGAAGTGAGCAAACTCGCTCCCGTGCAAGGGGCCTGCTCCGTCATGTGCTGTGTGGTTTGGCTTTCCCCCCCCCAAGCCAGAAGCCAAGCCTGCCAAGGCAGGAGCTCAGCATGGCCAGAGGGATGCCCTCCCAGGTGGGAGGCAGCTGCTGACGGGCAGGTTTGTGCTGCAGTGCTCAGAGCAGGGATGGCACCAGAAGCAAGAGCTTCTGCATGCTGCTGCACCCCAAAATGCCTCCCTGCCTTCCCATGCCCTCCCCCTGCACCCCAAGGATATGGTCCTGGAGCCTGCGTGTGCAGATGGTGCTACTGATGCTATTTGTATCCAGTAATTTTTTAAAGCTCAGTGATTTAGATTGACAAATGTATTCTGATTTCCTAATGTTTTCTTCACATCTTTGCTGTGTTTTTCCATAAGAATTATTCTGTTCAGCAGCTTGGTAAAAAACAATCAACAGCTAGAAGGTATATTCAACTTCAGAATTTTGCAGAGAATTATAATGCCTCTTCTTTTTTCTTTTTTTCTCCCCCTCTGAAAAATGTATTTGTCTCTGTGTTTCCTCCACTGGCACTAACCTGTAGCTCTGTGTTTAACCCCATATTCTGTCACCACTCCTGTTTCTGTTAAGGTGTTTCTGTGAGCTTTGTCTGTTATGATATTTTGCTCCCACTTTTTTCCTGCTGCACTGTTATTTAACAGCCTCTTCACAGAGCACCTAGAAGGCTGATGTTTGTGATGCTGCAAGTGCTCAGTGAGGCTCTCTTCAAACACAGCCCTCAGCTGAGAAACACTGTGAGAGGGGCACAGAACTGGGGACAAGTGGACATACTTGAGCAAGCACTGCAAAAGGGATGAGATATTCTAGAGCTGCTGGGGTGAAACATTTGACTGCATCACAGGCAGCAGATGAGGACAAATTTTTGACTTTTCTGCAAACCTGTGGGTTTTGACTGTAACTGAAGATGAATGTCTCAGTGTGTCAGGAGATGAGAAATCTTAGAAACACCAACAGAATACCAAAAGTGCTGCAAGGAAACAGAGCTGATTCAGTTTCTTGCCTTAGTAATCAAAGAAGTTGCTTTTGATAGCTTGCTCGTGAAAAAGGCTTTGTCATTTTTCTTCCAGAAATTAGCAGCTTTATTTGAACAGCTGTCAGGATGCCAAAACTATGCAGGGAGTGGGGCAACTGTAAAAACTGTATTTTGGGAATGATTAGGGGAGACCAAGCCCCCAGCTTTGTCATGGTTTAATCAGAGCCACCAGCCTGTGCTCATAGGTCCCACAAATACAGAAATCTAGCTAGGAACTGGTGGGATTTTTGAAGACTGCCCAAGAAAGTGCTACTACACCCATACTAGTTGAGTTGAACAGGTTTGAGTGATGGCAGACAAGTCATTCTGCAGTGGATAATTAAAAGGATTACATATTGGTATAGAAGGAGTTTGCATGATGAGCAAGCTTTGCTGTTTGGGAGTTATTTCCAGCATGATGGATACAAAGTTATCTGAGCATGCTAGACAGAAAATTCTCTTTTTAATCCATTATATGAATAGGCTAGATTGTTTTTAGAGAGGGTGCCTAAATTTCTGTTTAGAGGCAAGTTTCTGTACTCTACAGAGGGGCAGATTTTACCAGTGAGATCAGGATGGATGTAGACTTTCTGTTTAGGAGGAAAGATCCAGAGCACTTCTTTGTGCTTAATCCCATTCAAAGATCCTTCACAGTCATCCAGGCCTTGTGGCCAATTCAAAAAGGGAAGAGGGGAGGAAGAAAGACCAAGAGCTGCCTGGAAGAAGGCTCTCTGCTGATAGGGCTTGGCTGCAGAAGGAAAGTCTGTTTGTTACCAATGTAAAAAAGTTATTAGGAATTTCTTCTGGACCTAAGTGCTGACACTCCAGTTCCCAACAGCCATGGGAGAACTAAGATTCTCCATATGCTAAAAATCATAATGCATAATGTGTTTGTCCATTTTCCTCCCAAAATATTTTAGAAAGGCCAAGCTGCAGAGAACTGAACAAATCCAGATCCAAACCTTCCTTGCCTCAAATGTTCTAATCGTGCTGCTCTGATCTCTGCTCCCTGGCTTTTGTGCTACCCTCTGCTCTGAAAATTGACACATTCTCACATTCTTTCTGAACTGCACCCACCCACCACAGCCCAGCTTGTTTATCATGTGCACCCCACTGGTAACCCCAGGAATGCAGTGGCAGGTCACAGCTGAGATTGCTTACAACCTGTTTGCATTTCCTAGAGCCCATCTGCATGCACAGAAGGGGAAGTCGCTTCCCAGGCTGCCTGAAAGGGGCATTGTGACTGATGGAAAGAAGAATATAAAACCCATACCAGAATACCAAATCTCAGATTAAAGCATTTTGTACTACAGAAGCAGTTCAACATACTTTGCCCAGAAGGAAAGTTCAAAAGAAGTCTGCCAGCCTTTTGGAATCATGAGGGACATGCTCTGTGAAATAAGGGCAGAGGATTGCCACTGTCATGCTATTAGACCTTTCCAGACTCCCACATAAGTGCCCTGGCTTTCAGAAATGTGGAAATTCTGCTTTTTGCCACAGACCTTGGATACAGAGGAGTTCATTTAGAGGAGCCCCCAGTGCCCAGCCCTTGCAGAGGCAGCAGCAGGCAGGGCACCCACTGGGGCAGGCTGTCCTTCTGCCCCTGCACAGGGCACCACACTCCCTGTCCTGGAACTGAAAGTTTATTTATCTTCATCATATCTTGCAAGACCCATCAGATGCATCCACCTCCATCCACTCCCTTCAGAAGTTTGAGCCTTTGCCTTGGGTTTACTAAACCCATTATTTTTGGGGTGGTATCACCTGACACCTAAGCCAGGCTGAGGAGCAGTCACTTCTCCAGGTCTCTCAGAAATGTGGTGAGCTCAGCCTTGAAGGCAGATGAGCTTTCTTGCTGGCTGAAACACCAAAATGGAAAACATTGACTGAATGAGACTTACTCTGAACAGAACATGAGCATTTTCAACTCAACCACACAATTTTTTGATCATTGGTGCTATAGGTTACTAACATATCTTCCATCCTTCTGGAACAGCCACTAGACAACTTGTGAGGTGAGCAGGAGAAAGGTAGGAAGCCCTATCAGCTAAAAAAGATAAGGCATGAGGCAGAGCAAATGTGCTTAATTTTCATCAGCAGTTTTGCACCCGAATTAGGCCTGATGGCTGTTACCTGGACAATGGTCTTGTGTGATGCCATCAGTCACTCTTCAACCTAAATTCTGGGTGACCCTTATTAGCAGAATACACTCCTACAGTGGCTGCTGACATCTGCTTCTGTCTCCTGTCATGTCATGTTGTGTTCCAGCAAACTGAGGCCCTGCGAAACCTTGAAGATAGGAGTTGTGATCTCTGTGAAAATGTTTAGAATTTGGGCCTAATTTTATTTTCCTTCCTGGTAGGAAATATCTGCCATGGAACCAGGAGAGCAGGTCTGAGTGAAAAAGGACAATCCTTTTCTTCTTTGATAGGGTCAATAAAGAAAAATGACATTAAACAAAGAGAAGGTAGGAAAACAGTTGATTTGAAATGTGTAATAGATATGTGGTCTTTCTAAAAATCACACAGGAACTGATTATCTCAGTTTACAACTAGTTTAAGACAAATGCAAAAAAAATATGAGGCTGGCCCTAACCATTGCTTTAGAGGGGGATTATTAATATTGTTTAATAGGAAGTGGTGAATTACTAAAAAGCTGACTCCATGTCTGTGTTGCTGCAATGACTCCCAATTACTGTCACTCACTCTTCTAAGGGATTTCTCACTGTTGTGTTCACAAGGGCAGTCTCCTCTTGCTGCTGTCCCCCCACTCACTGCTGCTGTCCTGGGAATGCTGGACAAGACTGGGCCATTGGACAGGCTTAGCACAGGTGGGGATGTTTGAAGAGGGGTTGGCCCCATCTCCTCTCACTGCTATCACCCACAGCATCTATCTCCTCCTTTATTTGCCCTGAGTCCAGTTACAGTTCTGTCCTTTCATTCCCCACACCAGGGGCCCAGTTGAATGTAGGGAAGGAGCCTCAGGAGAGTGGTGGGTGGCACTGAATCCTCCATCATGTGTGCTTGCACTTAATCCTGGCCAGGATTGAATTGTCCATCCCAGGAAAGTCTCTGCATTTGTCAGAGGGAGCAGGCTCTGTAGCAACTCTTCTGGTTTGGGCTGGGCTCCTCTGGTATCTCCTAATCTCCTCCTGTCACAGTTTTTTCCTCCCTTCCCCTGTATTTGGTTTGAGGAACTCCTGCTAACCTGACTGATTTCACTACCATAAAAAAAATTGGCTGGAGACTCATCTAATTATTCACCTTGTTATACTTCTTCCAGTGTCCAAAACCCATGGGAAGTGGGAAAAGGAGAAGTTTAAGACTGAGACCAGCTTTCCCCTGTGATTGTTACAATGCACCTCCCTGAAGACTCGTGCTCACAGGGTGTGAAGACCTTTATGTCCCGTGATACACCAGAAGTGGCTCCTGCCACTGAGTCCTCTGTCCCTCTGAGCCAAGCCCAGGTGCCTGCACCCTGGGGGTGGCAGCAGCCCCACTCGCTGGCTCTGAAGCTCACTTGCCACGGCAGAGGCTTGCCTGCTTGCAGACACAGCCCCATGCCTGGTTCCAGGGCCCCGGCACCCCCTCCTTGTCTGCTGGTGATGGGTGGCAACCTCTTGTGTGCCAGTGAAAAATGCAACTTTATTTTCTGTTTTCATCTGTATCTGATGCATTCTAACTGAAAACGGGAGTCATGCTTTGGAAAGGAAACAAAACTCAGTCTTCTCTTTTCATCTTTTTCCTCAAAAGCCCAGATCCTCATTTTCTGGACACTTTCCTTAGTTTTGGGAAGATCTGGGCATTGATGAGACAGAAGCAGTTTGACTCATCCCTCCCTCGTGGATTCAGACTTTTATCACTAGTCTCTTATTAATGACAACAAAACAGCAAAACCCAAGTGTTTGCCATTACTGGGGGATTGTTTTGCATTTAGCAAGTGGCTTCTCTAGTAAGGACTATTTCTAAGGTCCTGAGGACTTTGGAGCAGCACTTCCCTGCACTGAGAGGAGTTGGGTTCACTGCTGCCCACTGCCTGGTGTGCATTTATTTTTGCAGTATTTGCCTCTTATTTTTCATTTTCCAGAGGGCTTGTGAGCTTCACAAGCACCCAACAAACCCCAGGGTTCTTCTTGCTGCCCTTGCAATCCCTACTCCAAAGCAATCCTTTCTCCCTCTATTTGTCACCCTGAAAAGTCCTTACCACCTGCTAAGCTTTCCCTTCCTCTAGTGCCCTACGTGTTAAAGTGTGTTTATCAACCTGCACCTCCACTCTTGCTTTCCCCAGGGTCCTCTGGTTCCACTTCTGCCTTGAAAGCTCCCAGGTTGTTGTAAAAAAAGGTGGTAGAGCCAGGCTGGGATGTCCAGCGCTGTTTGTTTGCAGCAACACCTCATAGGTATTCAGTCTGCTTTCCTCCTTGCTGATGAGCCTCATCTACAGAGTTTTCCTGCATAAAAAACTGCACATGTCAGAGGGGAAAGACAAATGACGATGGCAATAATGTAGAAGAACATCCTCTGAACATCTGAGAGGGCTGAATCATGAACCACTTTTATCAAGGCGTACAAGAGGCACTTAAATATTAGCTGCTGCTTATAAATAATATTGGTATGTTAAATACACACATTTTTTTCACAGTTTTATAAAGTGAGTGATCTCTTATTCCTTTCAATGGAAATCATAAAGTAAAAATCAATGAGCTTATATCAGCCTTGTATTATGGTCCTTGAAGAGCCAACTGACTCTATAAAAATGACTGTTTTCTAACGAAGATATAATTAATTAGATTGAGTTGGCAAAGTTTAAGTGCCTTGTCATATTTTGACTGCTATGCAGAGCTTATTGATTTTATAGAACACCCTGTAGATAAATGTAATGATTAATTTCATTTGGTTCACAAGAACAGAAAACTTCTATGCAAAACTGGATGTGCTGTTCTGACTGCCTGTGCCTGGCAGGAGCATGGGTTTATCTGTGGAGCTACACCACGTGGCCTGGCCTTCCTTGGTTTTTTATTTACCCCAAAGACATTCCATTTTTCTCCCAAAATCATGGGGTTTGTAATTTCAAGGACTTCAGAGAGAATATTTTTCAATATTTACTACTTGGGTGGTTCTGTTTTCTTTCTAAAATAAGGAATAGTATGTTTTAGTCCATGTTTCCTGGTTTGCAAAGCCTTCAACCACAGGTCCAAAACTCAGGACCAGATCATGAACCCACTTCTTGGTCAGTGCCTGCCTCGGGATGGAGAAGGTGGCTCCAGGCTCCTGGTCCAGAGCCCTTCGTGCCTGGGGGTCCCTCCCTGCTCTGCCCCAGCAGTCCCAGCCCCAGGGCAGCTGGGGGCAGAGCAGGGACAGTGCAGAGGAGAATCACTGCCCTCAAATCCAGCCAGGCCAGGACAGCCAGGCCAGCTGGGGGGTCTGGCTGCCCCCCAAACAGGGCGAACCAGGGCTGTGATCCCACTCGCACACACCACAGCAGGGCACAAAGGGCTTGGTGCGCAGCCCTTGGAGCTGTTTTCCCCGAGGCTCTGGGGTTATTTTTAGCCATAGCTACAGCACTCGGTGCCACATGGCTGCCTCTGAATTATTTGGTTGTTTAATTGGCTGAGCTGGTGTAAAAGCGAAGCGAGGGGAAAGGAAATACCAACAGCCTCCCTGGGGACACCCTGCCAAGCCTGGGGGTGACAGCCGTGCTCACTGCGAACTGTCTCGGCGTGTTTTCGTACCAGCAACACGGGAACGAGAAGGATTTCAGGCCTGAGTTTCAGATGCGCTCTGGCGCTCCCTCCGTCGCCTCTCCGGCTGTATTCTTGCCCCCACTGCTGGCACAGGCGGAAAGTGCATCCCGAGGAGGGCCGGGCATCCTCCCTGGCAGCTCCGAGACGCTGGAAGCCGCACCCCGGGCGCACACGGTATCTGTAAGGTACCGCGAATGAAATCAAAGCTTTGATTTTTGTGTTTGCCCTCAGAGAGGATTAGTATTGAATATCTGATCCACAAGGTGTTTAATGAGTCTCTGGGTATAAACGGGCAGAGCAGAAATCTTTCCAGTAGCCTAAGCTGACCAGAAATGAAACAGGAAAGTATCGTTGTACAGTCTGGATGGAAACTGCTAAAATCATATCCCAGGAACTACTCAGGCACTGCATTCCTCCAAATCAGTGCTCCTTTCCATTCCAAATACAGATATTCGTTTCTGTTTGATTGTGGGAAATCACATGTGCCAGGCATGTTTGAGTAGCTCCCTAAAATAAGATATCTGGATCGATATGATAGCAAAGAAGTGGATGAGGATGCTCAAACCAGGCCGCCAACAATACGGTTTCTAAACCCCACTGCTGAGACACAGCTGGAGGGCAAACAATATCCAGTATTAAGTTAAAATCCACTCTCCTACATAGAGTCTGAGCCACCCACACCCCAGCAGGACCCACAGCCCCTGCAGTGCTGCCCCACTCCGTGTTGCAGGTCGAGCTTCAGAGCAGCTCTTGGGCTCTGCTCCCCTCTGGCTGCTCCTCGCCGAGCTCCTGACCCCACAAGTGGCTCCCTCCTGGCCCCACTAGGACTTCTGTGGCACTTAGCTCCTGGGAGTGCTGCTGACCGAGCTCCGTGTGGCTCCCGTGGTGCTGGCAGGGGCCATCCCCAGGGCAGGAGGTGTCCCTGTTCCTCAGGCTCTGCCTGGCAGTAGATTCCTGTCGCTGGGAACCACACTGCCAGCAGCCCGCAAATCCCATGATGACAAAACAAAGATTAACAAAACGACGAGGAGCACAGCATCGTCCAGGCTCGGCTACAGGACAAGACTGCCCGGGGACCTGCAGGATGCCGCCCTGGGAGAGGGCACCCCATTTAGATGATGACTGAAACATTGGGGGTATTCCGGTGCTTCCAAGGCACCATCTGCAGGCATGGATCACCCCAGCTGCAGGTGCAGCATGTCCCCTTGCCAGCACCCAGCTGGACACAGCCATGCTCCCCAGCACCAGGCCACTTGAAACATTACCTTGAATAAATGGGACATCAGGAAAATTGTGAGTGCACATTCAGCCTGGGGCTCATCACTGCTTGGCTGAGCACCGGCTGTATGCTCAGGGCTGCCAGCGGCACAGGAGCAGGGCAGGGCAGTAGAGAGGCTCTCATCAGCAGCAAGGGAGCCAAGGAGAGAAGTGAGTGCCCTGGAAAAGCCACCTTCCCCTGTGCTCTGCCCCCAGCTGCACCTTGCCGCTAAAGCTGCCTCTGAACACGTCCATCAAGCTGCAGGGGTGACTCCTGTGACTGGTACTCGCGCAATTGCCGTGCTTCTTGATCTAAAAATATGGGTAAAATTTTGCTCTTGAGACACATTGTAAAAATGTCACTTTTCAGGGCTTTCTCACAGCAGGGATACGGTTCCTTGTGAACTGTAACTCAGCTCCTGCTCCGGGGGGGACTGGAGTGGCAGCGCCTGCCTGAGGCACTCACAGGTGAGCTGGAAAGGGAAGCAGGAGCTGAGCTGTGCCAATGACAGCAGCTTTGGCAGCAGCGCTGGATAGAAACCAACCACAGAGATTTATAAATCACGGCTTTCTACAGGCAAATTACTTCCCCTTAGGTAAGAGGAAACAAAGTACCCAGGAGGGGAAGAAAGTCTAAATTTTGGGAGGTTATCATGGTTTCATCGAAGAGCACATGCCAGCCCTGGTGTCAGTGCAAGGTAACCAACACATGGCATGAATCTGAGAGTATAAAAGATGTGTCATTACAAGAAGGAGTAGGAGGAAAATAAAGCAAGTTGACAGCTCACATCCTGTGCCATAATCCTAGAAATTGTTAATATTTACAAAATTAACAACTAATATAACTGATGACAATCTCACTCCTCCTGGTTGTCATGAGGATATTAACAGTTACCACCCGCTACAAACTGGAAATATTCCCCGTCTCTGGAGCTCCTGCTGCTCAGCAAGCGTGGGGATGGCACAGACTTGGCCTCCCAGCTTTCCTACCAGCCCCAAGCCAGGAGCCAGTGCGGAGCACCCAAGCACTGCTGGAGCTGGAAGTGCCTCTGACCTCACTCTACTTCCTGGGAGCAGAGGGTCGAGCAGAATAGGAGGAAGATTTTTCTCTCCCCAGCTCCTCCAGAAGCCCAGGATCCAGCCCCAAGTAGTGATGGTGGGGAGAGCCCAGAGGAGGAGGATGGGGAGCATACAGACAGTGCTGGAGGGAGGAGAGGTGAGGAACATACCAGCTCGGATCATACCTTGGAACAAGCTGCCAGTTCAGGAGAAGCTCCCATACTGCTGCTGTGAATTGCCAGCTGTAAGGATGGAAGCTAATTGATAAACAGGTGCTACTGTCATTTCCTTAACACGAAAGACCTGACTAAAACCAAAATAAAGGTGCTTGAACACCAGGGACTCCATAGGAAACTTATTCCTAGACTATCAATCACTAAAAGGTGAAACTTTAAAATCACAGTTGCTGTTCCTCACATATTTTTTAAGTAAGAAAGAGAGTTAAGAGCAGTGCTCATTTTTTTTAGAACTGAGTTTTTTTATAACTGTTACCAGTCCATCAAAAGGACTGCAGGAGGCAATACAGGGTTGACACCGTTAAGTACAAGAAAATTGTGGATGGTGCCTGGACAAGCACGTTTTCTGGTTTCATTTTGCTCTACCCTTAGCAAGGAACATTAGTTCCCCAGGCCACTCTTTGAACAGCACAGCATGTCAGGTTTATGGTAATTTTAAAAGGTTTCCTCTGTCAGGGTGTATAGTACACAAAAAATTTGCCATACTCTTTCCAGTTCACTGTATGCAAAATCAAAACAGAGAATTACCAGCATAACTGATTTCAAAGAGCTCCCAGGTACAGGAAAACTGCAAAAAAGCAAGTTTTCACAGGAATAATTTTCTCCCCTCGAAGGGGCATGCTGTTGGCTGTATGAGAGGGTGGCCCAAAGAGGCAACCTGAACAAGTGATCCTGAATGGATGGATGGATGGATGGGTGGATGGATGGGTGGATGGATGGATGGATGGATGGATGGATGGATGGATGGATGGATGGATGGATAGATGAGTGGATGGATGGGTGGATGGATGGGTGGATGACAAAGATGCCCTCTTCAATGCAACCTGAGATCAGAATCTCATTTTCAATCAGGCCAGTGAAACAATACTGATCAGTGGAGCAAAGAGCAGCTTTTCCAGAGCTGGCACAGCACAAGTGCTCACCTAGGTGCAGCTACCAAAGACTCACTGGAGGGGGCCTCAGTTTGATGGATCCTCTACAGAAATGACTATGGGGACCATCATGAGCTCCTTAAGTGGTTCACTACACTAAGATACAGCAATTCCTTTCCTTGAGTACAATGGGGAAATAAATGTGACCCAGTAAAATATAACATTGTTTTTAAATATTAAAAAAAGAATGACCTTAGAGAACAGATACATAAAATCATCATACTCACATTAAAACTGTTGTGTAGTTTGCTCTAAGAAGCTGGCACATTTTTAGAAACACTAAAATCTTAGCACATTACATCCCAGATAGTTTGCTTTTCTTTCCCTTGTCTTTTATTCTGCCCTGCACCTCTGAAGAGCATTCCTTTACAACTCATTTTGTTTTCTGTTTGTAAAGCTTTATGCATTTCAGGTTTTCATCATCTTCTGAGATCATTATCTTTTTTGTTCATCTTTCTTTTCAAGAAACTTCTTTTTCCCCCACATCTGCCACCATCTTCGGTATAGTACTTGTCCCTTTAGGATTTCTTTTATCCTTCTCATCTTTATGCCTTTCACTTACTCTTCCCCAGGCCCTTCATCCCTGCTTTTGCTTGTCAAAACTGTGTTTCTTCCTCCTTCATGAGGGAAGAAGTGGGAAGGTTGGGTGGATTTTTTTGCTATGAGCACACAAGAATGTTCCAATCAATACTTTGCAATCCTGCAGAGGAGAGCTTGCATGACTCTTTCAACACTTTCACAATTTGCAACTGCAGTTAATGAAAGTCTGACTAATGCCTGAAAACCATAAGCTTATTTTAAAGCAGTGCTGTAGCTTCCCACCAATAACATCATCAGGCCTTCCCCAACAAGCTCTGAATTTTACATTAGAGACACTCCTCCATGCTTTGAAACACTTGTAGCCCTGCAGCAACTTCTTTTTGCCTAAACCCCACGACACAGTCGTGAGTGAATGATGGACACAAGTCTCAGACACCACCTGAACCTTCAGCTCTGGCTGGATTTCTGTTCAAACCAAAGGAAAGCTGTATTGCCAACCCACTCACAGAAAGCAATATCTGTGTGTACCCAGGGAGATTTTGGAAGACTAGTGAATCCACTTAAGCTGGAAGTGTGTGTATGTAGAATGTCTCCAAGTCTCAAAGCAGGTATCTGGCATCTGTCAGGAGAGCAGTGGTACAGCCCTGAGGAAGTGCCCTCCTCCAGGGCTGGGGTAGCTTTCAGTGCCAGGGAAGGATTCAGAGTCTCTTCACCCTTTCCTGATACATGTGCCCTTGCTATTTATTTCGTTCCAAACCCAATTTGCAATAGTAGTTTGGGGATCTTCTGACATTTCATTGACATTTCTTCAGGACTTTTTGTAGCATGATTATTATTGTCAGTAGGCCCTCTCACGTGTTAATAACTACACCACATTAAATTGTGTGCATTCCAGATGGGGCACAGTTTTTGCTGTGAATTCTTAACATGCATCCAACCTAGCACCTTCAGAGGCCTGTTTCAGTTGGACCTGTTCCCTAGGCAGATAACTTAAGAGGTCTGGAAAATCCTCTGCAGAGCTTGCAACAGATAGAATTGACTGTTCCTGACAAGTCTACCATTTTTACTGTTCTCCATCTGCCTACCAAGACTGCCTCATTCTTCTGAGTACTGAAGACCACTTAAAGTGTGTCTAAAGCTTGATGCCAACTTCCTAGCTCTGCTTGCCAATTCAAAAAAATCTGTTGCAAAATATATGTCAATACATTTATTCCCAGACTAAGGCAACCATATTACCTAAACGATGGGGCAATCCTAAATGCGCTCGAAAGGCTGGTGCTGATAACAGAAACTTCAGATCAGCTTTTTGCAGAAGGCATCACTTCTAGCATGAGATATTTAAAACCTTTTCTTTTCCCACTGAACACAACAGGCCTGTCTCAGCAGTCTGGGCATGCTTCCCAGCTTGTTGTCCGGATGGGATGGCAGCTGACACTCGGCAATGGGTTGCCTGGGTATGAAATTCATTAAATTGGAAATCAAGGGCAGGAAGGTCTTGACACAAGCAATCCAAGTCTCAATATCTGTTCTTGTTCCTTGAATTCCCTTATTGGCTTTTGCTCTCCTAAGAATAAAACTGTTTGGGAAACACTGTCTGTAGATTTTAGGTTTTTCTTCTCCATTGGTAGAATCTGAAACTATTTGAGCTGTTAAACCATTTGAGGCTTCTGAGCTTGGTTGTGGTGCCAGCTTTGTATAGATAAATATAGAACCTGTGGCATTTTCAAAAGCCATTTGGAATAGCTCTTCAATATAAGCACTTTAAGCAGAGATTAAACACATTATTTGGGTTTTCTGCCTAAAGAAAAAAAATCACTTGAAAAATTGGCAGAAGTACCAGTTTCTTCAAATGACAAAGTTCCCTTCCCCAAACTGAGTCTGGCAATTGGCAGCTCTCTACAAAGACAATTTTTTTCCTCTCTCCCCTTCCCTATTCCTTGATATCAAAATAACCTTCAAGGCAAAAAGAGCAGTCCACAGCAACATAAAAAAAGAAAAAGAAACTGATTAAAATGTTTCACTCCTTGAACAGAATGCTTTGCATTTTAACTAACTTGGATCAGATAAAATGCTACCACATTCCTACAGAAGAAATCACCATATTACAGGAAACTGGACAAATACATTCCTCAAGTAATTTCCTATTCAGAAGTCCTACTGAAGAAACTAAACAACAATACAAATGAAGAGCTTTATTAAAATCACCTAGAATATCATATGAAATTTAATATCGTATAATATAAGTGCAAACTCCCCTATTTTAACAGGATGTGACACATGTGAAGAGAGGACTTTAATATACATATAAATAGAAAAGCTAAAATATGTTTGACAGTGATATATTAAATGGCTACATAAATGTGACCATAGTTAGGAAGCATATGTGATTTTGTTTCCCTCTAGCAGTATCTTCTAAGGCATTACACATAATAAATTGCATTTAATTCTAATCCCTGCTTTCTTATACGTAATAAGAAATAAGTAGAAATATTGTGGGCACAGGCAAAAGCAACAGATGTAAAAGAGAGGCAGAAGTCAGGCACTTATTTGTTCTTGGCTGCCAGAGGTTTACGGCTGATCTTCTTTGACTTGTCATTGTTCTTCTTTGGAGGTTCAGGGTTGGCCTGCATGTGTCTGCCATAAAGACTGTAAGGAAAGGAGAAAAAAGATTGTGATACAACCATTAAACACAGACTTTTACTCTGCAGCACATTAAACAATGCATCTAGTTAACAGAAATAAAAAAAAGGTCTCTATTTTGTCTCAACACACTGAATTTTCTATTAGCTCTCAAGCTGCAATCATTGTTTTTTTTGTGACTTTTCAGGGGAGTAACATCAGGGAAGAGCAGGCTTTTGGTGCAGTGAAGGAACAATCAGTTTTGCCTTCAGAAACTAGCAACCTTTATTCTACAGTTATGGGATTAAGGCTCAGAAGGCTGCAAGGATGTGTATTCAAGTAGACAATGACAAAAATTGGGTTGAACTGGAGAGATAGAGTGCCTGCTTAGAGCAAAGTGAGCATCATCCCTAACCAGAAAACCCAGGGGCTTGATAATGTGACAGAGAGCAATGGTGTCACAGCTGCCTTTGCTGCTCACACATGATTGATAGCACTGGGACAGATACCAACACATCAATGCCACATTAGTAAGTACTACTGATTAAATGTTGACAAAGTATCCTGCAATTAAGATGGCTAGCATTCACTGTGAAGCTAAATGGACTACATGGCTGAGAGGATCTTGCTAAATATCACATAGTAATTAATAGATAATTTATGAGTAATCCTGATTAGAATAAATTAAAAACCTACCCAAAATAAACACAGCTCAAACTTAACTTCCCTTATTGGCATAAAGTGCTTTTTGAAGATGCACTTTGTGGGTTTTGGTTGGAGTAATTTTCTTCATAGTAGCTGGTATGGGGCTGTGGTTTGGATTTGCACTGAAAACAATGTTGATAAAACAGGGATATTTTAGTTCTTGCTGAGCAGGGCTTGCACAGAGACAAGGCCTTTTCTGCTCCTCACCCCACCAGTGAGAGGGCTGGGAGTGCACAAGCTGTTGGGAAGAGATGCAGCCAGGACAGATGACCCCAGCTGACCCAAAGCATATCCCAGACCATACCACATCCTGCTCATCATGGAAAGCTGGGAGAAGGAGGAAGGGGGGATGCTTGGAGTGATGATGTTTGTCTTCCCAAGTCACTGATACATAAGATCTTGGAGGTCTTTTCCAACCTTTGTGATTCTGTGACTCTATCTACTGTTCTAATTCTATGTCAGAAAACTAAAAGCTACCACCTGATCTGAGCTTTATGTTGCTGTATCTGGAAGATAGTTCAACCCTGGCATTTCTGAACTGCAGGATGGGATTAGAACTTCTTGTAGGGTGGGATGGAGAGGCAGTGCTTGCTTTCACCTCAGCAGCTGAAGTTTTACATCATGCTGCTAAGCAGGCTGCTGTCAAGGTGTTCTGTAGTCGAACAGCCTTGCTCAAGGAAAATACAACTGTAAACTATGACATTACTTCACCTTACCGAAATTTTATGTGTCCCATCACCTACTGTCAACAAGGGATCAGGTGGCATTTCCTGATGAAAGCAGAGAGCCCTGACCCTCTGCAATAACTACATGCTTCATATTATCTACAACACACATATTTTTCGTTTATTTCTTAAGAGACAGAGCTCCAGCAGCACAAGGCTGTATTTTATCCAAGCACACAGTATGTGTATTAATCAAATATACCTCCTAAATAACTCTCGTTTTGGAAGGTGTTAAGTGAGTTGAGCAAGGGAGTCTATGGAAGGAGATGGTTCAGTATTATGAAAGGCTATCACTGCAGAAGAGCACAGAAGTGGCATTCAAGGAGGCTGTCCCATCAGAAATTGACCCAGGATATAAGAAATCAAGGAACAAGCAGCATCTCGTTCTGAATGATATGTAGTGTAGCATTTGAAACACTGTTAGCAATAATTTTGTAACTCTTAGAAGACAGCACTAGTTAGGTAAACACAAAATTAACCTTCAAATTTTTTTTGGCTTTTTAAAAGTCCCTATTTGGGACTTTAGGCACTGATTAACCGAGAATCAAGTGATCCACTGTATCTGAGCACAAAAATCCTTCGTGGATAGGAACAGAAGTCCCCTATCACTGTCCCATGTTCCACATCCTGCTGCCCCCCAGGCCCTTTGCCCTGGTAGTGCCAAACCAAAAAGGACCGAGACAGCTTAAGTGGCTGTCAAGTGTTACCTATTCTCCCTTTGCTCAAGTTGGTTTAGGCTCCCTCTTTTTGCTTTGGAAACTTTATGTAAGTTTCCCTCTCAGGTGATCCATTCATTCTGCCTCTCATTTCCTCCTTTCTCAGAGCAAATGTTCAAGCATGTGCACTGTCACACCTCAGATTAGTGGATTTCCCCGAAGAAAAAGGGTGTGGTGGGAATTCTACTGACTACACAGATGCTTTCAAAGCGCAGAAAAGTTGAATGCTGACAATTTTGAATGAACCTCAGAGTTCTGATAAAGTCTACTTGGGCAATGCCTTTTGACTATGAAAAGAGGTCCAGAAGCAAATGTGTGCATTAAGCAGTAAAAATACCAATTGACCTGTAGATATTTTTGGGGTTTTTTTTGATATTTGCTCCTTACAATATTCAGTGCTACTGATGCCCCAGCAACTCCCTTTGCCCCATGCAAATACTACATTAGTAGTAACATATGTACATGAGTTGAAGGCATCTACAGCACTTTCACATTCTTTTTATCTGTCTTCATGTCCAACCACTTCTATCATCATGAGCACCAAAGTTTCATCCAGCAAAGTAATTACTGGGTTTGTAATAAGAAAATCGAATATATCTACTTAGGTTTTCCCTGGCAAAATGAGAGGTAGTTTCAAGCCCAACTGAAGATGAGTGCTTTACAATCTTTCATGTATTCTGCTACTCAAAGAGCAAGGATCAGACATATCTAAATTATAAAAGTCTTCACACACAGGGTCTCTCCTGTCTGCATACATCAAATATGAGGAGACATACGGTGTCACAACAATATTTAAATATAATAATGGCTATGATAATGCCTCTGGGACAGAATTTGCCTTCTGTTACACTAGGGAAAAGAGAATTCAAAATTCTCAATGAACTTCTGGTACAACAACAAACACCACTTCTATAGCTCCCAAGGGAAAAAAAGCTGCAGGGAAAAAAAAAGGCAAAATAAAAACACTACTGGTGCCTATATGCACAGAGAAGCAATTATCTGATTTCCACAAGAACTTATAACCCTTCGGTTTTCATAGATGTGAAGTTTCTGTAAAGTCTTTAATAATTTCAGTACTTACTGGAAAGACACAGAAACAGCTGTAGCCAAGCTGTACAAACCAGGTACACGATCTTGTTCTGCACGAACACAGAGCCAGATGTGTTAGGCAGAGACACAGCACACCCTCCTCGGCAGCAGAGGTCAGGTGAAGACATGCACGCAGACAGTTCTGCTGCTCAGCTGATGGATGGTGATGTGCTACAGGATGGCACCTTGACATAGCTGTTTGCATGACTAGACCCTCAGCCAAGGCAGACTGCCTCCATAAACACACAAAAGAATTTTGACGCAGATTGTGGCTATGGTTTCAAGGCAGACTGGTGAGATAAGTGCTGATAACACATTCACGGCAGTGCCTTCCCACTAGATATTTTGAAATGTCACCTGTTCACAGCACTGGTACAGCTCTGAGAAGGAAACTACACACAGCTTGAAGGCCAAAACCTTTGCTGAAGGACACAATCTGGAGTGCAAACAAATATTTGAGATGTTTACAGTAACAGTCAGAAGCTGACTACTATAAGCACAGCTCACAAACTGCAGAACCTCTGTAGACTTAGCAGCTATAATACTGTAGGCAGACTTCTCATTACACTAAAATTAAAGGGGAGATGCAAGACTGAAAGTGCAGACAGACACTCTGAGAAGCTTTCTTTCCTCGTATATATTTTTAAAAGTATCTTTCATGAAAAAAGTATTTCTTTGTATGCAGATGTAAACATAAACAAAATCTTCCTGCACTCTCCACCTGCCCCATTGGAAGTAACAAATGACAGCAGCATGGCTGCTGCAGCAGCAAAACTAACAACATCAAGTCAGAAAGATGCTCATTAAACTTCATCATTCTGTCTACTTTAATGATGCTTTTACTTAATAAAAATTCCCTAAGTACTTGCAAGGATATTAGGCAAGGTCTCTGGTTATGTATCAGGGGTCTAAGCTGTCACTAGCAAGCATGCAGTTCAGGAGAGGCATTCCCAAGAGGAGAGAGTGAATACAGCTTTCTTGTAATAAATTCAGAGAGAATCAATAACCACAGCTTGCCACATTACTTAAGCATTTAGGAAAGTAGGTGATCCTTCTAAATTAAACCACAAATTGCTAAATGTTGCAATTTACAGCATAAGATCAGGCATAGAACCTTGTAACTTGAAAACATATAGTCTTGCTACCAAAATCTCTGAACTTAAAAACTGAACCACAGTTAAAATTCCTAAATTCATAAAGGTCAGAAGGGTCACTTTGAAAAACAAAATTCAGCACAACTATCTCCAATTTTTCTGTCTTGTATAACTAAATGCTCCCTAGCTAAGGGCTACATGCTCCCAGAAATAAGAGAGAACTCGTGTAATCTAGGGAACTAGTGCAAAGTGTTTGATGCATACATTGATTTTTTTGAGCTTAAGCATTTTTAAAGAGGATTTGAAGACTGAGCCATGAAAAACACATTGGTCTCACCTTGTTTGTAACAGACCTACAGGGTGAGTATGCAGTACAAAAAGGACCACACAGTTAAATATGGTCCTGGAGAGACGCTACCTCCAGCTATGTACTGCAATCAGAGAAACAAAGGTGAAACATCCCAGCTCTACTTGATTTTTCAAAAGCTGAAGTTCAGGGTCAGGCAGATATTTACTACTCAAACAAAGCCTCAAAGTGGGTATTCACAATGACCCCAACAGGACAATCCTAAGCCCCAGCTGATGAAGCAGAAGGGGAAGGCCGAATCAGTGGTGGTATCATTACAAACTCAAAGCTGAAAGAAGTGCTTGCATGACTGATACATGCTGGCTATTAGTTACAGTTCACATGCACTTAGAGCAAGGTGCTTTTGCCACATCAGTTTTTGCATAGCTAATTGCTGCTTTGGTGTCCCCTTCTGAGTGACTGGCACTGAACTTTTCTATGTGGGAGCTACTAACATGTCATCCCCTCAAACAACATATTCTCTCTCCCAGGAAAGGGACAGATACTGGAATTTAACTGTAATGTACCAGTGAGAGAAAACAGTGGAGGTTAAAATTACTATGCAAGTATCACATTATGTAGGTAGTTCACCAATAATGTTTTTAGTCTTTGCAATGTAACTCAGATGATCTCGGAGAACAGGAACACTGCATGGGTAAGTGAAACCAGTATCTGTTTTCCTTACACCCGAATGGCAAACTGCAGCTTTAGGATTCTTAATACGGAAAACCAGACACGAGTGATTCCTTTTATTCAGCTCATTTTCTGCCCTTTGTTTTGAAGTGCTCCGAGAGCAGATGGCAGCAATGTCAGCAATGTTCATCATCTCAAGCTCTCGCAAGTTTCTTCAGAACTGCTCAGTTTTGGCCTGTCCCTGTCTGTGCAGCTCTCTCCTGCTCCAGGATGGAGGCAGCACTGCCTGGATGAAGGGGTCAGGTGCTGGCAGTGCCACGTGCTGGGCCATGAACCTGCAGCTCTCAATGTGCTGTGAAACTGCTCCACTATTTTTAGGTCTGTTAACAGTGTGCCTTCCTCTATAGCCCACTGCCACTCTGGGATGCTTCATGCTTTAGACTGCCCCAAATCTACACATGCCAGAGCCCAGCCCTGAGACACTTCCAAGTGTAACAACCTGTGTTACTTTTCTGTTCCTTCCACCTCTCTCAACTATCTTCATAACCCGAAGTTCCTGCAGACTTTGCCTGTCACTATTCTCCCTAATTCCCCCTAAGTCCATTCCACCTTTTAAAGAGACCTTCTCCATCACCAGAAATCCCTAATACCCTCAAATGCTTTTTTTGGGTCTTCACCCCACAGGCACTTGTTAGGGGAACTGATTATCTCTTCCCTCCCATCTTGGATTAGCTCTTTTTTTTTTTAGGTAGTTTCATTTTTTGGAGCCCAAATTAGGTAAGAAGAAGAGGATTCAGCACAGGTGGAGAGCTAAGTATTCAAGCCCATGTTTCCCAGTCAGTGGAGATCTGGCTAATGAAGCCAGTGGAGTAAAGAGCTTTTTGGGTGATCAAGTACAAGCGTCTGCTGTGAGATGCTTAGCTGCACTGCTCTGTTAAAGATTTTCACCAGCTACAGAGGACAGTGGGTAGCTAGCTGACATGCAGACACTCATGTTTAGCTATTTTAAAATGCTAGATGGAGTCCACCCAACCACTCCCTCTATGTTCCCACTCTGCACTCTCACAAGCTGTTAGCTATCTTACATTAGAGACTCTGCTGAGTCACGCAGTCCAAAGTTGACTTACTCAGAATTCCTGCCTAAAAACACTCCAAATCTCAACAAGCAAAAAAAAGTACTCTGCCAAAACTTTCTGGAGCTCACTGTTTCAGCATCTGTGTAGAATGTGCACCCTCCAAAATAAATCCCATGTGTCTCCTAATGGCTACTTCATCATTCAGTTTTGCACAGGGCTCTCTCCTCTAGTCTATCTGCTGCTCTATATACCTGAAGAAAAGAAAGACTCAACCTCTGTGTTTCACATTTCCCACCCTCTATTCCCACAGGTTACTGTCAGAGACAGACCCTGACCAGAGGGACCTATGGCCTCAGCTCAGAGGTCCCAGACCTGATGTATCAGTGAGGGGAGGTTTGACCTGTGGTAACTATGATTTACAAACATTTGCTCTACTATTGGGCAGGCAATAGATGGATAATTTTAATTCTGCTAGACACATTTGCTCTTAAAATGGTTAATTTAATCCTTGCTTCTTTGAACTCACCGTTTTACATGTTTTGGGGAACTATTTTTTTTTCATAAAGGAATTCCAAATAGGTGTTAGGCTTTCTTTAATTAATACACAGTAATAAAAGAAAGCCTTCTTCTTATATTCTCTGAGGCTAGCAGTCTTTTGAAGCAAGTACTTTAAATGTGAGGCTTGTTAGGGAAGCACAGTTGGAAGCTCATAGAAGCCTAGCAAAAAAAAAGATTTTTTAAAAGGAAAATGTAGAGGCTAAGATTTGCAAAGCTGGCTAATGACTTTGCATACCCAACCTGAAAGACCTTACAAGAAGCATGGGTTTTGGCAGACACAATTTTGAAAGCACAAGGAACACTAATATCTAGTTTCTGAAAGATCTATTTTGATACCCAGGGACCCCAGCACTGAAAATCTTCAGCTGTCCTACAAATCCAGAGAGACACACAAGGGGGGCCTCCGTGGAACTGTCACAACGATGGAAAGGACAGGGCATGCTTATGCTTATTTCTTTCAAAACAGAAACAAACAGGAATTAAGATTTCATCTAGAGAATCTATTATGCTGAGAAAACAACCCCCAGCTAGGCCAGTATAAAGAAACAGCAGCTTTAGAGGATAAGGGAGAAAATAATTAGTTTCTGCATGTGGATAGACCTATCAGACTACTTCAATGATGAAGAATTTCTCACCTGGGACTCTGATCTTCAAGCACCTTCAGGAGGCCTGATTGCCTTTCTCATGCTCCATTTTGAATGGAGCAATGAGTTGTTCAGCCAACACGTGCAGACCAGTCCCTGAATCCACCCCAGGCAGGAAAAAATTCCATAGGCCAGAAACTGAAGTCCTTAAGGGTAAGAACTCCCACAGATTGCAGTGGAATATTTTCCTATTTGTTTTCACAGATGAAATAGTGCTTTCCTACTGAGGACCAGAAAAAACAATTTAATGCCAGATACAGGCATCAATTTAAACTCTGAGGGCTGAGGTATCTACTAGAACAAATGGCATCCCATATCTAATTAATCAAAAGCAATCAAGAGCCACAGAAACTGCATGGGCATGCTCAGCTTCTTTGGCAGATGCCAGCACAGGTAGCTGCAGATAAAAACGCACCGCTAAGAAGGAAAAAGACAAGTCAAGTGAGAAAGAAGTGTCTTCTGTTTACTGAAGTGATCTGTATTATCACAACCCTTATCTCCATGTAGGTGTAATTTGGGAGCATGCAATACATAAATCTACAGTTGTTCCATTTCCCCAAACCATGTTGTTGGGACAACATTCAAGGCCACCTGCCTGATCTCAAACTAACCCTGGACAGGCAGCAAACACAGTACAGAAAACATGGACTGGCATGCAGCACAGACATCCTCCTGGAGACAGCTGAGCACAGTGTTCTTCATTCTTATGTTATTTTAATGTTGTTGTCTGCGTGGAGTCCTTTGGGCTTCAGTAAAACAATGCTCACTTTCCTTTCTGAATGCTACACTGCTGCTCAGATAAATGCCCTTACATAATCTTTATTATTGATTTATTACATGCATTTTGCCGTGTACCTAATTAACATTTAAAAAAAGAAAAACAGGGAAAAAATAGCTAAGTGCAAGCTAAGGAACTTTCTCTAAGTTATTATATGTCTGGCAGGTATGTATTTCTTTTCCAGCAACTAGACAAAGTGTACCAATAAAATGTATAGAAGGGACTCTGGGGAAATACTGATACAGAGAGCCTCTTTTTCATTTTTTTCTTTTTTTTTTTTTTTAAGCAAAAATGAAGTGTCTGGATTACTCTGAGCCTGCTCTGCTGCACACTGAGGATGACCAGTTTCACAGGCAGTAGCATGGAGAGCATTCAGGAGACTGCAATGCCCCACACACAGTTTAATCAGCTGCCCTGCTCTGCTGGGCTGGCTCACACATCTCCCAGGGTGTCTGCCTCTGCCATCCCAATGGCTGCAGGGCCAGCTCTTCAACAGCTCCTTAAAATAAACATAAGGTCTGAACAGTGACAAGGGACACAGTGACAAAGGGGAGAACTCAGCCAAACTAACCCCTCTGAATCACCACCTCTGAGACCCGCAAAGGGAAAGGAAGAAGTCTCAGTCCTGTCACACAATCTATTTGTGTGACCCAACACGAGAAACTCTGGAAGGCTGTGTGAGCTCTGCAGACCACTATGTAAAGAAGGCACGGGATTTACTGTGGGATGCTTAGACAGAATTTTGGGATTGAACAAGAGTATTTAAGGATTATACAGGACTTTCAAGTTCTTATGAGGACAGACCAATAGAGTGGAAGTGGGTGACCAAGGATGACAGCAGAGAACAAGTGCAAGGAAACAGAGAGGATGAGGCAGGGAATAAATGAGGTCAACAGTATGCAAGCAGGAGGAGGTCAGAACACTTGACTGGCAGAACTCGGTGCCAAATCACCTTGACTTTGTCCTGCCTAAACCCTGTTTCTAGCTGTTTTCTGTGTCAATGTGCCCTCTGTTCTGGCAGCACGCATACAGGTTCCATAAGCAAAGTTCAAGACAGCTGGCCAATAGCATGGACTGAGTTCCAGATACTGGAGTGACTAAGATCAACCCCCAGAAAGACTGAGGGGATGTAGGCTGATGAGACTGGGTCTGGGGGCCTGATATTTGAAACATCAAAACTGGGAAGGCAGATATGAGAGGGATCCCCCCTGACAGAGAGTTTTCCCTGAGCATTGCAGGGAAAGGTACTGAGGAATGCAGTCTGGCTGCTGTTTGTCTGCTCTGTGTTTAAGTGTCCATCTGTCCTCACATCATGCTAATCTGCCCATGGCTGGCTCATGTGCTCTGAGACTGTGGTCAGCCTCGCTACTTGACAGGACAAGAGAACAGGGATATGGAGCAGTTACTGCCATTAGTGAAGGAATTTACTTGGCTCCTCCAGGACACTGGATTTAGCTGCCCAAAAGGACTACCAGGAAGAAGATGAAGAATAGAGGAAACGCACTTCACTTTATGCCAACACTGCAATGAAAATGTCACTTTTTGACACAAAGGACCACATCTGAAGTGCCACACATCTCAAATATTCTGATTTCACTTGGCCATATGAGTTGGCTTTGTTTAACTCATGATGGATACACTTTGCAAAAAGTTGCTCTTGGACAGAGTTTTTGAACATGCTTTAATAGGTAAATGCAGGTCTTTCCAGCTCCTTTTCAACTACTCCCTGGCCAACATGGGCACAAACATGTTAATTACGTCACTCAGATGGTCACTCAGACATCACATAATAAAATGATACAGAGTATTCACCTAATTTTCCAGCCAGTTTTGAACAAAGCATCACAACCTTAATATTTGGTAAACAATCACCGGGTTTTAATCAAATCTTTGGTGATTTTCCATGGCTTTTACTGTGCCAACAAAGCTGTTCCAGAATCTTTTCAGGAGGGACCTATGCTATGTGGCAGCCAATAATCTTTATGGCAACACTGCAATGAAAATGTCGCTTACTGTAATGAGCAGGGATCATAAGTTAAGCCCCCAGCTACCTTTCCATTATTTTTCATTAGAGTTTTTCTGGCTTTGCTATGCTTCAAAGTACTCAGGGAATTACCCCAAATTAGGCTCACTAGTCAGCTCTTCATTACTCAGACCACACTGAAACTGAGCAATCAGCAAACTGAACCAGCTCCTGAGTAACACAAGACAGTAACATTTGCTTGAATGTTTACCATTTCTTTTTTAGTTTGTCCTCTTTCTTAAAGCTCTGTTCTGTAAAACAAACTTGCCCACAGTTGGAGGCGGTTCTAAAACAACAGGAAAATCACATAGTATTTTTTCATGCCATTAACACCTTGAGCAAAGGGTTGGGCTTCCCTTCATCTACCAGAAACAAACTGTGATATAGTCATGTTTTTTTGACAGCAGTATTTTCCCTAGACTTGTGTTCCATAGTGCTAGATGAAGTGGGTGAGATAAGAAGTCTCACTTACTATGTGAATCTTCACCCTCTGAAGAATCCCTAAACTATGGCAGATTTTTACACTGGCTGCCTTCCCTCTTGCAAAGCAAGAAGCTGACCAACCTGCTGGAAAAGAGCAGTAACGCTGACATCAGTTAAGTTCTGATGTCATCCAATCCACACAACTTCCCAAGTTACTTTCAGTGTATTTCAGGGCCCACAGTGTTAAAAAACATAAAGTCTTTTGAAAGGCTTTCTTCTCCCCCAATGTCTGTCAAGATGAAATGGCAATACAATGTCAGCCTGATTTTGATTTCAACAAAATCAATACAAGTTTTGCTTCTGATTTCATTGGGTACAAGGTTTGGCCTTTGAGGTCAATTATCCATGCAAGCTAAAAGGCAAACTGCAGAGAAGAGTGGCTCACAAACCCCAAACTATGTACAACAACCTATGGACAACATCTAGGCTGGCTATGAACAGTGGAGTGAAAATTATGCTTTCTCATCAAGTGCTAGTAATAGCTAAGGCCAATGAGTCACTCCATGACTTCTTAATGCATGCATTGACCAAAATAGTTTCTCTTGCAAGGAAGGTGGGATTATGCATACTGATCTGGTTTTGCTCAACATCCTTTTGCTGTAGGTAGGCAGCACTTATCCTAAATTGTTGGTACTTACGAATGCTCATGAGTTAAAGAACAAATATGGAACTTCACTGAACAGTAAAGGACAAGAACTGGTTTACTCATCAGATATTTGCAAAAGGCACCCACGGGACCTTTCAAGTGTGATGTAAAATGAACCAGTGATTACACCTTCTTCTGGGCAAGAGGAAAAGGAACAGGCAGTTGAAAACACTTGCACTGAATCAGCCTAAGCGCCACAGCAACAACAACGGCAGAAAGAGTGCAATAACAGGGAGCCAAACACAATGCTGCAGTCTCAGTGGACAAACTGCAGATCACCTACTTTGCATCTTTTTAAAAACATGCTGGAGAACACATTGCAGGGAGGGCAAACATGGTCTCTGGTTCTTTCTGGTTTCTCAACCAACAGGCTATTTACATGTTTTTCAAATACCAGGCTATCACACAAGGTAGCAAACGGACACCTCCTTACTTGTGAAAGTAAGATATTAGATAGGATATTTGGAGAAATTTCTTCACTGGAACGGTGGTCAAGCATTGGAACAGACTGGCAAAGGAAGTTGTGGAATCACCACCTCTGGAAGTATTCAAAATACATGTAGATGTGGTGCTCAGAGGCATGGTTTAGTGGTAGACTAGCACGGCTGTGCTCATGCTTGGCTCAATGATCCCAAAGGTCTTTTTCAACCTTTGTGATTCGTGATTCTAATCCAAGCATTCCCCAAGCTTGTGATATGGAGCAAATGTATGAGAAATGCAGGATTGGGAAAGCAAAGTGACAAAAGATTTGTCAACAGCACTCTGTCACTGAGAATGCACTTCATTAACCTGTCAATTGCAGTGTCTAGGAGACACATTTATTGACAACTTACTGCCGATTGATCCAACATCTATATAAAGCTCTTCTTATGCAACGAGTTAGCTGACTCAGATGATGATGAGATCTATAGAGAATTAATAGCTATACTAAGCCCCAAACTGCTCTAATTTCTAAACAAAATGCAACCAGAAGTGATAAAATCCCACCAACATCTCAGCAGCTAGACCATATTCCCTGCTTACAGCACATCTTGGAATGAGATTCACTTTGATACACTCCATAGCTGGGGTAAAAGTATGGTATGGGTATGAAGTAAAAGTCTTTATGCAAACACTGTTTTTTACTTCTATGGCCATATGCACTTGTGGGATTACTTTTGAAATACAGGGACTCTGCATTTTCTACTCCCTCAATTTTGCATGGAAACACCCAGAGATGTTCAGGGCTGTATGGCAACCAAGTGCTCTGTGTGGCTGCATGCCTCTCTCCAGGACATGGTAATGCTGTGAATGGCTAATTGATCCTGCAGTGGCTTTAACAACTGGCAGTCACTTCACACTGCTGGCAGCATTCCTGTAGTGCACACAATCCCATCCTTTGCCTGCTTTGCTTTGTACTACCTGTTTTATCACTTCATGATAAGACAGCGTCAAAAGACAGCAGGCATAACCTATTCTGGCACCTCCATCTGGCTTTATATATCAGACTTGTGCTGCTCTGGTGGATTAGTTTCAGATCCCTGTTGGCAGATCAAAGGCAGCAATAATAACCACAAATCAATCCCTCTTTAAGGCCTAAAACATCTTCTCCCTCATAGCACGCCTCATTTCTTCACCACTCCAGAGCTGTTATAAATACCAACTTTGCTGAGACACAACAGTTGTATCCAGATACTCAGGCCTTGGAGAATTTGGCACTGCATTTTCACCTGCTTTCTTCTGGTCTCTTATGACAATCAAAATGAGCAGCATCAATAGAGAGATGCTCACGTAGATTTGAGTCCCTAAAAAAGAAAAGCTGCTTGGTGCTAAAGTGAGAGCATATGCAGAAGATGGCTCGTTTCCCTTTGTTTCATCTCAGGTAATGTATTTTCCAGCATTCATGAGAGCTCTATTTCCACTTAAGCATCCAGCTACCTTCAGCTCACTGCTCAGTGCTCTAAGGTGACCAACAGATGTTTTTGGATCCAGAAAAGATGCATCCTCAGTTGAACAACTGCAAAGTGGACAGGTTACTTATTAATGGTGTTTCCAGACAGCTTCCTCCTTGATTAGCACATGCTCTAGAAAACAGTACTCAGAAAAGGGATTCATGAGGTTCAAGATCCACACTGTTACTGCCATAAGAGAGGAAGTTTTTGGAGCCTTTCACCGTGAGTGTGCCTGCATTCTTGAGAATGCTCTTTATTTCCTGATGTTCACCTTCTAGAATTTATCTAAAGGCAGTGGAAGCTAAAAAGACTCAAAGACTAGGCAGCAGCTCTCTGCTTGGCTACATCTTACTAACAAAATGAGACTTTTACTACAGGAGATGTAGCTTTTGTTTGCTTCCTCTCTGCAACACCTTCACAGGGACAAAGCTGCATTTACCATGATGTAGCTAGGCAGTTCCTTGGATCTCAAATCACACAGAGATACTATGCCCAAAAGATTAATAAATCTGTGCCTTGGATTTTACATGGAAACTGCAATTGTGCTGTAAAAGATACACCTGCATAAGAAGTGAAGACATAAACTCTCTCTCTTACCCTTCTTTAAATCTTTCCATCTTGTAACTTACAGCTTGAACTACATCTCTGAAGAGACTCCAACATCAGCTAGATCAGCAACAGTTCAATATTCCTACATTCTACTTAAAATGAAACCCAGATATAAATAGCAAAAATGAGAGCTGCTTAAAGAGCTCCTGAAATTCTTAAGAAAAAATTAATCAAAGATGAACATACACAAATCATCTGGTGCCAACACTGCTTTTGCACAGCTTGCAACAGCCAGAAAGACATAGTATTTCAGGATTACCACATAAGGGGTTGAAAAATATTTTCTCTTAAAATTCTTTTGAATACTAATGCAAAGTACTTTGATCCTGATTGTTTTCAGTATTTGATTAAGTTCCACTGAATTGACTGTTTACTCCTTATAATTTTTTACTATACCCATATAACTAGAACACTGTCTCGACATATGGAAAATGTGGATGGTACATATTGCTCATAGCTGCATATAATTTCAAGAACTGTAACTACTATTTCTAGATAATTTTTAAACTGTGACAAAGATGCATGCTATTGAAGAAAAATGGTGAGCCTATAAAAAGCTGTATGTGTTTGAGTCAATCAAGTAAAGAGAATATAATTTTCTTCTCACAGTATGATTCTTCTACATGTTAGTGGAAGGAGAAAGCCAGAAAGATTAACCAAAGACCAAGAAAAAAAGACCATCCTCTTCTTCCCTCTCCCACTATTGAGCTTAGAAAAATGTCCACAAAAGAAAAAAAATGACACTGGCAGCTTCTAGGACAGTTTAATAAACCTTGGGGAAGGCCTTAGTGTTGAATTTGCCTTCCCAGTAGAACCTAAAGCACTGCTACTAAAGCAATACAATAAAGTTTATGAACTTGTCTTTACTGCTGCATAATTTATCTTTGAGAAATGATACCATGATGAACAACTGCACTCTATGAATCTCTTCGGGCTTCAATGGACCGTAGCCTTTATTACAGCAAGTAAACTGGATACTGAAATATATATAACATATTTTTGGATTAATGAAAAATACTTAATTCTAAAGTTAAATACTACTACACTCAAGTAGTTTTTTATGCTTCATGTCAACTTCTGAACTAAAAGTATTTTTGATATATTTTACACTGAAACTTAAAAGAAACAAATTCCAGAACCACTCATATTTCTTTCTGTTCAAGAAAATTTCCATCTTGTTTTATTAGTTTTCTAACAATAAACAAATATATCCTTTCATTAAAAATGAAATAAAAAACCCCAACCAAAGCAGAAAAAAAGTCACAAATACAAAACCACACTGCAAATTCAAAATAAACATAACTAAATCTCAGTAACCAAAGAAAAAGGTATACAACCTTCACTTCTTTTCCTAGTCTAATGCTCATGGTACAGTTTTCTCAGACCACTTTCAGCACTGTAGTTACCCTGCTCTACAAAATATTTCTGTTTTGGGGTGTGTGCTTTCTGTCAGGTCAGAAAGTTAATGTCTATGCAGCTCTTTGATTACCAGATTAACATGATGAAGGCATGGGAAACCCTAGGCAGAGGAAAAAAGGAAAAGAGAAGAAAACAGATCAATCCATTTTTTAACTCAAAACTCGCCTCACAAGTGAGATGGTGGGAATCAGAAGGTGTAACTGCACAGTGGGATGTGCATGTATGCTGTGGAGAAAACTCCGTTGTCACTCAAAGCCCACAGGCCCATGCAATGCTGACATAGAGTGGTGAGGAATGAGAAGAAAGGGACAGAGACACACAGAATAATGGGCAGCCTGATTTCTTGCCAAAGACTTATAAGACAAGTTGGTAGAACAGCTTTGTAAGGAAACTGATTTAGCCCAGGAAAAAAACGTGTTCTTAAGGACTGCTGACGTATTTGTACAGTAGGGTAATTTTCATCCCTGGCTATTATAGTTGTTGGACAAGTGGCATTTCTCCATGCTTTTGTCTATTACAAGATAATTTCAGAATGCTAGATTATTTGGTAAATGCCAACATTTCATGGAATGTACTAAGCAATAGAAAACAGTATATTCATTTTGGTGAAAGCAAGAAAACGAGAGGGAAAAGATGTTATTTTATGCACAGGATTTGTGACCTCTTGCAGTGGTTAGCATATGCAGCTGTTTCAGCCATCTAGGTCTGTGTGTAATGGCCTATAGACCAAAGAATCACAGAATGGCTGCCACCTTCTTTGCTGAGTTAATGGGTCTGGCAAAGAAGAACCTCCATTTCCTTCTTTTCCCTACAGGACTTGCACTATAGTTTAGGAACGCTTATACTCAGAAAAAAAATTGCCTCAGGGAGAGGAAGAAAGACCAAGCTAGGGGAAAGATGGAAGAGAGGAAGAAAGGGCTAAGAGTTCAAAAGAGGGATAACAGGCACACAAAGCTTCATGTATGGAAAAGCAACTGGTCTTGGCAAAAGAATACAAAGCTGCTATATTGCAGGAAACATGCAAGCAACTCTCATTTCAGTGAAGAAAGGGAGCATGGAAGGAATGAAGGAACAGATGAGTATGCAGACCATGTCATGAAGCCCTTATGGTACAGAAGGCTCTCAACTGACGGAAGGACCATATCCCCCAGATGCTGTTCTCCTTATTCTATGATTTTCAGTACCATTACTTCAAGAACAAGCATAGTCAGCATGAGCACACATTGCAGCAGACTGTTCCCTGTTTAAACATACATGCTGCTTGGCACTTCTTCACATCCATCTCTCAGTCACATTAGCTCCATTTATGAAAAAATAAATGTTGCAAAAGGGAAGTATTAACACAGCCAATGCCAAGGATATTAATTTTAAAAATGCTATTTACTTTGTATCAGAGTAGTCATATATCTTGATCTTGAACAGTTCTTGGTCTTGTCCAGATTCTGATTCCATGCTATGGAGACAAACTCTGTCCTGACTCTCCTTCCTGCACATGATTAATTTACTTGATGTCTTTAGTACTGTACCCACTTGATGGGCTTCATACATTTAGTAGAAGACTGTAATTCGTATGAAAGCAAGAATGAGATTTTTAGTGCAAATCCTGGATAGTGATTTACTGTACAGTCACAATACAGCTAAAATTATCTGCTTGAAGAGAGAAGACACTCGGCTCCATACACAACAGTTGGCCCAAACAGCTCTGGGAGAAATGTGCAGCTCTGTGAAGAGTGGGTGGGTTCCCAGTCTTGAGAGATAAGTGCTAGGTCCAGCCAGCTGCCTACAAGTACACTCAACATCTGTCTTGGAAGATCCAAGAGTTCAGAGACAGGACCCTAGTGAAGACAGCTGTGCAGGTAGCACACCTTCCTAAATCTGTTCCACTAACACAAACCAACCACAATGTCCACATCTTCTCCGAATCAACAGAAAAAACTACAGAGAGCACAAAACTACTGCCAAAGCACACAGAAAAACCTATGCAGCCTCTGGGATGCGTGGGTGGTGATCTCAAGACACTAAGGATTTGGCAATTATATCCACAGCAGTCACTGTTAGAAGTAATCCAAATATCTTCAGGAATGGGAGAGGAACCAGAAGCAATTACCCTGTCAGGAAACGTGTCTATAGATAACTTGGAAATAACGTGCATATGTGAACACAAGTTGAGTTTATTTCCACCACGTCTTCACATGTCCAAGACGTGACTTCAGTCACTCTTAGCAGACGCCAGGTGACCTTGATGCTCTCCTGCTCTGATATCACATAAGTGCCTGTCTCCCCAGCAGGGCTCTTTGGCAGACATCACATGCTAAGTTAGCATTACTAAAGCCCCAGCTGATATTCTCTTCAAAACTTCTCTGTTCCCCCTTTCTTGGTCTCTATGGCAACACCCAGCATCCTGCAAACAGCACGAGCCAGCTCGGGGCTTACTCTGCACTCATTCATCTCAGATGTTTGAAGAATCTCCTCTTTTCCCTGTACAATGTTTCTAAAAACAGAGTTTTACTCCCTGCTGATGTCCCCACATCTCTGACACAGATCCAGTGTTCCGTGTCACAAACCATCACAGCTGCCCCAAATGAGGTCCCATTCCAGACTAGGTAAAAGAACCAAAATCAAACCCAAACATGCTGTCTATCACTGGAGGCAGAGTGTGGACCTTCTCTTGAAAATCCTGGTTCTTGTGACAGCTTTGCCTTTTAAAAACTATCCCTGCTAAGTAAAGGCATTGAAGATCACCTGTAGATAGCCCAAAATAAAAACAGGGACAAAAGAGCAGGACTTTACTTTGACCTAGATTTTTCCCAGGATACATCTTCCTTATCTGCTATTTTATTTAAATGGGCTGTGATTATATGTTATTAATCCTCACTTTACATTCATTCTGTCCTTATGGTAATTCTGGCAGGGGGGAATCAAGAAGATTTCACTTGATTCTGTTCTAATTCTTTTACTATACTCTTAAGACATTATTTCAGTACTGGCAACTTTCAATCTGATATTCTCAGAGCCTTTTTGAACTTTTTTTTTTCTATTTTGGAAATTATTTTTAGGAAGAGGGGGATGCATCTGCAGTGTACTTCTTATTCCTGTCAGAACAATGAAGAACAGGCCAGGAGTTCATAGCATTAAGACAGAACAATCAACACAGAAAATAAAAACATTTTGAAGAAACAACGAACGAAAGAAATTTCCTTGAAGGAATTATATTATTTTTGCAAAATTAGTTTAATAGTACTTCTGTTTATGTATACGGGGGGAAAAAACTACACATGCTACAATGGGAGAACTGTAACTTCTCCCAGCACATGGAAGAAAACATTTTCTTTCAGAAAGAAAAAGTAATTTTCGTTGAGACAGTATATAATTTTCCACACACAAATGCGTTCATCCAAATCCAACCTACATGTCTCCGTACCTTATGTTCAAATTTTCCCTCACTGCATTCAATACATTAAGTGCTACCTAACTCCCACCTCCTGAATTCAGCAAAAAAACCTTTTTTCCTTTAAAAAAAACCCCCTTTGAAATAGAATGTATTCTTGTTGCTATGGCCTGCAACTTAGAAGCTGAAAACAGCCATTAGTTAACAACCTACCTATTATCCTGTAAAGTGTTAACAAGTGTGCAACCCTGCTGTAAAGAAATTGCCTAAAGAAAAGGGCAGGGCACACTCCCTGGTCCACTCTGATCTAGAGAGAAAAAATGAACCAGGGCTTTATCACTCAAAAAGCCTTGCTCTTTTATCCTCCTGCTCTACCTAACCTTTGTTAGCCAGCACATAAAAGGGTGGACCCCAGCATAGCCATGGGGTTCGCATCCCTGCACGGAGTCATGAATCTTGGTCAGTGTCCAAATCCTGGGAGCTCTTCTGGAGCCACCCCACCACCCTAGGGACAGGGAGATGCTTGACATTATGCATCATCACTCTATGTACACTGAAGGCTGCACACTTGTACACACTTGAGCTATCAAGTCAGAGTGTTTGCTAGTTACTGAATTAAAACAGGGATGGGGATGTACTGAAACCTGCACTTTTCTAGATGCAGGAGGAAGAGATGATTTTAAATGGCTCAGAATAATTTTAAAGTCTCTTGATCCTAAAATCATATGACTTCATCGAGTTTAGCAATTTAGTGGTATTAAAGGAAGTGCAGCTGACCCAAAGTAAACATGGTGAACCAAAAACTCAAAGAGGAAAACCAGAGTCCTAAGAAGCGGACAAGGAAGAAAATACAAGTTGGTTGTGCTTTTGACTTTTGTCCATCATGCTTCTCTCCCAACTACTGACTGATGACAGGAAGAGAAGGAAGAAAATATTGTCTTATCCTTTGATTATTTGTGTCCTTGATTTCTGCTTTTACTAACTGCTCAATGTTTCTGCTGTTTCACTTCCTGCTATCTCTTCCCTTTGCCTAAACAGCCGATCCTTCTCATATATCTTCCCTGTTCAAGATTTGGCTCTTCCCATTTCTTTCCTATTTCCAGCTTGTCAGCCTGCATCTTCTTACTGGTCTTCCTCCTGGACCACTTTTATGCTTTCTTCTTTCCTTTCCTTGTTTCTCATCCTTTTATAACTTCTTTTTTTTATATAGGATACTCATCTTTCCATCTGTGCTCCCTTTTTGCCTCTCTGGTGGTTGGATCTGAAGAGGAGTAACTCTGTTTTGAGACACTCAAGTAGGAAAATGGAGGTCCCTTCTTAATATTTTTCACAACAGATGGGCACACACTGCACAGAGGGGATCTGCTAAAATGTGTTTTAAGATTTTTTTCTGGATTTCATATAAACATTCAAAAATACTTTAAAAGTATTTAAAAAGGATTTCCTATGAAACATTTCTTATAAATCTTTATGGGAATTGCAATAAGTTCCATTTTTTTCCTTAAAAAGCAGGCATGAAATAAAAGTTATTACTGACATCTGTCATATTTTAAATTCCTTTATAAAATTTAGTAGTGGCAGCATAAAACAGATGTAGCATAAAACATTGTGAAGCAATCTCCCTAACAGAGCATCTTTTTAGAAAAGCAACTTCATCATTGACAGTCATTTAGTAACACAGGAGGCAGCTTCCCAGGAGATATTTGCTTCTGTTATATTAGAGGCAATTAAACTATAAGGTGATTTATTTCTTTGCAGCCACGTAATTGAACTTTCTAAAGCCATTAATGATACCTTATGAAAGTATCAGCAGATGTGGAACATGATTATCACCAGCAAAACTGTGTTTACAACACATAGGGCCACAAAAATTCTACAAAATGCCATTTATTGGCAAAACATTAATATATTAACGCACGAAGGACAGTGCACTGAGGGTTGAAATGCTGTCACTAAATGTACATCTCTTCAACCTTCCCCCAGCTCTCTCTTTCCTATGATTGACAGTGATTTTCAGAGAGTAGGCATTATCTCCAGGCAAGAAAATCTAAGTACATAAAAGACAGGTTTATATTAGTTCTATTGCAGCACTACTGATTACTAAAGGAAGGTCTAGACAACAAAATTTATCTATTTAAAAACAATGTGTATTTAAGAGTAAAAAAACCCCTATGTATAAAAATAGGAATATCAATACCTCACATATTTTCCCCACCATATTAACTAATGCAGCAAAAAAATCCTTGATATGTCATTTGTTGATTGATGAGCATAGAGAACCGAGACCTGAGCACAGAATTTTATTGTGGAAGACATTTTCATCTGCAGCCAAATCACCAGGGAAACACTTTGTCAAACAACTTCACTCTGCAGGGAGACTTTGTGACAATATTGGCAACTTTAGAATTTGTTCTGGTTTTTCCAAGACCATCTACCTTTCCATGTTGAGAAATATTTACAGCAGCACTGCAATTCATGCACATGACTAGCTTAAAACCTGGGAACAAGTGTTTCACATTTCATTGCAACAATATGTAAAAAATAGAAGCTCACAAGCTCTAGTTTTGAAACAGTATTTTTATCTATATATAAATGACCCAATATATTTTTTGGAAGACATACCAAATCCATGTACTTTCATAATAACTGACATTACATAAAGCATATGCAGAGCTACAAATTGATACTTGTTTTCAAGTGCTCAAGTACCTCTTTTATCTCTCCCCCCCCCCCCTTTTTTTTAAACTGAGCGGGGACTGTGTCTAACACAAGGCTGCTTTTACATCATCAGGTTAGGTAAAATGATAGGATTCCAGTAGAATACCATGGGTTAATATATTCACAGTCCTGCTGCTCCTGAGAAAGGAATATGAGTCCTGTTGATTGGCTTGAAGCTTCTAATTATTTTCTGTGTTGAACTAAATTCCCAGGTTTCACAATTTTTTACTGAGATAGAAGGAAGAGGGACCTACTGTGAAATTTTCTCGGTTGAGAACAGTCATTTGTTCTCTCAATGGATCAGCTGTGCTGTCCACAGCGCGCTAAACCTGACAAATCCAAAAGTAGTCTCAGTCAGGATTTATGTACAAAATTGTATGCACAATTCCTGTGTTCATAGATAAGCATAAAACCCCAAAGAAGTGGCTAAGCAAGAGGGCTAAGACTACCTGGCATGTGATGGAGTAGGGGAATGAGGAGTGCCACTATTTCTCTGCAGTCAAGGCATTCTTTCATCCCAGTAGATGGGCAGCAATGAACTTCCAGCTTCAATTCAAGCTATTGGTAAAACTCCAGTCCCTTGCATTGAACAGGCTGAATTTCTCCTTTGGATTCTACGCTTAAACCCTCTAAGTCTAATTGATAATTCTCTATCTAAAAATGAGGAGTTAAGCTGAATAATTAAATTTTTTATCAGAGAAGTTTTCTTAGGTATACCAATGCCTTTTACCTGAGCAATCTGCCAATGGTGTTGCTCCACCAACTAATTTAAAATATATGAGATCAAGTGTTGGAGTCAGTAAGTATTTGGTTCTAGCTGCCAGTCAGCTGGAAAATAATAAAAAAAATATTTTTATCCAGCACTGGTTTTTATTCAGCACTGAGAATCCATTTTCAGCACTCCTATCACAACAGGATCCACTCAAACCTCTGCTGCTGCCCATCCTCCTTATACTGGCCTTTGGAAACAGAATTATGCTTTAAAAAAACTCACATCATGCCACGTGTATACTAAGCAAAACTAACAAGCTGAAATATGGTCTGAGCAGGTTACCACCGACTTCATTACCTTTTTTTAAGCCATGAACATACTTTAACAGTTATCTCTTATGAACCATTTCTCTATGTCATTTACTCCTATCTAAAATCTCAGACTGAGTCCCACCTCAGACAAATCATCCCCTTTGTTTATAGATAAATTCTGGCAGGGATGAAAGTTGAATGATTTGGCATGAAACTTTAAAATTGCAACTCTTCATACTTGCTGTTTCACTTGTTTGTTTTTTTTCATAAAAACCTCCTGAAACAAACAAATGAAATTTAAAAAAAACCCTACCTCATCACATTCCTGCAGAAGGAGCAGCTTAGTAAAAACAAGTGTGTGGGTCTCTTTTACAGGTTAAATTACTCTGTGAGAAAAGCAAGGCACCTAATACTCTCTGAGACCATCCAACACATCTGTCTCAGTGACAGATGTTCTGTTATTACAAGGGACAAGCCCCTAGCACAGAGTTACTTCTGCAGTGGCTGTCACAGGGACGCCCAGTACCCTGTTCACTTATCCTTGGTGTGAGACATAGAAAAGACTTCTTTGAGCTGGGCACCCTCAATATGATGCTGCTGATCCTTTCCTAGCAGATCACTTTTACGAATTTTTTTCCCCCTACTATACACTGTTATCTTGGTTTGTTGATCTCTGACTACTACAGCCTGCAGTTCAAATGGCACACAAATAAATATAAACCAGACAAAAATGTCGAAGTTCTTATAATCCATAAAGCAGTGAGCACAAGGACAGGTTGACTGAATACCTCACCTCACATCTGGAAGAGGAAAGTGCTTTTCCCTTTCCACCGGAGCGTATGAACACAGCTTGTTACAGGCACTGCTGCGTTAACGTGACAGGTTTACAAGGCCCTGGCTTGCTCAGCAGTAATGATCTTTCAACATCCCTGTCAGATCAATGCACAGCTTTCCTCAGGACCTACTTACTGGAACGCTGCTCAAGAGGAAATGTAACTCTGCAAAACCACGTTCAAACAAGACGGCTCTACCAGGAGCTGCTGTACCGAGAGACGTGGGGATGCCTGCAAAGTCCTTTGATTTGGGATGCTGGAATGACACATCCCTGATCCTTCACTGCACACAGCCTTACCTGTGTTACCTACCATTATTAAAGATTTTAACCTCATGATCTAATTTTGTTTCAAGTCCTTTCCCACCACTGGGCTGCAATTTTTGGCAAATGTCTCACTCCATCTGGTCTTTGTCCCTGGCAAACAGGAGACAGTGCGAGGCAGGTAAGGTATCATCTTGAACATAACTAGACAAACTGCAAATGTAAAGAAAACGTGACATCTCATTACCCTAAAAATATGCTGTTTTTTACTCTCTCCTAAATATAAGTTCAGATACACATAGCTTGATCAAGACCTGCTAAAAAACAGACGCAAAACAAAATGTGCAAGAAACAACAGCTCAGCTATTAGCATTGGGCAATGAACAATTTCTTACAGAGTCTCTACAGCAACCTCCTCTTAGAGACAGAAAGTGTTTGAGTGGAGGGTGCAGCTGAGAAAGGCTTGATCTTTCTTTTTCAGTTTTTTTAAAAAATGCTTCACTATTACAATCTAACCTGGTAAAACTAAATTTGAAATTTTTTTCCAGTTACGCCATTAAGTTTTGATCCTCTTGCTGTGAAGAGCATTGCTATTAGTCCAAAGGGAGTTCAGACAGTAATTATTACTAGTACCTTAGTAACAGACACAGGATGTATAGCTAACAAATGATTTCTCATTTTGAATGTAACTTAACTTTTGGATGGTAGAAAGTTTACCCCACAATTTGGAAGCTGTTTCTCAAGGATCTTATTTTTCTCTACTCAGAATTATAACATGAAAACACCTTCTTCCAAAGTGTCAAACACGAGGCACCAACACTGCATGTGTCTGAGTTTTGAATGCAGCATCACTGAAATGACACTGCCTAAATCAAACCTGCCTTCTCTGAGAGGGAAGGCATTAATACCTGACCAAACCATGCTAACATTGCTCTGGCTCAGGAAGCTGGACCCCAGCATCTCAAAGTGATGTCAGAAGACTTTTACTAGGGACTTAATACCTAACAACAAGCTTTAGGGCACAAGTGCCAGTGTCACCTAAAATGCAACTGTGGAGTTGTAAAACAGCATAGCATTACAGTACCTCAACAGCAATGTATGTCACATTCAGTGCACATAATCTCTTAGTAACAACTCATCCTACTGATTGATCTGTTTTAGAAGAAAGCAAAAAACCAGAATGCTGGATGGCAGAAGCAACCAACATCATGAAAGACTGAACAAAGTCAGCATGGTGTCCTTGCTGGGATCCCATCACTGGGGGCAGTTACATATTTAAGGTCATAATGGAGCAACTGCAGATGCTGCATTTTCAATCGTGCTTCAAAACTATTATTTAATTCCTAATATATTGCTGTCTCCATCCAAAGACCAGAAATAGTATGAAATTAGGATTCAGTACTTATTCATAAGACCGAATTTAAGCAATTCTTCTTTTTGGGATTGAGGTTTGATTCTCCTCTCATTTGCTCTCACACAGAAAAGGAGTAACTGCCGAGGTCAATGTCAGTGCAAGAAAGGGATGAGTCACTCCTTAACTGCAGGTCTGTACCCAAAGGGAAGAAGTGATTTCCCAGCCAAGGCAGAACAGACAACAGAAGCAGAAGAAGCAGAGCTATGAGTTTCAGCTGCTCAGGACTGCTGAGCCGTATGTTGTTGTATCTTTACTGTTATTCGTACTCATTAAAGCCAGCTCCTGTGCTTTCTGGCACGCTGGGTATCAGACTTTCCTCCCAAGAACAGACAAAATCAAGGCAGTAAGTGTGCTGCTGTACATGCCATGGGGCTTGCTAGCTGTAAGCTGGAACAGTATGATGGACCTCTTATGTCAGTGGACAATCTCTCTATTTTACTTTCAGCAGTTAGGAGACTACAAGATATACCTTTTACCCTTTTCTAATATGCCAGGGTAAAAGATCTAGCCTTTGACACCACTGTCAATACTACTCTCAAAATTTCAGTCGGTGGACCAGCTAGTGAGATAAGCAAACAAACTCACAAATGACTCAGAAATGTTACCTTCTTGCAGTCACACTGGGAACACAAACAGTACACAAGGACATCAGCAGAGTAGATTAAAATACATTGAAATGACTGCAAGGAGGTTTACATTTAATTAACAGGATACAAGATTCAGATGGACAGAGCAAAAATAGACAAATGCAATACAACAGTAAAAAGAGACAAATGAAACACAAGCCTGAAGGTCCTTCCTTTACACAGCAGAAAATAACTGAAAAAAAAAGTCATGGATATTTTACAGGTATATGTATTAATAAGGACTTCTATATTCCTTTTACTTACCTGTAGTGGAACGCTTTCTGTTCTGACAATTACAATTTCTTTGACAGAGAAGAATACTCTAACTCCACAAGCTACCAGCGTCAACTGCCTCTCAGGAGGGCACAAACACCAGTGAGTACCACACAGTTTGGGATATTTCAAACTATGAAAACCCCTTTTAAAATCTTGATAACAAGCACCATAGCCCTCACACCTACTGGAAACCAACCAGAGAAGGAGCCAATACATTTGCAAGAAATTTTATCCAGGAATACAAAGCCAGTACAAAGAAACCTGTCAAGCTACCCAGACAGTATTTTTCAGAATCAGAAGAGTGACACAGCAGACAAGTCACACCAAGCAGCACAGCAAACAGCAGCTGAATGGCCAGGACTGCCACAGGTATCTGCAAGTGAAATGGCACATAGGTAACAACTCTTCCCCACACTTGCTCTCACTCATTGCTGGGAATGACTGACTTGTAACTTGATGGGACCTGAAGAAATCCCACCAGCACAGAAGAAACTAGTTTTGTGAAGTTTAAAATCAATTCCAGCTTTAAGGAATGGACGTAATGGTGCAACTTGGATAATACAACGAAAAATGGAGAACTCAGATTTACCAGTCTCTATTCAGGAAGAATCAGCAACTTTGCAAGACACAGATCAAATGAGCTCTGACCTCACTGGACATGTGTGATCTTGAATATTAGATCCATCACTAATACATAGTGATGCCATTAGGCAACTTTCTTAAATTAGTCATACACGCCCAGAATATAGGAACTCAGCAACTCTAAGTCAGAAAAAAGTGAGACAGAGAAGGCAACACTGGGCCAGAGGATTTGGCATTGGAAAGACTCCTCTGAGACTGGATTTATGGAATATGCAAAGTATGTTGTAGTGCAAATACATGTACCATTTAAGTGGCCTGTGAGTACCTAAGAGTTTGGAGAGATGTTCTCCTCTGCATTGCATCTGCCCACTGAACTGCTGAACTTTAAAATAACACCTCCCTCTGCCTGCTGAGCCAGCTCCCTCTGCAAAACACCCCAGTAACTTCACTAAGCATGCCCTCTCTCCTCTGGGTGTCCGTAACATTCCTTGGAATTGACTTGGGGAATTTCTGCCTGATGCTTTTCATCACTTAAAGCTCTCACCCCCTTTAATTTGGCAAATCTAACCCATTATGCGACAGGACTCCAAAGGTTTAAAAACTAATAAATTAATAAACTATCTGGATCATGACTTTGCTGCTTGAAAATAAGGATTTTTTCTTCCATGAGAATTACTTTACTTCTTTGCTTGGCTTCTACCTGCATGCAGTAACCATCAGGAATATTTGCTGGGAAAACTAGCAACTGTGTCTCAAAAATGCACCGAAATGATTGACTCCTGCAAAGAGGATTTTCTAAAAGCTAGTTATTTAGGCCATGTGCAGCCTCCATGAACAATCTTCTCTGGCAGGAAATGCAGGAATTTTTCTCTATCAGATTCTCATCTGTTTCTCAGAAATTCCCCAATCAGTACTTAAGAACAAGGTAATTTTTTAATCAAAAGCCTATTCGGTGAGCTGTCTGCCCCCAGGTCCATCTCATTCATCTCTCTGGACATGGGTTTCAGTTTTCTTCTCCAAAGAGGTTAACAGATTGCTGTAATTAGATGGCCCCAAGAAAAGTGCTTTAAGCACCAGAGCAGCTGGAAACAGAATCCAGCCCATGCTCTGGGCAATGAAAGAGTTCCCCCTTATTAAATATTGCTAACAATGTGTTTTAAGTACTTCAGGAAAAAGCATGATCTAAGAGTTAATTTATTTGTATACTGCTATGAAAAGGTTTGTCTTGGCAGGCAGTTAAAACTGTCCATATCCCACTAGTAATAAGCAATAGAAAAATATTACTCTGACTTGTGGTTGCATCTTTTAAACACCTGTAAGCTGGTAAAATCCTGTAATGAACTTCTTTCCCCTACTGCCTGACTACAGTTGCCCTACTGTAGCAACCACTACTGCCACAGAAGCACAGTTCCTCATGTCTTCTGCTTTATTTGCAAACATATATTCTCAATTATTTTCTAAAATTATTTGCTGAAAATGCACAAATCAGAAAAGATGGCTTGTCTGACCTCTAACCTTGTGAAATCTGTACCTTATTTGTCATCATTAAAAAAGCACACTTGGTTCTGCATTCTTCCAGTGTTTTCATATACAGTGCTTTTTTAGGAGAATTTAGCAAGGTTAAAAGGTAATTCACCATAATTACAAAAAGCAGAAAACCAAAACAATCTTCAACTAATAATGCACAGAGAGTTAAAACAGATGTCTGAACAACACGCAAAGCTATGTGAAGCATCACCTAAAAAAAGCAGGCCTAAAACTTATATAGTCACAAAATCCACCACAATTAAGACTTCTTGAAGTTTCAATCTGAATATACCTCATGCCTTTTTAATTCTCAAGAGTTGATATATCCACATAAAATCAGAGAATATTTATTGAGAGTTAGGATAACACTGAATAACCAAACAACAGTAAGCATGTGTGCAGTCCTCTGTGAAAAAGAAACTCCATGAAAACCCCTGTCTACCAAATCAGATTAGACTTTTCAGCATTACAAGATAAGCAGAAGTTTTCCTTAACATTTCATTTTAACAAAACTGAATATATAAACTCTGCATTAACAAAAACTAAATTGTTATCTGTTGATACCACTCATAGATAAAAGCAGTCCCTGGGATGGCTCAGCACCACGTAACAGCAACCTCCAGTATGTGGTGTATAGGGAATACGTCCCACAGTACCCAAAACACTGAATCAAAGATGATACATCTGGACAATACCAGTTAAATCCATAAATATGGTGACTCACTGGAAAGATAATAAGATATAATCTCTTATTGAATCAGAATGTGCAATGATGGATACTCTGAAGAATGATGGATACGCTTCAGTCAGAGGGAGAATTTCTGCCAGACACAGGGTTATCAGAAGCAGATCTGAAAAAAATATTTACAGCCTTTGGATGAAACACAAATATTATATCAAAAGCATTTGCTGTATCACTTAACCCAGTCAAAGATATAAACTCACTTTTAAAAGCAGGTCTTCCAGAAAAATTCAGTTATCCAAAATACGCTTCTTCTATTTCCAGATGCCAGAATTTTGAAGCAATGTATTAATCAAAATAGCTTCTAAGAAGTAGGTTGTTTCTTTCTCCTTTTTGTTTTTAGGGTTGGGAGAAAGTAGCGAGGTGAAAAGGACAACAGACTCATTCATTAAATTACACACACATACAAATTCTTTTGCACACAGACTGTCAAGAAAGTAAAAAAAAGATCACCATCGCCCAAGTGTGAATAATAAAATGCAAGTTATATTGAGAGTTCCTGTTTCAAAGGCACTGGGATTACCTGTCACATCAGAGCACTGCTCTGCGGGTCTGAGGGACAGCTTTGAAAGGCATTTGTCACTGAACCAATTCACCAAAGCTACTGAACCAATGAGCACAGGAAAACCATTTCAACTGGCAATGCCTAGGAAACAGCTAGACTGAAAGGAAGAAACAACTGCTCAAAATTTGAAGTGTGTAGAGATGTGGGGACAGAAGACAGCAAGAAGAGCTTTCTTAAAAATATCTGAGCAATCAGCTTGGACTGCTATATGAAACACAAAGGGAGAGTTCTCTGGGAGCAGATGCACCAGAGAAGCATTTGTTCCACATTAGGCCTTGCTCCCAGGGACATTCCTGATATTATTTACATGCCCAGGAGCTCTTGCAATGCACCAAAGGAAGGGTGCTTACCTGCGAAAAATGACTTGATGACAAATGTTATTTCTGCAAAACACATTCTCCTTAAAAGTACTGTCCTTAAATCATACTACAGATCTAATATATTTACCAAGAACTCTGCTTCCTGTGATTTCCCAAAGCCTTGCTTTATGATTACTTCTCAATGTTTTTCATCAGGTTCTAAAACAGCCTGCTGGCTTCCAACATAAAAACTAAACAGATCTTCCAAAGTATCAAAAAATATAACCAACAGATGAGACCACTTTATCTGACTTTTAAAACTACTGTTGTTGGGTGTTACAAATCTAGGACACATAAATAAGAACTGGGACCACTGGATGTTATTAAAAGAAAACTATTTCATATCATTATATGGTTGCTTTGAAGCTTCTATAACTCTGTCAAAAGGTATGTGAGATATTTCACAGGTACAAGAAAAATATTTTTTAAGTTCTATGTACTTCAAAACTTGCCTAAACCATATGCATGCTGACCATATGTGAAAATGAGATGGACAAAGATCCCCTACATTATCTAAGGTGTGGACTGCAGTTTCACAAATGGCAAGACTTGACAAACAAGTCACCATCCGTATGCTGGGCTGTGACATTACAGCTGAGGAGCTGCTCCCACAGGAGCTGTCTGCACTTGTCCTGCAGCCACCAGTAAACGGCATGTGGCTCCACTGGAGGGGTACAGCACTCTGGCTCAGGACATGAAGGTGAGCTCTGCTACATCTCAGGGTCTCAGCTGGTACTCTGGAAGGTGATGTGACCCTGTGACCATCCATGTCACCCTTGCTCTGAGCCTCAGCACTGAAGAAAGGGCAGGGAACCTTGTAACAGCAGAGGTCTTAAAAATAGCTTCCAGCCCCAAAAGCTGAGTTGACCCAGAATTAATTCTCAGCCAGTGCAGCAGTGACTCTGTGTAGACCATGGGTAAGCAACCTTGCCCAAGTGGCATGCCAGACTGTGTGTATCCAAATCACAGAAACCCAACAGGTACCAGAAGACACTCCTTCTCAGAGGAAAACAGGGCTCCTTTTTATCTGTCCTCTGCAGAGAAAACTATTCCTCCAGCTCTTCCAAGATGGCAGCTTGGTGGGGAGCAGGTACCAGAGATGCTACTTTTCTGGGACACCTCTCAACACAGTACAACACCTCGGCTGCTCTTCTGCTAAATGCACTCAAAGTATGTGACCCTCTGCAATTCACTGCTACACTACCCACGCCAAACAAATACTGACGTAACAGGAGGTTCCCACCCAAGTCTCAATGCATCTCTCTTTGCTATGTGTCACTCTGCCCTCCTCTCAACCACAGGTGACTTCTGCATAGCCTTCTCTGAACTCCCATGCTTGTATCACTGAGTAAGTTTTTTTGCTCACAGAGGTTTAGGTGGATCCATCTCCAATAACCTGACTTATGCATTTACCCCTGAACATGAGTACTCTGGCTGCGTCCAAGGAATGTCCAGGAGATAGAAATACAGCTCCATCCAAAGGCAAAAGTTGCCATCTGGAGGGTGATGGTGTAGCCAGATGTAGTGCCTGGGTTTGGTGATGGCCTATGTTACAGACAACTACTGCTACAACAGAGCGGATTTCTGTCTGGTCCATGCAGCCCAATTTCTCTTCTGTGGGAACAGTGGTGAAGGGAATATGAAAAGGAGTGATCTTGCCCTCAGACAGCAGCAGAATGAGGCTGGAAACGAATGACGTGCTAAAACCCAAACCATCTCTCTTCTTCCTTCTGTCCCAGATTATCTTTCTAAACTCCTAGATTATGAGAAATATTTGATAAAGTTCCTTCTTCCGCTGTATCATATCACCAACTATTTAACAGCACTCAAACACACCATGGCTGATCATTTCCTTCACAGGGTAGAGAGTTCAGGTCTATTTCTGCAGATCTGTAATTTCTGTTGTATGAATTTTTCCAATAGTAATTACTTTAAGTAATTTAAGTGCCTTCCCTTCTTAACTGGGTAATGCCACTGAAAATCTGTTAGCTCTGAATTTGCAACTCCTCAGATACTTTTGCTGTACATCTAATCTAAAATAATAAATTTTCTTTTGTCACCAAATAGACTATTTTTTCACATTTTTTTCAATATGATTCCAGGGTGAAGAGATTTTGTTACCGTTTTTCAGATGTGGAGTACAAAAGTCACTTTTAGATACAAGTATACATAATCTATACATAAACTAATAAATATTTTGAAAGTTACAGAATAAGAAAAATTGTTTTCAGGCTTCAATTGCACAATGACAAAACCATTATTTTTATCATGACTGTGCTCCTATTTACAATTTCTGCTCAACAAAATCTGAAAGAAAAAAGAGAGAATTAAGAAATATTTTGCCTTTATCTAAATTACTCAAGTCCTATGTGTCACATTCTCCCTGCTGGGCCCATCTAGGTTGTGTTGGCCTTTCATTTAAGAACAGACTCAAGTCTTTGCTGTGAAACAAACAAACAAAAAGTATTTCCCAGATCAATAATTTTATCCCTCTCTAGGTAAGTCTCCCCCCTCCACCTTTACATTCCTGTATTACTCTTGAAAGACACTGACAGCAGACTGAAGGCACTGTCAGACAAAAATTACTTCTGCAGTGGACAGGAATTCAATCTTGTAACACTTCTTTTTGATCAGATAAAATTTTTGTAGACCCTCTCCTAAAATGGAAAGTATTTTTTAAATCACATTCATCCTCTGGCAAAATGAGCCTCACAATTTCAAAGAAGGATTGCAAACAAGATAGTTTATTGCAGAGGAAAATGTTAGCTACTGGCTTTTGGACTGGCAGAAAAGAAGAACACAATTAAAACATCCACCTTTGAACAAAGACTACAGGAGACAGGTATTCGTCAGAATATCTCCTAAGACTAAAACCATAATTACCTGGTTTGATGTCTCACAAATGAGAGAAAAGTGAATCTGAAGGAGAAATTTTTTTAGACGGAAAACAGTGTTTCAGGCTAGATATAACACACTTATGATGGCAGAACGGAACTAGTCCCATTGCAAGCAAAGCACTTCAGTTAAGGACAAGTAAAAATCCAGCTAGAGCTGTGCCAAAATATTCCTGGTCTGTAACAAGTAATCCACCACGATACAATACATTTGAACCTCACAGTTTGTACTGTTGCTCTAAGCATTCATTACTCACTCATGAATAAAATCACTAAAGTTGATGTATTAGCTGTTTTTTTTTTTCCTCAAGGACAGAAAAATACTACTGAACAATAAAGAAAACCTTAAATAAAAGAAAAATTCAGGAGAATTATCAAAAGCGCATTTCCCTTACCAACACTGAAAAATAAGAGCAAAAAACCACGACAGTGTATATAAACTTTTAATTTCATTTTTTCATACATGCCTGTTTTACCAAGCACACTTCCAGATTAAAAAAATAAATGCCACTGGAAGAAGTTTACATTTGAATTATCTTTTCACTTTAAAACATTGTGACATGACAGTCAAGTTTCACAAGCTGATAAAACACCTCTGTTATTGAGTGGAACTACTCTTCAGAGCATTTCTACAACTTCATCTTTGTGTCCAACAATGCACCCAATGTGGAGTCTGACAAACAATATCTATTTGGCTATCTCTTACTGTTTAAAGGGTTTAATAGTATTTTGTGTAGCTAAGTACACTGCATATCAATTCTTTGTCATTTATTTTGGTGGTGATGTATGCAGAGTTTAGTGTTAGCCATAGCAAATGCAAATGTAGGAAAACTACAATTGCTTATTCTTGAAACCTGCATTTTACACCTTTTGAGCATAAGCAGATAAATTTTCAGTGTCACTATTGCTGAGATTTCCTGCTATTTTTATTTTCTACTGACAGAATACTCAAAGCTGACAAATGTTGTAGAACAGACATAGATATTAAAAGCTTCAATTTATAGCGAATAGTGACAGTTTGCTTTTGCTGCCCATAAACCAAAAATCTAAGACGTGTAAATAGAGGAAAAGTGGCAACAAAACAGATAGATTTTTAAATAATTGTGCAAGTAATAATGATACAAAGTAACATATCTGCTTTCATTGAGCATATACAACATCATCAGGTTTATGGGTCTTGAAACAGCCCTTTTAAATTTGGCTTATATAAAAAAAATATCATGTACCTTACGCGTAAGTGAACAAGAAGACCAAAAAGATAAATGCAGAGTATATCTAAGCACATCTTTGTGAACTGCTGGGCTTTGCTGTGAATATTGCTGCTCTTCTTCACTGAAATTGTGCTTACATTTGATGAAGTGGTGTCTGTCACCTCTCCAGCTTCAGTCCCTAAAATGGTTATTTCTCCTGCCTCACTCCCCTCTCTTCTGCCACCATAAAACATGGATAACAATTACTACTGAAGCTTTTCAACACCCAAAAAGTTTATATCTATCTTTCAATTACCATAGCAAATACTTTATTTCAGCACACAGGTCTCTCAATCTGATTAATTTAAAGATCTTTTATACAACAGTGAGGTAGTTGTCTGAGATGCTGAGGATCCATACATTCCTGGTATTAAACACTGGCTGCATGTCCTGTAAATTAATAATATTAAAAGGGAGAGTATGAAGGATAAGGAAGGAAATTATAGCTGCCACTTCATGATAAAGACTGTGTTGCAGACAGCTGAAATACTTGGTATTTATGGTATCTGGCATCACTGTACTTCCCAGTTCCCACACTCTGCCTACCCTCTGCACCTGTAGGAAGGCTGAGGTAGCTGGAATATGCTGGACCCTCACCTCACAAAGGATCTAAACAGGTCTGTGGATGGGCAGCTTCCCCAGCCTGATGCAGCTTAAGGTGCTTGACCTTCTCCCACCAGCAAAGAATACTGGCACAAGAAAATGTGATTTAGTGAGTGGCAGAAATTAAATATAAAATAATCTTCCCCTGAAACCATAAATGAACATGTAGAGTAACTGTTCTGTGACTGCAGTGTCCTATGCTCCTGAACTGCCTACTATGCACAGTCAAACAAGTCTGACAGCACATTTAACTCCTTAAGAGATTTCTGCTTATTTTTTACTCCTATTTCACTGAGCACTTTTTTCCCCACATATTCTACTCTAACTAACAGAAGACCTGCCTGTGCTTGAACACCTGCATTAGGTAAGTCTGCACTCTGCACAGTTGACACTAAGTATTGTATTTCAGTGTGAAAACTCCCATCACAACCAAAGCACAGCACACACTACTTTGCTCTCCAGTAAGTCAGGAATTTCTAGTAAGACTAATTGTCTTTAACTTCTTTGTTAACTACTTTTGTTATAATATGCACAGTAATTGCATATTATGCAATTGTTGCATACAAGAGCAACAATGCTAAAGTAATATGCTTGACGCACCAATTTGGGTTTCTTTTCTTTTCCTAGTGATCATCTCAGGGAAAAGTAATGCTGAATACCAAAATACTGAAACTCTATTTTAACCTTTCACACTGAAATTTCCAAAGATGATTAAAGAAGGCAATTTTTCAGGCTTCACTGCTGCTTCCAGAAAGTCCCTAAAGGAAAAATCTTTTGAAAGCCAAACTTGACGAGAGCAGAAAAAAAACTCATAAGGTAGGCAAGGTATGCTGTGGCACATTTCTCTATTGCAAACTGCTATTTTTGCTTACTAAGAAAATTGGGAGTTTTATGCTCACATTCTTTCCTGATAAAGTTGTGCTTTCAGCTACATGAGGATATTTTAAAATCTCTTAACTTATATTTTTTAACTTTATTATTTTTAACTTAACTTTTAATTTACTTTTAAAGTAAACAAATTTCTTTCCCTTCTCCGCTCATCTATGTTAAAGACTCGTCAGAGCTGGGACAGAAGATTATTAAAGAAAATTAGAAAATATACTCGTAGTGTCTTATATGTAGTTCACACCCCCCTCTGGCAAAACATATGCTACGAAGTGACAGGATGTGTGAAATAAGAGGACTACAAATCCATGACAAAGGCTAAGACAATGGAGGTTACTGCCTTCCAAGGAACTCTGCTGAGAAAGCTGAAAGCAAACTGAACCTGCAAGCCAGATTTCATGCTTCCTTTAGGAACAGTTAAAGATTTCCAGTGATGAAAGAAGTCCATTTGAGAATCTGAATATTTTTATTCTTATTCCCACTCAAGATCACACTTTTCCCTTCTTCAAAGATTTGCCTGAAAATATTTCAACATACTTTTTCAGGGAAGACCCTTCATCCATCTTTCCTTATAAGTGAACTTTTTTAACCTTTGATTTTGCTTGTTCCCCTGCTCTGGACTTTCTCATCTTTTTGCAGCTGGATATATACCCTAAAATAGGGCTGAGTTCACTAGGTACATTACTTCTTCCATGCCACAAAAGGCACCTCCGCTTGGTGACATATGCTGACCCTCTGTGACTCCAGAGCTTATTCTGCAGATCCAATGCTTAGCAGTAACTCCTTACCATGTATTCCTTCAGTCAGTGTTTTACACTCAGCTCTGCTGAACTGCAGGCTATTCTTTTCAGGACACAGTACTATTTATATTTGAAACGCTTATTTGTTTTCCAAAATCATCGAGGGTGATTTTTTTATCTGTAACTGTGTCTCCTGTTCTGTTATCTTCTCTTCAACTCTGCTAACCACTTTATCATGCTGTCATGCCTACAGAAAAAAATATTTATCAAATATATAAGTTCCTAATTTTCCAGAGGAAACCGTTCTATACAAATTAACTGTATGACTAAACAGTCATTAGGTAAGCAATAGAGCAAGTAGAAGAAAAAGAAAAGCAATGTCTGATATAAATACTGATATATTTTGTCTCTGTTATTCATGGTCTCTTATAGCTTTTAATTTTTTCCCTTTATTCTTAGCTAGCAACTGCTTATATTGCATTGTCAGGAACAAGCAGTAGAAGGGAATGTGCTTTAACCTTTTGTGCAGTAGAGCAGAAACTTCTCCCAAACAAGCAAGAGTGTGGGAAAGACAATCAGACCTGGACTACAAAATGAAGTTAAAAACAGCATCCAGGAAATCTCTGCTTCAGAGACCTACTGAAACATCTGATTCTTCCTACTGCACTACTGACTATTCTAGGAAATTAACCACTGCCTTTGGCTCAAGAAAAAGGCTGAAAACTTGAAAATATCTTTAAACATTCACGGTCATTCTGAAGAGTTATTTTCCAGTGAAGATACCTGCACTCTGATCCAGTAAAGGGCAAAAATTAACACCCAGCAGGAGTAGATGTAGGCAGATGTAGGAATCTATAGCTATTCAATGAATTATACAACACCTCTATGGGCCTCGTACAGCAAGCACAGCAATGACAAAGAGGGAGTCAAAGAGGGGATATAAAGATAAATAAATATAAATATAACATAGATTGGATATTGTGAGTAAGGTCTTGGGTGAATTAAGTTTTCTTGAAAAGTTTTGAAAATTCTTCCACCAGAAACTGAATAAATTTTTGAGCAATCAGGATTTGAATCCTGATGCTGTTCCCTTCACAATACTCTGAAGATCTTGCCATTCTCCACTCTTCATACAGCAGAGCATAATTTCTCTCTGCCTGTCACTCCTGTCCAGAAGTTATCAAAAAGAATTCACCCTTCCACATTGCCTTGCCCTCAGATTTTAATTTTTCATTTCTCTTTAGTTGGTTCTGCCCAACTTCAACCTGATATGAAAGGACAATTTCTTTTCTTCCCCTATCAATCCCATTTCCTCTGCTCTACCAAGGATGCCATCCCATCTCCCTGTTTCCCACATTGTCCTGGTTACAGCTGGCACAGTCAGCTTTCTTCTTAGTAAGTGGTACTGCATTTAACACACGATTAACGTTGGAAACAAACTTATGTTTTGGTTGTTTTTCAGTAGTGCTTACACAAGTCAAGGACTTTTCAGTGTCTCATGCTCTGAAAGTGAGAAGCTGAACAAAAAGCTGGAAGGGAGCACAGCTGGGACAGCTGACCAAGCTGGCCAAAGGGATATTCCACACCATAGAACATCATGCCCCCAGACAGGGGGAGTCATCTGAGAGACTTGTGACTGCTCAGGGATGGGCTGAGCATTGGTCAGTGGGTGGTGAGCAATTGTACTGTGCATCACTTGCTTCTCTTGGGGTTTTACTCCTGTCTTTCTCATTGTAATTATTATTATTGCTATAATAATTATTATTACAATAATTTACTTTGTTTCAATTATTAAACTGTCCTTATCTCACCCCACGAATGTTTACATTTCTCCCAATCCTCTTTGCAATCCCACCTGGGGGTGGGAAGTGGGGAATGAGTGAGTGGCTGCAAAATTGCCAGCTAGGAATAAACCATGACACAAATAGAAAACTGATGTCCTTTCACCAACCCATGTATGAACAAATCTCTTCTGACATACTATGGCAAGAATTATCTCATTAGAACTCAACATTTTCAATAAGGCCCCATTTATATTGTGAAGCATCTAAACACTTATCAAAAAAAATAACAATGAAATTATAAAGCACTTTGGAGATGTTTATTCCCTTTGACATTTTGTCTTTCAGACTCCACAGTTCTCAAGATCAGGAAGTGTCTTGAATTTTGAATATAGTCCAGGACATTTTGGTAGCATCCAAAATCTAATAATCATAACAGCAATAAAAGCAGTAACACATTTCAGATGCTGTCCTTAGAGACTTCATGTTTCAGAGGGTTCAGCCAATTAATGGAAAAATCAATGTTGCCAGTAATTGCTTTTAGAGTCAGTTGGTTCAACTCGTTTGAATATGATGGTTATATTTCCACCCACTGGGTAAACAACCATGATGGAAAGCTCATTTGCATGGTTTTTAGAACACACCAGCACAAACTGAAGTGATCTGCATGATTTGCAAGACCTACAACATGATGTTTTAGTCAGTGCATGTGCCAACATTAAAAAAAACTTTCTCTTGCAACTCAGTATGGGAGCAGGGTATTAGGAAAAACCTAATAGAACCACGTCTTTTTAGTTTTAACACATTTTGAGCTTCTTCCACCACTTAGTCAACAAAATAAGCAATCAGTAGAAATCCTAAAGTGAGACGGATGGTTTAGTTACTGTCAGTAACATATTTCAGAGGTCTGTAACAAATAGCAGCATCAAATGAATAAATAATGTTCAAAGCCTAACAGCCGGCTTCCGTAACAGTGTGAAAATATGTAAATGTTACATTGCTTTACTCTTCAAACTGGATCTCCTTTCATTCCTCAGAGACTCTTCTGTCAGAATAACAAGCTAAAAACAAAATATGAATGACAAGTGCACATACTGAGCTGATTGAGAACACAGAGTCGAACAGTAACCATATTAATCTCGTCTCTCAAAGAGGCTGTGTGAATTCCAGGCAGAAATATTGATTTTGATCTAGTCTGCTGCAGTGTAGATTGCTAATTGGCAAAATTTATGTGGAGTGCTCTCCTAAAAAATGGTAACTTTCAGCACATTTCTTACTTCAGTTAGGACACCTAAAATTTTATACTTAAAACCCATTAACATTGTCAAAAGCCTCTGCTATCTCTATACATCCTTGACAAATACCTGATTTGTGAACTTCCAGTATATAAATAACTATAGCCTAAAGATACAAGAAAACTGTAAATGTTATCAGTGACTTTACTCTTAATCTGAATTTTTTCAGTGAAGCGAGAATGTGGTGGGCAGGATGATGGGGGTGATTGTGCCCCTCTGCTCTGCTCTTGTGAGGCACCACCTGGAGCACTGCATCCAGCTCTGGGGTCCTCAGCACAGGAACGACATGGTCCTGTTGGAGTGAGTCCAAAGGAGGGCCAACAAAGTGACTAGCAGGCAGGAGCACCAACCCCAGGAGAAAACACTGCAGCCTTTCAGTTCTTGAAGGTGGCCTATAAGAAAGATGAGGCCTATTAGGAGGATTTCTTGCCATAGGACAAGGACTAGTGGTTTTAAACTAATAGAGGGTAGAGTCAGACTAGATATAAGGAAGGAGGTATTTACAATGAGGATGGCAAAGTGCTGGAACAGGGTACCCTGAGAGGCGCTAGATGCCCCATCCCTGGAAGCATTAAGGTCACGTTGGGCAGGGCTCTCCCTGAACAGTATCTCCCCTACCACCTCCTGGGGGAGGCTGCTGGGCTCAGTGAGTCAGAGGTTTACCATGGAAAGTCTTTTCCTATGTCCTTAGGATGCCTAATGTCGAATGGGAGCTGAAGCAGTCAAACCACAGGTAAGATCAGCCACAAATGAATGATGTTGTAAAGGTTTTATCAGAAAAAAAAACGCAATATTATTTGTCCAAAAAGGTCAAGAATCATTATTTTATATCTAGCTATGAAAAACTCTCAAGCTACTAAATTAAACTGAAACATTTCATTTAGAAGTTTCACTGTAAAAGGTTAGAGGAACAGTTGCCTAAACTCCAATTAGTGCTGTATCCCGTGATTTTCACACACTAATTCACAAAGGCCCATTTTAATTAAAGGAAAAACGCCAGGTCACTTTTGTTGGCATCATTAGGTGGAAAAAACCTCCATGACACCCAACAAACCAAAAGCAAAAAAAACCCCAGCAGGCACAAGCAGCTGTTTACCACTCTCTAATGCTGTAAATAACAATTACGTTAAATCGAAGTTCAGGAACAAGGTCCAAAGTTTGAGCTAGTGTTACTCTTTACTGACTCTAAAAGTTTCTGAGATTGCAATAGCAAGAGCATTAAGCATTTCCCAATATATACTCAACAGAGTAGGTTTGCAGGAAACCAAAGGATATAATAAAATTGATGACAGTATCTCCTTGGCTGCTATTACAGAAGGACTGACCAAGGGTAGTTATTGGCCCAAATTGTCCATTATGTTGGTTAAAAAGCAGGACTGAAAAACTTCCAGCTTTCCCTGGTAAAATTGATGTCATGTTATTGTGAGAGGGAAAAGGGCTGTCTTCCCTCTGAAGGAGAAAGGAAAGGTTAAGCTTTCCAAGTGGTCCATCTTTCATCCCCAAAACAATTGTGCTGACAGTAACCCATGAGCCTGTCACCACCCAGAGACCCACAGGTAGCAAGAAGTGTCACTGCTTGCAGAGACTTAACAAAGATATTAATACCACTGGCTTGCTATTAGCCTGTAAATGCAAACCCATCCTGGTCTCTCAGTAGCTTCCAGCCAGTCTGCCTCTTTTTGTGTTGGATATCCATCGAGAGACACCTTCTAATTATAAAATTCCCAGAAAAGTCCATCAAATATCTTTTATCTACACTGCTTGAGCTGGCAGAACAGATGGGAGAGGCTGTTTGGAGAACTATGTGCTTCTCTCAAACTGCCACCCAACTAAAGGTATAAAATTTTGGACTGCACACAGAGAAAACCCTTTCCTAACCATAGACAGACACTCTCACACAGATGGTTTGAGGCAGGTCAGCCTTCTCAAATCAGTGCATGGTTTGACATTTGCTGCTACTGAGCTCTGAGGTTTCAGAATCCAGTCACTTCAGTTATTTTTCTTGTCTACTTTTTGCTATAGCAAAAACTTCCAGTAACCACCATCTGAACACTGATTTCTGTTATGACATCACTTCAGAGAAGCACACCAGGCACACAAACTGTTATAAGTTGGGAAGAGGTACAGTATTAATTTATGAGAGGAACTTTTGTTCTGCCCAAGAGAAAATGAAGTTGAACAGTGAACTTTCACTATGATCCTACTGTTCTGAACCACTGTATCACACGTTGTGTAAAAGAAAAAGATCTTTCATAATATCCTGCTGAAAAGTTAAGAGAAGGCAGCCTCCACGATCTGGTACATCACTCCTAAACATTTGAGCACAAGAATTAAATGAATAAACATCAGTATGGAAAAATTTTTTACTTAGTTTATGTAAGGATGAGCTCATACAGGACGTGGATAAATAAGCTGGCCAAAAAAGAAGGTTTTTTTGATTTCTCTTTATGGATACTTACTCTTGGTAAGCATATCAAGCCAGAAACCTCCCCAGAGAGATAAGGTAAACCAGATATATTGCACCATCTTTCTTCTAGCTTTCCCTATTTCTCATTTTTCCCCATTTTATTTCCAGAATTACACCTATGTGAAAGACTTCACTCTTGCAACAGTATTTCCTGCATCACTTGGAATCTAAATAATTTTGAAGCTTTGCAAAATCTTTTGATAAATACAAAGATGCTGCACTTCTTTGGGAACAGGGAGTGCACAGCTGGAACTGTGTCTTTTATTTAAATGCAAAGCAATTGCTGTACCTCAGGCTTTCTACAGGCAAACCATGGTCATGGCATTGGTCACAAAGCTTTTTGTCATGCAGATTTGTCATGGTTATTTTTTACACTGATCTGTTTGTTTTTTTCTTAATTTGCTTTCTATTAAATTATGAAAAGGAATCTTAACTGTATTTCACCAAGACATGAAATAATAACACCTAAAAAGGGACTGTTCTTTTATTCAACACCAAGATATTTATCAAATGCAAAGTGTTCATCACATGGTTTGCACCCAATTTCATTAGATTCTAATTGCTTTTGACAACAAGCAAAAAAAATTCTGCATCACCATGCAAATGGCAGCACAGTAACCCATTTCCAAAGTATTCACCATAAAGCAAAAGATTACAGATACAGTATCAGACTCCTCCAGCTTCGTACAACAAGACCCAACTAACTAACAACTATTCTAGACTGATAATGTATTTAAGGTATATTTACTAAGCTATATTAATTTTTTAAGCTCCATTTTTCTTTCTGAAAGCCAAACATTTTCTTCTTGCAAATTACATTAAAAGAAAAACCTACAAAACAACGTGGTTGGCAAAGTAAGATACACAGTATGTATCACCTTAAGTTCCCTTTTGCATACTGCTACAGGCAGACTTCTTCATTTGAATTCTATTGGAAATAAAGATGTCTGGCCTGTGTACACAAATCAGCCAATGTTTATAGACCAGCCACCAGATAAGGTAACTGTGACTATCTTACAGTCACTCTAACTGCACATCATGTTGGTAGAAAGCCTCCCTATCCTGCTTCTTTTATTTCAGCAAAAGTCTTGTTGCCCTGAGAAGCTTGGAGGAGGTGCAAAACATCACACACTCCATAGGTATATAATTGATTTTTGTAACTTTGCTAGAACATCTGTGGGTAAGCCATAAAAATGCATCATAAATGTTTCACCATTTTTAAAAGAACCAATTTATAGATGTAAGCTGGAGAATGGATAAATCCATGGAATTTAAATAAATGCTTGGCCCTAATTTTTCAATGTATATCCCTTTTCCATCTAAATAAAACATTAAAAAAAAAGAACGACAAACAATTATATATAGAAAATATGTACTGCTACTAAACCTTTTGAAAGTATTCTTAAATGTAAACTGCAAATACATGTTTTTAAGAGATGCTGATAGGGATTTTGGAAAATGCCCCATGGAGCATTCTAAAATTTAGAAATATTTCCAATATAATGCCATGATAAAATGGGTAAGAAAATGTATTGAAGCAAGACATAAGAATAGAGCAGTTCATCTAGACTGCAAGCAGTTTTGAATAATTTTAATACATATGCAAAGACTACATTCTGCTACATCAAACAGCTAGTCAGCTGTAAAACTACAATACATTTTTAGGCTATAGTATGTGTGTATCTAGAATTACATAATTAATGATGATCCTCATGAATATAGTAATTTGGATTCTGCAATATCTACATTTCGCATCAGTTCATCCCATGATTCATTTTGATAATGTCAGTATTTTACCTATATGATTTTTACCAATTTATTTTTAACACAATTTTGACAAAAAAATTCATGTCAACAGACTTCTGCACTTCAATGCCCATTGTTTACTAAATCTATCCTTCTGCTAAAGAATTAATTGGAACTGAGTTAATGGATGCATTTACTGAACAATAGGCAATTTCAGCACTAAACCAAATATATACAGGAAAGTGGGAGAATATTTATGGACAGCTGAGTGTGCAGAGACACATACACCACGAACATATAAATCTTTTAGAAGTCTACCTCTATCCTTTTATCAGAAACACAGGAAGTGTTTCACCTCATCTTATTCCAGACTCCTTACTTTTCCAATACATATACTCTTCGCTGCTCATGTATATATTCCCATGCTGATGTACAAATGTTTAAGTGAAAGCAGCCTTTCTGATTCCCAGCTCCATTGTCTGTGAAACATATGGAGAGGAAGATTTGGTGTGAAATGCATCCTAGTATAATCTAATACCACAAATCAATCCTTTGCAGAGAAATAAGAATTACTAACATTCACCCTTGATACGAGGGTCTCATTTTCTTATACATAAATGCTAACACCTTTTTCAGTGAGGAAATAATGAAAGCGACTCACACTACTTACTTTGTGAACACAGGTACACCTGACTCTAGCAAACAAAGCTTCAGAGTATTAAAACTAAATATTAATCCTAATGAAGCAATGAAACTAAGTTGATGAATAATTTTATAGATTAGTGGATACAGGAGTTGCCAAGAAAAGGGAATATGAAGTTTCAATTACCACTCTTAACACCATAAGCCACAGAATACCTGGCATTTAAATGCTGATAAGCAAATACTACTGAAAAAAACAACACTCAAGTAGTGGAATTCTTAAAAGAAAGCAACCATTTAGCACAGCCATAACTCAACAGGAATTCCCAAAACATCAACGCGTAAAAGGCCATTGTTTATCTTTGCAAACTCAAGTGTCAAAATACTTATGATAGCTCAAGTCACTGTCACTAGTGTAGTAAGATGTATCTTTAGGTTTCAGGTTGGTTGAGAAGAACCTTTACCTGAAAACTCTCCTCCATAAAACAATGTGGGATGTACAGATTATTGGAACCCTTAAACCCATATTTGCCCCATCCAAAGCTATGAATCTATGCAGTGAATCACTTGAAATTGATACACCACTAGCAGCCAGATTTTGACCATAGGCACACCTGAATCTCTAGGGAAATCTAGTTGGTAGTATCTCATCATGTGAATAGGACTATACTTCAGAGGAAAGCAGAAAAATCAACTTATCTGGAAGAGATTAAAATCTCATTATCGCATGCATCTACAGAATAGTCTCAAAACTGAAGCAAAAAGTAAACAAATTAATCAAAACCTAAATTGTGAAATGCCAGACTGAATTTGCAAGAATTTCACCTGCAGAAAGAAACTATTTGGTTTCAATTCCCAGAGTGTAACTGTAAATTAAACCAACAAAGAAAAAGAAGTCAATGTTACTAATTAAGAAACAAACAAAAAAAAGCAAAATGGCTCAGTGAAGAAATCTGTAGGTAATGTAGCATAATTTGATGTACCACTGTGTAAAACTGTTTTTGAACAACCTCTCTTAGTTATAGCAAAAGTATCACACCAGAAGCCACCTCAGATGCATCAAGTCAGGTGGAGTAAGTATCCAAAAACACCAAACAGAATTCACCCTCAACAGCTTTCAATAAAAATGCAAGGCACAAGAGGCAGCCCCATGAAAATGAAAACATCATTTGTCCCTCTCAAGTTCTCCATATCAGTGATTAGAGCAGCTCTTGACTCCTTCCATCAGTGGTAAGTGCCATGGAAGGGGCTGTGGGATCTTGGACCTAAACTCTGACCTCTGTGTGCTGAAGAGTAGATCTTTATGCCTTTTGTCATGTCTACAGCACTCAAGAAAATCCTGGTGAAGTTATAGAAAACAAAGTCCTGCCTAGGAATATTTTGCACTGGGAATGAAGTTAACTGAGTTCTCAGTGAAGGCAACAAACAGAACTGTGTGCTCCAACACTGGTCTGGCACTGACTGGCTGATTTCTTACCGACCATCTGCCCTGCCAATTCTCCACTCCAAAATCCACGTACACATTTGTCTACTGGTACAGGTCTTGGGAGGTTGTGGCCCTAAGGTGAAGACAGCTTGTTCTGAGATCTTTGGAAAGTTACTAAAGCTACACATGAGATCTGTGACAGACATGGAACTGGGATTCCATCTGACACATTGGCATCTTCCAGGCACCTCTCCAATTTATAGAAGGATGCGAAACTCAAGTGCCCACTTCACTAATGATCCAGCAGATGCCTCCAAATTTACTCTAGGAGTACTCTGAACTATGCACATATTTCAAGCAAGACTCCTTAGCCACTGACCAAATCACACCCTTTAATCCACTGAATTTAACAGTTCTTTTAACTGTAGTTTTATATATTCTACCAAAAAGCTTTCCCAAACATGGACCAGCCCAAACCCCAGTCTGCCTTAAAATCAAGACCAGAGAAGAATAGTCCTTTCTATTATGAATGCAAATACGACTGAGTAGCAGCCACATAAAAAGTACACAGAGATGGTTATTTTGACATGTTAATGACAAATACAACAGCTTAGAAATTTCATGTCTCGTTATAGATTTATTCCAAGAATAAAAAGAAGATAAAAATCTACTCTTCAAGAAAGATTCACACAGAAACTGTAAGTAAGCAAAGAAAGCTAAAGAAAATGTGCAGCTGCAGTCAGATGTTAGCATTGACTACTGGATGTTATCAGTATGCTTTAAAACCATCACACCTTTAAAGCTGTATCTAGAAGAAAAATAAGAGAACTGTATCTAGCTCCCTTACACCTTACATGCACACTGAAGCGAATAACCCACAGCAACCATTTTCAACCATAACTGACTTAACTGGGAATACCAGAGAGGTAAATGCTGAAGGCTACAAGACAACAGCATTTCTGTAAGCTGCTCATCCCACAGGCAGCCTTTTTTTCAGTCAGACTTAGAACCACAAACACAGAAAAACAATGCTAAAGTTAAATATGTTTCTCCTGGAAAAGAATGGATTGAGTGGAATAGGGAACAGTAGGGTTTCTTTTGTATTGTTCACAGTTCTGCATCACTTGGTAGCCATCCAGAAACATCCTTTCTGGTTATTAACACAGAATAAATTCAATCTCTCTTCAGTTATTTTTTTTATTACACAAAACATATGAAAGCTACCTACAAGAATTCCATTAATGAGACTTGTGTATTTTCAGCCTCACCAGATTCACGTGGGACACAGGCTGTCGGAACTTTCTCAGCCCCCTATTTTCTGAACACAAGACACAAGACTTCTGATTAGCTTACTGATGCTGGGTAGGGTTAGTTTTTTAGCTCTTAAAAGCACTTGTTTTCAATTCATGGGAGGTCTGCTTCATTGGTGCACGAAGCAGACTCAGGTTCTCCTCCTCATGCCTTTGGACACATGGCTGAGGGGCTGATGGAACCAGCCCCTGGAATTTAAACCCCTTCAGCTGGGCCACCTCTGCTGGGGCTGCACAGCTGCTCTCTGGGCTAGTGCTGGCTGTCAGGCACTGACTTCATGGAGGTAATTCACACTAAAACTGCCAAAATAACTTTCCCACTGTATCAGCCCCTGAACACCCCTGCTTCATGGTCACAGAAGAGCCAGCCCCAGCTGGGGCACACAGGAGCCTGGCATCAGCAACACTGGTGCCCAAGGACCCAGCCCTTCCCCTCTGTGCCTCAAGAGCATGGCTTAGTTACCTGGTGAACTGCCTTGGTTCCTGAGGTGCTCAGTGCACTATAGGGACAACCTAAAGTGACTCTTTGTTCTTGTGACTGCTTGACTCACACATATATATGTATGTATGTATGTATAAAAAAAGAAGAAGAAAAGTCCTGCACTAAAGGTAGCAACTGTATCATGGTCACGAACTATTTTAATGAAAATGGAACCAGAACCTCTGGCTCTAGCAGTAAATGCAATACACAAGTGTCAAAAGCATGTAGTCTCAAATGATCTTTTACATGCCACTCTGTTCACCCTATTAAGATGCTAGTTGTTTCTTTGATTTATCTGATAATAAATCTTTTATGACTAGTGCGTCTCATAAAAATTGCTCTGGTGCTGACTACTTTGATTAATAAGACCAAAGAATCGAAACTGTCAGAAATTCATGGGCAAGAGTAAATTACTGCCAAATATAGATTAGATATTCCATAAAATATAGACTAAAAAAGGTTGATTTGGTAATTTTATCTTGCATCAATTTGCTTGATATAATTTATATTCAGGATCATCACTGTCACTCCTTGAATACCTTTTCTTCTTTTAAAGTCAACAATAGTGTAAATCTGAATTTTGGAGAAATGAACAGGAGACAGAACATCCCAATACCCAAAACTCATATTTGGAATTTAGCTTGGAAATTGTATCCAGCTGAAAGATGACTAAAACCCATGTTCTAAGAGCTGCAACTTTTTAAAGCAAAATCCCTTTTACATTAAGAATCAAAACTGACAAACATATATTTATGCCTAAATTCTATTCATCTAAAACTGTGATCTTTCTTCATTGGAGTCTTTGTCAACATGTCTTTGAAGAGCTCTGGATCCTGCTCTCTCACCTTGGATAAGTCCCAAAACATTTAATGTGCAGAAAGTATCACGAAATTAGATGCTGAAGCAGCTCAGAGGTAGCAATCTGGGTACACATGTGAATACAGATCAAGCATATCCTCTTCCTACCAAGGGGAACCATACTTACAGCACTGGGTATTGGATTTGCTCCATTTACTTCTGCATATATTTACCATTCTGTGACAGCAATTTGGTGCAAGATGTATCTTTGTAGGACTGAAAACCTACCTGACCAAAAATTTCTATAAAAACCAAAAGGATTTAGGGAATCACTGTTGATATTCAGTGAAACAAATGCTACTGTTTACATTCAGCACTGGAGACAGCTTCTTAAAACATGTGGCAAAACGATGAAGAGGGCTAATATTCCTGTATTTATTATTATTGCTTTTGTGAAGCTGGAGCAAGTGAAATGGTCAGTATTTAATTCTATTTACTGTTTATACTCCTGTATGCTTCACTTTAGACTACAATTACTTTTTCCAATCAAGTGTAATAAAGAAGAAAAATTACAGGTTATTTTTTTCCTGGCATATTTGAGACTGATTTTCAGTATATCAGATTTTTAGGATTCAGTAATTAAAGTGATTGGGTACAGAATAGAAACAAAAAAAGGCATTGCAAAGCTGTAGTCAAAAGGTGCTGCCTACACAGGACCTAAATTCGACTATCCCCAGCTTTAACAGTAGGGCATTTCTTGTTTGATCAGAGGAAACCATTGAAATGCAGGACTGAGAAACCCTGTGTAATTTATAGCAGAAGTTCTTGCTTTTCAGCTTATCCTTTTCAAGAAAAAGTTAATTTTAATGACAAGAATTTGAAGTGAAATCTCATCATAACCATTTTCAACATGTTTTAGGTGTAAGGGACTGTAAAAGTGCATATAAACAGGATGACAGTGATACCTGCTAAAATAAAATCATGGCTTTTAAGAAGTTTATCAGAGCTTATATTACAAATGGCTACAGCAAATTACACCAGAATAATTCCAACCACAGCCTTCCACTGAAGAAATGGTTGATTAAGGCAATCATAAAATTAGGGATGCCTTTCCATCTAGCTGATAGCCCTCACCAGAAGTGTAAAAAAAATTGCTAAAGATCACACAAAGCCCTGAAATAATGTGGAAGTGAAAGAAGAAACTGGAGTTCAATAAAAACCAGCATGCAATAAAACAGATATGACTGCATAGAGAATAGAAATTGCAGACAGATCTGCTTGATTATAAAAGCGCCACTTTTTAATTTATTTCCCAAATAAAACCAGCAAATGTGTGCAGTAATTCTTCTTGTTTGGTTATAAAGAACCAATCTGAAGAAAACAAGAAAGCAAATCAACTGAATTTTGAAGATTATAAAGGGTTAAGAGACCACTGTTTAACTGTTAGATGCACCACTTACCAGAAACCCCTTATTATGTGGAAAACTGGTGTTTTCCACATTAGTCCTCAATTAGTATTGTTCTGCCATTTCCAATCTATTCTTTGTCCTCCTGCTGTCTCGAGGATTTTCTTTAAAATGCTCTATTCTTTTTTTACCTACTGCAAAGTCCAAATTCTGTTTCCTGCAATATCCTCTCCAACAGACAAAAAAACCCAACAAATCAAAACAAAACCCCAAAAACCCCAAAACAAAACAAAAACCAAGAAAAAAACAAGAACCACAAATAAACAAACATCCCACAAAAACCAAAAACAAAACCCAAATAGTATTAGGTGAGTTACCCTCAGAGAGTATCAGCTGAATTTCTGAATTGCATGTATTTTGCACACACTGCCTTTGGTTAGCAGCAACACCCCCCAGAAACGTTGAGAAAACCCCTTGAATCCATTGGAGATGATGGACTCGCCATGCCCACAGCAGTCAGAGCAGCAGAACACACTACTGGATACAAGGCTGTACAACTGTGGCAGTTCTTGTAAAGTCTAAAATCAGGCAATAGATCATCACCTTTGGATACTACACACAGTGCCTTAAAATCCATCATGGATCATACAATAACCTTCACACTGAGATGTTGCTCTAAAACACATTTTCCCAGAAAGCATCCTGAGGCAATTGGAGGACAATAAAAGAAAAATGAGTATGTTACTTCCCTGGAAGCCTGTCCATGGAAAGCCTGCAAGCTGTACTTTGGTTTCCTTTTCTTATCTCCTTGACTTCTACTCTCAAATAATGGAGGTGTCTGTATTTAAACACATTTTTAACATCCCTTTAAAACTACTGACACCAGAATGAATTTAGCATCAGCCCCAGCTGATGTCAGATTAGTGAGTACAGGAATAAGAACTTACTACTTACCACATCAGCTGGGGCTGATGCTGAATTCAGTCAAACCTTTCAGATGGAACACTGAACCGTGAGCTGACAGTGCACTTCGGTTATATAATGTCTCTTAAAATGTTTTTCAGTGCTGACTGCAATCTGGAAAGATGTATTCACTTGTTTTTATCTCCTCCTGTAATCCTAACCACACCATGTGGTATATCTGGCATATATTATTCACAGATATGAATTCTTCGTTGAGCTACTTTAAAATACACCTGTGCACAGGCACAGTTCATTAAATGACCCATGACAGCCTGTACCTTCACTGTCAACGTTCACCAACTTCCAGGTCATCAAAAACAACTGTGTATTTGCTTCCAAATACCTGAGGACAACATTTAATGACTCCAGATCAGATCTCTGTGGAACTCACCAGAAACATTCTCTTTGGTAATTGTCTCCCAAGACCTATAAGGTTGCTGATAATTCTTCTTAAGTGTTTCATCGAAATTATGCAGTGCTCATTTTCTAATGACAATGTTGGGGAGCTGTACGAGCTAAATGCCTCACAAAATTCTATGGTTAAAGAGTTGCCTTGACCAACCAATTTTATAATATTTATAATATTAAATATTTCTTTAGGAAAAAGTTCTCAAAATCATAGTCATACTTTAAAGAGTATTAATGACAGTCATATTACAGCCATTTTATATGTAACATCCCTAGTAGAGTTCCATGTCTCTTGCTCATTATTTAACCCAAAATTAATTTCAGAGTAAACCAGTTCATAATAATCCAATTTGGTCTATTCATCTCCCTTGATGCTGGAAAGATACTAGTACTTGTGTCACTTTTTGGGTCTTTCACTGATACAGCAATTTAATTAAGAGAGAACTTTGGTCAGTCAAGTCTTCTAAACCTTCTAGGTGCATGCCCAGAGGCTTGGATGTTTAAAACTATTTATCACAACAAAATGCTAGTCAGGCTTCTACTTGAGTGACTGAGAAATAACTCATCTTCTCTAAATTATCACCTAGCTTGCACTGAACAGAAGCATAACAGAACATGACTTTCCTTCCCTCATCATTATTAATAATCTATCATAGCTCAGAAAAGGGCCCATTTAGTTTCCAAGATTTATCACAATCAGATAGTTATAAGCAGCCTCTCCCATGGCTAAGAGCCTAACAAGATAGATCCCACTTTGGATTGGCCCTCTTTCCCACTGCAGAAACTTGTTCCAATCCCCTCTATCATTTTTCCTGCCCAAAGTGTCACTTGCCTGCAGCTGCACATCTCACTCTTTGCTTGCCTGCTTAGACCCCAAGGTTCTAGGGGTTCTAAGAACCAGTTCCCCAAGCCAGGTCCTTGATCCTGTTGCTTACCAGTTTCTTTTGTATACCTCTACTTGTTACTCATTTTGGATTGATCATAATTACCACTTATTTTTAATTCAGCTACTGAACTTGCCTTGCCCTATAGTTTGATGGAACTTTGTATTGTTTCCCTACTTAAATCATGTACCCTACTACCATTTCTCTAGCTTTGGTTCCATCAAGTCCTCAGCTTCTGCATTCACCTCACTTCATTCCAATTTCACTTCTAACATAGCTCCAGACATCTGCCCCAGTGACATAAACCCTGGGTTGTCATCCTTGACATGGTAATTGGATTACTGCGTAATATTCTAAACTTTATATATAAAGTTCATATGAAAAGGGAATGGCAGTATCAGTAGTTACACCAATATTTATACATGCAGTATCTATATCTGTCAGATACATCAGTGATAGCTTTGGTTTTATTACATATCCATCTTAGCAATATATAAACAAAAATATACAGATAAAGTGTTTTTATTGTTTATCTTTCGACATGGGTTCCAGTTAGCTCTTCTTTAGGGAAGAGTTACAGATTTGCATGTAAATGTTGTCTAAAAGATGTCAGGACTCTGAGTCATCTATTTTCTCTGTTGGAAATAATGTACTAATATATTTATCAATTTTTAAAATACAGCCAATAAATACAACATGTGGTTGGAATACAAATCAGCATTTTCATATAAAATATACAGTACCATGTCTTCAATACAAGAGAACCAAATGTAAATGACATTTTTATATTACTGCACATCAGGTTGGTAATAGATTTTTATTGTTAAATTTAAATTGTTTTTACTGGTACGTGATCAAAATGTGTGAATCAGGACTATTAACACTTGTTTACTTCTCAACTTGCTTCTTGCCATCCTTTGAGAGAAACTTAATTTGTCATGAGTTCATCTTCACAGGAGATGTGGCATCTCAGAGACTCCCACCTAACATAGATCACCGAGGTCATCTTTTTTCTACTACCTTTACCAAGTCTCTGAAACCATGCTAAAATAAATGAGGTCACAGCTACCACTGGCACAGACGTTACATCCACGTCGGAGGTCAAATGGCAAAGATGCCAGGCTAAAAAGTCACTGAAATATTTAAGAGAGCTCCAACAAGAGAATGTTGGACACACAACACCACCTTATTTCTTGTAGAGGCCCAGGACAATCACAGAGTGCAAATGAGAAGGGAAAAGAAGTACTCACTAATGGTGCATGCTGTGAGTGTATGAACATGAGCAATCCCTCTATGAACAGTGAGAATACTGCCTCTAGAAGTATTTGTAGAGCTGCATCTAAGACAAAACTAATGCATGAAGCCTTCTATTCCATTGTCCTGGTTTTGTCTGGGATATAGCTCATTTTCTCCCTAGTACCTGGTACAGTGCAGTGGTTTGGATGCAGGATGATTATAATTGGATGCAAGAGAATTATACTGATAACACACTGATGTTTTGGTTGTTGCTTACCCTGAGCCAAGGGCTTTCCAATGTCTCATGCTCTGAAAGTGAGCAACTGCACAAGAACCTGGGGAAGGGGGAGAACACATCTGGGACAGCTGAGCAAACCGGCCAAAGGGATATTCCACACCACACAACATCATGCCCAGTGTAGAAACTGGGAGGAGTTGGCCAAGAGGGGCTGATTGCTGTTCAGGGATGGGCTTGGCCTTAGTCAGTGGGTACTGAGCAATCGTACTGTACAAGACCTGTTGGGGTTTATTCCTCTTTTTTTTCATTACTATTATTATTATATTTTCATATCAGTAGTATTATTATATGTACTTTGTTTCAATTACTGAATTGCTCTTAACTCAAGCTTTTTCCTTTCCTGATTCTCTTCTCCATCCCATGGGGTGTAGGAGTAAAGGAGTAAACAGTTGTGTACTTCTAAGTTGCTGTCTGGGATTAAACTACTACATCCACAAATTACCAAAGAATACTAGAGACAAAAGCAAAGAAAAATAAAGAAGGTATTTATTTTTATGGCATTTATTATGACTTGCATTTCTTAGCAAGGCAGGGTAAACTCACACTATCTAGGTTCCTCAAATTTTTCCTGACGTCTGCAGATCATACAAACAGCTAAGGTATCTGAGCTCTGCTGAACTGGATCTACAGATGTTTCAAGCAACTGGTCTGTGCTCTTCTATATGATCTTTATTCCCCCAAGAGGTATAGAATACTAACCATTTGAAATTACATCTGAAATCAACTGTGCCCAGTTCTTTTTGGTACCATCACAAAATTAGGCAATGATCAGGTAATTTAATTTTACCTAGAGATAGCCAAAGAAAAGCATTCTCTCTAGGTATCTCTACAGCCTAAGTGCAAAAAAAAAAGTTAGCAAGGTTTTCATAACCCCAAATGATTTTTTCCTAATGAATATATAACTGAAATAATAAAGATTCTGAGGTTATGAAAAATTTTCAGTAATTATAAACTACTGCACAAAACCACCATACTATTTAAACAGATTATTAAATGGAGGAATATGCATAATTATTCTTCTTCATATTAACATAAAATAGAACCTTGCCTCCCTTAATGTCAGTGGCACTGTGCAGTTACCTTAATATATATGGGGGTGTTGTCTAAATTTTTCACTCAAATATCAGATGTGAATTTGTGAATCAAGGCCTGCCTACATCACACACATGCTGTCCTCTGCCACGAGTAATCAGATCATGTACTCCTGCTCAACTGATTGGTGCTCACTGAAACAAGACTTTCACCTTCATTTCTTCTATTGGAAGACTATTTCTATCAGAAGGTTATTTATTACAGTGCTCTCTTAATAATTAGAGACCTTCCTTCAAATACACACCTGACCAGCTTATTTATATTTGCTCCTATGTCCACCATTCTTCTATGTCTTAAATGAAGTCTCTTTCTTCCCCCCTTCCTTCCAATGACAGCCATGATCTGTTATCAGGCTTGATTTTGCTAAATAAATCAAATATCTTTTAAATTTCCTCTTTTTTTTTTTTCATTTCACTCTCCTATTATATTTCCACATTTCGCCTGTTACTGTCTGAATTCATCTTTCATTATATTAATGACCACAACTGCAAAATATTTCCTTTTCTGTACTGGAAAATTTCCACTCTTAGCTAAGCTCTGGGGATTGTGCTTATCTTTCTCTCCCTCACTCCAGAATATCACACTGGTGGCTTGCCTGTAAGTAATACACCCAAGCCCTCCTCTTTGTTTGCTAATTCTAATGGTGTGGTACACTGATTCTTTTCTATGCTGCTAGCTTTGCACCACCAGCAAACATAATTTAAATACCCCTGTCTATTGTGCCAGCACAAGAAAATCGGATTCTTGGAGGTTCTAGACTGGGCTGCACAAGTAATATCATTTCAGGACTATCTCCCTTCATATCAGTTCAAAGTGATGATGCCTCCATATCAACTGCTGGCTATTCCAGTACCAGTTGGTACCATTGCCAATGTACTTCCCAAGAACCAACGCATGGATTTTTCACTTCTTTGACCTCTTTTTCACTCCTTAATAGGTGGTTTTACTGATTATCAGTTTCACATCATTGGACAGCACCAACCATGCACCTGGCTTAACTTAAACAGGCTTAACAACTGTGGAATAAGATCACCAGTTATTTCATATAGAATTTGCATTCTAGTGCACTACTCTGAGTATCTTGCCAGTCTCCCTGAGTTGTTAAAAATAAATCCTGAAATACTCTTCATTAATGTAACTCAGAAGAGGAATCAGCTCCTTCATGACCTGTGTCTGTTGCCCTGGAAGCAGCTGCTGCATAATAGTGGGGTTCAGCACAACAACTCATTCCCAGGAAGCTGGGGAGATTGTCTCTACACAGAGGGCTGAATCAAGAGTGGATTTTTCCACACTGTCACTGCTGATGAAATGGGGTTTTCAGTTACAATGCTTAGCACAGATCAACCTGCCCAGGGAAACCTATGTTCCAATGCTGCCAAGAGATATATGTTCAGCACTGCATTTGTCAAACAGTTTCCTCTGCTAAGAGTTCATGTGTCAGTCTTAAAAAAGGCTTGCTCTTCTACTACCTTTCCTGATAGAAATGTGGAAAGCAACTTACTTCCTTTCACAAAAGATCTTGTTGAGCCTCTTGACTCCAAATCGATTGCCTCATGGGGAAAAATCTGCTTTCTAGAGACTTGAAAATGGTGTGACTGTTCTACTCAAATTCTGCCTCACTGGAATATGGAGGTCAAACAGGGAAACAACAATCATTAGATAAAGTGTTAAAAGGGGATTGCTGGGTTTAATTGCTGAGGTAAGGGCAGTTTAAAAATGCACTCATGACCAGCAATTTCTTTTGTTTCAGCTGGGATTACACTATCAGGTATTGATGTCTGCAATGGACTCTGCTGTGATAGAACAGTGCTTTTGATTTTTTCTGTTACGAACATGGAAAGAACAGGTTCCACAGCAAGATCGATCAAGAGCACATGAATAATTCCAGAAATGTACCCAAAGAATAGCTTTCTGGACTAACTACTGTAAATGCCAGCAATCAAACCCACCCACTGGTACCAACTGCACATCTCAGTTTTACCTCACCTTAATCAACCACTAATTATCTTACATAAGTCCTAAGGAACATCATAGAATTTTGTTCTTCATAGGAGCTTAATCCACTGTTTTCTTTCAAACGTTTAAGTCTGTCTGCACTTATCTAAGTACATTGTGACCACTAAATCACACAATACATCATCTCTTTGTCAGTATCCTAGACAGAGAAGATCCTCTGAGAATATGCTTACAACATAAAGGTCACTCTGAAAGTTGACTAAAGGCATGAATAAAAAAGAAAACATTTAGTTAAGCCCTTTGAGGAGACAAGGTTGCCATTATCCTTCACTGTTTAAGCAAGTTCTTCAACTGCTTTTCAACACTATCAGGGAGTTTAATGGCAGCTCCTGAGTATATATAGAATCAAAGCCAAAATTCAGCTTAGTAAAGTTTCAGAAAGTTACACAGCAGTGAGAGATTAAGAATCATTATACACTTGGCAAACTGACCTATTTCCAAATGATGCTGTCACAAGGTGATGTGTGCAGAGGGTGTACTTTAGCCAACAAAAGCAAAGTACCAAGAGCTACTGGATTTCCTGTTAAGAATTAAGAGGCCCTCCACACATATTTTCCAGCACAATATATGGCCCATCTTTTTGTCAGCACAACTCTTCCTTGAAAAATTAAGGTTGAAAAAAATCACCGGGCACCATTTCTCATGAAAGGTAAGGAAATTAAAGGAAATGAAAGAAGCTACAAAGTAAGATGAGCTGATCTGAGGGTCTCACTGGTTAACATGCTTCTGAAGCAAAGTGCAATTCCAGTTTTATACTTGGTGCATGAATATCATGTAAAACAGGAGGGTGGAAATGGAAAAGTATGCAAGACAAATGACATTTTATCTTTAGACATAATCATCCCTCATGAGTGTCATCCCTACTTATCAATTAATCACTAGAGCATGAATATCCCAAGACAAGGCTAAAAATGGGATGTAATTTTTCACTAAGTACGCTTGAAACAGCCAGTACATTTCACAAAGGAAAAGAGGAGGTTTGTGATCTATTTGGAAGCTGCTTCCCAAGTGCAACCTCACTGAATGGAGAATGCAACAGAATCTGAATGGAGATCCCTGACACTGACTGCAGCAATGGCTTGTGCCAGTCATCAGCAGAAACCTCAAGGTTTATTTACATGACTGCAAGTGAGTTCATTGCCAGGACTTACCGAGTTACTGCTTTCTGGCTAACTTAACAGCAACGGAGCAAAGTTGTAGCCATTGCAAACAACAAAATAAGAGATATTACCATAATTCATTAGTGAAAATGTAGCTTAGTGAGTGTCTGAAACTTGGCACTCGTGACTGTATGAGCCTACCCTCACTGTCTTAGACAACGTGAAACTTGCAAAAAAGAGCAGTCAGTATTTCCAATTAGCTAGCAAAAGCAATGGGCACAGGGAAACATCTCTGTCTCTGGAGTTCAAAATTCATCTGCCACACAGATGCACAGTTCTGATTTATGAGAGTCTACACCTTCCAATACCTCAAAGCAAACTTACTGGTCTGATGGTCAGCTGCCAATGTATGTTCCATCTTCTCAGTGTTGCAAGTGAGGTTAGCTAAGCAGCATCCTATCCAATCATTCATTTAACTGTGCTGCTTTGCCTCACAGTAAAAGTAAAGCTCTCTCAATCTATCAAATGTTGGAAGATTTTTTTTTGTCAGAATGAGCAATAAAACACACAAATACTCAAGAACTTGACTTTCCTTATTTAGATACCCACAGGGAAAAGGACTAAATTCACATATCAACCTTCTGTTTTTCTTAATAGGAAAAAGACACACTACCTGTTCAAAGGCTCTGAAAGAAAAAGACAGTTGAAGAAGCTGTATAGTCATTAGCAGGAAAAGATCAAAATTTCACCATGAAAAACAGTTTAATTTCTTCTAAGTGTACAGCTTATCTGCTTTTGTGCACAATAGTGCTACCAGACCTTCTACCTAGAGCATGCCACTACTTTTGAGTTTTAACTCCTAAAACAAAATGCAAACAGAGGAACATCTTTAGAACATGGCATCTCAGAAATTCTCAATCACATATTTAGAGGAAACTGGAAATAAAAAGGGCAATCTTTTTATCAGTAGGAAAATCCACAAACTCTCTTTTTAGCAGAGCAAACAAGGAAAATCAAGACTCAAAAAAAGTTACTACTGTTTTTCTAATAAACTATACTGATATTTTAGATTTATGATTTAAATATAAAACGGTCATATGCTGAAAATCTAAAATTGACACCTAATTATTAACATCTCCATGCATTTGGTTCTTGTCGCTAAACTTTGAAAATTGTGGTACATTAATGTAATAAACTTCTAAGATCAAAGTAGAAACATGAATGAGCCGCAGAAAGATTATTTGGTTTTAATTTTTCTCCCTATTAATGACCAGAGTCTGATTCTGCTTATACCATTAACTAGAAAGGTTTCAATTATTTACTGAGGACAAAATCAAAATTGGCCCATTAGCCACTGCTACACCGAGCAAAGAGTAAGACGACAACCAAAAATGGTTAACTCAGAACAAAGACCAACTGAGGCAACTGATGAATTACAGAACCTTCTCCTCAGTTGTGATTACCCCAGGAAAGTTGCCAGAGCAGTTTATCATATACAGAATTACACATTTTCATTTTTTTTTATATTAAAAATGCATAATAACAGCTTTCCCTCCACCACCTTCCCCAGAAACTGAATATAGGTCATATTCTCAAAACTGCACTTCAGTCCTTAAAATTTTGCTGTCTCCATGATGCCCGGAATGGTCCCTGAAAGAAGTGCATGAGGGTCCCTAACCTACACTGCTCAGCAAACAGAAATATAAAACTGACAATATAAAGCAAAATTACCAAACATTATCAAGAAACCGAGATGCAGGTACACAAAGAACAGTGGGGAGGGATGGTCCAAGGAGACAGGCAGCTGCTTCCCTACAGCATGTCTGTAGTACAGAGTACTACTGCAAGAAGGGTGTTGCAGCCTACTTAAATCTATGAATAAATCTGTCTTGAGAACACGAATTACAGCATAAATATCAGCACCCTTCTGAGACACGCAATTCTTGCAACCTCTCTCCCATCTGTGATTCTTTTCATTTAAAATTCTGTAAGTGAAGAACAATAGCTTACAAAAGCCATTGCTGGGTCATTTAGTTTCATGTAGAAATTTGCATCTCAGTTTCTTAATTGGAATCCCACAACTGTCACTTGTGAATACCCTTCTCTGGTAATTTTATTCTGACAGCAGCCATATAAAAGATTGTCAGAAATGCTTCTGAATTATTAAAATACAGTTTTAAAATAAAGGCAAAATGCAGAAACTAACTTTCCAATCCAGGTTGTACTGTTGCTGTATTACTCACTGCTCCTAGGGAGACAGCATCAATATTGTTGCTAGACACTGAAAAATATCTTCCCATCTAAAGAATAACATGGAGATCTTTACTTAAATATTACAATTTAGTGGATGATTAAAGACATTATTTCCTAAACCAATGGTCAGCACTTGTACATGGAATCTTGCATTAAAATGGAGAAGCCCAGCACACACATTTACACTGCTGAAGAAAGCACTAGTACTTGTATTTGAATTACTAAGGTTGTAGACTTTTGCAAATTAGTCCAGATCAAACCAGGTTTGAAGTCTGGATAGCTCAAAACATAACAGTCTGCATCCAAAAACATTAACAAATATCTATTTCAATTTATAAAGCCGTATTAAACATACTTTTAAAATTAGTACTTCTCAAAAGGCTTGTGATGCTTGTTTTTTTACATCCCTCACGTTACATAACAGCTCTTAGAAATAAACAAAAAATGCAGGACAGTATCAAACAGTCTTTGTGCTTTTCTAACTTTTCTACACGACAGTTACCTTCTTCTTGGCAAAATTCCTTAATATAAATGTACAGACTTGCATATTTGTTCTGAATACCAAGTTACTGCATGTACTATGAAAGATGTGTGTAGCTGGTAACACCCTGCCCAACCCACTACAGGGAAAAAACCAAATAACACAGCTATAATATACAATGTAATACTTACTATTTATATGTCTCTGAACGAATGTATTCAAAAACATGTGATACCCCCAGCTGGAACTGATCAGCAATAGGGGTAACCCAAGGATTGTTCTCTGCTTTGAAGACTTGTTTTTGACCAGTCAGATCCAAATTACCTGAAAGAGATCAAACAAACCATCGTATGAAAAATATTCGAAATATGAACAATTTGAAAGAAATACCTTGCTGTGAATGTAAAAACTTTTTATTAATTTCAGAGAGTGCAACCATAATGAAAGTAAATATTTCAGTCTTAGCAAAGAGGAATAGAAGGACATAGTAGTTTCCACCATGATAGATGCAGTTCCACTCTATTTATTTCAGTGCTGCTACACAGGGTTGAACTCTGCCCACTTACTAAATTAGTTTTAAGTGTGACTTGATAATGCACCTGTTCACTATCTCCACTATGATCTGCAGGAATGAAAGGAGAATGATGCTCTGGTAGAAGTCTGCTCTGCTGAAGCTTGGCATTGCAAAGCATTCCTCAATCCCTGCTCCAGGGGCTTTTTGCATTCCCAGTCCCCAGCACGTCTGCACCAAGATCCTGCTCTGATCTGTGGTTAGAGTGACACACGCTCACAAAAGCAGACAGACAATGCCATTCTTTTAACGTGGCAGTTTTACCTATTCTGTTGTCAGAAGATGCAAGAGATCTGTCATGGGCTTGCTGAGAGTATTTTTTTGTTCATTTTGTAAAAGTTTACTACCCAAGCCCAAAAACAGCACATGTTCCACTGCAGCTCTTCATGACTATGGATACAAAGGGGTGAATTCTGGGACAGTCTAGCCATTGAAATACTTTATAGTGTTCTTTAAATTAAGAAATTTGTGGCACATTTTCAGTTTATTTTTTTGAATTTTACAATGAAGAGAGGCCTACCCTTCCCCCATAAATCAACAATAACTAAACCATAACAGGATAAAATAATCTTTATGGGGAACAAAACAAAAACTATTTACAGGGTTTTGAAGACTGACTGAGCCAAGCTGCTGGTGAAATCTGGAATCAACCTGATTCCACAGCTTTCCAAAATGAAAGGGGCTGTGCAAGTGCAGGCAAGGGGAGCTGCTGCAAGCCCTGTGCTCGCTGCTCACTTTGGCTACACATTCTGCACGACAGCTAATCCTTGGCGTATTCCTCTCTGTAAAAGGGGTTAACACAATTAAAGACAGGCCATTATACGGTGTGAAAAGATGCCAAGCATCTCATACCAGCCTATCAGGGAGTCCCCGTTACCTTAACAAGCTCATCTGCCAGCTGTCTGTGGCTGTCCTGAGCCCGCAGTGGCAGGAGCATCCCCCCCAGCCGTCAGTCAGGCGCCCGCCCGCCGCCGCACGCTTCAGTGCGCCCCGGCTGCTTTATTAAGGGACTCGGCAGCCCTGTTCTAACAAGGATCAGGAAAAAGGATTAAGTACTGTGACAAAGAGGACCTAACAAGCTAGAAAGCAGTGTGTCTAAATCTGTGCTGGCTGAAGGCGTGGGCTGGCGCTCTCGCCATCCAGAGATCCCACGTGGAGGCTGCCGGAGAAGCCGGCCAGAGCAGTAATCAGCCCTAACCCTCTGACCAGGACTGCTGGGAAGATCATGTATCACTCAGGGGCTTGCTTTGCAATTGCAAATTGGATTTCCCATTTTATTACCTGCAAAAAATCTTGTATGCTGCTCTCCGAAACTACCAACACTGCAAGCACTCTGTAGGCGGGGCATCAAGGTAAAATGATCAATCTGTGTACTACTAATAAAAGCAGTTAATTTGGGGAGGTGAGCTTGGCTCCATCACAGGACAAGTTCAATGCTGCTTGTAGGAGTAAGTCACATGTGCCCAAAATCTCAGTATCTGGAGTCTCAGCTGAATCCTCTTGTCCCAAGCTGTGTCAGAAATTTACCATCCAGGGAAGCCTGCTGCATGTTTCCATTCCCACAGTAGCGTGCCTACTTCCATTACAAATACCACATGGTCCATTTAAACGTAATTAATTATAATAATTACTATTCTACCAGAGCCAATGGAATCTTGCAGCAAAACCAAGGCTGCTCAAGCAGAATAACCTGCAGACCCCCATGCCAATGTAACATCTTTATTTTTCTGTCTTCTTTTTTTCCCCCAAAACATTCTAAAGGCAGGTACAAGAATTTCTTTTCACCTTCAGAGGTAAGCAGAGACCCTAATTAATCTAATTACAGAGAAAACTGGGGTGCACAAAAATTCAGCATCCACACCAAAATCCACCCCTCCCTGCCCAGGACGTCCTTCTGGGAGCCTTGCCAGCAGCAGCTGGCATGGCAGCCCATCCCACCGGCCACCTAGAGCTGGAGTGAGAGTCTAGGGATTATAAGTGAAGAATTTAATCAAGTGTGGTAGTGAGAAAAGGAACAACTTGTCTGTCCTCATGGCAAGCACTAGGTTCTCTGCAGGTGCGTGAAGGAGGGCTGCCCTACAGAAGACAGGAAGGACAGGGCAACCAGTGCTTTAAAAACCTTCCTGTTGGGATACCAAAATTTCCAACTGGAAATGCAGGACAGGAATAGGCAAAAAATTAAACAGGATAAGAAATTACAGGGAGAGTGTCCCACCTCATCAGAACTAAGTAAGAAATAGAGTCTGAACCCTCTTGACACAAGGCAAGCCATTTGAGCACAAAGAAGCCATATAATTAAAAATTAAACAGAAGGGAAATGTGTCTCTCCTGCATCACTGTACAGTGCTTGGGGCAATATCCTGGTGTCCTTTGAGTGCTTACAGCTAAAAAATCCATGAATCAAGGGCATACATCCAGGAGTCCCAAGCACAAGGCCAAAGTCTCAGGAACATCTCAGGAATAGTGTGTGCTGGGGCAGCCAAACACACGGGAGCACTGCATGGACCCTTCTGCTGCAGTGCACTGGACAAACCCAGCAGTGTGGAAGAGATGATCACACTTGCCTGAAGCAATGGCTCTGGCACCAGTTCACCCCAGGAGTGCCAAGCAACTGGACACTGCACACGTGTGTCCCTATGCCCCAACTCCAAAAGTCTCCTTGCCTAGGTGATTTTTTTATGGCAGCACCATGTTCCACCCCTGCAGCACTAGAGCCAGGGAAAAAGCTACGGCAGATGTGCCTACGTGCATCTAACAGCAGCTTCAGCAGGACACTGTCTCCAGGGCCTTCAGAAATTTATATATTGTTCTGCTACACAGATCACATCAAATCCCTCAGATACTTCTAGTAAGCAAAATACAGAATTACCTCTTGTAACACTTCAGTACTGAAGATTCAATCACAAAATACATTAGGATAGGAGACTGAGTTGGTCATTGATGTTTTGTTCTTTCCATGCACATCTATCTATCAAAAAATATTTATCATTTCTGTAATGTGGCATAATCATTTCACTAAAGTTGTATTTCTTTGTTCTGGACTTAAAGTTCCTGCTATTTTGTGATACTGAAAGAGATCAGCTACACTGAAAGGCATCACAGTCATATGCCTCTGGTAAGGGTGGAGAAACAGGCCATCTTCAAGGCTAGTCAGCACAGCCCCTTTCCTAGGGCACAGAAATGTTATTCAAATTAATGAGTGCTTCTAAAATTATTCTAATAAATCATCAAAACTATACATCCCAGAACCCAGGTTTAACATGCTTAAAAAGAACCTTCTAAGTCCAACGGGTACTTTTTTTTACTCTACCTAGAGTAAATATAGGTTTCCAAGTAGGAAGACTACAGAGTGGACACTGCTGCTACAGCAAGTGGACAATGAAAAGAGAACAGAATCTGGAAAAGGGAAGAGCAGAGATCTAACAGCTGACTGCTGTAGACGACCTGCACAGAATGATCAAAAGCCTTCCAAGAGAAGCCATCTGTGTGGTCTTAGAAATGCCTGATCCTGGCATTTTTATTTCTTTCTCAGCACTCATTGTACCTAAAGATGATCTTGAACCCTTAAGCTTGATTGGATTCCTGTGATTTAACTTCTTTGTTGACCTCACCTCAAAAGCAAATTGCTCCTAATGCCCAGCTACTAAGCTGTGCAGACCTGAAAACTGTCTACTGCCCAAATCTCTTGTTAACTGCCACCTGTAAGCTACAGTAAATAGATCTACACCAAAACTCCTGAAAATTCAAATTCAAAATCAAAGTCTGCATATTTTTAATTGTAATGTGTTCTAACTTAGGTCATCCATTAACAAAAAATACCATTTTCCACTTCCTAAATTTAGAGTGTCTACAGCCATGGGTGGGCAGAAGGGCTACCTCATATGACAGTGGGCACACCTCATCCTGAGAGACATTTGAAGGATAAGAAGGCAGCTACACTTTCCTGTCTCAGTGGATCTATCCTGCACTCGAGCTAAAACATGATCATTAATGTTTCTTGCTATTTTCCTGCAGTGCTGTTGAAATAGAAGTGGTTTGTGTGAACATCCATGTTTTGCTCAAATGTCTCCAAAGGTCAGAAAAGAGCTCATAATAGAAAATCAAATGCTGCCTCCCACAGCTGTGTTTGCAGAGAGTGTCAGAGCCAGTAATACTACAAGCCATCACTTTGGCCAAGGGTGCCTTCAGACCTCCCAGGCTACTCCTGTCCATTAGACCTAGCCTGCAAGCACCCCTTACACATAAAGCTACAAGCCCCTCATCCTCTTGTGATGTATGATATACAAAGTGTGCAATATTTACCCAATGGATGTATATTGGAGGTACAGTAAGGTATGATTAGTGTACATAGGCATTACTTCAATACATACAAAAGGAAACAGAATGAACACAAACCTGGCTTGTCCTTTCCACTTGAATGCCCCCTGGCAGCACTTTAAATACTTTCAAAAATTAAAAGGTGAAATTAAGTAATTAAACAACTCTGACATTTGAGAACTGAACATTGGCATTCAGCATAAGAAACATGATCCTAGCTGTAAAATGCCAGATCAACGCTTCTTTGTAATGGTTTAAATTCATCCCCAGTGGAGCTTCATTAAAATCAATGGATATAATTTTTAGCCTGTATACTGTTGAGTTTCACATCTGTGTCCTGTTGATACTCTGACTCACCTCCCAGCCTACAGTCTCCTTCACTGACCTCAAGGACTGTCCTCAAGCTGTAACACATCCCTTTTAGTGATTCCTCTTAAGACTGCATTTCAAACATTCTTTCCCTTTTCAACATAAGGTCTTACTCTCCATCATACATATAACAAAAGGAACAAAATTAGTTTTAGTAATTTATTTAGCTGTAACTGCCTTTGAATCCTGTTTTATTAAATGCTAAGTAAGGGATCAATCCACTGCACTAAATTTAAACTTAGTTTGTACGTAAAAATATGTCTGTCCTGGCTTGTTTTAGATTTACTTTATACTATGGGGCTTATAATTTTTATTACTTTTGTGGCATTTGCTTTGTCTCAATAGAGAGAGAGAGATTGTCTTAAGTGTGGGGGTGGAAGAAATATAACGACTATTTTGTCATAAAAAGGATACCAAAGCAATTAATTGTGCATATCTTAATATCTATGTAAAAAACTGAAAATATATACTCATTTCTATGCCACAAAGTATTATAAAAAGCCAATGATTTTTACCCCAGTCTTAAGCACATTAAGGCTGTGCGCCAGTAACTCATACCATTCTTATAAACAAGTAAGATTATCTCTGCTTTGAAGACATAACACCTTTGAAGGATTGGTAATGGAAGACAGTAGATTTAAACAGTATTTATAAAGGAGCAGTAAGACAACAAAAAGCAAAGTCTTTTTGTACTTAAGTGCAGTGTGACTCAATCTCTTTGGAACCAGCAGAAATATTCATGGAAATATTCATTTTGATAAACAAATCTACATCTCCATAGCATATGTCAAAAATAGAGTTGCTTACTGATGAGTTCCTATGCACTAACAGAGAACAACTAAGTTTAGTAAATCTAAACCTAGACTGAAATGCCTCCAAAAGATCAATCCCAGCAATACTTCTGCCCTCTCACCCCTACAACCTTATACTGAAAAAGGTCGAACAGCAGCACTTCAAGTCACCAGCACTTCAGAGAACCCTGAAAAAGCATTTGTGGGGCTTCTACATAATATGGGAAAAGGTTTAAGTCTCAGATAACAAGAAATCAGATTCAATACACGCAAATAAATGAGATAATCCAGAGCACCCATCACACAGAAGCAGGCTGGAAGTCCTTCCCTGGCCCCTTTCCTACCCACACAGATAGGAAAGCCTGCAACCTCTCCTAGAGAGTGTTAGACAGGAAGCCCCAGGGTAAGAGAAGGCTGACGGTGCAATCTGAAAGTCAAACACTGAGGCCTAAGTCCATCCTCAGTTTTACAATTACTTTCAGGGAGTTAAAACACGTTTTGCAACATCACATGATATCTTAAGACTTTTTAGATGTACATGATGATTTCCAATGATGAGTTCAGAGATGAGACCCCAACTTCAGCACTGACCTGAATACATACAACAGTAGGTCTGTGTCAGTTCAATAACCAAAGAGTTTACAAACACTTTTTTCAAACAGAAAAACATCTGGTCTGAAAAACATCAGGAAACAGAGACTCTGCCAGTTACTGTCAAAATACATTCTTTACTTCAGTGCTGAACTAAGCTTAGTTCTAAAACACTGCTGCTCCCTCTGCCCATCTACAAGGGAGAAAGACCACCTGTGCTTTGTTCTTACGGAGTGAGTGAGGATCAGCAGTCAAGTGTTCTCTCACTCTTTATTTTGATAGGTTAAATAGTCTGAGGATACTGTGATCCCATAGTAGCTATTCCATTTGCTTCAACTCTTAGTAAGAGGAGCATAGCTGAAATAAATCAAGTAAAAGCAGACCAACTAAATCTTGGATTCTTTACCCTTGATGTAAATGCGAAGTGTTAGAGGACAAACTATCGCCACTGCAACAGCCATTACAGTTGTATGGGCAGAGAATTTTATCCTCCAGCATGTTTCATAGGAGAGAGTTTCAAACAAAGTGAATGTAGCCCTGAGTTTATACAAAATTCCAGCATCAAAGCAAAGGTCAGCCAGAATCTTTATACCAAAGTATAATGAGACGTCAGAATGTGTCAGGACTGAAGATTAAGCCTGGGAAAGAGAAGAGGATGGATGAAATGCTGAACTACCACCTTAAACCACACTTCGGGTATTAAATACAGACAGATTACAGGCCTAACCTGGCTGGGCAAACTCACATTTCCATATTCAGGTGATAGGAAGAGAGGTTAGCTCTCTGGGAACAAGGGAAGGGCCCTGGAAACTTCGACCATCACAAGACACAACAAACCAGACCTTACCAGGACAACTAGTAGAAAGAGTAAATAATAACATTCACATAAGAAAGCCAAAAAACCAGGAACTTATTCAATGCAGCACATAAGGTACTCCACACCTAACAACACTCTGCTAATGGCTTGTACTGCCGCATGACAAATCAGGCTGCTGTTTCAACACCTGAAGTCCACCACACACAGCTCTCAGGTACCAGGGTAAAGAGCCCAGCTGGTGCCATTGTCCTTGTAGCTAAGAGGAAAGGCAGAAGAAAGAGCACTTTAACAAAAATCCAAGAAATTACTTCAAAAAGTACTTTAAAAATGTATTTTTAAAAATATCTTCTAAAATTATTTATTACTTACAACTTGATTAAAATAATTTCTCCCACATTCCTCCTATAAGAGAAAGACCATTTACTAGAAGATCTGCAAGTACTGTTAAGTTTCACTGATTTCTTTCTTTGAGAGGTGACATGCTGTGCTGGAAATACCATTACCTTCACTGCTCTGTGTAACAAATGTCCAGTGCTGACTGAGATCCCAAGGGACAAACCAACAGTCACCACGAAGTGTTCCCAGTGAAGAAACCCAAGAAACACACTACGCAGCAGATGGCTTTTGGAACAAAGGAAATTAACGTGATGTCAAAGTAGTTTAACATCAAAGACACTTTAATGGCACAGGAAGTATTACAGGCTTAGAGGATCAGCATCCCAATTTATTTTGAAATATATTGCACATTTTTTCCAGCATCAGAAACTCCCCTGAGATTCTCAATTACATGGGAATTCAACAGAGCATTCTCTCTTTGAAGGGTCCCTATCAGACCAAAATCTAGTTAATTTAAAAAAATGACTTCAAAAAAGACTCACTGTATTGCTTTTGCCCTCCACCTTTGAAACTTCCATTCAAACACAGGTTGCCAAGTACTCAGAAGAGCGAAACCACTTTTAAGTACTATGAAACACATAAAATGAACCAAATGCAACATTTGCTCAGATTGGCTCTAATTACAGCACTCTTACCTACTACAGCTCTAACACAACAGATGAAGTATCTGCTGACAGAAACATCATTATTATGCTGATGGTACTTATAATCAGAGTACAGTCAACATGAGGAGAACCCACACACAAACACTGTAGTCATCTGAGAAGTGACTTTAAAACTTGCATATTTTAGAAACCAATGCAAGATCAAATCTGAATCTTGGAAAGCTTGGCAAGAATTACAGCAGTGTCCATCAAGTACTTTGCATTCAGCCTGGTTTCCAACTACATAACAAGCGGTGGGGTATAGGGTGGAGTGGTTTTGGCTTTTTTTTTTTCTTTTAACTTAAACCTTAAATGAGAAACACAATTAGAATATGCATAGATTTTCAGAGTAGGTTTTTTATATAAATATTCTCTCCACAACCTATCTTGTCACATACATGCTTTTTATGGTTGTCCAAAGAGCCCCAGAGTTCAGGCTTCCAACAAGCACCAATGAATGACCTGTACTGCAGGTGTGAGCAGTGCTGTGCTGTGACACAGGCAGGCACAGTGACAGTTTATACTAAAATTAAAAAAGTCTGGCATTTACATCAACTAGTGGAAAGTTTCCAACATTCGGAAAAGAAATATCTTTTGTAAAGCAAGTGATTCTTATGTTTGCACATGCCTGTTATAATTACCTGAGTAAACGCCTATTGTGATTAATATTTACTTGAACAAACAACTGCGCCTACTACTTTGTGTAATATAATATTAATTCACAAATTCTAGAGTCATTTCAAAAACCTAAATTTTAAAAGTTTTCCTGTGATGGAAATATGGAGACTTTTGCCACAATTCCTTGAACTCTGCATTTAAAGCCAATCCTTTGTCCACAGAAGGTAATTTAGGTGTTCAAAACTAGAAGTTTATGAAAGAATTACTAAATTTTTCTGCTATACAAATTACAATTACAAAATGTTTCATGCTCCTTAAAAAAGGAACATGGCTACTTATCCCATCAAGATTTTTTTTAATCAAAGCTTGAATTTTCCTCTTTTCCAGTATAGATTAACATTATAATTTTGATAATGTCTCTCTTTACCTGAGGAAATTATTTGATAAACTAGAACAGTATTGAACAGCAACTTATAAACTGTTGATGCCAAAATCAGTTTTGAAAGATGAAAATGGTAATTAGGAATGTATTCTTAGAAATCACTGTTCTTCCATATGCATAAACATGACCAAACTACATGTGTGCACACATGTGCCAGCAGCAGGGTAGTGCACACAGGCAACATTAAAATCTGGGCTTTAAAAATCATACCATTTGTTTTCATATCAAAAATGCAAACACCAGATAAGCTAGTTACATTCAGTGAGTGGTTATTTAGCTACATCCTTGTGATGACTCTGCACCATATACTACTCTTACACTCCTGATTCTCCTGAGAAAATCTTTCATGTGGCACATATGGATCCACCTTGATGAACAAACAATGAACTCAAAACACCATCACTGATGTGACTAATTGTGTCTACCATTTTATACGGTTCTTGTTTCTAGTCTACTTTCTTTCCAAACCATTCTCATTGTTAAATGGTCAGAACACACGAAGTGACAGATTTAGTGCCTCCCTGGCAATTTATATAACTGACTGCAACTCTGTTGTTGCAGTGAATCATGATTTATTTGTCTCGCAATGCAGCACATAACCTTTTAAATGCTAGGGAAAAAAATGCCAGCGCCTCTTTAAAGTTTATATATGACTGCCCACCACCATTTCTCATGAATGGAGTTTTGAGAGACAAATGATAAAAAACAAGCTGCAAATTCCACCCACCTATTCCTGGCCATTTCCTGTGTTCATCACTCACATATACTGTATTTACAGAAAAGAACCTCACCCAGGAATCAGTGCACTCTCTCAGTCCTCTCACTTCCTCCTGGGCAGAAATATTTTTCTTAAATTTGCAGTAGGTATTCTGTGTTAAACACAATGGAGGAGATCACACAATAGTGATCTCCCCAGTCCTGTACTGGTGCCACACTTAATCACATCAGGTGATATTACAGGCTGACTGTGGGGTGTTATTTATTGGTATCTCCATTCCAAAGTTGTGACCCCAAGGCCTGTCTGTGGCCTTTTTCATACCCCACTCTTCACTCCTTCTTCTGCACTTATTTACATTACCTTTAAAAAATGGTTTAATGTAACACATACATCCTTCACATCATTCAGTTGTGCCCATCTCTGTGGTAAATGAGCATCCAATGACTCACTGCTACCCACCAGAGCCTGAACTAAGCCAGTCAAAAGCCTTCGGCACCTTTAATTATGAAAGTGATAATGAGAGAGAAAAGATTGTTTACTTTTAATGGAACAGCAGCAGCTCCAATTAATGCAAACAGGACCAGCTCACTGAAAAGCTATTTATCTGACTCGCACACCAAAAAGTATTTGGATAGCTCAGAGTACATTATAATTCAATTTTAAAAATTTAGGAGGGAGAACTCGGACAGCAGACAAAGCTCATTCTGCCTCAGATGGTGACGATGGCATTAGCAGTCCATGCAGTAGATTGTAACCCTCTCATGCCACCTTTCACTGGCAAGCTTTAAAATCATCTGCGAAGAGGTGCTTCTCTAAACTGCCCTGGTTTACAGAAGGGAAAACAAGGCTGCAGAGACTCACTCTTGCCTATGCCCTGCTCCCTGACCTCAAAGAAGCCTTCCAAACCCTATTCTGGTATTCCATTCCTTCCCTACACATGTGCCTAGATGCTTAATAAACAAGCATAACGTTGTTTTTCACACAAAATATGCCTGCAAGTTGCACAAATTACAAATCTAGACTTCAGTGTAATGTTCTCTGGAAATGTATGCCAAAATCTATTTTAAAACTTTGAGATGGTTCTAGAATTATCCATGGCATAGATCACAACAAAAATTACAGCAACTGATCAGAAATTAGGATCTTGAATAAGACCATAAAATGAAGCATTAATCAATTAATACATGAAAAGAAAAGTAGAATTTACAAAATACCTTTTTAGTAATAAAGAACAGAGGTAACAAGGACTTAGCTGTGTCAGTGAACCTCACCTTTATCAACTGAGGCAAAAATTACAAGAACGTTTTTTACCAGGTTGTGATATTGTTGTAAAATGTAAGGAAATGCTTAGAAGAAAAAAATCTTCTCTTGGCCATCCTGAATTTTGTGCAGGTCAATACAAAATAACTATTAAGAAATTTGTTTCAAACATCTCCATTTGGGATGGATTTTGATAGTAAAAAAAAAAAATCATTTAATGGGGATTTGTTGCTATGCTTGTAAGGCAGCAGCACGTTTAGAATATTTAATTAGCCAAAGAAGGTAGTTAGGCTCAGTGCACTATTCATCTTCCACTTTCTGAAAAAACCACAAAACCCATAATTCAGGAAGCTACAGAAAAGTACATCTGCAGACACTACATGCTTCTGAAATGTTGTTGCTTTGAGAGAACTGATAAATAAATATGACTTTGACCAAAACCTAAATAAAGCATACCCATATCAAGACATAAACATCTGAAATTGAAGGAAATAGAGCAAATTTTATCCACTAGTGTGGGGAAAAGTCAAAAAACCCCATAATGGGCAAACAAATAAGAGTCAAAGCAAATACCTTCCCAACTCACAGAAGAAAAGCATGTTGCTCTGTAAAACAAAAAGCATTCATTGCAAACTGTCACATTAAAGTACACAGGGACAATGCATCAAAGCACGTTCTAACGAAAACAAGTAATTTTACTTCATCATGCCAACTTCTGTCCCTATCCTTCTGAGTTTTGGGAACTATTATATGGAAGGTACCAGTAGAAACAAAGAAGCTTCCCCATGTAAAAGTCCACAATAACAAGAAACAAGGAATAGACCCTGTGTAGCAGGAGTTTCAAAAACAGGTAATTGACATAACATTATTCTCAATGAAAGTATTTTTAAAAATTTAAAGATTAGAAAACAATTTCTGCCTTGGGACAAACAGGAACCATGCCCCTCACATATAATGGAGTACTGCAATGCAAATTCAGCAAAATCAATACTTAAGTTTCAAAGAACTCTTACTTCATAGGTTGAAAGAAGCCATTATAACTGTATTTAAATGCATAGTATCACAAATTCAAATTACATCAACCAGTTCCATTGCTTTAAGTTAAAGAGCTGACAGCTCCCTAAGAAAGGTAGGCTATCAAATTGAAAAACAAAAAAATCTTCTCATTTAGTTATATTTCACTCTAGTTGATCAAACTTCCACTTTGTACAAGCACATCAGAAGCCACTTTAGGCTACTGTCATTTTTGCTTAATATAATTTTGGCTAATCTAAATAGTGTTAGCAAAACTCAGTGAGAGCTAAGAATGGGTTTGCTGACCCTGTATTTATGATACATTATATAAAATAATGTATTTGCTTTGTATGCAAATACATTGCAAAAACTTGGCAATCAGGTGTACTAATACACAAGAAAAATGTAGCATGTAATAAAATAATAAAACAAAACACATCTTCTGGCTCCTGCATATCCAGGAAGAGTAAAAAAAATGAGGTTTTCTCAGAGGAGAGTAAATATTAGCATATAAGATGACTTAAGCATAATCATTTCAGAAGAAATACAGTTCATCATCATCATTATTAGTCAAATAAATAAATGATCATCCATAATCTTACCCAGTTCTGGGGGCAGCACAGTAAGACGATTTCCCTGGATATGCAGTTCCTTAAGCTGGGTGAGTTCACCAATTTCTTTAGGCAGTGATATCAGGTCATTGTCTCTAAGACTCAGCTAAGAGCAAATACAAATTCAGTCAGAATGATTTTCAGTTAACATCAAGCAGCACAAAAGAGAACACTACTCCCTCTGCCCCCAACTTTCTCCTGAATGCTCAATTCTTTCACTTTATTTACAAGTGTCTTCTGGTAAACAAGAAACAGTTCCAGGTGTAGTGGTCTATTCCTGCAAACCTACCCTACTACTCCTCAAATTGACTGGATTCTATTCCTACAAGTGTTGCAAAAGTGAATTGATTTTCCAAGAATTTAGATAAATTACTTACTATCTGCAACTTTGTGAGCTTCCCAATATCTGGCGGCAGGATTTCAAAATCGTTGTCACTTAGATAGAGTGCACGAAGGGTGGCTGCAAATTAAATAGCAATATATAAACAGGGTGGCATATAACCCAACCGTTTGAGGCCTAATCAATAAAAAGGAGTCAGGTTTGATTAATAACCCTGACTTGGTGAAAAGCCTTTGACATACCCAGGGCTCACAATAATAACAAGCAGGTCAAACTTAGATTTACTGGCTTATTATATTGTTGTTGAGTTCAGGAAAACATCTATATTCAAAAGGACTAGCACAATTAACAATTTCTGCAACAGTAGACTGTGGCAGATTCTGGCAAATAGCCTGAATGCTCAGATATGAGAAGATAGTCATTACTCTTTATTACCCCTGATTCTTATTTATCACATCAATTTGCATCCTAAACAACCATTTAAAAAGATTTCTGAGTTTTTCTGACAAATATACAACTATGTTAAACTCTACAGAAACCAAGTGGAAAGAGATCTGCAATGAAATACAGAAGACCCAAACACTATAATTTGTAATTTTCATGCGAAGTATCAATGAAATTTCATCAAAAAAGATGACCCAGCACAACTATGTAGCTTGCTATTATTGAACAAGCATACATGACAGTTGAAAAAAGGAATTAAAATGGAGACTCACAAAGAAATGTCAGGTGCAGCAGGAGAGAAGGTGGTCAGATCAGCAAAACCTCTCCTTCCCACTACAGAAGATCCCATTTGTCTTACGTAGTTCACTCCTCCTCTTCTCATTTCACTAAATGTGACCATTTTTAATAATGCTGACTTAAAGATTTCCCTGTGCCAGGTTACAATCACAACATCCCTTAGAGAGCAGCACTCCTCTCCCCTCGCCTGTCACTTTGATGCTGAATGCACTGATCCTGAAGTCACTTCAGCATAGTAAACAGAAAAGCAGAATCACTGAAATCCAGAAAGTGCCAGAATTCAAGTTGCTTAGGCAACCATAATGTAGCCCTTTTGCACATATGCATTAAAATACCTTTCTGTCAACTCTCTGGGTATATATTTTTAACATAGACAAAGGTCAGCTTAGCACTACCATTCCTCTGCCAAGCTTTGTAACCTTAGCATATGTTTTAATGTACTGGACACCTCAACACCCACATGCTGTTAAAACTATTTTAGTAATGAACCATCAAGAATACATTTGTTTTCAGACTCAACACGCAACAGTTGTGTTGCAAACAGTTTATTTTCCCCTGAGGCTTGCAACCCTCCATGATGTTTTAACTGAGTATAGGACCCAAGGAAGTATTACTCAGAAGAAAACCAATATGCCATTACTAACGAAGTCTTCTCATGTCCAAAGATGTCAGATGACAGTATATCAGTGATATATATTACCATGCTATGTAGAAATATTCAAGATATATTAAAAGAAAAACATAAATATTTGGAAAAATCTGTTGTATTTTGGTCTGTATCAAATAAAATTCAACTGCAGAGAGCAAAGTATCATATCCTGAAGAGCAGAGTTTTTAGAAAAGTTTCTTACTCAGATAGAAGAAGTTTCCTGGTAGGGAATTTTCATTTAAGTTGTTGTAAGTCAAGTCAAGAACTTCTAGGGCTGGTAAAGAGCCAAATCCCCTTGGCAAGGTGTTTAACCTGTTCATGCTGTAAATAAAGAGAAAAAAAGAATACGGCATCAGTATTCACACCACCAAACAGGAATAATACAGGTCACAAGGGTTTTGTTTGGTTTTTTCCTTAAAAAATGTAATCTATGCAAAGATTTCCTCTTGTTTTGAAAAGGGTTTGATGTTCCAGGATACTGAGCAAGTTTTTTGCAATGCAGACCTCTCATTCCCATAAATATACTCAAAACTTATGCACTCTCAAGGAATTCTGTCTGTCAATCAGCAACCACACCTGAAACATAGAGCACAAGGGAGAGAGGTGTCACAACGCCATGCTCAGCTTTAACAGTGTTCCATGGAGAAAGCTGGTTCTTGGTAGATGACTTCTAGCTAAACTACAAATTAGCCTTTTGCACATCATCTTGACCATTTTTCATTCTGCCATGTAGTTCTTCACCATGACACCAAGTACAAATGGGAATACCTCAAGTGCATGGTATTTATGTTCATTGATAACTGCTGCCCAAACCTCTTAAGAACAGCAAATCTGTATCACTACAGAACTATTGATGCACATGGAGCATGAAGTAAATAAAATGTCAGTCCTGAGACTGATGAAGCCTAATCTAAATATAGCTCAATCAGCCAGTCTTAAGTGGGCTTAGGACAGCAGTTCACACTGGCACCAGCCAGAACAACATGAGAACATGTAACAGAAGGAAAAGACTTCTCTGATAACCTGGAGTAAACAAGGTAGAGAAAATGGTAACTTCTCTCTGACCTCAAAGAGCTTGAACAGGGTGATCCAGATAATCACTAGAGCTGCTGTAACAATGAAGGCAGACACATGGCTGGAGATAATTCCACAGCACCTTTCTGTTTGTATATGAACTGTTTGTGCATGGCTGTTTATCGCATGAAGAGAAAAAAACTACCTACCAGCTTCTGATTCATACAGTCCCTATTGCATGTACAGTAAATATATACCTGGTGTGTATGAATCTTGCTTCAGGTGTCAGCCAGGTTTGAAAATGGAACAGAGAAGAGAGGCATCTTCAGAAAGAGCCTTTACAGGTATCTACTGTCAAGAACAGGATTTTATTTTTATGTGAAGACTGGAAACAAACATGACCTTTCAGATGTTGTCTCTATACATATTGTGAATTTGATTTTCTTTTGATGAGAAAGTGATGAACAATAGTAACAACTGAAGAGGAGATGTTATGTGAATGTATGAATATCTGACACTTAAAACTATAAAAACTCCAGTCAAAGTACTGACAAAGTTGTGCAACCAAAAGTAAGAAAGACCATATAACCATGTGAGCAAAGACAGGAGAAGCACATATACTATTTCTTTCACAAACTCACAAAATAACCTCACTTTTCCTTATGCCTTTTGCATAAGCCAGCCCCAACAAAACGAGAACCTGTAGAGATCAGCTCTCTGTAGCTAATCTAGATTAAATCCTGCTTCCTCTCCATCCCCAGTAAAAAGTTCCATCATGGGCATACAACTCATATTGCTGCTGTAGTAGTAGCAGTTAAAACACAGAAAAGTATTCTCCACTATTGCTACCGCAAAATTGTCACTGTTTTAAAAACTGGTCTTTATATAAAAGAGGACTAAAGAAAGCAGCTTGTTTTCTGCTAGTGAAAAGGGTTTTTTACCAAGTTGCCCTAACAGCCTTCCCTTTTGCAAGCAAGGAACAGGGAGGGAAAGAATGTTCTCCCTACTGACAAGAGGCAGAATGGTATCTATTCTCTGGCAGGGACAGAGAACCAGCTCAAAGTTGCTGCCCAGCACTATTCATCCCTATAGAAGTTCAAACACTGAGCTTGTCCCTCACCTACTTTCCAAATGTTACATTTTAAGCTTTCTCTGCAGCAGTACACCTTCTGTCTTTCCACACCACTTGACCCTTCCATGCCAAAACCCTCCCAAAAATAACCTCTGCTCTTATTCAAGGTTCCTCTCTCCCCTAGGGGGCTCTTCTGAAGCTCTCTAACACATGCACTGAAGATGACAAGAGGATTTCTGGGCTGTCTCCAGAAAAACCTACTAGAGCAAAAAAGTTTCCTCATCACTGACTCCAAGGATGTCCAAAGCAGAACGCATTTTGCAAAGCTAAGACGGGGTGGTAAATCCTGTGCCTGGAAAACTTTGTGTATGGAGGGGATTAAGAAGGAAGAGCATTTAATCTCTAAGATTTTAGGCCACTTGATACATGAGGGTGGCAAATATGGTTCCAGACCTGATTGCCTGTTGTTCCAAACACCAAGTGATCTTTCGCATGACATTTTTTCATTAATGCAGACTAGTATTTAAAATGTATTAACATTGGTCACTGCTTTAATCCATGGGAAGTGCCCAACTTCTTCCTTCATATACTGCAACACCTCTATATGCAATTCCAGCAATATGGCTCTAACCCCCAAAATACAAAGAATCCTGATTAATATTTGCTCTGAAAAGTGATTCAGAGGTTGAAACAGATATTAAGGAAAGCTAGAGATCTACTGTGACCAAAAAAGCACCACCAGGGAAGAAAGATCATCATTAAAACATTTACTGGCATTCCAACAGTTCAAGATGCAATTAAACTATCAGCACTTTACAAAAGTATCTAAAGCAGAATAAAAAGAGCCTAGCCAAAATCATCTGGTATTTTTAAGAGTAAAAAATGCTTAGTATAAGGTGTTCAGAAGTTGAAATTCATACAATACAAACATTCTTTCTATGAGAAGCCTATAATGATAAAGCTTAAACCTACCAGTGCTTTCCTAAATAGTTACACTTTAATATGCCCATTTAATTTTAAGAAGGTCTTACGCTTAACATTTGTTTTCTTAATAATTCAAGAAAGCCCTCTGCAACTGTAGTTATTATAAAGTATCACCAGCTCTACTCGAATATAGAATCTGAACACTTAACAGAAACATCCCTGGCACAAATTCAGTCAATACTAGCTCTTTGAACTAAATGCACACCACATCTAACACATACTGCTCCTTTTACAGGTTCAATATAAACTGAAATGTCTATAAACCTGAATTTGAAAATTTGGAATTAAAATCCTAAATTAACATGGATGTTTTTTTAAATCAGAACAGGAAACAGAGCTTGATTCTTATGCAGTAAACACAGAATTAAGAGGCAGTTGCTAGGGAAGTAAAAGTCAGTAATTGTTCAGTTTGACTACAGTATTCAATGAATATGAGTTGCTGTTGTCCTTAAATGGTTATCAGCATACCAGAGTAAGTACTAGATCATTTAAATTTCTGTTTATCCAGGACATTAACTGAACACTCTGATGCAGTAATTCCCAGGTTATCCTCAAAACCACTTTCAATAAAAAACTTTACTATCAAAAAAAAAAAAGTTACAGGTTCAGCTGCAATGACATTTGCTAACACCTCTATTACAGCAAAGTTGTGCATTAAAATACGCACCCAAGGTTCAGGTGTTTGAGCTTCTGAAGGCTGCTTATCTGTGTAGGCAGCTCCTCAATCTGGTTGTTGAAAAAGTTGAGCACTTCTATGTTTCTCAGGTCTGCGATGTTTGCTGGCACAGCTGTGGGAAAGTTTTCACAGTGAGAGACTGCAAGTAGACCAAGCTACCCAGACTACAGATGCTTTACCAGCACCGAGTGTTTGAACTGTTTGTACAGTGGCTGCAGCAGAGAAAGCAATAAAAGCAAAGTTTATATCCAAAAAGCCTGCTGTCTGGAACCTGTTCTCATTGCTGAGAGCACTCATTTTGTACTCTTTAAAAATTACTACCAGAACTGTAAGATATTTTGACTAACAAAGACGACTGCAGAGAGAGAGAGAGACAAAGACAAGTGCTCTTACAGACTAACAGAGCAGGCTGTCCCCTCAATTCCTGTAGCACACACAGGTCTCAAAAGAGCAGAGCCTGAGACTTGGATCATGTCATTATTTGAGTGGAAAAAACAATGATACAAGTCGTTATACCAAGACAGCAATTGTACTAAAGGTCTTTAACAACAAATGTAAAATAATCCCTCATTTTTAGCAATGGCCCATTCTGCTTACTGCTTAAACAATTTAGTATCCAAATTCTTGGTCGTTTAAGATACAACAAAATTTACAAAAAAAAAAAAAAATTCAGCCATAAAGGAACTGTTTAGCCAAGCCCATTTTTAGTTACGTCCCATGAGTGATAAACTAACTGATCAATACACATACATGGCAACAGTGGATTACCAACAGATCAATAGCTGGTTATTATCTAGAAACATGAACTATAAGGCAGAAACACAATACAAACGACTGTGCCAATGAGGTTAAAAAGCAATTCAGATTTGCATCTCTTCCCCTCCTTAAATTTAGTGAGATTTAAGCAGCCAGCTGAGGTGTAAAGGAGGTTGGCAAGTCATCTGCACTGAAGCTTGCACCTGTGCTCAATATTCACCTTGGTTCAGTCTCAACTTTGCATCAGGAACCCACAGAGTGCTCATCTAAATAATTAGAAGGTTTTATGAGCCCATGATTTTTTTTATTTGTTGGTATGAGGCAATCTCAGTCTTAAAATGGAGTCAATAATGTTTACAAAGCAGAACATTGCAGTATGTCACATTTACTAGATTAGAAGTCTAATTATACTGTGAACAATAATGGGATCCCTAACAAAGACTCTAATTACACTACATAAATATTACTGTTGAGGGTCATATTCATTGCAGGAGGCTTCTAGCAGACTTTTATATAAAGTCATTAAGGCAAATCTCAACATTTAAAAGACCTCCCTTAGAGGTATTTTCCAACTAGTCCATACTTATCTGTCATTCAATGATAGCAAGACTTATATGCATTCACAAACTAAAGGGTATTTCACTACCACTACTACTGTTGTTTTAAATTATTCCCTAACAGAAGTTAACTGAGGATTTTAATTGGCATCATTCAGCTGTTTCCAGCCTTGATATTTCACCAGAAAAGTAATTACCAGTATTAAAATATTTTCCTTTCAGAAATTAGACTTCATAATTTGACTCTGATGACATGCAATGGACAGGCAAGTCACGTTTCTGATCTTCCCAGATACTGCATTTATGAAGACTACGAATCAGAAGTACTAATAAAATACAGGTTTTAGTTTAGTCAAAGCTTTAACAATGGAAAGACCAATACAGATCTATCACTGTCTCCTGATATATCCATTTAATCCTCACATACTGTATTTCATGTTGTGAATGGCACTTAAGATACTTTATATCATTATTTTCTTCAAGATATACTAAAAGCTGCATTGGTAAGCAGGCTGAGGTGAGAAAAAGGCTAAATATTTAGCAAAGGATTTAAATGAAGTGTTTTTGTGTCTCACCCTGTTAAATCAAAATAAAAAGCCCCAGTCCACAACTGTACTTTTTGGTTTGGATGGAATGCCCAGAGGTATTTTGTGAGAAGGAAAAACAGAAGAGTAGATCAACACTAGGCTTATGGTAGGGAAGAGAGGACTTTTTCCTGTAATAGTTTATTTTCTGTTTCAACAATTCACATTCATTTGTAATATAAATGAATGCTCTCTTGTATTCAATGAAAATCAGAAGACTGAATTTAAGTTCTGTACTGATCTTCTAGCTAAACTGCACAGAATCAGGGGTTTCAGGTCAAGATCAGTGGTGGTCAAACAACGCTGACTAGGCATATCATGCTCTGTGTTTCAAACTTTACATGACCTGACTACCATCTCACTACTGTGTTCAAAACTCTTCCCAGATACATAGCAGACTGCCAAATCCTGAGACATTCATGTTCTGGCAACACTGAATTCCACTGGAGTCTCCTTCTCATGATGAGCTGTGAGAGTGAACTGTCAGCATCCTGGTTCTATTCACCCACGTATTTACAGTACGATCTGCAGTGTCTTAACAACTCTTCTAAGACCATCTGCTGCCCAGTGTCATTAACAACTCCCCCTCAGCAAACGCTAGTAAAATTTGGCAGCCCAGTGCCTTTGCGTTCTCCTGTGCAGCTTCAGTCACATCATGAAGCCCCATTCATACCAAGTTTCACTTCACAAGACCAGGAACAGCTTCCCCTTGTTCAATACTGGAAATTGCATACAGTGATTCACTATGACAGCTGTAGAGTTCACCTTGATTTCAAAGGTTCGTTGACAGTGAACGACAGGATCTATAGTCTGCCCACAAGGAATAAGAGGACTTTGTTCATGTTTCTGGAAATAAGGCAACTGGTTATACTTCAAAGCATTTATGCTCTTTTTGCCCTGAAGTTAGTGGCAATTCTTTAGGCACTAAAACAAAGTTCTCGAAGTTCAAGAGACAAGTTATTACATTTCATTCCTATACAACCAGCAGCTGTTTACAAGTCAACAAAATTATTTCCAAAATATAGATAAGAAGGATTAAATGGTACTGTTCAATGCCTATGTAACTCCACACCTAGAGTATCCTGGATCTGGGCATTAGCTCTCTTTCAGCATTGAGAGCCAAAAGCCAAGACCAGACATGATCTTCACTAGAGGTCTGATGTTGCCCTCAGCTGGAGAGCAGGCACTGGGTTAGAAGGACCCTTCATCCAGGACAGCTACTTACCCTGCAGAGCAACTCACTAAAAACATCTGGATCAGTGACAGCAGCTTGGAATCAAATGTCTCACATGTAACCCTTTCCCATAAAGCAGGAAGTCAAGAGGTTCTCATACCACTACATAGAACTGACAAACAAATCCAGCTCCTCTTCTATACTCAACCTCTGACAAAGGACAAAGAGCACAGGAAATGGAAAAGAAGAAAAAGAAGCCCATTATTTTCCCTCTAGCTCCACTCAGTAAGAGTTCCACTCTTCTGCCAACCAGACAGGTCTCAATACAATTCCTCCTGTGGTGGCAGGGCCTTCATACAGCTAAAAATGCACAGGCTTCAAAAAGTCATTATTTCTAGAAACAGACACCAATATTATTTCTCTTAAACATCTGTGAAGCCCTCGGAAACAACAGCAATCCTCACAATTTCAAAAGCAAACAAACTCAGGTGTTTGCAAAATTAAGTTGCCATTTCCTTTTATCTAAAATATGAAATCTAGTCTGATTTTTTTTCCTGTTTGTTTAGTAAAGACACTAAATTCAACGTTTCTGAAGACACTCTTGGTAAAAAAGATCTGTATCAAAATTTCCTTTACAGTTCAAAACTAAAATAAAAAACATTTTAGATAAGGAACTTCAAATTGAAAAAACTAGAAGGGTCAATAAACTATCCAACTGAATAAGTGAAATGATTTAGTAAAAATGCAAGTCTCTATGAGAAGAGCACACAGTACATAAACTGCGTGAAATATTCTAGTTCATTTAAACCTTAACACTAAATATTCAAAATAAACATTGTCCCACTGCTGCTTGGAAAATGCTATCTGCAATACCTGATTATGCATAAAATTGTACATGAATAGGCTTGCAATCTCCTCAATAAATACGACCCAAAGGCTACAGAGAACCTTCAACTGAAATCAATGTTTTTTGAATCAGACATCAAGAGAAATAGGAATTTTAATTTTTTAAAGTAAAATTAATTCCTTTGGCAATCACATCCTTAGAAATTTTGAATAGCTGCAGAATCCATTTTTTTTTCAGAAAGTTTCTTTACTAATGAAGTAATTTTGCAATTCCTAGGAACATGATGTTCAATAGTACTCCAAACCTTTACAGGTTCTAAGGGAACATTTATCCAAAAGAGCTATGAAAATAGCAGTACCTGACAGAGAAGAGGTTTATACAAGTATGCCAGTTTCTCATTAAACTGTTCCACTGGAAAGCTGGTCAAGAGTCATACGGAGTAAAGAGAACTCAATACAGACTTTTCAGAGTCCAACCAATCCATTTTGCATCCCAAGTAGAGATTTCTTGCAAGAGCAAGAACCTACTTTTTAAGACTAAAGTAAAACTTGAGGGCTACACAACGTAATAAACCCAGTTCTGTGGACTTGCTAATCCAGATAGCGTCAACAGGAAGCTTTCATGAGTAAGGATCCCTTAGTGTAAAGGTCATAAAGACATGAAATGTTACTCACATTTCATGGGGGAGGAAGAATTTAGAATACTAAATATATAATGCATTCTGTGCATCCAATATAACTGTACTCTTAGAGCTAGAGCCATGTTTAGATTAATTTGACAAGAGTTCTGTTATACAGAATGAGAAGTAATCCGCTTCACCAAAATGAAAGAGGAATTAGCAGAGGGAGAACACAACAGTTTCCATTTTAAATATTCATAGGCATGCTGATACCATACTTGGCAGCTAACTGGAGAGAATCCTGATCCCAACTGAAGCATACAGCACTTAATTTACACACTATGTAGTTCAAGTTTCCCCTTTTGCCCTCCTTTCGCTCTTCCAAAGATGGATATTAATCTTCCTCACACTGAAAACATTAAAAAAAAAAACTTGTCTCCTTAATCTTCAGCTCTTTCCAGAAACCAGCAGGGTTTTTTAATTTCAATTAGCCACAGAAGCACCTCAGATATGAAACTGTTCTTATGAACATGTTTAAATTATACTATAGCTCATTCATGTGCTAGTGTGCTAACAAAGCAATTTGTCAATAAACAGTTCTCACTTAGATGCCAGAGTCTAAGAAGAGCAGTGAGCACAAGAAAGACTGAGAAGATACTGGGAATCAAGTGACATCTAGTGAACAGAAAGGACAAATTTCTTCTTTGAGAAAAGAGCTTAAGATGTCAGAGTTTGGAGAGAAATACTAGAAGCCAGGGACTGAGGTTAGGAAGGGATTACTATATTGAAAATACATCACCTAACTGCAAAGAACTGAAACCATACCAAAATAGCTCACAAAAATCTGATGCTTTTTAGCATTTTTAACAGCATTAAGGAATGGTGTAAATAAAGAGATATATAAATGTGTATATAAACACACCCTTTATTTCTGCAAATAATTTTGAAGATAACAAAGTATTAGCCAAGCTTCTTGAATTACTGTAGTAATTCAACCACAGCATCTTCATCTTCAATAACTGCTTTGTGAGAAGTGCACAGCTCAGCAAGACACTTGCTGTCTTATATTTAAGTCAGGAGAAAAAAAAACCAAAACCATGAGGTACACCATGCAAAAAGCTGAAAAACATAGGCTGCATACCCTTATTACAGGTCAAATTATCTGTGTGTGTTTATACTTCAACAGCAGATGCTTAAGAGAAATAACTTCTGCAGGACAAGAGAACTTTAATTAATAGTGTTTAGATTTAATATTAGGCTTCCACCAAATGCAAATAATATCACTAAATGCCAGTGAGTCTCTTTCAGGTGTTTGACCTGTTTAAGCACGATCTTTTTAGTTTCACACTACTGCACAGTTGCTGACTTTAGATAAATCAACCCACTTGAAGTTCATTCAGTACGTTCACCTTTCCCTTCCTCAATATTTTAGTTACTTCAGTCTATTTAACATGTTTTCTGCAGTTTACAAAAGGGATTAACCAAAAATGTCCTGCACACCAGCCCTTGAACAATTATTACAGATTACCCTCAAAGGTGAAGATCACTTCAGCCTCTTACTAAGAAGCATCCATCTACCTGTGTGCCTAGCAGTGCTTATTTACAAAATTCTGCTTTCAGCATGTCTAAATTTTTTTTCATTATTTCAGTTTGCCTTATTAGCCAGTGTTTGAAGTTTAAACTCTTTACACCACTGAAATGTTTTTAGAAATCCACATAGGACTATTTCTCACTGCAACTTGAATCAACTGAGTCTTTCACCTATTCAGCATTGCAGACTGCTGTGCTGACACTGCTTAGAGGGGACACCAGCCTGTCCTCTAAACACACTCACAAAAGAAGCTGCAGTAAAAAAGCTTACTGCTCAAAACCAGAGTCAGCACATGCGTTTCTTGTTCTCGTTCTCAGAAGAATTGGGAATGAATTAAGCTACCTCCTAGTTTGGGCTCCCCATACCCAGTACTTGAAGCACCTCCTTAAGGTATGGTACAGAGTCCTCCCTGTGCCTTGACATTAGCTTGGCCCAGGCTTCAGCTGACTGTACATTTCAGTTCCAGCTACAGGAGATATTACTTCAAGACAAGCAACCAGTTACCACATTACCCATCATCACATCAAGATCAGGGAATTATTTCACCCCAAAGGTTATGCCATAGGACGTGAATGGAAAAAGTTAAGAGGCCAGATGGTGAGCAGTCTTAGGGGAAACGGTGTGTCATTATCCACTTCAACACACCTGACTACTAAAGGAACAAAAAGAATTCATAGAAAATAGAGTACAAAACGAAATACACAAAACTAAATCCAGTTTCCCCTCAAGCTACACCAAAACTACCTTATTTTCTCAGTCCTTCCATATTAGAAGCCAAAAAATTCTACTAGGCTGGTTAGACAGTAAATTCTGTAATACAAAATCAATGACTTTAATGAGGTGAGTTCATTTTTGCAATGTTCACTTCCTCTGAAAATGCCAACGGCATAATAGTCTGTATTTGGCAAGAGGATTTACAATAAGTTTCCATTACAACCCGCATATAAACATGGAGAACGATCATTTATATGGGGCTTCCACAAAAAAATTAGAGCGATTTTAAGCCACTGGGAAATAAGTGAAGACACAAGAAGTTTGTAGTAACATGTCAGAAAACATTGAGACTTAAAAAAAGGGGTTTATATGTTTGCAAGTGTCTTTTAATGAAAGAACAAAAGTTTCTGAAGAATTCTGTAGAATTATGTTCAAGAAAAGTGATTGGTGTCTAGTGTTGTTTTTAGTAAGGTCGTTTTACTGATGGTGGAAAACTGACTTGGTGCCATACAGCACAAACTTTGACAATTTAATTTATGCAAAAATTGGGTAATTTCTGCATATATCCCTATACCATTACAGCACAAAACTCTTTCACACATTATTCTGTTTCATTCCCCCAAAGCTTCTTAGAAGCAAAGCTGATATTATCTGTATTTAAAATTAAAATGCCCTACCATCTCTATTTTCTCAGAAACAAAGATTTGGGGATTTTTCAGGAAAAGAAAAATCTAGCAAGGTATTTAATCTAAACATTTGAGTAGAACCCAGATGTCACAAATTTAGTAAGGCATATGTATAAGGATCTCCTTTTCACGCCCTCCTGTGTACTGCATCCATAAAGGTATCTCCCATTAGAGATCTCTGCATCAGAAGTAGAAATAAAACCAAATCAAAACATACTAAAAAATGAAAGGCTTACAGTTAGCTTAAAGCAACTCTCCCACACATAGCTGACAGACAGTTGGGCACAAGTCCTGTGCTTTGGACACAGCCCTAGTCTCACCTTGCAGACATTACCTGCCCCATTTTGGGCTAGATCATGTCAGGACGACAGCTCGGATGACTTACCAGAAGGAAGCAGAGGAAGCAGCATAGTAGAGGAGAATACAAGAATCAACAAAGAGTAAAGAGTACAGGTCATCTAGTTCCTTCCAGAAGTCAGCAAATTTGTTATATAAATAACCTCATACCAGGCAAGATGCAAAGTGTCAGACAATACCAGTGGGAGACACCATCACACGTTTCAGCAGACTGGAGAAGACAAAGCAGCTAGACTGGGAAAGAATTCAGGACAGGCAGATGCAGTGTTGCTGTCCCTGGACAACTTCCAATACATCCAGGTATAGGCTACAGCCAGAAAGGTGACTCAGAAAGGAGACATCCTAATGTAAAAATTAAACCAAGAGATTTTAGCAGCATGCTAAAAAAGATCAAGGACACAGACAAGAGGGTTAACAGCAACAAAGGGACAAGCTTCTGTGCTAGTCACATACAGAGAGAAAAACAATTTAGGAGATGGCAGAGCAAAGAAGCAGTAAGTCATGTGAGCAGAAAAAAAAGTTTTGAACTGCTCTGCTGAAAGAAGGGAAAATGTACAGTGATGATCAAGGGTGACCACACAGCTGTCAAAAGAACAATGATCAATGAGACACAGCTATTCTGAAATGAGCACAAAGTGAACTCAAACAAAATTCAGGTCTGGAAAAGGGAACCAGCAGCAAAAAAATAATGGTTCATACCACAAAAAGCAAGGGACCAAAGATGAGTAAAGGATTACATGAGAATCAAGGGAGAAGCAGTGGAAAGATCACAGAACAGTACAGGACAGCAGATCAGAAGAATGGTAGAGGAGGACAGAGAACAAGACATCAGGTAACACAGAAGAGGTTTGAGGAAAAAAATAGTTGTTCCTGATCTCTCATCATTTAATCGTTTAATAGTACTGGATAAGGAAGGAGAACACGAGAACAAAAGGATATAGCAATCATTAGGAGTGAGCTACGAATAGCAGGAAACTTCTGGGATCATTTACAGGCAGCACAAGAATACGTGAAGCCAGTGAGCACAGGATCACCTGAGGTTTAAGGAGGCTGAGGAGAACAGCAAAAACGAAGCTGCTGCCCACCATCACCTGCCATGCAGGATGAACAGCTACCAGGAACACAAACGTCTTCCCAGGAAAAAACAAGCTAAATGTACTCAAACAGTGACCTCTGCTGGACAAAGCACAGAGCACGGGTACTTCCATCGGCGGCCAGAGCACTCCCGGTACGAGAAGATAACGACACAAAAGCTCGAATCTCTGAATTGATTTCTTCAAATGACTGCAACGTTAATTAACCACCACTGCAGGTAACGCAAATAATTGTCATAGTAGTCACAAGTCAAAGACTTAAGTGCGTATCCCAAGGTAAGTGAAAATAAAAGAGGTTGGCAGTGTAATAGTTCCACACGTATTGATGACTACCAGCACTCACACCTGCTGTCAATGCTGAAGTAACCTTTAATATTCCAGACTGCTTTTCAGTCACATCTTTTCCTCTGTGCCCTTCTGGGAGGGATAACAGACAAACTGAGCATCTGAAACCTCTTCAAACATGCTTCCTGTTCACAGTTTAGTACATGCATTTTAATTGTCAAAACTTCATCAGCATACTGAGTAAGGATTTGCCATCCTATACCAGGATGTGAAATTCTGTACATGTTTTAAGAGACTGGAGAATACTCTGAGTTAGCTGATCTATCTAGAGTCCAGAAGGTTCAGTATCCCTTCACAATTTATGGCAAAATAATACACAAAAGCTGCTCTGCCAGGAAAAAGCAGACCACATTTTTATCCTCTATCAGTATTCTTTATGAAAGTGAGTTTTTTCTGTTGCTAGTTCTACTCCAATTCTTGCTCACTTACAAATCCAGTGGCACAAGGGGACCAAAAGGTGAAACCTAACCTACCTGCTGACTTCAGCCTGAAAAGGTACTTTTTTCCAGTCAAACGTAGCCATTCGTTGTTCGAGCACAATCAATTTACAAATAAAGTAAATAAATAAACCCCATGAGCCCTCAAGACATGTGGTAGACAAACCCTACCATCAGCTCAGAAAAAAATCCTCATCTTGACTCAGATGATCTATTTTACACAGTTTCCCAGAGCTCCACCTTGTTGTGCTTGAAATGATATGGGGCAAGACCCAGATTAAAAACAGACAAGCCTGGTGATATTCCTTCCTGTCCCTGACCTGGGCTCCCCAGAATCTCAGTATTCTGCAATTCCCTGTTCCCCAGAACAATTATTAAAGCATGAACTCCAGCTGAAGGGCTCTGAACAAAGTAGCTCCAAGTTTGATTTCAAGAACTTTTATGACAAATTCCTTAACACATGACTGGCACTGCTACGCCAGCATGAACCTCAGAGCAGCAATGTCAGAGGAATCATGGCAGCTGGCCCTGCAGAACAAGCAGAAGGTCACTTTCATCTTGCACAGAGGCACCAGATGAGCAAGTGGCCAAGATTGCAGCAGACTTTCAGTTAAGTTCCACTTGAAATTGAGTGAAGTAGCCCTAGAAATACACACAACAGATGCATAAATACCCATAAAAATTACTACTGTTGCAGAGATGATGCAGAAACAATATTTCTGGCTGACCAAACTGATCAAACGTGGTTTCTACAATAGTATGTCCTGTGGCTCAAACTCCTTCTCTGCCTCTCTAGCACAGCTACCCTAATTCCCTGCCACTATTCATGTCCCATAAATGATCCTATTGAGCAGGAGGTGAATGTCTTCTGTATGTCTCTCAGCTAGCATCAAGTGACATGGAACTAAAGCAGCTTGGTCACATCTAGTCAAATAAATCCACCACACTGATATCTATGCAGATATCTATGGTTCAGCCACCCATTTCCACCAATTTAAAAAACATTTGTTAGGACTTCTATTGCATTTATTTTGATGGTAGCCAATGGGTTCAAAAGACAACTGAGTCAGGATCCGACAACCTATACAGGCTAAGACCACCTTGCATTTTGTTTCTCAGCTGTATACTGGATAGAAGGCTTTAAAATGACAAAACAATGGAGCAAAAAACTCCCAGTACAACATAGAGACACTACCCCCTATGTCTACATTATGCTAAGAAAAAGCACAAATATTCAATTTCTCCTTCTGCTTTCTACTTGATTGTCAGAGATCCTACAGAGGAATCATCCCAGCTTTGTCACTTATGCAGCACCTGGTTCAACAAGACTGCAGAATCACAGATATTTAGCTTTCTTGAGAGTTTTGCTTCCAATTTTGAAGCACAAGAAATTCTCACCAAGCAGCAAAGGACAGATTCAACTGTTTCAGAAGTCACCTAGAGCAGAAAAAGCTAGTTCAAGACTGCTCCATTAGCACAGCACCAGATAGCTGAAAAAAATTCAGCCTAATATCCTCCAGAAAAATCAATGTGAACTTGAGTACTTCAGGTAATGAATGATTTAGACACGTAAATGAAGTACGAACGGCACACTAGAAATGCTAATAAAATCCATGCCACAAACGTATTCTGAGCGGTATGATGGATTTAACAGAGCAGTCCTCATACTTGCTGATGAAACTTAGTTTCAGTAGTTTCCTGGAAAAAGGACAAAGTATGTTTACATAAAAATATGCATATCCACTTTTTACATTTATTTATTCTTTTAGATAGACATATTTACTCTAAACACCAAAAAAAAAAGCTAGCAGAACACTCATTTAAATGGGCAGAAAACTTGTAGAAGATGCTAATATGACCTTAGTGTAGCATGTCAAGTGTCACTGCCATCAGCTTCTTAGTCATTTTAAGAACAATCTGCTAAGACAATTAATTACATAGCTTAAAAGATTAGGTCAACAGTGTCAAATATGAGAGTATGAACTTGAAATTTAGCCTTTTAAAAATGTGTGCTGTCTATTTAAGTGTCTACATCCATTTAGGAAAGAAGAGTAACAGCGCTCTTATTTTCCCATGAAAGAAACCCATACCCAGCAATTAGAAAGGCTGACAGAATCCCTTGGCTGAGAGAAGACATGTACTTGCAGCCTGCTGATCTGATGGCTACTTTAGGAGAAAGCAGTTAATTGAAGGCTGAGATTTAATGTAATGTAACACAAACTTACAGTCACAGCAGTCTTTAAACTGGTATTCTGAAAACTGTAACTGCTTTAAGCAAATGGTACACTCAGTATTTTTCCTGAATAGTTAAAGTCAACCTGAACATATCCTTCTTGGACACTTCCTATTACTGTATCTTTCCTCCTCCAGTCAGGTCTGCAGCTAAGACTAGGACATAGGCTAGATAATCAGCTTTTCAGTGTGGAGCTCATGCCAAAGCACATGCCCTCCCCAGGCTCTGATCTGAGAACAGCCAAATTTACCATGATTCAAGTCTCCATGCAGGAGCTTCAGCCTGTCTCCTCTTCCTCAGAGCAAGGCAGACATCTGCTACCTGCCAGCCACTTCTGTGTTCAGCTGAGATCATCCTTTAGGTATGTTAAAATTTGACCAAGTGGAAGAGCTGATTCACTGGCAGTCTGAAAGTGTCAGATTTCAAAAGGTCTAGGAATTTTACAAATATCAGACAAAGAATAGTGAAGTTTAAAAAGAGTAGCATTTCCAACTCATTTCATCCTTGTGCCAGGTAAGCAGCCATTCAGATAGAGATACCAGAGTAAATAATCAGCACCTGAGAGAAGCTTTGCCTTAGCACTAAGGTACCCAACCTGGGGTGAGCTGTCTGATCACAAGAATTAGAGAGGGGCAGAATGAACTGCTATCTCAAGATGCCTGCAGCCCTCCAAAGGCTGCAGAGAAAGCTGCAGTGGCCAAGTACAATTAACTGCCTAGCTTTCAGAAGCTCAAATTCAGAGACAGCCATCTTTTTGCAGTACCTGAGGGAAGACAAAAGTCACTAGCTGGGTGGCCCCACAGCCTGGCTCCACCAGTGGCTGGTAACAAATGCCAGAAGGCAATATCCCCAAAGAAAATTTACCATAATCTTTCTCAAAACATTCTCCCAGCTTCAAACTATGTTACTTCATGGCCTTCTAAACCATGGACAGAGCTGCATGTTTAACAGTGATGCACTTTGGATTTTTCCGTCCTTTAACCGGCCCATTAATTTACCCATCAGTCTGTTGGTCACATTTGTAATTAAATTGAAATTTCTTTGAAAACTACAATGGAATAAAAATAAATAGCAAGATGGCAGTCTAGAGGGCACTACACTATCAAAAGAAAGGTCTTGAATAACTAATTCATAGTTCTCACAGCCAGTCACAAAGTGCCCATAATTTTATCTATTTACTACTACAAACCCTTTAAGTACCCAATAAACTGCATCCAGGGAAGTACTTAGGCACTAAAATCTAGGGATATTTATATTTTCCTCATGCTTAATCCTTTGCAAATGCTCAGAGACTCTAGTGACACTTTTGCATTAATTCACATGTTTTAAATAACACATACTACCTTACAGCTCATGCAGCAAGTAGTGTAGAGTTCAACAGGCTTAGTTTTATTAGTTTGTGTTAAGATCCATCTCAATTTGTTAAGATTTCCTTGGATACACCCTACAGCCCCTACTCCCTTATACACCTCTTGTCAACACACACCCACTTTATTGGTGCCATTCCACTCCCCATTTCATCTCTCCAGTTGAGTTTCAAATAGAGGACTGGTTTAGAGAGAAATCCACTGGCACATGCAGCAAGCAGACAAAAACAAGACCAAAACTTCTCTTTAGATGATGCACAGAAACAGAGGCGAGACAAAATTCACTGCTTGAATTTCAACAACCAAGAAGCAGAAATGTTTGCACAAGATACTGTAGATAAACCACAAAAACTTTTGCCTTGCAAAAGTCAGTCTGGTATCTCTCTCCACCAAGTTAAGTCTCATATTTTTGTTGTTCTTGACATGCTGTTCACTGACACCTCACTTAGGGGCTTCTTTACTGTGGGAAGCAGGATCCACAACCTGAAGGTGGTGTGTGCAGTATGACCAAGAAACAACGATTTTTTTGGACAGAAGTAGTCTATTTGACTTCCATGCCTGATGCTTACATTCAACTGGCCTTGCTCATAGATGTTTGGTTATTGATGTAATGCATTGGGGCTGTAATTTGCTTTGCATCAGTCAAATTCATTATCCATACACTAAAACGCAAATTGTGTTGTTTGTGATACAGTTAAAAAATTCAAAAGTCCTCACCTTAACATAAGGACTTCAGAATCATGGTAGGAAATGGATTTCTGGCTGAACTGGTTACAAGACTGAGAATTACAGATCTTCCAGTACATTGCAGGTCTGTACTGAAGCTGGAAAGGCATGTTGAAAATGGCTGCTAAGTCATACCCTCAATCTCTTTATTTTTAATGAAGTACTAACCAAGAAGCATGACTCTAATAGCGTCACCGCACTCTGTATCAAACTAGCGGTGTCAGCTTTTCAATGTTATTCAGTTGCCTGCAACGAAGTCCAAAATCAGGAACATACTTACTTGTAAGCTTGTTGTGACTCAGAACCAGCTGTGTGATGTGAGACAGCGTAACTGCAAATGAAGAGAGAAGGAAGTTAATGGACATGGCAACTGAGAGCTTGCATCTATTTCAGCTGAAAAAAAATAGGAAAGTTATTATTTCCCCCTCCGGTAACCTGATTCATGTGCATTGTCACAAATAAACAAGAGAAGCTCAAGACTAAAGGATCCATCCACCTACTTCTCTGCCTTTTGACTTCACATTTCTGTTACTGCATCAGATACAACATGGAAACTTTTACTCACTGATACAGCAACCTGCTTCAGCTAATCCTTGAAAAAGCTCATGACTTAACACAAGCAAATACACCCTGTTAGCAGAATGAAAGCAGTCACTGAAAGGCACCATCAGATCAGAAAGTTCAGTGTTTAAAAAAAAAAAAAAAAAAAAGCAAGCATTACTACAGTTCCCTGTGCAATTGCAAGCTGTGAAGGAAGGAAAGGCAGGGAGGAGAAAAGAAAGTGCACCTAGCCTGAATTTCTCCCAAAATTTGAGCACTCAAAGTATTGCCTGCACCACCTCTCTATGCAGAACACAAGGACAGGGAAAGAAGCCCATAGAAAGTCTGTAATAATACTGTAGAAAAATCATCACTAAAGGGCAGAGAAGAGCAGCAACCTCCACAAAGGGCTCAATCTTTGAAACATAAAAGGCACATAGGTATCTGAACCATAAGCAACCATTTGCTTACCTATATAGATAAATATAGAATTGCAGTTTACACAGCAAAATGAGATGAGATTCTGGAGATAGCCACAAACTCGTGAACAGATGTCCAAGTACACTTTATACATTTGTTTCTCTTGGTTTAGCTATTTTAATAACTGTGACAATCAGTAGAAGTCAACATTTCATGGGCCCTTGATATTCAAGCGTGACTAATAAGAACACAACCACCAGAAGGGCAGCCCTACCACTCAGATTAAAATCCTCTAGTCTGATGTCTTCAGGTCCAAGGCAACAGAACCTAGACCATAGCCAGATCAAAATTGACACCATCAATCCCAATGAAAAAAAAACCTTTTTTTTCTGCATTTTACTTCAGAAACAACGCATTGTGGAGATCTGAGGCTTCACCCAGACTCAACAGCATCAACAAAATATTTTCTTTTTTTAAAAATAAAAAAACCAAAACATTATTGTTTTTAATACTTTACAAAGTTGCTTCCATTTCACTTCGCTTTTAAAGCAGAGAAGTTAAACAATGTCATTACATCTGTACAAAGGAAGCATGGATGCTTACTCAAGGGCAATGAAGTTTTGGGGCTGCAGACATTGAACACTGAACTCCTGATGAATTAAAATTCCAGAATAAGTTCTGTGCATATTTAAAGATATGCCTTTTGACTACACCATCAAGCCATGTGCACCACTAGCCTTTAGCAACACAAGGTTAGAAGCATTATTCTCACTACTCCCTCTGCTTTTTTGTCCCATCACTGTGTTTTTCAACCGAGACTATTTTCAGAAAGTTTTCTTCTCTTACATCTATACAGAACAGAACAAAGTCCACATTAAAAATTTCAAGGCCAAAATCCCTAGACCAAAGACATTTGAATCTGCATTTTACTGCCCAAATTTAACTGAAACCTAGACACCCTGTCTGAAACTCCACTATCTCAGTCAATCCTGATACATGACAAAAAGTCCCATGGCATCTTTGACCAGCAACGGCAGGCTGACATCTCCCAAAGGAACAAGAAAGGCTACACTCCAATACTGTTTTGAAAAGAGCAAAGGTTTAGGTGTCTGTGCTCTGGACTACTTCCAGCAGCATTTCACACATATCAAGAGAGAGAGATTCTTCAGTCTTGAAAGGTTCAAAGCTACTACCAGTTCAGAGGAAAATTTAGAAGCATTTTAAGAAAGGGAGGCAAGATAAGGGAGTGGTACTTGCTCACTCCTTATACAGAGGGAAATTTGCTCACTTAGATTAAACTGACCTGGGTCAAACAACCAGCCCCTGGAAATAACAGGTTTTCCTTACATTGCCACATGCCTACTCCTGTGAAAAGGACTGTGTGGTGGGAAAAGCTGAATGAGATATACCTCATCCTATACATAAAGTCATTCTGTAGGACAACTAAACTACTAAGTCTGGCAAGGAAGACATCTGTCTTAACTGATTAACATCCCCCAGTAACATCTAGAAGGCTAAAGGGGACCTGGTGGGGCAATTTTGATTTGGATATACACAGTCCAGGTAAGCATAACATACAACAGGTCAGATAACTCAGCCTGAGTGCCACTCTCCCAAGAAAAGGGGACTAAGATTCCCATGGGAAATTGCTATAACCTCTCTACGAAGCCACTGCAGGAGCTTCTGGACACTGCCTTGGTAGCATTATAGCCATTAGCATACAGGCAATAAATTACTGTGATTTCACGAATGCACCAGATATTCACACGGAAGCCTGAGTGTCAGGATAATACCTACTGCCAGAGCAATTTGCCTGCACAGTAATCACAAATTCTCATTATGGTCCCAGTCCCACTATTACTTCAAAAAAGAGTGAGTCAAGGGAAGAACATTTAGGTTCTTCCATTCCGGCCCTATTATCAAATCTCTTCATATACTGCTGCCATGCACTGCAAGCTAGCTTTACATAAAATATCTGGATGAAAATACTCAACCTAATTATTAAGTAAAATATAAAACAAATAAAAGCCCTCCCCATCAAAAAAAGCCCAAAAAATCAACAAACCCCAAACAACCAACCTGACAAAACAACCAAACCAAAGTAAAATATTTAGCAAAAAACCCACACCCACAAAACAGGAAGACCCCAGTGACTTTGCTGAGCCAAGATAAGACACTGCCTGTCCTACTGGAGGAAGTTAATGCAGGATGAGCATTACAGTATTGTTAAAAGTAGCCTGCCTCTCCATCTTCTGTGCTTTCGTTATTTTAGGGATGGACAATTTTATCAACACTAACTTTCTGATAAATAATTCTAGTCATGTTAATTCCTACCACACAAGTATGTACTTTATGCAAAATATGAATAGCTTACAGATGGAATGATAATGAGAACAAATTAACACATAAATAGGATTGCATCCAATACTCCTTCCCTGACAACAGAGCAGATGTCGCAAGTTATTTGGGCAAAATAATTCCTTTACTCATAGCTTCTTCATATCAACTGCTTAAAAGACACATAAATGAGACTGGTCCATACTCTGTGAACAATCCCAGAGCTGCTGATGGCTGTTCAAAGTCCTAACAATAAATACCCTGTCCTTTGCTATGCAAGGGAAAGGACACATCACTCCCTTCTTGCTGGACCTGCTTGATCAGCCTACAGGATGTCTATTAATGCTCTCTACCATTACCTGTCTAGAGTGGGTGCTTTATAAACAAATATCGTCTATTTACTTCACAATATGAAGGCAAAAAACCAAACCAACACAACAGAACACTTCTATGAGACAAGACGTTTTTTTACACTATGCATGTATGGAGGATGCACAACTATAGTAGAGATGAGCACAGAAATAGTGTAACTGTTTTTTTATCATATGCTGGAATAATAAAAAACGTCTTTAACACTTAAAACTGTTTCAGATGGTAATTGCATGACAAGCTAAAGCACAGAACACTTAGATCAAGGCATATTTTTTGTCTCAAATGAAATCTCTTTTCTACAGAACGTGTCTGAAAAAGAGTTTTCAAATGACAGTTCTGAAAGCATAAAAGATTCAGATGCTCTGAAAGTCTGCAACACAATACTAGTTTGTACTTTAAGTCATTAGGAGAAAACATGGAAATGCCTGGATTCGAGGACTATTCCAAAAACAGAACTCTACTTCTAGTGACATTAATGAACTCCCCAGCTAGAAGTGCTTCATGGACTACTTAACCTTTTTTTTGTGAATCTGAATGCCACGCTGTACATAAGCCGATATTCATACTCCTTTTCTTTGATAAATATGAAAGTGGGAAGAGATGTAAAGGTTGCCAAGCTTATGGGTCTAAGCTAGCTTGTCAACCTCCTTCTAGCTGAAGTATTTCATCCTTAATTGGAAAGAGACACCGGTATTTGACAGGCAAGTTTTGTCTGCTTTTGTCTCTCCCACAGTTACTACAGAGGGTGGAGGACAATGGAAAAGAAAGTATGAGTGACTGCCCAGTACTGCAGCAAGCTATTCACTAGACTGAAGAGAAGCCAGGAAAAAATTGTATCCAACACAGGACATATATTCTCCTTTGCTCCTCTCTGCCTCCACATAACACCCGTTTTCTCTATCACTTACCTTTTTTTGTTTTTTTTTTTCTAAACACACATGACAAGAAGAGGGCAACACCTAAGGAAAAGGACTGGCACACTGAACAGATGTTACATGGTACACTGCTTCCAAATCCTTATGCCTGTATTAACGCTAGTGAATTAAGTTAAGAAAGGTTAAATACAAGCTCATTAGCCACTCTGCAGCAAGTACTCAACCATGCAGTGAGACAAGGCTTGGTCCTTTCCTTGAAGAGTAAGGACTACAGGGAGCTGTTCACCTTTAAGGAGTACTTGGTACCTCAGGTAGGGGCATTCACAACCATTAAATAATTACATGAGATAAAATACTGATCAGGGGTTATTGAACACAGTAATACCTACATCAGGCATACCTTCAAAACCTGTAAAAATGGTCCCTCCAATCATTATCTAAACTTAACTCTCAACACCTACTAGTGGCCCTCCCCAAAGACAAAACACTGCAAGAAGGGTCACTGGGCATGAATAGCGATGATTATTTTTAACAGAGATCATTACTTCAAGGTATTAAAAAAATAAAAAATAGCTGAAAAGGCAAGCTTTAACACCACCCTGGAAAGGTATGCAACACACAGAGGAAAGGTCCCAGGTCAGTCTCCTTTAGCTTACATGCCAGTTCTGAGAGCCAGAGAAAACTGAAACATCCAATCTACATTAGAGAAGACATCCATTTGGAGTCAGATGACAGGGGTTTGAAAGCAATTTAACACTTCCTCAAGCCATTACTAAAAATTCAGAAGTAATACCTATTCATTACCTTTTATATGGTCAAAGGTATTCCTTCTCCAGAAGGCAAATACCTTCATGGTAATAAAAAACCCCAAACCCAAAACAACGCATGTGTTCTGTCAGTTAACATAATAACTGAAAAAGCAGTTAATTTAACAGAAGCTAGTCATCATTTCCCTGTTCCCCAACTTTCATCTCAAATTGAAGAAGGCCCCAGATCTCCATGCTGGATCAAGTCACACAAAGTGCACCAAGAGTATCTGCACAGAGACTCCTCTGATGAAGTCTAGCTAGGGTACCATAAGTCTATATTTCATGTAGGGAGCTCCCTGCCAAAGACATTTCAGTTGCTTAATTAGTAACCTGGTAACAGGGAGCATCTGGGGACGATGGTGTCCCACCCTGATCCCATGCCCTGCCTGAACAACAAACCCCAAAGAGTCGTTGTGCAAGAAAAGCTTTTATTTTAGGATTATTAATGTGCTTCAACATTACCTTTTTTCCATACCTGAAACATCAAAGCTGTTTAATTAATTATGCATCTAGTGTTGATAGCACGCACCAGGTCTACTTAACAAAAGCAACAGTATTCTGTTTCTGCCCCATATATCTGACAGATCTAAGTACAGTTCTCAAAACTGATCTATAATTAATGTGAGGTAAACACTACTTTGTCTCAAATAACTGCTCATCCTATAGAAATGCAGTGAAGCTTTCTATTTAATGTGCGTTCACAGGTCCTTAAAACACCATTTTCCCAAAGTCCCATGCACTACCCAGAAGCAGGATAAGTGCAGAACGAAGACTTAAGTACAGAATCTAGTTCTGCAAAACTGTACTTAAGATTTCATCCTTTACTGATGTTGTCAAAGACACCTTGATATACTCCCAGCTCTGCAGATAATGGCGAGCTGGTACTGAGCCATACCTTTCCCTGAGCTCATATCTACGTTGTGAGAAGAGTTATGTACATTTGCTCCTGGCTGCTCTCAAGTTTAACAAACATAGTAAACTATACAGTCAAGAGTTTTAAGTACATTGGTTGGTTGAGATTTTTTTTCCCCTTATTGCATTAAGAAAAATAACCACCTGTGGCACACTACAGACAGTCACAACTTTAACTCTCTGAGTATTGGCTATGCCATAACATCATGTGTACTTCAACAACGTGGAGATACCTAACTTGCTCTTCATTTACGTGTTCTCCAGAACCGTAACAGCATGTTGTTATTGGTATGCTGCATTTACTGTAAATTCAACTTCAGCAAACGCACCATACCAACAGCCGCACTCTGTCATGGTTCAGGAAGCATGTGCAATTGTAAAATATCCAAAGCATTATGTTGCTGCATGTGTGATACAGTATTACTGTCCTCTCCTTTAGAGACCAGTCGCGCGTAGTTGCAGGCTGATGTCACCCCATCCCTTTCAAAAACCAGTAGAGATGCTACTTGGCTGGTACTTTTATTTCAGTAGCAGCGCGGAGGAGAAGTCTCCCCATCAGCCAAGTGCCGGAATACCAGCAGCGCGACAGGGAACGCCGAGCCCCGGTGCAGGGCTCCCCTGGATACACGCACAGCTCCTCGCAGTGCTGCCGGCATCCTGATGCGGGGAGTTCTGCTCAGCCCACGGATCTCTCCCCAAGCCCGAAGAGCCTCGGGCGGCGCCACCATCGCAGCGGGACCGGGGCAGCGCCCGGACCGGGTCGGGGCGGGCCCCCACGCCCAGGGCCGGCCCCCGCTCGCCCGGGACAAATAAGGAAGTTTCCGCGCCGTGCCCGCCCGCCGCCGCCGGTACCTACACAGGCCGGGCACGTCCAGCATGCTGGAGATGCCGCGGTCGCACATGTCCACCTCGGGCTGGTTCTTCTCCCTGCTCTCCTCCACGATCTTCTTCAGGGACTTGGACATGGTCTAGGCGGGGCAGAAATGGACACCGTGAGCCGGGGGGCAGGGGAAACCCGCCGAGGACTCCAAGCGGGACAGCGCCGGGACGGAACCAGCCCCGAGGCGTCTGAGGCAGAGAACCCCCGGGCCCAGCGCCACCGGGGGGCCTCGTCCCGTCCTGCCGCGTCCGCCCATGCCAACGGAGCACCGCCCGGGATGCCGACCGCGCTCCCGCCCCGGACGGACGGACGGACAGACAGACAGACAGACAGACATACAGGTAGACCCAGCCCGGCCCGAGGGCACTCACTGCGCGGTGCTGCGGCGGGAAGCGGCGGGAAGCGACAAGACACAGCGGGAAGCAGCGGGACACGGCGGGCGGATCCCACGGCCGGGCGGCGGGCGGACCCGGCGGATCCTGTGCGCGCCGCCCCGCCCCGCCCCCGCGCGCAGGCGCAGCCCCGCCCCGCCCACACTGACCCGCGGGGGCGCGAGCGGCCGTGAGGGGTCGGGCCGGGAGTGCCGGAGGGTTCCGGGCTTTGGAAATGCGGCTGAGAAACAACACACCGCCGAAATAACCCGCTCCAGAAGAAGAGAAACAAAAAACGGTGCATTTAATGAGTGGTTTCTATTTCTTTAAGTGCCTTCATGGATTTTCCAGTCAGCTGTAAGAGCAGAACCAGTCACACGGCTGGGTCCATGTTCCGAGCACTTGTAACTGGTGTGGACACGCCATGATGTTGGAGTTAGGGCCTTGCTGCCCAGAATGTAGTTATGCATGTAACCTCTTCCACAGGAGTTACGAAGCTCCTATCTACTGTCATTCAACAGATACGGAAGTTCAGAGCAATTAATGACTAAATGTATAAGGTTACCTAAGGCCAGGCTACCTATTGAGAACCACAGCTTTGAATTTTGCATATGTACTCCATGGTGTTACTTAGTAGCCTACAAATGGTATCCACAGAAACCAACATGATGAACATTTGCCTAAGCCAGCAAATAAAAAACTTCCTGGAGGCGCAACTTCAACTTTTCCTTTTTTAGGAATGTAAGGATTTAATACCGGACTGCAGAATTGTAGCATATTTATTCCTAATTGGAGTTTCCTACTTCGAGCATTTCCTGAAGTTACTGTCTGCTTTCAGGTCTTAAAAGATACTACTGGAAAGGTATCTTCCTTTTAGCTGGATTTCTCAGCTGAACCCACTGTCACTCAGATGTACAGGACAATGGTGTACAGTTCTTTTTTCGGCTGAAGAAACGTAAATCTGGATCCCTTTCCTGTCTAAGAAAATGCCCTAAGTGCCACCAGTCAGTTGTCTCAAAGACCTAAGTGCTAACATGTCTGCTGTTCTTACTTCATGGCAAATTAAGTGTCACTTAGTAACAAAGGCTTAGGCAGATTAATTGTCTATAAGTATGGTCCTGCTTCCTTATTCCAGCTAACAGCACATGTCACTCACAAAACAGTCTTCATGGATAATGCAAAGCTCACCAGGCTTCTCTCTGCCCCATTTATGCAATGATCAAAACATGCAATGTTTTGATCATTGTACCCCTACCATAGAAGTACTTAATTACTCTGTACTTAATAAACATATTGTCATTACTCCCTTTCATCAGGATTGTGGGTTTTTTTTTTCGTTGTGTAGAGTTCATCTATCATTCCCACCTTCTGTGTGACTTTCTTTGGATCCTACCTGAGCAAGCCTTTTGTCTGAGCACAAATCCATACCGCAATCACAGGTAGTGGCATTGGATTTGGCAGAGAGAAGTTGCTGTCAAACTTTCCTTTTAAAGTTTCTCAGTGCCTCATCAAGCACTGAGTACCAGTTGCCTGAGAAGGAGTAGGAAGGAAGACAAGCTACTCTGTCCAAAGGTCCTTGATAATGAAAGCTGATTTTTCAGATTGTCCCTTCAGCAGTCATGAAGAGTCATTTCCTGCAGAGGGTCTATGTCACTGCAGTCACCCAGTCTCCATTCTCTATTCCCGCCTCCTCTTCCCAGTACATGCAGTCACTCCAAAACCTCTTTGGCCCCAGATATCCTTAGCTCTCTCTATACCCCCTGCTAGAGGCTGGCCAGCCTGTTCCTAGGGACCAGCCATGAGAGCCCTCCCCACATGTACAGTGCTTGAGCTCACAGTAGAGACATTTCCAAGGTAGATCTTGCTGTACCTTTCAGCTACTGATTTTTTGCTTATGAAACAACTATAAAATATCTTTGTTATCTGTCAGATCTGTTCTAAATCTGTCACTTGGCTTTTGTTTGTAGAGCAGATGCCTGAATTTGCTGCAGAGGCTGGCATATACCTTCTGTCCTTAGGACTGCAGGCTAAAGCAGGTGACTGAGGTAGATGTATGGCCATGAGTGTGTGGCACAGCTGCAGTTTCCCCTGTGGTGGTCAGAGGAGGCAGAAGTTGTCCCTGCAGTGATGCTCCCAGCCTGCTCTGCCCGGGCAGTGATAGCTGGACCTGCGTCCTGCTGGTTCCTCTCACGGTGCTGGGGATCAGCAAGGGAATGAGTAGCTCTTATGCCTCCCATGCTTTTGTTGTCCTACGTACTTCTACTAACCAAGGAAATGATGTTTTACATTATTATTCTATTTTTATCCCTGTTTTTCCCCTCCAAGAAGAGCTATGATAATGAGCAACATTAATGCAGGGATAGTGTGTCATCAAAATGATACAACAGCTACATGCCCCAGCAAAAGCAGTTGTGTAGTGCTGGGCACTGCTACTACAAATTCATCCATCAACATTACACTCACTGTCATGGAATATATATTTTTACGATTGTTTGTTGTAAAAACAAACTCCTAGAATTTGGCCTCTATCTTTATTATCATCTAATAAATATTTGAAACATTTATTTGTTAGTAATCCAGTTGTTTTGTACTGGGAACAATATAGTCAATTCCATTATTTTTTATTGCATTTCGTTTTAATTAGGACTGCAGAATAATTCTGCAGTTTTAGTTTGGCAGTTGACAAAAAATAATTACACCAGATATGTTAATTCTGGTGCCTAGGACACATACCCTGTGTTATTATGGGAAATTGAGACACCTCCTCCTTTGCTTAATGAACCAATTGAAAACTGTTTTTCAGTCAAAATTGCTTTGTAAATTTAACTAAAATTAGCTACTCTTTTAAATTGACCAGCACCATGGTTTCTAGCATTTTAGCTCTATATCTTCTGTCTCCTTTACTTCAAGTAACTATAATTGTAAGAATATCTCATTGTGGTATTATTTCTCATTTATAAAGAACAGTCCTGCCACATGGGAAGGGCAATTAAAAATATTATTATGGACATTTTTGTGCTTATTCTTCAAATCCTAGTCTTCGGAGGGCTTACCATTCATATATAACTGCCTCATAAAACTACTTTTGTGTGAGAATAAACATCTATAGTAACATGCAGAAAAAGCTTTACATGTAAAATAAAAACATGCAGGCTCTAGAAAGTGAAAACCTGCACATTCATTATCTGCTTTGTCATTGACAGAGGGAGGTTGTAGTCATGCAGTTATTACAATACAGACATGCAGCATTCACAGCAACGACATTATAAAAATAGCAATGTGCACAGACATAAAAGCAAAGGTTTTCATGGCAGTGTTGTGAGATGAAGCTATATTTCTTATTAAATACAGATTTTGTCTTTTGAATTGTGCACTACAAAAAGCACATGGAAGTTTCATGGAATAATTATTTCCAGATTATATGTTTGGTTCTGCTTGTTTGTGTTTGCTGTGCGTTCATTTTAAAGCAAGTGTTTTAAATGGCTCCTTACCTTCCAGGACAGAAGCATGGCTTAGCATCAGCTCTCTCTTCTAAGGACTTCCACTTTAATACTTCTGCAGTTGGTATTTTTGTTGTGGCTCCTCATATAAAATGTTAGAGGACAGCAGTGGGTTACTTTGTTCCTTTGTTCCTTTGTTTTTTTTAAAAGAATGGGTTTGATCATTTAATTTTAGACTTTGACTATTTTTGGCGAGAGTCAGTTGGGCTGGATCAATTCAACCTTGTACCAGCAGCTTCATTCAACAGTCTTCATGGGCACAAATTCTCTGCTGGACTTTTTGTTTTTTGGGGTTTTTTTCCTCTAAATAGCCTCAGGCATTTTACAAATTCGTAAAAAAATTATGCATAGGTATTGAGTATTTCTAACATTTAAAGATGCACCAAGCATTAGTTAGTTATTGTTAGATTTTAAAAAAACCCTTAAAAATTTCTCTTCTTCCCATTCATAGTGCTCTTTATTCTTTTCTTCTGCAGAATTTCAGTGGTTTTATAAAATTTGATGATGTGACAGATCTTGCCAACAGCAAGTATTTTTTATATAAAAAATGTCCAAAAGCATTTAATTGCTTTAAAGTGAAACATGCTTTTTCTCTTTGTGAAAGCAGTCTTTCTGAAGTATAGATTTCAGCAAACTCACCAGTTCAGCTGGAGCTCCCCTCGAGATCTTAAGGGCAAAGGTTGTGTTCCCAGAATGGCTTTAGGCCCATGTCAGGTCACCAGAGCAGGTCTCTGTTCTCTGTACAGTCCCTGGGTCAGCAGGAGAGTCAGGGACTGCCATGTCCTCAGGCAATTTGGTGTCCTTAAACTGTATGAGGTGATACTGACACCAGCCTTGAAAACCCACTAGTGACCTTCATTCATTAAAACCATATACAGGTTTCTGTTTGTTAGTTCATGCTCTGTCACACCTGTGAAAAGGCCACCTGAGAGTTCATTTCTTCATGATCCTTTTTTAGCAGGAACTTACCAGAGAGCACTGCCTACAGTGCCACAGAGCTGTTTGGAGCAACACAGTTTCATGGGTGGCTTCCAGCTGAGCTCTGGGCTGGTGAAATGCAGAACATGACAACATTCTTGCCAAGCTGATTCTTTCCTAAAATCTGATGCTTCCATGTCCAGCCACCTAGCAGCAAGTGATAGCATCCAGATCTTGAGGAGATTCTCTGCCAACTGCAGATGTGGTGTATCAACTGCACCAAATCTATGGTGATTCACAGGAAGGTCAGAGCCACAATGGACATTCATAACGCCTGTGATGCAGCTTTCCATAGGGGAGAAATGCAGTCCTTATCTCTGCATGCAAACCACTCAATCCATGCTTGACTGTACTTGGAGTTTCTTACACATTGCTGTCTTTAGAATTTATTTTGTGGCTTTATCTTCAGACAGTTCAGGTGTTTCCTTATTGCTTGCAGTAAAACTCCTGTAGGGAGTTTTGATAAACAATATGGACAAAGATTGCATCATCCTTTGACTGCAAGCACAGTGTCAGTTTGAGTGGACTCTCAGCAAAAATTTTCAGGACTACTAATCTGAAAATATTTAATTTGATTATGTAGTCTTTTATGCCTTCCCTAATTAGAGGAATTTTCTGTTTTGCTAGCAGTTCAGTAGGACCTAGATGCCTCCCAATTTCATCCAAATACAGATATATCTGATTTTTCCATGTTATACTTAGGCATGTTAGCAGGAGAATCACCTACATAGTTTTTCTTAGGCCTTGTACAGTTATAAAATTCTGGCTTACATCTCATTCTGTTGGCCAGTGGGACTTCACAGGTTTCTTCTTTTCTAACTTACCACCAGAGGATTTTGGGTCATATTTTATAGCTTGTTCCTTTTGTCTACTTTGTTTTTTCTACATTTTATCTTAACCAGAATATCTGCTCAGATGTTATTAAGTTTTTTTATGTTTGTGGAATGATGGCTTTTTTGGCATTCCCTGGGAAATCTTCAAAGAGTTCCTAGATTTTCTTAAAACTGCCACTTATACTTTAATATCCTTTCATAATTAATTACTTCAATAATCACATTAAAGAACTGCTTTCACTATGAGTGACTTACTGTAATCGTTGTGAAATGAAAGTTCTGATACAGCCCCTGTTCCTTTCCTGTGGTGCAAATTTCTCTTGCCTGTCCATCACAGCTGACATTCAGGAAATGAATTGGTCATTTATTCTGGATTGTGATAAAAAATGCTTCATGGTGGGGATCAAGGTCCTCTGTATACCCTGTCAACAACATCTTTTATGTATGATGTGTGTTATCCTGGGGAAGGGAAAAACTAATTGTTCTCAAAGGCCAAAGTTATATCTGTTTCATAAATGTCTAGGAAGTTGCCTACAAGTTGACTAGAAGGGTAACATAGTTACTGAAAGTCTCAGAAGTTTTTTATATTCAGTTGTAAAAGAGACTTTGAAGCTTGAAAATATAACTCAATAAATAGAACCACAGATATCTGTATATATTGAACACGAGGCTCTGATCCTGACATTACTTCTTAATCTGGTTAAGATTTAGAACTACATCATGTCCTTGCTGTGTTAAACTCCAGTGAATTCTCGAGTAGTGATTAATTCTTATACCCATGCACACTATTACTGAAAGTTCTTCAGTACAGCTATATGTGTAAGTGGTCGTAGGACAGGGACCATTTTTTAGCAATTTCTGATTTTAGGTAATTTGAATAAAACTTAAGCTGATTTCAGAGATGCTTGGGGCAAAACCACATAACACTAGGGAACGAATTAAAGACTGCTTCATGTCTTAGGTCCTCTCATCAACTTCATGCATAATTATTATCCCAGGTAATTAAATTTTTATAGCATTAATTGTACAATTTTGAAATTATGTAGAGAATATAAGAAATATGCAGCAAAACCTTCTTTTCCCGGTTGGGTAGGTAATAGTTTATTTTCAGCACAATGGGAAATCAATGGGTTTTTTTTGACAGAATTCCAAACTCATTACAGCTATATTTACAGTAACTTTTAAAAGGCTTTACTTCAGTTGCGATTCTCATCCCTGGACTTCAAACCTTTTTTATCATCTAAAGTCTTTTCAGTATAGCAAGGAATGATATATAAGCAGTGTTTTAGCTTGTCCAGCTTAAATGGAATCCTGATGGTAAAGTCACATATTCAGCATGAAATTTTATATAGACTTGATGAGATGTAGCAGTAAATGGAGCGATGTTTGTGTCCTAAAATGAAAGACAAGAAAAATTAAAAGCTTTACAGAACATCAAGATCCTTTGGAAGAGACAGAGAGTTAAAACTGAGGCACAAATTGACTCATGGATTGATAGTGATCTCAGGTCTGTTCTAGTTACTGCTGCTGCATTTCTCCCTCGGGATATTGCAAATATTTAAAACACGAATACAGTGAAGTACGGAGCAAACTTGTTTGATGCCTCCCACTAGATGTCACTGTACGGTCTGAGTTGGGAGGTTTTTAAGGCACCACACGCACCTTATGCCTTCACTTCCACTCCTCTGTGTGGAACTCATGCCAGAATTAGGGAAATGGTCTTGTACATGAAACAGTAAAAACTCCTTTTAACCACTTGTGGGGCCACAGAGGAAGGCATTACGTACCGTTCCACAGTAGGGTCCTGTGGGGGGATGGCTGGCATCTGGCCCGTTGTAGAGGATCAGATAGTTGCTGCTGCAATCCCCTGGGTCATCGATGCTGATGAAATCAAAGTTCACTGTGACAATTCGTCCCTGGGGCGCGGTAATGGCCCACTCGCAGTCGGTGTTGTTGGGGTAAGACGCTGGGTAGCTGGGACTGGCAAAGGAGCCCGTGGTGCCGTATAATGTTCCGCCGCATCCTGGAAGCAGACACTGTTAATTGGCCTACAAGGCTTAGTTTCACAAGATTATACATGATGTAGTACATGAGTACGGTATCAGTAATAGCACTGAAAACCAGAGAGACTGTGAGCTAGGACAGCTAACGTGGCTAAGAATTCTAATAAGAGATAAAACTGAGGCTCTGGCTTCAGCAGCCTAAGAATATGCAACAGGCATTAGGCAACCACTGAATATTAAAAACCAACACCTCCTCCCTCAAATTCTTTGAAATAGGAACTTAAGTTTTAAGTCTGTGCCTTTGTCAGTTCAGTTCCCAACAACTCAACGGGAGATGAATTCACTGTGACTGTTCTTTGGCATGAAAAGTAGTGATTCCTCATGAGATAGAAAAATACAGAGAACAGCTTAGAGAAATTAGGCATCTTAAGTGGATCAAAGTGCATTTATACCAAATTTAATCTTCAACAGTGGGCAGAAGCAGATGACCTAGGAAAAATGCAAGTTTATAAAGTAAGAATGTGCAGGTCATGACCTAAATTACCCTCTCCAAGAATTTTCAGCTTACAGCTCCCAGGGATGGCAGCTTTCTATTTAATAATGTTTATCAGATGAACTTGTGTGGGTAGCCCTTGAATCCAAGTAAATTTTTAGCATGCTATGGGAAGGAGCTCCACAGTTTAACTGCATACTGTGTCAAGAGTTTGTCTAGTTTGTCTAGTTTGTTCTGAACCTATGAGCTCCTGGCTTTATATGATGGCTGCTAGTTCTTCTGTGGGAAAAGTAAAAGAACAATTGATCACTATTTATCATCCAATATCACTCAGTTTTATAGACTTCACTAGTTTCTTAACGAGATTAAAAAGTCTCAGCATACCTCATACAGAAGCCACTTTTAATGTTGAGCCCTTTGTTAATCCTGATTTTTTATAAGAGGAAGAGACCAGAGCTGTGCACATCATTCAATTTGTGTATGAACTATGGATTTATACAGTGGCTGTCTATTTCTTCTCTCTTCCTTTCCCAACAATTTCTATCATTATGCCAGTCTATTTGACTCTTAGTGAACTTTTGTTTTCATTAAACTATTTTACCCCTAAGATCTTGTTGTTTACTACTAAAAGTCAACTCAGTGCCCGTATCTTTGTAAGTAAAGTTAGGATTGTCTCTTTTTTTGACCACATTCTTTATTGACACTTTCCTACACTGAGCTTTCTCTGCCTTTCCACCACTGGGTGACCCAGTACTTATCTGGCCATGAGCTTTCCTACCTCTAGTAACTCATGTCATGAAGTGTCATGAAGAAGCTATTACCCAGCTGTTCACTGCCATTTCATAAGCCATTCATGAATGTGTCCATGATGTAGTCACTACACAGCTTTATAGGTAGTTTATTTTCTTGGGGCAACTTCCTCTCCTCTTCAGGCTTAGCTGTGCTTAGTTCCTCAGGCATATCACAACTGGACTACTGGAGCAAGCTAAGTCACCACCATTCTGTGGATGCCAAGGTAGATGTTCCTGATATTTTCCAGCCTCTCTCTGAAAGAAGATCTTCATCTTTAGTGGACTGCATCATCTAAGGTTTCTAAAGTCAACATTAGGAGAGAGAATTGCTTCCATCTCATAAAACGAATATTGCCCCAGTGGTCTTGAGGAGCAACTGCCTCTCTCTGGTGACTGAATAGGGTGAACTGTGGGCACTAGGGAAGGTCTAAAGTGGTGATGAGGAAGGATGCAAAAAGAGCTGAATTCCACATTGCTGCATTTTCCTTCTATATAGCATTATTTTGTAGCTACAGCCTTACCACTTGATGATGAAGTCCAAGTAATTTCATATCCATCATGAACCCCTGAAAAATCACTCTTGAAACGAAGGTAGACAACGTGGTTTTGGGGGAAGATGGGACTGGGCACAGTGTTTCCACAGAACCTGCCAAGTAGTGGTGAATATGCATCACTCCCATTTCTGACCTTTAGGGAACACGAAAATACTGTCAACATTAAATTCCGATACAGTTGTACACCAGCACAATTATTCATTAATACAAACACAGCACAAACTAAGTAGTAACTTGCATGCATACTGTAGCTGCCATCTTAATACTGCTATTTTTCCTACCACATATTTTTGTAGAAGGAAAAAGACACCATTAACTAGTTTGAGTTTTATAATTGCACAATACAGAAAAAGGCAGCAAAATGTTATAGAGTGTATATCTCCTGACTGAAAAAATGACTTGACTAGTAGCTAAGGTGTTCTTATGCAATTCAATCCCATGTTTTGCTTTTAATAAGAAATGTTAATATTCCAGGTGAAAAGATTAATTCTTTACCCTGCAGACTGTTCTTTTCCCCAGTCACATTAAAATACAGATCACATTACATAGCTCAGATTTAATCTGATTTTTTTCTGCACTCCAATAATGCTGGTGCTTAGATCCATTTCTTGAGACAGTAAAGAGGATATGAAAGTAGAGCTAAATAATGATTCTGCCACAGACATCTGATTTTTGTCATCTGACCCGTGATCAAGGAAACTTGCAGGAGTGTAGGAGGAAGATATGCTTTTCACTGACACAAAGTACATTTGCAAGTGTCTTACAGTTGTCACTAGCATTTGTTCTGTTTTGTTGTTTGTTCGGTTTGGGATTTTTATAATTGCTTTTTTTAGGAAAAAATCTTTCTTGAGAAACATTTCAAGCAGTGGAATCTACTGCTGTAACAAAACCACTCCGATTTTTGGCTTTCTGTTCATGCATGGATGTTAGTATCAAACACAAACTATTCCAGATGTTAACTGGGTAACCTCAACAATAGCTAGGTAAGAATAAGTTAGCTGATAGTGAAACTATTTATTCACTGGGTTTGGACTTACTAGGGTGTATTGTTTAACCTCTTGCTATAACATCAAAGTACATTTCACCATAAAACTCTGGCAATAAATTAGTCCCTAATTCAGTCAGTTCAACTCAGACTTGATCCAAATTTGATCCAAACATACTAATATCCTTTGAATTCAGCAGATTTTTACACAGGATCACAAAATATGTATATTTGCACGATACCTCTAGGAAATCATGTGAACAGTGGATGCTGTCTTCCAAATTGAAAGCGTGGAAAAATAGAGATATTGTGTGATTTGAGGGAGCTCGAAGAATGATAGAACAATCCATATTATTGGGGTGATGACCAGGCCAGCCAGGGCTCTTCAGGTAACCAAATGTCTGATTATACTCTCTGCTGCAATCTTGAGACAGAAAAACAGAAACATGTAAGGATATCAGATCTCTGTATTGCATTTCAGTGTCTGAAATAAAGAGAATAGTACATAGATATTTTGGGGCATTTCTTCAAGCTTACCTGCAGCTTGATAGGAAAATCTGACTCCATTGTTAATCATATATTCCTCTGACTTGAAAGTCACAATGGCAGTGCGATCGTAAGAATAAAATTCAGGGACTGCAAAAGTTTCAGTGCCACAGAATCTGTGGACTGCCCCTTGGCTCTGCTGGAATTTAATATATCACAAGTTACTTAATGATACAATTCAGTTTTATATGTACTGAACTTAAGGTAAATAAATCTCTCAACACTTTCTATACCAATTATGAAATTGCATTTTAAAGTTCTCCTGGAAGTCACTTAATAATAATTCAAAATTTCATGTTGAATGATTATTATTAGAAACAAATAGAATATAAGAGGTATTATCATGCCAAAATGAGAAATGATGAAAAAAGGTTTAGAATATGAGGACATAAATATTGGAGGTTTTTTCTGGTGTTTTTTAACACATTTCCTGACATGAGTATTCATTTTTATTATAGTTCTTGGATGGGAGGAAGCACAATGAAAACTTGTTGTGGGACAGTATTTTCTGTGTGTTAAGTTTGGCAGCACTGATACTTGGTTCCACTGTGAAAAACTGTGTAATGCTTGCCCAGGTCTAACTCCATGTGTGCATAGAGTGCTTCTGTGAGGTTTGTGTACACTTATCACACGTTAATCGGGGCACAGTGAGTAATGCTTTGGATGTGCCCTCCACAGAGGACCAGCAATGAATATATTACCAAATAATAGTTTTCTTCTCTCTTTCCAAAGAGAGAAGGGAGCTGAATAGGAATGGGGAATGGTACCCCCTGTAAATTTCTTACTGTTGGTGAATCCTGGATCTCTAGGTAGTTCTGAGAGCAGTCCTGGCTGGAATGGAGGTAGAAGGTCTCTACCACCACCCTGACTTGCTGTTGTGGAGGGGCATCAATGACCCAAGAGCAGAGAGTAAATGGTGGATATTCATTTGGAAAATTAGGAGATGTTGCAGTCACGGATGTAGGAGCTGCATTATAGATTCCTCCACACAGGCCTGTGTAAAACAGTTACAAATGCATCATAGAATGAAAACTGGGTAAAACTGGTTTTTGAGCAAAACTCAAATGGAGTTGAGTTTTGGATGGTATAATTTTGTATTTGCCTTTGAGTCTCTAGAAGGAAAACAGAAAGCAAAATACATGCTAGTGGAGTCAATACACATCATAAAACTCAAAGAAATGTTTGTTCCTTATTTGTTAACAGTCTGTGAGCATTTCTGTTTTGTACTCCCAGACTGACAATCTCCTCCCAACCAGCTAAGACCAAACAGATTTGTACTGGGGTCAAGCTGCTTTTAGCTTCCCTAAAGATGCTGTACTACTTACTGTCTTTGCCCCTTCCTGAGGCTTATGTCTAGAACAAATTTTGAGTTATTATTTAAATATTAACTTCCATGAAAGAGTTATAACAATATATATGCATACATATATATGTATACTTACGATCTACTATGGTGTAGGTGGCATTGAAACCCCTTCTTTCCACAGAACTGTCTGTGACAAATTTCACTGTCAAGAAATTACGGGTAGAAAGAAAAGGAGCTGGCACTTTAGATCCACAGAATGTGCCAACTAAATTGGCATTTTCATTATCTCCATCATAAAGCTGAAAGAAGCAAAATATATAAGCCACTGATAGTTTAGGCACAACAAACAAATAAAGATGAATAAAATTCTCTGACCCCTCCTTACATTACAATTTCATTTACTTGAAAGTGCAGTGTGTTCTCTTGTGCTTTAACAGGATGTTCTTGATTACCATAATTATTCACTGCCATATTAACTAATTCTGTTGGACAGGGTAAATCTCATTATGGAACATTCTGGTCCTGTCTCAGCAAATATATCAAAAAATGATTGCATTTTAATTTGGCACTCTCATTTCTTTATTATATGTAAACTCAAAGTACTTTTCAGTGAGAAGATTGATTTTATTCATCAAAATGTGAAATTAATTCCTTGTTTCATTGAGTATCTCAAATGTTCAACAGGATAACATTACTTGGTGGAGTTCATTTAGCAGCATTTTGCTATCTGATGTTTTGTATGCTCATCTCCAAGAAAATAGCTTCTACAGGTGAGCACTGAACACCAAGACTTGTGATGAAAAAAAAAGAAAGATTTTATTAATCCTAGTCCTTTCAAGCAATTGTGTATGATAATGAATCTGCAAGTTTACTCTGAAGTTTTACTTTACATGTCTTTGAGTTTTGTTTTGTTTCTATTCTGTGAAATAAATATTCATTAAATGAGCAGTCTAAGACCAGAAGTGAGTGTAATGTTAAAACTCTTACTGGTTTCCAGAAAGGCAGAATGGCATCTGGAGTAGTAATCTAACCCAATTTAAAAAATTTAATTATATCAAGGAATTTAATTTCTTCTTAAGATCATTTTCTATTAATTAAGTTAGCCTCGTGGAGAAGATAATGGTCTGTATCTCACTGATATTTTCTTGTTAAAACACTCAGCTGTCTTACTTTGACATAATCATATCGGCAAATCCGAGCAGATTGTGCTTCAAGCTCAAATGAAGTGAAGGTGAGGTTGATCACTTTGTTTACAGGTGCAGTTATGATCCATACACAGTCCAGATTTTTCTCATATCTTCCAGTCACATTGGAGACTGGAGGGCCAAAGGTAGAAGCTGAGGCTGACAAGTAACCACCACAGCCATTCTGAGGTCCTGTTGAAGAAGCAGAAGCTTTTTAACAGCAATTCCTGGCATTTATTTAATCTTCAACTCTTTAATGTTAAGCCAGGAGCTTTTTATCTGTACTATAGTATTTTACTGTCCTGTCTTGCAAGGACTGAGTGATTAAAAGACTTTCAACACAAAGAGAGACATAAATCACAATTAGATTTCATAAAGTGAATTAAAAAACAGTATTTACTTTGAAAATGTATCAATAGAAGTTTTTAAATGGACTGTAAGAAGACAGAGGGCAGCAATGAAACAGAAAAGCGTTGGTCTGAGGGCCTTTGAACAGGATCCTTGCTGGCAGCTGAGAATCTTGTGTCAGTAGGGGGCACTGAGCTGTTGGCTTTGAAAACGTGATATAAAATCAAGTTGCTTATTTTGGCAATACAGCTGCATCCTAGAGGGATTGAATTTGGCAGCCTGACACCGTATTCACAAATCTAGCTAAAAGGGACTTACTTCTGGAAATGTTTTGCTTGGTGGGAACTTACAGCCCCTCTGAAATGCAGGCTGCTTTTCATTTGATTCCCACAGATAGGGCTAAGTCCTTGACTTATTTACTGTGAAAATTTGAACCCAATAAGTCAGTCACATTGAAAGAAATTACCTTTGGGGGAAAGCAGTTATTTATCACATTGAATTTCAAACAAGAAAAAAACCACAGATTATCTGACAGGCTTCTTTTTTTTTTTTTTTTTTTTTAATAGTTTGATTTCCAGAGGTTGGACTGGGCTAGTAAATGTGATCTTCAATTAATTTATTTCCTGCCCTAGTCTCTATGACGTCTCCTAGCCACTTATTTAACTGTGGAATTTAAATAAAATATTGTTTTACTCTTGCTTTGGGGTCTGAGGAAAGAGTTTTTGTAAACTGCACACAGCAGATGAGTAACTGCAAGCCTGTTGTCTCCTGCAACAAATCCATTTGTGAGCATTCAATAACAAATGAAGCTACAGCTGTGACTAAGCAACACAAGCAGAGTTTCAGAATTTCATCTGTGTGTGTAAAATATGCCTGTCTGGCACATTCAGTGACTTAACCTTGACACACTGATACATTTCCAGACATATAAAGTTGTGCCTTACTTGAGCTACAATATTACAAAAGATCACGCTGGTGAGAAATCAGCACCCAAGCATCAGGATTGCATCAATAACCGGGGGCTTGCAAGACTGTAGTGGTTAAAAGCAGAGTGACTAAGGCTGAAAGTCATCCTGCCCTCCCAACCAAAGCCAGAAAAACCCCACCCTGTAAAGCTGTTTGCTTAAAACCAAGATCTTAATAACATTAGATTTCAGGTTTTTCTATAGTTAAAGATGAACAGAAGAAGATTATTACAAAGTGAAAAAGCCAGGAATTAATATAGCATAGTCCAGTTTTGTGGGCATTTAATGAAGTCAGAAACTTGGAAAAGCATTAGCGTTCATTTCAGTGCCACTGCAGAAGGCGAGAACAACAGCAGGGGAAATGTGAACAATAAATCACATTCTCACAAATAGTCTAGGAAGGAGGAAAATGTCAGACAGGAGGGTGCCTGGGCCCTAAGACTGCAGTTTCCCTATATTTTTCTCTGTGTTCACACTTCTGTGTGATTTATTTTGTCCCCCTGAAACAATCTTATTTGGGCTGTCACCTGCAAGCATTTAAACATAATATTAAGCATATAAATGTCAGTCAAAGATCATAGTCCGACCATTCAGCCCTGCAATACTGAGTCTGGACTGATATATGGGTCAGACACTAACAAAGCTCCCCTTCCCTTTTCAAGGGTAAAATTGCAGAGACACCAGTCAGATCATGGCAACACGAGTCATGCCACAGACCCATGCAATAAGAAGGCTCTCAGTGCTGCAGGATCATCCTTTCTTTGAATATTAAATGTCTGGACCTTTACAGTGATGAAATTCATTGCTAACTGTGCAACTATAAAGACAGCTCTAATAACAAAAAATACATATGGGTAAGCTCTGTGTGTGCAGCATATGAAAAGGACCTGACAGAGAGAGAAGCAGGCGAAATTCTCCTTATCAGAAAATTAATTCCAGCTAGTGTAGTATAGCCAGCAATATCATCTAAGGGGAGATAAATAACTGAAAATGTGATTTATACTTAATAAGATGAGGTTTCACAATGCCTGGCCTGCTCAGCTGGGATAGAGTCAGATGCTTACAGGACAGTACATTATAAAAAACAGCTAAACTGGAGGCTGACCAGATATCAAGTAGTCCTGCATCAAGTCAAATGAAGAGCAGTCCTTGTTGAAAAATCCATCTATGTTGGTGCTTTTCGGTGCTGATCAGTGTTACATCTGATTGCAGGCACTATAAGTTACACAATAGTGAAACCGTGTAGGTGAAGGGAACACCCACAAGTAAATAAAGAACCAACTACTTAACAGGAGGGAATTAAGAGAAACACTATCTCACTGCATTTTAGCCAGGACACAACCCATTGCTTTAAAAATCAGCACCACTTCTGAACAGAAGGCCAAAGAGTAGCCATCCAGCCTGCAGGTGATTTTTAACGGAAAGATGTTAATCACTGGCTAACACAGCCAGACACAAATGTAGCTAAAATCTAGGCAAAATCTGGGGCTGAGAAATCTGTTAATTTGCAGAATAAACTCGTAGATATTAAAAGCTAAATTTAAGATAATGAGAAATGTACCTTATACAACAATTTGTATGTCAGCAGATGGACCAACTACACGGCTGACTGTCTTGTTCAGTCTTTGCTTTCTTATTTGAAATAAAAATCATAAGGTCATCATAAATCAGATGGCAATCTTGTTCTCATAAAAAGCTTGCCAGAGAACACAAATTATCAGAACTAGGGCACACACTGTCATCCCTAATTGCTTTTGGTGGGAAGCATTAGTGAAACTAAAAGGCTCACAGACCATTCAGAAAAGAAGGAATTGAAGGCTCCCTATGGCAAATAAAAATCATTACAGCAGAGACCAAGCACATGTTTCTCTGTTAAGAGGTATATCCTCTAGATATAGAATGAAGATGAAGATAAATCTTTGAAGCTTCCTGCCTTTGAAGTATAGCCAGGGGTAAGGTTCATTTATACAGGTATGGGTGCAATGAAAGGGTAACCTACTGAATAGTTTGAAATCTATCAGAATCAACTACACTACTGACATTTCAAAAGACAACAAAGCGATTTTGCTGTGTTTCCCTTCTTTTACAAATGTGCACCCTAAACAGCTACTAGACGGCTGCAAAGTTAAAGAAATTGTCTGGTTCTTGACAGTAATGAAAATTCCCTCCAAGACTTCTGACTCTCTTTTAGTTTCTCCTTGAAGCAGCTCTGGGAAACTCTAGACTTCTCTCTGATCTGAACTAAAGATGAGTATAGGCAAAGATTAATTCAGTTAAGACTAATTCTTCTTTCTTGTTGGGTCTTATTTCCAGTGCATAAGAATGGCTTGACTTACCATGGCTGTAACAATTAGCTCATACCTTGTCTGGATTGTGGCTCCAAACAGTAAGGCTCAGGACAGGGCTGGAGTGAGGAATTGTACTCTTCTGCTTTGTCTCATGGCTGATACAGAAGGTTGGTGAACCTTCTCAAGCCGGGCTGTTCCCGTGTTTGGCAATCATTGCACCAACAATTGTGATTTTGTGTGGCTGCAGGCCCTGTCCACAGAGCCTGCAGCATTTCAGGAGACCTCTGAAAGCACAAGGCCCTTTAGAGTCCTTATCTAGCCTTTATGCAGAAAAGTTTTTTCACTTGTTTGATGGCTTGGCAATAGTACTAGCAGTGAATTTAGGACTGTAAAGCCCCAGTATCCTGCTTTAGCCAGATTTCACAAATGCAGTCAGATGAAATTTGTGTCCTTAAGGTTCTTTGGACTGATACCAAATATAACAGTCCAGACATGCTCTGTGCCAAGCCTTCAAAACTGATCCATGTACTGTCCTATCCATCTCCTTGATGCTTGTCTGGGAGACCAGAGGCTACATGCAGTCTTGCCTAATTCCAATACTTACTAATACTGAATTAGGGTTCACATTTGGCACCACAGTTACTTAAGCCTTTTCAGATCTGTCTTGCAAATGAGAAATGTCTCCTCACCTCTTTTTTGTATGCACCAGAGGACAGATTTTAAGCTGAAGAAGTCACTGACTTCAGTCAAGCTAAGACAATTCATGCCAGCAGAGTTCACTCACAGTTTTGTGAAGTGCCATTAATCTGAATATCCTGTCAGTTTTTAACCATTTATTCACTGCAAAGGTGTGTAATTACTGTGCCTGGAAATAAATTTTAACCTCAATTTTTCAGATCAGGCAGAAATGTCTTATTTTAATGTCTGCTTTTCTTCTTATCTGTCCAATTTGAGCATGCAAGCCCTTTCTATTTATTTTGCTTTAGAAGAAGAAATCCTTCACTGAAGATATTCAAGCACTGTTTGGATGCAATCTTATGCAGTGTGCTCTAGGATAACCCTGCTTGAGCAGGGAGGTTGGAGCAGATGATCACTGTGGTCCCTTCCAACCTCACCCATTCTGTGATCCTGTGATTAATTAACTGACATTTCTGAGAAGCATTTGTAGCCTTAGCTCAACAGTTGTATTCTTTGCAAAGACACCAAAGAGGTGTATTTCAACACTGCAAATGCTTTCTAAATTTAGTGAGATTTCAAGCTGATGGATATTTTTATATTACAGCCCCCAAATACATTTAGAAACAGTCTGGGAATTGTGACTTATGATCATATATTCTGATCTTGTCAAGGATGTTCTTATTTTCTTAGACTATAATAAGATCAGGAAAAGATATTATTAGCCACAATTTATTCACTTATTTAAATACATAAAACTACTCATAAGTTATCCATGACAGTGTAATGAAATGTGAAATACTAATGGGTAATATATTTGGCAAAAAATGTGTGAACTGAAAGCCCAAAGAAATTTCTGCTTGAAGATTTGTGACATTCAGACAATTTACTTCTCAGCTAGACCCTCTGGAGCAGCAGGTTCCAAGTTCAGGTTGGATACCTTGAGATACACCCCTGGAAACCAGTCCTAATGGGATGTGAAATCTCTACAAGTCACTGCTGCTTTTCCAAAAGCATGAGAAAATACAACAACATTCACATGCCACAGTCAAGGACACACTCTTCTAAGACTTTTTTTGGTGCAGGAAGAAAAGTTTGCAGGATTCAGCTGTGCTGAATGTTATGTGTCTATAACATTATTTCCACATAACAGGCTATAACTGCTGTTATCAGTGCAGGTGCCTGGTGCCACCTGCAGCAGGTGCCAACATTAATTACATAAATCAGTGCAATGAACTATTTCTGGTGGTATGAGAATTTAAATGTGACTTACAAAATGACACCTACTCCTGGCCTATGCAACAGAATATCCAAACCAATTATTTTGCACCTTATATTGCTCATTCAGATTGTGGGGGCTTTTTCAGCAATTCTGAACAACACAAAAAGACTCTGCAGCAACTGTGCATGCTGAACATTGCTGAAAAAGTGCACCTAGAAACCAAACATAGAGTAAGCCATAGTTTTAGCCTACAGGACAGAACACGGACTAGAACGAAATGAGGCAATTTTTTTTTGTTGACACAATAAAATAGCATTAAAATGCTATGAAAATTCTACTGGATCAATTTTTTAAAAAGTAGACTGTAATTTCATTAGGGGAGAGCATAACAGTGAACCTGTTAGTGACAGGCTTTTAGTGTATTAAATTCCATACAGGAAATAAGTAATTCAATACACAGCAAATAGAATAAGAGAAGGCACTTACCTCTGGGTGATTTATCAGGTAAGTTACAGATCATTTAATCAAGAAGAAAAATATGTTGATTATAATCTATTTCTATTTCTAATCTATAATCTCTTCCTACTATATGCAAATTAGGTTATTTATGTAAATTACCTATTAATGCACTTTTCTGGTATATCGGGGAAGATTAATTTTTCCAACTATTTTTCCTCTAAACTCTACTTGCTTATTATTATTTTCTCATGTGAAATGATTAATATTCATTCAATAGAAATGATGATTTGTATAAAAAGAATGGAGAGATCCTTGAGGGAAAAACTGAGCAAACTGAGGACAATATAGAGGACGGGGGTGTTTCAGGAATTAACATTCCAACAGCCTAATGGTTGCCAAACGTTTAGGAGACATTTCTCCTGCCCTAGAGCCAGCAACACTAGTCTTCTCATTATGGCTTCCCTATTCTTCTTGCCTGTCTATATCCATTGGGTTTTCTTCCTCTTGTGTTTAAATCATAATCTTTTTGTGACATGAGATTGTTGCTTTATTCTGCCCGTGCAGCGCCTTGTGCAGTGGAATTGTGGCCCATGAGCTCATAAACCCCAAAATAATGCAAACAAGGAACCACCATGGTATTAATCCAGTACACAATGCTCGTCTTTCACAGCACATAATGGATTTCTTGGATTTCTCCTGCATGCTCACAAAAGAGAGTATAAAAAAGGGAGGGGAAAAAGCTCATCACAGCTTGAAGTCAAGCAGAATTTAGGGCAGTAGAGAAAAAGCAAGCAATCTTCCTCCTCTACCTCACCTTCTCCACTGTCCCAACTCTTGCAGTTCTACCTGTATTGTGTGACTAAAGCTCGCCAAGAGCCTTCTGACTCAAATCACTTATGTGACCATGTGCAACACTTTGCTTCTTGTACATTTATGTGAATTCCTTAGAAAGCCTCAGTGGGCAGACCTGCATTTCAGAAGACCCCCTGATCCTTCACTGATGGTTTAGAATGTGAGGCATTTTTCATTACTGACACAATGGAGCTGTGTACATGAGCAGAGCGCTTTCAAGGAGAAATTATTTCCTGTTAATAAGGTCACAGCTACATCTTCCAACAGGGATTTCTGACTCTATAAAACAAGAAAAAAAACCAAATCTTTATGTCTTCTTAGCTTTGGTATCATATGCCTCAGAGGATCACAAATTCAGGTGAGAGGGTCATCCCATTACTGAATGTGAATAGGCAAAAGCTCCATTTGTCATCAAATTTGTGACATTTGTGCCATTATTTGTGCCATTATAGCAGGGATAGCAGAGGTATATCCAGGCTCTGTCCCTGCCAGCCAGGGTCAGCTAAAAAACTCAGATCTTCCCTTAGAGCTTAAGAGATAATCAAGAGATCTTTAGCCAAGTCACAAGCTCAGTACACGCAGATCTCATTCTTTGGGGAGAGATTTTAGCTTTCCTTCCTTTACAGAGACATCTCATGTAACCAAATGCCTTAAGCTGATATTGATTTCTATCTTCTCATCCTTTTATTGATTGTCTGGAGGAGCACATGCTTGCTGTGGAAAAGTTATAATTCTCATTTTACAGACTGAAAAGAAAGGCAGAAAGAAGGTCAGTGGTAACTAAAGTAAGAGAAGTCTGTCTTTCCACAAATCTAACACTTGGAGCAGGTTGGTATCTTCCCGTCAGCCCAGCTCTCCAGCTCTGCTTGAGAGAATGTCGAAATGATTCCAAAAATGAGGCTGATAAGTGCCCAAACTTAGCAGCAGAAATAGTGAAAAGATAAACCCTCTGAAACACATGACAAGGGCCGTATGTTCCCCTGCCTCAAACACACCATCTCACAGAGTTAGACAAAGAATGCTGCCTGTGAAACGTGCACTTTTTATTGCACAGTGTATGGAGTAGCACAGGGAAAGAAAAGATATTTGACAAGAAAGATGTCATGTTGCTAAATGGCCAAATTAACAGTATTTCATACTTTCTTTTAGTGCCCTTTTTCTGTCCAGTGGGGGGACCTTGAATATTCTTTTGGGGGCAGGATCAGTAATGGAAACAAATTGTTTCAATAAAATCAGGGAAGGTTTTCTACAGAAATTTCAGGGTTTAACTCTTTGAGTACCTGGATAATCCTAAATTTAGGCAGTATTCTTAAGAGCCTGAAAGAAATTGGAAGAGCTTGTGGAGAAAGGAAATAGTTTAGTTTACTACAAACAGAAACAACATACTGTTTCTGTTTGTTTCTTTCCAATACATAATCAGGGTCACTCACAACATGAAACAGAGAGCAATAATTACGTTATCCAGTTGTGTTTCCCTGGGGCAGCTAGAGAATAATGTGCTCATTGTCATCCAACAGAGAATGAAGCTTCTTGTTTCTCTACAGATACCATCTTCCTTATTCAAGAGATTTATCATTTTGAATTGTCATCTGATTGCATTTGTACTCTTACAAAACCACATGGGTTTTATCTTTTAACAGACATGAGGGAGCTTCTTTAAAGCACCATGTAGAACAACAGGCTTTTAGATCTTCGTGGTTTTATTCTCTTTTATTTGAAGCACACTCTCAGACCTCATAGTACAAAGATGTGTCACAGATTTTCCTGGCTCTGTTTTTTAGGCAAGCAAACTGGAAACATTTATAGGATGTGACTCATGTTTTCCTTTTATAATATGCTTTTCTACTTTTTGGCTATTCTGTACTATCATGGGACTGCCAAGATCCTTGCTAATGGCTATGTGGTTTAGTCCCTATGTGGCTTGCTTCCCACAATGAAGAGAAAAGTCCTACCATTAAGCATCTCACCACCACAGGCTCTTTGTCACACAAACCATACCTCTGCCTGGGCATCTTATATAACTTGCAACTCATAGCTCCCGAGTAACCCATGCAACATATTAACCTCTTTTTCCTTGAGACCCTCCGGAAATGTCCCTCCAAAACATCTAAGAGGTGTCAAAGTTTATTCATAAAAGGCTTCTCTTCACTCTAGGAAATTATCAGGCATAGTACTGACTTGAAGAGCTTGGCTTGTGTTCTGCTGTGTGCTTAAGGAGAATATCTGGCAAGTTGCACAAATAAATCTAAAGTCAGTGGCTAAAAAAATTGATTAAATGACAACAGGAAGAGGAAGAGCTTGGGGAGTTCCTGATGATCTCACCCTGGAAATATGAACCCAGGCTTCAGGGGATTTAAAACAACTGATACTTCAGGGTTTAAAGACAGCAACATGTGAAGCAACATTAAGTTACCTGGAATATCATTCACAAGACTTAAAGACCATTCATAAGGTCTTAAGCATTCTTGTAGCAATTACTTTGCGTGAAGCAAATTAGGAGTTAATAATAGTAATAACTATGAGGTTCTGTGGGAATATTTTTCTTGGCAAAGCCTGTATAACCAGTTATTTTTCTTATCTGTAAATACTTTCTCAGACTATCAAATGAGAAAGTCACTGGCTAGGGGAGGGAGGGGGATTCAGTGACTCAGCAGAAGACTATGTATGTTCTGCCACAAAAACCTTTCATTCTGCTCTGTCCGAACACCAGCTTTGCAAACCAGACAATTACTTCTTTCTAGACCACAAAAGACATGGAGTTAATTATACAGGAAAGTAGTAGAGATGACATGAAATCACGTAATAATTTGTTGCTTGCCATCCCGAAACAATTCAGAGAAGAAGATAAAAATCTACTTTTACACCTTGATCTTAAAAGTAGAGTACTGAATTTAAACTGGTTTTTAAGGTAATAATCAAGCTATGCTCCTTATTCTTGCATCCATCAAAACAAAAGGCATCCAGTGCCTTCTGACTATGATCCCATTTATGTTATGGCCAGCTAATCAGAATGGTCCCACGAATCAGTAGAAATCAGCACAGTGGTGCCTAGTGTGGAAACACAATCTTACCTGACCTCAACACTTTAGTTCTTTAGAAGGTGTGAGGGAAACTGAAAGGAAATGGAAACTGAGCATAGATTGAAAGGAGGCATCTTTAGCATATCACCAACCTTTGACTACAGAACAATAAGATTTCTCAGGTATTGCTGTATTTCCTCCAAAAGAGAGACTTTTGGGTGCTGCTAAGCCTTCAGTCATCCAAGAAATATCTATACCTTCAGAGAGGTAGGGAAAAGGTAGCAAAGAATGAAGGGGATCAGTTCAGGATTGCAGGGATCTCATAAGCCTACTGTTTAGCTTAGTTCACTCAATTTTCACAAAATCAGAAACGTTGTTCTGCTTCATGCACCTCTAGAGAGGGAAGTCACAACTGCTCCTCACCAAAAGAAATTATTTACCAGCAGATTAGGAGTCTGATAATACACTTACCTGAGGTCTCTCTGAAGGATGCTTTCCATCCCCTGTCTGCTCCATAGAAGTCAGTGCTAAACACCAGGAACAAGCTGTTACTGGAGCTCTTAATATCTGGAGGCAATTCTGAGCCACAGAATTTCCCAAGGAGAGGAGCATGAGTATCTGAGCCATCATACACCGCCACATAATCTTTGTAGCAGGAAGGAGATATTTCAAGCTGAAAGCTGTTGAATCTGTAAAAAACAGTTGGAGTCTTAGGGTATCACATTTCCAGTTCTCTTCCTGTGTTTTGTGTGTTTTAGTGCTTGAGGAAAGGTCGAGGTACTAGCATTAGCCAAAGCCATACACAGGCAAAACATATCTCTTCAGGAATAAACCAAGCAACTATTACATGCATGGCAAAACTCTTCAGCCAAGAAGCCTCAAAGAAATTGGGACTCTCACCCACTGGCCTCTTGCAAGGCAAGCTGCCAGCACACCTCAGCTTTCTATGAAGCAGCAAGTCTCTCCTGTGCAAACCTCAGACCTTTCTCCTGCAATTGTTCAGGCTGCAATTTCCTTGGGCACGAGAGTGGCCTATGAAGTGCAGGCACAGAGTGCTGAGTCTGGCCTCTTAGCTGGGAAATGTTCTCCTAATTCACAATCATATGATTGAAAAACGGATCAGTTTTTAATTTCTCAATGGCAAGATTTTGTGGCAATAATATCCCTCTCTTAGGCAAGACAGCATGCACTCCAAAATACACTATTTTTGGGTGGGTATTATCACTTTGGCTATAAAGTGGTTACTACTCTTCTAAAAGAATGATTATTTTTCTTGTATAAACTTCTCAAAGGCTGACAGAATTTAACTAAAAGCATGAGCTGCATTTTTACAATTTCTTAGTCTTCTTTGTAACCAAAGGTAAAATTATGATTTTTTTACATAACAAGTTTTAAAGAAAGATGGAAGGGAGCCTGAGGCTGATAAAAGTGACTTCAGTAATCATTTCTTATTTTAGTTTGGCTTTGACCTTGGAAAAGGAGAGTCACAGAAAATATTATCAATAATTGCTCCTTTAACTGGAATCAGAGACATCCCTGTTCCCTTAATGACAAACTGAATTTGGATTACATACTTCAGGGCCACTACTTTGCCATTTGCAACTGTGATGTAGTATGAGCAGTTCATGTTGTTGTGATAATCAAGAACTGAATGGGCTGGACTGCTGATAACACCATTAGAGCCATTGAAAACGCCACCACAAGCTGTAGAGGAAACAAAAAGAAGAGTGATTAGTGACTGAATACTAGTTTGGTCCTAATTCTCATATTTCTTCCAGAAGTTTACCTGCAAGGAAAGAAAGATCCTTGATAAATTTGGAGCAGTCTTCATTGTCATGCCCAGAATTGTTAAATGTGAGATGTCTGTCAGGCTGTGCTCTGCAGTGGAAGACTAATCAGCATTGCAGCAACAGGTTATTACTAATCCATACCAAAATGGCACTGGCACTGTGCAGGAAAACACTGAGACTGATTTCAAGAGTCCTGCAGTAGGTCCAGGGAGCAGCAGGGTGGGATGGGTGCCTCATGCAGCAGCATGACTGAGAATAGCAGTGCCCTCATTCTAGATTGCCAAAAGAAACCTGGCTAATATGTGGGCAAAGATATTCTTTCATCCAGATCCTGGCCCCATGGAAGCCTCTAATTGGCCACAACTGCACTCATAGCCCTATCTCTGACACTTCTGGACTAAATGCATGCAAAGCCTCATCATCTGTCAACACCCTGTCAGAGCAGGGGCATTGCTGTAGTGTTTGTTCTGCACAGAAATACACAGAGGAGTCTCCAGGTATCACTAATCCTGTTCCCCACTTCACCCTCTGCTGGGACTCAGCAGCACTGTGGGGTGGCTGAGCTGGAGGACTGAATATTTGCTTTCTGGCTGAAAAGCAAGTTAAACTCTGCAGCTCTGAACTCAAGGCACTGCTCGACTTCCCAGGGTTTCTCACCACGGATGCAAATGAGGCCAGGATGTGGCTAATGTTTGTTCCCAGCTTCAGCGCTTCAGGGAACAAAAGCTCTAATCTCCATTGTTAGCTTCAGCCTTCATTTTATAATCTTAAACTTAGGGGAAAAAAAATAAATTTCCCAAGTCTCCCTGCATCCTGTTGATAAGCTCAGAGCCACACAGAGTTTTTCATGTTTTAAAGAAGATGCCATTGCCTAGGCCAGCACCTTAACAAAGACAGTCCCATACAGGGTACTGCTGGATGCAGAGCCCCTGATGACTCAGGCTGGCAGCCTGGAGAATTGGCAGATAAAGGATAAGAGTTGGGAAGATAAAGAATTAGCATTATTCTACTGAAAGAGGGGGAGCCTTTTTCATATTTTTGTAGCAAACAATGCAACTAGGGGGAAGAGGAATGTTAATTGGCAGAATCTGCTTTGTATACAACAACAAGCTAATAAAGCTCCAGTTATCCTTCTCAAATGTCAGAAGTCACAAGTCAGATAGCAGCAACTGACTCGAGTGAGTTCTGAAGGTCTTTTCCATGAGTAACTGCATATTGTCATTCCTCAGTGCCAGTCCCTCTGTCTTATCTGTATCAGATTATTCATTTCACATAAAGAATTTAGCCTTATGCTTTTTTGCTGTGGCATTGAACATGAGGAATGCATTAAGGGAAATACCAAAGTTAAACTCACACTTTTTTTTGCAGTTAGAAAATTATGCTTTCAAACATAAAAGTGATCTTTACCAGTTAAACCTAGAAATATTAAAATTGGTTTTGCAAATAAAACCAATCTTCTGGGATATTTATATTTGTAAATTCTAAACTCATGTGAATTCACACAAAATGTGAATTTTTTGAATTCACATTTCCTCTTTAAAACATAAGAGATCTCTTGTGAATGACAAATGAGCTTTGGTGAAAATAGTAATTAAAAAAAAATTATATCCCAAGTTTCATTTACATTAATTCCTGGCACTGCAAGAGACATATAGCTGTGTCCATTTACCTGTTCTGTTTCTCATATTAGATAATGTCATTTTAGTATAACTGAGAATTAGACCATTCTTCTGTAAGTGATAAAATCTTTAAAACTAACTCGATTAAATAAACTAGTGATGTTTCTCCTTAGACAATGCAAACAACAACCAATCAATCAACCAACCAAAACCTGCCAAAAATGGTTGCATTTCTTTTCTACAGAAAAGGGAAAATGTTCCAGTTGCTGACTTGGTCCCATGGAAAGGCTAGAAATGAGAATCATGAGGTAACACATCATTCAGTGTGTTAATACACAACAAACAGTGCCATGACCTGGTCCTGAGAACTGTTTGGAGCAAATGCAGTGGGGAAATGTACCATCCACACCCATCTAAGGTATTCCCAACACAGAACTGTTATCCAGAATATTTCTACCATCTAAACGACAGAAGAGTGTATACTCACCAATTGCTCTGTATCTGGCCTGGAAACCAAGGCCTACAATGTGGGAGTCAGTGTAAAAGTTGAGCAGCATAGGTCCAAAGACACTGACTGGGGCAGGGAGCTGATTGCCACAGAGAGTGATGAGAGGATGTGTGTCTGTGCTCTTCCCACTGAAGATGCTCACTCCATCATAAAGACAAATTCTGCTCAGCAGTGCAGGGGCTGCATGGACATCGAGTGCAGAAGTGTTAGCAGCATATTTTACATGTGATTTACTAAGCAACTACTATTTAAACCTAATCAAGGAGAAGAATTGAATTTTATATTGCTTTCCATTCCAAGGATCTCAGGATTTTGTTTGCTTGCTGAGGAAGCAAATGTCAATTTTTAACATGCAGTAAAACTGTGGCAGAAAATAGCAAAGAGACCTTGTATGCAAGACATCAGATTTGTTTGATTTGTCTCATCTTATGATCTGGAAAAGGCTCCAGGCCCCTTGAATTTGTGGGAGTTCACAGTTGAGTGAACACCCTCTATGAAGAGATAAGAAGATCCAACAAAAGCATAGATGTCCTCTGCAGATAAAAACAATGCGCTTTTTGTTACAGGTAACTAGCTACCTGGAATTTCTTTCCCCTAATGCAGAATTCAGCACTCGCTGCAGGGAATTTTAAACCATTAAGAGTGAGATTTTTGAAAAAAAAAAAAAAGTTGTCCATACACTAGCAAGTTTCAGAGCTGACTTATTTCTTCCTGATTTTCCTCAAACTTTCAAGTACCTAAACTCAGGCTCTTCGTCTTGGCTTAAGGAAAAGTCAAAAGGAAATTTAATCTTGCAGTGATTTTCTAAAGCAATATGTTTTGGGGGGAAAATCAGTGCAGATATTAGGCTGAGTGGGAAAAAAAGGAACACAGAAACAGGGAGTTCAGCATTCTATTATTTTTTCCCCACTGTTTTAAGCTTCTCATTTGCAGTCAGGTTTCTAGAGAAATGAGCCATTTTCTCTGACTCCCTGCCCTACCTTCAGGACTTTCTAGCCACCTCACTCTTTGCAAACAGATTTGGCTGAGGAGAAAGATATCAAAAATATGAAGGTCATATCAGTTTCACAGAGTGATAGAATGTGTTGAGTTGAAAGGACCCACAAGGATCATCAAGTCCAACTCCTGGTCTTGCACAGCACCATCTCCAAGAGTCACCCATGTGCCTGAGAGCATTGTCCAAACACTTCCTGAGCCCTGTCAGGCTGGTGCTGTGACCACTTCCCTGGAGAGCTGTTCCAGTGCCCAGCCACCCTCTGGGTGAAGAGCCTTTGTCTAATATCCAGTCTAAACCTCCCCCAACACAACTTCAAGTCATTCCCTTGTTTCCTGTCGCTGTGCACCACACAGCAGGGATCAGTGCCTGCCCCTTCTCTTCCCCTCACAAGGAAGCTGTAACTGCAGTGAGGTCTCCCCTTGGTGTCCCCCAGGCTGAACAGACCAAGTGACCTCAGCCACTCCTCATGTGGCTTCCCCTCTAGGCCCTTCCTTATTTTCATAGCTCTCCTTTGGAAGCTCTCTAATAGCCTAAAGGCTTTCTTACATTGAGGTGACCAAAAGGTCAGTAGCTGTGTGAGAGTGTCAGAGGAATGTTCCCAAAGAAGGACAAGCTACACCTTCAGGGGGTGTGAGAGACCCATCAAGCACCAGCCACCAGCACCCCAGGAGCTCAGAGCCATGTCACCACCTCTGCCCAGCTGGGAGCCACAAGCAGGGGGAGAAGTTGCTGGTACCCAGGCTGGCACCACCAAGGGATATATGGTGGGAGCAAGAAGAGCCATGTGGATTTTGCAAGAAAGCTGAATTAATGCTGTCAGTGAAAAGCACAGCACACACCTACTGAAAAATGAGTTTCATTAGTTGTTCTACTTAAAGGATAACTTGATGTTTTCTTTGTCTTTTTCATAATTTACAAGCTTAATGGAAGCTGGGGTGTCACATGTTTATTAAGTTATCATTTTTAGTGACCTGTAATAATGGAGCAGTTACTTAAACTGCAAAGGATTGGTAGGGAATTACCTGAACTTAACAGGAGAGACAGTGAGCCTACTATTGTAGCAGATTGATTCCTGCAGATTGTCCAGTCAAAACAAGCTGCTTCCAGTTGTTGCAGGAAACAAGATAACTCGTATTGAACAGGATGACAAGCAGGAGTGGAGTGATAGTTCTGTTTCATGAGACCAACAGAATGATCTCAGCAGTCAGATTTTAGATCATCTCCAGAGGTTTAATTTTAAAAATTCCTTCTGTCTCAGTGAAGACAATGCATGTGAACATGCTTTGCAATTATATCAATACAGAAATATGGCATGGTGCTTGTCTGACTCTAGCAAGAGTAACTAAGCTGACAACAACCAGCCACATCAGATAGCTGATTACACTGTTAATAAAATAATTTATTAAAATATTCTTCATGTCCTATCCTGTTTTGGAATATTTAATAATGTGAAAAAATTAAAAAACAAAATCTTAAAATTAAAATTTTTAAAAAATAAATTGAGATGAGTATTTTCAAGATGGGAAAGACTTGAGAAAGCTACCTAGGTAATTTTCCAAAAAGACCAGAGAAAGGCATGAAGTGAAACTAATTTCTCAGCAAAGCCAAGGTTCCTAATACTTATCACAAGTTGATTTACAATGCTGCATTGGAAAAAATAAGATGGTTGATGAAGGATTGTGAGCAAAAGTCTTAATTTTTAGTTTTGAATCCTCATTGCTTGGGCCAATATGATTTATGACTCATAAATCCTGGCAAGAGTAATCATTGTTTGATCTCTATCTTGTAACTTATTCTCTTGTTTACACTTTATTTAATTTCTCACCAATCTAAATGCATTATTCTGTAAATATTGTTCTGTAAATATTCCCCAGATTCAGATTCTCCTCATGTCATACTTTCAGCCTCTACACATACTCAGCACATCATCTGCAATTCTTCTCTGTGGTTTACTTCCTCTAATCGTATAATCTTAGGTCTTTTCTAGACCAATTTCAGTCCCTTACACTACAATGAAATAGCTTTAATGAGTCTCCAGAGATCTGTTCTTAGCTAGATGTCAGACCAACATCCTCTTTGAGCTGACAGGCACTTTCCACATAGCCAGCACTGTTCTTCATAAAACATTGTCTACTAAGAGCTTTTTCTCATCCTTCTGGTATTACTGTATCCTCTGCTCTGATTCATTCATGAGGATTCAGTGAGATATCTTCTGTCTCGCTCTCCTTATCTCCACATTAGCTCTGCACAATCTCATTTACAGGGACAGATGCAGCTGCTCTCTCTGAGTTGGTGACCCCATGAGTTTCCAGTTACTATCTTTAAGATAAACTCTTTCCTATCTTTCCACTGTACCATTCCTTCTTGTAGCCTTGACAATATTTCTTCCAAATACATCTGGAGAGATCATTTATTTGGCCTGACATTATGAACATATCCCTGTTTCTTTGAATTGCTGCATGCATTTGCTTTCAAGGCCTTGTGTTATCTATCTGTGGTCTATTTATCATCTCTTGGCACCATTCAGCATTGATACATTGACCCTTGTCTCCAAAGTTCACATGATAAGAGCTTCAGTTGTCCTTACATTATATTTTGAAATATGCTTAAGGGTTGCCTCCTTTTCACTTTGCAGAAATTTCTGTCCTGTCTCATTATTGTCTATAATTGTTCATTTTTTATATGATGCCAGCAGAAAAACCTTGATCAAATCTGGGCCCCTGACTATCTGATTGCTATTATCAATGTCCTCTTTTTATCTGTCTTTAGTCATAGATTCTGTTTCATTTAGTATTGAGGCAGAACCTGTCTTTTTGTTTAAAGGCTGTAAAACTTATAGTAATGGGGCTTTTTTCACCACAGCAGCTTCTGATATAAATGACAATACAATTAGGAATTACTAAAGTAGAAGTATTACTTAGAAACATACCACTGTGCAATGTATCAACCAGCTCTGTAGCACAAGATAGTGTTTTGAAAGCAAGGAATTAAAATTCTTTCTCATATATACTCTGTTTCAAAATCATCTATTGCTAAACTTGTCTATTTTCTGAATTGCCTAGTAACAGTTGAGAAATCAGATAGAGCAGACTCCAAAAAGCTGTGACCCTATCCCAGATTGCAAAACTGCAAACATGTGTTTTTTAAAAAAGGAGAAATAAACAAGTTATTAAAACATTTTTTCGGATCAGTGTGGTATAAACACAAAGCAGTTATTTTGTATGGACAGAGTATGAACACTACAGAATTCTAAAAGCAGATACTGCAGGAAGCCTACATCCATTTTCCCTATTTTGCCATTATTTGGGATTCTGATTTTATTGTGTGTTATACTCACACTTGAAGAGTATTACAGCCACTTAATAATACATTGCTGTAGCTATCCTAGAGAAGAATTTGTCAGGATGTTCATCTGAATAAATCTAATTTACAAGAAATTGAATGTGATAATTTCTTAGACAGTAAGTCCAACAAAAAAGGAAATATAGAGGGTTTTACTAATTCTAATGTATGATTTTTGTAGACTTTTGATCCAAGGGCAGATGGAAGACACTTGTCACTGCAGATGTTGGGCTGGGATAACAAACTCACCCCTATTTGTTTGGTTCTTTATAAAAGAACCAAACATAACAATTCAAGTGGTACAAGAAGCAAGTGGCAGCTTATGCAACTTCCTGAAACTGGCAAATCAAAAGAGAGGTTCTACGACCATATTCAATTTGGCACAGGAATAAACATCCTGAACACTGCGAGGAAATCACGGAAGCTAAGCCAAACTCCATCCATGGGGTTAATCTTGCCCATGTTTTCCTGCCCAGATCTCAAGTGTAAGCTATTGTTTATGGCTTCCTGCAATAGTCAATAAGTAAAGAGAGTGAGACAAGCTTCCAGAAAATAATTCACTCCACCTGCACAACACATTTGGTTCTGAGTTTAAAGCCCTCCTCCACCACTAGGAGATAAATCTAGGTGAATATCTAAATTAGATGTATATTTTCAGGGGCTCAAACTGAGACAAAAATTGTTCTATGTACCAAGAAGCAGACAGTTTAGATTAAATTTTGATCACAAAATCAACAAATACAATTTCCCCAAGTACTCTCTTGCTCTGTTTGTTGCTATATTTAGTGCTTAATACATATTTAATACTTAGTACATGCATATCATATTTGTTTGCTTCCAGAAACTGACACCATATCACTGTTGTGGGTTACCAGCCTCAGTTATTCTCTACAATCAGAAGAGGCATCCCATCATAACTGAAAACATGTAGGGCAGAGATCTATGACTAACCCATTAATAATTCCATTTTGGAGCAATGTGTCACTGCACAATAGACTATTAACTTCTGCCTTCTAATTTTTTGGAGAAGATATCTCAACCTATTCAATCAATGAGATTTGCATGCTTTGCAGGCATTATTTTAAATATTTCATTTCTTTACCTATCAACTATGAAAAAAAAGCCAATTGGATTTCTTTTAAGAGATCAAATAGTTAATAAATTATGTTAATTAGACATGCAGCTGAACTTTAAAACCCAGTCTAGAACATCTGTAATAGCATGATTAAAATTTTCAAGGCCACTCTCAGCAACAATCTAAGCAGGTGCAATGCTTCCTTGCACATGGAATAGCTAGAAATGTTTTTAACAGATGCTGCCAAATATTGTCTTGCCTTTGCAAAAGAACAAATGGAGTTCACACTGGAAACCCTTAGGCACACGTGCTAAATTGAATATGACTGCTGAATTAGTTTTCATTTCTTCAATGATAGTTTTCAAGATGGTGGTTGCAACCCTTACAATTTAAACCCAGGTGATTTTTCTTAATTGCAGGGTTGTATTTTAAGATTTTATGAGAAATATTAGTAACTAACTACTGGAGAGTGTCATACTTCCTCTTTGCTACCCAGATGTCCATTAGCTCATATCCACAGCTCTTTCATGTAACTAAGGACTTTTAGTTGGTGCAGCCTAAAGAAGCCTATAAAAGTAAAGGAACAAATTGTTCTGCAAGAAACAGATTATTTTTAGTATTTATTTAGATCTATGTTTATTATTATGTCTGTATCATTCACCTCTCTGCTTTAACTTTCTTGATACTAAAAGCTTGGATCCATTTATAAATTACCTGAATTCACAGACAGAATGCAGATTAGTAAATGTACTCAGAGAGTTGACGAAATTGGCACCATCCAATTCAGCCTAATGTTTACTGTGTTTGCTGAATAGTAGTGCCTTCTATGAGAAGAAATTACATCATTTCTGTGGTTTACATCTGATTTTTAAAAATTCCTAAAGCAGTGGTTTGTATTAGGAGATAAAAAAATATTTCAGATAAAATCATAGTCAAAACAAGTTTTTATCTCAGATCTAAATTAAGTCTGAACTAGAATACTTTTGAATTCAAAGCAGTCTGGAAACTTTAAAAGAAAAGAATACTGTTTTCTGCCTTTGTTGTTGTTTTCTGAAGAAAAATTGAAATCACTCAACCCAACTTAGTACCAAGTTACTCAATATCCCTTGTGACTTCAAGGGAACCAGGTTAAGATGGCCTCAAAATATGTGATGCCACTCAAGTAGTTTGGACATACCGATTCCTCTGTGTTATTATGGCATATCCACACATAAAAATATGATCTTATCAAGGTTGAAAAAGCTTTACCATTCACACCAATGTGATCAGGATACTATAGTTGTCATTTCTTGGCTAAATGCTGCCAAATTTTATAATCACAAGAGGGACTTTTTTTACTGGTATACATAGGGTAGTCACTTTTATGCATTTCCCACTGCTGTTGTCTTTCACCTAATTTCATATTTCTGTGTTCTTACATCCTTATAAAACAGAGGATATTTATATCTATTTTATCAGTTAAGGAACAGATGCACTGAAAAGCAAAACAGCTGGTCTAAGATCAAAAAGACTGTAAGACTCAATGGCAAACAAACAAACAGGCAGGAACAAAGACCCAGATTAGCCACAGTCAATTTCATGTTCCAAGAAATTGGTAAATTCCCAAAATCATTGCAGCAAGATATTCGACAAGAGAAATTGCTCTTAATTCTTCTGGAAGACTTCAGTGACTCAAAACATAACCCTGGAAACTATAAATGCTGGTCTGTAAAATATTTTCAGAATGGGCCAGCAAATTACACCATCAATGATTTTCAATGATAGAAGACTTGTATATTTTCAAGTAAGAAATTACACTTCATAATACATACTGAAATTATGAAGAACCAGTTACCTTCCAAGTGAAAATTCTCAAATTCTAGGATCACCAGTGACTGTGGTCCCTGATCTATAATATAATTGCAGTTCAGATTGTTATCATACTGACTAGGGTAGTTTGGAGAGACAATAAGACCTTCAGGGCTGGTGAAATTTACTCCACATCCTGCAAACAAATAAAAAAAGCACAGTTATAATCCAGGTGATAATACTATTCTGGGTTTACAGTAAGTAACCCAATAATGTAAACAAGCACCTCATCTCTCCTGGTGAAAAAAACCCACGGAGAGTATCATTTATCATGATGGTAAAAGCAGGTCTTACACATACCTGGAGCAGCATTCTTGGGAAGTGTAGAGCCTTCCCACCTAGAGTGTCACACTCCTGGATAAGATCAGGCCTTAGCCCCACAGCCCCTGACCAGAAGGACACAGCACTGCTCTTCTTGGGGCTGTGGAGCCTGCACATTTCAAACTTCCTTAGTACATACAATGTGCCTGAATTGGAGGGGGGGTTACTGGGGAAAGGGAGCAGTTCAGCCTTATTTGAAAATGCCCACGTTAGTGTAAGTGGTGCCATTCTTGTTTCATGCCTGACATCCAGGAGAATGCAGTCTGCCATAAGGCCACCTCTGGATTGCTTTGCTATATGCAGAGGTAGAAAAAGTTTACCACCCAGAAGTTTTCAGGCACACAGAACAGTTCATTTTCATGGAGCTCCTTCAGATCCTAATGACTTGTATGGCCTTTGTTTCTCTTTTTTAAGACAAAAGCTTAAAAGAATGCAGTGAAATGATGATAGAAGATTAGGAACAGGCATATGCAGCCTATGACTGTCTCCACTAAGAGATTGTTAGGTGTTACTGACAACATTAGTGCAAATATTGTAAAAACAAAAGTGGTTTCAATCAGAATTCTGTATGCTTCAATGGTGTTTCCCTCAAAGCACTTAGTTTCTTGTTACTTCAATCTGAATGCCATGAAGGGCAAGTTGCTTCCTTTGGCAGCATCCTGCAAAAAAACCCAAGCAACCTACAGCAGCTGAGCAGTACCTTTTCTACTTCTGGTGGGTTTGACCATCACAAAGCACATGACTTGGTTAAAGAAATGTCTTCTTAAGAAAATAAAACTTTAGCTTCCATGCAGTTTAACTATGAATTTTTAAAATTTAAAGCCTATTAATTCTTTTCAGCACTGAAAAGGCAAAGGTGGCTGAGAATAACTACAAGATTAGAGCTGCATCTTGGGCAAGTCTGACACTAATGTTCATTGCACTCAGTATGGAAACTCCTGGTTTACATATCTGGGCAGAGGCTTCAATGCCTTGTTGGACTGGGGTCTGAATTGCTACACACAGGTCAAACTAATCTCAAATGGACCTATTAAGCAGCCATTTGGCTCTAATATTACTTACTGCTTGTGAAAGATGCAGAGAAACCTGGCGCAGGAGCATCCTGAGACTGAAATACTGTAGTTATCACATTGCTTGGAGCAACAACAGGATCAGGAGCTGAACTTCCACATCCTGTGGCTAACAACGCTGCTGCTTCTTCATTATTTCCTCTCCACACCTGGCAAGGCCAAATTGGAAATGGTTTAGTGCTTTCAAAAATCTAAGTAGTTTGTGGGAGCCCAACAGGAATTACATATGCAATTTTTCTTTCCATAGATTTAGGGTAGGAGTCATCTCACAGTGAATCAAAGAGTCCTAAATTGGAGCTAATTACTACAGTGAGCAGAAACAAAAAGGTTCCTCCAAGGAGTGAGTCACAGTGAATAATTTAGGTTGCCAGGAACCTCTGAAGGGCATCTGGAGGTCATTTGCTCGAACCCTTGCTGGTAACAGAGCAAACATAGATCAGGTCCAGGGAACAAGAGAAAAACATTTTATGCATATCATTACCTACTTCCCGTTTGTTTCTGCTTACTTAACTCCAGACAACCTATGAATATGCATTATCTGTGTATACAAGGAATTATTACATGCAATCCTTATTCAGTAATTAAAAATCAAAGCTGTCATGCTAGGGTAATATATAGGCATCAGATAATACCTAATGTTCCTAATAAGTTTTTTTTTTAATTTTGCATTCACTTTTTTCAATGACAAAAATAAAATCAAGTAAAGAGTTACTAAAATAATAAAATTAAATAAATATATAATAAAGAAAAAACCCATGATGTTTTAAAGTATTATTTCAACTGTACCAATAGCCAATTGAAGCTCAAACCATGCATCCTAAAAAGCACATGCAGGTTTAGGTAGGTATTTAAGTGAAATCCTCTTCAGGTAATTACTTAAATATGTGCTTGAGTCTCACAGTTTAAGTGCTGAATTTCAAGACACATGTAAAATGAAACATAGGTATAAATGTTGGATATTTCTAAACTTTTAAATATTTTCCTGAATCAAGATGTTTATTGACAGGATTTAAAGTGGCTGTTTAACTAATGAATTATTTACTCTAATAATAAAATTATTTTTGTTGATGTACTTGAATAGTTTTTTTTCTGTAGTTTATACCAAAATATATCATATCTGATTTCTAAAATAATATGCTTGAAGGAAATTGAGTGGTACTAGTACAACCACATGAAACTGTGATTTTTCCCAGCAACCATCCTAGAAAAGAAAGGGTTAGCCAAGGGTTAGCCTGTAAGTGTAAGCATATGAATCACATCATTCATGTGACCAGGTGTTTGAGGCAATGGATGCTCAAAGATTAATTTATACAGTCTATAGCCTGGCCAAGGTTTTGCAAAGTCACTATTGATTTTGGATTACTCTCTTTCGGCTGCTCAGTTTGGAATAAATGGAAGAAACTTACATCACTCTACAGCTTTTCAGACACCTTTGTACATTTTAAATTAGACATTCAGAAAAGGAAGTGGACATCAAAAATTTCAGATTTTTCTCTAAGGAGAAAATCTCCGATTGACATAGTTTTGCTTAGGTCATTCAGGGCAGTTTAGGAATTTAAAATTGAACATTTTTACTGAGAGGCATTAAGACTTTCAAATTAGTGAAATGTATTGTAACATTGCATCAATTAATTGCTGGAGCAGTTTATGAAAAGAGAAATCTAATAGCTGTGAGTTTTTTTTCAGAGCCTTAGGAAATGAGTGCAACTGTAAGTTGGCTGGTATAGATCAGATGCACAGCTGCTCGTCTTCCTACATGTTGTAAAATTATGTTTGCCCTTTATTTCAAGTGGGAGTTGTATTGTTGTGGAGAAAATGAGCACAAAACCACTGAACATATGCCAAATGCCTGAGAAAAAAATGACAGAGAAAAATTCAAGACATGTCCACTCTATTCTATTGCTTTGAAAACAATGGCTCTTGACAACATATGAAAGATCAGATTACTATCTTTGTTTCTGAAAATTAAAAAAATAAGTGCAACCTGGACAGTCTAAATATTTATAAAGAAGTTTGGTAGAGTTACAGTGTAAAATTAACTTTTTTCTTCACTGGAATAATTGAAAAGAACTTTTCTTTATGCTTTATTTTCTCATTATTTTCTGTTTCTGAAATAATACATGCCTTTTTCATATTTTTCATTTTTGGGGATGCATGTAGGCTGATGGGACCCTGCTGGAGGTGAAATCTCAAGAGCCAATGAAAATTAAAATTTCATGCAGGCCAGTTCACAAAGCACACAGAAAATGGACTGTATGATACAAGGACTTTAGTTTACATATCCCAAATTTTGTGCTTTGACAGTCCAAACCATAACAAATGCAAAACAGGGTTCTGAAATCATGACTTCTTAAAGCCCTGCTCTGCTGATCAAACCTCAACAACTATTTTACCTTCACATAACTGCTCTGGCAGCTTCCATTGCTATCTGGAATCTGGAAATTACTGTGGAAGTTCATCTCCAAGTGTTTGCTTTCATGTGTAATGATGGTCCATGTGCATCTGCTGTTCCTGGGAAAGTTTTGAGGCCAATGAGGGGACTTGATTGTACCATTATCGGAATGAAGGATTCCACCACAGCCTGGAAAAAATAGCAGCAGTTGGGAGAAAAGTTCAAATATTTTTGAGTGGTGTTCAGCTTTGAATGGCTGTATGCTTCTGTGGCTGCAAAGGTGAGGGAGGAAAGCCCTGATACTCATTGAAACTTCATGGACCCCTCTTGATTTCCTTCCTCCCACCCCTGCAGAACAGAGGGGGTTACACTCTAGAGATGTCTCTTCATTTCTTCACTTCATTTTCTTCACAAGCTCATTCTTGCCACTTCATAGCCTTCTGCAAAGTCTATCTATATACTCCTGGCAATTTGAAGTGAATACTGCTTTGAAAGTGCAGGGGTCAGGAATACATCTGAGACTGTGCAGGTTCCTCCCCACACCCCACAGCATGCACATTGTGACAGCCAGCCATTCAGAAAAGCACTCTCAAGGAAAACAAACAGTCTACTGATATATCCTTTTTTCCTTCTCACTCTGCAACATGCAAATATTGCAGTTCCACATGTGAATCTGTTCAAGCTACATCCGTTTTACCCAGGGCAAAATGGTGACTTCCCCAGCCTGGGCAGCCCTGTGGATTTCAGTGGAATTATGGGATGGGCTGAAAAACATGCCTTTAAAAATTGCTAACAGATTCATTTATAAAAGGGAATAGCTGGCCATGGCTCTGTGTCAGCTCATGATTTTACACAGAATAAGTTTAGTTAATTTGAAACATATTTGCAAGTACCATGCCAAGAATAATTTATTAGGGCTATGCATACAGTACTAGAAACCCCTTCTTATTTCAGATACAGTGTAGTAAAAGGATGAATAAAGAGGAAGAAAAAGGTTTGTAACATCCAACCTTTTTAAAAAAAAATGTAAAAGCTTTAAAAGAAAGATGGTATTTTTTATTCTTCTCTATTAGAAAAGGTAATTGTGTTTAGAAGGATGTGAAGCCAAGTTTTGGTCACATATACAGAATGCAGACCTGGAGATTCTCAGTGAACAAATGAGAAGAAAGCTGAAGAAAATAAACTGGGTATAGTTTCAGAGAGAACACTGCCTATGCACGCGGCACAGGTAGGCTAATGTCTGCTACACCCCAGAAGAGTGTGCTTCATTGCACTTGAAACCTCAGGGACAATAGGGAACAGCGTCAAAAACTTGCTAAAATGACAGTGTATATTCATGCAAGCACAGACTATTGATATGTTTAAGAAGACACTCCTTTACCCAACTGTGTGAATACAGCTACATCATTAGTGGACAGAAAGATCATCAGGATCAGCCAGAAGGTTTGCAGCTGGAGGTGACACTAGGAAGCATATGCCAGCTCTGTACTGAGGCAGGAAGGCACAGTCATTTCTGCCCTGCCACCATCTGCCACATCTACACTCATCTTTAGTCCTTTAATGACTTCCTGAAGTACACTGCACAAATGGTGAGCTACAGAGTGATGATAATTTCAAGAGAAGGAAGGTAGCTTTGAGAAATGTACCATTCAATCCTGCATGTGTACCACCTTCAAAAGTGTACCAACATCTCCATCACCGTGCAGGAGTGCTAGGCTGTTGTCACATGTGCTCTTTGAGATGTTGTGCCTGCCTCTCTGTTTTGGAATGCACTTCTTCCTAGTTTTAAGTGTTTAAACTAAATCAAAGTGTGGAACAATTGTTATTCATGAAGTGAAATGTCTCATAGTCCTTGACAATAGATACCACTGCCGGGAGGGTAATGATGATGGTATCAATTTACAGCCATCAAGAAACTGCCAGTAGGAGGTTTAAAAAGTACAAAATCGATCCAAATTTGAATTCATTGTGTAGGGTCAGAAAGCACTGGATTAATATTTGATTTTTTTAGTACTGGCTTCTTTTAAAGATCCTGAAGATGATGGCTGCCTTTCTTTTGTTCTTTAAAGCAAACTTACCTAAAGATTCTGCTGTCCATGTTGCATAAAAGCCACCTCCTTGAACTGAGTGATCAGAATTGAAGATGATGACTAGTTTGTTGGAACCAGACCGAATAGTCCCAGGTGAGGTGTTTCCACAGTACCTTCCTATGACAGGAGAGCCTGGAGAGCCACCATTCAGGATAGTAACAGAATCCCACTTACAAAAGGAATGATTTTCAATGTGGAAGGCTGTAAAAGTAAGCTGCAACACACAAAGGTGACATTCAGGTGATAGAATCACTCTAGGGAAGGGTTTAGAGCAATTCCAGACAGATCCTGTAGCCACTGTGGTACAATGATTTCTGGGTACACTCAGAAACCTGACCCTCACTTCATGATGCTTTCCTGCAAGTATTGATTGGGATCTTGCCACTATAAGTAACAGCAGCTACTTAGCTTGAAGACAGAAGTGGAAGAGGAATTCATAGGTTCAAAACTGGATTAATTGTGTCTCAACCATATTTTGAAACTCAGTATATGTTTCAAAACAGTGCTGAATATGTACAGGTGTTGAACCACTTTCCTGCACTCAAAGTTTCTGTTCATAAAACGTAACTAGCTACGCAAGCATAAAGCCTTGGATATTTTTTTTCTTCCTATTATTTTGAATCAATATACTAATAGTTGCTAAAAATAATGTTTGTTTCCACCAAAACAGAAACAGTTCTGTGGTTCATTCCCGTGGGCCTGGATGCATCACATGAACAGAGCAGGTTGGACAGGCAGCTCCTGACCCTGCCTCCCTCCCACACCAATGCCAGTTGTCCTTGGAGAGATATGCTCACAAGTGGGATTTCCAGCTCAAACATTCAGATTGCTGATCCTGTAGACTCCTGGATTTGCTGATGCACAGATATTGATGTAAACTAGCTACTGCCTGGCCCTGTTTACATTAGTTTTGGTATTTTTAAACTAGTTTCAGGAGCGGGATCTTTGTAGAAAAGTTTAGCAAACACATAAGATTTTTTCCCGTACCTTTTGTGTGTCTGCATTTCTAAAAGAACCTAAGACTAAATACAAATTTAGCTGTAATAGTTTAAATTCAGAACTTTTCCAGCAACTGAAACTGGCAGCTTATACTGGAAAAAATTAGTCTGCCTTCACTGAGCATGCTGCTACTCAGTATTTTCAAAACAGAAATCTGCTTTCATCTGATTAAAATTAGTTCTGCTTTAAACTAGTTTGTGGATTAAATAGAAATCTTGTGTTCTACTAAAATGATCCTGTATTCCCTGAAAAAAATACATAGGCAATGGTTGGAATATTTTGTAGCAGAAGAATTAGGACTATGGGTTTGCATTTCTAACTTTTGTAGCTGTAAGCAAGGAAAACTTAGCGAAATTAATGAAAGACATGACATATGGAAATCTGCAATGTGTTCCCACAAAACTGCTTTTCAGATATTTTTCTGGCCCGAACCATAAATGTCACTGCTTGTATCTGTGCTTGAAAGAATCAGTCAAATAATTCAGTGAATTAAGTTTTTTACTGCTTGGTCATAAAAGTGCTTAAATTGGTCTGTCGGGAGATTGACTCAAGAAAGTAGCACCTCAGGCAGATTTTAATACTTGTTGGGAAATTGGAGCAACGTTTCAGTGATGTAATTTGTACCAGAAATCATATTATGTTCCAGACTAACCAGTAAGACACAAAAGTAACTTTCTAGTGGCTTGAAACTTTCCTGCAGAGAAGAAAACCTTTCAGCTTCATGTTTATTCTCATGATAGTGAGAATAACCATGAACATCTAATAAGATGAGTTATTTCAGTTTTGTAAACGCAGAACATTATTGTTTAAAGGAGAAGTCAGTGCTATGTTTTGAGGTCAAGTTGTACTAGGATCCTTCTGCTTTTCAGAAAGGACAATCTTCAAACAGTTTTGTTATCTTCATTCCCTCTTTTAGGTAAAATCAATGGGAAGATATTTCATTGTTCCACATTTCTGATTTTCCAAATTGTCTCAAATTTGTTCCTCAAAACTCAGAAAGTACTTCTCACACTGTCTGCTGTGCACATAATTGTGACATGATACTCACAGCGATGGTTTCACCTTCAGGGGCTTCCAACACCCAGGAGCAGTGATTCAGATTGCTGTAAGGCTCTGGGTAGTTGGGGCTTGAGATAACTCCACTTTCACCTGACTGTACACCACCACAAGCTGCAGAAAGAAAAAGTAACATTTCAATACATTTTCAGAACAGAACATTATAATCAAATGAATGGAAGATTATTCAGCTTGTAATAGGAATAAAATATATTTAAGATGTACTATAGAGTTAAAGATGAACAATTTATCTGGGAAATTCCAAGTTTTAAAATCTTTGTCATTGAATACTGAGTAAAAGGATGCGATGACCTTGAAACTTTGCATTTATTCTGATACTTAATATAACTCTGCAAAACCTTTGCCAGCTGACACATCTGCCTCTTCCACCCTATCGTCTATTTGTTTATCTCACTCTTAAGCAAACCAGTGCCTTGGACCAACATAATGAAGTAAAAAAGTTTGTGATGTGTCTAGATAAACGCCAAGGCTAAATTCAGCTCTGACAGGAAGAGTAGTTGTTCTGGCACGTAAATGGCAAAGTGGTGCAATTTGCACTGATATGGCTTCAAGTGGATTTCAAAATGAGTGCAAAGGTTCAAGCAGCAGAATGCATTTCAGCTCTGCTAGCACTCCAGAGACCTATCTGAAGTAAGTCAAACTTGGCTGGTATTACCTGTTATGTCCCTATTCCCAAGAGCAACCAGCTGCTCTGAGCATTGCAAAATCTCAAATGTGATTTGGGGAATGCCAACAGTGAGGCAGAAAATAAATCTAAGAGTTCAACTGCTAGTACATGCTTGCTTTAGAAGATATAAATAGTGGCTAGCACTGTGTAACTTTTGAGCCCCTCTGAGAGTTGATCCCATCATGACTATTCTCTGTGTCACCAAAGGACTGGCAACATTCCCCAGAAGTACCTCAGACAGCAAAGACAGCAGTCTATGGAGCCATTTACCTTCAAATGTGTAATGGGCCAAGAATCCTTTATCTTCTCTTTCTCTATCACTGACAAAGTGTACCCAGACCTGGGGGGCAGCTATAACTAGTGGCACAGATGGTGCAGCCTGGCCACAAAGTCTGGCTATTAGCTCTCCATCAGCATCCCCTAAGAAAAGAAAGGAGAAAAAAAACAAAACAGAGAACTTTTTGAATACTAAAGGAGTTACAATAACATAAAGGAATAGTGCAAACATGCAGTTCATTGTGTTTTGACAAGAAAACAGAGAAGAGTACACCCCACACTTAGTAACTTTTATTTCTTACGGATATAAGCGGAGTGTTGCAGTTCGTGGTTAGGATCTAAATCTTGGCATCAAGAAAGTTCTCTCTAAAGCTATATCTATGATCCTTTTAATACCCTGGGCTCCTTTTCTCTCTTTCCTGCCATCCTGCACACTTTCCTATGCAACATCCAACATATCAGACACAGAAAACCCTCAGTGTTCTGCCCCGAAACTACAGACCTTTTGTGACAGAACAGTGGGAAGAGATGGCCTAAGAGCCCTATCACATGGACACCTATTGAACCTTTGTTTTTCTGACATCCTCATTAACGTCAACAAGGATTTTGAGTTTTCTACTGTACAGGGATGTGCACCATTCATGCACAAACTCTCATCATGGTATTAATAGAAGGCATCTCTTTCCTAGGGAACTCCACGTATTGTTGTCTGTATGGCAAAACAACAACAACAACAAAAGCCAGTCTTTGCTGGAATCCTTGAAGCCTAAAAGGAAAGCATAACTCAGGCCACTGTACTTGAGTGACACAGAATGTTTGCTGAAATTGGTGAGCTCCTGTCCATCACGCTGCTAAAAGCATCAGTTTCTGTTTATTACTGATAAATTCTCAGGAGAAAGAAAGTAAGTGCAATAGCATTCCTCATGACATCCAGGCAATGCCATTCCTAAGTTCTCTAATAATAACAGGTAGCTGGTCTTAAAATTCTCCATTCAAAAGCAACTCCTAGCTCTGCACAGAGTGGCAGGCCAATCTTGTGAAGAATGCAGTATGAGCAAGAGAGGAAATTTTGGGTGCTCTTCAAAGCCTTTTCAGAGTTATTCCAAGTCACTGGTTGGTTGAGTAACTTCATGTTTCTGTCATATGCAAGTGATACAGCCACCATTTAAAATGTCTTCAAGGACATGGATGAAAAGGGACACATAATAAAATTCTATCATGCAAATTACAGAGAGAAATGCTACAAACTATATTGATAACATGCACTAAAAATAATATTGAGCTGTAGAAGTAGAAGACGTTAATGATAAATTGTGTTTCAGGAAAAAGGAGTAATTACTTTTAGCATTAGTATGTGAAATACGTTTTCTTTTTTGTACACTTTATGGGGTGATTGACTATGTAACAGATGTCACTCAGGTTACTCAGTCTCTACAATGTGAAAAGTGACACCAATAATTGCTTTCATAAATGGCCAGCTGGCCAGAGATCTGTTGGTAAACAGAAGAAGAAAACAAAAATATTGTGCTGTAACATTTCAGTCAAACTGAAGGGAATGGCCTGAAAGACAAAATGAAGAGTCTTCCACAAAAGCCAAAAGTTAGGAGTACATTTCATTGTAGCAATATGCTCAGCTGTATTACCATGTACAACCTACATGCATGTGCATTTAATAACTTAATACCTTAACCTAAAATATTTGAAATATTTATTTTATCTATTTAGTTTAAGTATTAGTCAGTGCATTACAGTCAATTCTGCTTTTAACATTTTTTGAGTACCATGAATTGTGTTGTATGGCTATCACAAAAGAATTTTGCACATCTCAGCTCCATTTTGGGTCTCTCAGGTAACTTAAAGTAGAACTGGACCTTTCCCTAACTACTGTGTCTAGCATCTGCTGTGTCAAGAGTCTTCAACAGCATCTTCCCGAGTTTAGTGGTATTCTGCATTACTGCATCTCATCAAATGTTACTTGTTAGCATATAGAGATGAATGAGGGCATTCTGCTTTTGACACCAGAGTACCTGTGAAATTGGAGGTCCATTAGTAGTGTTGAAATGGACCCTGCTATTTAGATGACAAAGCTGTGTAGAACAAAGCAAGGCTATCCTTTCTTCCCTTTTCTTTGATTGTATTGCCTGGAGGCCTGAGGTTCATGATAAAGTGAGAGTAGGAGGAACGGATGAGTAATAAAGCAAATATACTGTTTCTTTCTCTGAGTTTTTTCCTATTATTTCCCATCTCCAGTGCATACATGGGAGAGAACTGCTAGGCTACACAGCTATGCAGGGTCCAGCTCTACACAGGATAAACTAATGCTATACAACCAAAAGCTCTTGCTCAAAAAAGTGCAAATAAGGATGTGACAGATTCCTGCTCTTAACCTTTTCACATAGTTCAGAAAGCATTTCCTGGTAAATTAAAACCTGCTCTCTCTGGCACTCCAGCTCCAGCTTTCATACTACACTTGGCATTAGCTGAGTGACTTTCATGTGACATTTCCAGTTGCTTGCTCTTGTGGATAGATAAAGATGCTGAAATATGCAGGGATATCACTGGTACATTAATCCTGGGATTTTTTTTTCTTTAAAATGCTTTAGTCTGTGTTTTGCAATGTATTCTCACTGGAAATATGGATTTCTTTTAGGAGAGTCATCTTAAAGAACATAAAAATGGATCTGAAGTGGGCATGCAGTCCAGAGGCTATGAATAATTAAAACATTCTTTACTTCATTCTACTGTTCCTGGAGATACTTCAGGATCAGGGAAAGAATGGGGAGTGGACAAAATAAATTGTTTTGATGACTGCAAATGCCATCTCTCAAGGCAGATGAAGTGAAATTCATATTGTCCCTTGTAAAGAGGGAGTCAGGTGAGTATTGCAAACAGCTAAACTATTTATTCCCCCCAAGATGTCTATCCAGTTTTCCATTTTCTCCCCTGAAAGAACAGTTGACAAAATCTATGCATTCATTTCTCTGGTAGTGAAATCCCACTTCTGATCATGGATGCAACATGGAAGGAATGATGTGAACACTCTCAAATGTACAGATTCTACAACAACCACTCCCTGAAAATATATATGGATGAGATTTGGCACAAACAGAATTGTACAACCAGAATCTTGCAAGGCTTTATCCATTCTCCTGCTGAACATACAAACCTATTCGTAGCTCTAGGTAGTCATACTGGCAGTTCTGGTGATGTTCCAAGTGGAAATCCTCAAAAGATATATAAACGGATGAATTATAGTGAGAGGGATTTTCAATGATCCATTCACAGTTCTGGTTACTCGTGTAATTTGTGATGCCATCATAACCAGGAGAAGAGAAATTCCCACCTGCATATGCCATCAGGGTTCCACCACAAACTGCAGAAACAAAATATGTTTTATTTACAAATAGTAATAATTCTTGTATGAGGAGAAATCTTGCCCCTCTTCATTCAGGCATGCTCATATCAGAAAGCACATGTGCTGATTAGATCAAAACCTTTTCCATCTTCTTACTATTTTATAATTTACTACTGTGTACAAGAGAATTCGTACTAGTGCCCTGGAATTTATTGGCAAGTCTTTAAAGCACACATGTAAAGCAAAAAGCAATTATTTACAGTATCAAATAAAATATTTCAGCAGCACTATCAATACAACAAGCATTATTTAATATTTTGATAAAATCTCACTACAGCTTCAGTTCAGTATTGCTCAGCCCTACTCATTACCTAATTCTAGGCTCAATATAAAAATTTTCATGGAAGATAACCTAATGCCATTGTAGAATGCTTGGGGTGGGAGTTGGGAAATAAGTTCTAAAGACTCAGGGCTGTAGTAGTAAGGCTCTGCCAGCTGTCTCCTCTCAGGATGCTGAGCTTGCAAAAGTGGCTGCATGCTTTCACAAGCTACAATAAATTAATTACCCCTGTGAGGAATAAGGAAGCACTTGAATTATTCAAATTGTCTATAGCACTATGCTTTTTCAAATTTTTCATGGAATAAGGCCACTTCAGACCATATCTCACTCAAGACTAAGTACAAAAAAGTAAATTAGTAGGGACAGCAGGGACTGTGATCCATACAGAGGCACATGAAGTCCATTGCTCACAGAGATTCTCCATTTTTTCTCAAATTCTTTCAGCTAATTAAAGACAAATATCTATTCCCATCCAGAGAGGAAAGGGAATAAAGGTATCAGAGATTGTTGTCTGTTTAGGTATTTTTTTTATATGTGTCAGTACCCTAGCTATGAAATGACTCACCAGAGATCAATCACTTAAGTCAAAAACATACCCTACCTGCATCTTCACTAGAGGTATATGAGACACTGAAGCCTCTGGATGCACGGGACATATCTGTCACAAAAATTACTTTCATTTTGTTTCCAGTGGATTTCACCTCAGTGCCTGGATTTACCTCCCCACACAGCTTGGCCAGCTGGGGAGAATTTTGCCCAAAGCCATTGTAAACCTGTGGGATCAAAATAAAAATAAACTCTTATGACACCAATATACAGTCTTATGAGCATCTCCTGTATCATTTAAGAGTGTTTACCATCTTTAATACAAAAGTCATTGATGTCCCTCACAAGGGGTTAGGTCTCAAATCTACCCAAACCTTGGAACAAACTTTCATTGCCTTGAGTGGATGAGGCCCTGAAGTAAACATCAAAAATAACTTGCTTATTTTGGTAAAATACAAATGTATTCTCTCCCTCTCTCCTTTTTCAAACAGAAATTGATTTTTTTTTATTGATAAGAATATTGTGTTTTAGCTCAATATTTATATATTCAATCACTTAATAATGTCAGCTACTGATCCTAAGAATTTCATTTCAAATCATCATCATTTTTTCCTTGTTAAAGCCCAAATCAGCTTTATCAAAGACTTCTCCAACATAGTGAGTGCTGGTGGGAATTTCTGATTATTTCACTTTTTGATGATCCAGAGATATTTTGCTCCGTTTCCTTCATACAACCTTTAGCCTAGGAATTAATTTCCTTCTCTCTACTCTGCAGTGCAAGCAAGGCAGAAATGTTTCCCACTGAGACTTGGAATATATTAGAGTACTGAAGGCATTAAAGCCAGCAGGAAAAATTTTCCTTTAAGGGATCATTAACTGATAAAAAGCCAGTTCCCAAAGGCTTGTCTAAAGCATCTGTGAAGAAAAACAAGGGAAACATCTTCTACAAACCTCAAGGGATGAAGAGCTACTTCAGCCCCCCATGCTTGTGCATGGATTGGCTTCTGATCATCCTACAGTTTATTCCTGTGTTTGCACTGCTTATCTGAACAAGTGGGAAGCTAAACTCTACCTCACATTCCTGCAATTTCATAGAGGAATCATATTTTTGAGGCATTTGTACATCTGACCACGTCCAGCTCTGTGTGCCAGGCTTGAATTTTTTGTCAATAAATAACCAGAAATCAAAAATAAACATGATAAAATAACCAATATCTACCTTTTTTGTCAAGATGGAGAGTGATATACAAGTAAAGTCTCCTAGGGTTTCCCTCTCTTTAGTTCAGAGTAGCCACTTGCTGCAATCTCTGTCTTTTCCTTTTTCTTTTTTTTTTTTTTTAATTGACAGCAAAAAGTAACAACAGCAGTAGATACTTTCAAAGTCAATAAAACCTGGAACTGACTGAGGGATTTTTTTTTTTTTTTTTGCACAGGAAAGAGACATTTAACGCTTTCAAAAACCCCAGAATTCTTTTTCCATAATTGAAAAAAAGACAACTCCAGTGATTCCTTTAAGTCTTCTACTCTGCCTGGGCCAGAATTTCAAAATTTCCATACTCCAAAACAAGCAGATGAGTTAAGATGCTCTACAGAGATAACTTTCTCTCATTTATCTACTTTCCCCAGATTAAATTATGATTTGTCTTAAAACCAGATATAGACCTATAAGTGACTTTTCAGCTTTATTACATCTGCTAATTCTCCATAAAGGGCTTAGGAAGAGCAGTTTCTGACTCTACACCCAATACTCACAGCCACATAATCTGATAAGCAGCTCCAGTGCTCTTCAGTTTCCATGTCATTGATGGTTAGGGTCACACGTCTGCCTTCTTCCACTGTGATCCTCCATTCACACACTCGGTTATGTGGGTATAGGTTGGGATAGTTGGGTGAAGTAAATGTTCCAACAGGTGCAGTAAGATCCCCACCACATTCTGAAATATCCAAATATTGGTACACTTCTCAGAGTAAAGCACTGCTTATAGAATTAGAGCCAAAAAAAAAATCAATGTTGTGAGAAAAAGAGATCCTGAGAGGTTGATTTGATTGGCCTACCCTGTCCATATGTTTGTCTAAACAGCCAAGTTCCTGTCAGTCTTTATCTTTCAGTCATAAAACAGTTGAGTATTAGCTGACCATAGCAACTTCTTTTAGTCTAATTGTTAATATTTCCTTCTCTGAAGGGCTCATCCCAGGCTTCAGAAGCCTGGGTGACCCACAAGCTTTGATGCCATATGATGCAAAGCCTCTCACTGTGGCAAGACTAAGACATTTCTGACTTTCAGAGGACTGAGCAGAGCTACACAGAGTAAGCAGGGTCTTAGAGTGGCTAATGACGGAGGATGTATTTTTCCCATTCTGATTAACAGAGGTAGAGAAAAAGCTTTTAGGTATTTTAAGCAACACTTTTCAGTATAGTTATTTTTGCTTTTCCGATCTTTGTTAAGAATATCAAACTGTGCTGTGAGGAAGGAACACTGAAGGCTCTGGATACAGAGTGCATTTTTTTTTTTTGAAACTTATGATAGAATTTCACCAGCTTGCCCTCACTTTCCATTTAAAATAGAGAGATACTATTTAATGGTGTGTAGTGGAAGTCCCTTTCCTCACACTCAGAGATTCTGCAGAATAGTCAGATCTCTGCATCCACCTGCATTATACTTTTTGGTAATAGAGTTTCTCTTCTAAGTTCGCATAATATAATCCTAGGAGTGGAATAACATTCTTTTGGAGTTTGCCTCTCAATTGTTTTATTGCAGAATCAAACATGAAGAAAGCTTTCAGCTGAACTTTTAAATGAGCTGGAAGGAGTTAAGAAGGGTTGGCAGGAGATTTTTCAACATGACTATGGCAAAGAATTTCTAAAAAAGTAGCCATGTTTTGGTAGGACAAGCATTGCATGGACATTGAAGACTGTGAAAGAAGTGTGAAGCAGGAGTAGGTCTGTGTCCTCAGTCCTGATTAGAGCAGCTCTTTGAAGTCATTGTGCTCAGGAAAAGGGGCAATGGGCATGAATTGAAACACCTGAAATTCTACCTGAGCATATGAAAACACTTTTCTCTGTGAGAGTCATTGAATATCAGAAGCTGATAAGTTGATCTTGCTTATCAAGAGGGATATGGGAAGGGTATGTTAGGACATCTCTTGACTGACTGTTGAAGAATAAAGGTGTGGAAGAGTGTGCTTCCTTGTGCCACTGATGGCAACATCCATTATAGCAGGAGATTGCTTGCTTCACCAAGTTTCAGCTCAGCTATGTTGTTGCTCTATTCAGACTTTCCCTAAATTTAAATTTAAGAGCAAATCCACACCACTCCAAGAACACAATATATGTTGTATTAGTGCAATTATGGTCTGTGGTATAAGTTGCTTCCTGACAGTATATTTCAACCTTACAAGTCTAACCTTCAGTACTGGAATCAAAGCGCAGTCGGAATCCCTGGGCATTGACTGATCCATCAGTGACAAACTTGACATAAGCAAAACTGTCAGAGGTGTCCACAGCATCAGGGAGAGTATTACCACAGTACCTGCCCAATAGATTTCCTGCAAAAATCACATAAAGAAAGAGAAATTCATATCAATATATTATTTATATTTATATTGAAGGGTCACTTTTCAATTTAGCTGGACAGGCAGGAGTAAACTAGTGGAATCAAGTTATTGCTGGCAAATAGAAGGGCTTTGCTTGCCTTACTTTGCATCAGCAAGCAAAGCAGACAAAAGCAAATGCTGCACATTGAAAAGGCTCACTTTGTACCCAAAGACAAATATTTTCAGGAACCTCTGGTGAGGTTACATAGTAGTACTAGGGAGGGGAAGACAAACACTGAAATAGTTCTCAGACCAGAAGCGTTGTATTCTCGGATCTCCACAAAGTCATTTGCACACCCGGGAGAGTTTTGAATATCCAGGCCTTCTATTCTGATGGTAAGATAGTGGCCCCTGGGACCCTGCAGAAACCATTCACACAGCAGGTTGTCTTGATAATGAAGGTCAGGATACCCCGTGCTTTCGATGATGCCAGTTTGTCCTATCACTGTCCCACCACAGGGAGCTGCAAAAGGAAGAATTTTATTTGGTTGACTAAAGAACCTCAGAGAGATGATCTTTCTCCTAAACAAGACTTAAAGGTAAGGAGCAATTGACTTGTGCTCTAGCTGTGGTAATAAGACAGGAATTGCCTTCCAATTAGAAATCTTCCATGCTTTCAATCTAATTCAATCAGTCCTGATGGCTGTTTTGCTTTGGTTTTTGCACACCCTGCCACACCCACACACACCCTGCCATTGCAAACATCCCTTCCTCTCTTTCATATCTCTTATAATTTGAATAAACTCACAGTTTCAATCTAATCTCTATCTATGTCCACCAGAAAACCTTGCAAAGATGTAGCAGGTAAATTAAAAAGAAATGAAACTTGCCAAGTGTGGATCTCAATTTTTTATGAGACAAAAGTTGACTTCCAGTTTGGGTCAACAGTTATAGTCCAGCCTCCTTTTTCCTTTCATCTCTTCCTATTCACTCTTTGTGATGCCTTACACACTGCACAGTGTGGAAAACAGCTATTAATTTTTAATTTTCTCTCTCTCTCTCTCTCTCTCTCTGAACCCTCATTTCTCTGCAGTACCTGCAAACATAAGTTTGTAGTAGTAAGGTGTACAGCAAACATGTGCTTACAGGCACATGGTGTGATTCTTGGGGTGGTCATGTGTAGGTCCAGGAGTTGGACCTTGGATCCTTGTGGCTCTTACCAAATCAGGGTATTCTATGATTCTATGAAATAATATTCCCTGGTGGAATTGACTGGATTTTTTGTTTCGTAGTGGATTCTGTATCTGTTAGTTATATTTTTTCCATGGCAGTAACAGTTGTGTTCATACTATCAGTTCCGTGAGTCATTAGTGCTTTGTTTCAGGATGATTGGCATTCAGCTAAGATACTGTAAATCTGTTATAGTTAAATGTAAATTATGGCTTCATATACTAACATATGTATATATGCAAGTTTCTTCAGTTTTCACATTCAGAAATATGATAGGCCTCTATTTTGGCTTTAGTGTTTCAGATTTAATGCAATGAACAAAATTCTGTATAAAACAATATAGTTCACTACTTTGCCTTAGAGAAATTAACAGTCCTAGACTTTCCTATATAAGTGATACTACCATAATGGCTGTTATTCTTTGAAGATTACTAACATAATCAAACCTAAAAAAGTAGCACAGTTCTAAATCTGATAAAGGACTACTTTTTCTTGAATGTAAATTTATCTCTAGTGCTTTCTAACCTTGATTTTGCAGCTTGAGAACAAGTAACTAAAGTATTTATTTCCCAGACAAATAATGGTTCTCATAGCTTATTCCTTTTCCAATCCATTATTATGCTGCCTCTGATTGTCTAGTGTCTTTATTATAGATTGATTTTCATTTACATAGAGATGCTCCTAATTTGTTCTTCTCCTGCTAGTTCTCAGCTGATCTTAACATTCCCCTTCAGAACCCTGCTCAAGAAAGTGACATTAAGTTTGCAATGCTGCAAATCAAACTGTTACATTACTTTATCCACACTGACCTTTTTTCTACTGCTCCTTTGACAACTGGCTTTGACAAGAGGTTATCCAGTAGTTGTTTCTTTTGCTGCTGGTCTATGAGCTCCTTCTTATTAATATTTCTCTAGTTTTCAGCTCTTGCTAGGTGCAGAACATGCTGATATTCTGATGCCTTAGCTCGAGTACTAACTGAAAGAGGCATGCTCCTGTCAGCCCGCCCCACCCCGTGGGTCTGATTTAAGCCCTATTACAAAAGTCTAACACTTGAGACCAAAGTCTTCTTTAAAATCATATAAACTGATAAATGAAAACATTACCAATGGAGTATTTAGCATTGAATCCCACGTGTGTGGCACTGCTGTCAGACCTGAACCTGAGGTACATGACAGCTCCTGAGGATCTGTGTGAGCCTGGCATCACACCTCCACACAGCTTGGCGATGAGGGGAGCACTGGAGTCAGCACCGCTGCGCAGCTCCAGGTAACTGGAAGTGCAGCTGGAAGAGGAGACAATTTTACTTTCAATGTATGGCAGTAGTGGCTCAAAATCATCCCAGCACGTGCACAAAGCCATGAAGCCGTAGTGAATTAGATTGGTTTCCATGCAGTGTGACCAGGACAGAATCAACAAGATCATAATCCATTGCAGTTATGTAATAATTGAATCAAAAGAAGTGCTAGAAACATTGAGAAAGATTCATCTAAAGCTCAGTCTATGATCAGATCAGATCTGACAGGAGCAAATTCTGGGTAGGGATATGAACAGCACCGGCAAAGTTGTTGTGATCATCTTAAATACATTTTTTTGGCAGGATTCAGATTCAGCAGATATTCCCCATTAAGTCTCACTGAGAAGTGTTGAATTAAGGGACAACAAGAAGACAGATTAAGGGAATAAAAATTAATTTCTGGGGTCTAATTAGGTGGGCATACAAAGACTCAAAATATATTAACTATAAGCTTTGTCTTTGGAAGGGTGCAGTGTCCTGGAAGCCAGAAAGAACACCTTTGGGATTCTCCATCCTTCATTATTTTTCCTGGGCGTGGTTTCACAGGCTCACCTTTGCCTTACAGTGGTCCAGCCCCTATCAATGAAGCTACATCAGCTGGAAAATAGCCTTGTTTTATTCTTCAGGCAGGGAGAGCAAGCCAGGCAATGGAGGAGGGAGGCAAAGTGTTATGGTGGTGGCAGTCCATTGGCTTTAAAAGCACCCAAGAGTCCAAATTACTGAAAACTGAATGTGAAAGGACTACAGGGCACAGATTTTACAGAAAGCACCTTTCTAACATGGATGTTTCCACTTTTTACTAATTCCTGTTATGTGTTGCAACGTCCTAGGAATGTAAAACAATGATCTGATAGCTTCAGTGATCTCTCAAAAATTTCTTAATCTCATTTGATTTTAAATATAGAAGTGTTTGTTTCTGGGAGGAACTAGAGAAAGTAACAGAGAAAGAAAAACCAGAATGGAATCTCTGAAGAAAAATAGGCAAAATAATGTGAATATATACTTTGGTGAAGGTTCAATGTAAAACTGATCTTCAAATTGCAGCTCTACTGCATGTCCATTGGGAGCAGTTATGGTCCAGACACAGTCAGTATGTGGAGGGTAATTGCTTGGATAGTTGGGGGAAGATGTGTATCCACTGGGGTTGAAATCATTGATAAAAATGTTCCCTCCGCAGGCTGTGGAAAAAAGATCGCCAATAAAAAATAACATGAAAAGGAAATGGGTGAGGCATCAAAAATATGACTTATCACTATATTCCAACATAGTTTCCTTTTGTTGTCATATAGTCACATCGAAAAACAAATGCATTTTATTGCTTGCTGTGGGAAAACATTTCAATGCAGTAGAATCCTATATCCCTGAGCTCCTGCTTACCTAGACCTCCTCATTTCCAAATGTTCAGGGTCCTGAATTAAACTGCTATTACTTCTTCCTTGGATTGCTTATAAAACAAGCAGAAAACACATTTCTTGCCTTGTTCCTATGCCAATTCTCAAGAGCTAGGAAGTCCACAATATTTCCGGACCCATCAATATTTCTCTGAATCATTCCAAACTTCTACTTCCTAAGAACTGAAATATCTGTTTGAGATCATAATGAATGTGTGAGGAATGCCAGTCAGAGCAAACATGAAGGTTTGTTCAGGTCCTTTACCTGACAAAAATATCTTTATCTTGACCAGAACGTTTCTACCCTCACCTCCCTCTATATTCTAGCAATACTGGTGGTTTAACTTGGGGCTTTATTCAAGTTCCATAAATTGAAGTGGTAGAAATGCTGTTGCACAGCTTCACCTATTCCCCTCATGAATTCTCTGAAGTAATGCTAATTCTTTGGGGCAGCAGGGAAACTAAGCACTAGAAATAAAGCACTTAAAGATTTGAGCTGATGGACAGGTTGCTTTAGTTGTTTAGATACACTGTTTAACAGGTCTCCAGGTGTGCCAAGCAGAGTCTGTTATAAACACGGTGGGATAGCTGCAAAGGCCAAGTTCGTGTTTTCCTCCTGGATCTCCATTTTGTTCATTCTTTCAAAGAAGTTAGCTTTGGCAATTAATGTTATTTTCTCAGCTGGAAGTAAAACTTGTGAGAAATGTTGCCACCTTTTTAGATGCAATACCCTGAAAAAGTTCCTAACTTCATTTAGAGCTTGCACTGGGTACTAAATGTTCAAAATAAAACTCTTGTTTCCAGAAGATTTTCTTTTTCTGCATGAATTTTTAACATCTCTTCCTAACTGTAGGTGAGACTTTCCTTCCAAGGCGTCTCTTTCTTTTTTTTTTTAATAAATCTATCTTTAATATCTTCAGGTTCTGTGACCCAAGCCTGGCACTCTTTAAAAAGGAGAAATCTGAGTGTCAGATTAGAAGTCGTACACTACAGGACAGTGTTGCAGACATCTGATTTAACCAGGGTTGGGACTTAGAACACAAAAATCCTCGAAGAGGACAAACTCCAAGTTACATATGTATAAGTTGCAGAATTTAAGTTTGTTAGCTAGACTTACCTAGACTCTTAGCCTCATATATCAGTTTGAATCCTTGGCCCTCATTGCTGCTGTCAGAAGTGAAGTGGACAAACAGCTGATTGTCTGTGGTGTACATGGTTGGGATGGGGCTGCTTCCACAAAACCGTCCATTCCCTCTTGCAGACACCAAAGGTGGGGCAGCATTATCTAGCCCATTCTTCAGCTAAAACAGAAATTGCTAATGTTACTCCAGCACACAGCCCTGGAACCTAAACTTTGTGCACACACCATCTTAATGTTTCCAGCCACAGGGGAAATTAATAAACTAGTGATTAATTAACGCACATTAATAAAAAATAGATAGAGAGAAATATCATCTTTAATATTTCTCTTTGGTGTTTGCACCTCATGACATCTTGAGCTGCTTTACTGACACTTAAATCTGTAAGATTCAGTAGCTTTAATAGCTTTGAGGATTTGGTGACCCAGCCAATAACCTCACCTCTACATAATCTCCAAGGATGCAGGAAGTATCCTCACTCCTAATCTGGAAAGGCTGCTCAAAATGAACAGCAATGATAAATCCAGTGGTTACCACTACATGCCAGGAACAATTTAGATTAGGAGAATAGTTTTGAGGGTAGTTGGGGGATGTTATCACACCCCTGCTTGTGTGCAAATAGCCTCCACAACCTGAAAAAAAAAGATAAAAGTTGAAGCAAAGAGAAAAAAGCATCAAATATTCAGCTATTCCTTTTGAGAAAAACCCTGTCTCCTAAAAGATGTGGTGAGTTAAAATAAATATTAAAAGGAGTGTATGAAGAGCTGAGGGGCATATAGCAATGCACATGATGAATGATCTCCCAAAAGTCAAGCTTACAGATTTCAGGATGACACACACCAAAATTCCTGACCATGAAACTGCTTTCAGACTTAGCAGATGAATAAGCAGGCAGCAATGTCAAGGACCTCCCATGGCATGAACTTATCATTACCCTGTCTGAGGACATTGCTTCTAGCCATGGACCAAAACAATGCCCTCTACTCCAGCTGCCAGTCACAAAAACTTACCCTGATTGTCACTGTTGCCCTAACACTTTCTTGGTGCCTCAGCCCATTCAGGAATCTGCCATCATTCCTGAGTTCATGTCGGAGGACTGTTGCTGGAAATTGCTGACATTCCTGCTAGAATTTATACAGCTTTCTGCATTTGTCTCTTTTTGCTTTGAGTAATTTATTTCCTTCTTTTAGGTGAGCATTCTTTCACCCTTCAGCTGAGCTGTTATAAACTTAGGCATGTGCTTTTCTTCCTTCTGAGAAGAGACTTGTCAGGTTGAATCATGCTTTGTTGCACTATATTGCTGGGCAGATAGCAAATTTTACCTTTGTAGAGTCAAACGTATATTAACACATATTCATGAGAGGTGAATAATTAGATGTGTGTGTGATTAATTAAATTGTAGGCAGCTCTTAACAATGCCTGAGTCTCTTAGCCTATTGTTAGAAGCAAGCAGACATTTATCTGGAGAAGAGAAACAAGTCTTACTTTTGTGATAAGAGGCATTGAACCCAGCTCCAGTGACACTTGCATCTGATGTGAAGTGGATGAACATTGCATCTCCAGTTGATCTTATTGGCCCAGGAGGTTCTCGTCCACACAGAGTAGCCAGTACTGGGGAAAGACTATTGTCTCCTGAGATGAAAAGAACACATTAGTGTTAAAACTGAATCAGTCCACATCTGCCTGTTTGTTGCTGTGGCTTACACTTTCAGGAAGGTGCTTCTCAAGACTTTTAACCCCTTACAGATTTAGAAATATTTTTGTAGACGCCAAATATTTTGTTAGACTTTGCTAATTTTATTTTAAATAGCAGAATGTCTCAGATTACAGGAAGAGTACTGTTTTAGGGCATGTTCCTATTGCTATCTAGATTGTTTCAGTTCATGGAGATGAGAATTTGAGGGATTTGGACCTTGGGTCCCTACTGCATCCTGTCAGGGTAGGGCAAGATTGGCTTCTCACCATCTTTGATAATAAGTTTGTCATAGTTGCATGAGCTATGAGATTCTATGTCTAGTGCCAGGATATTGAATTCCACAGTGGATCCAGGAGCTCTGATAAGCCACATACAGTCCTCAAGATTTCTGTAATTCATTGGCCATCTTGGTGAGTAGAGGAATGAAGGTGTTTCTTCAGTTGTTACAGCCCCTCCACATGCACCTGTCATGGACAAGAAGACAAAAAAGAAAGCATCCTCTTTTTAAACTGAATATACCCCTCATGTAATATAAGATGATAGTCCTATAATAAAGCACAAGGAGGGCGCAGTGATGATGTGTGTAGTTACAGTAATGCAGGAATTCTTCAACTTCAGTTTGGATTGGAAATATAAAACTTGAAAATGCTCATCCATAAGGACATTCATGTGCCACCTGCTGCAGCAATGATGTGACCTATATGATTTTGGGGAATATCTTACAAAATGCCTAAGAGCATCCACCACAGTTTAACATAAGTTATTGTGCTCTTGTGCTCTTTTCTTATTGCAATGGCCAATGATTTAGAACAGTTTTCCAAGAGGGATAATTTTCCATAAAAGCATAACAAATGTTTAGATTTAATTAAAGTCCTGTGTAAAGAAAAATTATCCTCTAACCACATGTTTATTTTTAGAACACTGTAAATGAGTATATCTAAGAGTCTCTAGAAATTGTCTTTAAAAGATAGTAAAATGCTTCATTAAAATTTCACTGAAAGCTTTCCCTCATTAATAAATTGGGCTTTCTTCAGTGGGGAAGTTGGCTTGGAATTCTTTAAGTAAAGTTGAGTGTATCACTGGCTGTACCACTCGTAACTGTGCTACTCACTGAAAACCCACCTCTAGCAATGGTCTGTGCAACAGCAGAAGCGTCCACTGCATACCACTCCAAAAGAAAGCCTTTTCCAGTCACAGATGAGTCTGACTGGAACTGGATTGTCATTGAACTGCCAGAGGATGCAAAAGAAGCAGAGTCTGCACCACAGTGTGTTGCAATAAGACGAGAATGAACTGTGGGCCCATCATACAGCTGCAGAAAGAAGAATAGTGATGTTCCTCACAGATCCGCATTTTCATCTGCCCCATACTCAGCAAATTTCCAAGAAGAAAATTACCCTTTTTAAATGAGGGAACTTTCAACAAATCCAAGTTAGAGAGAAACCTCTAATAAAAAGGGAAAAAAATCTCCCTTTCCGTTATATGCTGTTAAAAGTGAAGATTTCACAGAAGAAGGATCTGAATGGAAGTCATCAAATTCACCTCATTCCCTATCACAGGGCTGCTCTTTGGGGACATAGAATGACATCCCACTTAAAAAGTCCCTAGGTACAATTTTTATCCCAACCATGATACGCAGGGAAAAGAAAAGGAATTGCTTTTCTTTTATTCCTTTATATTTTCCCCCCACTGAGGAACATACATATTTTGAGTTCTATCAGATAAATATTCAGAAATATATATTTTTTTCATTGTATGTATTTATATCCCAAAGTCTTGGCTGGTTACAAGATGTTTCTCCTTTGCCACCTTTCAAACTTATTTTGTTCTTCTCAACTACCATCCAGTAAAAATGTCCAGTAGAGAAAGCTAGGAATTATTAAATAAACATTAACATACAATAATGATCTGATCCTTCAGTCAGGTTAAAGGTCAAGCTGATTTACACTCACTAAATGTCTGGCTGGTTTAAGAAACTCATTTTACTTTCAGAGGGACAAAGAAAGGCAGGCTGAGTAAAGAGTAAAAAATGCTGTTAATATATGACATGAGATGAATGAAAAAGTTTTTTTCCTTTTTGAACTAATATTACATTTGATTATCAGTAAATAAAACCAAAAATATTGAACTAGTATTAATTTTCTCAAATATATTAAAAAAGGATAATTGATGAATTAGCTGCTTAAAAAAAAAAAAGAAAGCAAGAAAATATTTACCTTATTTAAGTGGTTATGCTAGCTGAGTTCAGAAAGTTGTGTTCTCTATTGTTCATTTTGCTTAGCACCATGAGTGCTGCATTGAAGAAGTCCCTGCTTATTGCTGGGAGGTTGGACTAGATAAATTGTAAATGGCCCCTTCCCACTCTAAACTATTCTATTCCACTATTCCACTATTCTATATTTTAATCTGGCTAGACTGTATTACAGAGGGGTACAGAAAAACAATCAATCTGGAAGAAAGAGGCACCCTTCTACTGCCAGCTGCCAAATTACTGATGCAGAGAGAGCAAAGAAGGTGCAATAAAGAATTGTTCCTTATAGGATTTGAAAATAACTTTATTTTCAGAAGCATTGAGATGTTACTATCATTTTCCTTAACTGAACCAGCATGAATCAAATTTCAGTCTGGTATCTGACCTGAAATTCTTGAATAGTAATATTCAGGATTGTACCATTGCAGACTTATTTTCAGTAAATCTCAAACTTACAGATTAGAAATATCTGTTAGGGAGCCAAAGATTATGTAACTCTTCCTATAAATAATTACTGAAAGGACAAAGAGCAAAAGCATTAAGCCACATCAGATCCTCAGAAATGCTTCCCATTCACCTTGTAGGTTTCTCTATTCATCCATTTAATGAAGTGGATTGAAATAAAATAAGCTCTCAGAATGCAATCACCTTTAGCCTGTCATACAGGCAGGTGTGATGATTTTCCATGTCCATCTGCAGGATCTGGCCTTGGATAACCTGTGAAGCATTAACGCTTATCCTCCACTGGTAGTTGGAATTGTCAGGATAACTTCTGGGCCACTGTGGTGAAGCTATTTGTCCTCTGTCTCCCACAATGTCATTTCCATACACTGAAAAACAAGAAAGAGACAGCTAATGCCTCTAATTCATGTAGAGCAAAAGAATCACTGGGTTGCTCATCTGACAATTTACTTAGGACTAGACAGTGCTGTAAGGCTGTAAGACATGTCTCAGACAGTTATAAGATCCATATCTAAATATTTTCTTGTTTTGAGAGATGCAGTGTTCCCTTTTCTGATGGAAATTACCCATTTGAGCCACGTAGGAGAAGCAGGAAGACAGCAATCTAAACTCCTCCCTGACTCTGACTACTTTATGTTCTTTTCTACTCAAAAGCATTGAGAAATTTATTTTTTTTAAATGCCTGTGCGTGTTCTGGTGAAAAATGGTTCTGACTTCATTGAGGTTTGAACTATTGATAATTCATTTTGAAAAGGAGTTAAATCTGAAAAGAAGGAAAATTATTAGAACTTTAGCTAGCATAATCAAAATGGCTGTGGATGTTTAGCTTCAGCAGTCTGTTCATGCAGCAAGTCAGACTGATGTTGGCAGTGGTCCCTTGAAATTGTGGATCTATAAATTGGCATAATTTCCTTTTTTCTAATTCTGCTCCCTGATTGGTGGCGTCTAGATCCAAATCAGACATTGTCGCACTCAAAAAGCAAAACGGAAAGCTGGGAAATAAATACTTTTTTCTTAAATTTGCCAATTGCCTAATAAATATGACATACTTACATGCACACAAATTCTCTTCTGGTATGTTTAAGAGCATCCCTTTACATTCAGTAGATATTTTACAAAATATTTTTTAAGTGAATTTACAGACTTTTTGACATCAAGAAATATTTTCTAATAGACTTTAGAGGGCCAAACAATCACTTCTTAGAATCATTTCAGCAGTACTATGAAAGAACAATAATTTTCAATCCAATTACATGTACTTACAGTGAGAGAAGGTGGCCCTGAAGCCAACATTTGTGCCTGAACTGTCTGAGACAAATTTGACCCACAGGATGTGTCCAACAGTTGATGTGTAATTTAAAGGCAAGGAGTTCCCACAGAATCGTCCTGTCAGTGTGCCTGTGTCACTCCCTTCACGAATCTCCAGGTAATCTTTGGTGCAGCCATCACTATCCTCCAACTGAAATGCTCTGTTTAAATAGCAGTAGAAGAGCATTAGCACGCATATGACAGGCACATACTTCAGTGTGCCATTAATCCCACTGTAGATGGTATCCCACTGTAAGAGTTAAGAAAAGGGCAGCAACAAAACCCTCAGCACCTGACAAGGCCAGCAATACAGGATACCCACTTTCCAGCCTCTTATTTAGAGTTACACATTCTAAAGAGTTCTCAAACCCTTTTAAAATTTCTTGGTTCTCCAAGAACAACCATGAAACTCAGAAAGCCTTCAGATATAATCCAGACTTTTAATGTAAATCCAATGTTGGGTGCAGAGAATATTTTAGCGCCTTCATATGTGTATTATTTTAGCACCTTTTGTGGTGAGAAAATAATTGCTGATTTTGTTGTAGTTAACACCTCAGAGGTCAAAAATCCCTTATCAGTTTCTTCAGAATTATAAAATATTACTGTTTCTCTGCCCTCTCTGACTTTTATGTATCTGGGTGTGAAAAATTATAACAAGGATTGTTATCAACTCCACTAAACTACTTTTTACCACAGAAAAGGAATGAGATATAGTAATCATTATTGCATTAATTATTAATTTTTGCACCAAGCTGAATGCTAAATATATTCTAAAATTCATCTGTTATTCTAAGTGAATTGCATTTATATAGGCCAACATGGTTTTCAGAAGCAGGCTATGAATATATAGCAAAGATTCCAGAGAGTGCCTCTAATACCCAATGTCTTAAATATTCGTGCTTTCTGATACTCTGGTAACAACTTTTTCCTTTCAGATTTGAATATAACCATATGTGTTCAGAATACCATGCTGTTAAATGGTTCCAACCACTCATCTGGATATATTTCAGAACAATTTAAAGCTAACCCTCACACTGCAGGATAGACATTTCAGTTCAGACTGAGCTGAAGAAAATTAATGCCTCTTACCAACAAAACTTTATAATCCCCTAACATTACATGAAATAAAACAAACAGTGCTTTCTAACACAATTACTCCATGCTTTCCAGTATTTTCAGCCTGCTTTTCAGCTAAGTGTAACTGAAGAAAAGAATCAACATCTTGTCAGTGTCACTTTATATAAGTGAATGTATGTTCCACTGAAAGTTTCTGCTTCACACTAGAATTTCGGGTTGTCTCTGAAAAGTTACTGCTTATTTTGTAGCATTTTGAAAAATGTTTTCAGGCTTTTGGAAAACATATTGGAAAATGTTTTCAGGCTGTAGTGCTTTTTCTCTGCTTCAGTGAGTAGTGGAGGAATAGAATGTCCTTTTCATTGCATTAGTGAATCAGCACATGCCTAACAAGTTGTGCCTTATGCAGTCAGTGTGTTACCAGAAAAATTTTCCTTTTGTTCTGATTAACTGCAAATGCAGGCTTCAGAGTTAGTTTTCTTTTCCTGCTCATTCTTGGCAAGCTTTGCTAAAGGTCAGTGCTCTCTTTCTTGGCAGCAGCCACTGTTTGATGCCTGGAAACAGGGAGGCTCAGAAATCTACTTCATGGGTAAAGAACGACCTAACAGCCCTGGTAAAGGACTCCACATTATTCTCCACCTGCCTTCCCTGTCAGAAGTGTTCAAAGGAAAGTTACTTTACTGAAAGGAAAATATAATTCCATCACATATTCTTCTGATTCCTCTTGTAGCAGGTCCTCTGCTTTAACTGTTGGAGAAATTTTGAAGAGTTTAACATCAATTTTGGAATCTCAGAATAGAATCATAGAATGTTTTGAGTTGGAAGGGACCTTAAAGATCAAGTAGTTCCAAACTCCCTGCGATGGACAGGGACACCTTCCACTAGACTAGATTGCCCAGATTCCCATCCAATCCGGCCTTGAACACTGCCAGGTTTGAGGCATCCACAACTTCTCTGGGCAACATGTTCCAGTGCCTCATCACTCTCACAGTAAAGAATTTCTTTCTAATGCCTAATCCAAACCTGTCCATTTTTGGTTTGAAGCTATTGTCCCTTTTCCTGTCACTATAGCTCCTGATAAAGAGTCCCTGTCCATCTTCTCTGTATGCCCCCTTCAGATACTGGAAGGTTGCTATGAGGTCTCCACACAGCCTTGCCTTGCCTTCTCTTTTCTCTTCTTCTCTTCTCTTCTCTTCTCTTCTCTTCTCTTCTCTTCTCTTCTCTTCTCTTCTCTTCTCTTCTCTCAACAGCCCCAACTTTCTCAGCCCATCTTCACAAGGGAGGTGCTCCAGTCCCCTTTTCACCTTTATGGCATCCATGCCTTTCTTACATTGATGACAACACAACCATCTGCAATGTTCCAGGTGGGATCTCACGATATCAGAAGAGAGGAGCAGAATCCTCCCTTGACCTGCTGGCCACACATCTTCGGATGCAGCCCAGGATTCCTTTGGCTTTCCGGGCTGTGAGTGCACACTGCTGGCTCATGTTGAGTTTTTAATCAACCATCACCCCCAAGTCCTTCTCTATGGGGCTGTTCTCAGTCACTTCTCTGCCCAACCTGTGGGCATATCTGGGATTGCCCTGACCCAGGTTTAGGACCTGGCACTTGACTTTGTTGAATATCAAGAGGTTTGCCTCAGCCCACCTCATAAATGTGTCAAGACCTCTCCAGAGGCATAACCCTATAATGTGTGGAATATCTGGGCCCTTTATATTAATCAGCTATATAACAAACACTAAAAGGAATCTTTATGTTGTAGGAATTTCCTTTGTAAAGAAAAGGCAGAGTGATGCTAAATTTCCTCTTGTTTATAAGTGAGTAAGAACTGGCTTCTTCAGCATCCCATGCTGCTCAAATAATAAACCACTTATTTATATAATGTTGTATATGCCTTAATATCAGAAATGACTAAGACAGAGAAACACTGATTGCAAGCTGCCACTAACCCCTGCTGTGTTCTCTTTCCAAGTTACTCTAAAAATATGTTTCAGCTTTATCACTCGGTAATTACATTTCCTAATGAACACAGAGCATCCTTCCTTCAGGTCTGCTAAAGGCTGAATAATAACCCTGGCAATGCATTTACATGAAGGACAGCTGGAGGCGGTTGCCAGGGGAGCTGAGGATTGTCCAGACACACTCGCTGTTGAGCGGATACGGCTCGGGATAGCCAGGGCTGTTGAAAGCTCCTCTGTCCATGTGGAAAGTACCCCCGCAGGCTGCAACAAGAAAGAGACAACAGAGGCTTGGAAAGGATGGCATAAAAAAAAAAAATCAACAGAAAATCGAGACAGAGCACTTGCTAATCAAGAAAGCACTTCTCCTTGTCTCTTTGTTCTTTAGCTTGTTGATGTACTCGCTGAGACCTTGGCCAAAAAGAGGAAGGGCAACAGGGGAGGTTCAAAAATTGAATGGCAGAGAGAAAAAGAGGTAAAAGATCTGTTCTTTTTCTTAAAAGCCAGACGCATAAGGAAGTAGCACCTGTTGTATGGACTTACATGATGATGATGCAGCATAGGTGGCATGGAAGCCCCTGGCAGTAATGTTGTTGTTGGAGACGAAATTCACCACCAAGGCATTACCAAAAGAAGTGATAGGATGTGGCATAGTAGTGCCACAGTAACGGCCTGAAAGAGAGCAGACGAGAGAGGTGAAAAAAAATGAGTGTTTAGCACGTAATTACTACTGGTAATTTAACATTTGGAGTTAATGCCTGACAACAAGCAGGAGTAATGTTTGTTGCTTACAATTGCAGTTGTCAATTCAATCTACAAAAAAAGAAATATTTCATTACATTTGTACAAAACTGAACTCTTGTGGAAATTTTTTTTAACAGAAAAGGGACCTCCTGCACTCCAGACATCCTTGTCCCTGGCTATTCTGTCATTGAGTTCCCTCAATGAAAATGAAAAAAATGAGGAATTACTGCCTAATTTGAAATAAGCCCCAACAAACCTATCAAATATATCTGACAGCGGTTTCCATTTAACTCAATTGGTTTCTGATGGAAAAAAAACAAACAACCCAACTGAGAATTAACAGACCATTTCTCCTGTAATGGATTGTAACATGGGGATTAGGAACACGAGTCAAGATCTGTCAAAAAGGCATCTGACAGTAAAAAGAAAGACAGCAGCTAGCATCACAGAATCATGGAATACTTTGGGTTGGAAGGAACCTTTAAAGGTCATCTAGTCCAACCACCCTGCAATGAGCAGGCACATCTTCAACTAGATCTGGTTGCTCAGAACCTCATCCAGCCTGACCTAGAATGTTTCCAGGGAATCTACCAAATCACCAGACAACTTGCTGCAGTATTTCACCATCTTCATTGTAAAAAATCTTTTCTTTACATCTAGTTGAATTCTACCTCCCTTTAAAACCATGACAATCTCAATACGCCTTTCTAAAATGTTTTTTCCCATCTTTCTTACATGAACCCTTTAAGTAATAAATAGTCCTTTAGCAAGTGAAACCCAAGGATAGGAGACAAAAAATTAATTCTGCTCCTAGTTACAAACCATTTAAATTGACTGCAGCCCCATTCCCAACAAAGGAACATGTACATAAATAGAGTAAGGGAGAACATAATAAGACAGAGATATTTTGAATTTTCCAGAAAGGAATTAGAGGCAACCCTAGGGATACGAGGAGAGTTAGGACCACCCTGTGGCCAGGGCTCTGAATTTCCCTGCTTCAGGCTGCTCCTGTCACTTGAAGGAGATGCTACTGGCCAGAGAAGTCAGAAGAAAGCTATAGAAAACTCAGGAAAGAGCAGAAAAATTAGGCTTTCCATGGCTTGACTAAAACCATTTCTTTCTCCCAGAAGTCTGCTGCTTTGTTACCTGTGTTTAGCACAGACTGCACTTATTTGCTGTGCTTGTGAGTTATGTTATGTTTTTGTGCAATTAACTGGAAATTCTGTTTAAACTGAATTGCTTGGTTCCCAATATTGTTCATCTGAGGAGGAAGGAAAAGGCAGCTGGAGTCAACACCAAACTGCAGGTTAGTAGGAGCACAGTCAGAGCCTGGGAGGACTCTGCCATTCACACTGAAGACTTATTCTCCATTCTCAATTTCCTCTGGCCAGAGAGGCCAAGGAGATTCTGTTATCAAAGAAAATCCATGAAGCAGGAGACCATGAACAGAAAACCTTCTCCTGCTTACCTTGGGTGTAGTTCTATATATATGAAATACTCGAGGGAAAGGTACAATACCTTGAAGAGGAGCCTCATAGTTATTCCCATCCAAAATCTCCACAAAATCCGTTGTACAGTTTTCTCTATCATTTTCAATATCAAAGTCGGTGAATGAAAGTGTGACATGGTTGACTGGCAACAGCAAAGAGTAAAAATTTAGGAAGAAGTTTGTAATTTCACAGAGAAATAATTACATGCAAACAAATGTTCTTTTTTCTCCCTGAAGTCAATGAGTCCCCATAAAGCATATAATCTGAAGTAGTTTTTTCATTATATATTGAATGAATTTGATGTAAGTGTATTAACCTTTAGTGCAAAGGTCCTGGTAAATCTCTTCAGCACCTTTCAGTACTTTCTAGTTCAATCAACATTAGGCCAGGACTTAGCATATACACATGGATCTAAGTTTCCTTGTTTCTGGACAATTTCATTATACACTGAAAACATTAGCAAATAAAACATTGAAAATTAACAAACATTCAGAAACAAAACCTACACACCCATGACCTGCTGTCCCTTTGCGATCTATACCATAGATCTGGACAAATGTGCCCTGCTCCAGGCTTAGAAAGAGCCGCTTCTTTCATCATATTGCAACATTCCATATTCATCAATTGGACTGGTCAAAGGATCATTAACTACCCTCAGCTATACTTGTACAGAATTGGATTTTCCACACTCTTGGACTGCAGGCTATATCATGAAAAAGAGGATTTCTGAGTCAGGGTATTTTTGACTCTCCTTTGACTCTTGCTCGTTTGATATAAACAAAGGTGAAGTCACAGCTGGCAGAAGAGAAGTTGTCCTTCTGGGACACCAGCCTGGGACAGAAGTTACTATTGGCCTTAGGGTTCCATGCAGCTTGAGTGGGTCAGAAAGAGTCTCATTATTTAGATGATAACTAAGTTTTCTCTCACACTGACCAAGCTGAATTTGACACAAATGTTTTGCTTTGCACTGGGCCCCACTTAACTGGCTTGAATAAGCTGAAATGACAGCCATGGAGCCCAGGCAGCATTCAGCAGGGTGCCAAGCCGAAATGAGAGCCATGGAGGCCAGGCTGCAGTCAGCAGGGTGCCCTGACTGGCACTCAGCTGCATACGCATGTTCTGCACTCCTCTGACGCCTGGTCAATCAATTACAGCTATCAATGCAGATCCTCAGGATACACAGCAAAAAGGAAAAACACAGTGGGTGGCCAGAGCAGGAGACTTGTTGGCCTTCCCAATAAAAGCAGAGCAGGAGCTCTGCTGTGGCCTGCCATTGGCTAAATCTATTGGACATGGGTATGCAATACAATGTGTGTATATTGTGTATTTATGTAATGCCATGCGACGGCGTAACGAAGCCACGGGGAGCTGTAACATGAGGCAGGGGGTGGTCCTGCTGCTAAGTGGAGCAAGTCACTGCTTCCTACACAGCATTTTTATGGTGTCTCATACTCACTCCTGTCATTCAGGAGACAGCAGTCATGTGTGAGTTTTCAATATGAATCCAGGGAAAGTTTGTCTTTAAAAATAAACGTTGGATAGGTGATGTCCTTTTCATGGACATCCTATTTGTATATAAAAAAAGAATTGCTTATCTCCCGATTTATGTTTTGGTATTTTCTTGGTAAATTGATATTTGTTTAATAAATTAGCAAAATAAACTTATGATAGAAATATTCTAGGATTTTAACAACAATTTCTAAATATAATATGTACAACTGATGCAAAATAGTTGCTGTTTAAAATTAGGATACCAGGACACTATTATAGGATTTAACACATACAAATTTTTTTTAGGAATTTTATACAAGGTAAAGGTAATACAGGGTATTAAAGGTAATAGAAGTATCTGATGGAAAATATTTGGTGTTTTATGGTCAATCATAAATCTGTGTAATATTATGAATAACTGAGAGTGTATCTGTGCACATAACAGCAGTTTAATTATATATTGTTGTTTGCATTTCAAATTGAAATTTCTGTGTACCTTTTCTCATTATTCAATCTAATTTTTTTAATTTTAAGAGCATAGATTTCATAGAACACAACTCCAGACCAAAATAAGGTCTGCTAAATACAAGTGCCTAAATTATTACAAATGAATCCAACTTCACATAGTATTCAACACCTCATTTATAATTGTAACACTTGGGTCACAGTAAATTGGCTAAGATGACAAAGTTGTAAATTATTTTCCTCACTATGCACTAAATCTTTTCAGTGAAATCTGACTCGTGACAGACTGGGAGAGCCACACTCACCAACTACCAGGATGCAGAACTTCCTAAAGAAATAAAGGAGGAATTTTGCATTGTTATTACAGAAAAGAAGATGAGGATGTTAGTCATCCCAACTAACTATAAAAGATGTTTTTACTTACATGGTTCCTGAGCCTGAATAATCCAGCTGCAGTTCTGATTGTCTGGGTATTTGGCAGGATACAGAGGAGAGGAAATTGCTGCCCCAACTGAATCTGACTCTATGAAACTTCCACAAGCTTTAGAAAGAAACACAAAGATATAGGTACATATATAAATATTTACATATACAAATCACCTTGCTTAGATTCTGTAGTGAAAATGAATGCATAAACATGATACATCAACATGAAATGAAGATTAAATTCACAATAGTAGTTAATAACAAGAAGAGACTTAAGGATTAGTTCCCAGCACTGGCGGCACTTTCTTGACATGGATCCACATGCCATGCTGCTCCTGGTTGACCATCTGCAAGAAGCTAGACTGACTTTAGACTTGATATTTTTCATCTCTTCATAGCCCAGAAGAGATGTCCTGGGGTTTCAGGGTTTTTCAGGGTAGTGCAATACACCAATTTCTCTGGTCATTTGTCTATGCTAGCAGCTATTAAGAATAAAATCATAAGTAACTGTCCACAACCTTCCAGCACCCAAGGGTGGCCCCACATTGCATTGGCAGGATCCTCTTCAGGACCTGTCAGCAAAACTGCAGTTGTGTGAAGTGTTGCACACACACACAAGTTTGACTGACTGCAGGACTTCACTGGCTGCTCATAAACTACCCAGGTCAGAGTTTAACACACACCTGCTTTAAACTGCAGGGTGAGGAGATGTGTACTAAAGAGTGAGGCTCATTTATTGTGCTGTGCTGCCTAAAATACCAAAAAAAAAAAAAAAAAAAAAAAAAAAAAAAAAAAAAAAAAAAAGAAAAAAGAAAAAAGAAAAAAGATGGGACTTAGCTAACTGAGTTTTTCAGGAAGAGGGAAGCTGGGTTGCTAACATCCTAGGCAGGGAGCCCCCACTCACCAGACATGGTTTGTGCGGTACTGAATCCAGTAAAGGTGTTCTGAGAAAGTTGAACAGTTTAGGCTCTCACAGCTGTTAGCCAGAAATGCCTAATTAGGTATCTAACTAGTACCTCAATAACTGGAGTTTCTGAGATTTTTGTTGATACAAAATCCCCCTTTTCTTTACAATTTTTCACAATATTTTCAACAAAAGAAACATTTTTGGGAAAAGCAATAATTTTTAGTGCAAAGATTCCAGAGAGGAAAATGAGAGAAACTGATTTTCTCTGCAAAAATTAAATGTCTGTATCTTGGGGGAAAACTGTTTCCCAAATTATTGAGAAAAAGTAAAAACAAACCACCAGGTATCAAATAATATGTAACTTCAGGAAAAATTCTGCCCAGCTGGTGTCGTTTTTTCATTAAAAAGGAAACCATGTAAAATACCAATTAGTCCACCACAAATTGGATAGTTGATGTTTGGCAGGGTGTGCAGGCCTGAATCCATGGACTTCATCAACAGCACCACACAGAATTCTTTTATAGCTTTTCGGATTCATGCGCATGGATGGATGGATAAAATGTTATTTTGTCACTAGGTCTGTGGAAACTGCCAGTTGCACATTTTTCTCAGGACAGTTATGGACAGCTAAGTCTAGGAAGGAAGAATAAGAGGTAGCTGATGTGTGCTAGATGCCTTGCTATAAAAAGTATGACTTCTTTTTTTCCCAGTTGAAGAATCTAAGTTGATCCTTGGACTTTAAAGTCTTCCATCTATAATTCGAGAACATTTGCTCCCGATAAAGATACACACTGGTGTGCTGCATGGGTAGAAATTACACTTCCCATTATCAGCTGTGCTAAAAGACTGTGTCAGATACAAAGTGGTGATTAGATGAATATGCATCGATGCAAATGATGAAATTACCCTGAGTGAACTGAGCATGGAAGCCCCTGTGCTGGATGGTGGTGTCGGAGTGCAGTCGGATGTACATCTGGTTCTTGGAGGATGTGATAGGAGGAGGATGCTGTGTTCCACAGAGTTTTCTAAGAAGTGGTGCTTCATTGTTAGGGCCATCAAATACCTGTTATGAAAAGATCAAATGAAGTATTTGGTTTCAATGGGAGTATTGAGAAACCTTTTATTTCATTCCTTCTTTTATGTTTCATATATTTTGATCATGATCAGGACTATAGTCCTGCTATGGGCAGTGCAAACAAACTGTACATTGCCTCTCTTAAGTGGCAATTTCCAAAAAATGCATATATTTCAGGTTGAAGTTACTGTGACCCTTGTAACAGAAATGCCCCAAGTAAACATCTTCTTTCATGTATTGGGTATTGAAGCAACTCTCCTTTAACAATCCATTTGTCCCCATATATTTGTTGTTTTCTGTTAATGGCTAACATGAGCTCCTGTGTAGCTTTCATTCATTTAAATCCTACATCTTGTCTCAGCAAAGATGTTCAAACTGGCCCAAACATGCAACTGGTGCATCAGTGAGAGCTATGACTCCGGGTAAAAGATCACTAGGATTACAGTTTTTAGATCCAGCATCAAGGATCAGAGTCCTATATCTATGTTTTATAACAGCTTTAGAGTGCTGAATAACACACATATAAATGAAGTGCTATTTAAGCAGGGGGTAAAACAAAGTGGAAAAAAAAAAAAGGAGGAAGAAAATAGATAGGTTTACAAAACTTCACTTTTAATTTTACCACAAATGTCTTCCTTCTCTTTTTTTTCCCCCTACAGCTGATAATTTTGTTTCCTTCCTGTTTCACAATCAGGAAGAGAAGGACAGAGTAGTTAGAACCAATGAGTTCATAACTTAAGCAACATCACAGTTTTGACAAAAGAAAGTAAACAGAGAGAAAAATGGCCACAGTTTCAGTCTCCCATTAATCCTTCCTAGCACTCCAGCAGAATTTGATTGATGATTTGCTCCTGCTGCTGCCATGAGACAGTCTCAGAAGTGCCTGCATTCAGCAGTAAGGAGTGTGGAGCTGGAGCTCCCAGCAGTTACATGACCCACAGAGGAAGAGCCTTTGGGCTGCAACAGCAGCTGAATTCAGTTCCTGTTTCAGCATTAACGTCCTGCTCTGCCATAGGCACATCATTTAATACAATGGAGAAAAATATGGGTTAAAATGTGTACAGGAGCACCCAAAAATGGAGCCAGGATGCTAAAAGCTCTATAAAAGATATACAATTACCATCAGACCAGAAGATATGTACTTCTTATTGAGAATATCATCCTTTACTTCAAAGTGCCTCACATTGTAGCAAGTCTGTGCAAGGCAGCACCAATGATTTAGAAATTTTTAACTAGACTGCGTAACACAATGCAATGTTTCTGTCTCCAGTATGCAAAAGCTTTTGAACATATTTGTGAAAAAAGAATGAAACAGACCAGCAGCTGAGAGAAAGATGACCTGTCTCAAATAAACTTCAGAGCTAAGAAACAAGGGACAAAACTCCTCCTTAATCCCCTGACATACCCTACATAGTCAATGCTGTACTCATGAATTAAACATTTGCCTGTGATTCTGTGAACACTAGCTAGCTGTGTGGGATCTTGTGATGGAGTATTAAGTCTGCAACGCCTGTTAAAATGAGTACCTGGTAAAGACACCCAAAAACATCCATCCATTCAACCTTTTCTTCTCTCTTGGCAGCCTGCCACAATCAGCCCTCTAATACACAGTGTGCAGTGTTTATTCTTCCTCTGCACATATATTCTGTATATAAATCAGACTGCCTGGATTTAAAAACCACAAACCATGGAATGTGAGGGAAAAAATAACCCTTAGGAATTAAAGCAGTGTCTTTCCCTAGACAGTAGTGAGAGGATTTTATCTGAATGCCAGAACTGAGAAGAAGCATTGAATTGACAGGGCATAAAGAGAGGGTCTGACTGCTCTGGTAAAATGCTGGCTTTGATCTGTGTGCCTCTGCCCAGCTGAGGATAGACCAGGAGGATTTCAGGCTTGCAGTTAGATCAGAAACCACAATATTCACACACTAGTTCAGGAAAGAGTTGAGTCTCTGCAGTCTCTTAAAGTTATTTTGAAAACATCTGAGAAATGCATTTTTGTGGCTGTGTGACTAAGGAAAATTGATGCATCTGCTTACTTAAAAGCCAAGTTTTCAGTTGCATTGTGCATAGCAGCACTTCCCTTTCCACAGTGAACATAACTGGCTCATTGCCTTCTTCTTCAAATGTGTCTTGAATTTTGCACAAACACATGACAAAAAGATGGCAGTTTTTGCCTTCTGAGTCAAAAAAACTCCACATATTTCTAACTGTTCTGTCTTGAAAGATCCTCTTTGCCAGCACCTGGAATAAATGAAGTCATACCTCCTCTTTTTCTCCTAGAAGCTTACATTTGTACATTCCTGTCTTTTACTTGTTATACTTCAACAGGAAAGAAAAATAACATTTACTTAATCAAAATGACTGGACAGAATTAGCTATTTCTCATGTGCCTTTTCAGGACCTTGTGCTACAAGCACTCCCTTCTGAGCCATGTCCTCCTCCATTCTCCAAATACTTGAAACTCTTGCTGACCTGAGCTCCTGGCATAGCATCAGATACATTATTGGTTAAACAGTCCAAAAATACAGCAATTGGTGCATTCACAATTTCTTTCCTTCCGTTTTCCTTCAAATAAACAATTTTTTTGTGAGTCACACTCTCCTGATAGAAGTACACAAGGGTTGGTACACAGAGAGGAATTAAAAATTTACTCAAGTATGGTGGCAATGACAACAAAAAACTCTCAAAGACCATATGCTTTCTACATAATATAACTGAGTTAGACTTGAGATTAGAGAAAGGCTATACATCCTCATTTAACAGATGAAAAGATGGTCATCTGTTCTGAGAGCAAATAATAAAGAAAACTGAGGCGCAGAAACAGAGGATTCAATGAAATTTAGAAAGCTAAACGAATGAAAAATGTGTTCACTTTGCTCCTTCCATTGGCTCTAGAGGAGCTCAGAGCAGTTATCCCATGATTTACCATCACAGGCTCAGAAAACATTTGGCTGAACCTAGATCTGTGCTCATCTGAAATCACTGAGCAGAACTGAAAAATGCACCAGGTTTTATGGAGTTGCAGCATAGCCAATAAGCAGCAGACACAAGTATTTTCCCTCCTCCCACTTTGCTCACATAATATACATGCAATGGAAAACCTTGGAGGAAAAAAATACACTTTCATGTGTTCCCCATTAGAAAGGAATTTATGGTAGAAATATTTGAAAAAAACCCAAAAACTTGAGTCATAATGCAGGGAAAAATGAGTGGATCTAGAAGCAGGGGGGGTGAAGGAAAACACCACTGGTACACTCAAGGGTGGAGGGAAGTCCCAAGAGAACTCACAGAGCAAATAAAACCCATACAGATAAGTAAAAAATTCAAGAAACAGAAAAGGGTGGAACCACTGTGCTACTCATACATGGTAGTTGCTCCTATATTAGGGAGAGACAAACAACCCACCTGCTTCCTTAGCTGCCTGTATTTTCCATTTGCACAGCTTTTGGAATGCAATTCCTAAACCATTCACAGTCAGACATCTACTTATATTTTCCAGCCACCCTCTGTCCCCTCACTCTGTTCTCCTATGTATGAGGCATATAGCAAATCTGGAAACGAGGTGAACACAAATCACATATAGGTTTTGGTAACAAGTGATTCTCGTATTATTGGCATACCAGGAGTGAAAAAAACCTCATTTCCTCCCTTCTTGCCCTGCTGGTTCCCCTACATGAGCAGTGAAAAACTCTACCTTATACACCAAGGCCTCAGACACCTTTATTATCTCTTGGCTTGAAACCAGCATTCCCCCTCATCAATTTTCAAACCACACTCTACATGGTAGGCAGTGATTGATGTCTGCATCAAATTTGAATCTCCAGTTGTGTTTGCACAGCTGGGCCTAATGGGCAACTTTGTTCTTCATCACCCCCAAAAACCAAAAAGCAGAAGCAAACAACTGATCCTGCTATAGCTTTGGAGGACAAGGGGTGTCACTGCACATGGTCTGCAGACTCTGTTCATGCAAAGAGCTCTGGCACAGCCATCTCCTCTGCCTACTGAGGCAATGATTCTTTTCAATGATTCAAAACTCAGTGTCCTATCCAGCCTGTAAAGGCAATGAGAGACTTGTGCTTGTAGCTGAAAGGAGCTCTTGGAGATGACTACTCCACAAAGTGTTAAGATACGTGCAAATACCCCTTGGCATCAGGTCTAGAAGAGAAACTGGTATATCAGGCCTTTTCAGAATTTAGCCCTTAATTTGTGAATGGTTTGTTTGCATTAATACAAATACTACCATCTCAGATAGCCTGTGTTTCTGTCAGGCACTTTGACTTTCTACTCCTGTGACATAGCACAGAAGATCTGAAAGTTCTTTTTCAAAGGTCCCCTGATGTAGTCAATAATTTAAATAAAAATACATAACCATATTTCCTTATGCTCCATAACCAGGAAGAAAAAAATAAGGAACAGTCATTGTACAAAGATGCATTGTGGGCAAAATTTTCAGTTCTGCTTAGCAAAATGGGGACACATTTCCTTTTTTCCTAGTTTAGTACAAAAAAGCTTTACAAGTCAATGTTGTTAAAAATGATGCTGTTTTCAAAAGAGTCTCAGCTCCTGCCAAATTGAGTTCTTTATGAATGAAAGTTTATCAAGGAGAGGAAAGCTGGATTTTAGGCTACAGCCACTGTGCTTTATCTGACTAGTACTGATCACACATGCCTTTGTACTGAGTGAAGTGCAATCTGACATCGAGGGTCAGGGTTTCATGTCCCTGCTCCCAAAAGGCCAAGAGGAGACCTGGAGAGTTTTCGTTGTTGTGCATTGACTGAGAAGCAATTTGAATTTCTGTGATACCAACAAAAGTTCACAAACCAGCAGCAATGTGAAGCTTTAAAGAGAGCAGTGGGTCTAATGAAGCAATTAAACAGACAGCTGCAAAGCACCTGAATAAACAGTGCATACATAAAGAAAATCAGCCAGCAACAATTCCCTCTGGATGCAGACTCCCTCTCTCCTGAGTTTGTAGCAGAGTGTGGGCAATCTGCCATATATGCTAGCAGTTCATCCTATGGCTTGGAGCAAGCCGTGGTAAACTGCACTGTAAAAGGGAAAGGGTGTCATCATAGCAGTCATCTATGTAGGAGGCTATTTTGCAAGCATTTCACCAGACTAATTAAGGAAACTTTTGAAATTTCTTTTGTTACTTACTTCAACATTGTCAAAGTTACATGAATGGTGATTTTCAATGTCAAAATCTGTGAAATTCAATAGGACTCTGTGGCTCTGGTCAACTTGGATAACCCAGGAACAATCTGTGTTGTTGTTATAAGGTTGAGGATAGTTTGGAGAATGGATTTCCCCACTGGTAGCTTGGAAAATACCACCACAGCCTGAAAAAGACACAATCAGTTTTAATCACAAGCTCTTTTCTTGTACGCTTAGTGAGAACCCCCCTCTATTTTTAAACTAAGAACACCTTCTTCTTTATGTTTCCTACATTAAGCTTTTCTAAGATGCTACGACTGTTGAAATGTGCAACAAAAATCAATGGAAATTACTTTTAGGAAAGTATAACATTATCATTATAACTGAATATGCAAAAACACTGCTCTGAGTAATGTAGCCCCAAGCTGGTAGTAGATGTTGTAAAGGCTGAAGTATTAGTGCTGGTATTCCTCTATCCTAGATACTTTAAAAGCAATCCAAAATACTGTTCATATGAATGCCAGAGACCTGGCATACTGAGAAAGCAATAACTAGGCCTAGCTGAGTATAGGGTGAGAAAAATATTTCTTTACTGACAGAGCCGGAAGCTCTTCATTGCTCATGAGCTGTGCAGCAATTGCAAACCTCAAATTTTTACTTCTCTAACCATGAGGTTGAGGACTTCCTGAGGACTCCACCCTCAGATACTTCTGGTCAGAACAGATCTGGTGCTCATGAATATCTAAATGGCCTGGAATGATGGATTCTGTGTGGGAAGTACCAGGGATTTCAACAAGACTAACACAAACGGACTTTTATATCTTAAAAAGAGATGGAGGAGGGAGAAAGAAAGACATTGGGATTGCAGTAGGTGGAGGCAGCCTGCTGGAAGGATAAAAAACTATACTGTTACTGTACTGTTATTGCATTCTGGTGAGTGGGTATTTTAGAGGCTAGAGGGGGTTGGAGTACAGCAGGCAAGACATTGTAAAGGGATAAGAAAGCTTCAGGGGGCCTAAGTAGAAAAAAAAAGCTGCCAGATCTCAGAAGAGGATTAATTCAAAGGGCTATTGTAGACTTCTTTTATTAAGAAAAAAATCTTGTGCCATTCCCATAAAACTTGTGAGAGAGGAGAAGTATAAACCTTGACAAATTAATGAGTCAGTGTGCTTAATCAAGCAAAACTGCAAGAATTAAAATTTGCCTCTCATCACTTTTCCTTGCATTTTTTTTCCGATAATTGGCTTCTTTATAAGAACTCCCATGTAGAGACATGGTTGAGTATTTTAAGCATACCTCTTCTTTTACTGATTACCAGTAAGGCTATGAACAAATAATCACAAATAATGAACCTTATAGAGAGCAAGCATTTACTAATCACACCAAATATTTTGGGGGTCTAAGCCACTGATTTTTTCAAGTTAAGCCATGTTCTCAGATATTTTTCACTTTACCATTTAAAACCAAAAGCATCATTCAGTGAATAAAAGACTCTGTATGGGCAAGTGGGTGGGGAGAAGTGGTAGCATGCAAAATCTTTTGCTGATTGCAGGAATGTCTTCATTAATTATGTAGAGAAGAAACCTAAACAAAATACATAAATAGGCCTAGATTTAATAGAGTTAATAATTAGAGTTAATGGAGTTAATAATTAGACGATTTTTAATTCTCTGTGTTCTTCAGCATCTCCTAGTGTTACCAAATTCAGTATCACCAAAATTCTCTTTCAGCTTTCAGTCCTGTGCTGTTTGACTACTTTGAATGCTTGCATGGGTGATCCTCAATTCTCACACTTCCTGAATTTCTGATGGTATTAATCAGTATACTCACCACCTGGATTTTCTTGCCAGGAGGCACTAAAACCTTTCCCTGTCACTGCTGTATCTGTCGAGAAACGGACAATGGCTGAATTGCCAGTGGTGGAGACTCGCAGTGGGTTCTGTGCTGATCTTGAAACACACAGCTGGGCTAGCCTAGGAGAGAGGAAATCTGGGCCACCAAAGACCTACAAGTGGAAGAAATATTGTCAAAATTTCCCAAAGAAAGTATCTGTCAGACAGAGTACATGAGAATTGTTCAGTTTTTAGGAGGAAATAAACACCCATCTATAAGTATTGAAAATTATTCAACATTTTATAATGTAAGGCAGCTAACAGAGTAATTTTCTCTTACTTGGTATCTGAACCACCTGTACAATTCAAATTTCAAATTCTAGACGATTTGAGAATAACCTTGCATTAAATAGAATTTTCTGTCTGGGGACTTGGCCAGATTCTTCTTCCCTTTCCCTCCAGAATTAGCACCTTGTTTCTCTGGGCAGATAAACCCAGACTTTTTTTTTTTGCATGCTTATGCAAACAAACTGCTTCTTTTTGTAGGAACCTGTGCTGATGATTTGCATCATTGATATTTAGAGGCATAGTTGATTTTTAAATTGGGAGCTGATTTAATAATTCCTTCTGATTAAAAAAAAAAAGAAGAAAAAATTTAAAAAAAGAAACATTGCAACTTTATAACTTTATTTACTTTAAGGGCAGCATAAATATCCAAAATACTGGATTTAGGTCAAGTAGACAACATTTTAATAATGTTCTTTGGAGCTAAGAATATATAGCATACATATTGCCACAAAAAACGGGTTTTGGCTTTTAAGAGTAATTATTTCCTACGCAGAAGAGAGTACCTCAGGCAGTCAAAAACAGAGAACCACCACTCCCTTAAGCATCACAGCAGTATTATGTACTTACAATGCATTTTTAAACCAAGTGAAGTGAATTAGATGGCAGTGCTGAGCCTTGTTTACCCTGTTTCTCGTTTTCCAGAAGGGATGTAGGATTTTAATTTGAACCCATTTGTAACTGGTGGAACTGGCTCACCTTCCCTAGTCTTCCCTCTCAAAGCTGAAGGAAACACACATGCTCAGTGCAATTTCCAACTGACATGTGATTGTGGTGCCTAGAGCCCTCAATGATTGGATTTTCTTGGCTTCCTGCATGCTAATGAAATGGCACCCGATACTAACAGTCTACGACCTTCCACTGTATGTCCCTGCTAGGACTGCAGCTGCAAAAGTCAGCTTGGCAGTAACCTTGGATGTGAAAACTGTAAAAGAGATACACCAAATAAAGAATATGCTGCTCTCTTTCAGCAACTGAACAAGTAATAGAAAGATTCTAATTCTATAAACATATATTATGTATAAATCCCAAAACCAAACTAGATAACAGCAAGTTCTAACAACAAAAAAACCCCAACAACCTAAAACAACAACAAAAAAGACCAAACAAACAGAAAAACCCCAAAAGCGGAGAACAGGAATATAAGGCAACAAATCTCATCAGAATTTTCCAACACTAGCACCTCAAGTCCACTCCAAAAATTAATAGTTTGGTAAATGTCAAAAAAGTTAAAAGAAGCAATCTATGCATCTTTCTCAGAAAGTGACAGTACTCTTAGAAACAGCTTTATATGTGTCCTTTTTTCCTATGATCATTTCAAGATGAGGGGAAACTCAATATTTTAATAAGCTCTCTCATTTTAAACCCCAGAAGCAGTTTGGGTTCTGTCCAAGCTAAATATCTGAGCAAGTCTAACAAAGAGCTGAGCTAGTCCCCCCACATCCAGGGCTAAATGTAATGCATTGTTACATAATTTGATTAATGTGTGCTCACTAACTACTCAGAGGGCCTGGCACTGCTCTGATGTTAGAGATATAAGAGAAATTATTCGGTTTTAACTGAAAAAAAAATTCAGTGACTCCAGGTTAATGTGAGATTTCAGGAAATGAGGCTTGCATCCACAGAAGAAATAAGGAATAAATTTTTCTATAAACATCATAGTCTGTTAGATGTTCAAAAGACAGTATTTGGCTTTGGTGGCTGATAACACAGGCTTAATAGCTTAAACATTTTTATTTTGACCAAGACAGCACTTTTTTGCATTCTGCAGGGAGGCTGCATGACTTGAATGGATAATGGTTCCTCTGTCCAATCGATCGTCTCAAGGCACTCAACAGAAGTCAGTGTGGATGAAATCACAGCTCAGATTCAGAATCTGTAATGAAGCTGTCATGGTCTGGGGGAGCAGCCTGTTTGTCTGCTGGAAGCTCAGTGTCTTCAGAAAAATCTCACTGCTTGGCTGCTTGTGAGGCCCAGTGACTGCTGCATTTGTCAGAAGTCTGTTCAAATGTGAATTTTAAAATGTGTTTGTGGTACATTCACTGAGTCAGAGCCACAGCATGAGATCTAGCAGGAACACATGCTCTTAATCATCTAAACCAGCCTAGGGAAGCTGTGTGGCAGAGGAAACAGCAGGAGTTTCTAAAATGCATCTAATCAGTCTCATGGACCAGCCTCTCATATCATCCCTGGGGCTCCCTGGGGCTGTCTGCACACCATGGGCAAGGGAACCAAACCCAGCTCTGACATAAACCCTGCTGATTTCTGCAGCATTACCTCAGAAATTAACTTGGCCCAAGCTGAACACTTTGAATTGACCTGTTGGGAAAGAAGTAAGGATGGGGGAGAAATACTGATGGAAATCTCAAGTTTATGGGTCTCCTTTACATTGTTAACTGTTCAGTAACAGCTTCTGCAGTTTCAAAATAAAAAGCAGTCAGAGGCATGCTCCTTATAGTTATGAGTGTATTTTCTCCTTTAGGCCAGTTCAATTAATCAGATGCTTTCATAAGGGCTGGAACAAAAATAAGTTTGAGTGTTTCCATGACAAAAAACAATAAAATATTATATTTGGCTGCAAAGAGAAAAACCAATAGTTACCACATGAAAAAAGAAGAGAGATAGGAGAATGGATGGAAAGAATTAATTCAAGGGTGTGGTTCATAAAGAGTGATAGGATGTCTGAGGTGAAAAAAAATATATAAACATCTAGTCTGACCAGAGTACCTGACCCTAAGATAAAGTGGTATTAGATGGCACAGCAGGGCTGCAGGACACTGCCATAAAGCCCATGGTTTTAATCTGTTCTTATCGTTTGCTTCTGCCCCATTAGCTCCATTTAATCTTAACAGTCAGCATTCCAGAGTTATGAGCAACAGAAAGCTGTTTTTATGCAGTTGGTCACCCTCATGACACAGATTTTCTGGGAATAACACTGATCCGTACTCAGATATGACTTCCAGCAAAGAGAGAGCCTGGCTTTGACAGACAATTAAGAACAGTGGAAATACCTGATTTTCTGTATATCTAAATGAGAAAAACAGAGCATCTGACTTGGAAGTGCAATAGATTGACAGTCTTCCTTTTCACCTCAGGGTTACATCTTGCTGAGGCAGAATATAATTATAGTTTGTAAAAATCTGGTCCATGCTAAAGGAGATGTCACCATTTATGTGTCATAATTTATTCAACACAAACATGATAATTTTCCTCTATGAATGTATTTTCAATGGAAGCCATTTAAAAATTATTCCAATTCTTTCATTATGTCCAGAATAATGTCTTCTATTTCCATTAAAAATTTCTAGAAAACATCTGTAAGAACAATTTGAATTTGCTTCTGGATGTTTATGATAGGAATGGAATTAGATGGGAAAGAAAAAAAGACAGACTGAAACAGTGTCATAAAAGAAATAGGGAGAAGGACTAAACAAGAATGCATCGAATACTTGAGCCATGGGGATAACCTGAGGATTTCACATTAAAAAAAAAATAATGTAACTATTATTGCATGGTTTTGGTGAAACACATGGCAGTCCTGGGATACTGACATGGAAATGACAGCTTGTCTAAGAGGCATTGTCAAAGGAAAGGGAAGGGAGACACTGCATTTTACAAGAACAAGTATGCTTCAGACAAATATGAAAGTTTGAAATATCCAAGAAACTATGGTACAAAAATGAAGTTAGCAACAAAGGTGTTGCAATGAGAAAATCTCTTAGAATTTTCCTAAATTCACTGCCAGGTCAAAGGGATGAGGCGTTCCTAAGCAAAAGCTAAATGCATCCAGGACAGCAAATTTAGTGATTGCTAGGAAATATTTATTATAGGACATATTATTTCAGGTAGCAGACTGAATGGGACATGGAGGGACAGCAGAGTGCAGAGCTACTTTAGTACGGATTTTGACTTCCTATTAAAACTGGAAATTTTTTTGATGTGAAAGGAAGAGAGAAGCAGTAGAACTTGCTACTCAGAGATGAGGAAAACATGAAATCAGGAGAATAACCATAGGAAAAAATAGACTTCAAACCCCAGAGATACTTAGACAAGATACTTTTGGAATGATAACGTGAAAGTGAAAGACCTTTGGAACCTTAGTGATGACTGAAAGACACTGTATCAAAAGCACACCAGTAACCTCTTTTTTAGCACTCTGCAAACTTAAATGTATGTGTGGTTTGCAGCTTGGAAATACATAGACAACTACAGGAAAGAAACTGACAAGATGACAAGATAAAGCAGCTTCTGAAAATGGCTAGCCTTGTTCTTTTTTTTTTCTCAACTAAATCTGAGTCATCACTTGTTCTGCTCAGACTATGTCAATCATGGTATGAATAAATTTTATAACAAAAGAAAGAAAATATGTATGTGGCAAGGTACATAGAGTTCCACTGTGCCTGCAGTTTGGCAGGGGAACCTCTGTGCTGCCAGGCAGGACCTTTGATCACGCACTAAGACATGAATAAATTTTCCCCTGTAAGTCGATTTATGTTAGGTTATCTGCAGGCAGATCAGAGACAGGTGTTGGGAACTGGATGAACCAAGGTCAGGAGACAAATAACTCGAAGCATGCCAACTCTGAGGGCAGGAAGGCAGGGGAGTTCAAGCAGCAAGGTGAGCATCTGTGCAGATGAGTCAGTCTGGTTGGAAAGAAGCAAAACATAGCAACTAAGCTGCAAATGGCAAAGAAAGGAAACCCAAAACCTAAGGTGAATACCTTGCTCAGGAACACAGAGCAGCAAACTGCAGGGTCCTGTTAAATGGTGTCTTTAAGTGTGTCTGGCAACACACTCACCTGGCTCTAGGCCAGCTACCTTCCCAGTCAAAAAGTTCTCAAACAAATGATTTTCAGCCATCTGTACTCTTGCTGGATCCTGATAGCTTCTGAGCAACCATATGCAGATACAGGTATTGTCCTTGGACTATTCAAGAAATGGTCATCCACAGTTAATTTAGATTTGGAGGCTGTTTTAATGGATTCTTCTGGGCAACAGAGGCATAATGGAAGTTTATAGGCAGGTTACCTTCAGTCTAGTAATTCTGGGCACAAAGAACAATGAAGATGCAATACAACAGACTCTATCAATTCCCAAACCAGCCAGTACAGGTCCCTTACTCACAGTCTCTACTGTCAGCAATGTGACATGCAGGCATATTTGCCAATGCTACTGATGGAGAATTCATGGAACAACTTCCTTACACCCAGATCCTACAGAAGTCAGAATGTGGGAATTGACAGCAGAACATAGGTGTGGGTGCTGGACAGAAAGTTGTCTAACTGTATGCTGTATTAGATCAGGAGAAGAGGTTAGGTTAGGAGGAGAAGAAAGGCTACAGCAGAGTGGTACAAGTTCTCTTAATCAATCTTTTGCATTCATGACAAAAACATTAAAAAGTCACCCATGTATTAACATGATAAAAAGTCACAGCAAGTGCACCTCCATTAATGATCTGAAATGTCTCAAGTTAGAGCAGTCGAGAAAGTCTACAGCTCTAAACAATTTCTTCCTGAAATTATTTCCTATTCCTTCTTCCTGTACTGGAAGTTGATTCAACTCTGTTAGCTGAGATTGGTCACCTGGTTGCTTATCAACATGAGTGAAAAGATCTCATATATAACAGGGTCATCCAGTCCTGTGGGTCTCTTAAAGGTCACAGCATCCTTAGAGAGGCCCCTTTTCTCCTTTTTCCATCACTCTAAGATGACTAGGATATTGCCTCTTCTTTTATATATTTTTGTGTGTGTGCAAAGATCCTTCATAATTTTCATCACTCAGGGTTATAAATCCCCCCACATGCTTTGGAAGGCCCTACACGAGGTCTCACCTGAATTATCCCCTGCAGTGATCCATCATGTTCCTTTACATCAGGAAATTATCTTCATGGTACAGCACTCTACACTTAGTTCTTCATAAAAGGTGGAGTTTTTAAGACTAAGTTTTTCAAAGTAGTTTTGTCGCTTGTTAGGAAGTGCATACAGTGCATAACATCATGATTGATTAAGGTATACAGTCACCAAAGACATAAAAGCAAAAAATAATAAGAGCATTGTGGTTTCTGTGACAATACCCGTTGAACATAACTGTAGCCACAGCAGAAATGGGATATTGTGGTAGAATTGTTTGTTCTGCATCTGCAGTTCTTGGGATTACCTGTTTCAGACAGAAATTAATATAACTTGCGTAGTTTAGAGGAGTAAAACTAATGCTCTTACCTCCAAAACATCATAGCTGCAGTTTGGGTGATACTCAATGTCGAATTCCTGAATGGTGAGTTGAATGCTGCTACCAGGCGTTGTGTGGATGTACCAGATGCATTCCCTATTGCTTGGGTATCTGTTGGGGTAGCCAGGGCTGTGAAATGAACCAGAAGGGCCAGAGAGTTCTTCTCCACAACCTGACAACAAAGCAAAGCAGCTGCTGGTGAGGAGGTCTGGAAAAACTCACTGACAGCTCTGATAAGGACAGGCAGTAGCACCCATTTCATCCACAGATGTGTACACTGGGCTGGAAGGTGTGTCCTGTCCCAGGGAACCCGGGAAGAGAATGGCAGGCTGGAGCTGTTTCACTGCCTGTGCAGGAAGTACTTCACCTCCTGTTTTGGTACGTTTCGTACAAACCTCAGCATCTGCTCTCACTGCTGAGACACAGAGAAAAAAAGCGATTTTTTTAAAATTGGCTTCTAACTTTATCAGTTCAAGAAACCTAAATCAGATCCATTCTCAGCTCTTACTGACTTCAAATAATGCACAAGCTAAGTTATCATAGGGAGGTCTTTCTATTGTTGTAAAAATGCCATTTCCCACTGCTTTAGGAATCATAAAATTAAAGACAATTCAATTTGCCTCAGCCTACAGAGCATGATTACAAGTTGCCAGATCACAGTGGATAAACCAGCTTTCTGACACTTGGTGGGTTTAATGTTCGTTTTTATTCAATTGTAACAGTGCAGTTGTTACACAAGCTGTGTTTGAAATGTTATGTATTTTCTTTTCAGATAAGAATGTATTGTCCTAACTCCACTCCCCAGATCCTGGGGTGACTAAGTTCTTACAACTATGAGCTAAATTTCAAAAAAAACCCCAAAACAGTAGCAAAACAATGGATGAAATGCAGGCCCTGATTTAACAGGACAAAGCAGCTGAACATCTGAGATTAGTTTTATCATTGCTTTATTGAGATGTGCTAAGTGTAGCACTAGCCTCTCTTTAATGAATTCCTGGGAAGAATGCTATTCCTGACTCAGTCCCCAAGTTCAGGCATAAACACGGTAGGAAGGCATAGCAGCCCTCCCAGTACCAGGGCAGATTTAGATCAGCTATATTAATAGTGAAACTTTACCTTTAGAAAAGTCAGTAGGGTGGCTATGTACCTGTCACATGTAGAAAGAAAAAGGATTCTGTGTTTGATCTGATTTTGTGTGTGCCACTCTGCCTTCCAGAAGCATTTTTTTTGCTCTTTACATTATAAGCCCCCCAAATGTTTCAAATAGGCACTAATCTTTTGCTTACACAGAATTTATAGGGTCACTTGAGCATTGTAATGCCCTCATTCCATCAATCTCTTTGGCTTCATCTCCAAAGGAAAGTCACATTGCAAAGCCCCAAAATAGTTAAGAAAACCATCTAACAAACCGTGAGCTCCATATTCCCAGAGGCAAATACTGTGGTATATCAGAAGTGATAACTAACATCTGTATCAGAGCCTTTATTTACAGAAGATACTTTATAAGATAAACCAAATAAAGTACCCCTTTGATCTGCTCAACATATACACACAGATGTATAAAACTTATCTAATCTCTATTAAATCTAAGAAGAATTTGCAATTTGTACAAGGTGTCTTTGGCCATTGCTCTGCTTTACACCATATTTCCATGAAGCTGTGGATCAAGATCTTCAATTAACTGCAAATATTTTCCATAATGTCTGTCATGCCAAGCTTGTGGCTGCTAAGTCCCAGAAGCACTTACCCTCATCTCTACCATGGGGTCTTTCAGCTTCACACAGAAAACCTGACTTTGACTTCCTCATAGCTGGCTATAGGACTTCTAGACTGCAAAACACTAATCTGTGAGGGGAAAGAGCAGCAGGTCTAAAAGGGAGCAAAGCTATAAAAATCTATTTTAAGCTAAAATATGTAAAATATGTAAATACATATGTGAGACCATGGCAGCTATGTAACACTGATCTCTCTCAGTCCATCACACAGTATGCACTAGAAAAGCACCTTTTAAACAAAAGAATTCCCACTAATCCAAGTAAACCTTTACACAGCTGAAAGTGACTCACAGGTGAATTGGCACAGACTTAGCTCTTCTCCCTTTTCCCCACCTTGCTGCACCTGAAGCAGCCACAGGTGGCTTTGCCCTGCAGTCACAATGCTACATTGTCAAGCTACTGGGCATCTCAATTTAGGAACTAAAGAAGTTTTTAAATGTATTTTAAACTAAACTTGCCTTTGATCCCTGTGGAGAAAAAGGCAGCACACTTCCTTTCCTGAGGCTGTCAGCATAAGTAAATATTAAACTTTGATATCCATGAGCATTTCATCAGTGAGATGGAGAGGAAGAAAGCTTCAGTGTAAACCACCATCCCTTTTTTCTCCCAGTTTCCTCTAAAGAAACCAGGTTGTTAAGGTTTTACAGCTGCAGAAAAAAAGGTGTTGTTGTCAGGGAAGCCTTTCAGAGGAATTTGCAGACTTTCCTTCCCCTCAGCAGCCACAATTACACAGCCACTAAGGAGAGACCTCAGGAGGAAAAAGCTGCTTGAGCAGCTTGGGAAACAGAAAGATTTCTCAACAAACAGACTTCATGTCTCTGCTGCTGAGGGGTGGGAACGGGGATCAGGGGAGTTTCAGCAGGCAAAACAAAGCCAATTGCTATTTATCTCAGCCCAAAGAAAGCTGGGAACATTTTCAAACTTAACAGGCACTTATGACTCAGCTTCTCCTACTAAGAGTTTCCTGATAGCCACGAAAGACATTTTTTTATTTAAACCTGAAATGGTTCAGAAGGGAGGAAAGCTTGTGTGCTCTTCTTTGAGGCACAGACCTTTCTTCCATGCAATCCTTGCAGGTAGCATTCAGATTACTCACACTCCCTCTCCAGAGAGGTTTATATTTCCTTTGAGCTCAATCGACATTCTCTGGAAGCACATGAGGAGTGAGAAGGTCAAACTGTTTTTAATGTCCAGTTTCTTCTCTTTCAACTAAATAAGTTAATAAGTTCCCAGAAAAGGCTTGCTTTTTTTTAACATGGAGGGATTCTTTCAAAGTGCTCCAGTAAAATGGAGGTAAAGTTGCTTATAAGTTCTTTGCAAAAAGATCAGAATTACTTGAGTTTCTGCCTAAGCATTCACTGACTAATAGCTGAAAGAAGAACTTACTGAGCTTTGCAAATATGTGAACTTCACACTTGAATTTTTTTGACTGACCAGCATATGCCACAAGAAACCTCCACTTCAGAGCAGAAGCATTATCTCTGAACTCTCTGACCAACTGCCAGGAAGTCTGTGCATGATATTTCTGATCTTCATAAGGAAGAGGTAAAAGTCAATTCTGTTGTTCTTGGCTGAAAATATAGATGGTAGTTGATTTTTAAAAAATATTTACATAAATACTTAAGAGATTAAAACATATGTTCCCAATTTAACTCACTTGCTGTATTCCAATGCCAAAATGAGAAAAATCATGAACTTTTTGAAATGCAACTTTGATTACAAAGTTATATGAATTATTAATTACATTAATACAAACCTCCCAATATTTGTATTTGTCTGCAAACATCAAATAAAATTTTGATTCTATTCAAATAAATGGAATTTGTGCTGTTTATAGCAATAAAGTAAAAAAATTTGGTCTCTAGGGATAAATAAAAAGGCAGAAGCAGAACCTATAAATAGATGCATTACTTCAGCTCTCATTGAAATAATAGTGAATAATACCAAGCCATTCTGCTCCTACTGTAACATCTTTAGAAGTTTTTCTGAGCACAGAAATACATGGTCTTGCTGTGTGCTGTGAGATGCAGACAGCTGCACTGTGGAAAAGTTGTTTGCAGCTGAACTGCATACAGCATATGACCATTTTGTGCCAACCTCCTTGCAGTAATTTTGAACATTTCAGCCCTGCAGTTAAACAGAGAAAAAAATAAGGACGGGGAGATATTCTTTTAGTAGTGTAAAGGTTCTGGAATTCCCTTGAAAACTGCTGAAAACTACTACCTAGTCTGGTGTTAGTTGCTAGGAAATCAAACAACAAACAGAAACCTTAGGAAACATGTATTTGGTGGTTTTGCTTTCCTCTGACTAAAATCTACGTATTCATTGAAAATTGTGCAAGGGATGATTTACAGATCTTTCCATATTACTGCCTGCCTGACTAGCAGATGGTGTTCATTAGCCAAAGAAGAATCCCTATTCTCATTAATACTTATAGCTGAACAGAAATGTTGTAATCTGTGGAAAACTTATTTGCTAGGTGTTCAGATTTATTTGTGGGTATGTTTTAGCCACATGCTAGAAAAATCCCAAGCATAAAGCTTAAAGAGAACTAGCACTGTTCCTGCAAAATCAAAGTTAGGGAAATGCAAGGATACAGAGTTTTCCAATTGTGGTATTCATGGTGAAACATTTTAGTAAATCTAAGCTGACTCTAACTGCAAGGAGCATGTACTGTAAACCTTTTCCTGTACTACAATAATACTTGCGTGAAGTATAATTTGGATTTGATCCTGAAAACTTTTGCTCTCTTGGGTAGGTTTGGTTATAGAATATTGTCCAATGGATGAAGTAGAATAATTTATGTGATAAGGCTTTATGCATGAGAGTAAAAATTCAAGTGAGAGACTGTTTTGGGATTTTTCTGCTTTCTGCTTTGTTAATACCAGACCTTGTTCATCCTTAGACTTAATGTTTCAGAAAGACACTGAAAAGGAATAGTCATTTTGGAAACTGAAAAAAATGGCAATTTGTGAAAGGTTACACAAGAAATAAACAACAGACCTATGACTCAGGCTTAGAAAATCTGGACCTCAGCTCCCTTGCTGACATGGAGGCTGATATTCTGTTCAGCAGTCCTAATGAATGCCTGACAAATGTTTCCAGTGAATGGCTTCTGCATCTTCATCTCACCTCTGTTTCTGTAGTGCTTCTCTGAAGAACTAACAAACTGTTTAACATTGGACCTGACACATATACTGACAATGTGAAACAGAAAGAAGAACAATTGGTGCAAATTTGGACTATGTCGAGAAGAGACAATTAAATTTAAAAGGTCTATTGACAGCCAAGCAGCCAAATGAGTGAGCTTCCAATGAAATGCAGATGTATATATAAAGCAGTGAGGCCCTACATGCACGTTTCTTAATAAGGTAAGTGACAGTTCTAGGAAATATGTGTCTTCTCAGATATGACAGTTGTCACTGGTGTAATTTTGCACTGAGAGATCTTTGCCCTCTTGGCCTCCTGAATTTTTTTAGGGAAAGCAATTTGATGGGTATTCCATCTTTGCAATATCCAGACTGTTACCACAAGTTTGTTCTTTCTCAAAGGGCCAATATATGTGCCTATATATATTTGCCTATATTAACCTCCCTAAAGCAGAGTGAAAATAAAATAAGCACCTTGCAGATTCAAGCTTTCTACCGGTAAATAATCCTTTTGAGACCCTGACTGCAGAAAAAAACATTAGTGATTCAGCCAAATCAATTCTAAATCCATCGTCATCAATGAAACCCCCTTAGAAGAACAGCATTCTTTCAGAACCACAATAATTTTTAAATTGACTTCTCTGCACTAGAGCTTTCTATCCAAGTTAAAATTACATAGGACATTTTCAGGCATAAATAACAGCATTCTCCTAAGATCAGATACTAATTCTGCTTTGTGTAAGCCTTTAGGTTTTCAAAGAACCACTTTCTAAAGCAGGTTTCCTCAGCAGCTCAGAAGATCATATGCAAATATTTTAAATCAAAACAGTTTTGTTTCGTCTATGGCAGGAGGGGCTATTCAAATCAGCTATCAATGAGGTATGCTTTTGTCTTTTTTTGACTGCCTCCCAACTGTGAAAAAGCTGCTGGGAAGAGTGTCTGAAGCAAACTGTATCAGGCACATGGCAAATATAAGTGCTGCTCTCTTTACCATCAAAACATGTGAATGTCCTTGATAGATATCTCATAGAGGCTTCACACTGCCAGTTAAGGAGCACACGGACAGCCTGAGAAATAGTTCACAGCAGCTTGAACTCTAGAGCATACATTTGTCAGTTGAGCAGAAATAAAAGCTCTTCTCTCAGCAATATATGTAGCTCTGTTATTTTCTTGTCAGGTGAGATGTTACCAGATCTGGATGTAGATTCCCCTAGGAATTTGCCCTCAGAGAAGAAGGGACCCAAATGCTTCACTGTGAAATACCCAACTCAGAGGCTGCTTCTCCTGATCAGTTCCCCTAGACAAGGAGACTTTTTCCAATGAAATTTTTCTATGAACTTGAAAGATTTTCAGAAGGGAGAGGTAAATATAGTACCCCAACCATAGAGACATATCTAATTTATCCACTCTATGGCAACCAGGTAATGCAGCCACCAAGAGTAAGAGAAATAGCTGTATTTGTGCATGACACCAATGGAGAAAAGGAAATTTTTAGAATGAACAAAAATATGACAGCTGTACTCGGCTCCAGAGGAACTTGCACTCACATTGCAAGCTGTCAGAAGTCACAGCTGTGATGGTCTGAGCCAGCAATGACATTCCCTAAGAGCCAAGCCTATCTGACCCCACAGCTCCTGGTCTGCTGCTTAGACACAGCCCCATATTAGCAGTCTGGGCCCTGTGCAGCATTAGGGTGGAGCTTAGTGTGCAGGAATTAACAGAAGGGCAGTGCTGTCTGACAGAGAAATGAATGTCAGTGCAGCAAAGAACTGCAGAGGGGTGGGAAAGGAGGGAAAGCACAAGAGTGTTTACCAGGCAGGCAGATTCTGGAAAGCTTTGAGAGCTTTAGAAAAGCAAGTTAACCCAGCTCCATGGCTACTGTATGGAACTGATGTCATCTGGCTGTGCATAAAAGCCTCTGCTTTTTCTTCTTTTGTGCAGCTCCAGAATGACGTCAGCCCAAAGCACAAGAAGGCACCTTTGTGCTGGGGCCCTTCCCCTGCTGGCTCCTGCTGCACATCCCACTCCCCAGCGTGTCCCTCCCTTACCCAGAAATGCTCTTTCATTCACCCACTGAAAGCAAGGCACCTCTGTGGAGCCAGCAGAGCCCTTTGGGAACCTGCAAGCTCCAGCAGTCTGTGGTAGGAGCAAGGAGCTTCCATTCAAACCCGTGTTCAGCAACCCACAGTGGGGCTCTGCAGCCACTTCAGCTGCTTCTCCACGCTGCCAAACCTGAATGCTGCGGACTGGTGAGACAGACAGGGCAACTGGGGTGATTTAATTATTTTCGAGGTTGAGACCCCTTTGATGGGATTTACAATGGCACAGGACTTAACCTTGTTACAGTCCACAATTGCTGCTAAATAAGCAGAGTGAAAAATATTACATTTGTAGCCTCACTTCTGAAGAAACTGGAAACATAGTTTGCCGTTGTACAATCATTAACAGATTTGTTTCTAGTTGGCAGGCGTGCTTGCCTGTTTAATAAGGCCTGTGACAGTTTTCATGACATGAAAGAACAAGAGAACACCCAAAGCACATCCTAGCCAATGTTACTTCATGCAGAGAAATGGAGGGGGGGGCAGCTGGAAGTGGACACTACCAAAGAAAACAAGTGCCACTAAATTAAACTAGAGAGAAGTCTGCACAGAAAACAGAAGTCTATAGAAATGGGGAAAACAGGGGGCTGAATGCTCCATTTAAAAAGGCCAAGTCATTCACAGTTACCCGTGACAGCATCTAGATCCTGCTCAGTACAGAAATTCTGGACAGGCCCTTCATCCCTGTGCCTACCCCTGGAAATGAAAGCATGTTTCACTAATGGCTCTCAATTTCCAGTCAGCTGATCTTTGACTGCATACATGTGGAGAAACATCCACTGGGACAGTATGTGAAGAACTGTGAGGAAATGCAATGGATTTAGAGCTGTAATGGGTTATTTCTATTTAGATTGCATAGAGTGGCATAAGCTGGAACTCCATTACACACACAGGGAAGGAAACCTACCTTCCCACAGGAAACATGGCTAACTTACCATTAACGTGCCATAGCATCTGGAACCCACTTCTAGCATTCAGTCCATCAGAGTAAAACTCCACATGAAGGCTGGTCCCTGTAGTGCTCCCTGCCAGTGGAAGAGACTGTCCACAGAAAGTGCCTATCAAGTTGGCTTCTGCATCAGGCCCATCATAGAGCTGAAATGAAATAAAAAAGTATGCCAGTGAGTAAAAAGAAGCTCCCCATTTAAGCAGCTGCCCAATGTTTTGTACAGGATTGAAAAAAATTTAAAAAAAATAAATAAATAAAATAATTTTTTTAAAAAGCAATATGAGCCTGGAGAGTGTGGAAAGATTTGGGTAAAGTGATGAGTAAATACAACGCCAATATGTCTTTAAACCTGGCTTCACACTGTGTGCAGTAGGAAGGGTTTGCTGTTTCTGTTTTGGTATGTATTGGGGGTTGCTGGGGAAGAAGATAAAGGGCAAGTGGCAATGAACTGAAATAGAAAGAAAAAGAGGACGTAATGGGTCTGATTTGTCCATGCACCTAACATGCTGAGTGCCTTCAAACCCCTTGGTGACAACTCTGTTTACATCTTCATCTATTTAATACTGCACTCAGGTGATATGAGAACTGCCTGGGCTTCTGATGGAGAAAATCAAGCAGTCAGCATCACAACAGCCTCCAGAGTAGTGAGGATTAAACAGAAAACCAGAAGTAAAGTAAATCTTCAAAATACAAGGAGATTTCATATGTGCTTATTTATGGTTTCATAATCTCATGCTAAAGTCTTGCTTTAGAAGAAAACTGTACTGAGCCATGCTTCTGAAATTTGGTTTCCTTGTCATATTCTATGTGCTGGTATTTTGACAATCAGTGTGTTAACAGGTGTAGCCAGTCTGAAAATCTTTCTGTTCTCCTGATATAGATGAGGAATTCTCCTTACCACTCTTAAAACATTGCCCCTCTTAAAAAAAATCTAAAATCAACCAAACAATCAAAACAACAAAATGCTAGGGAAGTATTTCTGTATTTAAATATTTAAATGATGTCTGAAGGCAGTCATACATTCACAATTAAATGAAAAAACTTAATACCTATTTTGATGAGGTGATAGTAGATGTTTAGAGCTTTTTAACTTTATATTTGTTGTGTCCAGACAGGTTAAAATGGTCTTTCAAACTCTGGTTTTGCAAGTTTTTAACACTGAACATGCCTCTGTGTTCTCACCAAATGCCCCTGCCCCAGGGTAGTTTTTCAGGCGTGAGGAATGTAATTTTTGCAAAGTTAGTAAAAATGAAACATTTTAGCTAGATTACCTTTAATTTACAGTATCAGATTGCTGGTTGTTTTCAAGTTAGGACTTACTTTATTATTTTACCTTGGTTACTGTGATTCTTAAAGTTTAGGAAAACAGCAACGCTTGTCCTTTATTACCACTTTGCAACAGTTCACCTGATCTTCTGTCTCACAAAGCACATCTTCCTAACACAACCCAGCAAATTACTGGCACACAAACCATGTCTGAACAGTCTCATTATGCATTTTTGGCATGCTTCCTTTTATAATTTCAACAAAAACTTTTCTCTTTTCTGAAGCCATTACTGTAAAGTTGTCTCCATGCAAAGAATAAAATCTGTGATCTCTAGAAAAACAAGGAAAGTTTATTTATCTTTGCTCTCCATTCAGATCTCTTTTCCAAATATCTTTGATTCTACTAAGAATTCTGCTATGCTCACTACTGTATAATTCATACTATGGAAATAGGACATTTCAGCAAATATTGATTGACCATGCTAGCTACTAATTTTTGTGCATATTTTCTGGCAGACTCACATATGAGAATAAGTAATTTTTTAAACTAAAAAAAAAAAAAATAAATAAATTGAAGCTAGTTCTGCCAGAAGTTAGGGGCAAATTGCAGGAATAATTCTATGGTAATATTCCATGGACTGTTTCACTACTGGTGACCATCAGTCGAATACGATGAAAAGCTCAGAGCAAGCTAAGTGTATTGCAAATTGAGAATTATCACTGTATTTGGTATGGTTTCTCTTAGTGAAATCAGAAAAGATTTAAAGTTTCTACTTGCAGACACATTGCTGGTAGTGATCAGATGTGTTTGAAAATAAATATGAAATTGTCCTAAAGATTAGATGGCAATATGTTGAATATCAATCTGTATTCTTTCCACATGTAATATTTGAAGGGCCACCTGATAGACAGATGAGCTGTCCCATGCCCAGAATTACAATTATGACCTCCTTCCAAGCCAGGGTGAGAGCTTTATGCATTCTTTCAAGGCATAAATTCATCAAAATGCAATCAAGTCAGATCCAATTAAATTTTTTAATAGTACTTCCTTTGACAAATTTGTGCTGTATACTACTCGTATTTCTGTGGCTTCAAGCCATGAAATCTTACACCAGAAAAATATGAATGGTGAAGAATGAATCAATGTGGAGATCACTCTGAATAGTAGCTAAAACTATGTCAAGATACATATTCAGAATGTACTGCTAGCTCTAGTGATTACAAATGAAAACACATTCTACAGAACTATGGACTAAATCATACCCAGAAACTTCCAAATCAAAACAAAACAAAACAAAACAAAAAAGCTTCACGCGTCTCCTGCAATGTGATTCATCAAGAGAGCATTATTTTTATCTAAGACAGAGAATGCCACTTCTGTCATTTCCACTGAAAACAGTCCATCAGTTTTCTAGACACAAAGCATGGTTACTATGGCAATCCCTTCATGCCGTGCTGCCCCGTGGGTTTGAGTTCAGAGCAGCATTTCGCAGGGAATTTGAGTGCCTGGCCAGCTGTAACTCATTGAGAGAGGCACAACCACGACCGCTAGAATTACAGCTGGGTTTTTTGAGCTGTCTTTCATTTCTAAATGAAGGGAACAGCTGTGTGTTTTCACAGGGCATTTTGAACTTCTCAAACCACCTTTTGCTCTCATACAAACACAGGCAAGTGAAACTGAAGCCGAACACAGTTCTCATGAGCTGTAATTTCTCTCCTGATCTCTGAGATAATATTTCTTGTGTCAGGTCCTGCTTTGTCAGCTGTATTATCTTAAAGTGCTGCAAATCGAGGGAAGGTCCTTCTGCAGTCTATATGAGAAAAGATACTCCTTATGATTGTGCAAGACAATTGGATTTTGGGGTGGTGTGTTCGTCACTCCTGTACCATACTGACTCCAGGAACTGGTGATTCGACTCCCTTCCAGCTCCCCATTGGGAAGAAAGTGCTTGTTCCCCTTCTGTGTATATACTGGTTTTGTAATATATTTATTTGTTCAGACCTTTTAGCCTCCACCAGAAAATCCAAGTGCTTCATAATGATTTTGGCAGACAATTCAACCAGCAAAACATGCAAACGCCTGCAACACACGTTCAGAACCTTAGCCTCTCCGTTTTAGCCAAAGCAATTGCCCAGCAGCAAGCAGAAAGCTCCATTTTATCAGCCTGCACTCTGGCACTGGGTCCAGGTGGGGATGTGCTATTTTTGAATGAATTATTAGGCACAGCTCAATAACTCAATTACCAGTGTCCCTAGGAGCAAGTGTATAGGTTGACACGAAGATAAAAAGGGGAGGTACCAGCTCTCTAAGGGATGAATCCAGCTGTGTGACTGCCCCATAGGGAAGTGGCAGCTAAAAAACATCTGCTGTATATTAGAAGAGGGTTGGGAAAGCAGGACTAGCAAAAGCAACATGAAGGGTTTGGCTTGGGTAGCTCTCCTGGGGGGACACCATGGTCACCAGTATTGCATTTGGCTTTTCTGACTCTCCAGCCTGGAAATATGTCACTAACACCAACAATGATGCCCTGGAGGCCACAGCTGTTCACTTCTCTTTGGAGGAGCAAAGCAAAAGGGCATGACCTGTGTCACAGAAAAGCTCATTACCAGAACTAGAGCAGGGGTTCAAGGACCGAGCTGACTGGAAAATGAGGTTTCCTCTACTTGGAAGAAACAAAGATCTATAAAAAATGGGGGAAATAAACTTGGAATGTGTTCCATTTGGACATACTCGAGTACTCGAGGTAGGGACAATTTTCTAGCCGAGTGCCTTGTCAAGCTTATTCTGTCTTGCAAAAGTGAGCCTTTCAGACTGGTAGTGACTCCATCTGTTCAGTTTTCCTGGCAGAAAATCGGGGGGGGGGGGGGGGGGGGGAAGCAGAGGGGTGGGGGAATTGGATGGATTGTTAGGGCAAAATATCAATTTTCTCCTGGAGAATGTTATTTCTATGAAAAGGCATGGTTTTTTGTTTTTTTTCATTAGGAAAAACATTGCAGAAGAAAAGCCCATGCCTCATCAGCTCTGGGAAAAACTTCCTATATACTCTAGTTAGTCATAACACACAGTCTTGATCAAGAGGTGATAGTCTTCAAAAACAAACTTTCAGTTTTATATGAGTGGAAAATATAGCCTATGAATACTGACAGTTCTCTTTAATTGTACTTTAAATAATACTGTCATCAGATGTCATTAATTCATCATAATAATGAGCAATTATATTAATAATTGTCTCCAACTGAGTCTTGAAACAAACTATATGCTGTCAGAAAACCTTTATACAGGGACCAGCAGCAACAGCCCCGGGCTGTATTTGCAGAACTCAGTAAAAGAGGTGTTGCCTTGGATCAGACCAACAGAGACAAGAGTGTCCCACCCATGGTCAGAGCCTCTAGGACAGTCTGACACATGCAAGTATCCCTTTCCTCTTAGAAATGGGAAAGCTGATATGGGATTGTTTGGATCTAAACACAAGAGGCAGTGATTACAGGTTTCTGAATAGCTCTTCCTGAAAGGAAAAGAAATTTTGGAAAGGAAATTTTGATGGCATTGCCACAAATATACTACCAGAAAACAAAAAGAAGAAAAAAAACAGACAATATAATCTTCATCCAAGTAACAGAATGCACTCTAAAGAGAGATCACCATTAATTGTTAAAACAAGAATTAAGACAAACAAAAATAATTAATTTCCAAGCAACACATTTCCTTCCAGAAAGAATAGAGTGCAACCTCTATTAAGAATCTGCAGGTCTGTCAGCCAGAGGAAAACCCAAACAAATTAAAGCTCCAGGATGTGGCCCCATGTGCCAGCTGAGCACTGCAATGACATCGTTTCACAGAAACAAAGGCAGCTTAAGACTTTGAGTGACTGACTGCATGGAGCCTTGACACTTCTGCACGAACAGGAGAACAAAACAAGGTTATGTTTGTGCTTGGATGATGATAAGAGTTTGCAATTGCCACCAGAAAAAGGCCCTCCTTAAGAACTCATTCTAATCAATATTTTAATATGATTATTTAAATATATTTTTGTCCTAGATGACTATGATAAAAGTCCTTGCTCTGACCACCATAGCCACCTTTCTTGTCTCCACACAATGACATACTTCCACTAATGAACCACTTTATTCCACAGTACAATGGAATTTGACATCAGGCATAACTTAGACATGTAGGCATACCAGTTAATCTTGCTGGGATTTATCTAACATACGGAAATAAATACATGTCTAGTTTTTTAATCGTAAGACTTACTGAGTCTATGTTTTGTCTTGTAACCTGAGCCTGAAACAATCGGAGCCCTTTGAAAATTGTGAGCAATGTTGAAGTCCACATTACATTGGAGTGATTTTTTTAAAAATAGTTTTTCACCTCTTGCATTAGCACTTACTTCCTTCTCAAAGAAAACAAAGATTTTTAACTACAGTCATATCTGCTCATCCCTGCCTTTCTAGGGAAGGTTTATTTATTCAAATTATATGAAACCAATATTTTTTGTTAGTAATGAATGGATTTTAAGAATGCAAGAAATGCAGGGTGTATCTTTGGTTTAAATTTTAAAATTGTTTTAGATACAGGAGTAGGAAATAACTGCTGCTGAAGAAAGAAATGCCTGGGAGACATCCACCTCGTCAGTACATCCCAAGATCTGCACTCAAAACTTTGTTTGTTCAGCATGCCATTCTAAATCTCCAAAGCTCTGTCGGGAAGGCACCTCCTCCCAGTCTGCATCCTGTGCTGGACAGAATCCAGATGGGTCCCTAAAGTGTTTCTGCAGCTTTTGCTGACCAAGGCACTGCCTGGGGATCCACGCCTTTGTGGCAGTGGGATCATGTTCCTGGTGATGAGGCAGTTGCTATTTTGGTAGAGTGACTGCTGTCCTCAAAGCAGAAATTGAGGCGGTTCCTCTGCAGCGAGAAGAGAAGAGAGAGGAAGAACAGAGGAAGCAAGAACCCAACTGCAACTAGAAGAGTTCCAAATATTCTTTCTCCAACAAGGGGCATGCACACTACCATCATGTGGTGGTATTTCACAGTCATGTCTTTGTGTCATGCTTTTTTTCTGAAGGAACAAGTGAAGTCACATTGCTTTGAGCTGGCAGGGTGTGGAAAACGTCAAATCCATGAGGGTCTGACTCATTTTGTGAGTCCAAAAGAGGAGTCTGTGCTGGCTTCACTTGTGCTTCCTGTCATCTGAGGTTTCTGTAGGCACCAGGCAACCCTGCCATCACTACAAATTTAGCTGTTGTGAGGGGTCAGGGATTTTGTGTGCATTTGTAATTTGGTTCTACATGATCTTTCAAAAAGCAAAGCCAAAGTGTGCTTGGATTCTGACAATGCAGGCTATTAGAAAAACAAAAAATTGGAGCCCTGAGCTGGTCTTGTTTAGGGTGGACAGCTTTTTGGCCTGACACTCTCCTTTTAAATATCCAGATCTCTCACTGAAAATCAGTACATGGGCTAAGATTTCGTTGTGCACCAATGCTGAAGCCTGACACAGAAACCTAAGGAGAATTGTCACTTTTATCCTTACAGTCTTACACTGAAGGATTTCTTGTGGAGGCCCATAACTGCCTGAAGGAATTCAGGGATGTGCTGTTGTGCTGCCAGCTGGCATGATAATATGTTAATGGATAGCACTACAGCCTGGCCAGCAGGCTGGGATTTGATGTCTGGGTGCAGGACCTGGGTGGGTATATTTCATACATCATCTGCTTCTCCAGGGAGATGTACTACCAGTGACATTCTGTAAATCAATGCACGGCCATAAGAAAAGCCATTCCCTGTGCTTGAAGTATTCCTGCAGCACTTTAGAAAGACACACTCATAAATAAAATGTAATAATGGAAACCTCCTAATATAATTTAAGCATATTTACTAATCACAAGAGGGAGTAAAACTAGAAACAGGGTAAGATATTTTTATGTTAAGCTAATAAAAAAAGAGGATGACCAGATGAGTGTGAGCAACAATTATCTAATGCAGTATTCCCAGATGGAGAAAAAGGATATTATGGCACATCCCTGGAATGCTACTGTGGTTTAAAAAAGGGGGGAAAAGACATATCCTGCTACCAACAGAAGGAAATGAAACAGTTCTCAGGAGCAGATGCCATATTAATTACTGTATTCATTTGATAATATTCCTCATAAAATCATGCAATGGTATTTTAACCATTTTGAGCCTAGTTGCTGGAACAGTCTGGGCTACTTAAGCACACTGAAAGTAAGCTAGCAAGGCAATGCTCTGGCCCAAAGTGGAAGTCTGTCCTGGCCTGCAGCAGAAGAAAGGCTTTTTTTGTTATCAGGCAGTTGTTTGCCCTCGTAAGATGTTATTTTGCATTAACCCAATGATAATTTCAACACTGACAGTAGATGCACAGACTGAATGGGTGAAACTTGGACAGAGAACTCTGAAACTTGTCTTGCTGCCTGACAGATTTTGCTATCTGCTTATCAGGCTGCTGGCATCTTGCAAAAGGCTGGGCAAGGTCTGACCTTGTCCTGGTTCTGAGCAGCACAGGGTTAACTTTTTGCAGTAGGTGGGAGGGGGCATGGCCAGGACATAGGGGTTGCTCTGTACCGCTCACTTTATTGCCAGGAGACAGGGCCAGGAAGAAGGGGCTCCTTCTGGCTTAGAAAACCTGGCAGAGGGAGCTGTCAGGTATTGTCTATTACAGTTTGGGGTCTTTTTCGCCTGTATGAATAATTTATTTTCTTATACTCTTTGTCAATAGTATTTTTGCTGATACTGTTAATTTTCTTATCTCAACCCTTGATCTTTGCCTTTTGTGCCTCCAATTGGAGGGGGAAAGGGGAACAGTGCATAGCTTTAGTGGGAGTACTAAACTGGAGAATATAATTCCTAAACCATGACATCCCTGCAATTAATAAAAGTAGATGCTAAACAGACTGGTCATGAAGGGACAGTAGTACTTTCTGAGCAGAAGAACATCGAGGGATATTGTCACTGAAAGACAGAATGATCAGTGGTTTTCAAATAATATTTTTTTGTATAAGGAAGGAGTGTATGTCAGTTCTACAACAGGACTCTGATCTTCAGGGCAAAAAACCATTACATTCTCCCTACTTTGCCTCCCCAGAGATTATGTTATGCCATACCAAATGAGAAGGCATTTCGTCATTAAGGATGAGGAGTTAAATATGTTCTTGTTCGGCTAATAATCTGATGAATGCAGAGGAAAGAATGACATTTCTATGTCATTGCCTGCAATATCTCACTACTTACAGCCCCATGACTCCTCTAGAAAGACTAATGTCAGGTTATTTAGCCAAGGCACAGCAAGCAATATAAGTTAAAGACCATCCAATCTAATTCCAGTTAGTGTAGCATCACCAGTAAAGAGTTGCTATTTGATATGCCTTGTATCTTATAATTGTCATTTCTGTACATCTTTAGCAGAAGCAATTAATCTCATACTCTTGCAACTTCACTGCAAAACTCCTTCCAAAATGTCACACATCCTATGAGCATTACTAGCAATGAGCCAACATCCTCTGACAGGACATGAAACACTGCACAGTGCTCATTTGCTGGGAAAGTGCTCATATGAGATTCATGCTAGAGACTGACATAATAAAAAACTGCAGTTTTTCTTCCTTCCCACATTGCTGCTTCTCGGTTTCTGGCACCTACACACAGAGGCAAGAATTGCCACAAAATCAGAAGAACAAAGCTTTTTCCTTCCTACTTGACACAGGTATAAATAGTGGTATATGCTAAAGTGTTGGAGATGCAGGTCCTGCCCAGACCAGACCAAGCTGGAGTCACCCAATGTTCCCTGCAGAGAGAGAATGCTGCTAACCATGAGTAACACCTGCCAGCTGGTGGAATGGTGGCCTAGCTGACAAGAAGCATCCCATGATCAAAGCAGAAAAGGAAATAGGTAACACAATACACAGATGACTTCTCATTGTACAGATGTGACTGAATTTCAGTCTGCAAGAACTGTACTGTACTTACTTGTACTCACTGGACATCTGACTGTATTTTTCCTCCCCTTAAAGTGAAACAGTTATTTGCTCTATGGCATGATAATATCTTTGGTAACCAAAAATCACTAGGAATACCCGTGTGTAGAAATTTTTGGTTTTGACATTACACATATAACTTCTGACTCATATATGGACTAAGCCAGAGAGCAAATAGGTAATTAACTGTGTGTATCTGACTGAATTAGTCATCAGGCAAAATGCTCTTTTTATGTGGGTTTGGGTCAGAGTGGAAGAACAGGCCCTTTTCCAGTAAGGAGACTGGGACCTAAACCGTTGTGTCCAGCAGTACTCAGGCAAACAGCTTGCTCAGTCTAGCTGTCCCCATCCCACCAAGCACCATGATTTTCCCCTTCAGAATTCAGAAAGATTTTTAAAATATAGCTCTAGTTTGAGACTATAAAAATCTGTCCACATGTCCATAAATCTGTTTCTCACAGTAACTTTTGAAAACATCTTTACTGCTTTTGGGGTTTTTTTGCAACTGCCATTTCTTGACTGTAGTTTGCTAAGACAGGCTATGTCTCTGTCATAACACCTCTGCAACATTTAGTCTTGTCCTTTTGCATCATATATGACTTTTCCTTATTCCTTCTGCCACTACAACTGTGATCATCACCTAATTCAGCCTAACAGCTAACTCCTGTCCTTCCTGTCCCCAGCCTCCCAGCAAGTAGGAGGAAATATTGTCACCAAGCCTGCCATCTGCTAGCTGCCACGGAGCAGCATGCTGCTACTGTCAGAGCTGCCACAGAGCTAAGAAGACAAAGAGAGTGTTGCTGTCTGCTGTAAGGGCTTGAGATGGGAGAGCTGCTGCCACAAACTCAAAACAAGATGGGGGAAGGGACACTAAAAAGCTCCCGGAGAAAAAAGCACTTGATCAGCACCAGTGGCTACTCTGGTTCATGTGTGTAGCTACATGGAAAATGTCTGAGCACAGCTTCCCATTTCCTTCAGGACAATGGGGAGGGACTCTGCCATATGGTCCCTGCATCACCTACTTAGACTACAGTGAACAGGTTTATGTCTCTATTATATTCATCGAATGCATCAGATCTTTCCCCTCTTAGACCTCGCTGCAATACAGGAATCTCAAAACTGATATGTGGCAGAGAAATAACTTATTTTAGCTGAATAGATATGAGGTTTATTTTAATTATCCTTTTTTTTCCAATTTACAACAGTGTCAGACCGCATATGGATTTCAAAGAGAAAAGTCCCAAATATCTACAGTCTGCTTAGAAAGTGAACTGTACACTTGTTCCAGATGATTCCCCCTTTCCCCTACACCATAGCACATTCCCAGCCTTGCCAACATGTTCCCCTTTCGCAAGATGCAGGGTGGGAGCAAACACTATTCAATTCCCTGGCTGGTTCAGCCTCACTCTCTTTTTACACTATGGCACATATTTGTGCAGCATGCAACAACCCAATGAGAACATCTTTTCCAAGTGGTATTTCTTAATGGCATTTGGAGAAAGATTTGTAAGTACCGTTACATGAATTGCAAATAAAAGCCTCCTTAGCACACTTCCATGACTTTATTTTCGCCTTTTTCTTTTTTATACCTCTTTCAGTCCGTATTTTCTTGTATTGAAAGCACTGAAAAGCTGTTAAGCAAAGAGTGCTCCTGTCTCCTCACTCTCTCCAGCATGTTTTATTTCTGTTCTTTTAAGTGCTTTGGATCAGGTCCTTGCCCCTGGCACTATTCCTCCCCCCTTGACTTATGTCTAGAATAGTGTCTTCTGGCAAGTTTCTTGCTCCTCACAGGCTTGCTACTGTGTGCAGGGCTCCTGCCTTCCATGGGTCAAGGCCTTAGGCATCTTGAGACTAGCACTGGCCTCTCCACTTGGCTCCAATGTTTCTTTTTCAGCCTCCTCACAAAAACAAACCAGAACTCAATTGTTAGTTCTCAATATAGTGCTCCCTTGTTTGCTTTCTTCACATGACTATTCTTTTTTTCCATTCCTGGCCAAAGAGAGAAGAAAGCTGGAAGAAGATCACTTTTGCCCATTTATTACCAATGCTGAGCTGTGAAAGCTGCTGCAGTAATGAGGCAGAGGGAGTGAGGGAGGACATCTAAAAGGAAGAGATTAGGTCATCAACCAGTCTGTTGCTGAACCTTCTGCAATACTCAGGTGTAAATATCCCCAGAAATACAGGTACTATTCCATAGTCCTCTCCCTGTCTGTAAGTAGTCTTCTCTAAGGTTTCTCGAAATGTCAGTTGCTCTTGTGCAAAAATGTAAGTAGAGCACAGGGCTACATGCTGGCATCCTGTACAAGGGTGAGATCTGGACGATGAATTAGTCCAGCAGAACACCAAAATTGTAGGCAGGAGATTTTAATCCACATAACTACCCTCTACATCCTACAGTAGTAAGTACAAAATTGAGAGAAAATAACTTTTCAGTTTTCCTAGAAATTTTTGAGGCAACTTTTTTTTCCCTTGAAATATTTTTTTGAGAAAATTAAAATAAAGGGTACTTGGCTTTAGATTGACTCTATGGTTTCATTTGTGTAAAAAATTCACATTTTGTTTGTGGGTGCATTAATTTTGTTTTTGTCCCTTTAGAGATACAGTGATATGTGAAGTATAAACAGGAGACACAGCAAGCCTCCCTTTGAAAATGTAGATATTTATCAAAGTTTTTGAACATTCCTCACTCATTCTCAGATAAAAACAAGAGGAAAATAATCGGGCTCATTGCCTTTTTGCAATCCATTTACTAATCTCAGGATTTCCCCTCCTTTGCATGAAGCTGGAATCATAACATCTCGCTCTGCCCATAAAAGCCAGTGCATATAATCTAAGGGGGAAATTAGACTGTACCAAACCAGACACCTGAGAGTGATTCATCCTCTCCGAGGCACACACCTGCCTTAAGGTAGCAGTGCTTCACTCCCTGCTGATCACTGAGGAGACAGGGCTAATTAGTTTGGATTTAACACTTGAGCTTTAACGGTAACATTTAGATAAGACAAATTTCCCCTTGTTCTTCTGCAATCTTATTATTTTTCTTTATGGTTAAAGACTTGATTTTTCTTGTTTCTAGAATCTGGGCACATACCTTCAAGAAGTCACGATCACAGTCAGATCCACCTTCTAAATCAAAGGCCGTGAAGCTATAGTTGAGAGTGTTCCCCTTGGTGGTTTGGATAGTCCAGCCACAGTGCTCATTTAATGGGTAATTATTTGGATAATTTAAACTTTCCAATATGCCATGGCTACGATTAACAGTCAGCACATCACGGCAAACTGAAAAAAAAGTGATAATAGATTTTTTTTTTTGTACAGTGTTATTAATCCAATATCTCAAAAATTACTGATTTAAGTTACTGATAAGCATTACAGGGTGAGAAATATTTTTATTCAGATTAGAGAAGCTATGCAGAAAGAGAATGGTGACCTATTGAAGAACATATTTTATATTTTTCAAACAAAATTCCAACTATTCAAACTTGAATCTTTCATCATTATTATGACCTCCTTTTCTGACACATGCAGACTCATCAGTATATATAGTACATATGTATTTTTGGCAGTCTTCTTTAAGTCTAAGTATATTAGTATGCATGAAATGCCTTTTTTAAAAAACTAATTGTAGAAATGTACTCTGTCATTTGAAACAATTTGGGGAGGTGCTCAAGAAATATTAACCCATAGATAAAAGTGGTTTATTTTGGCTAACTAGGAAAAAAAATATGATCCCTGACTAAAACAACCAATGGAAAGCACTCTATTAGTATTGGGCTTTCTAGCCCCAGGAAGAGAATGTGATAATGAAATTTCTTTAAAAAGAGCCGTGATTTTCCTTGTGAGACATTCATCAGCATCCTAGCGTAAGAACTGGACACTCACCTGGAATATAAGAGCTTTCCTTGAACTGCAGAGAAAATTAAAATAGACTAAACTGGGTAAAGAACAAAATTACAGTTATGGCATTAGGTCAGCGATTCTCATTTTCCTGTATCCACCTTTCCCTAAAGACAAAAAATATCAATGTGGGAAATCCCTTGTCTGGAGAGAGCATACAATGTGTATTGGGAGTAAAGCAGTGTAATTAATGCACAGGGAAGAGGGCAGGGGGCAGGGAGCAGACGAGGCTCTTTGGTTTGTGCAGCAAATCTGCAGTGTTTGAACAGCAGAAATAGCTGAGATTCACTTGCATAGCTGTTCTATTGTCTGTCACTACGGATAATACACCTACCTCCTGCACATTTTTTTTATTCTATTCAAACGATTTAAAGGTTTGTGTTTTCAGTATTTCAGAATACGTGGGATACAGCTGAAGGTCAGGGTCAGGTGGAGTGGAGCTTGCCTGCAAAGCTACACTGAAGCATATGACTTTTTGAAAGGGCAGGATGAAGAGCACAAAATGGGTTTTGAAGAATGCAAGATGGGTAAAATCTGCTACACCCCACCATCAGAATTTTATTAGAAACATATCAGGCACAAAGGTGCCTCTGAATGGTAACTTGATACCATGTTTTCCTTTGCAACGTTTTCCAACTAATCATTAAATTTCTTTCATGTACATGTAAATGTATCTGATATCTAAGCATCCTTATTTTACAACATACTGCCTACATAATTTTAGCTTTTGGGCAAGTCATTAAAAGCTTTCTCTGATGCATCTTCAGGAATTAAATATGAATGTAAATCACATTATCTGATAGCTCAGGTTCTACATCTGAGTGCTTTGAAAGTGCTCTTTCTGTTTAATTAATGAAAGGCAGGGGGAACCTTTTCTAATATATCCTCTTGACATTGCAGTCTGAAAAGTACATGGTAGATGAATGTGTAATGATATCTGTAAGGAATGAGGGAGCCAAGGCTCCCTCCCTCTTCTAATTACTGCGTGTGTTACGTGTGGATGAATAGCTCTGTTTTTTCATAATCCATTTACTATTGTCTAAACCTAGGACAACTTCATGTCTATAAACCTACAACAATCTTTGTCACTTGGGCATGTCGTATTTAGAGGACACAAAGATACTTGCAAATCATTTTATATGTGATGAAATTACATATCTTCCAATGTGCATTTAACTGTAAAAAAATTAAAAGTGTATAAAGAGAAAAGTAAACATCAGGACTATATTCAGATTATGACTGGGAATAAAATTACTTTGTCATATGTCTTCTTGTATTTTTCTCCAAATGCTATTATTTTGATATTTCTGGGGTAGTACTATTTTACAAAAAAAATGTTTGCAAGAAAAGTATTACCCTTACCACAAGATAGAATAAAATGAATCTTTTTAAAATGTTCCTGATGGGCTAAATTATCCCAAGCACCCATAATGATGCAATTTGGCCGACAGAAACTCAATTATCCTTTGTCATCCTGCCTCAAAAGCAGCTCTAAGATCAGAGAATCTTGCTGTATCTGCCTTCTCTTTTAAAAATTCAGGAGCCTGATGGAGCAGGAGAGCAAGAACAGTCAAATCCACCCTGTTATGGACTTCCAGCACTTGTTATTCTGAGTAAATCTAGAGTGGTAAGTGCCACTGGTGCAGGTAATAGAAATAGAGCCCCCTTATTAGCTTTCCCCTGAGGAGGAGACAATCTCCATCACGGGTAGATGGGCAGATAAGTTTTAACTCTTTGTGTTCTGTAACTGTACCAGAATAGAAAATCTGGGTTGTTGGTATGCTCTATACATTTTACCGTGCTGATAAATATATAAGATAATGGGCTGCAAGCAGTTTCACAGACAACATGAACTGTAGAAACATCCAATCTTCCTTTACTTACCCTGTTTGTATTTGGCTAAGAAACCTCCACCTTGCAGACTGTTGTCTGTCCTTAGTTTTACGTACACACTGTCTCCACTGGAATGGACTGTTTGTGGTATCTGATTCCCACAAAATTTACCTAGCTGTCTAGCATTGCTGCTGTTGCCATCATATATCTAAAAAAACCCAAAAACAAAAAAAGAAAAATGAAAATATAATAAAGCTGATGACATTACAAATCCGATTAACTTCCCCCTGATAAATGTCTGCTTAGGGAAATGTTACTAGGTATACAAGAGGTTAAATTCCATTTCTGCTCAGAGGAAGCCTGGCAGGCATTTCAGAAACAAGCAAAAACAGGAAGCCAGTAACTGAACACTAGTGGGTTTTTAGGGGCTTAGTCACCAAGAGGGGAACACAGGACTCCATTTCAATTTCATTAGATATATTCAAATGATTTTTGCAACAATTCAAATATGAGAGTTGGGATTAACAATATGGTTATTGACACCGTTGTGCTTTGTTCCATGTAACTTACTAAGAAAGCATACTGTTCAAAACACGGAAAATGTATAAGATACAGACAGATTCTTGTTTCTATCTATGAGATTCTTTCTATCTATACATAAATGCTTTTCTTTACCAGCAGCTACACAGACACTGCTGCCTTGCCTCTCGTGGCTCCATGAGATGAACGTAGCACATCAACATGGAGCTTTCCTATCCTGAGTCTGTTCACTTAGGAATATTTGCAAACCAAGGCCCTGTGTTTTTCTTGGCCCTTGTACCCAGCATACTCATCTGCCTCCTGTGGAGCCAAGTGTCACAGGGCACCCACCGCTAGGTAATCGAAGCTGCACTTCTGGTGATATTCCAGATGGAACTGCTCAAACTGGATTTCAAATGGACTTCCTCGGCTTCCTTTGAGCAGCCAGTAGCACTCTGAATTGTGGTAATATGGCATAGGGTAGTTGGGAGACATGAGGACACCAGAAGCTGTTATGAAAGTCCCACCACAACCTGAAAACGGCAGAGAAAGCAAACCAACATTTAATAACGAGAAGAACAGAGAATTAAACCTGGTGTGTGCAATTCTCACTACTGACCTTCACATGCCCTGAACATCTTCAATAATGCCCCAAAAATCTGATTCAGCCATAAATGTTGTAAGCAGAAGAGAGCCCACAGCAAATAAAAGTATTAATTATCTAATTTGAAGGGTGCTTCTGATAGAGAAGAATTAGAAATTAGAAACCTCTTCATTAAATTCTTAATTACTGCTTTCCTAGACATAAGAGGAAATTTAAGCTACTGTATATCTAGGGAATGGTATGCTCTTCTCTGTGGTAAAAAAAGAAAGCCCAAGGATCAAGAAATATCCTTGATCTTAACAGCATGCATACATGTCACTATATAATTAGCAGACAGACTTTAGAAGATTGGAAGCAGAAAAATTGTGAGGAAAAAGGTGAGAAATTAAATACAAACAAAAGATCAAAAATAAGATGTGTAAAATAGTTCTATACTTGATGCAGTCATTTTACCTGCTGAGGTACCATCCCACTCTGCTGAAAATCCCTGTCTTGTGCCAAATACGTCACTTACAAACTTTATCCACAGCTTGTTACCATGAGAGATTATAATGGGAGGCAGGTCTGTACCACAGTATTTTCCAAGAGAAGGAGAAGTTTCATAGCCTCCATCTCTAGAAGGGTAAAGAAGAAAAACCTTTGGTCAAAGAGAGATACCATGAGAAAGGCTAGCAAATCAAAAATCTTGTGATTCCTTCAGGCCTGGGAAAGACTAGTCCTGGCTCTTCAACAGAAATACTGCTGCCAAATACTGAGTCTTGTTACTTGAAGTATTAACCCCTACCACAACCACCTGCCTGCTGGGTATGTCACTCTCATCTCAGCAGCCTGAGAGCATGTCAACACAATGGCAAGCTTGAAAAGTGTCTCAGGTAGACTATATTCTCTATATTCTGCAAGGTGACAATCATTGGGGCAGCCAAAAGTAATCTTCTAATTTGAAGTAGTAATTTTCTCTCTCCTCACTGTTTAGCCTGGTGCAAACCCAGATGAGCTGACTTATTTAAAAAACATGTTTAGTTGCCACCACACAAATGGAAATTCATTTCTGAATTCATTTCACTGATGTGATGCATGTTTTGAAGTATTTTCTTAGTCTTCAGAATTGGTTCTACAACCACTTATTTTCCTGTTTTTAAATTAAGTAATATTTCCAGTAACATTTTTTAAATATTGTAATCAGAATTCACAGCTAATTTTCTGTTTTGCCTCCTGCACATGCCCTATGGGAATAAAAAAGAGGGTAGCAACCTGCTTATCAATTGCTTCCCGACCTTGTCATTAAGCACTTTCAAGCTACCAACAACCTACAGGTCAGTAGGACAATAACAGATAATGCATATCTATATATGGGTGTGATCTTCCTATGATGCTTTTTAAGTGGACAGTAATACTTTCAATTGCATATTCACAGGTTTACAGCTGCTTTTGAGAAAAAATTCTACTTAGCCTTTGCCACCGTTTTCTTGTCATCCTCCCAGCTTAAACTCTTTGCTGCTGTCTCATGTTACTGGCAGTTGAAGAAATGTGCCAGAACCTCCCCTCACTTGCGTCTTGGCCCCTGCAGCTGTGGTCAGATGCAATTTTCTTAGTTGACTGAATGCAATTTATCAGAGGACATCTCAGGACAAGAAATGAGAGTGGCATTTCACCTCAGACTTGTGCAGCTACCCCATTTAACAGTATCAGGTTGGAAGAGACATTCTAAAAATCCAGTTATGGCAGCAGCAATGTGCTGGGTTGCACTTCAAACGTTCTCTCCATATCTTAAAACCTGTTTAATCTTAAAACCTGATGAACTCTTTACAAGGAAAACAGAGTTAGATTTATGCTAAAAATAAATGTTTTCAGTCCCTAAGGTGAAAAATATCACCCTGTTGACAATTTGGACCACTCCAAATTAAAGTGTTAATTGTTAAAATAAAGTTAGATTAAATTTAATCTCAGATTGTTGTTTTAAAAAGAAAAATAAATGAAACACTTTACTTAGAAAATATTGAAAAAGCTTTTTAGGTTTTCATAACCTAAAAAGTTTTTCCAGTTTATATGTACAGCTAAAAACCCAGATAATTCAGCTGGAATTCAGAATCCCAATACTGCAACTTCAGCACACAGATTTTTGTTTGGTTTTAAAAAGAAAATACTACTTGCCAAGGAATAACCCATACAGAATATCTGGTATAGTGTTCAGGATGAGCTTTATCATGGTGCTCAGTGAGGTAATGGAAACTCTTAGCATGCTCAGACTGAAAAAACACACTGCATTCTGCAGATATGGTTCACCCAGGGAGCTGGCTCATGAGGACAGGAATGGAGGCACCAACACTGCAAATTGCAAATCCGTCTGCAGCCACACAGCAGAAAGGATATGCACCTGGTGCTGCTGTACTGTAGGCAGGTAACCTTCCTGCAGATATTCCTTTCTTCTGTTTGTCCTGTAAAATTCCCTAGAATCACTAGGTTAGTATTCTAAGTTTAATGGTCATGCCAATAGAGAAAAATATAGCAGATTATTTACATGTTCCTCTCGTTACCTCCTAGAGTAGCTGCTGTCTAAAGACTATAAACATAAAACAGAATATAGAATAGTTTGGGTTGGAAGGGGCATTTAAGGGTCATCTATGCCACCCAACTCTGCAACGAAGTTACATCTTCAACTAGATCAGCTTACTCAGAGCCTTGTCCAGCCTGACCTCGACCATTTTCAGGGATGGGGCATCAGCTACCTTTGTAGGCAACTATTCCAGTGCCTCACTACCCTCACTGTAAAAAGTTTCTTCTGAACAATCCAAACTTTCTCAGCCTGTCTTCATTTGAGAGTGCTCCAGTCCTCTGATTGTCTTCATGGTCCTCCTTTGAACTTGCTCCATGTCCTCATGCTGGAAGCAGCACTCCAGGTGGGGTTTCTCTCACCAGGGCAGAGCAGGGAGGCAGAATCTCCTCCCTTAGCCTGCAGCCCATGCTGCTTTGGATGCAGCCCAGGATACAGCTGGCTTTCTGGGCTGCAAGGGTACATTGCCAGAGCCTCTCTAATTTTTCATTCACCACCAGCACCCTCAAGTCCTTCTCCACTGGGCTGCTCTTGATCTGTTCACTCCCCAGCCTGTATTGATACTGAGAGTTGCTCCAAACCAGGAGCAGGACCTTGTACTTTGCCTTGTTGAACCTCATGAGGTTCACATGGGTGAATTGGTCAAGCTTATCCAGGTCCCTCTGGATGGCATCCTGTCCTTCAGGCATGTCAGCTGCACCACTCAGCTTGGTGTCATCTGCACTTGATCCCACTGTCTATATCATTAATGAAGATATTAAATAGCACTGATCCCAGTACAGATCCCTGAGGGATCACTTGTCAGAGATCTCCCTCTGCACATCAAGCCATTGACCACTACCCTCTGGATGTGGCAACCCAATCAATTCCTCATCTTCCAAACCATCTACCCAGCCAATCTATCTCTCTCCAATTTAGCGAGGAGAATGTTGTGGGGGACTGTGTCAAAAGTTTTACAGAAGTCACACACAGATGACATCTGTAGCTGTTCACTCATCCACTGTCATTCCATCACAGAAGCCCACTAGGTTGGTCAGGAATGCCCTTAATGAAGTCATGCTGGCTGTCTCCAGCTACCTCCCTGTGTTCCCTGTGCCTTAGCAGAGTTTCTAGGAGGAGCTGTTCCACGATATTTCCAGGCCCAGGGTCCTTTTTTTACCCTTTTAAAGAATGGGGACAATGTTTCCCCTTTTCCAGTCACCTGGAACTTCACCTAACTGCCACGACTTTTCAAATATCACTGAGAGTATGTCACAAAACAGATAATAAAACTCTCTGTTTCTGCACTAAGGAAACAACCCAAATGCAGTGCATGGGAGCACAGCCACATCCACACACTCCACTTGCTCTCAGAACTGGAATTTATCAAGTGGGAAAGCTAACAACAGAGCAGGATGAGAGGAGGAAAAGGTAGCCTTTAAAGCTCTCTGAAAAGTCCCTTTCCCATACTGACAGCAAAGTGTATAGTTAAAACTAAAGATACTGAACATGCTTAAGTGGGTTTGGACAACATACATGGTAATCAGTACTAAGGACAAGAGAAAGAATTAGCCTTGCCTGATTTCTATATAATCCTCTGTACAGCGTTTGTTCCCTTCCAAGGTGAAGTTGGTGAAGCTCAGCACAATCTGTCTGTTGATCCCCACTGTGATGGTGTAGATGCACTCAGTCCGGACAGGGTAGTTATTGGGGTAGTTTGGAGATGTCAGCACACCGGTATCAGAAGTGTAGTTGTGTGAGCAAACTTTAAAATGAAAAGAAACAAAGATTAATTAATGTCATATGTCTGCTAAATTAACAGGAAATTTCTATTTTCAACAGGCAGAGGAGCAAACATCCTGTGCATTATAACTCTTCCTGGACACTTCTTACTGCTGAATGTCAACAGTATAAACTAAAAACACAATCCAGCTGCTTCATAGAATTTCTTACATTTGAGCTGATTGTTCAGCTTTTACCAGAACACAGTATCTGTAGTAAATAGGTAACATAAAAGCAGTTTCAGCTACCTAGATGGCTTTGTCTTAAAGCCCAGGTAAGCAGACAAGGGAAATTGAAAGGGATATCTTGCTGAACATAAAAGGTAGAATTCCTGAATTTCTGAAAAGCAGTGGTGATGGAAACTAAATATAGTTTCTAGCTATGAGGAGAAGCTACATTTTTTTCAAGCATTCCCCATGGTCAAACCTGTTAGAGGGGATTTTATACCTAAATTTCTTTCTCCATTTTCTGGGCCATAAGTGACAACATAAGTTGGAAAGTGGTATAATCTTTAGAATTTGAGGACACAAGAGTCTTACTTAAGGTCTTATATTTAAATGAATTACAGCTCTTTTTGTTGTGAGCAATTTATGAGCTGGGAAGAAGAAAATAGTGTGAACTAATGCTGACTTAGAACCTCAGCAATAATTTAAAATATGGTCTTTTCAAAGCACAGACATAAAGACTAGAAATAAAAATATTTGCTATAAAATAGTATGAAACTTTGTTTGGAAAGAAGAATTGTTGTCTATTAGTTGATCATAGTCAATAAGTAAAATTTGTGATATGGCTGCAAAAAGGGCAAGAAGAAATGTGAAATGTGCCAGGTGTTTTCAGGCAAAACAGGAAATCCTGGTGCCACTGCACTAGGCAATGGTGACGTGTCACTTGGAAAAATGTGGATAACCGTGGTCACTGATGTTCTGAAAATCAAATGAGAACAAGTAAGACAGAGGTTGTGGATATAGCAGGAAATTAGATAGGTAGACAAGACACACTAGAAGAGCTTAACTTGTTTGGCTTAGCAAGTGCAGCTAAACATCAAGAAGCATGAATAAAGGAAAAATAGAACACATTCCAATGACAGGAGAAGTTCTGAAGTTAAAAAAATGTCCGTGAGTACAGACACATAGAAATTAGGGGAAAGTTCCTGTTAGGAAGTGAGTTTCTAGAGCAATGATCCAATCAGCATAGCAGATGCAGAAAGGAGAAAACAGTCCACTGGTTCTTAAGATACAGTTTGATTTATTTAAGGAGAGGTTCACATTATGTAGCTTTTGGCTAAAAAAAGAAGACAGGGAGAGTGGCATAAAATTTGACATAAAAGTGACCCTGAGGACTCACTGTGGTCCTCCATTTCCCCATTTCACATCCTACAGGTTACAAATATAAGAAATTAAATACTTCCTACCAAATAGGCAGGTTTAGACTAATTATAAATAGAACTGAGAGAGAAAGCAAAATATTATGATCAACTACGCTCATTTAAGCTGGTTGCCACAGATCTCTGGGATCTGCTTTCTTACACAGCACAGCTGCTGTGTAGCAATGTTTATACTTAACTCTTTAATTGCATAACAGTTTAGGGGAAAGGGATGGAGCTACTCTTCAGGCCCTTCATATCTAAGGTTGGTCATTTCCATGTCTGCTTTCTAGGCATTCTAACTACTAAAATATTTCTGCTTTAACGGTATATTTTTAATAGTGTTTTTTGCATTCTGGGTCACCTGTAAGGCCTCTGTTGCAAACAATTTCTGTGGGATAAATACTCTCAAAGTAGCTCCCAGACTCATGTTCCTAATTCGTCACAGAGAACAGAGAAACAGGACACAGAATAAGGTCAATAATCTTCTGCCATTTGCTTGTGCTTTTGTATTTGTCAATTTGTATTGACAAATCAAAAAGGTTTAATGCACTAGTTTACCTAAAATCATTATCTATGGAAGTCTTTATGGAGAATTTTAGTAATTTATGTGTTCCATCACTGATATGCTTTAAGGTGTGCATATAACAAACAGGTTAGTACTGGTCACCATAAGAGCCTTGTGCTGCTTTTAAATCCTTATAATGCCCTGGCTGTGCTGCCAGCTCCCATGGTGTTTTGTGATATGTAGGGCTTATCATCAAATCCCAGATCCTCAAATCATATGTTTTCTTGAGAATGCTGACTGAAGGGTTAGAAATCTGACTTAGAAATCTGACCCAAGTTTTCCTAACATAAAAAGCATGAAAAAATTAAAAAGAAAATGTGTGTATATTTATTAGGTTACTTACTTTTAACTAATTTTTTCCTCCTGCTTTTTTGAGGGATAGGTGTCTGACTTGTGCATAATTAATGATTAGAGCTCTTGCAATACTGCCATTACTTACTCTCTCAGAGGCTGAGACAAACAATACCAGCTTTCAACCTGCAGAATATTAAAACTGCTGTACTAGATAAGAACCCCTACAGTAAAATTAGCATTACAGAAGCCAAATTTTTATCAGCCCTTTTAATAACAATTTCCACAGAATTTTCCAGGTTCCCTCCCTCACCAAAGTTTTTCTTCCTAGGAGGAGCCAGAAGAAAGAAACTTATATCCCAAGTGGGCTGTTTTAAACTGGATGCTCTGTACTGCTTTATATTTCACTGAACAATCTTCTTTATGGGCTAAGGGATAATAAATACAGAAGATGGAACAGTGATTGCCTTATAAATGTTAGACTTCTGGCTAACATTTAGAAATAAAGTGAAATAAATCCAAGCATCCAAGCATAGATGGAGTATGCTGGCTGCTGTGAGGATTTAGAAAAGCATTGATGAATCCATGTTTTTGACAGCCAACTCTTTTCTGGTAACTGGATAAATTCATGGTGTTCTACTTTCAGCAGGAGAGCTGGCACTCCCCTTTAGCACTCACCTCACTAACATTTGGGGGGTGTTCTTGGGCAATAACAGACCCTTCAGTGAACATTTTGCAAAGTTAGCAGGAAAAAAAGTACTTTGACTCCTTTGCCAAAGTTCAGAATGCAGTCTAATAGTATATGTGATTATTATAAGTCTGGAAAAACCATGAATTCAGTTTACTTGGAAGACACTTATTACAGCTCATGAAAAACAGAAGGAGGCAATTGTTGAGGACAATCACACATCTTGCTTTGCCCAGTGTATGAGGTTTTGAAAGCTATTCAATCTGCCTTCTGATTTTATTACAAATGTGTTAGCTTTTCTGAAAAAAATGCCATAAATGGCAGTAACCAACTGTAATAGCCAATAGCAGAGAAAAATGTCAGCTTTTGTACTACTCACTCATGCAATCATGCATAACGTAGAAAATTATATCCATGCTTTTTCCCCTAAAGAGATACCAATCAGTTGCTACAATCCTAGTTAATCAAAAATCAAGCAATAGTGCAGTATGTAACATAGGATTTTTCTTACAATCTCACTGTACCAAAGGAAAACTGGGATCCCTAACTATTCACTCTTTATGTAGTACCATGCATGTTTAGGAAAAAAAGGAAAGAACTATCAAATGAAGTATATATGTCTCTCCACAGGCAATGTGAGAGCACATCTGCACTTTAGGGCCTTCAGTTACTTTTGCTGGCAGATGCTAACAGACTTGATTTTCACCAAGGAGGCACAAAAAGGTCTTTTGTAGCATGTTAGACCCAAACTTCCTCAAAATACTGGGTCCAATGGTTCAAAAAGAATCTCTGCCTGCCTTCTGCTAATTTACACCTAAACACACATACTGTGGAGTTGTACTCATATTTTGGCTGCTATAGGCAGACTAACACCCTGATCAAACGCTGCCAAGTTACAGCAGCCTGACAATTTGTCATGTGCCAGCTAGTTGAGCCTTTTTCCTGAAACTTGGGGTGAGCTGAGCAGATGCCCAAGGCACACATGGGACATCAGCTTTTTTTTCTGCCTTAGGTCAACCTTATTCAACCATTCTCTGTACATCTCTGCACACACCTATTTGTCAGACATTACTTTCAATTCTTGTCATTGCTCATTCAGCTGAAGACCAAAGCCAGGCATCACACTCCTAATAATTACTGGGTTCCGTCAGGAAGATGGGAATGAAGATCTCAACTTGCACTCAGCTATCAAGGAAGAAGACAGATCTATGCTACACTTTCAGGTGCACTTTTAAGTTCATAGATTCATAGATGTTCTTCTCTTTCCTCATGCTTTTCAAACTCTGGCTTCTCCAAACGGTCATTGTAACTAATATATAATCCACAATGAAGCTATTTAAAACCAAATTACCCATCCTGATAAATAATATTCACAATTCAGGATGATAATGAGCAAAATTATCTTTCACCAAAGCCAGAGAAAGACCAGGAATAAAAAGTCTGTCAGGAAGGCAATCTGCTAAAAATCTTGTTTTCCCAGCAGAAAGACTGAAATGAAGCATCTCTAAAGAAATAAACAAAATTTAAAAACCCCAAGCAAACAGAAAACCAATCAACAAACCAACCAAACGCATCACCAAAAACAGATGAACTCCCACTTATTGGTGAAGAATTTGAGGGGAAAAAAAATATAGCACTGACTCCAGTATTACTCGTATGAGAAAACTGTGGCCTGTATCTATCAAGACCCTGCACAAAAGTTCCAGGAAAGATTAAATTCTTACAGTTTATAGATATTGTACTATAAAAATATAGATATTTTTACATGGGTTATTTGTGATGTGGTCAGCCAAAATTGGCAGAAGACAACCCTAAAATCTACCATAACACTTATGTAGCTTTTGTGATGAATACATTCATCTATTTGGTAGCTGAGACCTGGACTCTGAAACAAATTAAAATATTACCTTGTGTTCCATGTGATTCTTCCTCTTAAATGACAGAAGGATGGCAAAGAACTAAGAATCCAAGGTACCTATTGTTGAAGTAGGTGACACACATTTTAAATTTTGTGTCTGGTGGGCATGTCTGACTGAAGGATTTCCATCTATTGCTTATACATGAGCTATTCACAGCTACTAGCTGGCAGACTTGTAAAACAATTGTTTTCACTTTATGGGCCATGGCTGCATCTTGTGACATTCAATTTTTTTTGTTTTAACAGGAAATACAGCTTTGCCTTTTATTCTTTTCAGACTAATTTTCAAGTATTTAATATATCACAGATAAGCCATGCTAACAAAAATATTGTTTAGCAAGATGCATGGAGAAGAAAATTAGTTTCATTTTGCATTAGAAAAAGTTCACTCCTACATATCTTTTTTTAACTCCAATTTATTTGGCAGGGGGAGTAGGGACAATCTTGTCCATGTTTTCAATAGCTCATTCTCTCTGAAATAACTCCAGGCAAAAGACTATTGAAATGTGTAATATGAAGCAGAACATCTTTGACAAGTTCTGATACTGGTTATGCTCTAGCTGGCTAAGAAAACACAACTGAAAAATATGAAGAATTCTTATTGCACAAGAAACATGATTAGAACCATATTTTCTTTAGCAGAAAAAATCTAAATTAGCAGCAGATGTAAAGAAAAAAAAATCATAGTTTTAGTATATCTCTCAGACATTATTATGCTTAGCAATTTGCTACCTTAGTGTAACTGGATATACATGAGCTGAAGATCAAACCTAAACATCTCACAGTGGGAAAACTAAACTTTATATGACTGCAGGGAAGTGAGGAGTTGCTTCTCACAGCAAAATCCCCATATACGTACGTGTTTGCCTTCTCTCAGGCAACAGAAATTTCAAAATACTTTATTCTTAATAAAAAAATAATTTTAGCTCTCTGGTATTTATAAAAACTTTATGGTACTGTTATGCTTGTACTGGACCAAAAGAAACATATCTTTTTTAAAAATCCCAAATCATAGTTTCAGCTTCTCTGTAAGTTTATTACTCTCCGTTTCAGTGGCTATCTCCCACTTTGCTGTATTTATGCAAGCTGTTAGTGGCTGAAATTAAAAAGTATTTATTCTAGAGATCGTTCCAAGAGTGAGAATAAATTGAGAGTTAGTGCAGATTGGCTGAAGAGCAGTAAAGATATTTATATTCATTATGGAAAAAGAAAATACTAGGTGTTATATAAAGTATGGATTATTACATAGCACTCATTTCATGTAAACATATTATATAGTTGTTAAAAGCACTGAAGAGACAGCAGATGTGCATTTTTAAGGCATTGTTTGAAAACATTCCAGGGACAGCATTGATGTAGTTGGAACTCCACAGGACACATATTGCAGTGCTTTGGATGAAAGATGAGAAAAGCCAATCACCATGGTGGTGGTAGGGGGGGATACAGAAGAGAGCAGGCAGAACTGTGAAACTGGACAGCATTGAAATGACTAACAGACCCACAGAAAGATATGGTTACAACAGAGACAGAAATACAGATTAATGTTGAGTAAAGAATACTTTGATCTTGATGGACTCTGAGAAAAGTTGCTATAAGTATATTTAGGAAGGAGTCAATCCACCCATGTAATCTGAGGTGAGTTAAAAGGAAAAAAATATCACATTAAAAAGCAGCAATGATATTCATAGAAGGTTTAGCTTGCAGTTGCAAAAAAAGGCTTAAAAAAGACTTTATAAGGATGGTAATTTTGCAATTTCTCACTAGTAAGAATTCCGATTTCAAACTACAGAGTTTTCCTGGAAAGATTTTTGAAAGTAGAACTTGGGGGTTTTTTGCCTATTACTTTCTAAGAAATATAAATTTTCTCCTTGAAATCCTACTCATTAAATCTTCATTGTTTCTACTGGCTTTTTGGTTTTAATGCAAGATAACTCAAATATTAAATGAAGACAGCTGAGGAAATGGTTTCTTTGGATTTATAAGTTATCTGGTAGTGAATAAAACCACAGTAGCAAAATCTGTACTGGTCCCCCCCTATATATATGCTTGAGAGATAAAATACTAGCCAATTTTCCCAAGATCTCACCAAGAAAGCAGTAGGAATTGGAAAATTTGCTGCTTTTAAACAGGTTGAATAAATTGAGGAATTAGGAAAACTAAAGAAACTAAGAGCACACAAAGAACAGCCATTGGTAGTTTATGGCTGCATAGATGAGTCTATGAATTTCTGGTATTCATCTAACATATCCCTTTTAGCTTGCACTCACACACAGAAACCACATCAAAACTGGATAGTGATAGATAACAAACATCCCAGCTACAAACACATTCTCATTTTTACTCTTTTTTCCCTTATGCCACTCTGCCTCTTCTGTGGTTTAGTTCTGCTAGGCAGACCCTGTCCCTCTACCTTCCATAGCACTAAGTCCCATGTCCAGTTGTTTCTTGAACACATCCAGGGATGGTGACTCCACTACTTCCCTGGGCAGTCCATTCCAATGTTTAACCACCCTTTCTGTGACAAAAATTCCTTCTAATGTCCAAAAGAGAAGAGAACTGAGACAATGAGCAGTCATTCTTCCTTTGCCTCACTGATGTAAGTCTTAGCTCTTTAAAAAATACTTAAAGAAAGTATTTAATGCATAACAGGAGCCTTGAACTCTGGTGGAGACAGAAATGTTGCATTCCGTTGTAATGAAAAAAATCGCTTGCACTTTCAGGTTATTTAGGTGCTTTATCGAATTTCATCCTAATTGACCTTTCCCTAGCCACCAGCAATATTGAACCTTACAGAGACTAAATTAATTTTTTATGTTACCCAAGAGTCTCCCATTCAAGTGAGTTGTCCATGATCACTAAGTTTCTTAGATCACACATACTCAGCTTTTATTCCCACAGTTCTGCCATGTCAGCTCTTACTGACTTTTTAAAGAAAGCAACAATGTTGCTCACAGAAATTGCTTTCCGCTTTCCTAGGGAGTAAAAAGCTTTTGAATAAAGCAGAATGAATAAGGAGTAGAAGAGGCACCAGGAAGTCTTCTGGCAACACAGCAAATAATGTTTCTGTTTCTTGTAGTGGTTATTTACAGTGACAGCTGAAAACATTTAATTTGCATAATGAACAGACTGACATATTACCTTTGGATGCATCCAGGGAGATATAATTAGCTGAGAAGCCCTCAGTTGCAATGCTGTGATCTGTCCTGAAGGACAATGTCATCATATTGCCACCACTAGTGAGAGATGGTGGGATTGATCTTCCACAGTATCTGCAGCAAAAAGATAGCCCAGATTGAATGGCAGTACTTTATAAAGCATCTGTATCACTGGAGGAGAATTCAGCTTTCCTGTGAAGTATGAATAGCTATACAATTCTTTCCTTTGGATGATACAGATCCCAGGCATGTACCCTGTATCATGGGACTAAATAGCACACTACATGTACAAGAGTATACAAATCTAAAGCGTGGCAAAATCAGAGAAGAAACTCTGACTTACATCAAGAGGTCAAATTCTTATTGAATTTATACTTTCCTGTACCTACAACATACTCTGTTCTTTTGTAGGAGTCAGAGTGGCTGGCCAAACACTAAGACTGCAAAACGCTCTTCACTATGAGAATCATTTGCTCCTTGCTTTCCAAAATACTGCCATGTCAGCCAACCATTTTACAGTCTATAGCTGCAGCTGGATACTGTTCCCAAGTAATTCAAATGTTCCTGAATTCTAGGGCAGCAAGAAAGCCTTGTATATACACCAATTGGAAAAGTGGAATAAAAGAAAATATTCTTCTCTAAGATAAAATCTTGTTTAAGAAGAAAATGAAAACTAAATCCCATAAAATGCAGGTTGTGGTCTAGTTTTTGCAGATATCCAAAGGTACAGGCTTTTAAGTAATCTTTCTTTCACTTCTGCAAGTCTTTAAAATGCTGTCTTTTCTGAGAAGAGATCTATTAATGCTTTTCAGTTTATTTTCCATAAATCAAAATGTTAATGGAGTGGGACAAAGCTAGCTATTGAAACCTATCCTTTAAAGAGCTATCCTCTTGACACAACTTAGTTTCTCCTAATATCTTACTTATTAAATGTGTTTCCCATTTCATGGTCAAGTACCAAGCTGCCTTTACTGTCCCAGCAGAGAAATTGCTGTTATTGTTTCTGTGATGAAGAGAAAATAATCTATACACAAAACTTAGAGAAGCAAATTGAATGTCAAGACCTACAGAACAGTGCTATAGGCCTACCTACAGCTCTCTTCACAGTAACACAGGTCTGTAGGCTAATGGACATATTTACCTTCCCAATTTTTGCAGAGTGCTGTTGTCATATATTTCAAGATAATCCTTTCCACAACTATAATCAAATGCCAAGTTAAATGAAGTGAATGTCAGGCGGATAAAATAGCCGGATTGAACGTTGATACTCCAGGTACAGTTAATCCCATGTGGGTACACATCTGGATAACCAGGACTTGTAATTGTTCCTGATGCTCCAGTGAGAGTCTCTCCACATACTGCAGAGATTCAAAACATCAGGTTAAATGATATGTTTATAAAAAAAGACACTTATAAAATTGGCTACTTTCACAGTCTTTCTTCCTTGATGCATACTACACAGTAACTGATTAAGAATTTATCTCCCATCACACCATCCTAAAAACTGATTGCCAGTTGTTTTTCGTTGGTGGGAAAATTTGAAAAGTCCCAACACTCTACACAGAAAACAGCAAAAGGGTCCTTACCTGTATCTAATGGCCAGTACTGAGCCCTGAAGCCAAGGTTGGTAAGTGAGGAAGCTCTGAATTTGATGTAGAGATTGTTCCGTGTGGATTGCACTATAGAGGGTACAGCTGTACCACAGTATTTCTCCAAAACAGGAGAGTCTTGGTTGTTGCCATCTCTGATCTGAAAAACAGTATATTCAAAACATCCTATAGAAATTTCTATTACATTCAAGTATTAAGCATAAAGTAAGTAATAAGAGCTATACAAAAGAGATCCTTAGGAAGTCAACCCTACTCTTTCTTCAGTGTGGTTTCTACTACAGGCACATAAAATACAACCTTATGCCTATCAGAGAAGCACTATCCCATACAAAGCATGTCAGATGGAGAAAAGATGAGATTTTACATCCTCAGCAGTAAATGGCACATAAATCTCCCAAACCAGACCTATCTCTTTAAAGAAACCTGATACTTGCCTTTGATTATCAAACCAGTCATAAAATCTTTGGAGAACAAAGAAAAGCTTTGGGATCCCGTTATGAACCTGGAAAAGCTTTTGTGACTGCTGGAAGGAGTGCTTGCCTGTCAAGAGCTTGTGTTTTGGTGAAGAGGAGTATGAGAAGGAACTTGTAGATACATATCTACTATTCATAGTACATGTGCATTGTTCTTTACCTCGATGTAGTCTGAATCACAGGTGGTTGTATTTCGAATGTCAAAGTCGGTAAAGTTAAGAATCACCACTTCAGTAGCTGGCTGGGAGATGATCCATTCACAGGTCTTTGGGTGAGGGGACATCCTGGGATAATAAGGTGAATGGATCGTGCCTGCTCCAGACAAGGAACCTCCACAGGCTGCCAAGAGACACCAAGAATCAGTACTTATGATGAATGATTTCAAGGAATGTATCACAATGATGTATGATATGCATGAAATTAGAGTAAAACCAACCCTAAACTCTAAACCATCATATTACAGCAGCTACTACAGATCACTTAAGTGAACATATTTAATAGAAAAAATTACTGTATGTATAGCATAAGCATGCTTATTCAGAAGACTGGACTGTGCCCATGAAAACTAATGGATTTGGCTTATTTGTTTCACTGACACAGGCTTGTTGGTGGTTAAGAACAAAAAGACAGGTAAAATGAAAGTAAAAATATTTAGGTAGAATTGAAGCTATAACATCTTTGGTATGCAAGCGATACAACACTAGTATCATATCACAGAATCATTAGTATCATACCACTGAATATTCTGAGTTGGAAGGGACCATTGAGTCATTGATCATTGAGTCCAACTCTTAAATGAATGGCCCATATGAGGATCAAACCCACAACCCTGCTATTATAAGCACCATGCTGTAACCATCTGAGGTAATCTCAAGGTCAGAAACAACAAAGGGTATTTCCAAGCACGCTAGGAGTGCCTACAACAAACCTACTGCAAACATCTTTTTAAATAAATAATTTGACTCTGTTCTGTTCTTTCTTTTCTTTTGAAGTTTGCATTTAACCTATTATATGAATATCATGGAAATGACAGAAAGTGTCCAAATTACAGATAAGTTTACTGTGCAAATGACCAGGTCCTCTTACCAACTTGATAAATAGCCCTGAAGCTACTTCTTTGCACAGAAGCATCAGACTTGAATTTGATCCAGAGACTATTGCTGGTAGAAGTGATTGCAGATATGAGTGTATTATTACAGATTTTTCTAATAAGAGGAGACATCTCACTGTCACCATCTCGAACCTAGTCATGAAAAAAAGGAAAGAAAAGTGTTAGATCATAAAAGCATTGGGATCTGATATCCAAATAAAACTATAATCTCCCAAGACCTGCTACATAACAAAAGGAGTAACTGTTTTATGTATTTATGAGAGGGGCAAGGACCCATCACAGTAACTGGCACAAGCACAGGACTTATAAGAGCTAAAAGAAACAATCAGATGATCAGCACAGAAGACACTAACACATGATGCTGTCACAGGACATTAGGGTGAAATTATCTTCTCTATGAACCACACTTTTAGGACTATTTAGCACAGTATTTAGCACAAACACATTTGACCTATGTTTCCAAAAGTGACACATTTAGTATGAAAGAGACAGGTAGTGTGCTCACCAATGGTAGCTGTGAAATTTTTGCCAGCACTAAAATCTGCTGGAGATAAAAAGGGTATTTTTGATTTTCTTGCTCTAGCCATGAAGTTTCCGGTGATTTTCCAATAGCACTTCTCCAGAACAAGCATCTGCCCCATCACACCCATATATCAATGCAAGCAGACAGCTCACTAACAGGAGATGCAACTCTAAGTCCCTAAAGCACTAAAGAAGCACACAGACATCTTTTCACTCCTTTATCTGAAGGGTTCAATGCATCATAATGGCAATGAGGCTATATCAGGGAAACCAGCTTTTACCTTCTGCACTGCCTTTCTACTGACCTCAATTTGCTAATCAAAGGAGAAATGTATCTTATATATTTTCCCTAAAGTTGATTATAAATGCTGATTATGAAGGAGAGTAGATGGGAAAGAGATATTTGTACCTCAAAACTTCAAACCTTGAATCCATATTCCATGAGTAAGGATAGCTACACCAGGGATCCAGGCAGAGTCCTGGTATATCTCTGAGGTATCATTTCAAGTGGGCAACAACAACCTGAGATCCAAAAGACAAAAGTCCTCTGCTCTCTGCCCAAGCAAAAAAATCCAATTTCTGTCCCAAAGATTCTCCCAGAAACAAAATGCCCTTTTTCTGCTGTAAAAGTGGTTGTAGTTAATGTAGATGGAACTGCTTTTAAATGCTTCTATATGCTGCCAAAGCCAAAAAATAATTCCAGTGAATTCACTGGCAAACCAGGGACATGCAGCTTTCAGGTCCCCTCTCATCACCAATTATTTCTTCCTCAGCTGTATTCACCCATGAGCTGGGAGAAAAGGTAAGGAATCCTCACGAGTGCCCTGGTGAACAGGCAGTGGCTGGTCTGTTTGCCCAGATTTGCAGTCTCAAGTTGGTGAGACGGATTTCTGACTAAGAGATATTTCCTGTTTCCCTGGAATTTGAGTTCAAGGTGACAGAACTATTCTGGATTTACAGCAGAGCAGCTGACATCAGAATTTGTGCCAAAATATTTAGTAAATCTTTGGAAAGCAGTGAAAACTTCCAGAACGGTAATTCACAGGAGTTTATATGTTTTTCTTGAGCTGATTCTCCTTACATTTTTTGTTTACATAGTTCAGTGAGTAGTGATAAAAATAACAGGTTCTCTAAACCATGTTTGTGAGTAATGTCTCCTATTGCCAGTTAGAAGGATGGCATGGCAAAGGGCTACCTTGGCTAGTGTCTTACCCCTGCATCATCATGTCACAGCCTTTCTCAAATAAGTTTTATTGTCTCTATTTTCTTACTGCAGATGCCTTCCTTAGTAAGAAACTAAACATCCCTCCCTGAGCAAGTGCTGTGAGCTGTGTCTGGTCCCTGTGGAAAGTCTACAGATTTCCAGGTATAGACAGGGAATGGAATAATCTGCACCTTTCTGAAGTGAAAAAGAGTTGTTGAGAGTGACTTTTAAAGTAACTTAAACACCCCTAGATGAACCAGTGGGACAGTATTTTACAAAAGCACATGTGAAAAAAATCAGGCGTTAATAACAGAGCACAGGATTTTGGTTTTACTGACTGTCCCAGCCAGAAGATGTCGGTCCAGTTTCTCTGGGCTGAGCTACAGAGTAAGAGGGCAGGAAGAAGAGGAGGGCAGAAGCACATGGAAACTGAAGGGCTTGTGACTGATCAGCAAACAGTGAGCTAAATGTCTTGCTGAACTAATACAAACCGATGGTGTTCAACAGAAATGGTTTTGTTTCTCTGGCTGCTGTGAATTTAGCTGCTGTTTTGCCAGCAATTAGGCAAGAGGAGTAGCAGGCCAAACAAACAAAAGCTGTCTGTTTTCATTAAACACACTTCCCCTCTCATTTCAGAAACTAATTACACTTCATTCCAACCTAGGTCTTTGAATTACAGGAGGAGAAAAGGGGACGACGTCAACACAATAACATCTTTTAAAAATAGACCAACAGCACAAGGCTCACAGGTGCCTGTTCCTCACTGGTCAAGAAGAGATTAAACCCAAAACCAAACCTGTGCTGGCACTGAGCTGCATGGCTGGCAGTGCTGGACCCTGCTCTGGGGCCGCAGGGCTGGCTCCTGCCCGCTTCAGCTGCGGTGGCACCTTCACAAATCAACCACTGACTGTGCCCAGCTTGTTTTCCTTCTGTTCGGCTCTCACAGCACAGGCACGGTTTTATACAAGCACGGTTTTATACAGGCACGGTTTTATACAGGCAGCAGAACCCAGCAGCCAGTCAATGCGGGATGAGGTGTTTATGAGTGTACAGAGAATACTGGCTGGGTACAAACAGAGGCCTTGAGACATGGCGGGTCAGGGCACAACTCAGAGAACAGGGATGCCGTGATAGGAGAAGGACACGGGCAATCAACACAGCCTTGTCAGCCTCTGAGGGCACCACCACGACTCACTGGGCCAGCCTTGCCTCCGGCAGTGCCCCACACTCTGCCACTGTCCAGGACCCACGCCAGCCCTGCAGGCCTGCCAGCCCCAGCAAACCTGCAGCCCGGTCAGTCTCCGTGTCCCCACAGTCCTGCCCTGCCTGGCCATGGGCTCTGCTGGGGCAGTTCCCTGTTTGCCCCCATCCTGCCTGCCTCAGCCCAAGGCCAGCCCAGCAGTGCCCATGGCCCAGGGCGGTAGCCCAGGCGCTGTCCCTGCCCTGCCAGCACTGCACCAGACCCCACCCACGGCCAGCTCAAGGGGCAGCTGGACAAAACTGGGCTTAGGGACAACAAAGAAAATGAAAACATGGTATCTCATGTACTTAAAAGGCACCCTACATCTATAAATTTGTATGTAACACAACACTGCAAATCAATGAAGAGAGAGCTAGGAGTAAAAGCAAAGGTAAAAGTCACTTCCAGTGGCTCACACTAAGTACTGACATTAGTACTGCATTATTATTACATTCTCCATATAGAAACATTCTAACTGTACCATTTTGTTTTCTCTGACAATTAGATTTAGACTAATAACAATTCTTGAATTAGACTTGCAAGATTTCAGTTATGGCAACAATAAAATCCCAGCTTGAAATATGTATATAGAATAATAGAATCATTAAGGTTGGAAAGGACCTCTAAATCTTAGAGTTCAACTGTAAACTGAGCTTGGCCAAACTCACCACTAAATCATCTCCCTAAGTGCCACTTCTACACATCTTGTAAATACCTCCACAAATGGTAATTTGACCACTTCCTTGGGAATGGGTGTATAAATATTTATATGATGTGTTTCCTTTTAGTGTCAGAGCAAGATCTTCCATATAGCACTTTGACTCCAGAAAATGCTTCATAGCAGCTATGGCATTAATTCTATTTTTGTTGCAGTTGACATGCATTTACCAAATGTCCAAACTTCCCCTTAATCATGTCTAGACTATTAAGAATCAGTGGTAAGCTAGACCAATTTTCTCATTCTCTTATCTTTGCCTCACTCCAAATGCACCATCCTGCTCTTTCAGCCCCTGTGACCTTTGGACCCCAGTAAATTCATATACTTAATTGTTTGATTAACATCTATTTCTGCAGTGGCCCTTGGGACAGAAGTTATACATGCTCTTGTACACATGTGCAATCAAACTTTCATATCAATTGATTAAGAGAATCACCTCTATATAATTTGCTGAACAACCACTATGACTCTCCAGTTCCATATGGGTGAAGTTGAGGAATATTTTTTCATCCTCTGGCTGTCGGATAATGTAGACACATTGTCGGCTGTTGATATAGGGGTTAGGCCAGAAAGGAGATGTGATAACCCCTTCACTTTCTGTGAAATTTCCTCCACAACTTGGATCTGCTATATTTAAGAAAATAAAACAGAGATATTCATAAGTACAGTAACTCCTTTCGAGGCTGTCTCTGTACAATGTCTGCAAATCAAAAATAATTACTACATTATTAAAGACCACGTGTTAATTACATCCATTCATGTGTTGTTGGCTCTATCTTGAGAATGTCACAGACCAACCTTTAATCCAAAGTATTTTACTTACCAGGAGATGTTGTATAGACAATATGGAAGCCTTTATCAGTAATGAAGTCATCAGAGTGAAAGTGAATAAATGCATATGGACCAGTGGTTTGGAGTGGAGGTGGAGATCCAGTGCTACAGTACTTGCCAAGGACAGGGTCTTGTGGAAGAAGACCATCTCGAATCTAGACAGAATGATAGATCAACATTTAGGATTATCATATGTGTGCCAGTTGTGAACAGTACCAACACTCTTTAAGTTATCTCAGAGGCTCCAGAGGTATTGTGGATGGTGGGTGGAGGGAAAGCTCATAGGAAGTTTCCTCCAAACACAGAGGAACCAAGAAAAAGATCCACCAGCATAGCAGTGATCCCGCTGCCAGGAGTCATCAAGGGTTTTGTGAAAGGGAAAGAAAGTATCTGATCTACTATTGAACTGTTTTCTTGAAATCATGCTCTGCACTGCACACAACATGCTATTCCAAGCTGGGATCTCATTTCCATGAAAATGTATTGGTGAATTCTGTAAACATTAAGTCACACTTGACCAAAAGTCCTAACTCATATATCAAGTTGTGGATGGCTGTGTGAGCCACGATATGAATATATTAGTCTTGGATCCCTTTCCTGAATAGCTTCCCATAGGCTCATGGATTCTCTGTGGGTTGACATTTGACAAGGAGTTTGGAGACTGAACTTTGTAAGAAAGTGAAAGCTTCCCATCAAGTATTTGGCCTGAATCCCATTCTTTTTGTCACAGGACTTCCACCAACTTCAGTGAAGCAAGTTTTCATGTCCTTTCTGTCTTACTGTGTCTGATTGTGCATGGATGGCTGGAACATGTAAATAAAAAGGAGCATTTCAACCCAGGATTAAATTTTCAAACAGTCTCCTGTACATAACAAAGTTTTGAAATACCTTGTTTTGCAATAACATATTCACAAAATGTTGTCATAATTCACAATTACACTTTACCTCTAAATAGTCATAATTGCAGTTTTCATGGTGTTCCAGGCTCAGTGTGCCAAAAGCAAATGTGATGAGGAGGCCAGGACTGGTTGAGATGGTCCAGAAACAATTTCTGTCTACAGGATAGTTACCAGGATATCCTGGAGAGCTTATGGAGCCGTAAGTACCTGTCAGCTCACCACCACATTCTAACAGAAAGAGACATGGAACAACAGGGTCTTTATCACTGCATGTCGGGTCAGAAGATAAATTGTCCTGTAGTGTCAAAACCAGTTACCACTTTGGGGTCAGATAAATTAAAAAACAAAGACCAAGCCAAACAAACCAGCGAGTTTCTTCTTTCTTTAAATTTTGCAACTCAATTTTAAAAGGAGAACTCCAAATATTTCCTGATTCTTACCCAGTTATGATTAATATGCCTTAAGAAGAATAATCAGAAGCACTATGTTTGGACTTGATTCACAAAATTAATCTGAATTACTGTACTTTGTAAATAGTCTCAATTTTTTATCCTATCACAAGACTATTCCCATTAAAAAAAAAAGGGGGGGAGAAATATAATTACAGGTAAGGCTGTTTTAGATGCCTGTAATAAAATAATACTAGTGCAACAGTTGGGAATGGGAGGGGTACATCGTGTATTATACCCCAGGAATAGCTAATTTAATCTCATCTATACTGCCCTCTTTGCTTTTTTTTTTTGTGCTATTTTTTCCTCCTAAATATCTGCTTTCACCTTTCAGTACTCATAATTGTCAATTAGTAATTATCAATCTAATAATGACAATTGAAAGAAAAAACCCACCAAAAATCATATTAAAAGCATTTCAGTAAGTATTTCTAGAAACAGGAAATGGCATTTTTTTACTCTATGGTTCATTCAAGACACAACCCAATGCAATATTTTATTTCTAGATAGCACACAGAATACTGAAGTGACCCAAATGTTATATAAGGTGATTTGAAGTTTATCTCTGGAAATGCATTGCCAGACCATCTGGAACAATCACCGATATAGCATTACCATGAATTCAGGCAGTACAACAAATCATACCAAAAACCTCATACATTCTTTAAAATCCAATTCCCCACAGCCTATCATGTTTGGAACATTTAGGCTGTTGTAAATTGTCAGTGGCAAAACAAACCATTACCTTGCTTGCTTGAAGTACTAGATATTTCTGTGAGAAAACAGAACTGACTAAATGAATGGTATCCCCAGAAACACAGGCTCTTGGGGGGATTCCTCACAGGAAGTATGAAGCAGCCTTAAAAAACAGCAGAAAGCTATTCATGCAGAGGCTTAGAGCTAGAGTTTGAAAATATCTTCAAGTGATATACACATCTACATTTCAGCCTCACTCCCTTGAAAAATATTGTCCTGCTGTTCCTAATGTTTCCTAGTCAAAGGAAATAAATAATTCATTTTACTCCAAAGCCATGAAGATGCTTGGCATTTAATCAACTTACCAGGATCCTGAGATTCCCAATGAACAGTAAAACCTCCAGTAATGGCGTGGTTTGAGTATAACCAAAAATACAGAGAGTTGTGGGAACTGGAAAACTCTGCAGGACCTGGGAAGCCACAGTATTTTCCTAGCATGTGCATTGATGTTGAAGGCCCATCATGGATTTGAAGGAATTCAGAGTTACACTCATGACTTGTCTCCAGTTGGAAGAATGGGAAAGTAACACGCAGAATCTAATAGAAGTGGAAAACAAGAAATCTCTTTTTTCCATCTGCTGAGACACTATCTATGCAGAAACTTTATAGAGCAGATATATGTACTCATGCAACTGTGAGAATCTATGAGCTTTAGAGACATTATGTCATTTCCTGAAATGTTCCAGGACAGAAAAGAATATTAAAGAATCTTAAGGGTCAAAAGGAAAGAGAGAAGACAGACAGATAAAAATTTAGTCAGTGAAGTTTTCTGGAAAAAGTATTATTTCTATAAACTAATAATTGAGACCATTTGTCTGTTTGTTATATGTGCAAAATATATATATATGTGTAAATTTCAAGCCATATGAAAAGCCTGAAACACAGCATAAAATACCTTATTCCAGCTTTCCCTAGGCAGTATTTTCATCACATAATTAACATTTTTCACCCCTGCTATGGTTGAAAGTGTTGTAATAGGAGTTAAAACATTCAATGATCTTGCTTTGCACATATAAAATCAGTGTCTCTAAACCCATTCTGGATACTTAGTGACATGGACAGCTTTAAGTTCATTCAGATTCTTCACTGATGTGCTGTAATATGCTCTGCTGAAGACAGTAGTGGCTCCCAGGGTTAAGGATGAGGACATGTCACAAACATACATATATGCAATGCTGTATAAATCACTGTTAAGCTCTGGTTTATAAAATGACTTCATTCATTCCAGAAAATGTCAGAAAATACATCAAATATTTAAATCCCAAGTAAGAAATTTCATGCTAAATTATGGAGTAGTGGAATTGTTGGTTTCAGATCAGAACCAGAATATACATTTGTGTGCAACATTTAAAAATTAATCCCTAAAAAAAAAAAAATCAAATTCTGTTATTATACAAAGCCATTGACAATATGAATTAAGAATTCTACATTTCTGCACTCAGAGATCAGAAACATGAAATTTTTTGGGGGTCACAGAATAGTCTGAGCTGGAAGGGACCCAGAAGAATCATGAAGTCAAACCCTTAAGTGAAGAGTTGGCCCATGTGGAGCAAACCTGCAGCCTTGGTATTGTTAGCACCAGGCTCTGACCAACTCACTTAGCTCAGGAACCACCTGTGGAGCCCATCAGAGTAGGGCTTTTCTCATTCAGCTATTCACAGATCAAATCCTAAAGCAATGTAGAACAGTTCTCTTGTGTAGCTGGAGGTAGGTTAATAAACTCTAACCCTCAGCTGCTTAGGAAAAGCCTGGAAAAACGAACCCAAGCAAATCCTTAGACTAAGAAGCCTGAAGGCTTGCGAGGGTTTAAAATTTATTCTTTTGAAAAACTATTTATTCTGAGGGGATTGGATCATAACACAGGAACACATGTAGCATCATATTTGCTCTGATAAGCTACAGACTGAGGGTTTCCTTAACCTGAACTTTATTTTACCTTGTTGGGATTAGTTTCAATAACCCAAGCACAGCTGACCCCACTGCTGTACCACTGGCTGTTTGGGTTGTTAGGGTAACTGAAAGTCCCCCTCAAGCCTGAGAGGTGTCCTCCACAAACTGCAAAAAGAGAGAGAAAATTAAACAGATTTTGTGCTATTACTGTATAGACTAAAATGAAACCTTTTTTTGCATAGCTTTTTCTTCTTAAACATTTAAAACAATATTGAAAAATACTTCTATAAAAGGATCTTTAGGACTTCCTCTCAAGTGGAATGACATCTCAAAAAAGCACAAATTCCCTGAAAGAAAAATAGTTCTTGGAAAAAGAACAAAGAATGTCAGCTGGAACATGTGGATGCTGTCAAAGATATTGATTCTGTCTCATGACAGTGTCCATAAACTGCTTTGCTTCCAGAAGGGTACCTCCAGACTGAATCTCTAAATTTTCCCCTTCAATGAAATAACATTTTGCATTTTGAAGTTAACATGATATAAAATTGTCTTTCTCAGTAGTAGTACATCATAGAGGTTATCATCAAGAGGTTTTATTGTTCTGTTTATTCTTTTTGGCCAGATTTCTGGGCCTGATAATCCCTCTCATGATGGACCATGATCTCTTCTCTTACCAAACCGTTCAACGCATGGGAACTGAGAACCCCAAACAGCTACAGAAGAATATGTCTGTAAAGCAGCTAAAATATAATGCACACATACCTACACTGTGCACCAAGCACCTGTAGTTTAACATTGAACTGATTCTAAAGAAATAGCCAATTCTCATCAAACTGTTTTGTTTCAAGAACAGGTAAAAAGAATAGAATTTTATTTGAAAAGTCTGTCTAAAACATCACACCTTTTTCAACCAGATTCAAACTGATCGTGTAAGAAAATGTATTATTTTTTCATTGATTAGAAACTAAAAGAACAGAGGGTACAGTATGATTCCTTACTGCATAGAAACTGGTTTTCTATCCCTTCATTACAAATGGCTAAAAATAATCTTTTTTTCTCCTGTGGACTTAATAATAAAATATTACTAGTTAGAAACTTCAGGAAAATAGGGGAAAAAAAGCCTAGTATAGCTCTAAAATACAGCAGATTTCACAGGGGATCATTGCAAGTTTTGCATTCTGTATTACATTAAAATGTAATTTGCTTTCTTCTTAGCAATCTATAATAAAAATGAGCCACTTCTGTTGTCACAGGGGCACTGGACTCACTGGAATGCTATCTTGACTTTGTTTAATTAAAATTAATGGAAAAAAAAGTTCTCAAAACAGCAGAAGGAATTATATCAGGAGGAAAAGGAAGAACCTTGCAGTCAGTATAAAACTGAGAGTCCCTCATTTTCATGCCTAACATTTCTTTCATTAAATTTCTGTTTGAAAACCTTTTCTGGCTTTTCCTCTTGACTAAGAACATCAGGACCTTTTGGCATCATAACAGATGAAATAATATGCACAAAAGAGAAACATCAATATATTCTCTTGTTCTCTTTATACTGGATCCTCTTTCCCAACCAGCTTTCCAGACCACTTTCTCGGGAACAGAGATCTGATTTTAGGACGGCTGGCATCCAGCCGAGGCCTGCAGATCAGCTTCATTGTTGCATTCCTGCTGCTAAACAAAACAGCTATAAACAAAGCTCATGGAAAACTCTGACTTGGAGGGAATTTGGGTGGGGACCTCTAACCCAGCAAACACAGGGTTGTTTTTCACATCATAACTCAGTTCTCATTCACATGTTAATCCCATGCACCGAGCATCCCCTTCCCAGGAGGGGAAGGAGCTGTGGCTGTACCTTGCTGGGCAGTCTGGCACTGTGGTCCTGTCCAGGCGCTGGTGCACTCGCAGGAGTAGCCATTGACGCCGTCAGTGCAGGTTCCCCCGTTCTCACACGGGTTGCTGGCACACTCATCAATGTTCTCTGTACAATTAGGGCCTGTCCAGCCTGCATTACACAGGCAGAAATAGCCAGAGATCATTGCCTACAAATATAAACAAATCAAATAAACTATGAGCATGAACAACATAAAGAAATCAATGGAGTCAACAGAAAGACTGATTTTTACACTTTTTTATGAGGCGATATTGGAGTAAAGAAATAAAACCTTTGAATTTTTTGGCTTTGATGGTCACTGATGAATATTAAAATAAACATAAAACCTAATTAGATTATCTATCTCTTTGGGTTTTTTCTATTAAGTTACTTCTTACTGGGCTTCTAAAATTACTTTCTTAAAAATCAAAACCCTTTTAGCCATTCAGAAAACTGTTTGCTTGGTTTTGGAATGATCACACTAGAATCAAGTCAATCATATTACCTAAACCTTATAAACAGCAAGGCAAGATAACTGGTTTATAAGTAATTTCTCTCAAGGCCTTTCTCCAGGAAGTCTGTGGTGCATTTATGTGGGCTGTTAACTTTCATTTTCATCCTGAGGAATGTTAAAGGGGAACAACTTCATCACCTTTTCAGCTTTATTCCTCATTCTGTATGTCTCTTTTCCATTTCTGTTCTCACAACCTGTGCTACTTCTCTGTTTAATCAAGCCTTTCCATATCTGTAATTGTTTTAATTTCATATGTTCTCTTACCTTATATCTCGTTTTATGGACACAATCTTTAAAGGTAAAGCAGAGCTTGGTCCCAGGCACAGACTACAATCCCGTATTTGATGACATATAATCAGTGTGTTGCATTCTCTATTTGCTTTTCCACTATTTGTTCACATCCTCTGTGTCCCAAAGAGATTTTCAGTATGATGGAAGACAGTTTTGATGTGTATTTAGGGCTCTGAATGTCGTTTTTAGAAGTGTTTTTTGATCTGCGTTGCCTGATACTTAATTGACATTATATTCCCTCTGTCCATATGCTGGTCAAATATAGCACTGCTGTTTCCCTATTTTATTAGATGCTTCTGTATTCCCATTACTTAAGTATCTGTGTTATTATTTTCAGGTACTAGTTTGTAGCCATGATTGCCTACTGTTGTATGTTAGGATATATTTAGGGGAAGATGTCATATCTTTTAAAAGATTGACTAAAATGAACTAAATAGTCAGAAAAAGTAAATAAGATCTGGGCATAAAAGGCCCTATAAATATCTTTAAATAGGAGTGAAGACACAGTCAATACCTACAGACTAGAGAACAAGGAATGCTTGTAAGGAGTGGAGTTGAAGTGAGAGGACTGTCACATTTCATAGAGAAAATGGAAAAAGCAAGAGGTAATGCACCACAGAATCATAGAAACATTTGGCTTGGAAAAGACCTTTATGATCATCAAATCCAGCTGTTAACCTAACACTGCTAAATCCATATCTTATGTCTCATTTTCCCTGTGCCTCCAGGGACAACCAAAAGGAGGATATCTGCAGCCTAATGGGGATAAATGGGAAAAGACTCTACTAGAAGAAAAAAATGTAACATTTGTGAATATTTTGGCAAAATCACCATTGTAAATATCCTCCACAATAAAATCCCCAGGTCTGCAGCATGGACTTTCCAGGGCATAACACACCTCACTAAGGAAGCCAAAAAAGCCTTCACAGGGTCCATGAGGACAAACTAAATGTTCACTGTACATGAGAATGAATTCCTACCACCCATCAGTTTAGGTCCAAAAGACTTGGTTACTGTCGGTGCAACTGATTCCTTTGAAACACCTTTTCCATGTTCATATAAACAGCCTGAGATTGCAGGAGTGCTCTCACAAGATCAGACTAGGAACTCATAACTAACTCTGCTGGATATTAACAGTCTGAAGGTCAGCAGAGGTACTGGTTCTGTTATCATGGGTGATTTCTCCATGATGCAGGGTGGTAAATTACTTTGCTGTGCCACCAAGAGCAGCTCTTTCCCATCAGCACAAGCATTCCATTGCCTGGTGTGGGCTACCAAACACAATTTCTCAGGCCATTAGTGCCAAGATTGCTACCTGTACTTCACACACAAAGAAATGCCTTGTGTGTCCTGAACCTCACTCTGCTTTCTTCAGGTATATCCTTTGATCTTGCAATCCCCACTGACTTTGCCTCATTCCCAGTATGTCTGCACTCTGCCTTGAGTCTCAGCAAGTCTCCCTGAATGGTTATAACTACACAATGTTGTCACGACATGTGAGGAGCCCAGCACTCACCAGGCACTGCCCATTTGCACAAGGGTTTTGCAGCTGACAGATATGACTGAGAGGAGAGCAACCATTCGGCCCATATCCACTTCCAGTGTACCCAGATGTGCAGGAACAAAATGCCATGGGCCCTTAGGAGATAAGATATAGAACATAATTCTGTTACAATGGCAATAACAATGTCTGTAAATGTCCTTGACATTTTGGAGTAGAGTCTTAATATAATTCTAACCTGATCTTTTGAACATCTTTCCTGGTTCCCTGGTCACACCAGTGCCCAGTTTGACCATGGAAAGAGCCCCAGTGTTGTTTTGCTATGGGTACCTGAGAGTCCAAGGTCGCCTTCCTGGGAAGTGGTGGGGTACTTGAAGGGTATTTATGGGAAGGGGAATAGTAAAAGCACCTGTATAATTGGAAAATGCATCAAAGAGAAATGGTGAATGTCTCCACAGTTTTAGGATAAAGTCTTCTTTTTGGTGGAGCCTAAATCTACTCCTGTCAGTGTTTGTGAAAAAGTCTGCTGGCTTTAGCTAACCTGCCTGTAAAATCCTTTGCATGAGGCAAAACAGACTGTGGTGAAGAGGCTGCAATCTAGATACGTTTCTTACAGTGGATTTGTCCTAACCAGATCCTCCTTGACATTCACACTGATATTACCTTACAGTCTTTAAGAAAGCATCATACCTGGAGCTGAGGTACAAGTAGCCAAAGGATGGCACCCTCCATTATTTATTGAGCAGATATCAACCTGGGTACATGTTTGTCCATCTCCCTCATAACCTGTTCAGAGGTAAATCTCAGTTAGTCTGCAATAAACGATTTTGTATGAGAATTGACAATAAAACAATCAACTGGTGAGCAAAACACTAATTCTTGGTGTAAAATTATAGTCTTCTGCAGTTAAAAAGAAAGTTTTGAGATAGCTGCTGAAGTAATACCTGGCATATTTATTGTGGCTCCCTATTGCAGGGATGGATTCTGACTGTAAATAAATAATTCCATAGTTGTGGAAAAGGAGACATATTAGTGTATGCCAAATATAGGTAAAGTCAGTGAGGCCATAGAAGCCCATGTCTCTCAGCCACCATGTGTTGCCCTCCCTACAGATCTGCACCCAATCAGCCCTAACCACATCTAGACTTTTTTCTCCTGTACACCAGAGCAACCATTGGATCTCAAACAACACCCAGATTCTCTCAGGACGTTCAGGAGGACCAAAGCCCTGCAGCACAACTCCTTATGGCCAGAGCTGACATCATCAAAACTTGTCTGAGACAACATTTCCAGCATGGTGATATCCCTTCAGCACTCACTGAGAGTCTTCACTACCTGCAGTCTATTGCCTCTTAAATAGCAATCAAAAAGTCAATTAGAAAGACTTTTTCCTGTTGTATTTCCAGTATTGATACCATACATTCCAGAAAGCATTTTAAATCATAAACCACAGATTATAAAGACCTAAGTTGCAACTGATTGAGCTGTACTGCAGTGGAAACACTGCCTCAGGCAATATTCAGAGCATGACAATTATCAAGGTTTTTTTTCACTGCAGACAATACAGCCTGTGATTTATGGCACACAGGATACTCCTTCAATTAACACAGATAAAGAAATTACTGCCATAGTTATGCAATCCTTGTTTCCCATTAATGATCTTGTAAAGGAAGTACTTCACCAAATCAAGGCTATAACACTGAAACAGCTACCTAGTACAAGAGAAGCACATTCAGAGGACCATCTTTAGAGGCATACTTTATACAGTGTTCCTTAATAGCTGAAGCAGTTTGAATATACATGGATTCTGCAGTCTGTATTACAGTATTGTGCATGTGATATTTCTTTCTATAAAACCAATTTTCACCTTCTTAAATCTACACCAAAACAGGCTCAAATGTGTTGAATTTTCACCTTTTAAGCCCTTCCTTCCATAGTGTTATCAACAGGAAATCCATTTTACCTGGTGGACAGAGCCCACAGCGGAATGATCCAACTGTGTTGATACATTGGACCATTGGTACTGTTGAGCAGCCTCCATTATTACTTGCACATTCATCAATGTCTTGGCAAGTGTAGCCATTTCCTTGCCAGCCTAAAAAGCACAGAAAAGACCTCAGAAAGAAAATGCCTGGCCTTTTTGGTTTCTTCTTTGACCAACTTTTCATAGAGTACAAATGAATTGCACTTCATTAGCACAAGAGTAGGCCTGTCTGTCTCATAACTTATTAAAATCAATACTGGCCTGAAAGTTACGTTTCAAACACAACAGAGGAGATGTATATACGAGAATGTTTAATTTTAACTGTATTCTGGATATTTCAGATTCAAACACACTTTTACCTAAAGGGGATGCAGTTCTGATCCAGTGCATGTATGTACATTTCTGCAGCAAAGCTTTATTGCAACTTCAGTTAAAACTTTAAAAACTTCTCCCATACACACCACCTGCCCAGCTCAGGAAAAGTAATCTTAGGTTATATGGTCTGAGGGAACAATCAGGTTTTTATATTGCCTTAGGGCAGGAAACACATAGTACTGCAGACCTCTTACGTGAAGGTGATAGGACATGATGGTACCTGCAGACATGAGAGCTATTTAGGTGCTCAGTTTAGCATGAGATAAATCATGCATTAGACTCCACTGCCTGTGTTACGTATATAAAACATAATCTGCATTTATTCCCAAGAACACAGACCAAAGCATTTCATGGAGTTACTCCCATCACCATCCTGTGTCTGTGCTTATGATACAGGGGCAGTAGCACCCCTGCCACCCCATCCAACCTGAGAGCATGGAAGGACAAGATACCTGTGGGACAGGGACCACATGTGTAGGAGCCTGGAGTGTTGTGGCACTGCACGAGTGGATCCTGTGAACATGGAGGATTTGGGAGGCTGCATTCATCTATATCAGCACTGCAGGCAGGGCTGCCAGGAGGGGACATCCAGCCAGCCTCGCAGACACAGTGGTACTTGGGCTGCCACAGAAAACATCACACTGATTATTTAACACATTTACAGTAGTCAAGAAAAAGGCAGAAGGAGTTAATTCCATAAAATTACTTTCAACCTACAGCAAGAAAGATTTCAGAGCATTACATGGCTTGCACGTTTTGTTTTGTAAGTTGCTTCAGTCGTTTTCTCAGTCTATTTCTTCCTCTGAATTTACTTATTCAGATTATGGAAGCAACTCAGGCTCATTCATTATGTTCATAAAAGAAATCTGTAATTTACCCCAAAGCTCCCAGAGAAAATAAGATCAATTATGAGCTGTACATAAACATAATTAAAAGTCATTAACTTGCTTCTTAACCAGGGCAAAGAGATCAGTGTAAGCAACCTGAAATCATCTTGGTTGTTTTCTTTTAATCAAATTATTCAGTAGTCTATGCAATGTGCAGCACCGACATTAAATTGCAAATACATGTTTTCTTTTGGGAAAAGAGTTCCCTCTCTAGTAGACTTTACTAATAGTCAGATTTCAGCATTTATCTAGCTTTGGTCCAATTAAAGCTAATGGGAACTTTATTGTTGATTGTCACAGGAGCAGACACTGTTAAGCCAACACTGAACCCTTTTGAAAAGCTTTCTCAACAAAAAAGTGGGCAGAAAATAAGTGATGAGTTGTGAAACTTCTAAAAATTAAGCAAATTAATTATTTTATAGCAAAGCACAAAAAATATGTGCTATGCCTGGAATAGGCATATAGGAGTATTAAGTATAGGAGTATTAAGGAGCACAAGCTTGGCTTGGTGGTTTTGGAGGGCTGCTCTGAGTGGAAAGAGCCAAAGCTGGCATGGTCCATCTATCCCTTTGGAGTGAACACCCTGTACCCAGATTCTTGCCCACATGGAATGAGCTGGCTTGCTCCAGAAGAGCACTCAAGTGTGTGCTAGCATCCACCCAGTGCAAATGCTTGGAAAGACTGGGTCTGGAATCAGATACCACATCCAGCTGTCACTGAGGAGCACCAAAGATGAGCAGCAGCCACCCAGCCACCGTGCAGCTCTGGCAGCTTCCAGGCCCCTGGCAATAATGTTCCACTGGTATGCCTTTTCCCATGAAAAATAAGATTCATGATGTTTGTCCTTCTTAAGCATTTAAGCAGTAGGATATTCTAGCAACTCAATTCTTCCAAAATCATGAACAGTAAGAATATTTCAAATAAGACTTTAACTTATTAAAAAAATATTCCCAAGCTCCCTATGGATGTAGTAGTAGGTTTAATACTGTGACAAGTACCTCTAACAAGACATAAGCCATTTTTTATTCTTTCTGCCACCCTGGGTACAATAGAGAGGCTGTTATGTTGTATTAGTGGCCTTCTTGTTTTTCAGCAGCAGTTCTTGCTATGCAGTTTTGTCGTGCTCAGCAGCATTTGTTACTTATTCATGCTGTGCTGTATGATGAAGTTTTTTTATTGTTCCTTACCCTGTTGGGCTGATCCCTTTCTTCATCTACACAGAGGCCATGCTGACAGAGCGTCTCAGATCCTTGCTGGCAGTCATCAAACTTCAAGGCACAGTGAGGCCCATAGGTTTCTGGAGTACAGGAGCAGCTAATAATGAAAGTTGAAAGAAAAATCAAAATTTTCTCTTTCTACCACTGTTAAAGATTGTTCATTGCCATTCTCCACTTTATGGGGTGTTCCTTACAAAATACATCTATTTTCCTGTACTGACAATCCTGCTAATAATCAGGCAGAGAGGCAAATCTCCTGTTCAGCAGAGACTCAAGAACCATTTGAGAATTGTGTATATTCATGACTGTGTGGCCCTATGGAAGAATCTACAGCCTTTTGTTACATTCATAAGCACAAATTCAGAAAAACATAAAAGTCTAACATAAGACTTAAACAGAACATGAGCATGGAAACCCCCACTTCAGTCAAAGAGCACCTAAACTTCCTTTTTCAGTTATGACCATCATATGATGCCAGGTGCCTAAAACCCTACCTCTAGTAATTTGCAGAAATGCCATGTCTGGCCAGCCCTAGAGAGTGGGGTGCTTTCTTCCCCCCACCACAACAATGGGCAGCTGCTGTGTCAGCAGCCCCTCAGCTCTCAGGGATGTGTGGTGGGCAAGAGGTGGCATTTGGGGTTGGTGGGGTGGGCAGAACAAAGTAGTGAATTGAAAAAGGCATTCGACTGGAAGGATCTGGTTTGAAAGCTGCCACATGCATCACATTGTTATTCATAGGGCAGAGCTTAGTTACAGCATTTTACATATGTGGTGGAACTCATATTGGGAACTTCTAAGCCATTGGATAACGTTTCCCTTTTCTCTGACTCTTTATGTCCACATAGACAAAATGTGAGGCTCTGAAATACAACTGAAAGAGATATAAATGTACAGAAAATCTCCTATCAGATCACTAGCTTCTTAATGAAATGACAGTGAGACTCTCATTTGGATTCAAGTTATATGCTGAAGCTTGCAGAGACATATGACAGGTACATGCCCTTCTTGGATTGCTTTTAAGCTGCCAAATGAAAAATGCTCTGTAAAAGCATTTCTCTGCAGAATTGGAATCAGGGTATTCCAGTGCAGCTGACCTGGACCTTGGAGCAATTTATATAAAATAAGCTGCTGCTGTCCCTTCCACTGTGTCACATGCTCAGCTGAAATAGCAATTTGATAAGACAATTGCAGGTAACTAAATAGTGCATTCAGGACAAGCAACCCTCATGAACTTAGGCTTCAAAAACCCACAACAGCTTAATGCTTAACTGCAGTCTGCAATGAAAGACAGAGGGTTCATTACTGTAAGAGACAGCAAGCAGAACAGCACCTTCCCATCAGTGCAGCAGCTCAGCCTGGGCAAGCATAGAGGCAACAGGTCAGGGAACCAGATGACTTTTGTATGTCTAAAGTACATTCAGAGCTTCTTGTTCAGCTTCAAAGAACACAACAAGGCGATCTGACCATCTTCAAAGGAAGAGAACAATGGCACTGTCTCCTGTCTACTCTGGCAAAGATTAATCTGCTACTCATCTGAAGTTTCTCAGAGAAGAGCTTCAAGAAGTAGGTCACGCTGCAAGGCACCTCAGCCAAATTGTGATGCACTGCTGCTTGGCACTGCTGTGGCTCTCCCACATGACTCATGGCACATTGTGATGAGGCCCCTGTTATTTTGGTTGTGACAGAAGTCTGATAGACATGGGGACTTTCACAGCCTTTCATCCAACTGATACAATGTTCCCTTAAGATTCTGATAGAGGAAAGTGTTTCTGGATATGTGCTCTTTTTCCTCTTACTTCAGCTTTCCTGAGTAACAGGAAAAGCATGCAGATGAAGAATATGAACAAGGGGTGAAGACTGCATTATGTTCCATTTCATGGTACCTAATCCAGTACTTCCCATCTTCTGGTATTATCTCTAAAGGCTATGGAAAGTCAGATATTACCCTTTTCTTTCCCTGCAGTCCACAATGGTGTATATAACTATACCAGAGCATTAATTGGGTGACCTGGGTTGTTGAGCCCCAGAAAGCTTAGCAGTAATATCCTCACAGCTGCTGAAAAGAGATCTCATGCTCTGCCTGGGGATGGATTTAGAATTTGGGCAGCACTCAGAAATAAGTAAGAAAATACGTGAAGCAAGACTAAAGATAGTACAATGGACTTGGGGAAGGGACTATGTAATAACCCTGAGTGTGTGATGCAAAAGCAGTAATATTAAGATTTTGATGACTTATGAAGAAGTCTTAGTTCATTTCATGAAGTACTGATTCAGCAAGTACCAAGGAGGGCAAGCAGTACACCAGGGAAGAAACTGGGGAATCGTGACTGTACTAAAGCAATGAAAACACTTGTGAGAACAGCAGACCTTAAACCTTAACATGGTCACACACCTGTACTTCTCTGGGCACAATAAGAAACAAATAAAGGCAAATTGCTTTGTATGTTCTTTCCTTAACAAATATCCGTTGCAGACAAGCTAGAAACATCCCTTAAAATCAATGTAAAGCTGATGGAAGCATCACACACCAATGACACCTCAACAGACTCTGTTAATGCTGAAGCATGACAAGCACTACAGGAGAATTTCCATTTTTTGAGGTTCTTCCAAGAACTGACAAAGCACTATAAACCAGTGTTACATCAAGCAAATATTTGTGGGGGCTAAGATTTCCATACTGAAGCAGGGGACAAAATGCTTTGCAGAAAGCTGTGGCACGCTCTTCAGTGTGCTTGTTCCCATCACACAGGGATAGCTTTGTATTATATGTGAATGTTATTTATTTACCAGATTATTTGACATTTTGGAGAATGAGACAGAAAATGCTCAGGCTGGCTTGCCCTGTAAGCAAGAGTATGTTTCCTAAGGAGCTGGGCACAGCCAGAGAAGAATATGCTCCAGAGGCTCATTGTGTGGGGCCCAGCACACAGGCAGCCCAGGCACCCCTTGGTCAGATGGCTGCAGACAGCACTTCTCCCTTTCTGCCTGGCAGCACTGTGCATTCCTTTCTCTGCTGCTGTGCTGTCTCAGCAGTGCCTGTGTTTTTGGAGGGGATGAAGGCATTTCACAGAACTGTTTCTGATTTCACAGAATATTCTGAGTCGGAAGGGACCCACAAGGATCATCAAGTCCAAGCCTTAGTGAATGGCCTGCATGGGGATTGAGCCTGTGATCTTGGTTTTATAAGCACCCTGCTCTGACCAAATGAGTGTGCTGGGAATGCCAGCGATCAAGGGTGATCACCTCCTTCATCTCCTCACTCCCTTTGATCTCAAGGTGTAGGTGATAGAGGAGGGATGATGCTGTGCTCTGTGGGCATGGTGGTGAGTGCTGGTTACAGATCAACATGAGCCTCTCACTGCCCCAGCTACATCCCATGGTGCAGGAAATGTCCATTAAAGCAGCAGCATCTACAACAGGGGGCTGGGTCACTGGAGCCAGTCCTCAGTTTGCAGCCTTCTCCCCTGGCATGGCTGTGTGATGGATCTGGCTCCTGCTGCTCTTCTTATGTCAAAGCAGAAAATGGCTTTGGGGGCCTTTCTGTATCTGCAGTGGGCTCAGTGTACAGTGCAGTAAAGATTTTACATATTTCTAGACTACACAGATATTAAAGAGACTTATTTCTAGAACTTGTACTGCAGGGATGATATGGGGCACAAAAATAGCAGAGTATTCTACACGGGATATTTGTGTCTAGTTTTGAGAAGTTACCTGTAGCTGCCTGGTGTGTTCACACAAGTGGCTCCATTCTGGCAACCTAATGCTGTTCCAGCAAAAATCTGGCATTCATTAACATCCACTGAGCACAGGGAGCCCTAAGATGAAATGGAAAACCAGTTTATTTTCCAAATAACTGAGAAATGAAGCAAACCATAGACCCAATGTTTAATACAGTTTTCAAAGATATACAAACCATGGACTGTTATCAACACAGCTTCCCTTATGAAACACAATAACAAAACTTTATTTTTCAGCTGTGTTTCTGTGACCTTTGCTATCAGTCAGACGGGGATAAAATATCTCAGATATAGAAAGCACATGAACAGCACATTTTTGTCATCCTCTAATTTTCCAACTAGAAAAAGACTCAGAAAATTTTCTTATAAACTGTTTCATTCAGAAAAGCATATCAATTTTGACCCAAATCATGCTGGGATAACTTTGAAGTTGAAATCTTTTGAGAAGATATAACATTTCTATCTCTGGTGCATATAGTAGCACTATTAAAGTGTTTGCTAGTAAAATCTCTGTATTTAAAGTATTCAGAATGGCACTGATTATTTATACCTTGTTTGTCTTATTTGTTTAAGACTGAATAAATATCCATCCCTTCCCCCAGTCTCTCTCTATCCTTGTGTAAAGTCAACAGCAAGGCACATAGTTCAGTTCAGTGTTCAGCAAAATCCAGACTAATTCTCAGCTGTGGGAGCTGCCAAGAATCACTGACTTCACAGGCCAGAGCCTGCATGTAACAGCACAGGGTTTGGCCCAATGCTCTGGGCTTCTTTTTTTCACACATATATATTGATATTATTGAGAAGCAAACACGTAGCTCTCCAACCAATGAGTGACACTGCTGCTCTGCTGTTCAGTGTATCTCACTCTGTCCTGAACAACCCTAAATGCTGTGCTTCGTGGCAATCACACAAACCTAGATGCAGTCTTACAGTTAAAATACACACTCTGCAGTTGAGGACGCTATAGACTCACCTGCCAGCTGCTGGGACAGAGGCAAAAGAAACCATCCAGTGAGTTTACACAGGTCCCTGAGTTCTTACAGGGGTTGCTACTGCAGGCTCTCCTCTGGATGTCCTGAAATGCCAGAAAAGAGTAGAAAATGAGGTTTCTGCTTAGCTGGTGTTCCACTAGCATTTATTTTCAAGACAAACCTTTTTTTAAACTTTTTTTTCCTTCACAAATTCTTTCTTGAATTCCCCCTCTATTTTTTTCAGCAAGGTTTGTTTGTAAAAGTTTTGAGCCATTTCACTTATCCTTGTACAAAATAAGGATACTGTGATTGCTCATACAGAGAATGGCCAAGCACTAGGATGAGAAAAGCCCTGTAAAAAGTAAATATTAGTAGAGACTGTTCTTCAGCAGCAGACTGGGAGTCTAGAGCCTAGATAGAGGGTTATCTTGTCTTTCTGATTCCATGGGTATTTCATTTGACAATTGTTTTTACTGGCACCTGTAGGTGTGGCTTGTCACAAGCTCACTGGAGAAGCAGGCAACAGCTGAAACTTACTTAATTCCAGCACAATAAAAATCCAGTTTGAGTTTCTGTTCTTTATCTTGACAGACCAGTGAAGGAAAAGTTTACTTCTTGGTATCTACTTGTTGTTCTTGAATGTACTACTGTTTTTCCTTTAAGAAATGCAAGCTTTTACACAGTTTATATTTTGTAATAAGGCATATCACCTCCTCCACAAATCTTGGTGGTTTTTATTACCTTCTGTTACCAAAAAAAGTTTTCCTGAGGAATGCATGAGAGGGAAGAAATTATCTAGCTGTTTAATCATTGAAACCTCACTTTATTTACTTGGGGCTGAGATTTTCTTTTCTAATCTCTAGTTTACTTCCCATTTACTTACTTGCTGTAAGCTTTGAAGTTTGTTATCGAGACTCAGGATCTGCAAAAGAAATGTGAATTACATTGTGCTTAGTATGAGTGACCACAGAGGTACTTGCTGGATACTGGTAAATTCACAAAATATTTTCCTCTGAGAAAAGAGTATAGCTGGTATTTGAAATTAGGTGACAGTCAGGTCCAAATGAGGCCCTATTCACTGAGGTTTTGGTGGGTTTGGCTGCTCAGAAAATGACAGCTTAAACATGTCCCAGCTTGGATTCACAAGGCAAGACTCAATCTTGTAAAGATGCATTCAGGTGCTGAAAACTGAGAATGTGCATATTCCTGTGGGAACGTTCAGGTCCTCACATGTGTGACAAGGACTGAGGTCTGGCACAGGGCACTCAAAGCCAAGAAAAGGCTCTCCACATCTCAGTGGGTTGTAACCACAAACAGCAAGCTGACACTGAATCAGAGAATGTGATGGTAACATATTAGCACCATTTCCCTAAAGGAAGGTATCTTACACTATAAAATATTTTCCTACCAGGAACTTGTGGAAAACACTAACAAAAGACACTTAAATCAGGCAATCATTTAAAATTTTTCTCCTGGAAAAAAAATTTTCAGGAGCAGAGAAGTGACAAAACTACTGCATCAGTCTTTTCTTTACACTGCAAACCCCTATAGCCCATTTCATCTATGGAATGGGATGTCTGTAACAACTATGAAAACATATATGATCGATTTCCAGAATTTATCCATAAATATTAGAGGACATAGTCAATAGAGATGCTGACAATGAACAAAGAAGAGCCACAGTAACTGGAAATTTTGGAGGGATTTACAGAAATATTTCCATTGCCTACACAGTTACTGAATAAGTATTTCAAAATTATACACAGACTCCAAGCTGATATTAAATAGGGACTCTGCTCCAGTTCCCTAAACTGGGTCTAGAAATACTAAAATGAAATGGGTTGTTTCATATTATTGTGAGGAATGGAAACCTGGGAATGCTTGAGGAGGATAACACGAAGATATGGCTCACCTTGGAGGTCAGCAGAGTAATCTGCTGGGATACATTCTGCGAGGCACCACTGGCTTTTTTAAGTTCTTGAATCTCTGCGCTACTCTCTCTAACCTAAACAACAAGAGATAATGTGAAACAAACTTTGACTTTTCAAAAGCTTAGGAAAGTTTAGTCCTTGCATAACTTTACTATTATAAAGTCCACTTAAATACAGAGAGCTCTACTACATGCACAATTTAATCTTTTCATTATCTTTTGTGATGACATGATTACTTTACAGGTATGCAATGGTTTACTTTCATATTAGACTGCTGATATAGCTAATATAAAATAAAATACAAAATGCATCAAACACTTGTGAAAACATTTTAACTATTAATATGTAGAACTGAAAATGAAAATATATTAGGGAAAAATAACTATATCACCTGACTAAAAAGTTCTGCGAGGTCTTCTTCATTAATTTTTACTTTCCCCAGTGGTCCAGTTCTAAATTCAATATTTTTGCTAGAGCCAGCATGGAACACTAAATTACCCTGCTCAGAGGATAAACGAGGCCTGTTGTGTATTGGGAGAAAAAGGAAAAAAAAGAGAGAGATCATTTAGCTACACATATCTGCCAAAGAGTATGCAAAATAGAGCTGTAGCAAAGGCATTCTGCTCCCATTACCAGCACTTACACTTACCACCATACCGACAAATGCATTTGCAAGCAATGGTACTTACTGCTCATCATAAGTGGCTCTTTTCTGCCTCTTTTTTTCATGGTGGTGTGGGTCACAGCTCAATCCAGTAAGTAACAGTAACACAACTACAAGCCCAGGAGCAGGAGGAGCCCAAAGCATTGCTCTCCTCCAGCTGTCCTGCCTTGAAGTGAAACCTCCAGTGCTGGACTGGGCTGTTGTGAGCCCAGGTGCCCTTTGCTCTCACACAGCTCCTTGTTCACAAGGTGCCCATTCTGCTGCCTTGTCTTGCAACGGTGAACTTTATCTCAGATACCTTAATTAAAGATTGACAGCATGCAAATCCCCTATATATTAATTGCATTTTTCTCCTTTTGTCTTTTGGGTTCAGGAGCTTTGAGAGATCATTAAATGGAATCTGCCTGTATTTTATCACTATGTCTTTGCCCTTTGTACAGCTGAGCACCCCTGTGTCCCTGAGCACCCTGTTATCTGCAGAAAGTGCTCTCCCACAAGCTGCACCACAGGGGTGAAGGAAAGATTATTTGGCAGCACTAAGGGACCTAAATTGTTACCAAAAATCCCCAACCCTAAATGTAAAATCCACAGTAGCTGGCAAGGAATATCTGTATTGAAAGAGAAGCTTTCAGTCAGTAATTTACTGGGCAGATGACACAAACAAGTTAGCAGTACTGAACAGCATCCCATGGATTACAACAGCAATGTACAATTTTAACCGAATATGGTTGCTCTGACTCAAGGGTGACTCAGTCCCCAGATGCTGAGGCTCAGGCTGTTGCTGCTGAAAGCCATGAGAGATTCCATATCCCACCTCCCCTTTGTTTTTGCCAGAGTCCCCACATTCCCCTTGCACAAGACTTTGCTATGCCTTGTTCTTCCTGCTTAGAGGAGCTCTGTGTGTGTTTTCTTTCCTCATGCTAGGAGCTTCCTGACATCCAGGTCCACCACCACTCTTTTTGATTTTCCTTTTTGCTTAATAGACATTTTATTCAGGCTGCTCACATTTCAAAACTCTATTGAGAAGAGCAGCAACAGTTGTAGGTGTAACGCTAGCACTCTTTAAGCCCCAGACCTTCCTGGAAGCCATGGAGCTCCTGCACTTCCTAACCCTGCCCAGTCTTTCTGCTCCAGTTTGTACTTGTCACCTGCAGATGTCCCATAGATATGTGGAACCTGCCTTTGAGCTGGAGGATTGAATGAACTCTACAGCTTTCACAGATGGAAGCATTATGAGCTCAAAACAATCTGGGAAGAAATTGAATGTGGTGACAAAAAATACTAATGTCATCTCAAAAAGAGACAGATGCACACTGAACATGAATGTGAGGTCAGGAAGGCAAATGTTTGTGGTGCTGCCACAGATAACATGATCTTCACTGAGAATACCATAGTGTCTTAGGCTGTATCAGCTATATCGCACCATTTTCCCAAAAACTAGATTTATATTATATTTTATTATCTATGTTTTCATAAACTTACCTTGGAATTCAGAACAGCACCAGCCTGCTGACCACAGCCCTTGTGCTCCCACTGGCTGTGATGCAGGTAACCCAGCAGCCACTGCTGCTGCCGAGAGATCTGGAAGGGCAGTGGTGGAGCTCCTGCTGAACCCACGGGAGACAGCCCAGCCCACGTACCTACTGGTGAGGTAGCAGAAAGACAGCTCTCTGGATGATCACCTGCTCTGCAACAGGAAGTCTACCAGCTGTTCCTGCCAGAACAGAGAAACATAAGGAGAATTTTCCATGTGCTCCCCTTTACCAACATGAGGGACAATATTTTCATAACAATAAAGATTTGTGTCCTTAGTTGTTGGAAATATAACTGCTCCATTCAATCCAAATGACTTATGCTTTTTTATATCAACTGAGAATCTGTCCCTCCACCTTTTTTATATTTACCATTAGGCTTTTTACTCTGAAATCTCTGTTCAGGGATAGGACAGCATAGACAAATTATCAATGTTTCTGTCTAATCAGCCAGATACCTTCTGCCTCTGGGTATCCTGGCACTGTCCATTAAACTGGTGCTCATTAACATTCTTCCTGTCGATTTTGAAGTCTATCTGGTGGGGAATTTTTTCTTTTTTTGTTTGGATTTTATTTTTAACAGTTTACTGAGTTTGTGTAACCATCAGTTGGATGTCAACTTGAATAAACTCTGGGCCAACTACACCTGCACTCCATAGCAGGCTGGCTGAATGTCTGTGTACTCCAGGAACTTACTTTCACAAAGTATTGTATGTCAGATTATATGCTGACAGTTTCCATCCTGGCCTTCAGCTGTGGCCCACAAAATCCTTCCTTCCCTCTATTAATTTCTTTTGCATGCTGAGTATGTGCCACCCCTCTCTGCCACCTGCCAGCCTTCGATTCAGGCTTCCCTTTCCAACTAATTCACTCCAATAAACCAATAACCAGTAAGCCATAAAGACAAGGCTGGCAATGTGAGAAACAAGAAGAAATTCACCTTCTCTTCCTGCAGGCTTTATAACTTAGAAAATTGTTGGCCTGAGGACCATCTGATTTTGACTACGCACTGATTATAGGATGGAAAGAGAGGGTTGGACACCCACCTATTTGCATGACACACTGTTTTCCATCTCATTACACCTTCCAGGTTTTAGTTAATTTAGTCGTTATTCCTAGTGAATGCACCTTAGGCTGGCCAAATAGAGAAATCTATAAACCTTCTCAAGGAAAGAAATAGGCCCACACCTTCTAATTTTACTGTAATACATTGGCTTGAGACATCATTTTTGGAGGAACATAATGGAAAACATACAAATGTCTGGCTCAAGAATAGGGGCTGATCTTTCCAACAAGAAGAGCTGGCATGAACCTCTCCTCCTGGGACAGGTCATTCATTACCTCCCTAAGATGAAGGCTCAGAAAACAGCTCTAAAGAGCATAGGTTGTGTGCAGATTTGGCAAGAGTAATGGAGTGTTTGTCTCTAATTCTGGTTGAAGTTCATCTTGTACTAGCAGGGACTAAAATTTACCACCATCTTGTGTAGCTGTGTGAAATGAAATGGTTGTATTCCCCCATTTCTCCAGTAATTTGTGCCTGCAATGCAAAGATGCTGGTGTAGAAGAGTTTTTGAGCCAACAAGAGTTGACTCAAATCATGGCCAAAAATTCAATACACATTAATTACTCCTAGGAAGTAACTCAAATGCATGGACATGAGTTTTTGACAATGTTACCTGTTTAAATGGAGGAAGAGCAGGAATTGGTGTGAATCCAAACCTGGCTGATTTTTTAATGGAAGAATAATAAACAGTATTTTTTTTCCCTACAGACACAAAAAAAACCCCAAACAAACAAACAAAAAAACCAAAAAACCCACCAAACCCTGCTACTCAATGTTATCACTTTATATATTTGCAAATAATTATAAATCCAGTCCATTGCTGGTTAAATACCAAGTAGAGCACATTTACACAAGTTTTCCCTCAGCTGAGCTCATACCTCCCAGTACTTCTATTTTCACTTCCCTGGATCCTCCATCTTTCCTCTTTCTAATTATATTCTAGTGTTAAAAAGTGACACAAAACGAATGAAGTTATACTGTTACCTCCCTATAACTGGCAAAGTCATGGTGTAAACCATGCTCCATATTGAACTCAGCACTTCCCATGTGTTCCTACAGCTCTGAGAGAAAGCACAAAGTTGGTAACAGCCCCTGTGCAATGGATAAGCAACCATGGGGTTTACATCAAACATGGGTGACTCTGAAAAGTAACATTCCCCTTGTTGTTCCTTCCCTCTCTTCATGAGTGTCTGGAGACTTTTATGGCCACAGCACCTTCCCCAGGGGCTACAGCTGCTGCAAACCTCCATTTCCCACACCCCGCCTCAAGGATTTATTTTTCCTTTCAGTATTCTGCCCTCTTACACCTGTTTAAGATTTTGCTTCCTCAACCCCATTGATGAAGTTCATACGTTACCTGCTAATGAAGTTAAACTACCTGGCCGGGAAATTGAGTTTTTCAGTTTTTAATAGCAAATGACAAAGAGTCTTGATTTAGTTAACTACTTAAGCTGAAATTGATCTACTGTCCAAATTCTCCCTTTATGGATTTCTTTATCTCAAGTCAGATTTAACACATTCGTTTTTACTTTCCTTACGAGACTTTTATATTAGTTCTTCCTTCTTTCTGTTTTTTCTTCCTACACATTGTTGTTTCTGTAAACCACTAACCAACTTTGATGCTTCCTGTTCTCCATTTCATTCTTTTTTGCAATTAGGTTAATGAAAAGCTTCCAGTCAGTTGTATTGGCTTTGTTCTTTTCTATTGATTATTCCAGTCCTTTTACCACATTCCAATAGCTTTAACATACACTGGAGTTATTTTTAGGGACTTCCATTTGCATAGCCACCCTTCTTAACTAATAACCCTAAAGCCATGAATGGACCTGGCTGCACAACCTCCCTCAGATTCATTCTATTCTGTACTGCTGGCTTTTACCAAGAAGCTCAGCCTGAGCTGTCTGTAAAGTGTTTGCTGTGGGTTGATGCTGTGGTTACAAGTACTGGCATTCTGTCATCATATAAAATAAGCAGTAAGAGCTATCATCCTGGGCTAGAAAAGATCTGTGCAGGTCAGTGGAACATCCAAGTGACTTTCCAACAGTGGCCAAAAGTAGCTAGGAAATGAAGGGTACACGAAGGAGTGAGCACATCCAGTACCTCACCTAAGTACTCTCTTGGCCTCCAGTTATTTGCAGCTTGGGAACTTCTTCAGTCAGAAATCTACTTACTCAGTACTCTCAAAGGATTTTTCTTACATGAACTTGTCCAGTCTCCTCCACAAGCTTCACCTTATAACACATGTGCAAAGAATGAGTAATGCTATATGTTAATTGTGGTCAGTATACAGGGAAAATGCCAATTAAAAAATATCAATTCTGAGATTCTGAGAAGAATCCCATTTTAATTTTTTTATAAACAGAATGAGATTAGTTTATTTTTAAAAATATATACGGACAAACATTTGAACTAATCAAAACTACTTATTGCTATCTACATATGAGAAAACACATCAGTACCATCAGCATGCTTTGCTTCCATGTGCCAGGCGGCAATTTAAAAATATTTGAATTAAAACAGCCCAGTGCCCGGACAAAAGCACAAGACAAACATGTTCTCACTAAAGCTGGGATTTCAGGATGTATTCCTGCATCTAAAATCAGAGACATTCCTCCCTGGAGGAGATTTTAGGAACTTTTTTGCTGCAGTTTCCCAAATCCTAGTGAAGGGCATCCAGTCAGAGTGGCCATCTGACATTTGATCCAACAACTCTCTCACTAAAAGTGTTGTGTTCCAGTTGATTTACACCCTTCCAACTCTGCTTCGTGTTTCACCAGAGCTCTGACCAGAAGATTCCTCATCCAGCTTCCTCCCCCTATCAACAGGACCAGTTGGAGCCAAGTCAAAGAGAACAATCCAGTTGTTTTGCCTTCATAGACTGCCTGGCCCTTTTGGGCCACTATTTCTTTTCTTTAATGGCTATATAAATTCCTTAAAACTTACAATCAACTAAAGGCTAAAATAACACAAATCTTGTCCTGCTCTTCACAATAACATTCAAATTCACATACTATCACTACTCAGTATTTCATAAACTTCCCCTCATGAGGTTTTAACACTACAACATTCATATTTGCACAGGCAAAGGGAAAATGGTTACTGGAATTAATTTTGGGTTCTGTGTCTACTTTTCTTATGGTTTCACATTATTTTTCCCTGGATATTTCTTTGACCAGTTCAATTTTATACAACATTTACATAGGACTGCTTAGAAATGCCTAGTGCTCTTAACCAATTATTAATCTTCTCCTAATCCTTACTAATATGTCATATTCTTTAAACAGCATGTAGAAAAAATACAACACTTAAGTTGTTGTCAACACATAGGAAACAAAATATATTAAAGTGCAAAGGAAAATAAATATAATTCAGTATTTATAAAAGAATTCAAGTGTTAAACTTTAGTATGAACAGCAAGCAAATAGAGGAGCCAAAGGAGGAGCTGAGAATTGAATAGTTCATCTTTGAGATATAACAAATATTTTCTAAATTTTCCATTTATTTTAGAAATGTTTGACAACTGCTAAAACAGAATTGTAGTCATTGAAGCACTGGGCCCATATTTATTTTAGAAATGTTTGACAACTGCTAAAACAGAATTGTAGTCATTGAAGCACTGGGCCTGTTCAGAGTTCTATTGAAATGTCTGTCGAAACCAAAATGGGCTTTTCTGTCTAAATATAAGAAATAGTTACCACCCATCAATGTTTTCCCAGACTGTAATATAGAGATTCCTGAAAATCCTTGTAATTCTCCTAAGAAGAATCAGTCAAAAGTGAGATTAAAAAAAGCATCTGGGCAGGAGCCTTATGTTCACTGCATCAAAGGATGCACCTCCACTTCAAGCATCAAAAAACACTAGAACTCACTACGTTTAAAAAATTGTATTTTAGTAATTTTGCTGCTTGACAAGTTTCTTCATGAGTATAGGGAAACCCCAGACTAACTCAGATACAAACTAGATGCTATAGGGAAGATTTTTGTAAGTCAATCTGCAAGCTTCAGAAAAGACTACATAAATATAACATCACCAAATATGACACCCTTTTTCTCAGTGGAAATTCTCAAATTTGAGGGAACACAACCGCATCACTTCACTCAGATAATGAAACATAATTAAGACGTGCAAATGAATGTAGTAGCAAAAATCAGATTCTGGGAATCTCCCTCCCTTTCCAAAGCTGTTTTCCAGATTTTACTTCTTCACCTTTCAGCTGCTTTTGTAATCACATTTCATTGCTGTGAAAATGCTTAAGCTGAAGTTGCAAAGTACAGCAATGATGTAGGCTGCAAAGCACTTAGGATTAGGAGACTGCTTGGAAAAGGAAGCAACATGATCATCAAGTGAGGTCAAGCAGGTACAACTCAACAGAACTCAGTAAACCAATCTATTAATGACAAACCAAGGGGATAAGCAGCAGTCACCCAATTTAGCTGCACCAATATTACAGGGTTAGCAGGGGTAAAATACACAAATAAGTATTTACAACTCTGAATTCTTTACTTTTTTTTTCTTCAGAAACAGCTCAAATTAGCAAACAGATTCAGTCTTCATAATCACATTGATTTAAAATTCACTGTCAATATGTAACAGGCTCTGTATCAGTTTCAGGTGCACCTAGGTAGGTTTCAATTTACATTTCAACACAAGTGGCATATAAAGCGTTAAGATACATTCTACACATAAAGGAATCGAAAATTAATTTTTAATAGTAATATTTTTTCCAAATATTACTACAGTGAAGCAGAATGAATAGGCTATTTATATGGTTTAGCAGAAGGAAACTCCAATTTATACATCAAATTTATATCCTTTGTTTCCATACCAATGTTTGGAACATATTAGATAGCAATAGATCTTCATACTACCACATTTCTCCCAAGAACAAGACCATAGAGCTACTAGTTGTTGATCTGGCTGATAAATCTACACAATAACCATTGTGGGTATAGGTAACCATGGTTCACTGTCAAAACCACACATGCTCTTTGCAGTTCAGTAGCCAGCACAGCAGTACTCTTCTGCCATTTCAGTACTACAAGTGACCAGGTGAGGACAGAGGCCAATCTCATCCTTCTCTAGGGCTTTGTCCAGAGCACTTTCATGAGAAACTATTTCCATTTCTCCTTTATAGCTGGAACAGCCCAAGTGGTCAGTATGTCCTTGAGAATCAGACAGGCTGAAGTAGATCAACCCAAGCTTTTCCTGGTTTAACAGTCCACAAGCAACATGCAAATCAGATTGAATGAAGAAGAAATATGCAGGGGCCAGCATAAGATAAAGCTGTGTGAATTTATCTACATAAATTTATTTTGAAATTGTTTTCAGGACTACAGAGGATGAAAGTAGCTGCAGTATCTCTACAGCAACACTGCTCTCTGTGGTCGTCACTTTCTCCTGTACTACCAAGCCCAGATGGAACATACCATGACTGTTCCTGTGATCCCATGGATAGAGGGGAGAGGGGGAAGAAAACTCATTCATTTTCAGGATTGGCAACTTTAACTTACTGCTTAGGTGCACAGGAACTATGCTCAACTACAAAATTCTTCTGTCTTCTGGCACATAATCTCCCTAAAGATGCTTACTAAGCATCATCTCGCCCCTTCCTCATTCAAGCTGTTTTTAATCTAGATACCAATGGGAAAATCCCAAGGAAAGATAACAGCTAGATAACGTGCTTCTTTAGAGGGCTTTCAGTTTTCCCATCATTTTCTCTATTATTTCAGAGGTACTGAACCCACAGGACTTGATTACAAAGCCACTGAGTCCAGCTCTACGAGGCGCTGTGCAGCGGTGGCACTCGGGATGGCCACACGCAGTGGTTTCACCTCAACATACACTCCCCACCCCAGTACTACTACCAAGATCTGTGAGGAAATTTTCAGAACAAGCTCATATAGTTTTTCTCCAGTTATTATGTCCCAGGAACCTAAATGTGACGTTTTAAAAATTTCCTAGTGTCTTTTACACATAGGTCTTTGGTAAGGAGCAATGATCATATTCTGAATAAAATGAGAAGAGAAATGGGAAAGTTATTGTCAAACCTGTGATAATCTTAAAATATTTTCATTCAGCTACACCTAAACAAATCATTCCAGACAAATACAGTTGGGTTCCAGAATCCGACAAGCATTTAAAGAAGACGAGAGAACCATAAAGGACAACACTTCATCTTAAAAATTGTATATAAAATACTGAATTTAATAATTTCATTAAGTACAAAAATCACATCAAAATTTCAGGTCAGATATACAGTAAATCTTTTCAGAATGGATCACTTACATTTAAAGATGAAGACATTTTACACTTAGAACCTGGTCTCTGCACCTAATCAAAACAGCTTTGACAGTTTCACACAGTCCTGAGAAAATTGTTTTAAGGTAAAAAAATAAAATAAAATAGTCCTGTCCTTTCTCATTGAGGTATTTGTATATGCTGCTATTTTTCATTCTGCAAACTAAAAAGAACATTTAAATAAAGAAAGTAAGTCCTGTAAACTGCCATTTAAATAAAACACCTATACAGTACAAATCCATCACGAATGCAAGTTATTAATAAAATAACAAAACTGTTCAGAAAAATGTCTGGACAAATATCTTGGTAAGCTCTGTTTTTTGTCTAGGTTCCATCAGCTTTCTCCTAAAGATGGAAGTATTTTCTGTCACCAGTCCATATGCATCAGTTTCAGGTTCTAAATTATTCAAGGAGAATGGAGATCAATTTTGCCACCACGTGCACATTGAGACTGTTTCCCAGAAGACGATAACATTGCTTTACTGTTACCTTTTCAGGAAAACCTGAAACAAAAACATAGTGCAACATCACCAGTCTGGGTTTGTTTCTATTTTGTAGTCTAATTTTTTTTTAAGTGAACATTTCTTAGTGCAGTTATCACAGATTGCAGCAGGATTCACCCCCCCTCCAGCACCCCCCCCCTCCAAAACTCATGAGGTTACAAAACCAATTCACAACCAATTCATTGGATTTGTATCAGTTCTTCTATTACCAATACTGCCATCTCTAAGGTTTCACAAGAAGCTTCAAAACATTCTTCTATTGTGTAACTACTGCTGATCTACCTTCCCTTCAGAGAGCTCAAAACATCCAGCAGTCTCAGGGAGGGGCAGCAGCACTAAACCCCTGCAGAACTGCTACTCTAGATAAGATCCACAGAAGAACACGGCCACAGCAGAAAGAAGATGCGACAATGCTGCAGATGGACTAAACTGCTCTTCTCAATAAGCTTTATATTGTACTTCCCACATCATCCCCCCAAACAGCTCAGGCAATTCACAAGTCTCTCAGTGCAATATATCACCTGTACAGATTCAACGGTGAGCAAGGCTTAGACAGAGTGATCAAGCAGATAAACAATTTTCTGTAAAAATTGTTCTGTAAAACAAAATTTATTTAATTCAATGCCAACCCCATTAAACACACTCAAATACAGACAGCATCAGAAATGTCCTTCCCACAGTAAGTGCGTGGCCTGGCAGAAAGAAGGGAGCACCAGCCCAGGTATTGTGAAAGGGCTGTGTTGTGTACTGACCAAGCTCCTGAGAGTGAAGCAGTATCGAGCAGCCAGAGGGTCTGCTCTGTCCTTGCTTGCACTCTCACCTTATTCCAACTGTGAGGTAAAGTACATTTGCTTCAACCTGACTGAAAGATGAAGAGCAGTGGGGACTTAACTGTTAGGGTCATATAGTAAACTGCTGAAACTTGGCCACATTCAATTATTTCATCATTCCCTAAGGGGAAACACCCAGCTTTGACTCAAAGGTCATCACCACCCCAACTAGCTCAGATGCACAAGAACACTGTGAGTACAAGTAGTGAAATGTATGCTCTGAGATTTTCACAGCTCTTCAGAAATTCTCTTCCAGAGAGAGCTCAGGAGAGAATGATGGTTATAGAGCCAAAGGAGGCTCTGAGGAGGAGGTGGTGTCTGGGAGGAGTTGCTCCATCCTTCTCTGCCAGTTATTAATGCCTCGAATGTGGACTGCTTTGGTAAACACATCTTCTGCCAACTCCATCCACTCTGCCCAGCTTCCTGGCACTCACATTTGGGCAACCATTCTTCTGTCTTTGGAACTATCACTTGCACTCCCACACACACATCCTCAGATGGCGTTTTCACATTCCATCAAAGAATAAGGTACAGAATAAAGGCATTTTAAAAGCATACATGAAAATAAATCTGTATTTATGTAAATTAAATGTATTACACACACACACACGCACTTACAGCCCAAGAAGCCTGTCTGAATCTTGAAAATGTCAGAATTTCTCCTTTTACCTTTTGGCAACCTAAAGCAAATAATTAATTTTCAGAACTCATGATTTCCTTTATCCCAAGCCTCCTCCCTCTGACTGTTAACATTGTCTTGTACTTTCTATCTTCTTAGCTCCAGTGTGGCCTAAATCAGGTCAGATTCAACAACTCCCAGTATGCTGGCACTTGCTGCACAGCTCTCACTGTAGCATTTATGTCACACACATACATTACAGTACCTGAGGACACTGGGCTCTTAATAGCACGTATTTCCCCACCATGCTGGCTTTTATTTCCTAAAAGCTTGCATACATTGCTAATATGAAAAATGGAAAACACATCCCAATATCATTCTCATGAAAGCAGGTCACAGGTGCAAGAATGCTCTGTTCACTTTTAATGATATTGCTGTGGGACCCACCAGAGTGACTAAGACAAATGACTGCAGTATTTCACTGAACTATAGTGCAATTACCATTTATACATTTAGATGTTAAAAGCACAAATAAATCTAGTCATGTTAAGAATGAACAATGACTTTAACTCTGGACCTCACATATTAGAAAAGGCCATCAACTTCTTAAAATGCAGAACCATTTAGACAACCACATTTCTTCTGATGATACTGTAGCTGCACTAGTAACAGCATCTGTTACAAAGCTCCTGAGAGTCTGTTCACATAGTTTTCAGCTTACAGTTTCCTCATTCTTCAGTTTCTTGGACCAATAAGATATTTGCAGTGGGTACAATTCCAAGCTTCCTGGCTTTGAAAATTTTAGCCTAAATGTTGCTGTCACTACAGAACACAGTAGCAGAGAACTTCTAACACATTTTGCTCTGAAAATACCATATTTCACAGTAATTACTTGAATTTTAGCATGGGAGAAATGCTGTCAGGGAAACACCCTTTGCTGCAGCCATAAATAAATCCACTTCCAAAAAAAAAATCCAGAGCTTTCAAATTGTCAAAAGAAACTGAGATTGCAGTACCTAAATTCACTCATGATTTCCATCAGCCTAGAGTTGAGTAACCCTTTTTTAAGCAAAAAGTGGGAAAAGTTTTAAACCCAGAGAAATGTCAGACTTGTGACTCAGTGCAGGGGGAAATGCATGTTCTGTCTATGACTCAGGAGGATATGTGAGAGGAAACCACTGAACGAGAGAGAGGCTTGTTTTATGTGTCATCAAAGCTGGAAAAGCAGTACAGAGAGGGGAGGGAACTGCAAGAATTGTAAAACAGTTATAATACTAACTGTCATAATTATGGCAACAGGGTACTCTCCTCTTAGAGGTGCAATCCCAGCCAACAAAAGACAGGTCTGCTAAATGAACACATTCTACATGGCAGTGATCTGGATGATCCTCAAATTCAGAAGCCTGACTTGTCTTCAAAGTTCTGGTCTGGTCTGCAAAAATACCAAAGCTCACAGGTGTCTCTGCAGATGAATGCGAAACAGAAGGCTCTATGAAATTATTAAAATCTGATTTCACAACCTGCTCATCCCTAAGTAATGGAGTCTTCCAAACATAAACTTCTCCACTGTCTCAGTTGTCCCTTTGTAAATTACAAGCAACATTAACTCTATTGTACCTCTCAGTAATGTTTGCAGAGACTGATTTAACAGTGGAAAAACTCTAGCTGTATTTTAATAAAAAAAAGAGAGAAAATGGGCAAATTAATACTCAAAAGAGACCTTGAGCAGCATAAGCCTATAAAAGCCCAATCTAGCTCTGTTAAATTCAAGGATCTTGACATTAGCCTACATTAATATGGAACAGTGCTAAAAAGGCTGTCTTCAAGTAGAACAGATTCATTAAAGAAGAGGCTATGAACATACATTGCATGTTGGTATGTAACAACACAGCACACTTGAAAATACTCATGAACATGCAAGCTTAGTGCTGGCAACTCTAATTTCACTGTGCAACCTTGATAATGCTCCAAATGTAGCAATTTTGAACATAACAAGTAATAAATGAAAAAAACAAATTAAAACTGTGAAAGAAAGAAATACATAGAAACAAGTCACATTTCTTAGAACTCTAAGTCACTGAGGAAGTCAAAGCAAAATATAGCAAATTACTCAAGGTCAATGCTTATTCTTATTCTTCGAGCAATCTGGTTTGGTGGAAGGCAGTTGGAAATAGATGATCTTTAAGGTCTCTTCAAATACAAACCCTTCCACGATTCCTTGGATGCTTTTGCTGCTGAGTGATAATAAATTGATCTGATGTGATGTGAGCAGAACAGTTTCTTAACAAATAGTAACAGCTACACTTTCCTCCTTGCCCTTTTTTACAAGGAGAATTCTGATCAATTTACTTCAGGTTTAATTCTTTTTGATGTGTATCCAGTGCTGAACCTTGCTCCTTGACTCCTTGTTCCAAAAAAAAAAAAAAAATAAAACCTCTTAGAAAATGAAGTTACTGATCAAGGACTGCCTTTTCTAGAAAATAGTGATGGCTTAATAGATTGGTTACTCCTCAGCATAGAACTATCTGTATCATCTGAAATTCTCTGTCAGCAGCTGTAAATGTGTAGAAGGGAAAAAGCAAACAGCTCAAACTCTGAGAGCCACAAACCGACTTCCTAAACTGGAAAGATATGTTGATTTACCATAGTTGTGAGTAACACCAGCTGCTGAGTAAATAGTTTCAACTTTAAACAAAGGTATTCCTTCATTGCACTTCACTAACAGAACATTTTGCATGCCAAAACTTTCTTCTCAGCTTATGGAGAAAAACCACACCACAGAAGCTGATTCCTACAAAACATGAAAAAAACTAGTGGAAATTTAGAGAAATTTAAAGTTAGCCAAACAACAAAAATCAACCAATCAATCAAACCGAGAGGTCTGAAAAAAATGCAAAATAAAAAGATTGGATTAGTCCCAATTTAAAAAAATACATTGTCATTTCTGAAGAATAATGTAGCACATACCAAATTCCGAAGGGAATCCATGAAGATTTGCTATTTCTCTTGGGGTAAAGTACCTCAGTTTTAGTGTTGATAGTCTCATAAGCTTCTCTTCTTCTGGTAATTCATCAATGTGTTTAAACACTGATTCAAGCTATGAAGAATATAGAAATCAAGAAATATGACTGATGCAGGCCAAATATGTAAAATTTACAGTCACATCTTAATAGACTATTTCCTTAATTATCAAAGTGACAAAGACAATTGCATGTTTTGCTTGAAAGTGTCGTTTGCATTCTGTTTCTGCAGCCAACATCTAACACATGGACTTGCAAGAAAGAAATCAATGTCGGCATAAGGACATTCAAAATTTCTTCCTCTAGTTCCAAGCTATACCAATACTTAATGGGGCAATGAAAGAATAAACATTTGTTAATGACAAAGGACAGTGATCCAGTAGAACTCAGTAACAGACCATTCATACAAATTAAGCTATGTGGATACAGCTGTTTTAATACACTTGCTTTCAGATTATCCTGAATTCCAGAGCTGCATTCCTTTTGTACTTAGAAATGCCCTATAATATTAGTGAACAGCACAGAAGTGCAGGAGGAAGGGCTGGTGTACAACACAGGCTCTGTGAAAAGTATCTTTGATTACTGATTAACCATTGCTTTTATTACCTTCCCCAATTCCTAAATACCACTTGGTCATGGACTTAGTATCAACAGTAGGACTTTTCCAAATACCCTTTGAAGATTAATAATTTCGAAATTCAAACATGATAAACATCTGACAATACTTACTGAATTATATGCTTTAATTCATAACACTGTACTGTAGGTTCTCCATAGAACTAGTAATTTTTAAGGTTTCCACAAACCCCTGTGAAACCTCTGTACAACATGACAGATAATAAAATAATAGCACCTCATATTCTCCTCCCAGAGAGACACGGATATAATTTTGGTCTAAACAAACTGCTGTCTAGGAACACAAAGTAAACCAACTGGAAACTCAGTTGCCATAAAATGTATATTTAAAAGTTTTTTTTATTATAATATTCAGAACAACAAAGGAGAAGACAGAAAAACCCCCAAGCTCTGAAATAAGTCTCACGTTTTAAAACAAGTGATTCTAATATGTTACACTACACACTTACCTGTACATCTACTGCTGTCTGCAGAACTGAGCCGGTCCCTTCTACATAGTGTCCATACCTTAACAACAACAATAACAATCTTAAATTAATATTTTCACTGGATTTCATAGCATTGACAACGGCAAAGGTGCAGGGAGGTTACTTAGGTTCCTTTGCCTTGACGAACAAACAGCCTCCTGGATAGATAAAGCAGAAGGCCTTGTTACAAACTCTGCTAACCCTTGGAATGCAGTACCCTCTGAACGTGCTCTCTGGGGATGAGTCTGCCCTCAGTGCTCAAGGGTTTATCCACACTAGTGTCTTAAACATCGCAACTCCACAAAGCCAAGGATCACCAAAACCAAAAACAGCTACACTGCCTAAAACAATTTTACATTATGGCAAAATGTGTTAAAGGTCAAATGGTCCCAGGGGTTCAAATTAGCTCCCCTTATTAAAAGGGGGATCACTAGTGTGAACCTCTAGCTTTGATGTCAAAGCATTAGGAACAAAGTGGTTCAGCCAGGTTTAACTTCTGGTTGCTTGTAGATTTTCCACTGAAGTAATGGCAATGGCCAGACATCTATGCAGAGCAGTAGAAAAAAGAAAGAAGAAAAAAATTAAATCCAAGTAAACAGCAAGTAAACTTCCATTCTGAAACCTATGATAGCTGTTCTGCATGCTTTGTGGTTGATTGCTTAACAACATGTTTACTCTGTAGTCTCATCAAGGCTACCATTTAAATATAATTATGGGCTTTCAGAAACATGCTCTGTTGGTCTAACTAGTTTGAATATTCTGAACAGAAAGAGTGAGTCAAGACAACAGATGGCTTTGCCCTGTGGAAGAACTTCAGAAGATCCCCTGCGTTAGAGGGATGTAGTCTGCAACAATCGTTAACAGACACTCTTCTCTAGTTTTATCTGTACAACTGTAGAGACAATTATAAAGGTCTTTTGTTCCACTTGGGACCCATTCCTGAAGCATGGCACAAGTTATGTTTCAAGCCTCTCTAATTCCACAGTGAATAAAAGAATAGTCTCTCTTCAGCACAGACACAATGACCCAGCACGGCTCAATCTTGAGTATTTCATCCTCAGCTGAAAAAGCTACAATTAGTTCTGCCAATAACAGCCAGAGCAGCACTCATTTGAAAACAAATTCTTCCTCAGGATCAGAAGACCTAAACACTATTACAGATTAAATACACATGGAATCTAACTGTTTTGTAAATACATACTCTTTAATTGGTTAGTTGCATTCTGCAAATTCCCTAACACAAAGTTTAACAATATAACACACACAGCACTGAGGAATCCTCATTCTCTTCCTCTAATATAGCATCTGGTAACATTTCAGTTTAATATAACTGAGCCAAAATAAATAAATACGGTTAAATTCAAAGTGGTATTGCAGAGTTTTATTGGGAGAAATAAATACTCCTGTCTAAATAACTAGCACTACAGTACAGAACTCCCAAAAAAATCCAGTTGGTGTCCATGTGCTTTGATGGCCGTGTGTGTGTGCACGTGTTGCTTTTTTAATACAAATGTGGGCATATGGCTAATGTCACGTTAGCTGGATTGTTACCAATTATTATTGAAGCTGCTGACTATGGAAAAGTGAACATTCCTACCTTAGACCCAGAACATAATTAAATTTTGTCACAGTAAAAAAATTATGTATTGATTTTCTGACATTTCATTACAAGTTATAACGAAAGAAGTTGGCTTAAGAAATTACAGTCTTCAATTTTCATCTGATTCAAGATTCCCTCCCTCTTTTATTTCTGTAAGCTTTAAAAAAATCTTTTCATTTCATACATGTATTTTTTTCTAGGTATATTGTGTCAATTTCCACAAAGCGAGAAAGCTTTTCTGATACTTGCACTATTTTGAAAGGTATCACTTCTCTTGTCAATAGCATATAAAAAATTTAAAGTATGTCCAGAAGTACTACATCTAGAGAAGTTACATCTAATTTTCATTTCCTCTGTCCTTTAAAAGAGTTGATTTCCTTTCAAAACTTCAGCTACCACATACTCCAAAGAGAAACCATGGTGTTGGTAGTCTCACAGAAGTCAGCAATCATTCACTAAGTGCCCAGGAATTCAGTGTCAGAAGGGCACATAGAATTACCTGCTTGATCTCTCATGCATTATAGGCCATTACATTTTGCTGTGTACTTCACCAAAGCCTTTCAAAAGACATACTGGTATAGCAAAAATCACTGATGAACTATCAGTGTTTGAGGTCCCTGAATTAGCAAAGACTTGAGAAGGCATATTCAGATTATTTCCATCACATGAACCATGCTAGAAATACCTGAAAACCAAAGAGAAAAGAGGGAAATTTTTCTCCTACTCTCAAAGCTAATGGTCAGTGTGACTTACAAGAAAGATACCAGACATCCACAGTAGCAGAGGGATTCTCTGTACTATGTGGAGTGCTGTTTCCCATTCAGGCACCTTTTTCCTAGATCTCATGCCTCAGAGAGACAAAAACTGAACTTCTGGAACAGATACAGCAGGGACTTATTCCTGGCCTCAGAAAGAGACTTTAATGAGATGTAATTATAAACCTTCTCTTAATGCAGAGCTGGAAATGAGATTATTGCATTGAGAACCATGTTGGCAACCCAAACCCTTCCCAAAGGCTCTTGAAAAACAGAACAAAGATGGTAAATCAGACAGAAACTACCACCACAACTACCTCCATATCAGCAGAAGGATAAGAGTCAAGTTCCTCTGGTGTCAGGTTTCCCACCACTATTTACAGAGACTTGATATTCAACTACTCAGGAGCCTCCTTCAGCGCGATTTTGATAAACATGACTACAAACTACCACGACACACCCTAGTGAAACCACAGGTGGCCAATTACTTTCAATGACACTTAAGGCAAACATAAGACACATCAGACATCATTCTGGCTAAGGGTTTTTTTGACTATTCTAGTTACGAAAGGGATTTCACAAGATCCTGACTCCCCTCACCTCAAAGGAGTGAGGGCAGAAAAGGCGCATACATCTATATCAATGAGACCTGAGGGAAGGCCTTTCCCATTACATAAATTTCAAACTTTTGAAATTCTTTTTCTTCTTCCTTATTGTCTAAAAGTTAAAAATAACAAAATCCTGCAGGAATTCTGTCAGTTTGGCAGTATAATTTCTACTAATTAAAAACCAGTTACAATTAGCTTTAACTCATCATCCAAGCCATTTTTTTGAAGCACTCAGCAAATTCGTAAACCCAATCCAATTAGAAAAACATATCAGTATTAAAAATTCCCACAAATTTGCAGGCTCCAATTGGAATGTTTTATTACAAATGCATTCAGTGGAAAAGCTCCTCACCAGTTGTTCACAGAGTTTCAGAACACTCACCAACTTCTGGAAGTCAAACTTAAAATTGCAAGGTAAAAATCAGAAAACTACTTAGACAGAAAAGCACTGATGTTCTGCTCCATCAAATATGATTTGTAGCACAGCAACCTAACTGGTTTCATGACAATCCACAGCTATTTTGATCGACGTAGCTGAAAAATCCAAGAAATCAATAAACTGTACAGTGGAGACAGATTTAATGAGGAATGGATCTGCCATGCATGACACTTTCTAACTTCATTGAGCAATATAAAGAAATTCATTAATGAATCAGCACTATAGCATTCTACTGGAACCATATTTCCGCAGGGGTAATTAAGCTTCTGTGAAGGTCAACAACAAATGGCAACTGTCTTTTGTGAATGCCTTTTTGGAGTGGGCACATGATGTTCTGCCAGACAGTTTCTCATGCAGGCATTCCACTGGACCAGCACGCACACTCTAGAAGGAGATTTCTTTCAAAGGCCTAGGATTTTTTGATGAAACACCTCTCTATGATTTTACAGGACACAAGCAAGAAAATACACTTCAAATTTCAGGACATGATTTAGCAAGACATTTTCCTGCCCAACTTACCCTTTTGTAAAGCACGTGGATCTCCGGCAGGTGGGTTTAACAATGTCTAACAAGAAAGCATAGCGCAGTAAGGACTTTGGTGGTAAGAAATACTGACTCATTTCTTCATTTTCCTCTTCCAAGAAGTCTTTTAGCATTTGAATAGAGGAATCACTATCCTGATTGTGTTTCCTTTCCATTTCTTCTACTGTTTCAAGCTTAAATAAAAAGGCCCCTTTTGGTAAACTCTTCTTGCTGCTGCAATCTGGACCAATGTTTGGACCGAGATTCTTCTCCTCAGAGGACAAAGAAGAACTGATTTCACCCACTTTGCCAGCAACCTTTTCCTTGAGTAAATCTTCTGGATACTGATCTGGGAATCTTGTCAATATCTAAGAGGAAATTGTCACAAAAATAAAATTAAATAACTTTTTTAAAAAACAACTTGACAATCAACCATACAGTCAGTAAGAATTCCTTCAGAGATGCTCAGAATAAGGGAAGAAACCTTAAATGTTATTTTCATGAAGACTTCAAAAGTAGTAGCACTGAGATTAGTTGACCTATTGGCAATGATGTCAAAATAACCTCAAATAATTGCCTTTGCCAAAAGACCTTTCCAAGTGTGCAAAAAATTCAGCAGTATGACCTGTTTTCTAGCCCACTATCAGGCTAGAGAACACATCTCCCAACTTTTTAAAGCCATCTAAGCACAGACATGCACATCAGTCCTACAAAGCTCAATATCCAGGCTGAAAAAAGGAGACAGAATTTAACTTTTCAGTTGGAATAATTAATTCTTTTTTCATCAACACACATCACTAAACTGAAAATTTAACGCTCAATCTTCATGAAATGAAGCAAATTCAAGTAACAGAAATAAACTCACTTGACCAGGAGCTTGAAAGGAAAATGGTTCTTGGTGAAGCTTCGCAATTAGAAAATACCGCAGCCTAGAATTGGGAATGCCCAGCTGTAATCAAAATTCAGAAGCCTTTAGTCCATGTGATAATAGAGAAAAAGTGGTCTATACCATCATACAAGTTATCTGCCATTACGTGCAGAAACAAAACTATGTCATACATTTTGTGACTTCAGAGACACCAGTATTCACAGAATCAGAGATTCATAACATGGTTTGTGTTGGAAGGGACCTTGAAGGTCATCTAGTTCCAAGGCCCCTGCTGTAGGCAAGGGCACCTTCCACTAGACCAGATTCTCAGAGCCCCACACAAAATGGCCTTGAACACTTCCAGGGATGGGGCATCTGCAACTTCTCTGAGCAACCTGTTCCAGGGCCTCACCACCCTCATCACAAAGAGCTTCCTCCTGATTCTAATCTAAAACTACTCTTTAAGTCTGAATCCATTCCCCCTTGTCCTGTCACTATCGACTCTTGTAAAAAGTCCCTCTCTGTCTTTCTTGTAGTCTCCCATCAGGTACTGGAAGGCTGCAATTAGGTCACCCTGAAGCCTCCTTTTTTTCCAGGGTATTCTCTAGGTATTAGTTGATACTACCTACACACTTGTAACTTCCATACCTAGATACTTCAAAAGAACCAAGTGAGCAATTATTCTTTGTATCGCATAGTTTTTACTTTCTCTGTAAATTAATATGAATGTAGACAAAATTTTATGTTATGCAAGAAGAAACTTTCCATGCCTCACGATTTCTTGGGACATGTACTATCTGTTTCCTGTTAAAAACAAAAAAGTCTCTCTTTGCCTTTTTAAACAAGGAATTATAAGACACCTAACAATTAAATATATATACCAAAATTGGTTTCCAAGCTACACTCTATTAGCTTCTCTCAAATATTTCTGGTACTTCACTGATTTCAGTTAGTCTTGCACAATCTGAAATCTCTCTCAAACTTTTTCAGTTGCCAGGGTAACATGGAAACAAAGCTCCTCCTCCCACAAGAAACAGTCATATTTTCTGTGCTGGGAAATCCAGAGGCACAGCACTTCTGAAGCAATGAGGCTCCTGCAGGGAAAACACCTTCCTGGTTACAGTGCAAATTTATGCCTTCTCAAAAATATCAAATGGCAGCAAAGCAATATGGGACTAGGATCTGAACCCAAACAGCAATACAATTATGCCAGTATGAGAAATCAGAAATCATGTCAGCTGATTTTCTCATTCAAGTGTATCTTCAGCTTTGGGCATGATTCTCTTTTCTAATACACAAGAGAATTTTCAAGTGTTCTTGGACTCAGTACACTTTGAACAGTTAAATAATATTAGAGCAATTTTAGTACTCACACAGGTTGGAGACAAGAGAAATTCCTGATATTTAAATCCACATGTTGCTAGTGTTTTCAAAAGTTCACTTCTGAAAGGAATCAAAAAGCAGTTACTCCCTTCACATAGTCTTTAGTCCCTTTTATAATCCTAAATAAAAACAGATTAAATTCAACATCATATTTACCAAAGCATTCATTGAAATAATTGGACAGCAAGTTATTGATATGTCATCCATTACTGAATTTGAGAGACAACATACAAAGTTCAGTGTTAGAGACTATTATACATTCAAAGGCACCTCACTCTTATTACAGTGCAAATGCCTCTTCAAAAACATCCCATCTCTAGAAGAGTAATTGTAGTGTGTCAACGAGGAAAGAAATCAGAGGGCAAGACATTCTTTTTATTTGGAATCATAAACCAGGAGATTAAAACTACTACAAATAGCTCACTACTTCCTTCTGCTCACATACACAGCACCAGCTAAGCGTAACAAAAAGTCTAAATCGAGGGATGAAAAAAATCAGTGGCTTTGATTATAAAAGTGAGGTGGGACTGTGCTTTATAAACAATGAAAAGAAGACTGTAAAGGAAATAATCTTATAAATACTTTTCTTCTGTATTCCATGCAGACTGCACTAGACTGGAACTGTAGAAAAGGCAGGAGCTGTGACGTGTACCTGGTATTGTATTGCATCCCAGGTGCTGTAAGAGAAAACAAGTGTCCTAACTGGGGTGTTTTCTGAAGTACAGCTTGTCCCAGGCACTGGCCAGCTAGGCACTGCCTAGGGAATGCCAGGGTCTACAAGAGAGGACCATGAACACTGAACCAGTGAGAGAGCTGAGCATGTCTCCCAGCTGCCATATTCATTAACAGCATGATATGCAAGGGTGCTGTTGGGGCTTTAAAGAGTGCACAGAGAGACCCCACTCTATTCCAGCAAGAACTGAGAAGGAAGATTGCAACTTGCTCTCTTTTGGTCACAAGAGAGGAGAGTGCTCCTGCTGTCATTAGGTAACTGTAGTGACACCTTTCCTCTTCCACACTCAGACCAAGACTAAATGCATCTTTCTTACTGCATCTCTGGACCATTTGATGACAGCCCTGAAGCAGGGATAATCTACTATCAACAAAGGTACTCAAGAAAGCCCCTAGACTGTTCTGTGACCGTAACACAAGATATCATAGGATCCTGTCCTCAATAAGCCCCTGAAACCTCTGAGTGTTACACCTATTGTTACTTTTCTTTGAAAACTAATTCTGACCTTTCCTAAAGGAAACATGAACATCAAATAAAATTAAAAATAAAATACTGTTGTATTTTACACACTTAGAGACATAACCAGTTATCTAGTAAGTTCTTTTCACAACCTAGAATTTTAATTCCTGTCCCATCTCAAGCTATTTTGTCAACTCCAATTCTAGGAAACAAAAATCCCTTCTAAAGAATAAATCCCTTCTCCTTCTAAAGAATATATCCTTTTTGCAAACTAAAACCTGCATGTATTAATTAGAGTTTACCTTGCAGAAGAGGATTCAAATCCTTTAACGTTTTCTAAAAGTAGGTATTTTGGAAGCTTCTGAAGCCTACAAGGAAAAAAAAAGGCAAATCAGAGTTACAAGATGTAAAGTACATTATATTCATCTACAAATCTGTTCAGCTAGCAGAAAGATCAAAGTATTTCCACATCATGCTAGCTGTTAAAATTTAGCATCCTTAAAAAACCAACTGAATTAAAAATGTGGACTGCTGGTAAAAACCAAAAACCGCATCTATGTTTGGATGAACAGTACTCCATGCATGTACTTTTGAAAATGTTTATCACTGTTCATTTCCTAAAGCACAATAATATTATTCAACAGATTCAGTGTATAATAGGAAATACAATTGTTGGGGGAACATCAATTGCTACTTAGCCATAAAAGTGTTATTTTCAAGTGCTTGTACCTGAAATCAATGTCAAAATGTCACATAAACTTTTCTGATAACACATCAGAACTGGTATTCATTTAACTGATTTAAGAGACACAACATATTTGGAGTTCCAACTGCAGATACTCTAAATTATCTAAACTTGACTTTTTTATTTTTTGGGGGGGAAGGGAAGGAGGTGTCTCAGCTTCAGCAAGATCAGTGCAAAGGTCTGGAAATAGGCACATTCCAAAAACAGCATATTAAATCTGGAGAAATGAACATGCCCAAACTGTGCCAGGACCTGTTCCAACAATTTAGAAGCACAGATGATTCAGATTCAAGTCTCTGGGAACATTCTGTAGCACTGTAATAATGCCACTGTAGACACAGAATGTCTGTCACACACTGAGATCTCAGAACAACATACAGAAGTAGGATATTAATGCCCCATACAGCAGCTTCATGCTTATTGAAGTTAGCGACTTCAGACTTCTACTGGAACAAATCACAGCAGAATTAGTTTCAGCACACTTTTAATTACCACCAATTAAAGACATCACATGAATTAAAAAATAATTAAAAGAACCAATGCATCTCACAAGAAACTATGCCAAATTTAAAAAAACTACTGAAAAAATAATACTAAATTGAAAAAAGCAGCAGCAACCAAATTCCTTGCAGAGGAATGGAGAATATATCTGCTGGTGTGTCTACCCACAATCCTCATCACTGACTACTATGAAACTTCTTTTTCAGGAATGAATCCACAGCACAGCCTGAAATGCAAGCACTTGCAAGGGATCGACAGATCACAAGGCAAGTAATCACTGTACAAAGTGGAAGTGTTAAGTACTTGGCAGGTATTAACATTAAAAGTGTTTCTGTAAAAGCAGCACTTTGACGTTTTAGCATTGGATTTCACCAGGTTATGGCCTGGACACGATAAACAGATGGTATCTGGACCATTTGGCTTGGACTTGGCTGGCTGGGTGCTCCAAGGATTTCCCGGGTCTTTCCAGATCTTGAAATTGTCCTTTCCATTATCTCTAATATTTGTCTTCCCAGGCTACCTCTGAGCCTCATTTCAGCAATATTTCATTATAAAAGGCTGAACAAAAGGTAAGTACATCCAAGGGATGAGAAGTTATTTTATACTTTTCATAAACTGCATGCAAGCCACAGCAATTTAAAATGTAAAGGGATAATTCCATATTAAGAATTTCCTTTTTTGGGGCTGAAGTATTCCATACTCAATGTCTCACAATGTATTGCATTCAAAAAACACATAAGCACTATCTTAGTAAAACACAAATCCACTGGAATTGAGAAACTTTAGAGAAGCCATCATGTTGAACCTACTAGTGACTACTTAGAGTAGGTGCTACTTCAAGAACCCTCCCCAAGGAGATAAGGGACATTAGCAGCGTCTCCTGGGGTGTTGAGATAAAACTGAGACAGCCAAGCCCAGGTCCTTTGCATCGTCATGATAAAAATACAGGTCCTGGAGTGTCTAAGGCTTTGGTTTTGAGAAGGAAAAGCTTCTGTCATTTATCCAGCTAAGCCCACAGCAATTGGGAAGCAATATTTCCATACTAATGCACTATAATGTCCAAAAGCAGACAGCCTCTTAAGAATGCCTCAGTTTAACGGAAAAGAATCCCCAGGTCAGGATGCCTTTAAGGATATCTTCACTTTCTCTCCCTAATTTTGTGTCTGCCATCAATACAAATAATTATGGCTGTTTTATTTAGAACTGGGATCTGACCAGGCAAAAATTGACAGATGAATATAAAGACAAGGCTACTATTCGGACAATGCACTACTATTCAAATTCTTTAGTATTACTACTCCAAACACAAGACAGTACTACAAACGAAAAATACACAATCTCCCCCAAGATATCTAGAAGCAGCACCAAAAAGAACAGAGACTTTAAGAAAGAATGGAAGGGGCTGCAACGTGCATTGCATTGTACAGTCAATAATATATTCAAATCAACTTTCAAATAGTACCTCTTCAAAAGATCACTATATGTTGAATCTAAGCTTTTTTAACCCAATATTTTAAAAAATTACCATGTTTCCGTGAGACCAATAGATAAACTATTATCTACTCCTGCTTCTACATAAAATCAATGCAAATTTGATGTTGAGCTGAAAAGAACTCTCTTTTCATTTATTATCTAGGCACAGTTTAAACAGACATGCAATGAAAAGGAAACCAGACAATCAGAGCATATACAGCAACGAGGTGATTGCAGCATTAGTAAAATACAAGTATTTGTAAGTTACTTATGATCATGTGAAAACAAACATGGAATACAACACTAGTAGTACCCCTCTAAAACATTACAGATGTCTTGTCTCACTGAAATACAGAAGACCTAGTTACAACAAAGCCCAGTTACAAAAGAGGCTTTAGAATGGAGGAAGAAATTAATTTATACCTTGGGAGAATATCAAGGATATAGAGAAAGCTCTTTGTCCGAGGATCAGACACATCACCTTGCAGGCCAATTCTAAGAAAGAATAAAGAAACACTGGTGTATTACTCAGAGCAGACTGGCAATTAAGTTACATTTTTCTAAAGAATGCTGACACTTTGCTTTGAGTTTCAAAAGGAGATTCTGCAAAAGCATCACGTACAGACAGGAGGACCTGCTCACAGAGACAGTGTTCTGAGAGATGCTCTAAGGAATGAAAGTCTGCTCCTGGAATCCATCAGCTCACAGCAAGGTTAAAATTGAAGCATTCAGTAATGAAATCCACTCCCTAGTCTGCAATTCCTTTAGCATTCTGGTCTTGTCCAGCAAAGCCTTTGAACATACTTGGCTCTGAATGAACAAAAAACCCCCACTGGGTTTCTGGGAATACCCTGCTATTTTGCACTGAATATATTAAATTATTTCTATGAATTAAAGCCTCATTGTTCACCATTTAGCAGGATTGAGCCCCACATGAATAACTTTGGAACCAATTTTGTAACACTAAACTGGACAGATTATGTAGGTTACAAAAATGATAATGATTCCAGGCCTGTGTTTCTCTTGCTTATACTTCTATTAGCTCATTTAAAAAAAAAGAATAAAAGCTTTGTAGAAGAGCTTTAGCATGTAACTAAATTAATCAGTCACACAGAGATTTTTCTTTTCATCATATAATAAAGAAAAAAAATCTTAAATGCTTCCTATATACATCATAGGTTTGCACTAATTCATTTTTATAGATCAGCACCACTTTACTGGGATTTCTTTTCAATCTTAGAACATTCAATGAGATATACTTTCTTACACCATCAGTATTATCACCATCAACAGGCTTAATGAAGCTACTACTTTGCATGAGTGCAGTTACTAGAATCTTACCCCATTGGTCACTGCTGTCAAATGATATGAATTACAAATTAATCTGACAAAAGTACCTCACTAAACCCAGTCCTTAATCAGCAAGATATTTCTCTTTATCATCTACAAAACCATTCCAAAGCCATTATCCTTCTAGTCTTGGCTAAAATAGAAATATTCTTCAGAATAAACTATCTGTGTGCATGTGCAATTTTCAAAGTACAAATAAAACCAGACTACACTCTTAAGTCTCAGGCAGAACTGAGAAATTCCAATTCTCCTGCTGGAGTTATCCCAGGAAAATATTAGATTGATATCCAAAAGGAAAAGCAGCACTCCTAAACACTACATTTCAATATTAGAGGAATGATACAGTTCACAAAATAGGTGGTATAAGAAGTTTGCTTAACTTAAACTGAATTAATCTACACGTATGCAAGAAATGTGACCAACAATTACGATGCAAATTGCTGCATTTCTTTTGCTTCGGTAAACATCATGGTGAGCACAGCTACAACACATTTGCTTAGGAAGAGAAAGATACACAGATCACCCTCACATAGTGTCACTCTTGATAGACATCTCTCCTTTCACTGTATGTAGTGCAATAACTGCACTATTTTCCCCATGTGTGCTGTGCCTACCTTGTAAATGGCTGACAGGGAGGACTCATCAAAATCATATCAAAAGATAATCTGTCAAATTCTTTCAGTGTTATGCCCTGAAAACAGAAGAAAATAGGATGTTGAGTGTTGTGAACTCTGTGAAATTCTCAAGTCATCTTTCAGATGAAACTAACCCCTCTTACTTCCATTGTATGCTTCATTGAGCAAAAAACTCTCCAATCTCTCATTTGACCTAGTAATTTCAAAATCTTTTCTACCTTGGCAAAACACAAGATGTAAATATGCATTCACTGCTCTGAACATAAAACAAAACATTTACAAGGTTAGTATTTATACATAATCTTGAGGTTTGTATCTCCTCATTCTTTGAGGTGTGTAAGTGGTTCTTTCAGTAGATACTGCTATTTCTCCCGAAAATAAAGCATCATTACTATCATAAAGTCCTTTTACAGCAAAAACAGTGTTCACAGAGTAAAATATGTGTAAAAACATGTGAGAAGAAAAGTAGCTCAAGTGTAAATTCTTAATTACACGGGTAGGAATTCCTTAAACTAAGTTTTCATCAACACTAGAAAGTCAACACATTAAGGGGTCAGGAGGGAAGAAGGACAATGATCAAGTTACCGTAACTTGGACGAAGAAATCACTCCTTACATATTCTGAGGAATATCTATACAGCAAATATAATATAACTACCTTGAGAAAACTAGACAAAAGCTGCCATTTTTCCCACTATATTTGAAGAAGGTGTTACTGACTCTAATAATCTGTTATTGTCTACTATAAAATGACACAGGTAAGGATTCTTCTTCTATTTCCATTATAAAACTATAAACTATCATTTGGCCAATTATTATTGAGTGCTGAATAAGCATTTAACCTTTAGCCACCTATTTAATTCTTACTTAAGCTGGTGTCTTAAAACAGACACAGTATCTTTTATTGTCATGTTGTAAAACCCTAAAAGAAGAATAAGAAGTATACAGCAATTTCTAACTTAATCCAAGCAAAACTCCATGTCTAGCTTGCCTCTCATTTATTAAAATAGAATCCAATTTCACTTAGTTGTTTTTCAAATAATTTGGCGAGTGATAGAATTCCTAAAACATTTTATCTATTGAGCCCATTAAAAAAGATTCAAGAGTGCTCAATCCAATATTTTGTTGTTTCTCAGAGCCCAACTATAACTACAAAACAAAGGCATGCCTCCAAGTAATTTAATTACATTTTTTCAAAGTACGTGAAAATATTTTTTTAACCTAAAAATATGATTTTTGACATTCCTTTACTGGTGGCAAGCATTCCTCTTGACATTTATATAACCTTTCTTGATGCTGCAGGCAAGACTTAAAGGAAAAGCCTGCAGTATGAACATCCTTCCTCAACAAGCAACTACAGCACAAGCAATCGAAGTTATTGTAAAACTGCTTTATTCATAGTGACATCAATCTTTTTGTTTCTCTTGTTACTAATAAAGACAGTGAAAACAGCTAACATCTTACAAATGCCAGACTGTAAAAGCACATTAATTACTCACCTCAATAGTCTTTGCCCACAGTGGCGTGCTGGGAAAGTTGTACTTGTAAACATCATTGGCAAGAGTGTTCACATCAACAGCAGCAACAACTTCGGCATATGTACAGCTTTCTAAAAGTAAAAAAAAAAAAATTAAAACTCTAACTTCTCTTTACTACTCCTAGAAAAAGGTATTTGCTCAGTTGTGTTACAGCATCACTCAAAAACAAATGCCAAATCACACAATCAAATTCTACTGTGTTGTCTTTGAAACTCTGTATAAAAAACATACTGTTTTTCTAAACATATGGGCAAAATTTCCCTCCCTTATATATCCAAAAATGGAAGCTTACTGTGCACCTAACTAGTAGATAAAAAAATTCCAAACTGGGTGCACCTCTACAACATTTCCACCTCTGTGCAGGTCTCTGTGGCCAGCAAGTTCCTTGGCTACAGGAATCTCAAGTCAGCCTGACAAGTCCCACTGCCTTATCCTCTGACAACTTAAAGAAATAAATATGTTATATATATATATGTTATACATATATATGTTATATACTACTTCTCATTATTAAAAAATAGCACCAATATGTTTGACATATGTCTACTCTTCCAATAAAACTTTTAAGTTGCCTGAAAAAACATTTGTGCTTACATTTCAGTAAAGCTTTAGGCCTCAACTGCTGTCTCCTTTGAGTTAAAGGTCCCAAAATACCAAACTTGGGAGCTTCTGCTCTCTTGGATAGAGATGTTATTGAAGAGAGGACAGCATAACAAATAAACTCACAGCTAAAACCCTGAAACAAAAATACACCAAAAAGAATGCAAATAAACTCTTAATTTATAAAGTAAGAGAGTATTAGGTTCTACAGAAGCTAAAGAGATAAAAAAAGCAGTGTTTACTCCATTACTCATTATATCACACTATTTGTTATTACTAAACACAGTACCTTCACTGAGGCTTTTTATCCAAGAAGATGGGCTGTGGTTACTGTCACAGCTGCAGGCAGAGAAGTAACCCTACCTCCTGATACCAAAGATCAGTATCAACCACCAGGTTATTTACATTATGGTCAGCATTACAAAGCCTCAGGTGAAACACAGGTGACTTTAAAAAACTTTTGTAAATCAAAAGAAACAAGGCAAATAGCCACATGCCTTTGAATAATCTCACAATATGCTCAAGTAACACATTAACAAATGACCTTAGGAGACACCATATAAATTTACTGCTAGTCAGCTAATTATTTACAGTGAGAGGATGAAAGCCCAACTGGGATGATCCCAGTGGATTTAATTTTGAATAATGCAGTTACCATCCATCTACTATCTTTCAGATTTTCAAGGCTATCTTAGTCAAAACTAAGATGAAAGAGAAATCTGAGTATTGAAAGATTGTAGCAGACATTTTAACAAGGACCAAGCTGGCTCCTCCAGGTTTGCTTGGTGCAGTCGAGAGCAAAAGGATAAGGATTGTCACAAGATAAATACTCACAGACCATTAAGGGTCAACATACAAACCATTATTTGCCATGACTGTCTTAACGTTTTGACCACAAGTTATAACTAAGAACTAAATACAGGTGTATCCACAAGGACAATAGAATGACTACACCTGAGATTACAGAACAGGTATGTTAACACTGACATCTAGCGTGAAAAGAAGCTGGAAGAATGCCTCAATTTACAAATGTATTCAAGAGCCAACCTGTCATCTTACTAGAACAAAGCTGCAGCATCTAAGTAACAGGAACAAACTTCCAATACTGTAGAAGAGACCACTCTTCTCACTTATTCAGTTCCTAAAACACATTATCCTAACAAGCTAACCCTTACTGTGCTTTGCAGGTACTCCAAAGAAAAATAAAATTTAAAAAATCAAGACCCTTAAATTATTATCTAAATTAACATAATTTAAAAAGGGCAATTGGGAAGGCAAACTGTGTTCTCTCATAACTCATGATTCAGACACTCGGTTTTTTTACTGCCATCCATACAATATCTCCCTGTGTACATACAAGAAGAAAAAACTACTAAGCACTTTACAGGCCAAAAAGCCTGGAGATACTGGAAGAGAGCACACAGCTAATAATAACCTATTGAATCTCCTTGGAATACAATGTTCAGTCTAAACCAGAAATGTATACCAGCATGGAAAAAGGACAGGAACTTTTCCTGAAGTATTCCACCTGAGATCCTCTCTTCCTAATTCAAAGACCTGATAACTTTTTCAAAGCTTCTCCTCCTTTTCCTTTAAAAGCTGCAGCTCACTTGGGAATTCCTGTTACAGAACAGACTCCCTCTAAAAGCTGATTAAGCGTATTTGTGTGGAAATGCCCTGGAAACGCATGAAGGAGCTCGAGCAGACAAGCAGCTCTCACACATCCAATCTAACAAAGAAAAGCTTGTGTGAATTTCAAACAATGTGAAAACGCAACATTTGTAAAACTTCTCCTGAAAGTTAAATCACTTCATGTCAAAATGTGATATTCTGCTTTTCTATAGCAATTACATTTACTACTTGAAAATTACTTTAAGGAATGCATCGTAAAAAAAACCTGAAAGCAGAATCTAAGAAAAACAGAATCAAAACTGGGATTGACTATCCCCACTGACAAAAGGCATAAAAGCAGTTCAGGAATCGCTGACTTGGTGGGATGTTAAATCAACTCCCCAAAATACATAGCAGAACTTCAATACAGAAACAGACAGCTCTGGAGACTTTTTTATCACCCTCATCCCATTTCCAAAACACAGATATTTAAGAGAATTATGACAATGCAGGAAACAGTATAATTTTATTCACACTAAAGAAAAAATAATACACATTTCCTAAGTGAAACTAAGATGCTGCTGGAATACATTATTTTCAAGATTCTCAACACCAGTTTTTGAACTGAGATTTTCCATTTCTGAGCAAGTTTACATAATTCAAATGGAAGTCACAGACATGATGGGGAAGTTACTGAGGGAGGTGTTATGATTTATTTTTAGGCAGACTAGATTGTAATATTCTCTCCTGGTGAAATCAAATTTGCATCATCCTATTAGTAAAGTACAGATTTCACACTTAAAGCTCAAAACCTCTTGGACCCAGAGAGCAGAAACTCTTTGACTGTTACTTAAACTGCCTAAAGAGATAGCAATCACACTTTGGGTCCCAGTTCTCTACTTTATTGAATACACAATACTTACAAGCCCTTTCAGCTACCGAGTTGTCATTCTTGAGGGAAAGGGACACTGCTGTAAGGATTAGAAGGTGATGCATTCGAAACAAAGAAAGACAGGATGGGTGCATTTGCTTCTGATTTGAAAAAGTAAACTCAAAGAATGTCACCTCTAAATGCTAGAAATAAAATTTCTGACATTATGATATCTATCCTTTTCATCTTCAGAATTGATTCCTTTGTCATGTGTTTCTGCAGACCTTAAAATTAACATAGATCTGTTTATATTCACTACTGTACTTTTGCAACAGAGTCATCAATGTCAACAGAACACACGAAACACACTGTGTTATAACAAGGGCAGTTTGGTGGATGTCAGTATATTGGAAAATAGGAGCCAGAACAATTATCTATTCTAACAGGTATATGGAAACAGATGGAAAGGGGAAGATTAGTCACGAGTTTTGTCAGTCCTGTTTCTTTTTAAAACAGAGAGCAAAGATTTAATTTCTGAGTTGTCAGCTCTTGGCTGAAATGATTAGGCTGAACTGTCCATGGCTACAGTCAACACGACTATCAGTAAACTCGATACTTGCTTCCTGCAGGACACTTAGCAACTTCTTTCACTGCTCTATTTGTACAGGATTTGATCATGTTAAGCCATATAAACTTTATCAACTTACATTATCAATTGGTACCATCCCGTGCTACAAAGAGCGGTATTTTGGAGAAGCATTAAATTGAGTTTATGTGTAAAAACTTGCTCAAACCAGCAATATTTTTGTTTTGCATTGTGCTGAATCTTAAAGCTGCTCGTCAGTTTTGTCTCCTTTGCTTCTTCTGGTGGGATAGCTTTGCTCAGTGTAAATACACATACCAGTTTATTATGCTGTGCAGTTCACAGAGACAATCAAATAAAATGAACAAACATGCATAACAGAGCACAAGAGATAAAAGCTGTTACTCTGTAAAATTGAAATATTACAATTGCAGAGGAAAAATATCACCACCTTCATCACTGCAAAATTATGGTATTTTTAAAAATATGTCCTTTAGTGTTTTATGCAAGAAGACCTTTTTTTCAAGGACTTGGCAGATTACAAACGCTTGTGGCAGAGACATAGAACCCACTTTTCATGGGAAAACTGCCTAAATTAATAAGCCAGTTTAGGTTTGTTTTGGTTGGGAAGGAGGAAGAGCGGGCTGTTTGTTTAATGGAAAGTTGCTAAGGAAATTGTAGCCATAGGTTTTCCAAAAATAAACCACTATTTTTCACTGCAGAAACTCTTTATAAAGAACAAATTCACTCACACACACACATAAAAATTATCATAGATTTAGACATATATGACTTAAACATCAATCTTTATAAATCCCAAAAGGCCTAGGGTACAGGGTGGGAAGAAGAAAGAAATGCACTTTCATCCCTTAGCTGCATCAGTCTTTCAAGAGTATGAATATGAACAGCCTCACTGATTTCTGACCTTAACTAAGATCAACTTTCTAAGGTGTATCTTTTTGCAGGTCTTTGGTGTTAAATTATTATTATGAAGCATTCAAAATCTAAAACCAGAAATTCTGTATGTACTGAATTATCTATAGCTAAAGTACCAACACAGAGGTAGACAATCCCCAATATTTTTCTTTTGCAGATTTAGACTGAAACCTAAATTCAAAAATAACCTTCTCTTCATTGTCAAAGAATGTGATTCAACTATGAAACTACGTATTTACAACTTCTATGTACTCTTTACAGAGAAACACTTATAAGAGATTATAAACTTCCATCAATATGTGAAAATTCAATTATTTTTTCTGTAGGTAAGGACAGTCTCAAAACCAATTGCATACTGTTTGGTGCCAATGACACTAATGACAGCTGCCAAAACAACAAACATTGTTTTCCTACAAGCTATCCTATAACTAAGTTTTTGAAAGATCATAGCCAAGAAGGGCATCAAGATTTCCTGAGAAATACGTATCTGCCAATTGAAACACTGGCAATCTCATAGAAAAGTAGAAAGTTGGACCAGCTGACCTAACCATAAGTAACCCCATTGCATGGCCAGGAACCAGCCTGCCAGAACTGCAGAATCCCTTCTGCAGAACAAGGCTTTCCTGGGATGCTGCCACTGAAATACAACACGGTCCCTCCATTTTCTACATTTTTCTTGGCTTTTAGATTCACTAGAAACCACACCAAGATAATATATTATTATACATAATCTTCATCTATTGTGTATCTGGCTTATGGAAGCACTGGCACAATGGAGGCATTTCTTTCAAACTTCATATTTATATGGAAAAATCCCCACAACCCTTCTAATATTTCCATACATGATTTTAAAGGAAGATGCTGAACAATCTGCCACTTGCTAAATGGAGGATAGGATCAGAGAACTTTTCAAACAGCGTGGTTTCATGTACACATACAGGCCAAAAACATGTAAGAAACACATTATTAAAGTATTTACAGAGGAACATTCACTTCTTTTCTGTTTTATTTGCACATAGAAGCGAACACTTCAATGCCCCTTAACTTTACTTTGTTTCTTCATAAACTATGTAAGAAAACTGAATCCAGATGTCTAAAGACGTTAAAAACCAGCAGAAATTATCAAATGCCCAAGTATAGCTCTGCTCCCAAATGAAATCCAATTCATCAAAAACAGTTTTATATAATAACCCGCTACTAAATACTTAATTTAGTGCAAATTTCATAGGACACCTTTTAATCAAATTGCCTAGTACTTTTAACAACTCTAAACAAGATTTTCATCTACAAGTGTACAGTTTGGACTTTTCCTGAGACAACACTGCTTAAGTGTGCTTAAAAATTGCAGCACACTACTGAACTGCCTCAAGACATATTATTATGGCAAGAATACAACTAGATAATTCAGTAAAGAGTGAAGGAACCATGGTGTAGGCCAACTTTCAGGAACCAGTCCACTTTCTACAGAAATATGGCAATTGTCTACAATACATCAAAAATGGACAGCTTGACATCACTTCAGAAAACTGGTTACTAGAAAAGCAGCATGTTACCATTAGCATGTACACTATACACAAGGTATAACACACTCTTTTCATTCGACAGAAACTCCAAAATCTGCAGTTACAGACAAAGCTATACTTTCCTCTTAATATTCTAAGAATGTCTCTGGAAATAAGGAAAATACATCCTCAAAACAGGTGGTTAGGAACAATGCAGGAATCTATTTTGTTGTGTATTTTTATATATAATAAATCTAATAAAATGTATTACTTCTATTTATATTTATAAATAAAGCAGATATTCACACATATTCAGCAAAAATAGGATAGTAGGAAAAATGCCACTCTGACAATTGTGTTTTAAGTAAATGAATGATGCTAAATGGATTTCACTATGTAAGCATACTCTTAATATTCCATAGCTCCCTGGAAAAACAGCAAGATAATGCAAGTTTCTACCTGATGATTTTATGACAATGCTCCCTGCTAATGCTCCTGAGGACTGAAGCATTTGAAGGACTGTAGTTACAGTTAAAATTACTACAGTGATTCTCATAAATTAATCTAATGTGTGTTGAAACCTGTATTTCAGAGTAATGAGATCCAGGGTACTTTACACAGGAAATCAATAGCCCTAACTCAAATTTTGATTTGGGGAAGCCAATTCACAGAGAGTCTACAGGACCAGCTGAAGGTCACCCAGGCCATGCTTCAACAATTCAGCAAATCGAGCTCCAGAGTTCCTTGTACCAGATCAAAAGCTCACCTGGGAACATGGGCTGGTGTGAACTCTCTATACCAGCTCAAATTCCATATTCAATGTTTCATGTTTATAAAAAGCTACACCAGCCTCAGATGGTCAGGCTTGCTCATATTGGAACATGGCTCAGCTGTTCACCTAACCATGGCCTATAAAAACCAAGTGCATGTGCATGCCAGTGGGAAACGCTGGCTCATGTGGCTCATCCTGGGCATCTCAGTGATCCCCATCCCACCTCCAGCCGGGGTGCGTCTGCATTACACAGAGCACCTAATAACAAACACAACATCACGGCCCTTTCCAGAAGCAGCTGCCAGGCCCAAAGGAGCAGGGATCCCTAATTTCCGTCCCTAAGTGCTCCTGGGTACCTGGCGCCACACGCCGGAATGGGGAAGGGGCTATGGGAGAAGACATGCCGGCTTCTCCCTCCCCATGGAGAGGAGGGGCGCCCTGCATTGCCCCCCCCACCAAGGACGGGGGTCCCTTAGAGGAGATGGAGCCCCCGAGGGCGGGGTGTCCGGAGCGGGACAGGCAGCACGGAGCCCCGCGGGACGCGCCGGTACCTCTGAGGGCCTGGTGCATGCCGCCGATGCCGCTGTAGAGCTCCAGCACCCGCAGCGCCGCCATGCTCGGCCCGCCGCGCCCGCCGGCCCGCCCGGCGCCTCCCCGAGCGCCGCCCGCCCGTTCCGCCGCTCTTTCGTTCCCCCCGCCCGCCCCGGCCTGCGCTGCCCGGGAGCGGCGCTTGCCCGGCTTTGGTGGTCGCTGGGGGAGCCACGGGTGGGATCGGCCCCACAGGACGAGGCCACCCCCGCCTCAGCCGGCCCTGCTGCCCCATGAGGTGCCCGTGGGGCGGCTGCTGCCTGCGGCTCCGCCACCTGCGCCCTCCGAGCACTGAGGAGGCGGGAGAGGGACCCGCTGCCCGCCGAGACTCCCTCAGGGTGAAGGAAAACCAATGCGGATGGTGCAGGGACAGGACGGGTGTCTGGGTGGCAGAGGGGCTTGTCCTCATGAGGGCAGGTGTGCTGGCCCGCCCGGTGAGCAGCTGGTGGCAGCGGCCTGGCGGTGCCGTGAGTTCGGCCTAGGGTGATGTTTTCGAGAAGTTCTTGCAAAGCCCGCACAGGAAAGAAGGAAATAACTGATGAAACTGCTCTAATTTCCCCAACGCTTCTTGCTAAATTGAAAAGGAAGAGACTGCTCAATGACGCTGTTGTCCCTGCAAAGTGTCCGGTTTTTTAAACAAATATTATATAAATAAATAAATAAATAAATGCGTGTGTATATATATCAACCAGAGTAAATAGGTTGCAGACTATTACGTGGGTTACCCACCACAGTCAAGCAGACACTCACCTACGCCTCAGTTTGCAGAAGTGAAGATGAAACATTTTTTTATAAAAATCAACCAAATGAAACCTGAACATGTTTCTCCACTAGTTTATTGATTTAATTATATTGTTGTGGAGCCTTTAAGAAAGCTGTCAAAAACAAGGTGGGTTTAAGGAATGCTTATTTTTTTCCTTAGAAGCTGCTTCATATATGTCACAGTAGCTCCCACCTCTTGACTTGCAGTGGGGGAAGAATTTTTCGCTGAAACTGGAGGGCAAAAAAGAGGGAGATCTGCTGCCTTTCAATGCACTCTTCTAAAATACAGGATGTGTCACCTGTGGAAAACAGTGGACTTAGAAACAAAATTTCAAAGTAAAAGTATCAGTCCTTGCCAGTTTTTTCAAAGCAGTGCTGTCACTCACCTGTGAATCGTCATTATCCAGGGCTGCTGCTTTGTCAACCATGGAAGTAAGCAGGTGACTAAAACAAGAAGTCCAAGTCTATGTCTAGGATTTGTGCAAGGAAGTGCAGCAGCTGAAATACCAGAGGAGAGCAGCAGGCATTGCAACCAGCCACATGCCGGTCTCCTGCATTGGTGGTTGATGGAGAACTGAGAAGAGGGAATCACATGGTGCAACAAAATTGGAAATATGTTTGCTGGAGAAGAGTCATGGGATAAAGATGCTGAAGGCTCTAAAGGAAATTGGTCAAGATGATGAAGATGGGTTACAAAGAGCAAGGTTGTTACCAGCTAAGAAAACACACTTTAGTAGAACCCCTTCAAAATATAGATGCAAGGTGAAAATAAAGAAAAAATCAACTTTTAGACTACTGAAATCAGTAAAGCTAATGAATGAGTTTGAGTTTCTTGTCTTACTATTCTTGTAACCTACAGATCACAGCAACGCTAGGTGCTGTGATGAGTGAGAGCTGCAGTCAGCCAGAAACAGTTCATTTTTTGGAGCTGCACAGTACCTGGAATGATTAATATCAGACAGAAAGGACTGAGACCTATTTTTCCTTCTCCTTTCCCTGCCTCCAAGGTATTTTTGCCATTCATACATAGGAAAAGTGGAGTCTGATGGAAAAAGCAGCAGAGATGTCTCTGCTGTGCTGGTGGCAGTAGAATATTCCCTGGGGAAATCCTCCACCTACTTCCTCTTCCAGTGTAGTAAACTGGAGAATATGATCAACATGCCTCCACTCTGGCAACAAAGAAATTCATAAACTAGATTGGGTTTTTATTGGCTTCCTCTTGCAAAGAATGGGAAGCACCAAAATTTCCCGAGTGCTCATTTTTAAACAAATGTGGCAGCAGTCACTTTTATAATTCTGCATAACTGTGTCTTCCCTAACCTGGTTCTCATTATTGACAGCTGCGAAAAGAGCCAATACAAAAACAGGGAATCTGGAAGCAGTTACTTGTAGTGTTCTTCACTTTAAAAATGTAAAGTCAACATAATAATAACCACACTTTTTGGATCCAAACTTACATAATAGTATTTAAGGCATGCTGCTTATTTCAGATGGGGCAATGGCTGAGGAGTGCTGAGATCCATGGCCACTCAAATCTTTCCACTCAAATCTTTCTTCTCACAGGAAAACTCAGAATGATGGCAGAGAGAGGGTAGCCCTGTGAAAAAAATTGTTCATACTTAGAAAATCTTGCTGTCATTGCCATGGGGCGGGCTAAACATGGCTCATACTTTGTCTTGTGACCCCAAAGCAGCCACGTGTCTGCAAAATTTCCCTATTGGACTCTCTGACTTACTGAAATTTGGGTATTGTGACAGCTCCTTTTTACTCTTCTCCATGCATATAGGATGGATAGGACTCTATGAACACTTAATTTTATTAAAAGAGAAGATTAATAACAGAGTTAAAGTCCAAAGTCCAACTCTGGACTCTGCATTTTTTAGGACACCAGTATGGGCTGTTTCATGTGTGAATTGTGGCTCCACAATGTACTTGGCTTTAAATAACAAATGAAAGGCTTTTCTAAAATGATGCTAATTTATTCTAAATGGGCACATCTACAGAACTATGATAATGCATTGATGAAGCAGCTATTTGCTTGACTCTCATATATTTATAGTAAAATGTATTTTAAGCAAACTGATCTTTTAATGATATTTTTAAAGTTGTTGACATAAGCATGTGATATCAGCATTTTCACTGAGACTACTTTGAAAACTCCTGCCTCCTACCAACTAGCAACATTTCCTCAATGCAGAAGTTCCTGGAGTTTGCCCACATCTCTGATGAGTGGTGCGATACAGGTAATCATGCTAGGTCTGAAATCGTTGCCTTGGTAATCAACAAACACATCCAGTGAAACAGCTACTTGTGGTAAGAGGAACACGAAACCACTGCCATATTTTCACTTCTTAAAATGCTTTAGAATTGTTAAAAATATTACAATTAGCAATGCTGCACAAAAACGTCACAGAAACCTGCAAAACCCCCTTCCTAAGATTCTGCATTGTATTTGGCAACTGAAAAGCAAAATTAAAAAGTATGACTGGACCATGTAATCTTGTCCTCAAATTGACAAGAAAAGATTTTCACTGTTCTGTTTCTATAATTCAACAGATGCACAAAACTCTGCAAGTTACATGTAAATCTCCTCCCTGCCCTCCCCCAGCTGTGACAGGAGGCTGCCAGTCTGCAGTGCCTGTCACTGGGCTTTGCCAAGGCCATGAATGTAACCCCTCAGCATAAGGCTGGGTGATGAAAGGTAGTAGAGCTGGGAAGTGTTTCTGAGCATTTCTTCTTTATTCAAAAAATAGAGAGAGAGCAGGGAAAATCTCTCTCTGCTCGTACATGAGGTATTTAAAAGTGCCTTCACAGTGATCAGCCAAAACTTCAGTACAAGGAAATATCAATGTCGATGGCTGAAAAACAAAAAAATGCTTCTTCTTTCCAAAGGTCCTGTATAACCTACTAAATACCCAAGTGAGGATCAGAAAGAGTATACAAACATCTCAGCTGTCTGGATAGGAAGCTCATGTTCTGGGTCAGAAATCATTGGGGCCAGGAAAGAATGTGAGGCATGTTATACCCTTGCAGTGCAACCAGTGAATTGAAAAAAAATGCCTAAGAGCGTAGGGCATCAATTATTGTTTCCATAACCATTGGCCCAGTCGGTTACTAATAAAACTGGAAACCTTTTGCAGTTTATCAAAATCTATCTTTATCAGATGTTATGTTTAGGAGGGTATTTAGCAGAGTTGGTTTCTGCTGAAATGGTGCTCAGTAAAAGTCTGCAACCACAGAGGCAGTGCTTCCAGGAAGCCTGCAGGGCTAAGGAAGCCTATGATTTTCATTTATAATGCCACGCATCTGCAAGATTAGAAATGAAAACCACATCAAACCAGGTCTGTCAGTCTCTCTAAGTGCATTTTCTAAGAACTCTATACCCGGGAAATTTATGTAGCTGAAATTACTTGGAAGAGTGGTCAGACACAAATGTTTTTAACCTTTTGCTTTTCAAATATATTAATAGCTCCATTTCAGGATTTTATTTTCAGGTTTTGGTGCTAGGTATGTACTCTGTAGGGAGTAAGGAATAGAAAGACATTGCTTCTCTGATTAAATCTTTACTTTTCTGGTTTAAATGCATTTAAATCTAAATAAATCCAGCTTGTTTGTTATATTTGACCTGCAGTGGTTACCTGGGCTGGATGAGAGGCATATTATGTTATTGACATACATTATGCTATTGACTTTCTTAAACTTACACATTCCAGTACTTGACAAAACAAATTATATAAAAAATTATACATTCACTGGGCTGAACAAAACAGACTCAGAGCTCTTTAAGTCCCCTGCAGTCAGGCAAAAGATTGCTGGTGCAATGAATGTGTTTTGACTCAGACCTTTGAAGGGTGACAGCAGGCACGGAGCCAGGCATTTGTTAAAGGGGGATCAGTTCAGGATGAGGTAATGGCGTGGGAGATCCCAGCTCACTTGCAAGGACAGGAGGAAATGATGTGATGCCTGCTGCTCTCTCAAAGGGAGGGGAGGGAGATGAGGGAAAGAAAGGACGTGCAGACGGTGAGCCTGGATATGCCTCTTAACTTCTTGCTTAAGGCAGGAATTTTCACCTCCGGTATCCCTGTAAGATTTGCACAATTTACACTGTGCAAACTGAGAAAGATTTGTAGCTGTATGTCAGTGTTGGTCACACCTTCTGATCACAAGGCCATCTAGTATCACCTACAGTTTTTGTACACTGCAGTTTTGTCTTTTAAGGAGTTCAGCCCCTGCCCAAAGTGATTTTTTTTTTCATTCAGTCCATGAGGTGAGTTTAATCTCTGACTAGACTAGTGTTAGTTAGCACAGGAAATGAGATCTGCCATGGTGGTAGGATTTCAGCAGAAGGGTATTTTCTCCAGAGAGAAAGAAAACCTTTAATGCAGCCGTAGCAGAGCTGTAGCTGTGGCCCTGCTGAGCGACTTTCAGATTAGATAAACCAAAATTGTAAGCAGTGAGTACTGTAAAATCTGCCTAGGAAGCTGAGTACTTGGTGCCTAGGCAGCAGAGATGTCTTCCACCCTGGTTCTATTGCTAGCATTTGCAAACGAGTTACTTTAAAGCTAATATAAAACTATTTGATATCAGTTATAGACTACAATTACAAAAGTTACTTAAAATGCTCTCTTTCTAGCTTGGATATGTCTACAGATATCTGTCAAACACACCAATAAAATATCTACACAAAAGTCTCTTTCAAAATAGTATATAATAAAATACAGATTTGAAGAAGTTGTGAGATTTTGTAAGGATAAACTGAAATAAAGGATAAATTAAAAAGTTATTGTGAAAAAAATCTGGGACAAATATAACAGTGTCATTTTTGGCTGCTTTTGGAGTCCCTTCCCCTTTCTCCTTTGCTTCAACTAAAAACAAAAGCTTTAGATTTTTCTGAAGTTGAAACAAACTTTCTTTATAAAAACGACTGTGAAATTTAAATGTTATTTTTGCTTCGAGAGAGAAGCCTCAAAAAGCCTAGCCTAAAGGAGCCAAGAAAGCCTAAAATATTTTTTTCTGAAGAAATCTTCTTGCACAAGACATATGTCAGTATGGACTGGCAGTGCCAAAATTCAGCGATAGGAAGTTGGGCTTACTTGAAACTTCAGCAAATATGTTTCACATAATTCACCAGAAAAATACAATGGGAGATTGTTGGAATTGTCCATTGGGAACCCTGTGTGTTAGATGAAGTCCCTGAGGATGATTTTATCACAGTTTTGGTGCCAAGTCAGATGTAGCACTCATCTCCAACAGTTATAGGACACTGTTGTTCAAAACCTAACAATATTAAACTCAAGTTAGTTAACTAACCTAAACAGTGAATAATTCACATTGTCTTTGGCATCATGTATATTGTTGTACAATAGTATTGTGCCCTTCATCTGTGGGATATCTCTCAAGATTCCTCTTGATATGACAGAAGTTTATTATTTATGGAATACAACTGCAGGACAGTGGCATTACCATATTCAGGGAAAACTATGCCTCTCCCTTTCAAATATCCTGACATCTGACCTGCATGTTGTTTCATCCTGATGTGCTGAACTTACATGGTAGGCTTGGTAAATTCTGTCATGAAGTTTATAAAAATGCCTGATCCATGTCAAATAAACAGCTACAAACACTGGGAAAAGGCTGAGTTAGCAAAACTGAAACATCTACAAAGCTCCTGAATAGTTATTAGGTCCTTCCTCCTGTCATCCTACACAAGCTCTCTCCTGCCCAGTATACATGTTGGACCATACACAAGACCAAATTCTTAAGGGAAATTTCAGGTAGACAGTGAATTGTCTTTGTATTGGGAAACAGGACACCGTTCCACCTGAAAAAGTATGGACACCTCTACTCTTCCAGAGATTTTTTTCTCTTCCTTCTCTAGCCATACTCATAATCTCTTCTGTATTTAACTAATTTTCCTCTCAATTCCTTGTGGCCCACAATATATTACTCATCTTAAATCTGGGTCATCTTCCCTCCTTAATCCCAACTGGACAGAGTATATTTATGCTTGAAAATTAGGCATAGAGCTGGCATGTAAAAACAGAATGCCTTTTTAGAAATTCAGTCTTCTCAGCTTTGGGGTGTGTGCAGCACCACCTCTTTCTTCCCTTTGAAAGGAGCAATTAATCCCAGAATGGCTAACACAATGTACACTCAGTTTATGAGTCTCATTGGAACCAAGGATTTGGCACAAGAACTTGGACTGAGGAATCCACTAAAAACTTGGCCTTCAAGGAGCTAGTTCTGTTCTGCTTGTCTTGGGCATCTCAAAGGAAGAATGGAACAATTGCTGCACGCAATTAATGATTCCATTGCTGTGTCCTGCCTCTTCCCCAGAAAGATCATCATTTCCTGGTATATCATGGCAAGAAAACATTATGCTATTTATGCTTTGTCTAAGTGATGGAACTGAGGGAGAGACAAGCATTAAATCACTTCTCAGATTTAATTGTTTTTTGGCTAGAGGAGCTCTTTAAGCAGCTTGATTTGAAAAAGCTTGGCCAAAAAGAAAGTGTTTAACTGACAGGGTTCATTAATGGCATACAAGAATTACTTCTTTTAGATTTTCCCAAAGAGAAGATGGATGGATGGATGGATGGATGGATGGATGGATGGATGGATGGATGGATGGATGACTCATCTTTGGAAAAGTCACCTCAAAATGTAAAACAGTGAACCAAGAAAGGGCTTCCCATTGTAATGTGACAAGTGACTGTTTAACCACGCTGTTGACCTCTACCTGGATCAACAGTTTACTGCAGGAATTGCAGCCTAGTGCTGAGCAAGGTCAAGATGGCCAGGTCAGCAATATGGCAAAGGACAGAAAGAAGCTACATACACTATGCATTTTGCATAGATTCTCCTGAAAACTTGAGCTGCTTAATGCAGAAATATTTTATCTGATATATAAGTTAAATAGTCCTTATAAAGTGCCTGTCATGATCCTTGAACAATTTGTTGGTCTTCGACAATATACAAATTTCACGAAACAAGGATGTGAAGAGATAAAATTTCAAATTATCTAATTTTGGGCACCCAAAATCAAGACTGAAAGACTTTGTGTATTCTGAAAATTGGTTCTGCTTAAAGAATTTTAGGTTGAATATTGAGCCTTAAACCATGCCAAACCTCTTCTCAGTTTGGAAAACCTCATTCTTTATGTTCCAGTCATTGCTAACTGTATTGCTGCCATCCAGCAGCCAGTGCTACTGCTGTTAAATGAAGTGAGACAGGCCATCATTCTTGATTTGGCTTTTTTTGTTTTTTTTTTAGGGGATGGATTATATGAATTGCTATACTTATGATAGAGCTTAAAAACTCCTCTTCTCTTCTCTTCTCTTCTCTTCTCTTCTCTTCTCTTCTCTTCTCTTCTCTTCTCTTCTCTTCTCTTCTCTTCTCTTCTCTTCTCTTCTCTTCTCTTCTCTTCTCTTCTCTTCTCTTCTCTTCTCTTCTCCCTAGAGGTGTGCATGGTGTTTGAGACAACCTCAGGGCACAGGGCTGTAGTGGCTTTGAAAATGGGCACCTGATTTGGTACAGAAATGTCCTATTTTGATACAGAAAACTTCCTGTTCTGGCAATTAGAAATCATAGTAGAGAGGAACCTAATGAATGACAGTAATAATTCTTAATTCTTTGGAAATGTAAATCGTGCGATGGGGTGGCTTGACTCATGTTCAAATCACTTCCTTAATGATGAAACCCCTGCCAGTTTCATATAGTTCATTATACATTAAAATAGAATATAGACAGACTTGGTTAGTTTTGAGTATAGAGCCTACTCATTTACTTGAAAAAATCAGCACCTAGTCATACCAATTTGATATGCTTTACAATGCTGGCAATTACAATAGGCGACATAATTTTAAAAATAAATTTTATAAAAGAATTTTCCAGTTTCTTTCTCAAGACAGAAATTAGTCAAGGAAGTTACTCACACAAGGGGAGATTTCAGTGCTGAAACATTTAGATGTTCTGCAGCCTGGTGATATTCAGAAATTCAAATCAGCTTCTCCTAGTCAGAATGTAGGGAGATGGATTATCAGAAAAACCACCACTTCCCCAGATGCACTGGCCTTCCTTGAGGGCTCCTCCTTATACTTGGCTCTCAGCTAAAGGGAAGGACTTATCCCAGTTGAAGATTAGAGCCAGAATCCTTTTTTTTTTCCAAACAGAGACCTTTCTGTTTTCAAAATTGCAGTCTTCATGTTTTTAGGCCATGGCTGAAGGTGTTCTTGGACAGTGAAAGTCACTCAAGTTATAGGCCACAGCACTTGCTCTGGCTGAGCACTACAGAGTGTTCCTCCTGTTCAGTTGTCTGTAGGGTGTTAAGGGTCTTTTATTTCCTCACGTTAAAGTGTGTTCCTGTTGCCCAGAGTTTGTCTAATATTCATGGTGCTGGGGATGTATGAAGGAATGCCTCTACCACCCTGTGCACGCCAGGGCTTAGGTTACTGCATGGTACTGACAACAAAAATTATTGTGTTTGCATGGCAGGGTGTTTTTTCATGGATATTTAATCTTTATGTCTTTCTACATCTCCTGGAAGCAGAAATTTTAAAAAAAGGACAAATCTGATTAAGAAAAGTATTCACATCTGTTTAGTCAAGGTTTATGCAAATGGGAAGCACCTTCAATATTTGGACTAAATTGCTCTCATTTCTTACTATTTGAATTAAATGGTACATTAAAAAAAAGTCAATACTAGTTTTTCAACGATGTTTTCAAACCAACAGATATTTTTGCAAGGAAATAATATAAATGCTGTTATATGGACTTTTTAATTTTTAGTACAGCAGATATGCAATATAAAGCCATTCATGCACCTGTATCTTCTCTCTATGCATATCCATGTTCCCCGTTAATGAAAGTTGCACACAATACAGGTGTCTTTTTGCTAAATTTCTAGGACTTGATTCCATATTTCATTCTTGGCAGTTATCTGAAAAAAAGGCCACCAAAAAAAGGCAAAAAAGAAAATTTCAGTGTGAACTGAAACTCTTGTGATGAAAACACCTGTTTGTTTTTTCAAGAGTGCCATTGGCACTCTTACCTCTGATCTGCTTCTGTAGAGGTGATGTTGTGGGCTGACCAGGCAGCTGCATGACTGTGCAATGGAATTGCAATGGAAGGCATTGCAGTAAATAGCACAGATGACAACCTAGTTTATGAGTAATCCCCAGCGTGGTGCTGAGTGATGCTCTTAGCTGTCCTTCATATCAGAAGTGGTCAAGATCCCCATCAGCCACCGCCTCTGAGAGTCCTATGGCATTTTCCATGAAACTAGACAGATTACTGTGATTTCATTTCCATTCAAAGTACACTCTCTGTGACATTTATGGCTACACTGAGACAGAGTCTCTTCTCAAAAGGAGAGTAGAGATAATTTTGTATTTCAAGGGGACATGTTTTAATCCCCTTTGGGGTTTGCAAAGCAAATGTGTGTTTAATTGATTACAATTTACAAGAAACTTACAGTTTCTTCCATTTGTGCATCTGTGTAAGTGCCAAGCAGCAAAAGGCACTTAAAGGTTTACTGTAGTCCCAACAGCCAACAATATCTGAACATTTCATAGTGAGACACAGAAATGAGGCAGGTGGCCAAGAGCACATATGGCAGCAGTGACATAAACATACGGAAATTACACTTGAAACATGAAGTGGGTGGGTCATATTTACTAAAACAAATACCTTGGATTTTAGGGGCAAAGCATTTTCTGAATGAGGATGATTCTTCCATATGTGTGCAATTGGAGGTTTTGTGAAGTATAAATTGTACTCTGTTAGGAAAAACAGATGGGGCACCAGCACATCTTTAAAAAAACAACAGTCTACTAAAGCTATCAGTATTTTTGAGTACAGCATCTTTAAACCGTGAGACTGTTGGTTATGTGCTGTTTTGCTTTTTGCCCACTCATAGAACAAGTATGTACTTCTGTGCCAGGGCTCACAAAGGCTTACAGCTCAAACTTGATGGCTTAAATAGAGCTCTGAGAGGGCTGGGCAGCACAACAGTGTGCAGGCTGGGCTTCGGGAACCCTTAGCCTCAGGAATGCTGTGTGACCTCTGCCTCTTATTCAGTGGGTGAATGGAATGAGCTGTAGCCCAGGACTTACACTGCAAGCACTTCAGTAGCTCAACCTTGTCAGCTTCCTTTGCTTGACTAAGCTTCAGTGAACAAAAGAAATTAAAACCTCAAGGACCTACATTTAGATACAAACTGAATTTCTGAACTTCTGGTTGCTAACAGAATGAAAGCAAAGCAGAACTTCCTTCAAAAATATAAAATCTTTAATAAAGTACATAAATTCACATTCTTCCTTGTAAAGTACATTACCTGAAGTACAATCATTGACTACTGAATTGGGGTTTGAAGATCACCTTTTTCTCTACCCACTGTTCATGTTCAGGTTAATCAGAACTTCCAGTGAAGATATTTCTTCCTGCCGGACCGCCAGCTAAAGAGAATCAAAAATAAGTAGTAGTTAGGATCCCCTAAGTGGTGAAGTTACATTACAGATAATACCTCTACAATGTATCACTCACTTCACACAGAGAAGAGGAAGAAGATGTCCCTTAACCGATGCATTGGTGCAGAATTTTAGAACGTGAGTAGTGCTTTGGCCACTTGAATTTTAAGTTATCTAAATGGCAGAGATTCTGTCATCTTCCATAAGCAACCTCTGCATTCATGCTGAAACAATCTGCTGCTACTCGAAGTTTTTCTCTGTTAACTTTTATGCCATTGCTATTGCCCTATACTACCTATATCATTCTTTTCCCTTGCTGGTAGTTCCATTTTTGATAGTAAAATTGCTCTTAAAACACTGGGATTTTTGTCTGGCCTTTTATGTTACACACATATTTGCAGATCATAGCTGATGAAAAATTAACATTTTTCCAGGTGCTCTCCTAAGACTCCGACCATGTGCCTACCAAAATTAATAGCGATAGTTTGTTGAGTACAACAGTAGAGAAATAAACTTTCGTTAAAATCAAGCCTGCTACTATCCTAGTTATTATCCAGCAGCAAGATCCTGGATGCAGCAATTTCAATAATGTACTGCCCACACAAAAAACCCCTAAGTTATTCCTGGGATCACTGTCATAATAACGGCAGAATTAAGCCTTAGGCATGTAACTGCTTACCCAGCTACAAGGAAAACATATTTAACCTGTAAAGTTTGTGTCTTAAGCTTCGGAGCTGAGACTGCTATCATGGGAGGCAGCTAAAGAAAACACATACGTTATTTTTCTGGCTGTTCATTTTGAGCACTTGGCAGCCCTTTGTAAATAGTTAGCATAATTTCTCCCCGATCCTACTCTTTCAGAAAGCTCAAAAGGAAATGAAAGATATATACATATATATATATATATCGTACCTACAGAGGAGTTTGAATAGGTTTTTCGGAGTATTTTGCCAAGCCTGTGACAAAACATTAAACTTGCCAAACCCTTCGCGCAGTCACCGCGCTCACTCTGGAGGGGGACAACGAGATGCAAGGGGTGAACGCAGCGCCCATTTCCGCGACACGGATGATGCCGCTGCTGTCAGCCCCGTGCCGGGGCTCCCCGCGCCCCTCTGTGGGGTGGGGTGGGGCACCGCCCTGCCACGTCCGACAGCCCCAGCGGAAACCCGCCAGCCTCCGGGGACCCACCACAAGCTGCCGCCCTGCCTCTCTCCCTCCCTCCATCCCCGGCTGAGCCGCCCCGCTCGCCTCCTTTGTGTCCGCGGCCGCCGCCCCTTCCCCGCGGGCGGGGCGGAGCGGGGCGGGCCGGCGGGGCGGGGTCGCGGCTCCCATAAGAAGGGGCCTGGCCGCGGCCACCGCCCTTCTTCGCCGCACACCCCGATCGTCCCGCTCCGCTCCCGGATTACAAAGCCCGCGCCGCCGTCGCTATGAGTATCAGCACGAAAAACTCCTCGTACCGCCGTATGTTCGGCGGGGGCAGCCGCCCCAGCACCGGCACCCGGTACATCACGTCCAGCAGCCGCTACTCGCTGGGCAGCGCCCTGCGGCCCAGCAGCGCCCGGTACGTGTCCGCTTCGCCCGGCGGCATGTACGCCACCAAGACGACGTCGGTGCGGCTGCGGAGCAGCATGCCGCCCATGCGGCTCCACGACTCCGTGGATTTCACCCTGGCCGACGCCATCAACACGGAGTTCAAGGCGAACCGCACCAACGAGAAGGTTGAGCTGCAGGAGCTTAATGACCGCTTCGCCAACTACATCGACAAGGTGCGCTTCCTAGAGCAGCAGAACAAGATCTTGCTGGCCGAGCTGGAGCAGCTCAAGGGCAAGGGCACGTCCCGCCTGGGCGACCTGTACGAGGAGGAGATGCGGGAGCTGCGGCGACAGGTGGACCAGCTCACCAACGACAAGGCACGCGTGGAAGTGGAGCGGGACAACCTCGCCGACGACATCCTGCGGCTGCGGGAGAAGTGAGTGTGCTTGGGGGACGCGGGTTCGGGCTGCCGGCGCCTCCCGCTGCCTCCCCCCGCCCTGTGCCCTGGAGCGGAGGCAGCCTCTGAGCATCCCGGGCGGGCGGGAGGCTGGGCTGGGGGATTTGGGTGACCCCCGCTCCCTCCTCACCGCTGTCTTGCCCTTTCCAGGTTGCAAGAGGAGATGCTTCAGAGGGAGGAGGCTGAGAGCACCCTGCAGTCCTTCAGACAGGTTAGCGGTGCTGGAGGAGGGAGGGGCCGAGGAGGTGCTGGCTGTGCCTGGGGCGGAGGGTGGGAGTGCAGGAGTTTGCTTTCCTTGCACAAAGAGATTCCGTCAGTTCTCACGCGGGCCCTCCGTGTTTTCTTTAGGGGGATGCTGCAGTCGGAGGGGAGGGGAGGGAAACTATTGTCCTGCTTTATCCAAGTCTAGTCCGTTTTACAAAAAACGCCCCAACGTGGAATCACTTTCCGATCCAATAAAAGTGAAAGGGGCCCATCTGCTCGCTTGGCTGAAGGGTATTAATGGTTTCTATGGGATTCACCGTGGAATGCAGATACAGGCATTATGGCAAGTGTGGTGGCAGCAGATTGAAATAATAGATCCCTTTGTGTGGGGCGGGGGGGCGCAGTGGGCTGCATTCTTACTAAATGTGTAATGGTGCGGGAATATTTCTAGCGAAATGTGTCTATTATGGGCCAGTTTTTGTACAAAACAGAACTCCTTTTTGATGAATCACTGATCAGTGCATTACTGGGTAACAGTTTCAAGTTTAAGGTTTTTCATGTGGGTGTTGTCTGCTGACAAGAAGTACACAATATGTTCCTTGGGGCGAGGTCACAGAATTGAGTTTGCCTCCACTGGGTGTTCATTAAGAATGTGGAATCTAATCCTCTGTAAAACGAAGATGTTAACCTAGGAAACAAGTTACGTTAGAATTTAGTCTTTATAGGATGCTGTGATGTTATCTGGATAAAGTAAACCTACATGACAACCAGAAACAACTGTGCAAACAGGGTTCGAAAATTCTTAAGCTCAAGTTTTCACTTGTGCAAAACCAGCTTTCAACTTAGATTAAGCCTTGTTTGGACTAAGAGATATTTAGGAATGTGCCTTCTCAAAACAAGGTCTCTTCCCTAAAACTGCTGGTGTAAAACAGCATTGTTAGCATTCTTCCAGACTGGAAGTGACTGCCTTTATTGCCAGGCAGCTGGCTACAGGCTGACTTAGTCCCAGAGCTCTTCATAAGCATTAGCAGAAGTCACTATTCAGGAAATCAGCACTCAATTGTCAGCGTTTCCCTGGGAAAGGCTTTTGACTGCAGTATGTTTACAGTCCTTGAAGGAGAGCAGGTGTGTTCAAGAGATAGTGTGGGGAAAACTGAAACACCTACTCCCATTCAGAGCCTGGGAATTCAGTCTCCACGGGCATTCTGGGGACAGAAGTTTAAACAATAGTTTGAGATACTGCCTTAATTTAACCTTCTGGGTTTTTTTTTTTGAATGCTAAGACAATTTAATGTAGTATGAAGTTCTATGAAGGAGCATTTAACTTAAGTTTAGAGAACATCATCAACTCTGATTCATTGCTGAATTCAGTTGAAGGATCAATTGACTTAAGGTTGGCTTTTACATGATCTTTCATATTAAATTGGTGCACTTTAAGCATGTCTGTATTTCAATCCAGTTGAATCTTATGAAGGCTCTAGGCTTTAAAGTGAATTTGGCTTGGTGTGCATACCCCACACTGATTATCCAGCTCTTCCCTGTACTTTGGAAAGGGGTCACTCAGGAGCTCAGCCTCTAGCATATGTGTGCATGCAGGACAGTCAGAATTGGATCAATTTAATCTCCTAAACTATAGCTTGTGCATAAGAAATGCAAATCATTGTCTATGAGAACTCTACACTGCATCCACTCATGACATAACTGGTGTAAGCTGGTGTGCTTGATTTGAACATCACTCATACCTCATTTTTCCCCACTGGCAGGGGTAGAGTTAGCATGCAGGTTTTGAAACCTAACTCTGTTTCAGTGTAAATTTTGTTCTTTTGAAGGCGAATTTAAATTCACAGATCACTGAAGCTGAAATATCCTGTTGTGCTTTTCATTTTTAAACAATGCACAGTTTTCTATTAAATCATATTTTTCCACTGGAAAGTTGTATAATTGATTTGCTGGTCTTGTGTATCATCAACACTACTTTTTACTTCATGGAGCAGTTGTGTACTTGAGTATTTTAAAATAAAGAACAAATATTTGAACTTAAGCTTTTATTTCCAAAAGCTGCCTGTTTCAGAGACTGTTTATATGTACTGAATTTTATTTCTTCTGGGCAAAGATGTGATTTTACTCATGTGCAGAGGGGTGTACTGCATAAAGTATATGTGAAAGTTCAGTAAGGACTTTCCTTTGAGGCAGGACAAGCATCCCAGTTAGTGAGAAAGTTCCTGCAGCTTTGCCAGCTAGTCTAGCAGCAAGGAATAGGTCCTGAACCTATTCCTAAGGCAAGCCTAACAGGTCACGTTCTGGCTAACAAGAGGAGTGAAGTAAACATGGATGCTCAACCCTGCAGAGTGTGTGGCATGCATTGAAGAATCTCCTAGGATAAAATCAGTGCCTACTCCAACTGCATGTATCTGTGACTTGTACTTGTTTGTTCAGGCTACAAGTAGCCTGTTCATTTATGTGGTTCTCCACACATCTGGGAATTACTGAAACACAGAATCTTAGTGATAGGGAATACATAAATGATGGCATATACATACCATATGTTGTGTCTTCAGTTTAAATTGTTTTCAATTTACTGTAAGGTCCTAAAATCCTGTAGCTATTCAGTTGTTATAAAAAAATAATAGCTTCAGCGTGAAGATTTCTGTAAAATCCTCTAGCAAATCTTTGGATGTCTGGCCAATTATGTAAACACATTGGGTCACAGCCATGTAATTTTCTGCCAGAATGATCTTGAGGGGTTTTTGGGGGGAGGAGAACAAATTAATTAGGAAATTCTTTCCCTGAAATGAAAAGCAGAGCTGATGTGAACTGTGTGTGTAAAACTGGAATTGGTAGAAAAGTTATGGAATGACGCACGAAAGGGGTATTTTGATGGATAAAGTAAACAGAATAATTCTTCTGGAGCAAGGACCTTACCCCAGAGTAGGAGTGATCTAAGGAAAGGCTTTCTAGGAGTCTAAAAAAAACGCTCCTTTTTTCAAGGGTGCCATAATAAAGAGAACTGCTGATTAGGAATGCTTATACTTTGGGCAATCCAAAATAGCTTTAGAGTGAGCTGTGAGAACCTGATATGTTAATACCCTGTGAGCACAAGCATGTGGCTGTGTATGTAACTAGTGTGAAAGGAACAATCTTCCCCTTTGCAAACTAAATGCCCTACACATTCAAAATGTAATAAGTTGCCAATCAATGTTTAGTCTTATGTTTTTGAACTAATTCAAGTTGATCCCTTGTAACATTCATGACGTGTCTTCTGTTATGCTCTAAATGAATTTTTGCTGTTGATTAAGACTATCTCTGTCCAGCAAAAGGCGGAGTCTTTGCCAGCAGCTGAGGGTGTAGGCAATGATGAGCTGCTCAGTTTGTGTTTATGCTTATACCTTCTTTTTCTCAAGGGAGAACTGTTGACCTGCATTAGGTGAATGCTGCAGTTCTTAATACATACCTCACCAGCTTTACACGTATGCTTTAAAAGTGTGGTCTGTGGACCTAAGGGGCTCTGTGCATATTCACCAAGGAGTCCATAAGTTAAGCCCACTAATAGGCATGAAGGCACATGTGTTGCACTTTCCAGCCCCACTGAAAAGAGTGGAAGTTTGCCAATTGCAACTCTTTGTCGGTGTAGTCAAGCTAGAAGCACTTACTGCTGACTTCTGACTCAAGTACTTGAAGGATTTACACCCACTATGATCTATGTGCTCTTGATCATGCTTAGCAGCATGTCAGCAAAGATAATATAATCAATATATGTGGTAAAATTTTCAAATTCACCATGAAGGTGCATATAATTGTTTAAGGCTAAGGTAGGAGGTGGCAAAAAGGTTTTTTACAGCTTTTGATTTCCTCTTGTCTTGTAAAAACTCAGTTGTAGCATCAGTCTGTATGCTGCTGAACTTGCTGTAAGACTTGTCTTACATCAGGTTTGTAAGATTATGCCTCGTTCTTCTCTCTGGTCAGGATGTTGACAATGCCTCTCTGGCACGTCTTGATCTTGAGCGCAAAGTTGAGTCCCTGCAAGAGGAGATTGTCTTCTTGAAGAAGCTTCATGATGAGGTAAGCTGAGAAATGAGGTCTGTGTTTAGATGCAGACTGCCTAGCAAGGAAGCTTTTTCCTGGTTCTGTCCCAGAGTCCCCATCTGTGTATGATCTGTGTGCTTTTGTGCAATAATATTGAGTGTCTGCTTCTCTCTAAGGAAATCCGAGAATTGCAAGCCCAACTCCAGGAACAGCACATCCAAATTGATATGGATGTTTCTAAGCCTGATCTCACTGCTGCCCTGCGTGACGTTCGCCAGCAGTATGAAAGTGTTGCTGCTAAGAATCTTCAGGAAGCTGAAGAGTGGTACAAGTCCAAAGTAAGTAAAATACATCAGGCACTGGAACTAATTCTGTTTAACAGCTTTGCTTTAGCACTTGCTATTCTCTCTCTCTCTCTCTCTAATGGACAGGAACAAAACCATGACACAAAATCTTTTTTTTAAATCCTAGTCTGAGAAGGGTACAACTGAAAACATTTTGTGCCATGACTACAGTAGCAAAGTAATGGGTGCACATTTGGAGTCTTTCCTGTGCTTGCACCTGAAAGTAGATGTTGGATGAAGTACTGGAGAAATGAGTGAAAAAATGGGAATTTCCCATTTCTAGGAGTGGGGTGGGGCAACAAGTATGAAAGCTGGCTATGAATTCTAATATAACATTTAGAAATAGAGAGGCACTTTAGGAGTACTACTAATACTTAAGCATTTCAGCTGCTAGCCCTTGTAATACCTTTGGTTACCCTCAACTGCTGTGTCCACAGAAGGTCTGTTTCACCACTTCTGTTGAAGTGTTAGGCTAACCAGACTGGGGTTTTCCAGTTTGCAGATCTCTCTGAAGCTGCTAACAGGAACAACGATGCCCTGCGCCAGGCCAAGCAGGAAGCGAATGAGTACCGCAGACAGATCCAGTCCCTCACCTGCGAAGTTGATGCTCTCAAGGGAAGTGTGAGTACAAGACAGCAGTTGTTCTTCTTTGCAGCTTTAATCTCTGCACTGGAGTTTAATTGTTAATTTGGATGTGAATGCAGGTGATCTGCTATGCAATTCAGCAGCATATTACTGCTTTTTGAAAAGGATGCTGTGAGCTCTTATTTAGCACTTTCAGAAAAGTGTTTATGCCTTGTCTGTCAGATACAGCTGAAGTTATAAAAAAAACCTGGAGGAGCAGTGAAAGGTGCAAATTTTGCTGTTACTAGAACATGACTGCCTTAAAGACAGGCTTGAAATGGATTTAGCAGTGTTTAGCAAACCTGAAAATCTCCTCTACTAAGGACTGCCTGCATGCTGATTTGAACTGCATGTGTTGGGCTTACAGTAAAGGATGGCTTTGCCACCTGGTGATATGTGGCACACCTCAGATCACGCAGCAGAATAACCCTCCTTGACTTTGCAAATGGAATATAAGGAGATGACAAACTTGGGACACCTCTCAGCATTTTCAGGAGGGATGCTACTGTAACACAACTTTCCTTCTTTAAAATGTTAAGGGTCTTGAGGGTAGGGAAGAGTGACTGAAGTGCAGCAGTGCTTGATTTCACTATTCTCTTCCAGAATGAGTCCCTGGAGCGCCAGATGCGTGAAATGGAGGAGAACTTTGCTGTTGAAGCTGCTAACTACCAAGACACTATTGGCCGTCTGCAGGATGAGATTCAGAACATGAAGGAAGAAATGGCTCGCCATCTCCGCGAGTACCAGGACCTGCTGAATGTAAAGATGGCTCTTGATATTGAGATTGCCACCTACAGGAAACTGCTGGAGGGTGAAGAGAGCAGGTAATCACATGCAGACACTTTTCTAAAACCAGGAATTACTAGAAGATACTTTATACCCATGTCTGATTTTAATCCATTGCGTTTTTCCTTCAGGATTAACATGCCTATTCCAACCTTTGCTGCTTTGAACCTGAGAGGTAAGCTGTTTCTGTTATTTCAGTTTAGGCAGTTGCTCTGTCATTAGCATGAGCATTCTGGATAGTTCCTTTTATGCTTTTTTTTGAACTTGTATAAGTGCAGTTGGTTGTGAATACTCTTCTTGGATCTAACTACAGTATTTGCAATTATTTAACCTGGTAGCAGCTCTTTTGTTCCTGGACACATTTTTAAATATTGGTACATAGCAAGTAATTAGTTTGGATACCTGCTGAAAGTGCTTTAAGGGGCATGGAAAGAAAATGTGGAAGACCTGGCTTATTCAGAGCAGGAGACTTCTTTGTATACTAAATTGGGATTCTGAAAGTAGACACTAAAATCTGTTATACCTCATTTCTTTGAGGAGGAACTTCATCTAGACTATTAGTAATAATACATCTTCTTCTGCAGAAACCAACATTGAGTCCCAGCCAATGGTTGACACTCACTCAAAGAGAACACTTCTAATTAAGACTGTCGAAACTAGAGATGGACAGGTTGGTGATCACTTTAATTTCATTTCTATCACAGCTGGTTACCTTAAATTCTTAAGTTTGCCTACTGCTTACTGTAGCTTGTATGTGGTAGTAAGTATTGAGTAGAACAGCAACTGGTGCTCCAAGCTGTGTGAACATAGAGGTATAGCAAACTGGTTTCTCTGGAACACAAATCTAAATTCATCTGATAGTAAAGCTTTGTGACTGTTACCTGCGTATTGAGCATTTAAGTTTGGCTGAGTTAGCAAATTTTCAAAAGATTTCCTTAGGAAAACATGTGGCAGTAAACAGAGATCCTTTACTTGCCTCAGATAAGATGCTGTTGTTGGTGTAAGTAAATAAAACTTGAATGCTTTTTGTATACTATTTACAAACTAGAATTTCTCATAAGTGAGAGCTGATACCCACTTACTCACATTTTGGAAGTGGATGTTCCACTTCTTTAAAAAACCCACAAAAAACTTGCTACTATAACTTAATGCAAGTGTTTCTGTTTTTCATTAGGTTATTAATGAAACTTCCCAGCATCACGATGACTTGGAGTAAAGCTGAAGTGAAGACGCATAAAAAGGAGAAACTCTTACCAGCAAGATTGAACAAGTCCACGTCTTAAAGGAAGAAACAGCTTTCAAGTGCCTTTCTGCAGTTTTTCCATGAGCGCAAGATGATTATGCTAGGAAATAGGTCTTAGATCTTGCAAACTGACTCTCCCTGAAGGATTAGAGTTTACAATGGAGTCTAGTTTACAAATAGCAATATCTTGTGCTGCAATACTGTTTTTAAGTATCTGAATTCAATAAAACTGCTTTTTCCAGCACAGTATGAGCAACCTGTCGCTACTTCAATAAATCTTTGGAAAATGGCTCTTGATGTGTTCTAATTTGTTAATTTCATGACTTTCTGGAAAGCCATAACAACATAATGCTGGAATTATTATACGGTTGACATCTCTAGTACTGGCTGCGTGGAATGCTGTTTTTTTCAGTTTAACTAGATAAACTGTCTTACTCATTTACTGCTTAGGTTTTGGAACCAATTAAAATGGATTATAACTGGCAGATGCATAATGTATTATGATACTTCTTATCACTTGAATAAAATGATACTTCAAGCTAATAAAAATTAATCTTGCTTCCATATACTAGTTAATGCAGTTACTAAATGTCAGAATGCCTGAAATACCTTAAAACTTGGCTTTATAAAACCTAGTACTTACGTAGTAGAGAAGTAGTTCATGTGAGCCCTTATCTCAGACAGCACCTGGCAAAGTTAACAGCTGACTTGGTGCATTAATTTATTTTTCTAGGAAAAACTAGTTCCCAAAGGCTTGTTGGTATTACAGAAGCTACATGAAGGCTTTGGCTGGAGTGGGGTTTAGGAGAGACTAATTTGCTTTTTTGTTGACAATTCCAGTATTTATATCCCTTTTGAAAAAGGAGAGCCACCATGGTTTGTGTTCTGTGCTGAACAGCAGTGTAAATGCAGTAGATTTGGGAACAAGGAAGTTCCACTCTGCCTTGCCATAGTCTTCCAGGAGGCAGTAGTGGAAGTTAATGTCCTCTGAACACTAAAGTTTTCTTCTGCGAAGCAACATATGCCTCAAATTTAAACACAAGAAATACCCACAGCAGAGCCCTGTGAGTGTAGCTACTATGTTCTGCATTACTTCTTTAAAGTCTGCTTCGTGTAAGCTTTTTACCCAAGTTCAAATTTTCTGGAATGAGTAACTGCAAACTGAAATTCTTCAGCTAATATGAATAGCATTCACGGTAAGGGTAGTACTTCCATATTGTACAGACACTTGCTAGCTTATGGGAATTGATCTGTAAGAAAAATTTGCTGTTATCTCCATCTGATAGGGATGAAATCAATTAACTCCTTTTCCCATCCTTGTTCTTATCTTTGCTCAAGCACGTGACTAACTGGATGCAGTGCAGGCACTGGCGGGGGTGTGGGGGCAGTACGAAGCTGCTTTTCTCATCCCCGTTGCTGGCAGCACCAGGTCAGGAGTCCTGCAGCCAGGATACTAAAGGGGGAGGTGGGCAGTGCTTGGGGTGTGCTGAAACCCCCTGTAACTCCAGCACGCAGGCATCCTGCAGCTTGAAGATGGGGCCTGGGAAGGAGGACAGTTTATGTCTTTGAGCCACCCAGGGAGAATTGCTGCAGCTGTTCTTCACAGCAGCAAAGCACCTACATTTTCCAGCAAGGCATGGTGCTGTTCTTACCCCCCTTTCCTCTAGTAAGTGTTCAAAGACTTCAGTCTCCCACTTCCCATCAGACCAGGGGGAGCTTTCTCTTTGCTGTTACACCAAACACGGGCTGATGAGACATGTAAATCCATCAGGCAGGGATATGTCCCTGTCCAGCTTGGTGCTTTTAGTGCTTCCCAAGAAAAAAGTCCTGCAGCTGCTCCAGCGTTTGCCTGGACCCAAGCATCAGCCACAGCTTTGGCCTCAGCAAAGCAGAACAGATTCAACCTGGTCCATCATATGGTGGTACAATAGTCTCACTAGAAATTGAGAGTGAACACAGCCTTTTTCATATTGCAGAGATTACAGACACCAGGTTTTCTACTACATTTCAACATCCAGACTGATTAAAAAAAGCACAAATGAGCTTCATGGGAAATATTTTCTGTAATAATAACTCTGGGCATGTGTAATATCTAATTTTGAGTACTTTATAGGCATGAGTGTCAACAACCTTTCAGGACAAGTGGAATAAGGAGCTGATGTCCTGCCTGTTGCAGACTACTTAAATCTTTCTCGGGATCTAGGTACTGAAAATGTTGAGAGAATGCTAAATGTAATTTCTTGCCCCTAAAGCAATGTGAGACCCCTGTTTGGTGGCATCTGGCAGTGTATGGGCAGGGACAGCCAGCTCCACTAGGGGATGGTGGGCACCCTTGGTGGCTCTGGGCAGAGACCCACAGCACAGTGTGTTTTTGAAATGCACATTGGCCTCTGGAGGTTGTGATAGTCTTTCAGTCTTTCAGGCTCCCACTCTGCCACCAGCTACCTGGCTCAGTGCTTTCTGTTGTCTTTGCTTCACTCAGTAGATAAAAGAAGTGTCTGTATCAAGCACTGACTGCAGCAAAGGAGTTATTCTTGGCTCTTCAGTGTTTGGGGTTAGAGAAGCATGTGGCAGAGCTCTCAGTCCTAGGAATAAATAGAAAAATAAATAAAAATAAATAAACTTAGTTGCCAAGGGGATAAGAAGATTGCAGGAAACCTCAAACACCCAGACCTCTGTGAGTGCAAGAGAACCCTCATGGTGGAGGGTGGACAGTGGTTGTGTAAACTTCTCAGTGTTTGATCTAGGGGCCTTATGCTCGTATATAGTTACTGAAAGCTGCTTAGTGCTGAGCCAGCAGCTGACCTCAGAACTGTATTTCACATCCTAATAACTGCAGGCAGCAGCTGCACCAAGCAGGGCAGTCCCCACCCATGTCTGGGCACTTGTCCTGCCCTCCAACGAGCCCCATCAAGCTGCTCCCTGAGCTTACAGAGTGAGTGCCTCCAAATATGTAAGCTGTTCCCACAGTCAACAATAACAGTCCTCCAGATGAGTGAGAATCCTCGTATTTAGTTTGTTTTGCCTCATGTAGCCAGAACCTTGTTTTCCTTTTTCTTTTTTTTAAATAATATTACAAAACACAGAAACTGTTAGCAGAGACTCCATATTCCAAGCCCAGGAACACGTAGCTAATGCAGTTCTTCTGGCATCCAGTTGGTCTGCTGGAAAAGTACAGTAAATGTACCCTTCCCTTTCCTTCTCCCTCTCCTCTCCTCTCCTCTCCTCTCCTCTCCTCTCCTCTCCTCTCCTCTCCTCTCCTCTCCTCTCCTCTCCTCTCCTCTCCTCTCCTCTCCTCTCCTCTCCTCTCCTCTCCTCTCCTCTCCTCTCCTCTCCTCTCCTCTCCTCTCCTCTCCTCTCCTCTCCTCTCCTCTCCTCTCCTCTCCTCTCCTCTCCTCTCCTCTCCTCTCCTCTCCTCTCCTCTCCTCTCCTCTCCTCTCCTCTCCTCTCCTCTCCTCTCCTCTCCTCTCCTCTCCTCTCCTCTCCTCTCCTCTCCTCTCCTCTCCTCTCCTCTCCTCTCCTCAATATTTCACTGTTGAACACATTTCTCTGGCTCACAGAGTGCTCACAGTTCTGTCCCAGCCAAAGCCTCTGGCTTCTCCCTTCCCCTCCCTGTGGCAGCTCTTTTCTGCTGTTACATCAGTAAATGAATCTGGTGCTTTCACTGATGCCTCACTGTGCTAGGTGGGAACACTTGTATTTTTTCAAGTGCAGGGAGGAAATACCCACAAGACTGCTCTGAGGTTCTGAATGTTCAGCTGTGAGGTTGAATTGCTCAGGACACTTTGGTGGAAAGCCATCCATCATGGTGGGGGCTGGCACTGCCCCACAGACTGACAGAGGTCTGGGCACAGCCACAGAAGCATCTAAGGAACCTTCAGAAAACTGCTGATAGGAAACCACTCATCCCACCCATTGAGAGACTTCCCAGCTGGGGTCTGGGCCAAATCCCACCAGTCTAGGCCCAGCACCTGTGATCAGAGCACTTACAGGGCTCACATTCAAAGCCCTATTTGCAGGTGCAAGGTCCTACATGTAAGTGGATTACTTTGAGAATGGTCTGTTTTCCCATTAGTCAGTCATTTAAACATATCCTGTAAATTCTCAATCACCTTTAGGCACCCATGGAGCATGGAGATACTTGTGGCTGACACCCCCACCTTGGGGGCAGTCACCAAGGACCCAATGTCCTGATGGAGCACACCTGGTATTGGGAGGGACCTGCTCCTGGCCAGGGCTTGCTTATGCCAACTGCTGGAAGGGAAGGCATTCAGAGCATATAAATTCCCATGCTTGGAGAGGATGAACAGTTGAGTGGCTGCATAAAAGAATTTTGTTGGTGCCCTAACAAGTACTGGAGATTTTAATTATAAAATCCTTCCACAGGGGAAGCCTGGATATTGCCAAAACTTTTAAAGTAATTTACATAGAATAGACTAAGAGACACTTGAGTGCAGTCACACATGCAGAACTAGGAAGTGCCAAAAATAAAATTATATCTTCAGTCTTCATTTGGTCTCTTCATGCTCATGCATAATCCTGTGGATTTGAGCTGCAAGTTCATGGAACTTGTCTTACTGAGTGCACACACCCAACAGCACTTCAGGAATCACTACTGCTCACTGCTGGAGCATTTCAGATCTCCTGTATTTGTGTTTCCTGAATTTATCTGCTTTCAAGAGTCTGAATTTTTAATTTCCTCTAGAGTACCCTCTGCTGTTCTTCATGGTCCTTTGCAACACCCCTTCAGGAGGTGAGATATTGTCAGCCCTGTTTCACATGTAGGGCCATGGAGCACAGCAGACAAGATCAGAAGTGGAAGCCAGTCTCAGGGGTCAACTGGGAAGGGATTTAGCACTGTGTACTTTTAAGGCACTTACTGATTTCAGGTCCAGGTATTTTCATTTTAAGTCCCCACAAAATGAAGCTCACACATTATGGGGTACCAATGAAAAGCATAGTTCAAGTGAAATTCTCAGCTTCAGCCAGGAAAGCTATAGCACAAAGACGGAAAAATTGGTGTCTCCAAGAGTGTAGAGTTACCTTAGCCATAAGACTCTTTTCCTGTCCACAGCATATCACATCCTTCATTCCGTGTTCCCTCCTCCTGCACTTAGGGCAGCAGTGCTCAGGCTAACAGGCCCCCTCCCAACCCAGTCCAAGGCCATTGCCCACATGAGCTGGCCAGAGAAAAAAGTTGTTTGTGGGTTTCTGTCCATAGCAACCAAACTCATTGCTTCTGGAAAGGGCAAATCCACAGCAGCCACATCTCTGCACAGTGGTGTGTCATAGTTTCCCTACACACACCTCAGCCTGACATTTTGGGCCGGTTTCTTTTCCAGAGATGTATTGCAGCTGTCTCCCTGTGGTGGGTGATGTGAACTGCAGTGCAAAGACAGCCTGCATGGAGCTTTCTGCAGGGAATGGCACAGGGTGGATGGTAGGGCTGCAAAGGGAGACATGCCTCTTCCTCCAAGAACTGCCCTGCAGTTATTCTCTGCTGCTGTCAGCGAGACAGGAAGATGTCTCAGACTTGACAGACAGCATATAAATACATTTTCAGGATGGAGATGTGTGGTGGGTTGAACTCGGCCAGCAGCCAAGCACCTACAGAAATGCTTGTCCTTGTCACTGCCAGTGAGATGGGGGACAAAAAAGGGAAAAACCAAAGCAAGAAAATTGCTGAGTGGAGATAAAGGCAGTATAATAGGTGAAGAAAAAATTGGGGGAAAACTCCAGGAAAAATAAAGGCAACTACACACTATGCCCCACAGCCAGAGGGAGGCCCACCTGGTCTCTGAACAATGACCACCTTGGAAGCCTTCCTTTAGCTCAGTCTTCCTTCGTCCTTTAGCTAAGTCTTTATTGCTGATGATTGAGCTGACTGAACATGACATTGTATGGTATGGAATATCTTGTTGGCCAATTCAGGTAATTTGTCCCAACTGTGTTCCTTTCCAGTGTCTTTTCCACACTCAGCCAGACTTGTTGATGGGTCAGAGTGGGAAAAAAAGAGAAAGCCTTGCCAGCACTGTTCAGTCAAAATATCAGTGCACCATCAACACTGTTTTAGTCACACATCCTAAGCACAGCAACCCCAGGGCTGCTGTGAAGATAGTGAACTCCATCTGGGCCAGACTCAGTCAAGAATCCTGCAGAAATTCAGATGAGGGTGTGTGTCTCTGTACCTGGCAGTGGGGTAGAGGCCATATACAAGATCTGAGAATGACACAGATTCAAAGTCTGTATTTTCCAATTTAAGGGGATGGTTTGAAGTTTGAAGTCCAGATCTACCAACTTATGACAACTTATAGAGTTCATGGGTGTCCAAGAAATATATAAGCTAGAAGATCCTTTTGTACAACCATCTTTATAATACATGGAAAACTGAGTAACACGGGGAACTTTTGCTGTCTGAAGCACTCCATGTGCAGACCAGGTTTCCATTCCCATCTCTAGCTATTTTTTAAATACTGCAAATATACCTTGGCTCCCACCTACTGTAAACTGTTACAATCATATTTTTGAAGTTTATTTTGCAAATTGGAGATAGTAATTGCAAACATACTTTTTTTCTCCAGTGGTCCTTCTTTGATGATGCTTGCTGGAGTGTATAACAGATTTGCTGTCCCTGGCTTTTCCTCTCAGCTCTCGGTGTCCTACAACTGGGTGGCTGTGGAAGTGTTTCTGTACCACACAAAGTACTTTCCCTGATCTTTTAGGCTAAAAAATACTATACTGTGATCTAGGAGGGGTCTGGAGTGGGAAATTCTTGCATTGGTAGGGAATGTTTTGATCAGGGCCAAATCCTGTTCAGTATTCAGTTACTCTCAAAATTTAAAAACTTTTTCACCTGTGTTAACAGAATTTCTTGGTTTTCATTTCATGCCCATTGCCTCTAGCCCTTCTCCTGGGTACCACTGAGGAGAGCCTGGTTTTGTCTTTGGTATTCCTGCCACCAGGTATTTATGTGATGTAAATTGATGTGATCCCCCTGAGCCTTCAGTTCTCCAGGCCAAAGAGTCCCAGCTCTCTCAGCTTCCTCTACTCGTATTTCAGGTATTCTAAGCTCTGCATTGTCCTCATAGTCCTTGGCTCGACCTGTTCCTGTATGTCTGTCTTTCTCTTGTACTGGGGAGCCCAGAGCTGGACGTGGCACTGCAGAAGGGTCTCACCAGGGCTGTGCAGAAGGGAAGGATCACCTCTTCCAGAAAACTTACCTTCATCGTATCAAATTATACTGACTAGTCATAAAAAGGATCCCTAGAAAGTGGTGGCCTAGCAGATGGGAGGGGAAGTGAAGGCCAGAGCTCTGCAACAACATAAGAAAAGCCATTTTGGGTCAGGCCAGTGATCTGCCTGGCCTCCTACAGAGCTCAAATTCCTGGAACAGCCTTTATTTTAAGGCAAAGAGAACTTCTTTTTGAGCCAGTGGCTTTATCCAGACCATTGATGAAGTTGTATGACTTGATTTGAGTAGTTTTATATTTTTTGTTTCTAACAGAGTGTACTTCATAATATGACAGTATATCAGGGAAGAATATTGCCTTTTGAGCATTTTATCCTTATTGTCTGATCATTTTGTTGGCTTTCCAGGAGTTCTTGTGTTATGAAATCTGGTAAATAATCATCCTATGCTCAACCTCTCCCTGTTATCTCTCATTTTACAGATTTCCCTTCTCCGGAAGTGTTCAAGGACAGGTTGGATGGGGCTCTGAGCACCTGATCTAGTGAAATGTGTCCATACCTCCATAGCAGGGAGGTTAGATGATCTTTAAGGTCCTTTCCAACCCAAAACATTCTCTGAGTCTATGATTCTCTACTCACTCTCTTCCAGCACATTTGCATGTTTCAACATCTATAGTGCCTTCTCATCAGGAGGTCATCCTGTAACCCTAATAATCCTCATCACTCTACTCCTCATTCTAGTCCTGCTAAGATCTATTTAAAACAAGGTGACTAAGAACGTGTGATCTTCAAAACATGTGCATTGGAGCAATACAGAGTGACATAATGAGAACTCCTGGTTTGTGCTCAAAGTAAGTAAAAATATCCCAGCTACTTTTTTGATCACTTCTCAGTACTGGGCTGATGCTTTCAGAAAGTTATCCAAAGTGACTCAAAGATCTGTTTCCTAAGGACAAATAGCTATGAGTTATTTTTTTCCCCTACTTTGCCGTCACTGACATTAAATTTTCATTCCCCGTTTTCATTCCCCGTTTGATCACCCAGTTATCTAGGAACAGATACTCTTCTGCATCTTTGAGCTCAGCATTAATATTTATTGCCCTTTTTTTCTTTTGTCAACCTGCTGGACAGCCTTGGGTAGGTCCCTGGAGAATGTACTGAATGGTAAAGTCCAATGTATACTTGTGGCAGCCCACTGACAGCTTCCTTTCACAGTGAAGGCTCTCCATTATTTCTGTCATTTCCTGCCTTCTAGCTTAAAGCTGGGAGAACATGGCCTTTATATATCTTAGAAATCTGAAGTTACTGTTACACCAATTTTTTGACAAAACCTTCCACCTTCACCACCCTGACACACAAAGCTTGTATAATCCTATAGAGGTTTCCACCACATCCGTGTTAGGTGACTTCACTGGGAAAAAATGCATGTGGAATCCTACCCAACACAGCTGCTCTCACAGTTCCTCCAGGTAAAAACATTAGTGTTATTCTCTCTAGATTTCAGGATCATTTTGGAGCCTGTTTTTGAGAGTCTGAAGTTATATTGGCCATTGTCTGTTCCTCTGACACCAGATGCATTGCAGTTCACAAATTAGCAGTTTCATGCTGAGTCGCTGCAGAGCTGCTTGATGGTTGCTATTCTGCCTTCTTCTTACCTGTCAATGTATTGATTTGTTTCAAAACCTTTTCAGTTTGAATTTGCTCTTCATCTGTCTCAAGGGGCTCCTTCACCTTTTCCTTAATGAGCTGCATTCATCTAAGTTTTTTCTTATTTTTGCTGAGTAATCCTTCTACTTCTTGACTAACTTACTTGAAGCTACACTGAATTTCTGGCAGACGACATGGTTTGGATGTGCCTGAAAGTGTTTTTAATTAGCAACTTGCCATTCGAACAGGTATTTGATCCATATCATTAGAGATCTACTTTTCAACTGCCAGATTTCCTGGGTTTCCCCTTTGGACATGACTTCTGTCAAAGTCTAGTAGTTCCTGTCACTGTCCTTTTAAACTTGAGTGATGCTTTTGAGTGAGTTTTTTCCTTTTCCTTTTCCTTTTCCTTTTCCTTTTCCTTTTCCTTTTCCTTTTCCTTTTCCTTTTCCTTTTCCTTTTCCTTTTCCTTTTCCTCTTTCTTGAAGGCTTCTCAGAATGATAGTGGATAGTTCTCAGTTTAATATGGTGTCATGGTTTAACCTCAGCTGGTAACTAAGTGCCAACAGCCACTTGCCTGCTCCCTGCCCCCTCACCCCTGGTGGGATGAGGAGAAGAATCAAAGTAAAAGCCAGGGACTGAGATAAGAGTAGTTTAATAATGTAGATAATGTATAAAATATTACTACTACTACTACTACTAATAATAATGACAACGAAAAAAGGAAGATCACAAAGAGAAAAATAGGAATAAAACCCAGGAAAAAAAGAGATGTGCAATACAATTTCTCAGCACCTTCTGACTCATGCTCAGCCCATCCCTGAGCTGAGCTCTGACCCTCTAGGTCAACTCCCTTTAGTTTATATCCTCAGCATGAGATTTTGTGGTGTGGAATACCTCTTTGGCCCGTTTTTTCAGTTGTCCTGGCTCTTCTCTGTCCCAGATATCTCCTCACTTTCAGAGCATGAGACACTGAAAAGTCCTTGGCTCAGTGCAAGCACTACGCAACAACAACCAAAACATCAGTGTGTTATCAACATTATTTTCATCCTGAATCCAAAACACTGCACTGTAACAGGTACTAGGGAGAAAATGAGCTCTATTCCCACATGAAACCAGGACATAATATCTTTGTGTCTAATCAGCAATTTCATTTTTCTGGATTCTAGGTTTTGTTGCGGTTTTTCTGTTTGTTTGTTTGTTTGTTTGTGGGTTATTTTTGTGTGTATATCATGCAGCTGCTATATTGTTTCCATCCCTAACCTCTCCACTTTCCTCACAGGCTATAAGTTACTTGTCTCCTTTGCAAGATGTTTTCAGCTTTTCTCTTCTTTAACCCATAATTCCCTAGCTGCCTTTTCCTCTGTAGGTAGTAGAGCTCCTATGTACCTAATTGAATCTGGGGCAATTGTTTTGAACTTCACAGCATCTCTTTCAGACATGAAGAAAAGCTTTCAGAAGAAAGTTTGTCCTTTTCCCCCAACTTTATTAGATGGACTAATAAAACATAAGACTTCTATCCACAGACCCTGAGTTACTGTGATCAGATGAACAAGCACTGTAGATGTTCCCCACAAGGGCTGACAGGGAATGACTTAACCACCATGGACTGCCCCACCTCCCCTAGCCAGGGAACAGGGCACGCTGCTGTGGAATGACAGATGGAGCAGCCCCAGCCCAAGGTATCAGGCACCCCCATGGGGAAGGAGGTGCCTGATGCAGAGGATGTCTACTCTGATCAGGAAGAACAAGTAAATGAGGCCTTTCACAGCCTCCCATTCTCTGGCTCTGGTCCTCACAGCAGACTGTAACCATACCAACATCTGCACAGACTGCAGTGACCAAGAGATGGTGAAGTTAAGTATCCTGAGAGGAGACAGCAGGGCAAAGACCAAGATCCCAACCCTGGCCTTTAGGAGAGAAGACTTTGGTCTCTTCTGAGGTCTGCTTGAAAGGGTCCCATGGGATAGAAGCCTAAAGGGAAGAGAGGTCCAAGAATTCCAGTTGATATTCAACAGTCACCTTCCTCATGCCTAAGAACAATCCCCCCTAAAAATAGGAAGTCAAGCAAAAATGTCAGGGGGCCTATGTGGATTGTTAAGGAGTTCCTGGAAAAACAGACCTCAAAATGAAACATGCAGAAAGTAGAATTAGGGTCAGGTAACCTGTGATAAATGTAGAGACATCTTTTGAGCAAACAGACATGGTTAGGAAAGAGTCAAAACCACCCAGAATTGACTCTGGCAAGGAATGTCAAGAGCAACAAGAAAAACTTCTATAAATACATAAGGGGCAAAAAGAAGACTGAAAATGTGGACCTGCTGCTGAAAAGGGCAGATGCTCTGGTGATGCAGGACATGGACAAGGCTGAGGTATTGAATGTCTTCTTCACCTCAGCCTTTGCTAAAAAGACACAATCCAGGAATCCCCAGAGACCAGTGTGAAAGACTGGAGCAAGGAAGATGTACCTTGGTGGAAGAGAATCTGGTCAGAGGGTACTTAAACAAAGTGAACATACATAAACCCCTGAGCCCCAAGAGGATGTAACTTTGAGTACTGAGGGAGCTGGCTGTCGTTGTAAGGCTGGCCACCTTCAGTTTTTCCTTCCCTTGCTTCTGATGGTTCTCATATTTCCATGCAAAACAACTGTCATCACAGGCTTCTCACAATAGATCAGTGTCCCTTATATTCCATATCAACAGCCTCCAGCTGGAGAGTTGCACTTCACTGCTTCATACTTAGAAATATGTTGACATTTATGGTAAGGCATTATGTGGGTAAAATCTTACATTAATAAATTCTGATTCTGTGGTCTGAATGAAGCCTGCTGGAGCTGATATGAGGGTAAGAAGGAGAAGCAGAGGTGGTAGAAGTGCTGCAGGATGAGAAAAGACAGATTGGTATAAAGGTTATAAAGGTTTGGAAAACCACTATTTTATGCATGAGACAAAACAAAGTACTGAACTGGTCTTCTACATTGTTCAAGCTCCTTTCCATGTACACAAAGCAATTTCAAATAGACGATTTGCTTTTCATCTCTCAAATATTATTTCTCTTCATCCAAGAAGTCATTCCCCAAGTGCACTGTATATCACTGGGGACCTGCTCTACACTCCAAATGTTTTTTTCATGTAATAAATACTTGACATTTAGAAAAATCGCTTCTAAATTTACACAGTGCAGAGCTCACAGTTTGAGATTACCCTCTAAGCACCCTGAAGTGCCAGGCGCATAAATAAATATCTTCGCAAATAGATTCTCATTTATTAGTTTTGCAAGAGTATTTTCACTTCTTGGAGATGGGTGATTACTACAGGATGAAAGAAACACTTCTGGTTTAAAATTAATAGTAAGAAAATGCAGGAGAAAAGCTGATCAAAAAGGGTAAATTCCTCCCTGATGTTTTGATGGTTTTTATCTTTGTAATTTAAAATTCATAATAGTACTATATGTCTAAACTGTCCAGTTTTGCTTTATGTCATAGCCAACCAAGCATAGATTAAGCTGTTTGAGAAACAGCAACAAGAGATAAACTGCCATTTTCAGGGACAGGAAATTCTGCCTCTTTGCAGGTCATTCATGATGTCCATCACACAGGACATAAATACACTTCAGGATGTACTACCTACTCCCATAACTCTACTGGGAGATGACTAAGCATTACTGTCCCCATTTCAGAGAGGGAATAATGTAGGACTAAATGCTTTGCCATAGAGACAGCCAGGGACTGATGCCTACTCCTACTACATAAACATTGAAAAGTTCCCTACAAAGGCATCCTTCCATCTAAACTGCAATGTCTCACCTCATTTCCAGGTGTGTGGGAAGGGAGAAGAGTTTCCTGATGGCCATGAATTACCCTTCTCACTATCACCCGTGGGCAGTGCCTGCTCTGCACAAGCCAGAGTACTGATGCAATTCATGGTGCCATGCAGGGATACAACCTTAACCAGTAAGCAAGGTGGTCTTTTCACTCACTTTCGCTGCCAAATCCCTAAACCTCTTGTTCAAACTGTCTTTCTGCTGTCAGGGGGCATACCAGCACAGTGATAGAGGGGATAAAGCACCTGTTTCTGACTACAGAAAGCAGCCCAGATGGTTACCCGGATAGGCTGGGTAGGTCAGGCTTTTATGAGCCATAGCAGCCAAAAACACAAGGAGCCAGGGATCCTTGGACATGTGTTCAATACCCTTGAGCCCAGGGCCTTCAGCTCAGGGACTGCCTGTGTTTTCACATGAAGTCAGTGAGTCAGTAGCAGTGATAACCCTGGCAGTTGCAGACTTTTGTTTTGGTCTAAGTGTGCCAGAACATTGTTTTTCGGCCAAGTCAACACTTTAGTGAAACTAAAGTAGTTTGACACTTTTTCTGACAAATGACAGATGAAGCCATGTGGAACACATCGAGGAAGGGGGTGTGGGAGGTGTCCCTGTTAGCACAAAATCATGGCTTTACTACTGCTTACCTCTTCTGAGTGTGAGTATCCAAATTCGATGAATACACTGCCCAGTCAAGCTTCATGACGTTCTCTTTTTAGTGTTGTGTTACACTGAGAACTGGCTTCCAGGTTACTGTTGCTTACCTCCGGGTTCTGGCACCCTCAGGAAGAACTCCATGGCTCTCAAAGTCTCTCAGACTCACAGTTACTTTATGCCTTGCAAACAAATTTATCCAAGCAAAGCAGTGAAAATCCCAAAGGGAAAGCTGTTTGACTTGCACTGCTAGATTGACAAACTAAGCTAAAGCCAAAGTATAATTGGATTAAACCACTTCTAATGTGTCTATTCAGGGCTGCACAGCAGTTCAAGTATACAAATCCAATACTGATTTCAACAGTGAACATTTGATAAAGAGCTTTTACATTCTGATTAACTTTTTGTGACTGTGAAAATTGTTTTAGAGGTCAAAAGAAATTAAGTTCACTAGGTTTGTTATTCACAAAAGTAAATCTGTACCTATTCTCTCTCAGAGAATCCTTATCAACCTGATCTCATTATATGCTGTCTCTAAGGGATGTTATATAGTCTGCTACTTAGCTACTATTTCCCTGCTCACAAGGTGTAATGCCACAGGGTAATGATCAGGCCTCAGTCAAGTCATGGCTGTGTATGAATAAGGACAGTGCTATCTCAGTTTGGGGTTGCACCTGCATTTCACCCAGTCCCCCAGGGTGGAACACTGAACTAGGGGCCAGCACACTGAATGTGGTGGTCCAGCTAGTAACTCTACACTCCTTCCATAAACCACGGAATCTATTATTTATCACAAGCTAATTTAGACACCTAAAACAAGACAGTTGTGTTATACTCCACTTATCTTCATGACAATACAGGGAATCCAGAGTGGTGACTTTGAACTGTAGTGATGACAGCTGCAGTCAGTTCCATGGAAATCACCTTTGGAGTTAAAATGCATCTACTTCAGTTCACTGTTACACTGTACAGCATTGAACTCTTAAGCTGGGCCACACTCCCCTCTCTTCTTTTTCTTTTCCCCTGATCTGAGGTCACTTTGCAGTGATCTTTCATCTCAGCTGATCTCTTGCTGTCTGACTTTTGAAATTAATATCCTCAGCAAATCATTCGGCTCCTGCAGAGCACATACAACACAATCAGTATAATTACTTCATGTCATACCTCAGTTGTCACTTCACTTTAATGGACTGCAAGTAAGATGAACTTGAAAAATGCTCTAAGTTAATGTTCTTAGAGTTTCTGTTTTAGGCTCTTCTGAGAGATGTTAAGTGGATTCAGAAATAGAGATTTCATCCTAGAAATTATAATCTGTATTACAGCAAAGCAAATAGGGCCAACAGAGTTCTGAGCTCTATGATTCCAGCACTGTTGAAAATACATTCAATGTAGATAGGGAAAGTGTACGACATGGTGGGACAGATCTAGTAAATGTAGGTGTTTATGATGTAGGAATTTATATATAAAGTAGTCACTCTGACTATGAAGGAGCCTCCTGTATTTAAGGACCATGGAGCTTGGCATAAAGTCTCCCTACCTTGAACTGGCGGCTGTGGGTGGTGAGATGAGTCTCAGTCTATTTCCTCCTGTCACCTCACTCAGCTTTACAGCAAGGTGAGGTGCCCATCTGCCTCTCACTCTTGCCCATTCAATGCTTCAACGTGTTTGGCTTTTTTAAACACAGTTATTTTACACCAGCATTTGATGGAGAACATGCATTCAAAGTACTGCAATCTTCCATTTTAGATCATTCCCTCTGCCATGCAATAATCACACCCTCTCATCCTTTCTTCATAACCTCTCCCCATGATGTATCACACACAAGCATATCCAGAGTATCTTTAACTTTGTCTATTATTCTTCTGCTCCAATGCCTTAGAGAATATCATAGTCTTTTTTTTTGATCCAGCCTTGAAACTTTTCCTGAGAGTGTAAAAACTTTTTTTTTTTTTTTTTAAGAGAACCAACTAATTTAAAATCCAGCTAGAGAAGAGTCCTTTTGCTTCTCTTTTATGTCATAATCCAACTTCAGGACATTTACTGAGGCAGCATGCCACCACCAGCCTCAACTCTTTCCTCCCCCAGAGGTGACTCAGGCCCATCATTTCTACCTTCCAGGCAGGAACCCGAGGGTGGGGTTGGTAGCAGCCCTGGGGCAGGAGCTGTGGCCATGCTCTCTAAGAGGGCACACACAGTGGGAGGCTGTAGCCCACTCCTGGGGTCCTGCTTGGGCTTACAAAAGTTTTTGCACAATGCATGTTGTTGAAAAGAAACTACCAGTATTAAAGGGGCAGATCACACTGAGGGACCTTTACTGAGCTATTTTACGTTCTTAAAACTCTACACATAATAAAAGAGCAATTTTTGTGCTTACAAAGATTAAAAGCTAAACAAAAAGAACCAATGTCCCTGCAGGGTTGGATTTACACAAGCAGCACTGTGCTTAAAATTCAGTCAGAATATTTTTGCCTTAACAGTCTTTCAAATTACCTAATAAAAGTAATTTCAAATATGAAAGTTATTCCCTTTCTAATGCTTATATAATTTTCCCAGCACATCCAGCACTTCTTCCTCCGATGACAGCAGCAGTATGCGAGCTCCCTGTGCTGTAGAAAACAGACAGCAGCTTAAATTCAGTCCTCACTGGGGTGTCTTTTTTTTTCACTTACATGATAAAATATCAGCTATGCTATATTTAAGAACTAATGCTTTCATTATGGTCTCTCCATTAACCAGATGGTTCCATCTATCAGTCTGCAGTGGCCATGAGATCTTAACATTCCTATTTAGTATTAATTTGCTCTGGTGCAGAGAGAGGATGACACAGACACTTGATACAGGATGGAAGAGGCAAGCTAAAACTTAACCATGCACCTCAAAACTCAGGCACATTTAGTTACCAGAACATGGGCATACTGGGATCTTTGAGAAGGAGGCAATCTCTCCTTACCTTTTAAAATGCTGATCACTTCCTTAGCCCATTTGTGTATTTTTTCAGCTGCTGGCTGGGTTATGGCTGTGGCTGTGATTCCAGATTCCCTAGCCCACTGCCACGGCTTTTAGCTTCTGGACTTTGGTCATTCTCTTCTTCTGGACTAAGCCAGTGCCCTCATGTTGTAAAACCTTCACATGACATTTTTTACCTAACAGAGGCAAGAGGAAAACGTAACCTGGTCTTGGACCATGTAATTACTCCTGGAAACATTCCTTCTAAAGCCCTTCTAACACCAGTGTCCAAGTGTTCCCCACAGCAGGAGTGCCATCCTGGTGGTAGGTGCTCTGCCCCTAGGAGCATGGTTTGTGCTTGGTGTGATCCAGAGGTACAAACACTGTGGGACAGGGACTCAGTGCACAACCCTCCCACTCTCCTCTTGTCCAGCTGACTTTTTCCCAGACTGCTCCTCTTCTAAATAGAGGATAACAACAAAGCAATGCTTTGTCTAGGGCTCCACTCAGTTATTCTGTACTTGCACCAAGCAGTCTGAATCACCTGGTAGTGCTGCTCTTTCAACATTTGGCTGTTCATAAATATTTGTGATAGCTAAGCTCTATCTAAAACGCTTTCCTCAGCAGAAATCACACTTCTGATTTAGAACCTGCTCTAATTAATTATGGGGACACATTTGCATCTGCATCACTCATATATGCAATTCCAGCTGCTAGCACAGCAAACAAAAGAAACCCTTTGGTTCTGATCATCAGTGAAAGACTCATGCACTATGAGAAAGAGGTAGGATACAAAGATCCAGATCTTTATCTTCAGGCAGAAGCCACTTGATGGTCCATGAGGCCAAATAAAAGCTTTCAGTTCTAAACCTCTGTTCTGTCTCCAATAAAACTTGGCAATTGCAGTTCAGTCCCTAGAGGGCCCTAAAGGATAATAGTCCTCCTCACAAAACAGCTGCATGTACATATTTGACCTGATTTAAGGAGGCAGTCAGCTTCTATTTGGAGAAGTCACAGTAAGCAGCACTGAAGTTCTAGGATTGCCTTCTGCCCAAAAGTAAAAAGTAAATGCTTGGAGGGAAAATTCATTCTCTGAACTTTATCTGTTCGAAATTTATCCACTACAAGCATCTTTGTATGTGACCAAAACCTATACTAAGAAAAAACCCCAACATAAGTGACTAAAATATGCATAGTAATTTATTAGATACACATCTATCAGACATGTACCCCTGGTCACTATTTTGTATAAAAAAAACTTTTGCATCTGTTTTTTAAACATTTTCATTAATCGTTGTTTTTGAAGATAGTTGTTTTTAGAGATATTTTTCAAATTTAAGAGCTATTTTCAGAGGAAGATGGTAACAATTGTGTTTACTTGTCCTTTCCATGTTTGATGTTTCTTCAATAAATGATTTTTGAAAGTATTTCAAGTCATTAGAAGTAACAAAATAAGATGGTTAATTGTGTCGCTATTCAAGAACAGAAAAGACTGAAATCACTTGAAGGTACCGTTTAAGCAACAGATATTTACACATGCACCAGTGCCCCAATCCCCTATACTTGTTTTTAAGCACAGCTTGCTTTTTTTCTTGCACAGCTTTAAGGAGCTGTCTACATTTCTACTGTCAGTTGCTAATACTTTTCTAGAGGATTCAGACCAATGCATTTTCTATGCTGCTGCCTCAGGAAACATATTTTTGGTTGTTTAGTCTCAGGAATTCACAAAAGAAAAGCCCACCACAATTATGCCTAATAAGTCTTTATTTCCAAACATAAATTGCAAAAATATTCTATTACAGAACAGGTAACAAGTACAGAATTCTAAGTATGCCTTATAACAGTGAAACCATTGCCTCCTTGACAAAAAAATCATCAGGCACTTAAAACATGAAAACAAAGTACAAATTAAACCAGCTGTAACAGATGACTCAACAGTACAACTTTATCTTGGTTTTCTGTAATAAAAGCACACACACAGCTGAGGGGCTCCTGCCTCCTCCTAAACCCTGCGCAGAGACATTTCTATATTATGCTGCACACATTCTACTCAGACAATATCAAGTTCACATCTGAAAACATAAATAAGTTCAGCACTGAGAGAATTTGAGGAACCTTTTTGGAACAGCAGTAGCAGAGCCTACACTAGCAGCTTTAGAGAGCTTGGTGCATGTGGAGAAGCACAATTATACCAGCTCCACGGGGGAATAAGCTCTGCTTCGACAATTGCATTGGAAAGAATGGAGCTGAAATGAATGCAAACAATACACATTTTAAGAGACAATGAAACGTCTGGGCAAAAGCTATTACATTTTGACACATGGACCAGTCTCTGAAAAGCCACACGTTTGCCATCCCTGAGGAGCAGCCCTGTATAGGACCTCTCCATTCACATGTTTTGTCCCTTGCAGATCTTGAACTAAATCAGAAGCAGAGGTTGCCTCTCAGGCCGGTCTTAGAAAGGTAAATCTAAGATGCAAGTGTCCAAAAGACTAATGAAAATACTCCTCCAGAAATCAGTCAAATACCTTTAAAATTATTTTGGCTTCTATAACTCTTGCTTTAGGTGACATTATGTAACTTCCCACACACTTTACACTGGTGGCGGTAAAAAATAAGGATATTTAAAATAATTTTAATTAGGTATTCAAAAGAATATCAAGAATATTAACATAAAAATGCGTATGAAGCCACTATATAAATAGTACATATAAAAATGTATAAATGTCAGCTGTTATACTTCAATGTCACAAGAATTCAAGAATGGATTTGTATTGCAACCACTGACAATAAATACAGCAAGGAGGATGTGTTTTAGGGAAACATCTCACAGCGAAGCTAAGAGCTGAGAAGCCTAGCATGTTGTTGGCCTACAGACTTGCTGTAAAGAATCTCTTCTTGTCAGGGACTAAAGTGAATAGTGAGGAATTTAAACCCAGCAATACTGACAATAGGCTATCCTGTCACAACCATTTGCATGATTCATTCTGATTTGCTCTTGCCTTGAAACCATGATAGGATCATTAAATACTTCCATTATGCCTTGCAGTTTTCTCCCTGTTGGAGAAGAGAGGAATGAAACAAACACAAGACACTGAAGTTTCAGGTGCAGCAACAAATACTGATGTATTGCTTAAGGTAGTCAGGATTTAGCAAAAGATAGACTTAAATGTTTTTTTGATGGCAACGTGAGGATGCCACTCCTTGTATTTCACAGCCAGACTGTTTTCATCCTTAAACCAGTATCTGCCAGCACCTGCCACCCGAGGGCAGTGATGTGAGCTCAATCACCACACATCACAGCACTACACTGACTCCTTGGTCAATGGCAAACTCAACCTGATGTACTCCCACCGTGTTAAGCTCTTGCTGCACTGCTGGAATGTCGACACTGAGAGCACACTGACGGGCTGCTACCCCTGTAGCTGTAACCCAGTAACCCCGGGTCTCTCCCCTGGTGAGCCGTGTTCCCAGAATAGGAAGGTATTCTGAAATGTGCCTTATGAAAGGAGACCATGAAATAACAGCAATAGTCCTTTTGTTTAGTGGCATGCTGCAGAGCGTTTCTGCTCTACTTGATCATAATGATAATTTCGAGCCAATTAAATACTTTATGAAAATCTGGAACAAAGGTTAATAAATATAAATCTGCCCACTTGTTGTATGCTGTGGGTGACAAGCCTTAAGGATTTCCCCAGAGTACCCTGAGAGATTAGCAGCATTTGAAATTTTTCTGTCTAGAAGCTCAGAGAAGGATGATCCTGCCTAGAATGACAGAATTCAAAATAAAGAGAGGCGGGCTACATGCCCCCTTGTCACTGTTGTTGGCTAGCAGACCTAGAGATTAAAGAGATCTACTGCTGAAGTACCACAAGTACGTGGCTCAGAATATTTTAAACTGAGATACGTTTAACGAAAAGGCTCATGTGTAAGAAATCTACTGCTTCAAAGCATGCATCAAGTGGCTATCAGCTATTTGAGATAGAGCTGTTTCAGAATAAAGTACTCCACAGAATATTCCTTGGGTTTGATCTCACAGATTCCTGTACACAGGTGGATGTGTGCTTTGTGGACCTGAGCATCCCTGGAGGAGCTACTGCATGGATATTCAGGACCTCCCTCCACAAATTTGTCACAGCAGAACAAGTGACAGGGCAAAAAAAGATCTCTAGGTCAAATAGATCTAAACCTAGATTGCTGTGTTAGGCTGAAGCTCCACCATGGAGTCTGTGCAGGCTCAAGTTGTACATGCTCAATTAATCCAGAAGAATTAACTGATCCAGGCATTTGCACTGAATAAAATCAACTAATATCTAACAACAGGAATATTTTGCTAGTAATTTACAGATCCACAGAAGATCAGAAGTCACCTAGATAATTTAGTTTCTTTACCTGAGTCACTCAAGACAGAGAATTTCATCTTTTCTCAAAAATGGTGGTATGTCAGTCATCTCATTATTGCACAAAGGAAAGAGAATCAAAGTGAGAGTAACTGGTCTCAACCCCCTCAGGCCTCATTCACTTCTGTTCTCTGCAGATGCTGTTTTAGATGCTGGGATTAGAAGAGGCTGAAAGCAAAGGAGTGCTGAATAACAAGCAAGTTTATGCAAGTTTACCATCAGTGAACTGAGAATTTTTTCTACATCTCATTTTTGAATCTGCTGGTGTCACCAGCTTGTTAAACTGACTGTAATGGGAAAGAGACAAGGGTGAGCAATAATCAGCAGTGTAGGCATCTAGAGTTCTTAGTGTAGATGCCTTAAGCACCTTCTGGCACCATAGGGAGAGATGGGCTCTGGCCCATGGAACAGCTGCCATGCTGCCAATCCCTCTTGCAGTGACCCATCTCTCCCTTCTGAGCAGGCAGACCCTTGGAGATGTTACCTTCTGAACTTGGTCAAGCTTTCAGGAGACCACTGGGTCTGTCCAACAGCTGTCAGATAACAAAAGGCACCTGTTATGTCCCTGCAATGCCACCTGCATGGTCTTACCCCCTCCTTTGCTTTGACTGTGAAGTTTCCATCTCTTGGCATGAACCAATTTTCTCATTCTGTTGCCAAGGCAGGGTTTTGCCACCTCAGTGTGCCAAAACAGCTCGGTGTGGGACAGGCCAAGGCCAGACATGGCATGAAGGGAGGGGTGCAGCACAGAACAGGGACTGGACCTTGCAGCCATTCCCGCTTGAGTCACCATGGAGCTACAGACCAACTTTAGCACCTCCAGTTAGGCAACGTGAATATTACACCAAGCTGCCTTCCTTGAGGTGTAAACCCAGTCATTTACAGCATATTTCATATGCTCAAGCACAGCAATGTTTGATTCACAGTCACACAAACTCCCCAACAGACACTAAACAGGCCTGCATAGCACTCCACAGGGTAAAGGCAAATAACCAACTCAAGGCAGCACTGGATCCTGAAGGAAAATGCAACTAGAGATTCAGAGGAGAAAAAGGAATAAAAGCAGCCAGGCAGGCTTTAATCTATTGGTGCTGTGATGCAGTCGTGCAAGGACACTGTCAGCTTCTGCAAAGGTACAGTGGAAATATTAGCACACTGTCAGTGTTTCTATCTTTAGAAAACTATTTAATCTCAATATTCATTCCACAGCATGTGACAGCATTGGAGGCCCACAAACCCTAAAAATGAATATTCCTGATGTGAAATAGAGGGAATTGAAAGGTCCTTACTAACCTTTGGTCAAGAATTCTTAATCCAAATTGATGCTGACTCAGTCTTGCAAAAGTGTCCTAAACACTCCCAGCCAGGTACAAAATACATTTATTATTACTAACCTGGCACAGGTGTAAAATAAATGAGAAATAATGTATTCAGCTACCCAAGAAAACATAATTTCCCACAGTGAGTGTACTTCAGCAAATCTTGATCAATCTGATGGTACCCTGTTCTGCAAAAATGCCACTATTAACTTGCCCAGGCTGTGCCCGAATTAACACAACCCAGCCATCCAGCACACAGCACCAGTAGCTATAATAAAGCTGAGTGCAATGTCTGCCCTCCTGGAGAGTGAAGTGGATGCAACTAATGTCTCATACTGACTTCACGTCTGGACCAAAGCCTGAGGATCTTAATCTAAGATAATATAGTCTAATTGAGTATATTTTTATTCTATGGAGAGTTAAAAGCATTTGTAGGAAAGGGTAGGAAAGGTCAACAATTCCTTCAAGCAATTCTTATCAGCCTTGTGCTCTACATAAATCACTAAGAGCCTTGAGAGCGTGGAAGATCAGGCCTTCAAGTCATTGGCAAGTTTAAACTTTCTGGAAACAGTGTTAAAAAGTCAGTGCCTGTTCATACTACAGAAATTTCCATTTGCTCTCAATTGTGAGTGCTACATCATATTCCTTCAGTTAAGACCTCTTTTTGTCAAGGAAGCCAGAATAGATTTCCTTTTTGGCTAAACATCTCTTAAAATGTATTCTGATGATCTTTCCAGTTACTAATACATGTGTGTTTCAAGTAATGAAGCTGCATAGAAATAGTTCCGACACACAGTAACTTCAGCTCTTTGTGGTGTGTCACTGTACACTGTTTACATTTATTCATTGAAACAGCACAACATGATACTAACTAACAAATGCTTTTGAAAAAAGTTGCTTCTTCACTGCAAATAAATTTCATTCTCTCCTCTCTCCATCTTCTACCGAGCCAGGTTTTGCCCCTTTACTCAAGCTGAGTAGTTAACTGAATTTAGTCTGTGCAAGGAATGATCTTGCATTATCTCACATAGAGCACTTGCAATTATTCTGGATATAATGTAAGAACCTGTAAAAGATGTATGTATTTTCCCCAAGACAAACTATGAAGCTGCTACACAGCCAAGATCACCTCACTGCTCTACATTAGACTGGAATAAGTTACAGTCCTTACATGAACACAGGTGTGCCTTTGTCTGGATGAAATGCAGCAAGGTTCTCCTCAACCTCAGCTGTTTGCATCACCCAAAGGACAACTACATCTCTTTGCACAGCTTCTATTAAAAACACTCCATATGAGTGAGTTATAGCAGAGAAGATGCTCTTTTGGGAGCAAATTTTTCTTTGATCTATAACTAGGATGTTGCAGTAGGCAATCATCCATAACACTTGTAACATAGGTGCAGGTTCTTTCAGCAGCCAGCTCTCTGCACATGAGCAGCAGATTCCTGTGGTCAGAAAATGGCAAAAATCTCACTGCTGGGGAAGAAAAAAATGAGGATTGTGGTGCTGGAACTGGAACAAATCAGAGTAAATCAAACCCCTGTGCTCCCCTCTTCCAGTTACCAGCTGGTAAATGCAGATGGAGTCATCAGCTCAGTTCTGCTGTCTTTGTTCCTGTTAAAGGCTCTACTGACACTCAGAGGTCCACATGTATATTAGTGGCATCAGTTATTGCCCCAAAGCACTATGTATTTTTTAAAACCCCTTATTTTCAAAAATGAACCTTATTGCTGATATTTGCAGTCAGAATTTATGGACACTTCTGCTCGGGTAAGGGTAATATTGGATTCTGATATCATTATCCTGGAAATGAATCCAGATGCTCAATCAACAGACCTGTAACCATAATGATTGATTCTAATACTTCCAGGAGTGTTTATGTGATTATAAAACTGCTGCAAGGTAGGCTTTCAAATATTACATACAGTAATGCTCTTATGAAGTATACATTTAAAAGGCTTTTCTGAACTTTATTTCATAAGGTCCAATTCAATTAAGTTGAAATTTTGTTCTGCAGATATAATCCTCAAAGAGTGGAATACTGAATGCTCTTTAAATCAGTTGATTTGGGATTTAATGCTGCAGTAGAAAAAGGAATTTTAATAAATAGAATACCTGATAGTATCTGACTGTAAAAGAAGGACACTTTATCTTTGAACTGACCATTCAAAGGACTCTCAAAAGAGTTAGGGAAATTCTTAACAGAATCTAGTTATTAAAAATTTTAAATTTTGTTTGCTTGCTTGGGAGGTTTTTTCTGCAGTAGAACATATAAGCTACAGGCAGTAAAAGCTAGGGTACAACTTCTTGTCAAAGCTCCTGTATATGTTAAAGTGGTTCTTTCCACTGGGCTGATTTTTCACTTTCTTTTGCTGCAGGATGTTGTTCCACATGTATTCTTGGACCATATGGAAAACTTAAAGAACTACACAGGCTATAAATTAGGGGAATGTAGTCAGTTTTCTCATATACCCTGGTGTAGAAGAGTTTGGGGTTGATGGTAAGAGGAACATTCTTCTAATAATGCTTAGTGCAGTTTCATTATCTGCAGTCACATATGAATACAAGATATATTACATGAAAAGAAATTGAATTATAGGCTTGGGACCTATCACCTTTCTGATGGAAATTCCATCTCATGTATCAGCCAAGACACAGAGCTGGAAGAGCAAGAATGTGTGCAAAGTCATGCCCTACCAGGACTCTGGGGATTGTAGTGCAGAACCAGGTTCATGGTCCTCATTCAGGGCTGAACTGGACTTTAGGCAGGAACACAAGCAAGTAGAGTGGTTTATAAATAATTGTAAAGCTCCAGTCCTTCATACACTTGTTCTCAGAATTAACATCACTCATATGAGTGATCCCATTAAATCCACAGCATCATCTACTGCTCACAAAAGGAAAGCCCATTAAATCCACAGCACTACTTATGCCCACAAAACGAAAGCCCATAAACCACTTAACTACCTCTGACCTGAGGGATTTTCTCATCTGTGCACCCCGGGACAAACTAAGACTGACATGGCTCTGAATTAATTACTCCTCTGCAGCTCTTCTCATCACTTCTCTCATGCAGACAAATGCCAGTATTTACAGGATGAAGTTCTTAATTGAAAACGTTCACTGCCAATTCATGCAGAGACTATTGCCTATAATATGTGATATCAACAAAACCAGAGATTTTATGTCAAAATATTTTAATGGTCCTCTAAGAAACAAAACATGATGAATGTCACATATTGCCACCATCCTGAGATTGTGCTTTGCTACCATTAGACCAGCAGAAAGGAGTTTCAGAATTTTCCACATAATTGTTACTTTGTATTTTAAAAAATGATCACTCAAAATTTGTAAATGTAGCAGTCACTGTGTGAAAAAATCACTCTCTTTTCTCCCCAAGTGCAAAATATTTCTCTACTGTAATAATGCAGTTTAATGCTCACAAAATCAAATCAGATCAAATCCAACACCGAACTGCTGAGATACACACAAATTGTCTCCTTAGGATCATCACCCTGAAATTAAAACAATAAAATATGTTATTGATATTTCTTGTATAGTAGAAAAACTGCTTGTTATTCTTGAAATAAACCAATAGTTTAGTCTTCTGTGTATGCATTGCACTTTCTGCATCAGCTTTTCATCTGCATTCCAGGCTGTGAGTCTGTGAGATCTATTTTACAGAATCACGGGCTCTCAGAATTCTCCTGGCTAAGCTGGAATGCTCGTGCCTGGTCTAACTGGAGCACCTGCTCTTTCTAAAGGAGGACTTCTTCATTTGAACACCCTCAGAACTGCTCATGCTTACCCCACCTGCTCTACACTCTTTGGGATTCCTAAGCTAACCAAGGCTAGGTCTAGCCAGTATCTTCATGGGGCACATCCATTTCGAATTTGAATATGGATATGTTCTAAATTATATTATCTTACTCATATTTTGAAATCGCCAGAGATTGCAATTATTCTGTTTCTTCAACAAGATAGTTGTGCTGTGGAAAACCAAAACAAAACCCTTCCAAATATGTAAATACTTCTTCATTTGAACTGAAATCTTAACATAAATTCTAATTTGATTTAATCTATACTTTTCTATTCTGGTAGGTTTTAATTAAACCAGAAACAATTTATCTCCACTTATTTCATTACTGACATTATTCTTAACATGTAAATTTAATTCATTGAATGCATGAGCAAAGTGTGCACTTAAAAGCTGTACTGCAGGGGTTCTAAGTCAGAAAACCTTTCTTTCAATATCTAATAATTTCACATTGGACAATATTTGCCCAAGTCAAGAATAGTCTGCAATTTGGCTGCCTGACAGGAATCCAGAGGTGTCCTTATTTCAAAATGTGGTATCATTTTGCTCAAGGTAATTAAAAGTGAACAGTGGGTTAGTTCTTATTTCTCTAGCTACACTGGGACACCACAAGCATAAAAGAATTCCAACAGAATTTAAGCTCATATTGGCATTCTACAGTTATAAATAGGTTATGTGTAACCGTATTTATCATTTACTTGGATTGCAGCAAATTTCAAGATTAAAAAAATATCACATGCTGACAGAACTTGGAAAAAATTATTCTTTTTGATGTTAGTTCCTGAGAAAATAAGCAGGTATCCCCCTGCTTGTCAGGATTCTGCTCTGGCAGCTCCACCTTGAGTGGAGGGAGTCACTGCTGCTGTCTGTCAGAAATAGATCACATTTAATCCTTTGCTTGGAGTTAAAAAACTCATACCTACTTTTTACTTTCCAGGTGAGATACACAGTGGAGAGTTTAGCAGATCTTACTTCCTAACCACCAGCACACCTCTGCTCAAGTTCTCCTCCTTCAGTCCTTCTGCTCAGACAATTGAGCACTATTTTCTTCCCCAGGTTCAGAGTCTCAGTTTCATTCTTCCTTTCTGTGTTTTTTTTTGTGTTGACTGACTCCTCTGAGCAGATGCTTAATGTGACTGTTTTGTATGTCAAAGCAACACATACTCATCTGCCCTGCTGTCTTTTCCTAGCAAACAGAAAACCTGATGGATTCTGGGTCAGAAAAAATTTGCATTTTAACCAGGCTTCTGGGCAGTCAAATTTATGCCAGTCTGATTAATTTATCATCTGAAAATTTTTCTAATCAGACTTTTTTTTCTATTTTTAAATATGAATCATTTACCCTCCTTGAACCTACGTTTACTTGAAGCTAATGACATGCCCTTCAGGCTTATCAGGTTAAACCAATGAACAAATAAGACTTCCTTCAGCTGCAAAGCCATAGCAAAAATGATTTGGTAATCTAACACAAAATAATAAAGATAATGAACTATATTTCAAGATTTTGCTGTTGCTGCATTTCCTGTTTGACCTTCTGTGATAGGTGGGCACCAACTTTAGTGAAAACCTGTACATGTCTGTTGAACATAATCATAAAGGTACAGGAGAGGATATTAAGGCAAGATTCCCCACATTGTGGGACTCTACAGGGCTCTCATATCTGACAATTCTCTCTATCCAATAAGAAAAATTCACCTTTCCAATGGCAAGGATGGTGTTTAGGAGCAAAATTGCCAAAAATGATTCATTGAGATGCAATTATACTGTCCCTATGGGTGCTCCCAGCAGAGAAGCTTCCTTCACTTCTCATTTACAGCAGCAAACTTTTGTGTCCAGTAATGTATGTAGAAGATTCTGCCTGAGCCTTCTGTGGGCACCCACAGGTGTAAGGAACCTCCAGGTACCCACTAAGAGGGAAGAACACAGAGCATGGAGAAGAACATAAAATGGAAATTGGAAAAAGAAAGGAGATTGTTCAATTTTTACAAAAGGTCATCTCCAATAAAATATACTCACTATAGAATTTCACTTATCTGTAATAGTTGATAATACTAGCAGAATGGTAGGTCATACTGAAAGCATTTCTTTGGTTTTCTCTTTTTAAATATAGGTGTAAATTAGGGCAGCACAACTTATTCTTCTAGTGTATATTTTTTCTTTACAGCTTATTTGGAAAATTTGGCCACAAGTGATTTTCAGTCTGTCAAGCATGGACAGCATTTAATTAACACATTCAGATACTTAAATATTTTTGTGGCTTCTATCTGCTTCTCTCTAGAGTAAATATTTCTAAGGAGCTGCCTTTCATTTTCTTAGCTCGTGTAGTTACTACAATTAAAATTACACAGTATGTCTCCAATGATTTATATTATAGGAATAACAAATACAATGGAAACTGCTGCATATAAACAGCTTAGCCACTAAAAAATAAAACATTATGTATTTCTTAACCTTTCCAATAAGCTGCAAACTTTTACAAGCAAAAAAAGCATACCTTAGTCACATGAAACTGCATAAATATACAATTCAACTCCTCCTAGGTAATCTCCTGCCATGGACTAGGAGAATGGATTCACTATATGGATTCTAGGTCCCTTCTCACAGGTTTTATATTATTCTAATAATCTGAAAGCCATTAATTTTTCTATTTCTTAAAACTCCCCTTGAAACAGAATAAAATTGTGCCTTCCTGGTACTAACAATATGCTATTTTAAAACAGCATTCTCTGATGATATGCTAAGTGTGAATGTATCTTTGACAACATGTTTTCTAAATATCAACAAAGGATATTTTCAAATACATTTCAGAACCTAGCCAGAAGAAAAGTGCCCTTAGCTTTTAAGCTTGTAATTTCTGGCTTGAACAAGATGATGCTATTTATTTAACTTGAGTAATACAGTCATGAGATTACATCAGTCCAATTAAAGTACATAGTATACAATGACAGTTCTACTGTACACTTCACTTACTATTATACTTACTTGAACCCCCTGGAAAAATAGAGTTCTTTGAAAGGAGACTCTGACAACAGTATTATGAACTCAGGAATTTCTGAACTAGCTTAAAAGATGAAGAAGTATTTCTACAAATTGGTCTTACTTTGTCAACAGGGCAAATCAAGATTGAAAACATGCAGACAAATCTTTTCAGTCATCTCTAGTGTGTACACAGCAAATTGGCTCAAGGTCAGAGGCCAGAGTGTGCTGCATTTCTCTGAGGCAATACACAGAAGGTACAGGTCCAAGGGGTTGGGCCAGAAAGAACAGAGGAAAAGGAATGACACTTCATCCTATATTTGAAACTCCCAGATTCTGAGCTACCTCAAGGTGAAATACTCAGCAAGATGTACTGTAGTGTATGGCAGCTCCCTCACTGCTCGAATCTTTACCTAGCAAGAGGCAACCAGGCTATAGATGCAGGCTTGCCCTTCGTGGAACAACCCTCATTCTTACTCTGCTCTCTGCACACACCTGGAAAGGCTGTGCCAGGATTAGGTGTCTCCTTCTGGACATCACAATGTGTGAATGCCTTAAATAAAGCAATTCTTAAAGGAGGCTGATACCAAACCAAACATAAGCTGGCAGAGACATGTATCTGAGATAAGGAGACACTTCTGATTGACTATGGTTTATGGGGATAATTTGTACTTAGCTATGCTCACCATCTAATATTCACAATTAGAAAACATTTCTCAACTCTGTGATACATATTTATTCATAAAGATCCAGGCTTTTATTTATTTAGGAATACAATTTTCATTGAGTGTAAGTTAGAAATGTCTCTCTAAGGATGAACTGACTGTAAAACACTGTAAAACAAGTTTTCCCTTGGCACATTAGTGAATTAAAGACATTTCATGTGGTAAGAATGGGACCTACCTTTTTAGTCTGATTCACATTTACCAAATTGTAACTTCAAAATGCCTTTGCCATGAAGCTGAAGGATCTGGTTGTATTCTTTGGGCATTGCATGGAAACCAGGCTTAGGCAGCTGGTTATCGTAATAGTGGTGGCTGATTGGCATCTTCTCTGTGGATTTTGAGAAAGGCCAGAAGCCATAGAGCTTCACATTCTCACACAGCTCAAGGGCAGCACTAGTGATCATAAAACCAGATGACAACCGGTAGGCTTTCACACCCTTAGTTCTCCAGAACTGGGCAAGACTTCTCAGATAAGTGGGGTGAAAAAATATTGCCCTTTGGGTAGCTTTGAACTCTTTCAGAGTGTGGTATACTTTAAAAGAAGTAGCTGTGTTGCTTCTGAAGGAAAATGCTGGCAGTAAAAGGAAAGCATCTCCATAGACCGCAATGTTTTCCAGAAATTCTGTCTTCTTTTCATTTAGCTTGTTGTATCTGCAAAGTACAAAATTTTAGGAACGAAATGCAGTATTGATACAAGCATTACAGACTGGAACAGCACAACTGCACTTTCAAAGATGCATTATGAACTCTGCTGCAGCAGTTCAGCTTGTCTACACTGCAAATTTATATCATCCTATTATGAGTTGTCATATGTGCAGCTACGGAAATCTGACTGTTGTATAATAAGAACACACTATATAGGATTGAACTGGTAACAAAGGAGATACTGAAGCAGATCAAATTCACTGCTAATGAGACTAGGACATGTTTACAGAACTCATGAATCAAAGAAATTAAGAAGAATGCAAAAAAAATATTGTGCTCATACTTTATTTAAAAATACACACACTACAATATATACTGTATGTGTTTTTGAAATGTGTTTCTTACATCAACAGATATACAAAAATCTCTCTTCAAAATCTCTGTGTCTGCCCTGTGTGGAAATCCAAGGATGCATGTGAGCAGACTTGGAGTGTCAAAGATTAGTGTGTGCTCAAGTGCAGGATATACTTTTAAAATAGCTAAAAATATAGGCATCCCTGTTTATCTCCTTCAACTACAAAGGGAACACATGGACATCTGTAACAACTTAGAGCTCTAACTTCACAAATGGAGAGGATTTATTCTCAGATGCTTTCAGTCCCCAACAAAGAGCAAAGAGACTTAGTTCTCACCACTGCATAATTCTGTGCTCCCAAATACTGACTAGTGAAATTCCCAAGTTATCTTAGAAGTGAGGCAAGCAAGGGGGTCACTCAACTCATGTCCCCTATAGATCCGACTTTTCTGAATCACCTAAACATATGGAGCTTCCAGCCTATTTGGGACTCAAAGCACTGAGGCCTCCTTTGCAGGTAGTTGTCTATTTGAGCAGTGTATTTTCACCTTTTAAAGGCTATCAGAGTGCACGTTTTATAAATGGCTCCAGCAGAAGCTAGAAAAACTGGTTTAATTTCTCTTCACAAATTGAGTACATTCAAAGCCTCTTTTCATGCAGCACTTCAAGACAGAGGACAGCAGCCGCTGCCATTTCCATTCAAAACATCCATGGAAGGGTTACCTCTTGCACAATTAAATTAGTGCAAGGAGTGATATGCCCCTTCTCAATCTGAAGGGGTTTAAACTTACAGCTTCTGCTTCCCAGAAAAGTGCCATTACTACCAAACTCTGAAACAAAATGAATGAGAGAGACTCAGGCCCTGCTATTGACTCTGAACCTCTGTGCATGCAAGAGTCACATAGCCAAAACAAACAAGAAGTGCCTGAGCCTATGTCTAGGATAAGTGGATGAAAGGTGAATTTCTGGCCTCCACTACAAAAATTTTCTCTGGTTTTACTCAGTGTAAAGGACTGAGCCTCCAGACAGAATTCAAATCTGCATTCTTCCTTAGCTAGAAACCTGGACAACTCAACACTGTCTCGATCTCCTTTCCAGCTCTACCACTATAACAAGTGTAGCCCAGTTCAATTAGGACACATAAGAAATGTGCTTTTCTCCAAGAGAGTTCACCTACATTTCACACCCTGACAAACACAGTTCAGAAGCTGATTAACCTTAACAAAACTATCAGACTAAGCCAGTATGCAAATAAAGAATTAGAAATTACAGGAAATAATGTCAGTATAGGTCTTCTGAGAGAAGAAACAAATTTGGTTCTGCTAAATGGTACCAAGTTGTTTCCTGCTTCTTCTTCAAAAGCATTTACAGTTCTTTCTGAATATTTAAATAAATTTTTTAAAAATTCATAAAGTCCTCTTATACTCTCACTCAATCCTCCCACCGGTTTATCTCCCATTTCCTTCAGTGTAACTCCTATTAACCCTAGTGTGACTTGATTTGCTTAACAAATGAGTGCAGCTGTGGCAGAACACTTCGAATAAGCCCAGAAAAATTGTGGATCAGGTCAGACATCACCAGGGATGCTGAGTCATTGGACAATTTCCCTTCCTCTTATCATTGTGCAGCCCCACTAACATCAATGAACTAAATCTAATTTTGGAGAAGAATAATTCATCTTGATTAAAGTCAAAAAAGGGTTGGGTAAGCATTAACATAGTTAGTACTCATTGCAAAAAATGAAGTTTTATCCCTGAATCAATGAAGAAATTCCTGTTAGTAATTTCTATATACTCACTGTAGTTTTTCAAGGAGGAAAAAAAAAAGCTTTGCCTTATGTTGTTTTTTTGACAATACAGTTATGACAGACAATAAGATACAGTGAGATTAGCTAGCAATAAATAACATGGCACAGCAGTCCTTTTCATAGATAAGCTTCAGTTCCAGCCTGCTGAAGATGTCAGATTAGTCAGGCTGGCCTTATTAGATTTTCTTTTCATCAAGAACGTGAAAAAAACCCCATCTCTGCTAAGAAAAAAAGTGTGTGAGCAAGCAGCTTTCATATGGATTGAAGAAATGGATTACAGAAACTGGGCCTCCATTCAGGAAATAGCCTTCATCAGAACAGCCACTAAGCACATCACCTAAGAACATGTGCTCACAGTGCTGCTGATAGAGTCAGACACACATTTCCAGGCTTTCCTGATTTATGATTACAATTCCTTTCTAAATGCTTGGGGTCTTAAGGGTCATGGAGGGAAAAGAAGAGGCTTGGGCTTACAATCTCCAATTTTACTCTGCCATAAATTGTTGACTAGTATCAGCCAAGGCTCTTGCTAATCTGGGTATTGCTGACTCCTTTATGATACAAAAAAGGCCAGGTTTAGAAGATTTCCATTTAGACTAGTACATATTTTACATGGAAACTAAGGCTTAATGAGGTAATCTGCATGCACTGCTCTCCATGCATGGATTTCCATGAAAATCTAAATCATGACAAACAATTATATACCACTGCACAGAAACAGATTTGCAGGAGTACTCACTTCTGAGCTATGATACTCGGATTAACAGTCACCAGGTTTGTTTTATTGCCAACATCTTTGCTAATGTTTCCTGTGGTTGGAGGGAGGTTACACCTGAAATTAAGAAACATTTGCTTAAACAGATGTGCACCATAAATGCTTTACAGTTTTTTTTGCAAATTCCTCTCTTGTGCAATGACACTTTCACGTCAGCTCTCAGGGATGTCTACGCACTTTACAAGTATTAAATAAGGCTTACAGCACTTCTAGTAAAGATATTTAATCTACTGTACAGATGGTTAAAATAGGGCACAGTGAGCTCATTTTCATAAATCCTATCACAAACCAGGAGCACAGTCAAAATCCCAGGAGGAACCAGCCTATGAATGCCCTATGCTAGCTGCTAAACAATGCATTTCTGCTCAAAGTCTTCTCCTATGTCTTGTAACAACAGCATAACTTGCCCTATTGCAGAAACCATGATTTCTGTAAAATGTAAAGAAAGCATATTTTAAAATTCAGTCACTTAGTAAGTTTAGCATCTTAGTAGAGAGACTTCCCATTTTTATTAAAGCAGTTATCTAACTGGAAAGATTTTTTTTTTTTTGTTAAGATTTTCAACAGTCCAAATATTAGGAAATAAGTAAGAAAAGGAAACAAAATCCAGCATGCTGTGTGATTAGACATCACTGAGAAAAGAAACTTTCCTCTGTTACTGTGTTTCTTTGCATGAACTACAGACTGTGAGTCACATACTGAAAGACTAGACAAAATTACACTCAGGGTACACCTGGTTTTCTCCCAGTCTATCCAGGGAAATTAAAAACACTACTTAAATAGATGCTTTATTTTTTAAATGAGTAATAGATGAAACAAATATCGGGGCAATTAAGTAGCTACATAGGTGAGCCAAACTATGGCTAAGTAAACACCTTATAAACCAAATACACGTGTGACATTTAATACCAGCCTCCTAAAGGATCTTAAATGACCAGAAATGTCAGGTTCTCAGATAATCACATTTCACAACACTGCAAGGTGACTTAGCAATGACAGATCACACATGCATCATCCAGCCTACTCTTTAAATTAGAAAGCAGCATTTTGAAAACTACAAAGCAGAAGTATCTTTAAAGAGGCAGAAATAAAGAATTGTCAAGATCTTCCTCATAGCTACATTGCTACTGGCACTGGCACACTTCCAATCCTGCCAAGTTTTCAGAATGTTGGATGCACTTCAGGAAGATGAAGCAGCTCTCACCTGAACACAAAGTCAGAACTATCGATTTCAGCTCCACAGCTGGAATTTTTCAGAATGCCTCCATTTCCAACCACAGCACAGTTCTTGAAGGGATAGACTGAAAGAGGAGAGGACTGCAAACAAATAAAAAGATGCAGCCAATTCTTTATAAGTTTCTTTGTGTCTATTTTCTCTTGCAGGTTTAAGCTGGTAAAAGCATTCATCATTCAGCAGACAGGATTGCCAAACCTGGACAGCCAAGAGCCAAAAATAGGCACCAACAGACAGAGAACTGTTACCTCTGCTATCAGAGCTTTGGGAGAATAAAACTGGATTGTTAAAACTGAGTAACTTTTAAATACACTTAACACTAAAACTATGTAGTAGTGGATTGAAACCTTCACAAGCTAAGGAACTAATTTATACTGAAGATAGTTTAAATTTACCCATTTCCCTTTGCACTGTAACAGTCTGGGAGTTGTCATATAGTAATTTAATTTCTCTCCTGACAAAAGGTAACTTTGTAAATTCTCCTCACTTTTGTCATCACACAATTACATTTGAAGCAGAATAACAAATTTAGAGGAACCTGAAGATTCTGTAAAGGTTAATGATGTGCCCTGGCTTAACTCTTTGTGAATGTGAGGCCTCACTGAAGGGGTTACTGCTTCTGGCTCTTTATAATCTTTGCTCTTCTTCTTGTTACAGCTTGCTGTCTCGCACTGGGGAAGCTGAGTGGGACCTAAGTGCATCCACCTGAGAACCAGCACAGTTCACAGTCTAGAAAATTAATGTAAAATGTTGGCTATTTAGCTTGATGTTAATATAGTTGGCTGTTATCCCAGTCTCAAAAACTTTCCGTGCATCTTGCTCAACCTCTTCTGTGAAAGCACTGACATTCACCAGAGCCCAAGAGCTGGGATACTTTGACTGCAGAAATTAAACCCAGCTGTAAAAATGACTCAAAACTTGCTTATGGAAAGCATTATCCTTCTTTCTTCTCTCATCAGCTTGCCCAAAGAAAAGCAAGAAGGAACACTGTTATGAACAGCGCAAAAACTGTGGGGAAAGTGGCAAACATCATATTGCTTGGCAATATATTACAAAACAACATGTTCCAATATTTTGTTCAATTCTGAAAGGATGGGAGGAGAACACAAAGGACAGGCAATTCTGGCTAACTTAGCATGTATATGTGCACATAAAACATACTACCTTTTTCATTTCTCCAGCTTAAATTTGGAATCACTATATCCTCTATTGCAATGAAGCCAGTAAAGACTGATTCACAGCAGTGTTAGGAAGAACTAGACTCATGGTAGCTGAGATCTCACAAATCAAGAATGACAGAGATGGGTAAGAGGGCTCCCATGTGCTCTTAGCTTCAAGAAACCAAACACAAACTCTTTTGTCTAGTCTCGAGGTCTTGTATGTCTGCTGTAATCCTGAGGTAGAACATCTGATTCCTTTTCTCAACCTGTGTTTCTGGCTGCAAACACACTGCCCCAGTGGGTAACAAAGCTAATGAAAGGGCTGGAAGGAATGCCCTATGAAGAATTGCTAAGGACTTTGGACTTGTATAGTTTGGAGAAAAGAACAGGTAATCTCATTGCTCCCTGAGGAAGGGAAGGGCAGAGGAAGGTGCTGATCTCTTCTCTGTTGTATCCAATGACAGGACACATCAGAATGGTTCCAAGCTGCACCAGGGGAGGTTTAGACTGGACATTAAGAAGCATTTCCTTACCAAGAGGATGATCAATTGCTGGAACAGGCTTCCTAGAGAGATGGTTGATGTCCTCAGCTGTCAGTGTTTAAGAGGCTTTTAGACCATGTCCTTAATAACTTGCTTTGACTTGGTCAGCCCTGAATTGATCAGGCAGTTGGACTATGTGATCATTGTGGGTCTCTTCCAACTGAAATTTCTCTGTTCTACTCTATTATGTTCTATGCTATTCTATATCAGGTTCACCACCAAAATATCTTTCGTAACTTACACGCCCAAGCCTGCATTGGAAATGGCATGGGCATATGAAGAATATGAAATGCTCTTCCAGAAATGCCTTTAAAAACAGGAATGATAAAAGCAAGGTAAATTTTCTCAGAGTATTTGCTCCAGAATTCAATTGGCTGCCAAGCCAGGCACTACTTGTGTTCTGTAGCAACTCTACCTCCAATCTATGATCTATGATATCTGTAAACGCCTCTACCAGTGCAGAGGAAGGCTAAAAACAAAAAAACCCAAACAAAAACAAACCAACAAACAAACAAACAAACAAAACCCAAACCAAAACAACACCAAAAAAACCACCTTGCAAGGAGAATAAAAGAGTGCATAAGCGCATACAGGGACTGACAATCTCTTCCAGAGGAATCACTATATCTCAATTACTAACCCAAATATATATACTGTGATTATAATAACAAGAAAAGATACAGTTCTTACCACAGGAAGCATCTTAAAAATGTCCTCTGTAATGAGGATAGTCTTTTTACTGTCCACTTCATAACTCATGTTACTTCCCAGTGGGCTGTTGCTTTGAGAAGCAATAAAATTGTGAACTGCATCACAGCAGGAAGCTAATTCTGACCTGCAAAAAACACAAACAAACAAAATCTGCTCCAAGACATGCAAATAAGTGGAAAAGCAATGCTAGAGAACCAGATCAATGAACACCAGCTTGAATTAACTAGCAGCAAAAGGCTATATTAACCTTCTATGATGTAATTTCTTTGACTTGCTTTTCTAAGCAAGTCCATTTTCACAGCAAATGTTCAGAAACTAATCAGACCAAGAACTGATAACTGTTTTTATCTGTTGGTCTCTGTTCCCCACTGAGAAAAAGTTATAATCAATCTCCTCAATATTATTAATTGCTAAGATTAATATAGAAACACTGAGGGACTTCAGTCCCCAAAGAATTAAAAATGTGATTTTCACCAACATAGAACAAGTAATTGTGAGAAACTAGAAGGCTGAAGAAGGGGGAAAAAAAAAAGGAAATAAAAGAGATTGAGATGGAAGCTACTGGCAGTGGTGCTTAGTGAACATCTAGATGGTTGCAAGCCAATTAATTAATAATTAATTTCTCCAACTGTTAATCACAATTTTCCTGTGCACAGTGCCTCAGATGTTAAATAAATTACATCACAGCTTGCACATAAAGAAGGCAGATACCTAAATGCCAGACAGATAGCCTACCTGCTCCCCCAAACACCTAGCAGAAGTCCTTAAATAAATAAAAATGCAAGGGATTCACTACTCAAATCTTTTGTGGGAGTGAAGACTATCACTTATCTTACAATTCCTGTTACCTCCAAACTGATAAAAATATTATGTGTGTGAACATTCTACATTATTAACAGTGAAATGAAACAAAATGAAACGAAATGAAAATCCCCATCAAACCTTTGAAATCAGTCCCAAAACACTGTAATTCATTTTGCTTTGGGCAACAGCGTTCTCTCTGCTGCCACGGGATCTGATTTTTTCAGGCTGTAAGGCTGAAATATTCATGGCCAGGCATTCTGTATCAATTGCTAGGAAACAGATTTCTCATTAGGTGAGATACTAAGAGAACTACTAACAATTCAGAGAAGAAAATACATTTATAACAGAATCGCCCAGAATTTTGAAAATACCACACTGAAGGTTAATTGAGAAGAAAAAGAAAATTCTCATTAGAGCCAAAGGAATAGAAAAGCTTTATTCCATACTGTTTCAATGTCTAAAGTAAAACAAACTGTTGAAACTAGTTAAATATTAGAAGCCAAATTCTGCTTGAAAGCGAGCTGACTTTAATGGGGTAAGACACAGCTAAGAGAAGTTGTTTCATTTTACTTTATAAACAATGTAGACAGAGAAAATACAAGAATAACAGTAATATCTTTTTTAAAATAATATTTATTAAATATATATTATAAAAATATTATTTAAAAATAAAAACTTAATGTTTCTGATTGAACTGAAGCATAGTCCAGCAAATAGAAGAACACAAACATTGTTTCCTGGAAGACAGGGAAGAGAATGACCATATCTGGGATATCTCTCAATCTCACTTCTCTGGAATAGTTGGTCAAAATGAGGGAGAAAAAAAACTTGGGAAGGTTGGTTTGTTTCATACATAAAATACAAAAGGAGACAAAAAAAGAAAAGAGCACCATTTCATTTGCCAGATGACTTACTGGTATATATTAACCTGTTTTGAACACTGAGTTCCAAAACTCCTCCAAGGCAAAGTTTTCAGATATATGAGAAACACTGGGAAAGACTGAGTGCTGGGATGGCACAGATCTGAAATAACCACAGCAGAGTAACAAGGAAGTGTCACTCCTGAGAGAGGAACCAGTAGGGCTCAGATTTCCATAAGCTGCATTTGACTCCACTCCCTAAACACGGTGATTCCCAATGGCCTGCTCAAAACTTGAAGGGGCAGGGAAGATCTGTGGCCAATGAAAACCACTAGGTCCAAGGCTGTGGGTGGAACTATGCTCTGGGGTCAGGAGATACCCACATGGTGAAAACATTTGCTCTGTGCATATGTAGTATCCTATTCTAAATATATGGCAAAGTAAAAAGGATGCAGTAAGGCAGCAGGGTGAAATTATGATGTCTGGGAACACTGGATGTTATTGAACCAGTGTTATTGTTTTTGACTGGAGCACACTTGCTTTTCTTTTTTGTCGCCTTTTGCTATAACCAGCTTTTCCCACTCTTAAAAAATACTGTAGCAATAAGAGGATTCAGATCTCACAGTCAGGTCCTAAGGGCACCACCAAGCCTCACTACTATCCAGCACCCTGGGGCTGTCCCTGTCCTGTCTAGGGTCCAAGACCCCACTTCAGTCTTCCAGAGCCATCAGTCACTGCCCCAGGAACACCATAGCAGGGCCAGTCTGCAGTTGTGTCCATCCTGTTGCCAGGGAGGTGCTCATGTCTGGGCTAGGGCTGCCCCATTCCTGGCTAGGGGTGGGATGAGCCCAGCTACCAGTTTCTGCTCTGCTGGCCAGGTTACTGTGCTGGAATCCCACACCCTATCCCTCTGCTCCCTGGCACTCACATGGAAATGAGGAATCACATAACCCTTAATGTTGATTTCCTTGTTTATTTTCTTGAAGCTAAATGAAGCAGACCTAAACATAATGTGTCAACCACTGGACATTCAGAGGAGAAGGAATAATGCCAGAATATTCCTGCCAACTTTAGTAAAACGGCTCTTTTGTGTGTGATGGCTACCAGACCCTGAAAAGGCAAACTGATAACAGATCCCATTCATTAATAGAGATTACATGTTCTTGCTTTTTATAAAAGCAGAAACAGTGTGGAAGAAAAACAGATATCATAATTAATAAGAAAGTAATAGTTTAAATTAATATTATGGATTCACTGAGGAAGTAAAACAGAGCCAAGCTAGTCCAGCAACACAGTAAGAACAAGAGAATGCATACTGAGTAATGACAAATATTCTTAGAGCATCCATGCTTAAAATTTGGTAGTAACAATAGAAACATTTTACTTAGATCAAATCATGACACATAATCCCACTGTGCTCAAGTGGCAATGCGTGTAACCTGCAGACAGCATTACCCACGGCAGTGTATTGAGCAATCTGTACACACAGGATTTTGTACAAGCTGTGAATCGTGGTAATCTACAACTGAGAGCAAACGATGAGGAAGGAATAGAGACTGGGCAGTTCAAGCAATCTATTACTGCAGTCTCATCAGAGTATTAATGTCATTCATATGTGGTTTGTCAGGAGGTGACAACTCACTGAAGAGCATTTACTTCATAAGATTATCACGTATCCTACAAGGGCTCTACGTGAAGAGTTGTAAAACCAAGACATTTTAACTCGTATTATGACACCTGGGGAGAGGGAAACTTAAGATGGTGGGATAAGAAAAAAGGGTCAAAATTGGAACAGCACCAAACAGTAGTAACATTTTTTTTTTTAGGACTAGAAAGTGATTCACATTGTTCTGACTGGGAGAAAACCCCGAGATATGGAAGCAGCTCTTGGAAGATAGGATGTTGCAATACAGGCTGAGCATCCATCTCATGCCTTTCAGAATATAGAATATGAATGTAGCTTACAGTAAAAAGGTTTAAATTCCAGCTTTTATCAGAGACTGCAGGGTTGCCCTAGAACAAAGGGTGTTTATGATCCAGTCATAGCATGACAAGTCCAGACCAAAGGTGATGCTTGAGTCAAAGTACCCAAGTTTTGTAGGGCAGTAGTTTTGGAAAATATCTCCTCTGTAGCAGAGGTTATTACTGAAGTTTCTTATTTGGAGAAGCCTTTTCCTCCAACATTTCTCCTGCAGGGATTTGGAAGCTGAGTGATATCTAAGAGGTTTTTTTTAATCCTGAGGCATAACTCCAAACACGGATATTTCTTACGCCAAGATAAGCAGAAAGGGATTTGACTGCATTATCTAGAACAGTCACTTGTAATAAGTGAGGAAAAAAGTCAGAACCTGGAAAAAGACGACACCATTTTGACTGGTAATACAACCAGTCATAGGACTGAGTAAGTACAGTCATGATAATCTTAGTCAATAATCTAAGCAGAGGGGTGTGCTGCATTTGTCTGGGAAGTTTTGATCACATTAGACAACACAGAGTCATACACAATTGCACTAAAGAATGGTTTTTGTTGCTCAGCATACACTTTCACTGAATTTTTTCCTTTGTGGCTGAAGAGTGCAAGACCCATGTTTGCATTGCTGTCCAGCTGATGCTGATATGGCATCCAAATAATTTCTTCAGGCTCATGGCCATTGAGACCTTACAAAGAAAAAAAAAAAAAAAAAATCCTTTCTTGAAGGTTTCTTGAAGCAAATTACTAAAATTGTTTTGGTTTGTGAGACAAGCCAAATAATGTTATTTTCCAACTGCTATGCAAATTTTCCATGCTGAACTGTTGGCAGTAACAGAGGGCTGTTGCTTTGATTACACGTTTCCAAACTTTTCTGCATAACAAACACTCCATATGGATAGTCCACTGTGTTTAGTGGAATACACATGCTCTAAATATGCTGATACAATTTCTTTGCAGCTCCTGCAGTTGCTCTGTAGCTAAGATAGCAACAAACTTAGCTACCTTAGTTCTGTGCTAGTATGAATATATTCATTTTAGCTGATTTGGGCCTGCTGACAAGTCACAGTGTGCACACATCCTGAAGATACTGCAAACATCCCAACATCTTCAACAACTCAGTGTGGACCAATCACAAGGGCTAAAATAATCAATGGTTAGCCAAGGGTTAGCAGACTCTCAGCTGGTTCAAAAGTCAGCACTGGTGATATGAGTTACTCTTGGGTGATATTGGAAGAACCGATAATGAGTATGAAATTTGTCTTTATGTAAAAAACTTCTGCAGAGTTTAAAAATTTCCCATTCCACCAATTTTTTTCCACTGAAAATGCTTCAGTATGACACCAGTGCCTGTGGATGTGTGGCCTGAAGGCATTTGTCATTGCTGAGAACAGTGTGAAATATTTCACTATTGTTATGCATTGGACTAAACTGGAGTGGGAGGAGGAGAAAAATGGATGGAGATAGACACTGCAGAAGCACCAAAATATTCAAAACATTGCTAGAAATAGTAGATGCTCAACTGTCCTTTAAGGCAGTGGGAAGGGTCAAGAAAATTATTTTATTTGCTCTAAAGAAAGCTTAAGTTCAGTATTAGGAAACACACTGAAAGAGGTTGCCTAGACAAGGTGCAAAATTTCAACAACTAGAGTATTTTAAAAATGATCAGGACAAACTTTTTTCAATAATGGGGTAAAGCTATTTGATTTTAAGTCACCATTTACAAACATCTATAAAGTGAATGTTTGTTTGCAAAAATAGTATCATATCAGTCCTATTATAAAGCACCTGCACATTATTGACATCAGCAACACTTACATAGATGTGTCTCCTTGCAGATTTTCAGTTACTCTAGACACAAAAACATCATATAAAAGAGAACCCAACACAAATTATAACTAGCAAATATTTAAAGCTTTAACTCCTGTGAGCTAAGTGAACTTCACAGCAAAGCTTGTAAGTTCAAGAACAAAGAGCAAATCGTTCAAGCAAAAAAAGTCAGTGGATTACGACAAACCAGAAAAAGTTTTGTGCTTGCTTTAAGAAGAACAAAAAATTCCACTCCATAGCAGCAAAATTTCAAGGGCACCACTACAAGCAGGAAGACTACGATTTTATCTATGTTCATTTCTGTAATATTTTATAATGAGCAAGCAATTGTCTTATTGTACTGCACTGGGGGCTCTACACAATGATACAGGCTTCTCCAGGCTCTTGTTAATCCAAGTCAATGTGTCAATCAAAGTGCAATGAGGCATATTATGAAATATCCCAAACTTTAAGAAAAGAGTGGTTAAATCTGATAGCTGAAACAGAACATGTTGAAGGGGAATGATACACTGACAGCCCTTGAATTGCCTATAAATGAAGTAACATCATAAATGTCTAAGACAAAGAAAGTCAAAAGAGTTGAATCTGAAATCAAGGCTGAATATGTAAAAAGTGTAATAAAATTTTCAAACCAAAGACTATTTAGAGAGTCTGCCATGAAGACATAATTAGCTCAGACTGATCCAAAATTAGATTCTCCTTATAGGAATCTTCCATCCTTTAGAAAAGTACATAATAGTCTGTAGGCCAGTTAAAAGATTCAAGCATTTCTTCAAATTGTCACTAATTACTATCTCTCCACCCATCTTTTTCATTCCTGAAATAAAATATGTCTTTGAATATATATTCATTATTTTACATATCATCTATTAAATCTGTGCAGCAAATGTACTCTTAATTGCTCTGCAGTTGGAGTTCTGTGTACTTTCTTGTAAACTGGAAGATTTCAGAGATTACAGCTGACATATTGATCTGTTTAGTGTTAGAAAAGCTATTGATTATGTGGTGGTGTGAGCTAATATAAGCATAAATTGACCTTGCACTGTGTTTTATTTGTGTTTCAGCTGGGGTTCATTGCAGTACACAGATGGGATAAGCAATACTGTTATATGGGTTAGAGGGTAGCTCACAGCAAAACTAATCTCTTCGAGAAGTGGTATTCTATAATCTGCAGGAATGTTTAACACAAACTTTTGAGAAGAGATATTAAAGTGGGAAAAGAGTAATAGAGGTCAAGTGGAATAAAAAGAAAGGGAAAATAACAGGACTAGAAAAATGGTTGATCTTCTAACTCTTCTTTTTAAGAGTCTATGTTCTTTTTTTTAAATAGTAATTCCCCCTTAAAAAAAAAAAAAATAGTTTGGTTGAGGGCAGCATTCTGCCAGCTAGACTGCAGTTAACATCAGGAATTTTAAAACACACAGGGATAGCCTTCTCCCTTCATTATGAGATGCAAATAAGGTTTGTTTGGAATGGTCTTTCCATGGGGGAGGCCCCAGTAGCCACAGCTCACTGTTCAAGTGTGATACCACTCCTGAAGCACCGTTGCATTGCTTTGACAGACTTCAAGCTCAGTCAGGTGGCCAGAAATACAACACTCAGAGGCTTCTCTGAACCACAACATCTGCTCAGTCTTTCTCCCCTCATTTTGAGGCCTGTTTTAAGTATTTTGTAGCTTTCTGCAAAAACTTGAGTCAAGTGTTTTGAAAACCTGCAGATTGATACCATTCATGTATAGCCCAAATGAGAGTAAATCAAGCTTAAAAGTCTGTAAAGCAGAGATGTGGACGTGTAAAAAAACAATTACAGCTTGCACTTAATTGGGCTCTGTAATTTGTTGCATTAATGAAATATTTCTTTAAAGTGGAAAACCTTTGAAGAATACTAATATAATAATTAATATTCAGGTTACCTAGGGAACTTGAGACTCTGCTGACTGTAGCTAGAAGATCCTTTGCAGAGGAAGCTACCCAGCACAGCTTTTTCTCCCTAGAGCTTTAAGGATGACCCTTCTAGGCAGCTGTGAGATTATTTCCCCCACTTTTCCAAATTCCTCTCTTACAGACAAGAAATCCAAGGACTTGTTCTGTCTAAAACAAGACAGAGCTGATGTAATTCTGGAAAGGGAGAAAAAAATTCAGTTGGGCTTAGAAACAAAGGCATAATGTGGAGATGCTAGATAATTGAAGAGCCGTAAAGAACAAAAGAAATTTTTTAAATGTCAACAGAAGACAAATTTTATAAAGGAAAAGTCTGAATAAAAATATGGTTTTCTATATGTCCCTAGGAGTAAATGTTGGAGAAGACTCCCAAAATCACTCTTAGGAGGATACTATTTACACCATTCTTTTAACAATGACTAGCAAATACTACTGTGTGGCACAATACATCTTAACTAGATTTCAAGAGCAATGAACCAAGTACTTGCACTTGCTCCTCTGAGGGCAGACTACATCTGGCAATGCTGATGTCACCATTATAGACACAAAAATAAGTGAAATACCAGGAGACTGGTTCCCTGACAGAATCTGGACAAAAGTAAACCACAGAAGAGTGACTGTGAATATGGGAGGTATTAAAAAGATCATGGCTTGTACTGGTTTCCTGGTTCTTCCTGATTTTGAGAAATGCATGTGTAAACAACATCATGTGGCCATTAAGAACCAGTGAGTGCTGCCAGATAGCAACCTAGCTGAGAATATGTGGGTCTGCACAGCAGAGCAGCTTTAGAGGGAGCCATTTGGGAAAGGGCAGCTCTCTGACAACAAATGAACACATTTTGCACAGCTGCAGGATAAAGCTGAGCCAGGTAGTGGAGGGTCAGCCTGGAGTCCTGTACTCTGCTCTCCAACAGTGAGTTGGCAAGAACATTGTAGTTTGTGCCAGACATGGCTGTTAGCTGTAACCCTTTTGCCAAATAAAAAGTCAAGTATTTCTTTCCCGAGCTGCACTCTAATTTACATTATTTTATTTGGCCTGGATCCACTGGGGGAGCAGCTTACAAAGAGAATGGATGTTCTCCTTGGCACACAGTGCTGTCTTCTAGGAACATACGAGTTACTGGCTTAAATCATATATTCCTTCACTCCACTAGCAGCATGACAGAAGCCAACAGCAAAAGCTGCAAAGGAAAACACAGCAAAGCTTCTCTGAAAAATTAACTACCCAGGAGAAGCTGCTCTTGAACCTTATTAATTAGAGGTTAGTTTATGCCCTGAAGCATAAGACATTAAATCCCTTATAAATATGCATGCCTGTTCTTTAGAACTTCAGGATAATAGAGAGATGTCATAAAATTGACACCGTGCCTGGGAAGCATCTAAGCGCTCACTCCATTTAACAGATGGACAAACAGGAAAAGAAGTCAAGCAGCTTCTCTGCAGTCTTGTCAGCAGGCAGACTTCTGGTGGCACTGGCAGGTGAATAATGTGACACAGGCCGCTTCAAGTTTCTCCTGCTGAAAGTGGCTGGCTGTAGTACCCAGTTTCTGCTGCACAACTCCTGAGAGATTAATTTCCTCTTCTGGAAATGGGTGTATTTATCTACCTACTTAATGAGATTTTCAGACTGTATAATATTTGTATTACACAGCTATTACTGATACTAGGCTAAGTCAGAAAAAAGAAGAAATCTACTGCCCAGGGATTATTAATTAATTTATTTCACTACAACTCTAGAAACTTTTTCTCTCCCATAGCTCTATTAATGCATCCTTTCTCAGCTAAAGTGTCCTTCCAAAGCTAGTTGCAGGCTTAAATCTGATAAATAAGTCTGGGAGTGCTGTAAGCATGGAGATTTAGCCAGAAAATTTTATAAAAAATTTGGTTTTCTTTTTAAATTTTTTTTTAAAAGACTCTATTAATCAACTGCTAAGGGCCTTGAAAATCTCCAGTATGGTCATGGATTAAGGACAATTGTAAAATTTTAATATCTAATTTCCAAAAAAAAAACCAAACCAAAAACATAAGACTGAGAATGAAAAAAGAAAGACAAGACTTATGCAAAAGCATCTTTTGTAAAACAATAATTTGCAATGCCCTACACCAAAGCACTAGTCCTTAGTCGTATCAATGGAAATATTTGATTACATCAAATCAGATCAAATTTCAGGAACAGAACACATAGTACTGTCATCAGAATTGCAGCATGGGTTACATACATATGGATTAGCTAATACTCCAGCTAGTTTGAATGTTAAAAACCAAGGAAACCATAAGAGCACAACCCTTGAACACTGATTCAGTAACAAGTTTATCCAGTCTGTGACGAACCATGGATTTTACAAGATGGTTTTCTGCTTGGTATTTGAGCTAAACTAAGGCTAGGAAGATCATCTCAATGTACACACAGTCCACAGTTTTTTGGTGGCTTAGTGCATCCCACAGTTTTGTCTTTTGAATTTTTCCAGTTTGATCATTGGTTGCATAACCGACCTTGATTACTTATGACCCACACTCCTTGATGGAAACCAAAGACCATGTGAGGAACAGTAAGCATCCTGTACATAAAGTCCAGTCTTATATGATGCTTTGGATGTTTGATTCCCATAGGCCTAGAAGATGTAGAAGCTGGCCTGGTGGAGGGGACATTGTATAAGCAATAATTTAAGAAGCAGTAGCAAAAAGCTGGTATGTGGTGGCTGGTCCCTTTGGAAGGAAAAGAAGTTTAAAACAAAAACAAGATTGGAAAACAATTAGCTCAAATGTAGCAGGGTGATGATTAGGTGAGAGCAGCTTCATCTCCTGTCAACTCTGTGCAAAACACTTGCCTGTTCTGAAGGGGAATGGGCTGCTTCACAGCTCCTTATCATGCTTGATAGCTCTGTGCACAGCTAAGGCCTGCGAGTCTATGCAAAGTTTCTTTAACTCTGTGTATACTCCTACCTCGGCTTTGGGAAACACCATTAGGCAGCTGTGATACACAGCAAACACAGCAATTCACGTTGCACAAAATCCTTTACCCTGTCTCTCCTCACCCCAAAACTACTTCTTCCAAAGGGATGATGTTGAGCATGTGGATATTAAGATCTCAATGCTAGTTAACTCCAGAGAATTGGAAGATAGGTCCGTTTATTTATTTTTAACAATCTTGACAGAATCTTTAATGCTGATCCATGTAAAAATGTAATTCAAGAGAGCTTTTTTCCCCTGGAGAAAACAGGGATGGCACAGTGAAGCTGCTCTTCAAAACCAGCATGATTTCTAAATGAGAGATTAGGCTTTTCAGAGCTCACCATCCCTACTGAGCATATCCTTCTGTGCCATCCCGAACAAGGACAGAAGGAATCATGTGCTGTCATTCTCAGGGGCCATGATAGGCAGTGACAAAGCTAATGAGTGCCTTGGGCACTTCTGTAATACAGGCAGTGGTCCTGGGGTAAGGACTACACTGCTTCATTACAGCCTTTTATCAGTGTGTCAGTTCATATGGATAAATAACATTACCAGTACCTTTTTAACACTGTTGGATTTATGCCAGGAATACTTTAATTTGTTCTACTTAAGTTAGTTTACCACTCATTATAGTGGAGATAGAGGAAATTACTTCTGTAGTTCTTTTATTCTACTCAGTTTGCACAGTTAAACTCCAACAAACAAGAAGAGCCCCAGCATAAAAAAAAAAATCATAGAAATTACTACAAGCAATAAAAAAATTATCTGTTTAAATGGGAATATTTAAATTTATGGCTTCTTAGAAAAATCTAGGGTAAACAGTTTTTCTAAATGAGACAATGAAAATTACCTGAATTTTGTAGATTCTTCTGGTTTCCTTACCCAGGTGCAGTTCTGCAGTTTTGTGACTATGTGAAGATAATAATCTTCTGAGTATCTAAAAAAGGAAACAACATCAAACACTAGAATATATATGTATGTATATTTAGAAACACTCTCTGAAAACATTCAAATGATGCATTTATTAATAATAATGTGCATGGTGCATATATAATAGATTGCTTTTAGAACTCCATGACCTATTTTATTTTTGTAATTTGTAACAGCACTATCCTCATTTAACTAGCATGACCTATTAAACATCTCTTCTTAATACTGGTGTCCTAATGAACTTCAGAAACTTTCAAAAGTATACTTGTTTCAAACTTACATACCTGACCATAAATATTTTGAAGTTATTAGAAATCATCAAGTGCAAAATTCCAAAATAATATAAATCATTCTCTTGTACTTGGTGGTTTAAACCTCAAAAGCTCTTGTAGGCCAAGACGAAGCATAACACTTTTTATACCTTCTCTTTCATTTACTTTATAGAGTTCCCCAAAGCTCAATCATCTAAAGACAATAGACCAATATTTACAGATGTAAGTTTTCCTTTAAAATAAAACAATCTGCTATTTAACATAATCCATAACTTTGGTTACATTGCTACATATAACCTCTGCTCTTGAAAATCCCGTCAAGAGATTTAAATTTGTTCATATGTGAAATACTTTGTAACATGCAAGTCAAAAGAATAAAGACATTTTTGCTTTCATGTTCAATGTTACTACTTTTCCCATTTGTGCCAGGATCTTAACACAGGATTTTTAAAAACAATAAGTGACTTATAACAACTGGGGGAATAGGAAAAAAAGATGCAATGGATCCTATGACTAAAATTCTATGGGACTCAAGTCTCCATACGAGATCTAATTTGTATTACTTTAACGAAAAGAGCTTAGTGATGACCCAAACAATCATGACTTTGTTCAAGCTGTCACTTAGAAGTGTCTATTTTGAACAGTTTCACAAGAGTTGAGATGGCAAGATATGTCACTTGTTTTTAAGTGGAGCATCAGAATTGATAAAAAGCAATATATAAAAACAATCTGATGGTTGCAGCAGCAGAGGTCAATTAGGTAATTGAAAGCTACCTTCTCTCTGCTCCACATTCGAAATAAACAGATTGTTTGTTTCATAAAAGTACTGCAATCACTAAAGATAACTCATTTATCCTACCCCAAGTAAAATCATGTCCAATTTCTATATGGAAAAATAAATTTTTATTTTAAGAGGAATGCTGAGTTAAAACTGGTCTCTGGCTCAAGTTTGCACCTGTGACAATGTACAGTTTTCATCCTCCATACTTAGCAAACACTCAATGGAATTAGAGGATTATGACTAAACTGATTCTACTGAGCCCTTCACAACTCAAGAGAACTCAATTGTCAGAAGCAGGAAAAGAAAAAAACTAGTTTCATTGCAGCTGTAGCTGATCTGATCTGGTGCAGTACATTCTTCCTCCTTCCAGCCCAGCTCCCTTGTGTCACTATGGGTGCCTACCTGACTCCTCCTCTGCTTTTCTTTTGCCAGGTTTTGCACATGTCAAATGCCTTCACTTTTACTACCAGTAAAAAGATCACTAAAAAGTGATCCAGAAGGAAAAGGATATGCATATACCTTTTCTTCTTCCTTATTGTGTTAAGCTAGATATGAAAGATTCCATCTAACACAGGCAGTATAAGCAAAGAGTGATGGAAATGGACAAACAGGGATCAAGGCCCTCCTATTTCGGCAGCTGCCTGCTGGTATGTTATCAGCCTTGGAACTGCAGCCAGGGAAAATGGAACTACCTTCCTGCTGAACTGATACCTAGATTGAGTCACCACGGGGTCAGACAAGTGTCAGTAGCAGTACAGGGCAGGGAGTGTTTGTGTGGTAAAGATGAGATAAAAGCAAAAGACTGAATTAGCCTATTCTTATGTTGAATAACTCACCTGGTTTTATTCCTTAATCTAAACAAGAAATCACTCTTAGATTCTTGGACTTACAAAAAAAAAAAAAAAATCCAAAAATTAATAGGATAACAGACCATGAAGAGTTACTCTAGGCTATTGTTGTCCAGGAGAAAGAAAATACAGAAAAAGCAAATTCTAACCTAAAGCCATTGATAAGATGAAGTTCAGAGTCAGAAATGAATCAAAAAATTACCACGCATTCAGAAAGAAATTGCATGTACTGGCAAGTTATTAGCAAGATACAGGGCAACATTTGGTAGGGAGAAGAATGAAAGCATCATCCATAATGCTAGTTCTGAGACATCATAAGAGACATAGGCACTCACTGTCAAAAACTGTAATGGCCTTCTCATACTTGTAACAGAAAATGCACTTAGGGTAAAAACACCAATTACAAAGCAAAAACACTGCAGCCTTTCCACAGCTGTCCCTACTGGATAGAAGTGCTCTTGCTCAGAGCTACCCAAGCTCACCAGCTCACACAGAAAAACACTATTTCCAGGTCTTTACAAGTCAGAACACCACCTCTGCTCACCCTATGCATCCAGTTTAGCTCCTTCTTGTGACTTACAAAGACTCTCTGGACTGTCAGAACTTGTCTTTACCAACTGGCACAGTGCCACAGGCAGCACAGACATCCCAGCACATTGTCCTGGAGGATAGGAGCTCCTAACAGTGACAGCTCTGCAAGGCATCTGCTCACACCAATAAAAGGTTTCTATGAAATGAACTTCAATACAGACAGTATTCGTAGAACTAAAATTTTAAAGATTCAACATGAAGCTCTGGGATTTGCTGAAGCTGGATTTACAGCCCAGAAAACTTGGTTTTCCTCTCAGAAAGCCAATTTTAGCATTTCCTGCTTTAAAAGAGGCTTGAGGACTCACTTCTCCAAAGGAATCAGTTCAGGTTATCAGGGAATCATTTCTCTGCTGAAACCCAGACAGTCATCTTCTCCACTGTTCCATTTTAAAGAGCTGGCACATTACATATATTTCCATTGGCACCCAGGAGCCTACAGCACATATTCACTGATGCTAAAAGGGTTTTATTATGAAGATAAAAAAAGCTCAGGTAAACTGAACTATAAAAATACTTGGATAACACAATAATTACAGTGCTGAGAAGAGTGAATGAATGAAACATGTTTTGTTTTGTCCTGTTTTCGTCTTCCACCTGCACCACAACCATTATACTAATTTGCTGTCCTAGGAAACTCACTTATACTATATGAGCCTGACTGACAAATAACACCTGGAGCACTTTTTTTTTGTCCAGAGTACTTGTCAGGTAAGCAGTGACCTTCTCTCTTAACTCTGGTGGCTAAGGTGGAATTACTATGCACATTCAAAGAACTGACAAAGTACTAGTATCTTCTAATTTTTGGCAGATATCTAAAGGACAACAGCAATGACAAAAGTGTTGCGATAGTATGGAGACAACAGGTAAAATGTCAGAACAGACAGATGCAGTCTCACTGGTTATTTGTTAAAACTAAATACCAACTTGCAAAAAAGATATTTGAATTAGAAGGAAGATTGAGCAGCAGGAGTAAAAAAGAACACATTTCTACTTGGCAGTTTATGTTCAAGAAAGAAATAAGTAAAAAGAAAAACTATGGCCTAAAATGCAAAATAAGAGGAGGCTCTGTTTTGCCACTGGACACGTTAATACTAACAAAAAAAAAAAATTAAAAATCAGTTTTATAAGCCCTCAGGAGATAGTGCACAGGGCTTGCTCTAGAATAAAAATGGAAAACTGCTAGCAAAACTCAGCATTTCTGGCTCTTTGTCACCACCAGCACATACCTGCTACAATAATAACTTCCCACTTACATAGCATTTCTTACTATCAAATCACTTGACAAGCTTTAAATTAGTAATTTTTTTCTCTTTCTTCCAACTTAAGAGGCAGGAGTGTCCAGAATGTCCCTGCAAGTCTAGAACTGCAATATAAAGCATTTATATACCATACCCATAGGTCACACCTTGAAAAAGCAACAAAACCCCTGCAGCTCCTCTCAGTCTAAGTCAATAGCTGCAATATTAATGACAAAAAGCAATCCCTTGCTCCTTTTTTCCAAGCATCTGTTTCTCTTCCTACCTGCCCAATTCATCTTCTGCCTCATTAAATGGTACAGCCCCTTCCTCTTTAACCACAGAACAAAGGTCTTGTACTTTGTAAAGTTTCTCCTGTAATCTCAGCTCCAAAACGTTCTCAATATGAAGAGCTCATCTCCAAAAACTAAAACTTTGCAGTGTGTGGGATAAACAGCAATATTTATATTGCTGTAAGTGGATTTTGAAAGCAATATAGTAACTGCTTTTCCTTCCCTTGGTGTTAATCACTCAAGTTTTCAGTCAACTGCATTCTTTGACCTCTGCCAATCCATGTTTCAGCTCTCACTATCAGTGCATCAGTAACATAGTAGTCTATCACCTTTCAAAAGAACAAAAAATTAAATTATAATGATGCTGAAAGAGGTGGAATATTGATGGGAGAAGAGATTGTAAAGAAGGGGGGAAAAAAAGAAATAAAGAAGTAATAATAAGAGTAAAGATGAAATGCTGGAAATATGATGACTTAAAAAGAGGTGGAAGATCTTTAAATGCAATAAAAAAGTAAGGAGGAGGCAAAAAGAGTAATTTTTCAAATCATCATTTAATGTTGTTTTGGCATTAAGGAGGGAAGCTCCCAATTTTAAAGACAGCATGGCACCATCCATTTGAAGCTGCAACTCAGTCCTAATGGGAAGCCTTTCTTACTTACAATGTTTTATTTATGGATGGATCCTTTTATCAATTGGTGCATCCACATAGGAAAAGACGTTACATGTCAAAAACAATGGCTGCTTCTCCCCTTTTCACTTTGGAAAGTGACAAGGAATTTGAGCAGGACCGATATCAAAGTGAGATTTTTCTCCATGCCAGAAAAATACAGAACATCAAGCTGAAACCCAAAATTAATTTGGGGTGGTTCTTTTACAATGCATCTGAAATTGGGACTGTTAGTTTCCTGTGGACTCATTATCATAATGCAATCATGTGACCAAACAGCAAGTCTTTATACTAGTAAATTTCCAAACTTACTCCAGTCAACAATGCTGAATAGAATCATTAACTCATAACAAGGAGGAGTGTTCACCAGTCAGGGAAAAGACACTCAAAAACAAAATTATATCCCACACTTCTACTCAATTTTTTGTGAATAACTTGGAATGCAATGTAGCTAACTGACAAGAAGAAATCTTGCATTGTGAAAATAAAAAAGCTACAATCACACCTCAAATAAATCTTATTTTATAAAAGAAAAAAAAGCAGCAAACATTGGTTAAACAAATTCAGTTTTCTGTTGCATAGCTCCACATTAATAAACCAAGAATTATGTAAAAAAGGACAATCTTTTACCCTTCCATTTAAAACAAACAAAGCAGAAAGGACAGCAAATACCTACCTTTTTTTCTTGATAGATGATGACAAAATGTTGTCCTGAATTGCCTTACATTTTGAAGCCTGTTCAAACTGGTAAACTCCATTTTTATTAAGAGTTGTTCTGTTAAAAAGGAGTGGGAGAAGAAAAAGCAAAAACCTTTTAAAGAGAGAACATAGTCTACCAATGTTGTCACGTTTGCTTTGCTATGACAATAAGATTAATAACCGTTGATTTAGCTGAAAACATTACCAAACAAATCTTATGGACTTCTATTGTGAAGCTCCTATTACTAAAAGAGTTTCCTGCTAGAGACTATAAAATATTTGATTCTTTATAATAACCCTATTTCACAGTCTGAATTACATTTTCCACTTTATACCGTAATCAGCAAATGTAATTTAAAAAAAAAAAGGAAAGCCTCCTGAACATTAAGTTTTGAAGATATTTAAAATATTCACTACTAAAATATTTTGCAAATGTGATTTCTTAAAATTGCTGATGAAATGCAATATTCAGAGTGAATATAATATATACAGGAAATCCCACAGGTGAAGTGGATCTTTGACCTTAACTTACTGACTCAAGCATAATACTTCCTGCCTTGTTTATTGTTAATTTACACAGAAAAGACAAATATTTGTAAAAGGAACCAAGGCAAGTGCCAGATAGTGATCTTTAATTCCTGTCTTATTTTCACCAAATTCCTGTTTGGTCCTCTTGCTCTGGGCAGCCCTTGTAGTAGACAGAGTAAATTAGTAAATGACTGAGATACCAAGGTCTTATTCCAGTCACCTCAGTTCATCCTGTATCTAGGTCCAATCTCATACAATCACCCTCTTCTAACATCAGCCTTCCACTCTGTGGATCACCATTTATCATAAAGATTTTTCCTCTGGCATTATTTTCCTTGCCCCTCACCATGTTACTCCCTGCCACCTCCTCTTCCCTTTTGCTCTATCCACTGATTCACTACTTCCAGAGCCCTTGTACATTGTAGCCTATTGGTCCAAATCAGAAGTAGAAACACAGAAGACAGACACTGTGCTGTACTTAGAGAACAACTGAAACACCTCTGTACAGAGGCACTCACACACAAAGAGAAAGGGCCTTCCTGCTTTGCACACAATGCTCTGTGCTTCTGAACTATCACTGCTTTTACTGACATGGACAAAACTCCACTGCCTGCACCTGCTGCAACATGGAGACCCCTTAACAACATGATTTCTGACAAGCTGATTTTGAAGACTTTGCTTGGGAAAGATGCCATTTCAAGCCACAGAACCACAGAGAGGCTAATGTTGGAAGACATCTCTACAGGCCATCTAGTCCAAACTCTCTGCTCAGGCAGGGCCACCTACAGAGGATGAACTTGGCTCCATCCTCTTTGAAGCCTCCCTTCAGGTATCAACAAGATCCCTCCTGAGCCTTCTCTTCTTAAACACTTCAAGACTGATTGAAGAAGAAAGAGAAGAATAAATGTTGTTTATTTTGCTGCTGAACTGACTCTCGTGGTCAGAGCCGACAGAGAAGGAAAGAACCGCCTTTCTTTTTCTTTCCATTGCCCACGAATTTTCTAGAAACTCAGTCACCCCTAGTAGCAAATCCCACAGGATGTAGGCTGCAGAGGAGAGAGAACAGCCCTCTTCCTTTCTTCTCACCACCAAGAAATTCTTTGCAGTGTACTCAGTGTCCCTGAGGAAGTATCCAGTCTGTATGCTCCTTGTTGAGGACAACAGTAAGACAACATAACATGAATCTCTATCCCTTCAGTTCTGCAGTAACTTCAATATACAGTAACAGCTGGCACTGCCTACTGAGAGCTTCTTGGCTGCCTTTGCATACAGCTCTTTATCTTATTTTTTCTCAAGGAGTGAAATACAAATAGCAGAAGACTCTCAGAGCACACAGTTCAGAGCTAAGAACTCTGCAGATCTCACATAGCAAGTGCTAGCAAATGTTCTGCCTACAAAATTTCTGTACACAGGTTTATTGTAGCTTGGTCTGAATGGTTCTATGCAGAACAACCAGGTAGGCCCTTTCCAGTTCTCAAGCAAATTTAGTTAGCACTACATCATGTTTCTTCTCTCTTGCTTCTTTAACTCTGTAACCTCAAGTGATTATTCTGCAGCTGCAGCTTCAAATAAGAGAAATGGCTACAGGCAAAAGTTTAGCTACCTACACAGTATCTTAAAGAAAATTAAAAAAAAAACAAAAAACCAAAACCAAACATATTGATATAAGACAAGTGCATGTTACTGCTGCAAATAAGCCTCTTATTGTAACTAAAACCTAAAATGTTGGATGCTGATTTGAGAAGTGCCCCAGCCCTTCTGAGCCACAGCTGGCCAGAAGAGATCCTGTCTAACATGAAGCCTGCCAGGATGACCAAGTCAGAGCAGGCAGTCAGGTTTGATCAGCTCCCTGCGAGGTGCATTTATAGGCAGCAGCAGAGCACCAACATTCTTTCACAACTCTCTGCAGACAACCATTAAAAGTCCTTACAGCTTCCTATTAATTTATGCCCTGAGATATGTGGGGCAATGAATAAATATTCTCTCAAATACCAGCTTTACTCCACAGACTTCTAGTCCTTTTAAATGCATAAGATCAATGCCAGCAAGTTTCCTCATTTTTTAATATGCAATTGTTTTTCATGCACTCATTTTCAAGACTTGAAAAATTCAAAAAAGAGAAAGTTAGAGAAAAAAGAAAGAACAAAATAAATCCCTATTCTGTTTTGTCATTAAAGTCTCACAATCACTTTACAGCCCCATGATAGATCACCAAAATGCTTCTTCAATGGCTTTTTACTCATAAAACTTACTCAACGCTCTTTATGCGAGGCAAAAGGTACACAATTAAAACAATTTATTTGCAAGAGATGCAAAACAACGACTCATTCCTTTAGAAGTTAAATTTCTGAATTTCTGTTCCACTGTCAGAGTGGCCTCTGCTTCATGTGACTGAAATCTTTTCGTATTTAGATAAAAATGGGTGTGCAAGAGGCAGTCCAGACTTCTGCTGCATTATTCATGGCAAAGTGTGCAGACATCAGACTCGGATTAAATTTCTGCTCATTTCAGACAATTGTGCAAGGCAACATTTACCACTAAATGAATTTACCTGACCTAGTGGATGACAGTCTTTGTTCACTACTTGGAGCAGCACTACAACTTCTGCAATTAAATCAATAATGTGCCTAACAATGCAGATATCAGGCTACATTCAACTAATTTCGTGAACTATTAAGCTAAATGAGAACTTGAAGTAGAAACATTCTGTTGGCTTGAATTCATAAAACTGATGATACAGGGAAATTTCAGCTGTATTTTCCCTAGGGCTTAGATGTTCTCAAAGCCAATCTCATTGGACCAAATCTGAAAAACAGGGGTTTTTTTTAATCATATATGAACAGCTTGAGGACCACATACTTCCTATGGTAATTCTAGGAACTCAGGAAGTACACCATCTGTACTTTAATAAATCCACAGTAGATTAAGACCATGTGCCATACTTATCAGCACGTTTTTATTCTAGATCTTGCTCTCAGGAAGACAGCAGATTCTCAAACTGTAAAATTGTATAAAACAAGGATTGAATCTGCCTTTAGAATAAGAAATACAGAAACTATATGGAAAGTCCTTTTGCTGCTCCTGTAGCATTCAGTCCTGAGGAAATGGGGAACCTTAATGCAGGGAATTGCCAGACAGAGGTATGTCAAGTAACACAGCATTCTGGGGGAGCAGAAAGGTACAAGGTACAGGCAGGGAAAGCAAAGGGACACCCTTTAAAAACAAAATCAAACTCAACATCAGTTATCAGAGTAGGAAAATGGGATGAGCATAAAATGGAGGAATGGTAGGCAAAAAGAAAAAGGCAGATGGAAAAAGGAAAACTGGTGCTGTGAGTTATTCTATAACGTGAAGATTGAGAGTCCACTCCACTAGAAATCCCTCAAAATCAGGTGGAAACAAAGACTGTGGGATGAGATATTCAAAATTTCTCAGAACTGAACTATCTGACAACAGTGAAAGCAACAAAAATTTCACTCCCTAGTATGTCCACACTGAAAGTAAGGGGAAATCCCACTCATCGACTATTCACTCCACGCCCAGTAGAGCCAGTTGTTACTCTTTTCTAGCTTTTTTAGCTTCTTGCCCTTGTCTGTCTGAAGCATCAAGAGCTCTAAACGTGTTCCAGCTAAAAAGGATAAACTTCTGTATGCAAAATCGGACATTTTTATCATTCTACCAAAATGACACTGAATAGCATCATACAGATTGTGAATATCTTCTGTCTTAATCTCTCCCATCTCTCCCTTGAAGGGACTAATTTATATTTGAATCTCATCATCTGTTAGTTGAATACTAAATTCAGTTGAATGAAAGTTGAATAAAAACCCCACAATTCGTACTTCCCTAGGAAGGATGCTCTTAAGTGCTTTAGTGTCTTTGACACAATTTCAAATTAATCAGATGATAAGAACATAGTGATGTTTTTAAAGTTCACAACACCTTGATTAATAAGCCAATACACAATTTAAATTCTTGGTGAAATGGACTATAAAAATGGCTTCATCAAACCACAGGAGAAAAAATTTGTCTTGAAACATTAATCACAGTAGCTGTTAAAGGGATTGATCCTACTACCTTTGTTCAAGTTCCTACAGAGGTATTCCTTAGCTTTTCTAAGGAATGCTAAATCCGGTCTTTAGCACAAACTGCATCCTTAAATTATTTGAAAGACCCTCCAGTGGATTCACCAAGGTCATGTATAACATCAGATACCTTTTATTTATAAAATCCATAAACTGTATGACAGGTAACATGACAAGCAACATTCAGAGCCTCGTGGTAGGTGAAGTGAAAAGAATAAGGTACTTACTCTAAAATGATGTTACAAGGACACATGATAGAATGACAGAGCAGTTTCACTTGGACCAAGTAAACAGAAAGAGTCTGGGAAACCTTTCACCACTGTCAGAACGTAAATGTATTCTGGCAGCAGCTTTCAACTGAACACCTATTCATTTCGACAGAACTAATACATGAGGCATGTGTTCAAAATGTGCTCCTAAAGTATGTCTGCACACATCACTTGGGAATGAAGGGGCAAAATATTAAGAGAGCAGTAAAATTAGTGAAGTGGACCCCCACTGCTGACTAATCTAAACTATAACAAACCATTTGTGCAATATACAAGGCTACTCCATAACTGTGCTATTAGCCTGTCTCTTTTTCCCCTTCTGACTGCCTGAATGCAATATTTTGACAGGAGACAGAACGTACAGGTCTCTGTAGCATTGTTAATTAAGTGTAGCTGTTTATTTCCTAGGCCTGCATACAGATCTGCTGCTGAGAGTGGAACTGGAGAAATTAAGACGATGGAACAGTATTAATACTAACTTGTTTACTCACAGCTCCTCAGTCACTTCCTCCCACTGCTCAATTACCACATTGGTCTTTACACCGTGCTTGCCTCGGACCCTCAAAGACAGGAAGCAAGCTAGGGAAATAGTAAGTGATGCCTTAAAACTGGCAACACAGAGTAACAGAGTAATAGTGGTCAGTTCTTCAGGGTACTGCTGCCTTGTTACTTTTATGAAAAGTATACATAAATAGTGCCATTTTCACTTCCCTTGCAGGAGCTGGCATTATTTATCTGCTACGTATCCCTGAGTAGTATAACAGGAACTAGAATTTCTGCCTAAATTTAACCTAGTACACCCTGGGCCTCATAACAAAGAAAATACTACCTACCTTCTCTTACTATTTTCATTTTCCCCTGATAAGCACTAGCAGTACTGAGCCTTCTGTTCTACTATTAATGCAACCATTACACAAACAAATATGCCTGCACAAACACAGCTTAGAAGAGAGAGGGAAGACCAAGGGTCTAAAAGTGGGAAAAATGCAAGACTTTTTTTGGTAGTGCTGTTGCCTTAAGAAAATGTACTTGAAATTGTACTTAAGAAATGGTACTTGCAGATACAGCTTAAAAATTGAGAGGACAGTATGAGGCAGAGATAGGAGAATTCGCCAGAGAACATAGTATTGCAGTATAAATGATACTGGTTCTATGAATAAATCTGGGGACTGCTAGACATATCTTACTAACTTGTCCTAAGTGGCCATATCTTACTTAGTGGCCTTTCTTTTCAGTAAGAAACCCTACTAAGAGGCACAGTAGGCTATGAAATAGGTCCAAGACCAAATACACAAGCTGCACTGTAGAGGCAGTCAAATTGCTCCAATTAGGTAACATTTAACAAGAAAAAGGGGTAAGCAATGTCCTGTAAGAGACAACCACATCATCAAGGTTATTTACTAAGAAACAGATCTTCAGAAAATTTTAGGTGCCTGGTCACCATGTATTTAAACACTGCTGCACATAATAGCTGCCTAAATATAAGAGTCTGATCCGATCCCCTGTTTTTCATCCTTTCATCCTTCAATTTCATCCTTTTAAAATAATTACTCAATGTAAAATAACAGATTAGCGTTCAATACTGCAAGGCAACAGAATAATAGGGCCTTGGAGATTCTTTGGGAGATGTCTGGTTACAAATATGCCTCCAACAGCAGAGGAAATAATGATAAGAAAAAAGATTAGCTTGTGACTGTAAAGATTGTCTAGATTACTTATACTTAGAGGTCAAGGATACTGCCTAGGTTTTTTTCTTTTTCCTTTCCTGGAAACATCAATGTACATCTTCTTACTCTTATGCAGGAAAGGACATTGCTGCCAATAACATAGCAACACCATTCACATGATCAGGGTTGTTTAGGAGAACCATACTTCCCCACTGCACACTGGAATCTAATTCCTATTGACCAGACCATCCATCTCCACCACTGAGGGATTGGTCTGAACCTTCTCAATAAGGCCAGATGCTCTCTGGATCAAAGCTCTCCAGCATGGCCCTTAGCCAGGCCCAGTCCAGCTGCTGCCTGGATCAAACCCCTCCAGCATGGCTCCCTGCCCAGTCTTGCTGCTCTCTGAATGAAGTAACAGCTCCTGGTCAGTCCAGTCCAGCAGCTCTCTCCTTTCTCATAAGCCAAACAAGCACCACAAACTCCTGTCAGGCCAGCTTACTGAGCATAGTCATTCAGGTAAGAAAGCACATCCACCTTTGGATTCAGCTGGCAAGACATCTCTCCAAAGACACTATGGTTACAGGAGCTTAAGTAAATTGAAACTTTCTTTGATTAATTATTTACTTGACATACGTATGCAGTCACTTAGTCATGAAGAAATACAACTTCAGGCTGACCAAAACTAGCTTCAAATTGGTGCCAAAATCCTCCAGGTAGAATAAAGAAAAATACTTATTTAAAAATCTCAATCTCACATGCCCTATTAAAAAGGTTAAAAACATGACATGAACTTTCAGACCTCTTTAGTGTCTGTTGTTTCTACTTTCTTTGCTCCAGTTGTGAGTGTACTAACTGCAGATGGAAATAGCTAGACTGTTCTCTGAAGTGCTCTCTGCCAGCATTTCTAGTCAATTCAACTCCATGGTATAGCACACAGAGCTGAGTGAAAGGAGATGCAGCTCAGAATCTATCAGGGAAGAGCATGAGGAAACAGTCATAACCCAAAACAGAGTGATGAGAACAGAATAATGGCTAAAAAAAAAAGCAAAGCAGAACAGTACATACTGCAAAACCAATACTAAGAGGAAGAAAGAAGGGAAAAAACGCAGAGGGAAAAATTAAAACAGGAAAGAGAAGCAGGCTAGAAGCTCATAACACCAGGTAGGAACATTTGCAGAATTCTGTTCCTTTTCTTTCACTATAATTTTGAAAGATGCCGTAAACTTACAGCTTGTGAAAGTTCTAAATTTTGAGGGAGGAAACACAAGGGTCTCTAATCAGAGACACATAAGAAATGCACTGTTAGGGTACACTGCAATTGTTACTACAACTAACATCACTTGCATTCACTGAGGGAAAGCATAGGCTGTCAAATTCAACCAGATTGGGTGAGATGGTGGCCTCAGCAAGGTTAACTGCACTGTCACCATTGTCTTCAGCACAACCAGGACATCACAGTTTCTGTGAAAGACCCAATTCTTAAGTTCTTTCTAATTTTTATTATGTGTTTTTGACCATAATATATATTAACATATAATAGTCATGGTAACTGCAGAGTTAAAAAGGTCATATAAAGTAAAAGAGGAAAGCAAAAATATTTCGAAACTACTTCCTACATAGTATTTATCTCATGTGTGGATTACACCACCATCTTCTGCTCTCTTAGTTTTCCTACAGTGTGTAGAGACTCAAAAGCACGAAAACAACAATCATTAGTATTGCATGTAAAGCACAACGTTTCACAGCTGATTTTTATAAAGTATCTTCATATTAAACTTCACAGTATAAAATAACAGGCTGTAAAGCAAAGATCTACATTTGATCTAAAAGGTCAAGACACACGATCAAGTGAGTGAGCTCCCACAAAGTACGATGCCAACCCAAAACAAAACACGCTTCATATGTCTTGCCTTCATCCTATGGATTGTAAATGATAAATCTGGATTTGTAACTAAATACAAATTACAAGAACAGTAACAGTATTACCCAGCTCCAGCTCCACCTTCCTGGAAAGAATAAAAGATACCTGGAACACGCCATTCAGCAGGCACCTTTGCATCGTACGCTAAGGAAACTGCTCTACGCAATGTTTTACTGGGCTCAAAACCAACGGCAGAGTGACAGCCGTCAATAAGAGGGCCCATGAGCAAATAATTCATTATAGTTAAAGCAAAGTGACATTTGCTCTGATAATCTCTAACGCTCTCCCTGATCAAGCTGCAGAAACAAAAGGAAGAACGAACCGGAGCGAAAGCGAATTTCTGCTTTTGTAGACCCGACCTCACGGACCCACCTGCGGGCGGCCAGCCCGTACCTGTTCTCGGTCTGAGGAAGGGGCGTCCGGGGGGACCTGAGGGCTCGCACCACTTTCGGCGTGACAGCCGCTACTCCTGCCTCCTCCTCCCAGCCCCTGGCAAGCGAGACGGGGAAACAAAAGTTGTCAGAACCAGTGATTGAACATCACCCGGTGCGAGCGGCGCCGCTCTCCTGCCCACGACCCTCTCGGAGCCGCCAGCGCCCGCGCCGAGCCCAGAGCGAGCCGGGGGAACCGCGCCAGGCTCCGCCGCGCCCCGCGGGGCTCGCCCCGCTCCTCCCGCCCTACCCAGCCGGCTCCGGACCGCGGGCGAGGCCGCCCGGCCGCCCTACCTGGCGCGGAGGGGCTGCTGGCCGCCCAGGCGCAGGAGGCAGCCGCCCAGCAGCAGGCTGCCCAGCGCCGCGGCCAAGGCGATGACAGCCCGCATGGTGCGCTCAGCAGCGGCGCCCGTCGCAGCTACGGCCGCCCCATAGTATTTAAGGGAGGCTGCGGGGAGGGGGAGGCGGCCATGGCAGCCACAGGGTCTCTGCGCTCCGCCCCTCGCCCGCAGCCCTGCGCCGCCGCCATCGGCCCCCCCTCTCGCCGCGGCCGCTGAGCGGGCCCGGCCCGGCCCGGCCCGGCCCGCCGGTGCTGGCGGGGGGCACCGGGCTTGGCCGGTGTGAGGGGGGCGGCCTGGCCGGCGGCCTGTGCTAGCGGCTCGGGGCGCGTCCCGGGGCGCTTCCTGGTGTGGGGGGCGGCGGAGCGAGCGAGTGGAAACTGCCGAAACTTTAATAGGGGAGAGGGGCGCCGTGCGGGACGGCGGCGGGAGCAGGGTGCGGGGCTTGCCCGGTGCGGAGCTTGCCGCCCTGCCTCGTGGCTGGTGTAGCGGAGCAGCTGCTACTTGAATAGCTCTTTATCTGAATTTAAAAATAGTAGTCAAAGTGTCCTGTGTTTTGTCTTATAAAAGGTGTTTTATAAAAATATGTATATTATAGATAAACATGACCCCACAGCTCTGAGGCCCCACGCATAAGCAGGATGAGGATCTATTCAGAGAAGGGGCACGAACATGATCTGAGGGATGGAGCACTTCTGCTGTGGAGACAGGCTGAGAGAGCTGGGGTGGTTCAGCATGGAGAGCCTCGTTCCAGCCTTCTGGTATCTGAAGGAGCCTACAAGAAAGCTGGAGAGGGACTTTTTAACAAGGGCATGTAGTGATAGGACAAGTAGGATGGCTTTAAACTGGAAGAAGGCAGGTTCAGATGGCCTATTAGGAAGATATTCTTAACTGTGAGCGTGGTGCAGCACTGGAACAAATTGCCCAGAGAAGCCATGGATGCCCCATCTGTGGAACTGTTCAAGGCCAGCTTGGATCAATCTGACCTAGTGGAAGGTATCCCTCCTTGTGGCAAGGGGTGGTTGGAACTAAATGATTTATAATATTGCTTCCATTCCGAAACATTCTGTGAGTCTTTGATTTGCAATTGTTTTAGTAAAGAAATGCTTCTGTAGTAACTTTGTATCTTTATACCTAATGGTGCTTTCAGTGCTGTTTTCACAAGGCAGCCTTTGGTATGAAAAACCTAGTAAGGTGACAAGGTGCCAATAACTAGGTCTCTTTTATTAAAAGCATGGGTAGAAAAGATGCTGTGACTTACAGCAGCCTTTCAGTCATGAGTGTCTGACATCTTATTTTTGCAGATTCTCCCCTATCCTTCATGATTTCTGAGCATTTCCTTATGCCTTGGAGCTGCTGCTCATCAAACAATGGCTAGAAAGTCTCAAAGTAAGAGCTTTGCTGCAACCATATTAATGAATTAACATGGATTTGGTATTGTGGGTGGTTAGATATGGCAATAAAAAGCAGCATGCCTATAGCGCACCAGAGGAACAGCACAGCACCATCTGTGATTGTGATGGGATATGCAGGGAAACATCTAAAGATGTGTTTTGGGGCATTTGTTACCTTGCTGGTGAGCAGGGCTGTGGGTGTGGGTGGGAGGGAGCTAGAAGCAGTTGGCTGGTGTCCCAAGGGGTTGCAGGTATCTGACTGGCTCATTGCACAGTCCCCCTGGGAGCACAGCTCAGTTGTCTTCTTGGCTTTGAGGTACTTAGTAGTAATAGCGAAACAAAGCCAGTGTGAAGACTTCTATTGAAGAAGTTTGCTGGTTTGAAATCGTTGTGAATCATAAATATCAGGAACGTGAAGGTGATTCATCACCATTTCCCAAAATGCTTGCTTTGGGTCAATCCTATAAAACCAGTTGACACTGTACCAAAAAAGTAGGGAGCCAACAGTCAAGCTTTTCAAGGTATGTGTATCTTTATTGATCAGCAGATACTAGAAATATTAATCCCCCATAACCTCTGTAAAGCATGAAGGCTCCTGCTTATGTTAGTGGGTATAATTTAGCTATTTCATAATACCCATTAAATACTCTATGTAAAACAATAAGTCTTTAATCTTAAAAACCTAGAGGTATTTAATTCCAGCTCTGAATAAAAGAAGCCTAAGAATTACAGTCCAGGAAAAGAGTAGGGTTTTGCCCTCACTGTTATTTCTCTCTGCAATACACTTTTCCCATGAGTCCTGAGGTATCACTGTCAGCTAATCCATGGGAAATTTAGTGATGCCACTGAGGACATCATATTTCAAGTTAGAGGTCTGCTGCCAATGCTAGTCTATAATATCAGTAAAGATTTTTTTTTCCCCCGAGATCAGAAGGTTAATCTTTGTGTCATATTAAAGTTCTTGCTGATAAAATGGGAATATTATAAACTATATGTGTTTAAATTAGACTTGGCACTTGGTGCTTGTTGTTTACTAACAAGTTTACAAACATGTATTGATTGATTGTCACAGTATCTTTAAATGCTACCAGCTGTAATTTCCTGGCACAGCAGCTTAGTAGAAAGGTTAAGTGACCCTACTAAAGGGTGAGATGAGAATCAATGGTGAATCGGAATTCAAATTTTAGAATGCTGGATTCAAAAGACCAAGTTTCTCTTACATGGTGTTGCTGTGTCAGGTAATGTAATTTAGAGGGTCAAAATGATAAAGGCACAGGTGCCAAAGATGCCACACAGGAAAAGACAGTCTTAACAGTGTACATAGAGTCTGTGTCCCATCTTGTCATCCTCCTCACAGCTGGAAGCTGCTGCATCTTGGCAGTATCCCCCATTCTCTGATTCCCATTAGCTTCTGAAGTCAGCAGGAACTGATAATTGCTGGCTGTCACAGAAGGAAGAGATCACTAATCAACCAGGTGGTATCATCATGACTTTGTTACTGAGCTCCTACAGCCCTACTTAGCTGCTAATTTGGAAAAGCAAAATGCATCCTTGGTTATCATCCATGAAAGGCTACTGTCCCCCAGGTCAGCAGGATTGCATCTCAAAAGGAGTCTGGTGGAGGTGCCTGTAGGGCTGCTGGTCACATGGAGCCAGCTTAGCCTTCTTATTTCCAGCAGCTAAATCATATTAAGAAGCAATTAATGTTCATTAAATGCTTTCCTAGTGCTGCCTTCTCATCTAAGCAATGGCTGTCATAGGGATATTAGTTATGGCAAATAGGAGTAGAAATGACTGTTACAATTAAGAAGGAAGAGAAAGGTACTAAAGATGTTCAGTGAAATCGGAGTCCCATGTTCTGGGGAAGCATGAGAGGCCCCAGAGTGAGGTGTTGATGCGAGACAGCTGTTTTGTATTTTTAGTGCACTCACAATGAGTGTTTTTAGCAAAAAAACTTCAAGCAAATTCACAAAACTGAAACATATGTGTTTCAAACTGGGAAAAAGTCACTGGTTCACTGCGTTTCACAACTTCATCTATTTCCACCCACGGTTTTGGGCAACGTGGTTTTACATAATGATAAACTGCAACAACTAAGGTGTCATCTGCCAGACTCCAGGACATCAAATGGCCCCAATCATTCCACTAAAGAAAAATCACAAAAAACAATGCATTTTTGTACCTCATTAAAATAAAAAAAGATTCCGAACCAAATAATCACCTTGTGTGGCTACTACTGCTGTGCTTTTTATCTTGCCTTAATGTTTTTTCTCTATTTTTTTCAGGACAGAGTTTTGTGTCCTGTAACTTTAAAAATTAGGCTTTATTAGAGTAATAATTTAGTAACTAAATTCAGCCAGCAACCAGTCTGTTGAGATCTGCATAAACCTAGCTAAATTATTAGGTGTTTAAAAGCAGTTACATGTACTATCACTTTAAGATATCATACTATCACTATAAGATGTCATACTTACAGAATCACAGAATATTCTGAGTTGGAAGGGGCAGACAAAGATCATCAAGTCCAGCTCTTAAGTGAATGACCTGTACCATGGGGATTGTACCCATGACTTGGTGCTATTAGCTCCTTGTTCTAACCAATAGCAGGACTTGCTTCTTGCGCACAAAATTAATGATTTTTCACTGTTGTAAGCTATGTTTTTGTATCCATCAGTTAGATATTGTGTGCACTTCACCAGATTCCTTCATTTAGTTTAACTGAGAAAACAGCTTCTCTTTAGCAATGATGATCCAGCCCGATGGCAGATAAATGCTCATTGCCAAACTTGAGGCCAGTAACTACTGAAAATGAGTGTTTTACTGCCAGCCGCTGTGTGAGCCTTCATCCAATTAAGGGCAGTGCAAGCATGTGCCCATGACTATAGTTCAGTCTGGTGTGTATGCTTTTCCAAAGGAAGCTGAAAGGTCCAAGAGGATCTGAATTACAATTAGGTACAAAGGAGGATTTTAATTCAGAAACCAAAAAAACTTGCAGTTTGTTAACCTGAAGAGAAATAACTTCTTTTCCCCCATTCTCTTTTCTTCCTAAAGGCTCTCAGCACGACATCTTAACATGACACTATGCAAAAGGCCGTACTGGGTCAGACTAGAACAGCATGTTCTTCAGGCAGTGCCCAGCAGCGCAATCCCAGGGAAGAACTGTGCAGTGATCCATCCCTAGGACCCTTTCTCAGCTTCCAGCAATCAATGGCTCAGGGAATTTCTGAACTAGACCTAGCTGTGTGTTTAGTTGTCTTTCATGGATTTTTCTTCCATAATTGTATCTAATTGCTTTCTGAAACCATGTAAACTTCTGGCATCAACAGCAGCTTGTGCCAATGATTTCCATGCAAGATGAATCCTTCCATTACAATTAGCCCAGGAACAATTTGCAAGTCTCTGTTGTTATTTGGAACTCTGATCTCCTTGCTAAAGGAGATGATGCCTAAGTATTCTCTTGTAAAGAATTCTACTACAGTTGCACAAAACAGTGCTGCAGTTAATACAAATTCACAGCATCCATTGCTAGAATTCAGTGGGAGTTATTACAGAGCATACTGTGAATGCAAATTAAAAATAATGCACAACACTCAACCAAATCCTAATGGACCAATGGCACAATGTCAAATACAACAGGAGCAAAGACTTTTAATACAGTTATTAAAACCCCAAGCAAACAAACAAAGCAAGTAAATTAGCACTGACGAAAACTGTTGGAGCAACATTTACTCGTCATAGATCAGCATGCATACTGACTGTACAGCTCCCAGAGGCTTTTAAAATGCCTACATGGCTGAAGGGGGAATATGCCCCCAGGGATGTCACATAATGGAAGGGTTCTCATTGGGCGCTGTGGTCAATGGTTGAGGTAATTAAGTCAAACTAAACATTTCTTTCTATCACTGAGTGTGACACAGTGTGTCCAGGCCATCTGTAGAAAAATCCTACTTGGGATCACATGTTTGTTGAAGCATGCATATAAAATACACGGTGATAGAAACAAGAGGCCATAGTCGAGTTCCATAGAATTGTCTTTTATAATACAAATGATGGGGTGTGATGGGCAGTCAGCATCATTTATGAAAAATGAGAGCAACAATTCAGGAAAATAAATGTATGATATGAGCAAATAGCAGGTATTACTTGGAAGAAGGAAAAAAAGGGACAGGTGTATGAAGGCCTTATCTTGGGATGGGAAGATTATCCCACTGAGTTTCATCCAGGAGGGTAGCCTGACTGATCACCTGTCTTTTTGGGATCACACTGAAAAAACTAGAGCCCTTTTGCTCTCTCTTTTTTTTTTTTAAATTTTTTTTTGGCATTCATATATTTTCTTTATTGAAATTCACAGAGTACAGTAAATGGAAAAATGGAAAAATAAGGAAGAAGCCTGTGCCAAAGTATGGGGATAGACTACTTCATTGCTATGGAAGAATACCACAGAAATGATAGAGAGCACCATGAACTCATGGAATTGGGGGGTTTGGAGGAAGAAAGACAAGACCTCTGTCTTTAAACTGGGAAAAAGCCCATTAACCTCATTAAATAGAGTTAAAAATAAAACTGCCCAGATTGCAGCCTAAACATATTCTTATATAATAGTGATTCTCAGAGTCTCTTCTGCAGTAAAAATTGTTGAATGCTCCATAGAAACATAGCGGCTGCAAATCCTAGATTTTCCTTCTTCTGTCATCAGGTACTTCCTAGGCTATTTGAAGCAGTGAAGTTAATGCTGATACAAGGGGCATGCTGAAGGGGTGCAGGTGAGGCATGTGGGTGTCAACAGTGGGATCAGACGGATGGGGTTTGTAACTGGGATGCTTTGCTGTGAAAAAGAGATCACCTGGAAGATTTATGTCCCATAAATCACAGAACTATGTAGGAAAGTGATTGTGAGGGTGCTTGAGAGTCAGGGTTCGACAAGGTCCCTTAGCTCAGGTGCAGCTTTAAGCACATGTTAACCTGGGGCCAGTCCTGAGCTTCTGGTGAGGCACCTGCCAGAGTCCTCTGAAAGCTCAGTGTGTCTCTGGAGTGAAACATCAGTGTTTACACAGGCCAGGGGGCATATTCATGCAGTGATGAGGAAAAGCAAGACAGTCACTGAACCTTCATCACATTCTGGAAGAGAACTATGTAGGAAAATAACTCGTTAAAAAAGTCAAAAAATCTACCTCTTAGCATTAGGGTATGGCTTCCTGTTTCAGAATCATCAGTGAAAGCAAGGGTGGGGGGGAACTCTACACAGTTCTTTATTTCTGTTTCTCTAGTAACATCTTGACATCTTGAGCCATTTATAAACTGAAACTGAAAGCATTTGCCTCCAAACAGAAATAAATCCAGGGTACTATAAGAGCTAGCAAGATATACGGATATTTGGGAATGCTTGCTGTAAACAGGAGTTGTCTTAGATGTCTTTTTTTCTCCATTCTGAAGTAATTTTCAGTCTGAATGATGCTGGATGTAGACCAGAGTCCAAAGTGGGCCAAAACATGACGGGATTCATGCCAACATATGAGAGAGCCACCTCACCCACTGCATGACAATTGCTGTCCTGCTGGGGAGAGGACTGGGAGTGGGGCAGCTGGATTGGAGCTGCCCCTGCAGCTGCAAAGCAGCACAGCCCCTCTCTGGCATAGGGAGAAAGTGAAAAACCTTGGAAGCCTGTGCTATGGCCAGGGGTATGGAAGGTGGCAGGCAGAGGCCAAGGGAGGGGGTTAGGACAATTTCCTTCTCATGGCTGGTCATCATCAATTGCACTCAGCTCTCTCCCTCTCTCTCTATCTCTCTCCTTTAAACATGTAGTGCTAGGCATGGAACTTCAGTAAATATGCTGATATCCCATACCTCAGTGACTGGCCTTGCTGATTGTATTGCATCCCTGGCTCACTTTCATTAGACTTTGCAAATATACTGCCATTCCTGCAAAATCTGTGTGCTGGGTAAGCCAGAATCTCTCATACAGTCCTCAGATAGTCACTTATCTATTTGTCTCCCTCTCAATTACTGTACTTCCAGAGAAAGCACATTTTAGTTTATTATATCTGGTGCCTTTGATGGCTTGGCAGAAAAGATTTAAGGTCTAGCAGAGGGAAAAACCAAATGTAGCTTAGGAAGAGTGAGTGGCATCTGAACAGAAGGGATCAATAACAACTCTTACTTTTAGCATTATTTTCAAAACAGGCATTCAGTACCTAGCTCCCAGGTGAGACTTTCTGCAGCACGTGGTCATTTTCTTCTTAGAGACTGACAGCCTCATTTTTAACCTTGAGAGCTTTAACACCCATACTATTTATTTGGACATCCCCTACAGTTAACAAGTCCATCTAAATAGACTAAGTTTATAAATATACGGTTTGCATACACCATTTCTGAATCTTCTATATTGAACAGCCTTGGCATCATCAGTAGATCTGAAGAAATCTAAAAATATATCAGTGTTTGGGAAGAGGACCCAAAAGGGAGAGCAGGAGCAAGGAGAGAAGGATGGAGGCTCCAGGACAGTGAAGATGTGCGTGGGGAGCACAGGGGCTCAGTGTGGGGGACAGGATGGCATGTCAAATGCGTGGAGCCTGAGCACTAAGGGCAGAGGGGAGGGAAGATGAAGGCATTTTCAGCTGAGAGGAATGCTGATGCTTAAAGTACCATTATCATGTGCTGGGGAGATGTGCATTTTAAATACTAGCATTTAAAATCCTTTGCCTTTAATGTCGTGTTTGCATATTGCATGAGTATGCATTTGACCGAATAGCTGAGTGTGTGTAAAAGTCAATTCTAAAGCAAGGAATCATCACTTGGAACCTGCAGCTGGAGAAAATTTATTCAGGCTCCCCAGATGCACTCAGACTCAGCTTGGCTGTCCTTAAGAGCAAACTGAGAATTTAACAAGTAAGCAATATGTGAAATTTTTTTGATAACTATTGGGTATCGTCATGAAAAACTGAATGAGCCCCCTGCTGACAGCTGGCCAGCGAGTACCACAGAAAGCAGCAAGCAGATGCAGCAGCACTTTCCTGAACTGCCCCAAACCACATTACTTGGATCTTCTTTGAGGAGAGACAGTGCTTCAGCCTTTGCACCATTTTTTCCATCTTGTCTGACTCACTCTTCAGTAACGTGTATGGTGCAATAATTTCCTTTCGGGGAAAAAAGCCCCAACAACCAAAAGTCTTTTGTACGGAGATGAGATTGAGACCACAAATTCAGACCACATTGGAGGATTTGGAACTAGCTGCTTTTCTCAACCACAGTGAACCAAATTTTCAGCACTGAATTGCATGTTTGCATTTCGGAGGCATGTTACCATCTAGCTGAGGATGACGTGTAGTGGCAGGTATAGGAAAGATCTGCCACACAGGATATTTGCATGTAGCCTACTGAGCCCTGTGAGACAGGAACCAGTGCCAATTTGAACATGGGGCCCATTTCCTGTCTGGCCCAGTGATGCATGTCATGATCTGAAGCAAGATGATCTCTGAAAATTAAAAGGTGCCGAGTAATTCAAAATTGTGACATATTGATTTCTCTGTTCCGACACCATATAATTTGTAAAGCTGCAACACAGCACTATAACTCAATGTTTGGTCTTTAATGACTGGCCCAGTTATAAATACTGTTTTACCATTTACTGACTTTTTACATTTATTGAGCCTGTATTTTATCTAGACTTATAAACAGAGTGCAGGCCATTTTTAACAAACACAAAAATATTTCAGCCTAAACAAAAGAATGCATTACTACGTGAGTGCACTTCCAATGCATGATGAGAAGGTGTTGCCAGATGTTCTGTAGGAAACTAGGGAAAGAGGTGTGGGCCAGGGAGATGTGGGTGAAGCATGGAGAATAGCACTGGTAGAGCTCCAGTAGGAACTCATGCCCTGGGTACAAGTTGGCTGAGGTCCTCAGCTGGATGTGACGTGAGTGGCAGTGATTTCAGCTGCACACTCATTTACCCCATGCAAAGCATCGTCCTAATCACAAACTGCAGCAGCTGTTGGAGGGGACAGCAGGGAAGGGAGCTGTGTTTTTCCCAGGCTCTGAGTGAAGAAACACTGGAGGAGCTCTGCAGTGGGCACATGAAGATCAGATCTCTCTTGGGTTTTTTTCCTGGTTAGAGCAAACAGGAATTGTCTTCTGTAGACTAAAGCATGTGTACTCCCATGTTCAGTAACATAACAGAAAAAGTGACAGAGCTCCCCCTTTGACCTTTGACTGTACTGATCTATTCTGTAATCATAAGGGTAAAATAGTACAGAATTTAGAAGTTTTGGTTAGATTCCTGAGTCCGTAGGTAGTTAATGTTCTTTTATTTCAATAAAGAGAATATTTTTATGAAATTAAGTAAGTTATGAAATATAAACTTACTTCCCCATTCACAATTTGTTTTTAAATAGCCTATAGATACTGTGTTTACCTAGACAGGATGCAAAATGAATAAATTATGTACAAACAAGCTGGTTTTGCCAGTTATAGATACAAAACCTTGTAAGGGCTTCTGGTTTTAAAAGGAAGCTGAAATTACACATTTTTCATTGAAAGTATCAATCTCATTAGATCTATTTATGTAGAAGATCTTTAAAAAAAAAGACACAAAAATTTACTTTTATAGGACACAGATGGCACATCATGGCTGGGTTTCATATTACCAGATATATTTCATATTATCACATGAAATATATACATCCACATTTGAGCCATTCACTCTGGTTCCACTTATACTTAAGTGAAAGATACTCACTTCTGGAGAGAAATCGATCTCATCCAAAAGTGAACATATTTAAGCTGATATTTATTATCAGAGGTACTGTCTCAGCTACAGGTGAAGTAAAGCCCTCTTCTCCTGAGAAATATTTAAGGGAATTAAAAGCATTCTTGTTCTCATCTGAAAACACCGATTTTTTTAATATATTCAGACATAGTATTTTATGATGTGATGGCAAGCTTTTAAATGAGTATTACTTACATAGCCTGGCACACAACTTCTACTAGAGACACAAGGCTGAATCAACTCACATTTTAACGTGGAGTAAGCTTGATAGATACAGGGTTTAATTACACTTGCATGTTTAATTATGTGAGAAAAATAATTTAGAGGCTTGGTACGTTGCATGTTCTCATGACCTTATTGACATGAGTTATCCTATACATGGACACCCTGCTATATTCACACTATCTACTTCAATTTCTCCTGAATTTAGAGCCAAAATTAGCCTTTATCCTTTTCATGTAGAAGATGTCTGCCACACTCCCCTTATAGCAGGTGGAATTTTTCAAGCACTTACCAGAAAAATCAAAGGTGGTTTTGCTGCTAAATTCCTCAGAGAGCAGAACTAGTTGGTAAGAACTATGGAGAGAAATCCTCCATCCACCAAAATAACTCATCCATCATCTGTGAAGGACCCTGGTACCCTGACTGGATGGCACTGGTGTGCAGAGCACTACCAGGGCTGTGGCTCATGCTGTTCATATTAAGAAGGTCACAAAGTGTGTGCTTGCTTTGGGAATTCAACTATCAAAAGTCCATTTTCCTTGAAGTTATAAGAGACTTGGAAAGAATATTGGGTAGATTTTTTTATTTGCATTCATAAGAAAAACAATAATTAACAAAATTCTAGGCTCAAATCAGTGAACCATAGGATCATTTAAGCTGGAAGACCTCTAAGATCATAGAGTCCAACTCTTAACTCAGCACTGTGAAGTCCATCACTCAACCATGTCCCTCAGTGGCACACCTACCTGTCTCTACAGCTCATATTCTGTCAGGCTGAGCATGCTTCTTCAAGAAAAGGAGCTGCCACAGGTTTTAATGTAGTGAGCCATAAATGTGCCAGGTGAATGGGCCTGGGCACAAAGAGCCCTGAGAGCCACAAAACTTGGTGAGTACAGACCAGCCCAGCCATGCAGGAGACCTTCTCGGGTGACAGTACAGCTGGAATATTTTAGTGAACAAAGAGAAGCTAAACTCCTTAAAAAAAGAAAGGGTTAGCAAGAGTATTAGAAAACTTCTTAATATGTAAAAAAAAAAAAAAAAAAAAAAAAAAAAAAGAAAATAAGATAATACTCACTCTGCCACTCTGCAGTTCCTGGAAAATGACAGTCAAACTAAAACAGGGCAAGAAATCTGCTCCTAAACATCTCCTGTGAAGAACAACATGTTTTAAGAAATTTTATCTATTGCTTTTGAGTCATTGTATTGAGTTACAGAAGTGGAAGTGTTAAAGGAATTTCCATCATGCAAAACATCCAGCTATTAATAAAAAGCTATTTTAATTTTGTAAATTCCTCCTGACAAAGTGACTGTTATGAGGAAGGGGAAGTAGTAATTAATTGTAGATGGTGCTGCCTCAGAAGCATACTGAGCTTGGCTACACAAAGAGCTTATTTTATGTTTTTTTCAGCTATTGCCTTTTCTCAAAATATGTTTACTGAAGAGCCCTGTTCGTTTGAAATAATAGTTTTCATCAGATTTCTTCAATGCACCTGCTATTCTTAGTTTGAACAAAACAGGCATTCTTTGAGTAGCTGTTTGATACTATAGTTTAAGATTTATGTAAATAGCCTTTATATTTATTTATACATGAGCTGGGATCAGTAATTTGTCCAGGATATAGCAATGTATTATACTGCCATGGAATTAAAAAGCAGAAGTTTGGTCATGAGTTAGCTTCATTGTAAACCTTAGATTAGATTAGATTAGATTAGATCATATTAGATTAAAGATGGTTGCCTTTCCCTGGCCAGGATTAAAATGTTAGCCACTTTGAAGATCAGAAAAATATTCTCAGGACAAAATCTCAAGAAACTGAAGTATGCCTGTGATTCAATTAGGTATCTTATATCATTTAGTGTTACCCTCACTGCTTAGTCACCGGAGTTGTGAGATTCTGAAAAGCCAAGCTTTTCCTTTAAAAACTGAATTTTTAGTCCTTAAAATTGCTGAGGAGAAAAAAGTAAAAACGAAACGTCTCAGTGTTAAAGAAACCAAAAAGAAAAACAAAGTATTTTGGAAGAACTGGTGTGTTCCTATGCAGGTTTTGTAAAGCTGTGTTTGCTAGTATCAGACATTAGTAAGAAACTAATGTGGAAAAGAGACTGTATAGTTCACAGGGATAATTTTTTAAACCATTTTGCACCCCTTGGTCCTTAGAAGAAAGCCCCAAACAAATAACGATCAGGCAAAAGAGCTCCAGCCTCTTGGAGCACAGTCCGGAGCCTCCTCCAACCCGGCGCAGCAGACGGCGAGCGGTGCACGGGCCGGATTGCTCCTGTCTGGCACAGCTGGAACTGCTGCCTCCTTCCTTCCTAGCACAGCTGGAACTGCTGCCTTCTTCCTGTCCCTGCTGCCTCCTTCTGGCACTCACTGACGTTCCCTGTGCTAACAACTCCACGGCAACCACCCCCACTATCAATGGCTTTCTACAGACCCCACAGCAGTGCTCATGTTCTGGGACTCGATGTCAATGCCAGGCTGTCCCGAAGGTGGGAGCAGAGACAGACGTGGGGAAGGGGTCCCCGGGCAGATGTGCGCACCTCCCGTCCTGACAGACAACATCTGGCACAAGGGTCTGCCTCCAGAGCACAGCCTGGGCAACACCTGAGACATGTTAGATCATAACATCCACTGTGTGTGCTTAGGGCAGCCTCAATGGCTCTCACCAACCATGTGCGAGAGGAAGAAAGCAAAAGGAGAAGGATGCAACCAGTAATCTTACATAGTCAGCTCTGTGAAATCTCCAAGCTATTGATTATCTCTGGACTGTCTTGTTAGAAAAAACTACGGGTTTTTTCTTCCAGGAATTTGTTTAAATTCCTCCTGAACATCCTTGTTACAAGGAATTGAATTTCACACTTTGGTTGGGAATTATGTGGTGGGGGAAAAAAAAAAAGAGTGAAATAATTCTGTTATTTAATTTACACTTGATATCTGATAATTTCACTACTTGATCATTACGATGTACAAATAGTGGCTAACATTTTCTCATGATCCTCGTACCAGACATGGATTTAATTAGCTTTGTCTTAATCCTTCTCAGTTTATGAGTTCTTTCCATTTATTTTTTTTAACATGTGAAAGCAATTCTCAAAGGGTTTGAAAAAAATTTAGGAGCAGAACTTATGAAAATTTTTTTCCAGGATCTGTCTTTAAGACAGATAATTTGGCATTGTCCTTGGTAATTAATTTACCAGTACCACATAACATATTTCTAACAAGGTCTTTTTTGCACAAATTAAAAATACAGGAACCACGAACTGGCCATCTTTTACCTGTGGTGGGATCAAAGCATTGAAAAATACACAAAATAAGAGCAACAACATTAATGTTTTATAAAGAAAAAAAATGTGATACGAGATTGTATCTTTTACCAGCAGTAGGAAAAAGAATGAAGAAATATTGCTTCAAGGTTTTGTAGAAGCCTAATTTGAAGCACCTATTTATAGATGCTGTGTATTATGTTAATTTGGCTTCTCCTGCCACACAAAGACTTCCTTTGAGAGCTTTTGTAGTAAAAGAAGGAAGAAAGTGAGGGGCCATCACAAATGGAGATATGATAAAAGCTGCTGTCATTATAACAAATCATCAGAAAGAGAGAAGGAAATGCTGAGACACCATTTATCACTTTGAGAAATGCTCACAAAGAGATCCTGGTTAGGTAGGACTAGATGCAATTTTTATGAAGAGGGATGTGTTATCAGAAAAGTGCTATTTTTTCTTTTTTATAGTTTACAAACTCGTCCCAATTTCTGCCAGTGTTATTTGCAAGAATTATTCAAATACCTCACTCAAAACAGTAAGAAAGAATTAATTTCTATTTGAAAATAAATTTCATTTCCCTGAAATGGTGTTGGGTCTGGGTTTTTTTCAGAAATGGGATGTGAAGTTTTCAGCTTCTAGACTGTATGCAAACAGATAACTTTAAATGGGTTATTTTCATTGTATTGAGGTCATCGATCATGCTATTTTTTCTACTGCATGACTGCAGGCATGAAAAACAAGATTTTTGACATGGGAAAATAGACTAGAACTAATGAACTATTGACAATGCATATGGGTAATAGATAACAACCAGAAATGAGCTGTGCTTTGTATTATTTTTGATAATTTAAAGGGGATAGTGGCACTGTAGCCACCTTCGCTGATTGTTTTACCCATAAAAATGCAATTTTTTCAGGAAGAGAAAAAGAAAATCTTTGCAAATGAATGTCTGCAAACATAACATGGTTAGGGCATAAATGTCATGTTGGAAATTACGTATCCATGGATGCTACTTTGTGGCCAAGTTCTTTCCACTCTCCTGCAGGCAGTCATTAGCAGAGTGAAACCCTTCGTACAGTGAAAAAATCCGCTCACAATGTAGACATCTTCTAGAAATGTGGTGTTGGATTTCTTTAAAAATCGTTAAAAATTCTTTAACAAAACACTAGAAATGATTAACTTGGAGATTATTACAGCTCATTTGTATCGAGTTGGTTTTCCATCAGTCTATACTAGTGCCATTAACCAGACGCCCAAAATCCCAGTCACTTTTGCAGGGTTCAAAGAGAAGCTTCTGTTGGGTCGATGGCACAGCAGCATCAGCCCCCACAGATGCTCTGGGCGCTGCCTTTGGGGAAGGGGACGAGGCAGGAGGTGGCAGGGCAGCTGCTTGCCACACAAAAACTCCATCCACCAGCTGCTGGGGGTGGCCTGGGAGCACCCTGGAGGATTTGTGTGGTGTGAACAGGCATGCAGCCCTGCCCCGGGGAGGGCACAAACCACAGAGGGGCTGACAAGGTTTTAAAAATTGTCTGCACTCCAAAATTATCAAGCAAATCACATTTTGTAAATTGCCCACATAACATGGTCACATGAGTTAAGCACTGAGGCTCAGAAGATCTGATGCCTGTGCAGGTGCTGCTGGCCACAGAGGCTCTGCCAGCTTGCACAGAGATTTTGCTGGGGCATGCACTATGTGGTGTTGACTTAATCTCATCCCAGATATTACTTGAATGAACGCACACCATGAAATAACATCTTGGACTAGGAAATCTATGTCTTGACCAGATGTAGAGGTGCATTTAAAGCAGTCTCACCGGCTCTTACTATTCTTTCTCCTAGCAGTAGTCCGCAGTCAGGCTGGAAACGTAAAATCAGGGATCTTGTAATTTTTTAGGTGGCGGATAGCAAGTACTCAGTAGCCTAGAAACATCACCATCACACTCATCTCCTTCATTTATTCATTTATATTCTTCTATGCAACTCTCTTTCCCACACTTAGTCACTGAGCCACTCTGAATTTTCAGTTGATGCAACCAGAGAGAATTGAATTGGAAAAAGCTGACATTTCCAAACGTGCCCAAGTAGGAAATGATTCAGCGGTTCCAAGGAGTAGAGCCAACTGTAAAAGACCATTTGTAACATGATACATCTGGAACCCTAAGCCACCCTTTTGTTTTACGACCTTCTAATCCAGCTATTTTAATGTATGGTGCTTTCCTTTTCCGTAGGAGGATTTTTACCCCATGCTGGTTTCTTTTGTTTTGGCTGTGAAGAATTTGCATTGTAACTGTCTAGGGAACTCATCATAGGGACAACCTGTGGTCCCTGCCCTCTGCAAACCCCACTGGGTCCCAGTCAGCCCAGGAAAGGCTGTTTATGTAGGGTGAAGAGTACATCTAAAGAAGTTAGTGACTGAGCCTTTGCCATTTTGATGAGAAGATTTTGACCTTGGATTCAAAATATTAATTTGCATTTGTCACAGAAGTGGTCACTCAGGTATGCAAGTCGTGCTGGCTCATTTTCTGACAGCCTATTTTGCAGCATATTGAGGTATTGTATGGCCTGGGAGAACAATCAAAAGCTTGTTTTACCTAATAAGGAAACTGCTGAGGCATATGAATAACCGTTCTGTTTTCCAATACATTTCACACCAATTAATTTTCCAGTTTTATGAAAAAAGCTGTAGTTATCTTTGAGTCAGGTTCAGCGAACCAGGGCTTGGCTTTAAATAGAAAACTACTGATGTTTCTAGGCAGATGTGCACAAGCTTTCAAAAGACCAAGGCTCCCTTCACACTGAATGAAACCATCCTCTTCAATCTCCCACTTGCTTGCTTCTGGCTATAGCAACACTGACTTCCCTTGTAACTGAAGTATATTTTTATTTGATACTCGCAATATTTATCTTGTAAGAACTTGTGAATCAGCCCTGCAGAAGTTCAAGTTTCATAAAAGAAAAAATGAAGTCCAATTTTACTTTTCTAATTCTGTTTCTATAGTTTACAGGTTTCTGAGTCAGGTACTTTGTGGTAGAGAAGCTGAAGATGTGTTTGGCTGGCTGGCTGAAGGAACAGCTGAGCTGTTTGCTCCTCAGATGCTTTTGTGTTGCAATTCTGCCCATGAAGAGTGTTCCATGAACTATCAATATTAAACACTTAGTCTTCTTTCTAACATTAGTGCTTTCTAACATTAGTTAGGCACCACCTTCCTGAGAAATTAATTCATGCTTCTAAGGCACACAGTCAAGTCTTGCTTCTGTTAAGCCAGTAGGAACAGAATAAACATAAAAGCTCATGTCACTTACCTTTTCATGCTCAACTGCCAGGATCTCTGCAGCACTCAGGAGACCACTGGTGTGCTACAGGATCAAGCTGTTGGCTCATTAGGAGGGATGAGAAGAGTGACATGGCTGCAGGAAACTCACCAGAGGACTTGCACAGCTCCCTTCCATTGCTGCTCCCTGCAATGACAAAGGAGCACCATAACTCCCTGTATAATTCTTATGCCTGCCAGCCATGTCAGAGCCTCAGACACAGATCCTTTCCAAGGTAGTGTTGAATGAAGAGTGTTGAATCCTCACACTGAGACCTCCTGGTCTGTGTGTGTAGAAAGGCTCTGGCATCGTATTGACAGCACAGCCAGCAGCCAGGGAAGGATTCCACACATAGGTTTGAACATTCCTAGCATGAGAGGTGCCATTTAAGCGTCAGTCATCATGTTCACTGTTGGCAGAGGGCTAGGTGACTCATTTTATCACCAAGGCTATTCCTAGAAAAAGAAAATGTGAGTGCCTTAGAAAGGCAGAGGGGCTCCAAGTACACGAAATCTTATAGTCTTTATAGGAGAGCCCAAAGTATCACCATTAAGCACCAATGAAATCCTGAGTGATTAATGATCAGAGGAAATAGAAACAGGTTTGTGTTACTGGCTATGCAGCATCACCCTAGGCCCCACAGCAGGATCAGAGGTCTGTGGTGCCAGAGACCAGAAACCCAGGCAACAGATGATCAGCATTTGCTGGAGTTGTGGGTCTATGGTATTTTACGAACTGTTAACAGCTGTGTGAGAAATACTTCTACATCCTAAATAGAGAACTTTGGAACAAGCACTGCTTTGTTTCCCATGAGTATTAGTTCACCTCTTAACCAAACTTTTTCCTGCCTATGGGAATGATTTCCACTCAGGTTATTGTTATACACTGTCAGAGAAATAGAGAGGATATTACACTCAGGGAAAGTTTTTAAAGTCAGTCACCCTATCAATCCTCTTTTTGTTTGCTTTGTGGAGTTGTCTCAGGGTACACAAGATGGCTTGCTTTCAGATTAAATTAAACCAGAAGACAGGCTTCTGGGTTGTATCTAGTGGGCTCCAATGGCATTAATAGCCTCCTCCATCCCCCTCCATGCCCTCACCCTGGATAGCGTAGACATTGGATCCCCAGTGCCAACTGTTTCACCCCACAGACTTGCTCCTATTGCAAGCCACTACTCAGCAGTATGGGCACCCATTCAAATGCTCCAGCCAGCTTCCTGCTGATTTATGCCCTTGCAGGTCTGGACAGCAGTGTGGGGTCTCTGACGCTTCCAATTCAATTGGAGTGTGTCAACTGCCACATCTTCACTCTTGCAGGTTGTTAACTTCAAAATCTGTAGACTAAATTCACTGATTGTATGTCAGGGTGTCTATGCCCTGTCCATGTCCATGTCCTTCTCACAGAACTCCCTAGCCTCCAGCTCCTTACTTCATGAATCCTCACAACCTTTCCTTATCATTTCTTTACACAGGTGGGTGCACCAGCTCTGTTCCTTCCCTGAAATATAATTTGAAGTCATGCAATGTAGCAAAGCACAGAGGAGTTAAAATGCATTGAGTTAGCAGGCTTGAGAGAGGGTATTATGGTAGAAAGAATTCTGAATATTGCTTAACAACTCTTTTACCTATCTGAGTGTCCTGGTTTCAGCTAGAATAATTTCTTCTCAGTAGCTGTTACAGTGCTGTGTTTTGGATTCAGAATGAGAGAGGTGTTTATAACACACTGATGTGGTTTTTTGCTAAGTAATTTTATTATAAGTCAAGGACTTTTGTTTTTCCTTGTCTCATGCTCTGCCAGTGAAGAGATGAACTAAAAAAAAACTACTGGGAGGGAGCATAGATGGGACAGGTGACCCAAACTGACAAAAAGATATCCCACACCACAGAACATCATTCCCAGCATATAAACTGGGGGGAGTTACCTGGAAGCATGGCTGATTTGGATTTGGGAAGGGAGGTCTGGCATTGGTCAGCATATGATGATCAATAGTACTGTGCATCAGTGGTTTGTTTCCTTTTATTTATCATTATTTACCATTATTATTGTATTCAATTATTAAACTGTTATTGTGCCAACATACGAGTTTTACTTCAATTCTCCTCCCCAATCCACCAGGGACAGGAGGATTGAGGGAGGAGCTGGGGTGTCTCTAGCTGGGCTTAAAACCATGACAGTCCTTTTTTGGCACCTGAACAGGGGAACCAAAGGTTGAGATAAGAACCAGAATTTGTTCGAAGAAAATTGCTATGAATATTCATTGTACTGGTTTAGCAATAGGTGCTAGTTAAAATGTGGACTTATTTGCCCTCATATTTGTAGTGTTTTGTCTGGGTTATACCTGTAATGCCTCACTTGCAGTACGTGTTCTCTGTGGTGTATTCCATAGGCTGGGTTTAAGATATGACAGTGCTGCTGGTCGGGACACCAACCTAGTGGATGTATTCAGTATTGCAGGCACCTCTGTGCTTGGGGAGTCATCTACTGGGAACTACTGAAAATCACACCTTTAGCTTTTTCTCCTTTTTCTCAGACGAACAACATATGGGGGAAACAACTTCCTATTTTTTATCCTCCCCTCCTTTATTACTTCCTTGTCCTTCAGGCTGAAGAATTTTAAAGATTTCGGATATCCTATGACTACCCTTGAAACCAAACTGGTCTTTTTGCTAGGAGCCAGCATGTTGTTGCAAATGGTTCAGGTCTTCTTTAAGGCCAGACAAATAATTAAGAATATTACCCAGAGATCTGCCCAAAAGCTGAATAATTCAGAGTGGCAGGGTGAATGGGATTGTATTGATTCATTGTATCAATTGTGGGATTGAGCAATCTCTAGGGCCATGGGTACCTCCAATGTGTCTGTACCTTACCCTTTAATACGTGCAGAATCCAGGAAAGAAACAAAATACTCTTAAAAGATGTTTTATAACCCTGGTACCTCACAGAAGACCCAAATCACTGCAATGTGTTTGGGCAATCAAGGCCTATCAAGTCATGTTCAACAGTGCTCAGTGTCCTCAGGAGGAAAAGGTCTTTAAATCTGACTATGTGACAACAGACCCTGCAGCTGCTCCAACCCCAGCAGCAGCACCACCACTACTCCACTCCTGAAAATTACTCTGCATATTGCAGGTCTTGTTTCTATCTTCTCTGCATTTTTGTTTTCCCCAGAATGAATCAGTTCAGGAATAGATTGCTTCTTGAAATCTGAGGACTGGCCCAAAGTCCATACTGAAAAATGACTCTACTTCAGACAGAAAAAAAACCATCAAGGTAATATATGGACTTGACAACTCAGCTATAAGCACCTGTTCATCTCTTCATAGATGAAGTTCAGTTGAGTGTATCTTGCTTCTAAAATTGTCCTGACACTACTGGGAATCTTGGCTCAGAGTAAAGGAAATGAGCAAGCCCAGCAGCTCTGCCAAACTCAGTGCTATGAACACTGAATGTACTGGGGAGCAGAGAGAAGACCTATCATTCACCTCACAGTCACTGGCAAGTTCTACTGTCATATTTAATTTTCCATGAAATTGTATTCAGATATAGGAGGGAAGTATCAGAAAGACTGTTCATGTCTTAGCCAGGGTCTACACTGAGAGGGGCTATCAGTGATAGCAAGTCTAAGTTAAAAGGTTTGATTTTTTTTCATGAATGAAGATAAGGTTTTCAGATGTGAGCAAGCTGTGGTTACTACAATGAGAGGGGAGTTTTGCTGTCAGGTGAGATGTTATGCTCCTGCCAGTTTCTTTGCAGCTGCTGCCCTTCAAAATAGTTTCCAGTTAAGGAGATGCTAAAACAACATAATGATATGAAGACAAAAATAAGTAATTCATTAAACAGGGAACATTGTAAAAGTACATACATTGAGTCAGAACAAAATTCCCTGACCTACAATACTTTGACCCAAGCTTCTTCTAAGACTCTCAGTGGCAAAAAAAAAGGGCAAGAACCTGTCCTTGACTAAGAAAGTTGTTTGTAGGTACTTCACAAGGCACCTAGCACATTATTTGCCTTGACAAAACCCAGTTTTAAAAGCGAAGCATCTAAACAAGCAGGACAATACAGATGTGAAGCTCTTTATCCAAGGGGAGAAAACTTATGACTCAAATCCAGGTCTATTTGCAAAGTCTTCAGTTTCAGACACCACCAAAAGTTGTTGTCAACTTCACAGAATTGTGGTGCCTGTTTTTCACTGAACTCTTGGGTTGATGGAAAAAAAAAATTCTCTTACTCAGAAACTAAACATTGTTTCTATTACAAAGTTCACTTCTGAAGTGAGCTGCTAGAGACTCTCCAATGGACATTAGTGCTGCTTTGTCAATGTCAAGGGAAGACCTAACCTTCTGCTTCAGTAGACTGGAGAATGGTACATGAGAAGAGTCCTGATTGAAAAATGTGGCTTCACTAGAAGGCTGGTAAACAAAACCTGCTTGTTCAGGTTTTATTATAGAACAGAACAGCCACTTGAAAGATTCAGCACATCTTTTCTTCTGCATTGATCTGTAAGTTGAGAAAGGGTTCAGATGCGGCCAGGAGGAAGAGCACATTCGTGTTTTCTTTCAAAATGCACTCTTGCTTTTGTTGTCCAAATTCACGATTCTTAGAGCCACGAGGGGCCCAGAGCCTTTTCAAGTCTCTTTTTTTATTTACTGTCATTTGTGGTTCATCCTGGCTCCTTCACTGTCACTCACTTCAGGTACTTCCAGCTGCTGTTGCTATTGCTTTCAGCTATTGGAAAAAATAAATAATTTTTTAAAAACTGAAGCATCCATTCTCCCAGACCTGTTATCCTCCATATTTCACCTATAGAAGCTGCCTTTCACATTAAATTGCTTCACCTCCTGCTGTTAGTTATGCCTGCAGAGCTTTTGGTACGTCCTTGTCTCTGCTGCTGAATGAGGTGCGTCTTTCAAAATAGCTGTGACTCCTACCTGGGACCATAAACCTTTGTCTCTTTCATCTCTGTTGTCTCAAGGCTTTCAATAACAACCATCCCAAGAGATATTTATTGCTGCTAACAACACACTAGTCATGAGTATGGTTCATCCTGCAAATGCAGAACAGCACATTTTGGGATCAGCTTTTAGGGTAGCAGCACAATTTTCCTTCAATTAATGTGATTAGTGGGGTTTAACTTTGTCTTTCAGACACATATTAACGCTCCATAATTTAGGAAGCATCAGTCTCCAGAAGCACAGATCCTCTTCACAGTCACAGCTCAATTTTATCCTTTTATCTTTTTTTTCATTCAACTAGTATTTTTACAAACTGCTGAGAAAGGTTTCATATTTTAAAACTATCCATAACTCTGCCAATAGCTGAAATATTTGCCTACACCTTCTCTTGCTTAGAGGACATAGCTCTTCTTCAGTGTCCAGAATATTTCTTTAACATGTTTCTGACTTTCTGACCAAGTGAGTATTTTTTTCTCAAAGGCAGGTGATTACAGACTGCATGTGAGTATAAGGGGTCATGGCAGAGACTGAAATGTGCTGGTTTGGAGCAATCCTGTCAGAGTTAGCAGTCTGCAGGCAGTCTTAGAGTGGTCTACATAGATTTGTCTCCTTCCCTAATGTACTATTTATTCACATTGTGTTTCTTTTTATCTTTTGTTATAGTAATGACTCACTGTGCTTAAAAGCTATAATTCTGAATTCTGAAAAAACTCTCAAGCCAAAGAATACTCCTTGATGCAAGGAGTAAGAGAATAAGAAAAAGTAGATTCAAGAACAAAGAGAAGGTTTTAGAAGTAGAAAGAAGTAGTGAATATAGTGTTTCATGGAGAGGCGTGAGGTTAAAACTGCAAGAAATGTGACATTTTCCAGAAATGTATGAGGCAAGGGGAAAAGTTCAAGTGACCATTATGTTTTCTGGGAAGACAACATGAAAGAAAGATGCCCCTGAAGTGGGTATTTTTAAAAATATTGCTAGGAGACAGGCATTAGATTTTCATGTAATCAGGTTTGCCTATGGAAGTGTTGAAGTTTGAGCCAGTGATCAGGCAGCATGAAAGGTACTGAAGGGGTGTATCCCCTCTAGGAGAAAGAAAGTACTCTTGGGAGGTATCAGCTTTATGAGAGAAGTTGATCAGAGGGGAAGAAATTCTGAGCCATGAATAGCACATCTATAACTTGTCTTAACTCAAAATACACCATATACTGGGGTTGTAATCACTGTGTCAGAACAAATTGCAGTGGCGATCAGATGTCAAAATCAAGGGGAAAAATCTAGGATTTAAACCTGTGAGAAAGCAGAGATTATTTAGTACAAGCAAAAGAGAACCAGGTCTCATTGCAAGAGTTAGAAGGACCAGAAAACAGTTTTACAGAATACAGAGTAACTAAACCCTTAGCCAATGAAGGACAGAGAAAAATTAAGGAATTCCTGGATTTCTACAGGCCAAAGACTGAAAATCATAGTTGGAATCAGTGTACACCTGCAGCCCTCTGAAACACCATGTGTATTTTCAGCAGTCAGAACTTTTATATTCCCAGGGAAAAACATTTTTTAAGAGCATGCAGAGTGAGATTTAATGTACCTATTAAAAAACAAAGACTCATTCACAGTCTACACAGTGAAAAAGAAATTCTCAAAAGAGAATGATGTGAGCAGAACATCACTGTTAAAGTTTGTGTAGCTCGATATTGGCTTTTGAACTAATTTGAGATCTCAAAGACAAAACCTCATACTGCTGAGCACAGACACACAGAATGGCTGCCATGGTGGGTGTTCCAGATCTCCACACAAAAGGGCAATAGCATCTTGAACATTCACTTTTAGGGAATAGACTACTGTTCTAAGGTGGAAAACAGGTCAAATATCCAGGCTCATTAAAAAGTAAAAGAGTCCATAAAGACAGAAAAAAAATGCACAGATAAAAAGAATGATGGACAAAATTAAGGTCTAGAAAGGGCAGACAAAAAGTTTAATTCTGAGGAAGCAAACAAAGGATAAAAAAACCCAACAAAACGTACCATTACAATTAAAAGTGTTTTAAAAAGTATTATGTTTCATGCACAGTTTTCAATACATCATGAAATTAACTTATTTATGCTAACTCCTGGGTCATGGAGTCTCAAGCTGAAGGGCTAAGAAGTCACCCAATAGGACAGGCCAGAGAATCAGGACTGAGCAGAGCAGTGCAGGGAACACTGGCAGAGCATCACAAGGCCCACGAGATGCTCTGAACACCCAAGACGAACTCAAAGGTTGAGGAGATCTAAGTCATAAGACACAATAGTAGTGACAGGCACATGCCAATTTTAAGCAGTTGTTTAGCTTGGTTATAAGCAGCCTGACAAAGGGACACCGTTTTTCTTCCTTTCTTACAGATGTTTCAGCCTGGATTTCCTTCCACACTGAATTTGCATTTTGTGGCTTGCAGAATTTCCACTGTTGAGCTTTCCCTTATTCTGTAATAAATTGCTCAAAGGAACTGCCTTCCTGTACCTTTTTCTCTCATTAAGGTGTTTAAGTAGACTCATTAAGTATAACGTTTGAACAATACCCAGGCAGCACAGATTACCTCTTTTCTGCTAGCTAAATAGAAGTGCAGACAGAGTGCAATTTTCTTTCCACTTGTGTTTCAGAGGGATGTTAAGAGGATTTCATAGCAGGGAACGGGGGATTGCAGGAAGTGATGCTGCAGGTGAAGGCAAGTCAGCTGTTTGTTCTAGTTTCTGAGGAGTATGTGCATTTTATTCCCTCAAATTCTCCTGATCCTCCTTTGACCTCTAGAAGTGAACAGTATTTACAATGTTACAAGTGATTAGAAATGACATGTGCAGAACAATCAGTTTAAGCCTGGATTCCTATGGATTTTTATCCACTCAGCATTTCATCACAGACCCAGCAGTTTCCTAAGAGAAGAGAGAGAGCCCTTCTCTCTCAGCAGCCTGAGACTCTGCTCTTACATTTCTGAAATCCTTGCTCTCTATTGCATCCCCTAGGTACCAGCTAGAGAAAGAGCAGAGTGCAGTGGCTTGTCCAGTGCTTGTTGATGCCGGGAGGGCAGCCAGTGTGTGTGTCCCAGTTTAGCCAGGGGCAAGTCCATGACCGGCTGATGGTGCCACCTTTCTTTTATGGGAGCATTCAATTGGCTTTTTCTTCTGTAATCAAGCACAAATTTTCTAAAAAGAACATTTAGGAATACAGTGTCTTTGAAACATTATTGTCTCTTTTTCAGTGGCTGAAATTCACAACTGGATTGAAAAGCCATTGGAGAGAGGACATAAGCAAGTATGAACTGAAAGTACAGTCACATACATGTGACTCCTTAGGAAGCCTCTAAGAGGTGCAGAGTTTCTCATAGACAAGATCCTGAAAAATACAGGATTGGTTTTTTCCTTTTGAGATACTCTGCAACGTTTTCCTTCATTTCCTCCAAGTGGGACTTACAAGCCCTAGAGAGTCATCAGTTTTGGAGAGTGATCTGTTTTGTAGAGTGATTTGTTTTGGAGAGTTTCTCAAATGAAAGCTGATATGCAGCAGGGATACAACCAGTCTTCCTCTGATGTGGCAGCCTATGAGCAGTGTGGAGTCCTTCATCACTGTGCCCCTAGAAATACTGTTTGCAGAGCCGGGTACAGTATGACATTTATAGCCAAAGAGGATGGAGTGGGGCTCATCTCAATTAAAATTCAATGTCTACTAAAGGCTAAATGAACCACCCATTTCTCTCCCTTGATTCTAAAGGGAAGGTTGTGTACCTGCAAATATCTGCAGCATAGAAGTCTAGAGTTACTTGAAAAGAATCTCACCTTAATGTCCAGCCAACAGCTTTCCCATTATTTCACTTCCAAGTAGCACTATTCTCAAACAGAAAAATACACGTAGCCATAAAGTAACAAAACATGACAAAACATTTCTAAAGCCCAATCTTGTTATAAAATGCATGGGTGCAAATAAATCTGTCCCCTTGGTGACAAAGTCATCAACATCAACTTGACAGGATGCTATCATTCAGCTTGCAGGTGCTAAAGTTCCAGTGCAGTAAGTGGACTGCACTTATTAAAACCCATTTCTCAGTACAACCACTGCCAACACCAAGATCTCTCTCTGCAATTAAGAAAATGTAAAACAATCCCCTGCAGAGAAGAGTAAAGTAGCAATGAAGGGAACAGAGTTAAGTCCAAACCTAAGCCAGCAAATAATTTTCTTTTTACAGGTTCCCAGAAAGGACTTGCCAAGAGACATGAATAAACAATGGAGCACAGTAAATTGAAGGCTTTATCATGATCCCACTTTTCTGCCATGCTGAAATGCATTTCACTAAACTGCACTTAAAAAAGGTTTTATATATGGATGTATGTATATATATGAATATGACTATGAATGAATGCACATATTTATTTCAAAAATGAGTACTTTAACTAACTCCAAGGTTGCAGCAGCCACTGCTGTCAAGACTGACCACTTCTGCCTTTTGCCTCGTGAAAGGAGCATGACCAACTAGTCACTGACACCTTTTACCCAGGGAAACTCTGAAGTTCAGTTCCATGATGTGTTTTCCTGCTAGATTCTCATTATCACACATTCTGATCTGCCTCAGGCAGCTATTAAGCCCCTTGTCAAGTCACAGTTACATATTGACTGTGAATCATATCTTCTTTTAGCCCAAATTACCTCTGCATTTCAGGAGTCTGAAATAGATACCGTGCAATTAAAGCATTTTAAAAGCATTAATTGACACTTACAGCAATAACTCCTTTTGGGTTTTTTCAGAAAAGCCATTTGTCTGCAGATACTGTATTATTATAATTGTTTTCAGCACCCCCTTTAGTTTTATGTCCAATAAACAGCATCAATCCTTTGTGAAGACAATATAATGTTCTCAGTATCAAAAGGGACTCACATATAACAGAGAGGGAAAATTGTATTTGCTATAGCCTTAAACCAAGTAAGACCAAATACAATGAAATGAGAGTCACTGATTTCTTTCAGCTTTCCAAAGAATGATCTAGAGAGAAGCAGTTTAGAAAACTTAAAGCAATATAGAAAAGAGAAATACACATGATGTGGGTGATAGACACAAAGGACCACATATCATTTGCCATAAACCAGCAACTTCACTTTCTTGGCACTACGTGAATTCCCACCAAATGACAATCTGGTCCACTTTAAGTGTCAGAAAAAAAATCTGGGAAACATGGAAACCTTCTCTGTTTACCTCAGACATGCAAGATCAGTATTTATACTTTGGAACTAGATCGTTGTTACTGTGCACTGTTGTTAAATCCCGTGTTCCTACTTTCTAAACCGTTCTTGTTGTCACTTCATCCTTTGTTTTCTCAGCCAGTTTCTTGTCTGTCACAACATTAAGCCTTTTTCTAAGCTTCTGAGAACAAAATCATCCTTACCAGAGGACATAGCAGTAAAAATAAGATGGGTGAACTGTTAGAAGAGGGATTATCTTAACTCTATCTACACTCCAGACTGAAAGCATGGACCACTGCAAGAGTCCAGATTCATGGCAGTGGTTGGTTCCTTTAGAAGATCTGCCCCTGCATCAGAAGGTGTTGGAAGCTACCAGAGTCTGAAGCCAAATCCTTCAGTGAACTCAAATAGCTGGATTCTAATGAAACTCTACTTCAGGGATACCAAAAGGCTTCAGGAGAGTGGCTGTGTAGGTGTTTCAGATGGAACCAAGAGAATTTTCTCAGTACAGGGTTAAGTACAGGTTAATCTCCTGATGCACAGAACAAGACAAACACTCCTCTGGAGATATGCAGTAAAAATGCAGGAAGAAGAGTTATTTGGTTCTCCATTCCCCAGTTCCTGCCACTGTTCTCCAAATTCCAAATCAAATGCACCAGGAAAGAAAATAGATGCAGGACAAGATAGAAGAAGTTTCCATCACATTGCTTTTTATTGGAAGGAAACAGATTAATTCATAACAAAAGATTACTCTGTCAGTGACAGAATGAGGTAAAATTAATACAATGAAATCTCATTTAATAAGACTGTATTCTTCTCAAGTTGGGGATTAATTCATCCTTCACCTCCTCGTCCTTCAGCAGCATTACCTCATTTTGTTTGCCGGGCAGAAGACTCAGGAAATCTTTTGTCTAGATTTTATGACCATTGTTACAAATGTGCCTTGCCCCCTGTGGCCACCCTCTGCTTCCTTGGCTGTCTCAGTGTGGGAGTCTCCACTGGCTGCTCACAGCTGGGGAGGCAATGTGGCTTTTCATTCACCTTCTTTCACCCTCCTCCCTATATCCTCATCCCCTCTCTCAGGACTTAGAGGTTGCGCTAGTCAAGAACTTTCTAGGAAAATAATGCAAATTTCTGTCAAAAATGAGTTTTTACATTATTAGACTATTCAGAGAAATGTTTATTCTAAAACTGGTTCAGAAGAAAATCCTTCACTGTTTCCAGCTTTTTTTTTTAAAAAAAACAACTTGTTAAATAAATTTAAATTATTTTAAATTAAAAAAAGAAAAACATTACCATTTCACATGTACTACCTATTCAAGTTTTGAACTATTCTTAGAAAAGCTCTTTTAAAAGTCAAGTCTTTAAAATTGGGCAAGTCAGCACGATTACACTGAGGCATGCCAGCAAAGGATCTGGCCTCAGGATCTGTATCTCCAAACCTACTGTGAACTGCAAACCTACCCAGCTGTGACATTTCAAAATGCAATCTCTTAAGGGCTTTTGTAAATTATCACATCCTGCCTGCACACAGTCTCAAGAGGTATTATTTGCAGATGAAACCTCTCAGTAAGTAGTGTACCTAAAGAATAACAGCTATTTAGAGCTCAGGGTAGTTCCATGGTAATTATTTCTCAGTTTCTCACAGAAGAGGAGCTGTACAGGATGACACTGGTTAGTGCTCGGGGCAGCGGCCATCATCATGAGATGAGTAATTCTCTACCTGTGGTTTCTCAGAGAGACATACTGAAATAATAGCTTATCTGTGGCTGACGTTAAACATGTCTCATTATCTCATTCAATATGCACCTGTTTCAGTCTCAGAGGTTCTAGTAAATAATGAAGTAATTCAACCCCTTACTCCAATTTAAGGTTTGTTGTATACATCAAAGCTTTGAAACTAAGCATGCCTTAATCAAAAATCCTCCATGTTTACAAACACCAAATACAGGGTAATAACCTCCTTAACCAGAGGAAATACTAGGTAGCTCTACTTGCACAGTGAATAATTTTAGATACATCAGTCTCAGGGAAATAAGAAATACACAATGAAGAAAGATCATCACTGGAGGGACACTATGGGCCTGTAATGCCAGTATAACTGAATCACAGAAAGGTTAAAGCCTTTAAAAGGTAGAAATCTTGGCACTAGCACAAGATACATTGGAGGTTTAAGCATCACCCCTGAAGTGAAGTACAATCATCTTAAAGCAAAAAAGACTGCCTTGGGAAAAAGGGCTTGTGACTGAAATTCTCAGCAAGCACTCACAAGGAACACTTCCCTGATCAGACTCCCCTGAAACAGTTTCAGTCAGGAAAATTTAGACCAGTGTTGGTGATCAACAGTTTTGTTATTCCTCAGAATTGTTGGTCTGATATTCCTTCCACAGTTGTCACAAAAGACTGCAATACAGAAGGAGAGGTCTCAGATTTTCAGTATGCTGGCTCACCTACATACCTCCTATTTCTCTTTCATACATATTTTATTTTGTGTAATGAGATTCCATACTGCAGAATGAATTAGAAGATACAGGCTATGCTGGAGAAGATGACATCAGAAAGATGGGAGACTGGACTGAATGAGCTGCCAGAACTATTTATGGAGGGCACCCAAAACCCTAAATAGATTTACTTCTGCTCCTTGAAACATTTGTACTCTCAAGATGGAATCAGATCAGTCCAAGGTGTTATTTCTTCCAAGAAGTTCTTGACATCTCAGAATTAAACTACGTTAAAACACTGGCAGAAGGTGTTAATTCTTTTAACATGTAGAACCATGCAAATTGCAGGCACATAGTGTGCCCAGAACTGAAAACCAAGAGCAGATATATAAATGGTACCTCTCATCAGTGAAGCACGTCTCATGTGTCTTCTCAATACCGAAGGCTAAATAGCAAGTTTGTTCCAGTCACAAGCACAGCAGCCATCCAGGAGTTAGTGACTCAGAAACACAGTCTCCTTTTCGGCTCCCCGAACACTCATCCTACATACTACACATGGCACGTGCCTAAAGCCTCTCACTCTTCACTTAGCCCACAGTGTTAGTTCCATTGTTCTCTGCTGGCTTTCTGCCCTCTGCATAGCCTAACCCTGAATGTTTTACAGACCATAGGAAGGTGACTGAGTTACCTCCAATTTAGTGCTAACACTAAACTGTCTAACACTAACATTGGAGCAAGTGTTCAAATGAGTCAGGAGAGTGAAAAGAGAACAGAGAACAATAATCTGACATTATTTACAGGAGATGTTTGATTGTTCCTTCTCTGTCAGCATCCTGTTCAGATCAGAAAGAAACAGAACTAAAAGAGAAGCATGTTTAAACATTAAATGCCTTCAGAATGATATTCTGAAGAATAATTCTCACTTCAGACAGAAAGTGATGTCACTGTATCTTTCCCACAAATATTTGCAGCTTAGAGTGGAAGCTAATGATAAAGGAAGTCGACTACAGACTTGCCATAAACTCAAGGAACTCATGTATCTGAAAACACAAAAGTCCACGGACTTTATATTCAATAGGCAAAGGTGTAATTAGTTTTTAAGTAACTATACAGGTGGAAACAACTAAACAAACAAATTATACAGACACATTCACACATAAGAAACAAACAAATTACACAGACACATTCACACATAATAGATATTTTTAGGAGGCAAGAGTATTTATAAAAGACATTAGTATAGAATATTTTATCTTCATCCTGCAATTTTTGGGAGAATAAACTTATTCCTAAAGACTGCAGCCACTGCACCAATTTAGGAATATCACAATGAAGTGTTCTTCCAGTTGGGGACTACTGCTGACCTGTAAAATAGCAGAGCCCTGAGACAACTGAGAAAATCATCAAGACCATAGACTTATTTTCATATAGCAAAGAAATTGTGGGAAAATAATAATCTAAAAAGTACCTTATATTTGGTTTTATGGCGAAATAAAAACATGATGACAACACTGCCTAATATGGCTCTTAAGACAATTTTTCAATTTAAAAGTGTTGGGAAATGGAAATACCATGCCCTTTTTTCTTTTTTCCCACTCAAGTTGCACATAACAGTGACACATTTCTACCACCAGTAACTACTTATGTCTATTGATTTAAAAAAATCCAAAAACTTCTGCAGCAAGTATGAACACAGCAATATTTATAATAGACAGCAGTAGCCACTGCCTGTGGATCAAATGGAGCTGAACCTGCAGCTGTGTGATATCTCAGCTACTCTTTCCATTTAAGCAAAGTTAGTTTGTGCCTCTGCTTTCTTCCTGGTAACCCTGAGATATGATTATCTTTCTAAAGATCCAATACCAGCATGTTTAGTATATGGGCATTGTTCTCTATATTTCCAACACCTTTTCAAGCATTTTATTATTGTAATAAGAATAGAGAAATAAATAAATAAATAAATCTTCAAATTATTTAAAGAAGCATTTCTCAAGAGTATGAAAATGTTCAAAAGTGTTTATATCTCATGAAGTCTAAAATACATTTTCTATTTTAGAAACTCTAGAGGAATTGTTTCCAGGTTTGTTTTTTCCTAGAGACAGAACTCTTTTGTTAAGAGTTGGCTGGATATAATGTAGGGATTGGAAGGTTAAATCAATTGAGCCCCAGTCAGAGATGATCACTGTAAAAGACTCCTTCTGGCAAGAATTCAAATTTTTTATTCTCAGTAATATCACTTCACTTTGAACAAAAACAGAGGTAATGTTAAATACTTGTTTTCAGTTGGCAGCAAGTGTCGGCTGCAAGATCCACAATACTGTTTCTGTTTAGTCACTGAATGAGTCTCAGTGGTCTTCCCAGACTTAATTTACAGAATAAAATGTAATTTGCTGTCTTTGGTAAGAAAATTTGTTTCTTTTCTTAATGAGTTGAAGGTCTACAGTATACTATTCAGCTTCAAACATGATAAATTAAAAGGCATGCAAATGTTATTATACACCCAGGATTTGGGATTCTCTTCCATGCACAGGAGGGTGCTTGGTGTGTGGAGCAGGACACCATTCTTGCTTGTCATTTGCAATTTGTTCTACCAAATCTGGAACAGCCACTTAAGGGCAGGCAAAGTGCCATCTTATGCATGTGGTATGAGCACAAACCACCAAGAGATTATATATGAAAATCAAAGTTGTTCAGTGACGGCAGCATTTCAAGCTAGGAATGTCCAAGCAGCTGTGAGGGATGATATACCCTGCCTATTTTTAATGGGATATCTTACTGGGCCTAGATTAATTTCAGAAATTAAAGATGCTTATGTAGACATGTGAAGGGAGTTTCTACAACTCTGCTGAATTCAAATCAGTACAATGCAATAGTGGTGTACTGGAGATTTCCAGGTGCTCTGGAGGACTCTGCAGGGAGCAGTGCTGGGCACCCTGCAAAGCTGGGGGCAAGTGTGCCACCATGCAATGCACAAGCACAGGCTCTCTCCCAGACACTGCTAACAGGAAGGCTGCAGCTCACTTTTTCCCTGGTAAACCCAGAATTACCCAGAACAGGATACACAAAGGTCTACGTCCCATCATGCTCCTGTTGAGATTAGTGGATATTCTTCCACGAGCTCCTACAGAAATCTGTATGGCTTAACCTTGGTAGAGGGCCAGGACACATAAATCCTGTCCTGTGAATTTAGATCAGAAGACCATTTCTGTGACTTTCAGATTAGGAGATCTACATCTCCATTATAATACAGCTGACTAACAGGATTTAGCTTTATATGCAGTTAAGCCCTTTAGGGTTACAACCACTTGATTCCTAATTCAAAAGAAGTAGGTGTGAATGCTCACATACTGCTTTCTCATACTGTCATGGCAACAAAATCCTCATAGCTGCAATGTCATTGTTAGTCACATAGCAAAGGACAGCCAGAGGATGATCTCTGCCTCCACCCCTCTCAAAGGTTAATTACACAAAAAAGTCCTGCTCCAAAACACTGAAACATCTACTACTGGAAAACCTATTTCAAGATCACTGTAATGCAATTTTTGTTCATACATGTTGACATTGTCTTTAATGCCCTGTGTTTTCTGCTCTTTTTTGATAAACCAATATTATTACTACTCAAACCTACCTGTTTTTTATGCAATATATTTTAATAAATATGAAAAGGCTGTCTGGGTAAGAATAAATACGTTACAGGGGACCTCAAGATTAATTTGTGAAATAATTCCAAATAAAAAATATTGCATTTGTAAACAGATACCAGTCTGGTGTAATATGCTGGAAACTTCTATGAACTGACTTCTACATACTAAAAAAAAAAATTTAAAAACAACTAGAACAAAGTTTAAAGTATGTCTTTTAATAGATTATTAATTTTACAGTGCTACAGCATTAACAATCTTGAAAACAAATATCTGAATCTATATCTCAATAAATATTATAATTTTTTGCAAATAAATAAGTTATTAGAAGTATCATACTGTGTTGTTTTCCTGTCCGTGTAAACTTCTAAGGGTAACGCATTTCAGAAGAAATAACAATAATAAGCAGTTGCAGTGCATTTACATTCTTAAGAAACTTTAAGTACAATTCTATACATATACATTCTATACATTTGGATACATTTTTCTGCACTTACACTTTTACAAAGCCATAAACTGAAAGGACATTCAAATACATTCAAGACTGAACAGAGGCAGGAGCGGTATGAATGAAAAGACATGTTTCAGGTGATTCAACCTGACACAGAAAGTTCTGTACATCACCAGCCACCAACAGCTGCTGGTGTGAAATTGACAGCAACTTCCCAGAGAGGGCTGGAGTCACCCAACATCCAGTTCCCCATAGCTCTCTTGGGACAGCTCCCAGTTCACTTGTCAGATTGGCTTTTGTGACCTAGGAGTTCCCCAGACAGCTCCTCACCACCTGGGAAGTCATAGGGATGAATAGCTGGGGACATCTGCAGAGCTGTCAGTCCTTCTGAAGGCACCCGAGACCCCAGGACAGCACAGTGGCACAGTGGCACCGACACTGACCCCAGAGTGCCACCCACTGTGGAGCTGTGCCCTGCTGGGAGCAAGCTCATGGAGCCACCCTTGGAAACTGAAACCTGCCCCCTTAGCAGCCTGGCAGAGCATCACAGGCAAAAACAATACTGCAACTCACTTCAGCAAGAGAACAGAGCTCTGCAGAAAAATGGGGAGTTTGTTTTTTAAACAGCCATTGTAACAAACACAGAATGAAACATTTTAATGGGCAACAGTTAATCATCTATAAAAACTGTAGGTTCAGCATGTATTTAAATTGTAAACTGGCAATAAATAATACAGTAAGTCTCAGCACATTTAAAAATATACATTATTAAATAAACTTTGATTTTCAGAAGTTTTCACCTTTTTTGTTCAAAAAACCTCACTTAAAAATCCTTTAAGAACTGCAGCCAGTTTGCTTGCCCGAAAATTTTGATTTATGAAGCCCTACTGCCTCGTGCAGAACATTTATTTGTATTAACATTCCTTGCTTTTTTTCTTTCTAAGATGGATTAAGCAAGAGCTCTACTCAAAAACTGTTAATGTAATTTAAACTAATTTAAAATTATAAATTATTATAACAACCATAAATCGGTTTCATTCTGGTTTATTTAGTAACTATACACAAATACAAATGTCCACTGAAGGAAGCTGCTGTGAAGACTGAGAGTACCACAGTCAGAGCAGTAACTAAACCTAGATTTAAAATGGACATATTTCCATATGGTCACAGAAAAGGTGCATGCATCTCCCTCCATTAACTGGCCTTGCAATCTATCCATGAGCCTGAACCTGGCTAAATGTTATGTTCAATGGGAATTAGCAGCAGCACCCTGCAGCATTTCTGCAAGGCAGTGGATGTTGAGCTGTACTGTTGAGATTGGTGTGCCATGCCCATGCTGGCACACCTGTCTGTCTCAAGGCTAACAGATAGCAAACCACAGCTGAGAGGAGTGGGAAAGCCCTCCCTGTAACACACCCTTTGTGCACAGACATCCTCCCAGCCCATCTCCTGAGCTCCCTCAGCAGATGGTAATGACAGCACACTCAGCTTCCTCTCACCTCACTCACACCCTGCAGGGTGGGAGAAATGACATCAATCAACTGCTGCCCACCATGGCCCGAGAGACCCTTGGCAGATAACATAGAAGATGCAGTATCTCAGCACCATATTCCCTTCTGCTTCCCATGCCCTGAGGCCGAGATCTGACCTCCAAACATTCTGGGCTGAGCTGTAAAACAGCCCAATCTGTCCCAAAACAGCTTTTCACAGTATGGGAGTGCTGGGGAGAACATCAAGAAATCCAGCTGCTTTCAGGTGGAGTTTATACAAAAAACGGTTTCTGTTTCTACTAATAGTAGGAAATGTCACCTGATTAAAAGGAATCTTCCTGTTTCTATGTACTGCAATTCAAAAAGTTTCATAAAGCCATGCTCTATATGAATTAATTTCAGAAGGCCTATACAGAACAAGTAAGAAAAAAACCTTTATAAGGACAATTTGTTAAAGACTACATGAAAACATTAGAGATGTTGATGTTTGAATACATTCCTAATCTTACATAAGCAGGAGGATTTAAATGCTTTAGAAAAGTAGGAATATTGCAGAGAGGAAGAAAAAAAGATGCAAAAAACAAGTTGGAAAGAAAGCACCATATGAAAATCATACTTAAGTTTCAATATCTATTTAACAGGTTTCAAGATGGTATATTGAAATTTAAATAAGCTACCTAGGATAAAATCCCAGCTTATCTGAAGCCAATAGGAAGAAGATTTTACCTGCAATTCTCACTACATTTCAGAAGATATGTTAACAGACCAGCAACCAGACAAGAGGAAAAGGCCTCAAGCTGTGCCAGGGGAGGCTCAGGTTGGACATCAGGAAGAATTTCTCCACAGAAAGGCTGGTCAGGCATTGGAACAGGCTCCTCATGGAGGTGGTGGAGTCACCATCCCTGGAAGCATTCAAGAAGCAGCTGGACATTGCACTTAGTGCTATAATCTAGTTGACCTGGTGGTGTTCAGTCAAAGGTTGGACTTGGTGACCTTGGAGGTCTTTTCCAGCCTTACTGATTGTGTGAAAAGGAGTCTTCAGTGAAAGGTTTCAGTCAAAAAAACAGGAGGAAGAAAAGAACATGTTGCTTACTTTTTTTAGGAAAATGCCATGTAATCTAATCTCCATGGCAATCTCTCTGGTCAATGAAACATTGAATGTGATACTGTAAGTAATTTTTAGCTTTACTTTTATTAATTCACTATTTAGCAAGATTGTTTTGTAGCTATAAATCCATTTTTAAATTGTATCATTACTTTGTACATTGTTGCTTTATGGAAGTACAACCCAAGATTGTAGCAAACAGTGTTGTATTTTTTTCATTTCACATGTACAAAAGGATATAAAAATAGGTCCTTGATTAACATATAATAATATCCTTAGGCCACAATGAAAACAAATAAAACGCATTCTTATAGTGCAAGTATTCCTTTTAGAGGGAATACTATCTACAGGATACACTCATCTGATCAAGGATTTCAAAATCACATCCTTATGTATCCAATGCATTTTCAATAAATTCATAGCTATGGTCTTCATTGAGCTGCCCTGACAGTAAAAAAAGAGACACAGAACTTAATCTAATCTTAGTTTCTCATATTTCATCACACTATTCTGCTTGCTAATGGAGTTATATTTCCCAAAACTGCCAATATGTTCCTCATAGTTTATAAAACAGTACTGAAAGAATGTTGGACACAAACAACAGCTAGTCTGAACACACGTAACACAACTATTTTGTGATTCAGTGTTGTAAATGTATTTTATATTTTAAACTTTCAATAATTTTAGCTGCATATAAAACAGTAGTAGTAAGTTAAATCAGAGCACCTTGTGTGAAATTTAAGGAACATAAAGATTATACCTTCTAAAATTTAAAGAAATACAACTGTTCTGTCTCAAGTCCAGTATGCACCTGTCATATAAAAGGAAACTCATTTACGTGTAATGAAGACATGCATAAATATCACAAATTCAAGGCACAACATGGAATTTGAAAGTTAGGGATATAGCAAGTCCTTGCTTTTTTATCCAATTACCTTATACACCTTATTCTGGCCTACCTACAAATTTCAAAAAAGCTGTATTATTATATAATCTTTGAGGCTAAAAAATGGAAACTGCCTATTCAAATATGTAGTTCAATCTCTTGCCAACTCTACCTGAAAACCTTCCAAGACACTGCATACATTGATAAGCACTACTACGTCATTCTGTAACCTAAGTGTTCTTACTGGTAGGACCTTTATTCTGATATTCATTGGCTATTCACCTTGTTTCAAATTCATCATATCTACACCTCCATACTTAGAAAAGCTCTTCCATGTATTTATCATATAACAAAGAATTACACATATTAACAACTCAATCTTTCTGACTTCTTTCTCACTTGTTTCATTATTGTTTTCGGAGCTTTCAGAAGATTATCCAATTCTTCATCCCTGAGGTAGCTAAAATATAAGACTGTACTCCTGAAATTACCTCAGCAATCACAAATATTCTTATTTACAGCTGCCTGCTGCAGCTCTTCCATGCATGTTTACAGTTCTTTTGACATCAGTGAAGCCAGAAGCAAGACTGGCTTGCTGCCTACATTTTGAAGGCTTCATGCCACATTACTACATTTCCATCTTCTCTCCCTCACTAAGTATCCACATTTCCTCAAAGGCATCACCTTTTCTCTGAATCTGCTAGGCTGTTAGATCAAAATCTAATTTGTTGGCTCTCTCCCACTCATATAGTGTAATATCATCTGTAACTTCAATCAACATACTGTAGATACTTTTTGCGGATTATTGAAAACATGAAATAGAATTAAGTCAACACAGTATAAACAATTAATGGGGAGGGAGCAATTAAAATTGCCCCGTGGGATGAATCAAAGCACAACTTATATTTTAAGACGCTATTTTAAATATATTTGAGCTGTTTAAAAGAAGTCAAATATCTCAGCATAGCTACAGTTTTTCAATGCAATACTGATTTTTCTGCATACATAATTTAAATGTAGAATAGGAAACATGCTGACTATCAGCTTTGTTCTGCAAAGGAGCCTCATTCCAGCCACTGATTAGAGAAAGGTAGGCACATCCTGTCTACTCCTCAGAACTAACTTTTAACCAGTTAATATTATATCTATTATTCTAAGTATCTTTAAAATTACAAATGAAAATACAGGGAAGTCTAAATTTGCACTGACAATCAACAATTCAACTCCTTTTGGAAGTCCTTCTGGAATTCTGCAGTGTGATACTGTAATTCAAAAAATGTTGAACAACGTGCTACAGTACTTTTAATTGGAAAGGTATTACTTAATATAAAGCTTAAATACCATTCAATTCACCTAGTCTATGAAAAACATCATTACCTAATTTACACTCTGATTTCCACAAAACTCACTTTCAGTACAACTTATCAACTCTCCTTCTGTTCTTGATAACGAGTACAGGTCATAACAGAACTTTCAGAACAGAAAGCACAGTAGCCAACTATTCTAATTCTTAAAGCTACTTGTCAACCTATTGAAAATAAGAAAATATTTCTTTGAAGAAATTAACAATTAAAAACCAAAGTGAATCTAGGATGAAAAGGTAGGTCTGAAAATATATTAATTGCAAAAATAATACAGTCCATGATATTTTAGGCACAGCTGTTTATTCTTGTTCCATGTTTTATAACTTGGACTCAGAAAAATCAGAGGAAGTTTTGGGTTTTTACCCTCTCTTCTTCTCCTTTCCATTAAAAGCACCATGGTTACACAGCTTGATTCAATCGTCCTTTTCCACAATCACTTCTCCATGAAGCACCCTTCTTCTCTGCCGCAGCATGTGGAAGTAGAGTTGTGGAAATACTTGATCAAAGCATAAAAGAAAGCAAATTAGATGGAAAAATTCAACAGATCACATAATGGAAAACCACAATTCTACAGAATGATGAACTGACTAAAAATTATAGCACACAGTGGTTGAGTTGATTGAGGTGAATAATAACAAGTCATGAACACTGCAGTGATTTAAAAAAACAATAATTACTCAAAGGTCAGACAAGGCCCCCTGAATAAATACCCTGTATTCAAGGAACTTCACTCCAACAGTTTCCTGGTAGAAACAGGATTTAACCAAATTCTGGTAGTGCTTGAAGACTTCAAATCTGTCCTAAGCATTTTTCAATTAAGACTTGGAAGAGGATACAAATTTACCCTATTTCTTCAAGTCTGAAGTAACGAGATCCCTCTTCCTGTCCCTCTGCCATCTATTACATTACTGTCCTGCTGACACAGTCAGGCTAGAAAACTAGATTTATTCTTGAAGTGTTGTTACATAAACAGATGAAAAACTGTTAGTAAGTTATTACACCTTAGAATATTTTTTGTTGACATATATATCTCTTATTTGCCTTCATGATTTCTTGGGACAAAAAATTTCAGTGTGTGTGCATATTGTAAAAGTCCATATTGAAGGTCACCTTCCTTCTCAAATGAACATCTTTCATGAATGCAGATCACAGACCTTTTAATTTCAGTTTTCCTGCTTTTCAATTTCTCTCACCAATCTGCACCCTCAATTTACAGATTATTAAAAAATGTTACATATTCTATTATTAATATTATCTAAAATATTACATTTGCCTAGTTTGGTCTAGCCCTATTCATGTTATCTCAGGTTGCTTTCTCCTTGTCTTCACTGCTTGGGTAGCAGTGGAAAGAACACTGGAAGTGAAGGACAGAAGCTCTCTCTACTGTTACCTCCATGACTTTTGGTATGCATAAGTATAAGGACAAACTCATGAAATCAGGGACTGCAGATGTTCAGAGAGGTTTGGGTGGATTGATTTTTGTGAAAATTAAATCTTAGAGAATAATGATTTAACTTTTTCCTGAGCATGCTTGAATGGTGATTTTTCCAAGGTAAATGGTTACTGGTAGCAAAAAGCCACAGCAAATCTCTGGCACAACTTGCAGGATCATTTTAAAGTCATTACTTCAAAGTGAGAGAGGCACTACAAAAGTCTCAGTGACAAAGTTACAGGCATTTCTGTATGTAAGCAAAAAGTTTTCTTACTTCGTCAGGGTCTGAGAAATAATTTTAGCATTTTCATTGAAATTTTTAAGACAGATTATGTTCCTAAGCAGGTCACAGGACAGAAAATTACAGCCTAACCAATTAAAACATAGAAAAGCTTGGAACAACAGAAAGGAGGCTTTTATAGTAGAAAGTGTTCAGCAAATTTTCATACAGACAGTTCTTATAGCATTGGTGAAGACTGATTATTATGTTGTTAAAACCTTTCTACAGTTAAACAGTACTTACATGGCACGTAAGAGAACATGACAATAATAAGGAAGTAATAGTAGTCAAAGGAGACATTGTATTTGTTGGGAAGTCTCAGTGAAAACATTCCTGTTTTCTTCACATAGGGTAAAGCAGCATATATGGTTAGCAGTTCACCTGCAACTCCAGCAGGATACAAAATGATAAAAAAGTTGTATCTGCATTGAAAAAAAACCAAAAAAACACCTTGTGAGAAACACCCCATAAACTTAAAATTTTCTCTTTTTGGTATTAGTGGCACAGCAACGCATTAAAGTAGTTCCTGCACCAGAATCAAGGATCACATCCTGACTTGACAGAGTTGCTTAGAATGACAAGAGTATGCATTCCTCAGTGCTTTCTTTAAAAAACAGTGAAGTATCAAAATGTTTTCATGTCTTTCTAATAAAACAATCCTCAAATTTTTAGTCTCCAATGATAATTTTTAAAAAATGTACATTCTTACTCCTGTTGTCACTGAAAGGATTCAGATCAGGACTGAATCTCAAATTCAGATGATTCTACATATTTTCATCACAGTGCACACACATTGGGTTAATGTATGTACTACAATTTGTTTGAAGATAATGAAAATGTTGAAAAACATCAGAAGCTGTTTTACTCACTACAACATGGGAATACTGCATTTACCACTAATGGAAATTGGAATAAAAAGAAAAAAGAAAACGACAGTGTAAGAAATTTATCAGACCTATTTTAAAGTGGCATGATATTCAAATAAAAGGCAAAGTATTCAGTTGAAAGAAAATGTGGTTTCAATGCCAAAGGCCACATAGGCAGTGACAGAATGAAAATTGTAATCAATAAGATTTGTGCTGTCCTTTCACACATTGCAACATGGATATGGAGGTTCTCCTAAGGAACCATGCTCCAGTTCATATAGGGAACAGCAATGAGAGCTGTCACACAGAGAGAAAGGTAGTGTGCACTCCATGGCCAAAATAAATGAGATCCAAAACAGCAGCAACTAAACACGAAACCCTCCTAGAAACAGAAGGGCTTAGAAGACTCACAGAGGTGGGGAATCACAGAATAGTTCAGGTTGGAAGGGACCACAAGGAGCCATCTGGTCCAATCTCCCTGCTCAGATAGGGTTATCCTAAAGCACATGGCACAGGATTGTGTCCAGATGGTTTCTGAATATGTCCAGTGAGGGAGACATTAGATTGTCTCTCTGGACAATTTGTTCCAGTGCTTGGTCACCTGCACAGTAAAGAAGTTGTCTTTCATATTTAGGTGGAAATTCCTGTTCATCAGTTTCTGCCCTTTGCCTCTTGTCCTACTGCTTGGCAGCACCAGAAAGAACATAGATTAGATAAGAAGGAACTGAGAGCTTATATATAGTTTGTCTCTATGCACTTATAAGGTAAAGATCAGAAATTCCATCTCTCTGAATTACTGAACTCAATACTGAATTAATGCCTAGTTGTGCTGTTTGTTTATCCATAAATCTTGACGGGATATTTTAGACTATGAAAAAATAGTATATTTTCAAATGTTTTGTTTACATTAATATTTCAACATATATCTTTTCAGTGAGAATCTCGGTTTTCCCTATTGTCTATATTAACGAAACAAAATTCTGTTATTCAAGGCACACTGGCCTGATGGGAAAAATTATTACCTGTCAAAGTAATATGTTCTGGTTTTATACATATTTCTTTCTGAAATCTGTATAAAATCTACTGTTGATAGCCAATTTGGCTATTTTTAAGTTTGTCGCTTACTGCTTAAACAAGTCTCTCACTTAGGCACTAGCGAAAAGGTAATGTTTTACAAGAATGGACATAAATATCAGACATATCAAAGAAATGTGCTAGAAGCACCAAATCTGCATTATCTATGAAACAAAAATAAAGGAAAATAACAACTCTTTAAAATAAGAGTTGCCTGTACTGAATGTAGGTTAGATATTTTTCTTCTTACATAGTAAGTGTGCCTTACATGTATTTTTCAAATAATGACTACATAGAATACTATTCCAGCTAAGTCTCCTGATAAACACACACAGTGTATGTGATCTAGTCGCCAAACTTAAGTATTCTTCAAAATCAAAACAGTTTTGATGTGGAACACAATTTTGGGTGGGTCACCCAAACTAAGTCAGTATTTAACTTTACTATATGGATATAATCTTTAAAAAAGCTCTGATAAAGCAGAACTTCTTACAAAGTAATAATAACACAGATTGAGTGACAACAACTCCCACATTTTCAAAGAACTAGCATCCACAAAGACTAGCACAGGTGCTTAATTTTGGGCACTGTATTCAAGAGCATTGTAAAGAGTCATAATGCAAATTAAAAGATGACTCCAAGGATCGAGAAAAAAAATTAGAGTGAGTTCAAACTGTGAGACATAGAAAGCAAAGTAAAATCAAACCACAAAAACCTCAGCTAAAATATTTTTAAGATTTTAAACCAAGCAACAATGATCCCAAGTACAGAAAGCAACTGACTTGCACTTTGCTGACACATAACCAAAGCTCAAACATCTGCTCTCCTGTGTGTTAGTTTAGCATGCATGAAACCAACATGCACAGAATTATGAGAAACTCAGTGCAAGACATCTCCACCTGGCCCATTTAATGAAGTATGGCAAATGGTTGAGCAGGTTGAATGTGTAGAAGGAATATCGAGTAATCTCTGTCACAGTCCATACGACCAGAAAAAGAATAACGCTCTCCTCATTCTGGATCTGCAGAAGTATAAAGAACCAACATTTTCTTCATCCTTAGGCTTTTTTTCTGTGCAAACTGCAACAGACTTCTCTTTAAGATACACAGAGCAGAGCTAATATCTTGTAAAGAAAGACAATTCTGGCACAAAAGTGATATGCTGAAACCATTACCATGTACAGTTCATTGTCATTATCATATGTGTTTACTAACATACAGACATTTGTCAACTGAGCAATCTTCATCCATTATGAAAATAATCAAAATATAAAACCTTATAATTATGCTTATTCCTTCTCTTTATTATTTATCTAGATTCCACTACACTATCTAACTACCCCTTTTTCATTTGTGGTTGCCCTACTTTTTTACATTCTTACTCCTCAAAACACCAAGAACAAGAAAATGCTACAGAAGGTATGTTCTCACAATCACTTTTTAATCATTCTGCACTTCGCTACTCCATGTCCTAGACTTTCTCTTATTTTTATCTTCTTCATCAATGTATAATGCACATTTTCATGAAACTTTAGACTAAAGTAATTGCTTTATATAACCGACTAACTGGAACTTGGTCACGGAAGATCGAGTTTGGCAGGCTTCAGGGAGCCCTAAGATAGTTAAGGAGCTGGAGCACAGACAGCTCACTAAATGAGGAGTAGTTAGTAGATCAGGAGCTTTGGGTAATCTCAGTCAACAATCCCATGTAAGGTTTAAGTTCTGAGTCATTAAACTGCCTCATTGGTAGGTAGCACATATCTGCTGTTTCAAAACACCACTTCTTTTTCACTCTGAGTGAACAAAAGACCAAAAGTCCCCAAATACCAAGAAAGCACCTGGGGTCTATTACAAACACTACCTTCTGTGAGGAAGAATTACACACAAGTAATTTTCTTTCCTTTAAGAGGGGAGAAATTTTGTAATACACTCTGCCTGAAGGCTGAAAAGCTCCAGGAATGTCTGTGAAATAGAATAAAGCAACACAAGTTTTGTTAAAACTACGAAAAAAAGGAAATTATTTTTCAAAATAAAATGCAACATGGTGACAAAGCTTAATATATCTCCAAGATGATGAAAATCCACAACTCTGTTAAAAATCAAGAATTGTAAGCACTCATAAAATCGCACTCTCAATGTGTCAGCAAAAGAAAGTGCACTTTTAGCATAAGGATCTCACCAACATCATAGAGAAAATCGAGACATAAAAATAGCACCAAAATCACAAACAAATAGCAGCAACTGAAGTGCAAAGACACTCAAACAAATAAACAAAGGTAAAGACAGAATTAGGCTGTTCTTTGCCTCATGCAATTAGAGACAAACATTGATAAGTCAAACTTGGATTCATGTCACAGTGCTAAATCCAAGCAGAAGAGCTTTAAATAGGGTATGCAGAGAATTCCTATCTGCTGCCTTGCAAATCTCAGTCAAGTGGGGAGGTCTGGCTCTGGCTATTATCACTGATGTGCCTCTCACCACCTAAAGTGACCCTGAACATTCATGCCTGCTAAGCAATAACAGCGTGAAATACAATCAGACACACATTCAAAAGTATTTCTTTTTGGACACAGCTTGGCTTATAGTAGTGTAGGTAGAGGAAATAAAAGAAATTGCTGGATATGCTAAAGATTTAGTCCACTGCAGATAATAAAACATGGCAAAATGCAGTGCTATAGTCCAGCTCACATGCAGACATTCAATATAAAAATCTTTTTTATCTTTGAGACATTTTGCCTTACAGAAAAATATAAAAAGTTTAAAAACAAATAAGCAAACAAAAAGGAAACAAAAAAAAAAACAAGAAAAAAGAAAAACCTAAAAAACCCTTTGAAAAGCCTATTTAATTTATTTCATATTAAGAAAATTGACAGTAAAGGAAAAGATGCAGTGTAGAAAACAAGTCCCCTTGTGAAATGAAATGAAGATTTGACAACTGAGGCAGGTGCTAGGATAATTCATCTGCAGAAAGGCCTATGCCATCTGCTGGTGAGACAGTTTAATGGCTCAGCTTTTCAAGTTCTGAAGAAATTCAGGAGCACAAAATCTATCACTTAAGTTTTTTACATGCCTTTCATAGAAAGCACACCTCACAAACTGAACCTAATGTCCTACCTACCAGCTGTGAACTGCTTCCTTCATTCTGCTAATGGATCACTAGCCTTCCAACAGCCACCTACAGCCAGGCAAATAAACCACTGTCATTTACACAGGTCCTTAAGCGCCATTGTGACATATTGGATGTCATCAAATGTTAATACTACCATAACACGAGTAAAATTTTAAAATTTTAAAATTTTGAGAAGGTTTCTAAAAAAACTGCAAAATCCCAACCATGTTTATCCATGTGAATTCAATTTAAGACATAAATTTAAAGAAATAAATTGACATTTTATTTAGTTTAATTCAGCAAGTGACAATTAAAATTTTTGAAAGAGAACTGTTAATACTAGGGTAGTTTTCCTTGTAAATAATAGGAGTAGTCATTGATTTCATTTAGGCAGACCACAGAGGGCACGATGCTGAAGACACTGCTAATTCACAGCTAAGACCCAGACTCAGTCTCCTGGCAAGAATCACACAAATTCTATTTTGCAACCCTAACTTCCAAAACTGCACTCAAATTTGTAAGCATTCTCTACAGGAGTATCATTAATTTTTAGATTGGTCTTCCTTGTGAAATGAGAACTGTAGTAATAGCTTTTCCTTAAATGCAATCAAAGCATCATTTGCTCACACACATACCTGTTTTATACTATGTGCAATAAACCACACCATGAAGATTCTTGAACTCACTTGGACCCCAGTCACAAGCACAGATGTGCGAACTATTCCTTAAAAAGAGAAACATGTTATCTCTGTTCCACAATTCTTGTTTTAACTAGTTACAGGAGAAATTTAAACAAAGAACTCACCAATTGCACAGTGGATTACCTGTGAACAAAAATAAATCAGAGATTACTGATGTGCAGCATGTTACTAGCTACCCTAGAAACATGGCCTTTTTATATTAATATAAACCTAGGCTCAATTCTGGCTTTTGTCTCCCACTAAAAGTCTTAAAAAGAAATACATGGTGGAGCCCTGGCAATCAGTGTTGGGATGGTCTCAATATCTGACCTGTGCAAATACATGAAAGACATTTGTTTTCCTAATTAACTGTAAATATTAGATTAAGATACTTACAAAGCATCTTATTCAACTAGTAAGCTTTTCTTCCTTTACCTTTTTCAAAGAAGAATTTTACAGGACAGCGTAGAGGAAGTCATATAAGGAACGCTAAACACTCAGCAATTTTAAAATGTTCTACATTCATTACAAATTAATTACATTATTATACTTTTGTCAATGACAGCTATGAAGCTCTAGATACAGTGCATTTTCTGGTCAGTAATGTTTAGCAAATAAAGTGCTTTTCATTGTTTTGGCAGGTATTAATAGAATTACTTACTATGAAAGTTTACAAAAGCCTATATACAGCTGGTGACATGATTTTAACAGTTTGAACTCGAGATGTTGTAGGCAAATTGAGAAAAAAAGTTAAAATGCAGATAGACATTATTTGTTGTGCCTGGGAAAGAACTGCAAGTGCTCCATAAACCCAGCAATAAAGCTTCATTCCACAAATGTACCAGAACTGAGACCACTAGTGCATAGCTAGCAAAAGTAAAAGTAATTACTTAAAAGTATTACTTTGCACATCTTGCACAGACCCCATTGCAATGGATTATATGGGGTTTGCAAATCCCACCTTGAAATAAGCAGAAGCAGGAAAGGTACAGAAGGATAGTAAGTCCAGTGTAAAGAATTTAAGGTTAGTTATAATCTCTGAGATGGTGATATCTACTACACTAAAGGGCTGATCTGCTGGCTGTAGTGCCTTTGAGATTTTGCCTTTTACAATAAAGACTCTCAAATCAAAGCAGTTCCCAGGCACTGATTAAAAGAAATATTAGAATTAAGTTTGAAAAACACGTGCACATTTGTTTCAAGTAATCACCTTGCCCCACCCCCAAAACTTCATTAAATAATAAAGTAAAAAGGACTTTCAGTACTAATAAAATTTCTATTTTAAATTCAGAATAATAATGTGTTTTACCTATGATATGCAGCATCCAGTAAAGCAAACTAATGTTTAAAATTTACCTCAAGCAAAGCAAATGTCTGGAAAAATTTAAGCGTCTTTTGAACGCTTCTGAATAAGCCTCTATGTGTTCCTTTCTGTATATAAAACCGCACCATGGCAATACCTAATACCAGCCACCTATAAAAGAAAGAGAATGGATACATTTCAAATTAGAATTCTAAAAATATCCATCCATTGTAAATAATTTAGTAGAGTATTTTTCTTCACAGATTAACTTTGATTCTTCACTTGTCGGTGTTCAACTTAGATTATAAAAATATCTTTAGACACGAATAGTATGTAATATTATGTACACATTACACTCATCTCTTTACTTGGAAAATAATGGAGAATAACTTGCTGCCTTCTGAGGATTGATGTAATTGAGGGAGACTCCCAAAACCACCCATCCATCAGACTTTTCTTTAGAAGTGACTACATATTTTTACTGTTAAATCCTCATGCATCTTGACTATTAAATCCTATTATTTGAAACCACACGATGACCTTGGCACTGAAGTCACTGTTTGGGTTGCTAGTTTGCAAAAGTAAAGGAAAGGAATTTATGCACATCAGTTCTACATTTTTCATGGCCCCTCAACTCACCGATTTCAGGACTGACTAGTGATCTCAATGCTCCTGTTTGTGATTGTCCAAATGAAGTTACCACTACAATTATGTTTTTCAAAGTGTTGAGAAGTGTTTTAAAAGTTGACTTAAAAATCAGACGCCAAGGTGCTGAAAGATGGGTGCTCTATGCTCCAGACTTCCAGAAGCAGATATATTTAACTAACACATTTGAGGGCATTGGATAAATTTATTTTGGTTTTTTTACGAAACTGAACAGTGATACCAACTAATAATCTTGCCAATGTAAAAGAAAAAAGTAACAGCATATTTTAATCGTAGCAGAATTTGACATGAAACTTAAATTGAGATTTAAAATGGAAATCGAGATTAAAAAAATAAATGTCTGAACTGTGGGTTTATCCCACCACCAGCACAGACTCTGTAAAATAATCCAAGGCATGAGGAATTCCTTCCACGTAATAAACTTCTTTTTATATAATAAGAATTTTCAAAACAGTGTACTATATCTCCCTTAATCATGGGATTGATTGGGTAGGAACGGACCTTAAAATCACCCAGTTCCAACCTCCTGCCATAAGCAGGGACACCTTCCACTAAACAAGGTCACTCAGGACCCATCCAACCTGGCTTTGAACACTTCCAGGAATAACACAGCCACAGGTTCTTTGGGCAACCTCTGCAAGTGCCTCACCACCCTCTGAGTAAAGAATTTCTTCCCAATATCTAATTTAAACCTGCCCTCTTTCAGTTTAAAGCCATTATGCCTTTTTCTATCACTATAGGCCCGTGGGAAAAGTTTCTCTCCAGCTCTATCATGGGCTCCCTTCAGGAACTGAAAAGTCACAATTATGTCACAATTATTTCACCCTGGAGCCTTCCATTCTCCAGACTGAAAAAATCCAACTGTCTCAGCCTTTCAGACCTATACCTCATTCTCAAAACATCGCATTAGCAAGAAGACTGAAAACTTCAGCTTTCAATCCAAAAATACTGAGAAAGTACAAAAATTCTTTAACATGGACATAGGCGTAACAAGAGCTATGGATAGCTATTTTGAGAGGTAAAAATAAAAATCAGAAAGGATAAAAATTTTAGTTTAATGTCTTCTCTGATGTTGCTGGGAACAATTACTCAGTCCTTTCATTCTCCATAAAGCCATAGCAAGTATCTTCTACAGCAACATAAGCTCTGGCTGAGGAAGGGCCTAAGTGACAAAGCAGAAGGGTCTCAGAAATCCTCAGAGGCAGATTCAGAGAGATGACAAACATTCAGAGAAATATTTACATAAACATTGGGATAAATATTTAACTTCTTGTAGTCCTCCCTGAGCATAAGATCCATTCTTCTGTAAGAGTGTGAGAGCTGCCTGGATCCTGACATCTCCTGCTCACCTCGGATGGCACAGAGCTCCTATCAGCCCCTTCACAGCTCCTACACACGGCGGCCACTGCTATGCAGTCACTCGGCGTGCCCCATTCCAGCACTCCATGACAGCATTTCAAACTCACAGAGAGTTAGTCAGGCTTCCCCACACAGCAGGAATGATTCCCCTCTTTGATCCCTTCTACTTTAAGCCCATGAATCCGATCTGTCAGCGCTCCAAAATTTTCCCCTGCAAGTGTTACTTAGATTTTATAACGTATTTTAAATATGAGTGCATTTATTTCAGGTTGTCTCCCACCACTGTGGAAAGGAGGAATTACTGGAATATCACTGGTAGTCTTTCACAGTGGAGCTGCCCTGTTTCATAATGAAGTGTTTGACAAGAGGAAGGTGACAGTGAGTTTACATCCAGCTGGCAGCACAAATATGGCAGCAATGGCTATGTCCCAGACTTAGGCTGAGAAGTCATAATTCATTTAACCTAACAAGGCATTTTCTGCATCTCATTCCACAACCAAAGCATTGCAGAGAGAAGTAATCTTGGACTACACTCAAAGACAGCAAATGTATTTTTCTTAAATGATTTTTTTATGTGGACATAAATTTCTGTAGATAGATTTATTTAGTTGTCAGTGCTTTGACTTTGCATCTAAGGAAAGCCCTCATACTGATTATTACAAAACACCAGGAAGTGGAAAACACTTTCTGTAATAAAGGCAGCATCTCCAGTTGGGACTTTCAGCAAGACTGAATATTGATCTGTCATTTCAGTCCCTTAAATATGTTTAGAAACAAAGACAAGCTGCAGGGTTTTTTTATTAGAATGGTTGTTAACATGCAGTTATGCATTCTTCTGTTAAAAACTCCAGAAACATTTTACTATATTGCCCTGCCTGGACAACTGGACAAATATACTGTTCTAGTTAAATATTTATCCTGTGTAGTGTCTCTGCTAAATATAGTTGTATTTCAAATGCATATTTTTCTCTTCAATTGTACCCATAAACGATTATAAGAATTAATTCCTAATTTTTTTTTGTCTCCACATAAAAAATCCAATTTTGCATGTCTTGATTTCTTTTGATATTAATGGAAAATAGAAGAGAAGGAAGTGGGAGATACTGAAGCAGCACCTAAGGTCAAAACTAATACGGTTCGATAATCTTTTAGAGACATATAAAAGTCAGTGGCAAGAGTCAGTGTTCATTAGCAAATTCACACATGGAGCACAAGACTGGTAATTCAATGAGGTAACATTAACCTCACGTAAAAGCACTTTTCAAAAAGTTCTGCAGTAGTATATGAACAGACTCGAATACATATTCAAGATTCAGAGTTGCTAGTGAGAAGAAAGCCATTACGATCATATTTCTGGCTTTTTCCATCAGTGCTTGAGCTCCTGCCTCAACTGTGGCATGTTAGTTTTACTCCACGGGATTCAAAGGGCAGAGAGATCACCCAGCAGTAACCAAAGTAAAACTGTTCTCTTGATGAATATCACAGTAGAAGTTACACATTTCTTAGCTTTCTTTTAAGCATGTGGAAAATTAATAGGATGGGTTTTTTCCCCCCCAAGAGTTAGTGAAGAGGGAAAATTTTCAAGAAGTGAGAATATGTGCTTCGAGCGATAACAATACAAACCTGACTGCTCTTTTGACCTGTTATTCCAAATAAACATCCTCTTTTCTCACAGCAAAGCCTCTCAGCGCGAAGCAGAAGCTCAAATGAACCACCTGGGCTAGTGCAGCTCCTGCCCCTGCAGCGGTGCCCGCTGATCGCTGTTGCCCGCGGCCGCGCTGCCTTTGGACAGCTCTGCCTGCCGGGAGCCGGGGCGGGCTCTGCTCGCTCGGACCCGGGCGCACCGACCCGAGCGCGCCGCCCCGCACGGCACCCGGCCCCGGAGCCCCCGGTAGCACGGAGGAGCGCTCTCGGCTCCCCGCGGGCGGCCAGCAGCCCCCTCCGCATCCGGCGGGGCCGAGCCGAGGGACGCGGCTCCCCCGCCCGGCATGCCGCTCCCGGCTATACTTAACCTCCGCGGCGGGCGCGGGGTGACACGCCGGCGGCTGGCAGCGCTGCACCGTATTAGGCAATGCAGGCAGGAGAGGAGAGCCCCGCTCCGCGCTCCCCGTTCCCCGTTCCCGGCGACTCCCCGGCGTCCCGGCTCTCCCGCCCGGCTCCGCCGGCCCCCGCCTCGCCCCGGCCGCGCCGCCCCCGCTCCGCGCCCCGCGCCCGCTCACCCCGCGGTCATGGCGACGTTGTAGAAGATGAGCCAGGTCGTGGCCAGGGCGCCCAGCTTCTTCTTCTTGCCATTCTCCTTCTCCTCCACCGCGCCGTTGCCGCCTCCGTCCTCCTCGCTGGACGCCATGGTTCCCCGGCCGGGAGCGCGGCGCACACGGCGGGGAGGAGGGGCTCCCTCCGCGGCGGGGCTGGGGCCGCGCTGACAGCCGGACCGAGCGCTGTCTCTCACCCCATCTGTCTTCCCCGAGGGCCGCTGCCGCCGCCAGCGGCTCACATGGCCCTGCGCGCTCCTCCCTCCGCGCCGCGGGTCTCCCCGGGTCAGCCGGAGCCCGCGGGGGCGGGTGAGCCTCCATCGGCGGGGCCATCCTGCTGCGATGGTACCTGGCCTCGCTGCTGACCGTCGGGCACGGCCCACCTCAGGAAAAGTGACAGAAAATAGCGCACTTCTTGGAAACACAGAAATACGTGTCTGAGACTGAACACATGGGAGCCTGGCCGGAGACCGACCGGTGGGAATATGCCCAAGCCCCCACGTCAGAGGCCAGACAGCCACCTGCCAGGGTGACCTCGAGACTCTGGTAGGTCTCCATAAATACCACCCTCAATACATGAGGAACACTAAGGCTCACACCTGAGAAGGGGAAATTTCTTCCAAAGGCCTGAAGAGCACTCAGGTGGCAGACTGAAGGATGAGATTTGAGCGTGCATGTTACCTTGTAATGTCTGCTCTCTGTGCAAGTGCACAGGACAGCTAAGGCAGCACAGGTAGCATTGCTGGGACTGGCTCTGGAAAGGGGACAGCTTTAGCCTGAGCTAATGTGACATGATGCTTCAAAAGTGAGGGCTGCACCCACTGTCCTGACACCTGGCTCAGTCTCTGCTAGCCTGGGGATGCAGGCTCCTCATTTCTACAGATAGCATGGTGACCTTGGCCTCTCAGCCCAAATACCTTGGACACAGGCATATACAGACAGAAGAATCCAAAACCGGCTCAGGATGTCTTTGAAATGCTACTTGTTCAGTAGAATTTAAAGAGTTCAAGTCTATCTACTTTAGAATGGGGTGGGTATCTCAATATTGAAGACAGTTGGAGATCTCAGGTTGAGAGCCGTCGTGTAAAGATAAGCAGATGTACCAAACAAAACCTAAGTCTCTCCCTCCTCCTCACCAAAGCACACAAGCAGAGGTTCATCTTTCAGCCTCAAAACACACACCCACTGGCAACAGCAGAACATAATGTGCAAAATGAGTCGTTGGCAAAAGAGCACATTATATATGCTGGTAAGATTACAGTAAGTACCAATATTATACATGCACAGATGCTTTTTGTGTTCAAGTCATAAATATAATCCCGTTTGAGAATGCTGTAGTTAAAAAATCAAGACAAAGAATTTACACACAGGATTGAATGACCCAACTCAGAAGTTTTTGCCAATACAGGTTAATCTGAGCCTACATATCATCTCAGTGTGCCAGCTATAAGTTGGTTTAAACTGTAGTTTTCCAAAATATGTTAAATATTTATTATTTTAATTCTGGATATTCCTGCTATTTTACCGGTTTTCTCCACTTGAATTAATCTTCTCTCTTCAAACCATCCTAACTTTAGTGGAAAGAGGCATCAAAAATTAACCACATTCTATGATCAAAGTGGGTTTTTTTCTCATTTGATTTTGTCAATTTATGAATTCGTTAACTGATGAAGACTTTCTTAAATTATGATGTATGGAGAAAGACATGACTCCAACCCAATTTTTAATATCAGTTTTTATTTTTTACTACTTTTAGCTGTCCTTTTCCATTTTTCTTTTGAGATTTTTCCACAGCAGATTTGAGGCAACAAATCCGATTTTCTTTTTGAAGTAAAAATTTTCCTTTTTTAAATCCCTTCTTGGATGTTTTCCATGCTTTTGCACAAAATCTTTTGAAATTTCATAAGCAATGTTTGTCTAATTCTCATTAGAATTCTGTGTTACTTTCCTTCCCCTATTTATTTGCTCAAATTTATTGATTTTGGATGCACACATTATCTGAATTGATGATTGGGTTTGTCTTCAGTTAATTTAGTCAATTCAGAACTTAGTGGTGAGGATAAGCATCTCAATGTGTTTGCTCTAATATTGTGGTTACTATTTATTAAGCTTACAGTTTCTCTTGCTATCACACTATTCATTCACCCAATTGATGAAAACTTTCTGAATATCCCCATAATCTTTTCTTGTATTTAAATAAACTAAACATTTTGTTCCATTTGCTAGTTTTGTCATCCCCATTTGGCTATGTTTCCCAATAATTTATTAAAGTATTAAGCACAAAACATATTGCAGAACTTTTATAAACACCCTGCTGCTCTAATTTTGCTATAATAAACTTGCTCCTTGTTTCCATTTCCCATGTTTTAATCATGGAGATATTTTATTCCTTAATCTGTAGCTACTTCATATGCTGGGTAATTCCTGTGTGACATTTTTCAGCAGCACTTTCAAAAAGTATTTGTTGTGTTAATGATTTTTTACAAATCTATTTTAATAATTATATGTTCCAGGAATTGCAATAAATTAGTTGAAATGTAATTTCTTTTTCATGCTATTTTTTCTATTGTTATTCTTTAAATCAGTATTTTTGTCAATTACAATGTATATATTTGTGATTACTAGTCTTTATTTTCTGAATACTTCATTTAGATTTGATAAAGTATCAGCTATTTTCAAAGTATTAAGTACAGTATCTGTACTTAATTAGAAATAACATTCTTTTACAGTAGCAAAATTACATGTAATATTTGGCTAGCACCTTTTTGACCTCCAAAGAATCTCAAAATTATTCATAAGACAGACTTTCTTTACATACAGAAATTTAATCAATAGAAGTCAATAGGCTTATATATTAATTGCATTATCTAAATTGGCTTTTAAAATCAGTTATGACTGGTTTATCAATTGAGGAGAATTTGCTGTTATTCAAACACAAACCAACCTTTCCAATACATTTCAAGACAGTCAGATCAATGTCTTTTATGTTGTAGGTGAGAGCATCATTGTGTTTCATGTTCATTCTCAGCCTTTCCTGGCAGTTTACCTTTATTTACTCTAGTTCCAAATCATCAACACTGCTATACTGTCACTACAAAAATGAGGGGTTTTCTTGGTCTTCTTCATGATTGATAATATCAATATATATTTTACTTCTAGATTCCTATTGCACACAGAGATAATCAAAACCTTATAAAGCTGAATGGTTTTTACTTCCAGAAATAAAAGTGAAGCTTGTATGAGATTATTTTCTGATGAAATATTCTACGGTGTTTTGGGTTTTTTGTTACAAAATTTATCTATTCAATATAGAAACACTTCTATGAAATGAAAAATTATAGTGCTCTGAAAATAATGTAATGACTTATCAGCTCCACTATCACAGAGGAAGGTCCTCTACTATTGAATACTTCAAGAACTACTTGATATGAACTCTGCAGAATTACCTTTATACCTCAGACTAGTTAAATGCTAGACAGTAACTTAAAATCCTGGAAAGAGGAATTTGTTAAAAAACTTAAAATTGAACAGCTTCGATTCTGCTTGTCCTTCTGCCCTGTCTTCAGTTAATGTTCCCAACACGCTGCAAGAACAATGTGTTTAGACAACAGACTTTATATATACGAATTGCACATATTCTAGGTTTATGGTATGCAGGAATCAGTGAGGTATTCAAGGATAAATGTAAATAAACAGAATTTTGTCTAAATTGAACAACACTCTGTGTGTGTCTTTTTGTGTATTCATCCAGGTGTGTATATCTATTATTTAATTTACTATGCTAAGAATTTGGTAGAAGATGTTTTCAAAAGATGTGATGTAGAATGGATTGCATAAATCTTGTGGGAAGAACTAGAAGATCTCATATTTGGCACTTCTGAAGCAGTTGAAGTTTTGCACTGCTTCTGCAAAATAAATGATTCATATTAAGCCTCTGACTGTACAGCTCAGTAGTCAGCAAAGGAAGTGTCATGAACACAGGCTGAAGTGGAATTTTATATTTCTGTTATAAAAATACAAAAATTCTGGTGTGAACATTTAAAATGTTTTGTATGAAAACTATTGATTCTACATATCCGAAACCCCTTGGTTTATTAAATGTTCTGAAAAGCATATTAATCCAAACTCAGTGTACTTTTTGCTATAATAGACTAATTGAACTCTGTACAACAATTATTTTCTTTATGGGATGTTTTATGGGATCTGTGCAGTTGAAATCTTTGCACACTGCAAACTGGCTGTATCAAGAAGCTAACCCCATTCTAATATTCTAATTTTGTGTGTGTGTGTGTGTATTTATATATAATTATTAAAACTGAAATGAGTACTATTAACTTCAATTGTACTGTTCATGTGAGTAAAATAAAATACACTTTGGAAATTAACTGGTAGTATAAATATATTCTTAAATTTCTTTTTCTATATTATGCAATAAAAGTAATATTGTTCTTATAAAGAAGCTTTTCTACCTGGCCCAACAGATATCAGGCAAATTTTTCACAGGGTTTCACAAAACACACTTGAATAATACCAAAAATTCCTTCAGATTTTCTGTATATTTCAATGGTAGCTTGCTTGTGTGGGAACTACAATCTCTATAGAGGAGACTGCTTCCATTATTAGTTTCAGAGCAGACACAATCTAAGCTTGTTAGTTAGTTTTATTTCAAGAGCTTGAATTAAAAGTGAGTAGTGCTCCAATCTGATGCCCATTGTGGTCAGTAGAAGTATTTTTATTTCCTTCTTCAAAGAGTAGTAGAGAACAAAAATATTAATTTTAACCTCATCATTGGTTGAAAACTGGTCTGAGTTATCAGCATGAAAAAGTGCCCATATTGGGTGTAGTCAGTTTGGCCTCTCAGAACAGGTGTTCGTGCCAAAAAAAGCACTAGGACAAGTGGTTCCCTACAGCAGTGTTGGGAAGCTGGCACAGAGTGATGCTCTGGCCATTATCCCCAGGGAACCCCAGGCACCCAGACACCCCAGCAGCCAGCTCCTTACAGGTTATCTGCCTTCCAGAGGTATATCACAATACATTACCATAAGATTACTCAAGCAAATAGCATAAACACACTTTTGTTTTTGAATTCAGTGAACTCGTTTTCCAAAATCACTTAACAAAACTTCAGTGTAAATATATGAAATATTACTCATGTGAGTTGCTTTGAAATTACTGCTTTGAATTCAGAGAGATTGAGGAAGACAAAACCCCTTGTTTCTGGCATCTATGTGCAAATATTAACTAGAAGGTTGCACATCACAATTTTAACGTGGTCAGGGCAAAATGAATTATTTAATAAAATGTATTAGTAGAATCTTTGCCTAGTTCTAAGATTACATGGGTTTGAAGAACTTCAGTTATATGCTTCATATAATCCTACTTGCCTACTTCATAAATATTAGAGTAAAAAGGGGCAATTAAATAATTTTAGCCTGATCTCCCAATAACAGATACCAGGCTTACTGTATTGATATGTTTCATATATTTTCTCCATACATAATGGAATAGATAAGAATACTGTAAGCCATGTTACTTGGGCACTTGCAAAATATTAAAACATATACAGTAAGATTATAGATGGGAAGTAAATCACTGTGGTCCAGTAGTTAAAGCATCTACATGTGCCCTGTAACTGGGAAAAATTTTCTCTTCATCATTTCATCATATTGTTATGCATTACAGCATCTTGTATGCCATCCAAAACATTTTGTACTTGCCCTGTCAAAGACAAAAGCTGTTATTAAATGGATGTCTGGCACTTGCTCTATTCTGAACCTTTTGTCTTTTCCTTTGATTATCTTTTCTTCACAGCTTCCACTTCCAAAAGCAATGTACACAGCAGACTATAACGAAAATGCAGTTAAAAGAAAGGTCAGTGGGACTGATTTGTGAGACAATCATTGTTCTTTATATCTGTCTCCTTGCTAGAAGTGTACTGGACTTTTTCCTGGCATCATACACCTTGTTTTTGCTATGCAGCAGCTATAAAACTATGATATGCTAAAATAAATGGGCACGACAAATAAAATACTACCCCAGCAAACAGGAACTGCAGTGGACCTCCATGGCTACAGTGGTTTTGCCTTACTTTAAGAAAATGCTTATCTAATGCAGATAGGTGTCAGCTGAGTGATTGTGAAGAACATTAGAACTTCCTTAGCAGATCGTTATTTACAAGTTACTGCTCCTAAGCATCATTTCCTACTGAAGACTATAGAGAAATGCATATCATCAGAATCCAGAATTTACCTTCATATGGACAAACCCTTGTCATAATTTAAAAAATAAATCATAAATTGTATAAACAAACAACCCAAATAAAACACCTAATCAAATTTAGAAGCATGTCACATCTTTAAAATCCAGGAAGTGCATTACGCTGGAAATTAACGGAATATCTGCATTTATGAGACTCCACCCGGAATACTGCATTCAGCTCTGGGGACCCCAACATTAGAAGGATGTGGGCCTGCTGGAGTGAGTGAAGAGGAGGCCATGAATATGATCAAAGGGCTGGAGCAGCTCTGCTATGGAGATAGGCTGAGAGAGTTGGGGCTGTGCAGACTGGAGAAGAGAAGTCTCTGGGAGACCTCATTGCAGCCTTCTGGTATCTGAAGGGTGCCTACAAGAAAGCTGGAAAGGGACTTTTTAACAAGGACATTGTAGAGACACAGCAATAAGACAAGGGCTTTAAACTGAAACAGGGTAGATTCAGATGAGATATTAGGAAGAAATTCTTTACTGTCAGGGTGGTGAAGCTCTGGAACACGTTGCCCGGAGAAGTTGTGGATGCCCCAAAGCTGGCAGTGTTGAAGGCCAGATTGAACAGGAGTCTGAGCAATCTGGTATAGTAGAAAGTGTCCCTGTCCATGGCAGGCGGATTGGAACTAGATTACCTCTAAGGTCCAGTCTAACCCAAGCCATTCTATGATCTCTTAGCTGTATCTGTACTATATAAAAAGAGAAGTGTGCAAAGAAAAAAGAAATGTCTGCACCGGTCATCTGAGACTGCTTACTTCAGACAAAAGTAGCACATATTAAAAAAAACAAAACACCCTACTTAAAACTTGCTATAAGGCTGTCTAGAGACAAGCCCTACGTCACAGAACTGTTGGACAGATAGGCTTATCTGTGAAATCAACAGAGTCACTGCTGCAGAGGCCATCTTCAGAATGAGGTCCAAAATAGAACAGATGAATAATCCTCTGGACATGCCTGTTTTTCCTGACCCAGACCGCTGAAGTACTGTCCCCAGCCATGCCTTCCCACCTCTGCACATGCCTGATCTAATTCCAAGGTGAGTCAGAGGTGTGACATGACCCAACAGGGAACTTCTTTGCAGTGAGGTAGTTTTCAGCTGGATCAGCTGATTGTGCAGCCACAAATGAAATGGATCAAATTCCAAATCTAATACAAGAAATGTGGTGGCAGCACATAGTTGTGGGCACAGGGCAGTGTTGCTACATTCTCTTCAGCTGTAGATACCCCAAAATTAGATGCAATATGAGACCATACCTTTGAACTAGGCACCTTACTTTTAGATAGCTAACTTAGGCAGCAGTAGGAAATAATACAAGCATTTTGAACTACATCCAGTAAAGATGTAGTTCACACCTGTTTATTAATAGCATATAAAGTAACACACCTGTTTTTAATAGCATATTCATTATACTACTCACACATAAGGTGGAAAAGTTGGTTCCTATAGCCATTTATGTTTGAGAGGGCAAACCCCACACTTCCGGGGAGAGTGCTCTAACTACCACGCATTTATATAGTACAGTGCCATGGAAAAATGCTAGAGCCACGAGACAGGGAAAAGAGGGAGACACAATATAGTATAGAGTTTTGGAAGGACTTCACACTGTGTCCACAGTAAAATAATAATAAATAATAATAAATAATAAAAATAATCATTACAGAGTCAAAATATGAGCCATAATTACAGGGTCTTAAGATGCTTCCTGGTACAGACTGTCTTTTTTCAAAATGTTGAGTAGGGTGTTGGGAAGGAAAGTTGGGTTGGAATGCTTTTAGGCTGAAGGCAGTCTAAAACCCCAGTTCCCCACTTGTGTTGTGTTAGCTCTTCCTGCAGGACTACTGAATAAAAACTCTGCTTGTTTTGAAAGGATTCCTACAATTCGTTTTGAACCCATCAGAAAGAAGGGATGAGAAAGGAGAGGATAATACAGGCTCAGAGAACATCCACCATATGTCTTTTGTGAACATAATGGGAGATGATGAATGGGGAGGAGGTAAAGCATCCTCTGAGAATATCTAGTTGTTGAATTGAGGTAGAATCCAAAGAAAACATGCAATTCCTTACAAGCAGTCAGTTCTACACAGTAGATCAATGCTGACCTACATTTCAGCAGCTAATGCCTCTGAAAACATTTGCTATGGATAGGTAAAGAAGCAGAACTAGAGGTCTGGGAAAAAAAATTAGTAAAATAGCAAAGTGCCTAGTGACTGTAAATCCTTGTGGGAAGAAGCTTGGTGTGCAGTTTTCATTTGATGTGTCAGAAGTCTGCCTGATGCATGCAATCACATTCATTATTGAGCATGGTTAGTGCTATTGATTGCATCTACTGTTCCTGCACTGCAAACAGTCATAGTACCCTTTTTCATTTCTTGTTTGCACGCCTGTGATATGCCCTTATTGCTCTGTGTCTGACTCTTTCCCCAAGTGTATACATGAGCCTAGTTTTACTTAATTTGCAATCCAACAGGTTCAGAGTAATTGAACCATACTAAAAGGCCTTAAGGATAATGACTGGAGTTTTATATGACAGCAGGAATAGGCAGAGGATGTCTTATCCTATGAGTCATATTATTAATGTGGGACACACCCCACTGGAGGCAGCAACATAGACTTACAAAGGGGAACACCAAGCTAGGCGACCAGAGACTATGGCATATTCCAGGCCCTGTGACCAACTCATAGCTCCTGCTTTCCATGGCATGTGACGGCGGAGAACCGCTCAGTTCTCGTGCCATGCTGTGAGAGATGCCGGCACAACCACCAGCCTGCACTTTGCCGTCAGGCTCACCATGTCACAAGCACCATGGCAATACCAATGAAAACATTCAGTCAGCCCAACGCATAGCGAAGCTCCAAAAATCTTCCACAAAAAGCAAACGTCTTTGGGCACAAAACCGTCTCTCTTCCCGAGCAGGGGGACGAAAGGATTCCACGTAACTAAATAACATAAACCTCCGCCTAGGGTAGCCAGCCGGCCGGCCTGGGGTGGTGGGCACGGCCTGGCTGTGGCTGCCGGGCCCCGCGGAAGGCCGGGCGCCGGCGGTGGCGGCGGCCCCGGCCCGTTCCCGGCGTGCTGCGCGGGAGGCGGTGCCGGCCCTGGGAGGAGGTGGCGGCGGAGCTGCCCGGGGCAGGAGGAGGAGCCGTCGCCGCCGCCGCCGCCGAGGGTTGCTCTCGCTCGCCCTCGCTCGCCGCCGCTGCCGCCGCGCTGCCGGGAGGGGCGGCCGCCCCGCGCCCCTCGCCCCGCCATGCCGCTTTTCGCCACCAACCCCTTCGACCAGGATGTGGGTGAGTGGCTCCCGCGGCCCGGCCTCTCCCCGACGTAACCCCGCGGCCGGCCGGCCCTCCGAGCCGCTGCCGCTCCATCCCCCTTGGGTGGCCGGCCCGCTGACCCGGCCCTGCGCTGCTGGGCTCGCTGGCGCCCGGCCGGGAAGCGGGAGCAGCGGCGGCGGCCCGGGCGGGCCGGCGGTCACGGTGCGGCGGGAGCGGCCGGGCCGGGCCGGGCCGGTGACAGCGCCGGGGCCCCCGCGGGCCCTTCTGGCCTTGCGGGCCGCGGGGTGAGCGCGGGGATGCTCATGGGGGACGAGCTGGCCTGCTCAGCACGAGTAACGCTGCAGCACAGCAAAACAAGTAGTGAGAAAGGTCCGCGCTGGAGTGTTTTTGAAAGGACGAACAGTAAAAGACATCTACAGTTGCTTCACAGACAGGCATGAAAAAATCGTTAAAGCGTTTTGTAATTAGTTCTTTAAAGGGGTTTCCTGTAGGAGCTTTCTCTTTTGCTTTCAAGTACAACTTGACGTGCTGAGCTCAGGTGTTATCCCTACCTTGCTTGTTCCAAGGCCAGACTACATGGAGAGGAAATATCTGGCTTTTACTTGATAAAAATTTTTCTTAATGCTGATGTGTTGAAACTGAAGATAAAATAACAGTTAATAATATCGACAGTTAATAATTCGTTTTGTGTGTCTTATTTGAGATTGTGTAGTATGGTTTGTTTTCGACCTGCTGCAGACATCTGTTACTCTGAGCCATAAAAGCTTTGTCTGGGGAATCCCATAACATAAGGGGACTTTTTCTCATATGTGGATTAGCACACCCCTCCCCACCGTTATTTTCTTTCAGCAGTGTAACATTGTATAAGTCTCTTGAAACTAATTTCTTTAATAGCTAGACTAGATGTAACTTTGAACCACAGATACATTGTTTCTTAATGTTTATCAAACTTTAGACGTTTAGGCTGCAATTCTTCCAGCTCTTCAAAGAAAGACCAAGTCAAAACCGTTTGAAAAGTGTGTATCTTTTCAGGAGAAAGGATTAGTGCATAAACAAAGTACTGAGATATAAATTCTGTATGTATGTTATCAGAAATTCTTAGTCTGTTGCACGAAAATAAAACAGACTGAACAAAATAGTTCAGTCTTCTCATTTTGAACTGTTAACACTTCTAAGCTGAAGACTGCACTTCAATTAATGATTTTGTTGGTAGCAAACTTGACTGACTTATTTTGGAAAGTAGTAAATAATTCTTCTTAGTTGTTCTGCAGTCTTCTAGTGTGATTTGACAGCTTAAAGTGAGGAAGAGATTGTACTGCTTGCCAGTTTTCCATGGATTATTAGAGAATGATTTGAACTAATAAGATTAAAAAGTGACAGGCTCAGGTTCTGGCAGGTGCTCACTTTTTTCCTTTTCTGCCTCTGGCTGGCAGGGAAGCTCAGACTGCTTGAAGGGGGTCTCTAGAGCTCAGTTCCCTGGATGTGCTCCTCAGCACTGTGAGTCTCAAGGCAGGGCAGTAGCACCCAGCATTTACTTCAGTGGCTCATTTGCTCTTTTCTAGGTGCAGAGGATACCAATGCCTTACCTACTGTGCTTGCCTAATGTGATCACCAGTAAATAATATTTAAAAGCGTTATTTTGTAAGCTGTATGAGGAGATAGAAATAACCAGTCAGTACCAAATTGTTCTTGGAAAAGCAGATAGTGAGCAATGGGCTCATTTTCACTGTTAAACAGACTCTTTCTTTTGGCCTTTTTCATTGTGTCCTGAGGGAGACTGAAGGAGCAGCAGGCTGTTCAGTTGGTGACAGCCTACTTTCAGTAGCCTGCTGCCTTTATCCATCACTTAACTGGATTTATGCCAGGGAGATGGGAATGATGAAGTCTCCCGGAAAGCGTCCCTGGGCTCTTCTTCTCCGGGGCCCCTTGGGAATGTGCTATTATCTGGATGAATTTTTTGGCAGGCTTCATAAGATAGCATCAGCTGTAGAATAAGCTCTCATGTTCTCAGGAAACTTCCAAAAGTTGTCAAGCCATAGTGCTATTTTTCATTTGTTTTCTCTGAGTGATAGTTGAGTGCTCTGCTTTTGTTCTTATCCAGCAAGAAAGTTTTCTTTTTAAAATCAGATGAAGGAGAAAGGCAGTCAGCAGCTATTCTTAATTTAATATTAATTTGAACATTGGTGTAGTTGTGATAGTTATGCATTCTTGTCTATTGAACACTGATCAGTACTGTGGAGTAGTTGGAAATTATTTTGGAACCATTTAGGATAATGGATTGCAGAGAACATATCTGGAACTGAATTGTTTTCCATAATTTTGAGGAGCATAAATATGTCTTACATTCGGGAAAAATTTTTCAGTTTATCTGGCCAATTAGCAGCATTTGCCTAGTCTTGTTAGCATACTGCTGCAGTGGAACCTAGTCATCCATAATGGTTTACCATTTAGTGTCAACTTTGTACACCTGATTTTTTTAAGGTGTAGTTGGCTAAAGAATGTTGTTTAAGACTGTTATTAAATTAGAAATATTAACGAATGCCCAGAGATTTGAGGTTAACCATTGTCATCCTCAAGAGTCCAAATCTCTGGATGAACCCCAAATACTTTTAATTTTCTGAAGTTTCTTTTTACCATATTTAGGAATATTTCAGCAGGAAGGGATACTAATCAGTGGTGACACAAGTTTTCACAATCAGATTGGGGAACCTTTGATGATGTGCCTAAGTAAGAAACATAATAATGGAATTTAAAAAAAGAAAAAATCTTCAAGTCACTGGGCCTTTTGAGAGTATAATTAAGAAACTCTAATCCTTCATTTAAGGGGTTAGAATTAAAAGTGTTTTTATTAAGTTCATGGGAGGTTTGAATTGGTTTTCTTTTTTCCTTACACACAGTAAAGGATGAAGGTATTTGCATTTGCTCTGGATGCTACTCTGGTTTGAGGTGGTGATGGTTTGAGGCAGCACAGGATTGGGAAGAAATTCAGGCTTGTTATTTACAGGAGTAGGAAATTAAGCAGGTGGTTTAGTAAGGTAGTAGAACTTGATGTGACTTGCAGTCATTTTCCCCATGTTTTATTAACTCTAGCAATTGTTGATAATTTTATGCTATCGACTCTTCAAGTAATTAATAATGTGCTTGAATTACATATGATCAGGCTATAGTTTGATGCTATTAGAATGTAAGAAATGGTTTGACCATGATTCCCATGGTGCAATTTCTTGAATAAAATCCTCTTGCTATTTAAACTCATTGTTTTTAGATTTCTCCATTGCTTAGTCAACATTTTCAAAACATCTGATTACATGTCTCTCTGAGCTGGACTTTTTGTATTGCACCAGGTTTGCCAAAAGAAAGGAAAATTGTCACAGATAAGTTTCTTGACCCCAGATCATTATGGAGACTGCAGACTGTGAGTTAACATCTGGCTGCAAAGGAAGATGAATTCCAAGGATTTCAGCTTGTCATGAGACTGGCACTTTTTTGCCTGAGTTGGCCTACTGATTTTCTCAGCTTTGTTTTAAGTGTCTTTTTTAAAAGGGACAGGGAGACTGAATAGAAAATGTGTTGAAAAGGAGCAATAACCACGCCCCTTTTCAGTAATTTATAAATATTTATAAAAAATAAGAACTTCTTAAAGATACCTTTGGCGGTAGGTTCTTAGTGAAAAATGGCAATGCTCACAGGATAAGACTCAGTGGAATACCCTTTCAGTATATCAGCCAACAAAAAAATTATTTTCCACTATCAATTAGCAGGCTTTCAGTTCAGTTGGGCACTTTGAAGCCAACATAGTATGTTCCATAGTCCAAGACTACTTTTCTGGTAATTCTTTCTCTTTCCTCCCAGGGAAGAACTGTCACTTAAGTGCTTCTCCTTTCAGCTGTGACAGTGTGCATTATAATAATGAATATAGGAGAATCAAAGTAGATCTTCAGCATGTAAAATCTGTTCCTCTAACTGATAAAAATAACAGTGCATACCTGATGGGGAAAATTAAGTTTCTTGCTGATCTTCCTTCTGAAATGCTTCTTGTGCTGTGGCTTGGCTTATGGGCTTCCTCAAATATATCCTGGCACCATTTGTTCATATGACATGTCTGTGATACACCTTGTTTACAGACTATTCATCCTTCTCATGTGTCTCTAATGTGCTCACCTTCCTGTTATGTTGTAATATTTCTGGGTGAAAGGTAATTTGAGTTCTGTGCATTTGTTAGGGTTCGCATGAGGTATCTAAACATCTAAATTATTTTTGCTCAGCTTGTGTTATGATTTCAGCCTTTTCTAACCAGGTTGTGAATCCTTTTGTCTTTATTCTGCTCGGCTCATTGAGCTGAGCGATGCTCATTTTGTTCATTTTCATACACTGCATGCACTATGAGATCCTACATGGTTTTCTGAAGGAATGAGTTGAGGTGGCCTCAGTCACTGCTGCTTGCTTTGCCTCAGATCAGCTGCAGTGCTTTCATAGGACACCTTCTACAATTGCTCCCAAAAGGACTTGGGAACAGTGTAAATGTACAGCTTAACTGCAGAAGTTGGTTAATAGCCTTATCAAAGTTAATGGTACATGGAATTCAAGTTTGTCTCCATGGTGTTGTTGACTGTTAGGGGTTATTTTCAATCTTGTCTAAAAGGAGTCTGACTGGACATATTCTTCTTGTGCAGTTCTGAGCAAGTTACTGAAATGCAAAGTGGTTAATATTCAAGTAGTGGCTTTTGTAGAATGGACCAACAAATGTATTTGTTCTTTTTATTTGACAGACAAAAAGAACAAAATTTAATTGCATTTAACTTCAGTGATGTGGAATGGTATGTAATCCAAATTTCTCAGCAAGTGCCTGCAAAATAAAGAAAAAAATTGCAGTCTTCTTTAAGGGCCATTTAAACTATGTTGCTTTGGAGTTTTAGTGTTTGCAATTTCATAGAGATGGGGAAATTATTTATTTAGTCTTGTGAAGAAAACAAAACTTTGAGCAGAAGAAGAGAGAAAACTGAGGAGAGTGTTGAATTTTTAATTAAATCTGTTATTTACAATGATATAACAGATTTTTAAGAATTTTTTTATCATACTAAAAAGCTATTGTAATATGAGTCTGTGAATTGAAGACTTTTCTTTAGCTATTCTTTTGAAGACTTTCTGTAGCCATTCTTCTCTTTGTAATTGAAGTTACAACTTCAGTATTTCATTTTAATGATGTCCAACTGTGAAAATGATGTTACATCCATGGATAGAGTAAGAGCAAATAAATAGGATGGTTAAAAACCTTAGTTTGGTAGAATTTTCTGACAGTTTTTACTGATACTTATTTTGAGTGCTTCAAATAATGTACATTTTAAGTGTTGGATTTGAGGGTGTTTTGATGCAGATTTGTTATTGAAATTCTACTAGTTTTAACATCTTTGAGACTTTGTTGTGGAAAAATAACTCAGTTCTGAGAATGTGGTTTTTCTTGCAAAATAAACTTCAGTAAAAACTAAAGCTTGGAAAGCTCAAGCCTGCCAAGACCTCCCTCTGAAAATGATGTTAGGAATGGATAGTAACTAAGTTTTCTGGCCTAAGAAATGCATCATGTGGTTCATTGCAGTGTCTGAACAGTGATGAGAATATTTGCTCTTGCACATTTCTAATAAGGTAGTAAAATGCTATTGTTAAGGTGCCGAACTAAGGCAGAGAAATCAAGTGACTAGCACATATTTCCATGGAAAATCTGCAGCAATATTTATATTCCTTTTACCAGCACCTAAAGCATCAACCACTAAATCTGGCAATGGATTTTTTTCAGCATGCACTACCTTTCTTCTGTCTAATAGTACTTGGTAAATCTGATGATAAATTTATTTTAGGATAAGCATGAATTTTAGGAAATTTTAATTTTTCTTCTGAGAAAATAGTTTTTATTTTTTTTATTCTTCTGTCCTAAAATAATCAAGTGCAATTGTGTTTTGTATGTAATAGGGAACTTCAAATAGAATCACAGTGCAAATATTTTTGCTTAGCTTATAATTTATAAATAATGCACAAACCCAGAGGAGCAAGCAGAATTTTATCAATGCACCAAGCATTACAGGTTTGTGTAAATTAAAGGGAAATGGGGCCTCAACACACTTAACGAACTTTACAACACAAGGAAAGGCAGTTTGGTTTAGGTATCCCAAAAGAGCCCATGCAAGAGCCTGTGTGCTTTCAACCAAAGTATAAGTAATTAAACTCATATACTTAGATCTTTTTGGCCTGGCTTCTCATTCAGTAGGTGTAATGCTGTCTTCTGGGTTTTAGGTATGGTATTTCAGTGAGAGCCTATGGCATTTGTAATGACGAATAATGTTTTCCTTAGAAGCCAGGTGCTGTTCAGTGCCATATAGATTTTATTCAGGGGTTTACTTGAAAAAAGATGCAATATGTGTTTGGAAGAATGATTTCAGCATCTAGATGCTGTACTTGAAGGACATTATATTCTACAAATTAAGAAGCTAAGGATACAGACACAGCTGAGATTTCTGTCATAGGAGGTGCACTTTGCTTCAGAATATTATTTGTTCTATATGTGATTTATGACAATGTTTGTGTGGTTGGAGCACCAATTCTGACTCAGGAGTTACAAAGCTGCAAACTGTTGGTCACTGAAAGGTGTGTTGGTAGGGAAGTACAACTAATGCTAACCTTGTTCTCTTATGTTTTCCTAAGTGTCTCTTTTAGATATATTATATGTTTTAGAGACTAACTGTTGGGCAAGATGGGATAGGTCTGACCCAATATGGCTAGTGTTTTGAATGAAGAAGTATAAGGAGAGAGGCCTAGTGATTCCAAGCTCTTGTGCCTTGAAAAGTAGCCAAAAAATTATACATTGGTTTTGTGTCTTTTGTGTTTGCTTCAGGAACTAAATAAAGTGTTGTGATAATTAAAAAAGGTATTCTTATATTATGCTCGATCATTGTTATTTTTGACCAAAGAACCCTAGATCCAAGTGTTGTTTTCTGCTGAAATTATGGCTCTTATGAATATGTGTGTCTGTCTTTATGGAATTACTGCTAAGAAAAGAATATTAAATAACTCCTGAAAAAACAAAGGTGAGCTGTAAAGAAGTGTAATGAAAAAAGAAAACCAAGGAAAAAAAAAACCAGTTAAAAAAATTTAAAACTACTATTTTACTAACTACTATTAATAGTAATTAGGATTAATAATAACTATTAATTACTACAAATTAACCTAACGCAACATAAGATTGTACAGTCTTGCACTGCTTAAAATTACTATGTTCAATTGTAGGCTCGTGCTCAGAAAACAATGCCTTGAATTTGAGTGGTGCAGCATCATGGAAGAGAGCTGTGATGCAGTCCTGTTTCCTTTGTGTTTGGCATAGCATTAATAAGCTTTGAAATATGCTGATTTCATGAAGGAGCCAGTGCTTTCTTTTAAAGTTGTTTTTGTAAAGTTTGAAATGTTATCTGATCCTGGCTTGGCATTCACTAAGTTGAGTGAGATTTTGAAGCAATGATAAAGTGGAGGGATAGGGTCTGAACTAAATATTAATTCTGTTATGGTGGAATTATTTTCAGTCAGGGATGGAAGATGAGCATTTCTTCTTTAGGTTATCTTCTATGTGCTGTGCTAATCAGTCCTAAGACTTTAAACACAAATATCTGTTTTTCCTCCCCTCTAAGGGTCCATTCCAGTACTAATACAGTCTGCCATTGACATATCAAATGTACCTGAAGGCTGGGGAAGTGCCAGCTGTTAGGCAGGGTAGGCAACTACTGAATGCACATAAACTATTTTTTTGCCTGCGAATGTGTGCTCATGTTAGAAGAGAGAGTATTCATGGATTTTAAGTGATAATAGTGTAAATAATTTAACTTAAGTAGATTTAAGTAATAATTTTGTCTACAAAGCTTTGATGCAACAGAAGAATTTTGTCAAAGTGTCTTTGTTGCTTCTATTCCCAGAGTAGTGAAAGGCAATAATAATTTGCTAATGTTCTGACAGAGATAGTGGCCTGTTTTGTGGACAGTCAGTTCAGACAGTGTGCTGCTAACATTTTTAGTATGTTCTTGACTTTTAACTCCCCTTGTTTGAGACAGAATTTAAGTAAAACTCTAGAGGCAATAGTTTGTCTCATGTCGTACCATGAATTTTATTATCTAATTGATTTATTGGATGGTTGCTACTACAGAAGACTGAAAGTATACAGTGAAACTTGGTATCAGGCTAAAATTTAGTAAAAAACTAACTAGTGTTTGTTGGTGGAGGAAGTACCCTGGGGGAAGGCATTGCAAACAAATGGTACTTTTTATATAGGACTAACTTTGCCAAGAAAGAACATGGCCATAGCAGAAAACTTGTAATTTTACTCATGGATAAATTTGCAAAATATTCTCATTGAGAATTAAAATAAAGGTTATAATCAGTGTGGTTAATGTGGGTTATCAATCACTATCTTATTTGTAGTTTTAGCCAAAGTATTTTAATTAGCACAAAGCGCAGTTTGCTGTTATAGTAAAATGTTAAGCATACATTAGTTTATTCCTTGGTTTGTTAAAGACATAACTGATTGCTATGCCATTTCTCTTTGCTGACATTGTGAGGAAAGAAGGATCAATTGTTATCAAAAATACAGACAACTGTCTGTTATGTAGAACAATGGATAAGACCAAGGTTTCAGTTCTGTTGGATTGCTCATCTCTGCTGAAGGATGTGCTAGCTGAAGTGCAGCATTGGGCATGAGTGAGCAGTCTGGGTTTGTGAGCTGCTTGTGTGAGCTCAGAGCCTGGCAGAAACTTAAGGCTTTGGAGAGAACTGTGCAAGCACACTTTGACTGGAGCTAGTCCAGCTCCAGGAGAATTGGCAACAAACTGAAGCAGTGGAGTCCTGGAAGTAAACTGCCTCCGTGTGGTCTGTTCTCTGTGTCTCTGGACTGTGCTTATCAGCTGCTTTCAGTTCGAGGAGTGCAATGTAGGCAACTCAGGCTCTGTGTTTCAAAAAAGCAGTTCTGGTGCTGCAGTTGAGGCTGTCTTTGGTAGCAGGATAGCTGCGATGTGCATAGACTGCAATTTCAGAAGACTGCCTTGGTCTGTGATGGTTCCTGCAAGGCATTGAGTTCAAGTGTCTTACTTGAAAAATCACAAATTTCTATGATTGTTGGTCATAGGCATGATTTGGAGCAAGAGCAGACTGAAAGGAAAATGAAATGGTTGGTTGATCAGCTGGTATATCTTAGTGCCAGATGTTAGCGTTGTGTCTACCCATAATTTTTGATATTTCTGTTAATTCTGAATGCTTTTTCTAATCAAACAATTTTTCTGATAGGATTTAGAAAAAAGATATAGTGCCCTTTTACTCTATCTGAGACAACATATAGAATTGTAACTAACTTCTATTTAGGATTTTCCTATACTGTTTTGCTCTTTTCCTTGCACCAAGGAGTACAGCTGATGTGTTATCGTTTCAGTTGTATATATGTCAGTGTTGAATTTTTCCTCAGAAATACTTTGGGAGCACATAACCATAGAGTTTTGCTTTTCTGCATTTTTGTTCCGAATTCAGAAACTAATTAACTGTAATCTACATCAATTTGTAGGACATAGAAACACATTCATAAGAAGAGCCATCAACTTTGATATGAATAATCCTTGTAATTTTTGGAGATTAGATGTTTTGCTTTGTCTTTCTCTTTGCAATTTTGCCAGTGCTAATCTAGATAATGCATCTTTCCCGGCAGATAAGTTTTTATAGGAAATCTTTGGTTCCTTTCATAAAACTAAGTAGTCTGAGACATTGCCTGAAGGATGGTACTCGTTGCTGACACATTTTTTGTGTTTTGTGGATAAAGCTGTAAACACTAGATGAAGCAGGGTTGGGAAACAAAGTTTCTGTATTATTCTGTGCCCATTCTCCTACTGTTTGGTTACTAATTAAAGATGTGTGTGCATTCCCTTATGCTCTCCAGTCCTGATCTGATCTATCAGTATTTAGATAATCTTCTATTGCACTGTAAGGCTCAGTTTCCTTTAATGCTTTTATTTATTGCCATCCTTACTGTAACTAAGCTTTTCTGGGGAGAAATAGGGATGGAGTCTATTTTTCCTTCTGATATTGAATCTATTTCTTTTCTACCTCCTCTCTCTGTTTCTCTAGTCTTCACCAGGGACTCTTGTCCTAGTAAAAAAAATTGGAAGGAAGAGTCACAATGGCTTTTTTGAGATTTTGGTTTAGCAGTCTTTATAACTGAAAAGAAACAGTGAAATATATCATCCAAAGCAGAAATAACAACGAGAATATTAAGTTTAGTGATTATGATGACTTTTTAAATCCTTCTTGTTGAGATGTAATAAATCAAGCAGTTTAGTGTCTGGGAAGGTGATAAATTTAGTTGTATCTGACTCTGCAAACAGTGAGCCAGTGCTTTGGGTACTCGTATCCTATTAAACTTTATAGTTCAAATGGAAAAAGAAATCTGTTGGTAGCTATACTACTTGTGTCATGTTCTGGTACATCTATGATGTGGTAAAACAACCCCAAAATATGTTTCCTCATTAATTAAAATTAATGGTCACAAGTGAACATTAGAAAATTAAAAATAATTAGATGTAACATTGTTAATATATGCATTTTATTAAGTATAGGGATTTGTCATACATTTGGAAATATAAAAAGATGTCATATTTCAACATCATTGTTGACAATTTTTAATTTTCTTTTTAAATTTGTATTTTGATTTACTTATGCTTTATTTATCAGAGAAAGCAACCAGTGAGATGAACACTGCAGAGGACTGGGGCCTCATCTTAGACATCTGTGACAAAGTTGGACAGTCACGCACAGGGTAAGTGACTTTAGGAATTTCCTCCCCAACCGCTTTTAATTCTGTTGTTTCAGTCTTATTCCCAGGTGAGAGGAATTATTTTTCTGTTATCTTTTATAAACTTCTGCAACAGCTAACTTTTACTTAAATTGATTACAAATAAAAGGAAAATGTATGGGGTTTCTGCTGTAATATTTTGCAATCCTTCCTTTGGAGACTGATCTGTTAAAATTAGGACTTGTGTACAGCAGTTTTTTGCCAGTGTTGCAGATAAATTGATATGTTTTAGCAGTATCACTGTAAACCCAGGAGGCTTCATGAGGCATTTTTCTTGCAGAATCATTATCTAAGTTGGAAGTGACCTCCAGAGGTCATCTAGTCCACCCCCTCCCGAGCTTCAAACAGGTCTAATTAGATCAGGTTGCTCAGGACCGTGTCCAGTCTTGAATGCCTCCAAGGTCAAAGGTTCCACAACTTCTGTGGGCAACATGTTTCAGTATTTAACTAGTTGTACTTACTAAGTAAAGAAATAAAATAATAATCCTGCAATCTGATTACAATTTTCCCTGTTCCAACTTACCTGTTGCATCTTGTCCTGTGACTGTGCAGATCTAAGAAAGAGTCTGGCTGCATATTCTGAATATACTCTGATGAACTGGTTGTTGAAAGCAGTAAGGCCCATTTTTTGTCTGCTCTTCTCAAAGCTGAAAGCACCTCTCCCATCTTTCCTTGTATGTGACCCTCCCTGACCATCCGGGCAGCCATCCATTGGACTTAGGGCAGTGTGTAAAGAGCCTTCTTGCACAGGGGAGCCCCAAAGTGGACAAAGTGCTCCAGATGCAATCTTACATGTGCAGAATGGAGGGAAAGGGTCAATTTCCTGACCTTGTTGGTTGTGCTGACCAGTAGTTCTTGCCAGGATGGGGCTGGTTGTCTTAGCTGCTGACACCTCTCACCCAATCGGACCTGCAGATCATTTCCTGCTTTTCATGTGGTCAGCTCCCGTCCTCATTTAAAATGCAATAACTTACCCTTGTTCTTGTTGAACTTCCAGTCTGCCCATCATTTCTCCAGCCTGTCTTGGTCCATCTGAACATTAGCCAAGCTCTCCAGTATATTGATTATTCTCCTTCAGCTTGCTCAGGTCAGTAAGTTACTGAGAGCACTGTTGGTCCCAGCAGAAATCCTTGAAGGACACTGCCTGCTAGCTGGAATCTGCACTACAGGTGACAACTCTTTGAGCCTGGGAGACCAGCTTTCTACCCACCTTTATCCAGACCATATTTCATCAGCTGTGTTATAAGGACACTACAAGGGCTTCAGCTGTATCAGCTGTCAAAAATTTGCTAAAATCAAGGTATAAAGGATCCACTTCCCTCCATTGTTCTTGCCATCAGACCACCAGTGTCACAGAAAACAACAAGGCTTTGTGTTTCTTCCCCTTGTTTTCAGAAGCCATTCTCTGTCATCAGGTCTTGGATAAATATACATTTTGAAGATGTGGTACTAAATTAAACACATCTTGATATGGGCTGCTAAAGTTGCCTTTTTTAATATTTACTGAGCTCTTTCATAGAATTTATTAATGAACTTTTTGGACAAGAAAAGATAATTTGAGCTAGCAACTAAAGTGCATTTTAAAGACATTATTTCAGTGTATTTCTAGTGCTTTCAGTCAGTGTAGTATTAGGACTTGGAAATGTTTTAAATATACCTTCTCAAAGTATTCCTTGTAACAGTTCAGGTAAGGAACAGACTCAAAAAGAGAATTTTCCCACTGTTGCTGTGAAAGGCTTCTCCAAGAATGACTTGTAAAACTGCCAGAAACAGTGTGAGATGCCAGAGAGCAAAGTCCCACCTTGGACTTTTGTTGCAAAGGACAGGTTTGCAAATGAGCTTATTCCTTAGGATTAGAGATGGTCTCTGGTGGAGTACTTAAAAATAGAACAGCATATTGAGACTTTTGTGCTGTTGTGTGTAACTGTAGTTAAGATAACAGCTGGCAAGTTGTTAATAATGTTTCATATTAATATTTATATGTAAAACTGAATTTCTGTTCTTTGAGCATGTTGATACTGAGCTTGTAACAGTTAACTATATTATTGAGTGTTTCAGTATTCTATTTAATCACTGAAAGCCTTTCCATAGATAAAATTTAGTCTTACAGCAACATAGCCTGAACAGTGCTTAAATGTGTGTACCTGCAAGAGACAGCAGTACAGACAAAGCTAGAGCTCTTCTGGTAATGTGCAGCTTAATTTCTGTTGGGATTTGTGAGGTTTGTTGGTGTTGATTTTGGTCTTTTTCTTTTGTGTGTTTGTATTTTAGTATTTTTCTTAATAAAACTGTTTTATTAAAAAAAAAGTGGGACTTTAACCTTTGTAATATTTATCCTGCTTGTAATAGGCTGCCAGCTGACTTGTTGCTTAAATTCAGATTCTGTTAAAACTTGCTGAGAATGGGGTTTCTTTGTTTTTGATGGATTATGACATGCAGTAGCAAGGTAAAGCAAGACCATGTTTACCATTAAGAAGTTTAAATGGGATGTGCTTAGCTGTTTGAAATTCTCCTGCAGTTTAAGTTCCTCTGACAAAGATGCAAGTCTTCTTAACTGGGATTGGCTTTAATCTTTTAACCAATTTTGCTCCAGTACAAGCTGTTTGTTACTGTTCTTGGCAGAAGTTTAGATTACAAAATCTCTCCTTTGTGGATTTTCTTTATAGCAGTCTGTAAGCTCCATTGCATCCTGCAGCATTCTAGATTTGTGTTACCTTACACCTGAAGCCACAGCAGCCTAGAAAAACTTATTCATTAAGTAACATTCTGGTATAGCACATTGTCTGCCAATTTGTTGATATTCAGATTCATTGTTGGAAAACTGTTATGCTACAAAGGTGTTGTATTTTCTCATAAGATAAATTAGTTACGGTTCCATAACGTAATTGCTACTGTTATTTTTTACATGGTCATACTTCCCATACGGAGAATTGCAAATTGATGGAAATGTTATCTTGCTTCCTTTAATCCAAAGAACTAAACCAGATTTTTAGCAAGTTAGAATTCCACTGAATCTCTCTCTTTTACTGCTTTCTCTGGTTTTTTGTGTATTTCAAAATTAGAGTTGTTATTAGAATTTTTATAGAAAACACAGGAGAGACAGAAAACATGTAAATATTTTAACAATATGACTTACTTACGATAGTCTATATGAAGTACTATTCTATGTAGTATAGAATTAACACTTTCTGCACATTTCACATATCAGGTTTTTAGATGATCTAAAATTTGTCTAATGATGAGACCACACATTTTTTAATCTCTGAATTTCCTTTAGGATCTCATACAGCTTAGCAGTTGCCCATCACATTGTTTGCATCCTGTTTTTTGCCAATATTAGCTCAGCGAGCAAGTTGCCTTTTCAACATAGAAGCATGATTAAAGCAAATGTTTTACTGTTAGAGGCAATCCTTTCTGTCTCCTGATTTTGTACAGCATTCTTGAAAACTTGTTTATTTTTAAAATTTTAATCACATGGTGTGATTCTTGAGGCTGTCCTGTGCAGAGTCAGGAGCTAGACTTCGATGATCTTTGGGGGTCCCTTCCAACTCAGGATATTCTAAGATTGTGTATTTGACTGACATTTTAGATCTGACTACAGGAAAGGACTTTTGTATAGTGTTGCTTTTCTGCAGTGAAAATGCTTACAAAACTGACTCTATTGTTTATAATCTCAGAATAAAATAACATTATTGAATTTGAAAATTTGAATGGTTCATTGAGCAGAATAAAAGGAAAAATTAAAGGACAGGTATGGTGTATTTTAGCAAAGATGCCTCCCTTCTTCAGTCGTTTCAGTGCTAGCCAGTTCCTAACTCTAATTGTGTTTGCATTTGGCTTTGGGACAGTTGTACTGTTTATTTCATAAGACATATCAGTCTACATTGAAACTATCACAATTTCAGTTTTTTTCCAGAAAAGTTGCTTAATTTAAAAAAAATGATGGCTGAAAAAAGATGAAGTCAGTGGCTGAGAGACTACACCAAAGGTTGAGAAAATAAAAATGTTCGTTGCAGCACTCTCCACTCCCACTGGGGGTGGGTATTGGAAAATAGTCATTGAGAAATGGTTTGTCCATATTGCTGCTTGCCTAACTTTATCTTGATCCCTTAAGAATTAATCACTGCCTCAGCAAGTCAGTGTTCTGGTTAGCTTTTTCTTCTTTGGATGCTTTTGTGCCTGTTCATGCAAGAGAGAGAACAGCAAAACTGCTTACTTGATAGTTTTCCGATGTGTCTTCCATCTTTTCCCCCTCAAATTATGCAATCTTGGTAGCATTTTACATTGTAATTGCAGTGTATGTCTATCAGGCTGACCAGGAAGCTTTATGACCAGCCTGTTTCTGAAGGAGCAAAGAAGAAAGCTGAGTCCCACGGAGTTACCTTAGACTGTAAATGAACAATACATTCCTGAACATATCAGAAGTGTTTTGTGCAAAGTAGTATTTTGGATTGCAAATGCTGCTGCTTGTGTCCTTGTTAAATACAATACAATCAGAATTTTTTTCTGCTTTCTAAAATTAAACCTGAAATTCACTGTGAACATTTTCTGTATATATTGGTATGTGATGCCATATGATGCCACGTATGATACATAGCTTCGATTGTATCTTGCCATATTTTCACTCTACTTATTTGTTATTGCTACTCCTTGTGGTGCCTCTGAAATTCATAGCATCATTTGAGTGGAACTGTGGCTGAATATTTGTATTGTATGATTTGGAGAGATGCCTAATAAGTAGATATATCTACACTCATAGTGCATGCTTCCCTCTGGTTTCTGCATAGTGCTTCTCATAATTTGCACACTAAATGATGAATTATTTAGAAGTAAAAATAAGAATTACAGGCCTGTCTAGAATACGTGTTCTTACCCTTGGTGACTAAAGATTGGTACACTCGGATTATTTTCTTTATCTACATGTAATAAAAAAAATTCTTATTTTTAACATATGAGTCTTAATTTTAAAACATTGAACACTCAAGTATTGATCATTACTGTTAAATATATGAACAAGTAGATTGTACTTGAGACGTGGGGATGATAATTTGGCTTTGAGGCGTTCTTATTACTTCTAATAAGACTTTGGATTCCTTTGTAAAAAAAAATCGTATGTTAATGGTCCTGTTCCAGAACTGGTAAGCTCTAGATCCTGCACCCTGCCTTTATAAATACTGGCTTCACAATGGGCAAGTACTTTTTTGAGCTTGCAGTCATAGAACATTGTTAATGCTGTTCATCAGCTAATGGTTAGAGAAAGCAGTTATTTCTAAGAATTTTAGTCTGTATTCTTTCTCAATTAAACTAAACACACAAGAATTCTAGGATATTTAGTAGATAAAAGGCAGTACTTGCCTTAAAGCCTTCATCTGTAATAATTGGTATATAAAGGTATACACTGAATGATATGTACTTGTGTTGTGTGACAGCACTTTCTAAAATTAGTGCCACTAAATATGAGGTGGACATTTCTGTAAAATGTAGACACTGCCAAATATAGTATAGCCAAGCAATGGTGTAACTTATACCTGAGTTTCATGTTAATTTTTGGATATCAGTTCAACAGAAAAATACTTTTGCTTCCAAAGACAACCATGCTATAAATGTTGAACTCCGTAAATGTGTAAAAAAAATCTCTTAGTTTAGATTTACTTTCTCTTTTCCTCTTTTTCTACTTACCCTCTTCCAGGGCTGTTTTTTCTGGTATATTCAACAGATAATGACTGTATACTCATGATAATTTCTACCTCAGCCTGGTTTAGCTTTGCACTACTTTATAGATGGAACAAAGTATCAGAAAGTCACAAAGCTTTTAATATGCTAAACTCTGAAATGCCCTTTCAAATTCTTTGTTGAGTTGCTTTTCGTGTTATTTTTGTCTACCACAACATAGGTAAGACTTGAATTCTGTATTTAATTGTTTTGAAACTTTGATGTAGATTGTCTTACAGGTTTTTTTTTTTAATTATTGAATCATTATATGTCTTATTTATAAATGCTGTTCTGTAGATTAAAAGAGACTCTGAGGTACATGATGGTAATTCAAAATAAAAGTAGCAAAAAGGTGTTGGTAAATCAGTATGTAAGGAAATATTCTTGCATATATATGTGAAATATAGAAGAGTAGGTTCATGGAGCATAGAGAATTCCAGTTCTCTTAATTGTAAGGGATTTTATGCATTTCTGGAGTATTTACAGTAATTTGCTTAAAGTACAAGAGGTAATATTAATTACTGAGGGGTTTTGATAATTAAGAGAGCTACAAATCCTACAGATAGAAATGGCTACAACTGTTTCTGGTGTTTAATTTGTATTTAAAAAAAATTTAAAAATAAACTACAAACTAATTTATGGTGTTGAGGACATCTTTGTTAATGTTGTAAGCATTGTCATGTGTGCAATAGGAAATATTTATTCCATTACATATTTTTAAGCTATCCTGTGTTTTTTAGGCCTAAAGATTGCCTCCGCTCTATTATGAAGAGAGTGAACCATAAAGATCCGCACGTTGCTATGCAAGCATTAACAGTAGGTTCTTTTTAATGTAATTAATTTTCTTCCTGAAAAGTTACATTGCAAAAAAATCTCTAAGTTTTAATCTTTCTTTCATTAGCTTCTAGGAGCGTGTGTATCAAACTGTGGCAAAATCTTTCATTTAGAAGTCTGTTCGAGAGATTTTGCCAGTGAAGTAAGCAATGTGTTGAATAAGGTAATGTATTGCATTGATTTATACATTTTACCTATAGGTGAAATTAGATAGAGAGAAGATTATTCTAAAGGCTGTGGCTCTCAGAACTTCCTGAATGCCACTTCATACTAGTTAACACAGGTATTCTGCTTGGGGGAGGTGTGGTTTGTTAGTTTTTAAATAAACTACTTTATTTTCACTTTAAATAATATGGTAAAACACTAAATACAAATATGATGAAATGGAGATAAAACAGGGTTCTATGTAATCTTATTTTACTTTATTTTGGGCCTAGCATGTACTGTACTGGTACAAACAGAAGTCTGATGTATTATTCTCACTTTCTAATAAAGACTGAGTGCTAAACTTGACTACAAAATAAAGTTTCTATATGTTTTATATTGACAGTAACATGCAATTACTTGAAATTAAGATCAGATTCCTACATTATTTAACTGTTTTTTACTGTCTGTGCAGGGTCATCCAAAAGTTTGTGAAAAGCTGAAAGCCCTTATGGTGGAATGGACTGATGAGTTCAAGAATGACCCACAGCTTAGTTTAATATCTGCTATGATAAAAAATCTCAAGGAGCAAGGAGTTACTTTCCCAGCTATTGGTTCACAGGTATATTAGATTTTTGTGGTTGCTTTTTGTTGTCACAAATTCTTTTTATCCTCAGCTCTGTATTTTATAGTTTGTACTCTTGAATTCTAGAATGTTTGGCGAACAAAATGAAAACTATCTTAAACTTTTCTTTGAGGAGTGAAATGTTCTCAACTACTTTAGATATTTATATATATTAGATGAATACAAAGTGATGAACTTAACGCACTGTCAGTTTTTTGCTGGATTCATTTTTGCATCTTTTACTTTGGTTAGGCTGCTGAACAGGCAAAAGCAAGTCCAGCTCTAGTTGCCAAAGATCCTGGTACAGTAGCCACCAAAAAGGAAGAGGAGGATTTAGCTAAAGGTGAGTGCATTTATTTACTGACATGATGCATATTGATTTATTTAAATGAACGTTAGCCATTGTGTTCAGTAACACTGTATGTGTTACTAATGGTTTCTTCAATAGTCAATCCACCAAAGTCTACTTTTAAAGAGATCTATGTCATGGATATCTGCATGAGTTTCATAATGTTTGTATCCACCCTGACCCTTCTTAAATATGATCATTTTTTTCTACAAACTCGAGCTGAGTTTATTATGAGAGAAACTTCTCTGCTCAGTCAAGCTTAATTGAAAATGACGCAGAAATGTGAAATTATTCAAGGAATGGCAGGGAGGAAAATAAGGAAGGGGCAAATTTTTGCTTGTTTAAGCAAAAATAATTTTGTCAATTATGAATTAAAGAGGGACTTTAGAGTGAAGGTGACCAAGTACTGGCACAGCTTTCCCAGAGGTGTCATGGTGTCTTTATTCTTGAAGATATTGAAAAGTTGTCCTTGGCAGTCAGCTGTGGTGACCCTGCATGAATAGGGGATTGGACCAGATGACTTCCAGAGGTGCCTTCCAACCTCACCCAATCTGTGTAAATCTGATTCTGTGAATCCAGGCTAAAGTCTAACAGAGAACCAGTGTGCACTGGAACAACAGCATCTTTTTAATGTTTCAAGCAAGCTGGGAAAGTTCAACACGGTGTAAGATGTAAAGTAAGAATGTAAATATTTTACATCTGTTCAAAGTTGTAACAATAATATAATAATAACAATTGGATGACTTTGTGTAGTTATTCTATTTGTGCTTAAGTGCTATTTATTTATCCTGTCCGTGTTGGGAGCCTCAGTAAATTCATAGGCAGAATTCTGCTCTCTCTTTGTTATTTTTCATTAATTCTAAGAGAAAGACAGAAAGTCATTAAAATGCAACAGGAATAGAATTATACTAAAAGTTTTCACAGAATTAAATTTTCATATCAATCAACCCATTTTTATAGGGAATTTTCATCTGAGTAACTCTTCTTTTGTAGCTATTGAGCTGTCACTAAAAGAACAAAGGCAACAGCAGACAACACTTTCCAGTTTGTATCCAAGCACCTCAAGCCTTTTAACAAACCACAAACACGAGGGACGAAAGGTTCGTGCAATCTACGATTTTGAGGCTGCTGAAGATAACGAACTAACTTTTAAAGCTGGAGAACTTATAACTATCCTTGATGACAGGTAAGTTATATAGAATGCCTACTAGAATTATTTTAAACTGTAAAAATTAATTAGAAATAATTTTATCTTCTATGTAGCAGCATACCTTGACATACAATGAATGGAAACATATTTTTGTGTTAGTACTTTATTTTGCTATCTCCTAGATTTCTTACAAATAAATGTATTTGCATAAAAATTATTCTGTAAAGATCTCTGCATATATACAAATTATATTTATATGCTAGTAATATAAATGTCTTTACTGTGCAATTCCTAGGAAAGTTCCATGTGAGTATAGGATTTCTGATGGATGAGTGCTTTATTTATTTATTTTTAATCTTTAGTGATCCAAATTGGTGGAAAGGTGAAACTCATCAGGGTATAGGATTGTTTCCATCTAATTTTGTAACAGCTGACCTTTCTGCTGAACCTGAAATGAGTAAGTAACATTACATTTATCTATATATGTTTAACCCTGCCATGGCTCATGGGTGATTTCCTTTCCCTTATGAAGGAGTTCACTTGCAAATTAATGTGATAATTGAAGTAAAACAGAGGAGCCCTTGCTATGCTATCACAAACAACAGTCAGACCAAGCTTGCCCAAACTGTCTTCTGCTGAAAAATGCTGCTGTCTGCTGCTGCCTTTGTCAGCAGCTTCTTTGAGACTCATGGAATCACTCCATTGACACCTAGATAAACGTGGGCAACACCAGCGTTTTTTCCAAATCACCTTTTTATCCAGTTGCAATGGTGCATGTCTAATTGAGATGAAACTGAAGGCCCCATGGCAGATAGGACTTGGAGACAGATTACCAGTGTTTTAACAGTTCCAGAAACCTACATACTGTAGGTATGTACATGTGCATAGTGGACAGAAGGATTTTCTGCATGCAGCTTATTTATTTTTACCTATTTATATCCATCCAATCTACTTTAAATATTAATAAAAATACTAAATATTAGACAAGACTTCAAGATTCTAGAGCCTATTTCTGTAAATCTTGTGGGTTTGCAAGATTAATCTTCTGTGATCTCAATCTGAGGGTGCTACAAGTATAAGCAGGTCAGTGGAATTACATCCTGTAGCAGTCATTTGTGCTATGTTAAGACTATCTCATAAGAGTGTATAATAAGAGTTGTACTTGGCTTTTTTGCTAAACATGGAGCTTTTTTGTACTAGTCTTCACTACTGAGGAATGAGATGCTTTGCATATAGAATTTGGTGAAGAAGGAGTAGAGAAATTTGAGACCTTTGGGTTGTGTACTTTGCTCTGGAGAAAAGGAGGCTCAGTTTGTCATAGATTATTTTATCAGTTTTATCTTAAATTTGACTTGCTAGCCCTATTGTTTCCAATCACTCTTTCTGAGTCTCTTATCCTGATGACTTTTTAATGTGTGTATTATGTGCAGGGAGACTATGATAAAGCCATTTACTTACTAAAACATGTTTCTGCTGAGCTTGTGTGATCTATTTTTTTACAATGTGGAAAATTATTTAGGTCTGTGGCTTTCAAATGTCAATAAAATACTAATTTTTAAAATTTTCACAGTAGAGGTTTCAAATGCAAAGAACCTAGCCAATATATTAGTTATATAATGTTTATGCCACTGATAATTTTTCTTTTTAAAAATTAAATCTGACTGTTTATCTTACAGTGAAAACTGAGAAGAAAACAGTGCAGTTCAGTGATGAAGTTCAAGTAGAGACAATAGAACCTGAGCCAGAACCAGTTTATATTGATGAAGTAAGCATGGTAAAAATACTGATTGGTACTAAATGCTGAGACATTTAAATATGCAGTGTTTAACCATTTCATCTTGTATGTCAACAATATGATAAAAAGAGAATGGAAAGAAAGGTTTCTTTTAAGTAATAAAATAAATCTGCAATATTCTCTTTTGTTTAGGGGTCTTGAAGGAATTAAGGAAATTCTTAGGAATTTCTGAAACTGAATTTGGAACTGCCTTCCATTTAGGGCCATACTCGGGTGTTGTACATCTGTTTACTTCCAAGCTAGAATCTTAATGTTGATTGGCACATCTACTTTCAAACTTTGCTTAAAGTATTTCAGGATACCATAGAGATAGCCATCTTGGCTGCTCACTTAGATTTATTTCCAGTAAAACCACACTGTCTATCCTCAGATGGAAAGATCTCTTTCTGTCCCTGAAAAGTCTGAATTTCTGTTCCTCTGTAAGTAATATTTAGTAAGATATTTACAATCTCACCACAGTGATCCTGTAGGGTTTACAGGAACATGCCGTCCAGGATGTTTCTCCCCTGTTTGTTTTTTTGTTTGTTTGGTTTTTTTTTAGTTTTGTTTTGTTTTTTGTTTGTTTTGGGGTTTTGTTTTTTTTCCTTCAACCTGGGCTCTGTCATTGTTTTTTGAAATGAGAAATCAATTCCTGCCTTCCTGAAAGTCCTATTTAAGTCCCATCTCAAAAACTTCTTCCCAAGAGATAATAGTTTGTAACCTGCTGAAATAGATTATCTGAGGCTTGCCTTGAGGTGCCTGCCAGCTTTTGTTTTCCATGAGTCCATTGTTGATTTTTGGTTTAGTATCTTCTTTTGTTTTTAAATTTGCCACAGTTTAATTTTTAAGGAAGTAGTTAATTTGATGTTTCCCCACTTTTCCGTGGTTTAAGGAGGACAAAACGTGATGTTATTTTTTTTAGTTTCATACAACCTATATAACTTAGTGTGGAAAAGACTATTTATTTGATAGTGTTCAGCTAATAAATGATTAAAATAATTTACATGTAATGCTTTTGGTACTTTAACCAATATAGTCTACTCCAAGGCACATTTTTCAAAGACTTTATGCCTGTTTATTTTCTAACCTTTGATATTTTTATTATAAAAGGGTTGCACTTGAACTCCTTATTTAAGCTTGACTTAATGCTTGATGTAAATCCAAACATCTTAAAACAACACTTCCATATACATTGGTAATGACATGGCTCACGTACTGAATAGGCTTCATGCACTTAAAATTGCTTTTCAGTGAATTTGAAGTACTCTCTCAATGTATTCTGTCAAAACATTTCCACTAATCCCACTAGGTGGTGGTATTGCATATGTAATAACTAGGCTGAAAAAATAGGACCTGCTCAGAAAATAATACATGTTTAGAAGGACTTTTAGGAATAAAGGAGTATTCTGCACATTCCACTTCTTACCACTATTTTTTCCTCATTTGGCTTTTCCTTGTTCAAGCATCTTCATTTCTGTAAAGTAGTATCTTGTATCATTTGTATTTCCTTAAACTTAGTCTAGTTGATTGGCAAGTGCCAAGACATCAAAATGGCTGTTGTGAACAGCTGCTTTAGTTTACTATCCTGAAAGGGCTAATTGCCTTGCTGCCACTTTTGCCCTAATTATACAATTTGTGTTCTAGGATAAAATGGACCAACTCTTGCAGATGTTACAAAGTGCTGATCCATCTGATGACCAGCCAGACCTCCCAGAATTGCTTCATCTTGAGGGTAACAAAAAGGAATGAGTATTTTCATTGTTGTTTTCCTCACTGGTAATTTTCTGTATCAAAGCAAATTGAAACTAAGCTGAAACTACGTCAGCTTCATGTGCATGTGAGAAGCATGCCTGAGAAAAGTGCCCGAGCCGTAATTATCTTCTAACTTCTTGTTCCCACATTTATGAGACCAAAGTGCAAAATGTTAACTTAAAACAAATCAACTTTTCTGTAAAGAAAACTGTTTCCTATATTACTTTCCTTTTCAAGACACATAAATACTTAATTCAATCATATTCACCCATTATTTTTTTCCTTCATAGAGTAGCACATCATGAGTGGTGAAAGGAGTGTCAGGAAGATTTCATGAGAGGAAGCAGAAATACTACGAAGGTTTAGGATAGACCTGTGGGTGTCCCACATGCTTTTCACTTGCATATGTATTTCTGGAGGAGTTGCATATCAACAAATACCTCATAGAGTGCTACAAATTGTTCTACTCTTTTAGCATCAAATTATTCAGACTGCCTCTTCATAGAGGCGTTATAGATCATTTTACTTAGGTTGACAGATGCACAAAAAAGTTTTGAATGGAATTTGGAAAAGGAAGAAAGGAAACTTCCCAGTTATGAGACAGAACATAGGCTTAAACTGACAATTCAGATACCAGACTTTTATTTTAAAATATACTTTTAAAATTGTACCACTACTAAAAACTTTAGCTGGGTCTCGTTCTTAAATTGTTCATGATGCTACCTCTGTTATTAAAATTTTTTTTGGCATAGAGATTATAGTAATGAACTAAAATAAAATTGGACTAGCATCTATTTTTATCTATTTTTTAAAATTGCTTTCTGGCTTTGCAGTATGGAAATGTTTTACTCTGATATATTTTAATGTCTTTCTATTCTAGCAATGTGCCACCAGATGGGACCTCTCATAGATGAAAAATTGGAAGATATAGACAGGTAAAAAGAAATGTCATGTGCATTGACTGAAATTAAAATTCATTCTTAGAAATACCAGAGTTGGAACTTGATAGTATCTTAATTTCTGTGAATACTGGGGGGAAAAAAAGTGTATTTATTAGTAGTTTCTCTGAGAAGAGATCTGAAGATTTTTTTTTCCCCATAGTCGCATAATAATTTATAGTGTCGTACCATTTGACTCTCTGGCACTTGTCAGGCATCACTTCACAATAAGAAAATGTTACTTAACATACCTCATGAAATTACTCTGTTTTGTCTATCCTATACTAAAGTTATCTAAATTGTAGAATGAACTGTAAAATATATTTTCTAGGAAACATTCAGAACTTTCAGAGCTCAATGTTAAAGCAATGGAGGCTCTTTCTTTGTATAACAAATTGGTGAATGAGGACCCAATGTATTCCATGTACGCAAAACTACAAAACCAGCAGTACTACATGCAGTCATCTGGTGTTTCTGGCTCTCAGGTATGGATGTAACCTTTAATAGCCATTGACCTTATCAAGTTCACACTGACTAAGCAGTGTTTTGTCTCAGGTTTTTGTACAGTATGTAAAAAAATAAAAACAAAAATGTTTGTTTTAAGCTAAAAGTTTTGAGTGCTCTTCTTTTGTGGGTTTTAACGCTTTTAGTGTTTTTCTGTTCAGTTCTTTTTGATCAAGGAAAAAGCCTATCCTGGGCTTTAAGTTGCATAAATTAAAAAATAAAACAGCCATGGCTTTGCATCAAAGAAAATAAATAACCAAAGGAGTACAATTTCTCCCTATCTACTCATAGATAATTTAACATGAAAATGATGCTAGGAAAGAATTACCATTTTTAACTTCAGTAATTTAATGCTAAATGCTCTTTATGATTATTAAAAAAAAAAAGGAAACTAAACGATTTGAGAGGATGTTCTAAAGTCAGATATTAAATAGCAAATTTTCTTATATTTTATTTCTAATCTTTATTTAACTTCCTAGGTTTATCCGGGGCAAACTCAAGGTAATGCATATTTGGTGGCAGGGAGTGCACAGATGGGCCACATTCAAGGTTACAACCTTCCTCCAGAACAGCTCCCTTCTCTCAGCCAAGGCACAGTTACTCCATCTGCCAGCTCAGTAATTCCTGGTCAGCCTGCACAGACATCTTACACAAAGTAAATTTAAATATTTTTCTATTCAAGTTTAAATCAATTTCAACAGAGAAATTTTAAATTACAGGAGTATACTTATTAATTACTTTTTTAAATTACAGGAGTATAATTATAAATGCAACTGAACAATACTTTAGTGCAGTTATTTCCAGAGTGCTTATTTTTGGTGTCATGTATTTGGTAAAAACTACTTTTTTATTACTTTATTGTTTTATTATTTTTTCAATTTTTATCTAATTTTTCATTTTCTATATAGGAAATATGTAATTTATATAGCTCTATACTTTTTTCTATAAAACAGAGAAAATTATACAGACATGATTTAGTAGTAGTAAGTAACTTCTAATATACTTTTAATGTTAAAGATTATCTGCTGCTCTGGCTAGCTCTGTATAATTTCTGAGAACGTATATTCTACTTCCTTTGTCAAATATCTCACCACAGAAGACTGGGGAGAATTCTGCTCATTTTGGGAATGAAGTGAATAGCCTATGAATACTTACTAAAGCTTATACATTTTACCCAAATAAGGAAGTTAGAGTAGTACATTGGGTAGATGGCCAAAGATGCTAAGTATTGGTTAAGTTACCTATATTGTGAAAAGGTTGGTGGGTTTTTGTTAGTTGGTTTTTGTTTGTTTAGGTTTTTTGTTTTTGTTTACTCTCTGTGGAAAGTTATTTTATTCTAAAAAGTTGGGAGAGACATTCGTCTTGAGGCATTAATGTATTTGTTAGTCTTTGTCCTCAAAGGTTTTAATTTGGGCTAGTAAAGCATACAATGATAAAGTGAGTTTCTGCATATTCATCTGACTTGTTTTGCTATTTAAAACAGTTTGCTGGGTTTTGTGTTTTTTTCATGAACAGAATGGAAAATAGATGATATTCCATGTTGCACCTTAAAAAAACCCACAAGTACAGATTCATGGTCTAATTTTAAATTCATTGGGAGTGTTTATTGTATGTTTAAATCAGAGGAGTGTGTTTGAGTTTTAATGGGAACACTCATTGGCTACAGTTTTAAATATGCAATGTGTCCAGATATAGAAGATTTTTGTGTTTATAAATAGAACAACTGAAGAAGCAATAAAGTTTTGCTGTTGGTAAATTTTTGGTAATTCTACTTTAAATATTTTTTCTTTTTTTTTTTTTTTTTTTCTTTTTTTCCCCAGTGCAATGGTTGGTTCTGTTGCTGGAAGTACCTACTCTAACCAGCCTTCAGTGTACAGTCCACCACCTGGTACTGTTGATGTTGCTGCTTATCAGAATGCTGGAACTAATATGTCCCAGGTGCCAAACTATAACTTAGCACCTACGGCTCTGCCACAGACATCAGGCAGTCAGCAAGCACCTCCACAACAGCCACAGCCTCCACCACCTCAACAGCCACAGCATAGTTACTCACAGAAGGCTCTGCTATAGGATCCAGGACTTCTGATTCCAAATCTTCTTTAACCTCTGCTAAAGGCGGTTGGCGATTCTGAGTTTCTTCATTTAGTCTCTTAAACTTTGTTTATCCTCAGCTTAATAAGAATCTCTCTTGGTGAACAAGTTCAATTTGCACTGACTTTTTAGGATTTTTTTTTTTTTAATTTTGCGGAGGAACTGATATATTTAGGAAATTTAATTCCTTTTAAAATGCCTAAAAATTGGTACAAGATTATTTATGTATGGTTAAATTGGCTAGTTTGTGAGAACTCAACCATTGCAAACTGTTGTGGCATATATGTTATGTACATATAGTGTGTGATTGCAGTAGTGCCCATTTCGTATAACTATGGTGGTCATGTGAATATATTTAACACAATGTTTAAAAATAATTTGCTTTACTATTTTATTTTAATCATGAACTGACAACCGTATTTCATGTCTAGTTTTAAGACAGATGCAATGTCTTTTTCCAGTGCAGGAAAAACAGCAATTCTGCATATCATGGTTAAAATTACAAGCTAAGGTCTATATATGAATTTACAAACTTAGACAAGTTTCACTACTTCTTGAATTGAACACAAGTGTATCATGACTATTAGATTGCTTATCAACCAAAGTAAATTTGTTAACTAGAAAATGATTTGGGGGGATAACAGCAAATTATGATTCTGCTTTGGACATAATTACTAACTTAAAACTACTATTCAGAGGCTGCTAACTTATCATGGGACCATGAAACAGATCAAGATCTTGCATTTTATCATGAGAAGCATGTAATTTTATTTTTCCAGGTTGTTTTTTAAAGTGAGAACCAGAACTATGTGTGTTGGTAGAGATTACACCAAAGACAGACAGAGGAATTGATTTGAAAGAGAAACAATGGAGTTTTAAACTGGACACACAACATGAATTACACTATTTTATTCAAGTCTTCTTAATTAGAACATGGAGAATTATGGACATGTAAATCACTTTGCTGACCAAACCTTCAGGGCTTCGTTTTATCTCTTGTGGCCTTGCTTAGCAATTTGTTCTGTTTACTGTTCTAACACAAACACTTCTGCCTTAAACGTCTGTTTCAATTTCCAGTTGTACCACTTGAGTTTATTAGCCCTTCTATAGTTTGAATAGTTTAGGAGGCATCTCATCTAAATCCACTTTTAGTTTACTTTAAATTCTCTTCTGCAGCAACGTGCATTAGGCTGTTTTATACCCTTGTGTTCCTCAGTAACTTAGCCACATGGATTTGTAAAGTATGGTATTTTCTTTCTGTGGATGAGGTGCTGCAAAAGAAACATGGTAATGGAAGGCAGCATTTCAGGTGTGCTTGAGCAGAGTTTTTTGTACAAAGACTGTTGTTACTTTGTGTTTGTATTCCATCTAGTAATGCATCCTGGTTTTGCCTTTTCCAGCAACGCTAATTCCACTACAGCAATACTAGATGGCTTCAACATCAGATCTGCTTTCAGTCCTGTGTGTATGTCAGAAGTTGTTTGTTTTGTGTACTGTATTTTAGTGTGATGCTTCTGGAATTAAATGTTGCAATTGTACATTATACTATAAAATGAGCTCTGTTATCCCATATACTTCTGCATCTGTTCACAATTACCTAACCTTTGTTTCACTATTTTAATTGACATCAGTGTTTTGCTAGATACTTTCAGATGACTGCTTTGCATAACTTCTGACAAAACATGTTCATGGTTGATTTATTCCAGTTGGGGATGTTCTAGCCAGCTGATTGATCTAAGTCTAGGATTTTCACATATTTATTTTCTCTAAAATTTTTAAGTATCCTCATAAACTGTCATTAATTATTTCAGTACTTGGTGTCATCACAAAAGCCTGTGGAATTTGAAAGGAAATACTAAAGAAAGAATAATAATCCAACATACTGTGTCATGGGTGACTTTTTATGGGTTGAAGAAGTTATGTCTTTAGAAAGGACTTATAGTATAATTTATATAGTGTTCTCTTTATGCATTAGGTATCTTATTCCAAAATCAGATATTCAATGTGTACAGAAGTGTGTAATTTATACACAAAAGTGAAAATAATTTTTTATTCCATTGTTCGTAGTCCCTGACTCAAGAGGAAGCTTGAAGCATCAAGATAGTCTTTTTGATATTAAGTATTGTATTCTTGTGTTGTGTCACATGTTCCCTAATAAGGGCAGGTGGAACTTCTGTACAGAAATGACCCAGAAAAAAATACTTTTTGTTAGTAATTTGTCATGGTTTTTAAAATTTTTGAAGTTTTTCCTTGATATACAGAAATGCTAGATCCTGGTTTCTCATTTGAACCTTATGTGTATCACAGTTTTTCTGCTCTCCAACTTGTTTATTTTGGCCATTTATCCATTTTTATGAAAATTAAAATCACCTTTCATGTTCATCATGACCATAAAAAACCACTTGCCAAAATTCAGTGCCCCTTTAAATTCAATATAATAAAAGTTGTGAAAAAAGATAAACACTTTCTATTTTCCTTCATGCTTTTATTGAAGTCACTGCTCTAAGGTATCTCCTGTAGCAGGCTGGGAATTTTAATTGACTTTGAATCAGAGTTCATTGTCTACAGCTGGTGGAGTAGGTCACTATAATTTTAGGTTCCAATTCTTAGTGTTTCTGTTGCAATCTACATTTTCCATTTTATGTGAAATTTTCAGATTACCTTGAATTTGGAGCTGTGTTGCTCCATGTTGATTTTCTCTTATCAGAAAATACCTTCCTGCTTGGTTGTGTTGGGTATGCTCGACACTCTGAAGTGATGCCTTCTCCTACTTTGCTTGATGCAGTCATTGCATGAATTCCTGCAACCATCCTCTCCTATTCTCTGATAGCTTAGAAATGATACTTCAGCTCACCTCCTCTCTGCTGGTTTGTTATCATGAACCTGGAGATGCCATTGCTGGTGCTTCTCTGCCATGATTTATTCTCAGATTCCTGGTTTATGCATTGTTTTGACCAAGTTCACTTATGCTCTACCTTACTATGGTACTGAACACTGAAATGTTAGTGAGCAGGGGAAAGTACACACACAGCTACTGTGTGGAAAATCTTTTTAGCAATTAAATGAAGTGTTAGAATGTACACTATTTGAAAGTAAGGAATCATTGGAAATGTTATTCATGGTCCAATAGAAGACCTGTTTTTTTAATGTCTTGTTTCTTTACATGTAAATTGTCAATTTAAGGCTAAAATGTGTTCAAGGTATTTTGTATAACCCTTTTTTACTTAACCCTTTCATTAAGGAATACGAAAATGCTAATTAACTTTGGAAGGGATATTTCAGTGGTTTGGTTAGCATGAACTGGAGCAAACTCTAGAAAGTGCCTTCTGTGCATTTCACTTCTATAAGCAAATTTTTTTTAGCCATTTGTATCATCTCATAACAAAGCTGTCAAGATTTACTGTAAAACCTCCCAGGAAAAATACTGGAGTACTGTGTAAAAATTTTCTGTACTGGCGTCATGGCAGTGTGTTCCAGAGTGTGCAACTGCAGAAACAGTCACAATGTATTTTCCCACCTCTGTTTAACTGGTGCTGTGTATGTGTGTCTGTAATGTCATTGGCCAAAGCATATAGAGACAGCAGTAAAAAGGAGAAAAATATCAGAATTCCTGCGTGCTTTTCAACGGGTGTGGAGCAGCATAATGCCTCATGTTACAGTTACTGTTCATGAATTTTGAGTCAGGAAGAACTGAAATAAATCTGAACTTCAGAAAATTCTGCCAGATTGCGAATGGTTAGATGTAAGAGAGATAGATTTGCTTCTAATACCATGTAGATATTTTGCTGATCGAATCTAGGCTGCTACTATAGTTCTCAGATTTCTTCTAGATGGCAGGAACATCAGATTTACACTGGAGAACTGCTTAATACCTCATTCTCCTTTTTTTTTGTATTTTCTCTAATATCACTTACTTTATTTTTCACTTATATTTCAAAGATATCTGTGCAGTCTTTATATACAAAGGTCTTACCTTATTCCTTCTCTGCTGGGGTTCACAGTACGAAAAAAGACATCTCTAATTAGAGCAGCTACACTGGCACTTTGAATTACACAACTGCACCTTCCTTTGGAGAGCATGTATGTATCTGTTTTGAAGAACAAGGGAGCATAATTTCTCCAGTTAAAAACCGGAAGAAATATTTTTAAAGAAAAAGATAGGTAAAAGTTATAAAAACCTCCATTGCCAACAGCAGGCAGAATCATTTTTTACTCTGTTACTCAATCTTAGTAAAGCTGGTCAACTCCACACTACAGCTATTCCCTTCTCATTTTCATCTGCAGTGAAGAATATTGACCTTCATACATACACTGTCCAACACCATAGGAAAACATGGAGAAGGCCTTGACATTTGAACTTTTTGCTTCAATATGTAAAGAACACTGTACGTTTTTGAAGCCTTGTTTCTTAAATTAGGATGGTTGTGTTTAAAGACATTCCATTTGCTACTATGTAAATTGCAGATCTAAAGTTCCCTTTTCATGCTGCTGCCTTGGCAAAAAGGTGGTAGGAGTTTTTGTTCTATCCTGCATGTTCTGGAATCCAAATAATTTTTGTCTTTGTCATGAAAAAGAAAAAACTGCTGCAGTCTGCTTTGGTTTTAATAAAGTGTACACAGTAGCAAAGTGCATTTTTGTTTGGCTTTGTTTGTTTTGATGCTCCCTTTGATGTTGGCATATGTATATATTTAGATATACTGCACTGTTGTACAAGAATTGTTTTAGTAAATAACACTATTTGTAAAAACTGTTAATTGTTTTTGGTATGAATGCAAAATATTAAAGTTGGAGTATTTAGTTCATTATGTTGCAAAGTCAATTTATAAATTTTATGGAAGAGTAATTGAAAAGGACTTGATGGAAGGTCATAGAGATACAATAAGCAAGGTCTGTTAGACGTACTTAAATTTTCTGGTTTCAGTTGGGGTGAAAGTGGGGTTTTTGATTGTTCTGGTTGGGGAGGATTTGTGAGTTATTCTTGTTTGATGGTTACACATAAATTACATTATCTGTTTTAAAATAATATGTCATTGATTTCCTTCAGCTAACCCAAATAATCAATTGTAGATGTTATTTCAAGTATGCTGCATGTCCTCTACCTTTTGGTATATACAGCATGAGTATTTTAAAGGGATTTTAAAGAACAAATGGAAACAACTGTGTCTGTACTGTCATGTATATATTCAGTTACAGATGAATAAGTAGATTCTATGGTAGCTTGACAGTTAATTCCATTTCTGATGACAGCAACACAAAGTAGGGTAGAACCTGGTGTTTTGATTGATGGGAAAGATCAGGCTAAAACCTAGTTTAAAAAAAATGCTGTCAGAATTGAAGCTTAGTAGACTTGACAGCTGTATGCTGTGTTCTTAAAACAATGTTAAGCATCAATTTCTTGCTTAAACCGATGTAGACCATGGGACTTTGGGAGCAGTGGGCAGCAGTGACAGTTTGGCCTGTTCATAGGGTCTCTTCCTGAAAATGTGAGCCAAACCCCTTAGGATAAGAGGTTATGTGGATTGTGAGTTAATTCAGTAGGATAATTTGTGTCTTTCAAGAGAATATTCAGTTGACAGAATTAAATGTACTGCAGATTGTGTAGAAATGAAACTTGTTCTGTTTTGGAACAAAGAAGGGCAATTAATGTGGAGTTTGCTTTACTGCCTGTCTTTTATAGATAGAAAGCATTTCTGTTGAGATGCCTATGATGAAAATAGATTTTGAGAGTTTGTTTCATAGTATTTAAAGTTTATTGTAAATCTGCTGCCATGAACCTGGCCAAGAGGTAATATAAGCATCAGTCTGTATTTAAGGAGCTGGAACCAACTCTTAAACATTTGAAGAGCTGGTTCATATGCAGTTCTATTCATAGCACTTGCTTCATATCACATTTATGAAGCTGAAGACCTTAATGAATTGTCTTATCACTGTAGCTTGTTTTTGAAATCTTATTCTACTCTATTACAGGATAAAGATATTTCTCTCTCACAATATTTGTAAATTTAGATTTCTGGATTATTTTAAATTGAGTTTAGTTTTGTTAATACTGATTGTGATCTATGTTTTAAGTGAGAAATGAGAATTAAGCCATTATGAGAGAACTTCCACTGATTAAGGCTGAGTTGTACTTTTTAAAATTCACATCAACTCTGGGAGTGTACATGGGCAACCTGCAGTAATGCAGATAATTATATAGGACTAAAAAAGGCAAATATGTATTTTGAGTTAAAGGTTTAGAGCACTTTTAGCATACAGACTTCTGATACAATATATAAGGAATGTGGTGATTTTAGCACCTAATATTTTTCTTTGACTTTGCTTAACACTGTTAAGCATGGATTTTGAGACCTTATGCATGCCCCCTTGATTGCTCACAGATAGTGCAGCTTGGTGCCTATGCCTCATGTTCCCAGGCTTGGTGACATCCACTGCCAGAGCAGCTGTGCTTTGGGCCCTCATAGAGGAACAGAATCCAGCAGGAACGTGGAGGGAGCTCAGCAGAGCCTGTTGTCATTGGGACACTGCTCAGTAGTGCAAACTGACTGGTCAGCATCTCTGTCCACCATTTTCTGGCTACAGGAAGCACACATATCAAGGAATGGAACACCTTCAATATATACATACCTGGACCACTCACAGTTTTGAAGCTTGGTTTACTAATGGCACTCTGACTGCTACTGAAATCACACTATATCTATTTCTAGCCACCCCGACTGATTCATGCATCCTCAGGTATTTGTGAGTTATGCAGATGTGTTTTATTTTGCAGTCTATGTGTCAGACTATCCCAACTTACTGTGCTTCTTGAAGGAGTGTGAACATTTAGTTCCCTTTGTTTTAATAGCTTTTAGACTTGTGAAAATTTCTCCAAATCTTTTGCTTTGCCTTGTGAAATACTGTCATAGCTGATGCTGAGAAATGGTTAGGCAAATCCGTCAGTAAAAATCATACAACTCGATGATTTATAGGTAATACAATGATTTTCATAAAAATATGTTGGTTTACATAAAAACAAATGGAAGTCTCCAGCGAATGGCAGAGAAGTCATGGTTCTCTGAACCTGAGTTTGAACATAGGGTCAGGACAAAGCATCTCACTGAAATGTACTATTGAAACTTTCAAATAAGTTGGTTGGGTTTTTTTCAGAGAAATTGTGGGTGGTGTCTAAAAAACTCTTGTTAGGGGTGTGTTTGTTCAGAGAACTCTCTTTCCTCTTGATGGGGTTAGGCAAAACAACTAGTGAAGAATTTTTTGTTTTGTTCAAGTCCACAATCTCACTTTTTAGCCATTTCTTGCAGCTTCTCTGGACTCCTGATTAAATTATCTGTGTAGCTAATGATACTCCACTATATCCACTGGGATATAGCATTAGTAATTTTTAAAGCTCTTCCTGCTCACTTAAGTATAAAGTAGGTGATTTTAATTTAGTAGTTTATTTTAGTAAACTTGTTCTCTGAAAACAGACATGCTTTCTACTCTTGAGCACTTCTTATCTTCCAGATAATCAAGGCCTTCTGTAAATGTTAGCTGTTCCTTCCAGGGTTTCAGAGTCCCACTGATCACTTCAGGGGGCAGCTATGTGTCCTAGTTGCTCAGACCAGTTCCTAATTGCCTCTTCCAGGAACTAGGCTCCTTGAATTTGAACGTCCATGAGGCTCAATTTGACACCAGATTTGTTCCTGAGCTTTCTTTATTCAAGACAGAGAGTAGGTAGCATGAAACAATTTTGTGTATCTGTGAACAGCACTGAGTTGAGCAGCATTTAGTGGGATTCTGTACTGCAGCAGCAATGCACAAAGTGCAAATCCCAACTCTCCTCTATATATATATTAAATCAGTTTTATTTAGTATATGTATTTTTTAATGGTTATCCCCTTTCATGTGCTTTTTCATACTTCATCCTTCCAGCAAGCATGCCCAGAAATACTAATGGTTAGTCATAAATCTAATTAATTTCATATATCCACATATATGCAACCTTTGTCTCTCTCTCTTTCTCTCTGGATGTTTCCAATCTGCATATCATCCTTTCACATAATGCTGATCTTTAACCTCTGAAGTACTGTGTCCCTCATCACTGGTTCAGTCATGCAATTGCTATAACTGAGCTTTGTATTTTTCATGTTTCTTCAATATCCCTTTGGCCTACCAGCAGCATGTTGCCATTAACTTGGGATCATTGCTTTCTTGTTCATTTTATTTTCTATTTATCAGTGGTGCAGTTTCACCAAGGGAATTGGCCATATTTCAACCCAGGAAAGGAGCACTTCTGATTTTGGGGACCAAAGTTTGGTTCCAAGTTGTTTAGTGATACATGCTGATAGTTGCATCCTACTTGCTGGTTTTATTCATTGCAGGATTCAGAAACACAAATACCATAATATGTGTGGCAAGTCCATCATAAAATTTTATGAGTAGTTTGCCATACACTGTGTGTTCCTTTTAAGATTCACAGAATCATAGAATGGTCTGTGTTGGAAGGGACCTTAAAGATTATCTAGTTCCAAGCCCCCTGTTGTGGACAGGGACACCTTCCACTTCCTCAGAACCACATTGAGCCTGGCCTTGAACACTTCCAGGGATGGGGCATCCACAACTTCCCTGGACAGCCTGTTCTTAACTGTTGGTAAGAACTGTTGTTATTACATTACAACACAGTTTCAAATGCAGGCAGCAGTCAGGTAAAAACAGTGTTGACCTCCTACATGTTCAATTTTATTTTTATAATGTTCTACAACTGTATTAAGGAATATGATCTCCTAGCTGATCACTGCCAGAACAGTTTTTATCAGCAACTTTACTGCATGTTCTACAACAGTTAAGCCTGTAGGCTTAAAAATCTTTCCTATCAACAAAGTCAGAAAAAAGACTCCCTTTCATGATTCCCTCTTAAACTCTGGGATCCTTCAGGATAGATGTAGCCTTGTCTGCATGTTCACAGAATATTTAAGCCTGCCTTGTACACTGAGTTTACTAAAATATCAAAAATTGTCTCTCTTTTCTTTTTCTACTGGGGTTACAAATTCCTTTGGAAAATAAAGGATTTGGCCTCTGAGGTACAATAGTCTTGGGTTAATTTCTATCAAGAGTAATAATCAGTTCTGCATAAGATCAGCAGCACAAGACTAAAGAGATTCTATTTCGCTTGAGAAAGTTGGTAAGAAAGCATCTTTGCCTTCTTTGATAGGAGAATGCTGTATTAAGGTATTGATATAGATGTCACCTTTTGGCATATGCTTTGCATGGATAGTAATCTTTCCCTCACTGATTTTTCAATCTTCTAGCCATTGTGACTCCTAATGCAAAACTGTAAGGTATGTTGTGCTGTTAAGTGACTCTTGACTACAGGTTCAGTCTGCCTAATTAACCAGAAATATTTTGTCTGAATTTCTCAGCTAAACTAGACAAGCTATCCATAGCTTGTTACAGGTATTCAGTCTTTTTTATTTGTAATATTTGTTTGTCTTGCAGAAATGAACAGAAGAGGCAACTGTTGAAGGTATCTCTGGTAAAACATGGAATGTAGTAGTCAATATTTTCGGGTAATGTTCTACTTTGGAATAGCAATGACAAGCAAGAGACCATGATGAAATGTTTTTAATTCCTATTCTTGGTGCTTTACTGCCAAATATGGCTTCTCTATGATTGTGCATGACATGTGGGGCAGGGTTTCAAGGAATTGAGAAAGGTGGAGAGATTGAAAGAAAAAAAAAAGCAAGAGAGAACTTGATGCAATTAAAAGAGATGAAGAAGACTTTGTGCAAATAAATAAATCTTTAATAATAAAGCTTTGTTTCTAGGAGGACACAGATGCTTTGTATAGAGAGGGTTCATACATAGAAACACTCAATTTCTGTAAACCAAGCACTATTTTAAGTCTGTGTCAAAAGTAAACCAGGCATCTGAGTGAAATCAGTTATGGCATGTTCTGTAATTTCAAGACATTTGCAGAAAGTTTTCTGCTTTGGGTGCAGTAGTTAAACATCTCACTCAGGAGAATTATTAAAACAAACAAAATTTAAGGATGTTTAAGGCAAGCCTTTTTGGACCATGTTCTGACTCCAATGGCATGCAATATCTTGAGCACTAAATGTTCACCTTCAGTTGTTTACATTTGCACTGGGTAGTTTGTAGGGAGAATCAATTTTAAGATTTATGAAGCTCTTCAGCTTTCTTTCTCTCCTATACCTATGTTTGCTGTTTGCCACTTGGGTCTCAGCTTTAAAAGTGTAAAGGAAGCACGGGATGTATAAGTGGAGCATGGTTTACTATATCCTGCTTTGCTGCCTGTGTGACATTTGCTGATTTGGTTTCCTGTGAAAACTGATGGATCAGCTCACTTTTGGTCATAGATAACAGGCAGGAAGAGCTGCTAGGACTCCTAAGAATAGTCCATTAAAATCCTGCATGTAGAACAGAGCTGAAGTGAGTATTTTTATTTTAGGAAGAAAAAGCAAATGGCATGTTTTGATACTGCAGAAGGAAGCTGTTCTCAGAAAATACAGATATTTTGAGTTGTTCATGATTTCAAACACATTACTCCACAGAAAGCTTAGATAAGGTGACAATGTCAGAATGAAACACAGAGAGGACGAAGCTGTTGTCTTGTTGCTGTCTGGGTTGCTTGGCAGGCTGCCACAGAGGGGCTGCCTGAGCAGCTACACACTGTACTGGGGGAAATAACAAATGGCACAGTTGCTGCTGTACCTTCAGAAACAGACTCTAGGATTCTCTCGTGCTGAACTGAATGCTGCAGATATCTAATTTCTGGTTGAGGTAACCTAACTTGGGTTTAAGTGCAGATAGCATAGCTAGCTACTAGTCAGTGAAAAATCAGTTTGTTTTATCTAGGGACTCTCACAGTGCTTGAAATAACAGAAGTAATTTGAAATATTTAAAAGTTTTTTTTTATGAAATAGTGGAGATAGTCAATATCTTTTCTACATTTTTCTAAATAAGTCTCAAGAAAGGCAAATGCCTACCCTATCAGGAAACTGTTCTTAATCCATCAGAGTAGTTATTTCCATTTGACTATTTTTCTTATTTAACTGCTATTTGATCAGTCTTGCAACTTCACATTCAGGATTAAACTAACATCTAGGTTTCATATTTTCAAAGTTATTGTTAAGCCTAACTCCCACTGAAATGAGGCATCAAAATAAAACAGTAACAATTGTGGCTGATCTCTTACTATTAGCCAAGGCGCTAGGAAAGGTAGGTAACAAATCCAAACTCTGGTCTGAGATTCTTATGCCTTTCCTCTTTCATAGGACATTCTTTCACAGTTGTGTTTTGAGGCTTTGGCTTGTTTGTTTTTTTTTTTAATTTGACTTATATCAGAAATGTTCATCTGTGGATATACCAACAGAAATTGGGAGTCTAGGCCACCCATAGACAATCTATATCTGTATGAAAAAGGAGATGAAACTCTCCTGGGAACAGAACTGCTGCTATTTGGTCAGGGAGGAGGTACAGGACCATTTTGTAGGAGAGATGGAGAGATGGTATGAGGCTCCTCAGCCCTGTAGTGCTGTCAATATCCACATCTGTGAGGGCTGATCTCCACTGCTTGTACAAAAATGATATAATAATCACAGAAAATACTGTGGAAATATTTTACCCTGAATAATTTTATTAAACAGGACATTTTTCAGCTAGGACCCAGGTGCTGTTGCCTTCTCTTTTGGTCTTTGATGTGGTTTTCAGACCCACCTGGCTCCCTGCTCTTTTGTGGGAAGCTTTCATGATTGTACTTAATTGCTCCATCTGCAAACAAGTTTTATCATGATGTAACTACCTCACCTGGGAGAGGCCACTGTCCTGCAAGTATTGATAGTCCTACTCAGGACACTACATCAGCATGTCTTGAACTGGAGAAATGAGGCATGGGGTGACTGTGCCACGTACCATGAACAAGCAGAAAAATTGAATCAGAGTCCCTTACTCAGGTGCTACTGGCCTGAGTCATTTCAGTACTAGTTCACTCAGCAGTTTTCAGGTGGCAGGTTTTTCAGGGTTGTGTAGTGCTGTACATGTATTTAACATATTGCTACTTTTTTAATTAACTTTAGAGCTCTGGCAAAACTTCTTAAAATTAAAGGCAAGACTGTTGAATTTCACAGAAATTATTATCTACAAACTTAGACTCACCCCTTCTATGTCATCAAAACTTTGTAAGAGGAAGAGAACAACGTAAACTTCTGTTTTCTCTTTATCTTTGTCCCACTAAGCCTTGTGCAGGAGACTCTGCATCAACAAGAGGTGGTAAACTCTTTATCTCTTGGAGCCTCACTGCCCTGAAGTTCAGTTACAGAGGAGCAGAAGGAGGAAAAAGTGAAAAGGCTCATTATTACAACTCCAGGAATGCAGGCTCAGGCTCAAGTTAGGTAAGACCAAGCATAAGAGTATGACATCTAAATTGGTCCTCTATTTATTGCTCCTGCTTTGCTCCATTCCCTGACAGCAAGGGGAGGTTAGGATGACTGTACTGCAGTTTTAGGACATCTAGGAGCTGAATATACTTGTGTATTTTCTTATTTTTTCTTTCGGTGCGATTTAAAGTGATTACAGAGCAGTGATTTAAATTTATTGGCAGTGTATTACTACATTAGTTTTCTTTTTTTTTTCCTCACCAGTGGTTACAATTTGTTGTTAAGGTAATGGTATTGTAAAACCAGTGCTGGACTGGATCCTACTTATGTATTGTTTTGTTCACTGTTCCTATTAGCTGTGTCGTGTGCTTGGAGAAGTCAACAAGATGAGCTTGAGCCTTGTAAAGCAAGAAATGAGATGAAAAAGTGCTGAAAGTGTTCATAACCCTTTCTTTTACTGGCTCCTGTATGGAGAAAATGTGTTTGATTCAGCTTAACTACACTTGAAATAAACTGTAGTAGCTGTTGATCCACACCCAGCATTCACAGGTTTCTGTCCTGGCTCTTTTAGCTCATACAAAACACTGTATGAACGAAACAATTTTGCCTCAACTTCATAGATAGATTTAGTCTGACTGTCATTGAAAATTCTTTGAGAAAATTTAAGATTTCTCTCCATTTTCTGTGATTTTCCTCTTAGCTTTTAACTCCTTTTGATCCTGAAATATTCTAGTTTAGACAAAAATTGTCTCACTCCTAAATACTAATTAGAATTAGAATGCATAGGATAGTAAAGTTCTTGAAACTATTTTAATAAATGTCTGTGTCTGTTGTAGTTTAACCCCAGCTGGCAGCTCAACTCCACACAGCTGCTCACTCACTCTCCTGCAGAAGGATGGGGGAGAGAACAGAAGGGTGAAAGTGAGAAAACTTGTAGGCTGAGATAAAGACTTTTTAATGGGGAAAGCAAAAGTCTGCATGAACAAAAAAAAAAAAAAAAAAAAAGGAATTTTTCCTTTCCTACATTCCAGCAGCAGACAGGTGTTCAGCTACTTTCCAAGGAAATCAGGGCTTTGGAAAGACAGACACCATAATTCTGAATGTCCCCCCTTCCTTCTCATTCCCCCAGGTTTTATGGCTGAGCATGGCATCAGTGTGGAATATCTTTTGTCCATTGGGATCAACTGACCTGGCAGTGTCCCCTCCCAACTTCTTGCCCACCCTAGCCTGCTCACTGATGGCGTAGCATGAGAAGCAGAAAAGGCCTTCAAGCTGTTCAGTAATAACTAAAACATCCCTGTGTTATCAGCAGGGATATCAAAACATATCACCATCTGAGCTGCTACAAAAAAATTAACATCCCAGTCAAATACAGTACAGTGCCTAATTTTAATGATCTTCTTAAAACAGTACAATCTTCTAGAAAGCTCTCTCCCAAGTCATTCAGTAGTATGAGAATGTTATTTAAATACTCTAGGATGACTAATGAAATATAAAAATGGTTTTAGCCTTCTACTTCAGGTAACCCACTGCAGCACCCATGCAAATATTAGTAATGTGTAGATAACTATTGAATACTATCTGAGAGATACAGGTTCCCACAGGAAACATTAAAAAACATCTTGGATGCAAATGTAAAAGCATGGATAATAATCCACTTGTTTTTCTTACACACATACAATACAGGCATATTATATTTCAAGTCTGGATATGATTTCATTTAGGACTGAACTTTCCATTTTCCAGTCTGCTATAAAAGTCAAGGGCCACTGTGGCTTCAGGATTTCAATGTATTTTGCCAGGAAGAATGACCGGTTGCAAGAGCTGGTCTGACCTGTCTCAGAGGAATGCAAGGCTTTCTGCTCTGTGTAAATGTCAGCTGGCTTCCTACCCACGGGGAAGATGAAAACATATGTCTATCTAGGACATGTACCCTGTCATTAGTTATTTAGCAGATTGAGCTTTTGGTTACTTTCTGCCTACAAATCACTACACCCCGAGATTTTGCTGTATTCTTTAGTCTCAGAAGAGAGAAAATATTTCCCTTTGACTATATCAGATGAGAAAAGACGATTGATGATGAAAGAGGGAGCCAGATCCAGATATAATTACTGATGAGTGTGCTGCAGATGAGACACAGAGGTGATGTGAATAAGCTCATCAAGACCTGTGCTGCTCTAGACAGTGGGTATGTGTAGACACATGTATACACACATAGATATATATGTGTGTATCACATATGTCTGTGTCAAAAGGGCTTTGTACTGGTAATATCTCCAGTATATCCAGTGATGTAAGGGACAATGAGAAAAAGGCAGTTTTCAGATCAGGAAGGGAGGCTGGAATATGTCTCTTGGAAGTAGTTCTTCTGAAGTCTTTTTGGTTGGAAGAGACCTTGGGAGGTCATTAGCATGACCTCCTCTCTAAAGAGGGGATGGCTTGGATCAGGTTGCTCAGCATCTTGCCCAGCTCAGTTTTGAGACACTCCAAGAATAGCCTAAAACAGTTTTCTGTCACTTCAGAGTATAGCTCATTCCTCGTACAGCCACTGAGAGTCAAAGAGGTATCACTACTCATCTACCTAATTCCCTTTTTCTGACATTCACTTCAGCCATATTCAGCCTTTGCTGCACATAACCATTACATAATCAGTCTTTACATAACCATGTAAAGACTTTGGTGGCAGGTTTTTTTGTTGTTGTTGTTTTTTGGGGTTTTTGTTTGTTTGGTTGGTTTTTTTCACTTTGAGACTGAACTTCATAAAGCATCTCCCTTCTCTGTTTATCTTAAGCCAGAAGAATACCACAAATACCCAAACTTTCAGTGATAGTCTTAGAAATAGCAGTGTTCTGTTTAGGGCAGCAGCATTTTTCTGACTTGTTTCTTTTAGAACTAGATGTTTTCCTGGGCGTTTGGGTTTTGCAAATAATTAGGGAAAAATAATTAGGGTAAAACAAATATCTCCCATACACTACAGCAAGAGATTAAGTTTCCCACATGACAATTCATCAGCATAACAATACAGAACATTGCTGATTATGGATGAAATACTTCCCACCTCCTGTCCCTGGGCCAGGCTGTTCCTGACCTTTTTGTGGTTCTACAGATGTTGAGAGAAATTATGAACCACTTCCTCTTTACTCCCTTCACATAGCCCCCAAAGAGACCCAGCACAGCTGGAGTGCCTGCTGGAATCCTTTCCAATGTTAACAGGCGTTCCATTGATTTCAAATGAGCTTGTTTTTCATCTCCATTGTTTCTTCTCCTCTTAGAATAGTGTCAAAATACCTTCTTACTCTGCCTCTTTCCATACTAATCTCGTATTGGTGTTTCCCTGGATGTGCTGTACTTTCCCATCCACAACTTCCATCAAGGAGGATTTTGATGATTTTTTAATACTTATCAGAGATTTCCAAGTGCATGACAACACGGGTATAGTCCACTGCACAACAGGCTTTATACACATGGTAGTTCTGATGCCTTACAGGTTCATAGAATCGTAGAATTTTTAAGGCTGGAAAAGACCTCTAAGATCATTGAGCCTCACCATTAATCCAGTACTTCTGAGCCCACCAATAAATCGTGACTCTAAGCCCCATATCTCCACATTTTTAAACATTTCAGGGATCGTTATTCCACAATTTCTCTGGGCAGTCTGTTGCAGGGCTTGGTCACTCTTTCAGGAAATAAATTTTCCCTATTATTCAGTCTAAACCTCCCTTGGTGCAACTTCAGGCCATTTCCTCTTGTCCTGTCACTTGTTACCTGGGAGAAGAGTCCAACCTCCACCCCACTAAGCCCTCTTTTCAGGGAGATGTAGTGATCAATAAGGTTCTTCCTGAGCCTCATGTACGCCACATCAAAATACCGAATAAATCCCATACGTTACAAAAGCCTCTCTATGTAAAACAACAGTAAGACCGATGTTTTCAATCCATTTGGGACTTTTCAGACTGTGTATTGGTAGTGATCTCGAAGAAATAACATGCTGCTCTGTATATAGCAGAGCAAGAAGTTGTAAAAACATCAAGGAGGACTGTGCTCTGAGGGCACTTTTCAGAAAGATCATCTAATTCCAGGCAGGTGCTTCAGCTTGTGAAACCCAGCTAGCAGGTAAGGTTTTGTCTTTACCCGCACTGATTCACGATCAAGATTTGAGTCCTGTTAACAGCAGATAGAACCATCGCTGTCAGTAGAATAAACAAACAAATCGGCTGAAATTCGTTTATTGGCCTTGAGACAATGCCTCCTCGGGTTCTTAAGCCCCCTCGTCCCCTCCTTGGCAGCCCAGCCCCGGCCGCGCCCCGCTCCCGGCGGAGCCCCGCTGGCGCCCGGGGGAGGAGTGATGGGGACGGGGGCGCAGCCCAGATCCCGGGATCCCAAAAGTAGGTCTCTGCTCCTTCTGCAGTCCTCGCTCTGGGGAGAAACCCTGGCGTTCGAGCAGGGGTTTTCCTCGAGACTTGGGTTTCTTACCCCTTATCCTTCTCCTTTCCTTACCCCAGAAGAAAAGAAGAGGGATCTCCTCCCTCCGAGCAGGGTTGGCTAATTTTCTTGGAAGACAAGCCATTGACCCAGATGCAACGCTGTCAGAGTCGCAAAGGGGATAAAAGAAAAAAGACAAACACCCCACACGACGGCAACAAGGAAAAAAGCAGCGCTCCTCTCAGCTATCACCGCTTTATCACCTGCACATGCCTGGAAGGAGGCTCTTTCCTCCGCTAAGGGAAAAAAAATCAGCTTAGGAAAGCAAAGTTTGAACAGCGAATTCCTGTTATTTCAAAACGCCCCATGTGACAGGATATTTCCTTATCATTTGGAGCCCAGAGTTTTCCCCCGATCCAGCAGCCCTTGCCGAGCCGGCGGAGCTGCCCGGCGGGACGCGCTCTGCTCTCGGCCGCGGGGCGCCACGGGCGGAGCCCGGCCATGGCTCGCTCCCTGCTCCTGCTGCTCCTCGGGCTGCTCCCCCGGGCTTTTCCGCTGCTCGGTAAGTGCCCGCAGGGGCTGTGCGGGCGAGGCGAGCGAGAAACGAGGGGTCACGGCGGGCACAGAGCCGGACCTGACCTGGGGCTTGCGGGGGCGCAGTGGGGAAGGAGCAGGTGGAGCCCACCAGCATTTTAACCCTTGCGGCGGCGGCGGCGGGCGGGATAGAGGTGGGCTCCCTTCGGGACCTCCTCCTCGCCCAAATCCAGAGGTGCCTGGTGGGCAAAGCTGCCCGGCAGGGAGGCCTTTGGGATGCCCGTGGCGCTATGGACACCGAACCGGGCTGTCACCGGCGCTGCCTCAGTTTCCCCCATCGCTCCGATGTGGCCCTGATTGATTGAATGCCATCACCTAGCTTTCCCCCAGAGAGCTGCTCACCGCACAGCTGCCTGGTTCTGGGGCTGTGCCTGTCCTCCAGCCCTCTTGGATGGGCCTTGCTTTTGGCAGATGGCTTTTGTGGGGGCATGTTAGGGTAGCTGAGGTGCTGGTATGGCTAGAGGAGTGAAAATGGGAAGTTCTTTTGCTTGGTGATACCTGGAGTTTGCTCACACTTACTCTGCGATTTACCATGATTTCCAGCTCACAGCTGTTTTTCAGTGAAAGTTTTGCACCTGCCCTTCCTGTAAACCTCTCAGCGTCCTCTGCTCCCTAGATTGAGATTTAGCGATGCAAATCTGCCTTGTAACCTTTCTTCCTTTGTGTAATTAGCAGCAATCAGTTCAGGCCATTTGGTAAGCATGAGTCTGTGTAGAGAAGACAAACACCTAACTGCTTTTGCCTCCTTGCTCTCTCTTCTTTTGCTTCTGGCTTTTGGTCTGCTCTTCTGGTGCCCTCCATTAGTGTTTAACACTGGTAGCCCTTCACTGACTTAACAAATTACTTCTTTATTTACACTCATTTAATCTGTGGTGGTTTGCAAATGCTGCAGAGCATGAAGTCAGTTTGGCATTCTGCAGATCTTTTGTGGAAATTATACTGTCCAGTGGGTTTCTGTAGTACTTGGCACAATTCTCAAGATACAGCTTGGGGCCAGAGATAGATAGGCAAATAGTCACAGTGTGGTGAGTTAAGAAAAATAAAAGCCTGTGAGAAAAATTCTTTTGGGATCTACTTGGGACATTTGAGGGAAAAGATGCTAGATCTCACTGAATGGCTGGTGGTACACTGGTAATGGTGAAGTTGTTTCCTAAGCCTGACACGTTCTTATGTATTTTTAAGACTTTCCTTCCAGGAGTAAGTTTCAAAATATGAATTACTGTCAGAAATAGGTTTAATTCAAAGTACTAACACTGTGGTGGTACTCATGAGCACGCTGTGGTGGACCCTAAAGTGTTCCACCCACGGTTTATCTGCAGTGAGGAACAGCACCTGTCGCAGATCTCTATGACAAATGTTGCTACAGAACAGTGACACACAGCTAATGGTGATATGTGTGATTCTGCTCAGCCCATTTTACAGATACAGCTCATCATATTGGCAAGAGTGGTATCAAGTGTTTACAGAGAGGAGTTGGCAGGGCAGAGGAAGTGCTGCACAAATACCTGGCTTCTTTCTTCTAGACTATCTAATTGCTCACACAGATACTGTTATACAGGAATCCCCTTTGGTGACCAAGGTGGCAGAATAAACAGAAATAAAGATGTAAACTTGAGCAATGCAGCACTAAGTTATGAGTCTGCTTGATGGCCATGGGCTAGAGAGGAGCAGCACTGAGGGAAAGGAAATCCTGCGTTACAGCCTCAGCCACAGTTACCCCAGCATCCTGCTACGTCTTGTTTTATTCTCCTGTTTTGGTGTCAACTTATTTTTGATGCCTTCTTGGCTGTGTTGTCCTTTTAGCTGCTTACATATGTACTAGTCCCTGCATTGGGAATATGCCCTTGTATTAGCAGGTGTGTTGGGTTTACACACTTCTAATGCCTTGTAAAGGCACTATCAGAATAGTAGAGAGCCTAAGTTCTCCCCCCTCTCCATCCCCACTGGCCAGACTACTTTGTTCAGCTTTTTAAACTTCATTTCTGAAGTCAAAACTCTGCACCCTCATACTTGGATGCAGCCATCCAGGCTTTTGACTTAGGGATAATTTTTTCATGTGCATAGCATCTCTTTAACACCACAAGAAACAGAAAATAAGGACTGTTATTTTAAGCTACAGATACAATTTTAGCAGTTTGAAAAATCAGGTAGTGTTTTCTATACATGTGAAATTGTTTGACATCTCTTTTATCCAGAAACTTTAAACACGATTTCAGGAAAAGGAGAGTTGCAAGCACTGCATATATCAGTTTACAATAACATTGTGCTAAATGCTAGTAGAAGAGCAGAATAAAAAGAAGTTGTCACCAGTGGTGATAATTATACATTTCCTTGTATTGTCTATGAGTAAAACAGATTGGCAAAAGACGACAATTTCTGCCTCCAGTGCTCATCAGTTTTACATTACTTCCCAGTGAGTTGGAAGCCAAAGGACAAGAGAAGGAAGCTGAACTATAGATGAGATAGGTCTAGGTCAGCTCTTTCTCTGAGAGAGAGGTTATTTTTTCCTAGATTGTTCTTCTGCAAAAAAGTATGATCATTTCCACATTAGAGCCTCAGCAGAGAAGGGAAGACTTTCTGTGGTTAACCTGTTTTCCCCTTAAATGTTTCTTCATTATCGAATTTGTTTAGTTTGGTAGTCATACACTAAAATGAATAGTATTTTAATTAGCTTCAATCCCCAGAGTCCCTTAGATTAATATTTCTCCTTCCTAGCTCATAGCCCAATTGAAATGCAGCTTTAACATGTTGGGCATCCTGTTACCTCATGCGAAGGAGCATGATTAAGTTACTGTCCTAAAATGTATCTCAGGTGGATCAGAGAAGAGACATTTTCAGTCTTTCAGCGAGATCAGCTCAGAAATGTTACACTCCATAGTACATCCAAGTGCAAAACATGCTAAAAACTTTTCAAGTGGTTACAATTTTGAAATCAACCTTGAATACGTGTGAATGCATGCTGTGAAGCACTGCTTTCTAAGGGGGAGAAATAACCTGGGAGCTATGAAGAGTTTTGTATATTTTCATAAGTCATGAAGAGGCATAACTGGTGATGACAAATCCCACTGCTATTGGTGTTTCATTCATAATAGAGAGATGCAAGAAAGAAGTCACTGATGACTGTAGTGAAAAGGAAATATATTCTACAAAAAGCTTGAGTATAAAGCTTACAAACATATCCTTCTCCTCAGTTAATACTTCAAAGATTTTAGCGGGGTTTTTGAGAACAGAGCTCCCCACTGTGAGGAAATGGAGCCTGAAGAACTTAGTGGCTATTGTCATCTCCCCACGCTCGGGAGCCAGTGCTGCTGGAGAGTTCAGTGTCAGGACCTGCTCTCTACAGTGTCCGTGCTGCCTCATTGCAGTAATTCCCGGGGAGGCAGCTTGGATTAACAGCATCAGAGTGTTTTCTCTCTTCACTTTAACCCATGCTTTAAACCTACAGTCGACACTAGGTCTAGAGCTCTGCTGCCTTGTGCTTTTGTGTGTAGATGCTTTCACTCACACAAAATAGTTGAAATGTCCTCACATCTGAACTAGTAGCATCATGCAGCCACTTTAACAGGTGTAGTCCACACCTTCTTTTGCTGAACAGATGATGAGATTTTCACACCAAGAGGAGTCTCCAGATTCATATTTAGATAGTAGGTAAGGTTTCTTCAACCTAAATAATTCTAGTGTTTTTTTTTTTCTTACAGATACTAGCATCTTCTTAATATATAATGAAGATCACAAGCGCTGTGTACTGGCTCAAAGTTCTAATTCAGTAACTACTGCTCCTTGCGTTCAAGAAAATGATGCACAGAAATTCAGGTGGGTCTCAGATCACCAGCTTATGAGCATAGCATTCAAATTGTGCTTGGGAGTGCCTTCGAAGAAAGACTGGGTTCCGATCACTCTGTATCCTTGTGACAAGGCTAGTGAACTTCAGCGATGGGAATGCAGAAATGAGACTCTCTTTGCAATCCAAGGGGAAGATCTGTTTTTCAACTATGGAAACAAACAGGAAAGGAATATTATGCTGTACAAGGGATCTGGTTTATGGAGTAGGTGGAAAGTCTACGGAACCACAGACGATCTGTGTTCTCGAGGCTATGAAGGTAAAGTTCTGTAAATTATTTTCTGTAATTCAAACTCATTTTTATGTGTAAAGAATTAAAATATTGCATGTGTAGAAGAATTTCCTTAATCTTATTGATGATCAGTGAATGTAAATTCAGGTGAAATCAGCAATACTTGAGTGAGTGTGCTTTTTGTGTTTTGAGCAGCTAATTTTAGTTTTTTGTCAAACTTATCAAAGTACTGATAGATGATTAAACATGCATGGTAGAGATTCATTTGGAGAGAATAAAAACTTCTATGGTTATTCAAAACATGTATAACTATTACACAGCAGTTGATGATAGCTTTTACTATTTACTACTTGTGTACAAAAAGACGTAGTGTGAGTGTTTAGTCTGTTGGTTATAACTTTTTTCCTTGGGGTGCAAGTATTAACTGGCAGTAAGATATTAGTTAACTCTTGATAACTTCATTTCCATTGTATTGTAAATATCTTCCTAGGTGTTTGAAGGGAGTCTCAGAGTTGGTGCTAAAATGTTAGACAAAGAAATAAGATATTTTAAATAGTTAAATTTGGAAAAGTTACGTATAAGACGTCTCTCTATATATTCATGATTAGTATCTGGAAATACATTTGACTTCCCATTTAGTATTCTTTGATAAACAAAAATGGTCACAGAGGGAGGTATGGATGCAGTTTCTGTGGTTGACACCGTGGCTAATTACAGTACCAGTCCTTGGGCAGAAGCCAGAATTAAAGAACCCTAGCAAAGCAAATTATGTGAAAGAAGGCAGGGGAGATGGAATAATGTCCTGCTATTCCGTCCTCCTCTGTTTTCTAGAAGCTCTGTGAGACAGTGACCCTGGTATGTCACCTCTCCAAAAATCCTTGTCATGTACAGTTCCCCTGTATGTCCTTCCATCAATGAATGTACATTACATGTGCACACACTGAAAGCTGCTTTAGTTACTTTCATAAGTTTCATTGAGCCATGTTCCTGATAAAACAAGAAGTATCTTTAGATGCAAATATAAAATTTATTTGGGCATAATATATTGGAGTCACTCCATGGTATATATCTTTAAAGTCTACATGTACATGCTCTTCCATGTCCAATATGATCAGCAGTTGACTGGGTTATTGACAGAACACTCAACAGTCTTTTGGACTTTAAAAAATTGCCTAAGTGTGTGGATTTTATACTTTTGATCGTTATGCATGGGAAACTTAGCATGGGAATGTACTTGTGTTGGCTCAGACTTTTGTGGTCTGTTGTCTCCTTTAGCAAGAAAAAATTATCTCACGGTGAATGTAGGTATCAGCTTAGACCTAGAGTAAAATGATCAATGTTCCATTTCTAGTACAGTTGTATACTAAGCTAGCAATCTTTCCTTGCTATAATATTTTGTAATAGGATCATAGATGAATTCCTATATATCCCATGCTTATTAATTTTTATACATTTTTGAATTGTTGTGTCTCCTTAGATACCTACACAGTGAAAGGAAATGACAATGGAGCCCCTTGTGTATTTCCTTTTAAGTTTGGTGGTAAATGGTATGCTGACTGCACAGATGCTGGCAGATCAGATGGCTGGTTCTGGTGTGGAACCACTTCGGACTATGATGTTGACAAGAAGTATGGATTTTGCCCAATGAAATGTAAGCTTTTTACATTTATGGTTCTGCTGTGCTGTTATTCACATGCCTGGAAATATGTCCATAATATGTGCTTTACAGTTTGAAATGGTTCAGTTTCTGCCTTGTTTAGCCTGCTTTCCTTCTAAGACCCAGCATAAAAAACATTGCCCAATTATTTTTGGGTGAAAGTATGTTAATCTTATAGTGGAATGTCTACACACACCATTTGCTTAAATACAAAGTCAATTAGGTGTAAAGCTGTTACATTAGCATAAGTAGTATATATAAAAGGTCAAAAAGTAGAAATCTGTGAAGTGGAACTGAAAGCTAGAATACAATTTAGTTGAAAATTAAGATTACTTTGGAGAACGAGTTGCCTTTTAGACATGAAGGAGCTTTCATGAACTCTTTAGTACATTCCAGCGTTTCCCAAATCTGTGTACTATATTTTAGTTCTGTCTTTTAACTCAATTAGAAGTATTTGTATTCTAAATTCCCTGGTTTGAATATACTTGTTTAAAATGCAGTATTATCAACATGCAGAACTTTATTTAGAAATGTTGATCTTACTTTAAGTAAATGGGAGTGATTTATGCCTGCTTGTATTTGAATTCTTTTTAATTTTGATGAATTTTCTCTGGACCTCTGTAAAATATGTACTGAACATTTTGTCTGCAATCTGATTCTTCTCTCATGCTGAGAAGGGTAGCACTTCTCCCTCCTTTCTTCTTCATTATTGTGTTTTGCTGTAAAGCGCCAGCTGACTGCAAGCAGAGCTGAGGAGAAAAATATGCCTTTCCTTTGATGTGAAGAAAACTGTTTGGGTTGATCTTAACTGGTTTGATTGCAAAATAGTGGTGCCCTTACCTGATTTCCATGAATGTTGCATTCAGTATTTCAGAAAATAAAAATCACACTTTTTTTCTCCTATGCCAGTATAATTTTCAAGATAATAAAAACATGGTGGGAATATCAATGCCATTAATGAAGCACCTGCAAAGTTGACTTAAGAATACTCCCTGCCTAGTATTATTTGAGTTCAACAAATAGGAGGCATCATTAAAATTTTGTTTAATTCTTTGACATAATTCAAGGAAATCCATTCAGATGGCAGTGATTGTTTTTGGAAAAAACTGCTTTATGCTGACTGCCTGCATGTTTCCTTCCTGATTCTTCAGTACTGGCTATAAAATATTCAAGTTTGGGTCATATATTTTAGTGAGAGACAGGCCATGGTAGCAGAACTTTTAGTCATCCCTATGAAAGAGAAAGAAGTGAGATATGAGAGTGTGTTAATAAGCTTCAACAACATCTTTAAAAATAGAATGTTTAAACCTGTGTGTGTTAAATTTTATTTACTAAAAATAAAGTGCTGTTTCTTAAACTGTCCAGGAGACTAAGGGTACCAGCATGAAAATATGTGATGCAAACTATTACAGCTGCCCATGCTGGGGCCAGCACCTTCAGTGACCAGTCACTTCTCATTGTGACCAAAACCACCTCTCATGTTCTCCAAAATGAAGAGGGCATGAGACTGTACTTGCAACAGCTATTATAATCAATAGAGGTGGAGAAATTTTATCAGTGGAGATGACACAATTGTGATTATGACCCTTTATTTGGTGATCTAGAAAGAGATGCTGAGATGGTAACAGCAGAAGCTTAAACCCCAAGGAAAGGAACTAAGCAGTGTTGCTACAATTTTTAGCAAACAATTTTTAGTAGCCTAGGAAATGCTGCTTCCTTACAGGTTACACCATGTCTTTTTGAACTGTATGCTGCACTTCAAAGAAGGTGTTGGGGAAGAAAACAAGCTGAACTGTGTAAGACCATCATGAGTCACTCAATGTGTACCTGTAGCTCTATTCCAGTGGGAAAAAGTCCACTGAGGCTTCTTTCTTGATGGATGAAAGAGCCATATATTTAGTGAAGGATTCAGAAAGCCTTCTAATCAATGCATAAAAATGCTGGTGACTGTGACAGAAGCAAAAACTACAGAGATAAATGCGTGATGCATGATAAATTTATCTGTGTAGGGATAGAGTCCAGATTTTTATTAATTTTCTACTTATGAACTGAGGACAGGTGTGATTTAACATTAATTTAGCTCAGGTGCTAAAATACATTACTCCAAAAAAATTATTAATCTTTTTTGTTTCTCTGGGGAACGTTAAACAATACCACATAGATTTTCCAAAATTCTGCTCTTTAAAGAAATTTGAATTCTTAAATGTCATATAAGCAAATTTTCCGAGATTTAGAAACTACTTTGATTTTTATGAAAGGCCAAAATTCTACAAGAGAGCACCATATGGAAGTCAGCTATAAATTATGAGACTGGGGAACTGAGATGGAAGATTGGATGAATGCCCAAGACCTGTTTACCTCTTCTCTGTAATAATTGCACAGGATTTATAAACCCTTTACTATCAAGTCCGAGACAGTTTTCTTCACTGAATTGTAGGGTTTTACCATTTTTGCAATATTAATTTTATCCCAGGCATGTGCACAGGGATTTATGGTCTTTTAGAACATAATGTATCAACAAAGTTTTTATTTTGATAGTTATATTTTGGACAGAAGTTGATTTGTGGATAATGATAATCAGATGAAAGTTCCCATTTTTACTGAAATGTCATTATTACAGTAGGTTATATTTTATTTCTTTTTAAAATAAAGATAACATGAAAAGAAACACTTTATATTACCTATAATCAGATTTTATACAGGAAAAAGTGGAACTGGTAAGTGACCTCCTGATATTTAACATGTATCATGCTTTGTTTTGAGTTTTGTTTATTGTACTGTTTCCCTTTATTTGCAGACTGAAGTTTTCTGAGCACTCTGAATTCAGATGAGACCTCTTTCTCTCAATTTTTTCAGATTGCAACTTGAGAAGCTGATAAAGGCTTCAGGAATTCAGTTGTTTTCTCCTCCTTGGCAGACATGCAGTGTTCTCTTCTGTGTCCTGCTTTAGTCATGCAACTTTATTTCCTTTATGTGATATTTAGCTCAGTGTTGGGACCTCACGTAGGTTCCATTTTTGGCAGATCCAGATCACAGTGTTTTCTGTTGCTTGTTTGGGGAGATGCAGTTGAGATGAGCCAGGAGAGACTGCAGCAGTGTAAAGGGTACCTGGTGCCTTCTGGGGCAACTTCTAGTGTTGAATCCTTTTGGATGACGCTTTCACTGGCATTGCCTAAAAGTGCCAAGTTCAGGTGTCCGAGGAGTTCAGTCAGGCTATGTGGCAGAGGAGAAAGTCATACTGTCAGACACATGCTTAAGAAATCAGGAATTGCAGGAAAATGTGAGATGGATGCTGATGATGTCAGCTTTGTATTCAGCACTTGAGTCTGATTACCATAATCACAGTAATAAAATCCATAGCCACTTCACATAGTGATCCAAATTAGTTAAAAAAACTTGTGGTGTATCTCAGAGAAAAGGTCAGCTTGATATGCACCTTAACTAGCATCAGCCTGGAAGTTTTTTGTCTTTTTCCCCACATTCACAAATCAACTATTTTAGCACGTTTTTAGCCACTTATTGTTTACCTTAAACAGCAGATTTGTTGTACCAGAGAAAACGCTGACTTTGTTTCATTCCCTGTCTATTGTCCTGGATCTACTACTACACTCAAGAACCTCAGGATTCCTTTCAAACTATTTGTCTATAGCAATGTTCAGACATTTTATGTCTTTTGCTATGCAGTACTTTTGGTATATTTTATCTGGTTCTGTTTTCATGATGAGTTACAGCATTTTCATTTCTCCCTATAGTTACCAGTAATGATTTGTGGAACACTGACCCTTTAACAAATGTCCAGTACCAGATAAACTCCGAGACAGCTCTGAAATGGCATCAGGCAAGAAAAAGCTGCCAGCAGCAGAAGGCAGAGTTATTAAGCATCACAGAGTTACATGAACAAACATACCTGACAGGTAGGTTAATATCACTTTTCATTTCTTTTAAAAAGTGTATTATTGCAACTAATATGGCATGTTCCAACTTGAAAATTATATTTGTTCAATTCTAGTAATTAGTAAATTGAAATAGATGTATTGAATTATTTGTCTGGAAGTATAGGACAGAAATATTTATTTTTTCATGATCAAATATTGCCATTAACTAATAGTAACATAAAAAATACAAAAATTAAGTAATGCAGACAATAAAGAATGAATGTTGGAATGCAGAAAAATACTAAGTAGCTTGTAAACTGACGATGTAGGTACCAAGACTGCATCCTTTTTGCATTCTTGTTGTAGTGTGTGTTAGCCAGCAGTTTTGCCTATTTCACTATAGCCATTGCATCTTCAATATATCCTAAAATATGAAAAGAAAAAGACTAATAAATATTCTTGTTTAGTTTCGATCTCTTTCAGTGTTTCTGGAAGGAGTCTCTACACTTCTCCTTTGAGAAAATCCTTAAATTTTACTTGAATATATTTACATTCTAGATTGAGAAAGTCCTGTGTACAAACATGAAATAGTCCACTGATTCATCTGTTAAATAGATTAAAATTGTTTTTTAATGTTACATTAGTTGAAAGATAAAATATTGTATACCACAAGCTATATGTTGTGCTCTAAATTTGTAGAATAAGGGGATTAGGGAATGGTTGGGGTTGGAAGGAACATTTAAAGATCATCTAGTCCAACCTCTCTGCCATGGTATAGGACATCATGGATTAGACTATGTTGCTTGGAGTCCCATCTAACCTTACCTTGAGCACTTTCAGTGATGGGGATCAACAATATCTCAGGGCAACCTGTCCCATCAACACTGTAAAAAATGCCTTCCTTATATCCAGTCTAAATCTACCCTCTTTCATTTTTAAACTATTACCCTTTGTCTTGTCACAACAGGCCCCGGTAAAAAGTCTTCCTCTAAATTTCTTAGAAATAATTTTCATTTATGATAAGGTCTCCCCAGAGCCTTCTCCTCTCCAGACTAAACAACTCTCTCAGCTATTCCTCACAGGAGGCTGTTCCAGCCCTCTGATGAAATTTCTTGCCTCCTCTGGACTTGCTCCATGCCTTTCTTGTACTGGGGACCCCACAGTTGAATGCAGCCCTCCAAGTGTGTCTCCCCAGAGAAGGGTTGAGGGTCAGAATCCCTTCCCTTGCCCTGAAGGCTGTGCTGCTTTGGATGCAGCTCAGGACACATTTGGCTTTCTGGGCTGCAGTACACATGGCCAGGCCATGGCCAGCTTTTCATCCATGAGCACCCTGAAGTCCTCTGCAGTGCTGCTCTCAATCCATTCACCCCCAGTCCATATTGATATTGTGAATTTCCATGACCCAGGGGTAGAACCTGGTGCTTGGCTTTGTTGAACTTCATGCAGCTGGCATGGGCTCACTCCTCAAACCTGTCAGAGCCCTCTGGTTGCCATCTCTTCCCTCAAGTGGGTCAAATGCAACCCTTGGCTGGTGTCATCTGCAAACTGGCTGAGGGTGCACCCAATCCCACTGTGTGACTGACACAGATATTAATGATGTTGGTCCCAGTACAGACCCTAGAGGGACACCACTCTTCTGGTGTCCATTTGGGTTCTAAGCCATTGACTGTAACTCTTTAGATGCAGACATCCAGCCAATTCCTTATCCATCGAGTAGACCATCAATCAAATCCATATTTCTCCACTTTAGAGGAATGAGAAGTGTATTTTTAATGCTATGGACAATTTGTTCTGTCTAAACTTCTGTTTTCAATTTGAAGATTTAGTCAAAACATGGGTTGTTTTTTAAATGACTGTGAGAAAATGATTGTTGGAGTTAGTGCTCAAGGGAGCAAACTGGTGCTGACACAGGACGTAGTTATTAGTTGATGTGTTTTAATTGCAAACTGAGAGACATGGTTGCTAAATGTATTTGAAGATCAGTTTTTCATTATACAACTTCTCTGGCAGTACAAAGATTTCCTGTCGTGCTCAGTTCTCCTAACCACAAGTAGTTTGTCCAGAAGAAGTAACAGAGCATGTCAATGTGTTGGTGCAAAACCAGGCCTGAGATTCCAATCCTTTCCAGTCAACCCCTTTCTCCTTTTAACTCTGCTGTGCTTCCAGTGCTGCCCATCACTGTGGTGTCAAAGACAACTGCAAATTGCAACACCTTGGCATGATGCCATCAGTAGAAGCAGAAAGAAATGATACACATTGCACAATGACTTTCTGTGAACTATGCAGAAACACACTTAAATTAAAAAAATCAGCAGGCATCCAGCTGTGCTTCCAAGCCTTATACTAAGGCCAGAGATAGAGAATTGATTAGTAATGACTGTGAGTAATGTTCAGTAAGGCCTTACATAAGCATGATATTTCTTAGTGCTTTTCAGAGCTAGAGGAATACATTTGAACTGGGTTTTTTTGAAGCCTGACATTGGCTAAAGAACTGAAATCAGATGAATCTGAAAAATGCACAAGATATGCTGTTAAAAAGATGATGTTTGCAATGATTGCATTTTAATGTATTTTGATAAATGAGAGTAGGTTTTTTACACTTTGAAATTCACACTTTTTAATTTTATGGAAGGGAAAACACACACTGGGAAACGATATCTTTCAATTTAGAAAATTGAATTTTGTTTTTGTGACCTTTTCTACAATTTTATCCATTTAATATTTTATAGTTCTGAAAAAAAGTTTCATATTGTGATCAATGGTAGCAGAGTCATTTTGCTTTCTGTTGTAATAAAATTCTCCAAACCTAAATATGTCAAAACTCTAAAACCAAACTGACCAATGTAAGATGACCTGTTTCTCAGGTTTAGTATAACCACCTTAACCTTAACCTTAGAATGGTAATAATTGTTAAAACTTGTACTAGGAGAAAGGAGAAGGCTTAACAAGAGTTCAGCTCTCAAGCTTTGAGGAGTGTTTGCTCTTGCTGTGCACTTCCAGTATCTCTCTCTGTCTCTGTTCCCTAGGTCTGACTCGCACACTGAGTTCAGCTCTCTGGTTTGGTCTTAACAGTTTGAATTTCAACAGTGGATGGCAGTGGGTTGGTGGTGCTCCTTTTCGGTACCTAAACTGGGTTCCAGGTAAGGTTAAACTCATTGCTACTCAGTTCAAACGGCAAAAATTTGTTCATTGTGTAAAAAATATATTTTCTAGCACTCTGTTCTCCTGCAATTATTGAGCTTGTTTTGATGCTGAAAGATTCTGATTGTGATTATAAACACTGTGAGTAATGACTCTTATACTAGGGGTATACACCAGGCTTAATTTATTATTCACAATAGAAATGATAGCCTCAAAGCACACAGGAAAGTTTTAAGTCATCTGTTGAAGCTTCATTTGCATATCTTCCTAATTTATTTTATTTCTGAATACAGAAGAAATCAGGTGCTGTAGGTGTTTTCATTTGTGATGACAGATGTATATCAATGCTTGAAGTCAATGATGTTTTTGTTTGGTTTTAGTTTTTTGTTTTTCCTTTTCTTCAAATTCCTTTCCAATTTCTTTTTGTTCAAGTGTTTTTATTTGCTTGAAGAATAGCTTTTCATTTTTGTTTGGGATTAAATTACCTTCAGCAGTAACACATATCACACTGAACATTTGAGGGTAGACTGAAGGAAGCCCAGCCAGTCCACAGCTGTGGCTGCAGTGTTGAATTCTGGTGCTGTCACTGAAAGGTTTCTCTGCCATCTGTGCACGAGGTGAAGGGCTGCATCTCTGGTTGACGACTCAGAGTGCCAGTGTAATAGTTGTTTTTGCAGGACCCTTGCCTTGTTCATTGTTCCCTTGCACTGGCTATTCAGGGAGCTTTTGGAGACTAAAGCAGGTGTCTGAAGTTCTGCAGTGTAAATGCTCTTTATCTTCACTGAGCATTTAATCATCAGTAACTAGAAGTGCATGCTCCAGTGTGTCACCCAGGGCCTTCCTTGTGTCGATGAGGCCAAAAGCACATTTTAGGTGGACAAACTTCTTGAGCAGGCAAGCTCTGAAGAGTGAATTGAACTACTTTATAACAACTAGCTCTGCAGTGGAGTGAGCACACAGGCAAAGAGATGAACTGCAAGCTGCTATGAAGGTATAGATCTGTCATCCCAGTGCACCGATGAGAATCTGCACACAAGGAGGGGTGGGGGAAAGAAACACAGTTGTGAGATGGAGCCAAAGCACCAAGAGGAGCTGTTCGTGGTTGTTAAAACTGCAGACAACTCTCAGTTGTACTGTAAAGAATTAAGTTGTTAAGATGAGTTTTGATGTAACAAAAATGGACTCCATTTATCCTTAACTCCTCACATTCCTTAATTTCATTCTAAGGTAATACTCTGCACTTATGTCCATATAACATATTTTATATTTGTGCTGTCTCCTTCATCGCTTTATGTTGGTCAGCCTCTCTCTGTCTCATCCCCATTACACTGGATGTTTAAGACCTGGCTATTTTTCCATTTACACACTTTAAGGGAATAAGTGGAAACTTCATAATTTTTCATCTCACTAGCTCTAATTAAATGGAAAAAAATGGAACTATTATCAAAGTTTAAACAAAACTGATTTTGCTTAGACATTTTGGGGATCTAGCTGCCAATAGCTGAACTTCTTTGTGCAATAAAATAATTTTAAATTGTATTTTTGAAGTAAGCATACTTATTTCTCCTATGGGAAGAAGATAGAACATGACTGCAAATATAAATAATATATAATATATTTATAATTATAACTGTAAAATAATTATACATTATAATAGAGACAATATATATAATTATATACATTAGATATTAATTTATATTAATATTTATTTAATATATATTAACATATATTAATATTTAATATATATTATATATTCTATATATAGTATAAAATATAATAGTATAAATATAAGACTATATTTAATCTAAAGTAATGAAATCATAATAGTGTAAGAAAATGTCCGTGAACAGTCTTGGACTCTAAAAATATTGTTTTGTTGTGTTTATTCTGTGTAGCACCAATACTTGTTATGTAGCATAGTGAAATATGGTCAGAAATTAAAGAAAAAACATGGTAAGTTTTATAACAGTATGTCAGATCTTGAAAAATTCACCTGGTTTATTGCTGAAATTTCTGTTCTACACGTTCTACTTTTCTTCTAAGTTTTTTTGTTAGTGGTAATGCTAATCAACTATTACAAAAAATATACAAATATCCTGATATTGTCATGTTGTTTAGGCAAACAAGCAGGAAGTTCACATCAACAAAATAATTACTTATTATTTTTCTTATACCAAGTGCAGAATTTGACTAGCTTACGAAACAGTTTTTTTTTCCTAAAGACCCTCCTCTGGATCTTAGACATTCTCGATTTAGAAAAGGAAAAAATCCCAAAGAAAATAAACACATACACTGTAATACCTTCTACCAGGACTTTGAACATGTAAAGAGGCTGTTAAATTATGAATTTGCAACTTGTGGCTGCTGCGGAAAAATCATCTCTTAAGGCAATGAACTTGGCCCTTCAGGCTAAAGGACTGTCAAGTACCAGAGCTGCCAATGTGTTAATGCATTCTGTGGCTGAAACATGGACCAGAAAGGGGATGTGAGATTTGGGAGTGTAACCATATTGTGCTTATACTCTGTTGTTGTTGAGATTTTGGTGGTAGTTTTTCCGATTGTTTGTTTATTTGTTTGTTTTTTTAAGGTCATCCTTCTCCAGAACCTGGAAAAATCTGTGGTGCATTGAATCCTGGCAAAGGTGCTAAGTGGGAGAACTGGGAATGTGATAAGAAACTTGGCTATATTTGTAAACGAGGAAATGCTACCTTAGAATCTTTCATTATTCCTAGAGGTAGGTTTGGTAATCAACCCTCAACAAATTCTTAATGACCAATGTTTTTTATCTGTAACTGGAGTAGGTGTTATTGCATGTGGTAAAACCAAGTAAAGGACTCTATAGACTGTGGTTTGACCAAGATTCTCTCTAAAAGTGAACAGTGTGTACTTCCTTTTTGCTCTGGCCTCCCTATTTCCTGTGTAATAATCTTTCTTCAATAGTCTTAAGTTCTAAATTGCCAAATTCTAGAGTTCTCTTTCCCAAAACCAAGCACAGCCATCAGATTTTGATTACAAAATAATAAAAAATGAACTTAATGTTTTTAAAATGATGTAATTTTCTGAAGCCCCATGTACACAATTAAACTAATCCACTTCTTCCTGTAATTTTTACTGCTTTTGAGTTGTTTCAAGTCAGTAGTGGATTAGAAAAAAATTTAAAAATTCTTTTGAAATAGATATTTTTAATATATCTGTGTGTCTTATAAATATAGAAATACTTATATAGAAATATAAAAATATTTATTTGTATACATATAAAAGCAGATACAATTCTTTATGAAATTATTTAAATTATATATGTAGAGATAGTTTTTCAGAAGAAATGTAATTCTGGAACTTGCCTCATAAGAAAGACAGAAGAGGGATAAGATTTATTTTGACCTCTTTCCTTATTATCTCTTTGTGTATTATCATGTTGTAACTTATTCCTTTGTTTCATCACTCCTTTTCTCTGTTCTTTCCAAGTTCCTTTCTTTTTCCAGGACATACCTGTTTCTCTTAGATCCACTGATATTATTTTGTATAGGCTTTAGAAGCAGAAGGCTGAACTGGAACTAGATTTCCAATTCATGTATTAATATGCATCAGTACTTGCAAAACAGAAGTTTTGGAAAACCAATGTTTGATATTTGGCTTAAAAAACAGTTGTTGTTTTTCAAATTTTTTCTGCTTTTGCCAATATAGAATCAGTCCCGTTAAAAACACTTAGGACAGAGGATTCTGCCTCATTTTTTTGCTTTGTTGCTAAGAGAAGAAACCACAAGAATCAACTGGTGTCTCATTAATTAGATAGCGAAATACATATTAATTAAATTAACATGTATATATTAATAATATATAAGTGATATATCAACTAATTAAATTGATAATTTTGTATTGAAATCAAGTACATTCATTACCTTAGCTGAGAAAGACTTCAATGCATGTTTAAATGATTTCTTAATTTAAAATATAAAGTTTCATTAGTATTTGTATACAGATGATACGCAAATAATTTCATTTATATAGGTTGTTTTTGGATGTTTGGCTGGCCTCAGCTCAGCTTTTCAGGTTTCATACATCAGTTCTGAAACACAGATGCCTATTAACATACTATCAATTTAAGGCTGGCTGTTGTATTATTTATATTTCAATTCAGGGCTTTTTTTTGGAGGGAGGTGTGTGTCTAATTGCCATTACTTTCCTTTGCATTTGGCTTTTGTTCCTAACTGCAACCTCCACCCTCTGGTTTACCAGCAATTTGAAGGAAGAGAAAAAAGTTTTCAATTAAACAGAAATTGCTGAGTAAACACTGTGAAAGATAAATGAGAGATTGGCAGTGGTTCACTTAATAAAATATTTTCCAAAATGTCCCATGGGGGGAAGTAATAAAAGGAGTAAGCATGGAATCATGCAAGGTGTTAGGTGCACTCTGCTTCTAAAGGTATAAAGGAAGATTCGTGGCAGATTATGTTTTCCTGAGCTAAGAAATAAATTAATTGCAAATTCATACGTGCACTTAGTTGTTCGCCTGACATTAAACACAAAGAAAAGCCTTTGAAATTTTAACCCTAGAAGTTACAATTGCATCTAACAGGGCAGTATGTGGGACAGAGGAACATTTTATAACAGAATGTAATAATGCACGTCTTCAAAACAAAGTCGAGAAAAATCTTTACAGAATATTTGTTTTCATTACAGATGGATTTTCACAAAGCAAACATCTGCAGGATTGTTTTGCATTTTAGTTTTTTGTTTCTTGCAACAAAATATTTTTTCCAGCAGGGGGCCACATCATGTTGTACATCAAAATATCTTCGGGCTACAGAGCATTTGTTCTGTAACCCAGCAAAGTAGATTTGCAGATTATAGAAATGCATTAATTTCAAATTCAAAATGCTGAAAGGAAAGACTGTCTATCTACCTCCACCAAGTGCCTGCCAACATAGATTTCATCCCAAGCCAACAAAGTGTGGTGATCTTAAAGTACTGTTTGCAAATGTTTCTTTGAATATTCAGTTAGGAGAAATAAATGCTCTTGCTGTTATTGCTGAGATGGTGTGTATCTCTGTCTTTTCAGACCACGTATGATGGGTCTAAGAGAGAAATCTGAATGTCTGAATCATGAGAATGACTTCAGCTACTGCTTTCACCCTTTTAGACACACAAGTCATCCTTTTAGACACACTGTGAGATCTTTCAGGCTTCAGAAAATCAAGCTTACAAGAAAGTCAGCTTCTCAACAGTATTTGCTCTCTATTTGAGGAATAATTATTCTACAGTTATAGCCCAATAAATTTATCAGCTTGACATTTGGAATAATATTGTTTATACGTTAATGTAATATCATCTTTTACCTTTTGTTTGTGATAATTTGCACTGCTTCTTTTGTTTAAGTGAAATGATATCTAGGGAGTAGTGCTTGTTTCCATCAGGATTAAAAAGTAAACAGGATTACTTTGAGTTGTGTAGTAGCTTCTTTAAAAGTAGAATGGGGAAGTACAGAGTTAATTTTTGCTGAGTAGTTGAAATGAAGAACTGAAGAGTTTCTTGCTGTAAGAAATCCCCAGAAATGTAATAGTACTTACACCAAAGAAACTAGACCATCAACAGCTTTTTTTTTTTTTTTTTTTTTTTTTTTTTTTTTTTGTGGCCTGCAACAAGTTCCCTGGTCTGGGAAGCAAAAGTTCCCTGGTCTACAAGCAAACGTTTTACTGCCCTGCCATAGCTGCTTTAGTGTTTAGTGAGTAATCACAGTCTGCATCCTCTTTATAAAGAGATGCTTATGGACACACCAAGACATAAATATCTTTGTGACTCTCTCTGTGGCCATGTCTGAACTGCTGATTTCTGTTCTATGCAGTGTTTGCAGAAGGGTATGTTGAGTGCTCTCTGATTTATGGCAAAGCACTGTAAAATGCATAGGCTCAGAGCTGAGACCAGGTATAAGATGAATTAGGCGGCTGTCTGAAGCATCCGACCAACTTCCACAGCAGCATTTGGCATCTCTGCGCTCTCTTGTTTCTCCTAACATCACCATGTACATCCTATTTGTTTTCCTGGGCTTCCCCAACCCTCTTTTTCACTTTTTCCTCTCCTTTGGTAGAACTGAGAAGTCTTTGACCAAGCATTGAGCCCCTTATCCTGGGGAAAAAGTTTAGTTTTACTAGAACTTTGTGAGGACGTGTTAGCACTTTTTAGACACAGGTGTGAAAGAGCAGGTACTGTTTGTAATAGGAATGTGTGTTGTGACACTAAGTATTAATCATCAGTATAGTTCAGCTGAAATAGGATACATGCCTGCAACATGGACCTGACTGGTCATGAGTTTGGGTGCCTATTTAAACATTTATACAGAATATATCCCACTGTTAAACAAACACAATTCTTCTTCTGACATACACAAGTTTTTTTGCCAGCAGAATTTCTGAAAACCTGCTGTCCTTGTTCTAATCTATATATTGGTATTTGCTAAACCCATCTGCTGATTATAAATAAAGAGCTGCAAGAATCATAATTTGTTTCTACAACAGCAATACTCTGTTTGTTATATGTTCGGGTGGCATTCCTCCCAAGGCTGAATTGTTTGCTGAACAGTAATGTGTTTGTTGGCAATTCTCTGATGCTCTTCTACTGAGCTTCTGAAAGCAAGTTTTCAGCATAAATCATTTACTTTGACAACATAATTTTCTCAGTTAAGCTTCTGAAAAGGATTCCTAAAAGCTGTAGTCCTATTTGGTTTCTCTTAGGATTATGTATAGTCAGTTATTTCTTTCAATAGTGTAGCAGATGGGCTAATCCATAAAGTGCCTAAGCTTTTGGAAAAATAATTACTCTCATAAATATGTTTTGTAAAGTCAGGTTCTTAACATATAGCATGGGGGTTAGAGAGAGGTGCTGACAGTGTAGAAAATTTAGAAAGCACCACTGCAGACCTTACATTTTAGTACGCATACATGCATGCATGTAAAATACAAAACTGCGTTATAATTGTCTTTTCTCCAGTTGCAAACACTTGTCTGCAACTGTAGTGTTCTTTAAAAACAGTGTGGAAATTTCAGCTTTCAATTATTCATGCAGATTTTTATCACTGTGCATATTTTTTATCTCTGTCGTTCTTCGTGAAGAAATAGATGATTAAATTTTTTTGTTAAATATTTTCTGACGTGATGTTTAGTCTTTAGGTAAGAACAGACTTCTGAAACTCTTCATGGCAATTTTTCTTTTCAGAGACTAATGTGCCTGTTCGGTGTCCTGATCAATGGATGTCATATGCTGGTCACTGTTACATGATTCATAGGGACCCCAAAATATGGAAAGATGCCTTAACATCTTGCAGGAAAGAGGATGGAGATCTGGCAAGCATCCATAATGTCGAAGAATACAGCTTTGTTATTTCTCAACTTGGGTACCGTGAGTATTTTTTCATAATAACATATATATATATATATACACACACACACTCTAAGTAAAGAAGGTGTTTCAAAATGGTATTACCTGTTAATAAAATGAGGAAAGGATTTAAAAATAATTGTCCTGATCACAGGGTGCAGAAGGAGTTAAATTTTAAATTTAAAAAATCAGAGGAAGAAAAAACACAGAATAGGAGCACAAAACTCAAACAGACTTTACTGCCACAAAAAAGCTTTGGTAACTGATGCAAATTGCATTACCTCCAAACTCCTGCTTCTTAGGGCTGCTTCTCCTTCCTTTCTCCTTTATATAGGTTAAAGAAATTTAAAACTTTTTTATCAGATAAAAGGATTTTAAAATCGAACTTCAAAAATAAATGGGGGGAAGCAACATCTGCTGGTTTGGGAAGATGTGTGTCCTTTTATTAACACTACCATGTCCTTATGTTTCAAGTCGTGCTGATTGTGTTTCTCCTGAAAAAGAATCCATCTGGCCCAGCACATGGATTCAGATGTGCCCCATGTCAAATACAGTACTTAGGTACTTGTTTTCTGAGCACACATTCGAGCTGTTGCAAAGCAAGTTACAGATGCAAGATATGTTCATTAGGAGAATGCAGCTGTGCTGACTCTGAGGCAATTTCATTGTTGCTATTACCTTACATGAGCTTGCTCTTGCATGGAGGAACAGTTACCTGCTTTTTGAGGGAGAAGCAGGTCCACACCCAGCTGTGTTTCTTTGCAGTGGCTGATCCTATGCTTTCAGTGCCAGGTAAAGATGAGTTAGTTTATCCTTCACTTAAAGTGTAGCCATGTGCCTAGACCTGCAGCATAGCAGCAGTCCTGGAGTGGAAATCATAAAACAGCTGATAGGCTTTACTTTTGTGTCCTAGCTACCTCCATGGCAACTTGTGCTTACCTTCACATTCCTGAAAGAGTGTCTTGGTCTTTCATGAACACCATGAAACTTCTACTCTGTTAAATAATATTCTTAGGAAAGGTGGGACCTCTTGATGAGACATTAGGACATTTCATAGAAGTTAGGTTCTAAAGGAAACTAGTTGTATTTTCACCTTACATATGGGAAGTAGGTTATTTCATAGCTTAATACCTCCTCCAAAGACCGTTCCTGAACTGCTGTTCTGTTTGAGTAAAATTGAGTGTTTCTGAAAGGCAAATTATTCTAAAGGAAACCAGGCTTCTCACAAATGGCACACTAGGTGCAACAGCCCATTTTAAAAGCATTGTTAAAGCATTCTTATTTTAAAAGCATTCTTTTCAGAAGAGTAAAATTGGAACACTTAAAGAAACCTTTTATGACAGTTTATGACTGTATTGGATTACTCTTGTTCACCAATGAGAGGAGAACACCATGTATTGCAGTGCCTAGAAAGTCTTGTCTGCATCAGAACTCTGCTGTACAAAAAGAACAAAAGTCTGTCTTTGTGCCAAACAATTCACAATCCCATGATAAAACAATGGAAGAAGGGGTATAATGAGATTAATATTGTCATGGTAGCTGAGTTTTGTTGGCATCATCCACAAAGGAGAACTTTAGAGAGGAACATGAAGAATAAAGAAGTGTATTCTGGATGTTTACACGGAAGTCCAGCATGTGATATGGCACAAATGTGGCCTAGTGCATGACTGAGAATGGGAAGCAGCTTTACAAACTGCTGGAAAAAAACTCTCTTAGTATTTATACATACAGCTGTAGAGATGATTGCAAAAAAACGACAATTCTAGTGAGGAAAATAATGTTATGTAGGAAGAGACTCCATAGATTTGCATGGCTTATTTAGATGGCTTTGGTGTAGCTATTTTGTTGAAGAATTTTGTTTATTGTTTGTATTACCATGGTGTGAGTCCACCACAGCAGGAGCTCTGGCTATGACCTCTGCTGTGCCAAATGCTCAATAAACACAGACAAAGACTGTAAGAGATAACTAAATAAAAAATAAGTTAAAGAGCATGGATGGCAGTGGGCAAGGAGGAAATGAGAGCATGATGAGCAGTACAATTGGAACAGCTTTCAGTTGTGTTAGCAAAAGAGAGTTTAAACAGAGGTATTGAAATGTAATTTTGGGGGACTTCTGAACATAAACCACAATCTGCAAGAAAGGGTAAAGATATGTGTTTGAAAATGGAGCCTGAGAGCCTGTGAATTTGAGGGCTTCTTAATGGGGGAGAAATGGTAAGAAGTTATGGATGGGCTATGAAGGCTGATCACACTCAGGTATAAAAATGGCAGGAGAGTCAAGGAAAGGAAGGAGAAAGGACAGAGGGTTGACTCTCTCTGTCATTCCAGTGACTGGCTGGGAGGGTGATATTTGCAGTATCTTGGTTGGCCAGAATGGGAAACCTCCATGTTCCTGAACTAGCAGACAGCAGAAATGTCACTGAAGAATTTTAGGTTGTGGTGGAATCTAGGAAAACCTCAATTCTGAAATGCGTTAATCAGAAAGAATGCCTTGGGGACAATGACTTTTAGCTTATTTATAGGCACTTCTGTTGCTAGGGACAGAAGTAACAGAAAAGAAACAGTTCCAGTTCTATTGAGAGACCTGCTCCTGCAACTAGTGTCCTTTTGTGTGGGCTCACAAAATCTGATATTTTTAACTTCCATGGGTGATTTCATTGTCAGGTTGACTGTGGTCAGTCTGGATAGAGTGTGTTAGAGGAAGACTTATGCAAGAATGCAAGAACTTTGATAACAAACTGAACAGGAGAAAAACCTCTGAGTTTGAGGACTAGAAATAAAAGGTCATAAATTAAGGGAAAAATTGTTAAAATGTAATCCTCTTATTGTTCATGAAGAATGTTTATAATGAGCAAATTCTAGCAACCAAGTCATTTATACTTTGCTTGGAAAGACAGCTATCCAAGGAAAGGACTGGGCATGCAGTTGGTCAGTGTGAGTAGTCGTGCTGCAGACAAAAGCAAGCACTTACTCCCTATAGTATATGCTGGAAATAAATTATGGAAATAAATAATGAAATTATATTTTAAGAAATGCCAATTTCGCTGAACAAAGTCAAAATATCAGTTCTCGGTAGGAATACCTTGTGACAATTGTGCAATTCAGACTGATTATAAATGCCCAAATTTTTAATCCTCCTTATTCAAATAGTTTATTAAGAGCAAAACTAGACATGAACATTATAGTAGCAGCGTGTTAGAGTGGAAGAATTTAAATACAAGCAAATAAACCTCCCCAAAACAGATAGTGTGAAGTAAATTCCTTGACCAGTCCTGCAGTTTCCTCCAGACAAAAGCCAACAGCTAACTTTACTTCCTGTAAAGTGAAAAAAATCAAACACCACACGAATTTCATTTTACCCTGAAATGAAATAAAATATAGGAACACATATAATGGGAAACTTGCAAGTAGTCTGGTTTTCAGCTCTAAAAGACATCACTGGGTGTCTTAGCAATAGAAAATAGGACATTTCTTTCTTCAATGTAGTAAAACTAGGAGGAAAAGGGGAAGTAATATTTTATTAGGTGTTTATTCTTACCTCGTTAAAAGAGTTTTGAATTGGAAAAGAAGATGAACCTAGTTGTGTTGCAATATAATTCAGCAAAGTGTTCTGTGAAGTTGAACACACTTATTTTATTGCAACTTTGGTGAGTGGCCTTTCCTGGTGACTGGAGTGGGTATATGAGAATCAGTCTGACTTCTATGAGGCTGAGAATCCTAATTTCCTGACTGCATTTTCAACTTCCCGAGAATAAATTTTTTTTCTTTTTCACAAAGACAAAAGTTCATATTATGTGACAGAATTGTTATTTGTATGTTTTAGAGCCATCTGATGAGCTGTGGATCGGGTTGAATGACCTCAAGGTTCAGATGTATTTTGAATGGAGTGATGGAACACCTGTCACCTACACTAAGTGGCTTCGTGGAGAACCCACTCATGCAAACAACAGGCAAGAGGACTGTGTTGTTATGAAGGGAAAGGTAAAGTCACAAAGCTATTGACTAAATTGACTTATAATTTCATTTATCATTTGAGCTTTTCCTATGCAAGAGCAAATAATAAAAAGTAATTTTAAAAACGGAGATATTACTGCTTGAAGCAGCCTATTTTAGAGTCAGGAATTAATTTTTTAAGGAAAGACCTCTGTTTGACGTTGCCAGAAAATTCCAGTGTCTTCCCTGAGAAGCAGACAAGTAGTGGCAACTGCCCCCCAAGATCCATATTTCTAAATTTCAGTTTGTGCATGTGGACTTTTAAAAGAGTTTTGTAATTACACTGGGAAACAGTTGAACATGTAAATGTGTTTCTTCAGGAAGCTAAAAAGACATTTTGGATATGTTTGGCTTTTTAATGCTTTGACTGAATATGGGATTCACCTTAAAAATTGCACTAGCAATTTTCATTGATGATAGAGAGAAATACTCTCTTTAGAAGAAAACAGAAATCTTAGTTTTATGTTTCTAGGCAAAGTTATAAATCTTGGATCTAGGTGGTTTAATTACTACGCTTGTATCTGCACTGCACATGAAGAGCTGTGAGAAAAGTAGTAAAATATTTAGCTGTGGCATTAGTGAAAGTCTGTGCTGAGTGATTGTATACCTGCAATTTAAAGGCTGCTTTGAAATGGCTGTCTTCTGGAATCAGGCAATGATCAGTGACCTGGGAGTATTACAGGAACAGAGATAATACCTGGCATGAAAGTCAGTCTGTGTTGATGTTGTATTATTCCTTTTTGTGACAATTAAAATATCAAACTTCCCACCTCTAGAGTTTGCCTATTTTATCCGGAGGGAAGAAAGTGTGTACATGTTCCAAAGGTTATTTTCTTATTTTGCGAAATTAACAATGCGTAACTATAAGTTGACCTTCTCAGTTTGTTGTTTACCTACCTAAGTGCATTTATGTTTGCATTGTTGCTATTTTTGAGTTGATCAGTCCTTTGCAGAAGCCATCTAAATCCATCACATATTTTTATGGAGCAAAGCCTGGCCCTGTCTCTAACACCACCTTCTTTTTCAAGGAGGTATTTGGGTTTAGTTAACAAGAAAGAGAGCAGAGTTGTATTTGCAAAAGGCAGCTCATAAGACATAGTAATAAGTATCTAGAAATTACTGCATGGATTTCCCACTGAAAACAAAGTTATGGAAAGGCAGCAAATTATCTTCCTGCAACTATGGACCCATAGCTTCAGAGTAGGTTTTCTTGTGTTGGAGAAGTCTGAAGGTTTTGCAAAGCTGATTTCTCCCAGTCTGAGAAGGTCAGAGATTTGGGTGATTATTTGAAGGGTTTACCAGCCTAATGAGACAGACATGGTAGGAGATGATGGGACAGCCACCAATGGACTTGCCTTGCAGTAGGCACAGGACAGATGCAAGCACCAGGTGAACATCCAAGGCTTTGTTGTTGGAGGCAGAAGTATTGAGCTTTGGGAGAATTTTTTGCTGGAAGCAGGGTTTTTTGAGTCTCTTGGAGTCTCTTGAGAGCTTGGAATTGTGGCACAAGTGTCCGTGAATTACCATGATAATTATTTTACATTTGCAGGGAGGAGGGGGTTGCAAAAGAATAAAAAGAATAATAAAAAAAAGAAATTACCACCAACTGCTATGAAATTACAATTACAAAGGTGTAGTCTTTAAGGCACAGCTGAATGGCGCACAAGTTTCCCTTTGTCTCTTAATACCTTAGTTCATCTGTTCAGCAAAATGTGTGTAAATTATTTTGGGAACATGGAGTGATGTTCCTTACTTTCAGTACAACTCCCACTGAATGTCATTGTTCCTTCTAAGAAGCTGCAGTATGAGGAATAAGAATATTAATTCTAACTTTGACATAGAACTTTTCACATCTTCAAAGTTTTGTGTAAGTATTAACTGAGGAATGCAGTCTTCTGGCATTGATTTTTTTTTGCTGTTAGAGCTGTATATCTACAGCAAATGCAGTATCTATGTGGGGATAGATGATATCTCCCTTTCCTCCAACATGATTATTAAATCAGTAGTCTTTGTAAAGATGGTGTATTGCGGTCACCCTCAAGGGATTGCTTTTCAGAAAGGTAGAAAATCAAAGAAAGTGTAAGTGAAGGTAAATCAGCTCCAGAAGAAGTGAGACAGGAATGACATTGGAGCTAAGTATTGAACTTAGATGAAGGATTTTCTCTGTTGAAAGCTATCAAAAAATTAATTGTTAAATACTTAGAAGTGTAAACCAGTTTTTTTTTGGAGATTAAAGCTCAGTTGACTGAGGTTCTGTTTGTATGTTCAGGATGGATTTTGGGCAGACCATTCTTGTGAAAAGAAAATTGGCTACATCTGTAAAAGGAAACCTATGTCAGATGCTCCTACAGAAGAGGAAACTGTTGACATGGGCTGCCAGAGAGTAAGTGAAGAAAAAGCTGTCTAATCTGAATAGACTGCTAAGAATGATGAAAAAGACAAACTGTCACCTAGGTGACAGAAAAAAACAGGAAAAATAGGTTCTGTTTCATCAGAATCAGAAGAGTTTGCCTTCTCATTTCTGTGGCAGATGGGCTAGGTGATATATATGACTAAATCTAATCTATGACTGTCACTTGGCTCTTGATACTCCCTTTCTTTTTCCAGAATTTAAACCAAATCTCAAACCTGTTATGTCTGCAGCAGACCATTTATCCTTGATTGGCATTCAAGCTTCCCTAAAGAGTTTGCCTGTACCATCAGCTGCACTTCAGCTCTGGCTACAGTTTTCTACAAAATTGTTCATAGCAGGGAGGGCGTCCCTGTCTAAATACTTTTCTCAGGGCTTTGCTGTGCTCTCTGGCAGTGCTTTCTACTTTAAGCAACTTATTATGAGTGGGCAAGTAAAATGACTCTATTGTGCTTCTTCTGAATTGTCAGCAGATCTGTTGTTTACTTGCTTGCCTTTTAATGACATAACACCCAGTAATTACAAAAAACTATTGCAATATATTATGTCATAGGAAATATTGTTATTTATTTTCCTTGAAGAAATTGCCTTTTCTTCCAAGTCTGCTTTACACAGCTTTAGAGAAAGTCTTTGGTGATTATTCCCAGTATTTGTAAAGAGTACCTGGAATCCTCACAAGTGTTGGAGGAAATTAAGTGTTCCTCATGCTTATGGATGTTTATCATTGCCTACAGAACCAAGTGCATGCTTGTAGGAAACGTCTCTCAAAAGTGAGCAATTAAAAGCCATCAGAAGAAAATTTTTTTGAACTGTGGCTGTTCACAGCAACCTTCTCTCATAGCATGCTCCTGAGTAAACAATAATTGAATGTAAAAAACTTTAGGAGTGGGTTTTAATGTTAGCTAAGAATAAACAAACTTGTTTGAGGTCTCATTCCCTTTCTGAAAATTCAAGCTGAAGTTTGCTTTTCAAGACCATCCTCGTGATTGCATAATGCCTATTTGCTTGTTTTAATCCTGTTCTGAGCACAAAAGGTGCACAGCAAAGCCTCTCACCCCTTTGTGAGTAGAATACATTGATTGACAATTCATTACATATGAAAAATTATTTTATGAAACAAAATTATAAAAAAATTTGAAACTGCCTGCTTCCACTCTTTTTCAGTTACGTTGTTCCTTAGTCTAGTGGTTAGGTAATGGTGGTATAAATCAACTTTCTGTTTTGTTGGTTCCCTTTCCTTTTCCCTTTCCCTTTCCTTTTCCTTTTCCATCTCCCTTTCCCACATGTGATCACTTCACATTTGTTTTAACAGGGCTGGAAAAGACATGGGTTTTATTGTTACTTAATTGGAAATACATTTGTAACATTTCCACAAGCAAATCAAACCTGTGGAAGGCATCAGGCTTTTTTAGCAACTGTTGAAGACAGGTAGGTAAATGTTTACTTGTCTGAGGGGGTAACATGAAGATTCAACTTCTAGCATCACCTGCATATCAGAATAAAGACTCTGATCTGGGAAAAAATCTAGTTTCAGAGGACAACTATCTGTCAATACAGAACTTCTCACAGTTTTTACATATAAATTCAAGTCCAGGAATCTGGTTTATACTGAAAGTAGGTCCTGGCTATGAAATCAGTATTGATATAGATGGTTATGTCAAATAAAAAATAGAACTATATCTTCCACTTCTAAATTTTGATGGCTAACTTGAGTGAGGTATACCGAATCAAAATTTGATTATTAAATGAAGAGATATGGCTCTGAATTCAAGAGGTAGTACAAATAAACAAGAGGATATAATTTTCAACTATCTGGTCTTTGAATTGAGGTACTTTTAAAAAAATTAAGTGAGAAATCAAATTATGTAAAGCGCTCAGTACCTGAAAATCTGTCACAATGCAGCCAGGGTTCAGTGTGTGCAAAATTTCTGGAGTAGTGCACATTACTCTATGTGAAATATAGGAAAAAAATAAGGTTTAAGAAACGAAATACTTTTCCTACAGATGAGTTGATGCTTTATACAATCTCTTATTTGTTTCTATATAATCAAAATAGGTATTTTCTACTATGAAAGCTCCAGCTGTCACAAATGGTAGCTCTCTAAACACAGATAGCACTGCAGCTGCCATAAAAATGTTCTAACATTAATGTGGCCTTCAGACCACACCTTGTTTGGGGGAGTTTTTTTTTAAATTTGCTCTGATTTCTTAAGAGCTGTTTATTTAAACACCATAGTGCACTATGACAGACTTTACCTCTACATAGGTTTGTTTGCTAAATATAACTACTTGTCTTGCTTAATCATTGGATCTAATTTACAGTGCTCCTTAGTTTTATAATTTAGTGTCATATTACTTTAGTCTCTACTTTTTGTTACTTTCTTTAGTAATGCTGAGATTCCTTTTTCAGTTTTGGATTTGTCTGGAGCAAAAAGTAATAAAATGCAAGAGTAGTAGAAGCTCACAAAATACAGTGGCATAAAACATAAAGCATGTCAGGTTTCTTCTTTACCACCTTATTTCCTGTCAGCCCATGATTAGGCCATCTTATTCACTGGGCATCTGAGAAGAAAGCAAAATACTCTGATAGCAAAGCTTACAAAATGTCTATTATTTAATGGTTTTGTTATATTCTTTGCTAGAGAAAATCCATCCAAGCTTTGCTTTCAAGAAGGCGCAGTGGTAATTCTGAGAAAATAGCAAACCTTTTGCAACTTTAAAAAATAAATTTAACAGTATTAATTCATTGACTGATTTCTTTTGAACAGATATGAACAAGCCTATCTGACCAGCCTGGTTGGACTGAGAACAGAAAGATACTTTTGGATTGGACTTTCAGATGTAGAAGAAAAGGGGACATTCAAGTGGGCTAATGGTGAATCTGTCTTATTTACACACTGGAATTCTGAAATGCCTGGTAGGTATGACTCTGTGCTGTTTAATGAGTCCAGGGCCCAAAATAAGTCTTTTCTTTAGGGCCCTCTTGATGACATAATGGCCAATGGCTTTCAAATACATCCAAGTGCTTTCCCCAAGAATCCAGTGTGATTGCTAAGTTCCTGCCTAGTGCTGAAATGAGTTTTTGCAATGAGCTTGGGAAGAAACTTTTCATTGAGATCAGTTTCTGATTTGCTATTGTTCTGGGGGAGTCAGTGCCTGTGCTACTCTGGAGGAGCAATCTCTGCATGCCTAGTGACCCTCCTTGTGAGTGCTGCCTGTGCAGCCACATCTCATAGCACTCTTGTTCACTGCACCTTCTGAGTGTCTCAGATCACAGCATGCATGAAGCATCTCTGAGTCCTAGAGAAAATGGGATTGTAAGGTAGGACAAGAGAGACAAAATATGGCAATGGGAGGTAATTTAATCTCCGACGTGATCACATCACAAAGAAACATTTCTTTATTCTTCATGAATTAAAATCTTAGGATCACAGAATGGTTTGTGTTGTAAGAACATTTAAAGAACATCTAGTCCCCATCCCCTACCATGGACACCTTCCACTAGACCAAGTTGCTCAAATCCTAGTCCAACCTGACCTTGAGAACTTTCATGAATGAACTTTTCTCCAGGCAAACTGTTACAGTTACTCACCACCTTCATAATTAAAAAATTCATTCCTTATGCCCTATCTGAATCTACCTTCTTTCATTTTAAAATGGTTATCCCTTGTTCTGTCATTCTGGCAAAGCTCTTTGATAAGTTCTGGTAAAAAGTCTTTCTTCATCTTCTAAGCACTCTTTAGATATTGAGCGGCCATAATAATGTTTCCCTGTAGTCTTCTCCAGGGTGAACAACCCCCCTCCTAAGCCTCTCTTTGTAGGAGAGGTGTTCTCCTGATGATTTTCATGGCCCTCCCAGGGACCTGCTCTAGTATTAGAAACATTTTTGACTCTGTACAATGACTTTCTTTCTGCCAGGATAGAATATGAAATTTTCTAACTACTTATAACACCCTAAATGGCATTTTTGTACATTCCTGTTTACAATCAGGAAGAAAGCCAGGCTGTGTTGCCATGAGGACTGGAATAGCAGGTGGACTATGGGATGTAATAAAATGTGAAGAAAAGGCAAAGTTCATATGCAAAGTGTGGGCAGAAGGAGTGACACTTCCACCTGTTCCCACAACAACTCCTGTCCCCCGGTGTCCAGAAGGCTGGGACTCAAGCAATCGTATTAGCTTCTGTTTCAAAGTAAGTATGTTCTTATTTTTGCATTAAGGTAGTTTCTGTTTGCTTCACATACATGTGATTAGCTCAGTTTGTCAGAACATAGTGCTTATAATGCCAGGGCTGAAGATGTGGTCCTTTGATGGGCCGTTCACAGAAGAGTTGGACTTGATGATCCTTGTGGGTCTCTTACAACTAAGAATATTTTGTGATCCCAATAAAAACTGGCATATTGTTTTATAATCTTTTTTCCAGATTATATGTAAAAGTCTTTTTCCTTTCTACTGAAATGCTCATGGTCTTGTTTATTCTGTTAAAAACTAGTCTTCAGGTTTGACCTTCCGTTCTTAAATTCCAGTTCTGTTAAGCTTGTTGTCTGGTTGTTGCCTTGCAGTGGACACTCCTATCAGCAATGCAGAGAGCTAACTTGACTTAGAGAGTTCATTCCAAGCCTGTGTTTCACAGAGGAGAGCACTCCTAAGCCCTGGACTCAGAGTTTCTGTAATCCCCACAGAATATAATTGCAAATCAATTGCTTTGGGGTAGCTAATATTTCTTGATCTTGCGCTCTATTTGTCTGATGGCAAAACGGTCTCTTTAGCCTTTTTCCAGAGCAGAGCACAAGAAGACTTGGCTGGAATCGCAGGAGTTCTGCCGCTCCATAGGGGGAGACCTGGCCTCCATCAACGGCAAGGACGAGCAGTACGTGATATGGCGCTCCATCGCGTGAGTATCCGCGGGGACCGGCAGCCGCTCCAGCCTGCCTCCTGGTCTCCCTGGAATGTTTCTTCTTCTGGGTTTACTTCTGTATGAGCCAGTCTGCCTTCCGTGTCTGTGTCAGTGTCAAACACACAGCAAAAGCATAGAGCTGATGAAATGGCAGGAGTTGTATGGCTAGCAGCAATAACCTCAGAAGCTAGTGCTGAAATAACATTGGCAAGATATCTACTTAAGGCAACATTTATCATCTGAAGTAAATCTATTTACTGAGGTGTTGTTGATATTATAAAATTACTACAGATGTCAGTTTTCACAAAAGTGTACAAAAATGGTCACAGTTTAATAAATCTGGATAACATGGTGATTTTTTGTCACTTTTATGAACTAATAAAAAAGATATGACGGAGGTAAATAAGGTTGTTAAGTCTCTGAACTGCAAAAAACAGATGTGAGATTTCTAAATAAGGTGAAAATCTAACACTTGCAACATGACCAGAACAAACCAGGCTCAAGGATCTTGTACATTCCTGGCTAACCAAGAAGCAAGAAATGTCATGGCCCTACAAAATGCTATGATCATACTAGAATCCCGGCTGTGTATTTACAGTAAGGAAGAAGTGTCAGATGCTTCATTGCCACAAATTGACTGAATATATTCAGATAAATCAGTAAATCAGTGTCTGCTTGCAGAGAAGGATTAGTTAAAGGTGATATTTTAAAAATGTGATTCAACTGCAGAAAGTAACTTTCTGTTTGAAAACTGTAAGTACATTTACAGAGAAAATGAAGAGTTGAGAAATGGAGCAGCCAGGGAACCATTATACAAAGGTATTAAGTAACTTTACGAACAGGAGTTGTATTTGATAATTTTCTTGATCTGCATTGCAATCTGAGCTCATGCATAATGATGACAGCTAAAAGCAGTTGCATTTTAATTTATTTCCATCTTGTTTGTTATTGTTTTTAACAGCATTAAGTTATCCTTAGAGAACTCTTAACTGTAGTAAATTATAGATTGTTAAAAATATTGTAATGCCCTTACTAGTATTGGTACTTGTTTGGGTTTTTTTTAGAAACAATGGCTATTATCACCAGAATTTCTGGATGGGTTTATATTACTTGAATCCTGACGATGGCTTTGCTTGGAGTGATGGATCTCCAGTGAGTAATTTAATTTTCCACAGCTGTTATTCTGCATTCCCCGTGCTTCTCATTTATGTATAGTGTATGTGTTTCTGTGTAATTTTATGCTTAATCATAACCCTCTGTATTGTGCTCTTTTTGGGAAAGCTAATGAATAGCAATTTCATGGCTTGATATTTTTGGCTAAAACATACTGATTTTTGATTAGAAGATACATATTGAATCAACAAGGAAATTAAATACATGTAGACTAGAAGGGTGTTCTTATAAATGAAAGGTATTTTTGTGTGAAATGGTCTTTCTTTAGTTGTTCTTGGCTCATTATCTGCAATGGCTTACATTCCATGGAGATGAAGATACTTCTTAAACATTTGACTTACTGCACTTTAAATTAAGGTATAAAACTGTAGAAAGAAAAGTGATTTTGGAGATGTAGGTGTACTTGATGCAAGGTTGATCAAGATATATTTATGGCAATTTACAGTAGAGAAACCTGAAACTGGATTTTATACAGGAAAATTAGGATAGCAGTAATGCTTTCTGAGGCAAATGCCAACATTTTTATTGTATCTGAATAAAATCCCATTTTACTCATACTGTAAATTAAATTAATTTAATACCAAGATGTAGCATGCCACAACATTGTTATTAAATGTATTTCACAGAATTTAGGTCCCATAAAAATGTTTATATTCTTCCATGTGTGAACAAAAACAACTGTTACCTAAGCTGCAATCCATTTGTAATCTGAAAAAAGTTTGAAATGTCAGCATTTGCAGAGGAAGATTCTGGTTTCCTCCTACCTAAGTTTTTAACCTGACAATAGGAACAATTCGTAGGTCTGTACTTTGATGCTGTCTCCTCCCTCTCTCCCTTACTTTATTTCCATATAATAGAATCTTCTTCTGTCATAGGTGAGGTATGAAAACTGGGGCTTTGGAGAACCAAATAATTATCAAGGAGTTGAACTTTGTACAGAGATCAGTGGTGATTCCAGCATGCGTTGGAATGACAGGCACTGTGATTATATGTATGGATGGATTTGCCAAATAAGAAAAGGTATTTCTTACTCCTGTGTATCAGTGTAATAAAATAATATTCTGGGTTTATTTTTACCTTAATTTTAATAAAAAAAATGTCAAAATCTCTTTATAAGAATAGTTTTCTCCTTCACTTGCCTGAGTTGCTGTTTTGTCTGCTAAGAATGTATAGTTTCAGGATGGAGCCTGGTTTTGAGACACTTTATTTCTATTTGCACATGTCGATTACTTGCTGAATTCTCATGAGATATGTGTTTGGATGCTTTCTATTTACTGACGATATCAAGACAATATTTATAATTTAGGGAACACTTGAGTTTCATTTGCAGTGCATCTATCTAAATTTGAGCTTTTTAGAAAGTGCACATTTAAGTGCTTTAATGCATTCTTACAGTAAGATGGGATGGAGAGGAGCAAAATAAAGATAGATGCTGCATTAGATTATTGACAATAAATATCGGCTCTGCCTTTTATTGGTAAGAGAATTTCTTTGGCATAGATTTTCTTAATAAATGTTGTTATTTGTGAGATTATATTTAGTACAAAACTAATTGGTAAGCCTAAATTGACAGTTTTTCTGTATGAAAAATTGCTTTCCTGAGATACTAATGATGACATCCAAGAGCCCATCTCCATGATGCCATAGCAAAAACAAACAGGGGATTTCTTTAGTCTAAAGTTTTCCTTTTCTTTAAGGACCGGTTAATTTCTTGAGATCTTTTCCAGTGAGATTTTATCTAGGGAAATTTATAAGATCAAGGTAGAAGTTACTCTCAACCAGAAAAGATGGAAAGAACCTCATGTTGTAGCAGTTAGGACACCACATCAGATGATAACCCAGACTCCATTCGTGCTGCCTCTGGTTTAAGCCAGAATTCAAGTATTTGAGACCTGGGGAAAAGAGAGAGATGGAGATCCAGGACAGCTGTCTTAACAGAGTTTATGCTTTGGGACATAAGGTTTACTGCTTTCAACGAATAATAAAAATTACTTGATTCAGGTAAAGTTCAAGGTATTTATTATACTTTATATGTAAGGAATAGCCTCAGGCAACAAGACTATATATTTAAAATTGAATAGTATACCAAAAATAAGAGATTTAGGCAACTTAGTTCCTTCTACATTTTGTTGTTAAATCCACTGCTAACTGTAAAAGTCAATGTCAGTATTAAAACATGCCTATCAGTCACAGTAAATGTCTTCTCTTCAGACAGAAAGTATACAATCTTAATAAATAGATTTTTTTCTCACAGGGGCAAGTGTGAAGCCTGAACCAACAGAATCTTCTGCACCTGGTAGGTGTTACTGCTATTGCTCTTTTTGTGAGTGTGTGTTCAAAAGCATTGTTAAAATTTTATTAAGGAGGATGTCTTGTATCTCAGGAGCAGAATAGTTATCTTGGCAATTATCTTGCAGAATACAGGACTACTGAGGATGGGTGGATTATCCATGAAGACAAACAGTACTATTTCAGCACGGAGACTGCTCCTATGGAACAGGGTCGTGAGTTCTGCAAGAAGAACTTTGGAGACCTTTCTGTCATTGAGAGTGAAAGTGAAAGAAAGTTCCTCTGGCGATATGTAAGAAAAATCATTAATACTATGGAATAAACCATCCAAAACAAGTGAGCATGGGCACAGATCCTTTTCACCGTGGCGTTCTCTCTACAAGTTTTATATGAAATTGCAGTTACACTAAACCAGATTAGTATAAAGAACAAACTAATGCTAATTTTTAAGGGATCTCTGGTTTCATTTTAGGAAGAAGTATTACACTGGTGAGCTATGATTGTGTAGGATATCCTAAGTAGTGGGTCAAAGCAGCAAGTGACTTACATGCAACATTCAGAACATTGGCTTTAGATCTTATATGTTTATCTGGGCTATAGTCTACCTAACAGTCTCTTTTTGGTCCTTAAGTTTGCTCCTTTGGCTCCTTCTTGTTGTGAGAATATAATTATGGAGAGAGAAGAAACTGGGACATGGATTATGTCATTAGAAAGAGCTTTGAAATCCTATTTCTTATATCATTGGATTTGTTTACTTTATTATGCTGGTTGAGGCCAACTTATTTTTAATCAGGAATTTGCTTAAAAGTTATACTAGAACTACGTAGAACATTTCCTGAGCTGGCTGAAGAGTGACAGTGAGAAGACACAAGGACATGTATCAATTAATATCCAAAATGTGGAGAGGGGCTTGTCTTTGCAAGAAATTTGTCAGATAAATCCACTGCAAAGATTGTGCAATAGGTGCTGATTTCAGTGGCTTTCAAGTAAAATGTGAGAAATGCTGATACAGGGACTACACCTTTTTGTCAATGGTGAAGTTTGCCTGTGGGGTCTCAGCTGTGATCTACTTTCACTTAAATGTTGTAGCTAGAGAACATATCCAGTTCATATCCTCTGTCAGTTAGAGGTATATTACTCATCAGTAACATAATAGAGGGCATTTGTAAAATTTTAATTTTTGCATTCCAGATATTGAAAAATGGCAAAGAGGATGCATATTTCATTGGTTTACAACTGAGTATTGACCAACGTACAAGGTACGTCATACCCAGTTTTGAGACCTAATCTAAAAATTATTGTATTCCCAAGTGGCTAATTACATCTTGATTTAGCTCTAGATTATCCAGAAGAAATGCTGCATGTTTTCTAAATAGAATTCACTCAAAGTTAGGCAAAAAATTACAATGTAGCTAATGTATTTTGAATTTTTATTCAGGAATTCTAGTTTCCTTTATTCTGTGATTTATACTGAAAATATAAATAGCTGTTCTAACTGGAAATATGTAAGACTTCTGGTAGGTAAAAATGTTCTTTTTCCCCATCCTTAACTGTTGAGAACAGACTCTATTAAAGGAACAAATGAAACCTATTTTCTTTTTCTAGAACAATGATGGCTGTTGCACTGTGAGGTCAAGCAGGTTTTCTGCAGGCCTTTCAGTATGCAGCCCAGTATTGATTTTGACATATGATGTTTATTCAGGCCTGGATTCAGTTCAGTCTGTGTTTGAAGTGCCTGGATAGATGCCTAGTAGTTCTCAGTTCTTATAGTCCACAGTAACAATGAGGGGCTTCCAGAGGATAATTAGGATGCTAGGAGAGCCTCTGAAAATGAGATGTTTCTGCCTTACTGGTTTTGTAGGGACCTTAAGATACTTATTATACCTTATGCATGTGTCTGAAGGGTGAAGCTGAGCACCTCTGTCACTTGCAGACCACTAAAAATCTGTATCCTAATAATTTGCCTGGTTACAATTTTGTTCTTCATTGCTTAATCTACATGGATGCTCAGCTTTCTCAATGTTTGTATTTTACATGTCTGAGCAGAGATTAAGTGTAGTGCAATTAGTAAAGAGGCAATTTGGTCGAAAAACCTTGTGCACTTTACTATGAACAGCTATGTTTAGCATATTGCAAAGTTACCTTTTTTAGCATGGGAGAAGTTCTATTTTATGTTAAAGAAGCATTTTGTTGGATTGTTTTTCTCAAGCTGGATGGATGGCACTCCAGTGGATTATTTGGCATGGGCACCACATGAACCTAACTTTGCAAATAATGATGAAAACTGTGTAGTTATGTATAAGAATTTAGGTGAGTTTTGTATGTTCTCTCATGAATTTCATTGTTTGTGTGTTTGCGTCACAGCATTTTTTTTCTTCTGAGAAGCACCTCTTCCTCCTCTTTTCTTTTGTCTTTTGCAAAAAGTTATAGAAGTATACCATAGTATTACTTACAGGATTTAATAGTTTTGTACTCTAGTGCTTTCCTTTAGCCTAACATGGGGAAGATCTGATAGAAGTCTGTGACTAGAGGTCTATGGTTGTGATTGCTGATTTGTATTTTTTATTAAAATTGATCTAATGTGTCACTATGAAATTTCTAGTACCTGGTTCTACAAAGCCTTCAATGTTCTGTAATTACAGCGTGTACAAAGTGACATATTTTTCCTAGACACTGATACTGAATGATAATAAACTGAGAGACAGCTTTGATCTTATCTTTCAACTAAAAGCACTGTACATGAGAATGAGTGAAACTGATTTCCATTAACTGACTTGAGATGTGGTGTCACACCGTTCCCCCTTTATCTTACACCCAGGATTTTGGAATGATATAAACTGTGGCTATCCAAATCCCTACATATGTGAAAGGCACAACAGTTCCATTAATTCCACGGTTCCTCCAACAACATTTTCAACTCCAAGAGGATGTCGTCCAACTTGGCTTTCTTTTCGTAATAAGGTACCATAACAAATACAGTCCATGCTGGATGTTTGGCAAAGCATTAAACAGAAAAAAAGGGAATTATTTAGTCAAAATGTTTCTTATTAAAACAAAATATTGTTATTTTTTTGCAGAGAGCTATGGCACATGCACGCTTTTCTTTGTTTGCCTATCCATTTTTTTTGCAGGAAAACTGCTTTTCTGATGCTTCTAATGAAGCAAATTCAGTCACAGTTGATGAAAGACAATTCTCTAGTCAGTTCCTCAGATCTTTTGATACACATTAAGTCAGAATTCCTAAAGTATTGATGCCTTGATCTTGGTGTTTTTTATCCAAACAGTAATACTATTTACTGACTACATTGTGTCTTCCTTAACTTTACTAACGTGGTATGTGTTGTAGAATAAAATTAATAACCAGGCGGACTAAGATCAGTCATGCTTAGCACTATTACCTGTCTATGGAAAAGTCAGGATTTGCTTATTTTCTAGGGATTTCTGGTCAAATTTAGTTGTTGAGCAAAACACTGTAATGAGACTTCTAATTTGATATAGAACCAGGACCAACACAAAAGCTCATTTAAAGTTAAATGTAGTTTTTCAGATAAATGCATTATTTTACTGCCTTTTCTCCATCCTGTTCTGTTTAAAATTGTGATTATCAATTGGGGCATATTGGAAGTAAAGATTATATATAGAGAATTTGTTCATATTTTAGTGTTACAAAATATTTGGATCTACAGAAGAGGAACGTGTTACTTGGCATGCTGCACGAACAGCTTGCATGAATTTAGGAGGAAACCTGGCCTCGATCCCTAATGAACAAGTGCAAGGTACTGTGCACAGTTTTGTAGCAACTAGATGAGATGACATTTAATCCTTACAGCCTGGCTGAGGTTTTAGTCTGAATACAAGCAGATTTGAATAATGATTACACATCCGATTTTTGTTTCAAAACATATAATTTTTAGAAATCTACAATGAAATCTTCACTTGAATCTACCAAATTTTAGTGTTGGCTCAGATATATCTATATGTGTATACTGTTCTGGCAGCCAAAGTAGTGTTTTTTTCTGCTTGCATATGACACCAGCTGGACCCTGCAATTTCCATTCCAAACAATGTGGTTTCACTAGGTGGCATAAACTTGCTGCATGGCTTTTCTATTAAATCAAGCAGAGCACCTTTAGGATGAGAACTTGCCTTTGGGCAACTTGAAACAGGCTTGAGTGCTCATACACATAGAGCTCACCACATAGACCTGCCACTCTTTTCACTATTGTCATGAAACTAGGAGCTGCATCCATGCCTCAGGGAGATGAGCTGGGGAAAACTACCTCATGCTTGAATAAACAAGGCACGTGTCCAAACTAAAGATGGGGAAAGATCTTGATAGATGTTAGATTGACTTTGATAGATAGACCTTTTTTTTTAGGCATATTGTTTTACCCTACATGTGAATGTGATGATAAACAGATGCTGCAAAACACATCTGTCTATGAACTCAACACTGAAAATTCAACCATTGTAAAAGAATGCATTGAAGTCTGAGCAATTAAATAGATTTAATTTAAAGTGCTGATAAGAGCTTAGTACTAATTATGTTTTCCACTTGTGAAGAGCTGAAGAATCAAACTTCCAGTTTTTAAACAGTTATAGTCTCACCTTATATAATTTCTGCAGTACAGATTTCAGGTGGTTAGTGCACGCACAGGACTTGAATTCTAGGTAAAAGAGAAACGAGCAGTGGAGCTGTTAGCACAAAACTATTATCACTGCAGGAAGTGCAGGCATAATGGCAGGTACACAAGTGGCAGGAGCTCAGTGGTGCAGTTATGTCACTGCGGGGCAAGCACTCTAGTGGGACTATCAAGAATGTGTGTGATCTCCACAGCTGTTAATGTCTTGAACTAGGATTCACAAGTGTCTTTAGACATTATAAAAACCATTTCTGTCATGTTTTTGGGGTTCATTCTAGTACCAGATTGGATACTTAGATGAAGTATTTTGCCCAAAGCTGCAGTTATATATCTAGTTCCCTGTTCAAACTCAACATTCATCTCCTTTTCATTTCACCTTCTTGTGTTACCAGCAGTGGAGTGTTCCAGTGTTCCATATTTCAGAAAAAGTATTTAATATCACCAATCTCAGCTAGGCCAAACATTTAAACTGTCCTATATTAAAATTATTTCTCTTTTTCTTTGCATTTTTTTATTCTAGCTTTCCTTACCTTCCATTTAAAAGATTTTCCCACTGAGACGTGGATTGGATTAAATGATATAAATCATGAAATGAGGTTCCTCTGGACAGATGGAACAGGGGTTTACTTTACAAACTGGGCCAAAGGCTTCCCATCAGGACATATGGATTTATATGCATATAGCGGCCAGGTAAATAGCAATCACAAATTGTTCACTGAAATTTGATTTGATAGAATCATAGAATCATTTAAGTTGGAAAAGACTTCTGAGATTGTTTAGTTCAACTGTTAATGCAGCATTGCCAAGGCCACCACTAAACCATGTCCCTAAGGGCTGCATCTACACATCTTTTAAACACCTCCAGGGATGGTGACTTAACCACTTTTCCCTGGGCAGCTTGTTCCAATGCCTGAAAACTCCTTTCGTGATGAAACTTCTCCTAATATCCAATCTAGCTGTGTCAATTTGTTAGCACAACTTTGGGCCATTTCCTCTGGTCCTATCACTTGTTATAGTCGGGAAATAGACTAATACCCACCTCGCCTAAGATTGAATTCATGCATTTGTGGTGATTTTAGGTATGTTGCTGCTTGACTTACTACTTTCATAGTTGTATACATGTCAAATATAAATCCAGGTAGAGTGAATGGTTTTGGGCCCTTGTGCAGTTGCTGTATCAGCTGGTGACAGGATCCGTGGAGTGCTCCTACAAAGGCTTGTTTCAGTTTTCAGTTCTCTGTTTGTAAAGGCTGCACAGCTTTTGTGTTCAGCCTGTGCTCTCTCATGGGCTGTGTAAAGAGGGCACTGGTTCTCCTGCCCCATGGCATTTCCCCAAAAGCACAACAATGAGAACATCCTCCCCGTCCTCTGGCCACAGCTGTGCCAGAACTTGGCGGGTTTCCCAGTTGGAATGTAGTTTGCAGGGGGACATTTACAAACATTCCCCTGAAACAGGTGTCTTACATATAAGCAAATAAGCAAATTCTGCCAGTCACAGTTGCAGAAAGGACATGACTCCATAAAAGACAGCCATTCAATTTTTACACGGAAAAGGCCCCGAACTACCAGAAAATCACTTTCTCTATTTCTCTGTCAAACAAACTGATCTGATAGGTCACAGAGTTCCTTTCTCTCTGATCATATGTGTGTAGATCTGTACTCAAACTTCAGCACTTTAAAGTGCTAACTCTATTTCTCTTGAATGATATTTTTATTCTAGAAATTTTATTTTTATGTATAATATCCTTTTCTGCGTCTTTGAAACTAACACCTGTGAGCTTCTTATCTCTAAGGGAAGAAAAAATTAGGCAGAATTTGGAGTTCTAAAGGAAAATATTTTTAAAATGCTACTTCTCAAAGAAAAAATATGTTTGTCTTCTTTATGTAAATTAATAGGATTTTATGAAGTCTTATGTGACAACTTATGAAGTCACTTTTTCGTAAATTTTAGATTTGTCTTTAAGTTTACTTGATCTTAGCAAAAAAATGTTATCATAGTACAAATTAGTACACAACTGTTCAGTTTGAAAGATTTAAACCTCAATGTTTTTTACCCACAAATGAAGTAATTATCTGAACATCTTTTTATGGACAAAAAAAAAAAAAGCAAACAAGTAAACAGAATAAAATAAATATGAATGTTTCATTGCACAAAGCCACTTGTAACCCTGCAGGCTTTTGCACTAATCACTGTATATTTAATATGTGCTAATCTAATTTATAGCTATTGTGTCCATGTCAGAGAAGTTGAAATGTCATGGTAAGGGTGGTATTGACAGCAGTTGCTGCCTTTGGGCAGGAGCTGTTTTGACTTTGATGAGTGTACTATTACAGCTTGAAACAATAAATCATTGCATTGTAATTTAAGGGTTCTCTTTTATTTCTGGGGCAAAGTTATCCAGTCTTTTCTACAATGATTGAGCTAATTTATCTTTAAATTGTCTGTGACTCCTCTCCATCCTTATGCCTGAGGACTGAGAACACTAGAATTTCTCTGGTTCTCTTTCTCACCCCAATGTAGTGCAATAGAAAGTAACAAAGAAATTTGTGAAGTGTAAGACGAATAGAACTTCCACATCGCTTGTGGAACTTAAAACTCGTGCTCTTAAATGTTACAAAGATATGAGAGTAAAATTATAGCATTAGTTGTGTCTGAAGATGTAAATGGGGGACAATAGCTTCATATATGCTTTTTCTAACTATTTTTAACTAATGTTGTATCTCTTGCCTCGAGGCTGATTGTGTTGCCATGAAAAACAAACCTGTTAAGGAAGCAGGGAAATGGGCTGATCAGAGTTGTGATAACAGCAGAGGATATATATGCCAAATTAATGCAGGTACTTCTCTTTTCAGTTAAAACCAAACTTTTTTCTTCCCTTTTTTTTTCAGGGAATCACTTAAATATGTGGATTTAAACGTAATTTTGCTTTCAATAAAGACAAATTGTTCTTCAGGAACAAAAGGGTCAAATTGTCCAATGTGTCAGAAGTCTGGTTAGTCACTGCTCTCAGCTGACCCTTCCCAGCAAATGCTTTGTTGCATCTGCATCTTTGTGTCTAGTATGATATGACATAGTTTCAAAAACATGTTGTGTTTCAAAACATGTTATGGAAAATACTGATTTGTACATGTAGCATGAACTGTCTGGAGTGAGATTGTAAGTCATCTGCACTGAACTTGAGCTAAATCACCTCCAAAAAAACAGATTAAAATATTTAAATCTAGCATCTGTTTAAGTATCTGAGTAATTTTTAAGGACAGGTCTGTTGTGAACGTTTTATTTCTTGGGAAAAGATTCTTGGGAAACCAAACAGTTTCTGCAAACCATTTCATTTGATGAAAAAAAGATTTTATGAAAAATTTATGACTTACTCCTAAGTAATTTCAGTGATACTCTTCTTGATGATTACACAGAATGCTCCTTTTCTCTGTCAGAGATTGCTTTAAGCAACTCTTTTCCTTTCTTCAGCTTTGTATTTGAATTTTACTACTGATGCTAGCTTAAAGCATAGTGCATCTAACCCATGCTGATTATAAATCAGGGAATATGAAATAAGGAAGGAAGACTTTTATTTAGTTCTATCTGCAACCACAGTGAAATCATACTCCCCTTTTGAACAATTACGTGGATTTTTTTTCATCTTTTAATTTACAGATGCTGAATTTCTGCCTTCTACAACTTCATCACTCTCCAATATTATCCGTTATGGGAATAGCAGTTATTTGTTCATCAATACCAAAATGACATGGGAGGATGCACGGGAAAACTGCAAACAAAATCAATTTGACCTCTCCAGTGTCTTAGACCCCTACAGTCATTCATTCCTGTGGCTGAAGACACTAAAGTATGGGGTGCCTGTATGGATTGGTCTTAACAGTAACATGGTAAGAACATTAAACTAAGTGAGCATGATGCTGCTTCTCTTATAGACAAATCAGGAGCTGAAAATCTTATCATCTTATCATCTCTCTTTACTTTAGCTTATTTGTTAATATCTTGGACCTAAGTACTTTGTGCTGCCATCTTCTTCTGTTAATCTGATTAAATTGTATATATTGCACATGCTTTTCACATTTTTCTATGATATTCTACTCTGTGCACTTCCAAATAAGGCATTTTAGGCTAGCATCTTGGAATATCTCTTTATATATATATCAGGTATAAATGTGATATATATGTGATATAAAAGCCTCGTATTTTAGAATTTACGGAAGAAAACATCTGTTTCAATCATGAGAGCTAATTTTGAGAAATATAAGAAGGTGAATATTTTTTCAATATGAGTATTTTAACTATGAATAGTTGAATATGAAATTCTGAAAAGATGAATATTTTAACATTTTTAAGGATAGTTAGCAAAATAAATAATTAATTTACCTAGTATAATTTTATTTGTCTCTCCCTTCTCAGTTGTTTGGTATTTTAATACTTTCTGCATATTTAAATACGATATTTTTTTCTTCTTGGCACAGACACTTGTCCAACACACTTGATTTGGCTGAGCCAGTGAAAAAAACCCAAACATATGAACATAACACACCACTTCCCAAAAATCTAAAGATGCCTCTAACATTAATCACCAGTATGAATCACTGAGTTAACCAGCTTTGGTGGGAAATGATTACGGTTTTAAATTTATTTCAAATTAAAGTAAACTATGTGTCTTCAAACTTCTGGGGAAAGAACTAGTGCAAAAATTAGTCATCAGATTTCACTCCTACTCCCACAAATTATTTTAAATTAAATTGTTATTAGTCCCAAATTAAAGGTATTGTTAATTTTAACATTACGTCAATGTTACTTTGTGTTTCCTTTTGCTGAAAAGTACTTACTGCACTGCTGTATTTCTCAATAAATAGCCATTTGTCACAACAAAAATGTCAAAGTTTGAGCCATTTATATTTGTTATTTGTTTCTAAGAAAAGCTTGCTCCAATCCTGTTAGCACAAAGTGCCACATAGACAGAGTAGATTGATAGAGTTTAATCATTCCAGGGTAAGTTTAATCATTCCAGTGTATGTGTTTATTTCTTAGACCAATGAGCGCTATGAATGGATTGATAACTGGAGAATGAAGTACACAAAATGGGGTGAAGGGGAGCCAAAGCAAAAAATAGGCTGTGTCTATCTTGACATTACTGGAGTCTGGAAAACAGGATTCTGCAATGAAAGTTACTTCTCTGTTTGCAAAAAGTCTGATGGTAAGAACTTGAATCTGACCTTTGTAATTACAATCAATATCTCATTAGAGATGCTGGGGCTTATTTTAAGAGCTAAATGGATGAAATCATTAGAATTTACTTAGGTTGAAATGGGCTACTTTAAAATTAGGGTAAACACATAGAAAGGACTAGTGTGACTGAATAGCTATCATTTTATATCAATAACGTTAGATAAATTTTGCAAAGCTTGGACTCACATAGCTCTGCTATTTATTCTACTATTGAATAAACTTGCAATATCAAAACCCTCAAAAATCAATAGGTAGTGAATGTAAGGGAGTAGTCACATGTTTTTTTTTAAAACTATTTTTAATCAGTTCAAGCTCCCACTGAGCCCCCTCAGCTTCCAGGAAAGTGTCCTGAATCAGAAGGACACAGGTCTTGGCTCCCTTTCCGAGGTCATTGCTACTACATTGAATCTTCATCTTCAAGAAACTGGGCCCAGGCATCTTTAGAATGTCTTAGATTAGGTGAGTATCCTACTTTATGAGCACATATTCCTGAATTGTTTTCCTGACTGTGGAAAGCTGAACATGTGTTATGTGTTTTTGTGATTTTGAGGATAGTCGAAGTGTTGGACAAGACAGTTGCATCCAATTATTGCCTTAATTTGGGAGATAATGGAAAATCTCTGTCTACCAATGGCCCACACTGTGTCTCACACATGTGGGACCAGGCATGAGAGGAGCTGTGTGGCCTGGAGTGAAGATCATGGAAGTGGAAAACTTGTACTTTGAACCTGATTGCAGATAAACAGCTTCATCCACAGCGGTCACTAAAGCTTAATGGAATTTTTATCTTTTGTATTGATCTGATTTCTCCACTGATTATTGCAGTTTCATGCCACTGGAGTGAAAGCTGTTTAGTCTGGGTAATATATGACTAAACTAGGGCTATTGTGCAGTTTCATTCTCTCAGCTTCCTTCTTTGGGAGAGGCTGAAGATTGATTATGCTGGACTATGTATATCTGTAGCACTGTTGTTTATGGCATTGGTGGCAATGTGACTCAGGTGTCTGGTCTCCCATTAGGTTATGCAGAGATCTCACTCACTGTCCAGCAGAATTGATTATGGCTTTATCTTCACTAGAAGTATATGTTGACATGTGGTGAATAAAAACCTGCCAGGGAAACCCATGGCAAATGTAGACACCTGGTACTGGCTGAGAAGATTCTCCCTCTCTTTTCTGATACTCGGGTTTGTTCCTGGGTTCTCATGAAGTAGTTTGCTGACAGGACAATGAGAATGCTTTCCACTGTGAAACACCTCTAAGAGATTTTTCTTTCCCTGGGTCTTCCAGGTGCCTCTTTGGTCTCGATTGAAGACTCAGCTGAATCCAGCTTTCTGACCTACAACCTTGAACCACTTGACGGGAAAACATCAACATTTTGGACAGGAATGTATAGAAATGTGGATGGTACTTTCTCTACTTTTAACATCTTTATTTTTTAATGAATAATTACTGCAAACTATTTGAAATGAGTGTTGAAAATTTCACCTTGTACTTCAGTAATAAGGAAGCTAAAGCAAGACAGAATAGTCAACAGGCTGCTTTAATTAAATCCTAAATTTCAGGATTATTGCTTTCACATGAATGCAATTAATATTCAATTAGACAGATACGTCTATCCTTACGGTAGGCTTTAAAGTACAGTCTTGTGCTGTTCGGGAAAAAACTGCCAGTGTGACTGTCAGTGGCAAGGTTGCAAAATAGTTCAGGTGACTTGACGTGGGGTTTTCTTGAATTTTGGAAGATTTCTTTTACACCTGCCTACCCAAGCAGCTGAATGACAAACCTCTTAGGGATAAGATGACTTTTAATTACATTGCTTGAATCTTAACCAGGAATAGCGAAAATTTTTGGTAAAGGAAAGAATTTGAGAGTAGTCATTTATATGCATGGCACATAGAGGAAAGCTGAGGTTTACTCATGTGGTTAATTGACACAAAAAATGTTTCTTAAAGTGGTTCTAGAGCAATGTAGAACAGCACACTTCTTACAGTGATTATAAACACAAGAGCTCTTCAGCTCTTCATTGTAGCTCTAGATGGTGAATACAGCAATTTCAGCATAACTCATAGCTAAATTTCATACCTTTATGTGTGTTTACAGATTGTTTTCAGTTGCCATATCCTCACACAAAGGGTGTCAGGAATTATTAAAAAAAACACCAACAAAACAAAAGCAAAATATGTAGAATTTTTTAAGACATCAAAATACAATTTTCATGCTGAGTCTAAGAATTTGCTTGAGTACAACTTAAAGTCACAAAGAGTACATTTATTCTAAATAAATAGCACTATTAAAAGAAAGAAAGAAAAAAGGAACCGGAAGGAAGAAGCAGAAAGTCTCAAGCATAGTTGAGCTACAGTGATCACAAGATTTTGGAAGGAGATCTATAAAAAGGAAAATTGTGTGTGTAAAGCTTGTAGAAAGGAGCAGAAACTGGAAAACAAATGGAATAAATTTGGGCCAAGAAAGACTTCAGTGTGGGCTTTGAAAAGAGTGACACAAAACCTTCATACAAATTAGTGAAATAAAGAGCATTCTGGTCAAGTTAAGTTATATTTTAAGTTAAGTTCTATTTTAACATCACTTATTTCTACAATTGGAATAAATAATTGAAACTGTACCATTGCTATGATTTGTGGGAGATTCTTCTTGGAACTGTGTTGCCTTTGCAACACCATAAGCCAGATTTGTCTGCTATTTTCCAAAATTTGATATTGTATCATTTGCATAAAAATTTAGGGGCAACATGTTTTGTCAGAAGTAAATAGTTTCCAAAACTATTGGTCTGTTTCCAAAAGTGATGACAAGTAAATTTCTCACAAAGGCAATAAATATGGAGCACGTGAAGGTGTCAGTATGGAAATTAGTACTATCCTTTTTTTCTGTATTCAATATTTTTTCAATTAGGACATTGGTTGTGGCTAGACAGCACTGCAGTGAATTTTGTCAACTGGAATGCTGGAGAACCTTCTGCTCAACTAAATGAGCACTGCGTTGAAATGTATGCAGACTCTGGGTATTGGAATAATTTCTATTGCTCTTCCTACAAAGGATATATTTGTAAAAAGCCAAAAAGTAAGTGCTGCATTTATGAATCAGTTTTATGTATGGATTATGCTCTGTATGCTAATATTAGTAGATGGCCATTACACACAATGCATTTCAGCTGGATGTTCTGAATTTTTATAAATGCCAAAGGATGCACATTTCTATGCCAACAAAAAGACAGAATTACTCTTATCAGAAAATAATTCTGGATAGTAGTCAAGTCCCTTAAGAATTGCTTTTAAAAGACTATGTTCATATCTTTACTGTACCTAGTGTATACACTTGACAAGTTTGTGTGTTTTCTATCAACAATTGTTGAGAAATCACAATGTAAGGACCATTCCTTGCATACACAAATCTATCTCACCTGTATGCAAACATATTCCTCAGGGAATCCCCTCCACTGCGCCTGTGGAGTAGCTATTGTTAATTTCCCTCTGCCAGTTTCATGTGCACATGTTTCCTGAATATGACGTAGTGTTTCTATGAATTGAGTATTTATGAAGCATGAATTATTTAACAGCTTGATATCTTTTGTCTCTGTTTCCTCCTGTAGTGAAAAGATGAATGAATGAAAAGCAAAGCAAATAGCATAGCTTGAACGTGCTAAACTGATGGTGTCCTGAAATAACTGAATGTGCAAATTTGACAGTATGGACATCTTGTGCATATGTATTCCTAAAAGTCATCATAATAACTTCTTTCAGCATATATTGCAATGCCAAAATCTCTTACTTATGCTTCCTAAGAAGGTTGAAATGTGTAGCTGAAATATACCCACTTCCTCTACAATACTGGAAACGAGAGAATTTCTGCTATCCTTTCTGTAAATTTGGTCTCACGCAAAATCATTCTTACTTACTCAAATGCTTGTAATGATGACTGTGTCTTTTACAGGAAGCACTGCAAAATCTCAGTATATCCACCCTTTCAGAGTCTACTTACCTATCTTTTTTGCAATGCCAGTGACAGAAATTCATAGATGTTTTAAAATAAATCACCACTGTTCCTTTTTGACCACTTAGTTTAACTATTTGTGCTGCTACTGGCATTCACCCGTTTTGATGCTGAGCCATTGCAAAGAGCTGAAGCAGATGAAAGCTAGTCACTTTTTTCTAGGATTAGCTTCAGCCAGTCTAGTCTACTGACCTGGAATACCATGGATTCCACCTAATTCCAGTGTCAATGAAAGGATTATATAGTCACTCACCCTGAAACAGGATGCAATCTAGTCCTACATTGTCATAATTTTTCAGAACTGTGACAATGCTCCATGTGCCAAATTTAAGTTATTAAATTTAACAAACTATTAAATAGCTACAGACCAATAAATGGAGCATCAGAAGCATGGTTTTACTGAGATGCACTGGCTATTGCTGCTTATGTTTGCTGTTTTCTGAAGAGACTGAAACACAAAATCACGACTGAAGTCTTCCCATAAAATAGACATTGTTTTCTGTTTCATTTATTTAGCTAATTTTTACCATAGTAATTTGAGAGTTCTGGAGCAGGTCTATTCCATAAAGTATATAACTTTATTTCATGAGTGAGGAAGTCTCAGCCTGGAGAAGAGAAGGCTCTAGGGAGACCTTAGACCACCTAAAGGGGGCTCAGGAGAGAGCTGAAAGGGACTTCTTATAAGGACCTGTAGTGACAATCCAAGGATGGAAATTCACAACCTCCCTGGGCAGCCTGTGCCAGTGCTCAGTCACCCTCACAGTGAAAAAGTGTTTCTTGATATTGAGAGGGAGCATCTGTGTTGCACAGTGGTGCCCACACCCTCTCTCTGTCACTAGGCAGCACTCTGGAAAAGATGTAAATGGGGACTGGCAAAAGTAATTTAAATTCCTGAGCTCACCTTTTTCAGAATGAAACATAATGCATTGATTCAAGATTTAGTAATAAACTGATTTTATATCCATGTGGCAAAATAAAGACCTTAATCTTAAATGATGGCCCATTTACCCAGCAAGACAAATTTCATGGTCCAGATGTTAAAATTTAAATGAGACACAAACCTTTTAGTTCAGATGTGGTACCTGCTAGGACACTGTGAAGTTCATGAGTGATTTCAAGTGTCTGTGCAGTCAAGGCATCAAAAACTCTTGGCAAACCAAATTTATTACACTTTCTTTGTTTATATAATAAGTACTGCAAGAATTTTTAATTGTATTAAGGATTATGTTTGACCATGTCTATCCTCAAGATGCTGCATATATTTACTTGTGGTTTCACTCTGATGTCTGGATCAGTCTTCATGGAGCTTTTTGATACTCCTTAGGCATATACAATTTTGTATTAACTAAACCCAAGTGTTTTCACACTATATGGTTTATTACCATATATTTTTCTGAGCATGATTCTCAGTATGTTCCAAAATATAGAAATAAATAATAAATGATGTAGAAATAAATAATATAATAATATAATTTTTTTAATGTTTTCAAGTTCCAGAAACTGAAATGCTACCAGCATCTGAAATGCCACCCGCTGAAATACCTACAATGGGTAAGTATATTGTCTTTCAAGTAAAAAACGCCTAGAAATTAGTTCCACATTAAGATCATAAACCAAAAAAATTCTGTTCTGTATTATACCACTTAAATTTTTTGATACACCTAAGTACTGTACCTGTTTCCTAGGATGACATTATTTGGGTGCATCTCCAAATGCAGAGTAAAAAAAAATAATTTGTTATATAGCACACAATATTAGTGATTTAAAATCAAGTTATTTTATGTTACTACATTCTCTTCTCATTACTTTGAAATAAATGAACCCCTTTTCCTTAAAAGATCATGCATTCTAAATAACTTGTTTCCAGTAATCAGATAAAGATAAAGAGTATGTAGCATTTTCTTGATTTCTTCCTATTTGTTTTCAGCAATGACAAAAGATGACAAGGCCTCTACCCTAAATCACAGCAAAACAGGAGTTATAGTTATTGTTGGTGTCATCATCCTAGTTGGAAGTGGCCTTGCAGGATATCTCTTCTACAAAAGAAGAAAGAATTGCTTACCAACAAATGACAGCTTTGAGAATAATTTGTATTTTAATGGTGATGCAGTTCCTGCAATTAGTGACACAAAGGATCTTGTGACCAACATAGAGCAGAATGAACATGCAACCCTGTAATGTAACAAAAGGAAGTTTAATGTAATGTGTAATATTAAATGTAATGTAATAAAATAAAATGTGCCTTGTTTTATTAAAATTATGCAATTAGAATGAAGCCAAAGGTATTTTCTCATGTGCAATTACTGTAATAGCCTGTTTCTGTGTGTGTGTAATGTCAGACACATGAAGTAACTGCAGTTACTTTATTTTATAGCCATTATATAAGGTGAAAGATTTCAGGTCTCAGGATTTGATGATGACATTGGTGAATGTGTATCTTAAGAAGAGTGATAATGTTGACTAATTTTTAAATGGAACAATAGAAATGGATAAAATAAAGAAAAATGTAGATAAATCCACTTGAGGAATGCAGACAAGATTTGATGTTTATGCATCAGATTTATTTTAACCCATGCTATTGCACAGATACTCAAAGCTATTCAGTAAACATCCTCTAATTCTACCATCTTTCAAGTATTCCCATAGACTTAAGTGCAGGCATAGTTACTACAGGGTAAGTCTGTATTTGGGCATATTTCCCTTTTGAACCACATGGGGAAAAATACCTTTATGATATTTCAGCTTCCACAACTTCATACAACAAAGAAAACCAAGAATGTAGTACTTGTAGTTTATGTATTCTAGGATTTAATCAGGTAAAATCTGGAGGCAGACCTCTGGAAATGTGGGAAAGAGGGAAAATGTGTCTGATAATAGGTGCCAGTTTTGGCTGGCCACAAGTGGCTTTGTTGGTGAGAGGTGCTGAAGGTCATGACAAAACTTCCTTCTTATCAGGCAACAGTGACTGAGGAGAGGGAGGAAAATTGCCTGTGCATGTTCTGAAGGTTTCTAGGAGCAGAAGGTTTCTGCACAGCTGTTATGGTGATCTCGTGCTGGTACTGCTCTCTACAGCTTCTCAATAAGTAGCATCGATTTGTGGGATGTGTGCTGCAAGTAAAGAACAATTTAGCTTTACCAATGTAATAGTTTCTACTGATTTTATTTACTTTCTAAAATGGTTAAATCAGTTGCTATTTATGGACATCTTATATTCCCCAAGGAGTTTATATTCCTAATTTTTGTAGATCCCGTAAAATGTAAATCATGCATGATTCCTCACTTGCAGAGAAAGGTTTGCAAGGATTGATTTTTGTGGTTTCAGATTTTTCTCTGTGAAATAAAAAATAACTATCTTTGATTTTTAACATAGGTTTGTATTTTATAGTCTCATCTATATAAGACACTGTGACACAATAAAGTGAAAAAGGAGATAATACCACGGGGGAGATATTCTAGCAAAAGTTGTGATCGAGTATTATATTTACCATATTTGGCTGAATCTGTCCCAGGAGTATCTGCTTAAAGACAAAACAAAAATGTGAGTTGAAGTATTTAGTAAAAATCTTAAATTACATACATATGTAGGTAAGATGGGAAAATTTGTCCAGGAACTCCTTTTCACTGGCTCTGCTCTCTTTCTCCCAACTATTTCCTTGCTCTGTTCCTATTGTTGTTTCCATTTTTAAAACAGAGTTGTTTAACCACATTTTTTTTCAGTGTTCAGTACCTCTAATGTTTTTTTGTGCGATTTGATGTGGCCTGTGACAGAAAGCTCTTGACTGGTTGATTAATGATACCAGGTATCATGTTATTTTCAATTATATGGAGGAGTAGTGCCAGTAGAAATTTATGTGAAGCAGACAATGAAAGGCCAAGAGAGCCTGACTGGAATCCCAGCCTCACTGTGCTGGCTGTTGAGCAAACAACAAACAGGTGCAGTCTCACCTAAAAGAAGCTCAGTCCTCTTCTGGGCCCTGCACAAACTTAAAATGGTATCTGTACACTGAGTCGTTCTTCCAGATAACCTTTATTCCTGTACATGTATGCAAGTTATGGTTACAAAGAAGATAAAAATAGAGGGGATGCCTCATTTCTGGTTCTTTGCCATACTTCCAGAGTACATCACTAAAAAGTGTCAAGGAGGGAATCCAGATACTGGAGCCTGGACAGTTCTGAGCTCATTCATCCACTTATTTTTCCTGAAATTCAGCATAATCTCTGAGTTGAAGAGAATTAAAAATGCCATGCTAGTTAATCGCTGGCAGTAGATGTGGGTGCTTCTGTGAAATGCTGTGTCAGTTCTGCTCTCCTGTCCAAACAGGTACAGAAAAAATAGAGGAAGTTCCAAATAAGAAGCCTTACTCTGAAGATGGAGCTACTTAGCCTGCTCATTTTAGAAAGAGTGTGAGTTAAAAAGACTTGAAAGATTTTCAGAAGAGGAGGAAATTTAAGCTGCATGGCTTACAGTACCTCCTATTTCAAGACAATGGAATTGAAGCACATTTCCCATTAAAAAGATTAAATAGAAACAGTATCTTTATACACAAACTCTAAAAGAAGGTTTTGAATAGAAGGTAAAGAAACAAACAGGCTTGAACAATAAACAATATCTGATTAATACAAGATCAAATGGAAAACTTTTACCTCGGAACAGAGATAGGTAACATATGCTTCTCTATTTGACTGGAAAAAAAGATTTATTAGAAATGATTCATGTTCATATAGACACACTCTTATGTCTTCTGATCCTTCACCAAAGCTTTCAACCATTTTCTACTACTGACTGCTATATATATTGGGATTGGTGCCTTAGAACCAAACTGTTGCTCTTGTGATCTCTTACTTTGTGTCCCAAGTAGGTGATACTACTTAGGGGAGGTCTGTCTCAGGCTGTATTTTGCATATATATATATATACATATATACACACACATATATATTCACAGAAGAATTGTGTTCTTGCTTTTAAGAAATTTACTTGCTGTAAAAACAAGGAATATAATTCCTTGAAAAACAAGATGATGAATAGTATGAACAAGGGAATATGAATAGAAAAGCAAATAAATGTTTTAACTGATCCCTAAAGTTTATATCTATAATCCTCAAATGCTGCTAAGATTTCCTATATTCAATCAGGTTTAGAAAAATGGAAGAAAAAAACCCATTCATTATGTAGCATGAAAATAGAAAGGTTGTTCACTTTTTTTTTTTTTTAAGGCTAGAATGTTCCTACTGAGGTTTAGAGTATGTTTTCTTGAAAGAAATAAATGTTTATAGCTTGGAAACTGATAGCCCTATGTGTGTGGATTCTGGGTTGAAATCTTATATCAAGTTATAGCAAGATAAATGGTCAAAAAATTACTTTCATATTTTAATGTGTTTTTTTTTTTTAAATGAATGTAGGGAAGCATCCATTTGAATCCAAATGGCCTTACCTATCCATTTCTGTGGGCACCTGAGGAATGATTTGATGGCAATATTCAATAATGTGTAAGGTTTTGTCTCTTCACATTGCTATGTTTCTTGATACCCTTGTGTTTTATTCTCGTTTCCCCTTTTCTCTGAAGAAGTTTGGACTTCAGAAGAAAGGTGGTGAATCTGCACACTGTGAGTGTAACTTCCTGCCTGGGAGCAGAGTGCCAAAGGAACAATGCTGACTCAACACAAACCCCAGCAGCTTTTGTTCCTCGCCACTTTTAAAATGTCAGGCTGTGCCCTGCCAAAAGGCACATCCTGGAGCACATCTTCACAGTCCTCTGGTTTTCTTTTCCACTTTGAGGGCTGTGATGCAATCTGCTTAGACAAACACACAAACACTGAGGTAAAGCTGACTTTAGTATGTTTTACTCATTTTCAGCCTCTCTCAACAGATTATCAATACCAGTCCCTCACCAACCACTGATTTTTGTTCAGAACAGAACCAGTTTCTTTTTCTCTGTTGTAATTGTCCTTGTTGCCTCCTGGTAGAATTGGATATTCTGAGATGTTTTATACAGCACAAGAAGACACGTTTGTCTCCGTCCTGAGCAGGGAAGGAAGGAAATTGGAAAACTGAGGTTGCATGTTCAAGCACTCTGGTGTTGGGGAGTATCAGATTGCTTGACTCCAGGCTCAATGCAGCCATCCTTTCATATAGATCATAATTTACTGAGTAATTGGATTCTGCTGCTTTATAGAGCAGCTCTCATTTCTTTCACTTTCCTCAGATCTCAGCATCCTTTTCAGGCTTCCTTCTTTGCATGGCTTTGCTCTTGCTATGTCTGCTGGCCTTGATGTCCCATTGTTCTCCCTCACTGTTGTGGCTTTTTTCTACTCTAATTCCCTGCATACATTTTCAGACCCATTGGGTCGCTCATGTACACCTGAGTCAGAGTAATAGAAGCAAAATCCCACATCTTCATGTGGCTGTCCAGGGTTTTCACTGCCTGCAGCAGCAGGAATTTTGCTGCAGATGCAATACTGGGGGAGGTATCCCACACTAGCCTCTCCTGGAGGTACAGGAATCAATTTTTTCAAAGTCCATTTGTAAAATCTGATGTAAAACTTTCTCAAGAGTCCCTTTCCTCCTCCCCGTGCTCTAAGTTTTTTAGCTCTTTAAACTATCATGGAGAAAGTTTTATCCAAGTAAACATCAGAATTTTGTCAGAATGCCTGTAGGGTGTTTTATGGGGTGCAAACTTTCCCAGACTAGTGGGATGAAAAATTAGGAAGTATTCCTCATCAGTTTAGTTTTCCTCACTATCAATAATTGAAAATCCAGTATTTTCCAGTTACAGGTCCTCTTCTTCCTAGAATTGTGTTTTCTTTCCCAAATTTCTTCAGCTGCTACTGTCAGTTGGGTAATTACTCCTGCATATTCTCAAGAATGGAGCAAAAGAAAGAATAGGTGTCTCCTGATGAACACAGATCTGACGTTCTACAGCTTTTTTTCTTATCTGTGGAATTTCAGACATAGAAAATTCTAGTTCTGTACTCTGACTTTTTTCATCATGTATTGACAAATATTTATCTTCTTTTTTACTTATTTTTGTTTATTTCTGCAAATGAGAAAGTAATCTCATCTTTTGGTAAATATAATGATTCTGAATTATAAGGAATCTCTGAAAAAATCCACACTAACATGTTACCTGTTAAATCTTTTATTTCCATGGCAAACTTTTATACAGTAAAAAAACTAGCTTAGAAAGCAAAGTTTACTCATTAATCTATTATTTCAAAATTACTCATGTGACATGACAGAGTTCCTTATTTGAAGCTCAGAACTTCCCTGTATCTGTTGGGTCTTAAAAAGGGTTTGTTAATCCACTCCAGTGCAGTGGGGCTTTCTTGCAAGGCACTGATTTGGTCTTTAGGATCAATACGAGGTGAAGGGAAGAAAGGAGGGAAATATCTGCCATGTCTCTCTACTTGCCCCTGATTTTTCTTCTCTCCATTAGTACATCTCTTCAAATGTCTGGTAAGTCTTTGTTGTCTGCTGGAGTGTGGAAGTTTCCAAGTTTTTTAACATGTGTACTAGTTATCTCTCTTAGTGGGCAGTGAATTTAGACCTAGTCACAGCATACGATTTGAAAATGTTTTGTTCAGCTCTGAATTTTGGTGCTATCTGCATAGGCATTCTCTTTCCTTAACCCAGGTTTCAACATGGTATATGAGTGAAAGGATATGCCAGCAGATGTGGCCATGACCTTGGCCATGCTGATTCTTGAGAAAACTGAATGAAAAGCTGATTTCAGTTTACTCCATCAGAGGCTAGAAGGGCTCAGTACAGAGCAGTGAACTCTCAGCATGCACAGAATCACTGATGTGTTATTTGAGTTTTTTGGCAGCTCATATAGACCATAGTATACTGATCGGTGCATATTGAAAACTCGTTTCCAGGCTGAGAGCTTTAGGAAGGACCTTAAAGTTCACCCTGTCGATTAGACTTCATACCCTCCAACTGCTGAGAGGAAAAAAAAGATGCTTTGGCTTTTCCATGGCAAGTTCCCAGCTAGAGAACTCTGGGAATCCAGTACTATTGCTTGAATGGCAGCAGGGACCAGCCAATGCACCACAGGACAATTTCTTCTGTGCATGCTTTAGGGTGAGACCAAGCCAGCTCTAACCCATCCTCTGCTAATCTTCCCAAGAACCACTGCAGCCAGAGTTCTGTCAGGGAAAATATTATCTGGCTATAGCCTTTCAGAATAACAATACCAAGGCTGTTCAACCACTCCCTGTCAGCTTTGGGGTGGGAGGGTTACAAAAGTCCCGTTAAATATTCTGGCCTTGGCAAGAAATCTTGTGTAAATCTCGATGGCACTGCTGAGTGATTGGGTGATGCTGCCTGTCACCTAGAAGGGAGCAATGGGATGCAGGCTGGGCTGCAAAAAGAGTGAAGATCTGGAGCAGGCTTTTTGTTGAAGCTGATCTTAAGAAACAAGCCCCTGATGTGCAGTGTTTCACATTTCTATTTACAAATGTAGTTATTAATAGCACTTAGGATATTGGCTTAGTTTAACTGCTCAGAACTGATGATGCTGCAAGTTGTGGCTTCCCTCCTGACAAACCTACAAATAGAACTCTTTGAAGAAATTACTTTTTGCTCAGCTGCTAAAAATTTCCAAGTTAATTAACCAAAAATGAAAAATACACCACTTTCTTGAAGAGCTGAAAACCACAATGTTGTTCTGAGCCAAATATAAACATTATTTAATATTGAGTATGTAAACAATTTTTAATAGCTCTAAAGCAAAAAGGTCCTTTAACTTGCAGAATTAAAGCCCATTTAAATACGATTTGGTGGAACATTGAAGAAATTATGAAGTGGGAGGTAATGAAGGTTATTTTTGACATGTATTTTTAGACCACTGTGGTTTCAGGAGGGATGTGAAGAGCAATTTCCCTTGAAAGAGCTGTTATTTTCAGCTTTTGTGTTTTTTCACTTTAAGAATATTTTCATTGATATCCTTCATACCAATAATTAATCTACCTTGATTTCTTTCTGTATGTGTACTATTATGGGGTTTTTTTGTTTGGTTTGGGTTGGTTGGTTGGTTGGTTGATTTTTTGTTTTTGTTTTGGTTTCAGCAGAGTTTTTTTTTAGTAGCAGACTATCTTATAGTAACTAACTGACTTTATCTCCTAAGAAACATCTCCTCAATTGTTTTCATTATTATCTTTTTTTATAGGTAGGGGAATATTTTCAATCTATAACGAAGATAACAAGCTCTGTGCCCAAGCTCAGAACTCCAGCTCAGTCATAACTACCACTTGTGATGAGCACGATGTGTTTCAGAAGTTCAGGTGGGTCTCTCCCACACAGCTGCTGAGCGTGGCACTCAAGCTGTGCCTGGGAGTGCTGGCCAAGGACGACGAGGCTCCCGTCACCTTGGAACCCTGCAACAGGACAAATGAACTCCAGTGGTGGGAATGCAGAAATGACACACTTGCAACCCACGGCAAGGATTTATTTCTCAACTATGGCAAAGGGAAGGGGAAGAAAATCAGGCTGTCCAAAGTATCCAGCAAAGGGAGCAGGTGGAAAATCCATGGAAGTGCAGACAATGTGTGCTCTCAGCGCTATGAGGGTGAGTACTGAAATTCCATCTCTATTTCTTGGTAACTTGACTGCCCTCACCCAAAGCATTCCACTGCCTACTTGACAGGCAGCAGCCATGTTCTTAGAGTGACATCAGCAGAGGAGCTAATTATAAATAGGGTTTAGAAGTGAAAGGTTAATGTATCTGTATATTTTTCAGCAAATATAACTGTATACATTTCTGCATAACTTGTAAAGTGCAATTCTTTCAAATTATAGAATAAAATGACAAATGCCCATAATGTAAGCATTAGGAAGAATGGGAAATCTGTTTGTACAACAACAGCAAAATGAAATTTATGACTGTTGTAAAATATGTTTGATCAATTTGTAGAAGAGATGATTGTGTTATGTTTAGTTTTTATTATTGCTTTTATTTGGTTTGACCACTAATAATCTCTAAGAAGTGAATTTCTAGTTTAGATAGATGTAATCCATCATTAACATTATTTATGTAGTACTTCCCAGGCCTAGTAGAAACAAAAGACAGAAAAAAGTAAAAGGAAAAATGGTGCATAATGGTTTAGGATGCAATGTTTTATCATCCTGGAAAAGGACCCTTAGAGAGTAAGTTCTCCTTTTCCGACAATTTCATGGCTCTTGGGCTATGTAGAGGGGGCATTCAGGATCAAGTAATCAATCTCCTTTCTGTTGTGACACTGATATGTTGGGAATTTAAATAACACTAGAATAAATTTTTGTTGTATACTACAGCTGTTGTATACTACAGGAATGAAGTCTGTCATAATTTTGTACAGACTGAGGAGTGATGGAAGAGTCACTTCCTAGCAGAGTCCCTGCAAATTTAAGATATAGATTTTTCTCATGAAGACTAATAAAAATATTGTGATACCTCCTTTCCAAGTTTTTTCCACCATGCAGGGAAAAAATTAAAAAAGAGAATGTATACATTATCTAAGGAGAGAAGTATGTATGCCATGGGAGAAGCTAAATCACAGGGACCTCTGACACGGTAGTCCAGAATGACAAAGTTAAACAGAAACTAATTTGAGGCCCAATTAAGTATTGAAGAGTCTTAGTTTTGAATATTTTGCCACAGTCAAACCTGACTGGCACAATAGCTTTTTAGACGTTCAGGGTAACAAAGTAGTGGTGTGTTGAGCCTTGCATGAGTCAGCTTTGTCCATGGAAATCTGGCTATGAGGGTGACTGTAGTGAGCATCTGATGCCAGCTGACTGTTGAGTATTGATCTCTGCTTTTCTCCATAGAAATCTATACACTGGGAGGAAACGCCTTTGGTGCACCCTGTGTGTTCCCTTTTAAGCACCAGGGGAAATGGTATGCTGAATGCATCCCTCGGAAGGATGATGCAGACTCTCTCTGGTGTGCAACTTCTTCAGATTTTGATAAAGACCAGTTGTTTGGAAACTGCCCATTAAAAGGTAACTTATTGATTAAAATCTCAGGAAAGCTGTTAAGCAAAAGCATCATCCGCTGTCATGGTCAAAATGTTGTTGGGGTGTGGAAGTAGCATTGGACAACAAGCTGAATTGTGGCTAGCCTAGTTCACTGGTGAGCTGTGCAACAAGGAAATGAGACATCTGCTCTTCACTCTCACTGTCCTACAGTGTCCCCAGGACTGGTACTTGCAGGGAGTGTTCTGAGGGTGGTGACTGGGACTGATGGATAGAGGAAGAGGAAGCCCCTAGGGCTGGGTTTCAAGACAAAAGGAAGTGCAGTGGATGAGGAAGGCGAGATGTATCAGGAGACTGTGGTGTGTTATAGGATGGAGGACAGAACAGGAGGGAAGGGTGCAGGACACAGGCAGTGACTTTCACCTGCCTTCAGTGCTCCAGTGCTTCCATACACAAATTCCCTGCACCTTCATCCCCACTTCACTTGAGACTGTGTGGAAATGGCAATTTCTGTATTATTGGGTGGTCTGGAAGAGCATGGGAGGGATCTGAAGGTAAGAAATGGGTGTGGAGACCAAAACTTCTGTATGGTGAAGACAGAAGTACTTGTAGAGGTAGAATATATCAGTGAGTGGATTAATGTGGACTGAAATATGAGAGAAGTAGATGAGTTGCATAAATAAAAAGGAAGAGGGTCAATGTAGAAAAATTAGGTTCGTAAGGATAAAAAATTCATTATGTGATTGAAATATTTTTAATACTGAATGGACAAAGTACATTTATGTGAGACAAAAGATATGTTAAAATTGTCAGATCACACAGTTATATAGTTTTAGTCTGCAGTAAAGATTTTGTTTTCTGGGTTAGTAAACATGATTATCTTGTCAAATTGCTGGTATCATCTTTTATAGACACCACCCACAACAACTTTTGGAAAACAAATCCGGTGACAGAAACACGCTATCAAATAAACTCAGAGTCCCTTTTGACATGGCACCAAGCAAGAAAAAGCTGCCAGCAGCAGGATGCAGAATTATTAAGTATCACAGACCTTCGTGAAGAAATGTATTTATTAGGTAAAGTAAAAATGTCCTAAAATAAATTTTAAAAAATGCACTGTTTAAAATCTAAGTCAGATCTAAGGTTTTAATATGGATACTTATATTTATCTCATAAAAATAGATCTCAGTGACATTCTTAAAATAGTTTTCCCTTTCTCACAAAAACTTGTATTAAATAATGGAAATAATCTAACTTATACTAAAAAAATCTATCCTTCATGTTTTAAAATATAATTTCCAGTAATATTGAATAACTTAAAAAATCAGAGGCATTTAATAACCTGACTGTTTGTTTTGGCCATTTAGGGCTCACTAGTGACCTGGGCATCAATGCAAAGCTCTGGATTGGTCTCTATGATGCACTTGACAGTGGCTGGAAGTGGACTGGGAGAAAACCTTTCAGATACCTCAACTGGGCTCCAGGTAAGAGCACTTTTCTTAATTGATGATCAACATCTGGGCCAAAATTTCCTCCCCTTCTCTCTCCTCCTCTCCCCTTCCCATCACAGTGATGCTCCCTTGTCACACCTCTTGGGATTTATCCCGTTAAAGAATAATATCCCAGTGGCTTTGATGCTGCAAAGCACATTCCGTCCCATGAAGACGTGAAAAGTTTCACTGTTAACAGAGGGATTCTCTTGCTCTTTTTTAAAGGAAATCCCTCTGTGGAACCTGGAAAAATATGTGGGACCTTCCAAGGTAGGAATGGGAAATGGGAAAACCAGCTGTGTGATCGGAAATTGGGATACATCTGCCAAAAGAGAAACACCTCCTTGGATTCTTTTACCATTCCCTCAGGTACGCTGGTCAAAAGCTAAAGCTAATTTTACAGTCAGTGACAAATATTGTGAGGATGACATGTATGAAAAAGCAACATATTGTCAGAACAAAAGGCTTGCATTTGTTGACTTGGGTCAAATACTGAGAAGATTTAATTTTCTGGCTCATTTTAAAGACGATGTCTAAATGTTGTTCATCATATGGAAAAGAGCCCAGGGTACCAAAGAAGGCAGGATAAGCTATTTAGCTGTGTTATCCAGACCATGAAATGCAATAAATATCCTCTGCTCTGATATATACTCTAAACCTATGTCCTGCTAAAAGATATGAGCAAGAGTTCATGCTCCTCTGCTCTCTGTGACCCTTTTTGTTCTATTCTGAAAGGAAAAAATCAGACTAAACATCTGGAGCCTTTCCCCTGTTGAGTTCCCTTTTTACTTGTGGCAGACTAGGTCTCAGCTATATGAAGAAATAGGTGTGCAGTTGCTCAACTGAGAATTCCCAGCATGCAACCAACTTCACAGTACCTCTCTCCCCTGATATGTATGAGTATACATGATTATATAGCTCAGGGGATGCATGACACATGCATATTCTGTACTTCCTGGCTGTATCCAGGCAGTTCACTTGGTAGGTTTTTGACCCTGCTAACCTTCAAACCATGTCTGGATGTTACTTAGGGGAATGCAATTTGCCCAGGTCCAAACCATGTCCAGGGAGCATCAGACAAAGCAGTTGAACACACACCAATTCTGGGCACACATCCTCCCCTCTTCAGTCTGCTTTGTAGGTGCAGAGCATAGGAACTCTCCAAACAATTGAAGGTGGGCTGGCTATACTGAATTCAAACCAAGAAATAAGTGTTGAACACAGTGTGCAGTGTTTCTGTGCAGCTGGAATTTCTGGGATAACATTTCTGGTATAATGTGGCTGTGTCTGGACTCTCTGATATATGCTTTGGGCTGTGTAGGAGCTCCAACTTGCTTCTGAGCGCCTGGTGTTTCCAAGGAAAAAAAAAATAAAAAGTACAAAATTCACCAAGATAGAGCTCCTGAGTAGGAAAAGAGGCCTTTTTCTGTAGAACTTGGCTGTACCCAGAGCCTCACTGAGAGGGATTTAATGTGGAGCTGTGCCCTGTACATTTGAATGCCAAATTATTCAGTATTTACTTAATCCTGTAAAATAGGTTTTTGGGAGCTCCAAGCACAAGTAGGAAGGAAAAAATTGTTTTTTAATCTTTGTACCCTGAGACTTTGGCTTCTTTCCTCTTCCAATATGTGCTCCAATATTTCAAATTCATATCAGTGCAGGTAATTTTCTTTTTGATGTAAATAAAACATGAATAGAACACCTCATTTATGGCATTTTTTTTTAGGTGATTCAAAGCATATTAAATGTCCCAGGGAATGGGTGCCCTATGCAGGTCATTGCTACAGAATTTATAGAACACCAAAAATATGGAAAGAAGCCCAGTCTTCCTGTAGAAAAGAAGATGGAGAGCTGGCAAGCATTCATAATATTGAAGAGTACAGTTTTACAGTGTCACAGCTTGGGTACAGTGAGTATTCCCGAAGATCACTTTTCGTTGTTGGTTTTTTTTTGTTTGTTTTGTTTTGTTTTTTGTTTTTAATCTGGGATGATACTGTTGCTATTATTCGTTTAATCATTGTAACCATGGTATGTTTTTTTTTAAGTTCTTCAGTCAAAAGTGGGTGTGAGATGTAATTATTCCATTAGAAGTTATATCCATACCTACAATTAATTTTGTGTTCCTAGAGCCAGATGATGAGCTCTGGATTGGCCTAAATGACTTCAGGGTTCAAATGTACTTTGAGTGGAGTGATGGCACACCTGTGACTTATACCAAATGGCAACATGGAGAGCCAACCCACACTTGGAATAAGGCAGACTGCATCCTTATGAAGGGACAGGTAAAAATCCCTTCCCCACTGATACTTCCTTGTTTTCTTGTCTCCTAAAATGAAAACATTCATAATAAAAAAAAATATGCTGGTTTAAAAAAATAATAAAAGTATTTATGAACCTGGTTTAATTTAGGATATTTTAGTATGGAGGGATACATGAGACCAGATCTAGGAAGCTGTGTGATGCACCAGATGCAGTGCACTCTCTGAGACAATTCTCATCTGAAATTGGTTATAATCACTCATCATCCACATGGAACATTATTGATCATGGAGGAATAGATCTTGGAGTGTGGACTTTCTCATTTTTTCTCTAAAACTACTAAAATATATGGGTTTTAGAGTTACTCTGGAGGCACAAAACTAGATTTTATTTTGTTTTCTACTCATTATAAAAAAAGTTTGTGGAAAAAACCTTACACAAGGCATTATTTCATAATTTATGTTTGGTTTATCCAGCATTTCCTTTCCATAGTCATCTGGTTATATGAACACAATAGATGCTATGCTGGTGAGGATAGAGAGGAATTCAATGTTTCTTTCCTGCTCTCATCAGTCCCTGAATCTTTATTAGATACAGCCCTCATTCTCACACCTCTGAGGAAATGTGGCACTTACTGTATGTATTTGGGAGTTTTGGAGAACAAACCAAACCAAGGAAGAGAGCTGAAACAGTCTCAGCCATAGGAAGAGAGAAGGGTTCTTTATGAGGATGGATATTCTTGGTGGATCTGAATTGTCTCTAGCTTTCACTTCTCTTTCTGACTTCTTCTTACAATACTTAGGATGGATCCTGGGTTGACAGTGCTTGTGACATGAAATTTGGCTACATCTGTAAAAGGAAACCCTTGGCTGAAGAACCAGGGGAAGCTGAAGTTACTTACCCAGGCTGTCAGAAAGTAAGTGTAAAACAAAAGCAGCAAAAGGTGATTGTGTACTACTTTTACTCCCATGATAATAACTATGACAGAAGTAAATAATTTTGGCTGTTCTTGCTGGAGCCTAGAAAACTGTTAATTTCATATGTATTGATACTTTGTAGACTGATAGGGAAACTTATGCTTTATTTAACTGAAATGTAGATAGACTTCTTTTTTTATTCCAAGTTTACTTCACTCAGGTCTTTCCTACTGCACAGCTGGTCACTGCACCCATAAAAACCACTCTCTGCAGAACAATCTTTTCAGGGCGTAACACAAACGTCTAGGGCTGCACGCCTCCTCAGTTCTATCAATCTGCCAGGAACTGGGAATTAATATTCCAGGAATGAGGAATATTTGAGCTGACTGTTTTGCAGATTGCACACTCTTGCCACAGCTGCTCATGAGAAGGCAGAGCAAGCTTTACACAGGAGCTGCAAAGTGACTGTGGTTGCCAGCCCCAAGGCACAGCCAGGCTCACTGTTTGCAAAGACCCCTGGTGTGTCCTGTACCAAGGGACAAGACACAGAGTTATGGTCACAAAAGCTATGTGTGATTATCCTGCGAGTTCCTTTCATGGCTTTTGAGATCAGTTTTGGCTTGGGGTGTGGTACTAGTGTGGTTTTGGAAGTGTACAAAGCCATGCAATCTGACAGCCTCTCTGCACATCTCTACTCTGGCAGGGCTGGATGAAGCATGGCTTTTACTGTTACTCCTTGGTGCAGTTGCCAACAACATTTTCAGAAGCAAAAAATGTTTGTGAAGAAAACAAAGGTTACCTGGCTACTGTAAGAGACAGGTATGGAAACATAATTCTTGTCCTCTAATGTGTGTAACCAGGATGGAATTGTTAAACAGAAATTTCTTCTTAGCATTTATTAATGTCTGTCTACTGTGACGCCACTCTTTCCCAGGCAAATTTCAAGCACAGCTGATAAAGCATTGCATAATACATCAGGGGCTTTTATGTCATCAATACAAACATTCAGAATATTGCTACTACACATTTACACTGTTGTTGCCTCTGGGAATTAAAAAACTGGGTCACCTGCACAACAACCCCAGGCTGACAGATTGTTTTAAAACTTTTTGAACTAAAAATAAACAGATAAACATGGAACTATATCTTAGATTAAAGCTTTTCAGCCTTTTTTTTTCTTTCTTTGCAACATCCAGATCTGGAAGAATTTTGGCATAAAAGTAGATTTTTTTTGCCACAGTAACAAGATTTAAAGATCTAGACCTTATCATAAAGCTCGGTAAAACACTGTAGTTCTTATTTATATAGAATGAGAAATATATGCACATTAACTTAAGTATTGTTTGGCTTGTGTTCATTGCACAGTATAAAAGGTGAATAGAATCATCCTAAATTCTAGACATAATTTACATTAGCAAAATGTAAGGGAAAATTACTTTGCATGATAATTAGAACTATAGAAGTAAGATAATTACCCTCTCTTCATTTCATACGTATTGACAAATCTTCTTAACTTTACCAGATTTGTTACCATTAACTGTTCGAAGAAATGAATAAATTCTGATAAAATGTGATACAACAGTTTGGTGCTTACTCTTCACAGATATGAACAAGCTTTTCTGACCTCCATAATTGGATTCAAACCAGAAAAATACTTCTGGATTGGTCTTTCAGATGTGGAAGAACATGGGACATTCAGGTGGGCCAATGGAGATCCTGTCACCTTCACTCACTGGAATGTGGGAATGCCAGGTAAGTGCCGTGGGGGCCATGGAGTTCCTGCTCTGGGGAATGACAAAGTGAGGGTTTAAAAGCTAAAAAGTGGTTTAGAAACTCTTCTGGCATAAAGCAGCAGAAAGGATAATGCTGATTTCTACTTATGCTGAAGGGATAGATCAGGGATTGTGGTAATTCCTTCTAGAAGATCACTTGGGACTGCACGTGTCTGTTGGTATCATTAGGATTTTGTTGTTTGATGGGTATCTTTAAGTAATTCCTAACATGATGTACAAGAAACTTACATTAAAAAAATCTTTTAATGATTTATTAGGAATGCATATGAGTTATTGTGAATACCGGTGTCCAAACAGAGTGGGAACAGGTTACTCTTAAATAAGCAGCAGATATTTTGAGATGATGTAGTCATCAATAAGATTTAACAACTTTGTGTTTTATAAAGGAGAGGAGTCAGGCTGCGTGGCCATGGCAACAGGAAGTTCAGCTGGATTATGGGATATTTTGAACTGTGAAGAAACAAACACATTTCTCTGCAAGCAGCTGGTGGAAGGAGTCACCCCCCCTCCTCCTCCTCCAACAACATCCCCTCTCCTGTTTTGCCCAGAGGGATGGCAGTCTATTTCCCAGAGCAGCTTCTGCTTCAAAGTAGGTATTTAATTTCTGAATGCAAATATTTGCCATTTAAATAAGAATATATTTTGTTCATGCATGGAAGGTGGATTTTACCCTGCCTACTTGACAGACAATCTATGGTAGCATGTCTGCAGCCATCCTCAAGTGGTATGGCTGGGAAATGTTGGAAAAAGTTGTGTATATGGAACTGAAGTTTGAAGCCACAGGAACTCTGAGGTGATAGGAAAAGCAATAATCAAATTTGATAGACAACCACAGGTCGAATGGTTGAACAATAATATAGTCAGTAATAGAACGAGACCAAAAAACCAGAAGATAGAAGCCCATATTTGTGTTTCTAAATATCTGTAATACCCAACACAGTGTTTAATTGCCCACTTTCTATAGATTTTTCAGGGAGGAAGGGAAAAAATGCAAACATGGTTTGAAGCAAGAGATTTTTGCAGAGCCATTGGAGGAGATCTTGCATGTATCCACAGTGAGGAAGAGCAAAAACTGATAACTAGACTGTAAGTATCTGCAAAGTCTATCATTTAAATATAAGAAGAAAAAAATTTAAATTGCCTGTCTGAAAGACATAAAGGATTTCTGTTGATCAATGTCTATTTTACAAAGGTGTAAAAAGTGGCAGAAAAAAATGGGTAAAAAGAGGTGAGCAAAAGGTTTTCTTGACACACCTCTGGGAAGGTGGTGCCATGCACTAAAAGTTGCCTGAACATAAACAAAATTGAGAGAAGTATCATCAAAATTGATTTCAACTGAAATTAATTCAAAAAGATAAAACATATCTTTTTGCCTCTTTTGTAGCTGATCAGTAGATAAAATACTCTTGATTAAAAGAATATTTTGTGCTGGTTTCCTACCTTAAGTAAGGTGGAAAATTGGAAGACTAAGAAAAGCCTGACCTATTGATGTGCTTGTATAAATGTTTAAATCAAGCACATGAGTGCAGGCAGGTCTGATTTTGAATACCTTTAAATATATTTTCATGTAATTCAGTTTTTGTGGACTTATGGCATTTGTGATCTTTCCCATAACGTTCTGTGTTTCACTGCTTCCTGTCATGTGTAGTTCCAGGCTGGTTTTCCCCCACATGATTACTTTATATGATTGTCTCAAATTGTACTTGAAGTATCAAGTGTGTTGACAATAATGTAATGCTATGCATTCCCCTTCTCTGTTTCATGCTATGTCTGATTCTCTCTATTTGTAATTATTCAGAGAGAGGGGCTATATTCACTATTCTTACTGGATGGGTTTAAGTGCCTTGGACTCTGATGCAGGATTTACATGGAGTGATGGCTCACCAGTGAGTAAATAATTTGTTACTCCAGCTTTTTGACTCTTTTTTTTTATGTCTCTCTTGGCAGACAGCTCTCATAACTCCTATATAAAATGCAAGTGACCTTAAGTCTTTAGGACCTGATTCCTCTGTAGGAATAGTCTTAAATCTTCTGATAGTTCATAGTTATAGATAAAAATACATTTACAGTAATGAAAGGTGATGGAGTCTAGCTCCTGATTTAAGCAAGTCTGATTGTGTTAATCTCTATATTCCCATTTGTCATTTGCTGAAAGAAATAATTTTGTACATCTACACCAGTTTGACTTTGCTGCCCCCATTGTCATAAGTATATCAAGATCTGCCCGGCCCAAGGCCATATGGCAACACCAATGGATTGTCTTGGGTTGGAACATTGGAGCAGCATAAACAACCCAGAAATCAGAGAACATATTCCTTTTTAGAGCTTGACCGGAGAACATCAACTCTCCTGTTAACAAATGGGGCAAGAACTTCTTGGTTTATTACTGACACGGTTTATAAACACAGAGATGAATTATTATTCTATAGAAGTGTCATGCACTTCTTAAAAGGTCTGGCATTAAAGAACAAGATGGACCATGAAATCAAATGAAGTACATTCTTCTTTAACAGAATGATATAAGAAAATTGTTTCCTTTTAAAAGGCAAATAGTAACAAAGTTGTGTTTCCACTACAGGTAAATTTTGAAAAATGGTCACACGGAGAACCAAACAATTATGATGGGAATGAAAAATGTGGCGTGTTTACTGGCTATCTCAATATGAACTGGAATGATTTATTTTGTGAACACATGCTGGACTTTGCTTGCCAAATTAAAAAAGGTAAGATAACTTTCTGCCTTTAGTGACTTTTAGAGGTAGATAAGAACATCCTTCCCAGGTCACATCACACTATCTGCATGTATTAGAGACAGCTGTGCCATCAATCACTATAAAACAGTTTGTATGTATACTTTCAGTGAAAGCAGTTGAAAACTATTAATTAATCTGTGAAATACACAGGCAGGATTGGAAAGTATATGCAGTATGCTGGAGAAGTTGGGCACTGTTTCTGTAAGCTTAACTGATGATGTGATCTAACATGCTGTTTGTATTTTTCAGATACTCTGAGAAATTCGGTGACAAAAATAAGCATATACTGAGTAATCCTTAAGATAATTACTAGGAATTAAAATGCTAACTACTGTGTAAATATAATTGAGAGAGAGCTGAAAAACATAATGTACTCAAATATTGATTTATATTGCAGGAACCCCACTGAAACCAGAGCCTAATTCCACATTCAGTAAGTCTTGTGCTTCCAATTAAAAAAAAATTAATTAACATGTAATGAAGTTAATTTCTATTACGGGCTAATAAATGTTTTAATTTGCAGATTATGAATATGCTGCTGGTGAAGATGACTGGATAATATATAAGCACAAGGAATACTACTTCAGCAAGGATGCAATGTCTATGGAAAGAGCCAGAGGCTTTTGCAAGAAGAATGGTGGTGACCTTGTTGTCATTGAGAGTGAAACTGAAAAAAATTTTCTTTGGAAATATGTAAGAAACGTGTTTGCTTGAAAAATGCACCATTTTGCTGTGAACTGAGGCACATTTTTTTCAGCTGGTTTATGAAATATTAGGAAGTGGTCCCCATCACATAAAAACCACTCATTTCCACCTTTCATCCTTTCTTTGGCTTATCTACTTAGAAGCTTTATTATAATAATTATTTTAATAACTTGCTATATGTAGACAAATTCTCAGCTTCTTTTCAGGAATGCTCTCGGGGTCCAACTTTCAAAGACTTTGCTCTGTTAAACTGAAAGCTGCAATTACTAATTATGTTTTTTTCTAACTCATTCTTTTCACAGAATTCAAAAAAGCCTCTGTCAAAATTGTTCTCATATTTGCAGCAAAAGGCTTAAGTTAGAATGTTTTCTTATAGGAAGAGAATGGCCTGCTGATGATACACTGTTTTGGAAATAGTTTCCTACTATTAAAATCAAATTTTATTACATTCTTTCCTCCACATGACTAAGTTCAAATCCACAATTTACTGGCAACCTTTCAGCAAATTCTAATTATGCTTTCCTAAAACTCTCAAAAATATTGTTATAAGCCTGCTTAAGAGGTAATTCTTGCCTTCTTAACATAGATGTTTTTTCTCCATTTCTTTTTCAAATAGTTTGCTGCATTTTTTTTCTCTAGTTATATACTGATAACTGGAGAAAAATTTTGAATTTTGCAGTTTGGGCACATAATTCCAGCAACTCCATGCAATTGTGCAACAGAAACTTCAGCATTTTTTTAACTTTAAAAAACTTTATTTAAAATCTGTTTTCTTACAACTAAAGTAAATTTGTTTGTTTGCTTGCTTGTTTTAGATTTTCTATAAAGACTGGGGGAACAACTTCTATATTGGCTTAAGTGTGAGCCTTGACAGAACGTTTCGGTAAGTGAAAACAAATTAATTTTGTCAGACTCATAATGTATTGACATTTGACATGGTTGGCTCTAGGAGACAGTTGAAATTCAATGACTGACACTGCCTGTAGACAGGTTTATGTCCTCACATAGAATTTTTAAATGGCATTCTGCTCCTCAGCGAATCACTTCTCCCATCATATTTCCACTATCTATTTCTATCCCTGGAGCCTTGGATGTGTTGCAGATATGTCTCCCGTGGCATTCTTCTCTCCCACTGCCTCTTTATCTAGAGCATTATTCTGGGATTCAAAGCTTGGTTAGATTAGTCTCAGCCTCCTCATCTTAGTCTTTCTTCTGTTGTCACAGGTTGCCTTTGGTGGCCACAAACCACAAACCACAGAGACTCTGTAGTCTCAACTCCTGGACATTCTGCTTTCTACATCACATTCACTGCTCAGATAATTGTTGTTTTCCCAGTCCTCCCTTGTTCCCTCACTAGTTTCATTCTCTTCCACTGGATGAAGCTGCCACTATTTGCTCTACATTCTTTTTCCTGGTTTATTATGAACTGTTTTTTCCAATTTGATTCAGAAGGATTGCAAGCAGATAGGCATCCTGATGAATTTCTAATCTGTAATTTGCTTCCAAAAACATGCATGCCCTTAGTCTCCGAAATTGGAAAAATATTGGATTGTCCTGGGAGTGTTATGTCCTGAAGATTGTCAGTCTTGTCTGATTAATCACTTGACTTCCAGCACACTGGGGCCTTTTCACTTTTTTCTTGGCTAGCTTTTGAAAATAAATTTGTGAATCACCAAGATAGGAAACGATTGATGCATAATTGGAAAAAAATACCAAATAGGTGTATAACATTAAAGATTTCTTATGCTTAACAAAATGGTTCCAAGTGGTTACCAGTATATGATTCAAGACTCTTTTTTACCCTACAAGATCTTATATTATTGCTTTTGACCCAGGAATTTGCTAAAATCAACTCAGGTGTCTGTTTCTGAGCTCCAGAGAAATCCAGGGACCACCAGTAAAGATGATTTGTTTAGACCCGGTCTGAGTCAACACTGTTGGCAGCTGATATGAAAATATTTTTTACTAATTCCAAGTGGAAGGTCTTGGTTTCCTTTTAACAGAGAACAACATGTGTTTGGAAGCAAAGATACACAAAACTTAAAATACAAAACTCAAATGTATCCTTTGCAAAGAAATATTAACTAAGTTGGATAACTTAGAATTAAAATTCAATCCAATTACTTCTTTCAGGTGGATGGATGGAACATCAGTGAACTATGTTGCCTGGGCTCCAAATGAACCCAATTTTGCAAATAATGATGAAAACTGTGTGGTCATGTACACCCATACAGGTGGGTAACAGCATTCAATCTGCAGGATGTGCCTTGGGTCTGGGAGGGCTGTATGGGTGAGGCTGGGTGGGTTATCATATTGAGCAGGCTGATATTTCAGTAGTCTCTTCTTTTATTTATGTACTTTTAAAAAATTGGACTCTGTTTAGCTAACACATTGAATTACACCTGCCATTTTGTAAGACAATTTCTAAGTGAACAAATCAGGTAAGCATCAGGCAACTGGCAGATAGAGCCAGTATTTTTTCTCCTCTAAACTCTGTCCATTTTATACCTACCTCTCCAGGATATTAGACATTTGTTTTCATTTGTGCAGGTTCTAAAAACTAAGGGTTTGGCCATGGCTTGGATTATTATTAAGCAATGTTATACAATATTTTATTTAAAATAAAATATTCTTTAATGTCCATTAATACAAAGAACTGGAACTAGGCAAGAACTTTGTCTCTTTTTTTTGATCAGTAAATCTCTTCTACTTTTAAACATTTCCAGTCTCAAAATCTATAGCTGAGACGATCTTCCTAGGCTCTCTTAGAGGTGAATGGAAGAATATGGACACTTTTAGAGAGTAAATATGTCCTATTTTGGAAATCTTCTTTCAGATAAGATAAGTCATGTCCTTAACTTCTCTGAATTAAAAAGACAGTATCTCCATTCAATATTAGGTGTGAAAAAATCTTCTGTAGGTAGTTACCTGTAACTGTCTGCAGTGAATGAAATGTATGCATTTCTCTTATTCATTCCTGATCTGTGAAATGGGGATGATGATGTTAATGTTATCCTCTTAAATCACACTCCAATAGGCAGAAAAAAAAATACCAGAAAACTCTAAGGCTGTGAAAAGCTCAGGTAGGAAGGTGATCAGGACTGAGGGCCTTATATAGACAGAATGATTTCAGCTACTTTCCAAATGTTAGAGATTGAAACATTTGAACTAAAATTCCCCTTTGTCAGTGCTATGGTTTCATAATATTGAAATATCTCTGTTTCTAGAGGAATTATTTATATTCTAAACTTTGCTGGAAACCTGAATATTTCGAAGAAACAGACATGCAATTACTTATTGTTCCTGAGGGACAGAAGCAAAAATGCTGTAACCAGTTTTACTTCCTACAATAGATTTTCTTTAGATAAGGACACTTTTTATTTCAGTCTCAGTTGCATTTTGCTTTATTTTGTTTTAATTTTAATTTGCTTTCAGGTACATGGAATGATATTAACTGTGGCAGTGTTGAGTTATTCATCTGTGAAAGGCTTAACAATACTGTTCGTCCAACTGTTGCTCCCACTTCACCACCACCAAAGGGTGGGTGTATGGAAGACTGGCTCCTCTTTGATAACAAGGTGCAGTATGAAATGTCAATGCATTGTATTTTTAAAAGAGCAGAATGATAAAAATGTCTTTGAATCAGTTTTTCAGTTGTAGCAGGGTTTTTAGTTATCACTAAATTATGTTCCGTTCATGTGTATTTAAAGACCTTAAAATTACAAATCCTGAAACAGAAATTATAGCCTCTGTTGGGACCACAGCAGCTTTGAGGGAGATCTTGAGACATACAAGAAGAAAGCTCCATCTTACAACTCTACATGAGGGAAGCTGCTAATCGGTCTTTGGCAACATAAAATACTAGCAAAAATGTATGTTGTCATTTACTGTGCTGAGCTTATCTGGCTCTCACATGTTGCCTGGACACTTACTCATCCCTTTGCCTACTATGCAATGGCTCTGAAGTCTCCAAGGCACCTTCCCTTGAGCTCAGAAGGTGTAATGCAATTTCTGCTAAGATCAAAAGACTGAAATATTCCTTCTTTTAAGTATATGCCAAAATATTTGGCTTTATACTTATTTTCTACTACAGGTCTTCTCCATCATTTAAACCTAAAGACAAGCTAGAAAGTACTGTTAAATTAGTTAACCTCCCCTCTTATGTAAAATATCTAGTTAATTTGTATGTTAGAAACAGATATTTTCATCAGAAATTAAAACAGCATCTAGATTCAGATTTGGCACACTTTTCTTTTTCAGTGTTTCAAAGTCTTTGGCTTTACTGAAAATGACACGTTGACATGGCATGCTGCACGAAACAACTGCATTGATCTTGGAGGAAATCTGGCTACTATATCAAAAAAGGAAGAGCAAGGTATAAAGTACCAATGTTTTGACACTGATGACACACCATGATAAAAAGATTAAAAAAATGTTAGAGCTTCTTCCATATATGCTGTTATTTATTCCATATTAATACAAATTTATGCTGAATGAGAAACTGCACTTTTGGAAAAATGTTTGCATAGGGTTTCAGTGTCTTGATTAACTATTAAAATCATAGTTTGGAGGTTAATATAAGATGTGCTGTTGAAATATTAAAATTTTTTATTAGAGGCTTGCCATATAATTTAATGTCCAATTTTTTTAGTTTTTCTTTTTAAGAAACTAGCTAGTCCTTGAGGTCACTTCCAACTCTGGTCAATCTATGATTCTATGATTCTATGCCAAAATGGCACACAAAAGGAGTAATATCCAGACCCAAATCACTGGGCACATAGCTGCTGAGCCAAATGCTGTGGGTGTCAGTGGAGGACACATCCTCAGGCACCAGAAAGCTCCAGCTCCCCCTGTTCCCCTTGTTCTGCTGGGCCTCAGCACCTGCTGGTTTTGCTGCTCAGCATGTTGCAAATGTTTTAAGAGCATGCTGCCTCAGGTTTGCTTGGGAGATGTGCTGCCTCAGGCCCTGGGGGATGCACATGGACCATCTCCTACCTCACTCCATCAGTGCTGTTCTCTTCTGTAGCAGAGGAGGGAGATTATTTTAATGGAAAGTCAGTCTAGGCAGGAGCTAAGGAGATCAGCATCTGGCATTCTGCAAATTCATACATACTTGATTCATACATACTTGGTTACTAAGTAAGGGTTTTTTTGTGTTATGCCTGTTTAGAAATGAAGTTATTAAGTCAGGTTAACAAAGAATTAACCAAAGAAGAAAAGGGAGTGCACACTTGGTGGACTCATTTTCTGCATGCCAAGGCTTAGTGTACTCATGTTCATTTCTGTAATACATTAGAATATTTTCTGTTCTTCCTCAGATGATGAACAACATAGAAGAGTGTACAAATAAATTCCTGTTTTATTAAAAATTTGCCCATCTTTGAATTTGTATTTTTTTCCCAATTTTAACTTCAGATGTCTGATGTTAAACATCTATTAATATATATTATTTTATTTTTTTCCATAAGATTGGGACCTTATTATAAAGAGAAAACTCATCATCCTTGTTCCAGGCACTCTAAAGCTGTGGCCCTGGGGAAGAGTGCATTCAGTTTCCTTCCTTATATAATTTTTTTCCCCCTTCAGCTTTCCTTATGTCCCTGTTAAAAAATGCTGCAACTGATGCTTGGATTGGACTGAATGACATAAATCAGGAGCACACATACTTGTGGACAGATGGAAGCCCAGTAGACTATACAAATTGGGCAAAAGGTTCCCGAAGTTATTACAGTATGGTAAGCATCAATTTCTGTTTGTCACTTAAACATTATAACTTTGAGAGCTGAACAAAATGTATGTAACTACTATTGTATTTCTGTCTTTTCTTTTATGACGATTTTTAGTAGTCTCACTGCTTTTTAAAAACAGAGTAGCCGTGTGGGAGATATATCTACACACATCTTTTCAGCTTCTGTATTTATCATGGTTCTGTATGAGTCCAGACAGAGTTTTGGAAGAATTATGCAAAACTCAGACAAGTGAGCAATTTCCCTCACTTTACCATGACTCATCAGGATATTCGAATTAACCATAGCACAAGCTATATAGTTTTGGAATGCAATGAGTGTTATTTAGATTTGATGAAAATACTCAGATAATTGCTTGCATTGATTGCATTCTTGGCACTGAGCCTGTCAAGATAAATGCATTGAATGAAATACTCAAAAGAGGGAGCCTGAGTCTTCCTTTCTAATTTTTATCTTCCCCAAATCTTCATTTTGAAAAATCTTTTTTCTCTGCTTTGAAACTTCTGGCATCTCTATACCTTTTTGTGTGTTATTGTAAGACAAAACTTAGTGTTACTCACTAATTGTGAAATGGCCAATGTAGAATACTGCCCAAGAGTTTATTATTTCTACACTCCTGTGCTAGCTCTACCAAGTTTCTGCCTTTTTATAAGAGAATTCCTTCACATTCTGTTAAAATGGAAAAAAGTTCTTTGAGGTCCAGCTACCATCAGGCTAGGAGGCAGATTTGGGGATCTCCAGGGCTTCCCCATCTCACACATGCCAGTGCTTTCTGCAGAAGGCTGTGACCATTGCCCTCCAGAAAACACTTCACATACAACTTCTTTCTCTGGCAGACAAGACCTGGGCTGGTGCCAGAAGGGGGTGTAGAGGTAGCATAAAGTTATACTGAGGTGAGGTGGGGACAGCTACTGCCTCCTCCTGCAGGAGGCCAAGCCACATCTTCTCACGCTGTGGGAGGAAAGGAGGAAGGTAAAGGGTCCAAAGTGCAGCAGAAAGGGTGTTGGAGGTGTCTCCCACAAAAGGTTGTTTCTAACAAACTGCCTCTATGCTGCTGCACTGTGGTGACCACTTTGCTGCCTAGTCCTGAACTGGGGCAGAAGGAGGAGTTCAGCTCTCCAGGTAAGCTTCAGTGCTGAGGAGCAACTCCCCATAACTCCCAGGAAAACAGCAAGAGACCTTTGGGCCAGACCTGGCACACACATATGAACCACAGACATGCACACACACAGGGCTGTGCACAGAGTTATGAACATCCAGATGGTCCCAGACACATCCTCCTGCCTCTGTGCTGTGCTTTCCATCTCCCTCTATCATCCAAGGGCAGACTTCCCTAGGTTGCAAAGGCTTATTGCCATCTAATGTGCCTAACCATTGGTTGTATGAATTTTATTACCTTCATATGATTTCTCTGTATCTGCCTGTATGTGATACATGAGTCTGTGTATCCAGAAGAAATAGGAATGTTTCCTACCTATCCATATCTTTTTTCTTGTTAATCTCATTTGTTCTGTAGGATGATTGTGTCTTTTTGATGAAGAACCCTATTGAACAGGCAGGAAAATGGAAAGATGAAGGATGTAAAGCAAGCAAAAGTTACATCTGCCAAAAAAATTCTGGTGAGTTTTCTTTCACCACTTTCCAGTAGACCTGATTAATTGTGGTAATTTCAAACTGGTGCTAAAAGTGACTTTCCTGTAATTCTGCCCTAACCTAACTGAAATTAATGGCAGTATCACATGCATTATGAACCATTTTGACAAGATGACCTTGCATTTTATTTTTTAGAGAAAATCTCTTAATTTTTTCTATTTCAAAGACTAGATCAGTAAATTGTAAAAAAATAGATCTAGGTATCTTCATGTAGTCTTCTACTTTTTGCAATCAAAGGTGGCTGAGTACACTGTCTTTACATCTTCAAAACTGAAATTTTTAATGGTATACTAAAAATACTGCAAGTTCTTTATTTTTAAAAAGTGCTCTGCTTGATTTCCTTTGCATTCTTTGTCAGACAATTTCAGCAGCAGCAGTCATATCCCTCTGCTTGCTCATGGTGTGTTTATCATACCCTGTTTCTTGTCAGAAATGCAAAAAATGCCAATATATAGTGGAAAAATAGAAGGAATTGTTCCCTTGAATGCCCTACATTGGTACAATACGGTTTAGGTAGGTCTGGTCCTTCCAAGGTGTATTTCTGGATACTTATGCTACAAGGTCATTCTGACAAATATTAGAAAATGTTGTCACAATACATGAAAACGTGGCTTTCATCTGCAGGGATTTTTTGGACATATCTTAATTTGTTATTGCAGTTTCTCTTAATTGCATGACAACTCCAGAAGCCTAGATCTTGTCTCAATGTTACAAGTCTAAGCCAATATAAAGTTAGATCTCTGGTTGTTCTTTTGCTTGTTACAGACCCCAGACTGCTGCACTCCCAACCCACAGTTCCGATGTTTGGCTTTAACAGTTATGGTGATGACCGCTATGAACTCATCAACTACAAAATGAGCTGGGAAAAAGCAGAGAAGAATTGCAGGGACCAGTCTGCAGAACTGGCCAGTATCCTGGACCCTTATGCTGAATCTTTCCTGTGGTTACAAATGTTAAAGCAAGGGGAGCCTGTATGGATTGGCCTTAACAGCAACATGGTGAGTCCACCAGATGCTTGTGACAGTCACACTAATACTGTAGATGAGCTATTGGTCAGATCCACAGACGTGTGGCAGGAATCAAAACGTTGCAGAAGTTCCTGACTTCCCTCCATTAAGGGGATTTACACATTTAAATGTTTGTCCATGGTGTAAACAAGAACTGCCACAGCCCACACTTCAAAGACCACCAAGAATGCAGCTGCAGCTGAGTGGCTTCAGTGGTAAAAGTGGTGGTGAAGTTCTCACTTCCTGCTCCATGGTCTACCACAAGCTCCTGTGGTGGAGCAGTGCTGTTTCTGAAGGCACAATGTGGAGCACACCATTAAATAAAATGGGTTAGAAATAGTTCTTTCTTTGTCAGTTTAAGTTTTTGTTTCAGTTCACAGCCCATCAGTGCAAGAGCTTGTGCTGGGCAATAGTGGAAAGAGCAGGGCTCTGGCAATGGAGACTCCTTAGGCTGGCTTTTGGAGCTAAAGCTGGTGCCTTGTGTAAAACTGCCAACAAACTCAGCTAAGAGTGGAAAGAGGCATCGGCAGAGGCATGTAAAAAAGAGCACGTATAAATAAAATATAGCTGGATATTTTTGGAATTGAAGCTGGGAGGAAATCAAGTGGAGAGAGGTAGAGCAAGAGTCTGGTGGAACACAGGTATGAGAGAGGGCACAGGTGCTGACATGAGAGGAACTGGAGATGCACCTGAGTGAGAGCACAGGGAAACTGGGATTAGACAGGAATCTGGAATGAAACACGGCCAAAACTCTCAAAGCAGACAGGAAAGGAAATGGCACAAAGAACAGGATGGGAGGAAGGATCTATTCTGCACAGGATGGGGTGACAAAAGCCATGGGTGTGACTAATGCCAGCCACCCTCTGCAAAATCTGGTGAAATACACTGGCAAAATACATGCTTAGCTCATCTCTGGTAGCTGGTCCATGCAAGACCCACAAACTTACTACAAGTGCAGTTATCACGGGTGACAGAGGTGTGTGGTCCAGCCCCAAGGAAAGCCTCATCAGATTTTCTCTCCAGTGAAACCTCAGATTCTTCTCTTTGCTTTCTAGATACCTAGAGAAGCCTGTGTTAGAGGAATGCTGACAATAGTTTCTCTGCAATCTTTATTTGATCTGTGTGTATATGTGGACTCATTTGATGAAATCTTCATCTGTATATTCACATTTATTACCTCAAGGCCTTTTGCCCACTTAGGGCATGAGACAAATGGTGTGAATTGAATAATGTAGGCTGCATGCTAAACTAACATCTATAGGACCACTGCCCTACCTGCTGTGGAGAGTGGGACTGTGGACCAGTTTCTTACATCTTCATGACAAAATCTTGTTCAAGAAATCATGATTCTAAATTTTTCCTAATTTTTGCATAAATTCAAGCACAATCTTAATGTTCTTCCAATCTAATTCTTGTATGTGACATAATTATAACTGTGATTTGCTTTTAGAGTGGTGGCCAGTACTTATGGTCAGATAGAAGGAGGAGCAGGTATCTTAACTGGGCCAGCGGAGAACCAAATAAAAACAAAGCCTGTGTCTATTTAGATTTGGATGGTTTTTGGAAGACAGCATCTTGCAATGAAACATTTTCATCTCTCTGTAAACAATCCAATGGTAAGTTCTGAATAGGAAAAATGTGATTCGGGAGGCTGGAATTCGAGTTAATGTCTTTATTTGAATTTAGTTTTTCCATATATGCAAAGGTTGTGACAGAGAGTGTATGCCTTGTGATAAACTCCTGCTTTTTTAAAGGAATAACTCTCAGATCCAGTCTGTCTTGTGTGATTTCCAGACATTCCATTTCACAGGCCAGTCAACACATGCACATCATAAAAACATCTGCAATATTTCATGCCACATGCCATAATGTTTTTTTGCATCTTTCTTTGTCAAGAACTAAAGAATCAATCAACTTTAACTTAACTATAAATATATTAATGATATGCTTTTACATTTGAAAGTGTCTTTTGAAATAGTGTGAGTTAAGAAACTTCTGTCCGTGTAGGAGCCAAATAAATTAATTTGTCTCTTGCTTCTGCTCAAATACTTTAGTGCTCAAATATTGCATGCAATTTTAAAACATGTTTCAAATTATATAAGAAATTCATAATTTCTGCACCAAAATTCACAGCAAATTTTATGCTAATTTAAGCTCTGTTTTGGCTTTAATGGGATGATGCAACAGGCTATAAATTCTGCTTTTACATTGAGTAGGATATATGATGTACAAGGGCAGGTACAGACAACTTCTCTGACTGATTTTTCTAGAAACAGGCTAGACACAAGCCACAGTCTTGTTCTGTCGAGATCCCTTATGTATGCTGACTCATTCCTTTTTTTGTTTCACAAGTTTTAGGTAAAAATTGCCATGTTGAAGACAATTACAGCCAGACTGGTGTAAGCCTCCTTTGGCAGACTGGAGAGCCATCTCCAACCAGAAGAGTTTATTAAGTTTGTCAGACTTAATTCGACACTTTATAATTAATTAGGTCTACACCGTATTCCTTTTCCTGGAATAAACATCATATTTGTAGGGCTGAGATGTGATGCAGGGGTACATATTTCACCTGGATTTTGAAAATCCACGGAAACCTGTTTGTCTTTTCATAGAGTTGATCCCCAGTGAACCACCACAGCTTCCTGGGAGGTGTCCTGAACCGAAGCGTGGCAGATCTTGGATTCCCTTCCGTGGGCATTGTTACTATGTTCACACCACTTCTGAGGAAAGCTGGCCCGATGCTTCCATGATGTGTATTCAAATGGGTAAGTGCCCTTTTTCATTAGGATATTTTAGAGGTTATTTGTGTGTTTGGCTTTTTAATCCAGAACCAAATGATAATATGAAATGTGAGTATGTGTATATCAATTGTAAGTTACACCTAATTTAAATTTATTATCAGGCATTTTTACTATATGGCAATGCTGATCACGAAGCATGTAATGATTTTTTATTTAGATAATTAATTTAAAATGAACAATCTTGCTGAAATTATATGTAATATTTAATTGATATTTTTAGGTGCCTCTCTGGTTTCCATAGAAGATTCGGCTGAAATGAATTTTCTCTTACTTTACTTGTCTCCACTTGCAAGTGACTTCAGAAAGTTTTGGATAGGATTATTCAAAAATATTGATGGTAATTATTTTACAATGTATACTGAGATGAAAATAGATACTAAATAAATACGGTGAATACTAAGTACTACTAACATACTAAATAATAGTACCAATATATTAAAAAGTAATAAATAATCATGGAAAAATAACGAATTAATATTTAATAGATTTTCTGCTAAAATATCCAAAACACAAACCACCAAGGGGCCTATGCTTTCTGTAACTTGTTGCAGAGTATATTTGTCTGTAAAAGGTTTAAGTTAACACTGCAGTAGTTGCCTAAAAGTTTTTCTAATTGTCTTTTTAAACTCAAATTACTTAACATTTAACCACTGTAGTATTTTAAGCAAAATGTTGTCTTGTCATTAAATGCTGAGTTAAATGAAATTAAAATTTATTTCTAGACAACACAGGGCATAGCTGCCTAAAAAAAATTATTAATCTAAATTTCAGTATGTTTTTCCATAAATTTTTGGTGGACCCTTTCATTTTAATCCAAACATATTTAGTTGTTTTTAATATTGTTTTGGGATTTTGTGTTTTGTTTTTTAACTTCTGTAATATCAAATTTGACACTGTATTCTATATCATTGTAATTCTGAATCCAGTTTTTCTCGGCAGACTTTGAGGGTAAACCTCCAGAGTAAGTCTAGACTGGGCTCCAACTTCTGCTCGAGTCTGTGGCAGCAGTGGTGGGCCAGGTTCATCTGTTCTAGCTGGAGATGAGCACTACAGAAGCAGTGACCCTGACAGCCCAGCGCTCCACGCTGTGCAAGCAGGGGCGGGAGGGAGCTGCAGCTGCAGAGGGACAAAGGGGTGGCACTGAGGCAGCTGGATTTACCGGGATATGCTGCCACAAAAGCACGTGCTGAGGGAGAGAAGATTGCTGTTATTCCCACTTGATGAGGAGATGCTTGACTGTCAGCAGGAGATGACTAAAGAGAGAGCTAATTCAATTTGCAAAGATAATTAATTAATACAGCTCTAATAGAGTCGTTATTCACTGATCTTGAATAGACACATAAAAAAAAAATCTCCTGAGCATTCTGTATGCTTGCACTGCTGTGTACTGGCTTGTACAGGTGTTCTGCTTTTCTTAAGGATCCCAGGCACAGTCCTTGGTGCAGGCTTCAGCTAAAGGTCCCTGGGTAGCTGGACAGGCCCTCCTTACATCACTGACAGCTGGGAACACTAGTGAAGTTAACTTTGGGAGCATTTGCACTTGGTACACTCCTGCCTGAAAAGCTCTGGCAGTTAAGAAAGTGAGAAGTAGGTGCTCTAGAGTGAGAAATAGGTGCTCTGTGATACTAATTTAATCAACTAAAAAATCCTTGATCTGATCTAATAATTCACAGTGACCAGTAGACTAGATATTGTTCTCCACTTCATTCACTCACTGGGTAATACATTTGATTTTAGGAGAATGGATATGGATGGACAGAAGTGCAGTTGAATATGTCAACTGGGAGAAAGGAGAGCCTACAGTACTTTTTGATGAACACTGCGTTGACATGGACGTCTCAAGTGGAACCTGGAGGACCTATTACTGCTCTGTTGACCAGAACTTTATTTGCAAAGTCCCCAAAAGTAAGTTCTGAATTTCTGTGCATTAGGTTATTTTTAAAGTAGTGGTAAATATACATCAGGCCATCAATGTTTAGGCACTGGGTACACTTCATGCATGGATGCTGATGCATGTGCATCTGAATCAAAGCCAAGACTCATTTCTGTTAAAAATGGTGAGAAATAATGTTAGAGAATAATCTGAGTCACTGTTCCCTCCCCTCAGTTTAAAAGAATAGATTTCTGGGCATTTACTGGACCCTGGGGTAGGGAAGGATATATCAGCTATTGAGAATGCAGAGAACACTCTTGGATATTAGAGTGCAAGGAGCAGTGGATGGTGAACAGATGACTAAACTAGAGAGTGCTGAGAAGAAAGGCACTTCTTTCTTGATAGGTAAGCTGAGGGGGAGCAGTACACAGTCACTGAGCTCCTGCCAGGAGTGTCCCTGTCCAGGGCAAGGGGGCTGAAACTAGAGGATATTTAAAGCTCTTTCCAAACCAAACCATTCTATGATTCCATGATTATTTAAAATTTGTTATGAACACAAAGTAAAATTTATATATGCGGTATTTATTTCAATGAACTGTTGCTTTCAAATATAAAATGTATAACATACATATTTTTTAATTTTGAAGTTGCTGAAATTCAGCCAACCCATGATTCACCTGTCAATAATGGTAAGTTGGTTTCTTTTAAGCCCAATAAATAAAAAGTTCAATAGGTTTATAGGCATTCATTATTTACAAGTGGAATTTCCTCCAGAAACTTTCATTTAAATACCCATTTAACTGTCATGATTATTTTATTTTATATATATTAAAAATGAAAACACATCTCTCAAATTGGATGTCTTCTTTTTTTCCTTACAAGTTGTATATGGAGTACAATATAATGCTCCTTAGAACAGATTAAGCCAAATTTTGCATTATTTACCTGGAACATGCATCAACTTTAACTGCTGTTATGATTGTTCAGTACTTTAGTTTTAAGTCAGTTGCTTACTTAGGGAGCTATTTGTTGTATGTAACAGCAGTCTCTGGGAATTTGCAGCAATTGTTCTGTTTTGTCTTCCACAGCTTCAATAAACAAAGCTGCTGCTTCATCATCAGGTAGTTTAGGCGGGATGATTTTTATACTGATCTTCGTTCTGCTAGCTGGCACTGGCCTCACATTGTATTGTTTCTATAAGAGAAGACGTGATCGACAAATGTTTACAGCTGGCTTTGACAATGCCATATACCGTGGTGACCTTGGAACTCAGGAATCAAATTGTCTTGTGACCAATATTGAAGAAAATGAGCAGGCAACAATTTAATAGGCTGGGTAATCTTGGGCTTGATTTTGAAAAGAATTAAAGTGCTGGCATGCAACAACTCTTAAGGAAAGCAATTTTCTCCTATGGAAATTCTACTTAATTTTGCATGGAGTGCTTCTTGCTTTCTCTACTAGCAGGAACAAGCAAACTTGCAAGGCAGATGCAGAGATCTGCTCACAGACTTTAGTACCTGGGAGGATTGTTGAGCTTTCACATGGACCTAGAGCTGTGTTGTGTCAGCCAACACTCAGGCAGCTCCAGTGTCTACTCATGTCCAGCAGCATCTTTAGGCACAAGAACTGCGTTCACCATAGTGAGAATATGATCCTTAGCATGTTCCAAAAAGTATATCCAGACCTGTAGGTATCCTGAAAGTGTCCTGTTGATCTCCAGCACAGACTGGCAGAATTGCACAGGTTGGACAAGATATCCAAGCTCACCTGGTGCAGATCCCTGTTTGAAGCAAGACCAGGTCCTAGGCTCAGACAGGCAACATGCTCCAGTGCTGTGGGTCCATGTCTTCTTTTTGCTACTGAGGTACCACAGAAACTCTTTGTGTTGTCCATAATATCAGAATTAACATAATTTCCTCCTCTGTTTATGACTGATGAAAAGCAAAGTGTAAATTGTATTTCTTCTGCTGTAATTCTGTAACATATGCATTGAAAGATGAAATATTATGAGAGGTGGGAATGTATTGTGAATATTGTGGTTTATCATTTAAACAGTCAAGTAGGGATCTCAAAGGATGCTGCAGAAGGGCAGGAAGGAAAGAGAAATTATACTTAATTTACATCTGAACATTTACATAAAAAGCATTCTTGATATCTCCAGTGCCAGTGTAGATTTCATACATTTTTAGGCCATTTTTTCAAAGCCTAACGAAATTTACTTTTAGAAAGTCTTTTCTAATTTCTAACCAAATTCTCCCTGTCCAAATCTGTTATAAACCTTTGAGTCTCATTCTAGACTTCCATCATGATGGAGCTGATGGCATTGCACCTCATACTGGTCTACTGGTATTTTCTCAGGCTTCATAAACCCTATAAGAGGGTCACATACAGGTGTTTTTCATTTTCACTTTCCAAGTATCTGTTAGGCCAAATGCAAGCAACCAAATGGCTCAAAGCTCTTAGTGCAGTGGATGTCCTTATTTAATTTGATAGTTTTTGATATTTTAATCTTTTGACAGATTTTAATTGTGTTTAAGTTAAAATATTTTGTGTATGAAATACATGTAAATAAGTTTTTATTCTGCATTGGTTCACTAAAAGGGAATAAAAAGGCTGATTCTAAGCAAAAGTGTGTGTCTCTTCTTAAACTGAACAATTTATCATAACAGGAAAAAGAGGAAGGAGGGATGGGGCTCTTAAATTTGTAGACACAAATGAGCATCCACTTTTCCTAGTCTAGCATGTTCTTAAATGGTCTTTACCAATCTTTGAAACTGTGTCACATTGCTTCTTTACCTATAACATTTGAAGGTTTTACCCTAATAATTGTTTAATGAAAGTGCTGTAATTTAAGACTACTTATGTTCTGTTCTGCACTAGTAGTTTCTGAGACAGATTTTATATATTGATAGCTCTTTCATATCTCCTCTCAATATTTGCTGATAGCTCTTCCTTTTGCACTTCACTGGCTACATCTTCCAGGTGTCTCATCCCATCTGCTGTTCCCTCCTAGACCCTGTGGTGTGGTATGTAGATCCTTCTGACAGCTCACTGCACCAGTAGATAAGGTATATCAGCCAAGATCCTCACAGCACTGAGCAGATTAAAAAGATTTAATCCAGTCTTGTAGCACCTTCCATAAAGGACCCTTCTGTCTGTCTTGTCTGAATTGGTTCCACAGGATGTGTAATTTTGGATAAAGGAGTGGCTACCAGAAAACAATAGGCCAAACCCAGGAAATATGCTTAATGAGAAGTTAATTAGTGAAAGTTTCCAAGGGCTGATAAGCCTTAGCAGTCCTGTTGCATTTGTGAGAACTGAACCCAGAGTTCACTGGGTCTGTACAGGGTTTCTGGTGCCCACAAGCATCAGCAGAGAAAGGATTTTGTGTCTTGGACCATATGGGACACAGCAATGGCTGATGCCTGGTGGTGCAGAGTAAGACCCTCTGAGGAACTTTCCAGAGTTCCTGAGGGATTTCCTGAGGATTCTCTGGAGTGCCAGTATGGCTCTTTGAAACTGAGTGTACAGCTGAGATTAGTTTCAGAACATTGTCCAACCAATATTGATCACTGCCTCTGGGTGAGCTCTGTGAGTGAAGTGAATGAAGCAAGTGTTACTTGCTTGTTATTAGAAGAGCTTAATTCTATTCATAATAACAGCTTTTTAGAGAAAAACCCAAACAAACAGTACAATTTGTTTTAAGAAACAAAATTTATGATCTGCATTTCTTCCCTATCAGTGAAACAGGAATTTACAAGAAACCTTAGTTTTCCATACACCCAAGTATGATGGATTTTGTTCTCAAACTTATTGGTTACTTATAGGGTTTTTTTATTCCAAATTAGTCTCCTGCAGCTACATTTCTGAAGGAAAGCTGGTATTGCCACTATTTCATACCAAATCCTAGCTAACAGACCAACTCCAAGAATTGTCATCAGATAAGACAGGCCCAGCACCTAGTTTGAAGACTACTCATGTGGAGATAGAAAAGAGATACTCACCAAGTGCTTGGACACAGAATTTAGAGATAAAAGCAACCTTTTCACCAGGCCTAGGAACCTTTGGAATTACACTGCTGTAAACAGAAATGTGAGAAACCCAATTTGTCAACTCGTCCTGCTTCCACATAGATTCTGGACTTGGTCTTACAAGCAACAAACTAGCATTTGTAAAACGCTTCTCCACATAGAAAAGATGTTGACACCTTCTTTCTCAGTTGCTTGCCCTTGTTTACTCTATATTAGGATGACATTTTAGAGAGAATGTCCTTCCTTTTCTCACGATTTCCATTATATCCCTAGCCTATAACATGGATGTAGAAGTAATTTATTCTCTACTTGAACTTATTATAATGTAAGAAGTAGTAGCTGCCTTTAAGGAAGGAAAAACTGTGGAAAAATTCACCATTTTTACTTTCTCTAAGGTCAGACAGTGACAGAGCCATGGCAGGCAGACATGCAAAGAAGAATGGAACATCCTCCGAAGGAATATCAGTTTAAAGAGAAAATTTGCTGATATCAGTGTCAATACCTATTAGACTCAGACCCCCGGCCAAACACAAGTCTAAAAAGAAACTGTTGAACTACGAGTCATTTAATTTTCTGAAACTAGGGGACTGAGAAAGGAAGTGAAGAGTAATTTGGAGCAAAATGTAAGGAAGTTCTATAAATACGAAGAGAATAGATATATAGTTGTGAAATGAGCTAGTGCCTTCAGGCCAGATTCCAATGAGCAAGAGCCAGATTTTCCGGGGTCAATAGGAAAGGTGTAAACTGCTCCATAAGCATAGCACTGTCCTGATGTCACTGTATCCTGACAGAGGAAGAGTTAGTGTTCACTTTGTCTCTACTCAGCTGTGTCCTTATCTGACATACCCAGCTTTCTGGGCAAACGTTTTTGCTGTGCACAACTATTCACTATCTTTTATATAATCTTTTGAAGGATTTGGTTAGTGTTTTAAGGATGTTTTAAGGTTAGTGGTTCTGGTTCCTCTGAGGAAATATTTACTCTCATTTCTGGAGAATGCATACAGTGCAACCATTATACTGGCTTTTTACCCAGACTATTGATCTAGACATCTAGATGAAATCCGTCTCACTTATTTTAGAACTGACTGGCATAATTTTGCTTTATAATTAAAAATCAAGAATATATATGGTGGACTTGCAGTTATTTCGTTGCCCACCAGAACAGGCAAATGATGACAAAAATGTTCTTGGCATAGGAGGGATTAATATTCAGTAATTGGAGGAATAAGGGTTTGTGCAGTTAGAGACATTGACTGAGGTTGGTAAGAGGATGGTAAAAAAATACAATGCAAACAAAGGAGATTGAAGGGAGAGGTTGAAGAAATGAAGGAGTTTGAATTGAGCCAGAAGTGCTGACCATTCCTAGGAGACACAGGCAAGGCTGAGCATGGCAAAGCAAAGGTCTGGGAAATGCAGATGCTGCAGGGAGAAGTGCAGGAGGATAGGACTCCTGGCTGTGGGGAAGAAATAGAGGGTTGAATACACTTTGCATATGAGATGTACCTGCTGATGTACCTGAGGTGAACTGTTGCCTCAGGAGCACTGCTCAGACCGGGAAAGAGAACGTGTGTGTGGATAGGGAAGGACTGGAGCATGCAAGATATTTATAAGTTTGTTCCTGTTTGCGTGGGTATTCTTGTGCTCTTTGGAAAGGCCACAGCTAGGGATCAGGGATGAGGGCAGGCTGCCTCTCCACCTTGCCCTGGCTCCTGATGAGGAGATGATAGTTTCTTTCTTGAGTGGTGAGTGTGCAAAGGGTGGGGCTGATGCTTCAGAGCACAGTGCTAGAGTGCAGAGGATAGGAGGGAACCCGGGGTTTTCCTAAGGGGAACAGAAAGTGGACCTGTGGGGAAGCCTCGGGGGCAATGCAAAGGAAGAGGTTTTTGCTCGAATGCTACAGAGGAACTGCGTGGGTTGTTTTGCAACCCAAGAAGCCACTGAGAGAAAGCTTACAGCAAGCACTTTCTCTGCAAAGACACTCTGAAAGGTGGAGACATTTGTTTTCAAACAACTTGTTAGAGAACAAGCATCCCCTGGTGTTCGTTCCCTCTGGAACACCTTCAGTTTGAAGAAAAGGTGCTGATATTTCAACCTGCTGGATCTGTCCCCCTTGGGGTTGACTCTCAGTGGGTGTTGGGAAGTGAGAATAAAAGGCAAAAGAAAATGTACGTTGGCCTGTAATTATTGAGGGGAGTGAGGGGGTGAATAATCTGTCAAAGGGTAAATAGAATAGTAAAAATGAGGCTTGATTACACATCTCCCCTCTGCCCAAGGATTTCTCCTCCATCTCATGTTTCAAAAAGATATTTCTTTTTTAATTCTGGGCAGTGGGAACAATAGCCTTTTCTCCTAGTAATAGTACTTTTCATTTCAGAGCTACTACACAAGATAGTCATGCTTGTCAGGCTGCTTTTGAAAGTTAATTTCTGTCAAAGACACCATTTGCTGTGTGCATTGGCCTAATGATATATTTAAAAGTGCACAAAATATAGGGTCTATTCTGAGTTACATCTGTCTGCATCAAATTTTTAACAGGAAGTGGGAAATTAGAAATATGCAATCTTCTTATGTCACAAAGATAACAAAAGTCTGGAAAAGTAGAGGTAATTTATCTCCTTGACTGTTTATTTTCCAAAGCACGTTCATTTAGTGCATATAACAGTGAAACTGTCCATTCTTAGTTGGACTCCAAATTGATTATACCAAAAAGAAATGGCTACGTTATTATTACTTCACTGAATATGTGAGATTCAATGATACAGGATTTTAGCATAGTGACACAAATTGGAAACGGATTTTAAGCAAATGAGGAAGGAAGACAAGAAGGAAGGAAATCCTTACATTTTGCTTGAAAGCCGTTTGTATTCACCTAAAGAATCACAAGAGAAAACCACAATCTGTGAAGTTTCTTCCTTTAACAATTTTCCATTGCTTCTTGTGCACTTTTATAATTTGATTAAAACTGCATTGGCTACTATAATAATTTCAATTCCAGAAGTTTAGTATTTTCTTATAACTCCAAATATTCATAAGTTGTTTTCTTCATTAATTATTCACATAAAAAATCTTGTGTTTGATAGGTATTATGTTTTGTGTAATTTTGTGTTTTAGGTGTTTGATAGGTCAGACAAAAAAAGTATCATTCGGAGTGAATTTTGTAAATGGTTTCTGCCTGTTCTCATATTTAGTGGTGCATTCAACATAAAATGACATTTTGCTCTTGTTCTCATGCCAACACAGCTTGACTCATACTGAAGATTACTTCTAAAAGAAACACCCCTGAAGAACAATACACTTCTTTTTTTGTAAATAGCCTAGTGGTAGACTATTGTGATTTATTTCAGAGGACTAAAATGTAGATTCACTCCTTTCCATGAAGAGCAATGGTAGCTCTGTGTGTGTATTTTTTACTATTACTTTCATTAAAAGAAATTTTCTCTGATCAGTAAGTTTTTCCTTACTTTGGAATCTTCAATTTTGCATTTAATTTCTTAAGCCAGTTACTGTATATTATTTATGAAATTAATTCTGTATTTTAATCTCTGGATGCTTCTGGCTGCCACTCTGCACCCCACTATTTTGGACTTCATCAGGAAGTGTACATGCCCAAAACCAGCAGGACTGGACATCTTTTAAACAGTGGTGAAAATAGTTCACATGTTTTCATACATAAAAATTCCTGAAATGAAAAGCCACATTCATGCTGGTGTGACTATTAATTGTGTCCTGTTACTGATAAAGAGTAAGAATGAAACAAATTTGGAAGGGCCAGCCTAGTTTGTGAATTAGCCTGCAGACAACATGACCTAAAGGTCCTGTATCACTGGTAATGCTTTAGGAAAAAGTCCTGCAATTGCTGAAATAGGGATGGCGATGGTAGTGAAAGAAAGGGATTCCTTGCTCTATGCTTTGAAATATTCTCATAATTTTTACTCTTTTCAGGGAAAGCTGTCTGCTCTTCATCAGTGAATGAGTGATTTTGCTGCAGCTCTGAGATGCCCGTGAGATGAGTCACAGACATTGCCAGCCTCCTCAGAGGCAGAGCAGCTGCCAGGACAGCACATGAGGATCTCTGGCACCTTTCTTGCTCTTTGAAGCAGGTCAGCCTGAGCACAAGGCTTTGGTTTCCGACAGGACTAAGGTGATCCCAGGCCAGCTTGGGTCAATGGCTCTGGCATGTGGACCCAAGCAGCTTCCCTGATATGCTGCTGCACTTTAGAGCTGCAGCATCTTTTATTTACCACTGAGTGGAGTCCTTAACAAGACTACAGATGTGCAAGTCTGGATTCCCCAATTACTGTGTGACATTTTGCTCAGAACAGCTTGGCAGTGAAGCTGTGCCTGGCATTGCAGCCAGATTGCTCAGGGCATGGGTGAGTGCTAGGCTTGTCATCAGGGTACCACAAATAGAGGGTTATCTTTTAGCACTATTGTCAAATACAGTTTCTACCAAGTATTTAATACAGATTTTTGTTTTGTTTGTTTAACAACTGAGAGACATGCTTATAAAACAATATGAATTTCAAAATGTGTGTATCTTTACTCATTATAGTTCACTGGCCCTTTCTTTGGACAATGTCTTATATCACATATGACAAGTCTCTTCCTGTGGCTGTGTTTACTACATTAACACACTTGGAAAGCTGGGTTGATGCTCCCATATATTCAAATCCCACAGTCAAGCAGATAAGTGCTACCAGTAGTTGTAAAAGTTGCATTCCAAATCAAGGTTCAAACTAGATGTGAGCTTTCAATAAATTGGGGTCCCAAATCCAGGAAATTAGTTATATTGCAAGTGTGAAATAAAACCACAACAATCAAACAATCCAAAGAAATCAATTGTGAAAAGAAAGTAAGGAAATAGGAGCTGAAAGCAGCTATTTTCCTCATCCTTGTATTTCTGAGTGGCTGTGGGTACCTGTTTGTCTTTCTGCAGTCACTTATATTGTCTCCCAGTATCAGATTCTCTTCCAAGGCTTCTCTCTGCCTCTCAGTACTCTCCTTCTTGTTCCTTAACCTCTGCAATTGCCTGTTTTCCTCAATCTCTTCATGATGAGACTGATATCCAGGGTCCCTCAAGGAGTGCCCACTACTTACTGGTCTCTGCAAAAGCCAATTGCCATGGAGGAGCACACATGGATCCAATCTCTTCTTTCAAATCACTCATGTCTGTGTCAATACACAGAGGAAGCAGAGGAGAGGAAAGCCAGAAGATGCTTCACCTGGTGTGTGTAGAAAAGTTGGTGATGATGCCTCACACGGGAGCATCCTTTCTCAGAGACACTTGAGATGTGAAATTCACCAAGGCGATTGCGAAAATAACAATTATAATTCCTAACAAACAGCATTGTGCCGATCTGTTCTCGTATTGTAACTATCAAATTCTTATCTTCCACTTCATATTCTTATAAAAACAAATGTATAAATCCTCAGTACACAGATACAATGTGCTATCCTACTAGAATGTGCCACTTCCATGCCACACTAACGGTATTGTGAAACAATGTGTCACTTCATATTTTTAAGCTTCAAAATACCTTATTTTCAATTTAGGAGGGATTTCGAAGATGCTTGAATGAGCGTGCTCTCTGTGGTTCTGAATGCCACTGAAAGAGAAGTGTGAATCCCATTTCTTTTTGCAAATGCTAAAACAAACAATAGAAGGCATGATGTAATTTAAAGTTTAAAGGCCTTGGAATTCTATATATCCTGTGAATAGGAGCCTATAATCAGATCCATAATAGAAACAGGGAACTTAAAAGGCCCTGCCCAAAAGCAGTGTCAGCTAAAACTGATCAGCTGCTGAAAGATCCAATACCTCTTAAAGTTTGCAACAGCAACCATGATTTCACCTCTTCCTGGGCAGCCTTGTCAAAGCTTCTGTCCTGATAATGTTGGAGTGCTTTGCTGTGTGGCTGGCTCCTCAGGACAGCTTAGAGTGAGTGGCCCAGCAATAATGCCTTGGTTTCTCCAGGACAGGCTGGCAATGGCTGTGTTCACCCTGCTTCATGGGAATGGTCCCTGGAATGCTGGGCATGCCAAACTGGACCTAGAAATCCCTTTGAGGAAGCATTCACTGTCATGAGTGAAGGACATATGCCTGCACTCATGTACGGAATAGACAGCCCTGCAGTATTGCCTTTTCCTGACTACTAAATTTAAATTAATTTAGGGTGCCTAGTTACCAGCTGGGCTTAAACCATGAAACAAAGCTTAAATCATTTATTAAGTACACTTTCCCTTTATTTGAGCTGTTAACATACAGAATGGCACCAAATCTTTCTATAAAACCCTTGTCAGTACACCTACCAACTCAACATAAGCTACCAATTACTGTTCTTTTTATAGGACTATGATTCCTTATTATCTTGTCATCGTCTCATGATTAGAAAATAGTACTGCTTTTTCTATTACTTTTTCAGGAATTCAAATAAGTCTGCCTGTGTTATAATTCCTTGGTCTTTTGATTCATTCAAATCTTTCCTAGCTTCCCCCAGTATTGACTGAGAATTGCAAATTTCTTCAAGTATTACAGCTTGTCTCCAAGAGTTAAAAAAATAATCAAATTCATCTGCTTAAAAAAAATAAAAATAGAATTGTCTTGCACAAACATCACATTAGGTTTTCATCTTCAATCTATCCTGTTTATTAATGCACAGTTGGACACAATTTGTGTAAACTAAACAATGCTCCTAGTATAGGAAATAGTCTTACAAATATTTCCTTATCTTCCATTGTTTACATGCCTCTTAATGGAGTGTCTGACAAAATGCTATGAAAATGAAGAGCAGGATTTAAACAGTGCATGCTATGTTCTGGTAGGAAGCATTAAGCTCATGAGTGCAGCAACACTGCCTCATGTAAAATGAGAAGAAAAATGTATTCTGCACTGAAGCTTTCCACAGCAGACTTAAGTGTGATAGACTATGATGCTGCCAAGTAAAAGTGTGAGATTATTGAAAATGTGGGCAGCAGCCCCAACTCATTTTAAATGCCCGTTGGCTTCGTAATATGGAAAATCAGCTAAATTAAGAGTCCTCTGTACATGCAGTGATCTGAACAGCATCCAAAAAAATGTACTTTGGTGGATAATGTGCCTACTTAGACGAATATTTAGAGAAAAATGGTGACTGAAAAATTCATGACATTGGCTGCAGAGAATGTGGCCTTGGATAGTCTTTTAGTTGGAAGTTGGCTCTGACTTGAATTTGAAGCTTTGACCAAGGCTCACCAGCTTTCTAGAGGCTATTCAGATCATCCTAGCAGTTTTTAGTGCAGTGTACCATGACACATGGTCTTGCATCTGAAGAACTGAAAACATTTTTCTAGATGTCATATAGATTTCACAACACCCTAATTTTGTGCAGATGCAACTATTAGAGGACTTATGGTTTGACTTGAAGGGAGGAGCAACTGATAGGTGGCATAAGGGCAGAGCTGGGAACAGATACACTAACCTTTAATTTTTTTTCTCAGCATATGTTCAAAATCAGGATGGGTTTAGGTGGTGCTCTGGTCTGAAGAAGTTTTTTTTAAGGTGATGGTTTTAAGGTGCTAGCAGTGGCTGCAGTTTACTGACTGTCCTGTTCACAGGTCAAGGTGTTGTGGAGTACTAGAAATGGTAAAGGAAGCTGAATCTAATTATTTCAAAATTCCTGAATGTGGTGCCTGGTTTACCTCAGGTAAGACCATTCCCCACCCCTGTTTTTGTGTCTCTACAGCAAGGAGTGGGTGAGGGAAGAGAGAAAGAAGAGTTAGGGGGTGGCTGGTGGCTGGTCTTGCAGGATGCCCATGGCTGGTGGCTGGGCTAGCACTTACCTGGCCTTGGCTCCCTGCAGCACGTGTAGTTTGCACAGTCAGCACCAACAAGGCAACCAAAACTTGTCTTAAACATGGGATCTGAATGATAAATCCCATCCATGACCATCACCATCACCTGTAGCTCTTTACCACTCAGCTAACTGTCTTCTTAAATATGTATTTAGGGAAAGGATAGGTGCCTTTCTCTCCAAAACAGGAAATTCTGCACAAATGGTGTGACCAATAGAGTGGCCAGGGCACGTTCAGGATAAGTAAGGTGATAGTTTCAGCATTAGACAGTCCTGAGAAGTATTTAAACTTCTGTTTATGTGATAATGACTGAGCCATAGCCAAATCACTTTCTTCTCCTATAGAGCAGAAAGTGATTCAAATGACAAAAGGAAGTAAAAAAGAAGAAAATGCACTGGTGTGATATTACAATGCTCAGACTATGCCTAGAAGTGCTGTGAGAGATTTAGATGCCCTTAATAACAAGAAAATCTGGAAACTATTTCAGATTAAAGCCAGCCCTTACAGCTATTTACAGAACTCCTTTTGCTGTTTTATTTGAACTAGTGTGTGCAACTTACCAGAAAAAAAACCAAAAAACCCAACAAAAACCTAAGCCCTACAGATCTTTTTATAGTTTTGCAGTTAAGAGACTCCTTTGGTAACAGTTCATGTGAATGTCTGCTCTCTATCTCCTTTTGTGCTGTTAATTATGAAATTTCCTTCCTCTTTCAGAAAATAGGTTTGATACAATTGTATTTGGAAGGTTTGTGAGGAGGGGAAGAACTCCAGTGTCTTCTTTGCCAGTGGTTGCAGAGAAACTTCAATCACTATCCCCCATAGAGACTGAGAGATAGGTCAGGCCATGAATCTGTATTGGGCATTAGGACATTTTTTAGGTATGGAATTTTTCACACATCCTTGTTACCCATATTTAAAATCATGTTCTGGACCTCACCAATCCACAAGCAGTGGGACAAGAAAATGTTTAGAATAAATTTTTTCTGCCAACTTTCCTGCTTCAGCATGTTTCTCTAAGGTATCAAAGTCAAATTTGGCATTTAAATTTGATAGGGAATTTTACAAAAAGAAAAGGATTTAAAATCTTTTAAAAAAAGCCCACAGAATCATAGAATACCTTCAGCTGGAAAGGACTCAAAAGGATCATCAAGGACAATTCCCTGTTTGCCACAGAACACCCCAAAACTAAACTATATGACTAAAAGCATTGTACAGATGCTCCTTGAAGTGTTTGCCCATGGAAAAGTGGTATACACTTTTTTTATAAGAAAGGAAACAGTGATAAAGCAAAGGAAGAAAACAATGACTAATCATAGAGATAATATAAAGAACAGGCATTTTCCCAGTTATTTTTAAAACTATATACTGGTATACAGGAAGTATGACTGGGCTAATTATTTTTTTCTTCCACTATCCATTATTTAAACAATAGCCTAAAAATGCATGTTGATTATTTCCAATGATTAATTAACTCAATTAACAAGAAGCAGTTAAAGGGTAGTACAAAAGGTTGATGAGTGTATCTCATCTCAGCACTCATGAAGCAGATGTTTGTCTGCTGTGCCTCAGCCAAAACATTGGAGTTCAGATTCTTGTCTCACCAGGCAGCCTGTGCAACATCTGCAGCTCTGACGTGCACCCTTGGGTGCAGTGTCCTAGAGGGGGGACTCTTCCATCCCTTAAATGTGGCCCCTGTTGTCAATGGTATTTTTCGCGATCTTTTAACTGAATTATGTGATCCACAACCTTCCAAACATTAAGAATATTATATTTATTGTTAAATATTATTTAAGCATGTGTAACATTCTTAGATGTTATGCAATTTACATACTTTCCAGGAGATTACATTAATGATTTAGCATTGCCACATGAAGTTTTTCAAAACTTCAGTCTGAATATAAGCCCTTAAGACAAAACTGATTTAATTTCAGTAAACATAATTTCCTTCCTGTTCTTTCCCAAGTTAACATAATTGACACTTGTACCACAAAAAGCTCCTGGGTTGAGTTAAGAACAGGGAGAGATCACTCACTCACCAATTACTGTCACAGGCAAAATAGATTCTGCTTGGGGAAATTTGTTTAGTCTATTACCAATCAAATCAGAGTAGGATGGTGAAAAATACAAATATTTCTGCTTAATTACTACATGCTTTGTAGTTGCTTTCACTAAGTACGTACAGAAGACAAGCAAATGAATGCAATAGCCACAGTACTTTCAGTCTCATGGCTTATTTCCCTAAATTATTTCTTATTTTGATCTGCATGGATTTCATTTGTCTGACCTTGTCAGAACAACGTTAAACTGTTACCTTTAACAGCCTGAATGAAAAGGATTATGACAAAGAGTACCTATCCTCCTTGCTAGAACCTGACCAGAAAAACAGCAGGCTCATCAAAATATTCAACGAAATTTGTCAAAGCAAGCCCATTTAAAGCCATAACCCATAACAAGGACCTTGCAATGAGCCCCCATGGCTGGGGCTGCCCTGCAGGTGCAGGAGTGCAGGAGTGCCCTGCCTGCTCTCAGCCACTGCAGCTGCATGGGGCACACTCACCCCTCCCATAGCTGCTTTTTCATCACAGCAGATCTTTGCCTGGAAGGGATCCCAAAGCACTGTGTGGGTCTTTCTATGTCACCGCAGCAGTCTGTGAACACCTAACATCGGTAACTGGAAAATTATCACCTGCAAAGCCACCGTGGCATGTTGCCTCCCCCCTCCTATCCATTCAGACCCACCAGACAGGTGGGTATAAGGTGCTGTTGAGATTGTGCTTTTCCCCTTAATCTTAGAGATAGTAGAAGTTTAATGAAACCTGGTGGGATTCCAGGGAATTCTTAACAGGTCAAGTTTTATGCTATCAGTACTTTCTATAAGAGATTAGTGTTTGGGATGTTGGCATGAAAATTGAATTTGAAGTAACAGAGAATTGTTTAAATTCATGCTGGGGAGTATAACTTTGTTGTTAGCTCAATTTCTGTCTTTCACATTGGGACTGGCCAACCTGTGCTGCATGGCTGGATGCAGGTTGTGCTGAGATTCACCTGTGAGCAGTGAAATCTGTGACATTGCCAGATTTCACAAGTGCAAAGGAACAAGAAGGCAGTGCCACCTCCTGCCTGGTGCTCCCTGAGGTGTGTGCCAGGTGCAAGGGACATCGTGAGGTTGGCTGTTCTAACTTTGCTCTTCCTTGGAGTCTGTCCTCTAGGATTTCAGTGGCCTGGAGCAGGCACCCCTTTGTGGGATCAGCACAGCACCCCGTAATTCACAGTACTGGCTGTAGGAGAGGTGCAAGCACCCAGGTGTGTTTGGGGTATCAAGGATGTGGTGCAATTGTTCAGATTTTTAGCCCCAAGACCCATCTGAAATCAGGCTGAAGAGAAACCAATGTTTGCTTTACTACCAGGCTGCAGCTGGCTCTGGCATGGCTTGAGGTGCAGAGGAGGCAGAAGAAAATAGATCCTTTCCTTTTTGTTTCTTTGTTATTACAAAATGTCCAACTGGGAAGAAAGTGGAATTCCTCCTGTCCTCATGTACAGGATAAAACAAGGCTGTTAAAATCCCTGACAATATAAACAACAATGTATCTTTTCTATAAATAGGTCACATGCTGTATGGAAATATTGTCAGCATAAGTTAACTTTGCCCTAACATCTGTACTTAGCATTTCCTTGTAATTTCTTATTTCACTGTTCAATTTCTTTCTTTTATTTTAATCCCATATATTTTGTCAGAGAATTAACTCCCTTTCTTACATTGTCTTTCTGCTGAGCAGACAAGCAAGATCAAGCCCTGTATTTGGGAAATGCAATCATCTTGACTAAAAACAGGAGAGGATGACAAATTTTCTTGGTATCATACTTTTGCTACAGGTGCCAATCAATATGTTACTGCACTTCAAATGATATTTTTATATCACAGCTGTTTTTTCCCATTTAGAAGTTTTTCTAAACAAAATACAATATTTCCATCTAAAAAAACTGCTGTGATAAAATCAGGCCTTTACGCAGTTATAGGGACAGTCTACAGTGGTCAGGAATGGAATATTGAGAATGCTGTTTTTCTCAAATTTCCATCTTTAAGTTTGGACACCAAAGTGCTGAGTGCTGGCCTGGGTATGTTCTTGATCTGGGTAAAAAGCAGTATGTGGCATTTCCTGAAATTGTGACTGACTTTTGGTAAGGCTCTCAAACAAGAATTAGCTATTTCATAAGAAAAAGCAGCATTGATTTTCCAATAAATCATTTTTCACATAGTTTTCTAGTTGCATTTCTGTAGAAATGTAGGATAATGGCAAACTCCTGTAGAAGGGCAGAAATTTTTCTAATGTCCTACAGACACAGGATATTTAAATTTCACTTAAATCTTCTAAAATTCACTACTGTCTTGTCTCACAGATGAAAATATGAGACTTCTGTGTTTCCCTGCTAGAATGTTTTTCATTCTGCATAGGTAAGATGTAAGATTTAAAAACGAAGGCTGAATTTCTGTCTTTAGCTTCATTGTTGATTTGATCCTACGAGCTCCACACGTCTCCTCAGCAGAGAGTGGGAATGGAGTGAGATATAAACTTGTGACCACCTGCTTTCCCAAGGAAGCATGGTTTGCCCTCAGTGAGAAGTCATTCTTTTTTGAGGGCAAAATTAGTGCCACGTGGTCTTGTTTTTCAGAAATGTGGCATGTGACAGAATGTTTCCTTATTTAGCACTCAGAGCTTTTACCCAACCATCCAGCCTGCAAAAGGGAGGAGGACCAGCTGCTGTCCTCTCTTCAGCAGGACTTTATCTCCAGCAACTCTCACCACCCAGGTTTTGCTGAAGGGAAGAAAAGGAAGCAGCATTTGCAATTATGTTCTCTGGGTTCTTGCTTGTTCTCTCTCTTGTTCACAGTTCTTTGCAGCTGGCAGGTAAGTGCCTCCTGCTTGCTTCCTGTGAAGGGTCTCATGAAAGTGCTTCCAGTCCTCTGGCTTTTCTGGGTGATTGTGGTTCTGTGGTACTGCCAATATGTACATTATTAGTTTAGGGATGGGGAACCTCTTAGTGGCAGGCAAGAGGCAGGGGAGCCATCTCACAGGAAAAAAGAAATGTAGAAGGAACCAGAGACTCAATTCTTAATGGCTTTATTCATATATAGTGGCTCTCTCATTCCAATAACCCCAGAAGATCAGACCTAAGAAAATAATGATATATGTTTAAATGACTTTTAAAAAATTTATTTAATTCTTCTTTGTTCTGATTTTTGAGCTGTTGGTGTCCAGGTAATGGTTTGCAAAATCAGGCAGAGAAAATCTCCAGAAGTGAGGAAATGTGGAAATATTGGTAGGACATTAAGATATTCACAGATAATGACTGTAAAGGGGGTTTTATTCACTGTTTTGAACAGACTCGTTGAATTCACTGTCATTGATAAAGTGGATGGACGAATTTTTTTTTAAATAAAATTGGATAAAGCACTACTGCTATCCCTTCACCTGCACTTCTTTCGTAGATATTAAACAGGTGGCTTCTGCAGACCTGAATATTTAAGGTTAAATTCTTTCACCTTTCTAACTCCTGAGGATTGTCACAGATTGTCTCAGAGTATATGATATTTTTTTAATCACCATGGTCTCCCTGCAGGCCAGAATAATTCTTTTCAGTGTACTGTATATTATCATTTACATTGATTTCCATTTTTTTGCAAGTTTTTTAAGGAAGCGTCTTTAACCTCTTAAATACATTTTTATTAAATATGACACTCACTGCTCAAGACATGTATCAGGGACCAAAACTGGTTATGAACCCCACAAGCTTTGGCAGGAAATACAGCCAGATGGGTCACAAAGTACAAGACAAGACAGCAAAGCAAATTCATAGGCACAGTTTACAACAGCTGCTGATAAACTCATTGCAGGACTGATATTAGCTCCCCTACTTCTACCTCAGCTTAAGCCAGCACTTCAGGTATGATCAGATAAACTGCCTGGAGAGCTAGGGACACAATTTCTGGTGCAGGTGTACCCTCTCACTTCCACCAGCCTTTACACACTGGCAAGTGTCAGAGGCTACTACTCCCAGGTCCTTGCTACTTTCTCAGACTGCAATTGGCTTTCCAAAGTCGTTCCTTGTTTTATAGTCAATGGCTCATAGTAGGGGATGGCACATCCTGTAGTCATCAAGGCTGAGGAGCCCAGAGTGACCCCTGAGAAACCCAGACTGGTTCACTCACATTGATATGACAAAAAGGAAAGGAAAGGTGGATTTGGGGGAGGGGAGGCAAATGACTCAGCAAAGATGGCTGTGTACCCCGTAGGGGACCTGTAAGATCTGGAAGGGTGAGAAAAGTTCATAGAGGTCAGATATCTACAAGGCCATGCATTTGAAGATAGGCTGGACAGAACAAGGTAATGGTATTAGCAGTGTGGTTGAGGGAATTAACTGATATGAAACCATCCAACAAGCTGTGCTCAGCTCAGCTGCTGCTGCTGCCCACCACTGATCCACAGCATGGTGGCATATTATCATGACATACATTTTATATTGTCTACTTTATTTTTAGTCAGTAGAATTGATGTTGCTGTGGACCCTGTTAAAAAATATGTTTTTATCCGACATGAATGCAATGACTTCTTGTTCATGTGAATGGGAAGCAGAATCACATAATGTATCCACTACACATATATTCTATATTAACTGTTTTCTATGTGTCGTTTTGTTTTACAGACATTAAAACATTTTTACTATATAATAAAGTCAACAGGCTCTGTCTTGAGGCATCTATTGCACAGTCAGTTAGAACTGCCACTTGCAATCAAGACAATGAGTCACAAAAATTCAGGTGGATCACAGATCATCAGCTTATGAGTGTGAAACTGAAACTATGCCTGGGGGTGCCATTGAAGAAGGATCAGGCCATGGTCACCCTGTATCCCTGTAATCAAAAAAGTGAACTCCAGTGGTGGGAATGCAGAAATGAAAGCCTCCTTGCAATCCGAGGAGAAGATTTATTTTTCAGTCCTGGCAATGAAGAGCACGATAATGTTTTGTTAAAGAAGGAGCTAAGTGCAAAGAATAAATGGAATATCTATGGGGCCACGGATATTTTATGTTCCCAAGGATATGAAGGTACAGAAAATTGATTCTTTCATCCTTTGCATTAATTCCTTTGTGAGTGTTAGAGTGTTTAGGATCTTTGACTATTCTGACTTCATCACTGACCACCAGTTTTAGAAAATCCATGCACTGAAGTACTTAACCTTGAATTTAATGTCATATTTATGTCCAAGCATGTATTATACACACACACACAGACACAATTTTAGTCTATGTATTATAGTATATTAGTATTTCAAGTACTATAAGTATTACATGTATTCTCTATATAATCTATAAATACATATTATTAGTGATTATGTATACACATAATTACTCTCATACTATGCAAAACTATTCTCTAAAGTCACTATTGCTCACCATACTGTGTCACTACATTAGCACTGATAAGTTCCTTATACAGTCACAGGGATATGAAATTTACATCCCCGTGAATGCAGCACAATATGGGTGAGCTGAGAAAGGTCTGAAAGTACTGATTTTAGCAGAGGAAGCATGGCTTCTTTGACTCAGCAGATGAGGACACTCATGGAACAATTAAAACTCCCTGAAAGGTGGTTGTAGCCATGTGGGGGCTGGTCTCTTTTACCAGGCAGCAACTGGCAGAACCAAAAGACAAAATCTCAAGCTGTGTCAAGGGAGATATAGGTTGGATATTAGGAAAAAGTTTTTCACTGAAAGAGTGATCAAGTATTGGAATGGTCTGCCCCTGGAGGTGGTAGAGTCACCATTCCTGGATGTGTTTAAAAAAAGACTGGATGTGGCACTCAGTGCAATGGTTTAGTTGAGGTGTTAGGGCATGGGTTGGACTCAATGATCTTGAAGGTCTCTTCCAACCTAGTGATTCTGTGGTTCTGTAAATTCTGTGAATTAAATTATAGTCACCAGTGCAATTACCTTTTTTGATTAGCTAAAGTCTGATTGTTCTGAATAGCTTTCCCACATCCAGAATGAATGCTCTAAAAGCCACCTCACAGGATATTTGAGCACTGAATTCTTAGCTTTGTATGTGGGGAGCTGCTTCACTGTGTGAGTTACATACTGGAATAAAACCAGAGAGAGATAGTCTAATATATGTTTACTTTTTTTCCAGGAATCAAGACTTATAAATATTAGTTCTTGCTTTTGCATGTGTTATACAGATATTAACATTATTTGAAATACAAGTATCTTAGGGTAGAGTCCTGGAACCTTATTAAGATTATAAATCATGCTGGTAAGAGATATAATTTTAGATTTCATCTATGATATATTACTTTACATCAGAATAGCAGTGCTCTAAAACATATGTCAGCAGCCGAAGCCTGAAAAAGTGCTGAAACAATTTTGTTTATGATTATGGGACAGGAACCGCGGAAAGCACTTTGAGACGCAGTTCTGCCACAGACCTTACTTTTTCCCTAGTTTACATCCATTTGTTACTTTTGACATTCATGTTATCATTTTGTCTTCTCAGAGACCTTCACGCTGCTAGGAAACGCTTTTGGGGCTCCGTGTGTCTTCCCATTCCAGTACAGGCAGCAGTGGTGGGCAGAGTGCACGGCCGCGGGCCGCGCCGACGGCTGGCTCTGGTGTGCCACCACGGCCAGCTACGACACGGACCAGCGCTACGGCTTCTGCCCCTCCGGAGGTGAGGCATCTGCTCCTCCCAGCTCCCCTCGGAGTGCACTGGCACACCAGCATATTGTCCTGGGGCAGAATATGGTGATCTTTATAATAACAGCTCATAACTCACAAGGATGTATTTTAGCGCTCGCTGCATCGCCGCACGCGATGCAAGGAAATTACACGTTGCACGAAGATGTGAAGAGAGTGATTGAAGAGTAAAACAGGATTCGGTTCCCACTGACTGTGGGGGTGTTTGCTGAGCAGCACAATAATTCTGAGCTTCTTACTGCTTCCCAGCCAGGATGTGTGCTGTCACTGTTGTACAATCCTTCTCTGAGGACTCCCGTTGGGATGGATGTGGGTACAAAAATGAGCACTGTGGGAAGATTGATGTTGTAGTTAATGTTTCAATCTGCATGTGAATATATTTTTGTGCTAAAGTGGAATGTGTCCTTTTACTCATGCTTTTAAGCCCTGCCCATATTGTCCAGGAAGCAGCCTTTCCACTCCTTTGACATCTGCCTGGCATTTCTCTGTAATTTCAATCACTTTCTTCTATTTCTGTAGTCACTTCCCCCTCTATCTCCCTTTATGGCCTGAAAAGCCTCGCATTCATGATGTTGAAATCTCCACCTGACACATCTTTCCTCTATATTTCTCCCCACGTCTCCTGTTCAGCATTGTCTTTTTTTATCAGAATGCCCCTTTACTCCACTTGATTTAAAGTGGACTTTCACTGTGGTACACATCTCTAGTAAACTATGCTTTCCAGCTTCCTGCAAAGATACTTCACACACTGAGCCTTGAAGGTGTGTGACATAGGGTATTGAATAATTGTCAGAGTTTTTGAAAGCTAGTCCCATCTTTCAGTTTTATTATAAGTTAATCTTCATACAGACTTTTAGGAATGATCAAATACCTGATACAATTTTATGTTGTGCTTGATTGAGCATGTAGGGATCTTCAACAAATCAAAGATGCAAAGGCAATTAGAGGAGGAGCATTGGTGCTGCTCAGCACCATTACTGTGTGACAGGCACATCCAGAGGCTCTTTGAAAGGGGAAGGGATTTTCTAAGAAATTTTTTGATGCTAAATTCAGGTCTAGAGCTAGTTCTTACAGCCCTCAGAGGGAGCTGCTGTCCAGAAAGAGAAGGAGATGTTGGACATCTTTTCAAAATTTTCACCTGGGACTTCTGCCACACACTCTATGCAATGTATTTTCCTGTACAATCACTTTCCTTGGGGTGATTCCTGATTTGTCTTTCTTCATGGAACAGGAGGAAGTATAGGCCAGCTTTACCTGTCAGTTTACAAGCCTGAATTTTGTCCTTCCCCATCTGCTCGTTACATTTTCAGTGGTTTTGAAAGAGCAGCCCAGGTGAAATTTAAGGAGATGAATGAGAACCTACAACTCAGTTTTCTCTGGGCAAGTAACTATGACCTCTGCTGCTATTATTCTTTCCACAGATAAAGACAGCACATGGACTACAGATCTGTCAAGAAATGTTCACTACCAAATAAATTCTGACTCGGCTCTCACGTGGCACCAAGCCAGGAAGAGCTGTCAGCAGCAAAATGCAGAATTACTGAGTATCACAGACATTCATGAACAAACATACCTTAAAGGTAAGGCAGCAAAGCAAATTCTGGGTTACATTCAGGATCTGTTCAGGCCATCATAATAGCTAAGGATTATTTAGTATGATTTTGGCCATTGCCTTTGGACCTAAATACATGTGGGCAAGAAAACAAAATCTTTTAGAATTTGCAAGTTCATATCAAAATTGAGCCACATTTACATAGAATTCAAAGTATTTCAGCGTCCTGCAAGTGTAAGAGTTTGAGTTCATATTTTATTATATATTAAAACTTATTTTTTAAATTTTGATAGAGGAAAAGATCCTGAAAAGTAAATTAAAGTTTTACTTTTGGTCAAAAAGAAACTTCAAAAAAAATTGAAAAGAAAGAAAAAAAAATCTTTATACCAAAAAAAGGACTTATTTGTGTTTAGTTTCAAATGCAGTTTTGACAGCTCTTTTTCTCATTCACTTAGCAAACTGGAAAATATCAGTTATTTATCGATATCAAATTGCAGCTTCATTTATCCACATATAGGTGAAGGAATGATATGGAAGAAATATTTATTATTGCTTTTAAGGATTAATTTACTTCTAACAGATTTATTATTATTGTTTATACTTATACTCTACGAATAATTCTACTTAAATGTACAGAATTTAGCCTATTCTGCAGAAGCAATTTTGTTTTGGATATACTCTGTGGATATAATCTGTGTTTATTTTGCATTAGTTGGTAGAATAAAACAGGATGTTTCTTTTTACAGTATTCAAACTTAGGCATATTTCAATTTTTTAGATACCATAGTATCTACAGATATTTGCAGCTAGATTTTTAAGAATTGCAAGTCTTCCTAGAAACACTGATAGTGACCATTGCTAATGCAAAGGAGAGTTATAAAATAATTTATCTTTTTTTTGTAACTTAGAATTAACAGCAGGTACGGATTCTGCACTGTGGATTGGACTCAACAGACTGGACTTGAGTAGTGGATGGGAGTGGATTGGAGGCAGCCCTTTCCAGTACTTAAACTGGGCTCCAGGTAAATGTGACTTTGTTTGATTTTGTGTTTTCAAAGAGAAAATGCACATACCTCAAACAGTGCTGTAAATTTTCTTATCAGCTAGATATGCCACGAGAGAAGTATTTTAGCTTTTCTTACTTTAACTTTAAAAAAATCTCTTTTTCTATAGCAATATAAGACAGAAACGTTCAATGTATTGCAAAAATACTTCAGCTGTGAAAGCATCACTGTCTGTCCCAAAAATATCCAATCTTCCATTTCTTGACTAACAACTAAAGTATGAGTTTACAGGTTTGTATCCACTTGCCTAACTTACACACTGTATTCCATACAGACATTTCCACTACTGGAGAAATACCTGAGCTCTTGCCAAAGCTGGGAAAGACATGGCCTCCATCACTTCATCCAGGAGTGGTCTACCACGTGCATTTTAGACCTCAGAGCTCTGTTTTTCTTAAAGAAAAGTTTTTTCTCTTTACTTTTTTACTTTTTTTCTCTGTACTTTTCCCAAAGGAAGCCCATCTCCAGAATCTGGAAAGCTCTGTGCGGTTTTGAATCCTGAAACAAAAGCTAAATGGCAAAATTGGGACTGTGATGAGAAACTTGGTTATATTTGTAAGAAAGGGAACTTTACTTTGTTTCCTTCAGGTATGTTGATCTATATTGATAATTTAAGTAGTAATTTTTCATCTTGACGAAGATGAACAAAAGAATCTTATTAGAAAGAGAACTATTTCTTGTTTCTCTGGTTTGTTTCTTACAATGATTGCAATCTTTCTAGTCTGATCTCCAGTTCCACAACACACAGACTGAAACAGATAAAAGCAAAGAATGTCCAACTAGTCCCTCCTGTCTGTTTTAGTGGCCAAGTCTCCTTCTAAGTACACACACTGCTGACCATCAAAAGGGAGAACAACACAAAAGGGTTTTTTTTCAGAAGAGAGACATTAGTAAAAATAAGCCCCCCAAAAATGTATAACTTAGTGTGCTTCTAAGTAATTCTCCCTAACTTGTGGTCAACCAGCATACAAATGAGCAAGTTTACAGTTCACTGCAGAAGTGGTGGAAGATTGAGACAATGGAAGATTGACACATTGAAGTGAGAAAAGATATTTTAAGTGTATGAAGATTTCCCTGTAGGTGTGACCCTATGTATTAATCTAGCTATAAATTTGTCTTGATGGCTTTTGCTCTATCAATATACTTAAACCTTTAAAAATTCAAAAATCTTCTATGTTAGCTGCAGATCATGTCTGATTTTTCCTATCTGACAAATATTTACTAGGTGATACAGAAGCTGATAAAACGAATAAATTACAAAACGAATACATTTGTTTAATACATTAAAAAAATGAATAATTTGTTGAAGACATTTGATAAACTTAGAATTTGTATTAGACATTATTTCTGTTAAAAAGCTTTCCTTCTCCAAGCTAAAAATTACCTGGTTTAGAGAATGATATTTATGCCTACTACATTTTGTATTCATTGTTTCCTTATAATGAGAATTTCAAAAGAAAATTCTTAGTTTGGAACTTTTTACGCAGATGAAGTGGAAATATTTTCAGTGTCATGACCCGTGCATGGCAATTGAGCCCCTCTAAAGCCTTGGTACGTGTCCCTAGGTGACCCTGGGCCTGTGACTTGCCCAGGTGGATGGGTGCCCTATGCAGAGCACTGCTACAGGATCTTCAGGGACAGCAAAGGATGGGAAGGAGCTTTGACCTCTTGCCAGAAGGAAGGGAGTCACTTGGCCAGCATCCAAAGCCTAGAGGAGCACAGCTTTATGGTGTCTCAGCTTGGGTACAGTAAGTATTTCCAGGGGGTCTCTTGCCTTTGCCTGTATGGAAAACAAGACAGCTGAATTGATAGTTCCTGCTGAATACTGGATGTTGTCAAAGCTCTGATTTTATTTATTGCCAAAATAATTGATGAAGGTCAGAGGGGCTGGGCTTAGGGACTTTTGCTGTTTTTTTTTCATTTTGTTGAAAGAAGCTAAAAAATTTTACATTCTAAGTTACATAAATCCAGTATTTTAAAATTTGACCAGTGCAATGGAATGGATAAGTAACTATTCAGAGTTCTATCATACCATCGTGGTGTATCAACATTAGGCTGGTAATTCACACCCACTGTTATGAGGAAGAAGAGCAAAATTTTTTCATCCAGTGCAAGGATTTCCGTACATCTTAATTTTCCAAAGCATACAATCTTTATTTTAATATCTATCTGAAAATATTAATTTATAAAATTATCATAAAACATACTAAATAATTTTATGCTTCATGAATTTGTGAGAGGAATTCTATGTCCAAAGCTGAATGCTTGGTGCTGTGAAAAGGGTGGAGTGCCAAAAGAGGTCTTATCTCTGTTTCCATCTTCAGAGCCAACAGACAAGCTGTGGATTGGGCTGAATGACCATAAGGTTCAAATGTATTTTGAGTGGAGTGATGGTACCCCAGTGACTTACACAAAGTGGCACCTGGGAGAGCCATCCACTACAAACAACAGGCCAGAAGACTGTGTCCTGATCAAGGGCCAGGTGACATTACTCAATACATATTGTACTTCCATATTAAAACTAACTCCTTAATTAAAGCATAACGTGCTTAGCAAATGGCTAATGCCAGAAAAAGAGATGTAGGGATTGAATTGAGAATGAGATTGAATGTGATCTCTAGAAAAAAAAAAAAGAAAGCATTACTGCATCACTGGTGAAATTTTCTCTTTGAGTACATCTGAAAGCCACAAATGAAATTATTAGAGCTATGAAACAGGTCTCTGAAGGTATTTAGAGTAGATTCTCTCCTTTTCCTCTGGTGGCAATGACAGTATATGGGGATCTCTGATTCCTGCTGGTTCCTCTTTTCCTGCTCATTTGCCATCCCATAGCACAACTCCCTGTGCAGGACCCAGCACAGCAGGTCAGGGAGCAGCTCCATTCACCCTCCTCCCTTCTTATCACTGCCACCTGTGGCTATACTGCTGTAGCACAGTCTACTGTTTCACTGAATGTGAGCAGATTTGGTTTTAATATTGTGCAGGAAAATTGGATAAGGAAAAAATCCATTTAAAAATAAAAGGAGAAAGAAAACAAATAATTTTCAGTATAGAGACATTATTTATCTTCTTTGGATTATTCATCTTTATCTTCTTTTTATTTCAAACTTTCTCCTGACACAGAATGGCTATTGGGCAGACTATGTCTGTGAGAAAAAGGCTGGCTACATTTGTAAAAAAAAAGCTACATCACAAATAGCTGGAGAAAAAGAAATTACCGCTCCAGGTTGCAAAAAAGTAAGTATGTGAGAATGGAATATCAGTTTCTCAGATAAGTATACATTGTCTGAGAATCAATTAGAATTTTTAGAATTATTTGAATTATTTGTATTATTTACATAGAAGGGTTTTTTTGTTTTATTTATTATGAAGTTTCTCCCTCTCAATTACTCTAAACTTTAGAAAATCATCTAACATTTTAGAAATCTCTGAGGAGGAATCTGTAATTTCACTGCAAAATGTTTCTAGTTCATAATATTCATGATCATTGTGCTTCATTAATTTTTAAATGGCAGATTTCACTTAATACATGATATCACAATTATTTAAATTTGTAAGAAAATCCTAAAACCATGTTACAGGGCTGGAGAAGATATGGGACCTACTGCTATTTTATTGGACATGTTCCAGCAACATTTTCAGAAGCAAAAACCACTTGTGAAGGAGAAGAAGGTTACTTAGCCACAGTTGAAAGTAGGTATGATAATGACTTTTTCTTCACTTTTAAATAGCTGAAGATTGTATTTTATGAAATATTCCTAGAAAACACCAAGTAGCAAAGTGGTTAAGTAACAGATGAGGTGTCTAGTTGAATAACAAAAAGGTCTTGCTTTTTTTGTTGTTTCTATGGAATCTGAATCCTATGGAGAGTCTTCTCCTCCAGTCTGAAGGGAGGAATAGGAGCAAAAATTCCATCATCACATTAGACTAGCAGGATTTGGGTAAACTACTTTGTTTTCACTTGGGTCTTTATGATGCCTTTGACAGGTATGAACAAGCCTATCTGACTAGTCTTGTTGGGCTGAGACCTGAGAAATATTTCTGGCTTGGACTCTCTGATGTGCAGGATCGAGGCACTTTCAGCTGGGCCAATGGTGAAGCTGTGTCCTTCACACACTGGGATGCAGGAATGCCTGGTAGGTGCTGAGAGGAGGGATGGTGGATGCTCTCTGAAACTGTAGTTCCTTTTTAAGTTCCATGGGTAATGTCCTCTAAATTTCATGTTTTAAATTTTTGGCATATTTTACAAGTACTTGCAGTTTTCAAATCCCATATTCTAATTTCAAAGGGAAAATTTTAAACTGCAGTTTTATATTAGGACATCTGTTATATTTACCCATTAGGTTAACTTTTATCCCATCTTCACAGGGAGATAAAAGGAGTTACAAACGAGTCCTGAGACTATTCCACACTTCTCCTCCTAGCATGAGAGACGAGTTTGAAACAGACCAACTGTAATATGGATTTTAGTTAGAATTCCAAACTCAAAGTATCAAAAAATCATTATGCCATTATTATTTTTATGTGTGATACTAAGAAAACTGCATGAATGGGTTCATACTGTGCAGAAAGCACAGAAAACAAATTTCATTATGCCGTGAGGAAATCTGCTCTCCATGGGATATTCTATGTTCGTCTTAGTGATCATTTGTCTGAAGATTTTCTTGAAAACCTTCAGTGAGGTTATTAAATAAAAAAAATTAAAAATTATGAAAGACATAGACTAATAAAATCTTAGCAAATGCCATAAGATGCCATGGAGTCTATGGTGTCAGAAGATGATCAGAGTATGAAGAGAGCACTCAGAGGTCATGTTAAGGAGTCTTCCTTCTCTGACCATCCAAGTGCCACTCTGGAGTCACACTCACACCGCCTGAGCTGGGACCCAGGTTTCCTCAGATGTTTTGATCCCTAAAATAATTCAATCATGGTGCAATAATAAAATAATAAAATAACAGCTTGAGCTGAGTGCCTCCAAGGAGGGTCCATGAACAAAGGAAACCCTGGGATTTTTTACCCTCACAGTCTAAATGCAGTAATGTCTGGGGTTCTTGGCCCCTGCCAAGTTATTTGGTGTCCATTCACCTGGCTGGACACTGGTGTCTGTGCCCTTTGCTATGGAAAGGGTGAGCACCAGTTCACAGCCCTTTGCCTTGGGTCCCAACACCCAGAGCTCCATCTCTATTGGCACTGCAGCTTGCAAACCAAACCACCTGCAGCAAATACATTCCTCAACAGTCAGCCCGGAACAGTAAAGAGAAATACATTTCCTTGCATCTGTGTACATTGAGAAGAAAATGGACTTTCTGTGCTGGAAAGTTTCTTCCTGAGGGTATGTTTGGAGAGTCGATTTCAGGCTGAAATATCAAGAAAATAGATTATGGAGGAAATTGATAGCATGAAGTCAGGAATAAGCATGGCTGCAAAAGTATCCAGGAACTCTTAAGATTACATAAAATAAATCCTTTTCTTTAATATGTAACTTCCTGGTAAAGCTGCCTTGATATCTAAGCTTTGCAAAAAGACAAATTTAGTGCTAACATTTAAAATGGTTACAGGGAGATATGGGGAAATACAGATGAATGAGTCATTAGTAAATTAGCTGAATCTTTAATAAAGGAGTTATAGTGGGAAAGATACATGAAACCACTTCTGGAAAGGGAGATCATGCTTACAGATCTCACAGAGCTCCACACAGAAGGTGAAAGCATATGAACGTGGGAAATCTAGTAAGTGTGGTCTATCTCAATTGCCCAAAAGCCTTTCAGCTAATCTAACCTAACACAGAAAAGTTCTTACAGGAATAAAAATACTGATAAAAAGGCACTGCCTGGAAGGTGGATTTTTGTTTTATGGAGGCTATTTTTTACTGGGGAAGTGTGTTCACCAACATAACCTGTGCCAAAGCCCATGCTGTTCAATATATTTGCAGACCATCTGGAAAATGTGCAATAGTGAGGTGACAAAATTTGCTGATGAGAGTAAATTATTTCTGATAGCAAAGTTTTCTGTGAGAAAACTCAGGAGAGTATCAGGAGAATAAGTGAGCATGATCAGTATAACAGTGGGTGAACTTTGATGCAGGTAAAGGATGCTCTTAGGAACAAACACATGCCTTGAATTGCCATAAAATGATAGATTTATAGCTAGATTTCATTTCAGCTCTGGCACCATGTAGATAGGTCCACTAAAACATCAGGTCTGTGCCCAACAGAAATTAAAAAAACCCAAACCAAACAAACAAAAAAACCCCAAATAAAATGTTAAAAATACTTACGAAATTAAGAAAGAGCACAAATGAACCATTAAAAAAGCCCATTTTGTGCATTTGACTGCATCTTGTGTGATTTAGGCAGCTCTGTTTCCCTCTGAGAGAGCAATCTAAAATTACAGCAAATATAATGGGATAAGTTTCATCCTGAAGCTGTCTAGGTTTGCACACCTGCCCTCTGTATGCACCAGTGGGGTTGTTGCCATCTATGTGAAAACCACTCGTGACTAAGTATCTCATGTAAAGCAAGCTTAACATAAATAGAAATGAGATTCTCATTTGAAAACATAAGATTTCACTATAAAGACTCTTACTCTACTTTCTACCCAAAGAATTAATTATGCAGGACATTCAAAATGTTAAAAAAAATAAAGTAGGATTCTATACTGATCATGACATCCTCGAACAGAAAATACTACTCTGCTTGTATGAAAACCACCTAAAATATAAATTTCTTTTTCAAATGTTATTGCATGTCAAAAAGTGAATGGCTGCTGCTCAAAGATTTTGACAAAGAACTAAATAATTCACACTTTAGAAAATATTCAACATGTTTGTTTTGGGTTTTTTTCTCATGAAGGAAATAATCCAGGATGTGTAGCCATGAGAACTGGGACTGCAGCTGGATTATGGGATGTTCTTGACTGTGAGACAAAGCAAAAATATATTTGTAAGCAGTGGGCAAAGGGTGCAACAGTTCCACCTGTTCCAACTACTGCTCTGGTCCCTACATGCCCTGAAGGTTGGGTATTAAACAACCATGGAAATTCCTGTTTTAAAGTAAGTGCCTAAATAGTTAAAAGAAGTAGCTTGGTTGGGGAAAAAAAAATAAAAAAGAAAACAAACAACAAACAAACAAAAACAAACAAACAAACGAAAGAAAACAAGAAAAAAGGAAAAAGGAACTGGCATTTTCATTTTGTAATATCTGAGATTGGGATTGAGCAAAAAAAAAAGCAAACCAAAACTCTTCTCAGGAAATTATCTATGAGAGGGGAGAAACTAAGGAAGAAAGATGAGGTTGAAGGGAGGGAAGGGAAGGGAGGGGAGAAGGGCACAGGAAAGAAAATGAGGAAGTTTGTGCTTCAGGAGTTGAAGGAACTTGAGCAGGAAATGGAAGCGGAACATAAATATCAAGGCCCAAGAAAGACGAGGAAAGGAAAGGAAAGGAAAGGAAAGGAAAGGAAAGGAAAGGAAAGGAAAGGAAAGGAAAGGAAAGGAAAGGAAAGGAAAGGAAAGGAAAGGAAAGGAAAGGAAAGGAAAGGAAAGGAAAGGAAAGGAAAGGAAAGGAAAGGAAAGGAAAGGAAAGGAAAGGAAAGGAAAGGAAAGGAAAGGAAAGGAAAGGAAAAAGAGAAAAGGAGACGAGAAAAGTCAGGAAACAACTCCATATTAAAATTATTACAAGGAAAATGTCAAAAACAGCTGGAGTAGCAAAGCTGGTTTGTTGGTGCTGCTCTTTATGTTAGTTGTGCAAAGATGTGGTTTTTGTCTGAGATGTGACAGTTCAGGGAATGAACAGAGAAACAGCGAAGTGCAGCCTCCAGCAGCACAATGCCTAAGGCTGGACTTGCCTAAAATCAGGACATTACCCCATTAAAAAAAGGATAAAAAGTCACATGAAAGGTTTATTAAACCAGTGTTTATGAAAGACATTGACTTGAGAGTTTCTGATGCAGAGCTACAGATAACTTGTGTTTGAATTACAGTCAGCTATATCTGAGCAGACATTGAAAAAGAGTTTGAAGAGGAAATGAGTGTAATGTGTGAACAGTGATTTAGTATCATGCAAAGTTGGAATGTGCTAAGTGTATGATATTTTTATCACTTTATTGAATTAATGAGTCCTTTTCCTTTTGCTTTTTCTTTATATTTTTTCTTTTTTCTTCATTTCTTTCAAATTCATCTGGAAAGCTATTTATTTGGGCTCCTTTATCCCCAAATCACAATATTTTTTAACTTTGGTCAAATCTGTGTTTCTTGTCTCTTCAGCTAGTTAGACATCATACTGCAAATGTAGAGTGAGAGTTGTAAATTACCATGAGGTCGTTCTTTGCCTGAATCTTCAGACTCCTCCCAGACCATTTTGCCTCTCCACCACAGTTACTCTTCTTTCCCTTCACATTGAAGTTGGCTTGGGCCCTCCTCCAGTTAAAGCAAATTAAAGGGAGTTGGGAAGATCCTTTTCCCCTTCTAGCAGTTCCTTTTTCTTTTTTTTTCTTTGTTTTCTCCTTTTCTTTACTTTTTTTTTTTTTTTTTTGTTAAACCACTCTGCTAAGTAGGTAGGCAATTCTAGTGTAAAAATTCTAGGGAGAGAGTAGGAAATACTGTTTCTCTTATGGACTTTTAGTTGGCTCATATGAAACCTCATTTATGTTTAAGCAAGACTATATTTCTTTTATAATTGTAACATGTATATATTAATTTCTCCACAGTGTTTTTGCAGATCAAAAACTAGAAAGAAATCATGGTTTGAAGCTCGAGATTTTTGCAGACAATTAGGAGGGGATCTGGCCACCATTAACACGAAGGAGGAGTCACCATTACTAATCAAAGCAATAAGGTGGGAATTTGATGTGTGCTTATTCTAGCAGATTTAAAGACTTTTCCTATGAACTATTATGAATGAGCCTAGATGATTCCCAAAACTTATGGATTCCTCAAAAGCCAAATGACCTATGATACATTAAAATTCATCTATTCAGTACTTTTTTAACCTTTTCATGGAAAAAAAAAGAGTGATTTGTGTCAAAATTTGAGAAAAATTTTGGAAGACCTCCACCAGTATAGTGATTACTAGATAGAGTATATCTAGATATAGATACTATATAGATACTAGATACAGAAAATGTGATCAGTGTATCTACTGTTGAAGTAGATATGTATCTACCTTGCAGTGGTCAGTGCCGAAACCACTTTTTGAATCTGTGAAGGTTTTCCCTAAGTAAATAGCGCATTAGCGAAATACATGATCAATACTACTAATAAGTTTGATAACTAAGCTATTGACACTGAACAACAGAAATATTACATTTCTATAAAAAACATGTATATGCACTTCACCAGAGGTAATAGGGAAATTTGCAACTGCTTTTACAAAGTGCTCTAGAAAGTTCAACAATGTATTTCTGGATTTTTTTTGTGCTGATGTTTGCACGCTGCTCTGCCCTGTAATTTCTTTCAGAACCACTCACTGTGGGTGGGAAGCAGTTTGGCTTGGTATATTTTCCTTGAATCCAGATGAAGGATTTGCCTGGAGTGATGGCTCTCCAGTGAGTATTTTAATTTTTCATCGTATCTCTTTGCTTAAGATACTTTGGTATTTGTACATATACTTTTTGCCTTTTTGCCTTTTTGCTGTTATCCTCATTAAAGAAAACACCAATCCTATAAACATTCATGTAGCTGCAAATCTGTACTGTTATGACTTATATCACAGCTAAACATTTTAATACATGGAAATTATCTGTATCTCATCAGAATCTGTAGGTCTCTGTGTAACACTCCAATTTATTTTCATTTCCAAGAGGATAATATTTACACCTAAGGTCAAAACATAAAAATTCATTATACTGTACCATGTATCCTGTCTCTGGTAAAAACATCTAAAGAGCTAATAAAACAGCAATCATGTTTCCCAGTATACTCCTGAATCCCCCAGTAAGTGCTGGCTCAGGGTCTTTTAGAATTGGAACTCATATCTGTAATTTTAATTTATTTATTTCTGGGACTTTATCCAATCATCTCTTGAGCCCATGCAAATATCTACAGTTGTGCAAAACATTTCTGCAGAATTCTACTCTTTATTACCCTCCATTTACTACTACACTCTGTTCTTTAGGGGTTTTGTTTAACACAAGCAAGGACCTTTTATCTTATCCTGTTCACATTACTTTCCATAAAGGTTTCAGAAGGGATGTTATCAAGAATTCTTGACAATATAATAAGTAGGTTGTATCACATGGGTCTGCCCCATTTGGTGTCAGTTTCTTCAAAGGAAACTCCTCTAGATTTGTAGGATGTGACTTCCCTCCCATCCTCATAAACCTCAGGGAAGGGAAAAAATAATGCTGAATTGATGCAAAACATGGTCACTGCCACCAGACAGGTGTTGGACAATGTAATTTTGAGCCAGGCCAGATGTGGAGTGGAAAGTACCCTGTCTGCACATGATTAGTGTGAGTGATATGAGGGTAAAGTTCATAGCTAGGCACAGTTCATTAGAAACAATTCCTTTGCCTGATTCTCTTCTGTCTGTGTCTATAGCTCAGGGCACAAACAAGAGGAAAAGATCTCCATGGCAAGACAGCCATGTCTGAACACTGACATCATTGGCTCACTCTAAAATCCTTATATCTATAGCTTTCCCTGCATTGCCAGCTCTTTTTAGCTAAAACCAGATTCTTTGAGAAAAAACAATTAGTTTCTGTTTTCCAGTGGAAAGTACATCTACCGAAACAGATGAAAAGAGTAACAAAATTGATTTCTTCTCTAGGTGAGGTACACAAACTGGGATGATAGTTCAAGGAATTCAGGACGACGCAAGTTTTGTGGCTCATTGCATTATGCAAGATATTCTGAACGATGGTCTCTCTTGGTGTGCCAAGTACAGCAAAGCTGGGTTTGCCAAATAAAACAAGGTAGATTTCTTCTCTTTTGGCAAGATTAAAAAGCTTTAATAAGTAGTTGCTTTCTAAGTTAAGTTACTGGAGGAAGAGACAAAATTTTGAAGAACTGTCTTTTCCAAATGGAGGTCAAGGGCATTAAGTAACATATTATGGGAAAAGATTTTTCAATTGTGGATAATAGCAATGAATTGATGGGGTTTTTATACATAAATTAGGGTGTATAAATGATCCATGTATTGCAAGATTACAAAAATGTTTAATATTAAGAAGCTTTTGCTTTTATTTTTGTAATGTTGGAGGTAAGGAGTTTTAAGGGCTTGTATTTTATTCCTTACAATATTGGTTTTTATACTAACACAGGTGAAGCTAAAAATCAAGTATGATATATTTGTCAGATTTGTTGGTACTTCAGGATCTCCTGTAGAATTATTCAGGATTCTACAGCTTTTGGAAAATCAATGGTTCACAGCAGTGCTATTTCTTTTCCTATCCCAACCAGAAATAACTCACAGTCAGTATATGTGTGTATATATATCTGTATATAAATATAAATATAAATATATGTACATAAAATATATATATAGATACATGTACATAAAGTCATAAATCCTTTTGCAATGAATATTACTCAGAGAGTTCTTTTGATAGAGATATAATAAATCTAGTGGAAATTTTCTCCCTCTGTATGAAAATACTCCCAGGTGAATTATGGAATATCTACTGATGGATCAGTAAAGGAGCCGTATGCCACAGTTTAAAGTGCTTCAGATAAATCTACTGCAACTTACAGGCAGGAAGAGCAATTTTCCATTGCCTTGCAGGAATCTGATTCAGCCAAAGCTATGGCTTTGCTGATGTGAAGCATAGTTTATGATATAAAGTTAAAGTAGACGACTTTGCATATTGAGCAGTGTGAAGGTGAACTGTGTGGCTAAGCCTGCTTGCTAGTCAGTGGCAAAGGTGTGGAGAATCCTGCTCTGTTCCTCACTCTTCTTGCAGTCAGTCTACAAGCTACATGATAACACATTGCAGAGATGCAACATGCCTTCTATTTTCTTCTTTTGCAGGAGCGTCATTAAAACCTGAACCCATTGACACATATGGTAGGTATTTGTATATATTTATTTTTATTATTCATATTTTTTTCCCTGAAATTGTTATTCTAAAAAAACCTTTTGTGTTCTACGCATATAGAATTTAAAGGTACCTTATTTATCTTCCAGAATATAAAACCACTGCAGATGGATGGGTCATATATGAAGATAAGCTCTACTATATCAGCAAAGAACAGGTTTCCATGGAAAGAGCCCAAGAGTTTTGCAGGGAGAATTCTGCAGACCTAGCTGTTGTTAATAGTAACAGTGAGAGAAGGTTCCTAACGAGAGCACTGAAAGAAAATGTAAGATTCATTATAAACAGACAGTCTAAAGTAGAAACGCTTTTGACAATCTGCTTGTAAAACTTGAGTTGTCTCAGAAGCAAGCCATCAGCATTTTCCCTAATGAAATATCCCCAAATGCACCCTTTGATCCCGTGGGATTTGGCCTCTCCTGCTCTGTGCCTGCTGCACTGATGCAGTTGACAGGAAGATTGATGCAGGAAGGTCCCAATGCTCTTGGGAAGCAGCTGGACTTTGAGGGAGAATAAAAAAGGAATACCAGTTTCTGACTCAAAATCTGCTTCTTTTCTCCTCCCTCCTAAGGGCCTTCAGTGCTGCAGGTCTTGGCTTGGATGTCCCAGATAAAATCCTGACTTCTGTGCCTGGGCATATAAACATGATGCTGTGGTTAATTGCAAGCAGGTTCTTTTCTGCTGTGCACTTCAGTGGCTGCTCTGTGGAACTAATCAATGGTGTATCAATTTCTGCTTGTTTTGCTTCAAAGATTTATTTTTTTTAATTGAAATAGTGTCTTTCTGATTTAGGAGAGCTACCAGAGAGAGCAAATAGGTTACTTCATTGGTCTAAGAGTGAGCCTTGATAAAAAGTTCAGGTAAGTTAGGATGATCAGTGCAGCTTCTAACATGTAGAAAAAATAGAATATTTTATGCAGCTGGAGGTACTGAATATGTTCTCTTGAAGGTCTGAAGACTGTTCCACATGCTATGTATAAAGCAAAATGGAATAGTCCTAAATAGTCCCAATAGTTTTGCCCAAAATTAAATAGTGAAAGAACCTTCTCTCCTTGAGTAAGCACTTAGCTAAAGAAAAGCTTAGCAGCTCTACTGTCCATACACAATTTCTCAAATTTCTTCCAGAGATTTGCTCCATAAATTGGAGTGGTACTTCACTATGCTGAATTTTATACCTATAAATGTACACACATGCACTTAAAACATCATAGGGTTTCACTTCCTTATGCTTTTTATCTATCTATCTATCTATCTATCTATCTATCTATCTATCTATCTATCAGAGGAGTTCTCCAGAGTTAGGAAGACACAGGCAATGAGTATAAAAAGCTGTCTTTGCAAACTACTGTTCCAGGAGAAAAGTCAGCAGAAATTTATAGTACAAAAGCAGCAACAAGTATTCTGGAAAGACTGACACACAAACCAACTCAAAACTAAACTAAGAGATATCAAAGAGCATGATGCCTTTTGGAAAAGGTGGTTACCTTCCTACTTACTAGTTAGGACATTTCTGGGATGTGAAAAAATATGCTTCTGAGGTTGACCTGGAAAAGGTTAGAGGAGATTTGAATTTAACTTTTCTATTTTAATGTATGTATGTATGTAAATCACTTACCTTGAGAAGGGCAGAAGAGGAGTGGGAAGAGAAGTTGATAGTGACTGAGTTGGTGGACGCCTTTAACCTCCTGATATAGTAGTCAAACTAGGGACATAGAGTGTTCCATGGATCCAGTGAGAATCTCCTTTATTCAGATCAATTGTATCAGTAGCAGAAAGACATCGATGAGACAGCTGAATTTCTTTCCCACTTCATGCCTACTGATTTAATACTGATTAAAATGTGGTGACAAGCTCTTCTTCCTTTAATAACAATATATTAAAGTAAAAAGCAGGTAAACATGGAAAAAAATTCAACTTTGGTACCTTAGAAAGGACGGTTTTAAAGTTGACAGAATATCCCTTAGTTTAGAGAAAGATAGAACACCACCACCCCACTTCCTCCCCTCCAAAGAGCAGGGTGAAATCCACAGAAAAATATTTTCATACTTGTGTTTGCCTATGAAATCAGCAGGAATGCTCAGACTGAGAAGAACTATATTAAGTAGGAATACAATAGTCATTGTAATAATTTAAGATAAAATTTTAATATCCTTCTCTGTATTATGTGTTATGAATAACTGATTTTGATTTCTCTTATTAAATGTTGTTAAAACAATCCTGGCCATTAACAGAAAATATGCTTGGTATATTCTTTTTCTATTTTGCAACCAGAAAGATTTTACAGAGATTTCTTCAAATTATAATAATCAAGTAAAGAAAGGGAAATCTCTAACAGCACCTTCCACTTTAGCCAGTTTCCATGAATTCTGATAGACATTCTGAGTCATGAGACGTTCATTAAAACTATCATATCACAACTGAAGGTATTAATTAATAGCTACTTGTATATCTTTTCTTTAAGCTGGATTGATGGAACTCCAGTAACCTATGTGGCCTGGGCTCCTAATGAACCCAACTTTGCAAATAATGAGGAAAATTGTGTGGTAATGCTGTCAGAGCATGGTAAGTGACAATACAAAACCATTAGGTTTTATTTGTCTCTGCTTGGATTATAACTGATGATGTCAAACATTACACAATCTTTGGTAGCTGTTTTCTGCAATTTCTTTCCAGTGACAAACCAACACAATGCAGTAACTCTTCCCTGTCATGGGACCACCAGCCATGGAAGTGTCTACGTCCTTAGAATGGGGATATTTCAGTAACATGAGTAATTTAAAGCAGATGTTTCTTTCTGGGCTTGTAAGGTTGATATTGCACCTTTTTACAGGGCTTTTCACTACTTCTTTTAGTAAAAATTTGAATTGTCTATCTTCTCTACCATGAATTTAAGGAAACATTTATAGCGGCTACAGGAAATGGAATCTGAAGGTACGAGTCAACGAGGAAAGAAAAAAAAATACATCTATAGTCCTAAGATATGTTTACAAGTACACTGAAATGCAAATTTCTTGCAAATCCTAGAGTTCTGTTTCCTCTTTGGTCTATTTCTGCAACTTAATAAGGCTAATGGGAATTTAGTATATAAGTATTGATCTCTCAATTTATGATTTACGAAGAATTCATGCAGTATGTTTGAACATTGTATTGTGACACTAGATTGATCTGGTATTTTCTATCTCATCCATTTCTGATCCATTTTCTTTTCAAATTTGCTTACTGGTGTATTTACCCTGCTGCCTGCAATGTGATGATGCCAGAGCTCAAAAAATACCCATAAACAGGTATAGACACAGTGGAGAGAGCTCTGAACGAGGAGCAGATGGGCCAGGGAGCTCAAATTAACTACAAGGGGCTACAGTGCTGTTACTGTTAGAGCTTATTTGAAGGTGCCATGGTTACTTTGCCTTCAGATCAAGCTGAAACCTGAAATACAAAATAGAGAAAATTGTATTTATTTAAAAAAAAGAAAAAAGTGATGAATTATTATTACTAAATATTAAATACTATAACATACTGATTTTTTTTTCAGGCTTATGGAATGACATTAACTGTGGTTCTGCCAATAAATTTATATGTGAAAAACATAACAGTTCTATTAATTCAACATTACCTTCTCCATTGCCTCCCGGAGGATGTCCAGAAAGTTGGATATTTTTTAACAATAAGGTATGTCAACAAATATCTTCAGTAAATTATGCAAAGCAGTAGAACTGAAAAGAAAATCCTGAAAACCTCACATTTTTAATGAATATAAAGTAAATGTGGAGAGTAATTACTTAGTCTAAAACGTGCAGACTGGATGGCTGGGCTTTTTTTGAGGTGACAATAGACATTTAACTTTGCAGAGAAATACAGTAAAAGTAGATGTATGCTGAATATATTTCAGAGAGCATAGTTTGTGCAGGCTTAAAATACACCGTTGTGGTTTAAGAAAACCTCTCCTCCTTTCTTCATGTATATTATTTTGTTTAGAAATGCAAGTTTGTAATAGTTAACCTTGTAAAAAGCCTGGAAAGGTTTATAAAGAATGTATTTGAACAATCCCTTTGGCCTGTAGGGGTTCACAAAGCTTTTAATTCAGAAACATGATGCCAAACTACAATTGTTTTGAGTACAGCTTTGCATTCACAGTCTGGAAGCCCTCATTGCTGTAAGAGAAGAGTTTTTGAGTTGAAGCTCCATCTACCAAAGGCTATTTTGTCTACTTTATGTAGATATAATAGCACTGTGCTGCTATTGCATCCTCAGAATGTCAGGATATTTCATATCCTTTGGCAGGATGAACAGTTGTAACCACAGTCATCAGAAGGAGAACAAAGTACAGTAGAGATTATTCCCTGCAGCTGTGTCACCCAAGGCACATTTTCTTGGTTTCAAATGATGCTTTTATTACTGCAGGAAGAAGGCAGATGAAAATGTGAGAAGTGATTATGTACTTGACCTCATTACAATCAGTTCATTTGATACCAGACTCCCAGATTACACCTTGTGCAATGAGGGGAGATAAGTGTGTGCCTGGGTAGACATCCTGACTTTCTACTCTTGAGCTCTGTCACTCATTCTAGCCCTGATTTATTTTTCTGCAGAAAAGTACATCTTAGACGTAATTGATAATATTCACATACAATAGTTCCAGTCTTTGCCAGTTTGAAAAAATGCTTGATTTGTTTCCAGTGTTTCAAAGTATTTGCTTCCAATGCAACAAGAACTCTCATGTGGCATGCTGCACGAGATATTTGCTTCGATTTGGGAGGAAACCTGGCTGCTATACCAAATGAACAAGTGCAAGGTATGTATATGGGCTCTATTGAAAGAAAAAAAAATCTCAATCTCTCAGTAAAGAAACTACTATACTCTCCAATATAGAATATGGGACTACCTGACGAAAATTTTTTATTAGCCAGGTCAGTCCATGGTTTTTTTTAACTTCAAACTGCAAGGCAATAGCTAAAATTATTACATATAAGAAATAAACTTTGTTTCTAGTTCTTTCAGCTGCTTGGTTTTCATGAAACTTCCAGTGTGTTCTGAGGGTGGTTGCACAGGTCTCTCATGCTGACAGAAATCTGTATTTCCTGCCTCTCTCGCAGGCAATAGGATTTCCTGAAACCCTATGTGTGCATACACAGTGAGGAAGGGATGCTTATCTAAACATTTAATTAACGGCAGATGCTCACTGTAGTGGAAAATGTTATCCTTTTATTATGTACCCCACTCTGGGCTTTTGCATATTTTCCCTCTTTTGTGCAAGCCTTGATGAGCTTTCCTTAATGAGAAATCTTTGCTTCTCCCCAGCTTTCCTTTTCTATCATTTGAAGTATGCCACAACTAATGTTTGGATTGGGCTGAATGATATCAACAGAGAGTCCACATTCCTTTGGACAGACGGAAGCTCTGTTTCCTACACCAACTGGGTTAACGATGCACCAGGAAAACAGCAAAGCTACTTTGACTTTTATGAGTTTGAAATGTTGACAGATGATACTCTGGAGGTACAGGAAATTTAAGTAACATGTGTACCTTGGGCAGCTTGTTGATTTTCCTAAATGAAAAGTTACAGAAGAAGTAATAGGATGATGAAACAAGTCCTTTTGTAAGCACAATGGGGTTTAGCAAGTAATCTGATAATGATTCCAAATACACCCCAATGTTCGGCAAAGGTTCTTTAGAAGGGGGATTTTAAGCCTTCCATGTGAACTACTGCAAAAAAACAGCTCTTTAAAAGAAGCTCGGAGAAACTTCTATCACTTCCTCCCCAAACTGCATTAATGCAAATAATAAAGCTGCAATACCAAACACAGAGAAGATATGAAAAATGAAAATTAAGGTTTTTTGATGCAACAATAATTTGGCTGTGTACATGTCCCACTTCTGGCTAATGTGTTCCCACACTACTTTACTCATTTCTGATGGTACAAATTGATAACTTCAGTGAAATTACTTTCTCTGGTGAAACTCAGCCTCTTTTCCAAAAAGTGGTTATTTCTGAGGAAATGTTTGGCAGTTATTCACCCAAGATTTTTAATATCAACCATCACTCAACTTGTTGATGACTAAAATTTATTTAAATCAGCATAAAGGAGAAACTTGGATGACATGCCAAAAGACTGCCACGGCCAACTTGAAATCGGGGGAGTAATGAAGGAAATGCTGGAGCAATTAAACATAAAGAAGTAAAGAGAAAATGTTTTGTTGCATCTGATTATGGTAATTTGGTGACGACTATAAAAAACCAGCAAAGAGCATCTGCTTTCTGCAAGAGAGTCTGCTTCAGTTAGACTAGAGCTCTTAATAGTATTTCTTGTATTGTTTTCCTCATTGATAAAAATGTTTTGAAGCAGATCTACATAACTGTAAATTAGAACTGAGATTTATTATAGGTACTTTAATAATTTATGCAGCCATTATAGGGTTCTTATTAAAACTGGTAAAATGGGTTTTAATTGACTTCTTTCAAACCTTAACTGGTACCAGTGGAAGCCTGGTTCAAATTTAAGGGGTCACTAATAAACATCAGATGAAGCTCCTTGGCAGAAACTGAGGAAATTTGAACTAATTACAGAGGTGTTCAATGAGCTCCTCTCTGCCATCAGGCCTGCACTAGCAGTACAGGAGCTTCAGCTCATCCCCTCCTCATTGCCTTTTGTAATGGTTGTGCCTCTTCCCCTCCCCTTCAGACAGACTGTGTCTTCATCACGAAGTCAGATGGGAAATGGAAAGATGATAGCTGTGACAATGAAAGAGGCTACGTGTGCCAGATGAATTCACGTGAGTTCTGCTCAACCCAGTCTCCTAAAGGAAAAGAATACCTTGGTTAGATAAGATGAATATATAACCTGATGTGATTTCTTCCAGCTTGAGTCACATTCTGAATCTCAGGATTTCAGAGCTCCATCAGTGTTAAGCCAGTGCTATGTTTAAAACACAATTTGTTTCACAGAAATTTGTGAAGATGAACCATTATCTTAATTGGGCTTTTGTACCTAATCATGAATAATACTAGAGAATAATAAGTTAATTTTTTTTCCTCAGCAAAGTATAAGATGTTCAGGCATCCTGTCTAAGTGCTGTATAAATCATGTTCTTGCAGTGATCTTCCCATTCTCTTGGATGAATCTGAGGAGACCATTAAATCTTCTCTATTTCTACTGAATGCCATATGATGTCAATCAAAATATACAGCTTCTTGCATGTGCCTTTATTGTAGAAGAATATTGGTTTGTTTTATTTTACACCAAAATGAGTAATGAATGCTGACTCCTCTCCTGCAGAATTTTAATTATACAAATCCCAGCTGCCCAAGCATATAGTGGAAGCAGAGAAGGCAAAGCACAGATAACAAAACAATTTTGCTTCAACTTTATTGAAGTAAAAATTATTCCCTGATCCCTCACTTCAGTCAGTTCCTGCATCTTGTTCACTCTCAGCACAGCTGACATATTTGCAAGAAGACCCTCTCCCTGCACAGCAAATATGTAGTTTTATGGAGGCATTTTTAATTTTCTTGATCCCAGCTTCAGCTCTTCTGAATACATTTACAATTACGGTGGAAATATACACTGCCTGACTCAGACATGACAGCCCTTACAGACAGGCCAACAACTTGGAGTTAACAGTGGTGATCAATTAACATCAGGTCTCAAAGTCTTAGGCTGAGACTATGGATTACAACAGTTAATGCATCAAATGACTTGTCCTAAATCCTATCCACCAGTGATCAGAAGCAAATGTATACTCGGATATTCAGATTTAGTGACATAACTTAAAGCACAGAATCTGAAATATGCAATTTAGGAGTCTGAGTCTGGACCAGTCAAATCTATAGCAAGTATACTCTACTGCAGGGCATCCAGGATTTCACTCTTTTTGTTATATTAACAAATGCTCCATGTCTTCAAAGTTATTTTCAGGACTTTTTTGGGGTTTGGGGGGATTTTATTAGGTTTGTTTGTTTGGTTTTTTTTGTTTTTGTTTTGTTTTGTTCATGAGCTTAAAAATATATTTTGACTGGGACCTTTAGACCAATTTTTTTATAGCTTGCAAGCTACAGAAGAGCAATGTGTTATAAATTTATCCATTCAGTTTTTCCTCCATAGTTCCCTCACAGCCTGAAGTACCAACAACAAACCCAGCCTCTGGCTTTACTCGTTATGGTGACAGTAGCTATTCAATAGTTTCATCTGAAATGCAATGGGAAGAGGCCAGAAAAAATTGTCAAGACAAATCTGCAGAACTTGCCAGCATTTCAGATGCCTACATCCATTCATTCTTGTGGATCCAGATGCTGAAATATGGAAAACCTGTATGGATTGGTCTTAACAGCAATATGGTAAGTGCTGAAAAGATGGGAGGGGCAGCTGCTCAGGGTAATTTCCTGCTCTAATAGTCCTCTGGATGACCAGTTTAGAACAGTGGAATAATTGTATTCTGCATGGCTTCACTGTGTAAATGAATAAAAATCTAGGGGTACTGTTAGAATTACCCAAGGATTTTCATCCATCAAATGGAATGAAGAATCACAGAAAAGGTTATGCAAGAAGCAAAAGATGAAAGTAGAAAATTCTAGAAACAGTAAAGGAAGTCAAGCTGCAGAGTGAGAGTCAGAAAGTGCAACTATCATGAAGTGACTGTTGGCTGTCCTGAAAGTCAAACACTGTGATACACAGGGGGATACTTAGAGCTATTATTATATTAATAGAAGTTACTGTGAGTATTAGGGAGATATTTTAAGATTTAAGCTAACTGTTTAATGTCAACTAATCTTTATGCACAAATAGTTCCCAATTTTAATCTAAATAAAGCAGAGCAGAGAGGACAAATTCTCTGTAATTGCTTCTCTTGATGTAGGATTTACTAAATGACCTAAGATGGCCCCATGTGACTTTCTTGCCATATTGTAGAAGTTTGTTACTTCAGAAAAAACCCTCCCAAAAGCAATGTAGTGTTGAACACTATTCATATGTAGTTCTTGTGTAACTCAAATTGCCCAGTGGCATTGCTTAGAACAGTGAATGGGGTCTAAAAAAATGGCACTTTTTTCTGAAAATATCAAATGGACATATGATTATATTTTCACTATATATTTGTGTGACAGAACTTTTATGTTAAAAAAATAATCTATTACCAGAATTCTTTTGTTTTCAGACTGGTAGCTATTACAAATGGACCAATAACTGGAAAACCAGGTACACAAAATGGGCAGCAGGGGAACCAAAGGAGAACAATGCTTGTGTTTACCTCGATCTTGATGGTACTTGGAAAACAGCATCTTGCAATGAAAGCTACTTTTCAGTTTGCATGATATCAGATGGTAAGTAAAGGCATGGAACAATTTTAAAGACACATTCCTAATTCCATGAGCCTGCTTAATCCTGGCGGCTTTGCTCTTGCCTGGGCTACCCCTGCAGAGGACTAAACTTCGGGTTAGCACCTACTTCCCAGAAGAATTTTGATGTTTGCTATTGGAGGATATATGAATTTAGGCACAGGAAAGGCTTTTGTGCCAATCTATATGGCTGCAGTGCAGTTATGGTAAAGCTGTTTCCATAAGATGAAGCTCTATCTTCAAGGTATATCTTGCTCTTTACAAGACATGACCATAAATCACGACTCTGTGTGTAATATCAGTATGTGCTGGGTTTGTGCACTGACTCTGTGAACTTCAGCTGAGGCAGCTCACACACCAGTGTCACTGAGCTGAAATAAAAGCAAAAGTTCCACTTCTATTCACTATTGCTAGAGCTAAAACTGTAAAAGCCTTGGCAATGTGAATGTTACTTTAACTCTTTGCAGATACATGCAGAGGCATGTTTACACCTAGATTTTGTAGAATCATGCTGTTTTCCCTCCTTTGTGTTTTAAGACTGCATGCATTTGGTCTGCTTATGCAGTGCAAGAGCTATAGATCCATCAAAGTGAATTGGAGTTGCACCCATGATCAGAAAGAGTCTGACTTGGCAGAGGCATGCTCCACTGATGGCTTTTTTTTTCTATAAAGTGACAGCATGAAGAGACCAAGCAGCCAGATAACATGGGAGCGTGGTATTAATGATTCATTAGCCTACAATAGCTTTCTGTGTTGTGATAATGAAAATTTGAGATTTGTACCCTCCCTCAGGGTTTGCTTTCCTCACAGTGCTGCCAGGGCAGTTAGTTAGATGTTGCAGGATGCAATTTGATTCCTTGTCCTGAGAAATGTGATTTGAGAAATAAGATGTTTCACACTTTTGACTGCTTGGCACTCCCTGTTGTTGGAGTAGATGTCCAGACAGATAAAGCTGGGTGAGAGAAATCCCACACTATTTACACACATATCACAGATGACTCACAATGCTACATCAGTTTCATACCATGTGGCTTCTCTAGAGATAGCTCCTACTGATCCTGCTGAGCTGCCTGGAGACTGTCCTGAAGCAGATGAGCTCCAAGCTTGGATCCCTTACCATGATCACTGCTACTACCTTGAAGCATCAGCTGGGAGAACCTGGGCACTGGCATCCCTTGAGTGTGCTCGCTTAGGTGAGAGCCTTCATTATCAACTAAAAAGATTTGTACCAGTGTTTACACAAAACTAACATAAAAATGTAAAGATTTTGATTAAAAAATAAAAAAATATTTTTTTTTACCTACTAAGCTGTTCTAAGGCTGGCACAATGAAAACAAGCTGACATGAGTGACTTTGTGCAGCCTTCTGTCCTCTCAGGTCTGCAGCTTCCCTGTGCATGAGTTCCCATCAGCTCCTGGCTTGTGGGATACAATCCTGGGCCAGCAGTGGTGGGCACAGCCTCTCAGTACCTTCAGGTCATTGGCTTCTGCAAGAAGCAGTGGAGAGACCAACAGAGCAGCATTAATACTGCCAGGAGCTGTTGTTTGTACAGACTAAAAAGAGGAGGTCATTACAGTGGTTGCTCACTTAGGTTATGGCTATTTGCTTATTAATGCCTTTCAGGAGCTTCCTTGGTTTCAGTAGGAAACATGGATGAATCTCACTTTCTGACTAATAAAATTCAACCACTTGGAAATAAAGTAGGAGGCTTTTGGATAGGACTTTACAGGAATGTGGAAGGTATGTCCTAATTTCAATTTTTAATGGAAAAATGCATTGCTAAGTTGACAAAATTGAAGATTATTGTAATTTTACAAAAAATATGGGTTTCTTCTGAAGAGTGGCTTGCTATAGATATTTAAAGTAAATTGCTGAGCTAAGGAGTTAAAATATTAATGAAATAGATAAGTTTTGATTTTTTTTTCCTCTGCGAGTTGCTCTGTAGGCCAGTGGTTGTGGCTAGATAATGCTGTCCTGGACTTTGTTAACTGGGAAGAGAAAACGTTCAGTGAGGACCATCAGTGTGTGGAAATAACTGCACCATCTGGCTATTGGGACAAAAGTGATTGCTCTGCTGAAAAAGGATTTATCTGCAAAAAACCCAAAGGTAAGTCTTCAGTGTGTCAGCCCTTAGTGACAGGACAGATCTGTTCACTAGTAACTGCTAAAGCCCTTCACCACAGGTTTGGAAGAAATTCCTGGAAGTTATGTTTAGCATATCCCACTTCTCTAACCATTTGTAGTTGCCTATTTTTGCAGACTGCAAGCTCTCCACATCACTGTCTACAGTCACATGGGAATTCAGTAATATCCTGCAGCCTAGGTTGAGAATGAAACATTCAGAAACTTTTGAGTGCCTAGCACAGGCATTGATATGGCACCTGTGCAAGGGTATGACTGTTCCAAGAATTGATTATTGTACCTATTATTATATCCTTGCAAAGAGGAATCATTGTGAAGAATCAGTCTTCCTCTTCCAGCTTGTTATTCTCAAAAAATATATTACTTCCCAATTTACCAAACTGGCTTTATATTGGCCCTGATTCAGTAATGCCTCAGGAATTCTAAGAGGTCACCTGTTTGTATTGTAATAATGATATGAGGAATACTTCCCTTCTGAACGAAAACTTCAAGTCATTAGAGAAGCTGTCTTATCAGCATTTTTAGAAAATTTCACACAATGCACTATATATCAGACTAATGCTTCAGAGATAAAGCACAGCATTAATTATTCCCAAGTGGAGACACAAAGGAAATTATTTGCAAGAAAGCAGTATCATTTTTTTCTTCTAACTTAGATGCTAAAAGTCAGTCTATCTAACCTAAAAAAAATGGTAGGTAAGTTAAACATTTTCACTTTCTTTTGTAGTAGCTGTGAGATCAGGTTTTCCAGTTTTTTGCATTTTGCATTGTTCCCAGTACCCAAATCATGGGTAGCATTTCTGTCCTATTTTGAAAACCTGAAAAAAAAAAAAAAGAAAATAATAAAAAAGAGTAAAGGCAAAGGCTTGCTTTAAAGATAGTTTTAAGATTCTGTTATTCGGATGAAAAGCTGAAAAAAATTTATTTCAATGCTAAAGGCGTTGCAAGACAAGACATGGTAGGTGGTGAAAAAATAACTGAAAATTTGGGGTTAGCATTTACTCATTTTCCAAGTAGTCTTTAACTAGAAAAAGATGCTGAACTGTAACCAAGAAATAGTCATCTCCCCTGCATTATTAATTTCTATGCTTAAATCTGCACATGCCCACGGCAGTAAATCAATTAATTCCTATTAAAGACTTAGTAAAAACATCCAAGTTACATTCCATCCTACATAGTACTAAAATAATAAGGAATCTCTAAAGTTCATCCATTGAATCATACTGTGTTGCCATATGTACTATTTCCTGCTTTAGTAGGGATTACTCTTTTGTATCTATTCATTTTGCATTCTTCTTTGCTTTAACTTTACATTTTACCTTTATAAATTCTCCTCTGGGTACCAAGGGTGTTTGCAAACTGTAACGTAGAGGAGCCAAGATGAGAAATATTTTCATGATAATTTAGAAATCTTTAATTCTATGTGTATAATTCTTCATTTCTGAGTGCCAAACTAGTTTTATTTGCACTTCTTTAACAGCAACAAGACAATGTTATAAAGGTATTTGCATTTTTCTCTTTCTCTGTCTTACACAGAGGCAAATAGGACGATTACTCATGTGATTCAGTAGGCGTTTTCTTGGGAAGATGTGTAGAAATCAAAAATTTTCTAACAGCTAGACATGCAGATGCTCTCAAAATATGCCATGTAAAACTAATCTCCAGAGTGATACATCATGTTCTTAGTACATTAAAATTAATATTTCAGGAAAAATGTGAAGAGGTATTTTGAATGAACATAGAAAAGAGTCAGTATTTTAATGTTGGCAATATAAAAACAATATAAAGTTTCAAAAGTGGAGAAAGTAATTTTAAGTAGGAAGGTGAAAACTTAGCAATGTATTTTTTGCATCAATTTGTTACCTTTTATAGCAGACATAAATGTTACTAATGCAATGGTAGAACTGCAGGGGTTTTTGTTCTTGTACTATTTTTGCAAACAGTCAAATGTATGGATTCTAATAAAATGTCATATGATTTCTCTCTGATATTCATTGAAGTTGAGCCAAATGGGAGTCCTATAAAGCAAAAAGGTAAGAGCTTTCATAAGAAAATTCAGGAAAATCTAAATAAAATTAGTTTTCCCAAACCATGCTTTTTTTAGAGAACAAGTCCTACTGAGGGTTGCAGGGTTATCAATCACTCCTGGTAACCCCACATGCCCAAGAGCACTCCTCTGTTCTTGGCTAACAGGACTGCTGGCAAGCTCAGCAGTGACCAGGACAGCTACAGAGGGCTTTAACCTTTAACTGGGCTGTTGGAAAATATGTAGATGTATATGAAAGTTTCTTCCAAAGATATTGTTGTAAAATGTGTAACATAAAAATACTGTGAAACTGATTTCCAATAGTTAGCGTCCCATATCCATCTAGAGCATACATTTTTATTAACTTCTTGCAAACATCCACTGCATGCATTGTACATCCTGTACTCCAGATCCACTAAAACCATATTTGCTTTAGGAACAGAGACCTGACTACTGATTAGCAACAATTCAGGGTTCAGATTTACAGCCCTCAAGTTCAGGTAGAAGAGGGCATCTCCTTTTCATGTTGTGTGTGGAAATAAAAACTATTATGGTTTCTCACAGTTATATGGATTCATTTCAGGCAAGGAAAAGAACGAAGGGACTCGCCCACCTGTTCATGTCTCTGTTTGGCCACTCATTTTCTTGGCTGTTCTAACTGTTTTTGGAGCGGGCATGGCAGCCTATTTCTACAAAAGAAAAAGACAAAACCAGCTCTCAACAGATTCTGGCAGTGAAACACTATTAAAATGATGTATTGGTGACTGAAGAATTGGTAAGAATGGGTCCTGTGGCACGTTGCTTGGAGCAGCAAGTTACTGAAATTTTAAAGTTTGATGTTATAGTGTCAAGGTGTTCTCAAGTGCCTTAGCAAGGATGGTCATACTAAAAAACTTGTCAAAAACAAACACATGTACTGAAAAAGGACAATGAAAATCAACTAGTTAGAATGAATGTCCAATAAAGAGTGTGAATGCCATTTAGGACTGCACTGCTGTGACCTTGTGGACACTAAAAATCTTAAAAATTAGAACCTCTTTTACAAACTTGAACTCATTTAACCCCACAATCTTCACTGCATCAGACCTGTACTTTTATTGTTCCTTATGGCTAAATCCTATTACACTTATTAAACTGCTTCATAATCTTTTCTCAAAACTTTGGGATAGAAAACCTTGTCATGTTCATTTTCTGCTATGGAAAGCAGTTCATGTGAGTAAAGAATATCAAGACCAGGTATAAGTTGTAATAATTTTTCAATTCAATAATGTGATTTTTAACTGTATTATGTTTACTTACATGAATTAAAATATTCTTACCCTGACATTTTTGTTTCTTTTTGTTAATGCTTTGAAATAAATAAATAAGTTTTCTATTAGTATAATTTTCAGCTTCAGCATTCCCTGTGAATCAAGTGAGGGGAAAGGGGAAGCACAATAACTCTTTTGTCAATAACAAGGAGGGCTTTTCTCCTCTCCGCTTTGAATTCAGCTTGAATAAGCACCAACTTCACATTTTTAAATGCAAGAAAAAGGAACTGAAAGCTAAGAAATGTAGCAGATGGTTCTGCACTAGAAGTCTGCAAGAGAGTAAATTTTAGATGTCAGAAAAACAGTAGAAAATACTAGAAGATATCTTTTAACTGAGTTGTGAATACAATTAAGTAACTAAACACTATGAGAAAGAGTGCTTAGCAGATATCCCCAGGAAATCGCCTGCCTCCCCAGGCTGCACAGTCTATTGAACAAGCTGGAAAACTGGGGAGGAAAAAAACCAACAAAAAACCCAAACAACTAATGAAGTTGCTTTCCTTTCCTGAACTCCCGTTTTTCCTGGTGTAAATACAAGCAAGAGTGCAGGACACTGGTGAGAACACATTATTGCACAAAGTGTTATGCAGCACACGAGATACTGACCCCAAAAAGTTTGCAACTGATATGAAGCTGGTTGGCCGTGCCAAAGAGGGAGCTCTGAAGTCCTCAGTTCCTCTTTCAGCCTGCCCCTCTGTCTGCATTAATCTTTCCCCACCACTGTAGCCCAGGATGAATCCTCACAAGCATTCATTTACACAAGAGGGAGAAGAAAGCCCAGCTTGAGCTGGATCCAGGCTGGCACTTAGTGAGGCAAATGAGAGAACTTGGAAGGAATTGTGTCCTCCAGGTATTTTCCCTTGGGATTTCCTTTGTCAGAGCAATTTAATCTTGTTATTTGAGATGTATCTGAAATAGGTTTACTCAGGAAGCTCCACTTCCATTTGTGCCCCACCACACTGGTGCCTGTGACACCATTCAGCTCCGTGAGTTAGAGCTACTCTTGTAAGCCTTGCTCACACTAAGCCCTCCCTTAATGTGACCTGCAAATAAAATAGTTATAATTAAACAATTCATTCAATTCCTAATTTTGCTGAAATCCAGACTTTTTTTTCAGAAAATATTTTTCTCTCTTACTACCAAGCCAAGTCAAAAATTTGTCCGGTTCTTGCAATAATTTTCCCCAACACTCTTTTAAAAATAAAAGCAATGATAGTTGCTCCTCCTATGACATCTACTGTTCAGCTTCTATATATATTTCACTACTGGCTATTTCACTTCTTGATTTTTTTCAATTTTGTTGTCACAACTTCTTTTAATTTCACTGATGTAAATAAACAGAAGGAACAGCAGGACTTGTGGACATTTGCAGTAGGGCTTTGCAGCATATTTGTACATAAACTGCCATGCTGATACAAGTCTTCAGATGAACACTTTGCTCACAGGTTAAAAGGACCTTTTCCAAATTAGTTTGTCTTTGGCTTTGTCCTAAAACAGCCTCATTAGGAATTTATCAGATAGATAAACACATCCTTTTACTTGGTAAAGTATTAAAGTATTCCAGGCAAAAGTTTCCTTTCTGTTCCAGGGAAGTTTACTACTAGACTACAGCGTTGAACATCTTCATTTTTTCAGGTCTTTGACAAGCAATTATGAACAGCCCAGCTCTAAAATGGAATCAAATAAACCAGTGTAATGATACTAAATTTGCCTCCAAGAAAGCAAGAACTCATAATGCACCAAAAATTGCAGTTTCTGTAAAGTTTGCTCTCTTTCTTCTACTTATATAGTGCTGTGACATTATTGCAATGCATTGAACCACTGGGATTTTGTCTGTTTGTTTCTGAGATGTAAGGGTTTTAAAACTGAGGGTTTTAATTGATGATATTTCACTGCAGATTCCTTGTCCCCGTTTCAAAAGTTGCTTTTCCAGGTCTGTTCTGTGTAGCACCCCAACAACTAACCTGTATTAATATTATCAATGTCATAGAAGATTACAAAGCTTCTACCTCTAGTTACAAGGATGGAGACTTCAGTTTTGGAAGGGACTTGCTCTTCAGAGAGCAGTATTTACAGTTTGCACTCCAGTTATTTCAAAATACCATGTGACAAGACATTTCCTTATTTAGAGTGCAGAGCTTTATCCATCAACTTGTTGACACAGACAAGAACCCGTTACTATTTAGAGAGACAAGGATTTTTATATATCGCCAATCTTCTATTCCAATTCTTGGTAGAAGAATGAGAAGCAAGTTACATTTGCAATGAGTTTCTCTGGGTTTCTAGTTTTTCTTTCCCTCATGCAATGTTCACTGCAGTCATCAGGTAAGTTTCCTGTTAGTTTTGTATTAAACTAGATATGAAAATGCTTTACCTTGGGCAGCTTTACAGTTTTAATGCATAGATTGATTATTTTATATGTTTTATCAGATTTGATACATGATCTAAAGAGTATGTTAGGTACCCTGGCAGTTCTTGATTCACAGAATAAACGGACGGATGTGCATAGAGATGATGGAAAAATTGAGGTAGTAAGAGATGGATCTTTACACTGGAATTTATTTCACTGGAAATATTAAATCAGACAGCATTGTATGGGAGGGAAATGAAAGATGAGGGAGCATGGACCTCTTTTCATTTACCTTCCTCCCTGGTGCAGTGATCAGTTGAGGGATTTACATATTTACACAATAACTGCGAGTTTCTGCCCCATGACATGAAGTATGAAAAGGAAGAACTGGCTCCTCCCCTCCAGCCTCACCAAACTAGAAGAACAATTCTACTCTGAAGATGTTTATCAGCCATTGGGCATAGTTATAGAGAGAAAATTAAAAAGCAATGTGTGGATAACTGAGTGGAGAAACGAGTTTGCATGAATGTGAGACTGAGTCTGTTCAGAAATTTCACAATAAAAGAACATTCCCACTATACTCTAAAAATATGAGGCATTATTAACCTTAAAGACTGAGTTCAGGATGAATCTGCAAGACTTCTCCAAGTGGAGAAATGTGCAAGTGAAACCTAAGATTTTCACTATGTAAATATGCTCATGACAATGTGGTCTGTATTTTCTCTGGTCAGCCACCCTTTTTCTTTCAACAGTTAAGGAATATATGGGGTGAAAGAGTGATTATGGATAGAGTAATCAAGCAAATGAAGCAAATTTATTGAGCTGTGCAGAAAACAAAAATGCAGTGAACTCACTGTTGTTTTAGTTTGCAGTTTTTCTCTCTTCAGGAACCACAATGCATCAGAAACTTTTCATCACAGAATTTGATTTGCCCACAGTGTATATATATCAAATTCTAACCTCAGCATTTAAACTTCTTATTTTACTAAAGAAATTTATTTAAAATCTGTCGTTACACTGGGGAGGAAATGATAATAAAAATAAATATTAAAAGATTGCATAACTTCTCAATTTAGATAGACAAATATATAATAGATCCATTACTAGAAAGTTAGATGCATGATTTTTTATTATTTGCATGTCCTCTTAACATTTTTTCCCCCTAGTTACTTTTACATTACGAGGAAATGCCAATGGACAGCCTTGTGTATTCCCTTTCAAATACAAAGACAAGCAGTACAGTGAGTGCACAGATGCTGGCAGGTCAGATGGGCTGCTCTGGTGTGCAACAACTGCAGATTTTGATGCTGATAAACTGTATGGATTTTGCCCACTAATAAGTAAGTCTTGCATTTTATTTATTAACTCACCATGAAATGTTGTTGAGCAAACCATCTCTTGAGCAGCCAGGTTTTTTATGAGCTACCAGCTGCACACCTTGTTGGAGGATCCCAATTGAAACTCACCTGTCTGGACACTAGTAGAGCTCTCTCTGAGAGAGAGCAAGAGGAGCCACCAAAGAGTGATTCAGCCCAGAAATGTTCTGACTCAAGTTCTAGAGGTGTCTGTTTCTCCTTGTGAACCAGAGGGGTGAAGAGGCCCTTTTATGGTACTAAAGTGCATGGTATGAACAGTATGAATTTAGATATCTATCTTATTATTTAGATATTCATCTTCCTTTCAAAAAATTCCTATTTCTCTTCATTCCTCACGCGTTTCCTATAGGTCAATTCTCACCTAAACTGCTATTTTCTAATTTTTCTCCCTTTAATTTTCTACCTTTCTCTAATTTCCTATTGCCAGCCTACACAAAAATGCTGCTGTGAAAATTATCTTCCTCTCCCAGCTTTGTTCTGTCTTCTGCACTGAGTTTGTGTTTGGATCTTTCCAGTTCAGGACACATACATTGGTCTCACCAATGCCCTTCCCAATAACAGCAGTTTCACAGGTTTAGTGAGTTGCTCTGCAAAGACAGCAGCTGAGCTGTAAATTGGTGCTACACAGACTTCTTTTATTGTTTCTCAAGCTTGTTTAACAAAGGCCAGTTTCTGTCATTTTTGGATAAACTGCTTCTCTTGATGGTGAGCTAAGAGGGAGCTCCTACCTATCAGTCATGAACAGCCTCCAGGGTTGCAGTTCACCTACAGACTTGATTTTCTCCTCTAATTTCACCCTGGAATCTCTTTATTTCAATCAATAGATATGTCTGGTTTACATAGAACTGCATTTGCAGTATGAGATAATTCAAAAGCAAATACTGGGAAACGATCCACTCCTTTCAAAAAATATAGAAATTTTAAATAGTATTTTTAACTTTTAAAAATCATTAATTTTTTTAATTTGCTGCCTAGACATTTCAGTATTTATTTTCTGATGTATAGTGTGCGTCTTTAGAGATTCTGCATTATTACACACTTTATTTTCTTTTAGTTGGTATATGTGAGTCCACTAGAACAGTACTCTATGTCAATTCTTCCAGACAACACAGAAAGATTTTGGACAGAAGATGTTTCAACCGGCATTCACTATCAGATAAACTCAGAATCAGCTCTAACATGGCACCAAGCAAGGAAAAGCTGTCAGCAGCAAAATGCAGAACTACTAAGCATTACAGAGACTCAGGAGCAAGCATATATAAGAGGTAAAAGGATAGAGAACAAGACCTTAAAATATGCTGTGATGAGGTTGGCTGCCTTGTCGTCTGTCTCAGCAAAGAAAGAGGGCAGAGTGTCGGGGTGGTTCAGCAGCCTCCAAAAGGGGAATGGTCTGAACTTTTTATGTTGTTTTTATGGGGGGCTTTTCATGAAGCATTGGTCACAAACCTCTTTGGGAGTGAAGTGTCCCCATGCCAGCATTGTGCTCCAGATGGGAGCCCCTGCAGCTCCTGCAGTCTGTCCCAGGGAAGGGTTTCCTCCACTCACCTTTGTGCAAGGGCTCTCATTCCTGACCAGGGCTGCAGGCTGACCCTCTAATTTATCTTTTTCCACTGTGTTTCAAAGATTATTAATATTTTCAGGAGAACATAAGATGATGGTTGGATTGGTCCTAATATGAGTAATTTGCATACATAAAATCAAAATAACTCCAGTGGATTTCAGATACAGGTATCACAGCATCTGTTTGGTTATAAATAGTGTAAAGGAGGCTTTGAAAGAACTCCCATTGAAAAAAAGGCTGGAAAAGATGTGTTGACACAATTACTTTTTCTTTTACTCCATGAAATCTGTTACAGGAGACTTTTAGCAAAATTCCCTTATGAAAATCAGGGCTTTTTTGCACATCTAATGAAAGCAAGTGAGAAAAATAAAGTCTTGTTTAAATAGTGAAATGAGATGTTAATTTGCCCTACTAAGATCTCTGGTAAATCAATATAGATTAATTTACAAATCTTACTTTTTGTAATCAGTGAATCTCAGTAGTGCAGAAAGTACTGGTTTGGGGCTGGTTTAAAATAAGAAATATGAATTTCTTACTTTACACTTAATTTCTTTTAGATGATCTTACTACGAATAAGAATAGATATATACAACTGAGGGATTGTTGGGGTTTTTTTTCTAATTTAGAGCTAACTAAAGAATTTGGTTTTGCCTTCTGGATTGGATTGAATGCTTTGGATTTCAACAGTGGATGGCAATGGGCTGGGGGTAGCCCTTTCAGATATTTAAACTGGGCACCAGGTAAGAGATGGATCTATTTTGTAATCTTTGAATAAATTCTGATAAGACACCAACTAATAAAAACTGCACTAGCTAATGTTATTTCAGGAAAGTCCATTCTGATTTGCAATAGCCCAAGATCTAGATCCCTGTTTTAAGATTAACATTTTTAAATCACAAAGTTCACAGTGGATATCAGTTATAGCATAGTATCTTATTCTCTTATCTAAACAGAGAGCTTGTTTATGAAAGCAGAGTGTCACTTGGAGTGATACATAACCCTAAACATCAAAGACCAGAGTTTTCTATAAATGTTGTCCACAAGTGTGAATATAAGTCAAATCTTCCAAAGGCAGCAAAATATTTAGCAAATAATGGCACTACATTGTTTGGAGAAATTCTAAACATTATTGAGAAGCTTAAGGAGCCATAGGGTGAGTGTGTAGAGTTTCTCATACTTCTCAAAGTTTTTCTCTTTGCTTCTTGGGATTTTTTGGTTCCATGTTTGCTTTGTGCCATGAGTATTCCAAGCTGTCTCCTGATTTGGAAAAGTTGCAAGGTGTTGAAGGAAAAATTAAACTCTCCTCTAAGTTTTCAAAAGACGTATCAGGAAATTTCCTTTGCTGCCTACAGAGGTTTGTACACACTGCAACAGAAAAGAAAAAAGTTAATTCATAGGAAAGCAGAACTGTGAAACTCTTGAAATATACTGGAAGAATAATAAAACTTAATATTCTAAAGTTTGGAAGTTTGTGACACAAGATAAAGGTCCAGTTTCAGCAGTTCTTCTTGTAAGAACTAGAGAGTCAGGAAAAGAAATATACATTTTCCAATACTATCCTGATAAGAAAGGCAGTGGAGGGTCATTATTTCACTCTCTGTATCAACTATAGGTAGCATCCTGTAAACTTCAAGGCAGATATCCTGAAGGAAAGGGCTTCTTCCTATTAGTGGTTCAAGGAATCATAAAAAGCAGATGTTTCCACTGGTAATATGATGTTTATGTTAATATTTTTTATTAATTTATTGCTGTGAGATTCTATTTTCTCTCTTACTAAAAGGAAGTCCTTTCCTGCTCCCTGGGAAAATCTGTGGAGTTTTGAATCCCGCAAAGAATGCTAAATGGGAAAACCAAGCATGCAACCAGAGACTAGGCTACATTTGTAAAAAGGGACCCTTCAGTTCAAAGCCTGACATTATGCCCAAAGGTAGGTTAGTCAAATAGAAAGAAAGGTTTTTATGACTTCTAAGAAGAAGAAACGTGTATGCAACATTATTTTTCAATGAAGATGTTAGAAACCTTTGAAAAACACAGCAGTACACAACACACAGACTTTTATATGCTGCCTTTTTTCTCCCTTTGTGTATTAAACATTCATAGGACAATATTATTATCTTGTTCCATCACTCTATCATTCATTCTTGCAATACAGATTGTAGATGTTCCATCATGGTAACCTGTGCCAAAAGGCAAATTTGCCTAAACATGGTAGAAATATTATTCTCATTTGCTCCAAATGAATAACCGCAGTTACTCTTATATTGATGAAAAATGTCCTCTTCTGTCTGATGTCCGCAGTTTGCAATGCTTTGGTTTCATATGAGCAGAGCAGGAGCAGCAACAACACTGACCCAGACCCATTGCACCAGCACAGCTGGGAACATGCCCCATTCGAGAGGAGTCCACTGGAGACTGTCACCTGGGAATGTTATAAAATATACTTTTAAAGAATGAGTTTTACTAAAGAAATTACAGAAGTAATTTCAGAGATTCTTTATTCCATTATTAACCTTAAAAAGAAATGCAGGATTCAATTTTTAAAGCAAGATTGAAGTACATTTTTAAGAATTTAAGTTATAAAAAGCCGTTTAGAGGATACACAAAGTCTCCACTCATTTACAAGGTTTACTGACCTGCAGTTAGCAAGGAACTGCTTCATGCTTTTCCATACTTGAAAAATATGTTTGTTTTTGAAAAACCATAGACCAGCAGGCATAGCCCAATATGAGTCACTGCAGGCAGCAGGAGACTGAGTGGCTCTGGGGCACAAAGAGAGGACAAAGCTGATGTCTGCTTTGGTCTCTCTTTCCTCACAGATCATTATTTCAAATTGCATTTCTGACACAATGTGAGCATTTTCCAGTAGTTCTTTGCTTAAGGAGACTTCATTCTATTTACATATTTAGCATGCTGTGCCTTAATGATATTTACTTTAAATTTGAATGTAATTTGCATTGCCCACTACAGCTTTATGTTTACTCATATGGTCCCATTTTTGTAAAGAGTACTCAAGAGAGCTCATTCTAGTGTCCTTTATTTTCCTCTTGTTCTTGTTCTGAAAAAAAATGTGTTTTGATTTTAGGAGAATTGAGGCCTGTCCAGTGCACAGATGGCTGGTGGCCATATGCAGGTCACTGCTACAACATTCACCGGGACCCCAAAACATGGGAAGATGCTCTGTCTTCATGTAGAAAGCAAGATGGAGATTTGGCAAGCATCCACAACATCGCTGAATACAGCTTTCTAGTGTCACAGCTTGGTTACAGTGAGTATATATGTAGGCCTGTATTGCATTTCTCCATCTATGACATAAAAACGGAACATATTAAATATTAATGCTTTCTCTGAAATATCACAAGTTAAAGACTGAATCAAACTTACCATGCTCTTTTATGTTGTTGCTGTTGCATAAATACAGAACTACATCTATGTTTATCAAGAAATAATCCACATTGTAAAGCATTATAAAGGAGGAGAAGAAAACAGAAAAAAGGTATTATTTACAGAGACACATAAAGATCTCTAATGACTGAACTTTTGGCACCTGTCTTCTATGTACAAGATTTCAGAACTGAGCTACAAAACTAGAGGATAATCTTCTTGCTGAGATTCAAACCTCTTGCTGATGCTAACCTCTCGCTATATATCCTTGTAATAAAACAGTATCTTTTCACTTGTGATACTCCTTGGATCAGTCCTGACACTGCAGATGCTGGCCATGGTGAACACACCTGGATGTGCCAACACAAGTCCTGTAATGTACTTGCAGGTGTCTTCACAGCTTGGACTCAGTACGATCTCCTGAGAGGTGGGACACCCACAGCCATTCAACATCTTCATGCTCAGGACCATTTTGTTGCTCTGAATCACAGAAAGTTGAAAAAATCTTCTGCCAGCTGTAAAGAGCCTTATGTTCATTAAAAACAACTTTTCTGAATGGAATCTGATGTTTTTTCCACAACACATCTCTTATAGAGGTCTGAGAGGAAGCAGCATTTTTATAAAAGCACAGAGACCACCTCTTGTGTGCCACATGCCAAACTTATCCGTCCCTGCTGGTTCTGTGCAGTGGACAGTAACCAAACCTCTTTCCTGTCGTGCTCCAGAGCCAACAGAAGAGCTGTGGCTGGGTCTGAATGACCTGAAGGCTCACTTCTACTTTGAGTGGAGTGACGGGACTCCTGTGACATTCACTGCATGGCAGCGCAGCCATCCCACCTACCCGAACGGGCTGGAGGACTGTGTCACTATGAAGGGACAGGTACAACGTGCACTCATCTTACAGCAATGCAATTTAATAGCTGCATCCACCCAAAATCACTCACTTAAGTATTTATTCAGGCATCATTCGTTATATTAGCTTGAAAGAGTTTTGCTCCAAAGTTTGGTATCAACCAGAAGACAAGTTCAGAGGTCAGGAGACATCAGAAGGAGAGGAAGCATTTTCCTAGCACGTCCTTGTGAAATTCCTTGTCTGATGAAAATTCTGATCCAGAAATTTTACATTAAATTCTTTCCCTTGATTTCAGCAAAGAAAAAGTTTAAGCTCTGACAGAGGAATAGGGATGAACTAGTTAATACCCTATGTGGGTACCATAGGTGCTATTTGCATACCTCCTGTTTCAATCAGACAGACAATTTTGTCCCTCAGTGTCATGTCACCAAGACTTGGCTTCGAGGCACAGAGGCTTGGCACTTGGACAAGTTTCTTAGCTGTCATCTACTTACCAAGAAACTAACGAAAAATTCTATAGTATTTTTGACTGCTTGACTCACAAACTTTATTTTCTTGCAAGACATGATTGTTTGATACATTTACCTGCATGTGCATGCACATGTATGCACATACAAAGAGTGTAATGAATTTTGAAATGCATGCTGTTACTGAGAGAACTTTTATGTCATAGAATAACTCTAATGTTTGCCAGCATTAGGCACCAAAGGAATTGATCCAAAACCAGATTTTATGGGAGGGATGAGGGGAAAGTTCTTCTTAAATAGGTTATATTTTTTTAAAGTAGTCAGTCACATTCAGATTCGTTGATGGATAAAATAGCTAGGCTTATTGCAACCCTATCAGATGTGCATTAGTTTTGTTTGATTCATCTTTTTTCCAGCAGTGTAGTGAATTAATCCTTCTCCAAAAGCAAATCCCATCAGCCCCCGATGAGATGGATCTTTACAAACCCTTTCACTTAAAAGTTATGATAAGAAGCAATGTTGAGACTTCAAAATGTTAATTTCCCTCTTTTACATCAAAAGAGTATTAAATGGTTCTTAAACTAGTACTTACAGATGTGTCTAATCTTCTAATAACTCTCCAGTTGGCCTTGTGAAAAAAGAGAAAAAACACTAGTTGTGCTTATATGTGCTCTTTCTTGACTTTTGTTCCTCCTCCCTGCTATTCTAGGATGGATACTGGGCAACTGATGTTTGTAATAAGCAACTTGGTTACATCTGTAAAAAGAAGCCTTCATCAAAATCCTCTGAAAAAAAGACAATTGAGGACCCAGGCTGCCAGAAAGTAAATGTACTCTCATAAAAAATAATCTTTGAAGAAATATACAGGAATTAATTTACTGGTTCTTGCTTCTTTTGGATACTGTCTTTGTACATTATAGAAAACCTACTGTTGGGGCAACCTGGTCTCTTCCTGGTAGCAGTTTACTAATATATTTGCATTTTCCATTTTTATCTGAAAATTTTCAAGTTGAGTTTCATTTACATGCACATGAATACTGCCTTGCCCTCCACCCCCAGAGCCACCCCGAGGTTCAGAAAATCCTTGTGTCTGTATTGGTCAGCAGAGATCTCTGTAAGAGCAGGAAGAAGCAGGGCTGTTCTACTGATATCCCTCCTTTCCATTCCCCCTGAAAACAGGCACTGTCTGGATTCCTCTTGGCCCAGAAAATCTCCTCACTTCTTGTACTTGGGAGTGGCAGGGACAACTTTGGGGATCTGTGCTGGTTTTGAATTGAGCTTGAATTCATTTCTGTATTGCAATATTTTGGTATTACATTATGTCTGACTGTGCAGCTCTGGAAAGCTGGAGCTGCAGGTCCCCCTGAATGAATCACAAGCTCCTTATAGACTCAGTTTGCATAATCTCAACCTTACAGAGCACTAGAAAGCCACAGTAAATAGCACAGACACAGTTTTCTTTGAAAAGTCATGTATGCATAAAAGAGATGAAACCTAAAATCTTAATGTCATCCCTTAAGCAGAAAGGTCTCCTGTAGGAGTGAGCAGAATAAAAAAATAGATTTTATTTATTAACAGATCAGTCCAGTCTCATCTTAGTTTTAAAGTCAGCTGCAACAAATTGAGCATTGAATATTTATACACACAAGAGCAGAGAAATTTCTACATTGAAGTCTCTTTTAATTGCATATTAAAAATCTTATATTTGTCACAGGGTTGGAAAAGATATGGTTTTCACTGTTACTTGGTGGGTTCCGGACTTTTGACATTCTCAGAAGCAAATAAGACATGTGAACACAACAAAGCTTATCTAGCTACAGTGGAAAGCAGGTGGGAAAATAACTTTTTAAAAAATCAATGCCTTTAATGGAGAAACTTGCAAAACTGTTACATTTTTTGAACCCATAAAAGTGTTTTATCAGCACTTTTTAAAAATTTTTATTGTAGCAAGGCATGAAAAGATTATCCATGCAGGAAAAATGAACCCAAAACAAACACCTCAATGTTGTAGGGTTATCTACTTAATCTATTATAGCAATTTTCAAATTTGGGGGCTTTTTGAGTTAAACAGTTTCCTCTTATCTTTCAATTCATAATTAAAGCAACTTATGGCTTTAGTGGGCTTTCTGGTCTTCTTTTTGATTGTTTGCTTGGGTTTTTTGAGGTTTTTTTGTTTGCTGGGATTTTTTTCTGTTGGAAAGTAGGTACTATAATTCTCATGTACTATTTGACAGGTTGTCTCTTGTTATGATAGGAAAGCTTTAATAAAAATATTTTTCTAAACTACCCTCTAAGCCAAATTCTGAATGAATGCAGGAAATCTTCTCCAGAACCTGCCCTCTCCCAATGACAGAATGGATCATCTCTAATCTACCTACATCCTTGTCAGGCTTCAGGGGCTCCATGGCCCCTGAAGAGCATCACTGCCTTCAGAGGTGGTAGGTAGCAAAGCTGACAGCTTGGTCCTGTCTTGGTTGTCTCTTTGAGGTATCTGAAAGATATGGAAAGAGTGAAAAGAGTAAAATAGAACTAGAAGCCCATGAGAGCAGCAATTTGTGATGTTTCAGATGCATTCAGCTGTAAGGAGAAAATTGTCCCTCTTAAAATTCTTTGACTGCAGTTTAAACACTACCAGGGTTTTTTCTGAATTTCACTGAGGAGCTGTTGGTTTTGGGGTCATGTTAACACCCCTCTGTTTGTATCACTTAGATTAACATTGCACACTAACAGCTGGTGAATGAGCACTGTTTCCCACTGCAGAAATGAGCAAACCTTCCTGATCAGTCTGACGGGGCTGAGGTCTGAAAAATCTTTCTGGATTGGTCTCTCTGACACAGAAGAACGAGGGATTTTCAAGTGGACCAATGGAGAAACTCCTCATTTCACACACTGGAACACAGCAATGCCAGGTAAGCTCGGCATGGGCTCAACTCCTGCTGCTACAACTCACACAGGTTTGTGCTTTCACTCCCTTGGTTAGAAATTAGAGTGGGCACTATGTTTTGTGCCTGTAGCTGTAGGTGGCCAACACCATCAGACCTGTGCCTGACACCAGCACTGTCACAGCTGAACTACAGGTGTTGGTCTAAGTCAGCCTCCTGCCACGGTGTGCAGAGACAGATTTTGATAGGCAGCATTGTGCAGGAATTAACAAGGTCCATGTATCATTTTTTAAAAACCATTTTTAACACCAGTTAACAACTCATCAGCTTTAGAAAAATTATTCTGGACAGTTTTTTGCCCCACAATGTGCGTATGTGAGAAATGAGGAGTGAACATGCAGCTGTTTGGCATTTCATCAATACAACTTAGCAGCTGCCTGTGAGCTCTTACCTTCACACAGCTAGTAATGCCTTAAAACAAACCTGTTGTACTTGATATCACTCTTCTTGCAATTGAGTTACCAGGCTATTGAGAGCTCCAAAGTACTTGTCAGGTCATCTATTACCTATGTAAATATAATCAAGAGTAATTTTCCCTGTGATTTCCCTGGGGAGGTAAGATAAGGAAGATTTTTTTTCTGAAGCGGCAAACCTCTGATCCTGGTAAACCTGTGTCTGTGGGATTCATTGGCCCATATCTGGCCTCTGACAGGTGCTATTAAAAATAGTTTTATATCTAGGATACTTTTTAATCTGCATAATCTGCATCTTTCTTTTCATAATCTTCAATGAATAAAAGCAAAGGTCTCATCCCTTAGACAGTAATTAAGGCTTTGGTTTTACTCATTTCTTTTCCACATCAAAAAGGGAAAGAGCAAGGCTGTGTTGTCATGGGAACTGGAGTTGCTGCTGGATTATGGGATGTTGTTAGTTGTGAGAAGACATCAAATTACCTTTGCAAACAGCGGGCAGCAGGAGTGCCACCTCCTGCTCCTCCAGGACAGGTCCCTGTGGCCACGTGTGCCGAAGGCTGGGACAGAGCCTCCCGGACAGACTCGTGCCTCAAAGTAAGTGTGTGTGCACCCTCACTGGGAGCCTCAGCACGGGCCAGGCCAGGGGACAATGCCCTGGTCACCATGATGCTGGGACATTATTTGGGAATGGTCTTCTCTTTGGTATGCAAGGCAAAAAAGCATGGGAGAAAAATCCATCAAATGTAACGGAAGCCAACAATGGAAAACGATGAGCACAGAGTGCTAGAAATATCCTTTCCTTTATCTAAATGCCAGGTGAGAACCTTACCTGATTTATTTGCTTCCAGGAGTTTGGTACTTCAGAAAAAAGCAGTATTACATCTCAAGAGCTGGCAGTGTCGTTTGCATAAGGCAATGTTTGTGAGAGACAACGTGCCCCTCTGACAGCCTTTTCTCACACAGCATCATACTCATAGCAATACTCTTGAATTTGGGTTTAGCTGGTGACTCTTCAGCAAGTAAAACCTTTGAGCATTCTCCTGTTTAGCTAGAAATGCCTTTAAAAGCTCTCCTTTTTGCAAAGGAAAAAAAGGAAAGAAAAGGCAATATAGATCAAGTAAATAAATCTCCAACATTGTTCTTCCATGTCTTTATATAAGCCTGCTCTCACTTTCTTTCCTGAGATTCTTTACCTGCTAAGAGATCAGAGCTGATTTTATTCCTGTATTTACAAGGGTCTGAGCTTCTATGTCACATGTAATTATCATTATATTGATTCTGCCATTTACCAAATTGTTAATTATCATTTCCATCAAATGTCAAGCATTCAGTCCTGTTGAACATATCCTTAGTCCAAGAATGTATGTTCTTCATGGCAGAAAGTGTATTTTGTATCTGTATGCTTGCACCTCAATACAAAAACCTTTTCCTCAGCCGGGGTCCACACTTGGCCAAACAGCTTTCTGCATCCATTCTGCTTTTTCTAGTCCAACTCACTGACTTACCCTTCCCCTTCCTTTTCTCAAAAATCTCCTGCTTTCTACTGTGAAATGCCATGGTTGAGTTTTCCATCTTTTTTTTAATCTTTCAGTGGAGAAGTTTCAGTTAAGTTACAGATAAGATTTTTTTCTTCTCTGCACATTCTGATACCTTTTGTTCTTCTCAGATGCCTCTACTACTTTTGCCTTATTTTAAAATAGATGATGCTAAGAAAAAAATATTTACTCATCACATTTTTAATGCTTAATATTAGAGGCTTGGACAGGTGTCATGTTGTCTCACTCAAGATTAGAGTGTTGCTAAAATGATGCTGATTTTAATTACATATATTTTATAAGCTTTACAAATTTACTAATTTATTTCTACCTTTTGTTCTCATCAGTTTTTTGTGAGAGAGGGAAACCAAAAGAAGTCTTGGTTTGAAGCTGAAGAATTCTGTAGAGAAATAGGTGGAAATCTGGTCACAATCAATACAAAAGAAGATCAAATTTTATTATGGCAATTAGCTTCGTGAGTACTTGCATAAAAATTCCTTTTCATGTTCCTGCTATGGTAAATAAAAATTACTTAAAACATACCTGGAGCTGAACAAGTGAATGAATAAAAACAACCAAATTTAAATTACATTGATACAAAATTTTCTTCCAGAAATAGCATCCTGTAACATTGCTTTAAAAAAACCCCCAAACTTAATTATTTCAAAGAAGCTTAATATTTTGGTAATTTTCATCACAGGTTTTAGCAAGGCTATTTTCCAGATCTTATAAATTTCTTACATGTTAGTCCCCCTCCCTAAAGGGAGAAAATAAAATATTCAGCTCTAAATGGCATTTTGTAACTGTCTGCAATTCTTCTTTAACCAGCCCATTCAAAAAATCCCTCGAGTTACTGTGTAACTTAAACCAAAATTCAAGGACTTAAAGTGAAATTTTTCTGACTGTAAACTGAAAAATCCTGAAATCAAAAAGTAATTAATTTTATTTAACCTTTGGTAGCATTGTAGATGATGCTATGTCTTGCTCATGATGTATAAACTGTGACTTTATTTTCCCCTCAAATTAGACCAATATTCTGATTGTATTCCATGATGTCAAGACATGTTAATGACACATAATATCCAGCTCTTTAACCAAAACTGTTTCACATAATGCAGAATAGAGGTTTACTTTCTGAAACAGATTTAAAACTTTCTTATTGAGGGGTTTTTGTGATCTCACCCTCCTTAATTTTAAATATATTTCAGTATTGTGATCACCTGAATGTGGTTTTATTTGTCTGTTGATTCTGTTTGTTTAGAGCATAAAGTATTTGTGGAAGGAAATCTTTGCCTTATGCAGTGACTGAAATAGTAATTTTATTTGGTCCATAGGCACAATGAGATAAATAGCATGAAATATTAACTAAACTACTTAAGAAGTGCTAAGAAGCAAATGAAAACAGTTGAAAATCAATTCTTACTATTTTTATTAGTTAAATAAACATATATTTATGCTTTACTTTTGCTAAAGCCTCTGCCTTTGAACTTGTACTACAACCAAGAGCTGTGCTGCATCCACAGGGAGGGGAGCCTGAGCTGGCTCTGGGCCACATCACATTAATTTATTTTTAAATATGAGAAGCCTTAGCCCAACAGAGCACTATCAACTCCCTGACAGAGTGCAGGGAGTGAGCTTGGCTTTGGGCCACAGCTCCCAGTTCAGGTGTGACAGAAAGCAGAAAGCAGGGTATTTTTGTGCTTTTCAGGATTTATATCTCTCTTTCTATGCTTATATATCTATATTGTATGAATTATTTTAGGGATAAAGGACTGAACACTCAGGCTTTCTGGATTGGTTTGTTTCTCTTAAATCCTGATGAAGGATTTGCCTGGATTGATGGCTCCCCTGTGAGTTTTTATTTGCTGGATATTAATTGACTTTCTGTCTTTTAGAAAATATATGCTTTAGAATATATGCTGAATAGCTGCAGTGCACTGTCTTAACATTGCCAGTGTTTCATCCCTGGTACCATGTTGTATCCCACCTTAGACAGTCTGTGCCCTTAGACCTTCACAGCCTCCCAAAATGGGCACTGCTGTTTGGCAGTACAGGGAAGTCCAGTTGCCAATTTTGTAAAACAAGATAAATATGACTCTCTCTGTCCATCAGTTGTTCTTTCATCAAACACATGGTTTTCTGTACCATGTCGTCTCTGCACCTTCTTCAGGGAGTGGTGGGGAAAGTAATCTGACCATCATGACCTTCACAGCCCTCTCAGGTCTGTTTGAACTCCCACTGATCCCATAAAAAAGGAACTTGAGATGATGAGATACTGAAATTGTGTCACAATGGCAATCTCAATTTCTTCTATTCAGCTCGAATGACACAGTAATTGATATGTATTTCTAACACAGGTAACTTATGAGAACTGGGAGGAAAATGAACCCAACAACTATGAAGAACTTGAACATTGTGTTATGTTTAATAGATCACCCCAAATGCGCTGGAACGACTTGCGCTGTGAACATTTACTTAATTGGATTTGTGAAACAAAAAAAGGTATTGTTACTTCCCCGTTTAATTGGAGCAATAAACCCAAGCTTTAAAAGCAAGTTGTATGGTTTTAAACAAATTGAAAGGAAGAAAGACACTGGGAATTGTTCATTTTAAAACCAGTTGCAGTGAAGGCAACACATAAAGTATGTGGAATGAATTGAAATATTTCTCTTGTCCTTGGATGCAGGAAGTTAGAGTATTCCTATTACTTCATCTCTAGTTTTATCTCTTTCTGCCGTGGGTTGAATAAATTTTTGAAGCAAAGGTACTTATCCACTCTCCTGTTATCTATTCCTTCTATTCCTATCTACTTCAGGCTTACCCAGGATAGCTGTAGATGCAGAACACTACAGCTCTTTCTACAAAAGTGAAAAAAGCTTTGCTTCCCACTGTGAAACAACTAATGGGAACCAAGAGAGGGATCAATTGTTGTAGGAACCAGCAACTCTGAAAACCCAATCTGATCAAAAGTGGAGACTGGTGTAACCTTGATGTACTCCTGCATCCACCAGCTTTGCCTGGAAAGCAGGGCCCCAGTGCCAAAACTCCCACACCTGGTGTCAGGCTCACAAAATGGACCTGACAGATGCTGGGGTGCCCAACAGCAGGACGTGGAAATTTGGTCTGCTTGGGCTGAAGAGTGATGGCTGATAATGAAAGAACTTGCTTTGCTTTCTCAATCCTATTTCTACATCCCTGCTTCCTGGTTGTAAACTGAGTATTTGTACACATTTTCATGGAGAAGGAGATTTTTAAAACCTTCTTGAAATGAAAAGAAAGTTGGATGCACACAGGGAACTACTAAGAGGCACAATAGGAAGGGGAAGGGATAAGCAGTTATATAAAAACACAGAGTGCATGTAATATTTGATGACTCTACCAACAAAACCCTTGAAGGGTGAATAAGGCACCATGGTAACACTGAAAAATTGCTTAACCAAAAAGGAAGAATCAATTCCCTTTTGGTAAATTAGTCACACAAATGCACCATCCAAGCCCTGATTTCTGCATACCAGCTCAAAGCAGCACATCCTGTGCAGCCCTTTCTGGCACACTGAGCATGCAGCTTTGTATGGATGTGTCTCTCTGCTCTTGGTGAGATTACTCAGGAGGAGCCCAGAAACTACGAGACAAAGACTCTGATCAGTTTATCTTGAACCTAGGTGACCTTTCAAAAGCAAGAAAAAAATCAAGAAATTAATCTTGTAATTGTGAATCTACATTACATGATGATCAACATGAGAGAAGACGTGCTCAGATGTGAACTCCCTCATGTTCCCTTAAGATTCATGTTTACAAAAGATATTCCAGCTTTCTGAAAATAATGAATGTTACAGTTATGTTAGGATTAAACAGTAAAATCAAAATGACCAGAAGTATATAAATTAATAATGAAGACATTGAAATAATTTTAGCTCTATTGTTCACTAAAAACTTAAATTTTTAAATGATCCCAAAATAATTTAACTTGATTTTTCATTTTTTTGTTTGTTTTTTGTTTATTTCGCATCAAACTATTTCTGTCATTTCTATAATACTGTGTTTCTCTCCATCAAACCACAGTAGAAATGGAGCAAGCTAAGAGAATTAGTAGTACAAAATAACAGGCATTCATATGAAAGCAGAACTTCCTTTGAGAGGCTGTAGCTGGCTTTGGGAATACCAACAGCTAATTTGCTTCCTCCTGGTTCAACCTGTAATCAGAAACTTGAGTTTGATATCTATTGGCTCTCCAGGATTCTTAAAAACAGACTGTCCTAGTAAAAGCCAAGTTATCAGGAAAGGAAGAATTTGTTGACACACTGGAAGTTACACCTGACATTAGCAATAAACCAACATTAAATTTTCATTACTTGTGGATAGTCTACTGCTATGTAGATAAGCTTTAGAATTTACTATATAGGATTATGTTGTTTGTCTCTAGTCCCAAGAATATAAAAAAAAATTGATCACAGAGTGTCAAGTGAAAATGCTAAAATAAATTTTCAAAGTAATGTTTGCTTAATCTACCATAAATTTAATGTGAATCTTGGATTTTGTGACACAGTGCTTTTGGATATACATTGCTGTAAAGTACATATTTTTCACAGCTAAATGTTTCTAAATTATACACAATTTAATATGACAGTATGTGCTCTAAATTCTTGAAAATGCATTAGCCAATTCATAGTTTGCTTGGTGGGTTTGTTTTTTTCCCTCTCTATTTTACAGAGCATGTAAACTACATAAAGCAAATATCTCTGATTTTTTTTTTTAATTTGGGATGTTGCTTATGACAATCTTCTATTTTACAGGTACATTGGTAAAACCTGAAGCAAACTACAAACTTGGTAGGTTTTTCCTCTTTCACAAAGATTACTGTATAATTTTCAGACGTTGTAAAGACCAGATAGGAAGATACATATGATTCTTTATATTTCAGACTATCAGCTCACCAATGATGGATGGATTATATATGAAAATAAGCAATACTATTTCAGCAAAGAACATGTCCATATGGAAGAAGCACGGAGAATTTGTCAGAAGAACTTTGCGGATCTTGTTGTCATTGAGAAAGAAAGCAAAAGACGATTTCTATGGCAATATGTAAGCAGAAAGCCCATTAATTATAGCTGAATTTTGAAACAGAGCAGGTGATAAAACACAGGGAACATACTAAATATTGAGCAAGGCTGGAGTCCTAAGCTTGTCTTGCATTACTTATTTATAGAGCATCAGATTTGTTCAGGACCTGTAAAAAATGACTTTTGTTTTTAATAGGTAGAGGAAAATGGCATACAAATATTAAAGGTGCTGCAAAGGATAGTTCAGGCCTAGATTATCTTTTCTAATATATGTAGTGTTCAGCACAGTGATAATTACTTTCCTGTCCAGGGAGTTCCTTACTCCAAGATGTTCCATATATTATCTGTTGCCTGCTTGAAACCTGAGTCTGAGCCTACAATAGTCTCACATGAGGCTCAAATTAAAAAAAAAAAATTAAAAAATCCCAGGCATGGTGAATTGGCTTTCAGATTTTTGCTTGACATTGAGGAACAGTTTAGTGCTTAACTGTTAATTACTTTTATTTTAGATTTACACAAAACACAGAGGAAAATCATATTTCATTGGCTTAGTTGTCAGCTTTGATCAGAGGTTCAGGTGAGTAAAAGAAAACTGGTAATGGACAACAAATTATGGCAATTTCATCTCAGGCAGCAATTCTGTGTGCTTTCATTTTACAAGTTAAAAACTTTTGTGCAATTGACTTCTGGATAGTTTTCAGGCGATGTCTCAGATCCAGTGTTATATTGTTCTATATTTAAGCAGAGAAATACATTTTCCTTCTAAATTTGGGAGAGCAAACCCAATAAAAATTCATAGCTAAGACACAGCTCACTTATTGCCTTACACCGTGAGAATTGCAACCCTGCATAAATAGTGAGGAGAAGCAGGAAATTTTAAGATGTTATTTACCTGATCCACTTTTGACATCAGCCCAAGGGTGAGATTTACCCTGACCAGATCTCCAATGGCTACAGAGGAAGCCCAGGAGGTTTTGATAAAATATATATGTAAGGACTAAACCAAATTAATCCCAAGTGGTTCAAGTTATGTGAGCTGGAAGCAAGAAGCACAAGCAGCATCTACTCCAACAACTTTCTGAGATTTCTGGCAGGAAACTTGTTTTAACAATCCGTTTGTAGAAGGCTTTCAGGATGACACCTGTCTGGGATGTGAGGGATGTCCACACTGCCTTGAAAGTGGCAGTACCACACAGATGAGAGGCAGCAGTGCTGTGGCTGTGTCCCCTCCAGGATATGCAGAACCTTTGCCTTCTGGTCACTGCTAATGCCTTGTTTATCCCTCCGCCCAAACACACCTTGTCACTGATTGCTGAGACGTCTGTCTGGCAGCCACTGTCCTCTTGTTTCTTCCAGATGGCTGGATGACACCCCAGTGAATTACGTTGCCTGGGCTCCAAATGAACCCAATTTTGCAAATAACGATGAAAATTGTGTGATAATGTCAGATTTTGGTGAGTAAAATAGCACCAAGAAATATTTGCATATATATATATATATATATATATATATAAAAAAAAAAACAAAATCAAAAATGTTTGGTACATACTTAAATTTGAGGCTACCCCACAAAGAGGTAGTTCAACAGTACTGACATTTTTTTATATTTTAACATGCTCAAGTTTGAAATTGTGTCATCACTTTTAGGAAAACAGCATACTGCAGAGGAAGGAGGAGTGTATTTGGGTAAATGTGTTTCCTTTGTGCTTTATGAATGCCATCTGAGCCTGACTTGCTGTAGTGGTTGCACAAGAGTTTTTCTGTATTCTGTAATCTTTACAACAATTATCTGTATTCCATTTCTTTACAGGCTTTTGGAAAGACATAAGTTGTGGTATTGAAAATGCCTTTATCTGTGAAAGGCACAATTCAACTTACTCAGGATTTGCTCCCACTGTACTTCCACCTCTGGGAGGATGTCCCGAAACTTGGCTTTTGTTTAACAATAAGGTACAGTAATAAATCTCAGCCATGTTTAGCATATTTGCTCTAGGTGAAGAAAAACAACTATTCCTTTTCTCTCATTAAATAAATTTTCTTTCTTTAAACATCAATTTACTAAGAAGTATGCTAGTCAGCAGTGCAGTGAATTTTCAGATTGGCAAATTTGTAACTATTAAAAAAAAAAGGTGATTTGAATGTTTGAAATTATAATTTTTGCAAATATCTCTGCCTTTAGCCATAGTTCTCTAGTTCTAGACACTTCCGCTTATTTTAGGCATACTTACTGCATGGAAATCCTGATCCATTATCCTCATCTGTAGATATAACCCTGTTTTTCTGAGTAACAAAGATGAAAAAATGAAAGGTTACACTTTTTATAAGTAGTTGGCCATCACAGCAACTCATCTTAAGCTGAGTAACACAAACTGCAATAAATGTCAAATCAAATATAAAAGTCAAGCAAGCATTGGTTTCTGCTAAGTTAAACAAAAAAAAATGGACATGAACTTTTAATAAACCCCAACAAACAACAGAGGAAAACCACGAATCAATTCCACAATGCAATCAATAGGAAAAGCTTTTATGCATTCAAAGGGCATGAAGAGGGAGGAGCCATATCTTCTGTCCCTCAGAAGATACACAAAAAATATTTTACACTGGTATTCAGAGAAAACACTCCTTCAGAAGGGCACTTCTTCCTGACACTGTTCCACTCATGTGAGTTCTCACATGAGCTGAGGTTTTAGCACTCCTTCTCTCCAGCACTCATATAATTGAAAAAACTTGACCTGAGAGATTATTACCTCCAAATTATCACAATCAGGAAATAATTCCAGTCCCTCAAAAATTCTGCTTTTCAGTAATTTAATTCCTCAAAATCTTTTGATGGTGGTCTGCTCTTTCCCAGCAGTGACCCCACATGACTGTAAGGGATGTACACATATCACTGGGACTGCCTAGGTCTCCTTCTTGCTGGCTGGCAGTATTTGTGTTTCAGCAGATCCCCCATCTGCAGCTCTTTGCATGCAGGGACTAGCATGGAATTAACCCGAAACAATGGTTTCAATATTCTTTGGCATCCAAGTCTGTCTAATCCTTTACTCTCTCCACAGTGTTATAAAATATTTGGATCCAGAGAAGAGGACAAACTAACTTGGCATTCAGCAAGAAGTGTTTGTAGAGAATTAGGGGGAAATTTGGCCTCTATACACAATAATCAAGTGCAAGGTATGACACCTGAGCCTTACAGTACTATGTATGAAGCCACATATTTCACTATCTAGTAATGAGGCTGAACCTACCTCCAGACCTAAATACCACAAACTATGAAGGAAGACCTGCAGGTGTTTGATCCAGAGGGAAGACTGGAGCGAGATAATACTTCCCTAGTTTTGGCAAACATCTTATGGGGAAGGAGTAGAATAATCTGTTCCCCATGGTCTTGGAAGATGGGATAAAATGTAATAGTTTATAGTCATGAAATGCTCACAGATATTCAAGTTAGACATTAAACAGACATCCATCAGAAATTACATATCTGCAGTTGATGCTACCTTGTGAAAGACAATCCCTTTGAAATCACTTCTCACCCTGATTTCTATAATTTTTCCAAGAAGCCTAAATAATAAATCAAACTGTTTCAATTTGATTACCCATTGTAATTATTTTCTTTTACCATTAGCTCACAGCCTAACAATACTGAGGTTGGTATTTCCAATCTATTTAGAAGATGACTGGTTGTTGTTTTATTTGTAGTTTGATTTACATGGAATTTGAAGAAAGGAAACTCCTCAGGTACTTTATATTTTATTTTTAAAATCCATTTTCTATCAGCTTTCCTCACCTTCCACCTAAAGGACGTTGCCAGTGAAACGTGGATTGGGCTGAATGACATTAACAATGAACATAGATATCTTTGGACAGATGGAAGCGTTTTTGACTATTCAAAGTGGGCCCAAGGATTCCCAATCAGGGATAAATTCACCGTGGTTGACTGGAAGTACATTACAATAGAGGTAAACAGAAATAAATCAGAAAATTCATAACGTAAATGACATCAATGTTTGAGTAACCAGCATGACTTCTGCCTCAGCTAAGATCTGATCTTTAATAGCTTAAATCAGAAGAGAACTGAAATTTCAAAGATCAAATTTTTAAAGCTACACTGAAAAAATTAATAGGCCTGTTTAAAATCTATGTTTACTCACATTACTTTATCAAAATCTAAAAATGCAGAAAAGGAATCTTTACTGCTAGAATTAATTACACTCTCTATAATTGTTATATTTTATTTCATTATTATATTGAAAATATTCAGTGTTACTAGTTGTGATTTTTATTCTGGTTTATGATTTTTCCTTGTATGATGTGAATCCATAAGAAACTTCAACAAATTCAGTGCAGATTATCATTAACTCCATAGTAAAAATAACTTCAATACATTCCAAGGAATTTTAATAAACTGGCAAAAGTTCTTGCAGCAATCTGCCAATGAAACTACATTTGTTTAAGATATATAATAGAATGCATTTGATTTCCAACAAGCAATACATGAAAAGAGCCAGGAAATTAGAAAAGAGAGCTATTAACTTTTTATCCTCACACCTATTTCTATTATTTTGCTGGAAATTTTGCACTTTATCAGCAACAATCCCATTTTTTATTTGTTCCCTAGACTGATTGCATTGCAATGACAAAAAGATCTGTAGATGCTGCAGGATTATGGAAAAATACTGACTGCCAGCATAAAAAAAGCTATATTTGCCAGATGGACAGTGGTAAGTTTTATGTTTCAGTTTGGTTTGTTTGTGTTTTTTTTCTTGCAAAACATTTACGGAACAATTCAGACTCAGAGAAGATGACCTCACCTACCCTGCAGACATCCACACTTAAACCAGGTGCCTGGCACATAAACATTTTGAAGACAGGATTCACCTTCTTAATCACAAAAGAAATGCCCAAACCAGGTTCCTTGATGGTCTATGCTTTCAAAATGCCTGTTTTCCCTTTTAACAGAAAAGTGTAGTCTTCTGTGCTTCAACAAAATTATCACAGATATCACGGCCTGAATGCAGTTATTTTGCAAACACAATACAAAAAGACAAATCCCTTGGTTACTTCCAGCTGGGGGTTAACCAAGGCAAATTAAACTGATTCGTTTGCTCATCAGTCTCCAGCAAAGTCTCCATATCACAAGAACAGCAATACTCAGAGGGCAAAAGTTCCAGTTTGCTTCACGAAGCCTTAGGGGGGGAGACACATCCGGAGCACAGCTACACTGCACAATCTACAGGAACAAAAACAGGGAACTGATGAGCAGCAAGTTAAAATAGAGGAAGAAGACACAGCTGGGTCAAATGATTCACAGCTGTCCCATACAAGTGCAGAAAGCTGCATGAGGATGGCACTAGCAAAATCAATTCCCAGGGCATCCTCAACAGTGACTGAACATAAAGTTAATGTCTTTTCTTCTGTCCCCATCACTAGCTTTAGGCCCTTGCCTTCTACTTCTGCACATATAATTGTAGGTACAAACACAATTTCCTTTTTCACTTCATTCTATGAGGGCAAGATATAGCAGCACCGTCATAAAATTTGCATAGAAAGAAATTATTTTGAGACTGAAGTGGTGTGAAGATCCTGTCCTGTGCTCATGCCTGGGAAAAACTTCACCTGCACTGAGGTGGAGGGACATGGAGAGCTCTGGGGGGAGGATCATGGTGGAACCAGTATTTACACAATTTCATCTGATCAGTCTGTGTCTACATATACACACAGCTCATGCTGTGCCTCTCTCTAATCCCTGAATATATTTTTACACCACAATTTAAAATAATTCCAAACTGCCATTAAAATAAATCTTTTTGGTTTTATGTAAGAAATGCAGTTACTTGATGCTTGTGCTGCCATGCTATATTCCTCTGTTACACAAAAGCAATACTGCTATCCAGCAGCTAGTAGTTTTTCACTGTTTTGTTCTCTTCCTTTCAAATTTATACCTCTTTCCTACAGAGCCTGAACTGTTTCACCCCACAAGTGCTCCAGATTCTGATTTTGTCCATTATGATAACAGCAGCTATTTAATCATTCCTTCTAAAATGAATTGGGAAGAAGCAACAAAAGCATGCAAGGAGAAATCTTCAGAGCTTGCCAGCATTTTTGATTATTACAGTAATATATTCTTGCTGCTGCAGGCAGTGCAGTATGGAGAGCCCTTATGGATTGGACTCAACAGCAATGTGGTAAGATTAATAAATTCATAGTTGGTAAAGTTAAATGCTGCTACTATTAGCACGAGAACTGTAGCATGAACAGATTTAGAAACCTTGGACTGGTGGACAGTCTCAGAAGGATGAAAACCTTTGGTGGTGCTGGACTGTCTTCACTAGTTCTGTGTGAATCTTGGAAACTTAGGTAAAAATACCTGGTAGATTTTCAGATGGCCATTTTTAGGACAGGTGACCACTACTCAAAGGGTCCAAGATGGTCAGTAGGGCTAATGCCTCAGGACCATTGGCAGCTGTAGCTTTTCCATTACATTTTGGTTCAGAAGGGTTCATGGGCCAAACCACACACCTTTGAACACACAGTCTTTGTTACATCTGCTAGGTCCCAAAGGTTGAAATCAGTAAAAGCTATACTGTATCAGCAGTGAATACTGAGATGCAGGTCTACCACTTTTTAAGGGAACACTTGAGTGATAATCAGTCTTATTAGCTCTGTGACTGATTGTGACAAATTGATCTTCAGCTTTCCTACTGAATATGCATTTGCTAAATGCACATAATTATCATGTTTCTATTGCATTATCCTTTGATCTGACTAAACCACTTTTATAATAAAATGAGCTTTTCATCAGAATTAATCACCTTAACTCTTCATTGTTTTTTACTAATTGTGATTCTACACTGATATATAACATAGCAAAACATGTCAGAAATTCAGTATCCCTAGGGATATTTGTAATAAATATTGTGTAAAAATAGCATTTCCAGTTATATGATGCAGCAACAATCGTCTACATTGTCTGAGAAAACGAACTTGTTGCTGACAAAAACATATTTCCACTATTCTAACAGTATCATCTCTGCCCCCACCACCAGAAAAAGTGCTCACATAAGTGATGGGTACTCACCAGCCTTAAAATAAATCCATCCACTTGTACAAGTACACAGGGCATCTCTACCCAAACCAAAATAATAGTGTTTCATTCCACTTGATAACTAAATTTGTTGCTTTTAGTCATAGCAGTATGATTTAGAAAGCAGCTAAAATTTCATTTTGATCAAGCTTGAATCACCAGGCATTCCCCTGGTACTTATAAACAAGCCATCCTTGATCTTGCAAGGTCAAGCTTTTTGGTTTCTCCTGTTCCCCAGGCAGTGAGTGACCTTGCCCTGATGATGCCCTGAAGCTCAGTATGACCTTGTGCATCTCCCTTGACACAGACACTGGAGTGAGATCACATCTTATCCCCCTCTTCTTAATGTCAGCAACATATTGCCTGAGTCTTTTCGCTTTTCCTTGTAATTCTTCTGATTCTTCCTGGAAAAGAAAAAAGGGGAGGCAGAAAGACTAAACAACGACTCAAGAATTCCTGCTCAACATATTTCTCTTTTGCTTCTTAAAGAGTTATAATTTCCTCAGGTTCCCCATAGCGATAGCTGCAGTTTACTCCTGAATGTTTCTCCTCAAAACTGCTGGAGCTTAGAATCCTTGTTTGATAGCCAATTCTGAGACCCATTTCCTCTTCAGCTTTCCACAGGTCTCAGGATCTTATGGCCTTGCTGCTTTTCATGCAGATCTGACTCTTCTGGGCTGGTGATTCCACCTTATAGCATTGTCCAACAAGGGACTGAGTCCCCAGGGAGCATTATTTAGCCTTCAAAACACTTCCATGGGCTGTTCCAGCATGGGAGCCATACTGCTGGGTCTGGTTTTTATGTTGCTGAGTCCTGATTTAGTTAGTATTTTAACAGGCACACAAACTGAGCTGCCTGTATCACTCTGAAAATGTGCTCCTGTATAACAGCACTTAGCTGAAACAGCAGATGAGAGTTTAGAACAGTTATGTCAAATGTCTGTTTCGATTTTAGAGTTATGGATATTATAGATGGACCAATAAAAGGAAAGTAAGTTTTTCTGAATGGGACTATGGAGAACCAAAACAGAAAATAGCCTGTGTTTATCTAGCCCTCTCTGGGACCTGGAAAACAGCACGTTGTAATGAGAAACATCTTCCAGTCTGCAAAAAATCTGAGGGTAAGCAACGGCAATGACTTTTGGTTTTATGGCAGAAACCTTGCTTTATCTGCTTGGACTGAATTACAAATTTCTAAGTATATATCGAAGAATAATAAGGCTGAGCATGTAATGTCAATACCTTTCTTTTGCATGACAAGGTTTTATTTTGATGGAGTTGGCATTGACCAGCCAAGATCCTGCCATTTTACTGGACTGAAGTGCTAGCTCCCATGGGAGCAGACAAACAGATCACAAAGTTTGTGGGAACATCAGGCATTTCACGTTGAGTCAGAATGCAAAACGTTTTGCTGATTCCAAAAACTGGATACAGGAGATAGAGTGGTATCTGATAAAAAATGGTCTGTTATTGGCCCCAAAAAAAGTTCATACTTCATAGGGTCTCTCTGGGTAGCACTGAGGTGCTACACAGTAAAACTACAGGCAAACCTCAGGATGAGTCTGGGCTTTTTTTTGCTTTCTCATTTGTGTCACAGTAACATCTGTTAGCTCTAGTGACACATACTTAATGGAAAGGCAGAGTTTATTTGGGGATTTTTGGATTTGTTTTTGTTTTATTTTTGTTTTAGGTTGGTTTGGGGATTTTGTGGGGTTTTTTTTGATTGGTTTGTTGTTTTTAAATTTCTTTTCTAGGCCATGCTCTGAACTTCATAGCTGTTAATTGGCAACTTTTGTTTTAAAAACACAAGTACTAAGTAACAATGTAGCCATTTCTTTCCATTATGTCATTACACATAGGAAAATGAGGAGTTACTAAATAAATATTCAATGAGCCTCAGGTATATATAATGATATATAGTGATGTTCAGAAATTTTATGTTAGGATTGTTATCTTGAGGAAAATATTAAATGGGAAATTTCTATTATATGATATTTGATTTAAAATAAAACTTATTTGAACTTCTTGGGAGTTTGGGAGTTTTCTAGGTGTGGTCTTTTCCTGCTTTTTAATGCTTCTTTCATTTATATAAATTTGTTGGTTATAACAAAATAAACTAGAACCAAAATCCTTGAACACTCAAATATCCTTGAGACAGTCCAAGTTTGATTTAGTTAGGAACACAGAAGAGCACAGGTTCACACTGAGTCATCCTCTCACAGCTGACCAGTCCTGATAATTGTTGTCACTCTTGACTTAGACACTGATATACTTTAAATACTCTTAAGAAAAGGTGGTTTTAATATTTGATTTCATATATGAGGAACTGCAATCCTTATTGAATGAAAGCATTTATAGTATCTCATTTCTTCTAGATGTACTTCCTTCTGATCCTCCCCAGGATATTGGACAATGTCCTGAATCTGATCACATATCTTGGATTCCCTTCCGAAGCCACTGTTATAACTTCAATGCCAATGAAATGAGCTGGGCTCAGTCTGTGGCTCAGTGCATTCAATCAGGTAATTATTATTTTTACCCAAATATAGATCTTCAATCTTGACATTAAAAAGAAGTCTTGAGAAAAATCTTGAAAAGTAATAATGCAAAATCTACAAATATTAAAAATAAGGAATAAATGTCTCATTTTTTATTGTTATGTGCTTTTCACTTATGTTGAGTTTAAGGTGATTTCTTTCTTTTATCTTTCCAGCTGTGCTTATTTCTTCTTATATTTCTACATTCACAAAATTTCTCCTTTTAGTAAGATCTTAAATTTTATGTGATTTGAAATAATCAATTTGTTTCTGGCCTTATCTCTCATTTTCCATATCTCTCTCTACACAATAGGCAAAGTAAATATCATGATAACAATCATTCATTTTTAACACAGACTGTGTGATTCCGAAAGGAGTTGATCCAAAAGGGGTTGCATGTGCTGCCTGGTAGCCCTTGCTCTATCAGCAAGGCTCCCTGGCAGACTGCAGAGCCTGGAGAGGGAAAATGCTTCCCTTCTCCTTGGAGACATCTGTTCCTGGCCAAGACCAGGAGCAGTACCTTGGCACTCTTTCACCTTTGCTGCTGACTCATCAGCTATCTCATCCATGTCTCAGGAGGCCAGGAAAGAGAGAGAAAAAAAAAAAAAGATTGTTTGTTTTATAGCTTTGTAGATCCTTATAGTCCTCTTACTCTTACACTGCCACAAAAATTAATAAATCAGTTTGAATTGCAGATTTGTTTGTTGCACAGATTTGCTTGTTGCGCAGTATTTCATGAGACATATTATTCTGTCAAACCATGAAGAACAAATAAATAATCACTCATAATTCCTATGAACAATATCATCCAATCACTTGAAAATACAGTGCAATTTACCTGGTATTTAAAAGTCATCACCTTCTTTGTATCTTTCACTTCAGATGACACCTCTCACTGTCGGTGCTGCTCCCCTACAGCTAGACACTGCCTTTGGTCTCTATTTAAATTCTTCTTCACTCCCTACCAGCAGGAGAGGTTTTTTTATTAATCTGTTTCAAAAGCTGTAACTATGTTGGGGATATCTCCAATCATCCTCCGTTGTTTTTTTTTTAATAGGTGGTATGTTGACTTCTGTAGAAGATCTGGATGAATCAAACTTTTTAATAGAGCATGCAGATTTATATGCAAGCAAGATTAGTGGCTTTTGGATAGGAATATACAGAAATGTAAATGGTAACTATATTAAGTTCTATAAATAATCATAAACAAACTTTATTAAATGGACAAAAATATTAATAAATAGGTTTTAAGCAACCAATTGAAGTACAGTAGAGTTCAGACCTGAGTCCTCTCTGAGGTTGTCTCCTATTCCTGGTCTCTGAGAAAGCTTTTCCTCTTGGGAAAAAAGTCCTGACTGGCTCTCATTTTCTCTTGGCTGGGGAAGACTCATGTGGGACCTGTGGGAGTCCAGCCAAAGCCCCCAGTATCAAGCTTCTCTGTGACTATATATGGAGAAAATTAGGCGGCTTGTTAAACCGTACAGTAGAAAATATGCATCAAGAAGAAAACACTGTTATCAGATTAAAGCCAGTCAGAAAGGTTTTTATTTTAGATTATTTTCAGCCCATTGAAACATTTAGAGCTTATGAAAAAAAAAAGTTTTAATTTTAACTAAACATCTGTTTAAGCATTACAGTAAAAACGTCTTGATTTTCATTGTGTGCTGCTGAAATAATAATTCAGAAATTCTTCAAAAAAAGTCTGAATTCAGCTTTTTCCAGTTTGAAACTTTAATATCCTATGCAAACATATGGAAAAACAGAAATGAAAACTAACTTATGACTGATAAATCTGCAAATCATAATTTGGGAAAGCAATTATATTGTTTTGGAGACGAGAATCAAATGAGATAAAATGCATCAGAAAACAACCACAGATGGAAGAAAGTAATATTTCTTCTTCAGAAGAAAGTAGTATTGCTTCATTAGCCAGAATGAAGTACTATTATGTAGTATTCAGTAAGGTGAAGACATTTCCTGTGGCTCTATTAGTGTTGATATCAAACATTTGCCACACCAGGGCAGCTGCTTTGGCAAGACAACAGTGCCTTGGACTTTGTCAACTGGGGTGATGGGCAGCCCTCGGGGGGCGAGCTGGCTTTCTGTGTGGAGCTGTCTGCAGCCACTGGCTACTGGAGTGTCCTGCCTTGCTCTTCCCAAAAGGGCTTTATTTGTAAGAAGCCAAAGAGTAAGTGACTTCTTTAGTATTCCTTCTTTCCATTTATGGCTTTATTTCAGTAGTAATAGTATGAGAATTACTAAGGACTGACACAAATGTTTCAATGTTCAGACAAAAATAATACGAGTGTATTTTATTGTTTGCCCTGTTTATGATTTCTTGTTTCGGAATCTCAGATTTTCTTACATTCTGCGAGGAATATCCAATTAATAACTAAAAATCATAAATATTTCCTGAAAAAAAATAAAAATCAAACTTCTTTATTGTTTTGTTCCCCTCCAGCATAAACACATTTTTTTTCTACTGACATTCCTATTTTCTTGCTATGGAACAAGAGTACCATCAATAATTTGCTATTCTTCCTCTTGCTGTACTATGATACATGCTGTTCCAGCAAAAGATGGATGAAGCAATTCTATTTAAATAGGAGCGGAAGTGCGATCCAGAGAGCATATAGTGACCTTTGAAAAGAGTAGAAGTGTTTTGGTTAGCTTTTTTTTTTTTTTTTTTAATATTGTGTTTCTGTATAACCGAGCACCATCTGCTTTAGTCAGGAAGTAGAAATATCAGAATATTGTGAGCCAAGCAACCATGTGGTATTTTGGAGTTTAACTGTTAATTCTGCAGAAAAGTCCAATTTCCTGCCCTGTTTCACAACCCCAAGGTTCAGGATGTTTCTGAGGTTCAGTCCTTTCCCCCACCAAAGCAAACCTGCAGCTGGCAGGGGAAGCAGCAGTCACAGCATTGTTCAGGGCACGTTCTCAAAAGGAAAATTCTGCTTTTAGGACAACGCCTAGTTTTCTTTGCAGGCCACAGACACTGCTGATGGACAGTTCTCTGTTACCAGACATCAGAAACTGAATGTCACCACACACTTTATTTGATGGGTTTGACTGTGAGTGGCCCTGATGTACAGTGCCAAAGTACAGAGGTATTCCCTGACCCCGCGTTCTCCAGCAGAGCAATGCTCCAGCAAAATCAGATCTTTATTCCATTGCAGCCAGCTCTGCAAATTTAGCAGCTGCTTTTCCTTCGTGCTCGCAAACACACCAGAGCCCAATGCACTGCCCTGGTTCTGCTGCAGCAGCCCGGCTCCTGGCGCATCCCACACTCCCCGGCATCCCGCCGCCCACCGGGAGATCCGTCCTTGTCGTGCTCATCACCCAGCAGCTCCCAGCAGCTCCCAGCCAGCAGCTCTCAGTAGCTCCCAACAGCTCCCAGAAATCCCAGAGATCCCAGCAGTTCCCGGTAGTTCCCAGCAGTTCCCACCTAGCAGCTCCCAGCATTTCCCAGTAGCACCCAGCAATTCCCAGCAGCTCCCAGTAGTTCCCAGTAGCCCCCAGCAGCTCCCAGTAGCCCCCAGCAGCTCCCAGCCGGCAATTCCCATCAGTTCCCAGTAGCCCCCAGCAGCTTCCATCAGTTTCCAGTAGTTCCCAATAGCCCCAGCAGCTCCCAGCAGTTCCCAGTAGCTCCCAGTAGCTCCCATCAGTTCCCAGTAGTCCCCAGCAGCTCCCAGTAGCCCCCAGCAGCTCCCAGCCCGCAACTCCCATCAGTTCCCAGTAGCTCCCAGCAGCTCCCATCACTTTCCAGTAGTTCCCAGTAGCCCCCAGAAGCTCCCAGCCAGCAGCTCCCATCAATTGCAGCTCCCACCCAGCAGCTCCCAGTAGCTCCCATCCGTTCCCATCCGTTCCCATCCGTTCCCAGCAGCTCCCAGCAGTTCCCAGCAGTTCCCAGCCGGCCGCCGGGAAAAGCCTTGCAGACGGCGCCCTCTGTGCACCGCCGCCGGGAAAAGCTGCACAAGAAAGCTTGAGTTTATACATGTGATTATGGATGCAAATAAATGATGGTAAATTCAGACCTGCTGGGTCTCAAAAGAATTATGTGTGACACAGTTCAACTGTCCTCAGCAGTCGATCAAGTGTTCCCAGTCCCCACAAGAAACAGACCCGGTGAAAAGGGCAAGGTTAATTAATTGGGGAGAAGAGAGTCCTCTTCAGTCAGAAACTACTACTAGTACTTAGCTTGGAGATATTCTGTTTATTACAAAAGAAGCAAGAAGGGGAATTTAATATGCAAAGCGCTGCAGTTTTATTGAAGGGAATATGGGGTTAAAAATCTTCCACACCTTTTCAGTTCTCCTAATTTAGCAGATGTGTTTCCAGAAGTGATGATGATATGCAGGTTACCAGACCTTTTGCTAACATGAAACTGTCAGGAAGAAAATGTGACCTTTTTAGATTTTCACTAAACATTTGTCTTTATCTTTGACAGCTATTCTTAAAGCAGCTGGAAACGTGGAAGGTAGGATTTTTTTCGCTTTCAAATAATTTCAAATATAAGTGTTTAAATTTAATATTATTTATTTAGTGTATATATATATATATATATATGCACATATATATATATATATAATGTGAGCTGCATTTACTTAGTTGCCATTGAGTTTTTTCCCAGCCTAATTTATCAGTATCTGCAAGACCCTTAGGGAACCCCAAGATAATCAAATACTTTGGTAAATTGATCACACCCTCTCTGATCCTCCTTTTGTATGGTAAGATCTATAAGAAAGACTGACACAGAGACATTATAATAGATTTTCTGCCGGATAATTAAGGGAGAAATTACACTTTTCAATAGTCTTATGTTTATTTGTGGCTACAGTTCATTAATTTCTATTTACTTTTTATTTATTTACAGATGCCAAAAAGGACAAAGCCAGTGGTCACCTGAATCTGTGGATACTTTTTACTCTGGTCCTCATAATTTTATTGGGGGTGGCTTTCATGATTTATTTCTTGTTCAAGATCAAAACTGGAAATGGAACTGGAAGAGAGGTGAGAAGGGGCAGCAGGCAGCTGGAATACAGCCGTGCCCTAGGTGCAGGGGACAATGGAAGTGACAACAAAGAAAAAAATGAACACAGTGCTGTCTGATGGGATAACACAGCCAAGCTAAATGGTTAAGCTGAAAAAAGTATAGCTGAACTGAAGGAAACCTTAGTCTCTCTTAGGTGCATGTAACTTTAACTATGAAGTAAAATTGGCAGTTATTCCTTTGGTAAGGTTTAGGAATTATTGCTGTATGCCCCTCAATAAATACTCTCAGGCATTTATTGACTTAGTACTGTACAAAATGGCTAATTAAGCAAGCATGGAAAATAACAGGACCAGTGGGAATTTAGATTTAAAATATATGGGTCACTTATTTAGGAATTTGTGACAGCATCACATACAGAGTCAAGACTAAAACTGAGCACTCTTTGCAGAGCACTCAGGCCTAAAACCTGCACTTTGAGAGTGTCTCACCATACTGTTCTGAAGCATGCACACTGTTACTTAAGGGATGTTTGGAATAAACAGAGATTTACATGAATTGTTTGTCCCCATTACTGCCCTTTTCTTATACCCTTTACACAAATATCTCTTGTGATAGTATTATAAGTGAAATGCAAATACTTGTCCTTCATTCATGGCTTCAACTTGGATTTTGCAAAACAAATAAATCTTTGCATACAATCTTATTCTATGAGTTTGAATGCTTTTTATTAATTATGAACATGAGACTATATCAATAAACTATATATTACACAATAACATTTCAGTGTTTAATTAGCATGTGGAGATGATATATGGTTTGTTGAACTAATGAGTTTTCTTCCTTTAAGAAAGAGTCTGACAGGAGCAGACACAGAAACATGAACAAGGCATACGACTAAAAAAGCCATAAATAAACTATAAAATAAAGTAGTTGTCAAATAAATTTTGGAAGAATGCATTCCTGGTTTTATTCCACTTGATCACTCATTTTAGCTACTTTAGGATAGCTTTTCTTACTATCCTCCACCTCTCTGATAAATGGACTGATAACTGGACACTGTGTCCATGATTCAGGCCAGTAAATAGTGGGGCACAAAACAGTGCCTTGCTAGTGAAATGTTTTAGAGATTTACTGAGATGATTAAGTTTTCTAGGAATTCTCTGTTGTCTGTGACATTCTGAAGAAAAAAAAATCTCAAAGTCTGGGAATAACAAATCTTTAGAAAGTGCATAAGAACTGCAGAGGAGACGTTACATGACATTGGACTGACAATTTGTAGATGTGGCAATTAAACAAAACATATTGCAGAGGATAAGGAATAAAGGCCATTTGTTACTCAAACTACTTTTAATGATAGTCCTCTGGAAAATACACTCTTTTGGTTTTTTGTAAATACTGAACTGGATTCTATGCTGTTTGATGGCTAATCATAAAGGCAAAGTAAACGAAAAGAATAAACAGTTAAAAAGATCCAACATAATATCATTATTTAAATATTTTATATTGCTAACACAACTCCAAAAACTCTGTATTGTGTGAATGAGTTTCTTCTATCTTATTAAGTGATGCTTTGCTCTTGCAGAAAATACTGTGAGATTTGTCTTCATAATAAAGGCAAGAAAAATGGGAGAAAATTTGAAAGGCAATTTCAGCTGCATTTCTTTCCTCCCTTTTTTCAAAATTACTAAGGGATTGTACGTCATAGTTGTAGTTCATTTCCACTTAATAAATGACTGAAGCTCACTTGTAAAATTTGAAAATATTCCTCTATCCTTGTCTCATTTATGCTTGGTACAAAAAAGAGAATAAAGTTCATTTGTACTTTGTGGATGAAATAATTTTGAAAGGCACTTTTTTGCCTGAAGATTTGTAAAGATTTGGATAATTTGTATTGGTTCTTCTACGATAAATTCACATAAAGTAACAGCACACTACTTCTACTAGTTGATACACTGGATAGATAAAAGGCAGGTGTATGCATAGTACCCAGTTTGTCAAATCACCGAGCAAAATTAAATTATACTGTGGGAGTTAATTTTTTCATGCTGAAATAGTCAAAATTGCTCACTGCAGTAAATTAAATCAATATATCTTTTGCAGCAGTGAAGACCTTTCTGGCCAAGAAGTTTGCATGTATTTTTCTCTGAGTTTTTCAGGTATATATGTCTGACATTTAAGGTACATCAATTTAAAGTGCACTCCCTGGTTCCTTGTCTTTGAGGGTCAGAATGTTACAATTCCAGCAGAGAACCAAGAAAGTTAAAAATAATTCAGTGGAATGATCTTGAACTGTTCAAACTTTGCCATATGCCTTTGAATGGATGGAAACTTCACTTTCAGATGCAAAGTTTGAATTTTGTAATTATTTATAGATTTCAAAATACCACATGTGACAGGATATTTCCTTATTTAGAGCCCAGAGTATTCTCTTTCAACTAAAAATCTCCAAAACTGAGAAGGACCCAGCAACAACTGATTCTTTAAGGACCTCTACTGCAGCAATTAATTTCATCTCATCTCTTTGTGAACAAGAAGACAGAATGAAAAACTTGACCTTTTCTACAGTTTTAGTTTTCCTCTCATTTGTTCATACTGCTTTTCAGACGCTTGGTGAGTCTATTTTTTCCTATCCCCTGCAAAAGTGGATGTGAAAGCGGGCATCTTTGTTGTCTTGCTGCTTTCTCAGGATCTTTAAGATTTTCACATAGCTTTACTACTCTGCATTTCATATTTTCCTAATGGGAGTGGTCCACAGAAGTTTCCACAAGACAGATACAAAGATGTTGATTTACTTTTAAAGAGGGGTAATATCCAAAATGGGGTAAAACTGGGAATCAGAAGTCAGGACTGAGTCACGTATGTGAATAAAGATTGACTTTTGGGTACAACTTATTTGCTGGTTACCTTTGCTACTGTAAAGTAGATGGACTTCACAGTGTGCTCCATAGCACTGTGGAGTCTATATATGTGTCTATATATGTGACTGACTCACCAAAAAATGAAAAGGATAAAGGAATTAAATAGGATGTTGCATGTGTATCTCCTAGCCTTAGCATGAGATTGTGTGGGATGAGGTGGAACTTGTGGGTTGATGTAAGATGTAGCAACATGGCTGAAAAGAAGCCAGTGGAAAAAAGAAATAGAAATATATGAGCGTCAAGAACAGCTGTGGAATAGCTACTACAGCAGTAAGGGTGAGAGGGATACTTAAGGCTCTGAAGGTGGCCAAAGACAGATCACAGCTCCCTTTTTGAGTATGATGATAATGTTCAAAGATGTCTTTTCTTCATCCTTCAGTTCATTAGATTTGTGGAGTGGGGTACATATCACAACTTCCAAAAGCAGACACTGCTCCATGTGAGCTGTGACAGCACTACCCTGTGCAAAAGGGGGGTCTCCCACCTGCTCCGTGAGCTGGGAACCCAACCCAAAAGCAGAAATCTCACAGCTTCCAGCAGGAACTCCTATTATTAGACCAAACATTTCTTTAAGGGACAATAGCTGGTACTTAGGGGACTACACTAAGCACTTATTTACTGAGCACTAAGAAATAAAAGACTTTATAATATATAAAACTTTTTTCCCAAATGGACAAGGAAAGAAGAAACTAAATTTCAGCTTCAAATTTAGATTTGCAGAAGTGAAACTCCTACATATTACTGAGCTGGTCAAAGTAATACAGGAACCTTCTGGAAGAGCTCAGGAACTATTCTTTCTGTCATACCCTCCCAGAATATCCCAGATACTTCCTCCTCTGTTCACCACCCAACACTGGCTTGCCCTAACATCCTACACTTGTCCTAAAAATTTACTTTAGTGTGTGGAGAGGTATCTCACTGCCTCCTGTGAGTTATTCTCTCAGATGGATATGGCAATGATGCCGCATCTCTGTTTCCAGGTATGAACTTGAGGCATAGAGGCCTGAAGGGCAAAACCTTGCCCTCCTGATCTACAGGTCCTAGAATATTCCTTGTAGTCCAAATTTCAATCCCTCGTGACCCGAAGCCAGTGAGAGCTGCATGCTACCTGACATTTTTAAGAGCATGGAGTTGTTTGCCCGGGAGGACTCACCTTGTGTGTCACAGCACAGGTGCAGTTCTGGACAGCTCTTCCCAGCAGGGCTTATTTATCTCAATGCATTCCTGCATCAGGCTGCTATAACCCTTTGGGAGTGTTAACTGTCTTGTGTGGCACTCACCATGCACAGGCATGCAAGCCCACACCTATAGGTTTTCAGTCTTTGTTCTTGTGACAATGTGATTTATTGTGCAAGCTATGTTGATTAAATTCTTATGATAGATGCACTAAGGATACTGGATCAAGGCAAGGTAACAAGTCACCATTACATGGTTTTCAATTCCAAAAAAATCCCCAAATAATAACAGAACATGTAAATTCCAGAAGGAGCAGACTCACAAAAGGCTCTCACTAACTGTATTAAGAACAAATGTGACCCCATGGAGATGTATGTCACAGGAGATAAATATATAATGCAGGAAAGTGATGGCCAGCTTCTAAATTTTCAGTAAAGGTCTCTTTCTGGAAATCTTGTATGAAATGTGCATTTCAGAAGAAGATAAAATTCCATTAATCTGATCATATTTTTGAAGCTGTCTTAATGTAGTTTATATGTTCTTACTCCTTTGTATTGTGTTCCCATATATTTTCTGAGCTGTACTTACTTTTCCTCCCCAGATTGAAATGTGTCTTGGAAATATCATTTGATCCTTGGAAAAATTTGCAGCCTCCTGGCACGAGTCAGATCAGCATAGAATAAACAAGCTCCCCTTACCATTTGCTTAGCCTAACCACTTATTCTGAATGTTTTATTTTACAGACAAGGAAATATTCTTAATATTCAATGAGGATACTAAGTTCTGTTTAATTGCTCAGAGTTCTGAGGCAGTCACAACAGCCTCTTGCAAGAAAAACAATGACTTACAAAAATTCAGATGGGTCTCTGATCATCAGTTAATGAGCATGGCATTTGCACAATGCTTGGGAGTGCCCTACAAGAGAAACCAGGCTAAAATTTCTCTATACCCATGCAACAAGAAAAGTGAATTCCAGAAATGGGAATGCAGAAATGAAGCCTTGGCAATCCAAGGGGAAGATTTATTTCTCAGTGCTGGCAAAAAAAGGGAAAATATTGTGCTAAAAACAGGATCAGAGGCAATGGATAAATGGAAGATCTATGGAACCATGGATAATTTGTGTTCTCAAAGCCACGAAGGTAAAGTTTAAAGGTTATTTTTGGTGTTTTATTGAATCCACTTGTTTGCCATCAGAGATAGGGTCTTTTGATTTCTGCCCCCCTTAGCCTAACACCAGCTGTTCCCCCTGAGGCAATGATGGACTAGAGAATGATTAATTCACATATTCAGGCTTGTATCCCTCCATCCTGGAGAAAAACAGCTGCTTAGGTTCAGATAGAATGCAGTATGTGCCAAAAATGTTCATATTTTTTGTTCTTTTAAAGAAAATGTGCATGTAGGTTATTTTAAATTCTTAGTGTTAATTGCTCTTCTCAGTGGTGTCTAGCAATAACACAATGGGCAGAAACCAAAGCACAGGAAGTTGAATTCCACTTGAATATGAGGAAGAATTTATTTTACCAAGCACTGGAACAGATTGTCCAGAGATGTTGTGGAGTTTCCTTTACTGGAGATATCCAAGAACCGTCTGCACACAATCCTGTGCCATGTGCTCTAGGATGACCCTGTTTGAGCAACAAGGTTGGACCAGATGACCCTCTGTGATCCCTTCCAACCTGAATCATTCTGTGATTCTGTGACTTTGTAATCAAAACACTTTATTTAACTGCATACTATTACTACTGAGATTGAGTTAGTATTATTGGATGAAAGGGAAAAAATCTCTAAGTTTAATACATCAATATTAAATGCAAGGAAATCATTCCATGCATAATATTTTCAGTTGCTCTATGAGATTTCAATGCCAAAAAATCCCACAACATTAAGCCACATGAAGTGGAAGTTAAGCCATATGATAAAAAGACAACAGTATTTTTAGAAAATTATATTTAAATATATGAGATATAAATCACTGCAGCTTTTTCATAGTTGTCTTCAGCATGATACTGCTTAATTTCTAGCTGGTACAGCTGCTGATGTACCCCAGAAGCAAAGCATAAATTGTGAGACCTAGCAAGAACTTCCATGAAAGTCATTGCTGGTGACAGCAGTTCCCCAGCTACACTGGTGGAACAATTGTAATGCTTTCTCCACGTAGTCTAATGGAGAGTACAGACCTCTATTCACAGAGCTATATTAAAACTTCTCTTTTGCCCCCTCAGACCTGTTTACACTGTTGGGAAATTCCAATGGAGCTCCATGCGCCTTCCCCTTCCTGCTGAGTGGAAGATGGTACGCTGAGTGCACAGCTGCTGGCAGGTCAGATGGATTGTTCTGGTGTGCAACAACGCCCAGCTTCGACCAGGACCATTTGTATGGGTTCTGTCCAGCTGCCAGTAAGTCCCACACACTGTCACAGACCCTATAACACAACACTGCTGTGTAAATATATCAATACTGAGATGCTGTTAATCATGCAGAAGGGAAAAACCTTGCAAAAATGTCTCTTTTATGCAACAACATTCCTGACAGAAGTAACAAATCTGTTTGCTTATAGCCTACAGTCAGGCTGAAAGTGGTCTGGGTGTGTCCATCAGTGGTTAAGACTCAGGAAAATAACAGTGTGCTTTCAATATGACTCTCTTCAACATAGAATCACCTGAAAACTGAGATGCTATTCACATACTTAACTGATATTTGTGATAGCAGTAGTCTAACCTCTTCTATCCAAGCTAAGCCCTGTTCTGTATAACAAGATTGGTCTACAGTTATTGGGAGGATGTAGTTTGTTTTTTGAAAGATATAAAATTAAAAGGTTGGCTCAAGGGTTTTACTGAGATGTTAGTGCCATCAGCATTTCCCTTTTAATGTTTCAGAATATATTACAAAATAATGCTATCTTAACAGGTAAAAGTATGGTCGTGGGAGTGCAGGATCAAGAACATCAAAATACATGTTTATGAAGAAATTAAAAATGCTTCCTGAAACCTAAGTTTTCAGTGCAATACCACAGAATCAGAATCAAAATTTGTCATTTTGATAGGAGCATTGCACTGGTAAACCAAGTTCAACTCGTTCTGAACCACCACCAACCACCATCATTCTGACTGATTTGGTGAAAATTATTCTCTGGTGCAATATTGCAAGCAGTAACTTCAAAAATCCCATGACATCCTCATTATCTAAACTAGAAAATATGAAGTATTTGGCATTATATGAAGTATTTGGCAATTATAAAATTGTTGAGACATTAATACTTGAGTCTACAGTTAAAAAAGAATGTTAAAAATCTCTGAATCAGCAATAAAGATATACACTAAGAAATAGAAAACTTTTCCTCTAACAAACCATTCAAGAAATTTATTTTTTTTTCTCAAACAAAGAGAAATTTAGAACAAGTTGTAATCACAGCGTATTTTGGTGCTTGCCCAAGGAACCGTTTTGCTAACAGTGAGCTCTCAGAGGACAATTTCAGCACTCCAGTAATCTAAAACACATGCAGACCACAAGTACAATCTCAATTCCTCAGCTGCTCCTGACAGGGCCCTTCCCCAACTCTCTCGTCCTCCTCTGGATGTGCTCCAGCACCTCAAGGACTTTACTGCAGTCAGGCTCAGGACTGAGATGAGCATTTGAGGTGTGGCCTCACCAGTGCAGAGCACAGAGGGACAATCCCTGCCCTGCTCCTGCTGGCCACACTATTGCTGATACAGGCTAAGATGCCACTGGCCTTCTCGGCCACCTGGACATTTGCTGGCTCATGGCAGGCTGATAGCCAGCCTCCCCCAAGTCCATTTCCACTGGACAGCTGCTCTTCCCCAAGCCTACAGCATCATAAATGTGACTAGTGATGGTATAATTTCACAAGAAAGGTTTAATTACTGCAAATGTTTGAATTTCAGTGGTATTCCAGCCAAGAATTAACTTGGGCATAGCCTATAAGCTTCTGAACAGGTTCTCAGGGTAGACAGTGACCAAGATACAATTTTGATTTATTGGCCTCTTTACAGTATTTTTTTTTTCTCCTGGAGATTATAAAATTGGAAGGGGAAAGTGCAAATAAAGGATGAAAGGCTCATTACTGATAATGTCAATGACACATCCTCTTTTCTTAACAAAGATCAAGATAACTTGTGGGTCAGAGCCTTAATTGCTCCAAAATGTTATTTCACAAATAAGCTTGCAGTTAAAGTTTGCCATAACACTTTGTATAAAATGTTTATCACAAACTCAGGTACTAAATCTCCTTTCTCTCACACAGACATTGACAGATTTTGGAGTACAGATCCTTTGACAGGAACCTACTACCAGATAAACCACCAGTCAGCTCTCACATGGCACCAAGCAAGGAAGAGCTGTCAGCAACAGAATGCAGAATTATTAAGTGTCACGGAGATACATGAACAAATATATCTAAGAGGTGAACTAATAAGCAAGATTCAGTAAAAACTCTTTTGAAAGGTTTTCTTGACTGATTACAAATGTTTCAATGCTTTAATCACATTACAGTGAATAGCTGATGTAAGAAAATGGTATCTATACTAATAGAAATAAAAAAATTACAGTCAATTAGGCTTTTTATACGTGGAAGTTTAGTAAGTTGAGGAATTAACATTTGAAATTATTTCTATTATTATTATTTTATCAAGAGAATCTAAGGATTTCCAGCTAATTAAGCAAAAGTTAGCTCAAACTCAGAAAACATCAAAAAGATCCTGGAAAAGAGACTTAAAATAAGAAACATTTTAGGAGACAGCCATTATATGACAATTACATGATATGATATGTTTTATTATTATATTTTGTGTTAATAAATCAGTATTCTTCATGTATAGCTAATGAAATAGTTGTTTTGAAATATGATATAAATTTTATACAGACTTTATAGTCTTTATAGACTTTATAGATTTATAGATTTATGCATGCTGTAGAACAAAGGTCCTATATCAATTGCACCACAAACAATTAAACTTATAACAATATTAATAATAGAAATTCAATCTTTCAATTTTCAAAATTTATTGTCTACATATAACTGTAGAATAGCATTACATTCAGATAAACAAATAAGTAAAATAAAATTTTTCAATTCTCTACCCTTTATCTACAGAAAGAAACCTCTGAATTTATTACCAGTAAACATGAATTCTGTACTGAACTTACAAATCCCTAGGAAGACTTTTACTATCTTCTTCTAAACTTTGGAAATTCAGAAGTTTTCCTAGAAAATCTCATTAGAATTCAATTCTTTTGGTCACTTAGATTTGATTGACAGCAAGAGATCCTCTCTCTGGATTGGGCTTAACAGTCTGAATCTCAACAGTGGCTGGCAATGGAGTGGTGGCTTTCCCTTCAGATACTTTAACTGGGCACCAGGTAGTAATCTGTTTAAACAACTTTTGGAATTATAATGGGAGAATTATGCTTTCCTTCATTAGATATAACTCACGGAATTTTAAACAGAAGACATAAATCACCTCATCTTCTATCAGATAAAGTAAAAAGCACAAGTTGAGCTATATCATACTGGGAATGCCTTCAAGTCAGTGAAATCTTCTGTGTCTTCACAACTTTCACAGGGTTATCAGACCCTGTATCCTGCAAGGACTCAGCTGCCAGCAGGCATTGCTCTTGCAAAGGCTTCCTCTTCACTTCTTATGCTTTTTTACTCTTCTCTCATTCTAGAGTTCATGGCATTGACAGTTTATCATTGAAAGTCAATTATTGCCATGGTAACAGTTGCAGCAAATTCTGAATAAATGCAAGCATAGTCCAACTTTTGGCCTTCCCAAATCTCAGAGGTGCCACCTGCTTTTACCTGGCACAGAAGATGAGTGGAAAGCCCAGAGTTGTTGAGTTTGGTGAAAGATTTTCTACCTTCTGTTGAGCTGGTCAAATTCCTCAAGCTTTGCAGGATCCTGTATCTCAGCTCCTGTATCCCCACTCAGTGGCTATGATCATGAGTTAATTTACACACTTCCAGTTCACTGCAGAATTAAGCTGCATCTTTTGTGGGGAAAGGGGAAAAATTCATCACACTGTGGGCCTCTCTGAAAAGAAAACACTGACCATTCCCCAAGGATAGTGGTCCTATGGAGAAACTCCAGGGATGTTGGTGGAAGAGGCAGGCAGAGAAGAGACAGCAATGGTGAGGGAATGTCAGGAGGTTCTGCTTGCACCAAGGAACAAATCTGCATGCAAATTCCAAAGGGACATGCAGAAAGAACCACTATTCTGTAATCAAGTGTGGCAGAAAGTGTGAATTATGCAACAAGCATAGAAAGAAAAAATTTGATGGGCACTTCTAAATTACATTTTCTTTGGTAGAAAAATCTCTATCTCTGGTAGTGAAATGATGAGCCCATAATAGACACATGAAAAGGCTATCAGTAAATTGCTCTTTTAGCTGCTGACATAAACCCTGTGTCACATAAAAATGATTTGGTTTTTTCTCATGAAGGAAGCCCTGAGTTGGAGCCCGAAAAACTCTGCACAGTACTAAACCCCAGAAGAGATGCTAAATGGGAAAACCAACCATGTGAACTGAAACTTGGTTATATCTGCAAAAAGGAAAAATCCACAAAGGATCCTTTAATTCTTCCATCAGGTATGTCAAGCAAATACAAAACCATTTTGATAAAGACATAATGTGTGTCACTAAAGTTAAATTTAATGGCTATTTAAAATACAAAGAAAAAGCAAACATTGAAATTTGTTTTTCTGCTATGATGACTGGTATAGAGCAAAATATATTCTTATTTCTTTAGCGAAATATATTTATATACTGAAAATGTTCCTGGAGCCCAGTAATCACATAAGCATTTTTACTTTTTGTTATTATTCACAATTCCAGAGGCACTGGGTTAAGCCTTATAGTTTCATGAAAGTATCATGGTCTGCATGGACATGAAAATAAAGTTAGAGATGCTCCACCCTTCCTGCAGTGCATACTAATGGAAACACTGAGGTTTGTCACAGAAGCCTTGGGAAAGTGGTATCAGTAGGCTCAGAGCAAATTCTTGAAGGGGTTGCCAGTAACCTAGAAGGATGGCAAAAAAAAGAGCAACTTCCTTTGGACCACTTTTCTACTATACTTCTCTCTGGTTTATTTAATGAGAGTTGGCATGGAAAGCCATGTGTGCAGAGAATTACTTGTGCTGTAGTAATAATGCCTTTCCTTTATGAAATATTAAAAAGCATAATTGGATGGGGTATATTGTGTGGAAATGCTACATATGAAATTCCAAAATATTCCTCTGGCCAGTGAATACTTCACACTAGTGAAGCCTAGTAACAACTGGCTCCATTCTTTTCTTCTTTTGTTTAAATGCAGCATGCTTTCTGTAAAAGTACTATGAGCAACAATATACAGATTAAAATAAATGTGTGAGGAGTGAAGTATTGCTAATTTGTTACCTCTTCCTGTTCATTGTAATTCATTAATTAGCTGATTTTAAATGTAATTGCACTTACTCTAGACGTCAGTTTGCACCATTTAAAAACTTTAAATATCTATTGATTTTGAGGGGATGTAGAGCCTGTTAAATGCCCAGAAGGATGGTTGCCCTATGGAGGTCACTGTTTCATGGTTCATAGAGACCCCAAAGAATGGAGAGAAGCCCTGATTTCCTGCAATGACAGCAATGGAAACCTGGCCAGTATCCACAACCCTGAGGAGCATGGCTTCATACTGTCTCAGCTTGGCTACAGTGAGTACTTCTATAGCACAGTACTATTAGAAGTCTTACAGGATTTAAATGAAATAATTCTTGCTATTTTAAAATTAATGTTTCTAGGGAAGGCCACAGATATATAGGTTAGAAAAACTCGAAAGCCAAAAACCCACAAGAGGAGTCATCATGTGAAAGAGCCTGATGGAGAGATGGAGGCTTTCAGCCAGCTTTTAAAATGCTGTTTATTGCATTGATGAGGTTACAGCAGTTGAGTGTGGTGGGTGAGCCTATAGCTGCTGGCTATAGGCAAGCTGTGTGTCCTGAAGCCCATCCAGTTCTGGTTACAATGCATCATATACTTTTCATTACAAAGCATCTTAATACATGACTGCCAATCAACATCATACATAATACCTTTTACATTTACATACAACCTATCCAAACTGCTAAAATTACCATATTGTGTTAGTGACTAGCCAATCATTGGAGTTAGTAGTTACATGTTAAATTTTGGGACTCGTTCTGCAGGGGAAATTTCTGAGATCTTTTCTCTACTTGCAACATTGGCTTTCTTGTTTGCCTGTGAAAATCCTTTTGTTTGGTAGAAACATCTTTTGTTTGAGTTGGATTTATCCTTTGCTCTAAGCCATAAAAGCCCCTTCCAACTCATTTGCTCTTTGCCTTCTAGTTACCCAGTAAGACTGGCTCAGCAATTCTTTTCTTCTATATCAAACCTTACTTTCATTCCTATAGAACTTTCTGTATATCTGCAAAACTTCTCCGTTAAATTCTCGTCCTTCCCAACAATTATGGTCTTTTCATTTTGATTTTCATTTGTTTTTCACTGCATGAAATCACTCGAAGGAAATAACAGCTCTAGCCACTGCAGCATTTGAGTGGATTATCTGCACCAGACAACCTGTAGCTGTAGATACAGTATTGTACTTTACTGATAAAGCTGACGAATCTGATTTCCTGCTGGTATCTCATTTTTAACTTCTTGAAAGAAGAATGAGAATTGCATTTTAAAATAAACTCCTCTGACTAATGCAGACGAATTTGCACTGCAACATTGCAATTTCAGCTCATCTCCATAAAATCTTGCTCCTATGGACTGTTTCAACTTGGGTAATAACACAGATGAATTTCTGTCCTTAGGACCTGAGGATGAGCTGTGGATTGGCCTGAATGACCTCAAAATTCAAATGTACTTCGAGTGGAGTGATGGGACTCCTGTGACATATACCAAGTGGTTGCCTGGAGAACCAACCCATGAAGTCCCTGGCCAAGAAGACTGTGTCTTTATGGCAGGAAAGGTGAATTATTTCACATGAATCATACAGTGTAGCACTGCACTATTTGAGTTTCGGTTATATTTCCAGGGAGATTTTTAATGCAACTTGGCATAGTTGATAAGTTGCATAGAATCAAAGAATGTTACCTTTATTTACTCAGACATATGGTTGTTCTAAATTAAATTTAAAATTAAATTCCATGTAATTAGTAAGTGTTCATATCTGATTGTGAGTGTACATTATATGCCAAGTAAACCTTAACAGTCTGGCCGTGCCAGTTAGTTTAACACACCTCCAAGCTCAGATACTTGGAACTCACTACAAAATACAGATATTCACATTGAAACAGTATTTTGAAAATAATGAAAATGTTTCTAAAGTAAGAAGGTTCTGCCTCACTGTTTTTCACCTCTTCCCAAACTGCAACTAGGATGGATACTGGGCAGACAGTGACTGTGACAGGAAGTTAGGCTATATCTGCAGAAGAGACCCTCTACAAGGAGTTTCTGGAACAGCAAAGACTGATCCTGCCTGCCTGAAGGTAAGAAGAAAGCATAAACCAAGAATCTGGTTAGCAAAGCTCCACAAGCTCCTGTTGACATTGAAACTATCTTTTTTTTCTTTTTCTTTCTTTTTCTTTTTTTTTATCCCCCCTAACAAGTATTAGTCCACAACAAATTCAGGGTGATAATTTTCACTACATTCCCATATAAAGAATAATAATAATAAATCAGGCCTATTACCTCTCAGAACTTTCTGTGAAAGGGGCTAAAGCCAATTCTGCAGTTGCCAACATATTTCTTGTATTGTTCTGCAACCATCTGTGGTAATTGAGAATGTAGTAGGGACTGGTAACAATTTCTGGACTATGCAGCATGATGCAAGATGATGACAAATCTCACTACTAAAGTCAAATCAAAACAATAAAATCCTTTTTATAAGTGAATTTGTTTTGAGCAAGTTATTGTATCCTACCACTTTTTTCCATTCTTTTCCTTCTTTTTAGTTCCTATTTACTACTATTCTGTATTTAGGAACCATTTCCACAAGCCTATATGGGGAACAAGCCTGAGACTCATTGTGCTCAATGGAGTTAAGCAACAGCCAAATACTGAACACAGAATTTATTTACCTTTCTTGGGTGCAGCAAGCAAATCTTGAGATGGCATAAAAGGGAAAAGTGACTTGGAATTCAGCTGTAACTTTGAGGATTTTGCTCTTCAGTGGTTTCTATGTTACCTCTTCAGTCAGACTTTTTAGGTGACCTGATGTATTAAATCAATTAATTATTCTATTTACTGTTCCTTTAGCCTCGAAAACATAGGAAACTTGAGTCAGCATTTCTACTATAATACAAACTATTCTTTTTGGTTCTGAGCAAAGAAGAACTTTATTCACCTGATTCTGAATGCACTCTCCCTTCTGTGTCCCTCTGACTTTTCTACCAGTAAAAATTTATCCATTATTGTCAAAGAAGTGAGACTCATAGGGATTAACTCTCTTCTTTCTGCACTGAATGTTTGCTAAGCTGAAATTAGTATACTGGAATTCAAATTTATACATAATCATGTCAAGTTATATTAAAAATAAGTTAATGTGTATTCATTGAAATTCAAGCACTAGAACATATGTTGTTTTTAATTGCAAGTTTATTTCATGTGTTCTTGACAGGGTTGGGAAAGATACAGTTTTTACTGCTACCTGGTTGGACATACCTCTGTAACATTTTCAGAAGCAAAGAAAAGCTGTGAAAGGAGCAGTGGTTATTTAACAAGTATAGCAGACAGGTATGAAAAGAGTTTAAAAATTGTATATCTGATGCAATAATATTGGAATTAAAAAGACTAGTTGAGAACTTTTGGGGAAAAAAACCAAAAAAACCAACCAAACCAAAACACAAAAACAAAAACAAAAACAAAAACAAAAAACAAAACAAAACAAAAACTCGAATATCCTTTTTCTGAAGAAAAAAAATAAATACAGCATGGTTTTTCTGACTAAAAATAATTTACACATTAGTGTTTTCTAGTTCTTTACTTTGAAAGAACAGACAACAGCACCTTCTGCTCTGTAAGGAATAGTTTTTCAGTATAGCACAGCTTCACCCCCTCTTGCAGCTGGGACACAGTTAAATAATATACTCCCCATAAGAGGAAATTTAATTGAGAATCTATTCATTCTATCTGTGTGAAGTTTGGATGCTGAGGAGTGGAAAATGGAAGGAAATCTAGGCTTAATCCCATTTGACTCCTGTCATTTCAGATATGAACAAGCCTACCTGACCAGCCTCATTGGTCTGAGCACTGAGAAGTATTTTTGGATTGGTCTCTCAGACATGGAAGAGCAAGGGATTTTCAAGTGGGTGACTGGTGAAGACGTTCTGTACACAAACTGGAATGCAGCAATGCCTGGTACTCCACTCATGCTGAATGATTTTTGCCTTTTTCCTGTTATTTATTCTCTGTATACTGAACACATATATTTGTAGCTTATTATGGTATTGGTAGCTAGTCCCAGTACTCTTCCCTACCTTTTCCCTAGCCAGAAGGAAAACATATAACATATGAAACAAAACATATTCCAGAGGTCCAAGCCCCAGGGGTTACAAGACCCCTATCCTACCTTGGTTCTTTATGGGAACCAAGGCTGAAAAATAGTGCTTCCAGACATATTTTCCTAAACAACGTTTAATTTCCATGTGAGGGGGAAGGATGTTCATAAATCTATGGGCCCAGATGGGATCCATCCAGGGTGATGAGGGAGCTGGCAGATGAGCTTGTAAAGCCACTCTCCATCATTTACCAACAGTCCTGGCTCACTGGGGAGGTTCCAGATGGCTGGAAGCTGGCCAGTGTGACACCCATTCATAGAGTGGGAAAGAGGATCCTAGTAGTTATAGGCCAGTTAGCCTGACCTCAGTACCTGGTAAGGTAATGGAACAGTTTGTACTGAGTGCCATGACACAGCACTGTATGTAGAGAGGATGGTCAGGGTGTCAGACCCAGCCAGCAGAGGTTTAGGAGAAGTAGGTCATGTTTGACCAACCTGGTCTCCTTTTATGACCAGGTGACCCACCTGGTGGGTGAGGGAAAGGCTGTGGATGTTGTACCTGGACTCTAGCAAGGCCTTTGACACTGTCTCCCACAGCACACTCCTGGAAAAGCTGCAGCCCATGGCTTGGACAGGAGCACTCTGTGCTGGGTTAGGAGCTGGCTGGATGGCTGGGCCCAGAGAGTGGTGAATGGTGCTGCATCCAGCTGGGGATCAGTCACCAGAGGTGCCCCTCAGGGGTCTGTGCTGGGGCCAGTCCTGTTCAACATTTTTACTGATGACATGGATGAGACGATTGAGTCTTTCATTAGTGAATTGGCAGCTGACACTAAGATAGGAGTGTGTGTTGATCTGTTGGAAGGTAGGATGGCTCTGCAGAGAGACCTGGAACGTTTGGATGAATGGGCAGAGTCCAATAGGATGAAGTTTAACAAATCCAAGTGCCAAGTCCTGCATTTTGGCCACAACAACCCCTTGCAACATTATAGGCTGGGGACGGTGCGGCTGGACAGTGCCCAGGCAGAAAGGGACCTCGGACTACTCGTCCACAGCTGGCTAAACATGAGCCAGCAGTGTGCCCTGGTGGCCAAGAAGGCCAATGGCACCCTGGCCTATATCAGGAACAGCGTGGCCAGCAGGAGCAGGAAGGTCACTCTCCACCTGCACTCAGCATTGGTGAGGCTGCACCTTGAGTGCTGTGTCCAGCTCTGGCCCCTCAGTTTAGGAAGGACATTGAGACTCTTGAGCATGTCCAGAGGAGGCAGCGAGGCTGGTGAAGGGCTTGGAACACAAACCATGTGGGGAATGGCTGAGGGAACTGGGATTGTTTAGCCTGGAGAAAAGGACACTCAGAGGCGACCTTACACTGTCTACAGCTCCCTGAAGGGTGGTTGTAGTCAGGCGGGGTTGGTCTCTTTCTCCAGGCTGCAAATGACGGAATCAGAGGACATTGTCTCAAGCTATGCCAAGGGAAATATAGGTTGGATATTAGGAAAAGTTTTTTATGGAAAGAGTGATCAAGTACCGGAACAGTCTGCCCGGGGAGGTGGTGGAGTCACCATCCCTGGATGTGTTTAAAAATAGATTGGATGTGGCACTCGGTGCCATGGTCTAGTTGACGTGTTAGGGCATGGGTTGGACTCGATGATCTTGAAGGTCTCTTCCAACCTTGTGATTCTTGTGATTCTTGTGATTTAGAGACGGTTGAACTGAGGGAAGTTACGTCTTATGTCTCTAATTGGCGATTTTTGTCAGTTATGCTAATTTGCTAAACTTGTAAGATTGTATTCACCCCGCAGTGGGGTGGGAATTTTGTGAGCATTTTCCATATCTGCCCCTGGAGGCCTCCAATAAAGACCAGACTCCAATACTAATATTACCTCGAAAGTGTGTTGTTTCATTTCTAGATTCTTTAAGGCGTCACCACCATTGGACTAAATCTATGCTACTAAGGAAGCCTCTGTGCTCCCTAATTCTAAATTTTTTTCCAACTTTGATAAATCCATGACGACACCAACCTAAATTATTCTATGATTTTCTATGATGCCATAAAAATACTTATTTTCTGACTCCTCATCATTTTCAAGAGCAAAATCAAACTGAGCAGAAAGGATGAAATCCCTTCCAGCCTTGGTGATGGGCTGCCAAAACCTTGCCACAAGTGGCAGAGGAAAGAGGCAGGCAAGGAGTTGTTTATGCACTCAAAGGGAAGGGAAATGATGAAGGACTTGCTGGTTTCCTCTTTTCACAAAGCTCCTCCTCTAAGTAGACACTACTACAAATAGTCTTTTGTAAATTAATTACATGACCTATAAAAATGTCAAAAGAGCCTCCTTAAACCACATTTCAACTCTCTTTTTTATCTCACAAAGGGAAGGAAACTGGTTGTGTTGCCCTTAGGACTGGAAATGCAGCTGGACTTTGGGATGTTCAGAACTGTGAAGTAAAGGCAAAATTTCTCTGCAAAAAATTAGCTAAAGAAGTCACTGTTCCTGTTGCTTCTGAAACCGTTTCTGATTCCCATTGTCCCTTTGGTTGGGATAAAAGCAATAGCACTAATTCCTGCTTCAAAGTAAGTATTGTTTTTTGCCACAATCCTGCCTGGGAAACAGGAGAGCACCAAATAAATAGGCAATCTAAACATCACAGAATGGCCCCAACTTTTTACACACCTATTCAAATATCGCTGCACTTTTCACTCTAGCAGTGACAAGTAAGGTTACCTAATTACTTTTGAATTCATATTATAATGGATAATTGTAAAGGAAAGTTTACTTATTTTTCTTATGCAAGGCAGCCATCAGATTTATGTTCAGCACACTGCAAACACAGTGTTCTACCTGCATCTACAGGGTTTTGTGAGAGAAGAAGACCAAAAGAAAACATGGTTTGAAGCCCGAGATTTCTGCAGAGAAATAGGAGGAGACCTGGCTGCCATTAGAAATGAAGAGGAGCAAACAGTGATAGTAAAGTTAATAAAGTAAGCAAGCAAACTGTCTAATAATTGATATTTTGGTGTAACAATACATGATGCAGTAATAAATAGTAATACTCTTGTTTTGTTCCTGAGATAATTATTTTAAAATCTATGTGGTTTCATCACAACAATAAGAAAAATAATTTAGAAAATGTCCCATGAATAATGTTTTCAAAGAAATTTTTGGAGCTCCTGAAATGTAACCTGCAAACATTTTAATTCAGATAAAAACCAACCCAACAACAAACTTGATGCGTCTCCACAGACCCTATTCTAATCTTTTTAGTGAATCATTTTGAAACCAAATTTTGTCTTCCAGTAGCCCTGAACATTTTCTTTCTGAGAAAAAACAATATAATCACAACATCAATGTAGAAAAAAAAATAGTGCTCTGTTTTTAATGCAACCATTTGCAAAGTAGGAAATTTTAAAGAGTGAACTTTATGTACTAGCCAATGACAGTTTGCTGACCAACAGTACTTTTTATTTTTAAAATTTCTGCATTTGAAGCGTTCAATAAGTGTCAGAGTTATTGTCCCACGTAACTTTTAAAACTGAGCAGAGCTAACACTATATATCCTCTTCCACTATACATTGTTTTTCCTCACTGTAGAAAGAAATCCCCATCATTTCAGCCTTTCTGGATAGGTTTGCAGTGTTTGGATCCTGACGGTGGGCTTTCCTGGAGTGATGGTTCTCCGGTGAGTATTTCACCATGTCAGTTTCCTTCTGTTCTGACCCTTTTTCTGTTGGAGAAGTTTCCATGACCAGTGTGTTTGAAAGCTGTATAAGAATTGCCAAAAATGTCTATTTTGCAACTGGGTAACTCTGAATCATTATTCTTCATACTGGATTGGAAAAAAACAAAAGCAGCCCAAAAAACCCTGAGGTTATACCATTATCAAAATGATAAGACAAAGGACTACTTTCAGCTACAGAAATTATTATCCAAGTCACAAATATATGAGAAAGGTCTCTCCTGATTTTTGTTAGTCTATGGTGAAAAATTCCTTTTTCCTGTTTTTTTATTTATAATCTCATTTGATTCCAGCTTTTGTGGCAGTGCTACAGTCTGTTAGACGTGCATAAACTCAGAGCCTTTCTTTCGTCTTGCAGAGTGTTTGTAATTACTTTAATAGCTCACATTGGCTTCTCAGCCAGAGGAGGAGGAAAAGGAGTGGTTGGAAACTTCTGATCTACTTCTCATTCCTTAAGAAATACAGTTTCTTCCCCTGTAGATAAAAATAAAAACCACAGGTGGGTTTTCTCTGTAGGTGAATTATAAAGCAAGAAACTATTTTTATGATACTGCATTTCAAGATTGTGGAGCAATCAGTGAAAACCCTCTCCCATCATGGATTACGGAGCACTGTGAATACAGTCATAATTGGATTTGTGAGATAAAGAAAGGTAGGCTACTTTTTACTTTAAACTCACCTTAGGAAGAAAGTCAAGCTGAACCCATTCATTCATAACAGGAAGCTCTACAAGTTACATACTGGTAGAAAGTTTTGTTGATTTCACAAGAATTTTGCACACAGAAAAGTAGGTAAAGAAATATAAATACCTTTGGAATACAAGATTTCAGCTGTTAACAATAAATTTTTTGTTTCATTATAAAAAGTATATTCCATTATAAGCTTTACTAAAAGTGCACTGCTTTAAGTAATCGTATAATAGAAATATGTGTAATAGAAAAATAGAAAATATGATGAAAGCAATCTCAAGTGCTTACCTTGCAATATTCACTGCTCTTCCCAAAAGCAGATTTTTATCAAAACAGAAGTTCTGACTGGTGGAGGAAGAGAGGACTACAATTTGAAAAAAAAAGGAAAAAAAAAAGAAGAAAAATATTATTTTAGATTTCCATATCTTTTGTGAAGTGAAACTTCACTGCTCTGCTCAGATGTTGGTACACAACAACACAGTAATCATCTACTCTAAGTTAAACAACACTACCAGCATCATAGATTCAGTCTTTTTGTAAGATGACACATAAAGACAAGCCTGTAACAACAGGCCTGCTGTACCAAAAAGATGGTAATGAAAGCTTCAAAATACTTAATACTTTAAGACAGGTTCACATCTCCCTCTTATACAAGTAGAAACATCTTCTCTGTTTCTCTGGTTTTTTTTTCTCGGTTACTGTTTGGGAAAAATATTCAGTGAAATTTGAGAGGAATCAGTTATAGCTATGTGTTGTGTACATATTTTACTTCCCACAGTAACAGCAATGTTCCTTTGGTGGCTCCCTGGCCTCCTTCACAGTAGTTTCAATTGCTACTTTTCTTAAAAGCATAATTTCTGTACTGTTGAATTATTCAAAACAATATTCTAACCAAGGCACAGAGCCTCAGCTTCTCATACTTATAAAATAATAATCATAGATCTCTATCAGATGTGAAGATATTTTTCCTGGTAAGTTCCTTTGTGAGTTCTCACCTGCATAATCACCACAGCTAAAAATCATTAGCAGAAGTGTCAATAGTAGCTGTTTATTGTTAATTAGTAGTGGCATATGAATGGCAGAAATTACAGCCTGAAGAAACTGCCATCATTAGTCAGCAGTGCATAATGGCAAGCAGAAAGATGCTGAAATAGACAGAATACTTCATACTCCCAGAGATATATTAGGGTTTTTTTCTTTTAAATCTTGTAACCATTTCCTTTTTAAGCTTGGAACCAATCATAAAATCGATTATTTTTAAAAGCTGACATATTTCTTTTTCTAACCCAAGCATATGTTCACACAATAAAATGTAATTACACACACAGCAACACAAACATTGCAATAAATTCCTATGGGAAAAAAAACCCCACAGAATGGTCTGAGTTGGAAGGAACCTTAAAGATCATCTAGGTCCAACCCCCAACCTTAGACCAGGTTGCTCAAAGCCCCATTCAGGTGGCCTTGAGATCATAAAGGTGACATTTGTTTTACATTTTTATAGCTCTTGGCCTTGAATATTTAGAGAAACATTGCTCCAATATCACACTCCATGTGATGTGGAACTTTTTGTTGAAATTATTTTTCAGAAAGTGGTAATGTAATTCTTATCAAGGCAGCTACACAGAAAAAAAAAGTTTCACAAACAAATTAATACTAATAAAATGTTAAATATAAATTATAAATATAAATAATGCAAAAAAGCAAAACTTTGTTTAGTATTTGAATTTCTTGTTCAAATACAAGACAATGTCCATAAAGAATTGTTCAAAGTCTACAAACATTGGAGTATTTTCCCTATTTAGTGTTCTTTCAGAAACAAGTATTCATTCAGACTAACTTCAGCCATCCAATTTAGGCAATATTAAAGATGTTCAAGATGCACTTACCGAAAATCTACCAAGACACAGATGTAGGCCTGTAATGCATGTTTTATTCCCTGAACATCCATTTTTAACTTTGGACCAAAGATACCATATAAATATAGTTTGCATTGAATATGTAAAATGTGAAAAGTTAATAGACATTAAAATGATTTCCACTGATTGAATACTTATACTGCCTCAATGTTTGGGAAATACTTTGTATCATCATTTTTTATCCCATTTCATTACAGGGACACCCTTGAAACCAGAACCTCTGGGTCCTTCTACCAGTAAGCTTCTGTTTATTTTCACTTAAGGGTGGTGTGATGTAACACCACCAGCTTTGTGAAACTACTGAGAAGAATTCAGAGATTTCTCTGTTGCAGCATATGAAGTCACAGAAGATGGCTGGATTGTAAAAGGAGACAAACAGTATTTTTTCAGCCTAGAAAAGACCTCTATGGAGAAAGCCAGAACATTCTGCAAAAACAACCATGGAAATCTTGCTACTATTGGAAATAACAATGAAAGAAAATTTTTGTGGAAATACGTAAGGGGAATTTTTGTTTTGTTATACACTACATGTCTTACATACACCCTTTGTACATATCCTCTGCTTGTGAAGTACTGAAGAATGTGCTTGTTGCATAATATTACCACTTTTACCAAATACTACTACTACTAAAATTTTATTAGGATTAGGTTTAAATATTCTATGAAAATATATTTATTCTACTAAATGAATCTTCACTTTAGGAAAAAAAACCACGTAAAATATTTCCTGTTTACTAGGATGGGTATATTCTTGTCTATTCTAGTCTGAATGGAGTTCTGAGCAAATACATAAGGATCAATGAACAGGCAGAGTAGGTGCATTCTCAGAAAACTCTCCTTCTGTCAGGGTGGCTGCCTCCTACCTGAGTATCATATTCTAGAACACAGTAAAGATGCACAGAGATGTGAGGCAAATGCCTGTGTAGCTTTGATGGTCCTACCTGATGGCCATGTTGCTCTGCAAAACAGCTTTTCAAAGAAAGGCTTAGACTGGTCCAGGCTAGACTGATCATTCCAACAATCCCTCATGGATTAGTTTTCCTGCACCATGACCAGTGCACAGCAGGGGAATGCTGACAACTTAAGAGCATGGATGGTACCTCAAACCTGTGCAATAATTCTGTCTGGTTTGCTAACACCAACGTAGCCACACACACACCCTTCTGAGTCACCCTATTAGATTTTTGCTTTCATTGTGGAGAAGGCAGCAGAAGAGCTCAGACAGCTTGAGACACAAGAATGACATGGCTGCTTAAAACCAGGAAAGAATCAAAAATTTTATACTAAGTGTTTTTCTCAAGTCTTCTTTGACTTTTTCTTTTAAAATTGAGAACAGAACTTTGAAAGCTTTGATGATTCCAGTAATTAATGAAAAAATGGAAATGTATCAATAAAAATAAAGCAAAACTAAAAGTAGTATGGTATCTCAGGTGACTGTGCACAATCATTTAAAGAATATGCATTAATTTCTTTGCATCCACAGCACGAAATTTACACTATTTTTTATTAGATGACTAATAAATATCAGAAAACACTAATCAAAAATATATTTTTATGTTTAGATATTAAAAAACGGCAAACTGAACTCATATCTCATAGGATTAATCCAGAATGCAGACCAACAGTTCAGGTAGGTAAATAAGCATTAAGATCTACAAAGATCCACTGAAGGAGTATTGTATTGCTAGAGTTCCTTCTGGAGGAACCACTGCAAAGGAGTTAAATGCAGATTCAGAGAGTGATAATGCATGTTGAAATGTGCTCTCCCTTGGTTTAACTACACTGTACACAGTTCTCAGTGGAATTTTTGTATGCTATGTCGATAATATATGTTAAAAATAAAGGTATTTTTGTCTTTGACTTGATATGCAGGGATTTAAATATCTAAGGTATTTTAGTCTTAATACAAATTCAATTTACAGATTTACTCGGCTGTAGTTTTTTAAAAATATTTTTAGTATGTTAAGGAAGATTTTTCTCAACTGTTTCATGGACATTGTCTCAGCACCCACTGCTGTTTTTCAGTTGGATGAGTGGAAGCCCAGTGCACTATGCAGCATGGGCACAGGGCGAGCCCAACTTCGCACAAGCTCAAGAAAATTGTGTGGTTTTGAATAAAAAAGATGGTGAGTTACACAATTCTGATTTTTAAAGTAACTTTATGGGTGCTGGTCTTCTAGTGTTAAAAATGTCTTGCCAGTTTTCACCCATTGTTTCCCAGCAATTTTGAGAAATATGCATAATTAAGAATAATCCTTATACCTGAGGTATCTTCAGGGGCAGTATCATCCATAAAAGTGGAATACTGATTTTAACAAGGAATGCACCAGCAATTTGATCACTGATGTTTAAGCTGCACAAACTAAATATGCTATTCAAATCAGCAGCAATGTTAAAAAAATAATAAATTGATAACAGTTATTTTAAAATTTTTCTTAATAATATAGAATATTTTAATTTTAAAGTAATATTTTTATAATATATTTTTGAATAATAAGATAATTGTTTCAATAATAAGAAAATAGGAAGAACATAGAAAATATATGGAGTTTCACATTCTGCACTCACACAGTGATAAAGCATTACTTTATACTTGCATCTTTCAGTTCAACAAAGCTCTTTGGGAGGGTTCCACTGAGAAGCCATCTCATCTGGCCACTTCTCCCCCAGTCACAGCAGGACCAAAGTGCCCCTGTATACAGTCATAAGGGGAGGTAGAGTTGAGCTGATGCAGGTTATCTCACATTCCCAGGCAGATTGCTTCTGAACTTAAAAGCACAGAAGCCAGCTCACTTTCCCACAAATTTCAGTCTTATTCAGTGTCTTAGTACCTGAACTTCAATTGATTTCAGGTTTGTGGAATGATGTCAGCTGTGGTTTTTCCAATGGCTATATCTGTGAGAGGCACAGAAGTTTTATAAATGCAACCCTCCCTTCAGCAGTGCCTTCAGCTCCTGGAGGATGTCCTGCAGATTGGATTTTATTTAAAAATCAGGTATGATACTTTCATCTAAGCACAATGATATTACTGCTTGGGAAGGTACTTAAAGATATACAAGAGGCCTTTGGTGTCTCAGACATCTTTTGTCAGTTGAATTAAAAATATGAACCCATTGTCTGATTACAGCAAAATGGTGGTTTTACAGATTTCTAATTGTTTTCTTGAGAAGCGGCCACCTGAGGCACACTGGGAAAACTGTTACATTGTATATACACTTACAAAAACTGAAGAAGTAAATTAATCTGAAAGCTCCAGGCATAGCACAAAATCAGTCATTTGAGATGGAACAAATCAGAAATAAGACTTTTTTTCCAAACAGGCTTGCCTCTTCCCAAAAGGGACAAACTTGATGTGCTTAGTAAGTTTTACTAAGGGTTCTATTTCCTAATGTATACAGTACTGTTATGAAGGCATCCATGGATATCACACCAGGTGAGCTCATGCCAGATTACAGTCATCAAGGTTGTTATTTCCCACAAACCTTGCAAGATAATTCCCTGACTGTGCTACTGGCATGGCACAGAGCAGAGGGTGAGCTGCAAGCATGGAGAGGGCACATGAGGCACACTCACAATTATCAGAACCTGTTAGGCTGAATATGTGTTGGTAATGTGGTTGCAACACACTTTTTTTAAGAAATTAGTCATATACTTCCATTAATAAAAGAGCTGTACAATGAAGAAGGCTGAATACACACAAGAGTACTTTGGCCATTGACACTAGGCCAAAAACGTTTTTCAGAAAGTTCCAGCAATTCCACACCTGGGCTGGGCCTTTCCTATAGAATGAGAACTTCTTTGTCTTTTACTTGTGGTGATGTATGGCTTCTTGAAATCTCTGAGTCAGTTAAAACATTAGATTCTCATCAGACTCCTACTGTGGTTTGTAAATAGCTATTTGAGCTTTGTTGTGACTTTCTCAGTCCCTTGAAGAAAGACAGAGAGCAAATTTAAAACTTGTAAATGGTTTTGGCTTGGCTCCAGATCCAAGTTAACTTTGAAAAAACATTTTGGGGGTCTGAGTTAGGCTGATTTTTACTTAAACTAGTGTAATTCACACCTAAATTCTTTGTGCTGCATTCGAACAGTCTATACTTGTTTTTCCCTAGTGTTACAAATTTTTTGGCTCTGGCTATGATTTCTGGAGTACTGGAAGAAGAGTTTGCATGAACCTTGGAGGAAACTTGGCAAGCATACCTAATGAACAAGTTCAAGGTATAGTGCAATAGCCTCTTAGGTAATAGAGAGCCTTTACTCTGTATGCAGTGGACATTTCCTGCAAAGAAAGCAAGCATCAGAATGTAAATATATGCTTTTTATAATTTGTATACTCAATATTGGTTTTATGTCCATGGCATGAAATGTTTTTAGAACTGAACAATCTGTTTGGGGCACGTCTGTGATGCTAAGGATAGCTTCCTCACGTTTCATGCAAAGTGTCTTACATTATTTATAGGCATGAATTAGGATAAAATTAAAAACCCAGATCTGGCATTTGTAGCTTTAGGCACAGAGAAAAAAACAGAATACATGGTCCGGTTTTGCCATAAATAGAATGGGATATACTTCTATACCTCTGCCTAAGTTCTGAATTTCAGTTTAGTAGAATGTCAGAGAAAGGTATATTTCACCTTGCCTATATTCCCGGGCTTCCATTTGCAGCTGTACATAGCCACATAATTCCATCAGTCAAGTGGCTCATCCTGACAGCTGAAATAAGTTAACTCATTAGATATCGTGGTGGTCAGACAGGTTTCTTTGGTTTCTTTCCTCTTTCCAATCTTGCTTCATTCTTCTCAAATACTTTGATTCTTTGAGAATTTTCATGGGCAAGGGCTTGGGATAACTTTGAAATAATGGACTCAGGTAAATTTCTGATCAAACATAATTAAAATGTTTTTACAAGACTGTAATGAAAAAAATAGTTAAGTATTTGTTTATGAGTTGATGTTTTGATTGATCACAGGACACATTAATTTTCTCTGTTGGGTTTTTTCCTAGCTTTTCTCACTTACCATTTGAAGGATGCTTCAAATGATCTTTGGATTGGCTTAAATGATATGCTCAGTGAACTAAACTTTGTTTGGTCTGATGGAAGTGCTGTGTCATATACAAACTGGGCTAAAGATTCCCCAAAACTTGTAGAACCTGTTTTGTATGACAGTCTGCATCCAGAAGATGGTCAAAATCTGCAACAGGTAAATATTGCTCAGTGTTAACCATCAACTCTAAATCTGAGGAGCAATACCACTTCCAGTAAGCAGCTCACTTCACTACAGACATTGCCCCAGCCTTCTCCATTGCTTGGTCATCTATCTTTACACTGGCACTAGACATAAAACCTCTCAATGTTTGAGTATTCTACCTATCTCAGGGCATAAAATGGCATTGCTGTAATTTTGTGAAAGTATTTGGCAAAATTGCAGCAATGGACAGATTGAATAAAGATTGGATATACTGAATAAAGCTTTCTTTTTCATAGTAAATTGTTAATTTTTCAGAGAATATAAATGCAAACTTTGAATTTTAGAAGTTAATACACAATTATTTTCTTGTCTGTTAAGGAAGGAGAAGAGGATGCAAGAGGAAAGAGTTCAGCATTTTAACTTCTTCCCTTTTTAAAACTGTAATTGAATTACTAAGGGCCAATAGATGTTAACTACTTTCTAAGCCCATCAAACCCTCTCCACTGCTAGCACTGAAATTAAACCTCATAATGTTGTAAATAAAATAGCATTCTACATAATCATACCAATACATACTGATTTGCACACCCACATTGCCTATCTTCTCTTTATTTCTATATCTTGCTTTCCAAACTTGCCCTTCCCAGTATGCCATTCCACTCACTATCCATTCTCACATCATTTTGGTATCCATACCTTTAGAGAAGCCAGGGGTCTGGACAACTAGCTTAATCTACACATGTTGTTCTTGCCCATGTAGCCATTGGTCAAGGCATGCAGGCAGACATAAAATGACACTGCACATCCATAGCTCCATTGAAGCTCTAATAATATTAGGAAATACCAAGCAGGAAAAAAACCAAAAATTCAAAGGTACATCCTACTTTTCTCCTTCACCTTCACTAACAGCTCTGTCCTTCAGAAGATCCTTATCAAAGGCCCAAAGGCCCAACAGTTACCCCATGGCAACTTAGCAGAGGAGATTGCAGCTTGTATAATAAATTTGACATTTCAAATTTAAGCTGATCTCATATAGCTGAAAGAGAAATTCTAAGAACTAGAGCTGATGAGAGCTCTGCCAAGGACTGTAATCTAGGTGATTTTGTCAAGAATCACCACTATTTATAGCTGTCTTTGCAAGCGAAATACATAGTCACTCGTAAGTTGGGATAGATAATGTGGAAGAAAGTTCTTGAAAATAATAAAACATTTTTCAAGTATTTCTCCTGGAAAATATCTAAATGAACAAGCAGGCTGAGCTGAAGAGTGTATAACAGGGGAGCTGGCCACCACAAGGGAGGGACAGAGAAGGGACAGAGAAGAATGAATGAAAGGTATTTCTAGAGTGGTAACACACCCTGCAACATCAGAACTAAAAAAACCCAAACCTGAAACTACTCAGTTATAGTACTCTATTTTTTATAACTTCTAATATCCATGTACATTCTTTCCCTTACTTCGAACAGTTTGATTGTGTTTCTCTGAAGAGAGGTCCTGCTGATGACACAGGAAAATGGAATAATGAGGAGTGTTATAAGTACAGAGGGTACATATGCCAGAAGGATAGTGGTGAGTTCTCTATTGTTAATCTTGAAAATTATAACATAAGGATTAAAACAAATTTTCTTGTTTAACATACTTTATTCAGTTCAGTTTTGGTTTGGTTTTGTTTCATTTTAGTTTGGTTTTTGGTGAAGGATCAGTAAAACCTAAGGGCCCATCCTTCCTCCCAGTGTTACTTAGCAATGTTTTTGAGAAAACATGGCAGAATATGGGAAAAGAAAATTATTTTATTTTTAAAAGTGTAATTGAATACATGAAGCCCACAAATATTTTAATTACATACGTTCATAATGATCTATAGGGTTTCAAAACTAGTCAGTTTAACACTTATCCATGTAAACCTGATAGTCATTAAGCTGCAAAGAGTATCTTAAAGGCAGTGCAGGTGTGATATTTTTTACCCCATAATGATGGGGTAAATTTACCTCTGCATGATGGGGTAAATTTACCTCTGCAATATGAAATACTGTGCATTTACTGATTCAAATTTGTCAGAGGTTGAAAATACATTTCTTTTATCAGAACTGTTGTTTTGATGTTATATTTAATTATAAACAGCTAAGAAGAAGATGCTCCATTCCATTAGTAATTTTATATTAGGTTTGTAAATAATGAAGATGTTGCTCAATTGCTTGAGTCAAATATGTGACTCCAGATTTAACTGCTCGTGGGGCATTGTTTTTTTTTTTTTTCCTTTTTCCAACAGATCCTGAACTCTTTAAATCACCAGCAACAGTGCTGGACTTTGCTTTTGACCATTCTAGTGGGATTAGCTATTCTGTCACCCATTCCAAAATGAATTGGGAGGAAGCACACCAAAACTGCAATAACAATGCCTCAGAACTTGCCAGCATTTTAGACCCATATAGCCAGGCACTGTTGTTCCTACTTGCAAAGGAATATGGAGAGCCTTTGTGGATTGGTCTTAACAGCAATATGGTAAGAACAAATACATCATGTACAAGCAGTCAAGCTGACACAGGACCTGATTTTACTTTATGCTCTCATCTTGTTGCCCATTGGGATTTCTGCCAGTGTAGTGCTGCAAACAGCCTGTTACATCAATGTAATAACATCCATTTGCACTGGAAATCTTCAAATAAGACTCATAAAGTAGATATTTCCTTTAGCACAAGGAAATGTTCCTGTAAAACCAGTCTACAACAGCTCAGTGTATTGTTTGGAGTCTTTTAAAGTATCTCAGATATAAATTGTAAAATTTCCTAAATTTTGAGTTGATTTTAGTCTAAAAGTAATTCCAGGCACAATATACATCCTGGTCTCCTGCCATGTGTTTATGTACCTCAGTGTTCAGTGACAAGGTACCAGAGGTCACACACACCTGACACCTGAAGAGGAATGATTTTTATGTGTGTGTTTATGCTCACACATTTTACTAGAGCAATTTACAGTGGCAATAGCAAACTACAGCTGTGAACAGAAACAGAAATATTAGTAAAAGGAATATGGAGGCTATATCCTAAGGAACATTTTGACCAATGGCTGTATTTTTAAAATTTGAAAATGCAATTGGTATAATTACTCCCATTAGAAGTTAGAATATTATGGAAAAGTAATCTTTTTCTGTTTGCAATCTTTTCTGTCTACATCAGTTGTATGACAGGAGAGGAAGAACATTTGGATGGTAGGTGTATTTTGACATGCTATACTCTTGACCATGAATCACAGTCACGATAACTACAACAAAAGCAACGGTGATCAGAGCTGCTTAAGAACACTCCCCCACACACTCCCATTCCCCATGCAGATGTCTGGGTGGCCATACCAACACGATGTCTTATCTGCTCCTAGTTTCATGCCTTCTCTCATGTCCCCTTTCCTTTTTCCCTTTCCATTTCCCAGTGCTTGAAAAATACTCTGAATTACTGTTAGATACTTTTTGAAGACATTCACATTAGTGGATGAGAGACACTGTGCATTTTAGTCAGCTGGCATTTACAAGCTAAGAAGGAAGGGGCACTAGCAAGCAGATGATTCCACACTGGTTATGTGAGAGTCCTCTTGAGGATCCTGTATAGTACCTCTGTCACCATAAGCAAATGTGAAATTACCATATAGATTTTACTTCCAGACCAATGGCAAATATCAATGGATTGACAGGTGGAGTTTAGTCTACAGCAAGTGGGCCAGTGGAGAACCAAAACAGACATTAGCATGTGTCTACCTAGACACTGATGGCACCTGGAAGACCGCTTCTTGCGAGGAAAAATTCTTTTCTGTCTGTAAAAAATCAGATGGTGAGTAACTCCATACATGTGTCTTGACTAGAGGCTGTATAGTGCAATAAACCACTGGAAAAATACTTTGTTAACACACCAGGATTACTTAACTAGTTCTAAATACTGACATGAATTCTTTCCGGAAGTTAATTGTATCACAGTAATTGCTAAAAGGCTAAGAAACAAAGGATTGAATATTCACTTTTTAAAGCTATTCACTCTACTAGGAAAAGTAATTTACTTGCTATAAGATCTGTTTTTATTAGGCAATTTATGAAATTTGTACCCAGTTTGGGGTACCAAAGTTTGAAAAGCTTCTCAGTTGACGGGGGTTTTCAGATGATTGGGTAACAATAATTAAAAGAAAATGTTGGAGTTGGACAAAAGACTAAGAAACCAAAGACTATGAGAAACCACATTCTCAATACTAAATATTAAAAAATTAGTCTTAAGGCATAGAATTTAATTTTTCCATGTGGCTGATATGAGTTGGAAAGGGGTAACCGACTTAAATATAGCAAGGAAAGCCTTCTAATTTTATGAGTACAGAAGTCTTTAATAAATACTCTGGATCAGTGAATCTCCATTGCTACAGCTTGCTAAGGACAGAGAGGACTAATATCTGTTAAAAACAATATATCAGCTTCCTGTCACCTGTGAGCACAAAGATGAAGTAAATAACCCTTTGGAAAGCCTTCCAAGCACAAACTTGTATAATTTATACTGAAATAAGTATAAATATGATTTCAAAATTTAGCTATATTCTTGAATTTTTCAACTTTATGAAAGATCTTGAATCATTAGCAAATATAAAATTGCATGCCAAATTACATTCTAAGACGTTTTAATTTGACATCCTCAAAAAAATCTTCAGAATTCGTATATAATGACTCTTTCCACTTTATGATTCTGGAAACCTCATTTGAGAGCTGAGTGTTCCTTATCAGGGAAAAGAAACAAACTGTAGAAGACTTACAGGAAGAAAAGGTAATTTGGCAGAATATATAATTTACATTCCATCTGCATTTATCTACCCATTCAAAATCTTCCTATTATATCAGTCCCTATGGAATGTATTCAGGATGCAGTTTAACAAAAAATCCTGCAAGCAATGCTTAATTATACCAACACTTTCATTCATTATCACACTTTCTACTGTAAGGTTTTAAAAGGTTTGATATTGTCAAATCACATTGATAAATAATATGAAGAAAAATATTGTCTCAAACAGAAAGAACCATATTCTACATTTCCTCTAAGATTACAAACCTAACATAGTCATTTAGTTTTGTCATGCTAGTATAATGGGAAAAAACAAGTTATATTAAAATAACACTGGACTCCAACTACCTGATTTCTTAACAGTAATGGCCCCTACTGAGCCCCCACAACTTCCTGGAAAATGCCCTGAATCAAGAGGACACAAATCTTGGATACCTTTCTCTGGTCACTGCTATTACTTTGAGGCTGCCAAGAAACGAAGCTGGTCTCAAGCTCATGAGGAATGTGCCCGACTAGGTGAGTGTTTAGTCTTAGAAAGATTGATGATGTAATTAAACACATAAAATAATGGATAATATTGCTAAGCAAACCTCAAATTACTTTAAAACTTCACATTTAATGTTTTTTTTTTTTCAGTTGCTTTTCTGAGCATGCTTTTGCACAATAAACGTAACCATTGTCAGAGACAGCAGCATCTCAAATATCTCAAATATCAGGTGAAATACGAGTACCTCAAAAATATTAAATTCCTACTAGTTTTATGGAAAAAAAATAGGTAGGGAAATAAACACTTTTACAGACCCACTAAGGCACAGGCTGTAGGACTGCCTTTCCCTTCCCCAAGCAAAAGGGACTCCACATGCAGGGCAATCTGGGACACACAGAGTCATAGGGCAGTTGTGTTTGCTGGTTCCAGGGCACAGTTCATTCAGTGGATCTCAGTGGCTGGACAACAAATGAGATGGAGCAGCTGTCTACCTTTCGTGAACCAGTAAAACACACTCAGCCGTGCAGTTCCTGCTCTTGAACTCTTCTTTCCATGCTGCCCCCACGGAAAGAGGAGCAGTACTTCATCAGGGAAGGGAAAAGACACTTTGCTCCACATTTCTGAGAACTGGTGCAATGCATCACATATTTCAGTGTAAGAATAACATTTCTAAAGGCACTTCCTCATAGATCTGAAAACATTGACTTATAACTGAGTAAACAGAATGAGTAGCTTTGTAATGGCATTTTCCTCTACAGCTGTAAAGACAACAGAATTCCTGGAGTGCTTTTGTAGAAAGATAAACCACATAATTACTGCAAAAAGTAAACATTACACTAATAACCAGGATGAAAGGTTACAATTGGACACTGCTCCATGTTCTAAATTCCTATACTTTTGCCTGCCTGTTACCCGCTGGCCAGGCCAGGAAGGTGCTCATTTCCTTGTGTTCCCAACACAGCTTTGTGTATTTGCAATGCCAGGGTGTATGGCAATTATAAATCAACTTCAGGACATCTTCTGCACTGCAACCTCCATCTGCTGACACAGCCTGCCTAACCTGCTATCATCAGGAACTGCCAAAACTGCTGCCCAGCCACTGATGAGGGACAGAGCTGTAATGGCAATAGGGATGGTCATGACTACATCACATGTATCTGTTTCAGCTTACTAGCACCACAATCTGGTCAGGCCTGTCAAAAATATTGCAGGAGAGTAATTGTTCTTCTGTAAAATAGCAAAGATTAAAACGATCCAGAAAATTTCAGAAAAGCCATATCTTTGTGCAGATTTGCATCCGTACAACATGCAGTCATTCTCAAAATAAAAAATACCATAGAGTGATATAACACTTAAAGCAAGACTAATGAATAATATAGAAGAGTTGGTGTTTTTAATATACTTTTGCATAATTTTTATGTGTTTATTGACTTGAGCTCTAAGAAAATGAGAACTATGATGTGTTCCTTAATATTTTTTCAGGTGCTGATTTGGCATCAGTAGGAGACTATAGTGAAACAAACTTTCTGTCAGAAACCATTAAGATGCTCCATGGAAAATCACTGAATTTTTGGGTAGGGCTAAAGAAAGATGACAGAGGTAATATCTTTCATCATATATTACACTATTAAATGAAATTACACATTATATTAAAAAGAAATTAACTTCGTATACTTTAAAGTACATATATATATAAATTACATAAAGTTCATTTCAAAGTATGTTTAAATGTGCTTAAAATTATAATTGAAACATCTAACTAGCTATTCATGTTATAAATTTTTGTTTTCTAAATTACAACTCATTCTATTTGTCTAAACCCATGTATTTTATACATATATGTTAATTTTTAAATATTAGAACAGTGGATGTGGACAGATAAATCTGCAATGGATTTTGTCAACTGGCAAGTGGGAGAACCGTCAAATAAAAGGCTTAAAGACTGTGGAGAAATATGTGCATTGTCTGGCTCCTGGAATACCAACCTCTGCTCTTTCAAAAAAGGATATATCTGTAAAAAAATTAAAAGTAAGTAGTATTTCTAATATGTTAAGGTTAATAATGTCTAATAATGTATTTGCATTGTACAACACAGAAATATAAAATACTCTAAGTTTGTGTGCAAAACCAATTGACTCTAATGGCAGGATGTGGCTGCCTAAATACTGACAAGACCCACATGACTTCTGACTGCCTTCTCAGAAGGCTGCATCCCCCTGTGTCCTCTAGAGATACCATCAGCCCTGTGCAGCCATTTATATTTCAGACCCTTGAGTTTAGGCAAAAGCTAAGCTCAAAAGCAACACTGTCTAATTTCAGCTGAATGTACTCTCAAACAAAATCTTGTTCTGATGAGTTCAATCCAACTGTCTTGTGGAAATGCTGGAATTGGTGATTCCTTTCCTTACTGACCACTGATCTGATGGATTACAGAAATACCATGACAAAAATTCTTGTGGCACTCTTTATCCACGCTGCTACTTAGGACTTTGACATGCCTCTTTTTTATTTTTAAGCATTCAGAATATTTTTTTTTTCCTTTCAAAAGCTCCTGAAAACAAAGAGATGTCAACAGAAAATACAGGTAAGCATACTTCCTTTTAAGTAGAATAAAAAGACCAGACTAAAATAAAACAGAAACATAATACCATGGTTTCTCAGTATTTGTTTTGGGAGTGTTTAAAAATAAAAAGTCCATAAACTTTTCCTTTGGATGTCAATATAGGGCATAGTGGTTACCCTGAAGTAAATACTGATTTACTTGTATGCTTTTATTTTTAATATTGGGCTTTGATCAGATTTAATTATATTTTATTTGCTGTTTGTAAAAAAAATCAAACCAAAAAAAAAACCCCCAAAGCACATGTTGAACTGAAAATTTACATCCACATTGAATTTTTTTGCTGTCTTGTTATAGAAGTCTCATTTATTACTAGATTCTGAAATCTTTTAACTTCAAAGGTTATTCCATTGTATATCCTCACAGAAGAGAAAATGGAGACAGCACTTTCTGCTGGCATCACATGGCTGTTCATTCTTCTAGCCCTTTCTACAGCTGGAGCTGGAAGTATAATTTATTTCTGCTTGAGGAGGAAAAGACAAAACCTGCCACATATTTCAACCAGAATGAGTGGATCAGAAGCAACTGTGGATATTCAAGAAAAAGACACACACTCAGAGATGTAGTCTGACCAAATGCCCACGTGATCCAAATACCAAAAATCAAACTATAAATCAGTGAAATCTTACCCCAGCTTTGTGTTTTCCCACCCAGACAATACTCCCCTTTCTTCTCAAACACACAGTTCATGGATTTATATAAATACACACATATATCTTTCAGAATTCCTTCTGAGGCTTACAGAGTTGTTTAGTCTGGGGAGTGTATATGTGTTTTTCGTATAAATGGGCATGGCTCAAAAGCTGGCTCCAGAGGTGTTAAGGGAAAAGTCTGACAGATATTTACTATGTGAAAATTACTTCATTTAGCTTAGTGTAGAAATTGTCCCTTTTTACACACAGGGGAAATAATTATTCATTACTTTAAATTGTTTTTCCCTATGTATTACTTCAGTGGTATCTAGGCTATGATGGGAATTACAGAATTAACTAGGCTAGAAAAGATCTTTGAGATCATCGAATCCAATCTATGACACACTGCTAATTTCAGGTTTTCAGCTTCATGGTTTATGATACTATCTTTTCATTCATGTAAAACCTGTTATGATACCCACATCTGTGAAGTAAGTATTATTTGTTTATTTAAAAAAAATAGAAAATTGTAAAAAAGTCGAAGAGGCTCATTTAATTATACCTTCAGTCTGAATTTTTGAATTATACCATTTCCTATGGCCTTGCACTATTTTAGTATTCTACAAATACCTCTATTTTTCTGCAGTTCAAATTAATAATAAAGATAGAACAGGAGATGACTTTGCCATTGGGTTTTATTTCAGTAATGATTCTCCTAGTATGCAGAGCTGCCCCTTTTTAAATCCAAGCATGTATAATAAGTGGCTGTCTTATAGTGCATTGTGTAATTCTTTGGTGCAGAGATATAAAATCACTGACGTACTTTTTGAAAATACATCCATTCTTTTTTGTTGTGATTTTGTTTGACAATGTGCTGTCTAGACCCTTCTCAGCTTTTCTTCCATTGTACACAGTAGCAGGGTTTGCCTCAGGGGGCAATTTATAATTCTGCATGTTTTAAGACATGCATCATCCCTTCTGAGGAATGGAAACACCTTTCCCCAAGCCACAAGAGGGTATGTGGCACTAACAGGCCTCACTGAAGAAGCATATGGAGGAGCAGGACTAGAGCAGAGATTCCTCTACCAAATGTATGTATTGGGGAACAGATTCCTTCTTCGGCTTTTCTGTCAGAACTTCTCACTCACTCCACATGCTCAAGGTCTCTGACTGACAAAAAGATGAGGCCACATTAAAAACCTCTGCAAGGGAAGAAAATACCTGGAATAAGTGGAATAGATTTCTGCACAAGGACGTGTCTATGCCTGAGCAGCTTGAGAACAAACTTGAATTACCTCTATTATTTATATTTCTTCTAGATATCCATCAAGCAATAAAGGCTTCAAACTAAAAATGTTATTGGTATTTAATTAGAATGGAAGTACCCCCTTCCTCTAGGAATACTTATTTCAGATATTTTAACAAGGGCTATCTTAAAACATGGGTCACATCTGATAACATTCCGTTCTGAGAGTTCAGTTTTTCCCAGCACCCCTTTGCTGGATGGACACACATTATTCCACACCTTTGGCTAAGCTGGTAAAGAACTCTCACCAATTACAGAAACAGAAAGATTATCTAAAGAATGTATGGCTTTCTCTTTCTTAACCAAGTAATGATGTGCATGTGACAGCCACGGTAGTCACGTGTAAGGGGGTGAGGCCATGTGAACAGCCCAGCAGTCACGTGCTGGGGGAGGACATGACACCCCCAGCAGTCACGTGTACAGAGGGGTGGAACCACGTGACACCCACGGAAGTCACATGTATGGGGCAGGGCCACGTGACACCCCAGCAATCATATATATGGGGGCGGGGCCACGTGACACCACTAGCAGTCATGTGAGCAGGGGCATGGCCATGTGACACCCCCGGCAGTCATGTGGTGGGGGGACGACATGACACTCCCAGCAGTCACGTGTATGGAGGGGTGGAACCACATGACACGCGTGACAGTCACGTGTATGGGGCGGGGCCACATGACACCATGGGAGTCACATGTTTGGTGGGGCATGGCCATGTGACACCCGAGGCAGTCACGTGTATGGAGGGGTGGAACCACGTGACACCCGTAACAGTCACATGCCTGGAGGTAGGGGCATGTGACGCCCCCGGCATACAGAAATAACTTATTTTAACCAAGAAATGGTTAAAAACAAACTAAACCAAGCTACTAAAAATAACCGAACACAAAACTCCCAGCCACAGCTTATTTAAAATAGAGTTAAAAATTAAATAAACCTAAAGTATATTTTACAATTTAAGTCATTTGAACACTTCATAAAGCCCAGAGATAACAGCCTTCAGATAACAGTTCCTTAAGTTACTATAATAAGTCCTGTAATACCAATTCCTTGTGATAAAGTAAGTCATTGCTATTTTCAGGAGGAAATAGGAAATAGCTGAAAGAGCTTTGCACAAAACTGTGCAAATGAGAAAAACAACATCTGCTTCCCAGAGGTGACTAAAGATAAAATTGTTTCCTGGTATGTACTGCAGATACCTGGGAATACATGGTTCTGCTTGCCCTTTGGACAAGTTGGTAAGGCAAGCATTTTTCTTCGTCTATGTTTGCAAAGAGATGTTTGCTGCTGGATCCTGCTGTATATATGCCCAGCTTAGTGAATCTGATAAATTAAGGTTACTTTTCCCAAAAGAAAAAAGGAAACATACACTAGAAAAGACGATTTTTAAAAGGTATTTGTAAGCTAACTATAAAAATTGGGAGTTCATAACAAAAGTATTCTAGTGACCAAGTTCAGTATAGCCTGGGACCTTCAGAGAAGAAGCCTGGCTGGTATAACCACCACACAGAGATCAACAGTCAGGCTGCCTTGCATACCTGCTCAATGGGTTATCATATGAAAATATTTTGATACATTTATATTTTTATGTCCAGGTACTCCACATTTGGATTGAACATCATGACTGAACAAGAACTGTGACATGAAGTATGTTGCTGATCCCCCTGCAAGGTACTGAGAGACCAGAGCCTACTACAAAATGCCTCCTTACAGAAATACAGAAAGCACTGTGGTGGGAACAGCAGTTAAAATAGGTGAGTACAGAGTGAGCCAGTGCAGCAGTGCCCACACCTGGAGACAGGGGCTGAGAACTATAGCCCTGACCAGACCTGCTCACACCTGGCAGCCACTGTCATCATTACCTGCTGTTTGCAGCGTGGGACAGCACTGCCAGAGCATGGACACATCACTCAGCCTACAGTCTCTCGAAAAACTGAACAGCCACTGGGGAAGAGACCAATGCATATGAGCACTGACGTCTCTGCATTTTTCATTACTCAGTGGATATGAGTAAGACATTGCCCACACACCTCACACATTGCTCACACACAGAAGAGGGCTGGGTTGTACTTGGTTAAACTCCTTAAAACAAAAATGGTCCTTATGCCTTTCAATGCTTTATCCCAAATCCCAGTGTTTCTGCTCAAGCTTCTCAAGCATGTTTCTCTTTCCAAAAAGTCCTGCATACTTAAAATCATTGTCCTGTCAGTTTAGTGCTTGGAATAAGAAAAAAAATTGCCTATGGTGAATGCTGCTGTTTAAATTAGATTCAGAGTGGAGAAGATACCTCAGCACTAATGTGTTTCATACTAATGTGTGTGATGTGGGATTTTTCCTCTCATTTTCATAGATAAATGGTGCCTGATTTTCCTCAGTTTTAATCATTACCACTTGCAATGACAACATAATCTCTTTAATACATAAGCTCAGCTATCTAAGGTGCCTGAAGGCAATGGAATTCATCTCACATAATATAGATATCTAAAATGCAGCCATCTCAAGCTAAACTACTCACCCAAGGTCATTGCTGTGGTCGGCACAGAAGGATGGATACATTAGGGTGCAATTACTTGATCTGGTCTAGAGACTGATGAGAACTCTAGACTCTGACACAAAGCCTAAAACAATTATCTCACAGTAAATGAGTTCTGCAGAATACAGTTCTTAATTGATATCTTATGCAATTTTGTACAAAACACACTAATAGCTTTTTGTTAATTATATTTATCATCAATAGCTCCAGGCTATTCAGAAAATAGCTATCAAAACCATTCCTCATAGATTTTTTCCCTTGGCTTCAAAGTCATTACTTTTGGAAAGAAAGCATCTGTCAAATTAGAAAAATTCTGTTGATTTTATTTTTCATACTAATTCAGAATGGAGACTGAGCCAGTAGCATTTCTTAAGCAAATGTTAAGAACACAGACAGAAGCTCCTACAAAATTACAAATAAACTTCCAAGGCAAGCATCTGCCTTGGTACCTCCACAAACACTCCCCAACCCAGTGCCAGGACAAGTGAAAAATCAGTGAAGTGTGTCTGCCCATAGTCTTGATACAATCTCTGTGTTTAATGTACACCAAACTGTTTCCCTGAGCAGCTACTGATGTGTTCACACCAGTGAACCCTTGGGAAGGTCAAGTTGTGCTGAGCATCAGAAATGAGGGCTCTGCTACTTCCATCTCCATCACTGATACACAGAGTTGAAGTAGAAAAACTGAGTATAAAAGTCCTGTTTAGTCCCATACAGAGTGCTGCTGCTAAAAGTTCCCTCTTTTCTTCTGCACGGACTGTCATAAAACCACAGCACCCACTTTGTTTGACCACCCTCTTGGTTGAGAAATGCTTCCTAATGTCCAGTCTGAACTTTTCGTGGCACAGCTTTGAATCATCCTCTTAACAAGAACTCCTCTTCTCCCCCTGATTTTCTTTCCCTGTTGTGACTTTAGTATTAAATTCAAAATTGAAACGTTAGGAGATCAAAGTAGTACACTTCTTTTTAGTACCTCGTTTTACATCACAGAAAGTGGACTGGTTACTGTAGTTACCTAATTTGTCATAGAGTTGTAGGATTCTCTAAGAGAAAATGCACTCAATTTCCCAAACTTTCTATCTACAAGTTTAGAAGATACATTTAGAAAGGTATTTAAATCTAAGGTCTTAATGTAATAATCTCAGCACTTTTGTTAAACACATAAGAATATTTTGCAAATTTTTATGGTTGAGAAAGTGTATTTTAAATTTGACATATGGTAGTTTTATGGTCATTTAGCATTCAAGCAAAACCAAAAGACTTTTTTTTCCTAACTTAATATTAGTTTTGTCCATTGGGTTTCTGCTGTTCATAACTTCGTAATTTCTTGTTCATAACTTTGCTACATACTCAGAGAAAATTGTTCAACTTCATGACTTGATCCCTCATTTAACAGAAACAGAATTTGAATGGTTTACATTATTCTGGACTTTCTCTGAGTCTGGTTCCAGGTATTTCTACATAAGCAGCAAAATAGAGATTTTTTTTTTTCCACACTGACATTCAGATAACAAGTTGGCATTGGCATCCCAATACTCCACGACCCACACACTGAGGACAGGGCTTCATCGAAGACCAGCTGACAAGTAAGCTTTTATTGTTTCCTCCTGGAACTGCAAAGCAACTGAAGAAGGATCCTCTCCATCCTGGAGTACTTCTAGATGTCTCTCATTACTCCGGTTATTGGACTGAGAAATGGCCATTGGAGAGCGTGTCTTCTGCTCAGTGAAAGAACCCAGGTTTGGTGTGTGCCTCCAAATCTGACACTGGCTGGCACTGCGGGCTTGTGGAGTCTCCAGGCTGGGAGATATTCACAGCTCCACTCGGTGCCAGGGACTGGACTTTGTCATTTCTGTTCCAATCCCAGCCTGGGGTGCCTCGGTGGCTTGGCCATCTGCCAGGGCAAGGGCAGAGCAGGGCAGGGCAGAGGAGAGGATTGGAGGACATGGCAGAGAGGGGAGGGCAGGAGGGAGCGCAGCGGCCAGGCAAGGGTAGGAGCCGGGACAGGGACACGGACAGGGACAGGGACAGGGATAGGGATAGGGACAGGGACAGGGACAGGGACAGGGACAGGGACAGGGACAGGGACAGGGACAGGGATAGGGACAGGGACAGGGACAGGGACAGGGACAGGGACAGGGACAGGAGCCGGGGCCGGGGCCGGGGCTCGCACCCGCAGCAGCCGATGGCGCCATCTAGCGAGCGCGGGCGCAGCGCGGGCCGGGCCATGGCGCCCCGGGCTCGCCGCCTGTGTTGCCGCTGTCCGGAGCCAAGGGCAGCTCCTGAGCCTTGGCAGAACCATTGTCGCTCGGCAGGCGCGGATCCCCTCGGCTCGAGGTGTCCCGGACGTGTCCCAGCACGGGAGCGCTGCGCTGCCCCGTGGGCTGAGCCCTGCAGGACCTGGGCCTGGGCCCAAGGGAATGGGCTGCCCTGGGAATGAGAGGGAGCGCCTTCAGACCCATCATTAATTTTTTTAGACGGCTGATGAGAAAATGTCCTGGTTGCTCTTCGCTGAAATTGTCTATTTTTCTAGCTCAAGTCTGTATGTAAAATTTTTTTCTTATGTTTGACCTGTAAGTGAAGCAGAACTAGTAAAGTAATGGTAATTTTCTTCAGTTTCTCATTTATTTCTACGGTTTTTTTCCTTCTTCTCACAAGGATCATCACCTCAGTGTTCCAGGTAGCCATTTGCCATAATACACGACGTTATGGTTAGTTTAAACAATACTAGCAACAAAGAGAGAGGATGTGAGTGATTCACTGGTGGTTCTGGTAATCAGCTCAATACATGGCAAATCAAAAACTGTGTGACTCCATCTCCGTTGCTAATAAAGGGATAATGTGTGTTCGTCTCATAGAAGCATTATCAGGTAATTGCTTTTAAATCTCAACATTGAAAAATCTCCAGAAATGCAAGGAACATTAGCTTATTATCATTAGAGATACAGAACTGACAGGAATTCTCCTGGCTCAATTTCAGAAACTTGTTTACACACTAGACTTGCCCCTCTTGGGGATATAAATATGGTCACTTTCATTTCCAATGTTTTTGTCATAATGTCAGGATGAAGATATTTCACTGACTGCATCACTTGTCTTTCTGTAAATGTCCATTTATTGTCTTTCAGTAAATGTCTATTGTGTTGTTTTTATGGGGTTTTTTTCAGACTTTAATGAGGTACATTTATTTCTTTACAGCTTTCTGAGGAAGTGGAGTTGCAATTAAAAGTAATATGTCTTTGACACATCTGAGAGCATCAGTGTAATTGCAAATAGTTCTGGTTTTGTTGTCTCTTTAAACTGTTCACTAAGATGTTACTGACTACAACAGGTTGAAAGACTTCAAATGAAGCAAGAGTATTCAGTTATCTGCACAATGAGTTATATTTATTGTATGGGTGGGTAGTCATGTAGATAGCATATGTGCATGTCCATCTCTGCTTTTTGGTGCAAAAGCTCACAACAGAAAGCTAATCCATCCTAACAAGAGAAGGCCCTGTTAGTGTTATGCTGGGTGAAGGTCACTGTAACATTAATTACACTCTCCTCAAATTTTACATATGTTAAGAAGAAATCTTTGAAAGTATCTTAAAAGTTGTTCTGAAAGAACTAGAAATTGCTGCTTGCTCTATTGTATAATCTCTTATTGAAAAGATTACCAATTCCAGATAAATAGCAAGACACAAATACTACATCAGTTTCTAAAACAAGCTCTGTGTTTCTGGAGTACCTTACAATGGCTAATCTAATTTTCTATAAGGTAGACTGATAGAAACAATAATAAGGAAAGAATTAGGAAATAGCTATAATAACTTCTAGATGAGTAAATGTGAGGTTTGTACTGAAAGATCAGGCCTAACAACTCTACTGGAAGGCTCCAATAAATGTGGAGAATATAGATCATACCCTATTCAAAAAGTCCTAAAACACCTGGAAGAAAGAAGTAGTGATGGTGTTTACTGATGACTCACATGTACTCATGGTCGCCAAAACTAGAGCTTGAGTATGGACACCTGCAGAAGATTTTTCCACTGCTGAGCTATAACATAATAAAATGGAAACTAAATTTGGTGCTATATAAGTCAAATTAAAATACACGTTCAGTGACAGCTAAAATTAGCAATGTATTTCTCTCTCACATGTATCCACTGTGTTTATTCCTTTCAAGTGTTTCTTTACTGTCTGAAATACTTAGCTGACTTTCCTTTGTCAGGAATTCTGACAGTTAAGAGCAATGTTTTATTTTGTCTTGGAAAAGAAAATGTATGTTTTCATAAGACATTGCGAAATGTATTCTTCTACAGAAAATACTCATTCAAGTTTCATGCCTGCTTATATAATGGTTTTCCAGCATTTGAAACAAAGCTGAAATATGACCTGTTTATTTGTATGGAATCATTCATGGAAATCGATTTTACTGAATAGCAAAAAGACACTTTCTGTGACTCTAAAAGCCACATATGTGCTTCATCTGGGATGATTTCCAGCTCTATTTACTAAGAGACTGTCTTGAGGACTTCCATACTAGTGCTTTAGTATGAGATCAGAACGTGAGTGGAAATCTGTGTATTTGGTATTCTGAAGATGTTGAGTATTTCACTTCATCTTGTGCTCATGATGGTGCACTTGGAACTAAGTGATCTTTAAGGTCCCTTCAAGCCCAAACCATTCTATAGTTCTATGATTCCACTTATTATACTTTACCATTGATTCAGATGCTTAGCCAGTATGTAGGGCTATGCCAACTTGCTTGTATTCAAATACATATTTATATAATACAAGTGATTAATAGATTACAAGGTCAGAAAACAGCTTGATAATTGCCTTCTTTAATCAGGGACCAGATTGTAAGACTCTAGATCTGAGTCAATTAATGTCAAACTGTTCTTCTACCATATCTTTCAATTATTTTACAGAGCTTATATATTTTTCCACTACCATCAGCAACAGAAACACGTTAAACTGTCTCCCTGCTTTGTTCTTGTAACATCCGCTTTGTTTCAGAAATACTGCAAGATTTCCTTCATGGGCCTGTTGTTCCTTCTCACTTAGATTAAAAATATGCTTTAATCTTGCTTTGTGTCTAAGTAATGAACTTCCAGCACTGTGTTTATCTGTGCAGCATGCTGGAAATACTTTGTCCCTCAAATCTTAGGATGCTTGGAATGCCAGTTACTTAACCTGTAAAGACCTAGGATAGGGCAGCTTATAATGCTTTTCAAGATAGCAGCCTTACAACCACCATCCATTCAGCCACCCTATCAATTATTCAGAGATGTGTGCCTTGACTTTTAGTTAGTTTAAAATAAAAAATTTGAAGTTTCTTTATATTACAACAAATTATACTTTAACATCTTTTTTCTTTCAGCTTTAGTGAAACCAGTTTAAATATCAGTTTCAAAACTGACATAAAAGTGCTATATGTAAACAAGTCTGTAGTCATGCACAGCTGCTTCCTGAGAAATTTACTTGAAACTCACTGCTGCTGAAAATGTAAGCTGGGTTTATTGTCCCTAATGCAAACTGGATTTATTTGTGCTCCTATGTAGGCTCAGCTCACTCTAGGAAAATGCTCTATGCTGCATATCATGCAGTAAATGGCAGGACTGGAGCCTTACAGAAATATGATAGATGAGGTGAATTGGTAGATTCAAGTCCAATAATTTGTGAGCATCTAGCTGATGTGCTTTTATTTTTCTTTCCTTGAGAAATGTCTCAAGGGAATTTGAGACATCTTTTGTGATGGATTTTTCATGGCAAATATCAATCCCAACCAATGAGTTATTTTCTGCATTTAAATTGGTTTTGGAATGGCATATATTGCACTTACACAAATTTTGTCAGGGAAATGCATTACAGTCTTATAAATTCAGCAAAGGTTTCAGTGATTCTATCTTGTGTGCATATCCCACAATTTGTTATTCAAACATTGTTAAAGGCTGTGGTAACAAACTACGATGACTTATTTCGCCAATGAATAACTTCTGGACATAGAAATATTTTCAAATTATACAGTATAAATCACTTATTATCTAGTTGTACATTTTAATTTTTATTACAAAGGCTTTTTCCCCCCAATATTAAACATTAATCCAGCACTTTATATTAAACCATTAAGAAAGTAATCAAGAATTATTGCCAAGATTAAACAATCATTATGCAAAGTTATAGGTGCAGTACTTAGAATGATCAGTAATTTTACTGTTTCATCTTTAGTTTCTGTTTGTAGTAGATAACTTTAGTTATGGACAATTGAAAGTGCCATCTTTTTAAGCAAAAAATTTAAAACCTGTTCTCTAAACTGTGATGAATCAGAAAAAATGTATATATACAAATAACATAGAGCTCTAAATGATAAACTTCTCTTGTGGCCTCTTGCTTTCCCTGTTCAAAAGGACATGAATTTAAATCTGAGCAAAAGTACTTTACTGCTGCACAGGGAGTAAGAGACAAACTGGAAAGAAGGGAAATTTCACAGTCTGTTAGTTTTCTTTGACGTTTTCTGCTAGTCTGGATTTTTATGGCAATGTTGCAAATCACATAGCCAACAAATGAACTGTGGAATCACTACAAGTTAGAGTTCATGAATATTCATTGAATCAATTACCATATTAAGAATGAAAGCTTGGTAGGTTTTAGTGACAGTGTTGCAGCTGTCTTCCATATTTGTACAATAATATGTAATCAAACTAATGAATTCTTTGTCTTGATAATATTTTTTATTATGTTGTTGTGATCCTTAATGTTTCATATATGGTCCTCATTGATACATTACTTAAGACTCCATTCTTACCAAATTAAATGGATTCTTTACTAAACTAACCACTTAAGAAGGTGTTTTACACATCAGTTTAAGATTCTCAGCCTTGGGCAGTATCCTGGATGAGTTCCCAATTTGAATTGTAGCTAAGGCTAGAAATTGAAATTCAAAAACTTTTACTTGATAGGAATATTTAAATAAAACATCATGGAATGTGGCCAAATGTACAAGTGTTCTCTTCAGTTTCTTGTGGTTGAATAAGGCTGGATTCCTGTTCAAGCTGCTGGAATTATGTGCTGTTACAGAGCAGTGTATGTTGTAGCCACTGTAAGAAGACATCAGACCTAAAAGCACAAATGGCCATTTTCCTGATGAATGGAGCCTTAAAAATTTCATCAGTGATGACTCCAGTGTGTCCCAAACAGAAAAGTATTTTCTCAGTCAACAGCCAAACCAACAGTATTTTCTCTTACAGATGATTGAGAATAGTAGTACTGCAAAGGAAGCTATCAGCAAATGCCTTTGTACAGGTAGACTGTGTTTTAGGCAGGCTGACAGAACAAAGGCTGCCTGTCAGTTCAACTGTCCCATCTCTCATAAACAGCACCTGAAGTCATGCTGACAAATAAGAAAATAGTACCTGAGTCTCCAAAGGAAGTCAGTATATTTATCTAGTCTTCCCTCATACTGGGTCCATCCATAGCAGCTCTTTGCTGAACTATGTTAATAGTGGAAGTAGTACAGTGGATCTATTCCCCTGGCCAACAGAATCACCCGGGATTGATAAGGTAGGACTGTAGTCTGTACATGTGTCCAGTTTAGGCAGTTTCTGTTTAGGTACAGGCTCAAAGACCTTGGAGAGTATTAGACTAGTCTTAATCAAAGAAGCTTTGTTGGGTGCTTGATGCATTGGGTAACAGCTCTAAACTCCCTTGGGTGGTGATTCCCTTATTTGTGGAGCACTTCTCAAGACTTTATTGGCATGACATGGTGTGTCACTATCCAAGAATAAACACTCTCAATACATTATTCCAGTATAGCATGCTACTGGTGTGTTAAGAGCACCTGAAAGCAGCCACTACAAAAATGAAGACAATATATTCATATTTCTCATGAATCACTACTTAGACTGTTTAGTTTCTTACTCTTTTATACTAATGGTATTTTCAATTGAGTTGTCTGTTGAAAATGGCCTGTATTGCTAAAAAATTCAGAAGAAAACAAAAACAGACTGTATCCTGTCTTTATACAGAACTAGCTGAAATCTGAAAGAATGTAACATTAAAGGAAAATTATATCTTATTATATCTTCAAAGTAAGCAGTTTACCTTCATAGTTTCAATATGGGGGCATGATATTTTCTTTAGTGCAACAAGGATTCCATTTAGCTTGTAATTTAGCAATGGCAAGTTAAACATGAATCAGCAGTGCCCTGGCAGCCAGGAGGGCCAGCCGTGTCCTGGGGTGCATCAGACAGAGCGTCGGGAGTGGCTCAGAGAATGTGCTCCAGGACACACAGAAAAGGCTTAGAAACAGGATTTCTTGAGGAATACAGGATTTATTGTTCACGTGCAAATTTGGTAAATCCAAGCCATGTTTATTTGCAGTTTGAGTAAATTCCTGTAAAATGCTTAACTAGTCACCAGGTGAATCCATAGAGCTTACTCCCATGTCAGCAGCAGAAGGCATCTCCTTGTAATTTCTGTTTTCAATGTACATGCTGTGAGACAGGACTCTTGGAAAGAAAGGTAGGTGTTTTCCTGCCCTCATCCTCACTAGCCATAAACTTTAGTGGCCATCATGCTATACTTATCTACCTCCTCCCCACCTGCACACAAATTTTTCTTTTGATTTTTAGTGCGGGGCACCTAGCAGGACATGTGGGAGAACAGTGAAAACTGCTGCAGATTACTGACTTTATGCATCGATACCAATGTTAAGATGACCTGCAAAACAGTATCATTCCAGGAGTTGTATTATATTAAGGTGATAAAGTAAATTAAATGCCTGCTATTAGTACTGGCTTAGAAATAGAGGGGGAAAAGAAAGGGTTCTACTGATTCTGCTAAACCCAACATAAGGACATTCAGTGTCAGCTATGAGGAGTGTAGTGCTCTACTCATCCTGGGTATTGTTTGAAATGGGAAGGACATTGGGTTTTAATGGATACAAAAGAAAGCAAAATTATTTAGTGATAGAATAACTCTCTTATGAGAGAGAAACTAGAAGGAAAATGCCTAAATCTGGACTGGAAAAAGCTGATGAGACATATTGGTTTAAAATAATGTTTAAAAAATCAGAAGGTTGTGAATAAAATGGATACAGCACTGTTATTGATTGAATTTTACAGTATGCTAAAAAATTAGTAAGGAAGATTTAAGAGGAAATTGATTTTACAGGGATCAAAGAAAATCCTATTTTACATATGAGGTAAGGAATTTCAAAAATATTTTAACACAGGCTCTTATGAAGGCAGTGCAAAGATGGATTAGCTAAATGTGTGGAAAATGTTTATGAGCATTTACTAAAGGCAACAATCACGGGTGTGCTCTCTAACAGATTGTAAAGGCTGCATGTGCTGGGTGTGAGGGGAATGGACCCTGAACAGAGTCAGGCTTGCATGCACTGTCTAAATAGCATTTTCTGTTGCTGTGATACAATGCTGAGCAAGGTAAAACAGTGCTTCGGGTCAGTAGAGCTTTTCATAGCCCTTATGGTCCTCTGCTCTGGGTTATTCCTTTAATTTCACTTTCTATCCTTCTCTTCATTCGGTTTGCCTTGGAGTTTGTTGCTTATTCCAGTCAAAAAGTAATTTAAAATACTGAACCTTATTAAACAGAATAAAATGGACAAAAGCCATGGATTTTTTGGGGGGTTTTCAACAAAATCATGGATGTTTCAGAAAAAAACATGCCTCATAATTTGTGAATATGGCTAAATTCCTGATGTGCCTAAGATAAGGGATTTGTGCTGTAAAAATAAAAATGTTTCATTTTTAGGATATTGTTAAGATTCTGTGACAAGCACCATGTAGTTGTCTATGCCTTTTATCAGCCAAGTGCATAAGTAGTTGCATGTGTACCTATTTGAGAGTTTGTTTTCAAAGCTATGTTATGCCACGACGTAATTGGGCTGCCCTGCAGTGCAAGTTACATCTTCTCAGATAATAGGTTCATTATTGTTGGGTGTGCAGTATGGAAGAGTAGCACTTTCTTCTGAGATGTACAGATTGATGGATGGATTTAAAAAAAAGAGTAAGAAAGAGAAATGTTGGAACAAACTGTACTGTAGACTGTTCATAGACAATTCATGTTCGATCTTCTGTTCTTACTGCCTCCTCATTTATAACATTCATTGAGAGATGACATTTAAAAACACATTAACAGTAATGTCATGGATATTGCAGTATGTTTAATTGAGTCAAAATATCTCTTGAAGTAAGTCACTCTCCTTTGCAAAACAAATGTGAGAATATATTTCTTCATTGTATAATATATCATCTTTGATAATCATTTATTTACTTTGACAATTTTGAGTCCCACTGTAAAATTCACATTCCCCTGCTGCCAAATAAACTTCATTGCAAATTAGAGGAATAAACAAAAGCAATCTGGCATATGCACTTATACATCTACCTCTAAAACTAGTCATTCACCAGCTTAGTATGAAATAAAGACACGTGGAAACTGTTCCATGCAGCAGAGGGCAGCAATAGTAAAATGGTGTAGTAAGGAGGTGATTGCAGCATGTCTAGTTTTATAATCTTTAATACAGTGTAGCTCAAATAATAAAAACAAACAAACAAACAAACAACCTGCTAGAAGAAAACAAGTTAATCCTTTATTTCTTGGTGATGTTGATGCCAGCATTTATTGTCATTAATAAAAGAAAATTATTTTCATACATAGTTTCTAACTTCTGGGCTTGAATTACTGTGGTTTTCACTTCACAAAATGATCCCTGAACTTTCTACTCTGTTAAATTGGTGTTTTTCTTTGAACGAATCATATGAGATCTGGTTCTTAAGTAGCAAGTGGACTTTTTTTTTTTCCTGAAATCATAAATTGCTCCTTCTACAGATGCCTTTTATTAGGGATTGCTTCATTACATTCTAGTGGTCAACATCCTGTTATACTGCCTCACAATCAGTGAATTCTTTCTCATTAATATAAAAATATTGGAAAGTCTTTATAAATTAAACAAGTATCAGATGCAATGAAGATGTTTGTGTACAATGGCTTTGGATCTTTTCTTTGGATTACTTTTTAATAAAATGGTTTATGGTTTTACTTCGTGTTTGTAGTTGAATACTATGTCTGCAGCTTTCCTTCATGTAGGTACTAGTAGAATGCTTTTGCTAGTTCTTGTTTTGCATAAAATTTGCAGGAGTCTTGCATATTTTTGCTCTTCTGTCAGATATATTTAGAAGTGGTGAAATTGTTAATAACTTACTGGGGTGAAAGGAATGAGGGAATTCATACAGGGACAGGGAAGGATTTAACTGGCAAAATGTAATTAATAGTACAGATGACTACAGCAAAGGCAATCTCTCAAGGCTCTTTTAGCTGTCAAGGATGTTATAGTTACAGAGGTTACAGTGCAATTTTTCTCATCCAAAAGTTTGTTGTGGAACAGGCCTGACAAACTGCCTCCTAAAATACCTCATCTCTAATGACTGTGCAGGGATCCTAGGATGACAGGTCCAGGAACTTCGATATACTGCAAATTTAGATATGACCTTCGTAACTACATACACAGATCTTGTCAGCTTTAGCCTCTCTTATTCAGGAGATCACACTGAAAGAAAGCAAAAAAAACCCTCATTCTTAAATGAAAATTAAATAAAAGAAAGAGAAAAGATAAATAATTAAGGCTATATTCAATTATGAATAATAAAGGTTGAGAAGTATTTTCTTTTCTTAAAAAACGTGGGTGAAAGAGAATTAGTGGTTTCCATGCATATGTTAAAAGGCTTTTTGAAACTATGCTTTTACAGAAAATATTCAGATTAGACACCAAAGAGTCACAGGCAGGTTAAGGGTGCAAACTTTACTGTAAAGTTTGTAGATTTTTAAATAATTGATTCATTGACATAAAGCTAGAAATTTACATTTTGAAAGATTTAATTCAGCTTTATCAATATGTTAAAGAAGAGATAGCATAAAGGAGCATGCCAAAAGGGAACAGGATCTTTTTTTTTCCCCTCTCTCACATGCATATATTTTCCTCTTTCAATGACAGTAAAGGTAATCTTTGGCAGGTGTATCTCAAATTCCTTTCTGCAGTAAGAGAGCAAACTCAAGTTATTACACACACAAAAAGTAAGAAGGCAGACAATATACCAGTGTCATTCATTGACTTTAATTGGCAAAATTTATTTGCAGAAGAGTTCCATGTCCCTCAAAAGCAGGCATAGAATCAGTGCAATGAGTCACCATTCAGAAGATGAGGAGGAAAACCAGTACATTGGATCCATCCCTTCTCCATCTGAAAGTGCTTACAGACTTACACTACCCTTTTCACTTTGTCACTGGTTTATGAAGAGTCTTAATTATCTTGCTCTTACATAAAATTACCTAATTTTCTTCTTTAGTTATTTTCAAATTTTCTGCAGAAAAAAACCCCATTTTTAAAAAAAACAAAATTCTGATTAAAAAATCCCCCAACTCTCCTTGTAGGGAGTTAATTTTGAAAATTACTTCAATGGCCTAATGCTCTGCATACTAATCCACTTAGGCTTTCTTTTTCAAGCTTATGAGTGCCAGCCATTGACTTGTTCCACTTGGCTACTTTGAACTTCACACTGGGTTGCAGATTGTATATTGTTAAATGTAAGAAAGCGTATCCAATTGTTAATAATTATTTACGTTAAATTCAACAAAATAAAATGTGAAAATTAGGATTACACTTTATAATCATGGTTTTCCAAACTCCTGTGGGGGTGTGTGTGTATGTTTAAAAAAAGCAGTGGGGAAAGGGCGGTTAGAATGAACTTTCTTCTTGTGTACTTCAGAATCTATTTCCAAGTGTGTGGAAGGTAACGCGGGAACAAGAACCACAGCAAGATCAGATCTGCAGGAGGCTTGGTTGGTGTCATACTGAACAGATAAGTTGCTTGTAGCAGACCCTCAGCTCCAGGAAAGTTTCTGCTTTCAGTGTTCACAAGCTGCTCACATTGATCCCTTCAGTATAAATCTGTAGTACACGAGAGCTTGCTCACTGCTAAGTCAAAGTACAAGCACACTTGCTTAGAAGAGAATTAGCATGGACTGCATTTCAAGACCACCTGATTTTTTTTTTTTTTTTTTTTTGTAACAGATTTTTTTCTTGTCCTAATCTATAATGAGGAGACATGAGGAGCAAAGGAGAAGATAAATTCTATTTCTCTATTTTTGGAAGAATTTGTTTAGCAGAAGGAAAGGCTTGAAAAATCTTTACAGAGAGAGTATTGGTATCAAATTGTCACTGTGCTGCAGATTGCTGTTTTGCTTAAGACGTAACTTACACGTGCTTGTGTGCATTTCTAGCTCTTGCTTTTTTTACCTCATTTTAATCAATTTGTTAGCTTTAAGCTGAGCTTATCTTTAGCATAGTGCTTTGAAGATATAATTTCAGGATTTTCTAAAACTAAAGTTGCCTTAGACCCAGCAGATACATACAGCCTAATTCAAATTAAAGGCTACAGTAACTGATAGAAGTGGATTGGCCACTGCACTAACAGTTGATACCTACCAGCAATTCTTTTCTGGGAGCTAGTGATACAAAGAATTCTATGGCCAGCACTGAGCAGAATGAACAGTGTATCTTCTTGATAAAAAAATATCCAATATTGGATAGAACAATTCTACAAGGATATATGGTGTGTTTAACTCAAACTGTATTCACAAGGTTAAAATAGTAGTTAATTTTGTATTTTCTGTATGTTTCTTATAGGCTAGAAAAAAGTAAGCATTTAATTTGGAATCCAATAGTTGCATATGTACATTTATTGTGAATACTGGTATTCAGGTTAACTATGGTTATATAGAGAGAAACAATTATTTTGAAAGTGATAAAAATTTATTTCATAAAGTACAAACATTTTTTATTATGAGCTCCATTCTTAGTAGTCTTGTTACCAAGCCTCTGAACAATGAATATACCAGGTTATATGGGAGAGATAGTGGTTTGTCAGTAGTTTGAATAAAGATAGAAGTAAGGTCACTGTCATGCAGTGAAATTTGTATTTGGCTAAATTGTTTTATATCAATACTGGTTCTTTCATTGCCCTTCCATTCCAGGATTTTCCTTTTTTTTTTTAAATTTTCTTTTCATCTTTATTAATTCAGCATCTATTACTTGAAGCCCATCTAATCACTCAAATGTTCTCCAGGCTTTCCTTAATGTTGGTACCACTTACACACTTCCTGAATTTAAGACAAAGAAATGGAAAGAAACTGTCTTCTCTCATTCTGGCTTGTATTCATGACTCAGAAATTTACGTTTTTTCTTTTTTTGGGGGGGGTAGACTAAAAGACCTTGAGAAACATCAGTCATCTCTCAGACAACAGGTTTTTGCCTGAAATGACTCTTCCATATTGTGAGAATTTCTTTAGAACTGAACACTGAGTCATAGTTTAAAAAACAAGTAAGTAATCACTTGTTATCTCAATTTCTCTAATAGTAAAAATTATTTATGAATGTTTTATGAATATTTATATAAAGAAAAAAACACACAAGTACATAAAGAACATTTGGGTGATTTTCAAGCATAAGTTAATCAGCATCATCAGGAAAGGAAAAAATCAATATGCATCAAAATATTAGTGTTCTGTGCTGTAACACTACACAATATTTCATCTGAGATGTTTAAATTAATAGTTCAACATACATGGTGGGACTGTAAGTGCTTTGGACCGGGTCAACTCAGATCAACTCAGTTTTTGAGCCCAGTTTCTTTGGAAACCTAAAGGAAAAAATAAGAAACAATATACATAACAGTCTGATAACACTGCAGAACTAAACCATACAATAGACAGTGAAAAATTTAGAAACTGATTTTTGCATCTCTTTGGTATAAGAGGAAGTGAGATAACTGAAGCTGACTTGGTGGTCTAGTAGCTGTGCTTTAATGTTTAGATACCTTCATAAAAGTTAGGCTTCTAATATTCCTAAGAATTATAAACACAAGAGCATTTTTTTAAACTATGTGTTTTCTGTGTAAAAAGTGAGCAAACTTATATCCATATTTACAGAACCTCCTTTTTTTCATACCCAAGATTCTAATATCTCCCATTCTGACTCAGCTCTTGACAATTGCTATCACTGAATACTCTTGATGGTAACACCTACATCCAAATGTATTTTGGTTTTCTTTTTCTATTTTGTTTTAAACACAACCAGACAGTTAGCAACAGAGAGATTGTGTGAGGGAGAAGTCCTCCTCAGATGGAGGCAATTAACTTTTAGATCACACTTTCCATATAAATGAACACTTCCATTTCATTTCAAAACAGTTTTCTTGACATGAAAATTATTTAATGAGCAATATTTTAGGACAATAAATGTCACCTTAATTATGTAATATCTGAGAAGCAATCTCTGGAGGTATATTTCTTGAAATATAAGAGGGTTTGCTGGCCCAGAGTGTATAGTAATCTGTAACTTCTTGCTTGCTGTTCTACTTTAATGTAAATATATTTCTAGGTCATCTTGGAAACTTTCTGCTAACAAGTGAATTTTGTATTCCTGAACTGAAACAAGATTTGTTCCAGTGCTAATACATGTAACTCAGATAATTTAAATAATATTAAATTATTTTAGTTCATTGGCAACCTTAATATATGTGATATTGTTAAGATTGGCATATGATGCCAAAAAGACTTAATTGACTGTGGTAATTTTAAAGTACTGACATTTTTTATTACAGCACCCTGGCGTTACATTGGCAGAGATACTTTATGTATTAAAATTCTCCACAAATTACATGCAAAATGTAGTTCTTTCATATGTCAATATGCTGCCTATGGCTGTAATTATGCAATGTGCACACATCACATTAATAACATGGAGGAAAGCTGCAGTGCCAGAGGATTCTCTTCTATTTGCCATAATTGCTGCAATTAGTAAAATGGAAAAAAATGCATTTGCTTAGTCTATCAAAACAAGTTGCACAGTATTGAAGGAATAAGAGTTATATAGCTGCATTACCCAGTATGATGTGAAATTCTGCAGGGGTCTTGCTAAAATTATGCCTACATCCTCTCCCTCCTACTGTAAAAATAAAATAAAGCCATTTGTCATGTTGGTAGGGCTCATGGGAATGCCCTTGTCATCTCAGAGTGAGTCCCCTAAAGAGTTTTCCTGTTCCTGTACAATTTATTCACCAGTCATTTGAAACCCAGTAAATTGCAAAGTGCAGTTATCCATGGCATTTGTGAATGGGCAACTTGTTTTTGTTCCCACAGCAGATGTGAAGGTGGGAGAAACCAGATAAGCTGCAGTTAGTCTTACTGATTCACTCAAAATGAAAACTAACTAAATAAACCCCTGTAACTGGAGAGGCCTTGCTGCATGTTCTGTGTCTAGTTATGCCATTTCTAAATTGCCTTCACTCTTTTTCACTAAGACCGTAAGTTACTCCTATATAAGCTTTCTAAATCTTAAAAGATTGTATCTGTGGGTGGAAAAAAAATTTATATGCAGTTGTCTGGAATCATGAATCTGGTAAGGAAATAGAGTTTTGAGAAGTTCACATTTTTCTCACTCTTCTTTTTATCTTATTTCTTCCTTTAGTTTTTTTTCCTGGGTCATACACCTATGCCAGCAATCAGTTACTTTCTTGTGAGTACCCCAGCATGGTAATTGTTCAAACTAATTTAAAGATACTGGGTTTTTTCTGAAAATTCTTGATCTCAGATCCTTGCTTTAACATGCCAAGGTATATAAGTAAGTGTAAAATGGAAAAATAATTTTTTAAAATTTTTATTTAATCAGAAAATTCATCCTACCTTTGGTTTTGCTGTAGAGAGTCTGCTGTCATGTTAGAATGGTAATGTACTTCACTCTGAGTTACCCTAGTTCTTCAGTTCTCAAGGTTCTTCCATGCATATTATCATTCTACAGTAAATGGAGAGTCTCTGGCTTATGAACATTGGGCATGTAGTTTTTTTCCCCTTTATCAAAATTCCCCAAAAGTCGTGCAGTAAAATCGGAATCAAAATGTTAGTCTCATAACACGAGTTACAATATTAGTGATAGTTCCTTTGGGAGGGTTTAAGATACTAAACTGTATAAATTATTTATTTTTTTTCTGTGTATCTCAGTAAATTTCTAATGGGCATCTAACTACCCACCTCTGTAATTGTCGTGGTCCCATTTGATCAGTTGTCACAGCTTTGGGATGGGTAAGTAGTGGGGGAATAATGCTGCTGCACAAGAGTTTGAACAAAAAGCAACTGATGCCAGCAATTACTTCAGAAGAGGTAATCCAAGTGCTGTGTAGACAGAATAGTTCTTTAATGACAGTGGCATTACTGAAAACAGTGCCAAGGGTAAAAAAAGCAGAGGGTGAGCCTTGAGTCATTGCCAGTGATTCTGCCACCACTGAGAAGCTAATTTCCAAGCCAGAAGGGGTTTGCAACACTTAGTCATAAAAAGAGAAGTGAATTCCCCTTTGAGATCAGCCATAGTCACCTGTACCAGCTATTATCTGTTGTTTTTTAATGTAATGAATATTTTCTTTTTTTACCATCACTCTGTAATATAACATTAATTTGTAGCCAGTATTATTATGCAATAATAATTTCTCAGAAGCTTTCAATAGTTATGAATCATCAAATGTGTTTTTAAATGTTAGCTTTTCTCAGTAAACTGAAACAACTCACCGTCTCTTTGTACACTTTAATTGGATGGAATTAATTCTTAGTTTCAATTTGTAATTATACACAAAACATCAAATTGTATACAGATAAACCTATTCTATGTTTGTTTGGAGATTGAGCAATCCCTAGAATTAAATCCTGGAAGCTATTCCCCTATTATCTGAGGAATTATTTTATTAGTGGAACAAATCTGGACATGGTTAGCTTTGTTTGACAGAACAAATGATATAAAAGCCAGAGGAAATGCATATTATCATGTGTTTCTGCTTTTCATTCATTCTTATAAAAATATTTCTATGAAAAATTTCTGTAATTCTTGTTTTCATAAAGTGGTATATTTAGAAATGTTAGTTTGAGAAATATATTTTGTAATTTATGAAGTAAAATAAAAGAATATTTAAAAGTAAGACTGATTTTTCAAATACTCAGCCATCATCACAGAAGAATCTGTACAAGTAATTGTACTTTGCATTTCTGAGAACATTTGTTTACATTTTGCATTTTCCTCAAGCATTGTCAGTTGAATTCTTTTGTAGTCACCATCAGTTGTCAGTTCTCAATCTTGCTAAAACAAGGCTGTTCCCTTTGAGCTCACCACCTTGTAGGCAGCCTTACAGACGTTTTAGAACCCAGGATTTTATATTAATCTAGCTTTAAGGAGAATGATGATGTTTCTATTACTACAGGCTTACTGCTTCACAGGATTTGTTGAGGCAGCTGAGATGATAGTCCTTCCTAACAGCACGGAAGGTGTGGAAGGTGGGAGAATGATATGACTGGTGTACCAGTCTGTAGAAATCTGTCACTTGTGACAGTTTTCACTAACTTCCAATGCAGTAATATTGTAATGGCACGGTGATGTAAATGTCAACTTCGTAACAGCGTCCCTCTGGAAAATCTGAGTGGGTGGATGGCATTTTTTTTCACCACAGGCTGAGCTATCCCAGCTTTTCCAGTTGGTGCAAATGTGACACAGGATAAGTGGGGATGAAAGAGGCTGTTTTCTACAGACAGTGTTTTGCAAAGAAAAAATACCATTTTTCTATGGATGTGCTTGAAAAGATTTCTACTTCTATTGTGTGCTCATATTTTCAAAAAAGTACTAATATTTCAATAAAAAAAATCATGTTTGTAGTAGAATTGATCAAATAATTTAGTAACACAGAACAGTTGAGTGCTTGCATTTCTTATCCATTATAATGAAATGCATTCTTTAGTAGATTTTATACATCTTGTACTTCTAAAATAGACTGTTTACATAAAATGATAACTACAAGAATATGTGAAATAAATTCAATAATGAAATGCTTAGAACTTGCAAGTACAAGAAGAACGTGTACTAATTCCTATCCACCTCCATTGTTACCTTAAGGGCAGCTCTCTCCATAGCAACTGAAAACTTTTCAAGGCAGCAATAAACTAATCCTCTCCAGCTTCCAGAGCACCATCAAGGAATTTTAAAAACATTGGACTTCCAGCAGCTAAATACTTCTGAGGATTCAGAAGGCCACAAAGCTAGATACACAAGCATTCTTTTTCCCTTCAGAAGGTAAGCAAATAGCATTTAGAAATAAATAGTAACAATGAGACATATTCCTAATTGCTAACAGTAGAATATATCTAAACACCAAAAGATTTCCTAACATCTAAAAGCACACTAACTTTTATCTAAGTGCCCATTTGAATTCAGCAGTTCTTTTTCAATTTTAAATACTTTTTTTGGCAGAGTTTCCTGTAAAATAAGGTACGTGTATCATATTGCAATTGAAAGAAGATGAACGTATATGCGGCTGTTTAACACATGTGCCTTACTATCTGAATATGTATGTTAGAGCCAGCAGCTGCCTACCAATAAAATCAAAACTTCTGTGAAAAACAGAAGTGAAACTCTTTTATATTTCTTGTGCTTTGATATCAAGATATATTACTGTTAAAGCAGAAGTTGTTTATTAGGAAGGATTGTGACAAGAGAGATTTATAGTACAATATGTCTTTTGCACCTAGAGTTAACAAGTTGAGCTTGTTTGTCTTGTTTATTCACTGAGTTCTTTGAGTGAAATTATAACCTCAGCTTTGTAATTCTTCCGTCTGAGTAGTGATCACTAATTTTTAAATACATCCTTTTCCTTCTTTTTTTTGTGCTGTATAGCTGGAGTTTAGTAATGTTGGTAAAGTGTTTTGACAATATAACCTGCTTTATATTATTGCTATGTAATGTAATTGCTGCACATTCATATTAGTATTAGACTAGCAGTATTTATTTACAGCTATTTTTGTTACTAAAAACCTGTTTTCATGATGAAATGAAAGTGAAAGCCATTGTATTTTCCTATTCTTACTGAAAAGAATTATTAGTGAATGCAATAACATAACACTAAATGAAACCCATAGACTTTATTTTTAAGAAGAGGGAAGGGCACTTTGAGACAACCACTTGTTGGTAATTCTAAAGAAGTTTTGAGGCCATGGTTGTCTTAGTTTCATGCTGTTCTGTGCTGTAAAGCCTTTACAGGCTCCCTGTTGTTCAAAAACAGCTTGTCACTGCAAATCAGCTTAGCCGACCAATTAATAAATCCTTTAGAACATACTGCATTCGCACTAATTAAAGGGTTGGGGTTTTTTTCCCTCTTTACCATTCAGATTCTTCAAGTTTCCAGTTTAAGCTGTGAAGTGCAAACAACAATCCAACATTCAGTGCAGATCAGGCACTGCAGGAAGAGGAGATGTGTTTTCTGACCAAGCATCCAGCTATTGGGGTGGTATGTTCTGCTTTCATATTCAGCGTGCTCATTGCTGAAGGACAGCCTGGGGAAGAGCATGGGCAGGATGGCAGCAATCCTCCCAGCAGAGGCTCTCTGGTGGAAGTTTTACGCATTCTCTCAGCTGAAAACACTGAGCTCCACATGAACCACTCACGAGAACTGGTCAAAGTGTTACTGGAGAGAGCTGAGTGCCCACAGCGGATTTATGGCATGCAAGAGGATTGTAATCTGGTTAGTGCTTCAATTAATGAGGGATATCTTTACAGGATCATCAGTGAGTTCTAACATTCGTTAGAGTGATACTGTCCTAAACACAATACCTAAACATGTAAAAAACTTCTTGTTGCAGCCAAAAAATTGTCCCTGTTTTGTTTCATTTTGAATTTTTCTTTTTTTTTGAGTTCATAAAGAGCTATTCCAAACATGACAGACATTTATTTTAAAGTTCCCAAGTGTTTGCTTTCCAGCAAAAATTTTTCTACTGAAACCTGGTCTAACAAAAAAGCATGAGCTTGAATTTGGGGCATAGGATTCCACTGTGGAAAGACATAGGTAAACACTGGGGACCATTCTGCCACTTTTTTTGTTGTTGTTCTGGATTTTACTTCATAAAAATAAAACCCAGACAGGATTGTCTCAGATTTATGTGCCATTTCACTGAAATATTCAAGATTATGGGGAGGGTTTTGTAAGCAGTTCAGGTCAAGGAAAAGGAAAGGCAGCACAATGAATACACAAATCCAAACTGAAACTGGAAGTAGTCCAGGGTACAGTTGCACAGAGGGATTGGCTTCTACTTAAGAATATTTTCAGAACTCAGTCCTGATTCAATGAAGAAAGGACAGGGACAGTGTTACTGAGCAACTTAGCTGAAAGGGACGACAAAGGGCTTGGTCAGCCTTGGCTTTCATTACTCTGGCACTGTTCAGTGACCTACATACAGCACTTTTTATACCACACTTATGAAGATGGTCTGAAAGGTGAATGTTTTTACAAGGTGCTGTTTTCAGCAATCTGCTAAGCCAATGAAGTAGGAATTTTTTAATCCTTTGCAGTAGACAGCTGCTTACTTAATTGACCCTTTCTAAAAATGCTCCCATTTTTCATATGAGTCCAAATGTGAAGTTTCATATATAAATTTTGTAGATGCCTGTCATTACCTAAATGGTTATTTTTTAATGAAGGAGATTATTCACTTATGTGATGCAACAAATATGCATCAGATATAGGGCCATATTGAAAACTGACAATGTATTAAACATGGGTATATAGTCCTCCTAAAATTCACAAATTCACTAAAGAGGGGACTAGGTTTTTCTCTGTCCTTTTTGTTTTTCTTCTTGAGTGGCATGTTTTTTTCTTGTATTTGTGATATATTTCTGGAGAGCATGCCCACTGTGTCCTTGGATGGATTAAATCTCAGGGGAATTTAGCTGGGACTTACTTTGGTCAGGACTGCTGCTCTGTTCAGGCATCATCTTGGAAATTTTCTGTAGGAAGACTTTGAGAACTTTCACCATTTATAATACTCCTCAGTGTCATCTGAGTCAGAAACACTGTGCACATCCTGCACTGTCAGTGGTTCTGTGCCAGCACCACAGAAACGTGGTTTTCTGTAGGAAGTTCTTGAGAGAGATGTGGCATTTTCAGTCACATGGAGCCCCCGTGGTACTCTGCTGAAATCTTCCATGATGATTTAACGAGATTTGGTAAATCAAGACAGAAAAACTGTGCAAGCAGCACTATCCTTCAAGTTCATCAAAATTTGAAACAGAATGCCCACCTTAGCTTGGAATTTTCCTTCCTCCATTTTTTCCTACTTAAGTGGGAATCACTGATTGATTTCAGATTCAAGTTCCCTTCTAAATTCTGGATTCTTTTTATACCACATGACTTTGTTTTCAGACTTTTTTTTCTTTTGTTTTTACACTCTCTCTAGCGGGCATTTAAAAGCAGTGAAGTTTGACACTTTCTTTTGACCCCCTTATGGTTTGTTGTTGTGTGGTGGCCCTAATACTCTTTGGGCAGGGGCTGGCAGCTATTGAATGGCATCTGACATTTTTTTATCTCCTATGCTCACATAAGTCATGTATTTCTTGCATTAGTAAGAAATTTTTTTTTTAACTTCTAGCCACTTAGACAAAAGAAACTTAGACTTCTGTGCCCAAATTCTGGGCTTTTTTTGTGGGAAATAAGCATTTCTAAATCAAGGATGGATGGTTATTCCTGTAAAAATATTAGTAGCAGCAAAAAAAACCCCAAACTAACAAACAAGCAAAAAAACAAACAACCTAGTGACAAATCGCTTTATATTCTCTTAATATCTCTTCAAGGGTCACTCACCATGGGCTACTGCATGGAGTAACTGCATTTTTGCAGTGCATCTACTTCCTTTAAATTAGGAATTTTCTTTTCAGTCATGTTCCTTTCAATAGCAAACAATGGATTCACTGATTGCAATTTATCCTCTATGGATTTTAAAATCTCACAGATACCTTTGAAAATCTTCCACTTCATGCCATATGTTTATATGAAACTACTGTGTGTTCATAAAGGCTGGTTGACTTGAGGTCTTTGGGACAGAAAACAGAATAAACTACTCCTAATCCAAAGAGTAATTCTCAGAGACTGCATTAGGAAAAGTTAAAGACCTTGATAAACAATGTAGGCAGGACAGGACACAGTGAATCATACTGTAATCTAGCATATTTATAAATATTTTATTTGGATATTAATATCTACAATTTTCTTTTTTTTTTTCTTTTTTAAAGATACATTATTTTGAGAATTTTTGTTAGAGCTCTTCATATTAAAAAGTAGCAGCTCTCTCAGTTCCTCCAGGGAACTTTGGCTTCTGAACATGACAATGTTTCTTTCATTAACCCAGCTTCAGTGTTGGAAAATGAACTAATGTACAAGGTGAGCCCCACCAAACAACCCATCATGCTTGTAACAGCAAAAAATTTATTCTGACAAATTGGATTCTGTCTGGATTAATTAATTTATTAAAGTGCAGTGTTGATTCTTCCATGGTATCTCATGTGTTGTAGTTTCTTCTCTGAAATATACAGTTCAGCTGCTCTACTATTGTGGAGATTAGCTGACACATCTATAACATGCTTGGAAAGAAGTCTGCTATAAAAAATAGATACAGAATAAATAACATTAATTACAAGATCTCTTCAAGAAAGATTCTTTATTTTGGACTTATTTCTCATAGCCTGAGATAGAGCTCTATTAGTCTTTTGACCTGATTTACAGATTCACTTTTGTATGAGTGGCAAAAGTTTCTGAAAAGTGTTTTTATATCAATAAAATGTTGAGAGATAGATAGATACATAGATACATAGATAGGTAGATACATAGATACATAGATACATAGATACATAGATGGATGTGTGTGTGTGTGTGTGTGTGTGTGTGTGCATACATATTAAAAAATCTCTATTCGTATTTACTCTCTAAAGCCTGCACAGGGTTAATATGTAATTTCAGTCCCTCTTGAAATGCATTTGAAGGACTAAATGGGGTTGAGACCTTATGCTGGCTCTCTGTACTGGATCTTATTGTTGCAGTTAACAGAATTCATTGAGAACCATAAAAATAGCTGTGTGATTACAGGCTCAATTATGTATCTCAGCAGTGCACTGAATGTGCTATAACTTCTGTTTGCATAGCCTCAATTAACTGCAGTTCAGCAACTGTTTTTATCTTATAATGTAAACACATATAGAATGCACAGATGAAAATATGAATAGCCCTAGCCCTTATCTCATATATTTGTAACCAGAAGCATAATCTGCTGAAGCCAGTGGATGGTTTTTGCTCTCTACAATGATTGATCAGCATTATTCCTAATTGTAGGTAGTCGCAAAACACTAAATCATAGAATTATGGAATAGAATTATGGAATAGTTTGAGTTTGAAAGGACCTTAAAGATCACATAGTTCCACTCTCCCTACCATAGAACAGATTACTCAAAGTGTCATCTCTAGGACACTTAACTTTTCTTAAAATCAAATGGGGCTCTGGAAAAAAATCCCATGGTATGATCTTGCAGCCATAGAACTGCAATGAATTACCTGCACCCTCCTCCTGCCATTCCATCAGCCTGCATCTATGTAGTTGTGGGTTAAATATAGAATTTGCATTCTCCTGTTGTCCTTCCTATCTGTATTTGCAGATGCCTGGCAGAGTGTCACTTGAGTTGAATTTCCATTTATTTTTATTTCTTCACAGTGCCTTGAACCAGATGCTTTGTTAATAATAGCTGGAGGAAATTTAGAAGACCATCTCAGTGAAGAAGTATTTGAGAAAATTTCTCTTATTCTTCTCTACTACATTCTTCATCATAGAGATATGTGTTCTTCAGAATTCAGCTTGAATGATAAGGATTATAATTTTTACCTACAGAGTATGCTTAGTTTAAGGCATGATGAAGACTGTTATTATTTTTCACGGAATGAAACTGAAGATATTTTAGCTGCAGTAAGGCAACATTTTAAAACTTCTGAAAACCAGGTAAAGAAAACATATGTAAAAATAACTTCATCATTATTACAGGTATAACGCCTTTATGCTAGTATAGACACTATACCAGTAATCAGTCCTCCAGAAGACTGGTAAATGGAAGTGTCTGAGCATGGGTTGAACACTGGAATTGTGTTGTATGTGCTGTTTAATGCTTTTCTTTGAGTTGTTTCTGGCATGTGCCCCTTCCACAGGATCTGCTGTGAAGTGGCTGGGGAGATATTGCTCTTTAGGGACGATTCCAAATGGGTACTTTAGATGCAGTTGCTCTGCCTTGGGCAGATGGAAAAGAGCACAGCTGTGTAGATGCAAGATCTTACACTTGAGCAAATACTTTCTCATCTCTGATATTTTTAGTATAGATACACTATCAGTGATCTATAAGATCTAATTGAAATAGATCTATCTATAAGGATCTATTTGAGATCCTTAAATAGAATCTATAAAATAGAATAATATTCTAGATTTCAAAGTCGAAGTATTTCAATGGTATGAAGCAGAACAGATCCATTACTGGCTGGTATAGGAGAAATAATGAATTATTTTGCTGTGATGAAATCCTTGCCATGTTCTACACTTCCATGTCTATCCAAAGCTGAATGAAATGAGGAATCTGTCCAAAGATACGGTGGCTTCCTTCAGTTGGAGCACATACATTTGAGACTAATTATCTACCAGCATGGATATGCCTTGTAGAAAGATTGTTAAAGATAAGCTTAAAGTTGCAAAAAAACCTCCATATTGAGTATTTTCAGCTAAGTTTCTAAGTTGGGAAACATTCTGTGAGTTTTCTCAATGCTGTTTAGAATTCCTTATCTCAAATAGGATCTATAAATAATAGAATAATCTAGAGTTCAAAGTCAAAGAAAAGCTTTTCCTTGTAATGGGCAATAAAACAGGATTCTGCCAGATTAGATAACTCCTAAAATACAGGTTGACCTCCTGTTTATAGCCCCTTAGATCTGTTCAATGTATTGAGTTAAATTTGGTTTATACAAAGCTCAAATTTGTCCTTTTCATTAGATTTTAATTTATAGCATATTATAGCAGGGTTTTCTGCACAAACAGAAGATGAGTAGGAGACCGGGCTGTGTCCAGAATGTTGAGAGCCTCCAGCTCCTCTCTCTGTCTTCTTTGTGAGGTCATGTCCCACCATAAATTATTCATTGACCAGTCCTTTTGGTTTTGAGTCTTGGTGAACGTGCTGATTTCCAAGGACTCCAATGGTATCTGAGCAACTGTAAAGAGGCATTGGAGGGTATTTGGAATGTCAAGATAGAATAACAACCCATAAAATGCTTTACCGAGGGTTCTGTTTGTTTATGCTGGCAGTATAATCACTTGTCAAGCCTGTCCAGTAACTGAGCCTTCACCAATCATTGACTTGAGGGAAAAGAGGTTTCTTTTATGAAAGGTACACAAAACATAATAGCATAATACTTGGAATCACAACACTTGAGTTGTGGAAGAAGGCCAGTGGTGCAGGGTAGTCATAGAAGAAAAGCATTTTTAATGGCTCTTTATGTGTTTTGGTTTCACAGAAACCAAATATCCTCTTCTTTAGTCATAGCACCTAATATCTTGTTTTGAAATAAGAGATTAAATTTTGGGTTGTGAAAATTTTAATGTATAGTGAATGAGCAGGAAGAGAAATGGCAGCCTCCTCTCTGAAGTGTTTATGGTCTGCATAAGGAGAGATGAGTGTGTATGAAATAAATTACTGCTGTACTGGCTAATCTAGCTGACTTTTAAATTTTGTTAATATGAGCTAGAAAAAATTAAATTAAGCAATTTTTGCCTTTGTTGTTTTTGTTGTTGTTGTTGCTGTTGTTTCATTCAAACCCAACTATTTGCAGTGAAAATAAACAAGAAAAGGGAAGAAAATATGAAAAGGGAGATAAATTTCTGGGCAACTGAGAGAGTTTGCAGACCTCCACACACATGGCTGTGTACCACTGCCTACTGTTTTTATTTGGTCACCCAGCAAGAAAGTCACCCTTTATCAGCAAAATTGTATGTTTCCCTATTGTCCCATATAACTACTCCATTAAAAAAACTATTGATTCCATTGAATAGGTAAGGAACTAAAAACATTTAAAGCATTATTTCTGAAGTCTGAGATGAAGAGTTAAAGTCTGTCTGCCTTAACAAAAATTCCTCCCCTTTCTTCCACTTTCTGGAAGTATATGTGGATGTAATTGAGGAGGACACTTGGAACAATAGAAACAGCAGGAAAATAACACTAAGCAAAAATAACCTGAATGAAGGACTGTACTTTTTCCCCATTAGACACTGAGTAAATGTTCAAGATTTTTAATTCTATGCCTGTTCTCCTGAAAATGTCCTTTGATTAGCTGTCCTGCTGGCAATTACAGCTTACATCTTAGCATTTTTTCTACTCTGGCTGTCTGCGAAATTGTTCTCCCCAGTTTCTCCTCCTGTCACTCTAATTATTTAAATGGAGGTGAGCAGGACTGTCTTCATGCTGTTTTCTCCTGATTTCAGTGTGTTGATGTGAGCACTCTGGAGAAAAATGCTGATATAATGGACAGAGATGGTGCTGATGAAAACACTCTTCCACGCCTGGCTGCTTTAATCCTTACTCTGGCTCTCCAAGGAGTCTGTATGGGGAAAGCAAGTTTGCCTTCACCAGAGTTCTTTATCAAATATATTTTCAGTTCTCTAAATAGTACCACTGAGCTCCAAGTGACAGGTAAGCTGGAGTATGCAAAGTTCATTTTCTTCAGGAAAATTTATTGATGGACTTATCAGAAATGCTACTTAACCATAAAGAAATAGAAGTATAGGAGAGCTCTAAGTTGTCCAAAAATATCAAAACAAAAAATGTGAAACAAAACAAAATAAATGCCGAGCTCTCAGCAGCAGCAGCTATTAATTTATGTAAAAGGTTGTGCCTGCTTAGCAGTTTTAGAAGCTACACCATCAGTTCAGGGGCCTGGTATGGATTTAGAAGGTTGTTATAGGACATCTACTTTTCCTTTTTTGTGGCAACTGCTAACAGCAACAGTTTACTAGCTTTTCAAAGCATTTTTAAAAGTTACATTAAATATGGGTTCAAGCAGATTAAAAAACTTGAATTGAGCATAGGTAAAAACATTTTTAACATTCACAGGTTACACAGAAGTACATTGAATCACAGAAATAAATACTAAAAACATAATAATCCTTAGTCCTAAACTGGGATCCTAGATTGTATTCACATAAACTGGTTTGTCAGCAAAGCCCTTCCTTTAAAATTGCCCAGCCAGATCTTGTAAAATAACTCTCACAAGAATGGATGTAGCCATCTCAGCAGAGTGCTACTAAATAGCTATATATGGTGAAATCTGGGCCCCAGTGAAGATAACAGCAGGACTGTATGGTTGGTGGAGTTAGAATGTCCTTCAGAAAAACCAAGAATATTCTTAACCAGTTTGTTACAGAGCAAGTCTATTTTAAGTCTAATCTCATTATACTGTCCCTTCAAATGTATTTAAATTCTTAATAGTAACTTCAGGAAAGAGTAAGAATTTGGAAGCATAGAAAAAGAAAATTAGATTTTACTGCATTTAGAAAACAAATATACCTGTAGCTCCATTCAGATCTGCTTAAGTAGCCAAAAGAAAGTAGTGAAACATCATATCAGAAACATTTTTGTGAGATTTTCCATTAAGATTATACCATTTGCATTTTCTGGGTAACAAGATTTTAAAAATAATGTATTATCATATGGAAAAATTCCCATGAATCTAAATTTCTTTAAAATGTATTTGTAGACAACTTTTTAATGGACAAATTAAAGTTTATTGCTTCATTTGAAAGTGCAGGGGTGAAGGAAGGGGAATAGGATAGGGCCTGCCTCCTCAAATAACCAGGCATTCCATCAGCAGCAGCAGTGTTGAGGTACATCTGTGCATGGTCTCAGATTTGGATTAGGGATCCTGGCTCTCTCCTTCCTGTGTGTTCTGTGGTCAGGCATGCTTCCCAGTTAACCAAAGGAGAGAAAAAATTCACTGTCCTGTGCTGCCCTTCTGAAGTGCAAGGGCAGCACAGCATCCTGAGGATTGATTTCAGGACACCCGATAGAGGATCTGTTTCATGGTTCAAATACCTGGCTGTGGTCGCTTATTGTGGTATTCCATTTACACAGGAAAATTTTAAGAACAGTAAAGTTATTTAGCAACTACTAGATAACCTTGTCAGAGATGCTGATTAAATCAAAGATTAATTGCCTTTCAGTCACGTCTGTTTTCTTCTGAGACAGGCATAGGCAAAACATCTGAGTCTGATATGTATGAAGGAAAGGCTGAGGATCTGTGTGTCTGGAACTTACAGAGTTAAGCAGAAATTGCCTCCAGTACCAAACTGAGAAAAGAGTATTAAAATGAGGAATTTGAATCAATGTTATAACAACCAAAAAGAAAAAAAATACTGTATTTTAAGTGTTTTGTCTTTTAAGTGTGCATTTTCCCATGGTAACATATCTGTTCTCTAATGAATTACTAGAACTAGAACAACTACTAAATGTGCTTACAGCCAAAAAGACCTGCACTGTAAATGGACAATTTCACAGTCACAAAAGAAGACGTTACAATATGGCAATCAGAGATATTGGAAGAAGAAATACTCCAGTCAAAGGAAATCATATAAAAGGAGACTATCTGAAAGGCTATTTTGAAGATCGTGAAAGGAATATGGATTGGGATCAGGTTAGTTAATTTTTATATTCTTATAGTGTTGGTGGCAGAATTTCATTGACAGAAGATAAAATTGATTTGCAAAGCATGCAATATGTCTGAGGTAAAATGTATTAGTTTCAAAAAGTCATGCAGATATGGATGAAAATATATATTTATATAGCTATATTTGTTTAACTATTAATTGGGGAGAGAACTTTGTGGATAGGGAATGTGCAATTAAAGTCACTGGGAGAGTCTAAAAATGGTTAGTGTTTCATGGAATCTGGTGTTTCTTCAAGATACAGAGGACTGAAGTAACATGGCTTTGATGTTTTCATAGAGTTGTTAGAGATTTCTTGTGGTTTTATGTCACAGAGTTTCTAGGACTCCTTAAGTGCCCTGGTAGAAAGAAGGATTGCTTTTCACTAAGGAAAACAAAGTAAATTAAAGTTTCTATGTAAGCTGCTTTTAAAAGGCTTCTCTAAATTGAAGATTGGGCATTTCCAAACTCTTTTCATAGCCATCTATGGAATCCAGATGCCTTCTTTAGAAAGTATAAAGGCTGTAAAACAGAGCCTTAGCTACTCCCCAGTATCTTCTCTCAGCACTTTGAAGGACACTGGCTTATTGCAGGTGATTTTATCTTTATGCTAAGAATTTCAAAATAAATAAATTTTGTTTATGTCAATGATCAAGATGGTAACTGGCTTCATCCTTTAGACTGAGTATCATTCCTCAGATAAAAAAAGGATACTTCAAAATATATAAATGGTATGTGTTTTGATGTATACATTTGTAATATATACTTCAAAGAAAATTTTTATATTATTTTCAATCCTTTACCATTAATGTTAATTCAGTGGCAAGGTTTCTCCTCCATTTAGGAGAACTGAATGGTGTGCAATTGACTTTTTCTGTGTGGTCATTTTATGATGGGGAGCTCAGACAAATTTCATCTGGTTAAATGCTATTCTGATAGATATTTATCTGTGTAATTGTATTGCATTCGAAATGCATACTCGATCAATACGTTTATTTCTTTGCAGCTGACCAGAAAAAAGGATCATGCTGATCAGCATGATGAGGTTTTAATGGGGTCTCAATATAATCTTAAATTAAGGTCATTGTAAATGTGTTTCATATGAATTTTAAATTATGAAGGACAGAAATCAGTAGTGATTCTATCTGTAAAAGAAGTAAAACTGTTCTCCAGCAATTGATGTATTTTTAAAGCTCAGTTTTTGATTTCTTGAACTTCTGAGATCGACTGTAACTCAAAAGATAAGTGTGCAGAGGCATTCATTATCTGAGTCTTAGGAGTCAACTGAGAGCAAAATATTCTGTAACATAAAAAAAATCACAAAGAAACATCTGGACAGAAGATAATTTCTCTTCTGTACTAATTCCTAGTTTCTAAGTGGGTTTTTTCCATTCCTGTTCTTTTTAGCTATGCCTATTTTCCTTGACATATTCAATTAGAACACTTCATGTTTCACTGCTGTGTTGCTAATTTTGTCTCCTGTTTTCTGCACCTGTGATACCCATTGTGCTTCATTAGTAGCAGATTCTGCTGCATACAAGACATTGACTCGTCTATGACTTGTGTTTGCTAACTGCATTAAGAGCTGTAATTGAAATTTTATATAGGAATAATTATTTGAAACATTACCACAGAAGAAGGGTCACTGCTTTCTTTTAAACGTCATCATTGTCTCTACAATTAAAATGTATATAAAAAAGTAAGTGGCTGATGATCTAATAAGATAAATAATCTTAAATTCCATTAAGCTGTGTCACAATGTCTATGTATTCATTTATTCTTCCTCATTAAACGAGCATGGATTTTGGAAACCCAAGTCACCCAAGTCATCCATCCATCCGTCCATCCATCCATCCATCCATCCATCCATCCATCCATCCATCCATCCATTTTTCACAGGAAAATATGCAGAAACCAATTTGCTTATTTTTTTTATATCATCCTCCAGGAGAATGCACATAGTTGCTTTTATACTGGAGATAGATCTCTGACTCCTTATGTTAAAAAGCTTAAAATGCTGGGGCTTGCAACTAGACAAGATGTAGGTTCTCATTCCCCATGTCATACAAGAACATTTTACTAGTTACACCTTAACAGCTATTTTTTATGTATGGGTGGGCAGTTTATTTTTTACAGATGAGATTTTGCTTTTCATTTAAAATTCCTGTTAATAAATTCACGTGAAAATTTAGGCTCATAGTAATCCTGGACCTCATCTTGCCTATTGTATTTTTTCAAAAAAGAGCCAACTTCAAAGTCAGATCAAGTTTCACAGAGGCATGTCCAACTAAATTCTGAATGTATCAAAAATCCGAGTTTATACAGTCTTTTTTGGGAAACATATACCAGTGCTTTATTGCCTTCATCTTGATGGACTTCTTTATCAAATTGGAGTTTTTTGTTGCTGTAACTAATACTTTTTGCCTCTCATTCTTTTGCTGTATGCTTCTGAGAAGATTCTGGTTATCTCTTCCCTCTAAACTACCTTAGATAGTCGAAGACTTAAAATACCCACCAACTCTTCTTTTCCCAAAGGGAACAAATGCAGGTCCCTCAGCCTCTCCTGGCACATCATGTGCTGCAGTTCCTAGCCATCTTGGTGGCCCTCCACTGGACTTCCCTCAATTGCCCAGTGTCTTGCACTGCTGGTTATTAAGCTGGACATAGTCCAGATGTGGACTCACATGTTCTGAGTGGTGGGCAATATTCTTTCTCCAGTGCCTGCTGGCTCTGTTCTTGCTAATGCAGCCAGTGTGCAGTCAGTGGTCACTGCCACAAGGGCACACTGGTGGCTCATGTTCGTTTCCTGTCAGGACCCACCCCAAGAGCTTTTTCTGCAAACCTGCCTTCCTCTGGCCAGTTTTCCCCAGCCTTTATTGATGCATGGGGTTATTCTGTGTGAAGCACAATAAGTTTGTCGTGGCTGATCTTTATGAAGATCTGGTCAGCCCATCTCTTTGTCTTGTCAAGGTCCCTCTAAATAGCAGCCAGACCCATCAGCATATTGACTAGTGGTCTTAGTTGTATTTCACCTGTGAATGCCATCTGGTGCCCTCTGTTCCATCATTCAAGTTGTTGGTGAAGGTGTTGAATAATATCATCTCTGCTCCAACTGGTCAGCAGTGCTGCTCATAACCAGCCAAAATCCTAATCTTCCAAATTGGTACCAGATGTCAGTGTACCCTAGTTCTAGAGTCAAAACCACTTTGAACAGGCAAAATTAAGGTCTCTTCCAAATGGTAGCTCCTGAATTGTCTTCATGCTCTCCTTTGTCTTGAAGGCAGAACAGACTAGGTCCAGGTAACAAGATCATCTGTTATGCTAGAGACTTGAATGTGGTTTTCAGAAAAAAAAGTATCAGTGCTCAATTATTTCAGTTTCTTAGTGAACCCTAAGGCATATTTTACTTCACTAATAGATGAACAAAGGCAGGAATGTGTTGGGTTTTAACTGGATTATTTAAAAGTAATTATACTTAACAACTTCAAAAGAAGCTTAAGCTTCAGTAATGAGAGAAAGAATATTTAGGAATCCCTCGGGTCTCAGATGCAGACCAATTTAAATGAAAGAAAATTATTTGTTTTTAAATATTGAATCACAACTCATCAGATGCAATTAAGAACTGAAGATAATTCCTTTAAGTAAGGTAACATATTTGATCAGGAGTTTTTCTGTTTAAAAATTTTTACAGAAATTTCCACTGGAAGTTTTCTTATGTTAACTGCTCATGTTTTTACTGGAAGTTTCATCCTGGAGAGGAAAACCCAATTCTTCATGAAAATTTTTGAAATATAAATGGTCCCATGAAACATTGCTTCTTTTGACAAAGAGATGCTCCAAACAAGAACAAAAAGTAGTTGGAATTCTGAAGTGTATCTAATAATACAATTATTAAGCAATCTTTAGCTCAATTTTGAACTATGTAACATCTAGTTTGCTGACATGCCCTCATTTAATCAATTAAAAAAGCTAACTTATTTCCTTATCTTACTGAAGATCCAGTACAAGGAAGAATCTCAGTATTGCTTTGATGTAGGCAGTATCTCATATTAATAGCACTCTTACTGCAAATAATGTAGTTTCACACGAATATCTAAGAATTTAGTTGGTATTAGCATTAAAACATTTTTCTTAACACAGATAACAACAAAATATTGAGAGATATTATTTTGGAAGATTTTTATAACATTAAGTGGCTTCAGTAGAAATTGAGCTGCTTTATTCCAAAGATTCTGAAATATATAGTAGTATCAAGTTTACACAGTAAAATATGGAAGTAATTGAAGTAAGTAATTTAAGCAACAAAGAATATAGATATATAGCAGGATGCTTCTGAGGCTAGACTGTGTTCTTCTAAGATTCTGTATTTAACCTCAAAATTTAATTGCAGGTATTTGCAATATGTTTAGTAACTGTATGTACTTTTCTACAAAGGTTTGTTTCTCTGCCAATGAACTTGTGAAGATATTTTTGAAAAACAGTTCTTCCTCCATATCTAAGGACCACTTCAAGCAAATCAGTCCAGCTATCATTCAACAAATTTTGAGTTGTTCATGTCAGCTTCCCGACTTCAAACAGACAAAGCTTCCACCAACAACTGTGGAAAGTGAGTTATGCTCTCATTAATAAATTATTATTTAAATTCAGATAAAGAGGTGAAAGGACATCTGGAGACATTTCATTCATTAATAAACCAAAACATGGGATTTATGCTGTCTGTAATTTATGCATTCTATAATTTCATAACATACATGTCAGATAATAGTATTATATGGAGAAGTGAGGGGATTCAATGGTCTATTTTATAGTATTTGGAATTCTATTTCAACATGTAAGGTTTTAAACTTTATTTTCTTCTTTTGTTAGAGGACTTATTGATATTGCCTGCAGGTAGGCAGTAACAGATCCTCATCTATGGATTGCTGGGCAGTAAGGGTATTTATTTTGTGAAATTTGCATCAGGTTTATATTGTAATCATTGCATTGCTCTTACATATAGCTTCAAGGTTACATTAGCTGGCATTTCATACCATGATGTGGCAAATGCTTGATGTAGATAAGTTTTGCATGAATGCTACTGGTGTTTCAGCTTGTGATATTTTATAGCAGAGAAGCTTTGAGGATACTGATGTGGTAAGAAAAACATCCAGAAAAACAGTAACAGGACTGGAGGACCTGTGTGATAGAGCTGGAACAAGAACTGATTTACAGTATAATTAGGTTGTTTCCACTTGCAGTGCCTCTGCTTCCGGTGTTTTCTGCCCCATCTTTTCTGTGGATTCTACTTCTCCTGTAATCAATCCTTAGTCCACCTTATAAAAGGAAAACCTGAATCTGAGCTAAGGGCTTTCTAATGCGTTTTCTGGTTGTTGTTTGGGTTTTTTTCTTACTTTAAGCCAATGATATCTGGGAAGTGGTTAAAAATAAAGGTGTTCTGGTGTAATAACAGAGACATTAACTTTGGTGGGAAATTTGGGAGTGGGGAATGACCGAAAAGGAGTAGGTGTCTAACCATAATTGCCTGCATCTAGAGGAGCATTTTTTAGGCTACAAATCAATGTCTTCGGTATCTTTATCCTAACACCTACGTGGCCGGCTTTTGATGACTAGGTCTTTTTGGAGTTAATAAAGATCCTGCTGCCTAATGATCCTTATGGAGCAGCACATGAATTAAAAAACATGAAAGGACACATGTGGATATCCCAGAAGTAAAATGCATGGGAGAACACTCATGGATATGCCAAGAATTGTTATACTAGAGACATACAGAATAGGAAGAATAATTATGGATCTTCAGTAGGCAGCAGTCCCTCTTTCTTCTGTTATCTCTCTGCTCATTACCTGAACACCTTGCAGTCTTCACTGCTTTGATCTTTTCTGTGCTACACAGATATGACTATTTTTTAGATCGGGAATCAAGGGACAAAGAAAGAAGAGAAATGAACTTACCCAGGTCACATACAAGGTTCATACAAATGCAGTGTTAAGTGGGATTCTTCCAAGTCTAAAGCCATCAGCCCAATCAATAACATTTTAGTGATCTCATAAAGGTGAGAGATGAGAAAAATTGTGCTATTCAAGTGCAGAATAGAATTAATAAGATCCCTTCTGCAGCCCTTTCCCTGTGCTTTTTGACAAAGGAAGGTTTCCATGACCACAGGGACACTTCTACCGTCTTGATACAGATAAAGGACTCCATGTTTGACCTATGTGTGACCTAGTGACCTGAGCATAGGCTCATCAGTTTTATTCTGAGCTCTATTTTACTGACAGGCTCTGCTGTTTTGGCTAAAGTCACCAAGGCCTGACATTCCATATATATCTATTAAACTCTTGTATTTGGATGTGCAGTCTGTGAAATTAACTGTCTGATTTTATGAGGTGCTGAGCACTTGCAGTGCTATTAAAGTTTGAAATGTTAAGTGACAGTTTTAAATATTTTGGCATTAATTCCTTTATGTGTATTTATTATCTGTGTTTTACCTCCCATTATAAGACTTCCATAGAAATTAATCAGGATTCATATTGTGCAAAAGGTTGGAAATGTGAGCAGCATGTGACTCTGAGGAAATACAAGACTAACATTCAAAAACATCCCATTAACCTGGGAAAAATAGGCTGGTGGTCCTGGTGTGTTAACTGAAGGGATATATTTCCACAGCAGGTTTGTAAATATAATTTGGACTGAAATGTTTATGCTTAGAACCTAAATTAGATCACTACATTTATTTGAGGTTTTAGGCCTTGGTTTGTTTACAGAAAATGATTTGGTTAAAAATGTGATATTGACTGTAAAGATACACAGGTGTGGCATATGAGAACATAGAATCTCAAGCACAAATCTGTTAATAGAGGAAGCAAATGCAGAGCAATATTCACTGTGCTGCTCTGAGTGTTTCTAATTTACATAGCCACAGTCTGTTTAGCTTGTAAGGTCTGAAATTTGGAACTACCAGACTATTACATGTAAAGCCTGAAAAAATGAATATTTTCTGGGCTTTTACTTCTGTCATCTGTTCACACACGACTAGAAAAATCTACATGGCTGTTGTGGCTTAACCCCAGACAGAAGCTAAATACGAAGCAGCCACTCGAATGCTCCCCCACTGCCTCGCCTCACAGGGGTTGGGGAGAAGAACTGGACAAAACCCATCAGTTGAGCTATGATCGATTTAACAACTGAGATAAAGTCAAATATACAATTCGTGCTATTCCTCCTCCTCCTACTTCAATCAGTAATGGAAAGGAAGATTACAAACAAACAAACAAACAAACAAAAAAAAAAAAAAAAAAAAAAAAAGGACAGAGAGAGAGAGAAATAAACCCCAAGATAAACAAGTGATGCACAGTACAATTGTTCACCACCTGCTGACTGATGCCCAGCTCACCCCTGGGCAGCAGTCAGCCCCTCTTGGCCAACTCCTCCCAGTTTCTACACTGGGCATGATGTTGTGTGGTGTGGAATATCCCTTTGGCCGGTTTGCTCAGCTGTCCCAGATGTGTTCTCCCCCTTCCCCAGGTTCTTGTGCAGCTCCTCACTTTCAGAGCATGAGACATTGGAAAGCCCTTGGCTCAGGGTAAGCAACAACCAAAACATCAGTGTGTTATCAACATAATTCTCATCCTGCATCCAAAACACTGCACTGTAGCAGGTACGAGGAATATTAACTCAATCCCAGCTGAAATCAGACAGTCACAATTAATCACTTCTCCTGTGTGCTTGTATATAGAGGTATAAAAACATATGCTCAAAAGCAATTACAAACACAAAGCAAATTCTCAAACACAAATACAAATACAAATATTGGATGATTAAAGGTGCCCTTGTTTTGTTTCATTTGTTTTTCCCTACAGAATATGGTTACAGCACTGTTGCTGTTTTACTTATTACTATTGGATCTATGTTTGGTACAACTCTCATTTTATTTAACTCCTGTCAAGAAATCTATACACTCATTCTACAGCTGTTTGTCGGCTTGGCTGTTGGAACCCTTTCTGGAGATGCATTGCTACATCTTATTCCTCAGGTAATTGTGCTTTTAAAATGTTGACACATATCTGTGTGTGCAAACATGCACACACAGAGAAAAGTTTCATTTAAGCCTGGATAATACTCATCAGTTTATAAATAAAGCTTTCCACGAAATACCCCCAGCACTCCAATTATATTTGCACTCTGTAGCTCAGAGAGAAATTAAAAATAATAATAAGTAGACATCCATGATTGATTAATTCAAAGAAAGAAGGGCTCCTATTAAAAAAAAAAAAACAACTCAGAAACCCTACAAGTTCTGTGCAAGGCACGTCCTAGATGAGTATTAATTTCTTTCATGGGACAGATTCCGTAACACATTTTAACAGAAATAATTCTAAGGTTGTATGAGCCATGCACAATCCCCCTCCACAGATTGTTCTAGAGAACCAGGCACTATCAGCCTAATTAATCCTGATGCCTAGAATTGTAATAAAATGGGTGGCATGATCTTTTCCTAAACTCATAATCTAAATTTTAAGGACAGGATAACATGTAAAACAGAAACAAATCTTCCATTGTTTATTCACTTATTTTCAACAGTCTCCTCTGATATGACACAGATGTTATGAATAGACTTGTAGTGGTCACAGAAAGAGAGCTTCTCAACTTCACTTAAGATTCTGGTTAAAATTTTCTTTATGCTCAATGCATTATCTCTGGAAGCAAAACTGGGAGAGTGGTTTAAGGAAGGCAGTTCTCACTGAGTGTCAAATAAATGTGTTTCTTTCAGCAACACTTTTAAAATGTGAAAGTATTCTCCTTTACCAGGTTTAAGTGATGTATCCCATAGCCTTTAGACTCCTCACTTTCAGAGCAAAGGAGGGCTGCTGTGCTGTGACACTAGGGAAAAAAAGTAAGCATACCCACCAACAGAAATCCATTTTTGCATTAATTATGCATTACTTAATCTATGCATTATTTACACAGAATCACAGTTACAGAATTACAGAATAGTTAGATTTGGAAGGGACATCTGGAAATCATCTAGTCCAACCCACTGCCAAGGCAGGATAACTTAGAGCTGGTTACAAAGGAATGCATCGAGGTGGTTTTGAATATCTTCAGAGAGGGAAAATCCACAACCTCCCTGTGCAGCCCGTGCCTGTGCTCTGCCACTCTCAGTGTAAAGAAATTCTACTTCATGTTGATTTGGAACTCGTGTTTTTGTTTATGGCCATTGCTCCTCATCCTGTTGCAGGGCACCACTGTCTTGGCACCCACCTTTGAGAAATTTGTATCCTCTCAGACTTTTCTCTGGACTGAACAGGCACACTTCCAGCAGACACTCCTCATAAGAGAGATGCTCTAGTCCCCTAAACATCTTTGTGGCCTCTGCTGGACCCTCTCCAGTAGCTCTTTATCTATTTTCAATATTAAGTTTCAATATTAAGATAATGCAAGTAATTTTTATAGAATTTTAGCATCAATATACTGCAAAGAAAATATATCTCATATATATAAATGGTGATTTCATAAAACTGTCCCTAAAAGTAATGTTACTTGCACCACTGAGAGATGAAGTGTAGCTATACTCCTAATGATTCATTTCATCCTCTATTATTCAGCTGATTATTTCAAAACACAATTTACCTTTGAATGAACTGAGAAAATAAAATTCTGGGAATAAAATGAATTAACACATTGTGGCTTGCTCTAGCAAAAATTAAAACATCCATTTTAATTTTTTTAACTTTATCTCTTTTGCTTTAGACTCTTGGTTTGCATAAACATGAAGCACAAGATGTAGAACATTTCTATGAGGGAAAAGAATATATTTGGAAACTTTTGGGCATAATTGGAGGAATTCATGGATTTTTTCTGATAGAAAAGTGTTTCTTTCTTTTGGTAACACCTCGTGACCAGGTAAAACTTTGTACAATTCATGCTTTTAAAAAACTCTTGTATTTTGAGATCTTGCAGTGAAGCATTGAGAATTGTTTTACAAAGTGCTCCTACCAGATTGCTCTTCAGTTTCTATTTTGCTTTGCTCTGTAGATTGTGCTTGCTTCGTGAGTGTGTTCAATATATTTATAATTCCAGAAAGGGAACAGTTAGTTGAACGTATTCCATAAGCCTGCATTCATGACACACTGGAGCAGGTGAAAAGTGTGTATCCATATGAAATAGCAGTGACAGTTGTTTGCTGTAGGTTTGAAGAGGAGAAAGGTGCAATAGAAAGATAGGTGCAAACATAAGATATTTTCAAGAATAATTTCTTAAAAATTCCAAATTGTTTTTGATCCCTGTCCCAGTGATGTGAAAATCTAATATGTTGCAGTCAGTTGGACCCAATCTTATATTAATGAGATTTCCTTGCTCACTGCCATGCTTACAGTAATTCTATTACTTTGTTTCCGTATGGCCAGAGCCTGAAGATATGGTTCTGCACAAGAATAGAATGTAGCACAAAATGTGATGGCTGATTGAGTTTCTCAGCATGAGAGACAATCCTAACGTCACTTAAGAAGGCTAAACCTTTGGTTGTTCAGTTCTACAGTGTGTGAAGACTGGCCTGATTCACACACGCAGCAATGACTCCCTATTCCCACTACTTCGAGTCAGCCATAATAATATCATGTAAGATTAACAGAATGAGAGCATTTTGATTAGGGTGATATTTTATTTACTTCATGAAAAGGAGTCCATTTTGTTACTTGTTTGAGAGAAGGGTTTTATCATCATCCCACAAATGTTTAAAATTTTTCTACAGAGAACTAGATGAATCCTTAATGTTTATATCTACATCAGCTTCAAATTTGAATTTGATTTTTAAAATAGATTGAGTTTTATTAAACCATTGTGATTGTCACTGATTTATCTGATTCACTTTTCAGGGTTTATAACATACTAAGCATTACAAAATGTTGATATTAGCCAGTGATCTTTTTCAATAGATTTTGTTTGGAAAAAAAATTCTTAAAAATGCTAAATTTTCACAAAAAGACTAAGAAATGCTGCACCTGTGTTCATTGGGTTTCAGAACTAATTGCAAAGCATCTTCATTCAGCAGGGCCTTTCTTTAGTTAATGGGCACTGGGGACATTCCCATGATCTTCCAGTGGAGTCTGAATTAAATGAACATTCAGGCAGAGGCAAATCTACTTCAACCATACAGTTGGTAGGTTACCAATATGACATACTTCCCTAAATTTATATTCTTCTTTCTCTGTTCCTCAAAAGAAATGAAGAAAATTAATGCAATAAATCAGTATTATTTTTCAGTCTTTATTGATTTTTTATTACTTGACATGATTGTCAAGAATCTCTAGATTTTGAAGTTTATAATGAGCTTTCACAGAGATATCAAGAACAGATACTTTACAGTAACATTTTTAAAGTGTGTATCAGATTGATATAACAATACACTTCCTGTATTGTTATACATTTTGTTGATAAAATTCTTGAAGATTTTCCTCCTCCCTTCTTTTTAATCACATGCAGACTCTCCATAGGAAAATATTCAGAATTTCCTGCAATGAGAGTTAAGTGCATAATTAGTGAAAAGATTAAATCCTGGACTGTTCTTGGGCATTCTTCTACAGACTTGAAGAGTAATGTAAAGACTTGGATATCTGGGAATGGTGCTTACCTATAAGAAGTTACACACTTTAATATTTGTCTGTGGATAGTATCCTGACAGATAAATCTTTGCAAATTAAATCGAGTCATAAATTTTACCCTGTTTTCTCTTTCTTTCAACAAATCTCTTCAGTTTATATCGAGTATCTCGATGCACAGGTGAACTCCATTTTACTAACGCAGTTGTCATTGGCAAGAGCCTCATGAATCACCGCTAATCTCTAAAACACAGTTGGAAAACTCTTAATAAAAACCAGATCAAACAGAGGAGTGAAGCATGTTTAGTATTTTGTGAGACACATCAAAGCTTCCTGTTTATGATAATGAATGAACATGTCATTCCCTTCAGATGCAAGATCCCCCCAAAGTTCTATACAGATCACATTATCTATGTAGAATTAGCCTGGCTGAGCTGGTTTGTACAAGAGCAGCCAATTTTTCAGAATCATGTGAGTAATACTAAGACAAACACTGGCTGACTAAGAAAAACTTATAAATCCTTCAGATCAGTAATTAGTCTTGCATTTTTGACTCACAGTTCAAAGAAGTGGCATGTGAATAAATATTGTAGGAGAAGTGGAACAATTTCTGGAATTCATATAACTGGCTCCAATCATAGGAATTAGAGACATTTATTTTTTCTTTACAATGTAGAATATGAGAAACAATTATTTTTCCTTCTCTCCTCATGCTTCTACAGCACATACCCTTCATCACAACCAAGCTAAGACCAACCGATAAACATATCCTGTTTTGTAGTCAGTCCACATCTCTGGTACAGTTTTTGGAGTAGTGGCTGCTGTCCCTATCACAGAGCTCTTGTGCTGTTGTTAACTCCACTGACTGCCATAACAGGTTTTAACACACTTCTTTGGGGGAAAAAAACCTCAGGAATTAAGAATCATTCTTTCTAGTTTCAAGCAAACAAGTTTTCTTTTTTTTTTGCTTCTCTCTCCCTCACATGAATTTCTAATAATTTCTCCAATCAGAAAGCAAAGCCCCAAGGAGGCAGGGGCAGTGAGAGATTACTCATGTTCGCCCTTACCTCCCAACAGTTGCAATATTTATTAATTAAACGTTAAGGCTGGTGCATCAGTTTATCTCTCTAGGATAAGGAAGAAGACACTGTCTCTTTCTTCACTTGAAGTAAGGGTAAATTTCACCATGGAGTGTACTCCAGTGCTGCTATGCCCAGCCAGTGTTGCCTGGTGCTGAGTTGAAGCCCTTGCTAAAAGCCAAGACACAAGACACTGGAGGTTGCACCACTCTGAAGAAAAGCCCCTATATTTTGAAAGGGGATGACACCTACTGATGATCATCATTTTCAGTCTTGTGTTTTCACAGAGAAACTGTGAAGAACATGAGCACCTAAAAGACTCCGCCTCTTTTTCCCTGGAAATCCTATGGACACATTCTCCAGCAAAATACATTCATCCAGTCATGACAAAATCAAAACATGCCATTTTAATTATAATGTCCCTTCTGCTCTTGCATTTAGCTCAGATTTTTGTGTATTCAAGCAGAAATGTGGTTTTCTTGGGCTACAACAATGCCTATGAATGTATTTCTTCCTACCTGAACTAGACTTATCCCTCTCTAGGCGAGGCAGATTTCTTTTTTATGTTTCTGCAGTACCAATCACACTGCCAGTGGCCAGTAAATTATTCTAATGATATCTGTGCAAATAACCATTGACTATCTTTAATTCAAAAACTTGAACTTAATTGATATTTTCCTGTGTTTATGGCAGCAGCTTGAAGAGACTCTTAGCACTGATCCATTATCTTTGCTTTTAACTAGAGAAGCCCGGAAGATTCTGAACCTGCTGAAGTTCCTCCAGAGAGCAAGGTGATCAGCAAAAAAAGTTAGTATCAATAAAAAGACGAGACAAGACAGGAAAATCCTTCAGACCTAAGATGGAATTGAAAGTGTGCAGCTGGCTTAGCTCTGTGTTTGCTGTGTGCTACATCACATCTTGTGGCGCCTAGCTACATAATTTAATCTCTGCTTAAAGACCTTCTCAACTGCCAACTCTGTAATTGTGAAGTTCATTAATCTTACACTGTCCTTGCTTTAGTATTTGCTGTCTCACTGTTGCAATCTATTTTGCTAAAGCCTTTGCTTAAAGGGATATAGTAAAAAATTAATACAAAACATATTTTTATAATTTTAAACTTAGCTCATGCTTTTATTTCTGAAGGAGGTGAAACATTTTTTGTAGGCTTGATATGCTAATGTAATTCTGCATCCTTCTTCTCTTACGCAGTGAAACAATAGACTCTTTAAACCAGTAATGATTTATCACAAGTATGGAATTACAGCCTCATGATGGGTCTCAGTTTTAGAGTAATCTGTTTGCTTCTGAGAACTTCAAATAACTCCTGCCTTCTGTGCTTTTTTGCTGCTTAATAAAAATACAAAAACAGAGTATAAACCAAATTTTGCCTTTAACTGTACTTTGTGACCTTGGTTAATTCAGTAGAGATGAAGTCATTCAGCTGAGGGAATAATATTTTAATTGAAATCAGTTTATTTACTATAATTAACTCCCCTTTATTTTGTGATCTCAGATCTCAGGTCACAAGTTTGATTTATTTAATTGTGCCATTATCTTCTTCTAGGTTCTAATGTTCTCTTCTGTTCTTGTGGAATTCATTTCTATTTCTGAAGCATTAGAAATCTAGATTTTAATTTCTTCACTTTCACTCCAAAAATACACAATCTAGTGCTGGTTTGAATGTAACTACATAGTTCATCTCCAGATATTTCTGTTTGGTTCAATCATCATTACCTTCTAAGCATTGCTATTGATCTTTGTTCAGTTTAATTTTTCATCATACCTCAGTCTTACCTCCATAAATGAAACCTTAGTAGGGAAGGGTGGGAGGTTATTTGGGTTTTTTTTTGGGAATTTGTAATTGCAAAAGTTTGTTTCATTACAGTTCTTTTAAATAGCTAAGTGCATAAACATACCTGGGTACCTTGCTACTGAGTGAGGTGTTTCTTCCCCAAAACTGAATGGAATCTGCAGGTCTAAGAGAGAAGCCTGACAACTCCAGAACTGCAAAGCTTCACTGTAAATGCTTGTCAAGTAGGACTGCATAAAGGGTCAGTCACCATAGATAGTCAGGGAGTGACTTAGAAAGCAAGAAATTGTCTAAAGAAAAAGATGTCTGATTGGCCCTCTCTGCATTTATCCATACTCATTCTATCAATATCAGAGAAGACCAAAGAGTATCATTTTATATATGTTATACTTAGTGACACTTTACATTTACTAGAAATATTTTTTCTGTGTTAGTCATGGAAACATTGGAAAAGATCTATTTATGCATAAATGTTTGCTTTAAACTCTTACTCTAAACTTAAAATGTGTAGTATATGGCTGAGGTCTTGTGCCCATTAGTTTTATGAAAATTACAGAATAAAATTTGCTATGAGTTCTGATACCCTATTTAAGCAAAGAAAAAAAAGTAAGATTGTTGGAGAAGAAAAGGCATTGTAGAAATAGTTAACGTAAAAAGTTAATAGTTAATAGTTTGTGTTGGAATATAATGCAGTGAGATAATTGCCAGTAACAAAGCTGCTTTGTTAGTGAAAGTAAGCTGAAAGTAAAATAAGATAAACATTCAGATTTGTTTATACATGCATCTTCTTAACTTTCTGTCAAGTAAGTTCACAAAGCTTATATCTGTAATTGCTCCACAATGCTAACCTGATCCCTGTGTTATTCTAAAACACACTGGAATGAGTTCCAGTAATCATGATATATCTTCTCCAGCAATCACATACTTGAACAAAGCAGACTAATAAGACCTCAGGGCAGGCCATGGTTTCATCCTTGCCAGTGCTTATTACAAATCACAAACTTAATATAACACAGCAATCCATTATTTCTATGTAATTCATGCTCTGCGCTATTGATTATAAACTGCCCATAGTGTTTAGAAAGAACTGTGCAAACTGGGGACATCCACGTCCGGCTCTGTAAGCTGGCAGCAAAATCTAACAAGCCTGCCAATTTTACTGAACCCACAGAGCTCCCAGACAACCAGGGAGGGTTTTCTGAATATGGTTGTTAGGCTTTTATGTGCTCTGTGTGATTTTTATAATAGTCTGAAGACTTCAGTTCTAGCCAGTTTCTGTAAGAAAAATATCTCCCTCATCACTATAAAATGGTCATCTCCGAGAAACATTGCTGGAGTGAAACCTGGTAATAACTGTATTCAGACAGATCAGTGCAGCTTCATGTTTGCTCTTTAGTCTGTCATATTATGTCTATGTGGGGTCACCAAAAGTCAGAAAAATACATATTTAGGGCCCAAATAATGACCCTGCTCCTTCAGGTATGAAACCAACCCTTTCCAAAGTGTTCTGTCCATTCTGTGTAGAGGGAGACTGGATGAGTTTCTTTACAGATGTTAGGCAGTCCTGACTGTGGATAAAATGAATGAAAAAAGTACAGGATGGGGCAGCCAATTATGTGTTGCTAAGTTTAGACATTGAACCTATACGGAGCCTTGTTGCTTCTGGAAGAGATAAACTGCCTCCCTGTGAATCTGTTCAGCATTCCACCCAGCCTGTCTCTGTTACAGGCTGGGCAGGGAGATTGTCCCCAATTCCCTGGCTTGATTTCAGTGCTTGCATCACTAGTAGCACCTTTCCACTCCTGTCAGATGACATGATGCCATGAACTCCCAGTGTACTGTTCCACACTAAAACAAGGTCACAGAACGTCATGGGAAAGACAAACAGCCATGTACACCCATGAGTGGTGTTCCAGATAGGAGCACTGTGAGCATAACTGCCATTAATTGATTGGAACAAATGTTGGATATAAGCATGCTGTAACCCTGTACTATAAGTGATACTCCAAAGCTTGTCTTTCATTTCTATCTTTCACTGTAATACAATTGTATAAAAAAACCAGACCCTGCAAATATTACTCAGTAATAGCAAGCTTTACAGGATTAAAACAATCAGCTCCATGAGACCAAATATTTATCTTCACTTTAGCTCTGCAATTCTGTGAGCAATGGTGGAAGAACTCCAAATAACAACTAGGAAGACTTGTGCAAATTTCATAAAATAAAAAAAGATTGATAGAAAACCTTAGGATGCTTCATGAGAAGGGACTCAAACCTAATTTTTTGTCTAATAGTTGACCTAGTAAGAATAAGGAAGTTATTTCCTGGTATTTGCATCTCATTTTGAATTGTTCTGGAACCTACTTTTTTTGGTTTAAAATGTATTGAAGGAAGTGTAATAACAAGGACAAATCAGATAAACATTATTTCCCTCTGATTATTATAACTTTTTGTAATGTTGTGTGCAAAGTCACCAAAAACCCCATATCATGTGTAACATAACAAAACTAGCAACATCTGTTTGGGTTAATACTCGGATTTTTATCTGTTTGTTTTTCTTTTTCAAGGTAAAACAATCAGCTTGTTGGCAATAATGGTTCTGGTGGGTGACAGTCTTCACAATTTTGCTGATGGTTTGGTAATAGGAGCAGCATTCTCATCCTCAACAGAAACAGGTGTGACAACGACTGTTGCTATTTTATGCCATGAAATTCCTCATGAAATGGGTAAGAAATATATGTGTGTATTTTTCCTTATTGACTTTGCATTTCCAGGTTTCCCAAAAAGTTCTTTCCTGTATGGCATTTGGGGGAATTCTTGCTTATAGCATCATGAATTACAGTGTTACTGTGTAGACTGATACTTTCTTTGCCCTTCACAAAAACCAGGGGAGGCTTCTGCACTCATTACTGGATGCCTTCCCACTTGACCTTCTCCAGATGCAAATGACATCAGGTCAGGATTGACCTGTTATTGTTATGGGTACAGACACAAAAATAATAAACGGTGAGCAAGACCCACGTGTGTGTGAGGGCCATGCCTTGCACAAAGGGCTATCCAAGAGTTTCAATATGCAGTAGAGCTATTTAAGCAAGTATTCCTCTTGCTACCTTTATCCCTGCTGCTAATCAAGAACAATAAGATAATAAAAGGTGTATGACCTATTTTACTAGTGGACAGGACAGGAGAATTGTTCTGTTATATATTGCCCTTGATTGACTTTTTCTGGAAAAACTTCCACCATGGCTAAAGCTGTCCTGACACTGTGTTGATGAACATTTATAAATTGGGAAGTTTGATATGAGAACTGCAGGTTCTCATTTCTATCATTAAATGACTGAAGACTTCATGTGCTGTGTAGAAAACTCCTCCAAACAAAAGGTGGGATGGAGGATTGCTGTAAAACTGGTAACTCTTGTTTGCATAGCAAAGCAAATTGAAATGCTTTCCAGTTACCTCCAAAGACACCTTCTCAGTTCTGGGGAGTAGTGCCCCACTGTCAAAGTGACATTTTTATAGTCATGGAGCAAATTATTCAAATCTTCTACTTGTGGCCTGTTATGAAATCTTTTGTTTTAGAAGAAAAATCTGTGATGGGATTCTGACGTACAACTTACTCCAATTGATTAGGACTGAAATCAGTGGGGTTAAACTCAAACTGGGATCAGAGCTGAACTCAGTCTGGCATAGATTACTCTGACTTGCAGCACCTGTAAAACACTCAAAGACCATGCTGCAATTATACCCACATGATTTGAACTGGCAAGCTCCCAGTGGAGAAAGATTTAGAAACCCTGGGAAGCCATGTGACTTCACTTTTGCATGCATCCAAGTTGGAAATGGAAAATGTCACAGAACATAGAGAACTAACAGAAAGCCACTCCTCAGTACTGTATGCTATCTTTAGGAACAGCTAAACAAGTACAAATCAACATGACTTTTTTGTTGTTTTGAGGTTTTTCTTTCATATAGAATAAGTTGTTTATAACTAATTCTACAGAATTATAAAGGCAGCCCTCCCTCATTCACTATCTTTGTGCATATTTAAATTATTTTCTTTCATATTTTATTACCAAGAGCCTTCAAAATACATTTATCAGCTGAATAATAAATGTTCTTTTTCTCTATGCAGGAGATTTTGCTGTGCTGCTAAGTACAGGGCTCCCCACGAAGATTGCAATTTTGATGAATTTTATAAGTGCACTAACAGCATTCTTAGGACTTTATATTGGCCTTTCTCTATCGACTGACCCATCCATTCAAAACTGGATCTTTACTATTACAGCTGGAATGTTCTTGTATTTATCTTTAGCAGAAATGGTGAGAACTTCAGTTTGTTTTTATATTTTCCTTATAAGCATAGCCACATCAGAGAAGAGTGTCAGACAAATGCAGGGGGATGAACTTGGGAAGAGCATGTTGTCTGCCCTGTGTGTGCATAGTGCTTAGAGAAGTAATTTGTTTTTCTTCTGTGTCACTCTCATCCTAGGTGTCATTGTAATGAAAAGGGGAAATAAAGACCATTAAGAGACTCAAATAAGAGAAAGGCATAATTGACTTTTAGAATTTTTTTTTTAAATCTTTTAAAGACTTTTAAACAATGTATTTTTATTTATTTAATAAAACATATATTTGAACCTTCAGGGGATTTTAAGATCTTGAAAAACGGATTATTTTTCCTTCTTCTGCCCATTTCTTTATATATTTTTCACCCATTGTTTAAATGCAAATTAGCTGTTTCAGAACTAAAATGTAAGATACTTATCCTGAACACTTCCTTTCTGTCCTAGGGAGGTTTCAATTAGCTCTCAAGCAATAAAAAAGCCTTCAGATTACCTCAACTTTTTAATAGTTGCCCAATATTTTTAATACTCCCAGTTCAATAGCAACGATCTCCCTATAGAAAAATCAAGTGAAGGTAGGAGGAAGGTCTAAGGACTGAGCAAAAATGTGGAGCAATCATAGCTCATGCAGATGCCTCAGACTGCATAATTTATTGAAGAGATGGATAACTGTTGCACTTGTAGCAATGCAGAACTTAAGTGCCTGCCCAGCTTTGTCACATGGCTCTTTATCCATCATGTGTTGATGTAAAGTTTCTTGCAAGCTCCTCCACAAAGATGGAACGTTTTGAGTGAGTAGATCAAGAGGGAGGGGAAAAAAGTCTCTTCATAAATTATTACTTTGATTTTTTTCCCAGGGCTGTCTGTCTCTTCCTTGTGTTCATTATCACTTTATGCCCGAGATGCTCTTTACTAGGTTCAGGCAACATGCTTTAAACCTGATATACTATTCCAGTATTATAACCTATTTAAAATTCTACTTACAGTAATTGATCTTGGGCCTTGATAGCATTTTAGTCTATTTTTGCTATTGTAAGTAAAGTAAAATGAACATTCAGTTCACCTAAGAGCTGAAGAGGGAACTGCCAAAGGATTGTGGATGTGTCAACAGTCCTGACTGAGGTAGTAAATAACAGACAAGAACACTGTGTACCAAGTTTCAGCTTGTTCTGACAGAGAAATTTGGAAGTGAGGCTCCCTACCAACTGTGTAGGCATGGTTTTACTAATGGGGCTAAGAACGATGTACACATATTTTTCCTTCAGTGTAGGATCAGCATCCATCAGGGATCCACAAGCTCCTAGAACAATACCATCTTTTTCCCTGAGTCTTCAAAGCAATGTGCCAGCTGTAAATCTCAAGAGAAAATATAGTTCCAGGCAGAGACAGGGACATGTTTTCCCTTGTTCTCAGCTTGTCATCATAATCTTGGTCTTGGTGTGAAAGGAAGAAAGAAGGGAGAGAAAGGGAAGGAATTTATTTCTCTCAATCCCTTTTATTAATAAGACTCTAATCAATCTTCTCTGCATTTTCTCAAAATATCTGCTATTGGGTGGATCACTTGTTTATCACTGTCAAATATTGCAGGAATTATTTTATTTTAAAAATTATTTATTAGCACTGTGGGCTACATACATAGATATGAATAGTTTGGTATGTTTCTATAGTACATCTCAAGAGAAAATGATACATCTCAAGTCAAAATGAGCCATTCTTTATGTATTTTCCTACTTTCTGCACAGAAATAGGTTCTCTTCTCTGCTGCACTCTCATCTACAAGCAACAGTAATCAGTACTCCTGCCGATGGTGTACAAACACTTAATAGTACAAAAAGCTTGACTATAATTTTCAGTATTTATTTGTTTTATAGGCTTTCACATTTTCATGTGCTTGTCAGAATAGCAGTTAAAAAATGAACAGCCTCACTGGTTTCTGCACTGAGGAACATTGAGGGGTGTGAGTGGAGGTTTGTTGACAGAACAGCACTGTGAGACTGGCACCACAGACAAAGCAGCACAAATCTACTTCTGTGGTTAATCAAAGGTTCTTCATTTCTACAAATGGCATTGTAACTCCATTAGCAAGCCGGGTAGATAATTTCAGGAACTGAATAAGGGACAAAAGATAAAATCACTTATCTCCATCATTTTTCCCCAAGAAATTATGCAAAACTGAAGTTTACTCTGACTAATTTTAAAAATGTTTTCAATTTTGAAGATAAGGGAGTAGTTTTTAAAGTGATTTAAACACACACACACAAAAAAGTGGACTGTTGCAGTGCAGCAGCCAGGCCACGTGTGCCCATCTTGGTAAGAATTCTTTTTTAGCCAGTACATGCCTGAGAGCCTCTCATTCCTTCTTTCAGCATGCTGCTTCCTATTTCTTCTTATCTTTTGTGCACTCATGATAACATGAGCTGGAGTGGAACAGAGAAGTCCCTTCATTAGCCTGCCATTCTTTTGCCTCTGACAAACCTGAAGCATTAGCAAGTGTGATAGCTTCCAACAGCTTGGATGTGGCACTACATTCCCTTAATTTGTGGAGTGGTTTGCATCTGCCAGTTGAATGGGCTTATGCTTCTTAAACGACAAGATTCTCTCTGCTATACCACATGCCATTTTGTTCAGAGAGAGTTGAGTAACCATAGTGGATATTGTGACAGAAGCCATTTTATTTTAACAGATAAGCAGGGATGTCACACTAGGTATGGCTATAGAAATGGTTTGTGAGTTGATTATGTGCACATAGGTTAGATGGAGGGAGCAGATGTCAGCATTGGACATGGAAAGGTTACTGCTTGCTAATTCCTTTTGAAAACTCTCTTAGGAACCTACTGTGTATGTGTGTAGCTCCTAAATTGTCACTGACAGCAATAAATAAATTGTCACTGACAGCAATGAAAATTCAATTTTGCAGTGGGAGGGGAATATTTTACTGTTTGGACAACTTTTCACTCAAGCACTGGGGAAGAGGAAAAAATAGACTGATTATAAGGATAAATAAGAAAGAATAAACATCTAGACTGGAACTCTGGATGCAGACTAGGTCTTAATTAGCAGTTTTTACACATACATGAAAAGCTCTGACCACTTAAAACCGTCAGTTCAGATTTTGATTTACATCAGAACTTTGAGGTGTTTACACTTGCTTTAGACTAAAAGTTTCTGATTATCTATAAACACTGATAAAATATAACTGCATAAGTTTCTGTACTGTAATTTAAACCACTGCCTGGTTGTAATGAAGATCCAGGGCATTTGGATTTCCCTGATATTTTCAGAAAAAACTTGAAAGTTGAGGCAGTTTTTTTAGCACAGTTTTGTTTTGGGCCCATGCCAACTTCCAGAGAAAGAAGAATGCAGAAGCAGCAGCCCCAGAGACCCCCCTCTGACAGAGGGAAGGACAAGCATAGCAAACACTCCCATTAACCTCCTTGGTCAGCACCACTCCACTGTCTCCCAGTGGCTGCTGCTGTTACAGCTACTGCAAACAGCCTCCAAAATGCACAGGAACTCTGTAGTTTTATTCAAGTGCAGAAAAAAACACACAACCAAAACCAGAGGTCAGCACCAGACTATTGCTCTGTATTTATTTCCAGAATTGATGTGGCAGTATTAGCAGTCATCAGTGATTCCCCTGAATAAAGCAGAAATATTAAGAGAATTTGAGCCTGAGGCATCATGTTTGCAAGCTCTGTTTAGACACATATTTAGTTTAAACCTTTGATAAAATACACTGTGGGAGTGAAAGGTCAATGCAGGTAGCTTTTATTAGGATTATAACCAAGTGTTGCTCTATTACATGATTTAAAACTCACAGAGAAAAGTACTAAACATGATTTTTTTCAAGCATGTTTTAAAAGTTCTGTTTTCTACTTGAACATTTACTAAAGCCCAAGCAAATAGGAATGTTGCCAGTTATTTCAGAAAAAGCATGATATACTAAATATAGTACTGAAGCAAAAAATACTACAACTAGTTTATTCCCACAAAAGGAAATCACTAATTTTCCTAAATAAGCATTTCCTTGCAGACAGATGTATAAAATTACTACAAAATATTGAGAAGTTAACAAATTTCAGAATCTTATTTATAATTCTTGTCAGTGCTAGTAAAAGAATCAAAGTGGGTAGAATTTGATTAATTTAAATATTTTGCTGTCAAGGTCAGCTTTGTCAAAATGTACAGAAAATGCTACACATTAATAACTATAGTCAGAAGCTCAGCATTTTGAAAGTTGCTTTTTTTTAAATTAAGTTTGCCTTATTTTCCCATAACTTATTTTCCCACAGATGAATGTATCTGGCTCTCATTCTGCTGTCTTATTCTTTTTTTAGCTTCCTGAAATGACTCACATTCAGACACGGCGACCCTGGTTGATGTTTCTCCTACAGAACCTTGGATTACTATTAGGCTGGCTTTGCCTCTTACTTTTGGCTGTATTTGAACAGAAAATTAAAATATAAGTTTTCTGTTGGAAATCTCGAAGTACCACTTATGACAGTGGATAGCATTATTCACAATTTTGTCATGTCTGCCATAGTGATATGTAAATTAAGTTGCTGGGATTTTATATCTGAACAGTAGATAACTATTTTACTTTATTAACTTATTGTTCAGATTTTTGTAATTATTTTTTTGTAAACATGAATGTTTAGAATTATGTTTTGTTACTGAGTTTACCAGATCCCATGCTCAAACTCACAGGAGCTTTTAATTAGTTTTTATTGAGACAGTTCTAGTTGAATGCTCTAAGTGATCTCTGCCAGTCTGATTGAAGAAAAGAATAAAACACTTTTATATGCAATAATTAAAGTGGACTAACCATAGCTGAACAATTTGAATATGGAATGGTTTTTTGCCTTTTGGTACAAAGAGTTATTTCTTTAAATCTAAAATGCATAACAAAGCTAAACTGCTGAATGGCACAAAGCAATCTTAACAAGTCTGCACTTTCTACTTTGTCAGCATAAAGATTCTCATCAGTACTGGTCCACTGTGGCAGGAAAAAAATGCCAAGTGTAAATGTTGAAGTTTATGATACAGAAATTTGGGAATACTCTTTTCTGACTGCAATACAGTTTCTCATATATGTGAAGGAACCTGTGACAGTCAAGCACTGGACTAACCACCTTTTGCATTATCTCACCTCTGGTTGTTCTTATAGCAACTGCTTATGAAGGATTATAAAAGATAAGTTTAAATTGCTTTTTCCCCACTTCCAGGCTCCACAAATGAAGGGATTTTTTGACCCAAATGTTGCTTCTGAGATGTCATATTCAAGAAACCCTTGCCTTCCTGTCAGCAATTAGCTTAATCATAGATATGTGATATGCATTGTGGAAAGAGCTTTTTCAATTGCCTAGAATGCATGCAGCTTCACTGCAACTCTTCCCATCCTGAGTGATTTTTGTGTAATTAGTCCTCTTGATTTCAAGGTAATTCTGCACAAGTTGAGATGATTCATATAATTTAGTTTTGCAGAACTGGGTCTGAAACAAATACACAAATTCTGTCCTGATTCTGATGTGCTGAGCAGCTTCCAGGAGCTATTGAGCAACACTCAGCTGTGTGATTTCAGCTTCTTACATGCTTTCAATTTCTGATGCAAGGACTTCTCCCCTACCTTATTTATACATTTGTATGAGAACTAAATTTTGTCCTTTCTTTCTTTCTGCTCTGATGAGCTGTGGAAATAGGGAGAGCAAGTTACAGAACAGACATGTATTCTTTATGAAGCAACTGGAAGTTTTCTTTTCTCTGTCTAAACTCCGTCTTGAAATATCTCTGCATTATGACACAACATGACTGTCTCACAACGTGTCCTGTGTTTATTTGATAGCTCCTAGTGAAAGTACAATTATTCTGGAGGATACAGACTCTACTCTCCTACAGCAGACTGTCAAACCTGTTAGCTCTCAAAAGCTTCATGAACACCATACTAACTTAGCAAAATAGAAAGTGAAAAAAATACTGAATTTCACTTTTATGATAGCCCGCACTCATGGGCTTGTGAACCCTTAGTCAACAACTGACTAACCTTCAGGGAAAAAAAAAATGTAGAGATAATTTTAAAAGTAGATAAGCATTCATTTTCAGTGCCTGTTAGTTATGAGAATACTACTGTAGCAAATACCCCAATGCAAATCTAGACAAACTTAGACATGTACATAACTTCAGAAACGAAACCTATTCCCAAACAATTTATCCAAGGTAACACAGGAAGTCTCTATCTGGCAGGGGGGTGAACTGAGCTCTTATTAAGGCCCAAAGTACAATCCTAGCTTCTTTTATTTAGGTGTGCAAATATTACGATTGCTTTTTATGCTGATGAACTTTGAAAGGTGAGTTGAGAAGCCATGTCTAATGCTTCTGTTTTCAAAGTTTACATTTTTTCTTGGAGCTTGTGCTTGATTTTATTAAGGTAATATTTTTAAAAAGTGGTTTCTCAGTATTTCATCTGTTTGTATTGGCACTGAGTCACTTCATGACCTTCAGCTGTGACAGTCAATTCAAGCAATAGCAGGGCATCACTGGACGTAAGCAAAATCTATTCTTGTATCAGATGGTGCAAATGAATATTGGAAACATTAATTATTTCAAAGAGAAGAGTTACCATAGTTTGAATGCTTATGTATGCCTAATATTTGCTTCCAAGGAAAACAAGATTATTAATATGATCATGTTTTGGTAATGTTATTGTATTTTGAAATATTTGTCTACTATTTATTAATGTGTCTGAAAGAGGGCAAGTAATTTCTGACAGTGTGTATTTAAAGTTGCATAGGAGCATAGGTTTCCGTCCAGATATGTTCTGTGAAGGTATTGTATCCACACTTATTAAAAAAATGGCATCTTTTGGCTAAATCTTGATCACATTTAACAACCAAATGTACTTATACAGCTTCTACCACAGGCACAGATATGTTGATCAGAAAGCCACAGAGCTCTTTGGCTTTTGTGATATTTGTCAGTAAGTGAGAAATGGTTCTGTGACCATTTTGCCCTGGTGTCAAACCTGAGCACCTGAAATCTCATCTGCATATGAAAGCTCGAATTCCTGTGGCACTTAAAACTTACTTATCTCACTACTTAAGGTTAGGGCTTCTGCTGTAAATTTCTTTACATTTGTGTCTTTAAAAAAGATACTGAAGGTGGAGTATTACTACATGTAAATGAAGACCTCTAGCTTTACAAAGGGCTGGAAACTGGTCCTATAGGTCATTGAAACAGAAAACTAAAGTTTTGTACCAAAGAGATTTGCCTGTCGATTTCATCATTATAGTCAATGTTCTCTAAAAATTCCAAGAAAAATAATGGAATATGTTTTTGTGTCCTTACAAAAGACAAGACTCTGCACAAGTTTTCTTATGATGCATTCTCTTTTAGTTTGTTTTACATCTGTAGAGTTTGTCCATAAAGATTTGAAACAGACCTGTTTTTAAAGCCAGGTACATCCTTCTGTTGCTTCAAACCTAACAGACAGAGAGCATAATATGCCAATGTTTTCATTGAGTCAAATCCTGAGTAAGGACTGCAGAACTTCATCACTTGCAGCCCTTAAATCAGGACTAGGTTTCTCTGTAAGAGGTATGCAATTACTCAAACAGATGTTATGTGCTTGATGGAGAGATTACTTGGTGAGGTTTTACAGCCAGTCAGGCAGTTCTAACTAGATAATCATAATGCTCCTTTGAAACTTTAAATACATTAATCTATAGATAAAGGAATTTTTCTGGAAGAAGCTGTTTAGCGTTTCTCCCTTTCATCTATTCTTAGTTTTCAGGCACTTAAGATGAAATGATCTTGCTTTCCTACACAGAAAACTAGAGAGAAAAGGAAGGTTTAAAGAATTTGTTAGCTAAAGTATTTTTTCTTGGAAGTTAGATGGCAGAGGGCCTCACAAAGAATACTTCCAATTCCAAACTACCAGCACTCCTGAGAGCTGACCTTGTACCTCTCTTTTCTGTATATGTTACACATTATCCAGTGACTCCTAAGATAAATAGTTCCTTCTTTGCAGTCAGTTATAGTAATGCCCTCAGGTTTCTGGAGCTCATCTGCATGTTTTAAATACTGCCATCTTTTACTGTATTTTAATACTGCCATTCCTATACTGTATTTTATGCTTTAAGCATGAATGTGGCATTTTCTCCAGGGACAGAAAAATACCTTTTTCATATAAGAAAAGATAGTTTTGGTATTTACCCTTGATTTGTTTTTCTGTCACCCTGCCATTGCTCTTGAGAAAGCGAATTATCATTGATAAAGTTTTAAACAGGTTGATATCTGTCTGATGTATGAATTAGGGCTGATACCTTATCAATGTTCGCAGCCTTTTTTTTCTTTACTGTAACCTTTTGTCAAGCCTTTCTCTCATTTTAAAAATAAGCTGCCTTCAATTGTGAGTGTACCTGTAGGAATGTGACTACAGAAAATACAAGCAGTAGTTGCACAATGGCTTTAATCAAAACAAAAAGTCCTGCTATTTATTTTACTAGACCCACCTACATTCCCTTCTCCCCAAAAGAACAAAAAATCCCCACATGGAGCTGTTGCTCTGGGTCACGTAGGGGAATGTGAGAAGTGTCTCTTTCCTTTTATGTCCCTGATAACAGGAGCGAGTCCTGCGGGAGCCCCTGCGGGACAGGGACAGGCGGGGATGCCGAGGGGAGCCGCAGGGTGGCACTTGGGCTCTGGAGCCGGAGGATCCAAGGGTTTACAGCGATCTCTCTCACCCTGCAGCAGCCGGGCACGCTGCTTCGTGCTGCCTGCTCTGGGAGTGAAAACAACCGTGAAAGCGATTCCCCGTGAGAGCGGGCTCCCGCAGGGCAATAACCCGCAGGATCCCCGCAGTCAGGGTGAGCCCAGGCATTCCCAGGGAGCTCCATCCATCTCCGCTACCGCCGCAGGGCGCCCACACGGAGCGACACCCGGCAGGGTCTCTGTGCCAGGGTCTCTGCTCTGACACTGCCGGACAGCATTAGGCGCAGGATTAGCTGGCAACCTTAATCTGCCTAGCAACCATTTACATATGGGCCCAAGATAATGCCGAGCAGCTCTAACGCAGTGCTATAGATGTGTCTATATGTGACATCGTTTTGTTCCACTGCAGCTGGCTGGGAAACACTCCTCCTTTCCCTAGGGGCCAGAAGAATCTAAATTGACCCATCCAAGAGAGGTGACAAGAGATATGCATAGGGAAATGACTAGTCAATTATTATGACATATACCATATTTTTAATTTCAGATCACATCAAATTGTCCTCCATGGACTCTCAGGCTGCAGGGTGGGCAGCAGGACAATGATGCTCTGTTGGGAGCTGCCCAGGCTGTCCTTGTCAGGGTACAGATGAACAGCAGCCATAGCTCAGGAAGCCTCTTTTTAGCTTTTCTGGAAATGACTTTCTAGTGTTTGTCCTTCCACCTGCTATGCAAATACCATAACCCATATGATATAGGCTGTTACCTGTTCTTGTCCACCACCCATGAGAATGGTTTTGGAAAGGTTTTTGTGTTGCCACCGTTTATTTCTTCAGAAAGGAAAACAGAATGTTGGAGAATTAACTGAGAATCACATAGAAGGAGATATTATTATAAACACAGTGGTACCAGTAATGCAACTCAGTTTTGGGGAGACACTGCTGTGAGTACTGAGCACAAAGACAAGTAAGTCATCTTTTAATTTCACACTGAAGTGTGTTGGTGTTGTCTTGGTGGTCTTGGGTGGTTTTATCACTAACAACTGGTAGACTGCCCTAGTTTCAGGACTTCAAAGCCGTCCACATATTCCTGTGCAAAGGCATAGTATGAGCTCTGGAGGACGAGTACACCTACTTTTTGACTGACATCCCAATCCAGAAGGGGATGGGTATTGAATTTAAGTTTACAACCTAATGCCAGCTATATGCATGGTACAGTGACTCAGGAGCAGGTAGCTATAATTATCAGCAAGTTTAAAAAGCTGTCAATGGGCAATATACATCTGGTGGTTCAGTATGCCCAGGACAGCACAGCAACATTCAGAAAATATCCACACTGCACTATAGCCATGAATGCAATTCTTTTCCCAGGTACTAACCACGAGAAGTCCCATGCATGTTAAAATCGTTTCATTACACTCCAGAACATCACTGATGATAATTTTTTGTGCACTTTGCACAGGGTTTCAGAGAAAAAGATATAAGGTCTCTTCTGTAATACGGTAAAAAACTGAACACAAGTGGTAATGCACTGTAAATTGCACACTGATTCCTCATCCTGCAAAGCAAAAGTCCTCACACATGCAAAACATCTCCCTTTTCACTTTGAGCCAAACAGGGCAAAACTGATACAGAACAGGAAAGCCAGAACAAGGAACTGTCCAAGAGAAAGTTCTTATAGATGTGTAAAATGTATAGGTGTAAATGGCAAAACAAACAACAAGTACATAAATAATTACTCTCTTCTCATTGCAGTACCTTCTCGTTGCCAAACACAAACCCCACACAATTCTCCCAAATGTTGCTGAAAAATATTGTGGCCAAGAAGTCAAGTTTTGGCACTGGAAATAGTTCATATATTACAAAATAGATTACTTTTAATGACTCTTAAACTTGAGGCAAGCATTGAAAATATGATCTATATATTCATAGGCGTATAGCTTGGAAAATACATATTCATGGTTGATGAAATCAGTGTAATTTTGTGCACAGGATGTAAATTCCTTCTGAAGTAATGAGAGGGAAAAAAGAGTATGAGAGCATAGTCCATTTTCTATAATTTCCTACTCCCATAAAACCTATTTTTCAAATTGGCTTTTTGTACTTGCAATTAGCAATAATATGCCATTTGTCTAGACAACAGAGTAGCTGAATATCTGATGTATCTGGCATTATTAGGGTAGACTAAGAAAGCACATGACTATTTGTAAATTCCTTTTGTAAATTCCTTTCTAGCATGTAATATTTTAATACACCATCAAAATTCTTAGGTTGGAGTGCACACAATTAATTAATTAATTAATTGGAGTGCACCCTTCATTCTTGACTGTGATTCCTGCTTATGGAACTGTGTTTTCTAGATGTAATTAAAATGTATTTAACTTGAGTGAAGTGGCTTTTTCTGTTTCCTTCCCTTTCTCTCACTTAATTTCTCACGCCAATATAATACCTGCTTTGTGTTAAGTTTCAGTTTTGATGGAGAAGACCTGATTTTTTTAGAGATATTTCATTACTAGAGTGTGTGTTGGATCCTGGGCAGAGAGAGTTCAGAAAGGGTGGTTTGAATTCCAAGGAACCGTAAATAGAGCAAGAGGTTCCTACAAATTTTTTTGGTTGGTTTGTTCCTTGAGGTTTTTTAACTTGTTTGTTGTATTTTGCTATTAGAAAGTATACTCCAGCTTTAAAAGAAAAAATAAAAGGAACAACTAAAACCCCCCAAAAATATTTAAATATCAAGCTGCAAATACCGACACTGGTATTCACTAGTTTACATTAGACTGCAAGTGATCAGGTCTTCTGCACATCTACAATCACTCTTTTAAAGCTATTGCTTCCCAGCTGAGACATATTAGCTGACCTTGGCCATGTGCCTAATGTTTTGAAAATTCTCAGTAAAACAATTGCTAACCACTTTCATTTCTACAGCCTACTAGTATTACAGATGAAGACACAGAAAAACAGTTTCTAATAATGGATAAATACTGGATTTAGGCAATATTAACTGAAAATTGCTGATGACTTGAAGTACATATTTACTTGCAACACACTTTTGCAGTTTATAGTTCTGCTATGAATGTAAACTATAGCAATAACAAGAGTTGCTTTTGAGTATCTTGTATTGATTTCAAGTAAGAAATATTCCATATTTTTCCCTTTAGAATTCACAACAAAAAGAGTTTCTCAGACATTAAAAGCAAACTTTCAGGTCCCTGGCTTTCTCACAAATTACATTTTTGTGTGTTCAATGTAGCTATTTGAATAGTAAAAAGGCCCTTTCCTATCTTCTGCACTTTTGTCCTACTTGTTTCAGAAATAGCTACCTTTTACAAAGAATTGCCAAACTTGCTCCCCAGGGAAATTGGTGGTTCACATAGTAAGACACATAAAGTTTTGACAGAAGAGACATTTACATTCACTATATTCATGGTAAAAAAATAGCATCAGATGTCAGACTCAAGACTTTGCTCTCTAATGCTCTTAAAATCAGTGAGACTTTGCAGCATGTAAAGAATAAACCACTTCTGAATTGGTTTTCTATTGGCAAAATTGTACTAAAATCAGTAATTTCTGCTTCATGCAATTTTAAACAAAAACCAAAAAGACAACACGGGCTTTTGAATTCTTCATAACAAAACTCCCAATTCTGCACAGTGCCTCTGTTACTGAGATCTACATGATAAGGAGATCATTTGAAATCCAGCTGGCAACCAGCACTGTTTCTCAAGTACTGAAAGTTCCTAGGCAGTATGTTTGATGAAAAACACATTGCATGTTCATTTATCCCCTATGTCTATTTAAAATCTGAGATATAAACATCTCTACTACAGACCAACTCAAAAACCCTATATCTGGTTTACATCCTTCAGTCACTGCAAGGACACTTCATTAGCTAATCCATTCTGGAACTGATTTTTAACAAAATAAAAGCAAATTCAATTTGTTAAGTTTAACCAGATCATGTAATACCCTTCCAGTAAGTCTACAAGCACAGTTCTAGCTGCCTTGTGTTATTGTTTTCTGGTGACAGATAGGCTGCTGCAAATACTTCTACCATAATTAATCTACTCCAAGGGAAAAAAAAAAAAAAAAAAAAAAGGTTGAAAGTAAACTTCTAAATTACTTGGTACTGCACCTTACAGTGTGAATTGGTCCTTGCAGCTTTGAGGTCTATGAATGTAAGACAAATAAGACAAAACAATTTCCCATGCAGTGACAGGGAAGAAGCAGTGTTTGATATGTCTGTGATGCCACATCATAATCATCAATAGTAATGTAACAGTTTTGGCTCTAGTCTGCTTGTCTCTGCCTGTTGGCTACATCTACTCTTTTCACTCTAATTATACAGTGTTCCATATTACCTTCTTAAATGTGAGAATAATCAATCAAGCTCTCTCAGGGAAAATCTAATGAAGAAGAGAGTTCCTTCACAAATGAGATCTTTTCCATTTCTCGTCTCTCACATTATCTCATCAGCTGAATTCTGCAGAATGGCAAGGAAATTGAAAGAACTTCTGCTAGAGTTCAACAGAAAGCTCAAAACGTGAGGATTTCCAAGCAGTTTTAAGCAGCGTCTTTGGCTACTACTAGGATACTACTAGGGCTTGGTTAAGTTTGTCAATTCGTCTATCAGTAGTTAGATACAACAAAAAAAACTTCCTCAGCTCTGTGGTCTTATCTTTGTACAAGACTTTGTAAGGGAGCACAAAGGCACAAAAAAGCACAAAGGGTGGAAAAGAATTGACAGTGAAAAGCCACAAATATCTGCACAGAAATTATCTGTTTCTAGGTATGGTTAATGCAAAAGGTAGCAAAATTTATTAATCCTACCTTTTTCTCTAGAGTTTAGAGGCCTTGGAGAGTGCAAGGATAATCCAGTCTGGATAGAGAGAATTGGATGTAATCCTCTCCTGATAGTGCACACATTTTCTATCAAAGATCTGCATCTGATCACTCCTCTCTGTTAGAGATTAGTTGAAGGAGCCTATTCTGACAGGCCGTAGAAATGTAATTCCAGATGAGAATACTCAAAAACTAATCCAAAACTAGTTAATCCTATTTACAGAGACTGCTTGTGCATTTTCTCCAGAGCCTACTGTTCCTTGGAGCAAAGACTAGGATCCCAAAGTGATGAATTGGTCACCAGGCTGAGGAATAAAAGCCAAAGAAGAGCTGAGGTGGGCAAACACCTCTGGAGATTCTCTAGTCCAGACACCCTAGCTCAGAGCAGGCTCAGCTAGACAAGGTTTCCCACGGTCACATCCAGCTATGTGTTGAGAATCTCCAAGGATGGAGACTGCACAGCCTCTTGGGCAACCTGTGCCAGTGCCCAGTCACCCTGTTTCAATTTGTGCCCTTCACTTCTTGTCCTGTCACTAAATACCACTGGGAAGAGTCTGTCTCCATGTTCTGCACAAGAGTTAACTTCAAGTATCCATACTCATGGGTAGGATGTCCCCAAGCCTTCTCTTCCTGAGGCTGAACAGTCCCAGCCCTCTCAGCTTCTCCTCATGCAGCAAATGCTACAAACCCTTGAGCATCTTTGTAAAATTTGCTGGCCTTGTATTTCCATGTGTTTCTTGTCCTGGGAGGTTCAGCACTGGGCTCAGCACTCCAGGTTTGTCTCATCAGACCTGAGTAGAGAGGCAATGCTGGCAATGCTGACAGACAAGCTGGACATGAGCCAGCAACCTGTCCTTACAACACAGAAGGGCAAAAGTCTCCTTTGCAAAGCTGATTTCCAGCTTGATCCCAGCCTCTACTGATGCGTGGGGTTATTCCTCCCCAGGGACAGGACTTGGCATTTTGACTTTTTGAACTTGATGAGATTCCTGTTTGCCAGTTTCTCCAGCCCATCAAGATCCCTCTCAAAGGCAGCACAATCCCCAGTTCTGTACCACCTGCTGCAGGTCACATTCCTTCTTTGCTTTTTTTCCAACTTACTACCTTAAATTCATTCCTATGGAGTTCTGAAGAGAATAGAGGAGTGTCATGCCTCAGAGCTGCCAGTAAGTGTGATGTAAGCACAGTCCTTTGGGGAGTAGGAGGAGACAGGGATCTCAAGCTCCTCCTGACAAAAGCAACAAGGCAATATCCCCAGCAACGTTCTTCACACATTAGATATCTTGCCTAAGAATAGGGATCTGTGTTTTTCTCTCAACCATCTCTGGAAAGGCAGTGGTCATACTTTTGGTCAGAGGATAGTTCACAAATTAGGCAATTTTGAAGCATGTCTTGGCTGGGCCCTAGAAAATTCTTAATTTCTAGGTCTTGAATCCTTGGGAGATAACATTCTGAATTACTCACACTGTAGCAAACTGAATTTAGGGAGCTTACCAATCAAATTGAGTTATTTAACAAGTTTATGTAACTCTAAAAATTATTAATATATAGCAACTTTACCCTGATTTTGTCCTTTCCATCCAGCCTTATAGAGTTCCAAGAGCATACAATATTCTCTGTTAAAGTACTGCTACAGACTCTGGAGATGGGAAAAGAATGAGATGAGAGAACTATTGCATATTTTATTCTAACTCTCCCAGCCAGTCCATATCCCTGCAAATTAGTACAACTTATGCTGTACAAAAACCACTAGAGCTACAGATTTATATGCTAAAAGTTTAAACAAGAAAGCATTTTTGAAAAATAAAAAGTGCAAACTCTACTTACTACCATTTTCATTTCTGCCAAAGCTATGTCAACGTGTGAAGTACGCAAACATTGTCTCATAAATAAACTTGTTTGAAAATCTGAAATTCGAAGAATGATTTTTTTATTTTCATATGTTAGCAGTTTAAGTGCTATCAATAAACTCCTTCAGCTTCCTGCACTGCACAGACCTGACTGTACTTTCCCTGCTTTTGTTAATGTCAAAATGTGCCCATCAGATAAAGTTTTCTATTTGGATAGCATTTCTTGTCTTTCCAAAGCTGTTCATAAGTCTGGAACACAGGCTTTAAAATGCCAAGTTTGTAAGATGTCTCCTTATCTGAGTGGATGTGTCCTCACTTAAAGCAATAGCCTTTTACACTTCAGAGATTGCCTTAGGAGAAACCAGAAAGAAATTAAAGGCAAATGTGCATGAACTACAATAAAAAAACCTGAATATATTTCAAAGGTGATCTCAGTGCATTTATTTAAATTAAAAAAAATATAAATCACGAATCTTTTAATTAAAACAGTTTTCAGAGATCCTTAAAGAATCACTGTAGGAAGCAGTTTACCCTGAATCTCAATTGCTTATTTCTTGCTATCAAAAAATTATCAGTGTTTACAGTTGCAAATGTAGAAACTTGCACAATACTTCCTCTGTAGAAAATGAAAATTAAATTTTTGGAAGTTCACAAATACACACTTCTGTGGTGTTTTTTCAGGCAATTACAACTAGGCTGGCATTCACAAAGGTGCTACAAGATAGAGTGGAGGGTATTCAGCAGGCTTATTGCAGCAATATTTGTTCCTATTGACTTTTTTCCAAATTGTTCAAAATTTGGTTCCTCCAGGGAAAGCTTTTATTTGCCTTAAGACTCATGGTACAATGAAAGACAATCTTTTGTGCTGTAAGCAGCTATGGAATTGTAAATTACTTCTATTCACCCAAGAAATGCTATGTTTCAATAATATTTAATCCCATGTAAATGTTTAATGCAGAATCCTTAAAATGCATTTCCTTAAGTGTAATTCCTATCCTTCTCATAATACAATTTAGTGGGTTTAAGATAAAATAAGCTCATTGGTTTGCAAACCATGGGATTTTTTAGATATTGTTTCTTGACATATTTTAGTTATAAACAATAAAACAGAAGTTGATTATATGGCTGCTCTAGAGAAACTAGTACCTATTTTCTAAATGTAGTCATTTTTTCTAGGTCAGATATATATTGCTCATAAAGTCACAGAAAATAACAGTTCATGTCATAAGTAATTTGAAAATAACAACACTTTTAGTGGTGACACTACCTGTATATTGCATGTTTGCCCCAAGAATACATTTATGGTCTGAAGAAAATCTAGAGGCAATGAAAGTGGTAGTAAATGCATTCCTATGAATACTGTATACTTCATACTAATCCCTTATTTATGGTGTGGGCCAGATCCAAGGTCGTAGAAATGAAAATTAATAGATATTTTTCTGGCAGGAAAATTTAATCCATTATTATGCACTGGATATTACAACAAAGAAAGGCTGTTCCTTTTTGGGATCTCACGGTGAATTGACAAGACATTGGCTGTCATCCTTAAATTTTTTGGATATAAAAAACCAGGCTGTCCAGTAAATATTTACATTTGGTTGTGGTTTTTTTGCACTGTGCCAGGACCAAATGAGAAAAAGGCTTTAAGACTTCAAAATCTGCTGAAGTAATATCAATATCTTCTGATTTTATAGCACTCCTGCCTTTTGAATGCATTTTTACTTCTCATTTGGGAATTCCTAGCAAGATCAGATTTTAAACTAATGGAAGAGAAAATTTGGAAGCTGCTGTGGAAAACAGGTTACTAGGGTTACTAACCTGTGAACTTGTTCTCTACCCAAGATCTTGTAGAGGTTCAGAAGCTTAGGGCATTTCAGGTCTCTTATATTTTGTAATATAAAATTTGTAAAGAAATAATATTGGCTATCTGAATTTATCTCATTTTAAAGGTTTGAGCATTTAAAACAGTGGCTGGTGCAACATCTTGACGTGAAACTTGCATTTATTTATTTTTACCAAAGTAAGCTAAGTTGCATTCATGTGAAGGTACTACTGAGAAATGGAAAAGGTGGCAGCAATGTGGCTACGGCACTCTCTGCTTTTTTTCATCTCCCTGCAGAGCAAGACAGTCTCAGGATGAGAGCAGTGGCTTTGCCTGGAACTGTATCAGGGTGGGCATCAGATAAATGTGTGACTCGGGTTTGTTGATTAGGGCTGAAATTTGGATTCTTTGGTATTACAGTGTGAAATCGTTGCATCCATACAGGGAAGAGATGTACACTCAATATTCCAACCTGCTTTTCAGGCTAATATGCAAAAAGGGCTATGCAACAGCTGTTAGTGTTGTAAATCCTCCAAAGAACAATAACCTTAGCAAATTTAGTGAACTGCAATAAACCAACTTCACCTTATGGCAGTTTTAATACTTGATAGAAGCCCAGAGCACTGCAACAATCAAACTAGAAAAATCTGATCTCCTCTCTAGAGTGACTTATCTGGCAATTCTCAGAGAACCTGACCTAATTTGAGCTACTCTTCTTGCACCTGTACTAATGTGAAATGTGACAAGAGCACTTAAAACTATTCCTGAAAAAATCTCAGGGAGAAAGGGTGGCTTGTGTGTATATCCTACCTCATTACCCCAGCCAGCAGCTCTACAAACTGAGCTGCCTTAGCTGAAACTCAAATGACTCATCATTTTAAAGACAATTGTGATTTAAAGCATGCTTCTATAATAGCTTGAAATACTCCCTATGGATTGTAAATGAGATGACTGTTTATAAACAAGAGTGCATATTGATATTTTTAATATTTTCCTTGTCTCTGAAAGATTTATGATAATAATTCCAAAATAGTTTATCCTTATAAAATACATAAGAAGAGTTTTGTTGAGAATAATTGTTTTAAATTATTATTAAAATAACTACAGCTTGCCTGGTCTCTGCCTCAATACAGAGTTCTGCTATACGAGTTTATCAATCAAAATAACTAAGTTATCTCAATGGGCTGTTACTCAGCTTAGTCACTTTAGAACAGCTGATGTCACAGAAAGGGATTTTTTAAAAATTATCATTACTTCTATACTGGCTTGCTTGCTAAGAATCCTTTACTGGACTGGATTTCTATTTATGAAGCTGAAATAAAAACCTGACTTCTTAAAAAGTTTTGCCTAGACCTGGTACATTGTGATGTGATTGTACATGACACAACTACTGATGTGAGTATGATATTTACAAGTCTCTCAGGGGAGTTTTGTTGCTCAGAAGTAACACTGGTGAATCATTATTTTTGGAAGTGTTATCATATGTAGTGCTTTTACTAGCAGCATTCTTGTGCATGAGATTGGTGATCTTAGATATGTGTTCACATAAGTATTGTTAATCTGAGAAGCTTCAATGAGTGCTACAACCAATATATACTTAAAATAACCATGATACAACAGCTGCTGTAAAATTTTAATAATAAAGTCACCAGGAACAAATGCACTGATAACTCACATTACAATCAGAACGAATACCAAAGTATTTGGAATGGAATTACATGGAATAATATGGAACAACATTGAGCAATAGTGGAACTGTTGCTTTGATGAATAGGGAAGGAAACACCAGAGAGCAGATTTGGCACTTTTAGGTGCAAGAAAGTGATAAGATTTATTACACCACCAATTAACTCCATTCTATGTGGTGGCTTCAATAGCTACACCACAGGTATTTGGTTGATTGACACTTAATATGCCAGCCTGGTAGGTATGTTTAAGCAGTCATCAGATAAATTCCAAACTGAAATGCAGAATCATACTTCATTTCTGTCAATGAACTTTTTTTTTGATTCTGCCCTGCTTACAGCTAAAACGTTTTCTGTGGTACCTCTCAGCACAACGTAGTTTTTTGACATTTTCACTTTTTTCTAAGTGGGATGTTCAGCTCTAAATAAGATTTTATCTTAAACTTCATGAAAAGCGACTGAGGAACCATAGAAGCAAAGGTCTCTTGGCATATACGTACTTGCTATAGCTAAAGGGAATAGGTTATATAAGCAAACATTTTACAATCCTTCCAAACTAATTACCAGATGTTCAAAAAACTTTACCATTAGTGCAATCAGTCCTGATGTCCTTGCTTTGTGGTATATGTGGTTCTTGCCTTTCTGACAATGTATATTACTTCCTGTAGGGCTTAAAATGCTGCAGTTATGTGGGTCTTTTTGTGAACTGCTTTTACTGCACACATTTTTACGCTGGTTTCTCTTGGTTATGGTGCAATCTGAAAAGTGCCAGCACCGAGAGTCCAACCTGTCTGTGCTCCAAATGCATGGGAATTAGTGTTAACAGAAGTTGTGTGTGGGACTCAGTTAGAGTATCCAGAGAACAGCCAAGCATAATTTCCCATTCATGACATTCTGCTGTGTTTGTCTTAGGGCATTTTGGTCTCACAGTTTCCATTTGTGAGGTCATATCCACATGGAGAAATCTTCAGTTAAATTACTTTCCCTCTAAGACAATAAGGAAAACGAAGAGCAGAAGGGTTAGAGACTCTGACAGCCCTACATTTAGCTGTGAGTTTCAGCACATATCCCACTGTAGCCAAGGATCACACAGGCTGAAGCCATAAATCAAAGCAACCGCTGGCCAGCACAGAGACAGCACGCTTCCAGCAGGGCAGAGTGCAGTGCATGCCAGCCACCTGAGAACTACCAGCTTGCTCAGGTGGAATGTGCAGCCCTGGCTGGATACCAACACTCTCCTGCTGTCCCTGCCAGCTCCCTTCAGCCTTTCTCAGTACAGACTTCTGACTGCCAGGGATGCTCCAGGACACAGCTTTACACTCTTTGCTAAACCATGGAGTCACAGAGCCATTGTTGGTCTGCACCAAGCTTTCCTCTATCCGTGGCTTCAGAAATCTTTGTGGACCAGCAGTAGTGTTTCAAAAAAAATTTGAAGGAGGGGAGAAGGTAATGAAATAATTTGGATTTCCAATCTGCAGTGATTTGCTTTCAGCAAAGCCACCGACTGATAAATATTTAACAATACATATGTTTTGTGCTAGAAATGCAAAGATGTAATCTATCTGCAGATGTCTTTGTTCACAGTATTAACATCTTGAGGTATTTTTCTGGAGAGCAAGGGAAGTTGAAATAGAGATTATAAAAATGTCTCTTGACAAGGCAGGTTCTCGTTAATCTAAGATCCCAGAGAGAACTGTAATTTCCTACTGACAAAGATAATATTCAAAGATCATGTGGCCTTTGTAATCTAACAAACAGTGGAGGGTGCTGATTTTACTTCTGCACCAGGTATACTTTTTCTGTACTTACAGCCTGAAGGCTTCACACCTGAGACTTTACAGTACTGCTCTGATACCAGTGAAATGAGACAATTTATGGTAGTGTCCACAGCACATCTATGTTAACAACATGATTCTCCTATAGCTAGTCTGAATGGCTAAGTGAAGATCAAAGCTACTTGGAAATTATTTTATATTCTATAGAAAACAATTGTTTTTCAAATCCCTTTCTGTCTGTGTTTTCTCTTTTCAAAATTTTCAGGGTTTTAATATTTTTATTTTACTAGGAATTTTAATTTGTCTCTTTCTTTTATCTTTCTTACTTTTCCTTTTTCGGCCCAAACTTGACCTTGGGTCACAGACAGATAAACCTGTGCTAAGGGTTACACGTGGGGTTTATACTTCTGCCAATGAAGTTGACCAGTCAAATCTAGCCCTCCTTTTTTGCAAGGACACTAAACCCATTTATAAAATAACTGCATTGAATTATTCAAAAAAAGTTTGATTACATTTGTCTGGGAGATAAGAGTGGTAGCAAAAAGCAATTATAAGATACTAAGTCTTGAAAGACTTCATTTTGGTTTGGAGTGGGAGGATGTTTGGTTCTGTAATAAACTGATGCTATACACTTATTGTAAATGGCTCCCAGTCTGACAACTTTGAATGTAATACAATGCTACTTCTCACTCTCTGAGCTCTGAAAATATAGTCAAACTACATTTTCATATTATACTTAAGTTTATTTTTCAGTGTTTTCCCTACTGAAGTATATGTTCAGTAAGGAAGATGTGGAAGTGTTAGTGAATGCTGAATGTTCCATTTCTCTGGTAGGTTGCAATATAATATTTTACCTCCTGGGTATTTTTTGAAAGATTTTTTTCTGCTAAAGGAATTATTTTAAAAACACTTTGCATTTATAGTTTTTGTACTTGTTTGTTACATTTACACTCAGTCCACCTTTTTAATGCTTATGTCACTCATCATTAAAAGACAGTTGCATGCACAGACCAACTTAGCAAATAGTAACTACACCGAGAGTGTTTGTTTCTGTTTTTAAGGATATTTTGGTTTGTAATCTGTTTAATTACCCCAAAGCCAAAAAAGGTAATTTTAGAGTGTGTCAGATTTACCACTGTGTTTTCAATTCTTTTTGTCATGTTTTTCTGTTTGGAATTGACTTTGTTTTGTTTGGTTCAATACGTTTGGATTTTCGCTAAAAGATGTGTAGTATCTGTGTAGCAAATTTTAGCTACTTCTAAAATGTAAAGCCTTAACTAAAAATAGGATTACTCTCATAAAATGGGATCTGAATTGAAGTTCAGCAGTAGTAAAGAGCAAACCTGAAAAACCCTCTTGGCGTGCCAAGTGATCTTAAAGGCACTCAACTCAATGGACTTTGTATGTTGCACCTGGGACCAAAGAGTAAAAAGAGTATGCAACTTTTTTCCCTAAGAAACTCCTGTAAGGATGCTTGTATCTACAATATATATCTGTCAGGAAGTTCCTGTAACCATCCCAGGCAGAGGATGTGCCATCCCTGAAAGCATTCACAGTCAGATGGGACAGGGCTCTGAGCAACCTGATATAGTTGAGGATATCTCTGCTCGTTGCAGGGGTGTGGACCAGATGAGCTTTAAATGTCCCTTCCAACCCAAACTGGTCTGTAATTCTATGATTCTTTGATCATGAATGGTCTTTATTCTGAACACACATTTTGATAGGACAAGGAATGAGGGGTAAATCTTAATTTTTAATCAGACGGTTGAATATTCCAAGAAGTTTGAAATATGCTGAGATTTGATTCCTGTTCTTAAAGAACATTTTAATTTATCCAATGCCAATCAATATTTTGGTTAAACAGCCAGTACAGTCTCACCTTGGAAACACTGAATTGTTCTGTACTTCTTTTTCCTGACCTGCAAGTTATAATTTCACTGGCTAAGTACAATATTATTTCTAATCAACATTATATTTTAAAATGTTTTAAAAAAAGAAGATAGTATTTAAATTGTACAGTGCAAGCTATTTGGCAAAATTAATAATTAATAATTCTGCAAGACATTTAGAATAATGAAAGCATTAAATGTACTGGAGCACATATTTGTGCAAGAAGGACTCCTATCTTAGAGTTGTTTCTTCCCTTTCTAATGGAAGCATGGTAGCAAATGCAAAACAGTGGTGAATTTTCTGACAACATGCAGAATGTAGCTATGCACATGGAGATTATATATAGACACTATAGTAGATTGTGGTAAATGAACTTTCATTGCAGTGGCAAACAGCAACATGAATGTTAATTAGAAGGAGTTTATAGGCTTGTTGCACAACAACATATGTGCAATCCAAGAAAAGCAGAGCAGACACCCAGCTACGTAGTGATCTAAACTGCAGTGTGAAGGAGCACTTAGGAGCAGCACCTAATCTGTTTATGAACTCCCAGAGCAAGGAGGATATAACAAGTTTCTTTCTTCTACGTGATCTGCATGTAGATACTTTGGTGTGCATTCTGTTTTCATTGCTAATTGATAAAAAACATGTAAAAGCCCTTATTACGACTTTAACCTTGTTTATTTAGGGGGGGAATAAAACAAAAAGGAAAAAACACTTACTCTGGCAGAAGTTCCTAGTAAAAGCCGTTTTAGTTTACACTAATGGCTGAACAAACACTGAAAACAAACTGATGCCTCTTCCAGAAGGAAGTGCACAGCAAATGAAATTGGAATTGCTGGGTGGGTAACCACATTCAGCTGGCCACTTTGCTGCTTTGGGACATTGCTGCTTCAGCAATGGCTACTCTTCAGAGAACTATTACACTGAACATATGAGTGAGAATCAAGAATTAGTCTTGTTTTAAATTGGCATAGTGGATTTGAAACAGCAGGAGTTCAGGAGTTGATTCCTGAACAATAGTTTGGCTACAAACAGCTAAAATTTTGTCTCTGACCATCTCACTATGTTTACTGTCATTGTTTCCTTTATGCTGAGTGACATATAGAGCAAAACTAAATAAAACAGAACTGTTTTTTTGTAAAAGCATGCAACATAGATTTTCCTCCAAGAAGCAACCTCACAGTGACCGAACATGAAGAGCCCAGAGATTTACACTGGTAAGTAACATTTATGACATTTGCCAAATTACTTATGCAAGCAGCCATTCACCTACATATTAGTCTGTTGTTGAGAGACTTGCTTTAATACACAGTGTTTTCTTTTTTTTTTTCTCATGTGTTTGATCTATCTAAATGTTTTGTGTCAGCCTGTAGAAACGAAATCATGGGGTTTTGTGAAATATAGAATAGAATATGAAATCATGTATTGAATAGTAGATGAATATTCAGAAGATATAAGCACATTAACTACAGTAAATATTGAATTACTGTGTATAAAGTGCTAGACAAAACTTGCATGAAATACAAATTTTGTTAGTGTTTATAAGTCATACTGAAATATGTTCAATACATGAGAAATCATGTTTGGGATTCTGGCATCCAGTCAAAAACTAGTGTAGAGCACTTTGTAACTTATGAAATGTTCTATAAAACTAATGAAGCTACATCCATGAATGATTTTTAGGATTCCTTTTGCTACTCTGATATACAGCTCATTCACAAATCTCGGAAAACTAGGGCTTAAGTAACAGCTGAACAGGAATGGTTCTCTTTTTTGATGCTCCTGTCTTCAGGTGGATGTGAAAAATTGCAGGACTTCCTGAGCTTTGAGTGAATAAACAGATGCACACTGATTACATCAGAAAAAAAAAAAAAGAAAAAAAAGAAAAAAGAAAAAAAAAAGCAACGGCATGAAATTTATTTGAATATTGTCCAAACAAAGGCTGTAAAGTCTCATCCGTCATATATTTTGTTCTCAGTAAACTCCTTTATGGCTAATTACCAAAGACCATGATCTGCTTCTCTTCTTGAGGAGGAAATTTTTTAAGGCTTTGCTCATTATCACTCTTTGAAATGTATTTTTCTTCCTGTTGTGCTAGAATATGCTCCATGTATCTTTGCAGAATTAGGTCTCCGGCTAACAGGATGTTTCTTTAGTATTTGTTGCCATGGAGCTGCCTCTGCCTACTGAATTCACCTGGGCAGACTTCAGATGGCACACCAGAGCAGTCTGCCACTAACACCTGTCTTCAGTGATCACAGAGTTTCACAGGTGCCATAAGGAAAAGCAGTTCTGATCAGATTTCCTTTTAAGGAATTGTTTCAAGTAATACTAAATATTTGGTTTTTTATGGATGCTTTGTGAGATCACTGATGGCCTGAAATGACCTCCTTGAAAGAGCAATGCTTCCTCACTTTCATTCTTTGCTGCCTTTTTCAAAAATATGTATTCAGGCAACTAATCCAAGAGTGAACATGGATGTGTTTCACCATGGCTTTCACCAGGAGCAGCAGCTCCTGCACTCCCCACTAGTAGCACAGAGTGGCTTGATTTTTAAAGTCCTGGGTGGCACAGGCTTGGACACCAACACATTAGCTGTTGCTTTCAATAGATATGTGATTTTAGAAGTTGATTTTTTCCTATTGTTTTTATAAGTGTAAGTCCATCATGAAAAAATAAAAAAAAAAAAAAAAAGGCTTTTCCAAGCTATTCCTCCTGCAAAATAGACCAGAGTAAATTTGAAGGGAAATTTATTTTCTTAGCATGTAATGATGTAAGGAAGCCATACAGATTTGAGAAACATGTCATAGGAAGCATTTGAGTATTTAAACCATATTTTAAAATAGATGGTTTCAAAATAATATAATAGTATATATTTGCTTTCAAAATGTATAGTACATTTGATTGATACTTGCCACTGTTTTCTTTGCACATGACTGGGATCAAAATGCTGCTATTAGGCTTTTGGCATTTTTCTCTAGAGAAGTCAGATGGGATGCTGTTGCAATTTTACAATAAAAAATTATTATGTCAGTACTAACTTGATTTTTAGGTTTTTGAAGGACATTTCACGGATAGTTATCTCAATAAAATTCAGGGCAGCATGGAATCAGAGAAGATGGTGGAACCTTATGCACCATTTCATGTTTTAGGGGCACAAAGGTTCCCCTTGAAAAATTTTCTCTGGAAATGGATAACTTGGTTGTGATGGCAATTAATTGACTGTGGTTATTATAGCACTTACATCACAGTATTAATGTGACTGCTGATATTTTATTTCTCAGAATAATTTTTCTTATAAAACTTGAAGGGTGCTTTATTGAAAATCATTTTCATACAGCATGAGAACTTCAGTTTTGGTAAAGATTGGGTGAAAGTTGAGTAAAAGAACCTTACAAAAGAGGCAAACAAAAGCTTGAAGATTTGCCTTTCCTGGCCTCCTTTAGCTGCATAAACTCAAAGTACTTACCAAAAATTACTTTCCTGAAATCAAATCAGCATTATTCTGCAGTAATGTTCTCAAAACCAAGTCTTTGCAGTTTGATGTTTATAGCTAGGCTGCCTTAAGGGCTGGTGTGCTGCCAGGAAGGAATTTTACAGCCCTGCTCCAAGTTGTGTATCCCTGCTGTCTCTTCTTCCCCTTTCACCCTGGCAGTTGCACTACTCAGTCTTCATGGTAGGATGGCTTGTGGAGATAAAGCAGCAGATTTACCCTATGAAAAGGTAATTAATTTTCTGCTACATTTTACCTTTAGGTCTTGAGTGGAGTCCCCCTCATGCTCCAAGAGCCAAGCAGTGAGCCATGGAGGATCAGATTAGCACAGCCAAGGCAAGGAAGGAGGGAAGGAAATGACATCTGGCAAATACTCCCTGTTAAAACTGACTTGATGGCAACATGGAGTGGTGCCATCATCGATTTGCACTTCAGATCTGTGCATGTATAAATTGGCAAAGAATTTCAATACTCTCAGATGTATTAACTGCCAGCAGCCTTGGTAACGATGAGTTAACTGTCAACCACATTGATGGCTTTGCAATCTTCACACTGCCTAGAGGTTGTCACTGTCTTCTCTTACACCATTTATTCTGAATGAAATTTTGCTTCAGTGCCACAAATAAATGATTGTTGAGTTGACAAAAAGAGAAACAAAAAAAAACCACCTCCAAAACAAAACAAAACAACCTACCCAAAAGCAGAGAAGCCCGAACTGAGCACAGGGCTCAATGAAGGGTGGAGGAAAGGCCATCCCCAAAGAGCTGTGGAGAGCTCAGATGCTGTCCTTGGACACAGGCCACACACAATCTATTAAAATCTGTCTCTCATGTCAGTAACTCACATGGGCTGAGCATATTTGTGGGTGAGAATGCTATAAAGCCTTTTTGTGTTCTTGTGATTCAAGTATTTAATAAGAGAAAAATGATGCTATAAATAGGAACACCATAATTGGTAAGGACTGGGGATACAAAAGGAGATATGCAGTCTCAGTTATGACAGGAGAGCAAAGAAAAAGCAAAGAAAACATCAACTGAAACCAGCAACTTCTGCAGAAGTGCTTCATCAAACGTGAACTTTGTATACAAGCCATCGACAGCAAATTAGGCTCTTGCAAAGTGAACAGCTTGCGAGAGGGAGCGTGCCTTTTTTGGTCACGTTTTGCAAAGGGCTGAAAATATGTGCTTAGTAGGTGTTGTGGCTTTTTCAAGTATGGCGAGCCTTTCTGTGCATTAAAAGCATTTTTTGCCAGTGTTTATATATTGCTCCTATCTTCCATCATGTGGAAACCTTCCTCCTTCCAATCCTGTCTCCTCCTGAATACACTGTAAGAGTATCAATCAAGGCTTTCTTAGGTGCATGGCACCTATATCCAAGAATAAAACATCATAAACACGAGCTGGGAGAATGGATCAGTTCATTAAATCCAGCCAGGTGGTATTGTGCTCTGATACAGACTGATAATGGATTCAAATGTGAGCCTGTCTGGAGTGGCTTTCTTCAGGCTTGTGTGAAAGATAAAGTACTAAAATAAGAGGAATCCCTTTAATTTGCACTTGTGACAGGCAGCTTCCAGTTTATCACCGAAAAAGATGAACTATGTCTGTTTTGAGATGTTAAAACCAGGAAATCAAGTGAATCCTTTTTTTCACAATATTGAATTCCTGGCTATAATTAATTTTAGGCAGGAGGTGGCACAGACTAATAGATGGCCAGCATTACTTTTTAACTGAAAGTCCTAAAGAAATTCTCTATATCAGGACTTTAAACTTATGCTCAGTTAGAAGCATTTTATTAGTTTCATAAGAATAATTGTAAACTCATTGGGCTGTATTTGTAGAGGTTTCTAATGAAGTCCCTTGGGTCTAAGTTATTAGCTTTTAGCTGCACTTGCACAAATATAAGCCAACCCTCCTTGGCCTATTTTTGCACATTTAGGTGATAGTTACAGGCTAAACTAAACATGTACTTGCCATACATGGGTAAAAAGGTTAGTACTTGGTGCTGACACCACATTCTTATAGTGGTGGTAAAGAGCAATTAAATATGCAAAGTAATATAGCCCTCCTTGCTTTGAAAGAAATCTAAACTCTCATGCAAAATCCAGCTATTTTTGGCACCCAAATCAAGTTATCTTGTTTGTCAGCCTAAGCTTTTGGGGTTGTTTTTTTAAAGAAAAAAAAAGGCCTATGAACAAAACAGCTTGTGTTTTCTTCTGGTTTTCTAACATTTACATGTTTATAAAAATCCAAATAAGCATGCACAACACCTCTCCATTGCAGATAAACGTGTAAATAAATGCAGCAGTGTGGTTTTCTGCTGAGAACAGGTTAGGCATACCAGGTTTCTTTTCTCCCTGAGAAAGAACAAGCAATTTAGAATCTCTGCACATTTTTTTTACACATTGACCCTTATCCTGGAGCAGATGTGGCCAAAAACAGCATGCAGAGGGATGACTGCATGCATATGTGTTCAGCTGAAGGATTTTCACTGCACATTTCAAGGTTAGAGAACTTGGATTAACTGCTGAACAAAAGGGGTGAAAAAGAGAAAATACAATTATTTTTCTATGCTAATCTTCCAGCCACTCATTACATGAAGGCAATGAATGATAATTGCTGCTAAAGAACAGTTATGTAGAATATTTTTTTCAGAAAGAAAAATCAAATAAACTTACTAAAAATTCAGATGTTATTTGTGTGTGGGGGGGGGAAATTTCTTTCCCGAGTCTTTGCTTTCTACAGACCCTATATGTGTGTACATAAACAAGCAAAATCATTACCGTTATATTTTTCTAATGGAAAGAAAAAAAAGACCAACAAATCATAAAAGATATGACCAAGCACACAAAAAATGAACTTCAATTGATATATTCAAGCTCTAATTTATAAGAGAATAGAAATACTCTTTCAATCCAGATTCACAATTTATGGTTTTAGAAACTGTAATGTTTCAAAAATGATCACTAGTACACTTACAGAGGGATGGTATACTTAAAAAATGCTCTTATTTATATACACTTTCTACAGAGTGAAAATCCAGAAGGCAATACGAAGGGCCACTGTTACATGATTAAGTAACTTCCACTCCCTTCTCTGTGTGAGAGAAAACAGGCAATCCCTGACAGATGCCTGAAAATATATCAAGTAAATGTACTGAATCATGGTGGATCTGGATCGTCAAGTGCCTTTCCTAGAGCATGGCTTGAAACAGAAGGATAAATTGTTCCAAAACTATAAAGGTGCTAGAAATTAAAAGACAACATCTTTCAATAATAATATGCCACCCAGCAATCATTAACACGAATACTGTGTTTAGGTTTTTCAGTAAATTCCTTAATAATGATGATGGTCACAAAAAGTAGTTCCATTTAAACAATCTAATTTGTAAGTGTCAAAGAAATAACTACTTCAAGGCCTCTGTTAGAGGCTGAAGTATGCATTTTTCACATCAAATGTCTAAAAAGAAAATATATTTCTGGTTATAACCACTTGAAGAATATCTGGAAGCAGTCCAGGCTCCAGCATCTTTATAGTTTCAACATTGTACAGCATCTCTATTGAGTTACTTGAATGAAAGTTAAGCAATAAACCTCCCACATTTCACTTTAAATTATGGTTCTGTTTTTTCATGGACAATACCTTAAAAAATTCTAGAAAATAATTTTGAAATGTTGTCTTCAAAAATAAATATGAAACTTTTTGGACAAGTGAAAGTTCTTCAAACCTCAGAGCACTTCATTTTGCAGAGAAAGCTAATTCCTTCACAAAAAAAAAGGGCAGTTCCTGTAAGATTTTCACTATTCATACAAGAAAATCCATAGGGGTAAGCCAATTCAGAAAGGAAGCTTATTAGCTATTATGAAAAATTAAATAAATCAACCATGCAATCTGGACAAAGCTTGAAAGTACTTCTTGAAATTGATCTGGCTTTTGTGCTGTCTTTGGTTTGCTGGCTTCTTTTCCTGAAAGTGACTTTTATTGCTTTTAGTAACGGCTGTAATTTTATGTGTGTGACATTAGGCCAGTCAGTTTCTAGACTTAGTTTTCACTATTGTAAATCAGCGGAGAAGAGATTTCACAAACCATCAGAGAGTGATTTTGAAAACACAAGTTTCCCTCTCATGCTGCATGGGGCCCAGCTAGGTCCCATCCAGTGGAAGAAAGGCATCAGCCCATTGTGGGCTTCACAGGGTCACAGGGCTTGGTCTCTCTCAGGACAGGCATAAATTAGGCTGTCATAAAATGATCTGTCATTCATTAGAAATGACAGATCATCTTAGGGGTGGAGGCTGATTTTCCCAGACCAGATTTCGAACAGGTCTTTCAAAAGCCTCCCATGGGGTACCTGGTGGCAAGACTGAGATTGTGCGGACAAAGGTTATACAGAATTATACAGGGGACTTCATCTCACTCATCCTTTGTTGATACGTGCACAAGAACCTCCAAGTACAGCCAAAACCCCCATCAACATATGGAACTTTCTGTGTCGAAGTGCCGGGCTCTCACTAAACCCACAGCTCTTATCCGATGCGGGCTGAGGAGGCCATGCCGTGCTGCCAGGGTCCACATGTCCGGCAGGGCAGAAGGGAAACCAGGGCCCGACCGCACCCCCACAGCCCGGGCACAGCCCGGGCACAGCCCCAGCTCGGTGGCTCGGCCGCGTCCGGGCTGGGCCGGCGCGGATCCCGGTGTGGATCCCATCATGGATCCCGGCGCGGATCCCTGTGCGGATCCCAGTGTGGATCCCGGCGCGGATCCCGGCACAGAGCTCAGCGCGGATCCCAGCGCGGATGCCCGTGCGGATCCCAGCGCAGATCGCAGCGCGGATGCCGGCGCCGCCCCCGCCCGGCGCTGCCGGAGGGAGATGCTCGCTGTCACTTTCCCTCTTCCCCACGCACCGCCCCCTGCCCTCCCCCTCGCCCGCCGCCGGCGCTGCCCCGTGCCCGGCGCCGAGCGCTCCCCGCCGGCAGCAGGCAGGGCAGGGCAGGGCAGAGCAGAGCGGAGCCGGGCTGGGCAGGGCCGTCCGCCCGCTCCTCGGCATGGCCGAGCGCTGAGCGGCGCCCGCCGCCCCGGCTCGGCTCGGCTCGGCTAGGCTCGGCTCAGCACGCTTCAGCACGGCTCAGCTCGGCTCTGTCCTGCCGAGGGACTCGGCGCCCAGCCACCCGCTCTGCTCGCCAATGGTCCAGAGCGACATGTCCAAATCGCCCCCCAGCCCGGCGCAGGAGGTGCAGATGGAGCTGCTGGACAATCCCGTGCCCACGGCGGCGGCAGCGCAGGTACCGCGGGCTCGGCCGGGGCGGCGGCGGGCGGGGGCGCGGGGCAGCGCGGCGGAGGGGCCGGAGCTCCCCTCCTTCAACTTTGCTCACCGCCGGCAGAAAAGTTTGACGGCTCCCCTAAGACACCCGAAACGCCTGTCTTCGTCCCCACCCTCAAATGCCGTTTAATTACCATCCATGGGATGCTCTGTGCCGTAAAGAAGGATCGTAAGTCAAAAGAACCTTGCGGTTATTTGGAGGATGAATATGTAAGAATACATTGTTACTAAGCTGATCTTCCGCACATGTATTACTCGCAGGGTATGGCTATTTTTCCCTTCTCCTGTCACCTGTTGTATCTGTACCTGATGCTCACCACGCACGGCTGAAACCTCCCTTGCCTGTTCCAGGGGCTGGTGACAGTCTGTAGGTGAGGGAAGGCGATTCACACCACTTGTTCAGCAGGAATTTTGGGGAGGCTGAAGGTGTAGAACAGGCTTCAGATTTATGCTGCTCGATTTCCATGCAGAAGATGGTTTTACGGTCGACTCAGAAATTTTAACAACTCAGTTCATGTGCAGTATTCAGGTGGATGGGTGATGAGAAGGAGGCAGGGTAAGGCACACTTAGAAAAGACTTTATATTTTGAAAGGTTATTTCTGTTTAATGCATTAATGTTGTATAATATCTTCAAGTTTGCAATAATTGTCTACAAAGATTTCAAAGTGCTGTTTTTGACCCCAGTAAAAGGGTGGTAAAATCTGACCGTGTGCATTTCGGATTACAAACATACATGTTCTTGTTAGGACAGTTTTTTCCTTTTGGGGTGCAGTTTTTACTGCTGCTGCTAAAGCTATCTCTGATGGTTTGTTTGAGAAGGTGGGCCAGCTTCATCTCAGAAGTGCTCGATTGATAGAGGAGAATGCTGTCAGTCTGTCAACAGTCTTGGTGATTGATCTTTACTTACTCAGGCCTGGTGACAGCAGAACAAAATCCAGGCACTGAAGCAGAGACTAGGTTAAACTAAAAAAGAAAAAGTGTCTCTTTTGGATGTGAATTTGTCAGTAACCTCCAAGCGCAGAACAGATTTCGGTGGGACCATATGCTTTGCCAGCTTCTCCAGGAACAGTGGCAAGGGAGCTAATTCCTGACCTACAAATCCCACCCTTTTTATATCTTTTCAGCCCTAAGCACAGAATCAGCAACTGTCAAATCATATGGTACCTCTCTGCTGTGGACAAATGTCAAATACCGATCATAAAATTGTTTTCTCAACTCTCCTTTTTACTAGGCTTAAAGAATAGGCTTAAAGAGGAAGAATAGTTTGCTAACACCCACTTTATTTATGTTTCAGGTATTGCATTTATATTCTGTTTTTTAAAACAGGTTTCTGAACATTCACAGCCAAAAAGATTCACTTTTTAAGACAGTGATAATGCACCTTTTTGGTTCTGGCATGTTTTTCAGTTTTTGGAATCCAAGTCATTAGGCAGAACAGGAATCATCTTTTCAAAATGTACTTGTTTTAGTCATATATAAACCTTTGGTATAGAGGAAATAAGATTATGGAAACAAAAGACCCCTTTGTCTGAATAATACTGCAAGTTAATTTCTTAACAAGTACTGCATTTAGAGACAATTATTTTGATTTCAATTCTTGTTCCATGAACATTTTAAAAAACCCAATATTGTAAAATCTTGCTGCTTTAGAACACACAGTGAAAAGGAGAGGCTTAATGAGGACATGTGAATCATCAATTAGATTGCCTACAGGTACTTCAGTTTTGTGTACCGCTATCTTTTTCACGAAGGTAATTGAATATCAATCCTAGAAACATTTCCTGCCAAATAATCTGTCAGGGAAGAAAAACCCAAACCAACATGCAATCTTATGGAGTGATGTCACTCCTAAAAGTGTTCACTCTGAAGTGCTTCTTCTGGGAATTATGATTTAAGGAAATATTACTGGAGAGCCTTTGTAGAGTTGTACCAAATCACAACAGTTCTCTTATCCAAGAATTTTACTTTTGCAGAGCTAAGATTTCTTCTAACCTATCTAAACATCATGGTCAATATTTTGGGTTGTGCCCGTCCATCCATTTTGGCCAGACTTGTCACCATGGGGCAGAGGAGTGAAATGTAGTTAACACTCTAGAAGTAGTTCGCTTAAATGGCAGTTAAATATGTGGAATATTCCTGGATAGCATCTGTGTAAAAATCTATTTTGTATTTTCATAATGCATTTTCCTAACAAGATTTGCAAACAAAATAAAATCTCTTTGGGCGTTGATCATGACAGTTACACCGTATTTTTCCAGGGATGTTCTTTGCAACTGGGACAAGATATTGGTATATTGTTCTGTATTACCTAAAATTCTGTGGTTTTTAGGTCCATATGACTGTGAAAACATAGTTCTAGTTATAGTTCAGTATGATCTTAGTCTTAGATGGATCTCGGTCTTAGAAGGAATTGCAATGTAGTTTCAGATGTCCAGTTTTGTGCAGACAAATCTGCATGCTAACAGTTACACTGTGGACTTGTTCACAATGTCCAGGTATATGTCAGGCAAAGTGCTGGTTTTAGGTGTGGCCCTTTTGTAATAAAAATAGCATTAGATTTTCTGAAAGAAAAGCAGCAAACTGTTCAAAGGTGATCAGGTTTTTTTTTGTTTGTTTGTTTTTACTCAACCCCAATCTTTTTAGTTCTTTATTTAATGAACCCCTTATTTTTAGGAATCTGAATTAGTATTCAGTTTAATAATTTTAATTAACCCACATACTATTCTGATGTGTTTATAGTGTTTATAATATAACATAGCACATTAATGACTTACATGATAACTCTTAGCCGCTCTTCTTTTTTCCCTCCCTCCCATGTAATTTTCTTACGATTTCAAAGTCCCTCAGTCCTCAAAAATCATTAGATTCAATTTCTGTTGCTGTTTTCTCATCACAAAGCTTCCTGTGCTGTGCATTAGGGACAGTCATAGCAAATCAGATGAGTAAATTACACAAAGACATTTCAAAGAAAACATAAGGAAACCTTCTGTCAAGCAACTACAGACTACCTTGTGGAGGAAGAAGATATCTTACACTGGATGAATTCTTCCCAATTCTTCATTATTATTTTCCTCCTGTCCTTTTTTTTGCCTGCTTATGCATCATCTGTCAGTGCCTGTCCCAACAACCTGACGCATTTTAAGTGAAAACAATTCTCTTCTTGATTGTTTTCTTCAGCTCTTTTACCTGCATTTAGATTTCTCTGTTACATAGTACTGCTAAATGCTTCTGCCTTCTGAGTCTAAAGGTTTCATCATCCTTGGAGTGCTTGACTTGTTTTTCAGGTTGCATTGCAGAAGGTAAACTGAATGCATGAGGCTAGGAGACAGGCTTGTTTGGTTTTCCTTCTGTATCAACTGCGACTGATGTTAAAGTGAATTTTAGAGTGATGTGCATGTGGTGACTCCATAAAATCAGCTTAGCTACAGGCCCTTACTCTGGGTGTTGTCCTTCCTGAATCTCCAGCTACCTTCTCTGTTATATAGCACCATCCCTTCACTGCCTGTCTTGTAATGAGGGATGGAAAAATATCCAGAGATTTATTCTCAGCAGATTAATCGCACTGCCCTCTGCTGCTTTCAGCTGAGTTGATTTATCACAATTCATATCGTGTTTACCTGTTCTTCAAACAAACATTTTGCAACTATTTCCCAGTACTGATTTGCAAGAATATTTTGTAAGCCATAAACAAACAAAATTTATATCCCTTTGCTTACTTAAATAATAATAATAATACCCATTTGTTATAGAGGCATGGAAGGTTTTACTCTCTTCTGGCAGCACCCCTAGAAACCAGATCCAATGTGGCAGCAATTCAGTGGAGGATATACAAATGAGGAAGAGATAAAATCCAATTCCATTTGTTGGACTTCCTCATGGCCCTCAGCCAGAGGTAGTGTTTTCTCTCCTGATGTGGTAATCTCCTTTTCAGTGTTGTATTCCTTACTGACAAAAATAAATTGTAATAGTCCTTCACTGAAGAAAGCCCTTCATATTTCAGCTATTACTTCTCTGATAATTCTCTGCTCTTTGGGAGTTTTTTTGCATTATCCTATACTCGAGCAATAAAAGGTGATTTTGCATGCTCATCTCTGCCAGAGATGTTTTCCACTAGGGTATTGCACATTATCAGCATAAATGGGATATAATAGTTGTTCTTTACATTATCCTAGAGTGGAAAATCCCTCTGAAACAGTTCAGCAGTTTCAGTCCTAATTTATTTATTGGGTAACTGTCTTCCAGAGGCAGTCTCTGGTTTTGTCTTGTTTTGTCTCTATGGATGAAAAACTCCTGAGCTATTCCAAGGCTGGCTTCTCTGGAGTCTCAGTTACTTTTCTTCTGCATCTTTTACTCAGGTCTTTCCTGTGCTGGGATAGAAGAATTTAACAATCAAGGAACCAAAATTGCCTTCCCTGCCCTCCAAGAGGTTGCCTTGGTCTCTGTCCTCAGGGTAGCAAACCCTTAGCAGAGGGAAATTGTCTCACAGTTGGCTGTGGGTCGCCAGGCATCCTTCTGTCACAGAGTCAGGTCTCTCTCTGTTTGCTTGTGCAAGTGGAGTACAGAAATCCATGGAGAGCAGGTGGGGAGGTACAGGCATGTGGCCTACAACTCTAGTTGCCAGTTTTTAAAGGCTGCAGGAGGCACAGTGGGGTTTGGGCATGAGCTTCAGCACCTTCTGCTGCTGTGTGCTCCTGTTTTGCTGAGGTGGGAGCTGACATCTTCATCACTGGCATTACAAAAGCAGGTTTGCGCTGGGGTGGATTTTCAAGCCACTGGGGAGGAGGAGAGCCAGCCAAGTTCCCAGCTTCTTGTCTGGCAGGTGGAAAGTGCCAGATGACCTGGTCTGAGGCCAGGGTGACAGCACTGGGACATGGCTTACAAGTGTAGGAACTGGTAAGAAGAGGGCTGTTTCTAGATGAAGTGTTGGCAAGGCTTTATCACGGGCCAGCAGAAAAGAGCATCTAAGATATAACCATTACAGATTGCTCGGCAGAAATTAGTTTGCTTTTATTTCAACGGTGAAAAAAGAAGCATCTGTCAAATACTTATTTATATATCATATTTGCAAGTTTTAAGAAGACAATTATTTGTGGAGGTTTTATTTGGGGGTTTTGTTGTTTTGTTTGGATGGATTTTTGTTTTGGTGCAGGATTTTATAAAATGACTGAAATGGACTTTGCAGACTATCTCTGTAACTTGCATGAACTTGATGACTGCATTTGAGATCTTCCATTTGATAGGATTCCTGAGGGGAGAGGGGAAGTCCTGTCCTTCCTGAGTTTTTTCCCGATAGGAAAAGGTGTTTGGAGAAATCCAGGTTTTGAGACCTAAGCTGGGGATTCTTTTCTGCTATGGGGACATGAGTCTGTGCTCCTCAGGCACCTCCTTTGCTGAAGGTGTGTCACAGAGCAGGGTGCCTGTCACAGGGCTGCACTGTGGTTGACCACAGAGGGTGACTCAAAACCCTTCTCCCGAGGTGGAGGCAAGCCAGGATATATTGCTGTATCCTACCTTGCACTCTTGCCCTCATTCCTGTCATGGAAGGGAGCTGTGGATTAGTGGGGAACACATCACCAAGGTCCATGTACATATTCCAGCCTTTGGCTCTGTGGTCAGGAAGCTGACCTCTACTCCTTTATGAGATTAGTATGATTTGTGGTGCAAAAATCAGAGATATTCATGTCTTTTTCTGTTGAGTGAGGGTGTGGGGGATTGCAGCTATGCAGCTGATGCTGGAAGGTTTAATTTCTGAGGGGTGGTAAGCCTGGCCAGTGGCCAGAAAGGGCCCAGGGGGTCTGACCTACAGGGACATTTTTTTCCTTGTTGTAAGGAATTGCTTAAAGTGGCAGTGGCTGTTCTTTTAAGGAAAAGATGGAGCTGGATAAGTATATTCTGCACTGTCCTGATGTGCTGTGTGTGGAACATAGGCATCTTTAAACATTTTTGAAACTTTCACATGGGCAGGAAGAATACTTAGTGCATATTTGCATTTCTGATCTTCTAGCAATTCCCTAGTCCTTCAAGGGGTCACTTTTTACCTTTAGGTGTTCTTTTGATTTTTGTAGTTGGTCCCTTGTTCATCTGAGATGATGTAAGATTCAGTGTAGCACTGAAATTTTGTTTTCTTCTTTTGTTTTCTCCAATTTATTTCTTCCATTTTTGTTTAAGGACCTGACTTGGTGTCAGTGACTCTACTGCCTAAATCATCTGTACCCTTCCTGCATGAGACCAGTTTTTAAGGGTTTACCTCTACCACCTGCCATTAGTCTCAATGACTGGTGTGCTATTTTACCTATAAAAATAATTAAGTTAAATAGTTAAGGTTCAGACACATCCTTTGTATAGTCTTCACCACTGTTTTGCTATAAAATACCATTAGAGTGGTTACTGGTGAAGGGCATTTTAAGACTTTCATTGGAGACCAGTTCCCTGGTTGTAGATAGTTGGTAATTTTAAATGTTTTATATTTCCTCTTCCAGATGATAGTATTTTGCCTGCAGGGATAAACGATGCCTTCTGCTTGTCATGTGTGTTACAGGATTAAATGTTATGGATGCATGTGTTTTATGTGTTGAGACAGAACCTCATTAAAATTAAAGGGTTTCACTGAGTGACATTGATCTCATCTGTTTACAGTAACAAGTAATTGTGTATAAAACTGTCAATTATCAGGAAACTGCAATGTATGCCTTTAATGCTTCATATGATTCCCATTTTTCATTTGATTACATGAGCTGAATAATGGTTGCACAATGTCCTTTCTAATCAGAAGTTGGAAAGCAAAGTCTTTCTTTGCTGTGTTAAGTCTTGGTTGATGAAATGCTTTTTACAAAACTACTTTGGTTTGGGTTTTGGTTTGCATTTTTTTGGTAAGGTTTCATGTTGTTTTCCAGGTATTTTATGAAGCTTTAGAACATAAATGTGTGTGTTTCATTTCTCATCTCTGGCAACTCAGCCAATTTTAAAAGAATATCACACATCTGACTAATAAACAAAGCTACACTTCTGATCTTGTAAACACTTTCATGTATACATAAGTTTATGTTTGAGTAAGATGTTCTGCTAAAATGCAGTGAGGACATTACTGTCAGCAAACGTTTTAAAGAGGCTTGTTCTCAGGGCTGGAGTCAGTTGTGTCTGTGACAAGTGATGGTGTGCCAGCCTTGCCCTGCTGGCTTTTGGGGTTTTGCCACCACTGGGCACTGTGTCCTGGGGTGCTGAGGTGTTTGGTCTCCAGTGGTTGTTCTGTCAGGTACAGCTGCCTTATAGGTTGACTGCCCTGTGTTGCTGCTTTTACTGGCCAATGTCCTCATGTCGTGATTCAGCCCTTTATTTTTAGCTACTTAATTGCAGCCAACTGCTGCACAGAACACAGATAAGGGAGTGTATTTTAACATGAGAATCACAGTAACATATTGGGGAAAAATGTTCTGTTTTTTTTCCCTGAGAATTGAAAGTAACTGATCATTTTTTCTTTTATATATTTATTCATTTTAATGATTTTTTTTATAAAGGCTTCATTCTTGCATTAAGATCTTATGGAAAAAAATACACACGAAGAAGCAAAACATAATGACTATGATATGATGAGTATTCAAACTTTTCCGCACAGCAGAGATAATTAATAACTTTTAATAATAGATAAGATTGTTTTGATTACGGAAGGCTAATCTCATCTTCAGAAGAAAATTTCTGGCATTTCTGACTGTGGGAATAAGCTTGAAAAGTATGGAAAACAAATGTAGCCCCTAATTAGCATCCTTTCAAGTAATGAGAAGGGTCATCAAATCCCAATTTTCCCACATACCAAAGTTGTCCCCCATTCTTCTGACTGAAAACTGCTCGGTGCAAAGAAGCAGGTGTAAAACTGACTGTCTACAATCTGTAGCCACAACCTGCCATCATGTCAACAGCTTTTTTGTGTTTAAAGTTAGTATGTAGCTCATACTTCTGAAGAGTTTTCACTTACAGAACACTAGAACAAAAATGTGCATGTTGCTATGCACACAAAATAAACTCCTCAAACTGAAAAATCAAGGTGAGTTTCAGCCTGAGCTGCATTTGCTGTGGTTGCTAGAAATAAATGCTTTTATAATTTCTACACAGACAAAATGCACACTTCTCTATCTCTGCCTGTAATATATTCTTTTTCTGCTCTTGTTTGTTTTATCCTCATCACTCTAGACTCAGTCCCTCTTTTGCCTTTCTCACGATTTTTTTGTGTTAGCAAACTGAACACTATGATACTTTAAATAAAATACATATTGTAGAAACTGGAGACAAATGCAAAAAGGGTGACTGTGAGAGAGACTATGTATACATGTTTTTAATTATCTCCTTGGGAATTACACAATGTTGTGCTGTACACCATTAATGAAATTGCCTAGATAGTGTGGTCTTCATGTAGATCCTTTATATTCTTGAACTCCTTTGTGAATGTTAGAAATTCTTTATTTTTTGGTAAGTATTTTTCTATATTCTTCCACAAAAATTGTAGGAAAGGAGTTCAGAATATTTGTGGGTAACCACAGACAATTGTCTCAATGGGAACCATTCATAACAGGTAAATTTTGGCTTAAAGATGCTATATTTGAAGAATACTGCTGTCAGGGATAATTTTTATGTATTTTAGATACTTTGATATTATATTAAGTGGAATATTATATTAATTATATTGGGTGGAAAAAGATGGTTCTGGTAGAACTATTATAACTGGAGAATATTTTTAATAATGTGCTTGTAACAGTGGTTTCAATCTACTTAATTACTCTTATTGATCTAGGAGGACCTTTTCATTACCAAAAAGTTCTTCAGTTATAAAAGATTCCTTTTAGAAATGCAACCATGTAAAACTATTCCTGATAGAAATTTAATTTTATATTTTGAGACCTGCTGGGTTACAGTTCTAGACTCATCAGAAAGTCCTACTTTCACCCCCATAATGTTCAACATTATGATTTTTGTATAGTTCTGCCCTAACCAGCATGTGCAGAATCAATTTGGGTGCCTTTCAGAAATTTCTTACATGGTGTTTTGCAGTTTTGAAAATATCATATGAGCTTGGCAAAGTATCTTTCCCTGAAATCTGTTTTTTGAGGGATACAACATTGCTTTTGTTTTAGGTCATTGTTAGGTTAGTGAGATAACAGATACTATTTTTGCTGAGAGTGTGTCCAGCTGACAGAACTACTGTTCCTTGAGTCATCCTTTCTAAAAGATTTTGGTGTATTAAATTTCAACCAGTGCACCAAACTCACCCAGAATCAACACAGTTACCATTTGAGATTGTTCTCTAGCATCTGCTGGAGGCAATTACCAGGATTTGTCAAACGACCTGAAGTTAGCAGTGGCTATCTGTTGTCCTCCTCAGATAGTCTTAGACTATCTTAGGCTACTAAAATATTTAATCACACTTACCATATATGTTACTGCTAAGAACAGCACTCACGTTTTGAAGACATGATATTAAAAATCTGCCAGTATGAGATTTTAAGTGTTTCAGCCTGCACTGGGGCCCACTCTTCCCTACCATGTAAGTTCAGACCCAAAGCTCAGAAAGTTGCACAGCCCAGAGGTGGTGTCATGGCAGAGTTTACAATCTACACAGTTTGCACTCATTTACACACAATTAAGTGGTTGCAAATAACATAGTTTTGCACAAAACAAATAGCTTTTTGTGGACACACTCATGCATTTGCTTTGTTTCTAAACCATGATTTGATTTGCTGTGTTTCTAAACCATAGTTTTAAAGTTTTGTTTTAGCCAACCGTAGCTTTCTCCTCATGTCTCTTTAAATTCCTAGTAGATAGAAGTGATGCCTTGCTTTTTCGTAGCATTACCCCTTTCCCAGTTACACATATAGTCCTTTTTTATTGTTATATTGCTTTTACTTTCTCGAACTTATTGTAAAAAGATTATTATTGTAAAATGTCCCTCAGTTGTACGATTGTATCAACAAGTTGTTTGCCACTTCTTGCTGTTTAATGTTCCCTCAGCTGACTTGGCTCATAGCTGTGACGTACTGGAGGCTGCTCCAGTGCCTCCTTTCCTACCTTGTTTGCTTAAACTAACTGCACAACAAACTGTACTTTTTAATCACTGTGACTTGGGTGAATAATGCTACATCTATGTGAGTCTATAAATACTTTTCTGAACCCAAATGTGAAAAAATCCCAACAACAGCAAAACATTTAGGGCTCAGTTGACCAAGCCTGGTGAGCACTTTGCACATACATCCCGTCAGTTACTTACTGAATATGTGCTTATTGATTGGCACAAAGCTGATAATCTGAATCCCTGCTAGCCTAGGAGACACTGGAAGCTTTCTGTGCAACACAAACTAATGCTGTAATGATGTTTCTCTAATCTGTGTTTTGTTTTTTGTTTGTTTTTTTTAACAGTCTTATGGTAAAGGGGCAAGAAGAAAAAACCGATTTAAAGGGTCAGATGGGAGTACATCTTCTGACACTACCTCCAACAGTTTTGTACGCCAGGTATGGGTTTTCAACTTCTGAAAGAGTGGATGGCTTGCTGTTGTAAATGTTCAAAATATAATTTTAATTTTTTTTTCAAGTTGTCAACTCAGAGTGATGCTATAGTCTGAGAAATAGCAGAAGTCTCTTCTGGCACAATGAAAAATATTTGGTTGCTATTGTTTTGGTCTTGGTATAAAAATACTTTTTCATTTCTCATTCATTTCCATGTATAGTAGTTATCCTTATTTTTGTTACTCTAATGCTATCAGGTGATTAAAGCTGGAGGAGGAGGCAAAGTCTGATGGAAGTGTCTAAAGTGTCAACATTGGGAAGAAAGAATTAAAACCCTACCAGTCCTCAGGATTTTCCTGCTTAAAATAGTGCTGCATGAGGCAGTGTTAACCTAGATCCTTTCCTCCCACATCCCAAGGTTATTTTAAGGCATGGGTTGGAGGGGAAATCCCTGGCAGCATTTGTCCCCATTGCACTAATGCTGGAAGGAGCCTGGAGAAGATGGGATGGTGTTGTAGGCTTCCATGCCCCAGTGTCTGTCTCCTTCAAAGGGAGATCCTGGTGGAGCCTGGTGGGGATCCCAGACCAGTGTGGGTGCTTGCAGGACAGCTCATGCTGGCCAACAAAAGGTATCTGGAAGTGTATCCAGAGCCCAGGGTGGCTCGGGTGCTACTGAGGTTGTGCTTGTGGGGAAGGAGGGTGTGTGCCAATGAGCAGATTGGTACCCAGAACACCACAGTGACTGAGCCTGTGCAGTTTGAAACAGTTCTTCATGCCCAGCTGATTCAAGTCCTGGTATCTTCAGTGCAGACTTTCCCATCTTTTTCAGCGAGGTTCTGGAATTTGGGAACTTTCATAGCAGAGTTTTGAGGGTTTTTTTTACCATAAGCAGGCATCACACCTTCTCTACTGGCTTGTTTTGCATGTTCCTTCATCCCAAATTATTTAATAACTCCATTGATGTTACATTCATTGTGTCAGTACACATCTTCTGTTCACAAAATTCTTTCACTTTGTCCTGCTGTAATTGTATTGGTCGGTTTTGTGGCAGGCTGTGTATTTGTTAAAGTCACGCCCTCGTTGCATTTCAGTGTCTGTAAGACATAGACATGAAATATTAATTGATCATGGGAGTTTTCTGTGGAAATAAACTATATCAAGGTGGAAACCCTGGATCTAGGGAATTACTTGTTTGGGACATTTTGTCCTATCTTAAAATACTGTGAGTCAAAATAGTGTTTGAGAGTACCAACAGGATCTCCCAGTTCCAAGGAATCTTTGTAAGGAATTCTGTGTTGCTGTTTTCCTTAGCTCCTTGTGGATGCTCAATTCAGCCTGGAACATTTTTAGCAGAGTATGAATGTTTATTTTACACCAGCTGCACATGCTTCTTTGCCTTTCTTGTTTACCTAAATGAAACCTGAAGTTGGTCTCAAGTATCTCCTCTTGCTCCTCTTGTCATGGTGAGGAGCAGGACAAAGAGGATCCACAAGGAGGTGGATCATCAAACCAAGTAGGGATGATAGGTGGGCTCCTGTAGTCACTGGAGATCACAGAGTGGGAGGCATGGTTTATCAAATCTCCAAAACTAGCATAGAAAGCAGGTTTGGTGAGCTGTAGACTAAGTGTGTCTATATCTTTCCAAGGGGTTTAAAGGGAATGTGACTTCAAATGTAGATTTTTACAGAAGAGATTTATATATTTCCCTGAAATAAAATTTAGTAGTTACTCAAGTGATGTAATACAAATGACTGGATGGTGAATAGGCTTCTGTGAAAAATCAGAGCTTTCACAGATTGCTGAAACTAAACTCAGTTTTGAAATTATATGGTCACTGAAAGAATGTTAAGGGATAAATCAATTAATGAATAAATATATGTGAAATAGTCCAGAGTAAATTTAAAAAAAAAATCCCCACAAAACATTCCTAGCAAGTTATATACAGGCAGAGCTGTTCAAGTTCTAGCAGATGTATGAGAGAAATGCCTCTTCACAGTTACTGCTGAGGCATTTATGTCAGAGCTTGGATTCCATCTTCAGCAGGTTTTCCTGCTCTGGTTCTTCTCTAGGGACAGCCTGGTTTCTCTTGCACTGAGGAAGAATTGCCACCAACATGACCAGGGTGCCCAGTGTTCCAGATATTAAACAGAATGGGGGCAGAGTTTTCTGCTGGCTCAGCTGTTGTGCTCTTCCCAGAAACTCTCATGGTCTACATATTGTTTATCTCCAGCTATCTTGCAGGGTATTTTACATGGTATAAATGAACATAATTGTTTTGCAATAACCATTTACTTGCAGGGAAAAAAAATCCATTAATTTTGTATTTCTCCAAGATGGATGAAAATTGCTGAAAAGCAGGGCAGACAAATGAGTTTAAACCTTATAGAGTCAATGATGTACTGTTCATTTCCTGTTATTTTATTTTAGTACTCTCTTAAAACTAGGAAATAAGTTCTTGCTTAAAAATGAATTTGTGGAGTTGTTTAATGGGAGTTTTGATGTAGACATGGGATACACACAACCTGTTTGTTTCAGCAATGCTTATGTTGCCTATAGCTGCCTTTAGTTTCTCCAACCTCCTTTCCCTCCCTCAGTTCCTGTTTCCTTTCCTGTTTACTTTTTAACTTCTGCAACTTTTATGTGCATCTCTACACTGAAGAAGGAGTACTCTGCACTGAAGAAAGAATGCTGGGGTTCTCCTGAAAGTTTTTCATTAGGATCTGTCTGCATTCCTTATAAAGAATAAAGAATGTTTGGAAAGTGCTTTTGTGTCATATTTAGCTGGGGGAGCTGTGAGAGGTGTACAGGTTCTTGTCATAAGCACTGATGGAAAGTGGTAGTTCCTAACACAGAAATGTATTTTGGCTGGATAAAGGAAGAAAAATGAATCTAGTCCTAAGGAAATGTTATGCACATTGAAGGCAATTGAGGTATTTGGCAAGAGCAAGGACATAGGGTTCAGTCTTTTGAATCCACAGAGCTGCTGGGCATTTAAGTTAAAGCTGCTGCCGGAGGGAGGGACTTTATTGTTAATGTTGATAAAACTTTATTGTCTGGGTTTTAGTATTTCCTTAAGGACATATGCCCCTCTTGCTCCAATATATACCCAGCAACTTCCCTGCTAGGCATACCACATGCTACAGTAATAAAAATAATGCCAACTTTGTACTCTCGCCTTCAAATGAAACTAAGTAGCATTCAAATTGCTTGAAAACTCCTGCTGTTGTATAAGAAGAATGAAATGTCCTCTGCACAGCCCTGTGTGCAATGATCTTTTCCATTTAAATCTGTTTTGTGGCGTGCTGAAGTAGAGCAGAGCAATCTATCCAGTATTGTTTCTGATGTGTATAAAAGAAGACTTAAACTGAAGCAAGAGCATCTGTATGTAATATACAAATTAACCCCCCATTCTTTTCAGTCCAGTTAGAGCTCCTTTGTTCTGTGAATTTTATGTGTTGATACAGATTTTTATTATAATTTTTAGTTGTGACACTATAAAACCTTTGAGATTTTAGAGAAGTGTTTGGATCATGTTCTAGTTGTTTGTTACAAATAATGTTTGTTTAGTTTTGTCTCCAGCATGTTATTGATGATATTTGAGCTTAAAAAAATAACAACAATTAGGCCTTCTTTTTATTGCTAGCAACTACTGCTTGTCTTTTCAATAACAGGAGATGAAAATTTTTTCCTCTCTGCTATCTTGTGAAGTTGTATTGGCAATTAAGCTGTGTATTTGGAAAGCAGAAGCATCATTGCACACCAATCAGCTCCTAACTAAATGTAATCAGTTGTCTTTAGGGAACTAAAGGACATTGTGTTATATAGTTTTCATCATCTTTTTTGAGCTTTGGAGTGATAAGCAGCTTGTTCTTAGGGTTAGTTATGAAAGACTGAATTGGATTTGATCTGTAGTTGTTGCCATTTTGACTGATGCTTGGTAATGATTTTGTTCCCAAGGGTTTCTTCAAAATACAGATCAGACAAATGTTTTGCACACGTCACTGTGGCACTTCCCAGGAACATTATTTTAAGCAAATTGCATGTTCTGATAGCATTACATATTTTGTGGTTGTGCTGCTGGACCCATCTTTGTCAAGGTTTTATTTTAAATCGTAATGATTAATCAGAGAGGCAGTCTAAGTTGTTGGGATTTTTATGTATTGCAAAGGCAGATTAGATTGTGAAATAGGCTGTTGTCTATAGACTGGCTTACAGAAATATTTAAGGTTTTACAAATCTGTTTTTTCTCCTTTAAATATTGGCTTGATGCCTGTTATACTGTGCTCACTCAAAAACACAGCTATAAATAATTATGTAGGGAATTAATTATTCTTCTGCTTTCCTCTAAGGACGTTTGCCTAGCTGTGTAATTACCTATTGAATTTTATGAATGGTAAAACTAAGATTTGCTCTAAAAACCAATTTGAAAATATTGACTTAGTTTTGCTCATAAACATGCCTCTTAATCTTGATTTCACCAGAGAACTGGGCCATGTCAGAAATGTATTCCTCTTGTTTTAATTGCCTTTTTTCTTCCAGATGTAGAGCTCAGCTTTGATTTTTAATTTTTTTTTCGTTTTTATGAGAGGAAGAGCTTACGTATTCAGTGAGGCTGTGCATTTACAGGCTGAGCCACAAAGAGCTGCTGTAGAGTGGGCACAGATATTAGCTTTGGTCTTCATGCCCAGTACTAACAATCTTAGGCTGAAAACCTGCCTGTATTTAACCTGCTAGGACTATTCTTTCTTCTTAAAGACTATATGTGAACAACATTGTGGCTAGCCAGAAAATCTGAATAAATAATTACAAATATGGCTCATTTGCCAATTAAAATATTCTTACATCCTTTGTGTGCCTCAAATTATGAGACATATTTTGCTTGTAGAGAAAAAAGGAGCATTGCAGACTTGCCATTAGCTTTTATCCATTAAAAAAGGAGGTATGTGAAGCACTTTTAGAGGTATTGTGCAAATACTGATTGTAATACATAAAAATATATACCTACTGCTCAGGTTAATTTTCTCATCTCCTATTTCTGATGCAAATGTCTGAGGTTGTTTTGTTAGATTTTTTCTGGTCTCTTTCTGCACATTTCACTGAAAGCCACAGCGGTGATGCTTGTGGCCTGTGCTTACTATTGTGGTTGCATTGAAGCCTTACACAAGTGATAAATTCTAGAAAGTCTGCTTATTTCAAACACATTAAAACTGTTACTTTGTGGAGAATTGATAGAATTGTGGTGCCTTATGTTATTCACCATAAATTGTAAGTTATTGAAAGGAATACATAGCACTTGGATAAAGCAAACTTAAAGTGAGGTTGGCATAGGGAGTGTGATGTCTGTACTGCCCTGTTCTGGTGTTAGCCAGTGTGTGACTTTAAATCCTGGGCAGGCAGGATTTCAGGGTGACCTGCTGTTTGTATTGAGCAATGTAAATCAGTTTTTAGCCAAATCCACTGAGACTGCCTTTGTTGTGATACTACTCTAGGAGTAGTACTAGCATGGGAAAGCAACTGTTTTTTATGTACTTCTTGTTGTATGAAGTACACCAAGTTCACAGTGGGGTGAAGAGCTTAGAGCAGTGCAGAGATTCATAAGAAAATGTCAGTTCAGCTGTTGATGTAGAGTTTCATTTATGGCTCATAAATGAATAAGTAAATCGTTCTCAGTTCCTCAGTCATGTGGTAAAAAGCAGTTGGATGGGGAGTGGGAGGAGGACAGCTTTTAGAAGAGGCCTGGATTGGGAGAGTGGGGCTGGAGGAAGGGACGGGGGAGAAAGGGATTTTCCCTTCTGATGGTACTTGTGGAGCTGCAGACATGGAGGGAAAAATCACATTAGGCTCATTGAGCTATAGATTTCCTCGGCTGTAGTAAGAGTTTGAAAAGTCTCCTTTTTTGGCCTGGAGAGAATAGAACAGATGCCCCTATAAAGCACGGGATTTTGGCAGGCATGACTGGAGGGGAGATGGCTGAGAAAAAGCTGGCAGAAAGGAAGTTCATTTGTGGACTTCAATTCTTTCATGGGCCCTTTTTTGCCTCAAATGGTTTCTAAGAATAGAAATCAAAATGTTGCCATGTGTTTAAAAAAACCCCACACACCCTCTAACCAAAACAAACAGGCAAAACATCTTAATGCTCTTCTTACACGTCCGTTTATGCTTCTTGTAGCAGGGTAAGAGAAAATTACCGGGGGGGAGAGCAGCTAAATGAAATGCTTTATAAAAACAGAAGGGTAGGAGCTCTCTCTATAGCTGTGAATGGGTGTACATGTTTGATCTTACTCTGCATGAGCTGCAGTCAACACGTCCTTTTCCAAGCAGCAGTGGAAATTTTGAAGGTGGGGCTCACACCTGATGTCTGCTGAGATGATTGCCAGCATTGCTTTGGGCTTGCTAACGTGGTGGGTGGGTGCTGAGAGGTGTCTGAGAGGATCCGTGGCTGCTGTGAGAGAACAGGGGAGATGCAAGCTCTGAAGGGGGGTGGGTGGCATCCCTGGGGAGGGGCAGCTCTTGAACCTCCTTCTTTGGCATTCCCGTTGCTGCTGGCTATGTGCTTCTCTGGTTCTGTAAGGGAGAGGAGGAATGGGGCTTTCCAGTGGCTCATTTTGGGCAGACAGAGGTTTGAGGAGTTTTTAAGCATTAAACTGGTGAAGGATTTTTGGTAAAGATACAGTTGGAGACTCTTCCATCATAGTGGATGACATATGGAATGAGCAGAAGGCCTAAACTGGGTTAGGCTTAAGCCTTTCTCTTTGGCCAAATATCTTTATGGCTGGTGATTGCTCCGTGACTGTTTCCATCTTTCAGTTTCTAATCAGAGTGGGCTTGCAAGAGCTGAACCTCTCAAAAGCCTTACAGCTGTGCTGGGAACCTCCTTGCCTGTATTTGCTGCTCTTTTATGTGGGGTATAGCAGGAGCACCAAGGAAAAACTATGCAGCTGTAAAAAGTTAAGATCAAAATTAGGAATAGGATTGAGTGAGAATCAAGTGTTTTGTTTTATTTTGCCCCCTGCTTCTCCCAGAAAATTCAGTGTGGTTTCCAGTTCTTTGTGCAGCATTGTCTATTAATTTGTGGTGAGGTGCAAGGTTTGTTATAAGCTATCATAGATGTCTTCTAGTTATAGTAAGTACAGACATACAAAGTATCTGCAATGGAAGAAGGCTTTTAGTGCATATATTATAGCTAATGCAGAGACTGTAAAAATGTTTTATGAAGATAAATGCAGTATATTTTTGTAACTTTTACTTACAGACCTATCTAGTTAGAAATTTTTTTAACAAGGCCTTACAATATGGGGGTTCTTTTTAGAAATAACATATTTTAAGTCACTTGCAAAATTCAGTTTATAATTACATGGAAGCACGTTGTAAACAATTGCTTAGTTCCTGAGGTGTTTTTGTAGTTTTCAATATTGCATTGATTTTCAGGGTTTGCATTTACGCTGCGTGGTTTTGATTGGGACCGAATGCCTAACACAAGGGAACAGTTTGATCCTCCATAAAGCAAATGTCATCTTCTGCTCCAAAATGCAAGCACATTCATAGAAAAATAACTGCTGGGTGGCCAATGTGCAGCAAGCTGCTTCAATTTCTCCCCATCGTGAAGATGAGCTGCTCCCAGTCACTGGCAGGGCTCAGGGAGTAAAGAAAGATCCTTTGCAACTATCCAGGAGGATTTACTGGATCTTTTGTCTTTCACAGTACTCCACTAGTACATTCCTGCTTAAACTCAGGAGTGCTCAGTTCGTCCCTCACTAAATAGATACACTGCAAAATATATGTGCTATTTCTCTTCAGTTAGTCACAAAATTGCCAGTTTTATGGGCAGTTGCAGGAGAGAATTGTCTTCTCCTGGGCTATGTGTTTAGACCGTATTTCCAGTGCTGATTATATGTTACTGTAGACTTGAATGTTGCTTTTTTGTGTGATCTCACTCAGACTTCGCTGGAATACTAGATTCAATGAAAAGATTTATGCTCCAATACTTTTAAAATTAACTGTAAATCGTCTCAGGAATTTACAATATTTTTTTTAATCAAATTGTGGAGTGGCATCCATGTCAGCACAATTTAGTGAGTTGTTTCCACTGATGGTCACATAATATTTTAGTTCCCGAATATGACTGGCCTGAAAAAGAGTAGGATGTGAAGCAAACCTAGGTGTATAAAAACAGTCCCTTAAAATCTGATATTGTAGAATACATGAATTCTTTTTCCTTTGCCAAAGAAAGTAAGTAATTAATAATGCTCTTGAGATGTGCAGTGTTATTTCTTAGCACCATATAAACTTTTAGTCCCTTAAGTGTTAAATGGTTTTAATCATATGGTTGACTAATAGGATAGTCAGGTCTTGGATAGGAAAGAGAAGTGATTCCTGCAGACAGGTGGGGAGCTGAAAAAGGGACGATGGATGAAGTGAAAAAGGCACAGGAAAGATGAAGTGAAAAATGAAAAACACATTTATATATGCCTTTGATATTCTTCCTCCTTATTGTGTTCACTGCTGTTTTCAAGTTTTCAGTTGTTTTGCAGTTTGAGACTGAGGAGTCTGTTGCAGGATGAGAAATAGCCTTCTCTTTTATTCCATCTTGCATTTAATTGGTGTGTCTTTTAAATTAGAAATACAACTGTAAGCCATGGTTGATCAGATGGATCTCAAAAATGTCCTTATCAGATCCTGCTTTTGCAGGGCCTGAGCTGAAGGCAGACATCATAGTTCCTGTAGAAACAGTGAAGCATAGCTAGCTGGGTTTATTTTTCCTACAAAGGGTGGAAAGTACAGCATATGTTCAGTAATCTCCCCTTGCTACTTTTCTAAAAACATGTTATTGCATGTGTAGTTCTCTGAAAAATCAATCACTCTTTGTCCAACTTCTTTGACCTTATTTATATTTTAGGAATCCTTTTGAAAACAGTAATGTGTCAAGGAAATGTTTGTTTATAATAAGAAAAGATTAAAGACTATTTCAGCCTTGTCCTTGAAATAATTGCTGAGAAAATTGCCAGAGTTAGTAATAGAGTTTAATCAGAAGTTGGTTGGTTTTACACGTTTCTTTTCAAGAGTAGCTACAATTTATCCATCATCTGCCATCTAAACTGAAATCGAAATAAGGTGCTTTCCTAAGATGCTGGTATTGTTAAATAAAATGCTGAAATAATGTTAAAGCAAAATTTCCCATGCTTAGGAAAAATAATGGGTGCTCAAACTCCATAAGCAGTTTGAAGATATTAAAGGTTAAAATGTATAAATCTTCATGTTCCTGTTATTATCTGAGAAATGTGAACAGTATTTAAAATGCTGTTACAGACATGGCAAAGAAATGAAAACACATCAGTAGATTTTAATAATTATACTGTTACTATGCTTTGAAATCTGAATGTAGAAAATTAGTCAACACTTTACACAATAAATAAGTGTGATAATAAAGTGTGGTGTTGAGATAAAGCCTTGGAATGAGATGGCACAGCCAAGTGAAAGAGAGACAGCATCATTTGGAGGCCCAAGAAGCAGTGATTCATTGGAGATAGTCTGGAAGAATTGGCAGTGTGCCGTGTGCTTTTTTTTTATGGAAATAACTTAACTCTGGAAGGTTGAAGATTTTTTCTAGTCTTACTGATTCACTGCTCATAAACAAGAGCTACTCAGAACAATACTTGAATTTTTTTGCACAGTCTCAGCCTCCATAGGATATTTATTTATTTTAGAAAGATTCCTGGTTGATTGAACTACACAGGAGTATCACATTTTATCTTTCTTGAAAATTTTCTTACTCAGAGTTCAGCTCACAATTTACTTAATTTGGTGCTGTAATATGCCTAACAGACAAAAAGTGGCAGAATCCTGTTTAACACAGAATTTGGGATTTAATCTGGTATTCCTCCTATCAGAAATCTGCTTTCTGGTGTGGCAAAGTTCATTCCATCAGCTCAGTCCTTACACGGTACTCAGAGAATCCTTTGGTCTCCTGTGACATGTGATGTCACACTGTCTGTGTTATCCTACACCCTGTATTTTCTCTCAAAGCAAGTTCAGCTAAACCTAGGGTTAATTTCCAGCATGCATCAAATGTGTATCATTTGGAGAATGTCCTATTAGTTCTTAAATTTTTGGAAGGGTAAAGGGAGCCCAAAGCCACGGGATAATGTGTATTTTTGATACTAAGTCTCCTGCTTGTAACTGTAGCCGTGGTTGATTGTTGATGTGGCAAAGCACTTGTGGGTGGCTTACATTTAGCTAGGAGTTACTAATAGCCAGGGGAAACGAAGAGATGAAATAATAATGAAACCCACTGTTGCAGTGTTTGCTTCATTAAATAAAAGAGAGGAGGTTCATCCATGGGAACAAGCATACAATGTTATGATTTTAGGAGATGTGTGCATCATTTGTTTTTTTATCAACGCTGCAAAACAGAAATCCCAGCCTCAGTTCTGGAGTCTGTCTTCTCTGATGGTTCCCTAGGGGTTGCTCTGTAATGAATCTCCTTGTACTGTGCTTCTGACTAAAGACTGCAGCATATTGTTCCGAGGGTGGCATTGATCTTTTCTGTTTTTCTAATTTTTGTGCTGTAAAGTACTAACCTGTTTAGGCTTGCCAGTGCTGTTGGTTCTGCAGTCTGTTTGCAAGTAAAGACAGACCTTGCCCAGATGAAATTAGGATCTCTGCTGTTTCCATTACAGTTTTAATTTTCCCCCTTTGGAAAATTTGTAGTCAGTCAGCTTAAAATTCTGGATCAATTTATGCATCCAACAAGAAGAGTCCTTGATTTAGACGTTGAATGACCTCCTCTTACTGCCTGAATATTTGGTAGATGGACTTGGGGGAAATCTTATTCTTAGGTTGTAAAAAATTTAAACAGAAAGTTTCTAGGCAGACTTTCTTGGCAGCATACATAAGATTTTATTTTTCACGTTAGGAAAGTTCACTGTATTTATAAGACTGGCATTATTCATGGTTTTTCAGAACACGTGCTAGAAGTCAAGCAGCTGCAACTTACAGTTAATCTGACAAAAATTTACCTCTGCTTACTCTGAGTACTACTCAGGGATTTTTCTCTGCTAGCTAGAGAGCTAGCTTTAAGGCTTTTTGAAAGGTCTTACCAGTGTGGTAGTGCCAGCTGTGTTGCAGGACCTTAACTTGGTCTTATTTGTACTAATGGACTTTCCTTTCAAAATAAATAAATTTTTCTGAAAAAGTGGTATTTTAGTGGTCATTCAAGAGTTGGAAATACAATTTCCCTTATATTTCCAGGAAGACAGGATCTACCTGAAAATGCATCATCAGTTTTATTACATAAGTTATCCCCAAACCAGAGCCCTATGAAAATCTGAAATGTGTATGAACCCCATCTCTGCCAACTTGAGGAAGTGCTTGCCATTGCTTTGCACTTGTTTGGCAGGAATGTTGTCAGCCACGGGGACAAGGAGACTGCCTGAGACACGAGGGCGAGCTGCTGGGGAGTCATTTGCCAGTGCTGTGGCTCCCAAGCTGTGCTGGTGCTGCTTTGCTGGGCCAGTGAGGCTGCACAGGCTGCTCAGCTGGTGGCCAGGGGAGCGATTTGGATGCTTGGTCCCAGCAGGTGCCCTCTCAGCCCCAGCTGGTGTTGCTTGAGTGCTGCTTTGGGTCATGTGCTGCATGCAGCCTCAGAGGACTGTAGCAATGGTCCTGTGGATTTTTACTGTACACAGGACAGCCCCTGGCTGAAGAGTGTGGTTGAAGTCCTTATCATGCCAAAAGCCCTCAGACTTGGATGCCTTAGTCCCTCTGGTTTTGCCCACACTGTGGGAAGCCCCTGGGTTGGGAGCACACCCCTTGTGCAGCATGGCAAGCAGAGATGCATGTAAACACCATTGCCTTTTTCCTCAGCCCTACATTGTAGTTTCCTTGGAAGTGAAGCAGTTTGCAAGGAGGCCCAACCTGCTGTGTGTTCCAGAAGTTTCTGAGTTTGTACAATGGCTGGACCATTTTCTCCCTGTGACTGCTGGACATTTCTCCCACATGCTGACACCTGTCTTGTTGGCATGGATGTCCTCAGCTGCTAGCAGGAGACTTCAAATCCTGTCTCCAATGAATGTTTTGACAAAAACTATACTGGAAATCATGATATCAGCAGGTGTCAAGTATGAGATAGGTCAGGAAGCAGACAGAAATGGAAATTAAGGTAATGTGTCATCACAGAGAAGAATTCCCAGTCTTTGTAAGCAGAAAACCCAGAATACCAGGGTAAACAAAGGGAAATTTTCCCACTGTGGCTACAGACATTTTACAGGACCCATTTGCTGCTGTATAGAGTATTCTAGGGATTTCGGAATAGAACCAATTTATCAGATTGCTAGCAGTCTGTTGTTTGTTAGGTCTCTAGGCACCCTAAATGAGGGTGACTGAGGCATTTGGCTAAATGTTGTTTGCTCCTTATATGGTGTATCACTGCCATTTAAGAGAGTATCTATTAATTACTATCCACTTTGCAAACTTGTCTGTTTTTTTCATGAGAAGATAGGGTACAATTTGAACTGTTCTATTTTAGAATCCTTTTTTTCCTTTTATCCTGATTTTCTTAGGAGAAGAGGAGAACCTGGTACATAGTCTCTGTTGCTTAGCTCATTTAGGTTGCTTCCAGTGGATGCTGTTGGCATTAGGCAGGGAGGAAAGTACTTTTTCACTCTCACCCAAGCTAGCAGCATTATTGTGTGTGCTTGATGGTTATGGAGACAGACCATCTCTTCCAGAAGTTGATTTGTATTGCCTTAATTAGTCTTGTACTCTGAAACAGTCTCCAGAAGAAGGAATTGTAGTCCCACTGAGTGCTGGGGGAGCATTAACTGCCTGTGGTTGGTTGCTGTGAATGGTCTCTTCTGCTCATACCTGTGTCTGATGCTCAGGCTTTCTTCTTGGCTGATGTTTCTGAAGGTGTTTAACATTGACAGCACCAGTGTAGCTATTGAGCACAGATTCAGCACACATTCAGCAAAACACATACAGTGTTTTCTGTGTCTGTACATCTTATTTCAATGGACACCTTTTGCATCTATTCTAATCATATGTTCTAATACCTGTGGGGTGTAGAATACAGCAGCACATAAGCTGTTTTTAATTTTATTGCTGTTCTGCATTTAGGAGTGACTCATTGCTTTGGAGACTGAGTTGATAAAAAATTTACACATCTCATTAATCTAATACTGTAATTCCTGAGAAACATTACACTGAAAAAGCCCATTGTTCAGATGGTGCATGGTAACTTTTACTCTATGGAATAGTACTCTGGTCTGCATGAAACCATCCTAGGTGTAATTTTCTAGCAAATAATAAAACACAAGGAGTTCTTTACAGAAACCAAGAAAATGATGCCTTGGAACTCAGACCCCAGGGAGAACTGGATCAGGAGTTTTAAGAGGCTTCAATTTCATTCTGTTAGTCATATGATTCATTGTCATTTGTATCAACCTTGAAGCTTTTCTGAACAATTTCATTTTTTTTCCTTTTTCAATATAAATCTAATAGATTGATGACAACCACCTGATTGACCAAGAGATTGGATTTTAAACTATTGTAAAGCTCTTGTTTTATGTGATGGCAGTCCATAATGTGACAGCATAATAATAACAACAAGAGGAAACCCTTATGCATCTTTGCTCCCCTTTAGTTTTATGATTCTCATTTAGACAAATTTTTTAATGAAGAACATAGCTAAGTGAGCTACTTTAAAAATTTTTAGAACTAAGTTGATTATCTTCTTGTTTCACTATTTGTTTTTAGTTTGTATTGGAATATAGTGTCTCATGTCTTCCCTGCTTCCCTCCCCCTCCCAACAGAAAAGCCCAACACCAAAAGAGCTAATGAAAGGTCCCTACAATCCATTTTTGCATATAAAAAGTTTTGAAAGTAAGGAGAAACTGAAAATAATATTTGACGTGGCAAACAATCATTCCCAATATTAATTGTAATGGAATGTGTGTAAAGCAAAAAAGCAGGAAACAAAACCCGTGGAGAGAGCACTGGAAAACACTTGATCACAGTCAGTCTTCAACCTCTCATTTCAAAGACAGTAGCACTAGGTCAGTTTTACACCTACTTTCTGGAATCTGGGCAGCACAACTCCATGCGAGCTTGAACATCTCCTGTCTGGAGCAAAAGCTTGGTGTTTGCTGTAATATCCTTCAGGATAAGTGCCAGAGTTTGCAGCGTTTTTGTTTCTTCTGGGAGTAACAGTTTTGGTGTAGTAAAGTTGTTATGGTAATATACTTAGGATAAAAATTCTGAATGTGGTAAAATGTATGGATAGTTCTTAACTGAAGTCAGACTCCCTGGCTGTAATTTTTTTAATGCTGTAAGAAGACAGCATGATGAATTGCACATGTGAGTGAAGCTTTGCTTCACTTTTTTTAAAGTTATCCATAGGATGTGTGTGTGTGTGAGTACTTTATTTCCTTTTTGTCTGGAGGGCATAAAAATAGTTCTCTTGCCCTGGATTGTGGGAAGACTGGTGGGCACCTGATGTGTGAATTTAACCCCCATTTTCTGAAGGACAATAGTCCATGAGTTGCAGTGATTACTTTTTTTTGACTCATGTAAACGACATCTGCTCTGTTCAATGTTGTAATGCATTCCAGGAACTTTCTGTTTATTGCAAGTACAAACTAGGCACAGAAACTCCAATTTAAGAAATATTTCTTTAACTTTCTATAATCTGAGATTTTGACATCCAGTTTAGGTTGGAGAGTATACCTACATGCAATTCAGTCTAGTAAGTGGTGTTTTAACATGTCTTGGTTCAAGACAGAGAAATATAAATGAGTAAATGAGGAACAGGTAAATTGTATGGACGTAATTACCTGAAATTGTGGGAGAAAACTGCATAGACTGCAAACTTTTGGTATTTGTGAGTGTGACTTCCCCTGATCCTGATGAAATTCAGACTTAATAGACACAAGTGAGAGTGGCTGTATCTTGGAGGAAAGGCTCTTGCTGCCTTGAAGCAGAGGCAGCTGGTGCTTTGCAGTGACCAGTGCTGCAGTTCTGCGTGGGCTGTGAGCATCTGTCCTGCTGTACGTAGAGGCACTGGTTTGTAAATTAGTACATCCTACTCTTAATCTTTCTTTTTGAGCCCTGCTTTGTTTCATAGTACTTTATGCCATTGGCATTTGATTTTTTTATCCTGAGACTTAAAATTTAGCTACTATGTTAAGAACAGTAGTAAAGTAAGTGTCCATAATTTACTGAAGAAAACCTGAAATTGTATGCATTTAAGTTTTTTATAGTAATTTTTTGCATATATATTTATTCAAAACATTGGGAAAAAAATTCTGTTTGCCCTACTGGTGCTCTCCAGCAGTTCTACATCTGAGCTTTATACATTGTTCCACAGTTGCTGTGCTCCAAGTCCTTCCCTTGCTGCCTCCACACCACATTGTGTCATCCGTTTCTTTATCTGATAACACACAGCTATTCACAAAACACTGATCAAATTGATGACATTGAGTAGTTAGTATACTTTTAATTCTGGAGGCATGCCTTTTTTCTGTTCCTTGTACAGCACTTATGCTATTTCTTTATTTCTTCTACCCGTGGAATAACTTGGACTTTCCACCCTTATGTAAAGATGCTGGCTGCCATGCTAGACTACCAAAGGCTTGTGAAAGTTAAACATATTTCATTTTTATTCTTACTTTTGTGGGAGTTTTAGATACACAGACTGGTTCTGGTCATGATGCTTTTACATTTATGGCTTTGTTTTTGCTTGACAAGAAAGGATGCCAAATTTTGTAAGAAAATTAAATTTTCTCTTTTCTGGGATCAAGGTGCATTATATATAAAATATTATGCAGAAATCTGTGCATTGTTTTCTAAATTATGAATGTTTATTTCCAAAAGTAATCCAAACTGAATATGAACTGTAATGGAATAAAATAATGAGAGGATGAGGAGTTTTAAGTTTTCTCAGTAATGTCAAAAGTTAACATGCTAGTTGTCTGCTTTTAGATAGTGGAGGCATCACCAAAAGTGTGTTTTGATACCACTGTTGTTATGAGACCAAGTGGAATTTTTGCTTTTCATTATCCATGTATTTTCCTCTGAGTAATCTAAAATAATTACCTTACTTAATATTTTGGATACAGATTCTAAAACATATATCTGTCTGGACAATTTGTGAAAGGCTATGTGACCTGTATGTTGTCCTGAAAAAATAATCATGGACTGACTAAAATTTAACCTCTATTAGCTTGTTGTTTCATTTGCATGCTAAGCAATTTTAAAAAATTGTTTTACTGTTAGTCTGCATGCATTGTTTAATAAGGAACAAAGTACTACTTCTTCTGAATAAACCCGCAGGAAAATAGTTGAGCAGTATTAGCAATGTTACTAATAATTGATTGTACCAATTATCAAGTTGCCATAATGGTTTCATAATGAAACCTTGTTTGTGTAACTTAAGTTTTTAATATATAATGTGCTATATGCTTTTTACCTTAAGAGATGTAGCAAAAAAATGAATTACCTTTTTCCTAAAAAGGAAGTAAACAAATATGTTTTTATTGCAATTGTTAGTTTATAAAAATGTTAATTAAACGCATTAAATTGATTGAAGGTGTAGACAGGTTTGTTCTTTGCTTTTCCATTTGTCCTTTCCGTTCAGCTTTTCTAGTACTATGCATTTGGTTGCATGCATTTGACAGGTAATCTTCTTATCAGAAGCTTGCATTATCTTCTACTTAAACTAGATGACTCTAGTTAGTAAATTCCTACCACAGTATGTCCTGTTTGATGTACCACTAAATGGAATTCCCACTGTGTAACTCTCCTTCATGTTCCTTGAGCTTTGATCCTGAGAGCTCCAGCAGTGTGTGAGTCCCACCACAGTGGACAGAGTTTGAAGTTTATCATAATGATAGTTTGGGAGGAAGGGACCTTTGAACATCATCGCGTGCTACCCCAATAAGCAGGGACATCTTCACCAGGATCAGGTTGCTGAGAGCCATGTCCAGCCTGGCCTTGAATGTTTCCTGGTGTGGAGCATCTACCACCTCTCTGGGCAACTTCTTCCAGTGTCCCACTGCCCTCATGGTAAAAGTGTCTTCTTTGCATCTAGTCTGAGATGTGGTTTCCTTCCTGTCTGCTCTCTGTGTTCTTGAGGATGCTTGCACAGTGGTAGAATTTTCTTTCTTTGTCTATTCCTGTCCCCATTTTGGAGTTGTTTTGAACTCTAGAGATTACTGGAAGCCTCAAAAAGACTCCTTGGACCACACTAGTATCAATGAACGAAAGCTCAGTTATCCTGAATAATTTGTATCAGTTTTGGCTCTGTCTCATCCTGTAATTCCTAGAGCTCTCTTCTAAGAGGATCCACTGTGCTATCTTTTGCCCATAAGTCACTTCTAAGATAATTCTTTCAAGTAAAATGAAATCTATTCTTTAGTAGATACAGCTCATGAGCGGAGTAAAGGATTGCTCAGAGTGGCAATTTAAAAACAGGACTGTTTATAAGCAGGTGTGTTTCTTGTTTTATTCACTGGCTGGGAGCAGGGTTCAGGTGTCTGTAATCGTTCCCTGTGAGGGCTGATGCTATCATGACCAGGTTCCCTCTGCAAGGAGCACTCTGTCCTTCCCCACACCAGAGTGGACAATGGAATCTGCTCTTGGAGATGAGACAGGGGGCCCAACACTGGACAGGATGCAGGAATCAAATATTTCAGATGTTGTAGAGGACACTCTAAATCTTAGATCCAAGGGTGAGCTGGAAACAATTCCTGTGGAAGAAATCCAAGACCTTAAACCTGAGGATTTGCAGGAATCTGCTCCTGCTGAAGCAACACAGGACAGTAAACCTGGGACTGGACAGGTACAACAAAGGGATAACTGTGGATTAAAGGTCTGGGGCCTTTTTACAATTGCAGTAATGTATTTGTTAGCAATTATAGGCACACTGTTTTTCAGTTATACTGGAGAAGACTTGCTTGCATTTTACGAATTCAGCCTGCTATTTCTAGAGGTTGGATATGCCAAGCCCCAGAAAGGTGGTGCATGTCATGGGAATCCTTTTTGCTTTAACTAGGCAGAAGTTTATGTATGCTACTGTCATCTTCAGGGGGATTGGGTGGAATGAGAGTATCTATTGCAAGCTGACCTACATAGCCAACTTCCAGGTGTAATGCTGAGCACTCTCCATAATGGATAAATTGAAGCTGTCCTAATATGAGAAGAACTTTTGTGTGCCGTTTGAAATTATTGACCTCAGTTTAGAGAGAAGCTGGAAACAGAATTGTTCCTATTTGTGGTGTTGCGTTCCTCTGCAGAAAATTGCATTCTACTTTGATATCACAGTTCATGGAGAAATGTGAATATTGAGGGCTTCAAGTAGAGCAGGCATAAAATAGGTTTTCTGCATTGGAACAAACGTAAAATATTTTTTCAGTGTTTTTTAAGTGAAGAAAAGATCTCAGGAATGGGAGACAGGGTTTGATGACTGGTCCTGGTGATCTGACCTTTCACTGCAACACGAATCTTTGCTTTTCCGTGCTGCAAGAAGCAGGTGTCTGAAATGCTGGACTGGGTTCTTGCCCAGAAATTGTCTCATCTTAATGTTTCTCTATTAAATTTCCCCATTTGTATGAACTGCTCAGTTAGTGCAGCAGGCATTTGGAACATCTCCTAGGCACCAGGTGAGTGCTTACCTAGCAAGTATTTTCCTCCAAATCAGAGTCCAGATCTACCAGTAGTTGGATCTCAGCCTGCTATCTGCATCCCAAATGGGTGCCTTTCTGTTCCTTAAATATTTGTTTTGTGATAAATGCTTTGAGTTCTTTTAATCTGAAATTTTAACCAGCAGTCCTATCTTGAATGTGAGACGTCTGTCCCAAAGAAAATTATCAAAAATATATTTTGTTGCAAAAAGTCTAGCTAACAGATTAACTTCTTTTATCTCCAGTATTGTTCTTTTGAAAAACTCTTTAATCAAGAAATGTTAGGAAGAACTGCTTGTCAGAATGAAAAGATGAGTCTTGCTTCTGGATGAAAGAATAGTTAATAATACAACAAGAAAATTATCAAGTGTCTCACATTACAACACTTCACGAATCTGAAAAAGGGTTTTACAGAGTGCCTCGACTCTGTTGGAAAATATGAGCTTCTGATGTTGAGGGTTTTTCTTCTTTCTTGTTGGAGGTTTGAGTGTTGGGGAAAAGGGTCGGGGTGGATGGTTGTCATCTCCACCAGTGTGACATGCTGTCAGGATTGTCAGCAATGAAGCTTCATGCAGCTGCTCCTCACTCCAACAGCAGTGGGATTGGGGAAGGAATCAGAATGGTAATAGGCAGAAAACCTGTGAGTTGAGATAAAAACAGTTTAATAAGAAAGCAAAAGCCGCACACACAAGCAAAGCAAAACAAGGAATGAATTCACTGCTTCCCATGGGCTGGCAGGTGTTCAGTCATCTCCAGGAAAGCACAGCCCCAGCACGTGTGATGGTGACTTGGGAAGGCAAATTCCATCACTCCAAATGCACCACCCCTCCCCCTTGCCCACTTCCTCCTTCTTCCCCAAACTTTATATCCTGAGCGTGATGTCACATGGTCTGGAACATCCCTTTGGTCGCTTTGGGTCACCTGTCCCAGCTGTCTTTCCTTGAACCTCCCATGTACCCCCATCTCCCTTGCCAGTGTGGCAGTATGAAAAGCAGAAAAGTCCTTGGCTCTGTGCAAGCTCTGCCACAACAAAAACATCTCTGTATTATCAACCCCGTGTTCAGCACAAATCCAAAACACAGCCCATAGCAACCACTGTAAAGAAAATCAACTGTACCCCAGCTGAAACCAGCAGACTTGCGAAAACTCAGGTACTAAAGTTTTGAAGAACAAGTGCTTCTGAAACAGGGCTTTCTTTTTACTTCTAAAAATGATTTCTTGGTATGAACAGACTCTAAATCTTAGCTTTAATAATTGATTTTCCTATTTGTAAAATAACTTTCTTATTTACTAAATGAAAAAATTAAGTGTGAGGGAATTCTGAAGTTACACTTTAACAGTGCATCTTTTGTATCTCTTTATCCAGGTAACATTCAGCGTTGCTGAATGCAAGATATGATTGATTAATGAGCAGTTGTAGTAATGTGTCCTACATTCTTGAGGCTGGTTTTTAATGCCAAATTGAGAGGAAACCAGTGTCACTGTGCATCTTCAAATATGGAGTCAGGAAAAGACAAGGGTTATTTTCAAAACTTTGAGATTTAATCTTGGCGTAGTTTATTACTTTTCTCTGATGCTGCTGAACATACATTTTCAGAACACAGACACAGCGCTGTGAAAGCACCGCTTTGGCACAGCCCTCCCCTTTTCTTTGTTTAATAGCTGGGAACAGTTCTTGCTGTTTCATTCTGTAATGTTTCCTGAGTTCTTTTTGGTGCTGCTGACTTCATGTGCAGAACCTCATGTGTTTCAGGGTTGTATGTGTACATGGCCCCTTTCAAAATGAAGCAATTAATCATGTTGATAAAGTTGAAAAATTCTTGGCACATGCACAGAAGTTCTTTGCTTATATTCAGAAGCTCTTTTTATTGTTTTTAAAACTCATCTAAAGTACATCCCAGTATTCTTTAAGTTCCCTGAGCATTTAATTTAGCTAAAAAATAGATGGAATTCATTAGAAAATGTGTTCTCTATTAGGAAATTTCATCTTAATGCTTTTAACTAGATATAAATAAGTTTAGAATTATTTCCATTAGTGTTTTGATGTGAGGTAAATGAAAGCAAAGAACTATTTATAAAGAACTAAGGAAAGCTATTGTTAGTAGTGATACAAAATGCTCAATCAATGCTTTTAAAAATATTTCTGCCTTTTTAGGACTGTCAAGAGGCAAACTTTCAGTGTATTCTGGACGCTAAGCACTTGCATTATATAATGATGTGTGTGTAGTTCTTGAACTTTTAAAATAATGTTTAGTTTATGAACTTTTCAACTTGAGATACAGCAGATTCTGCCTGGTGACAGAAAGTAAACAGAAATTAGAACCTGCAGCTTCATTAGATGCCTAGACTAAATACAGTTTGTTTTCTAACGAAGCAGTGTGAATGCTATTCATTCCCCAGTCTTTATATTCAGGGAATTCTGGTAGATTTATGGATCTTGAGTGTCTTTTTCTTTCTGTTTCTTTGTCTCCCTCCCTCCTTTTCATTTCTGGCATCATTTCGTATGACTCAGATATTCCACTATTCTCTCTTTAAAGTGCCAGTAGTGCTTGCAAGAAATGCCAGTGTAATGGACTAGGAAATTCTGGTTCCTTTTCTCTCGAAACAATCCAGGCTAGGCAGTGGCCAGCCCAGCATCATCATATAGATGAAAAAGCCACCATTTCTTACCAGTCTTAGCCTATGAATGAGGAATCCTTAGTGGCAAATGACTGCCCCTAATAATAGCAGAATTATGTTCAGTTAGGGGAGCCCAGCCTGAATGGGGTACAGGAGATTGTTTCCCATATGATTTCCTGTAAAGTGTACATGTGCTTAATTAAGAACAATTAACAAAATGCTCAGCCAAGTATTTGGGGTTTATTACTGTCAAGGTGTCCTTCTGCATAGCCTCTTGTGGTTTTCCATTCTGCACTGTTTACTCTGCTCCTTTTCTCCATGCAAATAACTTTATAGATTTCTCCAGGTCAGTCTAACAGATCTCATGTAAAGAAACTAAGTTTGATTCAGATGGTCTCCTTGGTATAATCTATGCATTTATACTACAGTTTCTGCTGTTGGTGCTTTCTTTGGATGCAATTAGAAAGCATCCCTAAAAGGACCTGGAATCTGCAACATTGGCTCATTCCCAACAGTTGTTATATCATCCCTTCTTCGGGGAGTGCAGCTGTGTGTCATCTTCACATATGTTCAGAATACATTATGAATGGATGTTGCTCTTTCCCAAAGAATGTGCAGCTCTTGTTTGTGTTTGTGATCAGGAGCAATTTAGATTGATCATAAACGTGGAGGAATTAGTAATGGTGTATATGACGCATCTGAAGCAGTCTGATTTGTGTTCACTCTGCTCAGTAGCATCTTGCTTGTCAGAATTTGCAATGCCCATGATAATGGTTTTCCTTCCTTAGGGGGATTTGTGTACAAATTTCGAATCATGTGAAAACTTATTTACAGATCAGACTGCCTAATGCTGTGTGTGTTTTCCATGAACTGTTTTAATTGGAGTTGAAATAAGCCAAAAATCACAACAGCTTTCTTCTAGTCTGCATTAATGATCATTACTCCAATTAATTGTAACAGGGTTCACTTGGACATGGGGTAATGTCTGTATGATTGGGACCAGTGTTATTTACTGTTTTCATCAATGATAGATGAAGGTACTGAGTGCAACCCTCAGTGAATTTGCCAGTGACACCAAGCTGAGTGGTGCAGCTGACACACCTGAAGGACAGGTTGCCATCCAGAGGGACCTGGACAAGCTCCAGAAGTGAGCCATAGGAATCTCATAAGATTCAACAAGGCCAAGTACAAGGTGCTGACCCTGGGTTGGGGCAACCTCCAGTATCAACACAGGCTGGGGATGAAGAGATCAAGAGCAGCCCTACTGAGAAGGTCTTGGGGTGTTGGTGTCATGAAAGGTGGGACATGATCCAGCCATGTGCACTTCACTCACAGCCCAAAAAGCCAAATGTGTCCTGGGCTGCACCAAAAGAAATGTGAGCAGTAGTTCAAGGAGGTGATTCTGCCCTCTACGCTCCACTTTTTTACTGTGAGGATGGTGAGGCACTGGCACAGGTTGCCCAGAGAAGCTGTGGCTGCCCCATTCCTGTAAGTGTCCAAGGCCAGGTTGGATGGGGCTCTGAGCAACCTGGTCTAGTGGAAAGTGTCCCTGGTTATAGCAGGGGAGTGGGAATTAGATGATCTCTGAGGTCCCCTTCCAACCCAGGCCATTCTATGATTTCATTATGATTGGTGCTTGAGCGAGTCCTGCTTTATAAATGTATCATCCTGAATCTCAAGCCAATAACTGGAAATTATTTGGCTTCTCAAGCTGGCCTGCCATTTATTACTTTGCATGTCTGAACTTGAGGTAAGCCATTAGTTTGGAGGGTGAGTGTTCCATCAGGAAACAGCTGCTTCTTACAAGCTGTCCCTGGCCATGGTCAGTAAAGGTGGTGTTAAAAGAGGTGAAGCAAGTGTGCTACATGACTTACCTTACAGTGCTAAAACCCTCCAGAGTCACAGCCTACCCAGCCTGTGTGAAACCTGTGTGAGTGGCTGGAGAAGTATGAATCATTGCTCATAATGAGGAGCCATAATTCAGGCAGATATAAGTACTGACTCAGGGGACACTGAATTGTGAAACAGAGAAGAGCAGATTAGTTTCAGAGGGGCCCAGCAACCTCCCTTCAGCAAACCAAGGAGTGGAAAATGGCACATTAAATGCCAAATGATCCAAAATACGAACTCAAGTTATACGCAGGATTTCAGATGCTGGATGAAAATTAGGTTTCATAAATCAATACCAAAATTTTAGGAGGAGAAGAAACCATGAGGTTGAGATTAATTTACAAAATGCTTTTTTTGAAATCAGAGCATTGTGAATCAGATTTATTGTTCATGTCTCCAGTTACATAATTTAGACCTTACGTTATCTGAAATACTTAATCACATCAAAAGTGTTTTGTTGCACTTCAGTATTTATGTGGTTAATGGTGATCATCACAAATTCCTTCTCTTAATTTTAATGCTAAAAACACCCTTTCACCTACTTTGGCTCCCTCCCCTCATTTTTTTAAAGCTGCGCCATCTAAAGTTGTTCTTAATGACTGTCCAAAAGGCAGTCTCACCTAATTTGTCTAGTTTTTCTAATCCTTTGCTTTTGTTTTGACGTTTTATAATAGATTAAAGACTTGTTTACTGTTATAAGACCTTCCTGCTCCAGTTTACATTTAATCCTTGTTCAAGTCACCTTTTAACTTTCCTGCTGCAATAAACTGACTCAACTGCCTTAACATGCCTGAAGTAATTTTTCTGTCACTCCTCTAAAATTTTAAAGTTTTCATCAGCAGCATAAAAGATGCGTGGATGTTTGTCCTGTGCATATTCTCACTTAATCTTGCTAATAACCATAACATCATCTACTTGCTCTCTCTTTACATTTCTTTGTAGGTTCAAAATCATGTTGACCTTCTAAGCTACAGACCTGCTTAGAAAAAGTCTTTCTGTGACACCAGTATTGTTTGTGATCCTTTCTAGTTTGCTTCTTTCCAAAGTATTCAACTATTACCTAGTTTCCCCTTTGGCTTAAATTAATTTAGTCAGGTCAAGTTTCCACGTAATTGCATCATCTCCATCGCTGTTTATTGCATCCTAGATTTTTCAGATTAACCTACCAGTGAAGTGACCACTTCGTCAGTTACACGTTTTCTGCAAAATCATTGCCTTATTCCATCAAGTTTGGCAGTGCAGTGGAGATCCTAAAAATTAAAATTTTGTGCTGAATTTGTGAAAAACAGAGGAGGGTCTGTGAAGCAGACAGAAGGGGATGGTTCCACAGTGCCGATGGGTGAAGTCTGACCTTTGCCCTCCCTTTATGGCAGTGGTGGGATGGCCAGTGGATGTGAAGCTTGTCATGGGGCAAAAAGCACATGTGTAGGTTCAAGACACCTGCTGTCACCTGAATCTGGCCCTTGCAGAGGTAGGAGAGGGTGCTGGTGTAAGCAGGGAGCACTGTGATGCTGCCCAGAAGAGGAATCTGGTGCTTGAGGAAGCTTAGGGAATCTGGGACACTGGCTAATGCAGTGGTTGGGATGTGGAAATGCCCAAGGGCTTAAGACAGACCAGTGTAGGATTTCCTAGTTTAGGCTACCATTAGCTCCACTGACCTGATCTGAGCTCATTTACCATCCTTGGGTTTACATATTAAATATGTCATGGTCTGGGCTACTAATTAAACCAAAATGTAGCTGTTTGCGCTTTGCTTTTTTTGTCAAATGGTTGTTTTGTTATTTTTTTCATTTGTCAGTGTGCTAAACACCCAAATCTATCTGAAAAAAATATTTTAAAGTTAAGAAAATAATTGCAAAATCCTGTTTTTTTCCAATGAAAAGTTCTAACAGGAGATAGTCACAGCTAGAAGCACCAAGCAAATATTTTAGAACAGCAGAAGAAACCTAGTGTTGTGTTACTTTGGGTACCATATGACAAAACTGGTTAGAATGGTGTTTGAGAGCTAAGCCTATATTTTCAAAGATAAATCCTACACAGTTAGGCAGCTAATGCATTATTCATGTGATTCTAGGGAGAGGTATAGATTTCTGCAGGTAGTTCCATATGGCTGGCCAGAGCAGTATATGTAGTCATTCTTGCTGTTGCTTGCCATTGGGAAACATGATCAGGATGGCATCGTGCTGTTACTCACCAGTTTAGACCCTCTCCTCAGCTATGCAGAAAGCCACTGGACTGTAAAATGCAAAGGGGGAATGGCAATGAGAAGATAATAATTTTTATGGAATTTTTTGATGGCAGGGGTTCAGTTTTGAATAACGCCATTTAATGCTTGTGTGTTCCTGTATTTGATATTTTTGTCTAACGATTATTTTATTTCTTAGAAACGCTCTAGCAGAAATGTTTCTAAACATGTATATGAAGAAGAAAGGGATAAAAATACTAGATGGCCTTCAGCTGCATGTTTTAGAATAAATTTTTGAAAAGTTACCAGGCTTGGCTTTTTCTGTGTTCCTTTCTGTTGATTTTTTAAATAATATCTTCTAAATAATAATGCATTATGATATAAATATAGACATTAACTCATATTGCATGCCCTCTTTAAATGATTTGCTCGTTGAATTTGCTCTTCCAAAGCTATTTGTTATAAATATTTTGCTGGTGTCCAAGCAGTGTTCAGGTAAACTTCTAATAAAGTCTCTGAAGTCTGACATAAGAGGAAATTTGTTATGGTTATATAAAGGTGGGTCTTAACAAAATTAAGGCACTGGGCCATGGAGCATTTGACTGTGAAGCTCAAATGTTAGTATGAATGTTTACAACAACGATGTTGTAGGTTTGACTTCATGAACATGAAGGAAAATGCTATAAAAGCAGATTGTTGGAATATTTAATTCTTTGTGAAGACTGCTTTTCTTAATGGCATGGAAACTGGGTTACTTGTGTCCCCTAACATTGTGTTCTCCACTAATGTCCAAATGATTTTAATTTTTACATAACCTTTGATTTCATGTACTTCTCTCAAAAAATGCCAGGAATAATTTTAACTTTAAGGCCAGAAATGTATAATTTTTGTCAATATAGTGTCTAGCATGTCAAACTGTGATATTTGTTACAGTATTACATGAAATTTTATGCATTTTATTATGTCTGCTATTAGCAATAATTTTTTGGAAATTCAGCTTATATTTTTATAGTTTATTTGAACAGAAATATTTTTTTGCTACTGTTCCTTCAAAGTATAGCCACAAGAATCCTGTTTTGCCTGGAGAATTAAATTAAATATTTCTTCTTGTGATTCAGAGAGGCATATCTTTACCATGCAAGGAAATTAAATTAAAAGCTGTCACACCTTACAAAGTTTTCATAGCTGGCATTTGATGGCATTATAGCTAGATTGCAAGAATTAATAAATATTGTGTCATTAATAAATTGTCTCACTGATCAGCAAAACATACCACTTCAGCTGCCTACAAAGTGGCTGCCAGCAGTTCAGCTAATCAGATTATAAGCATCAGTGTCCAGAGAGATCTACTCTTGGCCTCCTTCAGAAGATGATCTAGTCATATATAAAGCAAACACTAAAAAACAACACATTTCAAAATGGGTGATGGAATTTCATATACAGTATTCTGTACATTAAATGAATTCACCAGAACTCACATTTAATTTTTTGACAAATACTGTGCATTCAACTGTAAACTCCGTGAAGGTGAGCTACATGCTGTAGTTGGCATCTTCTGGAAATCCTGCTGAAAGTGATAAAAAGTACTCAAAGGTGTTATTGAAAGTTGGCAAGAAAGCAGAAAGACATTACAAGGAAGTATTGCTCCAGATATGTGAACATGATGGATTCGTCTGTGGAATATAAAATTAGGTTTTTGTTTGGGTTCTTTTTTTCTTTTTGGCCAACACATTAAAGAATATACACAGGATAAGCTATCATAGGAAAAACAAAAAGAGGAAGGCAGTCAGCATCAATATTATTGTTTGAGTTTTTAAGTGCTTTTTTGTTCTCTTTGGTTTATTTAAATTATTTTTATTCTTGCAACTGAAGAAGTCTTCAGCTATCTTAACTATAATAATCAGAGACAATGACTGAAGAATCAGAAGAGGGAGGATAAGAAATCACCACTGCTTCAGTAATAATTGATTTAGGATAATGAGCAAAGCATACTGTAAATACAAAACAGGAATGCATGTGCATTTGGGACATTTTAGAGCAGCTGCTATAGCTGGTTTCTGTAATTCTTTCTCTCTTCATGATCTCTACTGAAACAACTCTGTGTCCCTGTGTTTATTGCACGAGGGATAGTTCTTCATAATTGTTACTGCCCAGGCATTGTCAGTTATTTATATAGTAAAGTAGCACTAGAATTTCCTATAATACATGAGAAGTTAAAAAAGAAATCATCAGAATGTAATAATATTAAATGTGAAAGTACAATAGCTTCAATAGCTTTCTTTAGAAGTAAATGATAGTGTTTTATAATGTAGGACAATAGTATGCTCTATTTGGATAATCTGGTTTTGTGATATCTGTCAACAAATATTCAGGGAAACAGAAAATATATCTAGCTCTAATTTATAAAATACCAGTTTTTGTTAGAGAAACATAATATATATGTATCTTTTAATGGCTAAGGTACTGTGTCCATAATTACTACAGAAGAATATTTTTTGTTCATTTAAATAAAGCCAAAGCATTTGAAAACTTTAAATATCATAGATACATCATGAAATAAGTTTGTCTTTTTTTTCTTCTCAGCAGTCAGGCTTAGGTCCCTTTGAATATGCATGTTTATCTCTTGACATTTTGGCATTAGAATAGCACAGAGATAGATGTGGCTGTGCTGAAGTTACCATGCCCTGCCAGTATGTGTGTATTTTTTTCCTAATATGTATTCTGCTGCATGGACTGGCCAGCAGCACGTGTGAGTGTGTGCAGAATGGATCCCTCTTTTTGTCTTTTCAGATATTCTCTGAGGATAAGTCTTTTGCTGCATGTAATTATAATATCCAGAACGTATTTTCTCAGTGACCCTAAATGTTGCAGATCTTTTTATTCTTGTATTCCTGTGTCAGCCAAGGGATATCTAAGCTTGAGGACACAAATAGATGAAAAATATGTGCTTCTATAATTCTGATTTTGTCCTTCACTCTTTAATGTCTCATAAAGTTTCTCAATAAGTGAATAAACAAAAGCATGGCTGTTAGTTGGTTCTATCTGAATTAAGCTGCAGCGAGTACATATGGACTACTAAATCACTTACTCAAGGATGCTTGTAGATAATCATTTGTCAGTTGTGTTGACTTTGGCTCTGATGAGAGGAAAACTGACTTTGACTACAGTGCAAAAGTGTTCTGCATCCTCTAAATTCTGCAGTTAAAACAGTTAAGACACAAAAGAAACTTTGTTAATGAATATTGAATTTATGTTATCAGTCTCATTGAATTAAAAGGAAGATTTAATAAGCCAAGACCAGTGTTAAATGGTTATTTAGCATATTTAGGAAGAAGAAGATGCATAATTACTATTTTTTTCTGTGTACTTGGCCGAAATGGCTTTGGATTTCAAAGAGTTATATAAAAAAAACCCCCACAGTTCTAAAGAAATTCTACTATGAAGGGTAGACCAGCAAGAAGCTTAATGATGCTTTCAGTTTACATGCAGTTGTGTGCAAGTTACACATAAATTGTAAGAAAAGTCAGATGACAGTGAACTGGTTAATATTTACAGAATTGTATTTTTGGATACAGAACTGTTGGTCTGGAAAATGAAATTCCATTTTTAATTTCTAAATATGTTTGTTCCCTCTGCTCTCTGAATTTTATATTTAGTTCAATACACATGACATGGATGCTAAGTTTACCTAAAACAATTATCAATCTTGCCAGCCTTGACAAGGTTAGGGGAATAGTTCTGACCTTTTGCAGTGTCATTTAAAATTGAATATATCTCATGCTGCAGTGTTACAGATATCAGACATGAAGACAAACTTTGCAATAAGAGTAGTTTTGATCACATCTGAAACTTCACCATCTTGTGCTGGAAGTAGATCTCTGTTCCCATGGGATTGTTTTGTGTTTAAGATTCATGTGTGATATTTTAGAAATTTTCATAAATTTTAATTTGTCTGGTAGTGCACATACATCCTCATATATATAATCAAAGATATTAGGACATAATGAATGATCAGCATAGAATTCCCAGATATTATAAGTTGTACAGTAGTTGTACAATTGCAGGGAAGAAGTTCTGTGATACTGTGAACATCTGAGAGTATAATAATTATTAATGCTCATTAACTTGGTAAGACATATATTTTGAAAACACAAAGCAAGTTGGATCAAACACTGTTTTTAGTAAACATTTGTGAAACATTTTTATTTCATTTTAAAGCGATTTGTTTTTTTTCTAAATTGTCATTTTCTTCATGGGTGGCTCTTTTGCTCTCCTGTTTCCACTTTTGAGGTTTGAAAGATCAAAAGTGAACAAAACTCGTAAATTTTCTTTGTGCTGAATATTTACATGATATTGCTGAAGGGACACAAGTCAGCTCTTGTTTGCTGCAAGATTTCAGGGTCTTCTTTCTTTATTGAGAATACTGTAAAATTTGGAAAGCAAGTAAATCTCCTCATTATGGAATGGTTTTGGTAAGCATGATGTAAAAGCAGAAGCTCGAGGTGTGCCCCAAATATTCCACAATCGTTTACGGTTTTGTAGGGTCCAAACCAATGGTTGAAACATATGTGTGCTTGTAAACATTTTGTCCAAAACTAAATCTTGAAAATAAATAAAATAAATAAAATAAAAACCTTTCTGTGTACAGTGGAGGCCTACAGGGGCAATGGCACTGATTTTTCTTGATTTGCTGAATGATTTCTGTGATGCTGCAGGATTGCTAATGGAGAAGTAGCCAAGACTATAATCTTTGGGTGTTAGTGACTTCCTTCCAATTAAAGGCTTCCTCCTTAGCATTCCACAATCTCCCTACTTCTTCCTTTCCTAAGTGCTAGTACATTTTATAAAACTTGTTGCTATCAGAGGTAAAGGTGTAGTTTTTCTTCAGTTACTCTTCCATTTCTTGCACATTGTCCAAATCTATTAGAAGATAACATTTTTTATTGACCTCTGGGTAAAAAATGAATAAGGATTGTCAGTAGTGCAAGGTACTTATGCAGCCAGAGGATATGTTTTTGGAAGCTGCTCCCCACATGTATGTGTTATCAGGAGGGATGTACATCCTAAAATTTGCTTCTATGTTCACTGATGTTAGAAACGTGAAAAATCACCATACGTGTTTGTGAGCAAAATTATGGAAACAAAGCTTTAGATCTATTCAATTTTGCCTATATCTGTGAAAGAATCTACACTGACTACAGTTGGTTGATATTTTTCAAGATAATTATAGATCCAAGCTAAGATTGCTTGGGTGCTAAAATTACTTGCACATCTAAATAAATAAGATATCTTTGCAAAAGGGGTGAAGAAGGGCATGAAAGACAGTATTTAGCACTGGATTGAACTCTTCTTACAAGACTCATTCTGAACTCTTGTAGTACTGTACTCAGTTGAGTAACTTACAGCTATGAGTGCCACTGCAAGCCTATGTTTCTTATAGAAATAAAAGCACCTAGTGATGAAAATCTGACTGTTAGGTTGTATTTTTCCTGTTATATTTTGCTGTCTGGGTTAGGCCGAGTTTCTTTTTCATATGGTGCCAGAAGACCAGACACTGGTCTTTTGTGTGGCAGCTTTTGTCACCAGAAGGAACAGCCCTGGGGAGACTGTTTTCTTCCATGTCTGAAGGGTGGAAAGGATGGTGACAGAGGAAGTGCAGCCATTGCCACAGCAATTTATTAGCCTGTGTGCTTTTTCCAGTGCTCTTTGGATATAGGCAGGGAGTAGGTTTTCAGCCTTGATGAATATGTAGCCATAATTATTTTCTCTCAGCCACCACCTTGATTAGAGATTTCTCTTTCTTATAATCTTGGTGTCTCAGGCAGAGCAGGGGAGGACAGTGTGTGGTGAAGAAGTCACCAGTGCTGCCATCTGGTCATCCTTCTGTCTTGTCCCAGGGAAGTGACAGGGGAACATGCAGACCATCCAGGTAATAGGCAGCATCTGTGGTTTGGTCCAGTTGTGGTTTAGTTTCCAGCTGTTGTGGAAACTCTAGTGAAGAATAAACCTGACAGGATCAGATTGCCGTGATGTTTCTCTAGTGCCCCTTCCCCATACTAGAGAACTGAATTTTGTTATTCCAGATTGCCCCTCTCTACTTTGCATGAGCCCAGGAGGCTGGAATACCCACCTTCAGCATGTGGATGATAGATGTTCTGCAATTTCCCAAGTGAAAGAAATGCGCCAATGTCAAGAATAAGTCTTATTCACTGATTGTTAGTTCTATAATTTATTAAAAGCCTATGTATATCCAGTTAATTTCTACCAAAAATTACATTTAATGTTAAAATAGTTCCCTATGTGAAGACTCTCTTTTATATTCTCTGGATTTAAAACACTGAAAGAAGAGAGTGCCTTGCATAATTAACACTGAATTTACCTTCCCCTCACGTGTGGTGTGTGTTAATATGATATTATTCTGTTCAGGACATGAACTGCATGACAAAAATGCCTCCCTGATTATAGGGAGGGTTAATTTCTTTTCTCTTTGTTGTTTTCCTAGATATGGATTTGTTTGTTTGTTTTTCCCAAAAGATAGCTAAGTCTTTATTTATTTATATTTTATAAAAGGTGTGGTTAAATGTTTCTATCTGAAATGCTATCTTTGTAAAAGCAATTCTGTATAGTAGATAGAAGTACTGGATGTATAGTAAATCCCTCTTACAGCATTTGAGTTTCAGAATGAAATAGTAACCAAATACTTGATGAGCTCATGGATTCTGGACCTTAAGGGTCGTATGTCTGGTGTCTGAAAATCATTGGCTATTTAGAAAGGGTGTCTTGTAGTGATGGAGATAGTGCTGTGAGCTTTAATTAGTATTTCAGTAAGTAAAAGTGTTTTTTTAAAAAGCTTTTGTAGATTTCTTCCACTTAAATAATATTTTGGGACTAGAACAGAATGAACATTAAGGAGTGATATGTTGAATAGTCTTGTACTGCTAACATGAATAGTCTTCCACTGTGCAAAATCCCCCATTTTGTTTCCTTTGCTAGGTTTTCTTTTGATTACAGATGGCCTGTGTGATAGTTGCTATAGAAACCAGACCATTTTACTTCAATCTCTCTCTGTTGCTATGGTGTGCAGAGAGCTGCTATGTGTAAAGTGTCATTTAGATTTTTTTTGTGATACCCCATGTAATAGTTAACTTGCAGTCAATACTCTCTAACAGCAGATAGAGTAATGTGACATGCTAATTAATGCTTTCTGCCACCAACTGTTGGATTCAACAGTTTGGCAGAAATTAGTTGCAAAGTTAATTTAATGGCAGATAGAGCTTTCTTTAAATGTTCTAATATTAGAAGAAAATAACTCCATTAACTCACTGTTAGGCAGAATTGTTTTTCCTGCCGTAGCACGCTCCCTAACTGAGGACAAGAGTGTAGAAGGCACCCAGAGCTTCTGCAGACAGAAACCTCAGGTCTGCAGGGAGGCTCGGCAGCCGGAGAAGCTGGTTTTGCAGCCTGCAGTTGCCAGTGACAGCTGCAGCCTGCCGGCAGTTCCCCAAGGCAGCAGCAGCAGCAGTCGGGGCGCTGGGTGTGAATGAGCTGGAGCGCAGCTGTCCCGGCCTCCAGCCTTCATCCTGCTGCCAGCCTGAAATAAAACCTGTCTGGGTGGGGTGTAAGACTTGTAGCACTGCCATGGTGCAGTCTTCAGAACTGGCTTTGGCAACTAAAAATGAAATCAACTTCTATAAGACTTCCAAAACTAAATTTTCAATAAATGCTACAAGGGTGGCATGAATGAGTCCTCAGTGAAGATGATGATCCTGTCCTTATCCCAAGGTGAAGATGAGATTATTTTTCTTGCAGAATAGTTGTATCTAGGACAAAAGCCTTATGTGAAGCAGGTTAGTGAGGATATCTAATACATACTATGGCAAAATGTTCAGTGATCAGCTGCCTGCTGCCAGACTTGGTTAGTAATAGCTCCTACTTAATTAATTTTGCTCCAACCCCAATTGCCAATGCAGCATAAAAGTACCAGAGGTTTCCCTGGATCTGCAGTGTCAGGAGGAGTCCCCGTGTTAGGAGCAGGGTTGCTCTTTGCCTCCCCTCTGGGGTGACCACCCCCGGAGGGGCTGTCCTGGGGGGACCAGCAATCAGGATCAGTTTGTGCTGGATGGCACAGCACCTCAGCCTGCAGCACTGCCGTGTTCCCCTGGAACACTCTGTGCTAATGAAGAGTTTCATTTGTTCCTGAGTATTGTCACCCCAGAGAGGCTCCAAAACCCTCCTTCCACTTTCCCTGCCCAGTTTAGGAATGTTTAGATGCTGCTAGCTACGTCCTGAAGCTTCATCAACCCCCTGCTCTGGGACCTGTCTCTTCAGAAGGGAAAATGGTGCCATCAGGGTGCATCTGTGTATGGCTTTGGTAAAGTTGTTTCAAGGGAGAGACTTTGAGTTATGAAAAACAACTCATTTTGAAACAGAAAGTCTTAGTGACAGTCCCTTTTCAGATGTGAAATCTTTAATATTATTTAGCCTCCAGTAAAGAAGAATAAAAAAGCTTGTTCCGCTTAGAGGAGTTCTTGGGAAGTGAGATGTGCTCTCTGGAAGTGCAATGAGATATACTTTCATAAACATCAGGATCTCCTTTTCAGATGTGAAATGTTCTTTAATATTTTTAATCTCCAGTAAATAATAATGAAGAAAACTTTTTTGTTCTGTTGAGAGGAATTCTGGAGAAGTGATGTGTGCTCTTCAGAAGTACAACAAGATAAACATCATCATCCCTCAGTGTCCTGAACAGACCAAAGTCCACCCTCCAGAAGTCCAAGGCAGAGGTTTTTTTGACCCCCTTCTTAATTTCACCCAGAATCAAAAACTCTTTATCATTTTGTTGCTGCTGTGCCCAAGATGAGCTCAGAGCACCACATCTCCCACCAGCCCTCCTCTGTTCATAAACAGCAGTCTAGTGGAGCACCATCCCTGGTTGGCTTGCCTGCCAGCTGTGTCAGAAATCTACATTCCATACACTCCAGGAACTTCATATACTTTCTCCTCTTCACTCTGAGTTTCTAGCAGTCTTCCAGCAAGTTTAAGTGTCCCAATAAAACTTCATCTTGGTTTTTTCCAAGACAATAAATAGATGAAGTTAAATGTGGTGAATTTAATTTTTTCTTAATGTGATATACAGTGCTGAAGTTGAGTAGCACAGATGCCCATTACCTGCCATTGGAGCAGCTGAATCAGGAGGTAGTCATGGCACTTACACTTTCCACTGTTTTTTGGGTTTTTGTAATCACTTATTTTTTTGTTTTTGCAAGTGAGCCTACTTTGTTCTTGTAATTGAGCCTAAACCTTAATGATTGAAGCTTCTGGTTTCAATCTCATGCCTTTGTTTAGAAAAAAATATGAATTTTTGCATCTTGGAGAAACATTAGATCACAGAACTATGAGTGCAAAGCACAATTCCTGATGCTGTGAGAGAGGGATCTATCTATCATGTTGAACTGGCTTCTGGATTGCATCCCTTCCAACACACATTACAAATGGCACTGGCAGGGTTTGTATTTCTCGTGGGTGAGTTGCTGAAAGAATAGGAACTCTTGGTCACAGTCTGTAAGGACCATGAGTGTGCTCTGTTGTATTCTAATAATATGGATTTTCACAATTGAAATAATTTATTAATATTTACAAAGGAGAGGATAAATTCCATTAAGGAGCCAATACTATATTGCAGACCCTCTAACAGTAAAGTAAATGCACATTTCAGCATAACTTTTCATATTAAAAGTTAAAGTCTTGCTTAACTAGTCTGCTTAATTAAAAATTAAATCACCCAAGGTGCTACAGCACTGACAAAAGCTGTCTGAAGCTGTTTCTATAGGAGTCAAAATTGAAATGGAGGGCAACATATGTTTTTGTTCTACCTCATGCATTGTTTTCTTTGTTGTTGTATGTGAGCTAATGAAAATGAAAGACCTCTAATCTATATAATTGAGCCTAGTCATCCAAGATGTATTGAGAACCTGACATCTGGAAACATCAGGGTATATTAATTTTGTTATTTTAAATGGTTATGGTTTAAAAGACACTACTTAGACACCACTAAGACTGCTGTGCTGTGTTTATGGTTTGTACTTCTTTCAGAATCAATCATTGTCTTAAAATGTATGTCCCTGTGGATAGTATTGAACATAGGTATGCAGATAGATGCTCATTGGTTAGCAAGTAACATATAATCCAGAGATTGTTCTAAAAAACCGGGTTTTTATAAGTCATAATTAAGTTGCTTTTTTGTACCACTACTATCTAGGGAAACAGAAAAGTCATAGTAGCCATAGAAGTCACAGTTCATTACTGAGTCACACGTAATGTGTTCTTGAGCAGGAAATGTTACTGGCACCATGCTGGCAGAAATAATTTTCAGTTATTGACTGTACTGCATTTAATTGTATTATTTCAGGCATGTCTTGATAATTTTGAGTTCAGTTTTGCTTTTTGTAGTTATGTAGCAACTAATGTAGAAATTAACATAGTCTTTACAGATGAAGTATTTTTCATTTAGTTTTTTGTATGTTGAGCCTGTGTGCAATATTTTAGTTCTTAAGTGACTTTTAAAAACACCTGAAAGCCAACAAATAAACAAATTGAGGTTTTTTTAAAAGACCCTTAAAATACCCTCTTAAAGGTTTAAAAACTCTAAGACCCTTTTCCAAGTCTTTATATTTTATGTACAAGACTACTTCCTACTGAGATTTCCTTTATACCTCAAGGAAGGCTTTGTATTTCTGTCTTTCTGGTTGTCTTTATCCCTCTTCAGCAAAAGTGAGACATCTCTTGCTTCTCTGGTTGTGATGAGCTGTATTGGCTTTTAAAATCTCAGCTAATATTGCTGTAAAGTTGGAGTAGGACTGCAGGATGTCTTGATAGGGTCAGAAGAGGAGCAGAGGAGCAAGAGCTTATTGGTGCCACTTCAGAGAGAGACATCTCTGTTTGCAAATTAGCATGGAAATAGACTTTTTTTTTTTTTTTCTTAAAGAAAGGTTAGACTCAAAATAGCACCCTAAGAGCAAAATTACAAAATCATGCCCATGTGATTTGTGGGGTTTAGGTCAGTGTTTATTGCAGGCAAAGTATTACCAGTAGTGCAAGGGTTTTATTTTTATTTTTAAGAGATGTTTTATGTAGCAGTGCTTTATAATTAACCGTAGGTAAGGTAGGTTTCTTTTACATTTGTCTCAGTAGAGTACAAGATGTGGTGTTGCATATACATGTATTTCTAGAAGTGGAAGTTTCTCTGTTGAGGAGTTGAATCAAAGTGAAATGAAGCTACTTGTGAAATTATGTTTATTGTATCTGCTGAAAATGGTTGTAAGTCTAAATCATTTGCTTCTGAGTGTGGAATTTACTTTAGTGGCTCAGCATGCTGTGAATATTACCTGAACAGCCTTTTTATCAGTTTGTTGATTAATATGTTGTATTTATTATTAGTGATAAAGTTCTGGTTGATTTTACTAATGGCTTTCTTCTGTCCTTGTGCTTTTTCCCCCCCCCCCTTTGTACTACTTCTAAAAATTACTTTGCAATCTCTTTGGAACACATGCTTTGCTCTGTTTGAGTTCCTTGAAGTGCTGTGCACAGTTGGGAACAATGAAAATTATCAAGCATTACAAATAATATCTCAAGTAATATTCTAGATGGTGCAAAGTAGACAAGATTAAACTAAGGTGGTGTGTTGGGTTTTTTCTCTATGTTTTGGTGGGAGTTTTTTGGATATTTTTTGTTTGTTTTGTTTAAGGAAAAGAAATGGAAAACATATTTATAATTTTAAAAAATGGAAAGGAAAATTATCCTTACTTGTTTTCTTCCAGAATTCTGGAGCTGTTTTGGGTTAATTTTAGCATTCCCACCATTGCTCAGCGGTTACAATTTTTGTGTAAGATACAGCGAACAGAACTAAATTCCAAACCAAACTTGCAGGAAACAAAACTTGCTTGCTACATTTTAACAAAAATGGTGAGCATACTGTAGAGATTCCTAGTGGCAATTTAATCTACACAATTTGCTGGAGCATAATATAAATTCAAACAGCAAGTCCATAAACGTGCTTGACAACTAATTACTTCATTCAAGAGAAAACTGCCTCGTCCTTTGTTTGATGCCAGAACCATTCTGTGCCTATTGTGTGTGTGGCAGCAGCTGTATAAAACGATTTCCTATACTGTGAATACAGTTAATTGCTGCAGCTATTGCTTCCCATGGTGGAAGAAAACCCCCATGCCATTTGAAGGGAAAAGGAGAAAAGGAAGAAAAAGTCCTTCAGGATTGGAATTGTAATTGTGAGTTTGTTTTCTCCAGTCTTTGTCAAGGTAGTTCGGCTCTGAGCCTGCCAGTGAGTGGAAGGTTGCTGTCCTTGTGAGGAGTGCAATGCCAACAATGTGACATCTGTGAACAGATACTCATCTCCATGAGTCAGTGGTGGCCAGTAATGCTCTTGGTTATTCTCAGACACAGGGCTGTGTAGAGAAACGTTTTTCATGAGATGCATCTTTCTCCACGGTGTGGACCTGTTTGCCACTTCATTAGCACTGTTACTTCTGTATTTAATTTGCTGAGGGAAGTGACAGCTTAGTGTGTTCGAGGCACGTCCTCTTTCACCTACCCTGCAAAAGTCTCAAGCTGCTCAGAATGTGAAAGATGTGTTGAACTCTTTCTTCCTTGCTCCTGTTAACCCTCCTTACTCTCTTGAAGATAAAAATAAGGGAATAGGCTAATGTATAGATTTTACCATCTGTCTTTGTTTTTTCTTTAACCTTTTTGGTATTTTCTATCTATAAAGTAATTATAAGGATGGGTAGATATGAAAACAACACTTTTCAAATTGATTATTAGTGCTTCCTTTAGGAACCACGGTTGAGTCGTGTTTCAAAGGAGAAAGAGCTATAAATTCAGAAGTAGTTTCAATCTCTGGTATAAAAAAAGGAAAGCTCTGAAGTATTTTAATTCCCCTTCTGAATGTTGTGGGTTTGTTAGTGTCTGGGTTTTTTTCAAAAATCAGCTCACAAACTTACTATGCTGATTACTGGTGTCACATTATAGACAAGCTGGAGAGCATGGCTAAGCATAAGATGTACAAACTTTCCCATGTCTGTGATCCTGGACAGATAGAATTTGGGACACATCTTTCTGACTCATTTCATCTGTGAATGAAACCAAGCTGGTAATCATCCAGGAGCAGGCATTTGGTGTGTGCCACATGATAGTGGTGTTTAGCCTGTTACCAAGTGTCTCAACTTACCTGATGCTACGCAGGAACACATCTACAATTGATCTGAATCCAGCTGCACTCTTTGCTAATATAATTTATGTGCTCTATTGTAACCAAAGCAATATGCAGTCATAATCTAAATCAGCCATTTCGTGAGTGAAGTAAACTGCACTACGAATCCTCCGTGGAAAAACAGTGAGGATGTAAGATTGGTCATGGAAGGTTATTTTTGTCTTTTGGTTCTGATTCTAAAACGTATTAATTATTGTGTGCAATTAGATGACACCTAACTTCTGCCCTCTGCAATATGTGAAGAGAATTCTGTCAAGCCTATGACAATCATCTTTTTTGTAAGAGGAAAAGTTCTAAATAGAGTGAATGATGTCAAGTGATGGCAGAAAGCAAGATTTATGTAACTGCTTGTAGTGACCTGGTAGAGCTGTGATGAGAAGAGCATAAGTACTGTATTGCTTTTTAAAAGAGCTGCAGGATACATTTATGGAAGAGATTGTCCTTAAGTGAGGATAGGCACTCCTGAATTAGCAGAAGTTAAGATTTTTATGCACTGCGAAGAGTAGGTGAGAGACTGAAGGGGATAGTGGAACATCTTTTTGCATAAAGATTTGTTCTGTTTTGACTTTCATAAGCAGAGATTGAAATACCAGAGCTGAGGTATAACACAGAATGTGAAAGGGTATGCTGGCCTCTCTTTGCCATTTTTTAACCATTCATGACCAGCCTCAGTGCTGGTGTTGAACAGATTGAAATTAGATATTCCTGGGCCACCTCAAGCCTTCTTCCAGGGGTAAAGTGGGGTAAACTGGACCATCTGCTCCAGAAGCAGGTCCCAGTTCTGGAACCGCTGTGGATTTTAGCAGGAGTGCAGCAGTGCCAGGGACTGTGCTGTGCAGTGTGTGGTGAGGGGCAGATGTGTCCTGTCCCCAGCTCTCCTGTCACCCCAGCAGTCACTTTCCTTCCAGGACAGACTGCTGGTGAGTGTGGGAAGGGGCCTGTGTTTGTTCATCTGGGAAGGTTACCAATGCCAATTCCCAGTCTTTCCCTGGGGAGGGCATGGTGGGCAGTTGGAAAGCATTTGGCTAGCTGACAGCAGAGCCCTACAGGATATTAAGCTACATTGTATATTAGTAAAGTTAGCGCAGCGAAGTTTAAGTTCTGGCTCTGCTTCAAAGTTTTTGCCTTCAAGGCACACTGTATTTTAATTTAATTTAATTTAATTTTATTTTATTTTATTTTATTTTAATTAAGTAATTTAAGAATACAGGAACTACACATTTTGTAATCGAACAAACAAAATATTTGGGGTTCTTAATACATTATTTAATGAACTGTTCATGTCTGTGTAAAAAAGTTTGATTTTTTCCATTTATTGGAACCCAATCTACTTTCTTAATCTGTAAAAGGTCAAAAATTATTTTATAAAGGACATGGTTTGAATTCTGACACCTTTTTAGTTATTTGCTCAGATTGCTTTTCAGAATGGAGCTTCTATTTCTTGGTTATTTTAGTCACCATTTCATGTCAATCACTATATTCATTGCAGGATTCAGAGTGGCATCTGTAAGGAACTGTAAAGGTATTAGCAGCACAGAGCACTACAGTTCATTTTCTATATTATACTTTTGTTTGCTACTGATAACAGTTTTTGACTTGATTATGCCTCTAGAAGACAACAATTTATAGTGACATGCTGCATTTCACAATGATGGACTGTATTCTTTATGATTTGTACGTTGCCTGGCTATAAAGCCTGCACTCCCTCTTCTGCTACTCTTTCCTCATTCCAGTCAGTTTGAACTTCTGATCACTCTGTTATCAAAACAATATGCCATCCAAAGAGAGAAGCCAAGATTAGTCAGGCTTAAGTTATCATGTATGGAGTCTGTCTCAGGAGACAGGGTCTTCTTGACACTGCATCAGGTTTCAAGCAAAGTAGGACTGTGAGGTTTAAAGTGTTTTCATTTCCAGCAAAATGCTTTGGTGCCATCTGAATTCTTCCAAGCAACAAGTAGCCAGAGGAAGTAGAGATTTCATTAGTTAATACCTCAGGGATATCTTATTTGTGTTCACAAGATGTGCCATCTGGAAATTCTTGTTCATTCACATGTTGCATCCTTTTTTGGACACTGAAGAGATCCAAGGTGCTTTATTTCAGTTGCTTTGGAAGTGCTTAAAATAAAATGGGGAGAAATATTTGAAAGTCTCTCTTAAAAATAAATTAATTAATTAATTATGAAAAAAATCTGTTTCCATCTGAGTTTCCCAGGTTACCCTTCTTTCCTATGAAACCAGTCCAAGCTTTGGAACTGCTTACTGCTATGGTCTAAGCACTGCCTCTTTTTCTTCTACTTTTCATCCATTTATCCTTTAAAATTCCCAAGAAGTCACATTCAGAAGCATATCCTTCTCTCTCCCTCTCTTTTTTTTTCTGCTCCCCAGCCTTTACCCATCGGAGTGTTCAGTGTGGTCTGTAGGAACTGAACTTTGGGACCATAGCCAGCTCCAGACAAGAATACTCAGCACGACCATTGTGGTCTCGTTTGTCATGGGGTATGTTTGCTGGGATGAGGTCTCCTGGTTCAGTTGTGTTTTGCTTGCACAGATTTGGGAAAGGTCTCTGATTTGGCAGAGCCCAAAGGGTGGCAGAGGTGTACCTTGTGCTTTGCTGTCTCTCTCTGCCTCCTACCCCATGACCCCAGCCTCGGAGCTCGAGGATTTCTGAGCTTTCATTGTCTGGGGTGTAGAAGCTGCCCACAGAGCCAGGAGCTGGGGAAGCCACATCCCCACAGAGAGTGGCAAAGCTCGGAGAGTGCCACAAAACTGGTAGTAACGTGTGGTTTTTTTCACTTGCCATTGCGTAATGCAGACATTCTTTTCGGGTCTTGGGTCAGTTTGGAGAAGAATGTTTTGAATTACTTTAATGAAGTGTGCTGAAATTTTAATAATAAAGTAGGATTTATTTTGCTGTTTCAAAATCTATTGAAATATATTTAGCCTTAGTTTCTAAGGCATTTTGTCCAAAATTGAGGCCCTTTGTGTAATGGTTGCCATGTTTATCCCTCAGTGTTTCCTATAGAATCCACACTTTCTTTTTACTTGGCTCTTATTTAAGCAAATCTGTAGGAAATTAATGCTTAGTGAGGTCAAATACTATCAAGACTGGCAAATGAGCCCAGTACATAGAAGGAGACATAAGTTTTAATAGGAAACTGGTCTGAAAGGAGATTGTTCATTCTGTTTGGTTGGAAATAGTGAAATATTGCCCATAATTTGCAGAAAATCCACTCATATTGCACGAGCTGCTTTTAATTTACTAGATTTATTTTCCTAGAAAAAATTTGCTTTAAATAAGCTGTGATATATATTTTTAAAAATAAGTTAGTGGTTTTTTTCCCCTTGTTTTGTAAGAAAGAATTATCACTGTGTACTCTGACCTTCTTAAAAAATGTAGTTTGTGTTGCATTTGAACTTCTCCATTCCCTATATTATGGTTTGCCAATCAGTAACAACACAATTCAGTAGAAATATATTAGACAGCTGTTTTCCAACAGTCCAACAAGTCTGGTAATTATGAACAGAATGTTTGAAGAAGGCTTTGGAAGTTAGTGAGACTATTGTAAGAGGAAAGTTTTGTTATGCTGGTTTTTAAATGTTATAGTTAATGTTTACGTTTTCATAGCAGCACATTCTTAAAACTTTTCAGGATCTTAATATCTATAAAAGCTTCACAAAACAATTGTAAAGCATCTTGTAATTGTCTTTTGAGCACATTTATTCGGCTAGTAATTAGAACAGATTTAGAAAAACAGTCTTCAATAAAAAATGCACTGGTTGTGTACTTGCTCACAATACAGAAGTAGGTGTTAGCATTACTTCCCTATTGTTTTCTAGAAGCTGAACATTAAGTAGTATAAGAAATAGAGATTATGAGTTCTTTCTTTAAGCAAAAATACTACTGTAAGTCAAGCTTAGGCAAAATTCTGTGATGTTTTGTGTTTTTAGTGTTTATGGAATCAGAGGAGGATTGAAGTAGGAAGGTGTAACTGGAGATCGTTGAGTCCAACCCCTTGCTCAGAGCAGACTCTGCTAGAGCTGTTTGCTCAGGGCCATGTCATTCTTTTGAGAATATCCAAGGATGAAGACTGTCCCTGGGCAGTGCTTGACCACTCTCACTGTAAAATAGCTTTCTAATAATTAATTGGAATTGTCTGTATTTCAGATTGTGCCCATTGCCTCTTGTCCTGTCATGGGGCATCACGGAGTTGCTGCTGCTCTTTACAATGTCCCTTTGGGGATGTAAACATATGGATAAAGTCTCTTCTCTAGGCTGAGCATTACCAACTTTCTGTCTCTTTCATGTAAGGTGCTCCAGGCCTTTCATCATCTTCATGTCCCTTGGCTGGACTCACCCTAGTATGTTCCTGTATGTTTTGATGATGCTGTGTTTCTCTGGACAAGAAAATTTTCTGAAGGAAAGAAGGTTTGCAACATTATGCCCTGTTTAAAGAATGTGATGAACTCTACTCCTCGTAAAGGTGCTGTGAGTGATTTGGAGCCCTCCTGAGATACAGGGACTCAGTGGACATTATTGTAAGCTGCTTCCAAGTGACCTGTCAGCAGGCTCCTGCTTTTAGGGGGCAGAAAAACAGAGGTAGCCAGCTGTGGGAGTACCTTGCTCTGTGTCTTATGCTCCAGAAACCGGATTGCTCAAATATGCTTAGCAGGTGCCTTGTTCTTTTGTTCCTCCTTTATGATCCTCTCCTCCGTCCTCACATTGCACTTTGGATAAGAGACATGCAGCAGTTTAGGTTAAAAACTCGGAGCACTTTTGGCTGCTTCTTTTGGCTGCTTCCTGTGACACAGAAGCTCATAGATTTTATAGCTGCGTCACTGTGATCAGTGGTTTACTGACATGTTAGATGTCACACATCTAGGAATGGGAGTGGATGCTACTGAGCAAAAATACATTCCACATCTACTGCGTGTAGCTGGTAACATTCCAAGGGGGCAGTGCTCACTGCTTTGGAATGACTCGTCCTAGATCTGGTTTGTTCTGTTTTCTTTCCTCTTTATTCTGAGAGGAGTGTTTCTTAATGAATGTCACATAAAAGAAAATGCAAACTAAACAGTGATGATACTCAGCATTAGATATTCCCCCTTTACTGTAAAAAATGTGATCAAAACTGTTGAGCATTTGCTGTTTGCAGTGATTGTCTCACATTTCTTCATCTCTCCAGTCTCCCTCCCTTGCAATGCTGGAGCCCCAGTGGCTTGTAAAGAGCTTGATATGACAAGAGCTTACCATTAGAACACACACTCAGTATAGTATGTTTGTAATTTTCTGACTGGTCAAGTAGTTTAGCTTAGTCAGAAATCCTTAAGTGTGGAGCTCACAATACTTCTGTCCTGGAGCTAAGCAGATTTGTCCCATAAAACAGAAAAAGCAAGCCAGGATCATCCCACCTCTGTTCAGTCTTTGGACACTTCATGCTCCTGGCTCATGACTTGCTTTTTTGGTAGAGGGGGATACTAATATTGCGAGTAGATTTTCACTAAGTGATCGCTCCGTAGTTCTTTGGGAACCATGGGACAGGAGAACTCTTCTTCCAGTCTTTTCTTTAACATGACTTCCAGGTGAGTCAGATGGGGTTTGCTTTGCAGTATATTTGTGGAGAGTTCATGGATCAACTAATGTTCATTTCTTGTCACTTTTAGCTGTACTGGAGGTATCACTGAATCCAGTACAGTGGGATGTGTAAGTGTAGACAGCATGGAATTTAATTTAAAGCATGAATCAACAAGCAGATATGCTGAAATAAAGAGAAAAAGTAAGAGTTAGCCAGAAAAGGCTAAGGAGAGGAAAGTACTAAAATAAAAGGTTAAAAGACTGTCTCTCTTTGTAAAGTATTTGCAGAAATTCAACCAGATGGAGAGTGACTGTGCTGGATTGAAAGGCAGAAAAGCAGCTTTTATATTGAGAAACATAAGGAGTACTGTGTCTTCTGTAGTCAAAAAGATAGCATTACTGTGCCTGCTGTCAAGTCAGAAGATATTGTATGTGTTAGCAGGTATTCTCTTCTAAATTTAATATCTGGATTTAATATTTTTACTGTGACCCAGTGTAGTAATTACTTCATGTGCTTTCAAGAACATTAGCCTAAATGATTTTACGATCTTTTAAGGATTGTAATAGATGGATGAAGCAGTTTTAATTCATTACAGATAATGTCATAGAATAGGTTTATGATTACTGAATTTAATTTTACCTTTACAGTTTTAAAATTTTCTGTGTCTATTTTTAAATAAGCCTTTTGCATTCAAATAGAAAGATACAGTCAAGTTTCAAACAATTGGTTATTTGGCCAACTTTGCCACCTAGCGGCTGCAATTAAATAGAACAGCTCGCTTTCTGTATTTTCAGAAACTGTAATGTAGCACAGGACTGACTGCTGTCTTTTTGTCCTTTGCATTGAATTATTCGAGGATTTTTGAATTAACATAATATTCAGGTGCAAGTGAAGCCACTCATAGTATGTTATGAAAATTAACACTTTATCTTCTAATGTTTAAAAGCTTAGTATGCAAGTACAGGAGAGTTTGATACTTTCTTTCTCCTTTTTTTTTTTTTTAAAGTAGTCTGCTTGTAATAGAATCAAAAGAAAAAAACATCATCGTTGATATTATCTCTTAGGAAAATATGTCATTTTAGGGCTTTGTTTGTATCTACTGTGATTTTTTTTCCCTTTAATATCCCTATATATAAAATATATTAAAAAAATTATCCTTCTTTATATATCATCCTTACAATGTAAAGAGGAGAACCCTGCACCTGCAGTGCTTGTGATTCTATTATGCTTTATAGGCAGACTGAGTCTGTGTAAGTATTGTTTTCTCCTCTTCCACTTGCTCCTAGTTCTGATACAGAACTAAGTCCAAAAGAAATAGAAATTAAGCTGGCTGTAAATTGTAATTTTGTATGTTGTATTGCCTATATTCCTGTGAAATTCTGCTAAAACAGAAACTCTGTAACAGCTATTTCCTCAGCCTTCCTACCCTGCGGTAGCACAGGTGCTGTGAACAGCTGCAGTAGGCAAGAAATGTGTGGTGGGTGCAGTAATGACCCCTAAAACCTCTGGACAGTGTTCCATCTGACATCTTCCCTCTGGACTGCACAAAGACACAGGCAGGGACTTCCCCAATTTGTCTGTAAACCTCCTTTCCCCCCGCCCTTTTTTTTTTTTTTTTTAAACCCAGAAATGTTTCCTCTTTTTTTTTTTTTTCTCATATACTTTGAGCTGACCTTGTTTACGCTTAGGAGAAATTGGCTTAAAGAGAGGTGTTGAGGGAAAATTAATTCTTTCAACAGAAAAAAAGTACATCTTTATCCATAACACGATCATTTGAAATTAAATTTGATATTTAATTTTGAAAAATATGATTGCAGCAAATAATTTTTTAGACATGAAATATTGTCTTTCAGTCTCTCTTGAAAAGTCCAAAGGAAAAAAGTAGCTGTTGTCTGAGCAGCGGAGCTTCAGAATCATGATTTTCTTTTGTTCTATGTCCTTTTTATGTTATATATCCCAATAATTCTTTCTAGGCAAGTAGCAGCTTGTGCTGTGACTCTTTCAAGGTATATGTGTGGTGACTTCCTACACATGTAAGCATGATATAGTATTGTGGCAAAGCATGAGATGCTTATTTATAATTTAATATGATTTTGCAATTATCATGGGTGTGCGTATCTCTTACTGTATCCATCTTCTAGTAGTTGCCAAGCCTGTAGAAAATATCCTTAAATTTCCAGTCTTTGAATTATATAGTCTGACAAGTGGAGAATCTGATGAGGTGGTGAAAGGGAGGAGGATCTGCTGCATGAAAGGAAGAATCAGAGAATTACGTAAAGCTTAGTTCCCTAAAAAATTTATCTGAAGAGCTTTGGGAAAGCTATCATGCATCTTGATCAAAATACAGCCAAGAAAGCATTCTGCATACAATAAGAAACTGAAACTAATAAGATATAGCATGGACATCTTCTTAATATTTCATAGCATTCATATTATCAGGTTCAGTGTAGCAAGTTATTTAACTTTTGGAACTTGTTCAATAATTCCCTAAAGTACAGGAACGAGTAGACATAGAAGCAGAAAAAAAGGGAGGCGGGAGTTCAGATTGTCTTTAATGAGAAGGAAACAAGTCCTTGACTTTTGAGCTGGGGACAAGGGAGAGGTGCTGATAGTATCTGAGATGGCATGAGAGATGACCTTCACATGAAGGAGAAAACAAAGATGACTGGGTGTAAAAACAGCCAAATGTGCGTTGCTAATGAGATTTCTGATAGCATCTGTATATGCATGATGTGACCTGAACTGGGGGCAGAACATACCCCAGTTGTCAGTGGAAACAGTAGGACTGGAGACAAGTTGGAGCTAAAAGAGAGAATACCACATAGAAACATGGTGTGTTCACCTGTCTGACAGGAAAACCCAAAAAGCAGGCTGCCACTACAGAGGGTGATGGATCCAAGTACAGAATCACTAGAAAAAAAAGTTGAAATACAGTTGATGTTTCTGGATTAAAAGAGACAGAATGAACTGCAGGCAAAGGGAACAATGAGACATAAAGAAACTCAGCTGATGTGAAAACAATGTGTCTGTAAGCAGAAATCCCTTTAAAAAAGATAGGGTGGATACCAGATCACATAAAATCTCCTCCTGCATTAAAGTGATGGTCCTTCTAGCACAGTAGTCTATCTCTGACTGTAGTTAAATTTTTGCTAGTTAGTGTCTGACAGCCTGTTGGCTTTTTGAGGGCCCTTGTTTTCCTTGGTTTTATGGAGGCTATGTCCTTGACTAGCATTTGTGTCAGTTTATGTGACTGCTGTCCTTGAATTTGTCCCCTCTTCTCCAGTAATGTCTGTGGTACTGCCAGTGGCAGCAAATTCCAGAATTTTATGCCTGATGTTGTAAGAATTATTTTATTTTATTTGTTTAACTTTTTAGGAAATCAGTTTCAAACAAGTCAAAGTTTAAACTATGAACTTGCTGGTTGCAATTCTCTGATGTAAATCTGTATGAGAACAGCTACAGCTTGGATGATAGCTTGATGGATTCATATAAACCTAGGTTAGTGATCGTCTGAAGGAAATGGTTTATTATCTGTCTTTGGAGAGCTTTTAACATTGAAAAATGACCTTGAAAATGTTGCAGTTTGCTTTACATCTCTAGATGAACAGGCACAGTAGGGTTTGCATACATTGCTTCTTTTCAGGATCAACTCTGAGAGACTGTTTTATTAAAGGATAATTTAAAAATTATTTAAGTTATTTTTGCTCAGTAATTACGTGTGCATGGATGTTTTAAGCAAGATCTAAATATTGCTAGTTAATACATGTAAACCAGCAAAAATAGCATAGTGATAGGTTACTAAATCAAAATATTTCAGATTGAAAGGGTTTTGCTCTTTTTCAGTCTGTTTAGAAATAGTTGCATGCAACTTCAGCAGTTTTAAAAGAAAATAAAATTAAACATTGAGCAATACAGCTCTGAGGTAGAGGCAGCCAGCATGAGACTCTTTTAATGAACATAGAGACTCCTTAGCACTGATACTCTTTTCCAGAGAAACGCTGGAAGAGAAGGCATTTGTAACATGAATAAAAAGTCAACAACATTCTTTTCTGATGCAAGACAGGAAGATGGGAGCCATACTTTGTAAAAGCTCATTGTCAGTGATTAAATCAGCAAACTATTATTTAAAAATGTTATCTGAATGTGGAATTCTTGAGCTAGTATTGAGTATTTTTTTACAGTAAATTTAGTTACTTAGTTTTTTTACTGGACAATAGAGATCATATATGGATGATACAGTAGAGTTATCAGTTTGGAATACTGTTGAAAAAGCAGCTGACTGAGGAACACTGTTATGGTCTTTCAAGCAGTGGAAGAGTTAGACATCCACAAAAGCAAGTTCTTGAAAAGCCTTGGGAAGAACTGAGTAGAGCACGTGGTCAGTAAAATGTCATGTGGAGAAAGATGACACCCCTTGAGAGAAATAATTTTCTTAAGTTATGTCCAGCTGTTTCTGAGAGCCAAATTTTTCTTTTTTTTCCTTCTTCGTGTGTGGTTTATTGCACAATATATAGGAAATGCTTTGTTAAAGTTGAGCTGGTTTTGAGACTCTCATACAGGTTTTTTACCTGTAACTTTGTAAGCAAAGTAAGTTTTTTGATTTGGTTTTGATTTTTAAGGGGGAAGGACTACATCACTTTCTCTACAGTTTAGAAAACGGAGGGATTCAGAAACAGCTTATTCTGCCAAAAAGTCTGAGATGTTTTTGTTATGATTTCTCTGTCACCATAGGCCCTTCCAGTTTAGCACAGATGCTTAAATACTTAAAATGTTTTATTTGTAGGTACTGAATGGCTTAAAAAATCTCAAATCAGCTTCTCTGAAGTTCTTCATGTTAAATGGAAATAAGTAATTTAATCTATATAAAGACTGACCAATATGCCAAAAACATTTAGCAAAAAATAATACATTATTTCAAAAGCCCTGTCTCTGATAAACTGCTAAGAAGTGAGCCTGAAAAGCTTTAAAAGGATTAAAGTTAGAAGAAAATTGATTATTTTGATGTCAATTTAGGAATCTATTTACATGCTTAGACTGAAGTTATGATGCAACTGGTAAAATCAGACTTAAATGTGTGTGTGACATTTTAGGGGCGAGGCCTTTCTGATGGACTGTGACTTACACTGAATATCCATACCACAAAGCTGACAGCCCAGTAAATTGGATCTTAATAATCTTTTAAGAGTCATCCTGATTAGGGAAAGTTTTTAGGGACTGGAAGAAAGCAAATATAAGCAGGGTGAGAAGGGTGAAAAGAAGAAGGAGGATCTGAGCAGCTAGAGGCTGGTCACCTTTCCTTTGATCCCTGTGGAAGTGCTGGAAACCATGATTAAACATGTGAGGGATAAGTGGATGACTGGGAGGAGTCAGCATACATTTACAGAGGGCAAATCAGGCTTGACAACCTTGGCAGCCTTTTATGATGAGATAAATGGCTTAGAAGACAAGAGTAGAAGGGTGGATGCTGGTTATCCTGCCTCTGGTGAGGTTTTACAAGGTGTTTCCCAGCACATCCTCATACACAAAGTGATGATGGAATGAGTAAGTGGATGGAAACCTGTCAGAACTGCCAGACTAAACTGTGTTTAGCAGCATGAAGTCCAGCCCAGACTGGAATCCAGTCACCAGTTTTGTGCCCCTAGGGTGGTCCTGGAGCCAGTACAGTTTAACCTCTTTATTTAATTGTCTGGGTGATTTATGCAGAGCATACCCTCAGCAAGTTTGCTGATGCTACAAAACTGGGAGAAGTGGGTGATAAATTAGAGGGTTGTGCTGCCATCCACATGGACCTTAACAGGCTGGATAAATGGTCTGACAGGAGCCTCATGAAGTTCAACAAAGGGAAAGGCAACATTGTCCACCCAGAAGAAAACAGCCTCATGCACTTATGGTCCACAAAGGAGCTTTGCAGGAAAGGCCCTGGGATCCTGATGGAATCCAAGGGAGCATGAGCCAGCAATGTGTACTTGCAGCAAAGGTCACCAGCCTTCTAGGCTGTGTTAGGAAAAGTGCTGCCAGCAGGTAGGAGATGACCTCTCTCTGCTCAGCACTGGTGATACAAATCTGGAATGCTTCATCCACTTCTGGGTTCCCCAGGACAAGAGGGACATGGACATTCTAGAGTGAGTCAATCCAAGAGCCAGAAAATACATGCAATTGTAGTTAAATGTAAGATAAAGCCTTTTCATTCCCGTGGGGATAGTCAAGCACTTTAACAGGTTGCCCTGAAAACTTATGGAGCCTTCATCCTTGGAGGTAACGTGAAACTCAGATATGGCCCTGAGCAGCCTGTTCCAGCTGAGCCTGCTCTGCCCAGAGGGTTGGACTCAGTGATCTGCAGCAGGTGCTTTCCTGCCTCAACCCTTCAGTGGATAAATTGAAATAATAATGTAGTGGAACTTATCTGTAAAGGATCTTGAAGGATCCACCATAGGGTTGACAGTAATTTTTTCTGTGATCTTTTATAGAGGGTTTGGAAGGGCAGGTTGTGTCTTGTGTTTTGGGTTTTTTTCATCCAGAAGAAGGAGTCAGCATGGTTTTATTTTGCCATTGCTTTCCTTTGGAGTGGATGCAATGCCATTTGAGGTAGCTAGGGAAGCAGTGCCTTGAGCTTGCTGGCACTGAACACTTCAGATCCATCTCATTATCTCTGGACAGTCACTTGATCACATTATGGAAGATCTGGCCATGAACTTGAGTTGACTGTGAGCTGGCAAAGGCTTCACCCAGACAATACTGGTTAGCTGAAGAAACCAATCAAAGTAAATGATAACTCTTCTGTGACAGCCTCTTTTTCTTTCCCCACCCTTCAGTTTATATAACCTGTGAAATGAAGCACTTGAGGACAACACAGATAGCTGTATCACTCATTTACTTTCTAAAGGTTCATTCCTATTTCCCTTTCCATGCCAGCCTATTCATTTAATTTCAGATAAGAACTTTTGTCCTTTCTTCCATGCTCTTTTAGCTTTGGAGAAGCTGCATCTAAAAACTGAAAAACTAGCCTCACTGATTACTTCAAAACACTTCTAAATTTTCTCCTTATTTATTGTATCTGTTGGTATATATTTCACTGTTTTTTCCTGCTCGCCAAGTGCCTGCACAAGTCTTTAAAATATTTTGTATGTGTCTGATAAGCTCCTTTTTTGAAGGTGCTATCATTTTGCCCTGTATGCAAAAATAAAATCAATCCTTGACTACATTAACCTTGGTATTGTCTTAATGATAATGGCTAACTGAAAGGTCATTGCAAAAACATATCACAAGAAAAACAAGACTCATAGAGTTGCTTTTGTTTCCATGTTAGAGAAGGGAATAAATTTCTTTTACTGGCTTGGTAGTTTTCTATCTTTCAGTGAGATTTTCAGGGTTTTAAAATTATTTTTGGGTTAGATGCCTTGTTGCACTTTCAGTTTAAGGTAACTTGGGTTTTTTTTATTTAACAGAAAATGTAAGTTGTCTGATTCTGTATTCACTGCATTGTCCTACAGGGACTGTGGCAAAGTCATATTTGCTGAACACAAAATTTTACTGGATTTCAATTTGATGAGTTTGACTTGTGTCCCTTCTATCCCCATATAGTCATCCTTTCCTTACATCTCCGTAAAAAGCAACACAGACTCACATTTTAAAAATTGTCTTTGGTAATTGTTTGACGTAGAGGCATGACAAAGTATTTTAGTAATTGGGAGTAGGAAGGGAGAGAGACAACCAAACAATTTTCCTGCCTGTGTTGAAAGGAGAGATTTAATGGGTAAATTATGAAGTCTTTGATTGTGAGAATAGTTGCAGACTAATTTGAGTAAGAGTTCTGATACTGGCTTTGTAAGACATGTTCGTGGTTGCTGGGAATCTTGGTGAATTTGAGGAAGAATTAAAAACATAGATGGACTTACGTTCCTCAGAAACAATTGAAACTTCTAAAATTAATTGCTACCTCTATTATTGTTTCCTTACCAGTGCAAGAAACACTTATGTGAAGGCAATATTATTGGTAATTTCCAAATAAGTTTTGCAATTCTTTAAAACGAGTTGAATGTATAACATATACTTGATGCATGGCTTTTATATTTGTGTTATTTTATGTCTGGATCTTCCCCAAGAGTAAAAATAGTCATTATAATGAGAGAATTTAGTGAACTGGTTATTGCATACATATGTAAGCTACCTCTGCATTTTTCTGTCTAAATTGATTTCATTAGCTCTTTTGAAAAGTGATACTTTTTTATGGTAAAGCATGTCCTACTTCAAAATGCTTTGTTCTTCCTGCTAGTTATCATTATTGCTATTATTAATGGTTTTATTAGAATAACTCTAAGCAGTCCTAGTCTGAAAAGATTAATGGTCTTCATTGCTTATTGATCTGATATTCTGCTTTTGAACTGTGAAATTGCTACAAGGACACTTCCTTATGGGTCACTGGGAAGTACCAACTTCTGTTCTTCTGCTAAAGATAAATCAATATATATCAGACTGTGAGGTAGGAGGTAGAATAAAGATAACTTAGATTTAGGTGTATATATTAGGTCCTTACATCCACAATTTCCTGTTTTTAATTTTATTAGTCTTATTATATTTTTTTAAGATGCTGAGAGCATCTGCAGGTCCAGCTGAGATGAGTTATCAGCAATACATCTTCACTAACAATTGTGGCTTTACACCAAAAGTACATTTGACTTGAAAGGACTAGTCAGCCCATTGGTGTCCATAGAGATGGATGGTTATTAGTTGAAATGAAAAAGAAAATACAAAAAACCCCCACCCAAACCGATCTAGCTGGTGATATTTGAGAGGCTAAACAAGCATTTTTGTCCCCAAAGACACAGAGATGCTTAGCACCACTGATTTTTGTTGTTTTAATAGGGATGTTGCATATGAAAAATAAGTGTTCTTGAAATTGGCAGGGGGTGAATTTTAGTTACCAGACTTTGGGTTTTTAAATGTTAACTCTTCATTACATGATTTCATCACAGTCAGAGGGCTTCCTACTCCAATAGGCAAACCCCTTACCTTACACTGGAATAAAACTCTGACCATTCAACTGGCTTGAGTATCTGTGAATAACAATAATAATAATAATAATAATAATAATAATAATAATAATAATAATAATAATAATAATTTTGCCCACACACAGCTTGCCTTCTTTGGAGTCCCCTGTTTCAAGCTTAAATCCAAACCAATCTCTGAGGAGTACCAGTTTTCTTTTCTTTACCTTCTTGGGAAGATTTAAGCCTTTCATTAGTCATCGTATCAGAACCTGCATAAAGACAGGATAGAGATAGCTTAATCTCTAATAGTATAACCTCTGATTTTCTCATTGCAACTTTAAATAATATTGTAGTATAATAATACTTGTAGTTATAACTTGTAGTTAATATTACAAGTATTATTTTAGTAATGATAACTATTATTTTATTAATAACTCTTTTAATTCCATTACTTATCCTAGTTTTCAGCAAAATGCCAGTGCTGAAAGAGTTAAGTATACCTCAGTGTTAAAAAAAGTGCCTCATCTATTCATCTGGCAGGAGATGCACAGTACTGGAGATGTTTGAGACTCTTAGATCACTGCCATAAAGTAGTTAAGGATGGAGTTTTTAGATATAATGTAGCTATTAAGCCTTTTCAGTATTGGAATACTCAGTCTCTCCCATAAGAAAAGTGATGAACTGTGATCATAAACAGGTTAATTTAATCTGGCCTGATTTCAGAAGTGTCCCCTTATTGCTTTACGGATAATAATTTTCATTATATTTGTCTTTTCAAAATCATTATCTGTAAGTCTCAATTATCCAAGTATTTAATTAGTTCTCTAAGTGCGTATTCAGAGTTTTAATGTTCTGTCGAGTTCTTTTTGTAAACAATATCAGCAGAGGAGACTGTGCCTCTGATGCAAGTCAGGTAGCAAGGCCACTGAGCAGTCCTGCCTCCAATTCATGTGAAACACGTCTCGCCAGACAAAGCATCTGCCTGTTTGGAGGGTGGTTCTGTAGTCTCACGAATCCAGAGTGGATTAAAGTCTAGACTCCGTCGTTTTTCCAGGCTGTTGGGAAGGGTTAAATAACAAATCAGATATGCCTAAGGTAGAGCAGAGGTAATGCTGAAGCAAGGATGCTGTTGCTGGTTTGTGCTTTGGGAAGAAAGCTGTAATAGCAGCAGCAGCAGCAGCAATAACAACAGCAGCAGCGGCAGCAGCAGCAGTAAGAGACCTTCAGAAAGCCGAGGTTGCAGTAGTCTGAGATATAAAGATCCTGTTATGTCTCTGTCTCTCCTAAGTTCAGAATGGTTCATACAAGCCTTACGCCACGTGTAGTAAAGGATGTACAGGAATCTGGAATTTGCTTTGCAATAACTGGATGCTGAGGAAATAAAGACGTGCCTCTGGATTTTTGTTGGGTTTTTTTTTTTCCTACCTTTCTTTTTAAATCATCGGAAACAGAAGAGATTGATTTACTCAGAGAAAGTAAGTTTCATCTGTCGTCATGATAATTTAAAGGGATAGTTTTGGAGCTGAAGGGTGACCGTTTTGCTACCTGTTCCCTTGCACCTGGGACTGAAAAGTGAAGAGCAATGGACAGTGTCTCAGAGGAGACAGGAATGACGGAGGCTCGGTGAAAGCACACGCTGATTGCTGCCTGCTGTCCTCTTCATGCAGTGCTGTGGGCTGGTGCACCGACGGCGAGTACGGGTTTCCTATGTAAGTTTTCATTCCTATTAGAATGATGTTGGCTTGTATGTTCCACTCCTAATATATTAGATGGTGTGGCATGACTGAGGCAGGTATTTTAATGCATAGCTGAATCAATGACCAGAGCACTAAGTACCTGTGAAGTAAGTTTTTACAGCCCAGACACACGGATCTTTTTAACAAGTATGAGTCTTGCCGTCTATTTTCTTGTAACTTGTTCATGTTCTCAAGGATGTGTTTTTAAAAAAAAAAAAATACCTGTAGTATTAAAAGACTGGAAGCCTGACCATTCTGACTTCTTCTTTTAAATAATGTATTTATTCTTGCTAGTGGCTCTGTGTAAGTGGAGTCATTAGAAAAGGACATCTCTACTTATCCATATATCATAACTGAAAATCAGTTAAAGTTATAAGCAATTATGGGCTGGGAACAAAAATTATTGGAAAGACCCTGAGGAAATGTGCAAATAATCTTGTTAGATATTTCTTTTGAAAAAGAGCAGTTAGTACAGTGGCAGAAGTACAGTGGCCTGATGTTTTGCATGGTGTATTTGCTTTCCAGAACAGGGTGTTTCAATACTCAGGTATGATATGACTGCTCTGTCTTGCAAAATGGCTGTCTCCAATAAATTCCAAGGAAGGCCAGCACCAAAGCTTAAGTATTAGTAATGAAAAAGATCAGAAATATATCTGAACTATACTCAGCTGACATGATTACCCTCACGTAATTAATTTATGTTTTAACATTCCTCTTGTATTCTTCTGTTCAGTTGTCAGACAGGATAAGAAACAGGAGGTTGCAATGATCAGGATCAGCAAATTGAAATTGCTGACTATTAGCAACAAGCAGCTTGTAGCTTGTTGCACAAGAAACGAGCAAAGATATCAGGAGATATATTTCGTTTGTCAGAATTACTGTGGGTTTTTCTGTGCCATAGAAAAGTCTTTTAGAAATGCTTAAAAATTGACCACAGCGCAAGCAAGGTCATAAATAGGTGCAATCTAAATCAAAGTTTGTGTAGGGGGTTGATGAAGAGAACTGAATATTTAAAAAACCCTGTCTTTCCTTCAGAACAAATTGCAGAGATGTAAACTGGAAATGTGAGTGTGGTCATAGTTGTTTTGCACAAAGCTAATTTGACTTTGAGTGTATTTTTTTTTCAGTTGCAACAGTTGATACTATAAGAAGCAGGCAGGATTATGGAGTATCAGATGAGATAAAGGAAAGAACTTAAACAGTACTGTATTTTGTATAAATTATGCAAAACACAATATATAGTTACTTTTAACCATCAATTCAGTATAAAATCAAAACTTGTATATCACTTATGCAGATACTTACTTGATAATTCCAGAATTGTACAGAAGTTGAAATATAACTACATTGAAAACACTTCTTGTTAGCTCCTCCGTGTCTGTGGAGTTTAGGGCATATGATAATAATGACCTCTTGAGATGCATCACCCATCCTTTCTTTTCTCCTTGTTACTGTTACTTAGCAGTACCACCAGCCACTCTGACTAGTATTATCTAGACAGAATCCCATTAAATCCATAATTTCTTGATGTTTGTGGGTAAGAGAGAGAAAGGTGCTTAGTGGGTGTTTTATAAAGTAATAAAGTTTGTACCTTTTTTGTATAAAGGGTATTGTGCAAAGCTGATGGACCTCGTGATATTCTGAATATCTCACTAAGTGTTTATAAAAGAGAAGGTTGCTCACTCTTATGAAATGAAGTTTGCCCTTGATCTTTTTGGTCTGAATGCTATTACGTGAAAGATGACCGTGTTCTTAAATAACTTAATTACAATGAAAATTCTCTCTGTTGTTTGAATCCTTGATTATCCAAACCTGTTATTATTAAATTCTTTTTGGCACTCCCTATGGCATTGGACTAATTGAGGTTGTACTGTGTGATTCTTTTGGGATGAAAGCACTGAAATTAAAGTGAGCCACGATATGACCCTTTTTATTAACGTCTGAATCACTGGGGAAAAGCATTAGACTTTTATTCTGGGTTATTAGTTTACAGTTCTGAAGTTACTTATGAATAGTAGTTGTGAATGATCTTGGAAGTTTAGGTTTGGCTTTTTTTTATTTTTTGGGGGAGTTTAGGTACTTTATGTAACTGAACGTATGACCAAACGTAACTGTCTGTTGTGTGCCAGCAATACAGCTCATTCTGATCTGGGTCCTAAAATTTGTGCAAATCTTAGGCATAATCAATCCCTTTGGTGATGTTTTGGGTCTGGAATACACCTCTATCTACCCTTAGTACACAGGCTCCTATTGTTTCTTTGGAGGAGCAGCATTGTTGGTAGAGAAGATACTTGTATTGATATATTGCTCCTTTCTGTGATCTCCTGCATGTTGGACTGTCATGCACAGAGATTAGCCCTGCCTCTGTGTGCTGGGATAAAACTGAAGGCCTTGATGGGTTGTATCCATCTTTACCTCCTCTCCAAGTTTTGCAGTTAATGAGTGGCGTGCAGACCGCACAATGTTAACAAAATTAAATCTGGCTCAGGCATTCTTGCTTGGCTTGCCTGGTCATTGACTCTTCTTTCATCCTGGCACCATGTAATGCCTGAATCCACAAAATTTCCACTCTTCCTCTTCTGTGGTTTCTTTGGATGGGTAATCAGGGTGATGGGGGCATGAAGTATCATTTAATGCAATTTGTTTAACATGGTGTGGAATAATCTGCATCTTCTAATGGTAGGAAGCATCATATGGACTGCATGCTAATACTCAGTTCCAGAAATAAAGACCCTCATACTGGGCATTTTCATGGCAAAAGCCGGAGATAATTCCAAGTAGTATCTTCACCTTATTCCATCAGTCATGTCTGTGGGATAGGGTCATGCCATTTGTCAAATAGGATCTATTTGGAGTAGTATAGAGGAACAGCTGGGTGAAGTCCTTTGTGAATAATCTCATGTCTTTCTGGAAGTTTAAAACATTAATACTAATTATATGAAATGTTTTCACTATTCTTACTGCCTGCATGGTATGAAACATCTAAAAGCACTGGAGCCTGAAGACTGAGCAGTTTATTTTTTTTTTTCAAACTTTACTCCAGTCTGGCCACTGTTGGTCCAGCCATCAGGAGAAGTTGCAATCTGATGGGAGTCACTCAGAAATCTTGTACTGTCTCCAGCTCTCTGTTCTCCCTGGAAGAGTCTGGAAGTGAAGGCTGTTTGAACACAGAATCCAAGATAATTCCAGAGTCTGCATGTTTCTGAGCACAGCAATTCTGTCAGCCACTTTGCCTGACTGTATGTGTGCTGCCTTCTCTTTCTGCTGCGAGTGGTCTCATTTGGTGTCGTTCAACTTGCCAACCCAACTGGAAAAATTGGTTTTGTGGCAACATAATAGAGTTGACTGAACTTTTTAATCCATGGCAAGTGAGATCAAGGAGGAGGGTCTATATAGTTTCTTGAAAGACTGTTCAAGTCCCTGTGTGTAGAAGGGACCAAATCCATGTCTGGAAGGCATCTGCTGGAGCATACAGACAGGTAATTTCAAGCCCCTTGAGCATCACAGTGTACTCAGAACCTCCTGGTTTCCCTGGATGCAGGTGTGTTTGCAGAGTTCGTGTTTATTGCTGTTTTTACAGCTATATAAACAAGGAGTAGGTGAGTGTGGCCAGGGAGGATCAACACACAATAATCTGGATAGGCAAGCCATTGATTGGTATCCATTGTACTTCAAATAATAGCTTAAAATCCTTAGCTGTCTGGATTTCCAGATACTGAATTTAATACTGATTTGTTTGAAAACTCATGTTGTTGACTTTCTGATTTTTATTTTATTTTTATTTTTTGGTTCTTTTTTAGAATTCTTGAATTACACTTTTGTTTTTATGCTTCTGTTTATGTGGAAGGACTATTCATAATAAGTCTGGGCTGATGTTTTAAATATTTTTCTCAGATATATAACTAATTTGATAAAGCATCAAGATGATGTCTGGAAGACAAATATTCATTACTCTGGCTCTAATCTTAACAAAGGACTATTATAATTTGATATTTTTAAAAAGGAAATTTTAAAAATGCATTCCAAAACAATATAAACTTTATTTGAATATTAGTAGTGAAATTTATGGTATGGCTTGTCCTGTGTATTTTAGTTCAATGTAATTAAAGGACCTCGGTATGGTTTTGTTTCAAGATGCTTCTTTCCTAATGGTGGGGACTGTAATTGGAGAGCTTTCTGCCTGCAGCAGTGAGTGGGCTCCAGACGTCAGGCTTTTTGTGCCTGTGTCTGGAGGATATTTCAGACCTCCTGAGGGAATGTTCTCTTTTTGGTGTTGTTAGATTTGTGCTAGGGGTTTTTTTCCTGTTCCTTTTGAGACCATAATATTTTCTATCTATCACTTAATACCAGATCATTCTTTATCATAGCAGGTGCTGTCCTTTTCTTTATTTCTTTTGCTTTCCCTCTCCCTTTCTCTTCTTCATTGTTGATTTATACTTTTTTCCCTAGGTAGATCTTTTTTTCACTCTTCTCCACCATGCTTCTCATTTTGACCTGCAGAATTCTTGCTTCACACTTCAAAACTTCTTTTGCTTCTGTTGACATTAGTCTCAGTCCAACATGGCCCCTGCCTGGGCTATTTCTGTGACCCACCCCCCCAATATTCCTGTGCCATCAGCTCCAGACTTGTATCTACCCCTTTTCTTCATTGCTGCCTTTGTCAGTTTTCGTGGAAGTTTGAACTGTTCACAAGGACACAAAGAGGAGTTGCAGGCTAAGGCAGCTGTGGGTAAACTGTTGTTAAACTGAAACTGAATTTACATCCATGATTCTCTTCTTTGTGTATTGTTGGCAGAAAAGCACACGCTGAGAAGGAGGAAAGAAAGTATAAACAAGTTGTGGTTTACTGATGAAGACGTTTAAAGGAATTCTTTTAGCATAAAAAAGTTACATTTATGTCTTAAGGCAATTGGCTGGAAATGGGAGAAGTCCTTTAACTTGTTTTAGTGACTGCACTGCCCTTAAGGCTGGGTGCCTCAGTACTGTTAGGAAGAAACTCATAATCTATGGAACTGGGGGGATATTTTCTATATTTAGGTTGTCTCTAGGAAGTCCTTTTGCATTTTTTCTGTACCCTAATTGTCTTATTTTTTGTTTTGGTAGTATGGGGAGAAGACAGTCAGTGAATAAAGTGGAATAAACCAATGTGGCAATATTTAAAGGGAAAGTGATTTGAACCAAGACTCTGTTACTCATTGTATATCAGCCAAACCAGGACTGCCAAACTTTGCACTTCCAAAATTAAAACGAATAAATTCACTTTATCTACATTTACTCTCTTACATCTGTCTAATAACCTGTCTTCATTATGCTGAGGAATAGTATTGAAGCTAAACTCTTTTGATTGCAGCTCCAGTCCTTTCAAGTGAAATATCACACATTTGTTCCAATTGTTTTTCCTTTACCATCATTAAGTGGCCATAGTTTTTTTTTTACTCTGTGGCTCCATTTAAAAGATTTTATAGCACAGTTTTTGGACTACAAAACCTCTGTTTCTTGTCTCTCTTCTTTAAAATTCTTGCTGCATTTCGTAGGTGCAACCTTAGAATTTAATTAACTAGGAAAAGGGGCTTCTTTTGAAAAATAATATTATATTTAGGAGAATTAAATGGAACATTTGCAGCTCATTGTGCATTCTGAGGTGAAACTATATAGCAGTATGGCTGGTGGATAAAATACTATGACAATATCTGCCATAAAGGCCTACTGTCATTTCTTTTTCAGTCTGGGTATAATGTAACTGCTTGAGTAATAGATTTAAAATATTTAAAATTTCGAGGCAGCAGCAGTATCAAAATTTTAATTTTATACTGAAGCAAAGAAATAGAGAATCCCATTTTAATTATTTTTCACTACCCTCATCTTTTAAGACTGAGTTCATATTTTCTTTGGTAATTCTATTACTATTTCACTGTTGCTTCAATGGAACATTATTTTGTTATTCCTTGCTAATTTGGGTGTATCAAAGTAGTGGCATTATTTGCATTGTTTCTGGCAAGAAAAGCTCAGATGTGTGCATCCAATTGGCTTCCCTTGTGAACTTCTCTTCTTCCATCAGTAGTACCCTTGACTTGAATGTTATGCATATTTTAATGTTAGTTTTCTAGTTAGTATTTAGATCAGGTGTTTTTAAAAAGGCTTTTTCACAGGTCTGAAACCTGTGATATATTACTGAAAATAAGTTGCAAATAAGTTTCAAATTTTCAGTCACTGGATGGTCTGTGATTAGTGAGATTAGTCTGTGACTGGAGATAGTAAGTGGGAATTGGGATTTGTATCTTCTGTCTCCAAACCCACCAGTGATTCCTCCTGTAGCTGTGAAAAAAATCACATGGATAGAAGCCTGGGGCATTTCCTTTCCATAAAACGTCAGGAGAATTCTGCTGCAGTATGTGTGCAGAAATATACTATTTTTTACAAAACCTGGATAAAGGAGTATTTCTTAAAAATAAACACTTAAAACTAGCTTAAGAGATTGTTACAAGTAAAATGTAACCCATTTTCACACTTAATTTCTTTTCAGCTTTTTCTCCTTTGCCTTTTCTCCCACTTCATACGCAGTGAACTTTGCCATTCTCATTTTATAAAATGTTTTTCTCTTTTGTTCATAGTGTTCTATTGGTTTGGTTCTTTTGTTCTTTCCTGAATATGTTTTTTCCTTTCAGCTGTTACTTTTTCTTTCTCCTCTTCTTGAGTACAGGGTCTTTGAGAACAATACTTACTGACTTCAATGGTGGAGGAAACATTTAACTATTCTTGGCAATTTTAATGCATTTTCTGATAAGTTGGCATTCCAACATGAGTGTGAAGTCATGAAAAATTAACTGGCTGTCTTACAATACTAATGGAGTCCCCTGAATTCTCTATGGAAGAATGCCATACTTAATGTCTTTCCTACTATCTTTATACTAAACCAAAGTGGCAAAATTAGTAACTTGGTAATAAGGAAATGAGAGGAAGATAAAAGAACACTTTTAGGTTTGAATGGAAAAGATAGATTCATGAAGTGCTGAACATAGCAAGAGTGCTTCACTGAGTAGGAACAGTTCTGGAAAAAGTCTTGTAATTATTCTGTTGTGATTAAACATCCCCTTACATCAGGAATGTTGAAGGAATACAGAAAAGTTTTCTGAACAAAGCTCTGGTAGAACTAAATCTGCTCAAAGATGTCAAGGGCAATAAGAAAAACTTGTATTGATGATGAAAGAAAAACAAGGGAAAATGTGGGACCTCTCTAGACAGAAACAGGAGACCTGGGTGCTTGGGACATGAAGGCTGAGGTACTTAATGGCTTTTTTGTCTCATTCTTCATTGAAAAATGCTCCAGTCACACCAGCTAAGTCACAGAAGGCAAAGGCAGAGACTGGGAAAATGTAGAACTGCCTGCTGTAGCAGATTAGGTCTGAGACCATCTAAGGAACCTGAAGGTGGGAAAGTCCATGAGACCTGAGGAAAATGCATCTGTGGATCCTGAGGGAACTTCCAGGTGAAATGGCCCAGCCACTATCAATCATCTCTGAAAAGTCATGGCAGTCCAGTGGAGTTCCCATGAACTGGAAAAGGGGAAGCATAATTCTGTGTGTTATGGAACAAGGGAAATAAAGGTATTATTGGTGATAGATAACATGGCTTTACTAAGAACAAGTCATGCCAGACAGATTCAGTGTATTTCTACAACTTGATCAGAGTATTGGTGGCTGAGGCAAGTTGGTCAGAGCATGGTGCTAATAACACCAAGGTTGTGGCTTCATTCCCTGTACAGGCCATTCACTCAGATTTGTACACAATGATTCTTTTGGGTCCCTTCCAATGCAGAGTATTCTATGAATCTACCTGGACTTGTGCAAAACATTTGATGCAGTCTGGCACAGCATCTTGGTCTCTAAACCGGGGAGCCATGGATCTGGCACGTGGATAACTCAGCACGTATGGAATTGGCTGGATGGTTGCACTCTAAGAACTGTGGCCAGTGGGTCAGTGTCAGAGTGGAGACTAATGATGAGTGAAATTGCCAAGGGGTTGATTTTGGGACTGGTGCTGTTGGTCATCTTTGTCAGCAATATGGACAGAGATCCATAGAGATCCACAGAGATGTCTGTGGCACAGAGATCTCCCTCAGCAAGCTGGCTGACATAACAAACTATGTGGTGCATTCCACAAGCTGGAGGAAAGGGATGGCATCCATAGGCATCTTGTTCCATCTGGGAGGTGGGGCTGTGCCAGCCTCATGAATTTCAATAACACCAAGTACAAGGTCCTGCACCTGGATCAGGGCAATCTCAAGAGCAGGTAAAGGCTGGGCATAGATTATTCTGAGTAGAATGAGAGCAGCCCTGAGGAGAAGGACTTGGTGTCCTTGAACCTGAGGAGAAGATGTTGGTAGATGAGAAGGTCCACATGACCCAGCAATGTGCATTCCAGACCAGAAATCCTGAGTTGCATCATCAATAGAAGCAGATTGTCCAGATTATAGATGTTAATAATTCTGATGCTTACAACATTATAATTTCTGTCCAATTAGCCAAGCATGCAGTACACACTTGTGTAAGAAACAAAATATTCATGGAGCTATGGTAGCAGGTCCTTTATACTGAGTGTGCTGTAGTAATGGTTTATGCTTACTCTTTATTTAAAAATAGCTAGCCACCAGGGATGAGTAGTTTTTACACACTCTTCCTCTAGATGGAACCACTCTGCTGTTTCACTTGGATGAAATACTATTTGTTCAACAGCTGAATAATCTTTTGCAGTGTGTATTTGCAGTCATGCATCTATGTTCACGTGTGCAAGTGTGGCTTGGAGCAATCTGCGTGGCATTAGAGCGTGATGCAAGAGAAGGAATGCTCCTGGGGTTTGTGCTGCTTCTGGAAATAAATAATTTGAAGGTAGTGTTTGCACGCTTTGATCTGTTACAGAGTAATAAAAATTACTATCTGTATGGGAATAATGACCTATTTATTCTACAGCTGGTGAAATGTTTCATCTTGTCCATCATCTCTGTAAAGCCTATTTCAGAGTTTATAACAAGACTTCTAGCAATAACACATCCAGTCTTCACATTTTATAATCTTTTCTGCTTATGGGTTTGTGCACAGAGCTTGGTTGACTATAGGAGACATTGATACTTCTATTTACAGTAGAAACATCTTGCTTCATTTATTGCTTCTCTATTTCCATTTGTTACTTCCAGAAACTATCCCAGTCAAAATATCTTTCTTATTCTTTGCTAACACTTTTCCCATGTTTTCTGGTCATGAGTTTTTTTAGTAAGTTGTGTATGCAGTTTTTCTAAGATTCCTCTGCTTTTACTGATGTAAAAATATTCTGTTTACCTCTTGTTTTTCCAGTTGTTAATATGAGCTACATGTATTACATAATACACTCTTCATATTGCTTTCATTGAATTATAAGCCACAGATTTTACTTACACTGGATAGTTTACTATTTCTAAGAGCAGCCCTCTTTCTAAGGCCTGTTTCACTGCAGGCCATGCAAAAGAGATTCAGAAGATAGACGAATTGGATTAATTATCTTTCTAATCAGAATCAAACATAGTAAAAGGTTGTCCAAAGGAGAAGAAAAAAAAATGTTGTAGTGTAGTTAATTTCATGTTTTTTAGTCTTAATTTTCTCATGGAATACTGAAAGTGTGCCGAAGAAGCATGACATATACAAAAGCAGCATCAGTAAATAAATCTAAGATGCTTGTTCTTGCTCCCCAGCAGCTAAGGAAAGAAAGGTTCAGTCATGCAAGTCTTTAAGAACTTATCAGCAAAAGTCTAATTGAGAGGTAAGAAATCAGATTAATGTAGATCATGTTTGTATGGAATAATAATAAGCTACTTGAACTTAAAGAATTAGAGACATGATAAAGAGAAAGTTAGAGAGGATGTCAAAGAGAAGTCAGCAGACCTGGAGGAGGTTTGCCAGGTGTACAGAAAAAGAAGGTGGAGAGGAGTCGCACTCATGGCACCTTCTTCTGTGGAGGAAATGGTTAATATTGTTAACTACTGCACGCATTTGATTAGAGATATATGTTTAATTTCATTAGAGACACATGTTTTCATGTGTCTAAAACCACAGTACCATAATTTAAGTAAAAATGGACAGCAGAATTTTTGCAAATGTTGTTTTAACTATATTGTCTAATGATTGCTGGTAATTGTTAAAGTATTGTCATGTTTATCTTTTGAATTGTCACTGTGCCATTATTTATTAACCTACTTACATTCTAGTAATAGTCTTTCTCTACAAGGATTAACGTATTTGCATAGTTTGCATATGAATTACAACACATCCCTTAGGAGAGGACATCAGGTGCAACAAGTCACCGAAGGGCATAAAAGAGAGATTTAAAAAAATCTTATCCTGACTGGGGCAAAGGAGTGTGAGTTAAACCAGGCAAGCCCATGAAATGATACCTTGTCTAAAAATGAAATATTTGCATCTCTGAGGAAACAAACAAGATTTGTTTTGAGAGGAAGACTAACCACAGAGTTCTGAATGTTGGGAGGAAAGAAATTAAACCTCAGTGACAAATGTTGAGGGAGAATTCAATGTTCAGGTTAATTATAAAATGCTAAATGCGTTACCAAAAACAGGTACTCAGTGGGAGTTGCACCCTAAGGTAAAGATATGCAGAAAGATGGAAAAGGTAATAGAAACACAGAAGTGTCTGTGGAAAGGAAAGATTCAGCTTCCTTACCTTTGTGTTCATTAAAAATTTAACTGTTGACTGATTTGGAAGGTTTAAGGAAATATTTTTCTTTTTGTTTTAATCTTAAACAGGCTTGTGTCAAGGGTTGGAAAGCTCCTGGGTAATAACATACCTCATCCAGGCCTGTTGTGAGTCAAACAATTCATTCACTCTATCTTTTAAGAAATATTATATTTGTGCAAGGTGTGTCCAGGGTGAGCAATGGTGACAAGGTTTGCCCTGGCAAAGAGTGTCCTAGGGTCACCTGAGTCTGTCTGTCCCACTCACTGGTGGGGGAACTGAGACAGCAGTTTTTAAATGGGTCTCCAGTGAACTTGCCAAGAAAACATTTTAAAACCCTCTCCCTTCTTGTGATCTCTGATGATACATTTTCCCATCCATATGGGGTAGGATTTCTGAAAAATTGAAAAAAAAAACCCCAACAAATCCCTCTCATCACATACAGACACAAAACCCCCAAAATTGATTAAGAAGGCTTCTTAGGAAAGCTGGAGAATTGCACAGCAAATCTCCCCTGGTCTGAAATGCAGTGACCTGGCTCAGCCTTGCCTTTGCCAAGCAGCTGCAGACACAAGACTTCCTGCAGGGGACCCTTCCTCCAGGTGTGCATTTGAAAATGTGGTGTTATGTCAAATATCTACCTTTTATTTTATTCTTAATTTTGAATTTGCTTTGATTTCAAAGAGATAAGACATTGTGTCATCATGTTTTCATCCTAGTACTGTTACTTACAGTGAAGGAGTTGACCCCAGCCTTAGATATGTTTCTAAGCCGGATAAAGTGATCCTTGAAAATTTTTAAGAAAAATGCCAAAGTACTGTAGACTGAAATAAACCTCAGACATGAATCGAAATGAATTTTTCTCCAAAGAGAGAAATAAAAAGGAGACAGAGCAGAGAAGATAAAAACTCTTTCCAGAAATAGTGATATTTACCTGTGGTACAGGCAGAGATCACAGAGGTGGTTTTTGTTCAGTGAGCTCTCTGCAGTCACTCATGGCAGAGCTCTGGCTGGATTCAAAGGAAACATCTCTTGTCTTCTTGTAAAAAGCTTGCTCACAGTACCAGTTGTTATTGTGAGGCTGTGTCTCAGGAACACTGAACAGAAGGACTTTCTGTACTCTTAGAGAAATGGCATGATTATAGACAGAAGAAGTTATTTTTCTTAGATATTGTAAAAAAACAAAAGGAATAGTGTAGCTGTTTGGCATTAGGGAAGTCATACATATTCTAGAAAAAAAAAATCAGAGTACATGAATGGTAGATGAGACAGAAAAAGGGTTTATGACTCTTGCAGTAAAATAAAAAAGTTGTTCAAGAACTGTTCAACCAGCTGGAAATAAAAAAATTGTAAAACTGCCAAAGTCAGTGAGACCCAAAGCAATTTGCTGATTGAATGATGATCACATGTACATGTGCCTGTGGGTTCTGTTTAGTTTCTGTACTTTCGTGTTGTAAATTTAAAGCATTTAAAGCTAAAAAGAGACAAATTAGACCACAAAATAAAACTTGTAGTGTCAATAATTTCTTTAGAGCTTGTATTCTTTTTTACTGTGTGTGACAAGTCTCGGGAGTGCTCTTCAAATACAAAGGTGTATGAATAACAAATTGGCAGTAACTTTTCTGTCACTTTGCTTCATAGATTGTGGATTTCTGCCCTAGAAGGTGGAAAATTATTTTTTTAATTTCATTTTTTAATAAATGATTGCAAACTTGTTCCTTGATGTAATACAGCAAATTACATTAACAGTTCTTAATATAAGAATTTATTTTGCCTAGACAATTTGTGGATGCCCCATTCCTGGAAGTGTTCAAGGCCAGGTTGGATGGAGCTCTGAGCAACCTGGTCTAGTGAATGGCATACTGCCCAAGGCAGGGGACTTGGAACTGGAAATTCTTTGAAGTCCTTTCCAAACCAAAACATTCTGTCATGCTATGAATATGAGTGACTAAATTATTGAGGTAAATGCAAAACTCTCACTGTGATTTCAAAAGGTTAACTTTTCAGTTTGAACTTCAGAACTCAGTGTGTTTCCCAAACTGAGTGGTGCAGTGTGGTATTGTTATCATGACATTACAGACCAGATTGTCCAAGCTGAAGGGCTGGCCAGTGACAGTGATCATTAGGGCCAAATGAAAATTGATTATAAGAAATTCTTTCTTTCTGGACTGGCGAATTGTTTACATTTTCCAATAAGAAGTGGATGAGAAAAGAAAATGTGTCAGTTATTCACAACTCAGTCTGGTAAAGTCTGTTGCTCAGGGCAAATAAATTAGATGAATTTAAGGCCTATTTGATGGAATTCTGTAGGAGTCTTGCCAAAACGAGATAGAAATTCCATGAAGCTGGAGAAGGTATGATCAGGACTATTTTCAGCCGCCAAGGCTGGTTCTCCAGTTTTGGTTTCAGCTTGTTGAGGCAGGATGTCTGTGCCCAGCCCAACACCAAGAATATATGGGAACGTGTATGCTAGGTAAGGCTGTTCTCCAAATGCTCTAAAGTCTCAGAGATCAGTGTGAATATGTGGCTTCACACAGTTTGTGAAAATGAAGTTTCAAGACTTTGCTAGTGGCTGCACTTTGCTGTAAAGGAGGACAAATTAGAGACCCCAGGAGAAGCCATTGCTGCTGTGCTGCTGCATCTCCTCCTGCCTCCTTTTGCCTCCTTTTGCCTTCTCCTGCCTCCTTTTGCCTTCTCCTGCCTCCTCCTGCCTCCTTCTGCCTCCTTCTGCCTCCTTCTGCCTTCTCCTGAGGAGGAGAAGGAGGCAGCTGGAGTGATGCTGCCTCTTCACCAGCTTAAATTAAAGATAGATTGCAGTCTCAGTGCTACATATTGTGTAACATGTGGAGATAAACATGTTTCTGGCAGGTTATGAGCTTTATAAGAACCTCTCCCATTTTTCCTTCACATAAACTCTTCTTGGTTTGTGGAGTGGTCTGTCCCACTGGCTCTTGTGATCTCAGGAGACCATTCACTGGCACTACTGACAGCAGGACACTCCTGTTAGCCATAAATTACTGCCCATCATTGTGTCATGTGCTGATCTCTTTCATCCTTCAATGCCCGAGATGTGCTCCTGAGCGTGCTCTGCTGCTGGAACATTTAATTTGGTGCATGAGGGATGATGTAATTTGTGGCCTTTTTCCAGTACACTACTCTTGATTATATTGGATTGTGTTGGGCAGCCAGGGAGGATAATCTGTGTATATAATACATAAATATTACCTGGCCAAGCTGAAATTTATTTAATTACCTTTTCTTTGTCCCCTCTTCTGTCTTTTCTCCCCAGAATGTCTCTTTGACTTTGACTACAAGGGTACTCTAAGCCAGAGCCAAGTGTTTTCCCTTGATCTATTCTGGACTGGCTGCTCTGACCACTCCTGCTGTCTTCCCTGAATGTAGGTGTTATGACATGAGAAGCAGAGGTTCAGATCCATCATACCATTTTGCCAATAGCAAAATACAAATAAGCATGAGAAAAGAGAGATTAAAAAGAGGCTGTATAAACCAGAATATTTTTTGATGCATGGTCTTCAAATAGTGCAGTCTTTTCTTTTAGTAGCATTTTTGAGAGCATTTTTGTTTTGAAATCAGTGCTTTGCAGTATGTTGCTTGTCCCTGAGGAATGACGTGACATGGTAGGACAGACTCTGATTTGAACTGGCTTTTCACTGATGATTTCATTGATTAAAGGACAATACTGTGTGAGCTTGAAATGAAACTGTCTCTCTGAAAGGTTTTCACAGTTCTAGTAGTGATTTTGAATATCACTCTTCTAACAGCCATTGTTTTTAGCAATTTGGGCTTGAAATGTTTGATGGTGTTGTCTAACAGCAACATCTAATAAACTCTGTTATTGTTATAGTCTAGGGTATTTGGCTTTTCAGTCCATGACATTTTTCATTTGATAGCCACAAGAAAACAGGATCATCTGATGGTGTATTTAATTAGAGTTAGAAGTAAATAAAAAGTTAAAACAAATTTTTGTTTCCCCAAGCACTCCTGTACTTTTCATGGCTTTGCTTGTGTGTGTACAATGTTTTAGTTGTTTTGTTGTATAAAATACTGCAAATGAGTCAGCTCCTTTTTTTTTTTTTTTGTCTCTGTGTATATTCTGAAGGAACTGTTCGAGTGGTCATAAGACAAAGAACAGAAAAATAAAAAAGAAAATATTCAAGTAGTGTCAGTAACTCGTAGTAAAGGATATTACACAGCTATTCAAATAATTTCATTTAAAAGCATTTATTTAATGTATATATTTGGATGACAGATGCACATGAATAGGTTGAGGTAGTAGGTTCCATAGTGCACTCACTGTACTTTGATTTTCTTATATAAGAATTGTACAAAACTTTTTAGGAATAGAAACAATTAATACATTTTAAAAAAAGAGATACGAGAATGCCTTTTGCTCACTAAGGAATTTTGAGGACTTTTGTTTCATAATAGTATTATTAGAATTAGCGTACTACTTCAGGAATTGACAATTTTCTTAATATGTAGTACGCCTTTTACAAAAAGATTTGATTTGCCATTGATTACTGATAGTTTCTTTGGATTATTTCTCTTAGTGATTTTGAATAGAGTTTAATATGTGACACTCACCAACTCTTAAATTTCAGTTCTTTGAGTATTTCTAGTATTTCCATTATTATTTATATACAGTGAACTGAAATACCACTGAAATACTACATTTACATACTCTAAGCTTTCCTTTGCCCTGAGCATGTAATTAATTTTCTACTAATAAATATCTAATATGAATTTTTCATTCACCTCCAAAGCACGATGCAGAAGCCAGTAAAAATCAGATATTTTTTCTTTCCCTTTCTTGTGGTGAGCCATTTCTTTTACACTTTCCTGCATTATTAGGAAACTTTGTTTTTTTGTACTGCTGAATGCAGCAGTATTCAGGTATGGAAAGAAATGGAAAGAAGTTTTTATCCTACCAACCTTAGAAACTAACTACAGGAACAGATACTGTATGTTATTAATATCCATAGAATTTCTTCCTGTTCTGAGAAACATCATTTCTGAGTCAGCTGCAGTATCCCAGATAATATACATTGAAAATACAATGATTATAAACTATGACAAATGCTGAAAAATTATTTTTAATCAAACTTTGAGTTATGTGAATTGTGGTTGGTTTTACAGCTTTGCAGTTGGGGGCTCATTGTAAATGCATCCCATGTTCTTCCCTCTGTGCTGGGCTGTAGCAGCTGGGCAGCAGCCTTCTTGCCTTGCTGCCTGACTCCTGCTTTCCTCCCAGGGACATTGACTCTGAATTGTGCAGCTGAGAGGTTTTCTACATCCATGGCCTATATTCCAGAAGATTTTGATTTAGAATGAGATTAGAGGAAATAAGCTGATCCTTGGAGAAGCACTAGTTACAAATATGATTTGGCCTCAAGCAAGGGGTGTGTTTGCTGCTGTCCTTGGTTTTGCTGGCCAGGCTCAGTGGTGGTAGCACTGCTGGCTGGGGACAGGGGAGGGACAGGAGTCAGAGGATTTGGAGGGAACCTCATCAGCTGGGCTGTGCAGTCTGGAGTCACTCGGTGGCAGGGGGGTGCAGAGCTGTCAGGGACAGCGCTGTCAAAGCTGCAATATCTTTCCACTGTCAGTAAGCAGAAGACTGACCGTGTGTCTCATCCTTTCTGCAGCCAGGCCATTTACTTCTCTGTGTAAAGAATAGCAATTATGGTTTGGCAGCCCATGTCACGGTGTGTTATGTATGTAAAGGCTTTTCTTTAGTCATCTTCATTAGCAGGGCAGTCCTGTCATGTTCTAATTGCTTCACAAACTTTAATGAGCAAATTGGCAGCATTTCTTTGCAGTCTTATTTCTATCTAGAGAGAAGACACAATAATTCTAGCATCTGCTTATTCTGAAGAGACAAAATGAATGATTTGAGTGATATGCATCTGTTTCAGCCACAGCTCTGAACTGAGGACAGTTGCTGTGAAGCTTGTTGCAATCAAAATCAATGCATACATTCATATGGTTTCTATTCTGATGGTGATGGAACTTCTGGAACTTTTATTAAAACTATAAAAAAAGGAAAACCTGTCATAAGAAAGCATTGAGATTATAAGTGAATTATTTGAAAGCTAAGACATCCTAGAATTATGTGTATATGCTGCAATGTGGTAAATAAAGACCAAGAACCAAATGCTCTTTTTCTTAGGTTATGATGATATTCATCACTGGATGGCTGATACTCAAGGAAAAAAAATTATTTTCTTGATGTGAAACATTGCTTTCTTTCTGAAGGCAGAGCTGACAAATGTAGGGCAGGAAGAGAAAGGATAGTTTTAAGAGTAAAATGGAAATAGATTTGGTGCTTACTTGGCTTTTGACAAGGCTGACCATTTTGCTTAAATCAGAAATTCTGTTAACAGTCTAAGTATCTTGTGTACCACCTTACCCAGCTTAAAACAGGCCTGTGATCTCAAAATTGAAGTGGTGAAGATTTGTTTGCAGAACTGCTGAGTATGCAATGCAGGGAAAGTCCACAAGTGTGCTCTAAATACAGAAAGCATTACAAAATGTTAAATTCTTGAAAGGATCAGACCAGAATCCTCTCAGACTAGATTCCTCATTAACTAATGGACTCATCTGGAATATATATATTCCAGCTATCAAATGACAATAACAGCAGCAGCCTCCCTCACATGCATCTTCTGAAAACGTGCTCATTAAAGACAGAACGATGCAGAATATTTCTGTCATTTTAGGTTTATTGTTCAGCGTTGTTCCTCTTATGAGCAGCTTCTGTTTTCTACAATGAGATTTGTGTCCTCTGGAATTAAATATTGCATTATGGGTCCTACGTATATTCTGGAGTTTCTGGTCTTGTTAGCGTCTAATTTTTCAACTTTTATTGTTTTTTATTTCATTATATTTTAGCAGTAGGATTTTTTTTAATGTATGCCATTGGCAGTAATTTAGCTGCTTAAAGTAAAATTCAGTATTTCAAAATCCTTCTGTGTGAGGGAATAAATTTAGTTCATTTTATTTGAGCACGTCTGGCAAGCCATTAGCAGCTGCTGCCCTAAAATTCTGTGAACTGAGTTAATATTAAGAAGGAGAAAGCTCAAATGCCAGCTGTTTTTTGGCTTGTATGTCTAGGACCAAGTGGATATTTATTGTCACAGTATATAGGGGCAGATCTGATCTAATCCATTCCACACTAGTGACAGTACTGTAGGACACCTTTGTATTAGATGCTAATGTAATAGACTCTAGACATATATTCTTTAACTTTAGAATGGAATAAAGTAATTTCTCTGTGAAATACTTTCTTTAATATGTCTAGACGTGGTATATTTGAAACAGAACTGTTTCTAATAACTGTTTAACATCTCAAAATTGAGAATTTTTCACTGCATAAAGTTTCCACACTGCTGGATTTATATCCAGTCATATACCTTTGTATTCCATTTGCCCAACTACTAGAGTTTGAATCTCAGTGCACTCATTGAAGGCAATCCTCCACTCTTTTATTTGAGTCCAAATCATTTAAAGCTACAGATAGTGCTTCAGCTCTGTGATACTGAGAAGACTGATGAAAAATAGGGGGATCTAATTAAAAACTGTGTGTGTATAAACCTTCTTTCTAGTATATGCAATACAGAGTGTAGCAGACTTAGCTTCTGATTACCTACAATGTGGAAAAGAAATAAGCAGAGGACTGTAATTATTTTAAAATCAGGTAGTTTTAAAACAACTTTTGTTTTTTAAACTGTATTTAAAATATATATCTTAAAATATATATTTTATATTAAAAATTTATATATTAGATATAGATATATTAAAACCACTGTATTTCCAGTGGGAAATACACACATTTCATCTCTGTCCCAGTCACATTGTCAGTTTCTAGAGTTTCTTTTAACAAAATAAGAAGTTTATGTTGTCACCTTGAAAAGGATCTTAATATTATTTTAATACCCACAAACAAATCACAGATCATCCACAAATTGAATTCTTGCAATCATAAACCCATTGCATTTATGCAAATACATTAAATAATCAGTGTAAAGTGACAGATGATGCTAGAAGCATAATCTAGGTCTGTATCATTAGTAGATAATAATATTAAGTTATTATTTTGGAAGTCCTAGAAAAATGGTATGTTGTCATGCAGACTGCATCTGTCTGTCATATTCACAGTGTCTGTCAGCTGGACTTAATTTTGTACATTTTTTAATGCTTTTTATCAGATTGCTCCCTTGTTCTGTGTCACCATCTTCTTTTTTATTTTGTGTTTTGTTTTCTTCTTTTCAAGATAAAATATCACTATTGTAGGATGGTACTGTACCTTTTTACCTCATAGCTCATATTCCTATTTAAATAAATATATATATTTGAATATGGTTCAGGTAGGTCACCTTCCTTGTACATTTAATGATACACTTTGGAAAAAGCACATTTGAATTAAATGTTCTTGGTGAGCTGTGCAGATGCTGTCAGTAGGATTTGCAGATGTTATCCCAGGGAAGGATGATGCTTCTCACCAGTTCAGTGCTCAGATACCAAGTGGGTACCCTTGGACTGGATTCACATCTGAGCAGTACACAGAGCACTCCAGGTACGTAGTGCCACTCTGATGCTTTGTGGTGAATCTGTGAGACTCCAACAAACTCTTCCATCTGGAAATGGCTGGAAACACTCCCCTGTAAATTCATGCAACTACTGAAAACGGGATCCCTTTTCTCTCGTTTATAAAGACAGTGCAGTCTGGCTTGTTTCCACTGCACTGTTTCTCCTTTAATGGACTGCTCCAAATGCTCTCATAGTGTGCAGTGAAGCATAAGTATTTTGCAAATGGTACTGGCCCGTGTGCTGAGTGAGGGAGCAGAGGTCTTCCTGTATAATCCGATTTCAATCAACTCACTCTAATCACTACTGATAGTTGCAAAATTTAGCCTGGATCTGCACTGGTAATCTAGATTGACAGGAGGTAAAAGTAAAAGGACAGAAGGGCAGAGGAACAAAGAGCAACGAGCAGGAGCAGTGATTTCAGGCTTTGCTGGCCGCTCTGGGACGCGTCCGTGCCGGTGCTGAGCCCGGCGCTGCGGAGGTGCTGCGAGAACAGAAGAGAACAGAACTGAATAGAACAGAACTGAATAGAACAGAACTGAATAGAACAGAACTGAACAGAACTGAACAGAACAGGTGCCCTCTGCGGGGCTGGAGTGGCACCCACCACGCCACGGGCACAGGCACTGCAACAGGTACCTGCCCGAGCTGATGGCATGCATTATTTATTGATATCAGGATCCTAACTCTCTTTATTGCTCTAAAGATCCTGGGGCTGTGAAATATTCAGGCATAGCAGCAGGTAAATGGTGCAGCCAGCAGCTGTGTGTGTCTTTGACATCCTCTGAAGGCGAGTGGCTCCCAGTGCTGGGCTTCATTCTCCTGCAAGATCAATGCTTGGCTGGAAGCTTGGAGGATAACTGGACTCTGCATTTTGTCACTGGGAAGGTGAAGTCTGCGAGAGTAAGTCCCTTCGACTTTTGCTTTTAACTTTTCAAAGAGAAGAGCCAACTTTGGGTTTCATGGATATACAGAAATACAGCCATCTGCTGCTGAAGACAGATATGTCTCACTTTGATTGGACTGTACATCGGGATGGAAAATGACCTTTTTAATTGTTACCTGACCACATGCTCAGTGTGCCTGTGTCAGCCAGGCTAAGGAACTCCACATCCTGGGGTAACCAAGGCACCTGGACTACCCCTCCATCTGACTTTCCATGCTGGTGGGGCTGTTGTTGGTCGTTTCAGCCTTGCATGTTGCCATGCTAAAAACACCTAAGGCTAAAAATGTGTCCTGGGTAAGTACATAAGTGTGAACAAATACGGATTTTTCCAGTATACATGAATATGCTTTTCTCTATATATGTGAAAGTATAAACTTAGACTGACGTGTAGGGTAGGTGAAAAGATTATAAATCATTAAAGATCAGAACTGTTTAAAGTATTTCTAAGAATTAAGAAAAAACCACATTATTTTGAACACTGGTGTTTGGAAGGAACTGTGCTAGGAAATATAACAACGACAGACTTTCAACTTGTTTATTATAGATACTTTCCATCTATGCTAATGAAGGGTTTGGACTACGTACTTTTAAATCAGGTGAAAGATTTTTGTGGCTTTCAGGATGCAGACTTAAGACTTAAAAAGTAAGGTTTAAAGATTTTGAGGGGATTAATGAATAACTGTAGTTTAATTTCTGCGTTTTTATATTTCAGTGGTTTGATGCTGTAGGTGTTCTATGTGATATGATTCACATCTTTAAACACTATTTGAAAAGTCCCAGGAGTTGTTTTGGTGCATTGTAATAAGTTATAATACACAGCGGGATGATGAAGTCCACGTTCAGTGTCTTTTCTGTTGACTTTCTTCTTTTTTCCCAAGAAAATACATTATTATTTTGTCCTTATCAATTATTTTTGTATCAGAAACTAGACTTCCTGTTGGGGAATAAAGTAAGAAATATAATTCCTGAGTTAACAGTGCTCTTTGCTCACCTCCATCGTGTATGATTATACAATGCTAGCAGTGCACAGCCTGCTCTATTGAATAAACACAATATCATCAAATCCCAGTTCCACACAGATTCCTGGAAATGCTGGCAGCTGCTCAGTAGACAGCTTTAGGGCTTCTTCAGTGACCTCACCGAGTCCCAAATATTGCCCAAAGTGTTCCCCATAACTGCATTACCTTGTCTAAAGTGCTGTGTTTGTTCAGAGTAAAGGATGTCACTGCCAGCTCTGAGGTTTAGATACCTTCCCTCCCCTGCTGTGACAATGCATTACATTTCAGATTACTTAGAAATGGAAGTGTGTCCATGAAGCAGGCTGTGGTTGCATGTGAGTTGAGAGATGTTTGTATCCCCCAGTTTCTGTGCTGCATGATAAACTGCTCACATACAGAGTGTCTCTTCTTGGAAGTAGAAATCTCAGAATTCTTTATCTGTGATGGGCTCCAGGTTTGGCTATGTAAATATAAGGTATATTTAGGTATTTAAATACCTGTTTCTGGTGATTATGTTGGAGAATGCTGAAGAACTTACTCTTACCCATAGTTTTGCACTGTGCAATAGTCACCAAGGATGAAATAAATAAATCCTTTCTTTCTCTCCATCCTTTCATTACCAATTTGCATTAAAAAGGGAAATAGATCTATGTTGTCATCAAAACAGTAAATTTTGGTAGCTGTTTCAATTGGGTGATTGATACAGAGTTTATCTATCATAGCATAGTCCTGCATTGCAGACATTAATGACCTTTAATTGTTTCCCTAAACCCAGAATTGCAATTGTGAAATGTATAAACTATAAACTGATTTGAAAATTCCAGTGCAAAAATGGCAAATTACATGATTGTAACTGTGAGCTATATAAAGAAATAGATGCAGCGTCCAAACCACTGTAGCATCTGGGATTACTTCTACTTCATGTACCATTTTTTCCTTTCAATGAAAACCACAAATAAACCTGCAAAAATTATCTGTAAGGATTTCTGACTTCATTTTTAACTAAGCGTATTCTATTAGTGACTTACCATTGTAACTGGATAGCTGTTGGAGCAAAAACAAAAATTAGTGGTTATAAAAGGATAGAGATAGTTTTATCTAAGTCTTGCATTCATCTCTCCCTTTGGTTTTCTTGGGGGGTGTGTGTGTTAATCACTTAATCTGTCTTTTGCATTATAATATAAAAATTATTCACTGCTAAGTCATGGAAGGTGTTACTTCCTTAGTAAGTATAATTTGTGACCAGTACTTTAATTGAGAAAAAGAATACCTATTTCTCTGAGGATGATTAAAACAAGTAAAAAGAATAATGAGGGTTTTTTTCTTTAATGCTTTAATATTTTGAAAATCTGACATACCCTACAGTGAAGTACAAGGGCACCTTAGAGAATCAGATACCTGCTCAATGTATCACTTGGTTTAAATCCCAACAAGTGGAGATTAACTTCAACTCCTTGGAAATCTGGATTTTGACTCTGCAAGTTTTACCTGTCTGGGGATTTGATCTTGACCTTTTTGCATATTCAATGAAAATACAAGGGTCCTTGGCTGAATCACAAAGATAAAAGTGCATGATAAATATTTTGGCTGTAATCTAGCAAGTTGCTTTGACATCTGCTGAAATTTCAGTTTAATTTTCACCAGGTTAAAACGTGAGATTTGTACCACTTTTTGGCACCTACTTCCTGAATCAGTGTTTGCTAAATCTTTGCTGTTCTGTAATTGAAGTTGTCATTTGATCCTTGTATCTTTAGGATATGATGATTTAAGAACAGAAACTATGCTATGCTGGTGTATCTTTTTACAAAAAACCTGCTGCCTGCATAATTTATAGTTCCTCTTCAAGGTACCTACTAAGTGCCTTCCCCTGTGAAAAATAAAACCCAAACCTTCTACAGCCTTTAAAAACTAGGCAGCTTCTGCAACCTTTGCTAAAATTTTGCACCACTGTGTCTGACAGTCCCTGACTGCTGCAAGGACCCTCACATCAGAATCTGCAAGGCTTAGAAGTTAATATCTAATGTCTTTCAAGAGCTGAGGAGTCATCAACTTTTTAGTGGGTTGTTGTTTCTTTCCCAGAAGTTCTTTAGATATCCTTTGATAGATCTCCATGTCTTTGATACGGGTTCTGTGAATATCAGCTTTGGTTTTGTGCTAAAAACAAGATGTGTGGGGTCTGACTTTTTAAAGGCACTCATTGGTCTTCTAGGAGCTGTGGGACTTTAATTTTAAATTACGTAGAGAATGTTTTCACTTCTCTCTCTAACGGCTTTTGGTGCTGCTACATGTTAATATTTTTGAAAATGACTGGGAAGAACTGAGGCTGACCTAGACAAGATGACTGTAAAATCTGTTTGTCATCTAGTGCCTTGGGGTTTCTTATATTTGATTTGCAAAATGAATTCATTTAATTATCCCTAATGGAATAATTTTGTTAAATTGACTCCTATTGACACAAATTTAATTTTCATTGTCTAATATAAGCAATTTGATTGTTTGTTACTTTATGTAACAAAGCTACCTTTGAGCTCTGTCACAAGTGTAGGTAGACCTGTACCTGTGGAAAAGGCAGTAGGTTACAATAAATGCACCAATGGGGCATGGTGTATTTCTTTAAATTATGTTTTTTACCTAAGCAGCAGATGGTTGCAAGAATTGAAAAGAAAGGAACTTTGAAATTTGAAATACTGTAGCATCTTCAAAATATGGTTCTATGCATGTTAATGAAAGATGTCTCCCCCATGGTTTCTGTAAACTATTTGGCTAGGCTGTTATACCAGTATATTAGAGGTGTAAGCACCTTCCAGTATTCTGTAAAAGACATTTAATTGTGACCTGATGTAATTTTCAAGGGTACCACCATTTCAGGGTTCTAACTACAGCCATTTTTACCTACCCAAGCATCCTCTGGCCTTTTCAGCCATACAAGCCCTGCTGGAGGGCTGCAAACCTTGACTCTGTGCCAAGGCAACCTACTGAGCAGAAAGGTCATTGAGCCACAAATATCCAAAATAAATTCTAGCTCTTTAGCTGAAAGCTGTAGAGCTGCCTGCCATACTCTGCTGTCAGTAGTTATAGATTGTGGTACCCACTGCAAAAAGAGAAAAGTCTCTGTGGCTCTTTGGCAGAGTAGCTCTTCTTCCCTGAAACACAGCATGGGGTGGGTAGGAAATTTGCTGCATTGTTTTTACTGTAAATAAGATGTTTGTGAGTTCACACATAGTATATTTCTACTTTTATTGGTATTAAAATTGGGTTGTCAGTGTTGGTATTAAAGAGATAAATCTTCTCGATTGCACAGTATCTTTTATCTCTGTCTTCTTACTTAAAAATGCCCTGTTGCACTCCTTGTATCACTCAGGTTCAAATGAGTGGAGTTTACGGGGAAAAAGACCGACTTTTATATAATTAATGCAATTATAATTCCTAGTGAATTCCCTCAGCTAATAAGAGGGATTGATATCTCTAGCTCACGTTATTACTTAAATAGTAACATGGTGATACATGCAGTGATACAAAGGTACAGAAATTGAATGAGAAAAGAAGAAAAATAGAATGTAAATAGTGAAATATGCTTGAAATACCACAAAATGTGAAAAAAATTGAGTGTTACATAGTCAAATAAAAAGGGAGAGCAGGGGATAAAATTCTAAGGGAGAAAAGAGAGGAAAAGAAAAGGACATAGAAAAGAAAATAGAGCTTTGAATCTTAAGATACGCAATGTTATTGGAAAGGAAGGATTAAACAAACACAGAAACACAAAGAGGAGGCTACGTGTGGCTAAATTAAGATCTCTATTTTTGTACAGTTGGAGTGTGCTGGGTTGACCTGGGAAGAAGAAACTGGTCAACCCAGCACATTGGGTCAACTTGAAAATAGGAAATGAAACAAGTAGTTCAAAGGAAAAGACAGTGGAAAAAGCTTGGAAATAATAGGAAATAATAGGAAAGTTATCTGAGGATGATTTCATGTTTACCCTGAAACATGAAAGATAATGGTAATACAAATGAAATTTGATGTGCTTCTAACAAAGGAAAAAAAGTTCCCTCAGATGAGTTTTCTTCACTTGAGTTTCTCGAGGCACATGGATGAGAGAAAAACTTGGAGAGAAGTGCCTGCTATTCACAGGCTTTGCTCTGGGTTAGTATTGATCTTGTGAAGAGACTGCAAAAGTGCATGAAGGTGAAGGAAATATTGAAGGTGCACACCTCACCTGTCTGTGAGGCAGTAATAAAACTACTGCTCCTTTCACAGCACTCTTTTAAAATGTTACTAAAGGAGGGTAAGCTAGGGTGAGATGGAAGGTCTGGGGAGAAAGCTCCTGACTCCAACAATATCTCCCTGGACATAAAGGTGTATCCATGCAATAATTGCAGGAGTATGTGGCATAAAAGACAACTAATTGATTACTCAACTCTGGCTTACATGGAGGACTTTCATCCTTTGATAAATCATGGGTTTTGGCATTTAAAGATTGACACAGCTGAAACAGCTCTAGATATTTTTTTAATCTGAAATGCACCACTATTGGTGAAAAACAGGAAAAAAAAATCTTGTGTGTTACATTGCTTATGAAGTTCTGTTTCTTTTCAGCAAATTGGTGGGTTGCTGTTTTGGTTCTGTCTTGTCCTGGTCTAGTGTGTGCTAATGTGATACAGTACTCATTCTATCAAAAAACATTGACTGAAATGACATTGTAATCTGCCTTCTTTGTGGTTGTTTTCAAGTCCTTACTTTCTAGTGGAGACAGCTCTTAGCATTCCTGAGTAATAGAGCAAGCTTCCTCAGCAAACTTCTTATGGCACGTTTGGCTCTCTCTGCTAGCAGCACAGGTTTTTTTCTATTAATAGAGGCAGGTCTGGGTTGTCTCCATTCTTCAGAGGCAAACCTTTTCTGAAAGCTCCTGGGGCTGCTGGATTGTCTTCCTTTGGTTGCACAGGGCTCTAGTGGTGTTCTGCAGAAAGATCAAGGGATTCAAAGCACTAGGAAAGAAAAGGCAAAAAGCGTAGCTACATATTATCCCTTCCTCTGTTTTTTCTGGTACTTATTTATCAATGTAATTCCCACTGATTTTGGTTGGAGCTACATTCATAATCTGATTAGCAGAAAGGTCATCAGGACATGCAGAATTTTCAGTAGTCTGCTGTAGGCAAGAGGACTTGCTTCTCTTGACATTTCAGGAAGTTTTCCCTTGAGTGAGGGGAACCAGGGTTCTGCCACACCCCAGAGCAGCTGGGCTGTGCCAGGAGTGGAGCTGCATGGATGGCAGGATGGCATGGATGGCATGGATGGCATGGATGGCATGGATGGCAGGATGGTATGGGTGGCACAATGGCATGCATGGCATTGATGGCATGGATGACATGCATGGTAGGATGGCAGGATGGCATGGGTGGCAGGATGGTGGGGTAGCATGGATGGCAGGGTGGCATTGATGGCATGGATGGCATGGGTGGCACGGGTGGCAGGATGGCATGGGTGGCATGGGTGGCATGGGTGGCAGTGTCTGCAGGAGCACAGGGCTGGGGCTGCACTCACTGTGCTGGCACTGCCAGTCTGGGCTGCACGGGCGTGACCCATCCCATCGCTAACGCTGCTTGACTCTGCCTGGATGATCTCTGACATTGAAGCCTGCAGTCAAATCTGGAAAGTATATTAGTGGTGCATTCCAAATTGGAATCTATCATTAATTTTAGCAGTTCTGTACAGTGTGCTGCAGTCGTGACTGCCAGGCAGCAATTTTAGAGTCTTGAGGGTGATTTGTGTTAAAGGTGGAAAGTTGTTATTGACTGACTTCATACAACAAGCACTTATCCCAGAGTACTTTTTTCTTAAAACTGTGTAACAGCATGCACAAGCATTTACCACTGATTTCTAATTGCTGCTTCTAATTTCTGTGGACTTTTGTAACCTCACAGATATAATGGGGAGGACAAGAGGAATATGCTTTCCACTTTTTAAGAGGTAAAAGTTTGGGTGGGTTTTTTTTCTGCTACCAAGAGCTAATAAAAAACCAGAGGTTAACAGTAGAACTAGTCACAACTGATTTGAGCTGCCTTGAAGTGTCTTGAAACTTTTAGAAACTTTCAGTTTTTCTGGGACAGAGGATAGTGTTGGAAAAAAATACAAGCCTCAGTTTGAAAGTAATGTTGTCAGAGATTAAATAGAAAGTGGAATTACAGATGCATCTGTGGATAAAAGAAAATGGTGTCTGTTTTTCTCTGCAGTACTTGTACTGGCCTTGGACATTAGAATCTGGATAGAGGAATGCCAGCTGTATACTCCAGTGGTTTCATTATTTCTATTGTAATTTTATTTTTAGTTTCCTAAGGTTTTTGCCTCTACTAAAATTGGAGGTTCTTGCAACATAAATTTATAATGTAATTTTCCTATATTTGAATTGCAATGATTAAAACTGATTGGGGTTGCAATTTATGGCAAATTCTCAGACATATCTCACATTTCTAGAGGCATAAATGGGCCCAGAGTGAATAAAGTGTAAATGGTTTATTTTTCCAGTGATGCATGACAAATTTAAACATGTAACTCCAAAAGCGTTTATGAATTCTTCACTCAAAACATTAGTGCATTAATGGGAAAATTATTCTTAGAATTATGGTAGCCAAGGGAAACAGAAAGGTAGTCAAAAAAATGAATAGTGGACATTTAGGACTGAAAACATACTGCAACCTAGGAATACTCTGTAAAAACTGAAGAAGATGGAGAAGTTTTAATCTTTTGAACTTGCTTGATGTTATAGCTGATAGGGTGTTGTGTGTGTGTGTGGTTTTTTTGTTGTTGTTGTTATTTATTTTTTTTTTAGGTGCTGTATGTTAAGACTGTATAATTTTCTGTTTGAATTCATCTTGCTCCCTTTCAGAAATACTTGTCCTCAGCACAGTTGCTACATCTCAGCTGGGATTCTGCTTGTGTATAGATCTTGTAATGTCCTGTTGGTATTGTATCCCATGGAGTTATACTGCTCTTCAAGTAATGTGTGATACTGAATGAGGATTATGCATATAATGAAAAAGTCTGCTGAGAAATGTTCCAAAAATATACCCATATTTTAGTAATAATTTTGTGGATACAGTTGATCAGAATTTAATGGAAATATAGTCATTATATATAATGACTTAAAGCATTCTGTATCTGTGTATTTCTTGCTATGTATACTCATTCATAGGAGAATATTTTAATCTAATCATTAATTATTTTATACTGAATTCATAGGGGAGACTGATTACTTCAGAAGTCTTCTTAAGTTCTGTTTTTACAAGGCACCTGTTGTTGAAGGAATCTACAACCAGGATTTCCCTTGTGGAAGTTGTTTTTTGAGTATTTAGAAGCAATTTGAATGTAACACTGTGAAGAAAATGAAACCAAATAGATCATGAATTTGTATTATTTATCATGGTAGAAAAAGCTGTGATAAAAATCAGTACAATTTAAAAAAAAACCAGCAGCACAGTTAACATAGTTGCTCTGGATGATCATCAACTGTCAGTAACCTGTGTCAGTAAGATGTTTTCTTTAGAAAAAAATATTTATTTATTTATTTATTTGTTTGTTTGTTATTAAAGAATAAATTATTAACACATGAACACTTTTTAACACAATATGTAATAGTTGATTACTAGACTAGATAAATCTGGACAAAGATATGCAAAGGTGTGCCATATATGGAGGGGGAAAAAAGGTAAAAATAAAAAGTTACTTATGTGGAAGTGTATGCAAGATATTCACTCACTCGCAGTGAAAGTCTCTCTTTTCTATTATACATGATTTAGAAATGCTTTCAGTCACAAGAGGACACACTGTGGAAATGAGAGAAGAGATTCAAAGGACATTAGGGAGTGAAGATAATTCGGCCTGGAAAACAGGAAAGCAGTAAATAGAACTGTAAAAGCTCTAGAATTCAAGGATTCAAAAGTCTGGAGCTGTACCTAGAGCCTGTCAGTAAGATCTGCTCTGCAGAGGCTTAAGGGCTGGCCTTTATATCTGACTTCCCACTCTGCTTCCTAATTTCTTTCATTTTATATTAGCTTTGGTAAATAAATGCCGGGGCAGTATAATAGATACAGTATATTGAGTTCTCACCCTATTTCCAGGCTGAATGCCGTTTCCTCATTTCAACATCTTTGGCTTTTCTTCCATGAAAATCCCACTCAGATTTCTCCCGTATTGTAGAACCTGGTTCTTGGATGCACAATATTTGCAGTCAATTTATTAAGTAAATTAAATTTTATAAACTTCAACAGACATTTTGATATTTTCTGTAATAGACTCCGTTGAATCTTCCAGTAATTTTGAAGTTTCATTGTGTGTTTTCCCTCTGTATCTACCCTGTGTTGAATTAAGAAGGGAGCTGGCCCTGTTCAGTCTGGAGAAGAGGACTGAGAGGAGACTTTCTCTCTCTCAGTATCTGAAGGGAGGATGTCAAGAAGATGGACCAGGCTCTTCTCAGGGGTGCCCAGCAATAGGACAAGAGGCAGTGGGCAGAAACTGGTGCACAGGTAGTTCTACCTGAACATGAGGAAGAACTTCTTTACCATGGGCATTGGAACAGAGTGGAGTCTCCCTCATTGGAGATATCCAAGAACCATCTGGACACAATCCTGTGCCATGTGCTCTGGGATGGCCCTCCTTGAGCAGGGAGGTTGGACCCAGACCCTCTGTGGTCCCTTCCAACCTTACCCATGTGCTTCTGTGGAAGACATAAAGCACTTCCTAGTGTACGAGGTACTCCTATTGTGAATAAGAATAATATTTTTGTTAAGTAACAGCAAATGCCACTTCTTAAAATACAGCTAGTAAACAATTTGAGATAGATGCATTCAAAGAACATAATCTCCTTAAGACTGAGAGGCAGCTCTCATAAAAAAAAAAACAAAACACAAAAAAACTGCCTATAATTGTGTTGGGTCATTTGAGTACACTAATATGTGATATTATTGTATAGATTTGTTCACAGCTGCACTTCTGAATGTGATTTCATGGTGTTAAACTCCAAGTACCAAACGTTCTTACTCTTTCTTTGTCTGAAAAAGGCCATTCAGATGTCCTTCAAGTTCAAAGTTCCTCCCTGAAGATGTACAAATGTCTAAAGACATCAGAAAAAACAGAATGAAATCCTAAAAGCACAAAGAGAACAGGGAAAACAAAGTACTGCTATCCCAGCTGCTGATAGCTACTTCTTCATTTATTTTATATTGAAGGCATCAATCAGGTACAACATCATCTGAGAAACTCTTTGCTCTTTATAAACCATAATCTCAATCTAGTCCTAGAGCTGTTCTTGCCTGTTAGTGAAATGGGATGTTGCTGGAATGCCTTTATTAATTATTGCCTTTATTAGTTGTCAGAAATTAGAACAACACTTAATATGGTCTGCTGTGATTCAGACAGATGAATAAGAGGCAGAAGCACCATTCAAGAACTCCTTTTTTCTTCTCCTCACAAAAATCTTGATTTGCAGACTTCAAAGTTGCTCACATACTGTACCTTGTTTCTCACGGAGTACACAACTAATTTTTGGTTCTGTTTCATTTATCACTTAGAAAACAGTGCAGCACTTCCTTGTAATTTTTATCATAGTTTCTACTGTACAGAAATTGAGATTGTATTTAATGTTTTGATCTCTTTCTAAACACTGACAAAGCAGGGATTTTTAAGTACTTAGTGTGTGTATTCGTGCATTGAATTCTGTGCTTGGAAGATATTAATATGTCATGATATTCTTTTGAGTCATTAGCAGCTGATAGAGAATAAAACTAATGAGGCAAAATATAACTATAGAATAGATATTAATTTCCTCTTAGCATAATTTAGGAGAAGATTTTTTTGTAGGAAGAAGAAACATCATCTCCCATTGCCAGCTATAGCAGATTTTTAATTCAGCAACTGATAAATTGTATTCTTTCATGGAAAACAAACAAAATATCTATTTTGAACTGTAAAAAATTTTAATGGCGTATGAATCTATTATTAATGTAGTATTAGGGCCTATAGTAGTTTCACTTAAGTAGCTTTAATTTTAAGAGTTTTGACAAATTTTTGTTGGTTTATTACAATTGTAAAATGCTTCTCAATATCACAGAAACTTGTGTTAGGAAATTTTTCCCATTGTAAACAGAAATTAAACAAGCTGTATGCCAGCTATTTCAGCTCTGACAATTGGGCCCTTGCAAGGTCACTTACAAAAGCTCATAAACTTAATTGAGTTCTCCTATGAGCTTCAATCTGAAGACTAAGTAGAAAAGTGTTGGATTGCCAGATATTTTGAAGTGTTCCCAATGCTTTGGCCAACAAAGCAGCAGGAGAGAGGACAGGGCAGAACGGGGATGTGCTCTTCAGTTCCTGGCAGAATGACACAGTGGTAGGGCAAAATCTATTGAATGACTTTCCAACTTTGTTCTGAACAAACTGTACTCTCAAGTATCATTTCAAATGTCGTCAGCTCTGTCAAATGCTTAGTATTGTCCTGTAAGGTTAAGTAATTATCTCTGAATGCTTGTTTGAAGTCAGTAAATCTGTTCTGATGTAACCTCCGTGTGCTGTGTAACTGCAAGACAATGGGAGGTATGGTTATACTATATTTGTGATGAGAAAAATAGCATCAGTCACACAACATCTTTCTCCACTGTCACCAGATCAGACACTTCAGTCTTTTCACCTGCATTAGGAATGACAGGGAATGTGGGCTGCACTGTAATGCATATGTTATTGACCTGTTCTCCTCCATCAGAAAATCTCAAGTTATCAGTCAATCATCTCTGTACAGTGTTGGATTGGAAGTCTTTTAAATGAAAAAAACTGATGTCTCACTTTTCCAAAACAAGTGAGAAGTTGGTTTTATATCAGCAAGTCCAGTGACCAGCAGCAGCCCCCAAGTCCCTGGGCCTGCAGACTGGGTGGTGTGACCAGGCACTGCTGCTCTCTGGGGTTTTGAATGGATCTGTGTGGAGCCTCCAGCTGCTGTGCATGATTTCTAGGGGAAGGACCCAGATTTGGGGTCACTTAATAAGTACCCCCAAACACCATCAGTCACTGCATCAATCTGTCATTTCTTATTATCCCTTCTTTCCCACCCTGATTCTCATCCATAAAAACAGCTGTCCCCTAATTACTTTTTTTCCCATTTTGTCCCAATTTTGGTATGTCTGGCATTGTTGCCCAGGTAATATGGCCTTACAACACCTTACTGACAGGGTTACCTGCACACTGTGTGCACACCTGTGCAGGTTTGGTGGGAGAAAGTGTTCATGTGCTGATGGGTAAATGAGGCACTGGCACCTCTCTAAATCTGAACTGCTGCTGGGACAACAATATGCTAAGGGGTCAGGTCCCAGTAAGGATGCAGGTTTTAATTTAAACTGGTTTTGTGGGTAATTAAAAAGCTCATGAAGAAATGGTTTTTGAATTGCAGCCTTTCCTGTAAATTTCCCATATCATCTTGGTAAATTGGAAAAAGATTATTTTGAGAGATGTTTTGTAAGTGACCTCTTCCAAGGGTCAAAGTTTATGGTTTATTTTTCAAAGTACCTCCTTTGAAATTTGTTTACAAGTAAAATCTTAAAAATATGCACATTGCCTTGTTTAGAAAAAAAGAATTAAAAAATCACTTTAGTGAAGATCTAAACCCCACTGAGTAATTTCCGCATATTGATGACTGGAATGTCACCAGACTATCTCATGATTGTAAATTAAGGACTTCTTTTCACTTACAGCCAATGCTTTTAACTACTCCCTTGTATCTTTTCTCTAAGTTTATTGTTGCTAGGGGAAATGCTTTGAATCCTATGAGAAATGTGGCATGTTCCCACACTAATGGAAACTACTGTATTTTTGTACTAAACAAGTTTTCAAGGAATAGGAACTCCTCATGCTGCAAGTTACATCACAAGTAATGAGCGCCTTGGATCTGGGAAATGATGTTCTCCTAGTGATGGTTTAAATTCTCTGTTGTAAATACAGCACTTTTAAGAAAAAGGAATGAAAAAGCTCTTTAGCAGTAACTCAGGCATTTCAGATTAGTTAATTATAATATTGCGTGATAGTCTTTGAACTTAAGGTTGGGGCATTCACGACTTCTCTGGAAAACTGGTTCCAGTGCCTCATCAATTTCACTGTGAAGAATTTATTCATAATGTCTGATGTAAATCTCTCCTTCAGTTTAAAACCATTCCACTTGTCCTATCAGTGCATGTTCTTGTAAAAAATTCCTCTCTAGCTTTCCTCTCATGTCCCTGTACATACTGGAAGGGTAACCTGAGGTCTCCTTGGAGCCTTTGCTTCTCCAGGCTGAGCTGCCCCAACTCCTGCTTTGTCTTCGTAGAGTTGGTGCTCCAGCCCTCTGATCATCTTTTTGGCCTCCTCTGGACTCAGTCTGACAGGTCCCTGTCCTTGTGCTGGGTGTCCCAGAGCTGGGTGCAGCACTCCAGGTGGGGTGTCTCTCACCAGAGCAGAGCACAGGGGCAAATCCCTCCCTCACCCTGCTGGCCACACTGCTTTTCATGCAGCCCACAATTGGCTCTCTGTGCTGCAGGTGCACTGTGTCTGCTCATCTTGAGCTTCTCATCCACCAACAACCCCAAGTCCTTCTCTTCAGGGCAGCTCTCAGCCCATTTTCTGCCCAGCCTGTACCTTTGCTTGCAACTGCCCTGACCCAGGTGAATTTATCATAAACACAAGACTTAATGGAACTGTTAAAACTGTAGTTTAGGTTGAAATTTTCAAGACTTCTCAGACTGTAGTTTGTAAAAATATGTTGATAATTCCTCAAGTCCGTAGTAAACTATTTCATGCATACATTCTGATAGGATTTTTCTTGTATGAATGTGCCTCACTAAAAAGGAGGAGGTTAGAATGGTTCAAAACCATTGTGCTTCCAAAGCAAATGCTACCTGTTGTTTCTGGTATCAGCCATGGCTTCCATCAAGTTACACAAAAAGTAGCCTAGTTAGATGTCCACTTCTTGTGTGGTTGTAATGTGCAAATTGACAGAAAATATAAAATCCAGAGAGAAAACATTCCTCCCTAAAGATGCCAAGTAGTCAGTGTGTTAAGGAATGAGAAGAGGTAGAGTTTTATACCTCACTGATGCAGAGGACTCTTTGCTGACTGATAAATGCAAGATTCCAAATGTAATGTTTATGAACATAGGATAGAAAATTACCTGCCTGTTGGATGGGGACAAACTAGGTTCTCAATTAAAAGGGTGGCCAGGCTGTTCTCTTCTTAAGACAGGAGGAAAGGATTTTAGAAAAAAAATTAAACCTTTTGAAAATCTGAAGGTGGAACTATCTGTGAAAACCTATCTTCCTTTTCATTAGAAAACTACCTAGAAATGAGAAAGGATTGCAGAGTAAAAGCATAAAGAATAAAGTTGAATTTCAAAATAATTCAGCAATAGCAGAAATTATTGACAGGAAATTTATCTAATAATTAAAGAAAGACATTATTTACTATTTATTTTAAAGCTGTCATCAGTTTCTACTTGCACATTCATTTTCAGAGGCACTGTGAAGCTACTGAGAAACACAGGTTTGTGTCACAATTTACTTAAAGAATGCATTCACTAAATGCTGTAGAGTAGACAGACCAGTGTAATACTATGTGCTCAAAGTCTTCAAGTTGGTTACAGTAACTCATGATACCTTTTCAAGTCTGTGCTTAAGGTTATATATTTTATTCTTTCATCAATATATTATTTATCCTCTGAAGTGTGACTATCTATCTGTTGCACAAAATGTTACAACTGTGGCTTCACCCAGACCCTCTTGAAAGGTCTGGGGTCACATTTTGTAAGTTATTCGTGGCACTTTCATCCCTTGCAAGTCATGTTTTGGTGTGCTGTGTTTCTTAACAGTGTTGAACTTACTGGTCCAGTGACTGGTCAGTTCTCTGAGAGCTAAATGGGTGCAACTCCTCAGCAATTCTGCCAGTACTGCCAATATGAGGTTTTAAATTTTTAATTTGCATGTCTAAGGATTGCTTCACCTGTTTACAGCTGTGAATTGGGACAGTCAAATGCTTTTATTTGTGGGAATTTATCATGATATACAAGGAGGTGCTTGGGACCATTTACTGCATCCCTCAATTTCCTCTAGAATTGTCCCCAGGCAGTCAGCCTTTTCCAGGGTTCTCAGGTTCCTGGGAGAAAATTCTTCCTTCATGATGGCAAATTTGTGGTCAGACTGGGGGATCAGAACTTTAAGTCTTATAATTTTAGAGAGTTTTTACTTATTACCATGGGTCCCCTGATGTGGGCATGCTTGACAAAATGTTAGTAAAGTTCATCCGTCTGTTGAGCTTGATGTTTCCTTGGTCAAACACAACCTCCAGGCTGAGGAGCCCTTAGAATTCATACATTTGTGAATGTGAACTGGGGACTCAATGGAAGGAGAGGAGGGGTGTGAGAAATACCTTCAGTGAGACCCATTTCTGGCATTCTTCAGACATAAAGTCAGCATATTAAAAAGAGCTGTATTTTTAGCCAGGATTGCTTCCTAGCAACAGGCCATTTACTGTACTGTGGGCTTAAAAAGTATTAAATAATTTTAGCTTTCCTACATTTAACCTCGATGGATTACACTAATGCCTCTAGGCTCTTTTCCTGTGCTGTGCTGTCTGCCTTCCGGTACAGCACACCACTGCCAAGGCCAGGCTGCTCTTAACTCAGATGCTGTGAAACTTTTTATAGCATAAGGATGGTAACATAGTTTTTGCTACCTTCCTCCTAAGCAACTAAATAAGTAAATAATTAGCAGCTCAAGGGATTGCTATCCAAAGGCTGCCCTGATAAATACTTTCACAATTTAATGGAAAAAAAATATATTTTACTGATTATATTTTTGCTAATACTATTATTTGAATTTTAAAAAATTAATATTAATTAATTTCCTTCTAGTTCTAAATATTTAAGACATTACTCAGTGATTTTCACTGAATGGTTAAATTTTGACTTTTATATTCATATTACAATATTGTTCTGTAGAACTTATTGCAAAAGTAGTTTTGATTTTCAGCAGTGACCAATGTGCATATCCTGCTGAAGACAAATAATTAAACTGTCTGCTTGATCAGCTTATTTGCTAAATAAAGCCTGTATTGTTTAAAGAGGATACTTTGACTAAAGTAGTTAAATGGTCCAGATCTGAGAGTGCAAGAAGGCAAAGGTCATGAAAGTCATTTTCTTCCATATCCTCCCACCTTCTAAATGCTGATTAAATCTAAAGAAAATCATCTCCTCAGACAGAAAACCTGCCTTTCCATTGGCACAGTGTAGGCACCTAGATTAAAGACAAATTTACTTTTATGCACATTTTAAATAGCTAGAAATTGTTATAGAAAGAAGCAAATAATAAACCTTCAATAAATTCCAGCCAGTGACTACTCCTGGTAGACTTCAAAAATATCCTAAAATTAACCATAGAATAGATTAACCAAAGTATTTTAAGGTACTTCAAATTACTGTAAAATCCTAAAAGTATTTTGGAAATATTTTAATTTTATTTTAAAAATTTGAAATATTTGTATCTTCTCCAAGTATGCAAATGGTAGATATTTGAAATATTGAGTTCTCAAAACACTTAAAATATTCTTTATCGTTTAAAAGAAACATGTATTGATTTATCCCTTGTGACTATACTTATGTCCCATTCAGCCCTGAGGTCAAAATATTGAGTATAAATCTCCTGTGATTTGGGAATTTTATATTCTTTACTTACCTTTTTTTTATGTATGTTTTCTAGTGTGTACTTGCTAGGTCTAGGCTAACACTGATTTTCCAGTGTTTCTGGAAGTGATAACCATTCTTTTTGCCCTCCTAGGCTTCACATTTAAAATGTGAAGTAGAAGTCTTTGGGCCGATTTTGTTGTTATTTATGCATGGGTAAAGCAAATCACAGCTGTCAAGTTTTGTGCACGCCATGGAAGATGTTTATGCAAATCACTGAACAAGTCATTATACATGCTTAATGCAATTTTGCATATGATAAAAACCTTCCATTTGAAAAACAAAAATGCTGATGAAAAAATGAGTATTCACTCTGGTTGGACAAGTCTTTTATTATGCACGGGGTAAACATAAATGGTAAACACATTGCCCTATTGCCATGTCTGAGTTCTTGCCTGGTGGGAATATAAAGGTTATTTCTGTCCTGTTTCTTTGCTTCAGGTGCTTTTCTGTTTGATTACCAATTAATATTAACTGTGATGAGTATGTAATATGGAAGCTGGAACTGAAAACTCAGGAATCTGACAGATGTGAGATATGTTTCACTGTTACTGAGATGCAAAGGGAAATCATCAGTGAATTCATGATACTCTTTGTTACCCAGACCCAAAGATGTGTAAGGTTCTGAAGGGGGGATTGTACTTCTTCTATGAACATACACTCTGAATTTGAATGTTTCTAAAAATCAAGTCCTGAATCAATTATTCAAATATTAATTTTTAAAATTCAAAATTACTAATTTTGTATTTGTGTTTCAGTAAAAGTAAATAGAAAAAAAAAAAAAAAAAAAAAAGGGTGTATTCCTAGTGTTCTACAAGACATTACAAAATATTCCAAGACCCCTATTTGGCCCGTGCTCCCAAAAAGGAATGATTCAAGAAGCTCTAACTAGAAATGATGGGACATGACCTTCAGCACTTCTTTCCTGCACCAGACAAGGTGCTTGAAATTGGCTGATTTTCCCTACTCTTCATATAGCAATTTTATTATTTTTATTCCATTAAAAAAAAAAAAAAAGGGTCTCATTATTTCCCATGTTTTGTTGCAGTAGGCTGCTCCTGTTTGTGCATTTTCCGAAGCTGCCAGGTGAAGTCTGGTAAGGGAAGAGTGCAGAGATGCTCTGTGATCTCAACAAGAGCTGAGCTCTTCTTTGTCTCAGGAGTAAGTGCTGCTTTCCCATGAGAAGTTTTGGAGTGTGGCAGGAAGGAGTTTTCAGGGTTGAAGTGCTCGTTTTGAGCTCTATCCTTGCCAGATCCTTTCCTGGATCTGGTGCTGCCATCCTTCACAAAGGTGGGGTGTTTGGGCATGGGGCTGCCTTAGCTGTTTGGCAGGCTGGACACGGGTCAGGGTGGCCTGGGGTGCCATCACCCCCCGGAGCAGTGGAGGGGTGGCAGGAATTGTGGCCAAGTGCAGTGCTGTGCCTCCCTTCCCGTGCTCCAGGCTCATTCCTCTGGGTGCCCAGCTCTGTGTAAGTGTGTCCAAACACAGCCCACACTGCCTGTCTTGGTGGGAGATTGTGCAGCTCTGTTCTCTGGCCACGGTAATGAATTATCCCTTCTTCAGGATTGGGATAGTTCAATCTAAAAATGCTGTATGGTAAATATTAGGATTATGTTAACTTTAAAACATTCCACAGGGTCTTTCTGTATTGTGCCAGGAAGATTTCAGCCCTTTCAAAAACTATAGTTTGGGATGCCCATTAATGCCTTGTTTTGTATTGAGCATTCTATTCTCTCTTTTACTTATAGTTTGACATGAGAAAATATAAAATCATTGAATATATTTCAGAGCAAAAAGACAGGCTGAAATTTAGTGTTCATGTTGGTATGACAATGGGCTGCAGAGCACTGAGCTGAAAACTGTTTTGGAAGTCTAAAGTTGTATTTTTCAGGCCCTGAATTTCCAAAGAGAGAGAGAGAGATGTTTCAATGCCTTTTTATATATGCTTTAGAACCTAAGCAGTTCTTCCTGCCTGGCATCGAGGCTGCCCAGAGGGCCTCTCAGTGGTCTGTGCTGGGAGGTGCAGAATCAGCTCCTTAAGCTGCTCTTCTCTTCTGCCTTCTACAAAATCCTGCCATACAGTGAGTTTACACTGCTGTCAGCACATTATGTTTTTATCCTTCCAAGTTTTATATTGTCCCAGTTTCAGGATGAATCTCAAGAGATTTTAGTAGAGAATAAGTGAGAGAATAAATCTCTTAATTTTCCTTAGTACATCTGAATAGATTAGTCTGAATTCTACACATAAGAAAAAGACAGTAAAGTAATAGTGTTAAAATTCAAGGATGAAACACCATCCTGAGTTCTCCTGAAAAGTAGCCTTGCCAATGCCAGCAAAATGACCTTCTTGACGCCCATTCTCTTCTCTGCTCTGAAGAATTTTTGTATTCTTTCGCACAAACTTTTGCTTACTCGTCCCCTTTCTAAGGATTTTGATGAGCTTCAGAAATATTTATAGCTGCCTGCAGTGTTTTATGATATAACATTATCAGTTTCCAGTTGATGGCATTGGTAAAAACCCCAAGTCTCCAAGTCTTTTACAGATAGGTGGTCTGGAATATAATGTGATGAGGGGCATCCCAAAAGTCTTTTAATGTTTCTATGTTAGGTTTGAGATTTAGTGTTCTTTTGTGGTTCATGGTTTATAAAATTGTATTCTAGCAGAACTTAGAAAATTATTTTGCTATTGAATGCAATCTATTTACTGGGAAAACTTAAAAAAAATATGTATGCTGAATATATAATTAAATACCCATCAGAATCTGTTTTGTTGCACATTTGCCTGAGTATTAGCTCTAATATCTGTTAAGATATCTGTCAGAATTGAAGAAAACTGCATGTTTAAATACTTGGTTGACTTGATAATTTTATTTTTCTTACTAAAATTGTCTTCAAGGAGGTGTAGTGGAGTATGGAGTGCGAGGGAGAAGATATGAATCTCCTTATTCTTCGACACTGGGTATTTTTAAAGGCTTTATGTTTCTGCTTTGCAAAGAAAAAGAAAAGAAAAGAGAAAGATAAAAAGAAAGAACAAAAAAAAAAAAGAAAGAAAGCCAGCAGTCTCATGACTGGCAGAGTTAAAAGTTAGTTTTACCAATGTCATGGTTTAACTCCAGCCAGCAGCCAAGCCCCACTCACTCCCCCACTGGAGAGATTGGGGAAAGAATTGGAAGGGTGAAAATGTGGAGAATTCGTGGGTTGAGAAAAAAACAGTTTAATAGGAAAAGCAAAAGCCACACACACAAGCAAAGCAAAACAAGGATTTAATTTGCTGCTTCCCATGGGCAGGCAGGTGTTCAGCCATCCCCAGGAGAGCACAGCCCAAGCGGGTGTAACACTGACTTGGGAAGACAAACACCATCACTCCAAATGTTCCCCCATTCCTCCTTCTCCCTCAAACTTTATATCCTGAGCATGATGTCATATGGTCTGGAATATCTCTTTGGTCACTTTGAGTCACCTGTCCCAGCTGTCTTTCCTTGAACCTCCCATGCACTCCCAGCTCCATTCCCAGTGTGGCAGCATGAAAAGCAGAAAAGGCCTTGGCTCTGTGCAAGCTCTGCAACAACAAAAACATCTCTACATTATCAACCCCATGTTCAGCACAGATCCAAAACACAGCCTTGTACTAGTCACTGTGGAGAAAATTAACTCTACCCCAGCTGAAAGCAGCACAAACAAGGATATTAAATTTGAGTGTTTTCAGCAAGGCAGTGGAAAACAGGTGAAGAAATTGTGTGAAATTTAAGCTGTAAAAAAAAAAAAAGTGTGGTCTTTAAATGTTATCCCTGATGCTCTAGGGAGGGGCATCCGTGAAAATGGAAAGCTATGTCATTCATATACATTATGTGATGAAGACATGAATATCCTGAAAAGTGTAGCTGCATTTATCTGCATAATAGGGAGTTCCTGGCTTCGGCATCAGGTATAGTGACTTCTCTCAGCCTTGCTGAGCTGCCCATTTTTCAGAGCTCTGCAGAAACAGCAAGTGCTGCTGGCTGAGCTCTTCCTCACCTGCACAGGCAGCTGGACATGAAGCTGATAAAGCCAGGCTGCCAAAGAGTGCAAAACCCTGGGCTTGGTACAGAAGCTGGCCCTGTTTAATCCCTACATGGCATAAAGGGGAAAACAGAGTACTTCTTCCTGGAAACAGCAGCAGTGCCCTTTATTCCACATAGATTATAGTGTCAGCACAGCAAGGACCTGAACCTGTAAATATTTAGAAAAATAACTTCCGTTTATTAGAGAGGGCCAATTTGTTTGCAGGATCTGTTTGGTTTTTTTTTACATCATAGTTTTCTATGCTAAACCCTCACTACAGGGTTATAGGTAATGAGTTGTAAGTGTAGCTCAGACAAGGAGATGAAAAATGGCCTCTGGACATGTCAGCCTTGGGGCAAATGATGCAACCAAACCTAAACTCTCCCCTGCTCTGCTCCAGCAGCCTCTGGAATAGTCAGCCCATCACTTTTCCCTATGTTCCCCTGCCCTCACAGGCCCTTTTTCTGAGAGCCGGGAGCTAAATATTGTAAAAACAGCTGCTCTGCTCTTGCTGCTCTGCTCTTGCTGTTCCAGTGTCTGACTTTAAACTCAGTCCTAAGACATGAAGCAAACAGTTTTATCTTTATCTTATTCATTAGATGATTCTCTGGCTGCCTGTTATCTCTTTCTAGCTGTTCTGCTTGTAATTTGTAATTTGTGAGGAACCTTTTATACATACAGTAAATGAGAGGTGATGCTGCCCTTGCAAAGACTCAGTAATTTTCAAATGAGTGTCCCAATCCACAGGCAAAAATACTTGTAGTTGGTTCAGATTTCTTTCTAAAAAAGATTCCATTGTCACCATTTCTATGTTGTAATACATGTACAGTCAAGTAGAAAAGGCTTAGAAATTAAATCGTAGCATGGGGCAAACTGATTCGATGGCATTGAAATGTCATTTCTGGAATTATCCGGCTTACTGGGGAGTGTTTCAAGGAATAACCTTCTGGCGTGGCAGACTACAGTGGAGGGATTAGATGTGGCTTGTACAGCAGGCCAAATTCTGCCAGTGTTAATTAGGATTGAGTGAGCATAAGTGCGGACAAGAACTGTCCCAGTGATTGCCATTTTACTTTTTAAACTTCTGTGGCATATTTATTTCCATTTCCATGTTACATTATTTATTTCCATATCCCTTTGACTTACAGAAAATAAAAGATAATCAGATAGTGTGTTGACAAAAATCATTCTATGAAGTTCCAGCATTTGCTATTTTTTTGGTGAAATTTAGGATATGTTTGGGACCCTGTTTTCAAGAGAAGTACATCTGATTTTAATTTTGTCTAAAAAACTGGGTGATATTACCCCTTGAGCAGGACTTAGAGTTTTGAAGGTTTATGAAAACATCCTTAGAACATAATTGAATGCTGTTTACATGGAGTTTTTCAGAAAGGCAGGGAGGGTCCTAAGGAAGCCTCAAAGTGAAGAATAGGTGCTGAGCCTGCGACTCAGTTCACTCAGTCCTACAACCCTCCCTGCTTCTGCAGGGGCATGGAAAGAGAGAAAGAAGTTGAGAGCAGAAGGTTTTGGATTTGACTCCCAAAACCTGTCAGCAGAAGAATATGGGAAATTAGGATGGACAAGCTTTACCTGAAAATCTTAGCATGATGCTTTGCATGGTTCCTGAATTGCTATTTAACAGTGTCAGAATGAAATTACTCGAAGACACAGCTTTGAACTTCGAGTCAATCTGAGTGTAGAATAGAATATGCAGCCCACTGCCTTCTGCTTCAAGAGACTAGAAGAAAACTGAGCTGATTAAATAGCATTAATACTGTTATTTTCAATAATGTTCTTTAAACTGGGGCTCCTTGCTATTTTTAAGAAAATTAGATCAAAAGTTCAAGTGCTAAGAGGTGATATAATTATAATAAGCTTCTGACATAGTGCAGGGAACTTTTGGAACTGTGGCTACAAGGATGACTGTGACAGATTTAATGGTGTTCAGTAGGAGCTACCGAACAGCTTACTGAAAAGAGAATCTAGGGCAAAGAAGAGGTACTTGTATTTAAATTATTTTATGAGGAAATAAAACAATATGTGAGCTGTAATTAGGCCTCTTCATTTTAACCCGTGAGAAAAATGCCAATGTGCTCGTGGTGAGAAGTGAGGAGGAAAGTGTACCGGGTTGCTGGATGATAGATCATTTAGGGGGAAGGGATGTTTCCTTGTCTGCCTTCTACTGGGCAGCTGGCAAACTGCTAATTTCGCAATAATTTCCTGAAGTTCATTGTGCAATGATTAAACCAGTTTTTAAAGACTTCATAATTCTGTTATATAATTGTTTGATTTGCAAGTATGTGGCTGAACTTGGTCAGGTTTAAAGACCAGAAGCAATTGTTTCTAAAATCAAGCAGGTATTGTGTTGGTTTTGCAATTTGAAACAGTGACATTCAAGATTTTTAATTAAATCTTTTATATATTTTTAATGATATTTTTAATAATGTAATATACAGAATAGCAAGAATATTAACTGAATACTAATTGAATAATATCCAATCTACTGGAAAAAAATCTGGCAAGGCTTGAAGCCCTGTAATTTGTGAATGCTGACTTTTTCTACAGTTTTGATATAGATGTATTGTACTTCATGGACCAAGACTTGAGCCTTATACAGTAACTCATTATTTGAGTTTTGTCTGCTTCCTTATTTAGACAATTGGCACTGGAAAAAATTTTAATGACAGCCTATGTTAACCATGTTAATAGCTTTCATACTATGTAAGCAATTCAGGGATTTTAATATTATTTTTCATAAGGATCCCCTGGTATTTATACCTGCCTTCATATTTTTTTAACTACTTTTTTGCTACTGTGGAGAAATGAGAATGTTTAAAATCAATCTTGTGATTAACTGATAAGATAAGATAGGAAAAGAGGAGAATTCACCAGAAATCACCAACTTTTTGTCAGCCTCCCAGGCACCCTTGTCTCATCAAGAAAGGTGCTGGCAGCTGTTTGTTTGTGTTAAGAGGGGATGGCATTTATGTCTTGTGTTAAATCCTTGATTGACGCAAACTGCCTAAATCTCCTTAGGAAGAAGCAATCAGAGAGAGGCAGGCAGGGCGGGTGGGCACAGTGGAGCCGGGACAAGTGCCCTGCCCGTGGAGGGACAGCTGGGCAGCTGCAGACAGACCCTCCATCCCTCTATCCCTGCCCTGCCCATGGAGGGACAGCTGGGCAGCTGCAGACAGACCCTCCATCCCTCTATCCCTGCCCTGCCCATGGAGGGACAGCTGGGCAGCTGCAGACAGACCCTCCATCCCTGCCCTGGTGCCCCCTGAGCCTGGCCATGGCTGCAGGGTTGGATGGGCTGGGCAAGGGCTGAGCTCTAGGTCAAAATGATTTCTTGAAATGTGACTGCGCTTGAATTTCCTCTCACAGCAAGAAAAGGAGTAAATTCTAAAAACGACAAATGTGAGGGAAGGTTCTCTATGGGAATTTCCCCTCAATGGTCCATGTTGTTGGTTTGGGGATTTTTGATGAGTGGAGTCACAGCATTCTGCTTCCTTTAAGTAATCCCACCCTGCAAAGAAGGGGGGAAATTGAAATTCTGTTTAGTAGCAATAGTACCTTTCCATCTCATTTTAAACCAAAATAAAGCTGGTAGTTTTGCAGCCTTTTACATGACCTGTTTCATGACCCTACTGGGCTCGGTGGTGGCAAACTGATAGCAGAGTCTTTCCTTTCTCTCTGCACTGTTTCTCACACAGACTGATGAGGAAATGTATCAGGAGATGAGAAATACATGAAAAAGGAGAGAGGGGCCTCTGAACTCTCCATCAAAAGGTATCTGTCACAAAATGTCCTGTAAAACAGCTTTCAACCAAAAATACTAGAGATGTAGCACCTTCTAAATGACCTGACTTTTCCACGTATCTGAATTATTTATATTCTTCATTACAAATTCATTTTTGTCAGGGCTGAGCTAATAGATTTACAACAGAAATAATTTTGCACGTAATGGATCTTTATTTAGCTCTACTGCTCGACTGGATTTCATAAGGAAAAAAGAATTAAGAAATTTTTTTTGAGGAAACTGTATTTCCTGACAGTTCTCAGGTAAGGCTCAGGTCTTTAAACTGAAAGCTATGTTACTGTTTGATTAAATTATTGTTATTGGAGTGTTTTAAGAAAACAGGATTTAGAGCATGGGTTTACTTGTAGGTTTTTTGTTTGCTTTTTCTAGGAGCACCAATATAGGAGAAAAACATAAGTTGACCTAGAATGGCTTAAAAGGAAGGAAAATCATACTGATTAGAAAAAAAAGTCAAAATATGGTGACAACAGTGAACAACATAGAGGTAGAAGGAAACAATAATACAAAAAAAAATAATCCAGAACTGAGGGTGGGCTTTTAATTCACTAACAGCTGGCTGAATAAAAAGGTGGATTGAAAAAAGACTGATGCAGAAGTTATTGTTTGAAACAGAAATAATCAGAAAAATTGAATTCTTAAAAATTCATCTGATTTATAGATATTATTTAAGGGGCTAGAGTTGGCCTTTTAATATATTGAGTTGTAGTGAAGTGGTAATTGAAAATATTGGTTTAATATCTTTAACTCAGGATTCATTGTTGTCAGACCACAAAACTCTTCTGTTTCTCTGTGTTGCCAGCAACATTTGCACAGAACATGGAAGACTGCAGTCTGATAAAGAGTGCCTCATCTCTGACTTCATGTGCTGTCAATGAAACAAATATGTAACGATTAGGAATTCAGTCTACAAATGTATTTTAGTTTCTCATCTTTTAAGGAAGAGGTTCAAAAGATTAATTCCATGTTTCCTCACCATCCAGGAGCTAGAAAAGGGGTGTCCCTCCTCCCTCTCAGTGTCTCAGCAGGGTGGGCAGAGGCTGTTGGGTGGGCAGAGCAGCACTGAGCAATCTGCAGCCATGCATCAGATTCAAAATCGCTCCTGTAGTAAAAAATGCTCTGTTAGAAAATACTTGCATTTGATTCATTCTCTTTTCTTCCTTAATCCCCTTCCCTTTTTTATTTGTTACATAAGAAGCCTAATTGTTTTTATAATTCATATTATTTGTTTTCTACAACGTATTCACCTCTCTGCATCGTGAGCTAATCCCAAAATATCTGTTATGTACCAGAAACAGCAAATGTCAGTTTTGTATTCTGTTTTAGTTTGGTGGTTTGGGGTTTTTTTCTCTTTTCTAGAAGCTTCTTTCTGCAGCCTCTTGTCTAAATGCTGCCTAGCAATCCTGTGTATTCCCTGGATCTGGGACACAAAATCATTCCCTTAATTCCTGTCTCTGATTACTTTCTGATTCTGACCAGTGTCTGGAGCTGAAGCACACAGAGTTTGTATGTTTGATTTGCTGTGCAACTGAAATCTTTTATCAGCCAAGAATAAAAAACAAGGAAAATTACCTCACATCCAAACCTCTTCTCTGCAGCTGTACAGGAGAAAACACAGTCTTGGGGAGCCATAAAGTTTTAAATATTCTGCAGATGCTCCAAAGTGAACATGTGCTTTGATCTGTATTATGTTATACTGATCTGAATATTCCTCTGTGTAAAAGTTAGTAAAATTTTGTCTGGAAAGGCAAGGAGAAAAGAAGTGGTGGTAGGGGTGGGTCTGTATCAGGGAAAATTTGTCTTAAAGAGGTTTATAGAAATAAACTCAGGTACAAAAAAATAAATATGTATTTTGCTTAATGGATATTATCAGCAAACCTGCGTGTAAAATGCCTGGAAATGTGGTAAAATCTGTGTGTAAAATGCAAAGATGTGTATAAAACTCAGGCCTTAAACAAACATCAACTGCATTAAACTAACCAGGCATTTAAATGACAGTGCTGCATCCAACACAATTTGTTTTGTTTTAATAATTTCCTTTCACATACTTTACCAAGTCTTTATGGAAATAATTAAGTGAGAAGTGAAAAAGTAAGAACTGAGATAAGCTGATATTAGCTGTGCTCTGCCTCCTGAGGGAATGAGAGTCTGTCTTGTAAAAGAAAACCCTAGATGAGCAGGTAAGGATATAAAATAGAAATAATTAATTTGGCGTAGAAACTATGGTGAAACAATCACCTGAAGGCATTTTAAAATACATTTGTGGCCATAAATGGTGTGTGGCTCTGTCTATAGGAGTTGCTGAAGCTGTCTGGCACAAAGGCTGTTTTTATAAATCCGAGCTGAGGAGCATCAGAGGTTTCCTGGCAAAGGAGCACAGCTCTGTAGAGCTGTCAGAGCAGTCCCTGGTGTGCATTTGGCCAGGACTAACTCACAGACTTACAGGCAGCTCTTCGGGGTCTCCTGGGAGACAGCACAGGCCAGGTAATTCTGTGGGACAGTTTGGATTCAGCCATCCTCTCTGAAGGGGAAGAGAGTTAAATACAATGGGCTTGGCAACTCCAAGGCAGTTGGCTTTGGTCCAGGAGAATTGTCCAGGCGTGTCAATGCATTAAACCCCACTAAGAGGAGCCAGGAGTACTGTCCCATGAGAGTAGCCACCAGTTTATCTTCTGGGGCTGGGCAGGGATTGCCCTGCTAACTGCAAGGAGCAGACCAGGAGCCCAGAGGAGACGTCGTGATCTTTCTCCAGCCCTTTGAGGTACCTCTATGCTTATTAAGAACCGTTTCCATTTCTGCCCTTTTATCAAAGATGGTATTTGCAGTGTTAAGACTACATTTTAACAACCATTTGTAAGTCATTTTGTGCTTGATAAATCACATAGCAGTAGAAGCTTTGAAAAATAGTTTTATTTTTTAGCTGAACAGCTGATCTGAAATGCAGTCAGTGGTATTGCACTATCAAAAAATATTAAGACTCTTTGGTCTCCATATTCTACTTTTGAAAATACTACTATCAAATGTTCTGTGTTGAAAATGAAACTTTTAAAAACAAAATACTGGCATTAGCTATACAGCAAATTGAAACAAAGTACAGTGTCTGCTGCAGCTTCCTGTTATGGGCAAAATGAGGTTTAAATGTAGGGTATATCGTGTCCGTGAATCATGGAGAATATTAAGGAAATAATCATGGGAAAAATGGACTGAATTATATTAGGAAAATAAAATAACACTATCAGCTGAAGTCTGTATTCTCAGAGATAATGTAACTTCCTGGGCAGTTCCTGCTGTCTTGGGCTGTCCCTCAGCTGCCTAGTTAATGGTAAAAAGCTCAGTTAATGCTGTGGGGAAAACTCCTTCCCATAACCCCATAGTTGACAGTGCAAATGTCTGTACTGGCCTATGTAGTTTAGTGAAATTGCACAGCAGTTCCTTGTGCATTTTTTTCTCCTGTTTACAGTAATATAAAGGCAATGGTTGCACTTAGTACCCCACTTTTGGGTTTGATGTTCTGGGAAATTTGTGCTGTAACACAACAAGAGTTTGCATTTTATTTTACCAGAGGGAAAGCTAAGTCTGTGATCACAGGAGCAGAACCAGAATTAAAAGAGAAAAACATAAAAGGAATGAAAAGGAAACGTTAAGTATATTTAACACCAGCCTCTTTCCCTGGAAGATTTTGCAGAGGTATCTCTAAGCCCTGAAGGGGGCTTAGGGGCAGCTTAGCACCATGATGCTTCCTGGGTGTTATGTGTTGTATCAGCCCTTAAGCTAACTTTGAAAGTTGAAGAACTTGCTGTGTATCTCCTTTTCTTCTCTTTCTTCCCCTCATCTATTAATTTAGTGTTTGACATAAAATGTGCTGTACCAAATTAGATCAAAGATTTATTTAGCTGTTTGCAATATTAGCCAGTAGCAGAAATAGAGAGAAATACAAGCACGAAGCAAGTGTACAGTGATATCCTTTCACATAACAGTTTATTGCCCATGAATACTGGCACAAAAACTGCAGCTGTGGTACTATTCCTAAGCTTTATTTAATGTGTGTTTACCGACTCTCAATGGATTTGTATTCCATGAATGTGTTGTGTCCACTCACTTTCTGGGTCCAGTTCTGTCATTTGCTGTGTATGTTACCAGACAGCAATATGGTTTCTGAATTTACACAGCAGATGGCTGTGATGGCTTAAGTTTTTTCTTGACAACTGATCTTTAGATCAAAATGCAAGAGGAGGGAATGCTCCTGTCTGAAGGGCTTTGCTTGCATTTAAATTCTGTCCTACTCATTAATTAGCACTTTTGTTCTACTTTAAAAAAGCTTTCTTCCTTTTTGTTGTCATTTGAGTGAATGACAAATTTTCTTCATGTTTTCCTGAGATTCCTTACAAGAGATTCTCTTCTTTTGAGCTGCTTGGAGGTGAGACACTGATACTGGGAGCAGGAGGCTTTCTCTTATGCACTAACCTTTGGTGCTACAGGCAACAAGAAGATTGCATTCTCCAATTTCAAATACTGAGGTGGTATTGTGTCCCCTTTTGCCTGTGTTCTGCCTGCTTAAAGTCTTATCTGAAAAGTAGGAAAAAGGCTACCTTAATTTTACTGTGCTTCTTATTGTGAAGATCAATTTTTGGAGCTATAGATAATGCTCATGATGACCTTCACATTAAAAGAAAAAAAAGTTAATAACACGGGTTTCATAACAGTACAGAAGGCCTGGGGCCTAAATACTCAAGGGAACAAAGAGAAGAAAAAAATATATTTAACACAGTAGATCAGTAAACATTCATGTATCTGAGTGCTGAAAAATGTAGGAGCTCCCTGGAAATGAGAATATGATTATGTAGGTGAGGACAAGGGAATTCAATTAATGTTGACTAAATGCTTAATTGCTTTATTTTGCAGTCTAGTCTTCTGTCAAAGTAGGTTATATGTGTAATATATTGTATATTATATATTGAAGTTTGGTATGACTGTGGTTTTTGTCGTTCTTTCCCCACTTAAAACTAAAAAATCCAAAGTACAGTGTCTGTTGTTATTCAAAAGAGTAAGTTAGCATTCTTTTTGCTTGTTACATTGTTTTCTTGAGCCTATTTACATGACTTAATTGGCAAGTAATTGCTTTCCTAATCCAGATAAGTAGTGTTGAACTGTGAATTGCAAATCCCAGTGCCTTTTAGATTCATGGGTGGAGACTGCTGTTTGCAGAGGATCACTGAAAATTCTGCATTATCAGCCTAGTAAGCTATGGTTTCTATTGATACAGATAGATAATCTCAGATATTTGTATACTGGAGTATTCTGTGACAAATGGTTCTCCAGTGGAGAACATGAAATAAATAGAGTGTGAATAAGCCACTCCTATTGCATTGATAGGAGTTTGGAAAATAATTTTAAAACTGCATATTTTTAGTCCTTGTAATGAACTGTTGTGCTGACCTATTTTTGATATAATCTTAGAGGCTGTAATCTGAAGACTGTTCTCTGATTCCCTGTAAATCAGTGCACCTTACTCTGGTAGTAGTTCTGACTTATCCATTTATTTCACCAAGATTTTTTTCTATAATAGTAAAAATGAATCCTTTGCAAGGATTTAGTGATAATCCTGCTACCATTTTATTGTTTGTGCATTTACAAGGATGGATATAGATATCCTTGTGTGATGTTTCTTATTGTCAGTAGAAAAAAAAAATTAATTTAAAAAAATTTAATTTAAAAAAAAAATCTTTACTGTAGGAAAATTATGCTTCAGGAAAAAGCAGATTATAACAGTTTATCATACTTCTGCATTACCTATAGCTTAATGGGCTGTTATGTGCTATCAGATTTACTGTTTGATAGCAATCCCTTCCAAACTTGACTGAGGAGTTGCACATAGACAAATATGCATTCACTCACATATTAACAATTGCTTTGTGTGGGCTCTGCAGTGGTGCAGGGTGTCTTTTGTGCTTTAACATTAGATTGCTTTTCTGGCTCCTGAGTAAGAGCACAGATCTGGAATCTAGAATTTACACAGTATATCATACTTATATACTTATATAATAATGCTTATCTATAATACTTCTATACTTTGTATAAAAATAATGTAGGAGAAGAGTACTGACCCTGGGACTTCTACCTTCCAGCAGTTCCTGCTGTGCTTTTTATCCCCTGTGCATATTAATTTCCAAAGCACCAAAGTTTAAGAAAAAACCACACCAGACTACATTGGAGGTGTATGTCATACAAAATTGCAGTATTTATTTCATTTTTTTCTTGGAGAATATGTATTAGCTGTTCCAAAATACAGGTGTCTGTTAAACAAAAACTAATTTATACACACAGAAATTGTGTCTGCTGGACTTTGCATAGTTGAAATGGGGCCCAGATGTTGCAGTTATGTAAGGGCCTAATCTAAAGCCAACCAAAGGGAGCCTTGTGGGCTTCAGATCATGACAATAAGAATATTTTCAGAAGAATTAACATCGAAGGAGATTGCAGTAAGCTAACATTGTCTGTAGCTATTATAAGTCTAAAATAAAAATATACAAATGGAGGGGTGTGCCTTATTTACTGTGGATGGAGTTAAATTTGTATTTTAGTGGGGAAAATGTGTCATGAATTATCTGTAACAAAAAAACCCTTTCATTTAAATGTTAAGCTCAACTATATGTATCTTAAAATACATCATTTCTTCTATTTGCTTAAGTAATTGTGTGGGAGTGGTTAATGATTAATATTTTTAATGTGAGATGCTTTTGAAGTAGATCTCTTTTCTGTTTTAAAACTGATACAGCTTTACATTGCATAGCTATTGCTATGCATTGAAAAATAGAAATTAAACTCACAAAGGGATTTACACCCTTGGTGGATTGTTTTTTAAGGCTTTGCAGTGGTGGAATTGCCCCATCACTGCACTTTTATCCATTTCATCCTAATGACTGGGAAAAACCTCCACAAAACAAAAAGTAGTTTCTGACTAAGCCAGGTATGTCGCTGTCCTCCTGGAAGAGTCTGACAGGTGCTGGGATGGTGGAGGGGAAGGAAGCACCTGCGTCCAGGGATGTACCAGGGATGGGGGCAGCAGAGGAGCGAGAGCTCTGCTCCTAGCAGTAGTGTGAATTTATCTAAACCTTCAGTTTAGCTGGTTTATATGATGTTTGCGTTTTATGTTCTGCACTCAGATTCCTGTAAATTTCCTAATCTCTCAGTGCCATCTTAATATTTTATCTAGTGCTGAAGCTCCTTCTCTGCAGAAGCTAAAATCAAACTGTAGGTACTCTGTGGGCCCTGCTTGTCTAGCCAACATTTAACTGTGAAGTGCTGTTGTGCACTGATCATACTTGGTGAATCTTGCAGTAAGCGTCATGAAAAAACAGGAGTAAATTTAAACATCTTGAATCCTTCATTTTCCACTAAACTTATTTTTGCAAAGCAGTGTGTACACGAAGATGCAATAATCCACTCTCAGATGTAGTTGATGGTTTCAGGAGCAACAATTTGCAAGACATTTTCTGCAAGTTAGCTGGTCAAAAGTGAGGAAATTAAGGTAGTTCTTGGTAAGGCAGGCACTCTTGTTGTGCTTTTCAGCTGTAAAACACAACTGTGAACTTTTTTGTTCTTTTTTTGTTCTAGTAGGTATCTAACCAAGTCAGATTACCCTTATTAGAAAAAGCTTTCCAGTCTTTTCCCTGTCTGTTATAACCAGTAACTCTGCAGGCTTGTGTAGTCACCCGTTTCAAACCTTAAAACCTATTTAACAATATTTGGGGGTTACATAATTTTCTTCTTTATTCTGTGACATTTTTTTTTATCTTCTGCCCTCTCCCAGTTACAGAAAATAGTTTACTTTTCATTGATCACAGAAAGAAAAGCAAGAGATTGATGTTAAATCCAGAACAAACTTTTCCTTAGAGGCAGGAGACCCTGCTTGTGTTTTTTACTCAAAGAGAGCAGAGTGTACTGGGTAGGTGATCAGAGAGGGATCCTAAAGGATCCTCACCTGGGCCCTGCTGTGTCAGCCAGCATGCACAACAGGAAGCAAACTGCCCTTTGGTACAGGTCTGAGAGGGAAAGGATGAGCCTGAGAAACCTTTGTGAGCTCTGACATGTGCTGGGGATCTGAGCGCTCTCCTGCTGACAGGGCTTGGGTGGGTTTGTGTGTTTTCTGTTGACAAGCTGTTGGAACCATTTAAGAGTCTGAGTCTGGTCTGTTTGCTTATGAATTGTTGTCTCTGTGTGAGCTTTGACTAATTTTTTATCTCTCAACAAAAATTTTTAGATTTTATTGATCTAGATTTATATATGTCAAAATTCATATATATCAACTTCACATAGACATATACAGTGTTCTGCTGTCTTGTGATAAATAAATGAGGGATTTTAATACCTTGGTATCTTTTGGAAAGGCTTTGGTTCTTCTAAAAGGGGAAAGAAAACTCCTCTAAAGCTGACTTTTGCCAGGTGAGAAGAGCTGATAATATGTGTCACTTATAGGAATGGCGAAGGGATAAATATTCACCTTCACATAGGAAAAGGGAATAGCTTGAGTTGTAGTTAACCTGAGCTCTTTGTATGGGGTGCTTGAATACCTAAAGGGCCAACTGAGGCAGCTCACAAACATGAAGTTATGTTTTGAGAACTCGTGTGAGACTGATACTTGATGACTGAATAAAAGTAAGTGTGATATCTGAAGTAACTGAAGAAAAACAAATGCATTACCTGCCTTTAAAATGGGAAAGAAAGGCAAAACTGAAAAATCTTCCAGTATATATATATAGGTATTGGACTTAAATATTCAGATTTATGAGTTGCCATGTTCATGTATATACTCATCAGCAAATGTCAGATAACATAATTCATAATGAGGCAGAATTACAATAAATTGCCTTAATTTGTTTGCCATATGCTAAGCATGCCCACATGTCCACATATGGATCAGCTGATGCACAATAACTTGGAGATGAGAAAAATTACTCATATGTCTTAAGGTTTTACCAGTTCTGAGTTAATGACTGTGTGAACTCTTAAAAACACTTTTTTGATCTGGTTTATCAACAAGAACTTTTATAGACAGACATTCGTCTTGCTTTGTTACACAAAAAGACAAAACCTAAGGAGCTTAAACATTTACAAGCAAGCTCCTGTTAGTATGTTACTACTTAGTTAATTAGTACTTCGGTTTTCTCATGTGCTTAATGGCATTTATAGTCCAAACATAGTAAAATTTTATAAAGTTGTGTTTAAAATTAATTGAGACTTCTGATGAAATCACTGTGTAAATATAGAGTATTAAGATTTAAAGTTGAGGCTACATCTCCATTAGAACTATACGAGATTAAAGAATGAATTAGAATAGTAATTGCTGAATTAATTGTGTTCCTGTTCTCTTAGTAAAGATGTGTTTTTCTGTAAGGGGTTGAAGGTCTTTGTTCTAAAGCATCTAATTTGTCAGGTTACATAGCAGATACTTTTAAACAAATCTGGCACTTCTTAGGTGATGATTCACCCTTTTTTGGGGGGCAAAAAAGGGTGGAAGTCATCTAGCACTTACTGCATATTGGTTCCATGCTGTTTGCTGCTCAGAAGATAAAAAAAGAAAAAAAAAAAGAATAAAAAGAGGAAATTCTATTCTATGACTGAAAGATTTAGGGAGCTGTAGAAACTAAGATTGGTACAGGCAAATTTTTCTATTGCTGTCTCTACATTTAAAATTATCTCATTACTGTGTTTTCTACTACAAAGTTATTTTGTTTCAATATTATGATACCACAATTTGCCATGATGACAGTGCGGTCTTGCAAGCTTAGTTTCAGTATTCTATAAAATCTGCTGAAGGGCAGAAAATAAGCCTCTGGAATGAGAGCTGCTCTGTCCTAATTGCAATATTCCAGCTGGGACTGTGATTGTGTATTCTTCAGAATAGTTCTGATTTGCCCCAAGGTATTTGTGTCCCACAGCATGTATTAAACTTTTTAAGGATAATAAGTTTGCTAAAAAGCTTGCTCAGTAGTTTTAAGCTTAACCCCCCAACATTATTAATACAGTATTGCATCAGAAATTGCTATACTTCTCACAGCCTTCTAAAATTGTATTCATTGAAGTTTACTGTTTGCTTCCTTGGAAACCAGTAGTTGTTTCAACATTTTGAGTTTAATACTCATCCTAGAAGTGCCTTACAGAAGTCAAAATAAATTGTGCAAGAGGTTGTCAATGTTCTGTGTATTTTTCTTCGCTCAATCTATTTCAGGTAAATATAAATGTCTATTTCATGAGAAATAAGGACAAAGTTTCTACTTATTTAATTCTCTTTTGGCATCCAAAGTGGACCTAACATGAATACTGAATTCTGAAACAGTGGTAAAATGTTAAGAATCCTGCATTCCCATAGTCCACTTAAAAAAGAAAAAAAAATCATAGAAAACCCTGCAAACAAGCAACCACCTGATCAGGTATTAACCAAAAATCACTTCTTTTTTCAGTGACAGAGAATTTTTTAACAATATGGTATGCGAATAATATAAATAGGAAATTACATTTTAAGAGGTTAACTTTGTATCGATCAGTCTTGGTACACCTTAAATATGTCTGTGTGAAAAGTATTAGGAACCAGTTAATGAAAATGGAAGCCAGTCTGAGGCCCTTGTTTAATAGGAAAAAAAAAAAAAAAATCTGGTTTGATACTTATTATGAGACATGTAGGTAGGGTCTGCCCTTCCCTCCCCAAGTACTGTTGGCTTTAAAGAGTCTACCCACAAAGTCAGTATGAAGAGTTTAGCCTTTGAAAATAGACAGTGTTTCCAGCTCTCATGGGCCAGAGGCTGCACTTTGTGGGGCTTTGCTTGCCTCGCATGCTCACTGAAGACCAGTCTTGAGGCTCAGGCAGAGGAGAAGATTGCCCAGCTCATTGAGCAGCTGGAGCCAAAACAATGTTTGTGCTCGTTGCTCCTCTGAGGAATCACTGCCTTGATATTCATTATCTCCGTGGTAACACAGGGAGAAAGTGGCTTCTCTGGAGCTCTTCATCTGTTTGTACCATTCCTTGCCTGTGGCTGCCTGCTCCTTTCTGCTCTTTATTACTCCAGAAACCTCAGACCAATACAAACATGTGTCTTTTGTCCTTAATTACTTCTAACCTATGCTCTTATTTTAAGCCAGTTGACCTTAATCTTGCAAATTCTTAAACTCATTAGGGCCAATAATATTATGCATGTAAGTTTTCCTGATGATTTCAGTAGACTGGCTAATATATAGAAGTATTGCCATGACGAAGTGTCTAGTGAGAGTTTTTTAGGATGATAGTTTATATAAAAATCATGATTAAGGCTCATTTATATGTATCTTCTACCATAATAGGTCTTCTACCTTAAATATAGTCAAGCAGAATTTTCCATTTACACAGGAAATTTCCAACTTAAAACTATATTTACAGCTTGAAATTCCACCATAATCTTTCTGTGGATGGGGGAGAACAAATGAAATATCTGTATCCACAGGCATCAGTAGATTGGTAGATGCGGTGCTAATGCTCAGATGCCTTTCCTGTTTGTGGCTGCACAGCAGCTGTGTGTTACCAGGGGGCCATGCATGTTGCAAGGCACACATGTGAGAGGAATAAAGTGTGATGTTACTCCAGCAAGTGTGCAGGCTTTGTCCTTACAGCAGCTGGCGTCACCATGAGCACGGAGCCCTCCCACTCCTCCTTGGTAATTGATGGTGACAGGCTCTCTGCTGAGCTGTCCCTAACGTAGGGACTGAATCAGATCAACAGCTGAGAGAAACGGCCAGCAAACAGTCTTGCTCCGTGTAGACTAAAGCTGGGCCCTTTGAACCAGGCCTTAGAAGTGCAGGTATTTGCAGGAATGGTCCATGTGGGCTGAGGGGCTGGAGTTTTCGCTGGAGCGCTGCTTTGCGTCGGAGGCTTTGCTCCCGTAAGAAGTGTTGCTGCTGCTGGAAGGGCTGGCCTGCTTGGAGCGAGGCTGACATGCTTGACAGACGCCTGATGTCTCCTCAAACTAAGCACATTGCTCCTGGGGTAAGCATATGTAGTAGGAGTACAGGCCAGATGCTCGGGAGCCCTTTAATTTTACAATGCGATGTAGAGGCTGGCTTGCGAGTTAATTTAATTACAGTTAAACTGTTTCACTTTGTTCTCATTTAGCCAAGCTGAAATGTTGTTGAGAAATGTGCCGGCCTTTTTGTGGAAGTCCAAACCATACTTTTGAGCTTCCTTTTTTGAAACATACTAGCTTGACTTACAGTTTGGAAGAACTGTAAAAAATTATTTAAAGGGGAGGGAAAACACTTGCAGGTGGGTCTATTAAACTAACTACTATTAAAGTAGTTAGAAGTGGCTTGCTGTTTGTTCCGCGATTTTGGGGATTTTGCTAAATTGTTTTCTTCGCAATATGAAAGCAATGGGACTCTCTGCTGGCAGTAGCTTGAAGTACATTCTCTCTACAGACACAAACATTGTACTCTCTATTATTTTTGTTTGGGTTAGGTTGTAACACATTCATAGATCTTGGTTTGGCAGCATTTGACCAGGTATGTGTATCTGGGGCCAGGGAGCTTTAGTAGCAGACATCCCACTACAGCTGTGGAATATAATTTAAATAGATGACAAATACTATTTTTAGAGTTCTAATGGATGTGCTTTTTCTTTTTACACTGTATAAAATAAAGGATGGAGATTAAAATAAAATCAACATAAACATAGATTTAAGGCGAATGTTTGGCTCAAGCTTGCTTCTTTCTATAACATTTATGAGATATTTGAATGAAATTGCAGTAAAAGAAGAGTACCTTAATCATAACAGTAGCTTTCCAGAGTTGTTCTGAGAGAAGTCAGAGGCATTGTCTTGTGTAACAGCTGCTCCACAGTTTTTTTCTAGAAGGAAATCAGATTTGGATCATTGCTATTCCTGGGTTATTTAGGGATCTCCACATGGGAAACTGATTAGTTATTGCTAATATCCATTCTGCTCTCCTCTTACAGACAACTTGTCTTTTTAAACAACTTCTTTTTACTCCAGTTAGACTATGCTCTTATGTTTGTGGGGGAAGTAACACAAGAGTGGGTCTTACAGGAAGTGTGCCATGAAGCAGGAAAGGGTACAAATACTACGTACAATTCCACTGGAATTATTTTTGGCATGGATGTTCAGACTAGTAGAAATCAGCTACTAATAGAATCACAGAGCCATTTAGCTTGGAAAAACCCCTTACAATCATTGAGTTTAAGCATAGCTATAGCTGCCTTTAGTCTTTTCTTATCTAATTAATATAGTAAAAAACTTAAGTCTTTATGTTTTAATTTATATACAAGCAATTATTAAGAGTTCTGCTAAACAATATGCATTGAGATTCTCTGACAATCCCAATATTATTATAGGTGGGGAGAAATCAGAACATAGATTATTTTGGTGGAAAAATGTTGCTGTAAAATGAAAAAACAAATCAAATTGGAAAATACTGTTTTCCTCAAGAAAACCAATCTGATATTGAAACATAGCACATCTAATGTACATGTTCCCTTGCAACATTTTCATCTTTCTGTCTGCTGGTTGTCAAATAATGTCATCAAGGAGAAGCTGTGTTTATCTGGTCTATAGAGTAAAAGGAAGCTTTTCTCTCATATCACATGGTAAAGAAGTCCAAATTCTCTTTAGTACGATCATAGAGGTCCTGTTAGACCAGAGGAAGAAGTTATTGTTTGACAGGGTAGGGGAATCATTGGGAGTGGTGCTGTGGATGTACAGCCCTTGTAAACAGAAGCAGCAAACAAGCAGGATAGGTGAAGTGAAACACAGATGGAAAGGAGTGAAAAGGAATTCAGCCATGTACATGGATCCCTCAGTATTTGATCAACCCTTTTTTCAGCGTGATAGTTGATGATTATTCTGTTTCAGTTTCTCAGTTTTTATTCTAGTCTCCAGATATTTCATGAAGGGAAGTCTATTTTGCTTTGCTACTGTGAATTTTGGCTGTAGTTACTTCTTGTTCAGAAGCACTTTACTGGAAGTTGTGGTTGCAAATTTTTTTAGCAGTACTAGTCCTCAGACATTATCTAATTGCAAAAACAAATTGTTTAAATATCTAGGAGAAAAGTAATCAGGAAGACTAAAGAAGAGATATAGCTTGAGAACTTTCATATTGTTGGCATGAATAATTAAGATTAATGTTGATGATAGTCTTTGAATGGCAGTTGTTGCATCAAAAGTGGATTCAACTTGTATAACTGACTAGAAATTCAGTTAACTGCTTTATGGGTATATTTTTCTAAATTTCCAGATAACAGAATGTCCCTTGCAACATGTTGACCCCTGATGTGTTCAAGTCCATTAAAATGTTATAGTAGGATTAAATAAAAGATTACTTACTGCATAACCACTGATATATTTTCGCCACCAATAGTTATTGTAACACAGAAATTCTGAAGTATGGAAACTTCAGTAACTGTCAGAAAGTGTAAGGACATTTTGTCCTTACCTCACCCTCTATGCAGAGAACCCTGCCTTTTTCCAATTTACCCAAATTTACCTGAATTTATATTTTTAGCATGAGTGAAATATATATTTGCTGCTAATGTTTTTTATTCAGTTTTCAAATAGCAGTATAAAAGCCTAGGAATTCATAAACTTGAAAGGGCAAATTCTGCTATTTGCTTCCCAGGATCCCTGGTGTGGAGTTGCCACACAGGAAAAAAAAAAAAGAGGTGTAAAAGGACAGGAGGAAAAGTTTTTTGAAACTTCAATTGCATTCAGATATCCGTTTTATAGGGTATTAAACCACTGAGATACTTTAATTTTTTTAATATATTTTTTTGCTATGGGGCAAAATACAGAAGATGTCAGATTTTTGAAAATAATTTGTCTAACTGCATATGAATTTATAAATGTTTGCAATATTTTAATCACTGATCGCTAAAGTCCTTTGTTGTAAGTGCAGTATTTATTTACAAATTTATTTGTGCCACTGGTTCTGCATGTGCGTGACACAAAAGCCTGTACTCATAACTGCTTAATAACTTCAACCAGTGCTTAGTGACAATGATGATTTGAAAATTTTCTGAATAAATGTTTGCATTGCTTTTCATGGCATCAGCTTATATTTAAACAAGCTGCTGAGTATTAAAGCGTACGGACAGTCTTTGTATAACAGCTCTGATTTCTTAGGTTTATTTCCTAAGACAAGATTTATGCAATCCCACTTTCCATCTGTTAGTTGTGCTTCTCAGGAACTTCAGGGGCCGATTTAAACCCGCCTTGCAGAGGTCTCAGAAGCACAGAGTGATTAAAGCAGAACTTCCTGGGGGCTGGAGGGGCCAGTGGGGGACATGTAGAGAACTCTCTGGCCTCTTCTGGCATCTGGAAGGCAGCATCCATCCAGCTGAGGAGCACAGGTTTAACTCTGCAGCAGAGCAAACAAATGCTCACTCCTGTTCAGCTCATGGAAAGGGAAGGGAAGTTCGGGGAGGGGAGCTGAGGGTACAGAGCATGTGGTGTGTAGGGAAAATGGGAGAGAGCTGAAAGTATTGTGGAGGTGTGTGTGGGAACCCAAGCTTCATTACTTCTGCTGTCACTAAACAACTTTTTTGCTTCAGCTCATCAATGATACACTGCATTTTGCAGTATTTTACTGGATATAAACATCTAATTTTTTTCTGAATGTTTTGAGGCTGCCAAAAGGATGCTCTCAGGTTGATGATTTATAATATTCATCACTTAAAAATTACTAGCTGGCTAGTGAATGGTATTGGTAGAATATTAGTATCAGAAGAAAATACAATTTTAAAGATCTGCTAGATATAAAAGCTAAATTTCACTCTGAGTATGCTCATGCTGATCGAAGGATGCCTGTAGAAAGACTCGCTTACAGACACAGCAATTGTCTTGGTGTCTTCTCAGTTTGACAAAGTCCTTGGTCAAGTATATATTCAAGTATATATTATCATTTCTGTGCAATTTCCACAGTCTTCAGTACACAGTTCAGCAGCTCACTTCAACAGGATAGAGTTTCCTTGAAAATCTCTGTGACCAAAACATGCTAGGGCTTTGCAGTTTTCTCTCTTATTAAAAGCCTTACAGTTGGGACTAAAAGACCTTTGAAAGTCCCTTCCCACACAAAATATCCTCTGATTCTATCATTTTGCCTATTTTTTAAGAAACATTAAGTGATTGATACTTATTTGAAAGGTTCTCGTTGGTTTTCTTCATGTCACATTTGCATATACTTTTTTGTTCTTGTAAAATGATAAAGTCGTTTCTATAAGCTAACAACGAAACAAGTATTTTCAAACTATGGTATTACTTGAAAGAGTCATCTCTTCAATATTTGCTCTCTAGAAACGTTTAAATTAATTAGAGAGAGGCATTGGAAAAAGTAATTTTTGAAGTTTAAAATACTGCTTTTCATGAATATTTCCAGTTTGTCTTGGAAACAGGGTCACTTTGGTGTGTAAGAAACAGGCTAATGCTTGATTACATAATAATTTGAATAGCTGATGCTATGGTGGAATGCTGGAAAAGGTGCTTTCTTTTGCACTTCCTGCAAAATTCAGAGTAAATCAGTGAGCAGCCTTGTAATGGCAGAAGTATTTTATTTTAGGAGAAGTTTAAGGTGTCAGATCTGAGCTACTTGAGAGAATAATTTCCTTCTTAAATTTTAAAAGCAACTTTCTGCATTGATGCTGGTTCAATGTAAATCCATTATTCTGTTCATGTCATGGAAAACAAAATGTACAATTTAGGTTCGGTTTTATGAATTTAGGAGAGGAGAAATTCTTGCATCTTAGAATTCAAAATATTGTCTTCTTATAGGTTGTTACCGTATTGAGATCAACAATTATAGATTTAATTAGAATTCTTATATTATTGACTTTTTTCTCACATGTTAAATCAAATGTCTAGCAAATTTATTTTTGTAGTCAGGAGGAGTTTCTCAGTTACTTCAGAAATCCTCATCCAATGCACCTTAGTATCATAGATTTGAACGTATAAAAGGTAGCGGGGGATGACTTCTGAAATACAGGAACAGGTTTTAAAGTCTTGAAACTCTTTAAAGCTCTAGACAGGGCGTAGAAAATGGCTGAATGCCTCTCTTGGAGTGTGAGAGTCCTGCAGTCTGGGACAGAGAAGTAGAGCCCCCCACAGAAATGCAGTTTGAGATATGCTCTTTGCTTGGATACACGAGCCCAGTGCTGTCAGCATGGGGGAACCAGGCTGTTCAGAGCATTCTCGGGAACACCGATCAGGAATTGTGGCAAGAGGGAGGGGAAGAAATGCAATTGGAAAATCACATTTGTACATTTTACAGTTGTATCTAAATTATAACTGAGAGGAAAAAAATGTCTTTTCAACGTAGAAGGAGAAAGACCTTTGCACCTACTTACTCTCTGCCAAGTTTTCACCTTCTTACTCTCTGCTAACAAGGTCTTGTTAATTTAAGTGGACAAGGAAGACTGACTGAAAGTACCTTACCTTCGTGATGCATCTCATCAGGGCAGTTCTGAGCATGTTGTTGTAACACATTGTATTAATTCTCTGTAAGGAGCAACTTTCTGCACTTATTTAATCCTTTGCATTGCAAACTGCTGTCTCTGCTTAGTTCCTCTGGCCTTATGCTGGTTCCTCTGGCCGTGTTTTCACTGCAACACACTGCGAGTTCCTAGCCAGGGTTACACATCTGCCTCCCTGCTCCTTAAACTGAAATACATTTCTGTTGGGCCAGGGTGACACCCAGCCTCATAGGTGAGAGAGCCATTACAGCAGCACATGTGCTGCTAAATTCCACTTAATTCCTATTTTGAGCTCCGAAGTGGGTCCCAAGAGATATCTAGTCCTTTCTGCAGAGACAAGTTTTCCAGCTTTCACATTTCACCAGAACTTCTTTCACTGAAGCTTATTAAATTGCACAAGGTAGTCTAGAAAAAATTAATTATAATTAATACAGATTTTAGGATTGCAAAACTGTGACCATCAGAAATATTAGAGATTTCAAAAACAGTAAAAGTGAGAAATGGGAATTGAGATTTGAAGAAGGGATGAGGCCAAAGAAACCACAACGTTTAGTGATAATCAATAATTTAAATTGATGGAATTGTGGAGTGATGGTTTGTGCCAAAAATGCATAAACAAAGGCAGAGTAAGCCAAAATGACTCCTGTGGCTGGCTGTTGTGGCTTTCCTGATTAGATGCATTTTATTTTCTGAAATGAGAACAGAATCTGGAGGTATCAATAGCACAAGTTTTATAAGCACTTCTGTAAATGTGATTTTGAGATATGGCTGGACGTTTTAAAAGCCAAAACCATTTTAAAGGCACAGGGGCTTGAATATCTCCTCTGTGAACTAACAGTTACTAAGTTAATTGCACAGCAATTGCCCCAGAGGACACCCTGTAAGTGGACCACAGTTTTCAAGATGTGGATGTGGCCAGAGGGTAATATTCCTACTAGTCTGGGGTAGCTCCTGTGCACAGCTATGAGCCAAAGTTATCCCTCAGTCTTCAGCTCTGGGCACTCCGCATCTGGCCATGGTGGAGCTGCTCATGGCACTTGAAATATTTCAGTTTCCCCAGAGGCAGGCAAGTGCTGAGGGCAAGAGGTGAAAGCCTTTCACTGAGATTAAAAACCCCTTTGTCTAATGTTGTGTTCATGTATGGGTAACACTATAAAGTAGTAACCTTTCAGTGGAAGTATTCTTTAAGGAAAAATAGCCAGCACAAGCTGTTTCTACAGTACTGTGTAAGTTTTATATATTCTACTTCAAGATATTAAATGTTCTCTGTGAAGGTTGTTTCTTCTATTGATATTCTTGTGCTTAAAAGTATATTAATCTCCCTTTTTGCAATTAATACATATAGCAAAGTGAACATTATCTCCTTTGTAATACTCAGGGTATTACTTTTTAAAATATGGTTGTTGAATTAATTTTTTCTTCCAACCACCTAAAGCTATGACAGAATTTACTGCTGTTTCAGAAGTGTTTGGCAGCACATTCAGCTGCAGTTGACTTCTGTGACCATCCTAGACCAGCAACATCATGTTGAGCACTAGAATTGTTCTTTCTATCTCTCTCCCTGTTCTCTGTGTTTCACTACAGCAAGGCTTTAAGAAGACAATGTTCCACATGACTACATCACTTGTGAAAAATAAAAATAAAAAATCTTGCCCACGCATGGGAGTAATCACCTATAGGCAGATTTTCCAACTTCATAGCATTTATAACACCCCTGCAATATCTCAGTGATGCAGAGGATTTATAATACAACAGGTATTTGTATTATGTATCTGTAATACAAATGTTTTCAAACATGCTGTGTTCCTGACACTCATTGCGAATTGGATTAGATGTTTTAACATCTGACTGCAGGGAGAACAGCAGCTTGTTATTTCTGTGGCACTGTGAGAACATACTCTCGTTATCTTTCAGTGCAGCAGGAGATAGCATGTGCCCCTAATGTATGTATGTTTGCAAGTTGAGAAGTTAAGTCTGCTGTTAACGTTATCACTGCTGTATCCAGAAATAGAAAAGTGCAGGCAGATTGGATTGTGTTAGAGAACAGTAACCATAATAACCAATAACAATTTGCAAATGATAAGCAGCTTTAATGTTTTAAAATAAAATTTATATAGCATTCCAGTACTTCCATGGGCATACTTATGGATTTTATTATTCATTCATTTGAAGCTTGGTTTTGAGATTTAAGATGTGACATTAACCTTAAGGAAGTGTTTCATTATTGCATCTTAAATTAGTTGACACTGGTTTATTATATACCTAAACTAAATCTCACAGAATAAAATTTTACTTAACAACCCTCTTTCAGATGTACACCATCTGTAAGGGAGAATTACAAGCATCCTACATGATGCATGGAATTTTATGGAAGGAGATGGATTTTTATTTTATAGTTGGATGTAAAATGGATAAATTCAGAAAAGAAGTACAAAGTCTTCTTGAAATGAATGCAGTGTATCTTGCAGTGTATTTGGAATCTGCATCTTGTTCAGGGATGCTGCCCATCACTTCTTCTGATATGAAAATTAAACAAACAAACAAATGAACAAAACCTTTTAACTTGACCCAAACCATGCTATTTCTTTTGAGAGATGCTTTTAAAAGAAAGGAAGATACCATGCAAGAGAGGGAAGTAGTCCAAATTGTGTCCTGGCCCTGCCATCCCCCTCCTTGCCTACCCCCAGCACAAAAATAAAAGTGTTCAGCATGAGTCTGGGAAACTCCAACTGAGTTACTTAACCTGTCATGAAAATGTCTGAGCAACATGGTGCTGTGAGCAAGCTTTTAACTCTTCTGGGTTAACATGCTCTCAGTCTTCCTTGCTGAGGAGTCCTATCATTTCCATAAAACACTTGGATGTTTCTTAGAATGTGGAGACACTGCAGTTACCATCACACAGCATTCAGAGAGTTACAGTGGCAATGAGAAGAACTGGAAAAGACCCATTCTTCTAAATGTGCTGATGTCCAGAGGAACAAGGCAGCCTGGGCTTCAGATCCATGCCGTAGCTCTTTCAGGGCAGTAACACTCCTGAAAATTTAAGTTTATGCTGCTGGAAGTGTGTTGCCCACACTTAGAGTGACCCCTGTGGGATAAAATCAATGGGAGAGCTAAAATTCATAGGAAAAAATTAAAAAAAATTAACTGCTAATCATAATTTTCACATATAAATAACGTTGTTAAGAAATTATTCAGTGCTGGTGTGGGATGGGATGGGATGGAATGGGATCGTTTGGATGCAGGGTAATTAAAGCTCTTGCTCTTTCATGCCATATGTGAGGGAACAGCTTATTCAGAGTTTTTTTGCCAGAAGTTCCCTTAACCTGAAACATTCATATTTACAAGAAACAATTCTTGTTGCTAGCTGTGTAAAGGAGTTACAAGCTGTTGACATTCTTCTCTGGCATTTGAATTTGAATCTGAATTAGGTAAGAGAGAGTCAATTGCTTTCCATTAGAGTTCCCAAAGAAAAAAAAACGTTGTTACTGTTGGATACAAGCTGAAAGATTCTTGTTTATCGAAAGGTCTGTTTAGTCTATTAACCTTGACAACCATGTCAGCATTTTTTTCTGTTTGTTTTCCCAAAGGCACTGTGTTGAAGTACTATGATATACAAAGCTATTTATAGTGTAGACACTTCATAGCTATGCTTAAAAGACATGGGTCAGGGTTTAAATACCAGAGTTAAATGCTATTCTCTTTGACAATCTGAAAAGTCATTACACTTAGTCCTTGAAAATTAATATGGAGAGATGGAATCCCTAAAATACCAATGTGAATCAGATAATTTTTAATTTCACAGAGTGGCTGAGGTAAAAAGGAACCTCTGGAGCTATTCCAGCTACCTGCTCAGAGCAAGGCCACCTAGAGCTGCTAACCCTCATGTTAAGCATGTTCAGATTGCTTTTGACTGTCTCTAAGGATTGAGACTCCACAACCTCGCTGGGCTCTCTATGCCAGTGCTCTCTCACCCTCACAGTAAAATAAAAAAATACAACAAAACAAACCCTATCACAAAAAAAAATTCTCCATGTTCAAATGTATTTTCCTATATTTTAATCAATACTCATCACTTTTTTTCCTTTTCATTAGGAGTCACTGAGAAGAGTCTGGCTCTGTCTTCTTTACTCCCCTTCCACCAGATACTATACACCTTAATAGATTTTTATGAAAGGAAAAGATTTAGGGAAGCAATCAGGGAAAACAAAGTCCACACATACTGACACACCTGTATTTGTGCCTATTTGCCTCTGTTAACACATGATTAATGTTGCTATTTCTGTCTTGGCTTCCACAGATGAGCAAGAGCTACTTTAAAAGTGCTCGTATACATTGAGTAAGTGATTTACTTTATCTTTGTGATTTACTTCATCATTTCAGACTGTAGTCTTGACTCTCACAGTCGCAGTATTTTATTTTTCTTTAGTCTGAATGCTGGTTTTTAAGGCCCAGTCTTCATCAAGTTGCCTTGTTGTAGCTCTGTGTCACACATCTGCAAGGACACGTGCTGGAAAGTGCCAGCTGGGGAGAGGAGCAATACCACCCTTAGCTTTGTTTCCACCTACCATTTTTTAGACCTATTTCTGTGCTTTTGACACTTTCTGCCTTCATCCCAGTTCCATTCTATCCCAAAAAAAGAGTAGCAACTTTGTCTCTTGCTGAAGTCTCCAGCTTACAGGTTTTCCAGTGGCCTATATTTGCTTGATCAGCCAGTTCTGCCCAGGCATCCCTGGTCAGCATTTCTGCCCTGGTCCACATCATTCCACTCCTTCCTGGTTACCTCCTAGCTTTAGGCTAGTCAGGTAGCCAGCTGTCTCTGTGAAGACCTTTTCAAATCCTATTGTGCTCCCTGCCTACCATTAACATTTTTCTTGCGTAACCTTAATTCCTGTCTGCTGGCCTGGCTTCTAGACTCTCCTCCCTGTGGGTCACAGTGCTTCCATCCATCCTTGTTCTGTGCTCTGGTTTTCTGTTTTTCCCATCCCACCACCTCTCCGGCCCCATTGTTCACAGATTCCTTTTTCCAACCTCTCTGTCCCTCTCCATGCCCCCCTCACACTCCTCCATCTCCTCCACTTCTCTGCTCACTCTTTCTGTGTGGATCATGGAATTCTGTCTGCAAGGGTCAGCACTGTGAGACTCTGCCCACCCTCTGCTGGCCAATCCCTTGCCACACTAAGGTACTGGGGGAATGATGTGCAGCTAAAACCCTGTGCTGTCACTTAGCTGGGAGAGGAGCACAGGTCATCCAGCAGTGCTTTGCTAAGTTTAAACACCCTCAACAGAGGTGGCATTTTTGCAGACTTCTAATTCTTGAACCATAAAAGCTCTATGCAAATTTGCTTTGTGGAGCTCTGAGACAGACTTTGGTACCTGTCATGATGTTTCAATTCAAGAGAGCAATAAGCAATTCAGCTTATATACTGTCCAAGCTGCCAGACTCTGGCTGCTTGTGCTATCTGTAGTAAGAATTACTTGTGACATGAAAGTCACTTATGGTGACAGCCTGAATAATGCCCTAAGTCTCTGTTGAGTATATGTGAACTGCAGTCCTCTCTGATTTCATATTAATTCCCAAAGTACGGGAGCTGATGAAATGACCAAAAAAAACCCACCATAATTTTAATACATAGAAAACAATATCTTTTCCTTATTTTTGGCGTTAGGAGTACTTGTAACATTCCTGCTGGTTTTTTTTTTCCTCCAGATTAGTTGTGAGAGCCGTATCCAAAAAGGAGCAATCAAGCTACAGCACCCAAATTTCAATTGCTTACAAGAGCTGTATCAGACAAGCAAAGTAATGCATGATGACACTGGCTTTGCCTGGTATTGACAGGTGTGGTTTCACATTGAAAACACTGTGCAGGAAAGCTTAGGCAATTACATTAAAGTTAATAAGTGTGCGTGACCACATTTATTCAGCATCAATTGGAACAACCAACTTAGACAAGTGGTCATTACTTTCCAGTAGAGGTGTCTGATGCCTGTTAGCCTCCATGCAGGAATGGTGCATGTTTTATTTACGCTCTGGGAATGCACTATTATGGTATTATTTGTTTGAAGCGTGATTTACAATTGATGTAATACAAAGTGACCAGTTCAGCTGACAGATTAAACTAATGGTATTTTGTAAACATATGCTTGGATATAAAATTAGTACCTTCTGATTTCTAATTTGCCCTTTTCCAACCCTTTTCTTGGGTTTGACTCTGCTTGTGGATACATACAAGAACATAAAAAATCGAGACTCGTGAGTCACATCACATATAGTCAACAGAGGACTAAAGGTCTGTTTTGACAGAGAAAACAGATTGAGAGAAGAATATCCTACTAACTCACGCAAAGAAACAGTTAGTCAAGACAAGATCTATTTAAAATAAGCAGGGGATGATGCAGGGGAAAGAACTGGGAAGATATTTACAATGTATTTGAACTGCTTCATTTGCTGCTTTTGTTAGGAAAGAGGTCTTGTTCTTTCTTCTGTGGAAGAGAAGGGAATTGAGTAGCACAAACTGTTTTTCAATGCTATATCTTGTCATGATATGTTGTGTACATTATATTAACTTGATTATAGAGATAAATGGGCAAGCATACACCCACACATTTCCTCCTTAAGACATTAAGTATTCCATATATTTTTCTAAGTGCTTATGTATAGTTCTGGTTATAGGATATAGTGCTAGCAGCAGTATGAACTATAAGGAATTGAGAGGACTGAGGTGATAAAGGATGAGTTTCATAGAGCTGTTTGAAAGCAGTTTTGATCATGGTTGTGTTATTGGATGCCTACTGGTGGCCTCTTCCTCGGTTGTAAAGAACAGCCTTTGCTAGAGAGCAGTATTTCTGCATGCCTGGTTTACTTTTTGCTGTATTCCTAAACTGTCTTCAGTGGGATTTGTTTGTAAGCCCCATTTTACTATTAGTTTGGGAATGCAGTTGGTGAATTAGTCTCTGAAGTCTTTTCGTTGTGTTTTATTCTGCTCTTTGGCTTCTTTTACTCTTTCTTGCCTGCTCTACCTGTACTAGAAGTTGGCCAGGAGCGGGCGGGCCCCTGGATTCTTCTTTCCCGGTGTGGCATTGCGTGCCGGCTCCGCTTCCCGTGCGCCGGAGGGAGCGGGTGTAACTTTTCAGTTTACCTCAGTGCCATTGTGCTGCAGAGATAAAGTTACACCGTGTTTACAGAGCGCTCTGGGACTAATCCGTGCGAGGAAGCAATGAAGCTATTCTGGGCTGTTTGTTTATTTGTTTGTTTGTTTTTCAGAAGAGATTTTAAGATACAGATAGTGAGATAGCTGCATGGGTTTCTGCAGCACGGTCAGAGCAGCGAGGGGTTACGTGTGATCCGAGCTGCCCGGGGCTGCCGGCTCGGCCCGGCCGCAGCAGCCGCCCCTCAGTGCCCCGGCCGCCGTTCCCGGGCCACACTCGCGCTCTCCCGGCCGCGCTTTTCCCGCACACAGTTTGGGCGGTGTCTCGCCAGGCGGGGCAGGGCCGGAACGCAGCGCTGCCGCCCCCCGCTGCCCGCACCGCCCCGTCCCTCAGCCCGCACCGCCCCATCCCGCCCCGTCCGGCCCGGTCCCGTCCCGTCCCGCCCCGCTGCCCGCCCCGCTCCGCCCCATCGCTCTGTCCCGCACCGCCCCGCACGGCCCCGGCTGGGGCTGCCCGCACCGCCCCGTCCCTCTGTCCCGCCCCATCCCGTCCCGCTGCCCGCCCCGCCCGGCCCCGCACGGCTCCGCACGGGCGCGGGGCTCCGCTGCCGCCCGCGGAGTTTCGCAGTTTTCCATCCCGCCGGTCCCGCGGCCCTCGCAGCAGAGTCTGAGTTCATGCCCGAGCGCCCCGGTGCCTCAGGAGCAGCCCAGGCGTGGGAAAGCAGCCTGGGAAGCCTGCCCGGCTGGGACACGGGAGCTGAGGATGCCGTGCAAGGTCTGACTTAAGGCGGCTGGGCGCTCTGGCAACTGGTGTCAGACTGCGAAGGAGTAACTATGTTCCTTTTCGGCAGCGAGGAGTACGAAGTGGTAAGATGTAAACTAGTGATTTTTTTTTTTTTTTTACCTCAGTCGTTACTTACTTTCAGTGTTCCAATCTCAGAGTTTATTAGGCAGCTTTGAATTTCTGTCAGTACCTTTTTTCTGTGTTTGAACTTTAGTATTCACCAATTCCATTGCTTTTTAAATATGACCTTTTTCTTCAGGTTCTTCAGATAGTGAGGTACTATTTGCTAGATAAAACTGAATCTACTTTCCTTGTCTTGTTTATTGCACTGTGGTGATACTGAAAGTATTTAATTACTGACTGTTATGAGGCTATTTGGACTCTGAGTTAAGCAAATCCATGCCTCCAAATAATTCAGATTTTGTCTCATAGTTTGCAATGTTAATAGACTACAAGGAGCTAACGGAGCCAGCCTTAATAGTACGTTTGTAGGCATGTTGCCAAACCATTTCTTTTGTACAGTACAAAGCATGTCATTGTAATGTACTGCAGTGTCCATCAAAAGAAGTAGCTTTTTGTAAAAACCCAAACATACCCACGTTAAGATCTGACACTCTTTACTTAAGTATGTGTATAAAACAGTGTTTGAAATAAGTTGATGATGTCAGAGAAGACCAGAAGAAAACCACTAATAGCTCCACACTTCTGCATGACATTGTTAGCTGACATAAAAGTTTGCAGTTTGCAGCCTGTGGTTCAAGTGCTACTTGGTAAGAAAAATGGATGGATTCTTCCACCCACACATTGTGACCGAGTCCAAATATGAGGAGCTTTGGGGAAGAATAACACTGAAAAATACGTATGAACTCTACTATAGGACATCAAAATAAATTTCACAAGCTAAAAAGTGCTACATTCTTTGCATATAACTGGCAATTGCAAATGTTTTGTTTTGATTATTGAAGTTGCTCTTTGAAGTATGAAAGGGCCTTTTATGGCAGTCTGGGTTCTACAACACATTTCAGGGAATTGAGTTATTTTGGATTTTTTTTTTTTTTTTAATTCCAACCAGATATGTTTTTGAGATGCAAGAAATGTAGAGGACATTCAAGAAAATAATTTAAGTGCAGCTGTGTGCGCATTGAACTCATTTGTGCATGTGTGACTTGCACAAAGTTTCACAAACCAAGCTAGGGAGCTGAAAAGAACTTAGTTTTTCCAAAGCAGTAAGCCACAGGGCACTGCAGTGATTATGATATAGAATGTTTACTTGTGTGTAAGAATTGTAAAGCAGGAGAGAGTGTCAAATGTTGATGCTTTTTTTTAATTGGTTACATTTAGATATTCGTAAAGGGTTGCAAATCACTTTTAACAAATTTTCCTCTTCATTCCATTGTATCCTGTGGAGTTACTTCCTCGTTCATACAGCAAGCAAGTCTGAAATTTTAAAATGTCTTGAAAATAACGTAGATGACTGAAGAATTGCATTAGAGCTCTGGATTCAAATATCAATCTCTTTATCTGATGCTTTTTCAGCTTCTCAGAAATCTTGAATTATTTTGTGTCATAGAAAGTAGTTTAATGTTTGAGACCGCTTTCCCAGGCACATGAGCCATCTCGTTCCAGTCCCTTTTCTATGACATAGCTGTGCAAAGTGAAATAGCATCAATAGAAAAAGTAAGAAGCCCATCATGAATTATGTAAAATTAGGGGTTTTTATTTCCTTTTTTTGTTTTGTTTTGTCTCTTTGATATCTCTAGATGTCCCTGAAACTGAAGAGTAATGATCTGCTCAAACAAAATTGTCACTAAGTGAAAACTAAAATATCATTTGGGTTGTTTCTTCTTAGTTTTTCTTTAGAGTAAGACAGTTAGGGGAAAATAAGGATGCACTTTTTTGGTGTTATTTTGGCAGCAAGAGTGATGAAGATATTTGCTTTACTTAGTGATAAGTAAAATAGAATTGATGGTGTACATAAAGCTTGAAGAACACTTTAATTGTTCAGTAAAAGCTAAATCAATGTGAAACTTCTATCTGTACAGATCTGTTGTTCATGAAGCCATATGCTCTGTACTGTGGAAAAGGCATTTGTTTTATCTTCCCACACAATTACTTGAGTCACTGAAGGACAAAGTGAGTGAAAAGTGACAGAGAAGAATTTTAGGGTTTAATTTTAAGTTTACTATTAATTTAAAGTAGTTTTAAATAAGTTAAAGGAATTCTAGCTATGCATATAAAATTTGATTTTTATCCTAGGGAGGAGACTACTGACAAAAAGAAACATAGCATCATTAAAGCATCTCTTAGAAGAATTCAGTTAATCTATCTCTTAAAACTCAGTATTTATATAGAGTAATAGAGAAATGGAACTGTATGTGATCATTGTTTGCATTTCATGTGCACACACAGAAGTCCACATGAGCATACACACACATTTGCAGAAACGTATCTGAAGTGGTGTTCTAACTCAGTTGAATTTAATAGCAAAATGCCACAGACTGGTACCACCAACTTTTGCATCCACTTTGCTTCGTTTTTGTTGCAATGTATAAACAAGCTTGGATTATCAACTTACTCTGAGTGCATAATAAGTCCAGATATCTGACAGCACTGATAATCAACTTTGATATCATTTCCCACCAACCCCAGCTGACAAAGATAATATTGCTTAAGAGCCAGTTATCAAAAGAAAAAAGCTGGTGTTTATGACCACTTCATATTGAAAATAAAAACAAAGTGTCATGACACAGTGACAAAGGCTGTATTTTTGAAACTAATAATAAAACGAGGTAGCAGTGGTCCTTTCCTATTTTCATTAGTATTTTCATAACTGTTCTAACTTGGGATGCACAGTGTCTTTCACATTACATTTTAAAACTTTAAGTAGATGCTTTTTAAGCTCTTATGACTGATGAAATAAACATATAGTATCTTTTTAGGCATTCTTTGTCACATACCTGGCAAAGTAAATTTGTTTGACTATAGTAAGCGATTTAATTTCATAAATATATGAAACTGTAAAAAGCTGCAGGCTTGGCAGTTTAATTTGTGGCTATAACTTGTTTGTTTAGCTCTCTTCCTGTTGGTTTGCGAAATAAATCTCTGGTTAAAGGGAATAAATAAATAAATTAAACGGAATTGGAGTAGTTCATCAAAAAAGAAACAGAAAGAGGAGCTCCTTTTCACAGATGCCTGGTGGATCATAGTCTGCATTACCCTCCCAAAACAAAAGCATCTAAAACTTACTCCCAACAGTTTTTGAGTTCCACATATGGGATGATGGGACTCCAGATGGTGCTTGCAAGTTTGGGAGGCTGTCCTGTGGCCCCGAGCTGCACTTTGCCCAGCAGAGCATTTCCCATGGCTGCAGAGCATCTGCTCTTCCTCCCTCAGGTGGGCTTTGCCAGGGCTGTGGGTGCTGGGCAGCTCCAGCCACATCCCTCCTGCCTTCCCAGGGCCCTGATGGAGGTGTGCCAGGGCTGATGGTACCAACTTGTCCCCAGTTGGGCACAGGATACCTTTAGTGTTTTGTCACTCCTTCCTGCCAGCCATCTCACCTGGCAGAGACTTTGGGCTCTGTTGCATTAGCATGATCCAACACTGTCATGGCAAGTGTAGGGTTAATTAGGATTACTTCTGAGGAAAACCTAATCACTGGAAAGCTATTCTTTTGGCAGATGAATTCAGAGGCAGCAAGTTTTCTTGGTTATTTGTCATTTAGGAAAAATCGTTGGATTTCATTCACTCTATTGCATGCAACTTTTAGATTTTTGCAGTTTTTAACTTTCCTAAGAAACTCAAAACTTGGCTTTTTTTTGATCTCCATAGATATTTTTCTTGGAAAACATCCTTTCAAAGAATGGGAAACCTCTTTATAAGTCCAGTGAATTGCTTATGATGTCCAAAGCATATGTTTTAGTTGCCTTGGAAATCCTGCATTTGTCACTTGTGTTCTCCAGGCAAAAGTTTTGAACTTGTCTATTTAAATTAAATCTTCACTTCTGTTGAGTTTGCCTATGCCCTCTTGAAGGATGGAGCACTTCTTTTGGAATATTAAGTATGATGTTGATAAATGCCAGTTATACTCATGGCTCCTGCCAGGCAGAATTATCTTCCAAAAAGTATGAAAATCTGTCTGCTAAATTTCTAAAGGAGGGGAATATCTTGGAGCAGTCAAATGTCATTCAGGTTTGAAAAGAGTTACATTTTGACTGTTCTTCATGAATCAGACAAATCCCAAATCTGTGTGTACAGCCATTTTGCTGATAAGGCTAATTTTCAAGGGAAAACACCACCTATTTTAGAAATATTTTAAGTCCTAGCAATCAGTAGGGAGAGCACAGTAATGTGTTTACTCTGAATCATTGCTACTTACCTTATTTCAGAAACTGAGTGAAGGGAGAAAACGATGTTGTTTAAGATCAGAGAGAGTCACTTGTAACTTTATAGCAATGGTAGTTTTCATCATACTGTGGATTGACATGGGAGTGTATCTGAAAACCATAAATCAGAATTGTTTCTTTGGGAACCTCTCCCTTGAATTGCATGTTTATTATTACAAGGATAGTTTGGCAAATTACCTGTGGCAGAACACTGTAAAAATTTAAGCTGTAAGATTCTGGAATGACTTTTCTACCTTCACATTAGTTCTACCTAAGGCAACAACGTCTAATGCTGCGTTCAGATAGATAAGTTGTGCAACACGTGAGTGTAACTTGAAGTACAGACTTGAAAGGCAGTCAAATTAAATTCAGAGGTTTACTTCAGAGCCATGAGTCCGTCCTTTGTAAAACCCCTTGACTTGGTTTGTTTCAAGTGACAATAGCACTTGGTTAATTTTCAACTGCAAATATTGTACAGCTGCACAAGAAATGGAGTTATTCATGCCTGAAACCGTGTGTTTAGTGAGAAGAACTCTTATGTGGAAGAAACAAGTGCTTATATGTGAAGATAGATGGGCTCACATCCAGAGCTGGATGTAGATTTGTGAAACAGTCACCCTTAGCAAGCCTTTTTCCCGTGGATTCTCTGCAGCAGCCAAAGTGTAGAAGCAATACAGTTTTCTTCTCCTAAATTGGAAGAACAAGGGTCATTCTGTATGGCATCATTCCCCATGACTAGCTTGGAGACCTCGCAGCTGTGTTTTAAGCACTGCATATGAGTTTGGGGTTTCCCCAGGGGAAGCCTGGGAGAGCTGCTGGTTTTGATGGTGTAGCAGAATGGCTCCTGAAACAGTTTCAGCTTAGAATAGGGAAATACTAGAGAGGAAAATCTTAACAAACCCATGCAGAGGAAAGTATTGGTCATTTCTGTGTTACTCCCAAGACACCCAGTGTACTTGCCAGTTAGTGATTTGCACAACTGTAGTGACCATAGTTTTTCCCCCAGAGAAAAGCCAGTGTTTAATCTAACATCCTGTAGTTTATATGAAGTAGATTTTTTAATAATGATGTTACTATTTGACCTTAATATTGTTTCAATTTCCTTGCCTCCTGTCTCAGTGACTGAGAATGGAACCTTTTTTATTTCTGAGAGTGTGTTGAAGGTGTTTATGGTGTATCTGACCTTCCCCTGCCTCTGCCCCCAAAATCCAACACATGAACAGTCAATAAAGAGGTGGGGAGCTCTGTGGGGGCCATGGGTGGAGGCACGAGCTGTAGGACCTGTTAGGTACGTGAGTCTGTGAGCAGTAAATCAGCTGTCCCTTGTGTAGAGCTCAGAATATTAGGTTGTTTTCATGTAGGATCCTGGGGAGAATGGAGTTCTGGGAGATTAAAGACAAGGTTTCTCCCTACAGGAAATAACTTTTAGAAATAGATATTTCCAACAAAAATATGAGGCAAGTCAATGACTGCAATTTATCTGGAGCCTTTTGTATTGGTTTAGTGCCAAGTGGTGTCTGAATGCAATGAAGGAAGGGAATGAGCATTTCTCTTATTGTGGAGGAGGATCATGGTGAGTGCATGATGTTTGAGAAGCAGATTTGTGCCTGAGACACGTGTGAGAGGGAGCCCTGTGAAAATCAAATGGTTTCTGACATTTAGAAATGAACCCAAATGACCAGCTCCAGGTGATAAAATAACAAATGAGAAGTTTACTTCTGTTTAAGGAGTAGAACATAAGAGAAATGGACTGCAAACAGTGGCCTGGGTTGGCAGGACCAGTGCAGTTCACCTCACAAACACAAAGAAAAGATAACAAAATCAAAATGCTTAAAAATCCCACCAAACTGTTTGAAGGAGTTCTGAACCTCTCAGCTACTTTTCCATTTGTGAGACAGCAGTGGGAAGGAAGCCTCTCTCAGGACCTGGCTTCTGAGTGTATTGATAGCACCAAGGCCTGATGAAATCTGAAAATTCACCTATTGGTCTTGGTTTCAGTTTATTTCCATATGAAGGAAATGACTGTGATAATGACTTACTTCCAGGTAATGCACTGATCAGCCTCATGCTGCACCAAGCACTTTACCTCAGTGATGTGAACCAGCATGGACTTGGCAAAAAATATAACCTGGTAACTTAGTGATCAGGAATACTTGAGTTTTTCTATTCCATATTCATCATTTGTTCTACAAGCCTTGATCTAAAAAAAAAAAAAAAAAAAAAAAAAAAAAAAAAAAAAAAAAGGCTATTTTTCAGTGAGGAACTTGAATGAAGCTAATGTAGCCATAAGAAGTGTTAATGGTAGGAGCATAATGTAGGCAGGGCAGTACAGAGTTAGCAACAAGCTAGTTAGTTGGACTTCTCTGATTTATGTAGCTACATACTTAATTCTTGGATTCGTCTGCACACCTGTGTGTGTGTCCAGGCTTTTGGAAATTATTTACAACTTCCTCCCTCTTATGCCACATATATTCATACTTCTTATTTAATTAAATGTCAGGAGACCTGTGTAGCTAGCGATGTCCTCTGGGTAAAAGATACTAATGGCATGTGGTTGAATCAATCAATTTATAATGCTTGGGCTGGAGTGCTGTTTGGAAAAGTTAAGATATTTAGAAGGTGTCTTGAATGTCTTTAGTTAAGGAAATGGGACATGCATATGCTGTGCATGTATATGGTGAAAAATAAATCCAGATCTTGCAGTGATCCCAATGTTCTGCCTCTAACAATAGCGTTACTTTAAAGTTCGTTTTCCAGTTAAGTGTTTGTGACGTGCATTTTGATGTCTACGTTGTTTAGCCTGTGGATGGATGTAAGGTAGCAGAAGGGGTAGCAGAAGGGTTAGCAGAAGATGTTTTACGTGCAAAATGGAAATCATGACTTCCCTACAGCACATATGGAAAGCTAAAGTCAAGAAGGCATGTTCTGTTTGCGCTGTCTGCCATCCGTGCCGGCTCGCCTGGTGCAGCAGACTGCCTGTTTTAGGCTCTGCCCTGGGTAGCACAACTGCTCTCCCATCAATGGTGTGAGGTGGGGTCTGGCAGGCTGCATAGCTTGTTGCTCTCTTGACCTTTCAAAACTCTAGCAGTTACAACAGCTCAATTAAGCACTCCTAGCAGGCAGGCTGGATATAATCTAGTGTCATTTTGATAGAAACCTTCTGCACAGGGAAACCAAGGACCAAAAATCCTAGTTCAGAATATTTGATAAGAAGTTTCTTTGATCATCTTTTTGGGGCACAAGTCCATTTTTCCCCTTTATTTTCCTCTTCTTTTACCGTTGAGGTTGTGTGTTTGTGTCTGTTTGGGAATATGTTTTTGTTTTCCAGTTCGTGATAATAAGTAAGATGATTTGTTCTGATGTACAAATTCAGAAGCAGCTGATCAGAGCAAATCTACGATTTATTTTTATTCAACACTGGCTCCTAGGAAGGCTGTCACAGAGAAAAAAAATCCATCTACCTCTTTATTGAAGTCATGGACATCTATCGTCATAAAGACATGTCTTCTCTAAATTATAAACAAGCTCCAGCAACTGGACTGACTAAATGAAATGCTGTTTGTTTACTTACACTGCATGTTACTTACCAGATAATTACTTCAGCTGATGAATAAGAATTACAAAGTCCCAAGGATAGGTAGCACATCTTTAATAGGAATCATCAATTCTGTTTTCAGAAATCTTTCATTTACACAGAAACGGGTAATGATAGCCATGCTTTTTTATTATTGTTTATTATTTTATGCATCTCTGATCAGAGATTAATGTCTAAGATTCTGCTGGGAGAAAATTTAGCAAAACTTGGGTGTTTTCATTGCTGTAACTACCGAACCATAGGAACCAGCCATTTTTAAATGTTTTTTCCCTGAGAAATAAAAGATTAAAATCCCAGGGAAATTCTCCTGTGCACATTTCATTTTACATTGTCATTTACAACACAGTGTGATTCTATACTTATTATATTCTTAATTTAACAATGCATAGGAAATTTTGGCATTTAAATTTCTAGGATTCAATACTATGTTTTATGGTTTATGATACAGTTTTAGAGTTGTGTTAGAGCTTACAAACGAGTCAAATGGAGTTAGTAAGAATTGGGGCTAATACCTTTTTTAAATTATTATTTTTTAAGGCAGTTTCTGTGTTTTCTACAAATAACTATACAGATTTTCTTGGTAAAAATAAATTCTTTAAACCAAAGGTTTTTTTATTGGTGTAAGCAAAGCAATTCTGTTTCAGAAATAAAAAATGAGAGTACTTCCTACTCAGCTGAGTGCTTAAGTCTAAGGACAGGTAGACCATTACAAGAATTTTTAAGCAGAGGGAACGTTAATAATAGGCCAGTTTATTATTTAATGTATCAGCAAGGCTGATACATTAGTATTACTAGTTGAGTATCATAAGAACATAATTGCATTTCAAAGCTATTCATTTAAGTAACAGCTAAGTATAATAGGAAAGATCTCTACATGTCGTTTTATAAAGTATTTTTGCCTAAAAGGAAATGACAATCTTAGTTTTTTCTTCACTGGAGGTAGCTGAAGTTTATTACATGTGCAGAAATGGGCTTTACTAAAATTGACTTTGTGCACAGAATTGTTTCTATCTACTTGTGGAGGCAGCTCAGCAGGCTAATTTTTGAGGCTAAATGTCAAACTTCAGAGTTTATTATCCTAAGGTGTAATTGCTCTTAGAACTTCTTTTCACTTTTATCTGGTGTAGGAGATTAAAAATTAAAACTCTTTTTAAAGTTGCAAAATTTAAATCCATGGAGATTGTCAGACCTCAACTAGACAGGGTCCTGAGCAATCTGCTGTGGCTTTGCCTATGGTACTATTGAGCTGGAGGTTGGACTAGATGCCCTTTCCTCCATGTGTCCTCTCACCAGTCTACTTTTTTTCTTTGATTCCACTGATAGAATGCAGGCTGTATAAAAATCTTTAGGGCACAAAGGAGGAATCCCCATGTTTTTTACATCGTTAGTCATAACTCATTCTTAGAAATTTTCATCTTGTCTAGCAGTTGCTCATGATTTAATTCCTGTTAGTGAAGGATGCCCAGCATAATTCTGAAATTTTGGGCCTTTAATCTTTAATTCACTGTGATTTTTTTGCCTTAATCTGTATTCCATGTAAATATGGATATAATAAAGTGAGATATGAAAGCAGCATTAGATTGTTGCTCAAATATAGTCAAGTTATTATATGTATCATATTAGGTTCACCCCATATATTTAAGGACGTTGTGTTGTTTCCCTTAATTCCTTCTAAAATGGAATAATTCATATTGTGTGCTGTAATTCTGTTATTCATTATAGACATCCTGGCAAGAACATGGGTGGTCTTCAGACATGCTTAAGTGAAATCATAAGGTTCCCTGTACAAGACCTTAGTACCATATGTGAAATTTTGATTTTGCTGGTGGACATTTCACTTGAACTTGACAGTGAGAAAATGTCTTTTTTCTTTTAAATAACCACCACATACAGCAATTTCCTGATCATTTAAGCTGCTTTGCCTTCTAAGAGTTTCCCTATGCATGGATGAATGTTATCCCCCTCCTCTTCTGCCAGGAAGGAAAAATTTGTAAGGAAAAATGAATAATTCAGTTTAGCCATGTCTTTTTAGTACAAAACAATGTTCTCATCACTTTGAATCCAGAGGTTTGGTAGAATTTGCAGGCATGAATATCTGGGAAATGGTCTGGATGGGACTGTCCTGGTGTGCTGAGGGACAAAACATAATTCAGCTGATAACCATTTCCTATAGCTGTTTTAGCCTTGTCACTGTATGAATAAAATTTGAGATGTTCCTGTAATCAAATGCCTCTTAGTAAAATGCATACATTTTAAAAAGCCCCAAACACTGCAAATTGTGCTGTTTCACTTTAGGGTTATTTAAATAAACCTGGACATCTGTGTCTGTAAGTGTAGTGGGAGATATTAGTCCTGCCAGTTACACAACATGTTTTGTGGATCAGCTTGACTTGTAACAATTGAAAGTGTTGTCCTTGCACTTCTCTGGTAGATTTTATGATGTGAATGCAATGCTATTCAATTTAAATAAAGTCTGTTTTAGCATAGTCAAGAGAGGAAACAAGAAGGAACTGCTATGGAGATCATAGTCAATGATAATTTTGAAAATTAACAGGAATAAACAATACAGACACCTTTTCAAATAATGAAAAGATCCAGGTCTGCAGACAACTGACAAAACATGAGAGGTTATAAAAGAGCACACTTGTGTTACTGTGCCAGCTTCAGCAACAAACATTTCCTTTTCTTCTGCATGATGAAGGAAACAATAAGCCATGATTCTTTTTTAAAGCATAGTAAACATAAAAACTTTGAACAGGAAGGGAGATGCTAACTGTAGGAATTATTGCTCATCATGGATGGAATAACTATTACAGAAGGAATAATGGAAGGAGTGCAGTGCAAATCAAGAATGACATTCTGGTTTACTTAAATGAAAGTTTTTTATTTTTTGTACTAAGTATTTTGGCCTAATTGAAATCAGTTAAGAAGAAATGTAAAATTAAAAAAATAAAAAGGAATAAATAAGATACCAAATCTCTCTCTCTTTTTTTTTTTTTTTCCTCCAAAATGGAGTTTAGCTGGCAAAATACTGAAAGCCAGGAGGATTTCTTAAAAGTGTGAAAATCCTGTCTTGAATTTAATGGTGACTTCTGACTTTTACCTGAGCTGGGAATCTAGCATTGTGTCTGGAGAATCTTTGAGGGGTTTTGAGTACAAATGTATTTGAATTGTGGTATAGCAGTGCATGTACAACCTACTGAATGGGTCATAGATGTGACCTAGGAGAGGCGATGCATCTTGGGTTTCTTTAGCATTCTTAAATTTTTGCCTGCCCATGCACACTTTAGGACTGACTTCATGTAAAGCAGGGTGAACACAGAGCTCCTGAAATGCTTGTAGGCAGAAAAAAACATCTGTGGCATTGGATTTCTACCTGTGTGCTTCAATTCAGAAACCTAGAACTGCTGGATATTTATTGGCTGGCTTTAATGGAAAGCTTCATAGAGTACAGAGGTGATTAAATGTTATAAAAATGTGTACTGTTAAAAAAAAACACAAAAGGAAGATAGTAGCTTACAAACTATCTTTGTCATGCCAGGCATATAAGCCCAAATTACATTGTGGTAAATTTTTTTGTTGTTTTTTGTTATTTTTATACAGTATTTTTCATCCTAGAAAAGATATTTTTCTGCTTTTGTAATCTTTTTCTGCTAAACTGGAGAGTGGCAAGAACTAGAAAAAGTTCAGAAATGCCCATTGGCCTGCCATCCATCTCTTACATGCTTGAAATACTGTCTCATATTTCTCTTCTATTACCGTGACATTTCTCCTCTTGAAGCTTTGTCCTTCTTTGCTACTTTGTCATGGTGCTCATCCTCTGCATAATCTGAATGATGCCCAACATCCACCTACCTACTTTTGGCTGTTCCTTGTTCACTCTCTTTATCTTAGGACTCTCATCCAAGTATGAGTTGTTTTCCTAATTAGCACAGCAGAGTGGCAATCTCAGAGCCACCTTTGTCATATTCCTGTCCCTCAGTGGGAATCCAGCAGTGACAGCAGCACAGGTACAGCTGATATGTTTGGGTGGTAATTCCTCAAGCAGAAACTGATTCCCTTGAAAACTGGAAGAAATACAACTTTTGAATGAGCATAACTGCATGAGTTTAAGAAGAAAAATAATTTAATTTCCAAACAATGGATCCGAGAGGAAAAAGCAGGCTCTAGCCAGTGTAGTTCCTGAAGAAAACAAACTGTTGGGGTTGACATAGGCTTGCTTGTATTTCTTTGATGAGAGTTAGCACACCATAATTTGAGACCTTAAGACTTGCAGGACTGAAGTCTTTCATCACTACAGGTGCTGGAGACTCATTTATTACCAGAAACTTGCTAGGGTTGTGTTGGAAGAAATCTCTTCATCTGAGGGATTTTACAAAGTTGATTGATCCTGCTAGCATATTAATAATATCTCTTTATAACAAAGGGGGATACTGCTTGCCTTAAAATTTTGGAACAAGTTGACTGTTGCATCACAAATCTGAAAATGAAGGTTTGTTTGCCCAACGTGTATGTTGACTCTTTTTCGAGAATAATTCTATTATATTTCTACAACAGAATAGAAATTCTATAATATAAATATTTCTATAATATAATAGAAATTTTGATTTTATAGATTCTTTTGAAATCCCATTCATTAGAGCATCGCTGCTCTACTGTGACCAGTTTTGGTGCCCTAACAGAAAGATGTGGATAAATCAGAGAGGGTTCAGTGAAGGCCTGCCAGGATGGTTGCAGCTGGGTCACTTGACTTGCAGATACAGCCTGAGGGAATGGGGCTTGCACAGCCTGGAGTCGGGATCCCTCAGCGTCTACAAGGAGGTTATCAACAGCAAGGAGCTGGGCTCCTCAAGGCCTAGCTCCTCAGAGGTGTGTGTGGCAGAGCAACAATACAAACTTCTATATTCTGCCAGTGTTCAGTATTGCAACAATAGATGAAAGAACAACCAGTGGTCTGAAAGGCGGTGTATCCTCTAGAAGAGGAAATGGCTCAGTGAGGGATATGATGTAATGTGCTCTCCTGACCCAGGCAAAGTCTTTCTGAAGCAGAAGGAATGTTCCTGATGTTTCTCTTATGTCTGAAAAACAGAAAATGCTTCCAGGTTGCAGTAATTTTAGAAACCTAAGTTCAGTTGTTATCTTGGAAATTATCTGTTGTATTTTTCTAGCCTTTGAATGTCCCAGAACACAAAAGATATCCCAGCATTGAATTATGAAAATTCACCACAGCATTTGCTGCTTTTATAATTTCCTTGCATTTTTCTTCTGCAGTTCATTTATATTTCATTTCCTTTCAGGTTAGCGTGTAATCATTAGCACCATCTTCAGAAGCAAGCACATTTCTGTTTCCATGTTGCCTAAAACATACCCTGCCCTTTTAACCCTCCCATCTTCATTAATGCCATCTTCATTAATGCCATCTTATCTTTAGAATTAGCATAAATCCATAGTACAAGATCTGTTTTATCTAGGAGAAAATACATTTAGGTTTATTCAATATTGTATATTCTGTATCATCAGATGGTTTCCTTTTATTATGTTTTGTTGTAAATAGGTAGTGTATATGCTCTTCACATTCTTGCATTGCCTTGCAGATGAAAAACATGAGCAATAACATACAGAGGTTTCAGTCATTTCTTAGTAAAGAGATGAGGATAGAGTTCTAAAAATGAGCAGACTCAGAATCACAAACTATCTCACTTTCCTTCTTTCAAAGGACAGTTGGTGGAGCTGTGCAAGCAGTGACAGCCGTGTAGAATGGGATGGGAGAATCAGGCATGTAGTGCTTCCTTTAGCTGGGTACCCTCATCCACTCTGTGTGGATGTACTAGGTCAAGTGGCTTTTAGAGACAAATCTGAATGAGCCAATGGATGTGAACAGTTGGCATCATGCAATCTATGCATTAACTGATGTATTTTTGTTTTAGAACGAAAACTATGAAAATACATGCTGGAGAAAGGGAATTTTTCAAGATTATTTGGATAGGTGATAGATAAGAGGGACAAAAGGCCTTTCCAGAGATCTTTTCATTCATGTAAAGTATTGCAGACTGTCATATTCTTGAAATCAGATGAGAGTAATTGTAATGTGTAAATAGTGAAAACTCAGCCTCAACCTCCTGGTAAAATCCCAAGCAGTTTGCTCTGCTTTGTTTTATGCTAGACCTGGTGAATAGATAATGGGTATAAAGAAATAGTCAAGGAGTCTATGAGGATGAAGACTAAAGCAAAGGATTAACATCTGAAACCACAAGGACTGTGTAGCTTAGACACTCTTGGAAAGTGGGCTTAGATTCAGCCCATTGATGAGGATGTGTGTATTTTTTGTCATGTTTATATCCTGAAATAATTGATGCCAGGCAGTAAAAAACTGGTTACTTTGTGTTTCTGGCAGTATCAAAAAGAAGGCTGCAGATGCTTAAAGGGTCAGTGTGTCTGCAAGAGACACCTGGGCTGAATGACAAATGAACTCTGTTTTAAGGACTTTGAGGTTTAAATAAGCCTGGGTGAGGGAAATTTAATTAATTCCTTAGTCTTCATATGCATAGTTTAACAAAGGTGTTAGTAAGAAAACCTCTCCTAATCTAAGTGAACAAATGGCATTATTCCATGTCATGACAGTCATTCAATGTTGTTAACAAGAGACCATGACTAGAAAAATCAAAATTTCAGTTACAGATGATCTGGAAAATAAACTTTTCAGTAGACAACTAGTGTATGAGAGTGGTTTCTTCAGAGTGTATGATTGTCAGACTAACTCATTAAGAGAGGGCAAAAAAGATATTTATTTAAACAGACAAAAACTGTATTTATGGTATAAAATGAAGGGTAGCAAGCAAAAATATGTATAAAAGCAGTTACTACCTTTGAAAGCTGACAAAGTTTGAGTGCTGGAGCTTGAAGTTATCATTGGCACAGTTGAGAGCCCTTGGGTAAGGATTAAGGTACAAACAAAGCAGATGTCATTGTAGAAGATACCTTCTATAGGGCACTCAGCTAGGATGATGACACTGATTAATTATTCTTTAAGGAGTTAAGGGATAGTTCTAAATCATCCATCCTTGTCCTTATGGGGGACTTCAACTTGCCAAATGTTAATTGGGATAACTACAAAGCTAGCAAAACAGGTCCCTAAGATTCCTAAAAGATCTGGATGATAACTTCATGGTACAGGTACTCGGGGAACTGGCTGGGAAACACGCCCCTTGATTCGATGCTTGCAAACGAAAGGATCTCATGAACTGGTAGTTGGTGACAGAGACCATGAAGCAGTTGAGTTTAAAATCTGGTGACAGGAGGAAAACTGTCAGCAAAGCTTTACCCCTAGATAGGGGGAGACCAGATTTCAGGCTGCTCAGGGAACTGGCGAATAAGATTCCCTGAGAAAACGCTGCTGAAGATGTTGGGATCCATCAGTGCTGGTTGCTCTTTTGGCACCACCTCCTAAGGGCACAGGAATGGGCAATTTCAAAATGTCAGAGGTCCAGTAGGCAAGGCAGAAGGCTGGCTTGGCTGAGTAGGATCTTCTTCTGGAGCTAAGGCAAAAAAAGCCAGTGGAAGAAAGGTCAGATGACACGAGATGACTGCAGAGATGGTGCTTATAACTGTAGGGAGAAAACACATGCAGCTGAAGCTCAATTAGAGTTGTCCCCCACTGATGTGGGGGACAATAAAAAGTGTTTTTAAAGAAACAATCTAATAATAACTTTTACCCATTACTTGATGAGTATGGTCACCTCACAAACAGGGACATAGGAAAAGCAGAGATGTTTAATGCTTTCTTTGCTCCAACAATGATGATGGGCTTTGGAGGAACCATGACTGTGAGAATGATAAACTCCAAATCAGCTCCAAATTTGTGCAGGATTTGCTGCCTGTCAGCCTGTGGGGCTTGAGATTCATCCAAGAGTCCTTAAAGAGCTGGCTGATATCATTGAAAGACCTCTCTCAATGATATTTGAACAGTCCTGGTGATCTGGAGATGTCTCAGTTGACTGGAAGCTGGAAAATGTCCCAGTTTTCAAGAAGGGCGAGAGGGATGACTCTGAAAATTACAGGCCTGTCAGTCTCACTTCAGTGACTGGTAAAATGTTGGTAAATGTTATTCTGGGAGTTACTGAAAACCACCTGAAAGACAATGGATTGTTGGTCACAGCCAGACCACTTCTTGAGAGGAAGCTCCTGCTTGACAGATTTATTTTCCTTTTATGACAATATAATCCATCCAGTTGATCAAGGAGAGCCAGTTGATGGCATAGTTTTGTATTTCAGTAAGGCTTTCAATGCTTTCACAGTGTCCTTCTGCACAAGATGTCCAGCTCACAGCTGGATAAACACTTCATTGTCATGAGTGAGCAGCTGCTCATGGGTCAGGCACAAAGGGTGACAGTGAATGGAGTGACCTCAGACTGGGGACCTGTCACCAGTGGGGTTCCACAGGGCTCCATCCTCAGCCTTGTGCTCTTCAACATCTTCATCAATGACTTGGACCCAGGACATACTGATATACTGAATAGGTTTGGTGATGACACTAAGTTGAGATGAGCTGTTGGCTCTCTTGAAGGCAGAGATGCCCTGCAGAGAGATGTTGATAAATTAGAGGAGTGTGAAATCACCAACCACATGAAGTTCAATGAGGGAAAGTGCTGGATTCTGCACCTGGGATGGGGCAGACCTGGATGTACAGACATGTACAGACTGGGGAAGGAAATGCTGCAAAACAGTGCCATGGAAAGGGGCCTGGGGGTCCTGGTCCATGGCAAGTTGGACATGAGCCAGCAGTGCCCTGGCAGCCAGGAGGGTCAGCCCTGTCCTGGGGGGCATCTGGAGTGCTGGGGGCAGCTTTGGGTGTCTGTCGTGTCCAGTGACAGGACCAAAGGGAATGGCCTGAAGCTGAATCAGGGGAGGCTGAGGCTGGATAGCAGAAAAGCTTCTTCCTCCAGAGGGTGGTTGGGCACTGGAACAGCTTCCAGGGAAGTGGTCGCAGCACAAAGCCTGACAGAGTTCAAGAAGAGTTTGGAAAATGCTCACAAACAAATCGTGTGATTTTTGGGGATGGTCGCTTATAGGACCAGGAGTTGGATTTGATGATCCTTGTGGGTTCCTTTCAATCCAGGATGTTTTATGATTCTGTGAAATAGTAAAATAGGTAAGAGTTCACTGTATATGTTAAACAGAACCATTTTTAATAAGGTAAAAAGCAAACAAGAAAGCATGCCCCCAAACCATCAGTTTTTTATTAAAAATGTTACATTTGAAAACCAAGTAGGGCCTGCATGTATGGACATAAAAGATAAAATTCAAGGAAAATAGGGTTTTTTTTCACTTCAGAATTCTCCACTGGTAACAGAATTTCATGTTGAATTTTCAAGGAAGCTATTTTTAAGTATGCAGAAAATCTTAATGACTTGAACCAAAATCCCAGATAAAAATATACTGACGATCTGGAACACAGAATCTAAATTGGCACTTCTAACTGAGCTGAGACAAATTGGGATGATGGTTGCCATGCTTTCCTGCAAATTCTTTCCTTTTCTAGCTTTCTGTTTCCTTGTTGACATCCCAGATGTGTTTTCCATTTTTCCTCTTTTTTACTGTCCACTTTAATTTCGTGGCTGACCCAATCTTTGTCTTTCTGTCTGTGCTCTGTCCTCAACACATAGCATTTTATATTCTAAATGCTTTATTTTATGAGTTGTCATTCTGTAATTTAAAATCCTTCCTTCATGTTATTTGCTGCTTATTAATAAATACAATCAGAAGTTATATTTCCATTTTTTCTTAAACCCTTTAATTTTTAAGCCCCTTCTGCCCCAGTAAACAGCACCACAGGTCAGCTTGTTGTTACGAAAAAGTCTGCTTTACCTTTACCTAAGGTTTTAAGTATCTAATCAAGTTACCAGAGTTTTCAAAAACTCTGAGTCAATCAATCAATCAATCAATCAATCAGAGTTTTCAAAAACTCTGAGTCAATCAATCTGTGATAATATCCATGTGTGTGCTGACAGTCTGAGACATAAGTGAGATGATTTAGGTTAATGCTGCTTGCAATCATTTCCTTGGTGTATTTTTCTTCCTCTGACACCTGTCTCCAAGTCATTCCACTGGCAACATCTTAGCTCTGTCATCACTCTGACTTTTCTCTATAGCTCAAAATCATTAATAGTTTAGTGTCATTCTCTAGAGCCAATTAACTGTCTCAAAACATCAAATTCCATTTCTTTTCCCTTAATTTGGGGGATTTTTTTAGTTCCTTTTTTAAAGTTCTCAATGATGTGATTATATTATTGATAAAGTTTCTTTAAAAAAATTAATTTGGCGACCTCCTTCTATTTCTGTCATCTGTCATTGCCCTCTTCCTCAAAAGCCCTTACTCTTATTTCATAAATGTGAGACTGTCTCGGTCAGAATACCCAGAGCTACCAGATTATCCTCCTTCAGAGGCTTTCACAGAACTAATCTCTGCCATAATACATATATGAAACTTACTTAAAGAACAACCCACTGTGGTTATGCAAGAGATGACTCATAATGCTGGTATCGAATATTTAAAAATACTTTATTTTCTCTTGCATTGCTACCTTGATCCCTTTGTTACTCCTTTGTTGTTTTTTTTTCTGCTCATATTCTCTCAGCCTTTAGACTGCAAGCTTGTTTAGGCAGTGTTTGTCATGCACTTTGTGACTGTGCAGTGCCAAGCACAATGTGGTCTCAAGGAGTTTTCTATCTTAGATGTTTTTGAAAATAAACCAGGTAAACTAACATACCAGAGCATCCCACAGACTTGGGAAAAGTTTAGCTCTGACTGTGAGGGCTCTATTTGTTTGCAAACTAGGCTGAGCTCTGCGGCTGCCTTTTTGCATAACTTCAAAGATTTTCTGAGAATTCTCCATGAAAAGACCATCATTTCTCTAAAAATACCCATCCATTCTACTTTTTCTTAGCGAAACAACATAGAAGCAAACATTTAGGCTAATATAATGAAATGGGAGAGCAAATGTGTGGGTTTGCTTGGTGTGGGCGCTTATTTTGGTTTTGTTGTTTAGACTTTTCCCGATAAAGTACCTGGTACAGCTGTTTATCTGGTTCCTGAATGTCAAAATCTGTCTTCTGGAAACCTAAGAGCTGTTTACAAAAACTCTGCTTTCAGGCAGCTGTCAATTGGATTAGCGCCTTGCAAACCTGTTAATGGCGAGCTGGATGCTGCAATCAAGCTTGCCAAAGTCATGTTAAGGGTAAAGAGAAGACTGATTTCCTATATAATCTCCTTTTTAATCACATTGCCACCCTAAAGCTCCCAGCTGTTCTGAAATTTCAGTCCTGTGATTTGAACATCCCCCATGGCTGTAGATGCCATAGCAATCCCACACTAGCTCTAAAGAACAACAAAAACATTCTAATCAACATTCGATTTGGTTTTTAAATGCAAACATAGCAGAATATTTCAGTCCCTACTGTAGGAGCTGGTAGCCCTGCTTGGATAGTAATTGTCTATTTAAATGTAAATCTTGTGGCACTGCACTGCAAGATGTATGCCAAGAACCAGGCAGGACATCAGGACTAGACTTTGCCAGGTTGTGAAGCATCCCTGACCCATACACAAGGAATTAAAAATTCCTGTTTGATAGTGCCTTAATGAAAGCATGGACTCTCCTTTTTCTTTTGCTAAAAGGTATTTCTACAGTTTGTCATACACTTCATATATAACTCACAAAAAAATTAATTGAATTAAATTTGGTCTTTCTGTCTACCTTGAGATAATTAACATCCATATAATATTATATAGTATTCTCAGAGCATCGTTTTGTGTTTTCTTCAACATAATTCAAAATAATGGCATTGTTTAGACATCTGGAGAAAACTTCATAGGTAAGAAATTTTCATGTTCACTACCTGCCAAAACTGACCTCTGTCAAACTGAGGTTCCTTCTATTCATGGTGCATTTATGGGAGAACTTCTGACTTCTGACTCTAGTTTAGATTTTTCAAGTTGATCAGTTTAGGATGAAACGATAATCTGTTTTTCCCTGACATTATGTGCCAATGTCAGCAGTTTCACTTCATACTAAACTTTGACGTTTCACATTTTTCTGAATCAATTTTTAAAGATTTTAAGAGAAATTAACATTTTATGGAAATACTATTTTTCTTTACTGCAGTTCATAGCAAACAAGGAGTTGCACATCACAAGGACATAATATTCTGTCTCAAATCATGTCCTAGTGGGACATTCTTACTAGTGCCACAGGATAGGAACATAAGCAGTTAACAATATCTCTTTATAAATTTAGAATATTGAAGTGATTTGTTCCTCTTATTGGCACAGTGATGCCTGAGCTTCCATATTCAACATATAAATCAAATTAAGACATAAATGCATTTCTCCTTTTGGATTTAAAAGTCTCACTAGCATCAAGTGAATGAAAAGATGAAAAATATATCTCAGAGAAAACCCCACTTCTATAAATTAAGGATTTTATATATGTGTGCAGTCACATGTATTTCTTTATTCCTAGTAAAATCCCAACGCATGTTTGCTTACTGCTTCATGCCTTCATTTAATAAATAATAATGTGAAAAGTCTTTACTTGAAGGAACTTGGTTGATCTTTCTAAGAAGATAATTACTTGAGAATTTTCAGTAATCTGGAAAATTATCTGTTCTAATGATATCTAATTTCTAACTGGACTACCCTGTTGACTTCAGTCATAGTACTCAGATTGGTTTTACTCTTTAAGGGAAAAACACAATATAAAGGCCACAACTGAACTGGTGAGAGTAGTGATGGCTGTATTAACCCAGTGAGAATTTATCAGTCAAAATCTGTACTCGAGCTCCAACTGCACTCATGAAAGTTAAGCATGGGTACAGAAAACTAACAAGAAAAATAAGAGATCTAATGGCACTACAGATATTACCTAAATAGTTTCTACCTGCAAGTAAACAGAAATAATTAAAAAAACCCCTTTTACTTAAGGGACCCAGTCTCCTAAAGATGATACACTTCTGCAATACTAAAAGCATCAGACAATTATGGTCTTGAAGAAAAAGGAGCTCATAATATGATCACATATGATCACTTGCAGTGTGAAAGTATGAGTTTGCACTATAAGAATAGCTCATAAGTAAGTGGTAAGATAATTGGGAAATACTTGTCAAGCATGTTATTAAAACAGGAATTTATTTTTCAAATGAACTGTAAACCTGCCTGTAAACCTGCAAAGTAAGGAATAAAATAAAAAGAAGAATAAATAGATGGAGTAATTATTAACATGAATTATCTTACTTTTATTAGACAGTTTCCTGTGAAAGATGAGGAATTGAGGCCTGCAGTAACATATATTACATACAGATATTACTGCAGCTCTTCTGTATTGCAATGGAAGGAGATGGAGACATAAAGAGTTTCACAATTTCAGAAGCTCTTGGGAAAAGCTTTCTGCTGTTATCCAGAATAACCCCAAAAAGCTTCAAAAACTTCAGTAACCCATGGAGGAAATGTAGTTTCCTTGGTTGTCATGAATGGACAATGCACATCCACTTGTGATTTTTTTTTTTTTTTGAATAATCAAGATATTTCTATTATAGTTTCATCATAGTTTTTGTATAGGATTAATTTCTTTTTATCTTCATGTGATTGAAAGCATTAGTAGCTCATACAAAAATACTCAGGAGTTTACACAATTAATTAAATGTAGCTGGATGTTCCTCCTTTTCCTGTATTATCCAGCTGTGAGTTTTTTCCATATTCAAAAAGCCAAGAAGCTTCCAGCTTTCCCTTTCCACAGAAAATTTACATGACATGTCTGTACCATGGGGAAAATAAATGTAATACTGAGTTTGATTCATGCAATTTGTCAATGCAATTAAAATAAATGGAATCACTCTGATTTTTTGGATGTGTGTTGGGACTGTGGCCAACACAAGACATGACAAGCACTGTAAATGATCTCTGTGGCTGGGAAGATGAAATTCAAATTTTAGCAATTCTAGCCTGACCCTAGAGGTCTTTTGCCCCCTTAGGGGAGATAGGAGTTATGTTACTGTGCTTCATGGCTTTTTTAATAGGCTAAGGACTGTTTAGGTATCATCCCTTGTGGATGAAGGACAGTAAAAGTGATGCTCTGCTGCTTGGTCAGTGTCAATTATTGTGTGCTCACCAGAGAAGTGCTGTAGGAAGCAAACACCTACGCTGTCATATGATCTCCTGTTAATGGCTGCTCTGTTTGTTTTACTCTTACTTAAAGGAAGTGTTGGTTTATGGCACCATTCCTCATGGCAGCAGTGGCACCAAGGAGCTGCAGTGCTGGTGGGGAAGGGTTTGGATGTGCCCTTTCTTCAAGGAGGATTGAGTGTTGAGGAACTGTGGAGTATCCTGGGGGCTGGGACTCTGGGGAGCTCATCACAGTCTCAGCTTTCATTAGTGCTGTGATCACATCACTGGTTTTGTCCACAGGCCACTGGTATGTCAATCATAACTGGATTTAAACGCTGCACTAAACTTCTGTCTGCTTGTTGATGCTCATCTTTTCCCACTATTTCCATTGGCAGCTTTGTCAGAAGTTGTGGCAAAGGGGAGTTTTAAAGAACAGCAAAATTTGACAGGCTTTGGGGAGGTTACAGGGCCTCTGTATAATTTTTTAACAGAAATTACTGAAAATTTAAACATTTTAAAAATTTAAAGCTGAGCATTTTATGCTCATAAATTAAAAGAATGCAATACAGAAATTTTAAAAATGCAATAAACTTTGAGTGTATTTTGTTTTGACTTCTGCTCCTATTGCTCTAGCTCAGGGAGCATTTTAGTTTTGAACAATGACCATAACTTAGCAGATGTATCTGAACTCTGAAAAGCAAAATATTTCTTGGAGAATAATTTTCTTTATGTCAGTTCAAACACAGTTTATTAAATTCTATGCTGTAACTATTATGGGCTTCAGGAAAGAAAAAATTAAAACATACGTAAAGTTAAAAGTAGCTGTATTTAGAACTGTGAGTTTAGTGACAAGTATTTTTGCTCTAATAATCGTGAAATGTCGGCTGCTGCATCACTTGTGATGGGCAATTTCATTGTTGTACAGACACAAATCATGGCAGCATGTGATCATTCCTGGGATATGCTGACATACTGCAGCATGTGCATGACCACTGGTTTCAGCTGTAGTCTCTATTTGCAGTTTTTCTTGTAAATCTGAATTTATGTCAAAGGCGGGCACTGCAGTCAGGTATGGTTATTTCTTTCACCTAGATTGTTGCATGCTCATCAGTAAAATATAAACGTTCTAAGAAAACCTGTGTTAGCATGTCATTCCCACGTCACTTTATTACAGGGTAGAGGGTCATTCTGAAAAGCAGAATAGTGAAATTTAAGGTTTTGTTTGGCTTTTGTCATATTAGGATCTAATATTTATGTGTTATGTGGTATGTTGCAGTTATTCTTTGCTCCTTTTCTCTGCTAATGTAAAAAAAATATATACACCGTAACTAGGGAGTTAAATTCCCACTCAACAGGCATATTTTTGGTTTCTGTAAGGGAGCTGTGAGTGGAGCTCAGTGCTTTGCAGTGGAGGGCAGCACTCCGCGACAGAAGCAAGCATCCAAGGGAAACGTGGCTGGCAGCAGACATCCATGACGGGAACGAGACCCTGTACCAGCTCTTCCAGTTTCACAGGGACCTCGCGTTTTCCAGCTGTTTACCCTTGAGATGTAAAATGGCAATTTGGCATAGGCTAGCAGCCTGGTGTGATGTGAGCATCTGCGTAAAAGGCTGCACATATGGAGCATGCCCAGTGGTATGAACAGCCTGTTACCCCACCCCCAGCCAATCTAGGAAGAGATGAAATGAACTTTGCACTTGCAAATGTCACTGAATACATTTTGCACAGGATTTTAAAAGGTTCTTTTACAAGCACTATTTTTAACAGCCAAATCCGCCCCCCCAAAACAGAAAGGAAAAAGCCCTAGGTATTTTTCTGTGATCGATCTCAGTTTATGATCAGCTGAAGTATCTCTCACAATATTTCCGAAGCTGGTTTTATTTTATGTTTTTATCACTGAAGTTGAGATTTTTTTTTTTTTTGGAGGTGGTGTGGATTTTTGGGAGTTTTTTTTAATTTTTTTTTTCTTTTTTCCTACTGGCATGAGAAAATTTGAGAATTTAATTGCAGTAGAATACTTGGAAACAGTGAGGCTGGAAGCTTGAAAGGCAGAGGGAAGAGAAGGAAGGCTCTCACAGCAGAGCATGGATAGGAAAGGAGCTGTGATTCTGCAGTGCTCAGTGTGCACATGTTTTATGAGATCAGTGCCGGGCGCTGCAGCTGCGGACAGTAACTGAGCTGTCTGGCTAATGAAGGCCACCTGGATCAGGCTTCTGAAAAGAGCCAAAGGAGGACGTCTGAAGAATTCTGATATCTGTGTAAGCCCTGCATTTTCCTTATCACCTTATATTGTGTGTATTTCAGGGAGAGAGAGAGGAAAGGCGGAGAGGAGAGCACAGTTGTTTTCATTCTGATTGAATTACCAGAACTCTTATTTTGTATGCAGGGAGATGCAGAGGGAAAGCAGAGCTGTCATTATTTATAGAGCTTTTCTGGCATTGTGGCTGCTTCCATTGTGGTGATACAGGGACATGTGTTGAGTCCAGACGGATTTTATTAGTTGGAAGTTGATTTGTGGTCATTTGCATGTTTTGCTGAGGGGCAGAGATGGATACGAGCCATTTGCTGTTCTGATGGGGAAAGTGTGTCAGGTAAAGAGGCTGCCCTAAAATAAAAATGCATAGCAGAGGTTAAATCTCTTAGCAGTGATATTGTGTAATGGTAATTATTGGTACTAAATTTGCATTTTGATTATAGAAAGTCTGTTTGCTTGCTATTTCTGTCACTGTTTAGAGTTCTAATTTTTATGGAGCCATCCTTGAAGCTGCTGTGTGTCCTTCAGCCCTGCACTGCACCAGTGCTGTAAGTCTCCAGAGAAACTGGCTCTGCTTGCTGAAAAGCACACAAATAAGAATGCCGAGATAGGGCAGAAAGTTAAACACTGGAGAAGACACCTGCACTTTTTGAAAGTTTCCAGAAGAAAATGTTTACCTGGACATAATTCCTTCTAAGTGAATTTCCCTTTTGGACAGTTAGTCTCTTTTCAGGGATACAGAAGTAAGAGAAAAGGCAAAGTGTATAACCACTTCTACTTTTATTTTTTTTTAAACATCCAAGGAACTTGTGGCATTATTTTTCCTTTTCTTTTGCAGGGTTCGGCGGACTCCTACACCAGCCGTCCATCTGATTCAGATGTATCTCTGGAAGAAGACAGGGAAGCAGTGCGGAGAGAGGCAGAGCGACAGGCCCAGGCACAGCTGGAAAAAGCCAAGGTAAGGTGTTGTTTCATGTTACAAACTCATAAAATGCTCAGCTTTAAAGCAGGGATTGAAACTAGATGATTTTTAAGATGCATTCTAACCCAAACCATTCCATGATTCTTTGTCATCTCATCCATTAGTTATTCAATGTTTTTAATGTGTTGACATATAGATTAGATCTCTTATAAACATTCCAGACAGCAGTTGAAAATACATGCTCCATGAAAAATTACTTAGAATCAGTTTTCTGTAACAGGCTCTTGATTGACTTATGTATTTCAGAGCATTCTTATTTAAATGTGTGAATTTAAATTTAAATCCTTTTATTAAATATAAGCAGTTGTAGGAGTGTATAGGGTCAATCCTATGAGTTCTTACTGAAGATGTTTCTGAAAGTTTGCTGATGGATTGCCAGGGCAATTAATGCTTTTAAAGTGTCAAAAGTCAGCCCTTAAACATCCTGTTTATCTCCGTTCAAAGAAGGATCAGTCCCAACAAGTCATATGTAAATAGGGAGAATCTGTTACAAGGGTGTTTTTTTCCTAAGGACTTCACTGACTTTCTTTACAGTTTGTGTGTTAAGTGACCCCATGAGTCATTTGCTGTAGGTCTTCTTCAGATTTCTCCTCTCTCCGTATTCCTGGCAGATAGTGACAATGTAGTAAGAAAACATTAAAGGAGCCTTATTTTTTTGCTGTGTGTTTATGTATTTTCCATGAGATTTATTTAGGACTGTGAAGGTTTTAGCAGTGAAAGTGATGGGCTTGTTTCTCTTTCATCTATGTTACATCTTTAAATAATACTGCACCTGTAAAAACTGTACTCATTTATTATCAGTCATTTATCATTTCATTCCAGTTTTTCTTTTTTGTATGCTACCTGCCAGGTTTAAATTTATTACTGTTTTACAAAATCTGGTTTTTTGTTCTAATATGTTTAAATACACCATTGAGATTCCTCCTTAGATCTACCTGATCTACATTTTTCCCTCACTTTCTCTCTGAGTCCCCTTCTCCATTTTGCCTTGTTTTTTAAAATTCTTTATCTCCTTTCCATCTCCTATTCCATTTAATTCTCCACTGCCAGCTGTACCTCTGGCCATTTATGCCACCTGTTTTACAAGGGCTCTTTGGAAATCTGTGAGCCCAGATCACTGAGCTCTGCAGCTGATCGTGTGGCGAGCACCAGCTCTGTAAATAATACAGTACTACAGTGCACAAGCAGACATCTTCGTCAGGGCAGAAAACCTGAACAGGGAAGCCAGAAATGTTTTTTTTTTAAATGTAATTGTTGACTGATATTTAATAAGAGCTCCTACAGCAGCTTTTTAATGAGCTGCTGGAATGTGCCAAGCGTAGGAGATGCTGAACATCTCTTTGAAGTTGGATCTTGCTGTTCTGGGATCAGTGTAGCAGAAGCTCAAGAGAAGCAGCTCACTTCTTCCCTTCAGCCTTTTATCTCAGAGATTGCTGATTGTAGTCAGGAGTTTCAGTTTTATCAGGGGTGAGTTTTGTTAGTTTGAGGTTTTTTTGCTCCTGGGAAAAATGATAAGGGCTGCCCTGAAATTCAGGTGAAGTTTTGAATTTTATCAGTAAACTCACAATCTTTAAAGGAAGAGTTGAAGTAATAGTATCTTGCAGGCTAATCAGGGTAGCAGTGCAGTGCTTACTGCTGAACTGATGCATCCCTTAGCAATGAGTAAATCTATGAGAGTGTTGCTATGGGAATTTGGCTTACTGATGCTGGCTTGAATACATGGACAGCCCTTATGTAATATTCATGACCTCTAGCACAGCTGCCATTGTAGTTTGTAGAGAAACTGCTAGCAGACCTTGACTTCTAAAAGCTGTATTTCTATACATAAAAGCAATGTTCCCACTCCAGCTGGCATGAGATATAGTCTCTAGGTCTGACACCGTATGAAACTGTAAGACAACTTGTGAACAGTCAAAGTAGTAAAGGCACTGCCAAAACCAACCTGCTGTAACAATGGTTATTCCAGTCACAGAAAACACAAAATTAGTTGTTTAAATATTTTTTCCTTTAAAATAGATTAAGGCTGGAATTAGATTAGTATTTTTGTTTCTCTAGTCAAATATTAAAAGGCATTCCAAGATGTAATGTATGGAAATAATTTTACGTAGAGGCTGTAATAGTCTAATATTTAGTCCAGTGCAATATTTAAATTAATACTATTAAATAAATACTATGTACAATCGGTGTTTTTGTTTGAAATAAGTGGTTAAAAATGTGTTTAAATTAAGCCTAACTCGGTAGCTGTAAAATATGACAGGGTGTGGTTTTTTGCCTTTATTGATGGCTCAGTCCTTCACCTCCCTGAAACACAGTAAAATTAATGAAGCAGTAGCTGCTGGTGGTGCCTCTGGCTGCTGTCAATCCCCAGACCTGTTTGCCACAGGCTGCAGGTTTGCTGCCTGCTCCCCACGGCTGCCTCGCCTTTGCCCTGACCGACTTCCAGGCAGAGCCAAGTGACAGAGCTGCTTTAACTTTTGCCTTTTCTCATCGTGAGAGGAAGTGTTGATCCTTAAAAAATCATTACAAATGTATTTGTCACAGGAATCAGAAGAGGGTGACACACATGAATAATGCAGTGGTGGAGGAAAGATGATAGTGAATTAAAGGTAGATAAAAAACTATTGAACTGTGTCACGCAGTTAATGAAAACAGTTAAATGACATCCATTTTCCTTTATTACAGCTAGGGAAAACACCTTAAACTGAAGATAAAAATATACTGATAGAGAACACAGTGCCGAATTGTTAGGACAATTTTAAGATTTTTAAATTTGGATTTTTATAGCATCTAAGTGCTGTGTGACATGGAGTCAGAATGTATCTCTGATACCTATCCGAACAGGGAAAATAAAAGCAAAAAAACTTGTGAGGAAAGGTACATTCTGGCCACTTTTATTTATTTATTTATCTATTTATTTAATACAAGAATTGCTTCTCTGGAAAGTGGTTAAGCATATTTTGCTGACTCACTTTGGCATGTGACTTACTGTAAGGAAGGTGGGGCCAGGGGCGCATGTTCGGAGTCATCCAGGGACAGAAAATTAAGAGGCAGCTGATGAGGCTACCTGCAGGCCAGCATCTACTCTTGAGGGAAACAGATCTGAAATTAAGCTGTTAAGCTCGAACCTGAGATGAAATGTTCTTGATTAGAATAGTTTAGAAATAAAAATGCAAAAAGGCTGGTATTTTTTTCTTTTGGTTGGTTGGTTTTATATAGGAAAAAAAAATTCAAAGCATTGAGGATTTCCTCAGTGTTCTCCTCACAGACCATAACATGTGCTAAGTTTAGGATAGAGAGGACTGGTGTTGTGGCCTGGTAGGGTATGCTAATAATATCCAAATCTAAGGGCTTCTGATGGTATTTTGCTGAGTTTCTTACTTCCACAAAAACGTGAATCTGCAGCATTAACAAGCCAAAAAAATAATGACATTGTATTTTATACTAATAATTTAAAAATTGTCATTTCTACAGTCCAAAAAGCTTTTTCGTTGTTGAAGGATGATGATTCAAAATAAATTATAGTAAGTAAAGTGGGTTTTTTTGTCCATTCCTTGTAAGTATTCAATTAAATATTCCTTAAAATATTGCACCAAGTGAGAGGAATGAGATCAAAGGAAAACTGAAGTAGTAATAAGAACTTTCAATCCAGTACTAATTAAGCTAAAGGTTGTACTTCAGAAAGAGGACTTCAGGAATTTTTGGCCTTCTCCAGTGCTGGTAAAATCAATTTAAATATTCCATTGATTTGTTTTGCCACAAGTACTTCATATGTTTTGAATCTAGTTTTTAACTGAGGTATAATTAGTCAGATGTTCTGTAAACCTTTCTTCTCTTCTGCAAAAGTAGCTTCTTTCTTTTTTTCAGTCTCTTCAGATTTTTATATTTTGCCTTTTTTTCTTCCCATGACTTTAGAGCTCCTTATTCAGAAACAGTTTCAACAGAGATCTGTAGAATATTTTCAGCATTTTAGAATTTTTTTTTTCAGTTATTTCCAGTACATTGGGTACTGAAAGTGCTAGTTAATAATTCAGGTTCTGTTTCTCACATGGGACAGCTCTTTGTTCTCTGTTAAGGATTGTTCTCAACATCCTGTGGTCCTAAAACTTCTTAAATGACTGTCAAAATGAGACCATGGCCTTTGAGAAGTAATTGTGCTCATAACAGGAAGTCTCATTTTCCCTCGACTCTGTTTTGTCTGCATTCCACCTAATGCTCCACTGCTAGCATCCTTTTAGGAGTTTGTAAAAATTTGAAATATATGTAGTTCTAGTTTTAAATGTTGTTGAAATAATTTTTATGTTTAGATGGTGAACCACTGAAATTTTTATACTAAATGACCCTTTTCTGGGTCTGAGGCAATGATATGAGCTGTCACATTTTGCTTTTTTTGATGTGTGCTGTAGTAGTGGTGATGGCTTGTGACTGTGAGTAATAATGCAATGTCTTAAATGTAACGCATTGCCTCCATGCATGGTTTGGGACCACAGCTTTGAAATGTGTAGCAGGCTGGGATAATGCCTACATAGCTCTGTGAGGCTGAGGGCATGAAAAAGATTGTCAGATGTAATTATCCAGTGCAGTGTGCCGAGACTAGTTATTTGAGTATTTATTCACTCTCAGACAGGTTTCACAGCCTCAGAATGACCCTATGCTGCTAGCAGGCAGCTGCAAAGCTAGTTGAGGTATGTCTACTGAAGCTGCAGTAGCATTTTTGACAGGCCAGAAGTGCCCATCTCCTTGATGTGCATCCTTATATTATGTCAGCTTGTCCCCTCATGGACATTCTTTCTGTTTTCTCTCAATTATCAGAACGTCATGGTGCTGAACAGCAAACAAAGCTATAGCAACACAGGATAGTACTGTGAGCTGTTGTGTGTGGTAATATATTTTTCATTGATTTCTTCTCATTTGCCCTTTTGTTTCAGAATATTTTTATTGCATGTAATCATTTAGATCACTAATGTTGTGTCTTGTAGTTGCTGGTATCACGTGAGAGCTGGCACAGTGGAAAAAGAATGAGTTGTTGATCCCAAAGTACGGTTGCATATCTGGTTGTTGCTTAGCTGCAAGTGAGTTCTGCATTACTGGATCTGCTCACATCGGGTTGCAGATATTATTTTTCTTAATTTTCTTCATTAATTGCTGCTGTTTTTTCTTAGGACTGTAACACTGTGATGTAAAGCAGTGTCCTTTTTATTCTCTGTATAGGTCACAACCTATAGTTTTTTCTTGTGTGTATTCATGATTCTATTTTGTCTTCAATTGAACTATATACACTAATACCTTCTATCATATTGCTTTTTTCCCTGAATAGTTTATCCCTTCTTACCGTTGGGCTGTGTTGTTGGGAGCGGGAATTCTTTCTTCCAGTAGGGTCTCACGTAACCTGGAATCAAATGTCCCAGAGACAGTTCTGTCTCTAATTAGAAGACATCTGTCATCTCCCATTCATACTCTGATTAGAATGATGAAATATGTTTACTAAGTAGCATTTCTTCTTCTGCTTCTTGGGTTTGAGTAGAAAAAAAGAGTGCAGGGATATTAACACAGCCTACATCTATATACCTAGCTGTAGCTACTTTAGTATCCTGGCTTTCTTCACATGATAAGGAAAAGAGATAAATTTTCCCCAAGGCATGGAGGCAATACTGAGACAGCGTTTTGAGGTTCGGAGGACAGCCACAGCTCTGTCTGCTCTTTCACCTGCTGCTTTTACACGAGCCTGCACCCTTGGTGAGATGTCTTTGTTCTGACTTGTTCTGTGTGGTTACATTACCACATAAAGGGCAGCAGTGCCAGTGGTACTTTGTGTACAGCTAAATAACTTCTTTATTAAGAGCAGTGCGAAAGAAGTGTTTTAACTAAAGTAGGTGTCGTAAGCCAGGTGCAAACATCCTCACCTGGATATTTTTTCTGCTCCTTGTCCCACAGGTCTCTGGCACACCCAGCCAGTGAGCTGTCAGCCTCTGCTGCAGACTAGTACTGCACAGGTCACAGCAGAGATTCCTGAACCCTCATGTGCCTGCATCCCACCTGTGGCTGCTGAACCAAGCTGCAGATAAAGTGTGCTCAGGCCAGCCCTCCCTCCCTGTGGCTCGGGGGTGGTGACTGATGGGTCTGGGTTGATGCCAGATGCTCATGTGAGGGTCAGCAGAAGCTGCTGAGTGTCATGGGAATCATACAAGAGGATGAGAAGTGGCCTTGGGGATGTTCTCTGTGCCTAGTGGGGAGTGTGGCATGGGAAAGCAGGAATTAAGGTATGTTTTTGCAGGCTGCTCAGGCTGGTACAGTGGTGAGCAGTTTCACTGACAGCAGATAGAGGTAGATGCTGCTGCTTGCTCTAAGCAAAGTAACTTCTACTTAAGACACGTATGATCTGGTTCCTTAACTTTCTTGAGGTTTATAGGGTCTGATTTACTTTTTCCAACATCCAAGACACTGTAATCCAGAACTTCATTTTTATTAGCAGTTGCTCCACCTATTAGATGTTTTAATGATTAACATATGATTTTTCTACCTAAAAGGGAATAATGCTTCAAATGTAGAGGCAAAAGTAGGATTTCAGGGCACGAACCATTGTTAAAAGTAGCTGTAAGCTGTGTGATGTTTGAATATAAATGTCTGTGGTTCTGGACCTCTGACCCTGAGATCAATTCAGTTGGTCAGAGCATGGTGCTAATGATGGGTTATTTACTTAAGATCCTTGTGGGTCCCTTCCAGCTGTGAACATCCTGTGAGTCTGTAAACAGGAGCATAAAGGAATTGTTAAAGAAAGACATGCACATGTAATTATATCTGTGTGGGCTTATACATGTATGTGTGTGCATTATATATATCCATATACACATCCCTGTGTGTGTATATGAATATACCTTCGGTTATATAGCTGCATGTATTGGATAACTTTCACTGGTGACTTGAACTGGCCATTTATGTTCTACAGCTGTACAGCTCCCTGTTGTAAAATGGTTGGTTTGTATGCAGGGAGAACTGTTGTACCAAAGTATGAACTTGTGCAAAAATGCAAAGGTTTTGTCAGAGAACAAAGTTATTGTGTGGTCAGAGCTGGTAGTGGACTGTCATGGGGATTTTGGAAGCAGGAATGAGTTGGAATAAGGACTTCAGTGCAGGCAACGAGTATCTCACCTCCCAGAGGTGCCCCAGTTCACACTGACACACATGATGTGGCACAGTGCCTTGGAGAAAATCTTGTTTGGACAACAAAGCCCTGTGCTTTCTGCTTCCTGTGCTGAGGGGATTATTTTCCAACCAGTTCAGGAGCTAACCTGATTTCTGTTGGAGCAGACACCTGTCTGATGTGTATTATTATGCAGGGGAGCACTTGTCATCTGCAGTGAAAACAAACCTCCAGACAGTTCTTGAGTCCTTGGCAAAGATCTGAATCCCTTTCTTTCTCACTAACCCAACCTCCCAAAAAATAGGAAAAAGAAAAAACCCCAAAGTATCTACAGTCTTGGCTATATATATATAATCAGAAAAAAAATGAAAGGAAGCTTCAAAAATAATCTTTTTTTCATCATAATTGCAACTTGTTTTATAAAATTACATGCAAGATGCCAAGGAGTTCTAACTATAGGTAGCATTAAAGTGCTTTGATACAAAATTAGACTGACATTAGATGCCAATTCTAAAGTGTTTCCTTCGGAAAATTTAATATTAGTTACATAAACTAGTCACTGGTTGTATAAAACTTTAAAAAAGTAAGTAGGAACTCAAGGAATACTGTAATACCTGGGAGAAGGATACTCTGTGTTCCCACGTTAGGAACATTCTAAGTTCAAAACTCATCTTGAACTATGAAGAGTGTCTAGATTCTGCATCATTCAGAGTATTAGAGAAATTATTTTAAAATGAAGATTCAGAGAGGTCAAACTGATGCTTTTCTGCTTGTGTTCTTGATATGTTCTGGCTATTTTCTGGATGTGTTCCTGCTTTTTTTTTTTCTATATACTGTGTAAAGCCAGTGCATATCCTAGAGTAAAAAACTTCTCCTAACATTTGCCTGTGGACCCTGCAGAAAGCTCTGAACACTTCCTCTGTATATTAACCTCCAATCCTACTTTGGCATTTTCCTCCAGGATTTCACAACCACATGGGTTGTATTCCCAAATTAATGTGATAAACACTCTATTTTATTTTCCTAAAATAATCAGTCCTGAGGTAAAATGTATATACTGAGATGCATTTTAGGCTGCCACAAAACATCAAAGATTAAAGAGACATTTATCCTTTGTGAAAGTGTAGATAACCATTTTACCCTTCTCCTTTCATTTTTGTCATGGAAATGTCGCCAATGGGCTTCAGTCCTGTAACTTTCACAAGTACCTAGTTTTATTTTTACTTACTTGATCGAAAATATTCAGCTCTAATAACAAGTAAGCAAGCAAGCAAATACTTTTATTGAATCTGATATGAAATCTTAACATATAAATTTCAAATTATATTCTCTAGCTTTAGATGAGATAGTAATCACTGAAATATTATTTCTTGGAGATACTTTTAAAAATGCTTTCTTCTCCTTGCTAAATAGCTAGAGGATGATATTTAAATCCTATTATATTGTTAGCAAGACCTGCAAACAGTACCTGTTTTAAAAAATTATTCAATGTCATGAATTACAATGGTGCAGAAAATTCAGATTAATATTGTTGCGGAGAATTCAAGGGTTTCTCCCATTTTTTTTCTTTTTTTTTACTATCTCCAGCTTTACTTTTTGTAATATTCTCCCTGGCCAGATTTGAGTGATTTTAGCATACTGTAATTGTTATATTAATTTTCAGTTTATTCAAGTGGTTGCCTGTCATAACTGACATTAAAATAAGAACTTCTCATTCAATTATTCTTTGAAGTGAGACTTCCTCTTGCTTGTTGGTATGTAAATATGTGAGTTAAATACATTTTCATGAGATTGCTCTTTAATATAATTTTGGAAATCTTATCACATGAGATACATAATTTCAAGGAGATTTGTTGTTTACATCTAGAATACAGAATCCAGTTTGAACACTGATGATTTATTTTCAGTATTTTGAACAAATCTGCATTTGACAGGTGTGAAAAGCAGGGATGCACCCCATGGTTTGAGTTTTGTTGTGCAAATATACTTGTGTTTTTGAACTGCAAGTCCTCCTTTTTCAGTGACTGAAGGAAAAGCCAAGGGAAAAACAACTTGAAAGGGAAGATGAAGGATCAAACTGCAGCTGCTTTGATTATTTTGACTGGAGATGTCAGATTGTTAAAGAGAGAGATGTGCCTGCTGCTTTTTGTCTATATATATTTGGCCAATTACCTAAAAACAAATTCTAAAAATTTTTTGGATTCTAATATTTCAGTTTGGGTAAAATATGTGAACACAAAGCACCTGGGGTTAGTCCGTGTCCCTATCACCTCTGTCATAAGAGAAAGGCTTCCTCACTGAAGTGAAAATGAGAAGTGCTGGGAATCTGCCATCTTGTAAATCAGCTGTGCATATTGCTTTTAATAATCAGCAGTAATAAATGGCAGGAATTGGAAAGGAAAATCTATTTCTGGCTTTCAGAAGCAGTCAGATTATAGATGAACGTATCCTTCCCAGAGGAGCTATAAGGGAATGTACTGCATTTATCCCAGCTCGCTCATTACTTCAACCCTTTTATTCCCTTCTGCAATGAGGCATGTGGTTCACTCACAAAATACACATTGCCTTGCATTCTGCCCTGGTGTTTCCTGGTAGTTTAATCCAATTGAGATATAACACTGGCCCACCATGGAAGTGCTCCACTATGCTGCCTTTATAGTAGCCCCAGCATGTTCAGTGGACCTGGTCTGCTGGGGCTGAGTGTGGACCTGCCTCATCCAGCTGCCTTCCAAGGGCTTGAGCTGCCTTCTGCAGGCACAGGGATGTGATGTTTCCTGGCAGGAACATGAGGAAGAGGAGTGTTTTCTGTACTTGTCCCCATTCACCTGGCAGTGACCCGGAGGACCCAGATAACTCCAGCAGCCTGTGCCAAAGGAGATGGGATGCTTTCCTCTGGTAAGGTGAAGGAAGACACAGCTATGCTGGTGTACGTGGCTGTATGCATGTGAACTCTAATGAAACCCTTACTTTTTTGTCAGAAAGGAAGAAGTTCCTTATTCCTAGATTTAAACTCAGCATAAAATTGCCAGGTTAAATCATCCCGGGTAATCCATATCCACCCTGTTTGCCTTCCAGAGCAAGAGCTTGTTTTGGCATTGGGCTCAGTGCTGGGTAAAATCTCCGTGGGAAGCACTCAGTCCAAGAGCTTCTCTTGGAAGCCCATGGTTACAGTAGAGGCCTGAGAACAAGGAGGGGTTAGGAAAGGATAAAGGGGCAAAAGTGGAAAGGAATTTGGAATTCTGGAAAGGAATAGACACTGTGTGGACTGACTCACACAGCCTTGTTATGTGATTCAGCTTGAAGAAAATCCAAGAGGAAGGATAAACAGGGAGCTGTTCTTGATTTGGCATTCTTGAGCAGGTTTGAAAGATTCAACTTCTAATTTGTATTTCTCAGACTTGACAGTATTTCCCTTGCACCCTTTGACTGTGCTGTGTCTCTCTGGCAGCACAGTTTCATGGCAGTGCCTTTGGCTCAAAGCATTGTGTTGAGAAGTTTCTATCTGCAGCTGCTCAGTTCATTGGTTTCGGGAAGGTGATTTTGAAGCCAGCTTAGTTAGGCCCAGTGTGCACGGTACAGCCTTGTAGGCAGTGGTGTGCTGTGGTATGGGGAGTGCTCCAAACCACAAGGCTGGAAAAGTGAGCTGAGAAGTACGCTTTTCAGCTGAGAAATCCACCTTCTCCTGTGTGAGTTGGGATCTTGCTCTTAACCTGCTGCTGATCACAGTTTCTGATGCAGCAGCACTTGCTGGGTGTCTGTTTACCAGTTGCAGTGAATTGATTACTGTTAAGGACTTTCCTTCAGAAGATGTCTGATGTGAACAGAGACGTGGCTACACACTTGCTACTTAATTCCAGAAAAATGAGCAAAACTTAAAAGGTCATAAAGCAATGCACCTGCTTTATCTGCTTCATTCTGTCATGAATGGACAAGGTGTTATTTTGGTCTGCAAAATTGCATTTCAGTGTTTCCTCCTGAATGCCCTTGCAAACCCAGTAGAAATGTTGTCTAATGCAATCTGGTGGATAGTTGTGTTCCAACAGTCATTTTCTCCCTAAACGTCAATGTATGTTGCAGCAATTTCACTCTATTCATGAGCTATAGGCTCTCTGCTGTTTCTGCAGGACTGTTACACACTAAGACAGCGATGAAGACAACCCTAATTCAACAGCTGGAAGATATAATGTAGATGCCATCCTGTATGCATCTTTCATGTCATCACAAGGACAGTTGTAATAGCTTTTTCTGAATTTTGTTCACACTGGGTTCTTGAAGCTATGTTCATTAATTCTAGACACCATGAATGCCTGCTCTTGTACATGACTTCCTACAGAGTCTCCCTGGGTGTTTTAATGCTGACTTGAAGTTCTCACCACAGTGATCTGGTGACATGAAAGACCCCCCACACTACATGTAATAAACCATACCCACTCTTTCATGAGAGCCTGGAATTACAGAGATGAAAAGCCACTAAATATGTTGCAACTGTTTCTGGTTCTCAGATGTTTATACGAAACTAAAATTCATCATATCTGTATCAGTAGTATAAATTTTATTAATTGTCAACGCAGAAACATTTCTTCTTTTGAAACACTATAAAAAAATTGATGCATAACTGATGTTTTCAAGTTTCTTATGTATCTATACAAACCAAAATAACTTCAAGTCATAAATTTATTTATTTGAAATGATACATAAAGCATGTATTTGTTTTCTGAGATAGTTCATTTAGGTGCTCATGTAGAGTATTCAATGTCAATACTGCTATGATGTCTGTTCAGATTCTGTTTATCCTTATAGCACCAAGCTCTAGATAAAATAAAAGAACTATGTTAGTTCTTGAAAAAAACAAACAAAACCAACACCAGAAAAAGAAGTGGTGCTTTTCATCAGTAAGCTCATTTCTTTTCAGGAATTTCTATAAACCACAGGTAACACAGGAACCTCCATATCAAAACCCACAAACAATTTTCTTCCCTGTTAAAACTATTTGTTTTGTGTTGAATAGTTTAAGCAGAAGTAAAAGATATCAAGTGAGCAAGTGCACATAAGGATTTATATGGCATTAATACAGCTGGAAAAAAATTCATGTACTGATCCCTCTTCCAATTCAGGCCTAAGGAGTATCTAAGTGTTTGAGAGATACATGAGACACCCAGGTTGGATACCATTCTTCTTGGTTTATATCAAGGGATCAAGTTAGCTTCTTTCACTCCAGTTTTTTTTCAGTCTTCTTATGGAGCCAACCTGAAAGTTTAGATGGCGATAAAAGGACAAGAGGGTCTTATAAAATTAGTTAAATCTGGTAACACTTTTTTTTCAGTGAAAAAACTCTGAATGGAAATAGAAGATAATATAATATTTTGGGACAGTTCAGAGCATACTGTTTGAATTTAAGTTTTAAATTAGGCAGCTAATCAGGGTCTAAGAGCACGCATTTATATTGTTCAAGGAATATAAATTTAATTGATCAATCTGATCAAACATATTGGTTTTCAGAGTCAAAATCTGTTTTTGTAGTTTTTTTCAAATTTTGGAGAATTCTAAATGTTAAAAACACTTTTTACTTCTCATTATTGTTGATTTTTGCTTAAATAAAATCTCCTTAAGTTATTTTCTAATAGTTTTTTCAGTACATTCAATATTTTTTGTGACTTTGATTTTTCACATTTTATATATAAAGTTTGAGATTTTTAGTAAATTACGAGATCTTTGATACAGTAAAAAGAAGATAAATTGTTGAAGACTCAGCAAATTAAGTGTATTATTTCTTCTTGCAAGCGTCGAGTAGCTGCTGTGTGTTGCTTTAGCTACTCTGAGGACAGAAACAGCTTTAGCAAATATTGAGCCCTGTGTGAAATCAGTATCTAGTATGCATGTGAGAGAAACCTTATGCAGAAGTGGGGGATGCACATGTTCTTGCATAACAGAGTCAAATTTAGCAGTCAGTTGAATAACACCCAAAGAAATTTCATGCTGGAGAGTAAGGCTTCTCTAATTAGCTGTAAATGGCCAAATGACGAGTGCTAAACACTTTATTACAGCAGTAAAAACCTCTGCTGTAAAGCTTCCCTCACTATCATATGTAAGGAACTGCTGGGTGTGGTGGTCATTGGTGGTACAGAAAACATAGTTAAAAGCATCAGTAAACTACTGCTTGTGGTTCCCTGCACATTGTTTGAGGGACTCTGTATTTGCAGAAAGTTATTTCATTTTGGAAGGGGGCAGAGAAAATAAAATATCTCCAATCTTTTTTAAGCATTCTGCAGATTTTTCTGATCCTTTTGTTCACTTCTGAATCCCAACACATGCTTCCTCAGTGTGTCCCCTCCAGAACGACCAACAGAAGCTTTAACACCAGAGTCTCCTCCCGTCTGCTTTTAGAGGTAGAAAATATTTAAATTGCTTCCACTCCCTGACCAATGGCTCAAACATTTCACATCCTTTCTAAAAGCCAACTCAGGCTGGCATGGAAAGTGAATGGATGCTGACACCATAATGACACTGTCTTGCTCCCAGTATCTGCTTTGAGACCTGGTTTCAGCCCCATTAAAGGGTGAATTTCTGGGATCAGCTTCATGACAAAAAAAAAAAAAAAAAAAAAATCCAATAGATACATTTAGTAACACATACAGCACATTTAAATTATTAATTCCTCTCAGGGTCAAATTAGATAAGTATATTTTAATGTAATTCTAGAACTTATAAAAAAGTGTTATATATTAAATGGACCTTAAATCTCTCCTACTTCCTCTTAAGCTGAGAGGAGGTAGGCTGCATATGCAGAAATCCAGTTTTGAGCAACATTTTGTTTACTGTTAAATCTTTAAATTGAAATATTAATTCTGTATTCAAGTCTTGGCTTAGTCATTATATTTAGCTTAGTAAAAGTAGAAGTTAGCAGATAGGCTTTTAATTTTTTTTTTAATTACTCTGATCAGTTTAGAATGTCTGTCAAGGCAGGCACTTATTACATGTATAATGTATGTATGCAAATAGGAGATACAGGTAAAAAAGTGAGTCTGCACTGACTGTGGAAGAAGCCTGTTTGTTTGTAAGTAGGCTGCAGCAAATTTCTGCGTGTTAAATAGTGACAGAAAGTCTTTCAGCCTTAAATCAAAATGTAGTCCATGAAGTTAAGTGCTTTTATCCCACAGTTACTTTAAGAAAGACATGAATTATCAACTAAATAAAGTTTACATTTTAAAAAGGAACTTATTCCAATATTCCAAATATACTGTATTTAAACATGTTTCTAAGCAGAATTAATTTACTGTTATTTTTGTTTCCCATTGGACTACACTAATCAGTTAGTGATGTAAAAGTTACCAATTTATTAAACATGAATGCTATGATCCATCTCTCTTTCTGGAATAGTTATTATGTGACTGCATAGTGAGAATGTTGGCTGAAAGGAATTGAAAATATGCATAATGCCATGTCTGAAGGTCATTAGGAATTAGGGCTCAATTTCATTATTAAAATACCCTTGAGAGTTAAAGACTTCTGCTTCATTTCATAAATAATGAGCACATGACATCTGATCCAGGGCCATTCATCTCACCTCTGTATTTCTCTAAAAGGTACTTCATAGACTGGATAACTGCTTTATATTTAGATGTAAGTTGACTAGTCCTGATTTCTTCAAATGCAAGGTTTATCTAGATTTCATTAGAACAGAGGATTGCAGCCAAATCAACACCTTGTAGGACAAGTACAAAAGCTCTGGTTGGTGCTGGTTTTACCCTCATTTTCTTGGTCTCTATATTTTACCTGGCATCTTACTCTCTTCAGATTTCTAATTCTTTCCTTTCCCCATTTCCTTAGCTTCTCCTTGTTAGTCATGATGAGATGGTGAGGTGTCCAATCCCTGGGCAGCCTGCTCCTTTGCTTCCTGCTTGGCTGGAGCGTCTCTGCAGGCAGATAGCAGTGCGGGGGACAGGGAGGGGCTGGGAGCTGCTGCCTCTCACGTGGGAAGAGGAGGCACCAGCATCACAGTAAGAAAGTGTCATTCTTGGGAATCTTGAAAGCTCCCTCTTGTTTAAAGAGGAGAGATGAAATTATGAGGGGAAGGCTAAGACTTGGTTAGCAGAAATTCCTTCATCACCAGTAGTTGGCTCCTCAGCTGGGGAAATAAAACCAACTGTGTAGACAAGCACGCATCATCTTTCCTGTATTGTCTAATCTAGTTGCTGGTATCTTTCTGAACTGTCTTCATTCACATCTTTGCCAAGCAATTAGCAAGTTCGCTAAAATTCTCAATGCCAGAATTAAATTGACTTGAGGGAGAGCAGGAAACTTTCTTCTTTTTACCAGCAGTGAGAAAAAGGATTGTTAAATGTGTGAATTCTTTCCAAATGCACACTTGTATGATTTCCTTACAGTTCTTTGGTGGCTTGTTTTTTTTGTATTCTCATCAGGAATAGAGTACTTAATCCCTTCCATTTCCTTTTTAGTATATTGGTTTGGTTTTTGGAAGTTAGTTGGCTTTTTTAATAATCCTGCAATGTTCAGACATTTTTCCTCTCCTATAAAACAATTACTAGTCCACAGAATGAGAGTAGTATTGCTACTGCTGCTTGATTCCATGTTTCTTGTTTGTTGGCTTCCTTAATGTTGAAACTTTCCTTCCTGTCCAGCTTGTGTGTTGTGATTACACAGACTGTGAGGTTTGTGCAATATTGGTAAATGCAGTAGTCTAGTCCATTAAATACATATCAAATAGAATAGGACATATCTGTAGTTGATACATTTTTAATTACTGTGTTCTACTTGATAGAAAAACACAGGCAAGTTGGCATTTCTGATATTAAAAGTGTGGTTTACCATTGCAGATAATGCCATCACATTCATCTCTGTTGCATTTACTTTCCTCACAGTCAGTTTCCCTTGCTGAGCTTCCTTTGTTTATGTTTGTTTATGATGGAGGAACACTGTCTTTCCATAGAAAAGAAAGTGCCATGGTTGCAAATCTAATGAAATGTGAGGTATTAAACTGTTCATGCATCAAGCATATTTTTATAGATATCCTTTAAAGATTCCTGAGTAACAGGGAGAAGTGTTTCATGTGTTCATGCCCTATTTATTGGTTGGATCTCTGAGTTTCCCAAGGTACTGCTTTCCTTTAACCACCAGATATGTTCTGCATGATCACATGATGGTTGGCACCAGGTTACAGATCAGGAGCGCCTTGAAAGGATTATTCACTGTGGTAGAGAATTTGCAAACATTAATTTGGGAGGGACTCTGATTTTACAGCCCCCAGCATTATATATGGAAAGGGTACTCTTGAATTCTGGATGTGGCTCTATTCTTCTGTTTGGGAACATTTGGTACTTTCAAAGGCTAAAACCAGCTCTTGGCAGTGTAAAACTGAACAATATTTAACCCAAAAGATTCCTCTTATCCTTTTCCTTACCAGACGTATGAGCATGCAAATGAGAAAAAAAATCAATGTTTAAATCTGATTTCTAAGATTTATAGTCTTGCATAAGCAGAATTTTTTACAAGTTTTACCTTATGGTGTTGCTTAGTTTGAAAATTAGGGAGACCAAGGAGAAGGCTAGCTGCAACATCAGCTTGGAAAAAAATCAGTGTTTCAAACTTAATTTTTATAAAAGAAAACAGAATACAGGTACAGCTTAAGTGACATAGGAATGATTGTGTCTGTCCCTGGCTCATTAGGTTTATTTTTGCATTTATACTATACTTTAAAAAGTATAATAAGTAGAATTTTAATAATTAGCCCACATGTCTACAAATAAATTTTTTCTCTATACAGAAAAACATAGATATAACCCCAGCAAAGTTTGGTTTTGGTTTATTTATTAATTGTAGTAATAAAAAAAGTTAATGTATTTGTGACTTTTGAAAGGAGTAGAATGAAGATAGGTTAAGTATGACTGAAGATATTTGGCTGGATGCTCCTTTGACACTTTTGAAGGAAAAATCTGAGTGATGTGGAAAAGAACCATGATTAAATGCTGTCCATTCATCCAGCTAAGTTTTTTTGTTGTTTTGTTTTGTTTTATATTTTTGCATATTTTTGAGGAGGCAGAAAACCTTTGAGCTTTTTCTCTTGTAATCTCTAGGGAAAATGAGCCAAATTCTATGTTTGGCTTATAAACACCAACGTGATTCATTTGGGGAAACTGAAGTCTTGGGAGAAGTTTTGTTGAATCATTACCAGCTTTTGACTCGTAAAAGGAATGGACAATAGCAAGCACTTTATATGGAAGGCCAGGAATTTATTGTTAGTTTAATCAAAGAACTATTGTTATTCCAATTTCAATAGTTTAGAATTACATGCAGTTAAAAGGCTATGCACTCAAACTTTCTGGTATTTTCTTTTTCACCTCTGCACCACTGGTTCCTAAGGTCAGTGGGAGCTGTGATTAGGGTAGGGCTTCAGGGAGACATCACAGCATCCTCACTGGTGGTTTCTTCCTCTTCCGTATAAGATCCATCATGAATTGTTCTTACCTGTTTGTCAGCACGCTTTGGGGCTTGCACTGGGCTTTAATTCTCCATTACAGCTATTGCTGCTGTGTGCTTTATGTGTGCTGATAAGGGTTCTTTGTTCTCTTTTTATCTCCTAACACTGTTTAATACTCAGTGCCTGAATTGGACTTGTTTAATGGCCAGTCTAAGAACACTGTGCAGGTTGCTTTTAGCCCTTGGGCCCTTTATTGTAGGGACACAGAGAGTTCACTCCACACATTATTTGTTATTCCTATAATATATCCGTAGATGTTACACAACACAGTTGTACAAAGCAAAGCAGAAAGCAAAGTGTGTGCTAGTTACCGGGACTTTGATAATTTCTGATAGGAGCAAGTCTCCCGGCAGGGAAGCAGAAGACCCTTGGATCTGTGGTGTTAATTTAACAATAGGCTTGTGGCCTGTCACAAGAGACAGCACAACTTTATTTCTTTGTCTGCAAGGCCTGCAGAATGTTGATGTTTATGTACTCCTTCATTTGCAGTTGATACTTCTTGCATCTTTTCCTGTGAGCCTTTGAAAGAAGATTTGCAGAGATAGCAGAGAGGCACTATGACAGCACTGAAGGCTGAGGGGCTGGGCAGAGTTTTACTCAACAGGGTTGAGCAGGAGAAGGGAGAGAGGATGTGGTGAGAGTTTAAGATTAACACCAAAACCATTATTTTTTAGGTGTGCTTCCAAGTTTCTGAGCCTTTAGGCAACGTTTGGGAAATATTTTCAAGACGTCTTTTACATTCGTAATGACTAGAATATAAGCCTTTTTTATTTTTATAATGACAGTTTGTATTGTACCTAAATTATAAAATTTCAAAACCATGGACTTAAAGAGTAAGAACCAAATGATCCAAGACTTAAAAATTATGCATATTGGCTGCACTACTTGCTTTCATAAAGTCATTGACTGAGGGGGAGGGCAGAAAAGTGAATGTGCCTTGTTATTTCACCTTTGAAAACTGTCTCCTAGTGCATGTGGCCATCTGTGCACCTCTGCTTCTACAGTTCAAATCTTTCTTTTCTGAATAACTTCAGCAAGTAACTTAGATACTCCAGCACATTACTGCCTTCCTGATTTCAAGGTTTCTGGGAATTAGTGGAAACAGTGACAACTGGTGAAATGTGATTAGTGACATTTAGAAAGTTGATAGCATCTATTTCAAATTTTTTTGTGACAAAGACTATACAGAGCCTCATTTTCATTTATTTTTTTTCTTTCTGAAGTGAGTTTGTATCTCTGAAAACATTCTAGAATACATCTTCAAAAGAGGCAAATGCCCAGAAAGGAGATTTCCATCTATCAAGAAGACAATGAAAATGAGTTTTGAGTTTGCTCTCCAGTTAGGAGTTTTCTCTCCAGTTGTGATCAGCTTTAGCACTGTCTGTCCAGAAATTTCTGCAAAATTTGTGTGGAAAGGCTTACAGAAAAGCCATATAGCATATAGATTTAGTCACTGCTGTCAAATTTCTATATTTAATCAAGAGTTATTATAGAAATACTCCTTTTAAAGTAATAACAGTGTCACATGAGGATTATCTCAGAGGACTGTTTGTATCTCTTATGGTTATGACCTAAATTATCTATATTTAGAATGCATCACAGATCTGAATACCTGTGACTTCATATTTTGTACTGTGAACCTCAAGGTTTAGTCAGTCGTGAATGCATGCAGGTAGCAGTACAAGCTTCTTTATTGTGGTCTTTTAGATCTGTGAAACATTTTTCTATGGTAAGATGCCCCCATTTTTCAAGCTGGTTATACATCAGAGGAAGAACAAAGAAAAACGCTTTGCCATGGTGTTAGTCTATTCATGCTCACATGCATTATTCTTGTAAGAATTTACTGTGCTGATAATTTTGTGTTTTTAAAGAAGAGACTAACCATTTCTTCCTTGAAAGATGTGTTACTCAGGATTTCTGTCTTGCCAGCTTCTCATTCAAGACTGGTTTTTCAATGTGATATTCTTTGCACATGGAAGTTACATTTGTGATTTCTTAATTACCCTTTGTGATGTTTGGTCATATTTTTGTCCAGACTAATGTCAAATGAAAGGCAATTTATGATTATTGCATAAAAGTAATGGCCTTCACAATTGATAGGTTTGTCATATTACTTGCAAAGGTTACTAATGGAAATAACAGCATTGAATGGAGGGCAGTAACCCCGCTAAATTGGAATTGATCATATAGTCATATACTTGGATAGCTAATTGAAATTCAAGAATCTGGTATTAAATGCAAAATTATTACTGGTAAATTAATGCAATGAGGAAAAGAGGTGTTTTCTGATTTGAACACTCTTTGTTTCATTATCACATAAAGCATATTTTTATTTTAAATTACCAATAAATATTATTTCAAAGCAGCTGGTTTATCACACTTTGAAAATAGTCAATTAGTGATTTATGTTCTCATGTCCTGAGAGTACCTTAGAGAATATTTTAGTATTGGATTTTACCCTATAGATTATTGTACATTAATGAATTGTGCTTCCAGTTGTCCTGGAACTTTCTGGTGGATATAGAAATTGTCTCCCAGGATATCTCAGGGCAAAATTGAACATTTGACTCCTTACAGGTTTAGATAAAGCTGCTACAAAAAGACTGAGAAGATTAACTTTCTCTGAAATGCAACAATTTCTGGAAAGTGATTGCTATTATTACTTCTTATATAACTTAAGTAAAGTTATTCTTACACTTTTCTAAAAGTAATTTGCTAATAATTTGATTCAAGCCTATGACTTTCTAATCCAAATCAGTTTTTAAGTGTCATCGGGGGACAAGAAGTCTTCAACTTTTGATTAGAAGAGTTTAGTTACAATTTGGAACAAGTAAACTAAATAAAAATTTAGAGTCTGTAGCACAATTTCACTTCTTATGTTAGAGAAAAATTTTGATAGAAAACTGGTCAAAAGGCTGGACAGAAAGGCTGGAGATCAGTCATTCATGGGCTGCTTACACAATCAGTAGATAGTGAACTGCTTTCCCTTAGCTTGCTTTCATCAGCAGCCTTTCCCATATGATAGCCAAGGCTGGGAAGCAGCATTTCTCCTAAGTTTTAGTGGAAATATCTGCTTCATCTTAACCTAAACTGTCTTGTTGAGTAAGATCCTGTGTAGTATTTTCTTAAATAATTCAATAATGCACATCCTGGGTGTTCAATTTTGTATTTCAGCTGAATTATGCAGGAGGGTGAGGAGTGTTGTGCTTGAGCAGAGGCAGGAGGCTCCCAGGAGGCCGAGCAGGCTCAGCTCCAGGAGCCACTGCCCTGGGGACACAAAGGCAGAGCAGCACCAGTGACAGCCACCCTGTCCCTTGGGGCAGCAGCTGCCTGTGCCCGAGGGAACCGGGCTTCCTCCTTCCTCACCTTGCCATGTCACTATCCATGAACTCCAGAAAATTCAGTAAGGATTCATTATCTTGAGTTTTGATCAACACAAGTACAAATACAGAAATTCCTCAGGGTTTTTTGCAGTTCTTACCTGCTTTTTTCACTTAAGTAATTTGTTGTCATGGTGTGCTGTGCTGTTCATTCTTCCTTGGACATGAATGTGGAAAATGGCCATGCTTCAATACACTTTAAGAGGAAGGGTTTGTCAGATATTATCTTACTGCAAGGGTGGTGTAAAACCAAGACTGATCTTGCTCATTTTAACTTACCAGGGAATCACATTAACTTCTGAGTTAACTGAGCAAACTGAGTTTGTTGTGTGATGTTGGCAGGATGTTCCAACAGTGCAGCCATAAAATACTCGCTCAACAAATGCTATTAACTTCCATCCTCTCGGAAACCAGGGAGCCAGGAGGGAGCAGGGCTGTGATACTCAAAGGAGAGCAACAATTGGTAAGAGCACTGCAGTGGTCAGTGAGATTTCTGAGGAGCAGGGAGAGCAGCCAGGTTGGAAAGGCTGAAGCTGGACTGGACAGTGGAGAGGGATCGTGATTTTTCACTGTACAGCCTGTTAGCAAGGACAGCAACAGAGGTTTTGGCTGCAGCTTTGCCCTAACGTGGAGGAATGGGGTTAGGAGCCTATTGGGAACTTTCTAAACTGCAAAAAGGTCTGTGAGGGCCAAGAGAATGCTTGTGGTTAAAGCTGGAGAGATCCTAGGTGTCCTGGTGGAATGAGGGAGGATATTCTGGGTCAAGGGCTACAGTATTCTTTTCAAGCCCAAGAACTAGTGAAGTTCATAGGAGTGGCAGATCTGAACTGGCATGTCTTCATTGCCACCTACATTTCTGTCCTCTGGCTGGGAGCACATTTACCCTGTATTGTAAGTTGCCTCTAAAGGTGACAGAAAAATTGCACATGTTAAAAAAAAAAATGGATACTGTAATGTTAAGATATTGTAATATTGTGTGTTCAAAGTATACCCTTTATCCTGTATCTCAAAGACTTGAATTACTTGTGAATGTTCTCATTTTCCTCTGTATGTAAAGGAAAGGGTAGCAATTTCCAAGCCTAAGAAGCTTTTAGTTCTTTCCTCCATATGCATTGCCCATTTACAGAAATGCTAGGTCTGGCTTCGCATGCTTTCCTGGCCTTTTGGCCTTTTTCTATTCTTGGCACTGGGTGCAAGTGGTTTTTTTTAATAATGAGCTGGTTTCTTTTTCTTAAAAATCAGACGTTGTTATCTTGAATTTCGTGTAACCAGTTACTTATGTGTAGGATGAAGACAGGAAAAAAAAAGAAACAGATCTATGCCCCTGTGGTCTAATAAACAAGTTAGTTTATAATTGGAAAAAAAAATCGAAAAATGAAAGGTAAAATATTCACAATACTTGAAACAGTTAATGAAATGCTGATGGGAGAGAAATGACATGGCCAGGGAATCTAGTGGTTTGTGAGGTTATTGGAAGCGAAAGCTAGTCAGCTACCATTACCCTTTGGTTGACCACTTTGATATGGCGAACAAAAAGGTTAAAGGTTTCATGTTGTTTGCCTCTTCCCTTTTCCTTCTGGGAACAGTTGCATCCCTTTTCTTGGCTGGATCAGCAGTAATGTCCTGACCTCATGAAGCATTTTCCCAGGAATTAAAGTCCCCTCCCTCTGTTCCCTGCCCTCCTGCATCCCATGGGATGGTGCTTCTCTCAGCCGCCTGACTAAATATCCCCCCCAGGGAAGGAGGATGTGTCTTCCAAGGACTTTTCACTGGGGTGGTAGGATTTTCTCTTTCCAGAGAAGACACAGTATTTCTGATAAAGAATCTTCTGGGTGCTTGTCTCTGCTAGGCTTTTAAAAGCTACAAGTTTTTCCTAAGTCTCTCCGGGGTTACTGGGTCAGCCGTGGCTTCTGCTTCCCAAGGAATTCGTTGGTTGGTGTTGATGTTAACAGTTCCAATCTGGTATAATGTACTAAGCCAGTGAAAGGCAATGAGCTCTTCACTGCTTGAAACAGGGCAGAAAAACACTCTCATAGGTGGCTTGAAAGATCACAGCTTTTTCACAGAATGTCTTTATGTTACCTGTTGTGAGTTTAATGTTTAACTGAATTTGATATTTAGGATAAAAAATATAGTTTGTAGACTCTGGATCTTTTTTCATACTGAACTCTCCTTTGTTGAAGCTGTTGTGTTACTGGACTACCACAAAGATCTCCAGTGCTACTATTAAGTGCTGGTTTTATGTGACTTTGCCTTTTTGTTGACTGCCAAGTGTGGTGACATTTTTGTTTTGGTTGTGCTGTATATACATTTGCTTTTTATCTGCTCACCCATCATCGCAAAATTCAAGAGTTCTTTCTATTAGTACCAGACTTTTACTCCCTCTATTGAATGATAAAGTAAGAGTCTGAAAACTTTGTGGGTGCAGAGGTTATGGTGTGTGGGAAGGCTGCTTGGGTGAGCACCAGACCACAGTCATGGGCACCCAGTGTAAAAGTCTCACACTTTTCCTTTGGTTTACTGCTTTCCCATAGTTTCAGTGGTTCTGAAGGTCAGAGCAAAAAAAAGTACAGTCTCAATGCAAAGACTGTTGTAAACAAACACCCTGTTCTTTTAGAAATCAGAAATGGCCAATTTGATCCTGTGCAGGAAAAGAAAAAAAAAAAGAAGAAAACCTGTGAGCAAATAACACTAGTTCTGGTAAATCAGAAGGCTTTGGGCTTTGTGGGATTTATGAGAACATTAAGTTTCATGGCCAGAACACATTATACTGAGCTGGACACTAAAAAAGGGGGAATATTTCCAATTTAAGCTCTGTTTATAACTTTTGCCTTGTTGCATAAAATGAGGATAAACAAAAGGAATTAATTTACAGTTGTAACTGATGTGAAAAGTTCATTGGTGTTTGTTTTGTACCTCCAATCACAAAAATGTGAACAGCTGGAAAAGACAGAGTTTATACTGGATTTTTTTTCCTAATTATTTATTTCTTTTTAGTGTTATGCAACAAAAACCCCCAAGTCAATATACAGGGTGACAGACTGGTTGCCTGAGCAGCAGGTCACTGCTTCTGTCCTGGCACTGTAGCCAGGGCCAGCCCTGACATCTAGGGCTGTGTTTGCCAGTGTTCCTTTGTTTGATGCCACCTGGCTGCAGTGCTGTGGCCAGGGAGGATGGAGGCATGACAGAAATGTCTAACTGAGGCCAGGCAGTTCTCAAAATCAAAATGCCTCAGCTATTTTGGAAGCTGCATTTTGCTGTGACACTGATTTTTTTAAGATTTTAGTGGCTTTCCAGATTTTCCTTTCTCTCTCTGGCCCCTGGGTCTATCATATACACATTTTAGCAAGAAGGGCTGCCGAACAACATAGAGCATGAGCGGTTTTGCACTTTGGGTATGCTTGTGACCTTCCTTTGTTGCTTGGCACAGCAGTTGAAGGCGATGGGGAGAAGCACAGGTGAAAAAGGAGGCAGGGAAATGAATTTCAAAATATATTTTGAGCAATAGACTCCATCCTTACTTTACTAGATGCTGTGGTTTTGCCAGCTGGGGAGAGCTGCGTAGTAATCATGCCAGAGGTAAAGCTAAAGGCCAGATGTACCAGTAACTCCTTGTACTGATTGTCTCCCTGAGCAGTGCTGAGATGCAGGGCAGTACAGCTCATGTGTTGGGGCTGCTTCCAGTGGCTCAGCAAACTCAGTCACCTGCTGCTCAGAGACAAGTGACAGGATAGCATCCCACCAATTTCTCTCCTAACACACTCTTTCACAGCTTAGGCTGTCTCGCTCCTTCTCTCTTCTTTGCCTTTTTATTCATTTATTTTTCCTCTGTGCCAGTTTTTTCAGTCTTCAGGGTGTTTTAAATGTCACATTTCTGGCGGGTGTAAAAAGCTTTTTTATGAGTGAGTTCTAACACTTCCCTGACTGGCCTATGGAGGCCAAGTCATCATCACCCGACCCCCTGTGTTATCTTCCCTGCAGCAAATAATCCTGAACAAAATGCCCTCTGAAGTGCCACCTTCTCCACCTCTCTTGGCCTTTCCCCTGACTGTTGCTTGAGAGTGTGGGTGTTGAAGCCACTGCACTGCCTGGTAGCTTTAGGATTGGGACCAGCCTAGTAGTAGCTGATAGCTGCTTTTCTTTGTGTGCCTTAGACATTGAGGGTTGACTCTGGGGGAAAGCCTGAATACCCATGTTAACCTCTTGGTAATGTTTTTGGGCTCAGCAATCCAGGATGTTTTGCTGTTTTTCTAGCTCCTTTGAGCTTCCATTTCCTCACACAGTTCCCACTTTGTTTCTGTCTTTTTGTGGTCTTTTAGCTCACCTGCTACCACTGTAGTTGACTTGATCTCTTTTGTTTCCCTACCAATGCAGGCAGCCCCCTTAGATCCTGTGAAGGATCTAGGAGGGCTCTATGGGCCACTTTTCTGCACTTTCTGTGTCTCAGTAAGTTGCTGCCTGATCTGACCTGCTAAAGGTGGCTTCTGCTCTGAGTAGTCTTTAAGGCTTGTTACCCGACAACTTAGTAAATTGTTCAGTTGAAATAAACCCCATCTTGTGTCTTTTAGGATCCAAGAAAGAGAAATATTTTCTTCTGTCACTCTGTGTCTAGTCTTTTTTTAATTTTTATGTTTCTCTCTGTTCCTACATCACTGTGAGATGACAATGAATGCTTGTATGAATTTTTATATATAGTGCTTAGAAGCCACGTTAATGAATACATTAGAAGGTAATTGAGTAACAGAAAAGGGTAATTAACTAATCTACAATATATGTGTATGGAGCTTGCTTGCTTTGAGGAAAAAGAACATAGGTAAAAAATGATTTATTAGAAATACCTCAGTTAATAGAAGACAATAAGACAATTTTGAGATATGCAGGAGAGAAGATTTATTGTGCTCAACTCTGTGATGTACAGCATGAGTTTGACCAAGTGGAAGAAGTGAATCTGAGAGGGAGTTTGAATGTTTTGTGAATGTAAAGTTCTGCTGTCCATTGCCCTGTGGTTGATCCTTCCTTCCTTCCTTCCTTCCTTCCTTCCTTCCTTCCTTCCTTCCTTCCTTCCTTCCTTCCTTCCTTCCTTCCTTCCTTCCTTCCTTCCTTCCTTCCTTCCTTCCTTCCTTCCTTCCTTCCTTCCTTCCTTCCTTCCTTCCTTCCTTCCTTCCTTCCTTCCTTCCTTCCTTCCTTCCTTCCTTCCTTCCTTCCTTCCTTCCTTCCTTCCTTCCTTCCTTCCTTCCTTCCTTCCTTCCTTCCTTCCTTCCTTCCTTCCTTCCTTCCTTCCTTCCTTCCTTCCTTCCTTCCTTCCTTCCTTCCTTCCTTCCTTCCTTCCTTCCTTCCTTCCTTCCTTCCTTCCTTCCTTCCTTCCTTCCTACCTCCCTCCCTCCCTCCCTCCCTTCTTCCCTTCCTGTAGTATTAAATGATCACACTTTTGACATAGTAGCTGGCAAAAGCTGGAGATAAAGTCCAAAAAAACTGAAAGAGTTTAGTAAGGCTTGACATATTTTTTTAAAATAAACTTATATAAATGTGAAAAACTTCAGAGAGTAAAATATAATTTAAACATATTTCAAGGCATTCCCAAGAAGTTTGTTCTTCTACCTTATAGATATTTGCATAACTTTTTCTTGCAACCTCTGAAAGTTAGAAAATAATAATTAGTTTTCTTTGTTCTCCCTGCCATTTTCTGCACCTCCCATCATCATTGCTGCTCCTGGCAAAACTATTTGCTCTTCTTCCTTCAACCTTGTCTTGAAGTGCTGTGTTCAAGACAGTAGAGCACTGCTGCATGGGGCCCAGACCCTCTCAGTCTGATTGTTTTGGGCTGTATGGGCTATATTCTTGCCTGGTCATCTTCATGAGGTACTGACTTGCACATGTTTGGCGATCATTCCTAATTGAGATCCAGTTCATAAATGCTGTCATTAGGGCAGCTATCGAGTCTGAAGTGCTTCTTTCATAGAGAGTACATGAGCGTCTGGCCATTTACATCTATAATTTTATGCTGATTTTTCCCCTATTTGTTTCCTCTGTTGTATTTATATGGCATAGTTTCAAGTTTTGAACTGTCCATCTTTTTTCATATAGTTTAGTGTGTTTGTGCCTTTAATATTTCAGTGGGAACCTCTCACTTTCCTGAACTTTTTCCTTGTGTTGCCTATACTTGAGGATGCACTGCAAGTGTATTAAAATCTGCTTTCACATAGACTGTTGTATTAATTACCCTGTTATCAGTCTTTCCTGAACGTTGTGACTTTTTTCCAAATCCTGATCACTTGTTTTGTTCTACTTGCATGTTTTAAATTTTCTACCAACTGATTAGAAACAAACCTAGAGGAGCCCCTTTTATTTTGTTTTCTCTACTTGTGGTTTCCAGCACACTCAAAGATGTTACTCTTGCCCTGCTTGATTCCATTCTTCATAAATGTCTATGTAGTTTAAGTATGCCATTAGGACAATGAACTCTCTTCATATAATTGGTAATTATTCAAATAAAACCCTTATCATCTTTTTCAGGCTTGATTGTTTATAATGTGTCTCTTTCATGTCCCTTGCTTGGGTTGTTTGTTTTGGCTTTTTTGCTGATTTTATCCTTAAATCAGAGAGTTTCAGTGGTCTCTCTCACAGTGCATTTTGAACTTCAGAGAAGGCCTGTATATTTATTGTGCTAGACAACATATTTTTTCTCCTATCTCTGAATAGGAAATGTTATCTTCTTTGTGTAAATTCTGATTATGCAGTTATAACACTTAACACTGTTAAGATATGATTTTTGTTTTTCGGTGGACTTCGACTTCATTTAGTTGCCATATTGTTGAGAGCACAAAGTGACAAAAAAAGTTTGTGTAAATTGTTTAGTGATACCTAAACAGATAATTGTCTTCAGTTTTTAATTGGGTGCCAATTAATTAGGTGAACATCTGTATTTTTTCATGTGAAACCAGTCTTTATAAACCCATCATGATATCAAACACTATTAAATAAGTTATTTTACAGTGACTATTTGAAAATTTAAGATAATGTTGCTTTAAAGTAATACAAAAATTAAAAATCTGTGTAAAGTTAATATAGTGTTTATTCATTTTAAGTAATTTTTAGTCTCATTATGCAAAAAAAGGATTCATTTTAGAAGAAAACAATTAAAACATGCCTTTATCTTCCAGTGTCTGACTCAAAAAATGACACAGCCATGAAAATACATACTAGAAATTTAGACTTTGGTACCAGTCAACCAATTTTAAAAGTTCATCACGCTAGCAAAAAAGAGTATTTCTTTGTGATGAAAAACAAATTTAAAACAAGATTAAAATGTGTAATTTAAGTAATAACACACTGATTTTATTGTATTTTGTTTTTCCATTCTCCACATCTTGCAAAAAGTTTTTGTTCACAAAAACCAAAATATTTAACAGCATTTCAACTCAGTATTCTGCTCTTAAGCTTCATTCTAGTTTCTTAGTTTCTTTAAGTAAATATGGAAATAAAATATGACCATTAATAAAACTAATTTAAATTTAAAAAAAAATTAAGAGCAGAAGTCCACCATCTGTTTTCCTGTATCTCTAGTGTTACTTTGTGCCCATGGGTTATACCATAAAGCCATTTACAAGCTTCTGGTTGACAACCAGCAGTTCAGAAAGGATTACAGATCTCCTTGGAATATAGCCATGGATTTTATATAATTTTGATAGTACAGGAAAAATAGAGAATTTTTAAATTGTTCTTTTATAAGCTTTAGAAGTATGCAGAGTTTTAGTTGCTTATTAGGAAATCATATTTGGTGTCCAGTAATGTTTTGTATTGCATGTAAAAAGGCATTGGTGCAGAGTGTATTGAGGCTCGCTGGCATGCACAGAGCTGCCCCACCAGATCCAGAGTGTGCATCACCTCTTTATAGGGATAGGGACTTCGGGGGAAAAAATCAGGAAAAAATGGGACAAAGAGGAAAAAAGGCAAGGGGTGACTGATTGGCCACCTGGAGAAAGAGGTGATGTCCTGCTTAGTGTCCTCATCCTCCTCTGGGTGCTCTCCCCTCTACAGTGTGTGGTGATGAGAAAGAAACTAAATTTTGAATTTCTCTGGTATAAACTAGACCGTATAAAATAAAGGCAAGACTGTTTGGGGGTTGGAGGGGAGAAGGGCCAATTCTCATGCCAGTGGAAGTCACTGCCCAGGAGAACTTGCTGCAGCAGCAGCAGCATTTAAAATCCTTCATGATGCTGAGAGTGTAAATGGCAGCTGCTTATGAATAAAGCACTCATGTGTGCTACCTGTAGTGTGTGGAGAGCACAGCTGTGTGCACGTAGGTGGCTGTATCATATAGGGTTGATTCCCTGGTCAGACTGAGCACAGGCTGCTCCACTAGCTTTGGTTCAGCCTGAGGAGTTATGCCCTTGCATACCCACAGAAAATTCAGTCCACAGAGCTAAGGAAAGTAACGTAAGTTTAAAAAAGTCTAGAAACCCAAATTAGAATTCTTACTGGCACTTTGCATTTTGTTGCCATGTCTCTTTCTTACAAAGAGAAAATTGTTACAATTCTGTGCCATTTTATTTCATGATTTTATAATAACTCTTGCTGCATCCAGCCTGGAATTAAACCTTAGCAGTTCTATGGCTATAATAAGAATAAGGTTTATTGCCAACTAATGTTTCATCTGCTGGCTGGATGACTAGCTGTGCACCAGCTGCATAATGTATTCTGTAAGGATATCATCATCACAGCACTTCACTCTTGCATGTCATACACCCACCAGGAAACATGTTTTATCTTGTGCTCTGAGCAAGGAATACAAATGAGATGTCTCAAGGAAAAGTAAATAAGAATATTAGGAAATATTAAAGTAAATAAGAATATTAGGAAATATTAAAGAGAAGTAATTCTTTTTTTAGCTTGTTAGCATGAGAGACTGTTTTTGGACAGGGACGAAATGAGAGCTCCCACAGATATTTAGGTGCTGATGATGGACTGCTTTTGGCACAGCTCAGACACAGAATGGCCCAAAGCCTGGCTTTTAGCTGTTCTTTTGTTGGCTTCTCCCCTGCATGGTTCTTCCTTGGTTCCTGGCTTATGTCAGAGAAGCCCTAGTACTGCTCTAGCTTAATTCTAAATCTTTGTAGGACTTATTTTTCTGGCAGAAAGGCAGCCCCAGAATATATGAGCAAGAAAGACCATGGCTCCTCCTGTACTGGGGCAGGAGAACTGCAGTGCAGCAGCAGCTGTGCTGGTGCTGAACCTCCTGAGAGCTCTTTTGTTCAAAGACAAGGGGAAGGGGTTAGTGCTCACTGGTCTCCCAGATGTCCACAGGCACAGTGGTGGCCAGGCTGAGGAGTCAAGAATTTTCCTTTTCTCCAAAGCAAGAAAGGAGTATTACAGCATCAGGAGATAGAAGATACAGGAGTATTATATTAGATGAAGTTGTTGATGTAGAATTTATTTTACTTATGTGTGTTATTCTGCCAAAATTATTATATTTGTCCTAATAGTATATATGTTTTGTATCAGCTTCATGTAAACTTTGGGTTTTTTTTTTAATAAGATGAAAAATTTTAGATAAAACTACATTTCTCATTAGCTTTGCTTTGAAAAGCTCTAGTTCCCAAGTCTCACAGTTGTTCTGCTTCCAGCAAATATTTGAACAGCAGAGCCAACGTGTGCCTTGGCTCTAGTGCTCTGTATCTTACAGAATATTAAACCATTTGCAGTCTGTTAATTCTATGCTGGAAGTTTCAGGGTGTTTTTGGCAATGGATATAAAGATTTCAGTCATACTGACAGTGTTTGAAAATGTCAGTGTGACACTAGAAAGACATTGCCGGGGTGATCCTTTTGTTGTTTGTTTTAATTAAAAAAGCAACATAGAAAACTGCGCATACGCATGTAATTAAATAGAAAAACATACAAACCGTGTATACAATGTCAGGTGCTCCAAAGATAGAAAATGACATGGTCAAAGTGTTTTGTGCTGTCTTAGCTTTCCTGTGTGGATATATAAAGCTATAGACTTTACTGTATAGTCTGGTTATATTTTGTTGTTAATTATTTTGGTTCTCCTTTTTGTCATGTGATTGGTGCATTAGCTCCTTGCTTGTGCAATAAAGACAGGCAAAACATTGATGACATTTTAAAAAGAGACAAATAATCCTTTAGCGACCACTTGCTTTTCCTCTTTTGAACTGGGAATTTGATGGCAAAAATTAATCCATTGAAAAGTTCTTGGATGCTATGGAGAGCTCCTTGTGTTTCGCACATTCTTGTTTTTTTTGCAAGGAAAGATCCTCCTGTATGCAAGTAAGATACAGAATGTATTGCTCTCTACAACTACCTGGGAGGAGGTAGGTCTCTTCTCCCAGGCAACCAGGGACAGGACAAGAGGAAATGGTAGGGGAGGTTCAGGCTGGACATCAGGAAGAATTTTTTAACTGAAAAGAGTGCTCAGGCATTGGAATGGGCTACCCAGGGAGGTGATGGAGTCACCATTCCTGGAAGCGTTCAAGAAATGACTGGACATGGCACCACTTAATGCTGTGGTTTATTGGACAAGGTGGTGTTTGGTCAAATGTTAGGCTCAGTGGTCTTGGAGGTCTTCTCCAGCCTTAATGCTTCTGTGATGCTGTGATTCTAGAGTGCTGAGGTGAGAGAAGATATATTATTATGAAGTTAATGGTTGAACAATAATACTATACACAGTGAGGGCCAAATTAAAGATACCACCACCATTCCCCAAAGGTAAAGGTAGCCTCATTTTCACTTTTCTGAAGTCTGGGATGTTTAACTTTGTTAAGCTTTCAAGTTTAACAAATACTCATTTACCACAGCTTTGAATGTGCTGGGAATATGTGGTCTGTGTTTATGTAATCTGTACCTAGGCTGTCAGGGAGATTTGCAGTATAGATGCCATTTTAATTTTAAAATGAGAAGTCTCTCAGATAGTGCAAGACCTACATAAACATTAGATACCCAGGTAATGCATAAGATAAAATAAGCTATGGCCACAAAATGTAATCCTTTGAAAGGGGCAGGAACCTAGAGGCAGCTGTAAGTGTTTATGATATCCTCACATAACTTCTCAGTTTTAGTTCCGCGTATGAGTTAAGAGCTAATAGAACATTTGGCTTTTCAGACTATAAAATATCATCCTTGGAACATATAGCCATGTAATTCCTGGAAACAAAATAGTCTAGCTACAAAATGTATGTTTTGAATAAAGGAAGAATTTTTCAGCATAGTTTCTTATAAAAACATGCTTAAAATGTTATGTAAAAGTGAAACATTTTAACAAACATTAATCTTTGGCTCTAGCAGTTGTGGAGACTTTCTGAACCAGTTGAAAAAATGAAGTGCAGACTTAATTAAATATTGGAACCAGCAAAAAAACTTGCATGAATAACACTGAATTAAGAAACAATTTAAGCGAAGCAGCATTTTTAAAGAGATTTTGGTAATAGAGTGTACATTTTTAACCATTGCATTGCTGATTTATTTAGTGTTTACTTTAGCTTGCTGTGTCACAGAATTTTGCTTTTCCTGGAAAATTTTTGTTTGTGAAGAGCCTGAAAATGTTACTGCAAATCTTTTCTCTTTATGAACCTCAGTTTAGCCAAAAAGCTAAGATCTGCTAAAATGCTGTCTCATAAGCTTAAGATGTCTCATAAGCATAAAACATCCTCATTGTGACATTGAAAAAAGAACTTGAAATCCCAGCACAGTATTTTTATTGCAAATGACAGTTTTCATTTGTTGGCTTTTGCTGCCAGAATAAGCATGTTTTCAGTAAGCACAAACAGACTTTTTCAGCTGTGCCGGTTTCCAGCGGTTCCTGTTTACTCCCCAAGTGGGTGGTATGGAAGAGCCACCTTTCTGGCACACTTGCATGCAGACAACACATGGCCACCATCGAGTTTTGGCATTATGCTCTAATAAAAAAAGATCCTGCTCATATGAGAAAGCTTGGTGTGCGTCAGTACAGCTATTTCAGTCTTTGCTGCCTCCTGAGCTGAATGTCAACCAACATTGGTGACTCTATTAAAATACGATTTCGCAAAAGGAAGTAAGAAACATGACTTTCAAGCTGTGTGTGAAGATGAGCTAAAATAGTAACAAAAGTATCTCTTGAGAGTACTAGAGGACAAAAAAAATATTCTCTGAAATCTACCTATTGTTAAGAAAAAGTGGATCTGGCAGACTCTCTTTTGTACCAGCTGGATGTGTTAAATTTTCCCTTCTCTTCAACATTGAGAGCAGGCATTGCTGTAGGAGGGATTCCAAGGAACTGGAAGGATTCAGACTTCCTCAGAAAGTTTCTGCAGTGGGCCTCTATGCTAAGGAAAGTCACAGTTCAGCTTTAATAGCAGAGTTTCCATGCAGCAGCCCTTAGAGCCCGTGTGGAGTCCGAGCGGGCGGCTGATGGCGCGGGGGCCTCGCACCACGGCCACCAGTCCTTGCTGGCTGCTCTTGCAGGAGGCACCAGAGAGCAGCGGTTGTGATGTGTCCTCAGCAACAATTCAGTGAGTACTTTACTTTGTAAAGTAGCAGAGCAGGCACTGGTAATGGATGGACATGGTTCATGTTGCCCTAATTTTGGAAACAGATGGGAAAATGTACTCAGATCAAATAATTTTGTGTTTACTACTTCTCTCCCAGATCCTTCTGAAAGAATCTGTGCTATCCAAAGCCATTATAATTCAGAAGAGTTTGGATGTCATTGTACCACTGTACTTAACGACAATTGTACTGTGCTTTGTTCTTACACTGTACTTGTTAGCTCCTTCACTTGGTTGGAAGTCCTGAATACAGCACAAACCCTCTTTTTAGACCACTAAAATTAAAACTGGTAATTGATAAATTCTACTTGTAATAACACTTCATTTTGCTTGTACTGGACTGTAAAACAAAGTATTTGTTTTCCATTATGAATTTCTATGTTCCTCAGTCATTGATATGTGAGAGAACCATAGTTCCTGTATGTTTTTTTCACAACCACAGTGGTCAAATACTGGAGCAAGATGCACAGAGCAGTTATGTTATTCTGTCCTTGGAGGTGTTTAAGACTCACTGGGATGTAGCCCTGAGCTGCCTGATCAAACAGACCTGTTTTGGGCAGGGGTTGGACTGAGAGACACCAGATGCTCTTTCCTACCTCAATTATTCTGTGATTTTGGCTTCCTACAAGGCTTGTTTGGTACACACACCTGTGGCTGTAAAAGAAACCTGATCGTTGCTGGGAAGTCATATTTTTGGTTTCTGCTTTTAGTGACAGCACACCTCTATATGCTCCTGATTTTCTGTTGGGACATTCATGAATTGTCATTGCTTCCTTAGCTATGAGATTGCTGAGCAGATGCTATTATTAGAGACTGGACAAATTCTTATCTGTCATGAGGTTCCAACAATAATCAGCATTTAGGATAAAAATTTCCTGTAAATTGTTTGTGTTCTCAGGTTGGTTTGATTTTTCTCTCTTGTGTAATGGACGCATAAATTAGTGTACAAAGTAAAAAAGGTAAAATAGAGCAGTTCTTTTATTTCTCTATATTCTGTATATTATGTAATTCTGTAAAACAGAGGTTTCAGACTGCTTCTGCTTTATATATTTGACTCTATGTCATTAGCAGGGCAAAATAAAGTGAAATGTTTTCAAGACAGCAGTCATTAGGCCATCACAGTGTTATTGATCTTTGTCCTGCATGGAGTATTAATATTGTTGATGGCACAAATACTGTGCACAGGGCTACTCTGTGGAAACAGTGCAGAACATAGGCCACCATCTGTCGTATTTGCTCCCCACTAAGAGTACTAGTGAAAAGTTCAGTAGTAGTAATCACCTTTCTTCAGATGAAAGAAAGGATGTGACTTTTAAAATTTTCATGAGTGCAAACTTGTTAGTGATTTGAGAGACACCCATTATATTCATTACCCAAGAGAAGAATAATTCCTTACTTCCAGGGTAAGGTTGCATGCAGGTGTGAAAAGTGCATAGGATGACGGATGAGTAGCTTTATGTAGAAACAGGGAGGGAGTGAACTTGCTTGAGACACATTTTCGGAACTTTAACACAGACACCAACTTTGGCAACATTTTGTCAAAATGGTAATCATTTTCTGAGTCAGTTCTTGTCTTAGCTGGCATTGCCTTCATAAAGGTGCATTCTGATTTCATTTAAACTGGTGTAAATATAGAGGTGCTCTGCTGTGGGAATGATATAACAGATCAGAGATCAGAGATTTTAGATCAAGCCCAAGTGTAGAGGAAAATTGTTTGGAAAATGCTTTCATCGGTTTTTCTACATCCTGGTAGTGGATGAGGAATAGAGATACTTTGATTGTCAAGCAACAATTCCAAAATTAGTGGCCATGAGGGAGATGACCTGTTCTTTGGGCAAATTCCATGACAGAAAATTTGCCTTCCTGGCTGGGATCCCCAGGGGCTGCTTCCACTGGCTTTATTGCACAGCATAAAAAATCTGAAATTAGTTATCGGAAAAGAAAGGCCCTCTTATGTTTTAAGTACATTACTAGAGAACAGATTGTATTATTTTACTCTGTTATTGAGGGAAATATTTCTTGAATAAAAATTCAATCAAGCAGGTACAAACTTGTTTAAACTGACAAATTGACCGAGATAGATATAATCTACAAATGCTGTTTGCATTCAATATGAGTTAAGCATGGCACAAGGAAATAAAAGCAGTAAAGTATAATAATACTGTAAATAGTATTAAATTAATTATGAGAGTTGGTATGAAGATGTGTAAAGTAAATATAATTTGTAAAGGAAGAGGTGAGATCCAGATAGAAAAAGAGAAAATTCGGTAACGTTACTCTAGACACACTTTAATTTCTGTCCATTACCAAAAATGTACTGCCAAAGTTGGTTAAACAGTTGTTGAATGAGATTTTGTTGATTTATATTCTGAGTTTATATAAGAAACTGAAATTGGTTCATGAAGAGCCTCACTCCAGAGTGTGTTCCCTGCTGCCCTCATGGTATGGGTGATGGTAATGTTCATGGTCTGATTGTTCTCGTAGGTTTATTGAGCTGGTTGAATATTGTCCTTTTACTGGAGAAAAAAAGAAATGCAACGTAGAAGTGTTAATTTTGAAAATAAATGAACTTTTCCAGGCTACGTTTTTTTCTCTGGAAAGACATGACATATTAAACTGTTTAACATCTGGGAGCATCTGTCCATGTAGTCCAGCCTGTGGATTAACTGAGTGCTAAACTGCCATCCCATTTTCATGGAGATTTAGAGAATGAGCAGCAAGTGCTTAACTGTTTTGACCCAGTCTTATTTTAGAACTGCAGGGTATGTAAGCAAATGCTAGATACATTTTGAAATATACATATGCATATGTCAATTTTTTTTTTTTTACATAAGACCCTAATTACATAACAACTGGGCTTTTTTAGTTCAAGACAATGTAGTTCAGGAAAAGTACTTAATTTGATAGTGCTGTAAAACTTTCAGAATTATTTATTTATGTAAAAAGGCTAACATTTAACTTCTATAAATTAATTAGGTTTTAATATTCAATTAGATGAATTATTGTAGTCTAATCCCATGATAATTTAGTCTCTCTTTCTACCAGTGTGACATGTGTCTAAAATGGGACATATCATTTCTGTGAATATCTGTGACTCAATGTTCTGCATTGTTTTTCTGCTCAGAGTTTTAGATTTTTTTTTTTTATGGCAGAAAATGACAGAGAACTTTCACCTGCTACTTTTCTTTCATGTTCAGATAGTTCTGGAGTAGCTTCCATTGTATTCTTTTTCTTGGGTAGTCAGGTGTTGTCTTCTAACAGGAAATTTTAGATCACTTCTAAGAAGTATGTCAAGGACATTAACTTCTTGGAGATGTCTGTTGCAATGCTGCCGAGATTTTAAAGTCTTTAGTCAACCTAAAGTCTTTCATCCACTGTTACTTTTAGGAGTAAGTCACAGTGGTTAAGCAAGTTTTTTATATTTGCTGGAGGATATAGCAATGTGAGAATGGATAAGCAAACATACTATCCCTCCTATCAGTGTTTGGCACAGATTGTTCCTTAATTGGTCCATTCCTGTTCTGAGATATATTTCTACAGTGACAGGTCATTGTGCCTTACAAAATGATCATTCTTAATAACAGGGAATGATTTATCTGATTGTTTCTATTTGATGGTAAGTATTGCTTAGGAGATTTGACAATTCAATGCTTATTCATATCTGTGTTTTGAGTGTTGAAATTAGTGATAGCATAGAAAATATCGACTCTGTTAGTCTGTAATTTTTACATTCAGGAAGATTTTGAGGTTTTTAGGAATATTTAAACCGAGTAATTTACGGTATCTTTTCTTTTTGAGGAAGATTCATGATATCACTGAATCCAGTACCTGACTAGTTCTGTAATAGTTTGGTATCTTTTATGTTGGGTAACAGTGGAAGTGACATTGAGAAAATTATAAAGAAGATCACTAAGATATGAGTTTGAGCTATTAGGAAGTGGACATTTCCACTGTCTCAACACTGCATATCAATTGATATGCAGAAGTCACCAAATTTTAGTTTTGAATGATTGTTCTCATAAATGCCCAGTTTCAGAAATGTAACCATGAATACATAACCATATCAGGATGTCTTTTTAACAGTTTATCTGGTTATGACAAAGTGGGCTAAAGGTTCAGCCTGGGGTAGGACAGTGGTGGATCCTAGGGATACTGTGTGATAATCTCTGTGGGGAGAGCAAGCCCAAGCTGTTGTTTAGCCTAGAATAAAGCAGAAGAAATGTTGTTCTCCTGTGAAATGGTTGTACCTTTGATAGTTGCAGTCTGATCTGGATGTAGTCTGAGTTGTAGGGCTGAGCTGAATGGCATATTCTATTACAATACCTGTGCAGAGAGGTGCTCAGCACTGGTGGTGCTAGTAGGAAGAATCTGTGCAGGTGTGAGGCTTGTGTGTGACTCTTCTGGCAACTGCTTCTTGAAAACAAAACTTGGGAAAGTCCTCTAACTCACTGATGTCAGCTAGCAGCCTAAGAAAGAATTAGGGAAATGAACAGATCTCTGTGTGGCTGATGATCTCAAGGCACTTTGCTCCACTCTCAGAGTGCAGTGAGATGACTTGCTTAGGGGTCACTGGCAACTGCTGGCACCTCTTCTCCAAATTTGCAATTTCCCTAAACAGTTCTTGAAGGCTGAGACTGCCAGGGCTGCACTTACAGCAGCCTTAGAAGGATCCTGAGATGACCACATGGGTGCCCAGTCAAGAATGGTGTGGAAGGAGCAACGTTGGTGCAGTGCCATGCTCCTCTTGCAATGCCTTTTGCAGCCCCATGGTCTGTGGAGCTTAGGTTTTGTAGTTCTTGAAAACCTACCTTTTACGGCAGCCCCCAAACACAGAACTTGCAGCAGAACTGCAAGCAGACAATATTGCATGGATTGCCAAGTGGATTGTGATTACTAATTACTGATTTGACTTACCTCAAAATCTGTACCAAAAATTTTTATGCTATGAAATATGTTAATATTAGTAACTAATGTCAGTAAAAAATAGTTGTCATTATGTTTTTCATGGATGCATTGAGGTTCTTTTTAATTTTTATGATTTTAAGAGCATAACATACTGAAATAATCTCTCATCTGTTTGGACATATGTATGTGTTTGCAAGGGAAATCTTCATGATGTTCATCTTTTATTTTGCAGTCAAAACCTGTTGCATTTGCAGTTCGGACAAATGTTGGGTACAGTGCAGCTCATGAAGATGATGTTCCAGTCCCAGGCATGGCCATCTCATTTGAGGCTAAAGATTTTCTTCATGTTAAAGAAGTAAGTAAAACCAGAGGAGTGAGTGAATCACTCTTTAAGGCAATACTTGAGTAATAGTGCTGCTATTTTGCAATGTTGATAACACTTCACATTGCCAAAGCACTTTACAAATGTTAAAGAAGCTAACAGTGTATAAGGAATTGAATGTTCTTTTAAATGCTATTCTTGTAGAAGCAATGGCACAAATTTCTTGCAATCAAATTAATGAAGTTCAGAAAGCAAGTACTTTTCTTCTCTAGTAAAAATCACTTATTTATAGGTTTAAATGCCTATGTCTGACTATTCAAAGATGAAATATTTCTGGGATTTTTCTAATCTGGTACTGTGAGGGTTTGTTGTGATTCAGCAGCCAGGGGTTGCTTCTCTTTTATTTGTGTGACTGCATCTCAATTAACCCCAAAATCCTCAGGCCTCCTGTTTTTTTACCTGAAGCTACTTCCCTGGCACAGACAATATTTAGTTAGCAGTTACATGCTGGAGAACTGGAATGATCTTTCAGGATAATTTCAGCTGTGAATAAATGAGCTGTGCATTTGCTGCATTGGTTTTCTTTTCCTGTAGTTTGATTTTGACAATTTTAAATTTATACTGTTTCAAACACCTAAAGTAATTTTCTTTCTCTGCTCCTTGCAAGACACTCCCAAACAAGTAACTTGGTAACTTTCACATGCAGCTTCTATAGCCTGTGCTCCCTTTTGAATGACTTACTAATTTTAAAAAATTTCCTAGCTTTTGGTCATATTCCATTGTGGTTTGTCTCAAAATGGCCCATCTGGATATTGAAATTTTTAGGAAAAGGAATAGAAAGTTAGTTTAAGGTTGAGAGCAACCTAGCCATACATTTGAAATTACATCTTTGCCTCATTTTAGACTATCAAACAATCCCTCAGTAGTTATGATTGATGAGGCACAATGATTCTGCTGGCGCAGGTGCTTTGGGGAAGAACAAAACATTCCTAAAACAGAGCTAGAAATGCAGGTGGACAGAGACTAAAGAAACACAAGAAACAGTCTTGGCTAATGATCGTAATTTTTCATATATATTAAAGACACTAAAAGAGAATAATTTTGAATCAAACTGTATATGGTGAAGGAATATGCTTTCTGCCTGATGATAGCGTAAAAGAATTGCTCTGCTCTGCCTTGTGACAAAAGAAGAGATGAGCAGGCACAGAGTCCTGGCAAGAGAAAACCATCAGTCTTCTGAGTGAGTCTTGAAGCACTGGAAAATACAGCTCAGTTTGGTTAGGTTTTGTGTAGTCATCTATTCCATCTGCACATCAAATGAAGTGGTAATCTCAGACTTTACATCAAGTGTTTCCCCTGTTTCCATATAAACCAGACACACAGGGTTAGCAGTTTTCTGTCAAAAGTTAATGCATTTTTTTTCACAACAGAACTTAGTCTCAGATGTATATATACGTAGGAGAAAATCTGGAAAATCTGAACTTTTCCCTATCTCCAAAATGCCTTGAAAGGAAGCTTAGCTCAGCTGAGTTCTTACAATGTCTGTGGCTGCATGTAACACTGAGGGGTGGAATAATAGATTAAAATGTTCTTGCAACCCCAGGTGTAATAGAATAAGCATTCAGTGCAGATTGCCTCTAAAAGCACCTGGTTTACTCTGTAAGCTGCCAAGGAGAGGTGGTTGTCTGCTGATGCTAGTCCAGAGATGTGTTGGGAAGGGACCCTGGGACCAGGCCAGCTGCACCTCTGGAATGGCAAGCTGAGAAGGAATCCACAAGGAATCAAACTTGGACTTAGACTCTTGCCCTGCATTTGGCAGCAGCTGCTGTGTCTGGGTGGGTTCAGGCTTCTTCAGAGGGTGCTCCAGGCCCAGCCCTTCCCTGCACAGCCGTGTCCTTCCCCTCCATCTTCTGTGCCTTACCCTGCTTGTCCTCCAGGGCTCTGTATCCCACCAGGTATTGCTCCTGCAGTACTTTTGGTGCTCCCTACAGTTAATGCTGGGGGAACTGAATTGTCCAAACTTTAATTATTTGTGCAGATTAAAGAAAAAAAACACATTAGACCATAAAATGCAGTGTTTTATATATTTTATACCTAACTTGTTGCTTGAAATAAAGAAAGCTCAGTTAATGTCCAGTAGCTTCTGCCTACATAATGATGCCATACTGGACCAGTGCTGTCCTGTTCTTGTCTGCAAGGGCTGTTCACCGATTTGTGCTGCTGAGAGGGCTCAAACAAGAAAAACCTGCGTTCAAAATGTACATGGACAATGAGGAAAAGTACTGCAGTGATTGAGTATGTGGGAAATTTATCATCATTATTAGGTTACATTCATTAAAACTCAGTACACATAAGAATGATGGATTCCTTCCTGCAAGAAGAAACTGCTGCATCATAGTAACTTACGAATCTTCTGAGGCTTTACTGTGTGGTCATCATTTTGTTCTGTGTTTAATTAATTTTTGTATTTCCCTTGGCACTCCAAAAACAGGTGAATTACAGAGAATCACTCACCCTAGCCAGCACCCTGAGAGCTGGACACCTAAGATTAAAAAAAAAATTAAAAATATAAAATAGTATGTGTGGTATTATTCACTCTTAAAAAAGTATCTTTTACTCTTCATATACTGACACAGAATTTGTCTTTGAGACCTTACAGAAGTGCATTCCACATGCTTTTATTTCTTTATGAAGAAGAAATTTCTATGGATTTAGGATTTCTATTGCTTCTAATAAAATTAATATTGTTGCATGGTAATCTATTGTACTGTAGGACAAAAATAGTGACTGTTCAGATTTTAATGTAATGGTGGTTATTAATTGTCTATCTCTTCCTTTTACCAAGTTAATGATTTGGTTAGCCATTTGTAATGAAAGGTTATAATTTTAATAATATATTTTAGTCTAATACAGCTTTGAGAAACTGCTATTCCAGAGTAGCTCCCTATGAAATGCTGGTATTCTTAGTCATAAATGCCTCCCATTGGATGAATATTTTAGATCTCCTTATGTTTTATGAGCTTAAAAGTGTGTTTATTTTAATCTCTATTTTTTGTTAGCTGGAATATTTTACAGTTGGTCTCAAGCATCACAAGATTTCTATAGTTGCCAGAGTGAAAGATAATACTGCAATTTAGCTTGTGTATCAGTGATCTACCAATGATGGTAAAATTAATTTCTTTTAACGGGAGCCCACACATTTTACATGTTTTATTCCTAACTATACACTTTTTAAAGCTTCTTACTGTATAATTGAATATCCACTATAATATCTACATTAATAGCTTCAGATTCAAGAAAGCTACTTTCTTCATATTCAAGTGTTCTCTTAAAGTGTCATATATATTCCAAATTACCCAATATCCTTATTTGATGGTGGTTATTCCCATGGAACACTACAGGTATTGTGTGTGGGGCCCATACCTGAGTGACCTATTCTCCTTCAAAAATGCTGAATAAATAAGAATGGAAGAAGCAAATAGTTCTGTTGTATAGATCTCTGCAAAACAACCAACCTCCCCCACATATGGTGGGGGGGGTGTATGAATAAAGGTGTTGAATTAGAATAGTCAATATCTCATGTTTAACACAGCTGAAATGCAGTTATTTGGGCTATCTGGTGGACTTGTGTAATTGTTAGGTTTTTTTAGTTATGCAAAGATATCCATTCCTTGTGGATCTATCATAGTAAGTTTAAGATGGAGATCACATGAGCTATCTGAAGTAGAGTATATATAAGAAGCCAAATTCAGTTGTATTTCAGAAGATTTTAGTAAGAAGTGGGGGAATTTGAGAAGTAGTATTTTTTAATTTAAATAGAGAACTGAACAAAATGGAATAAGAAAAATAGATTATTACAGAGCTATAAAAATTGTAGCAGTAGGTGAGAGTAGATTCTAAGTCTCTGGTGCCCACCAAGGAGAACCATGAAGGGAGAGCACAAGCAGTTCTCATGTATGAGGGGAGAAAACTGAAGCAGGAAAAAATAAAGATGGTGAAATGGGTAGAAATAAAAACCAGGGAGAAACATGAAGACTTTGCAGGAAGGTTTCCACCTAAGGACTGTGGATTTTAATAATTTGAAAGGAATAATTATTTTAATGTATTTCTGAATATTACCACAATTCTTCATTGCCAGAATAACATAGCACAGTGATTAACTGCAGGGAAGAATTACAAAAAATAGCATAGCTGCAAATTAAAGCTAATAACAAAGTTATATACAGCAATTTCTTAGTGTGTTATTTTTTTCCTTTTTTTTTTTTTTATCTGTAGAAATTTAATAATGACTGGTGGATAGGACGATTGGTAAAAGAAGGCTGTGAAATAGGATTCATACCAAGCCCAGTCAAACTAGAAAACATGAGGCTGCAGCATGAACAAAAGGCAAAACAAGGAAAATTCTACTCCAGGTAATAACAATAAATCATTAATAATAGCTTTGGCTGTGATACAACTTGGAAGTTGATGCTGTGTATCAGTCATATATATGCTTAATTATTGTTAATGGCAGTTACAAACATTTTTAATTGATTAAGGAATTAATATATAATTAATTATATCATTTATTATATAATGTATAACATTATTTTATACATTATATTGTTAATTAATAAACATCTTAGTGTCATTGCTATTTGGGAGAAATAGTAGACATTTAGATTCGTGATCTGTAGTGGCTTTTAACTGAAATAGTTTCCTTCTTTTTTCATATAATAATTGCTAATATACAATGCAGTAAATACATTTAATATGTTCTAGTAAGTTTTTGACTTAAAATTGATTACTCTAAGTTCTGTAGCATTTTTAACTTGTTTTGATCTTGCCATTTCTAAACACACTTAAAGCTCATTATAGAAATTACAGAAAAAGTTAAGATGAATTTACTTGCAAGCCAAAGCCAGTGCCTGTTAGTTAGCTAGTAGGGAACAAATATCTTGTCAAATTCATTGCCTACAAATGTAGCTTTTAAGAGCACTACATTTTATGATGGAAGTTTCATGCTAAGTCATTTGTTATGTCTGACTGCAGCCATCATTGCATAGGAAAAAGGATTGTTTCTAGATATTCTGAACAATACTACAAGATAGAATAATGTCACCTTTACTGTAGAAATCTTAGTAAAGTAGTTTTCTAGTAACACCTGTGAAGGCAAATGTCACATGTTTCCCTTTGAATATAAAGGAAACAAATATTCCCAGTGTATTTGAGTGGGAAGGACCTGGAATTGAGCTAGGAACCATTTGGGAAGCCAGAAATGCTTTCCCATCTCCATAGGAAGGGCAGCAGTGTTTGTAGAGCATGTCTGGAGTAGGACACTGTAATCGTGCAGTGCTCAGCTGCATTCACCAGCTGTGAAAATGCCTTTCCCATGAGCATGCTGTCCTCAGCAGAAGGATGCTGGATTCCTTATTCCTCCAGCGACACTTCTGGGACAGCCACATCTGTCCCAGTGATTCAGTTCCTTTCCAAATCCATTCTCCAGAAATTCTCACTGAAGATAACATTGTCTTACACCAGAAATGCATTAACTTAGTGCTTATTAATATTTCAAGATAGAGAAACTGGAAACTAGTACTATCACATGAATTACTTGAAGAGTGAAATAACCTTTCTCACATTCTTTCCAGAGCTTTTGTCATTATAGTAACTGAAATAAAAAAGAGTAGAACTGTTGTTTCATTTTCACAACTTGGATAGGTTTTCACAAAGCAGAACTTGATAAAACCTTAGACTGCTTTAACTTTGTTTGAGAGACTTTTTTTCTTAAGTGCAATATTGTATTGAGAAAGCAAAATAATTTGTATGTTAATTAAATTGAAAAGATGATCAACACAGTCTTATTTTCATTAGGAATTTATCAGTAACAGCTAAAGGAAACAGTTGTGCTCATTAGCTTAAGAATTACTCTTACTAATGGGTAGTAATATTAATTAATATATACCAGTAGCCATATTAATTGCTGAATTATATTAAGATCATGAGGAAGTGAGAGCAGCAGAATGAATTGCATAGCAGTATAGGAAGTATGATTGATATGGTTGAGTTCCTCAGGTCTCAAAATGTACACACATTTTGTGTGACATGTATATTTTATACCACTGCCAGAAACACTGTTTGTCTCACAGCTAGCACCTCATTTAGAAGGCAGATAATAAATAAACTAGATTAAATATTGAGAAAGCTACAGAACTCCAAGCTAATTTATTACTTTACTCCAGTAAATCAGGAGGAAACTCTTCATCCAGTTTGGGTGACATCGTTCCTAGTTCCAGAAAATCGACGCCTCCATCATCTGGTGAGTAGGTTGTGAACCCTTTGGTAAAGAGACTCATGAACTTAATCTGTTAAAATTCATGTGTAAATCTTCTTATTCCCCATTCTTCGTAGGTAAAGCCCGAGTGATATGTTACCAGATAAGGCTGGTTTGGGATTCTTTTAAGCAATGGAGTCAATGCCAGCAAGTTGAGGCAATGATAATTGCTGGATAATTATTAGGGCAATGATAGTCCCCTGATAATTCAGGGCTGTTAATGCACAAAATTCCCTCTTTGCTTTTACCACAGAATTTTGTAGCAAAGACATAATTGTCTTCTGGTCTGAGCACTCTTACTGAACAATAAATACTTTCTTGTACAGGAGAAAAAGCAGCAATAAAAACAGAAGTTCCTGAGAGGTTTCTGCAGTAGCATCAAGAAAGGCATTATTTTCAAACATCAGGAACATTTAGTTTAACAATTCTGATCATGAGGATGCACTTCACGTAATTCTAAGATACTGGATATTTTTTGCCTTTGACAAATTTTTCAAAGATACTCTTTTGTACTTAGAGCATCAACATACAAATTTAACTTTAATTAGGTTTGATTCAAGTGATATGAAGCAAATACATGGCAAGTTCATGGAGGATGTTTGCATTAGCTCCACAAAAAAGCACAGCAGAAGATCACCAAAAAAATTTCTATTGAATTCAGCTGCTGTGTTGCTGGATGTTTTATCTTCTCATGTACATTGTAAATACCTGAAAACAGAAAATATTTATTAATGTTGCTGGTGCCTTGTATACTAGGGCAAAGACACGGATCTTCCAATCATATTCATTTATATGGAGTCTGGTCTACAGAGCAGGCATCTTTAAATGAGCCTGAAGATTTTAAAGTATTTACTTGGTCATTTAAAAGGGAGACAGAAGAATTAAATCATGTTTTGTTAGTGGCTTCATTTTGTTCAATCAATTGTAGAATATATCTGTCTTATGAAACCATGGATTTGTTAGTAACAACAAAAGTTTATTGCAATTGCAGTTTGTTTATAAAAATTCCGCCTCAGTTTAACTTCTCTTTTATTTTGAAAATATTTTTTGTATTAGTTTACTAATGTAGGTCTGTAACAAGTGTGTAGTACACACCTTAATCTTTTATTTTCTGATGGCTTTAAACTGATGTGTTTACTGTTCAGGCCAACTTTTTCAACAACTGCATTTTTGTAGTAAAATTGTCCTTGGACGTATGTTTTAATTTTATAGTTAGAGCATCTGAAATGCTGTAATATTATTTGCTATCAAAAAACCACTTGAAGATCAGTAAATATATTTCAAGAATGTTGCACAGAATTCAGAATTAAGAGCACAGATATCACCTAGATTACCAGCTGACTGATACTACCCAACCTCTAATTTTCATTACATTGAATTGTTTCTTCAGACACTGTCTTTCAAGAAACATGTTTTTTTGGAGAAAGAAAGAAATCTGTTGAAGTTTATTCAGTTACTGTGAAGATTTGGAAAATATATATGGATAGCGTATGTTAGCTTATTCTCCAAGATTGACTCTCTTGGTTCTCTTGACTCCAGGATTTTGAGTCTACAATAATTTTTTGCTTAAGACATCCTAAGAAAGGTGAAAAGAGCCATAGTTTGTGACTAAAACGCGAATTCAAATTATTTCAAAGCATAATTCAATTATTATTCCCACACCTCCTCTCTTTGAAAGTATGATCAATTACAAATTTGTCAAGTATTTAGTTGAAGAATACTAACTTACTTTGAGTCGGGGATGGGATTTTCAATATAAAATCATGCCACAGAAAGACCAAAACAAAACAAACTCACAAACGAGATGAAGAACCAGTGAAAAACAAATGAGAGGCTCATATCCATTTAAATAATCAATATTGATACAGCAAACCATCCATATAATCCTGTTGGGCCACCAAACCGGGTAAGAATAATACTGAAAATGATTGAAAAAACCCCAGTGAACTAAAGATAGTTAACAGCAAAAGAACTGTCACAGGAGATGTTCCATAGTGTGAAGACTGCGAATGGAAAAAAAGGAGATATTGGTAACTAGCTGATCAAATTCTGCATTTCTTTCTTACAGGAAAAGCTTAAGGTAACTGATTTTTCTTTACTGATAATATTGATTGAACATAGAGCCAAAGGAGTTTTAATGTGTCTTATTGTGAGTGATTTACAGCATCTGTGCTGGCCTATATTCAAGAAAAGATAATATGTTCTTTTTATACTTATGAAGAGGATGAAGGAACAGTGTTGCTAGAAGGAAATGTTACATGATTTCTGTGGCTGTTTTTAGGAGCAGGATTGTAGAAACAGGATGTGGATCTGCTCACTGGGTTTTTCCTGGGAAGGGCAGACTCAAAGGCACAGTAACTCAGGGAATGTCAGGTATCAAGACATTAGATCTGTAGATAATTCAAACAGGAGAATGTCCTTCATGCAAACAAAAGAGATCACTGCCCCAAGTGTCTCTTACATCAGTAGCTGCACGTAGGCTTGGCAGAAATATTTATTTGTTACATAATTTAATAGCCCATGCCACTAAATTAGTTGATAGCCCACTCATGAAGCAGATGAAATCAGGTCACTAAGATTGTTTCATAATAATTTACAATGATTAATTAAGGGTTTGGATAAAGTCAATATAAATGATTCTGCTTACAGATCTATTTAGGGTTAGGCTCAGTTTGACATAATGGCATGGCAAGATATGCGTGTGTTACCAGAGGGAGTGCAGAGGTGGGTAAGATCTTCACACAAGGGTAATATTGTACAAGTTTGTGGTTCACTTTTGTGTATCTACTTGGCTTTGTGAAGACAAGTTTAAATCACTACCTAAGATCAGGATCGATTGTTGTAAACAAGAAAGATTTTGTTTGGTTTTGTTTTATTTTAGATGTAGTTGGCAGGTATCTGTTCTACTCAGCATTCAGAATAATATGGCTTTGCATTTTGAAAGTGTATTTATTACTGAGTCTGTGAGGATTCCTGTTGAAACTGTTCTTACTTACTTGCTAAAAAGGGTAAATAATTTGTGGTTATGGTATAAGCATTTTTTTTTATGTATTCTTTTGGTAGACTGAACAACAGTTCCATCAACAGTTTATTGTATTCACTTCCATTTCACCCTGCCTACATCTTCACTCTTTACATAGGATCCATATCTCTGAGCTAAGCTGGGATAAATTTCCTTTCTTCTGCTATCCATTCTTTGTAGTTTTCACTATTAGTAGATCTGTGTTTAATTATTTCTAATAAATGTATCTTATGAGTGTGATGCATTTTTATTTAAAGACATTAAAAATGCCAGTTGTAGTCCATCCTGAGATAAATGTAGATAACATTGTATCAATATCTGGCTGATTTTGCCATATAAAGTTTTTCTTCTACTTCTTCATCTCCCATAGACACAGTAGTGACATTTCAAATTTCAATTGATGATACCCATTTTCAATTAGTGCTCATTGCTATAAAATAATCCAGATGTTGTTGGCCAATTTCTGTTGTTTACATTGGTGGAAGTCTTATCTATTCCAGTGAATGCTTTGGATTTACACTGGCGTAACAAGAACAAATTTGGCCATTGGTCTATTTCGTAAATGTTACAGTAGCTGTTACAGATTGCCTTCTGTCTTCTAATCCTAATGTACTGCACCTTTAAATTTTTCCCCTTTGTTTTATTGTGTTTTTTTCTCATGGTTGACTTTTAATTTTTTTACAAAATTTATTTATTTATTTATTTATTTATTTACTTATTTATTTCCCTGGACAGTTTTATTTCTCTTTACCTGTAATTTCCTTTTTAACCTATCTTTACTTTCCCTGTCATCTGATAATTCTGAATTGTTTGTCTGTATATAGCTGTAGACATAGATGCCACTGGCTTAGATGCAGAAGAAAATGATATTCCAGCAAACCATCGCTCCCCCAAACCCAGTGCAAACAGTGTAACATCACCCCACTCCAAAGAGAAAAGAATGCCCTTCTTTAAGAAGGTAACACCAACTTCCAAGCTCCCATCTGTCCACCTGCTCACCTGCACTGCGTCGCATTTCTAGTCCTGTTAACTGTCTGCGTCCTCTGACCAGCCAATAACATGCATGCTTTGTTGTTCTTTGTTTCTTTTCCATGCTGCTGTAGCTAAGCAGAAGCAGAAATCGGTAAGTTTATATCGACATCCCCTGTGTTTATCCTGCCACTGGCATCATTAGCATTATGGCTCCAGATGAACAATGCAGCTATTCTAGAATTAAGGATGAAGAGATGTGTTGAGCTGATAGTGGATTCATTACAGGAAAACAGGCAAAAGTTCAGTGTGTCTGTGCAACTCTGCTACTTACTTATCCTTTTTGATGGAATAACAGGACACACTTAGGAGGCCTTCTAAATGTTTGAGAAAATTATTTCTAGCATTGTAATGCACCTCTCTAGTGCATGTATATTCTTTCTATATCTTTCTCAAGGTTTTTTTTGTTTTTTTCTTTATTACTCAGTCTATTGAAATCATCATTGGAATCTATCAGATACTCAGTTGGACTTAGGAAACAAATTGTCAAATACGTTGTATCTTTAATTTAGTCTGTACGCAAGCTTCTAATTCACTAGGTGCAAAGTCTGCAAGTGCACAAGACCAGTGGAAAACCTCAGACTTACTTTGACAATTTAAGTTTTTCCTGTTGTCATGTATAAATTATCAGCCAAATGTTCTTGCCATCCATCAGTGAGACTTTTTTAGTATCTGAGCTATTGGAAATGGTACTGGTGGTTCCCAGGAGAGCTGATGTCTCTCCACAGATAACCCAGATAACTACAGAGTTATGCAATTGGCATCCTGTTGCAAAAAACTGCAATTCGTTTCTAGGACCTTTGCTGGAATAAATTAGCAAGACATTAGGTAGCAGCCAAAGTGTGTAGTGAAATACCACATTTTGACCTTTTTGTTTTAAAATCTTTAGTCTTCCTAGCTCTCATTCATTTGGTTTTAACCACTCACTTAAATATACAGGTAATAACAGACTGTTATAGTGCTTAAACAGTGACAAGTGACATTGTTGTTCCTGCTGTGGATGCTCTCGTGTTTAATAAATAGATCTTTGTTTCTGTCTCTCTTTTTTTGAACTCTTTAACATAGTATTGAATCCTTCTCATTTCCAAAGTCACTACTATTGGCTTCAGTTTGGTCTGTTAAGCCTGGTGTGGAAATCAACAGCGGGTTCTTCCTTCTGAGTAATTTCTTACTTAATCATATTTTTGATTGGATAAAAATTATAAGAGTATGTGTTGACATGTATTGGATGCTATCTGCATAAGCATCTTTCAAAGATGCAGCTTCTAGATGAACCACCTTAGACCTGGATGAGGGTTAGTCCCACATCTTTCTTTCACTCTGTGGTGCCTCTTTTCTTCTGTATCAGAATCATTACTAGTATTAGTGGGGTTTGTAATAGTGAAATTTAGAGTACATACTGGATGGCCATCCCAAAGTAATCTAGATAGTCAAACTATTGAGTAAAAGCCATATGGTCAAGTCCGCCAGCTTTTATTCTGAGTTCATATTTGAATTTGAATCTGCGATGAAAGATGTGTAGTTCAGTGCCAGTCTCAAAAGTATTAGATTCTCTAGTGCTAAATTGAAGAACTTTAATGCTTCCATTAGATAACTTCTACTCAATTTTCTGCTGACAGCTTCATTATTTCAAGCTGTAAAGATTAGAGAAAAAATGCCCATTGCAACAGAACAGATTTTTAAAATACCCCATATTCCATCAAATAAGGTAATTTCTGTGCTTGCCCTGATTGTCAAATAGCTGGTTAACTTCTAGCATGAGTGCCTTTGGTTAAGTCAGCCACATTAAGACAAAGATCTGTTGCATCATGCTAAGAGCACTTGCACAACTGTAATGAATTTTTCTTCGAATCTGTCTCAAATACGCTTATCAGATTATTAAAAATGTTAGCGAGAACAGTGGAGGACTGCTTTTGGATACAGGCCCAGCCTAATTGCAGGGGTTTGCTTTGAAACATGTTGAGTCAGATTCTGTACTGTGAAAAATTAATTCATCTCACATGCTTATGATGCCTTGGGCACTGGTATTCATTCTCATGTTATTAATTATCTTGTGAAACTACAGGTAATAAAAAATAAATTACATTGAGGGACATTCACAAAAATGTTTTCTGTGTTTTAGACTGCTTTAGACTGCTGCTTGTGTAGCATTGTGTGCTGTCACTGTATAAATGTCTGTCTTTGTGGGTTTGTGTTTTGGAATGTATATACTTATTTTAATGTTATTGCGAAAAACCTTGGGATACATTGAGTTCTGGAACAATGAACAATGTCTGTATTCTGTGATCTTGACTGATGTATTTGTACTATGTAAGCATTTGAAAAATAGATCTGGCATTTCTTTTTCTGTAACACCCACACATTTCTGGGTTTGGAGTTCAATCTTTTTTTCCCCAAGACAAACCAAAACCTTCCTTATGAACGAAAACCTCTTTCTGATAAGACCCCATTCATGGTGATATACATTAAACAGCCACTTGCAAAAGAATAAAAAATACCAAACTCAACAGTTTAATTTTTTTATATAGCGTTGTGATAACCATATAAAATTTTTGCAATCCTTAAAAGGAGGCAATCTTTTTATCTTTGTATGTTAGAATGCTTTTTTAGAAATTGTGCATGATACATCAGTTAGTATTTTGGTAAATATGGTACTACCAGAATCCATTCTTGTGTGGTGACAAGAACTTCCCAAAGTGGAAGAAATGCTATCCCAAGCTCTGCTTATGATAATTTTCTAGAAATACTAACTTGATCAGTCATTATTTTGATTTAATTTGTCATTGAATTGTGGGTGCAAATGTGGACGTCAGACTGAGTGCTGCCATGGGAATTTACAGTGATGTCACAATGTTTGTTCAAGCCGTGGGCAGATCTGAACATTAAAAAAAAAAGCTGCATTATGCTTTTCTCATCTCCTTTTTAAAAATGTTTCTCCTTCATAATTTCACATATAAAATTTCTGTTGAAAACAGATGTCACAGCTGTAGAATTAACCATTTCAATTCGTTAGTTGTTGGAGATAAACTTTTCCATTTACCCGTTAGGAATTATGCAGTAGGAAATGTGCACGACCCAGAAAAAGAGTTTTTAACTATCCAGAGTAAATATAAAAACAGTAGGAAACCGTAAAGTCAAAGAAAAGTTTTTTCAAAATAAATCCCTGAAACTCTTATATCCTTATCTTGTGCTACCTGTTTCTGGGAAAAGTTACTGAATCTGAGATTCCTGTGACATTACTGGAAATTCAGAGTTCCTAATACTGTAAAGAGTGTATAACACTTTCTCTAGGTGCTGTGATGCTGAAAACTATTTCTGTTTTGCAGACAGAGCACATCCCTCCCTATGATGTAGTGCCTTCTATGCGACCAGTAGTTTTAGTGGGGCCTTCTCTGAAGGGATATGAGGTAATTGATTGTTGTAAATGGTTTCATTTTTGACAAAATATTGTGCTTCATTTGTATTTGATAGTTTATGGCATAGGCAAACATCAGACAGTTTTTACTCCTACTGAATAGCTGCTTATTTGTATTTTACTTCATGTCAAAATTGAGATTAAGAATAAATTCCATTCCAATCCAATTGTTCAGATACAAGATTTACTGTCAGCTTTATTATATAATATTATTAGCATTAAGTATTATTAATTCCCTATGTGATTATTAATTTGTTGGTTTTTTCCTTCTAGGTAACAGATATGATGCAAAAAGCATTATTTGATTTTTTAAAACATAGATTCGAAGGGCGGTAAGTACTTTGCAATGCAAATATACTTGAGGTTCCATTTGGGTTCTGCCAGATTTTTAAGAAATAATAACATTGGACAAAATTAGGAATGAGAGCTAATTCCTTGATCAGCAGACTAGCTAATGTGCATTGGAAGTTTCCTTGACAGAGCATGCAGAGGCTGTACTGCAGTGGGAAGTGTTCTGGGGCATATATTTGTTGAGAGTGGAAAAAATGATGTCTTCTTCTTGATGACTGTGACATTCACACTCCAAATTGCTAGATGGTTATCTACAGATTAAAAAGTTATTTTAAGTATTTTTCAAGTGATATCTCATCAATGCTTCTCAGGTTTTGAGCAAAGTGACAAGAGCCATGGTTCCTCCTCAGCTCTACTTCCTTACTTGGCATCCAACTTGGAAAGAGTGATATGGGATTCAGACTATCTGGTGTATGGGATTGTCAGACTTTTGATCCCTCAAGATAGGAGCTTGGTTTGACAGTGGTTCTGGGCTCTATAGTGGGAAGTTTTAAAAGGACTGGGTTGAAAGGGTGGGGCAGTCCCCCACCTTGCTGAAATATGGTCACCCTTGGCAGCAGACCAGCTGGACTAGCTGGGTTCTGATCCGAGTGGTTGCAGTACACTAGGCTGTAACACAATGGGATTTGTGTTTGAACCTCCAGACATTACTGTGGTCCAGATATCAAATCATAGTCTGTCCCTAAAAGCAGTGCCAGGGTCTATAACTTCAGCATCACAGACCCATGGAGTAGACATCAGATGCATTCTCCAGACATGATTTTATTGGTATTGGGTCGGGCTCCAGATTAATGTGTCCTAATGGGTTGTCCTAATTGGGTGGAAAAATCGTGAAAACAGGAAGATCTTATAATAATATCTGTAACTTCAAGGAATGTTCTATTTAGTTTGGAAGTGGACAGATCCATAACACTATTCTATGTGTCCTGCTGCTGTCAAAACTTTGAAGAGGGAGCTTGAGGTATTTTGTCAAAAACTTCAGTTCTTTAAAATACCAGGCAGTTTAAGCTGGTGGATTTTCTCAGTCAGAACAATGATGTAATACCTAATCACTTTTGTGGTCCCTCTTTATATTGTCAAACCCTAGATAACATACCTTCAGAACTGGAAGCTAACAAAACATTTGTTGCAAGAAGAATATTATTGCATCTTTGTCTTTAAGTATTTTAGAGCATGTGAGATTTTCAGGTGTAGATCCAACTGTGGCAGGATGAATCCACAAATACTCCAAATAAAATTTATGTCTATAGCAGCCGATTTGAAGCATCCCAAACTTCAGTAGCAATTGGAATCTTTACCTAAGTTCCTAAACAAATTTGCACCAGAGATTCTCAGATTCTTGCTGCTGCTCTGAGCTGCCACACTGCTGTCCTTGCTCTCGTTGCAATTGTTTCGCAATATGAACGTACACACCCTTTGTTTTGAGAGCAGACTTGGTCTTCCTGATATGATATTTCTCAAAGACATGAAAATGTCCTCAGAAACATGGTAAAAAGTCTTAAAATGAAAAATAATATTTTTCACAGATAGACTGATAAATCTAGCGTTGTTCAGTATACCATTATTTCATTTAAGAAGGTAAAAAATTTCTATTGCCTGTAGGAAGAAAGACTGGCAGGAAAAAAATCGAAATCAACACAAAAAACCAAAAAGCTGTAAAAGTTTGTAATGTCCTTCCATTAGCAAATAAAGAAAAGCAATACGTATCCCAATAAACATGTTTGATTTAATTTTAAGACAAATGGCATTATCTGTGAGCAGCTGTGCCAGAAATCACAATCTTTGGTTATGCTTTTAGCTTAAGTTAAATCACGCCTAGATCTCCAAAACTATATTACTAATCAGTATTGTGCACATAATTCTTTTTTTTCATATTAACTTCTGGCTCTGTGGCATTTTTTAGATAAGTGCATACACATGTTGAGTTTATTGGGAAATGGCCTATTGGATTACATTTCAGAAGAGCAAACAGCATCTGACTGTGCTTGCTAGAGAGGAGCCCTCCCACTTAGCAAATCCATTTCCTCTTTTAAATTGCAAGTAAAATCCTACAAGGAAGAACAAGGGAATTTCATCAGTCTGATTTGACTCTCAACACGGAAAAATGTGACCTCTAAACCTGATTAGACCAGAGAGTTTGAAAAGGAACTTAAGGGTGTGTTTTGACCATGTAAAGCAAAACAAAACAAAGTAACTTTTCCTACGAAGAAGAATATGCAGGAAGTTATGTAGCAGGTCAGTGCAACAACTGAAAGTCACTGAAATAACTTCTTTCATGGCTTGTCTTTTCTCATAAACACAAAACAACCTGCCAGATAGTCAACCTAGACTTTTCAAGTATGTGCTTCTCCAAGTTACAGTTCCTATTTTTAGGTGTCTAGCATATTGCTAGCATGAATCTTTCTGGAAAATTAGAGGTAGCTCTTGCACTCTGTTAGAAAAACACATGCTAGTAAGCTGAACAGTAAGAAAGCCAAAAAATCCCAAACCAAAACAAACAAAAAAAACGGAGTTATATTGCTGGACTCATTTCCCTGATAAGCCTTACCTTTACCATTTAATTCTGCATATCCCTACATGTCTTACAGGTATGGCTAAAGTAAGCCAGGGTGTCATTCAGTGCCCTTCAAAAAGTCATAGACAGGAGAAACCAGCCTGGTTATGCTGGGGATAGTAGTGAAATGTCAGATCCTCACCAGACCTGGAGATCCCAGAGGAGTCCCATCTTCTGCAACAATCCTTGACCTCCTCCTGCCTCCCCTCTCCCCAGGCATGTGTAGGAGGATGACTTATCAGTAGTTATTGTAGCAGTGTTAAGTTATTTAGTTAGCAGTATTAAAGTTTTTTCTCTGTTCACATTGGATGAAGCATACTGTGCTGCTGAGAACTTACTTTGCTGTAGTCTTAGCCATCTTCTAGTGTTAAACAATAATTCCCCCCGCCACACCCCTGAAAGATAAATAACGTTTAGTACTATTTTGCTGTATTTATTTTTCAGTATATCAATTACACGAGTCACAGCAGACATCTCGCTTGCCAAACGCTCAGTATTAAACAATCCCAGTAAGCATGCGATAATAGAGCGATCTAACACGAGATCAAGCCTAGGTAAGTACCTGTAATGATGCAATCTACAAATTGCCTGTGAAGTATGCCACTCTCATTTCATGTGTGTATGCTAAAAATAGCCTTCTCTCTGCTGTGAGAACATCACAGTTCCCATAATTCAGAAATCCTGGCGCTAGAAATAATATTAAAGTCACTATCAGGTAAACTTCCTAGAGTGCTGATTTTGGTTTACTCTGCTTATGCTCGGTTTTCATGTTTTGCTGTTTGTCTCAGTGGGGAGAGGCAGCCATCCATATAAAATCTGAAGACATGTTCTTCTGGTTAAATAGAAGTGACAGTTTTCAAATACTTAGAATTATATGGATATTATTGATATTATGCGTTATTTTTGATAAGATTACCAGTAGTGATAGCTACTGACATGAAGCCTGAGAAAAATTATCGAAATACATATTTAATGAATTTTGTATCAGTTTAAACTAAGCGTAAGGTTAGTACAAAAAAAGAAAAGATGAAAAAAGGGACATGTTTTTAAAAAGCTGTATAGCTACATTAAAAGCCTAAATATCTGTAATATCTGTCATCATACGTGAATATTTTTGTACTGAAGCTTGTCCAGTTTTATCAATAATGAAACATTTATTACTCAGAAAGAAAAATAAGCTTAGCTGGGAAGTTTTAATTAAATGTAACCATTTACAGTTCAGGTGGCTGCACTTGAGTTTCCCATCCCAAGATGTCCTTACAGTTAGGAGGAAAAGTTGGTCATTTTGGAGTCTTAATTCCTGACTGCCTTTGCCTTTCCTCTAGTGTAAAATGTATTGTATCCAGGACTCTGCTGCTGTCACTGGTGCATTCCCTATGTAGAGACACCTGGAGACAGCCAGGAGGTCTAGGGGAAGGTTCCCTGTCCATGGCAGGGGGCTGGAGCTAGAGGATCTTTAAGGTGTCTTCCAATACAAACCATTCTGTGATTCTAAGATGAATCCTGCCAGGAGTCCACATACTCGTGTAAGGCTTGACTGAGTGTGTTGATTTGAAAGCAAAACCAGTGAGAGACTCCAAGTCAGTAATACAATTTAATAGGAAAAAGGACAAAAAATAAAATACATGAAATAATACAAAAGAAAAACCACCGACAGAGTCAGAATACCACCTGCCACCCTGTCAGTCAGGGTGTTGGTAGCAGTCCGTATAAATGGTGGCTGCAGTCCTCCTGGATGACAGATGTGGTTCTGTTGAAGCAGTGCTCCTGTAGAAGGTGCAGTTTTCCTCCGAAGGTCCAGCGATGATGTGGAAAAAAGGTCCCACTTCCCTCTGGGATCCAGTGGAAAGGAACTGCCTTCGCGTCCCAAACCCCAGTTTTTTATCTAGGTAGGAAAGGCTTGGCTCCTGCCCTTGGCTGGGGCATCTCCCAATGGGATGATGTAATCTTATCAGTCACACAATAGGACTTAATGGCCCATGAACGGAATATATCTTCTGGAGGAAGGATGGGTTGTGAATAGATAACGATGATCATCCCCCTGATTTATCAGATGGCACATCAGCAGAGGATATCTCCCACAGAGATAAGGATCACCACCCCTCCCACATTTCAACAGATGGTGATAGAATACACATTTTTGCATTGTACCCCAGGACACTGTGATACGGGACAAAAGACCCATAACAAATCCTGCACAAATCCCCCATCCAACACCAAAAAAAAGGGGGGAACTTGCTAGGTCCCAGGTGAATATTCCAGTCATGTTTCTGCCTTTACAGAGCTGCAGGTTCCTCCTAGTAGCCTTTGGGAGAGATTGGTTTCCCCTGAATACAGCAATGAATCTTGCAAAATTAGAAATTTTGCGGAACAAGAACTATTAAATAAGTTCTTATCAGTTTTGTAACAAAAAAATTTCCAACAGCACCTGAACTGTGACTGAATATTTAAAGTATGCCTAATAGAGTAGTACTTTTTAGAATAAACTTATCCACCTTAAAAATTTTTACTTCCCTCTCTTGAAAATTTGTTTCATAAAACCTTTGCTTTCAGCTGTATGGAGGCTGTGAATTTTTGCTTGAAAGTGGTCTGTAGCTTCCAAGTGTGTCTTATTTTATGTGTTTTCAAATATCAAAATGCAATGTACTGTAACAACATAATTAATATCTTTACACACAAGAATATTCTTCTGTGTGAATTTCAGTCTTATCACCAAAGACTGTTTCATAATCTAATGAAAAGATAAAGTGTCATTTATTTTGAGTAGGACTGAAAATGGATAATAAATATAGAAGTCAGCTAGTCATGGAACAAACAGAATCATGATGATTAAGTTCCAGCCTCATCAGCAAAGCTTGTGCAATTTTGCCATACTGTACAAATACATGCAGCAGTAAAAGCTGCATATATTCATTCCTTATGCTAAAATATTTTCATATGCATGAAACACCTATCACAAAATTCTACACAGGAAAAAAAAATCAATAAAATGTAAATGCTGCCTAATCTTGTACACCTTTATCTCATGTAGAACGATACTCTTGAGAGCATCAATATTTTTTCTTTGTGTCAAGGTACTTTTTCAGATGATGGTGTTTAAAATGGGAGTTCTGACAGAACCTCGGTTTGAGACACCCAAAAATTGACAGTGTTTATGTTTATATGCAAATATGTGGATAGATAGGTAGATGTGTGTCTAGTTCTTGTAACAGGCCTGTTGTTAACTAAGATTTCCTGCTACATATCAGGTTTTCAGTTGCATATAATTGTTCTAAAAATTAACTGATTTATAAATTAACTTTGAAGATATTTGACAAGAGCAACTGGGTCATTCTAGCATAAAGTTAGGGCAAAAATTAATTTATTAATTATGCTAAAATATTCTCAAACCCTTTTCTTTCAGAAGCTGTACTTCCATTGTTCTAGTAATCTACCAGCGTTTTGAAATTTGGTAGTGATCTGAACAATATTTCGGTTACATGTTTCTGGGCAATTTTATGAAAATAATGAGAAAACTTGACCAAATTATTAGAAGCTGCTGTTAACACATGCCAAGCTTTGCATCTGAATTGCTTGAAGACTCAGCTTTCCTTGGCAAGGTCCAGCAATGATGCTGAGCAGAACCTGCTCCCAGCAGACTGAATCAGGGCAGCCAAGCAGAAGTGAGGTGCAAAGATGCTCATTGTTAAATTTGCAATCCCTCCTTTGCTGTGCAGCATGGGGAATGGAATAAAAAGTCGTGTACTTTAAAGATGTTCCCCTGGAGGAACAGGTGGCTGGCCAGGCTAAGGCAGGAAGGCAAGTAGTGAAAATCCATTATGAAAAAGGTTGGACTTAGGGAGAAGGTGTTGGGATAGTCAAACCCACTGATAAAGCACCTCCAGGTCAGTGCTCTCTAGGCATAGGATGAACCATGGGAGGATAGAAATAAGACAAGAAGTCAGGGAAGGAAGTGATGTGGCAGCAGGGGAAAACTGAGATAAAATAAGCTGGAGTCAGAAAAGGTAACTGCTTTTTAATGACAGTGGGAAAACCCTTGCAAAATGCAAAAGGAACAAGTAGAAGGCATGTTACAGCCTGTTCCCTTGCCTACCTGCAATGTACCTCAAGGCAGAAATGAGAGTCAGAATCAGAAATCATTGTAGTCTGCTGGTAGGTGACAACACAGGACTGCTGTGAGTATTTAGGTGACTGAAGTAGAAGAGGTGAGTGGGAATTTCACACTTTATAGTGGATTGGGTTTTTTCAGTTTGTGTGATGAATTTGCTATAAGTCAACAAAATACCCTATGAAAAGAATATTATTAGTTTTACAAATTCAAGTAGTGCAAAATAAAGGTATAATAAGAAGGCTAATTGTGCAGCTTTTTAGTATCTTTAGGTTATGTATGCTGTGATCCAATCTTTGACTACTTTAGACTACTTTACCACTGGTCCTCTGCCTTAATATTCTTGAAAAATGTATAAAATAGTGTGGGGAATTGGATGCAATGCAATTGCCCCAGTGCAATAATGCCTTTTACTGCTTCTGATACAGAACTGCTGTAGAGTAGTGGATTAGTTATTTATAGACTTTATGAAGACGACTGTTTTTTCCCGGTGTATGCTTCAAGCATCTTTTATAGAAATGCTGAGTGTTGTAGCTGAAACAGAAGTTAAAGCTTTGGACCTGTCAGATAATAGTGTATACCATCAAAATCGGCATGTTTCTGACTGGGACTTGGAGAAGGGAGAGGGAAAGCAAGCAGTCCTTTATGGACTACTGGAGCTCCTGTTGGGTACCTTGTTAAATATCAGCCTTGTGGATCCTCATTCCCCAGAAGTTCTCTCATTTTAGGCTCTGCTCTTTGCAGACATTTAACTGGGGAGGTATTCTTTTCATTCCCAGCTTAGCTCAAAGAATTTTTTTCCTTCTCTCAGGTCAGTACTGGTACTCGGTACTGACAGTACAGAGCAGCAACAGGAATGTCCTGAGTCTTAGTACTGACTTGTAAAAGAAGCCTCAAGGTTGTGTTCCATTTTGGAAGAAAGAATCCCCAGGAATCAGGACTTCCTGTATTTCTATTCTGAATATAATTTCTACTGGTAATTACTCTGAAAAATCAGACACTACATTTCTGAAAATTAATCCCACCAAATTATTAATAACTTGTGATTATTTGTAATTCAGTTTTCTCTTTGGAATATTTGAATAATTCCAGTTTCTCACCTGAGATGTTTAAAAGGGAAAAATCTTTTTTTTGCATATACCACCAAAGTAAGCTCCACAAAATAGCCCATAAATATTTTATGCATTCTGTTTTCAGAGAAGGATTAGAGCCATGTGTTCTAAATGAGATGTGAAACACGTATTTGACAATGAAGAGAAAGTAAATTATTCAACGGCTTCTGATAAGTTGACAGTGTATGGAATTGCATACTGAATGAGAAAGCAACTCTAAAGAAACAACTATATTATTTGTTCCTGAATGTGCTCTCTTATAATACAGGTTGCAAAAGATTTGGTTTAGGAGAGGTATTTTGGCATTTCATATTTTATTAGCATTAGCTATCTAGCCAATAGTATTCTCTACTAATACAATTTTTATAGATACATCATTAAATCAAGACTCACATCACATTAGTTTCTTTTCTAGTATTTGCTGCAGGTCTGCTCAGAGTCCTGGTAAATGAATTGTTTCTTTACCTGTATTTCCCTTTTTATGAAATGAAAATAATATGATCTTTTCACTGAGAGTGGAGAGGGGGAAGGAAGAAAAAAACACAGAATTTAAGCAAACACTAAATTTGTGCTGTTTTTCTTGTTTTGTTTTTTCTTGGTTTTTTTTTCCTGCTTTTTTGATTTTTTTTTTGTCCAGACTATCTACAATAACTTAGTTCTGGCCTATGTATTTAAAATTGGTATTTATCACAATAAAAATTTGCTCTTGTTAAGGAAAAACTATTTTTGTTTGTTTGGTTTGGTTTGTTCTGAAAGGATCTCCTGGCTGCACAGCCACGAGATGTGGGGAGATGAGTTGCTCGATTCTCTCTCCTCCTTGAACAGTCACTGGCACACTGACCTGTGTGGTTTATTCCTACAGCTGGTAAAATTTAAAAATGCCTTTTTGCAGATACATATATATATATATATATATATATTTGCTTTATAATATATGTAGCAAATATAGCTCCTCAGAACTGCTTTATGTTAATCCAAATCCCTCCTTCCTTCCAGACTCAGTGGAAAGCTATTTTTTTACTCATCAAACTTTGTCTAGTGGTACCTCATGCAGCCAGGCCACTGATCTACCCCTCATGCTTATGATCACGTTTGTGAACAGAAGTTGTAACTGCAGCAGAGAAGGCTATTTCTTAGACTTCTGAAAAGATTTTGTTGCTTTTTAACTATTATATATTAATAGTTAATATTAATTTAACTATATATTTTAATAAGTGTACCATCAATTACTTAAGGTAGTACAAAGGTACTGTGCCTGATATATTAATACCAAATGCTTTTTTCTGGGAAATACATGTATCTGTTTTTGAGAATTTTTACCTTATCACCCAATACAGGTCTGCAATGTTGTACATAGCACATAAAACTGTGAAGTGAACACCATTCTTAATAGACAAACCAGAATTAATTTCAAAGAGACATACACCAACAATGTGATAATCAAAAATAGGAATAGTCACAAAGAACTGGATTTACAGGTTTATAAGGGAGTCTCAATCAGCTTGTAATGGTACACACACCTATCGACTGACAGTTTGCTTTTGTAATGGAATCAGTTAAAAATAGACTTGGGATTTGACTCATTGGAAACCAATGCTGCCACTGAATATCTAGTAAAAAATTAATGTTCTCGAGAACTTTTTTAAAATTGTGTGTGACTCATAAAGATTTAGGTGGATAGTACAGTCTTATTCCTCTCTCTCCTGGTTTGAGACAGGACACTCTCTAATTAAGCTTGTTGTGATGTAAGAGAAATGTTTGCTTGTCAATATTGTTGCATGTTTTAACACGTGAGAAGTAAATTGAAGGAAAGGGCAAATTTCTTTAAAAGCCTAGAAGAAATCTGTAGTTCTGAACAGATTTTTTTCTCCAAGAAGGTACTGTACGTGGTTAAATCATATTCATCTGAAAATCACCCAAATTGGCTTAGTTAAATTTTTATATGGACACATGCCATTTGCAGAAACTGAACCAGCTTTGTGCTTTTGCTGCATTTCTTTGTCAAAAGAACCCAAACCTTTTTCTGTGTATGTTACACTTGTTATAACCTTACCTCATGCTGTATGCTTTGTACAAAACCTGATTGTGTTGGCTTTTTCCATTCTTTGCTTCATTAATGCTCTCCCTTTCCAGATGTTTTAGGTATGTATACAAGCTTGCAAATTACTTTTCCTGCTGTTTTGTGTTCAGTGCTTTATTGTACCTGACAGAACCACCATGTGTTTCTTGCATCTGGCCCACTGACAGACAAAAGCCAATCCTGTGCTGTGTTGCTAAGTCTTTCTTTTAGGAAAACTTGCTGGTTTTCCTTATTTATTTTCAAGTAATTCTAAAAATAGAGTTGACATTGACAAGTGAACACTACAGACTAGGTTTTCCTTATTTCTGAGATGTGTGCACCTAATCTGTGTGTTCTAACACAGATGTGTGACCGTGGATGTAAAATGTGTCATTGTGTTCATGGTAAATCGATTGCCATCATGTGCCTGGGAGTCTGTTTATTTGCTTTCCATGTGCATATGCAGTAACCTGTCAGGCATTACACACACCCAGTTTGCATGTGCAATTGAGTACCTACCTTTGGAAGGCTGTCTCTAAAAAGTGTATAGAGCTTCCATTCACATCATTAGGTTGATAACCCAAAGTTTTCTCTGCTGAAAATGAAATATAAATGCTCAAAGAAATAGTAGTGGATCAGCTGTGCAAATTTCAGCCTTGTGATTTATTTTTCCTTTATATTTGTGTGAGAACTAAATTGAATGCTTTAAACTATAGTATCAATTTATATGTATTATATATACTGTATATTATATACATATATGATATTACTATGTATTCTCCATTCTGGTAATTTAATGACAATTGTGGTATAGAATAAGTTTCAAGTAAAGGCGTCCTCAACTATAAATCAAAGATAAATTTAAAAGAGTGCTAGCTAGGCCTCATAAAAATCCTTCATTATTTACAGAGACCAAGGAACAGGAATGCAAAATTTTGGCTTAACTAAGAGTGCATTTCCTTCCCAAAGTCTCAGAGATCTAATATAGTTTGAAGAAAATAAAGGAGATGTTCAATGTGTTATGGAAAATCCTGATTGTCCCTTTATAATTTTGTCTTCAAGATAGCTGTGACAAATGTCCATAACTCTCACTCTCAAATGTTAAATATGTTAACCTGGTAAACCTGAACCTGCCTTGAACCAGAATGCAGTAAAATAGCATCTAAGAGCTTTTGGGTTTTCACGAGGATGTAGCTATACTTCTTTTTGCCCACAAATAGGGAAAGAGTAGCATGAAGCAGTTACAATTTACACTGAACCTGTTATAATTTATCAGTCTTGCGTGTCCCAAAATACTCTTTCATCCTGCTGGGTCAGCCTTGATTTTCTTAACATCTAAGGTCAGAGTTTGCCTAATGAATTCTTTCGGTAGTTCTGTATTAGAAGTTTGTTACTAATTTTCCAGTATTCTAACTTGCAAATAAGGTTTTGACGCAATGTAGGCAAAGCATTTTAATGAAATTTTCTCAAGTATTTTCAAAGGGTATATGAGGGAAAAAAATTCTTGATTTCTGTAAATTAGAGATAACTCTTAGCAGCTTATATGTTCTCATGATACTGTACAGAAATATGTGTGATTGATAATTACATTGAAACAAAATATGTGGTCAAAACAAAGTAGTCCAGCAATGTGTAGAAGAACATCTAAGGTTATGGATATCTGTGTAATAGACAGGATACTTGGATAGGTAAATAAAATATTTTTAGCTAGTTAGCTGTTTATTTAAGAGTACAATTTGCTTCCCTTAAAACTATTCAATTCAACTGTAGGTTGAATTGATCCAGGTTTTTCCTTTCTCCTGGGCTGGTGGAACTGATTAAAGTTGGTGTTTGTGTCCCCATTTTATCCAAGACTAAAAGTTTGTGTTGTTTAACCAGAATGCAAAGAAGTCTGGGTTCAGTTCTCTTCTGTCCTAAGAGAGACATGGAATGATCATTGCCATCACCATTGTCAGAGCTGTGATCACCTTTAGGATGTTTGTTGGTTGGTCCTGCTGAGTCTTATGCACTTTGCATAATAATTAAACTTTCTCTGGAGAAGGAATTGGAATCCATGTGTTTTACCTCCCACTCTGTGCATCAGGCTGCAGAGTCAGTATCTCTCCCACTCAGTGAATACGCAAATGTTTTGTGAGTGGCACACCATCAGCAGGAGGGGTTGAATAGCCAGGGATGGAGAAGTTCCACATCCTATCTGTGAGAAAGGCTGAACATTTTTATTTATGCTTGTTCTGAAAAAAACAGCAGTCCAAGTGAACACTTGATGCCTATGTATGGACTAGATCAATAAAAACCTGTAGCAGTGCAGTGAGTAACGAGGTACGGTGCACAAATAACCAAGTTATTGTCAGTCTGACATGATGATATCCATTCTGAGCTATGCAGAGACACTTGCTTGATCCCCTGGACAAAAGAAATGTTAGACTGCTTCTTTGCCCAGTTTTCCTATTACAATTACTCCTTAGCAGAGTGTAGGGGAGCTTGATGTTAGGAGCAGTGCTGTGCTGCTGCATGGCACCTTCTGGAGCTGCTGTGGTTCTTCCTGGCACAGTCATTTCAGTGCACCCTTGGGCAGTGCTCAGCCACTTGTGTTACTGTTGCAATCTGCTGCTTTCAATCTTTTCCATTCATAGGCCATTAAAATTTACTTCCAGTTTAAATTTGGCATAAGAAGCATCATTCCATGAATGCTATTGTTTTGCTAGCCCAGAGAAATGAGGGAGGAAGTAGACATTTTTATATGTCATTCAGTATTTTTAAGTGACACTATCTGTTTTATATTTTCACATAATTACAGTGCTGCATTTCAGGAGATGTTAGTCCATTATAAATAGATCTTGGTTATGTTGAGGCTTCCAAACATGACATTGTTTCCATCAATACCACTTGGACGTGTATGTACATAAAAAGCCATCTGAATCCTGCCTAAATTGAGCCTCAGCCCGCAGGAGGAAAACCCTGCATTCTTGCAGCACCTTGCCCCACAGCTCTCCTTCAGCAGAGCCCAGACAGGAGCTCCAGGCAGAGCAGCAGACATACTTCTCTCCTTTCTGCCTTATCCCTTGCAGGAGCCCCATCTGTTAGGCATGAGTAACACATGCAGCCGCTTTTCCTGGAAAATATTGTCATCCTCCCACTCCCACCCTCCCTTTTTTACGTAACAAGCTAGTGGCTAAGGTGCTTGGTGGAGATCAGGGAAATCTAAGTATATCCACAAAACTACATTTAGGATAGACATTTGATTAAAACACCTGCAATCCAGGTGTCTTTTGACCAGTTGCCTGAGGACTAAGCTAAAGCATTTATTCCCTCTTGCTGATGTTTTTCAAGACTTTTTCCTTCTTAGCTGGATATACCGGAGCAGAGGCAGAAAACATTCTGCTCCCCAGCACTGAGACACCCCATGGTGTAAAGAGGGTCATTTAACCCTGCCTGGAGACTGTGGGACTGAACCTTCCTGCCTGGGAAGGAATGGACACTGCCCAGCTCCCTGCCTGCCCAGATCAGCAGTGCTGCTTGAGGGGAGGGAAGAGGAAGATGAGAAGAAAGAGGTCAAGCAATTATATACGTGTGGGGTTTCTTCTTAGCTTGCTCTGCTGTGCTCAAACCCCTTGTAGCTTATTGGATCACCTTGGTAGCCTCTGGGCCTCGTTGCTTTGTTTCCAGTGAGCACAGATCCCTGGTGCAGTCTGGGGTAGCCTGCTGTGACCTGCCTTCTGCTTACAGCAGTATCCCATGGACAGAGACATTGGTGATTTTTCACTCAATATGAAGCATGTGTATACACATAGACGCTCACAAATGTAAATTAAAAAATTTAATTCTGTCGTTCAAGCTCATGATTTTGTTCTCATTAGAGACTTATATGGGCACAGCTCAATAATTATCACTTCCTTTTTTAATTTTCTTGGATTTTAGATATGACCTGTGCTCATTTCTAGCAGGTTTTTTTGGTGCAAGACCTTCTACATTGTTTTGAGACACTGGGATAAAAACTACATTTTTTTTCCTTCACCTTTTTTATGGAAATCCTAAGGTTGTGTTAAACTTCTCATTACTTTAATTATAGTCATGGAGTTTATTGGTTAATTATTTTTAACCAACTGTGTTTGTATAAAAGAATTAGCATTAAAAAATGGCTACTGATAGCTGTTCTGCTTAATTTATAAAATTATTTCAAAGCCATTTATGTAAGGTGTTGCTAATCATTTTGTATTGCATACATTGACAGAGTTGTGTTCTTTTCATTCCATGTGTCTGTAATATCAGGAGCCCTTTTTAAAAAAAACTAGAATGCTTTGTGTCTGTGCCTGTTGCAGTTGAAATCATAAGTTACATATCTGTTTCAATTAACAAAACAGAGCCACTGATACCATAGACAGAAGACAAGGTCAAATTTAACAGGATGTAAAAGTACTGTGCTCAGTTGAGAGTATGTGAATTTCACTGCTCCTTGTGAAGATCAAAATTTCTTTGCTGCCTCAAAGCAGTATTTTGTGCTTCACTTGGGCCTTTGCAGGCCAGATGCATGTCCATTTTGCTTCTCATCCCTCTCATGGAATTGCTATTTCATCAGGGTCTTGCTGAAACAAACTGCTGGCATAGCCACTGCTCTGTCAGGCTGAGTGTCCCAGTGACTCCTGGCTGCTGTGGATGCAGCCCAGGTTTGCAGAAGGGTTGTGTTACTCCAGCTGTGTAACATAGAGAATGTTCCTGTACCATGGCATTACATAAGTAACCCTAAGTTCCACTGCAGTTCATCATGTTATTAACGAATTGACAGAGAAATAAAATGTTGTTGTATCTTTCCCTGTATATTAGATGAGATTATTGTAGTGAACTTGGAAAGATTTTTTCTTGGAATTCACTTGTGAGGTCCAATTGGTGTAAAGAATATTTGTCTGCCCCAAAATGGGGTAAGCAATTTACTTGTCTTCTCATTCCACTGAATTTCTGTTCAAGGTGCAGTAGTGATACTGGTATTTAATATTTGGAAGTAAGTTTAAATGTGCTGTATTTAAAGTTTTCTGGGAGATGTGTACTTACTGTTTCTTAGAGCTGACTCCTTATTGTATGGAATATAGTTGAGTGTTCCTGTCATTTAAAATATGTTCACTTTCTGGTTACCAAGGAGACCATATGAAATAGATTGTAAGGGTCACTTTAAAATTCGGTAGCTGATTTCTGGGTTTGAGTGTTGTAGCTGGGCTGTCAGCATTTCATGATGATTGTCACAGTAGTTCTAATTATTTTATGCCTCTCATGATTGGCAAATACAGTTTATTGGAGTTTAGTGTTATAATTTCACTCTTATGCCTCTCCAGTAGATAAGAAGGGGCATTATTATAAATAGATGGTATTCATGGAGGTGGGAAAATTGCAAAGCTATTACTGTACTGCTTTGAAGATACCCCACTGTCACTGTTCTCAGCTCCCTATTTTAATTACCGGTGACATTTCTGTTACTATCCCCACATGACTTTTTGAGTTCTTTGCTTACTTTGGGCAAAAGTCTGAGAGAAAATTCATGTTTAATGTCTTGTTGTGAAGGAATTTTTGCAGGTAGAGAATTTGGTTTTTGAGAGATAATGCTAAAGAAAAATAAAAATCAAAGCAGTAGCAATGGATAAAGCCTTTGTTATCTAGAAAGAGAAGCTACTATTATGTGAGTAATTGCAACAGTCTTGTAAAGTTGGAATTTAAAGGAGATTCAAGCAAAATGGAAGTTTTTCCAGGAGCTAAAGAAGTACTCTAAGGTACTGGAAATCAGGACCTCTTCAGCTATTCCTGTGGCATTTTTCCCATCTACTCCTGACTGGAGAGGTAGAAGCACATGTTTTAGTTCACCAATCATTCAGTGGAGTTCCTTGAACTTTTCTTCTATACCCAAATTAAGAAAAATAATACTGAAATACATTTTCATCAATGAAAAAGATCTCTCCCCATTTTCAGACTCAAGTGGAAACTATTGGTTCATAGGACCATAGTTACCTGCAGTTATTGCTGTGGGTGTGTTTCACAATAGAACATACCCTGAGGTGTACTCTGCCCTGGCAGAGGGCATTTCAAAAAGTATAGCAGGAAATCTAGTCCAGAGATATGTTCTCTACTGGCAGAAAAGTGCTTTGAGCAGTGTAGCAAACACTGCTTCCCCAGACAAAATTATGATACAATGGCATAGAGACAGATTTTGCTGGTTATAAATTGTCTTGAACAAGAGTTTTTAGCAGTCTGGAATGGCCTTAAAATGATACTTTAACTAATATTGTTATACTGACTAAAGTGTTGAGCCTGGTTTGAAAAAGGAAAAGCAATCTAAATTCATCATCAGAACAGTGTGACGAATTATCTCTGATATGTTCATTCTAGTTGTCACTTGAACTTAAATTAGGGATAGATTATTGACTATCTTCTACTAAAACTCTGAGACAGTGGTATTCAGTGATTTCAGCAGTATCTCTATGTGACAAAGTTGTAGAAAATGTAATTGGGAATGTGCCAAGAACCATCAGAAGTTCTGTCTTAAAAAATGTGGTCCTAATTCAGACAGCAGCGAGACCACAGTGCTTTTATTGACCAGCAGCAAAGCATGCACCATTGTTTTCCAATACACACCATGCACATCTCACAATGTTCACTGCTGTAAAAGACTGATTGTATGTGCCTCACCCAAACTGCAACCACAAACAGTTGGAAGTGATCTCTAGTAAATCCAAACCAATGTCCACCTCCTCCAATAAAGGATATCATCTATATAATATATATATCTATATATCATATATAGATTTTCTAATGACCATTTAGATATTCCTTTGTTTATAAAATTACCATAGCAATCACCTATTGATTTGGAACCAAAATAATACTGGGATGTCTTGCTCTCTCTTGGAAATTTTGCAACCTTTTTATAGTACCTTATTTATTCAGTTGCTATTCTAAGATAGAAAAAAATCAATCTCTTCATATCTCTTGAAAGAGACGATTTGATTTAGAAAACTCTCTCTCTAGCCAGATCAGATAGGTTGTGTTTTCAAGAAAAACTTAAGCTTAATAGATAAAAGGCCAATAATATAATTTCAAGAAACTCCCTATTAAATTTTTGGTACCTCTTCTTGACCTTTAAGTCTCTTTTGGTTGTCTTCTAATATTTTCTTTGAATGGGCTAGATATCTAATCTAGTTTTGGTTCATGAAGCATGCACAACCTTTAAAGGGAAACCTATATGAATTAGTCTTGTCTGGCCCAATGACTTTCTTTATAGACTTGCATAAATCACCCAGCTTCTCTAATTCCTCTGCGAAATCGGCTGATACCAAGATTTGAGCAGGAAAATGTGATTTCATTTTAAAGATGATTTTGCTATTATAAGATATAGTTTTGTTTCAGTGGGGAATGAAGACAGTTTCCACACCACTTGTGAAAGCGGATGCAGCCCATCTGTCTTGGAGAGGTTTGCCCTGGAAAGTACTGCCAATCAGACAGGGTGCTGAGGAGCTGGGAGCATCACTACCAGAAGAAAAGATGATTTTCCACTTGGGAAATCAGCTTCCCACAGCTCCTGAGATTGTCAGGAGGATACCATAGCATTATTTGGATTATTCAGTTATTTTCTCTTATAAAAATGTTTTACACATAATAGCCAAATTTTTAACATGGTACCATTCTGAGGTCAGTAGGAAAAAAAAAACAAAAACTGTTTTCCAGAGCTTTGATGAGTTTAAGTAAATGGGAAAACAGTAGTTTCTGCTATTACAGTATTCAGTACTTCTTAATGCCTATCTCAGGCACTCTAGTTTGAGCAAACTGGTTACTGGGTAAGATTGAAGTCTGAGCTGACATTATTTACATGTAGCAGATCTGTGGCATATTAAGGTTGCCATTTGATACAGCAAATAAAAAAAAAACCGCATTCATACACCTTTTTCTTATATACATGGTCTGGGGTCATGTAAGAGGTGTTATCATTATCCCTCCAGGCTGGAATAGCAGGAGCTGGGAGGTGAGAGAGGCAGGCAGTGGCTGCAAGGGCAGCAGAACAGGGGTGAAATGTTCTCATTAACACTGTATTCATTACCCTACTGTGCCAGGGACCTGCACGGATAACAACAACTCCTCCAGCCAGAGAAAGAGCAACACACCCGTCTACTTCAGTGTTACATTTCTTAAAGCTAATCACCTCTTAGTATTTTCATAACTCTAATTTTCTACATTGCAGCTGAAGTTCAAAGTGAAATTGAACGGATTTTTGAATTAGCCAGGACACTGCAGTTGGTAGTGCTTGATGCTGATACCATTAACCACCCAGCTCAACTGAGCAAAACCTCTCTGGCTCCCATTATAGTATACGTAAAGATTTCTTCTCCTAAGGTAAATATTTTAGATACCTTCATGTTCTTTCAGGGGTTTTGGTTTTGGGTTGGTTTTTTTGGGCTTTAACTTAGGTTCAGAGTTGCTTCCCATTGAATAACAACACATTAATAATCAAAAAGGTATCTGAGCTCTAGTGTTAACCAAAACCTATTTTGGAAAATATGCTGTAGCTTCAATGAGTTTTTTAATTGGAATTACACTTTTTAGTATCAATCACATTAATGCTCATGGTTTGTTAAATCAAAATAATATGGAAATGAAAGAATGATTTTCACTGAATGAGTATCAGACTGATTGCTCAGCTTTAGTATCTGATAATATGCTCTTTCACTGTGGGTAAAAAAATAATGCACAGACCTTGTCTGGAGGCATTTGAAAGAGAAAAATGAATTTGTGGGAAGAGAACTCAGGAGACCAATTTAAAAAATTCAACGTAGAAACAAATGAAACCAGAAGCAGAAAAAAGGCAGGAGCAGAACATTTTAGTGCTTGTAAAGGAAAGGAGATATTTAGATGTAAATGAAAACTAGCACATCCTCGATGAGGGAACATGGGAAATGTTCTTGAAGCCAGTAAATGAAGAATTTGCTCTGCTCATGTGAGCAGTTTCAGATCTAAACATTTTAAGTGGTTATATATGTATAATAAGTCTGAGTCCGCTCACTTTTTTTAATGTCTTATGTTTCACAGGTTTTACAGAGGTTGATAAAATCTCGAGGGAAATCTCAGGCCAAACACCTTAATGTTCAGATGGTGGCAGCTGATAAACTGGCACAGTGTCCTCCCGTGAGTTACTGTTAATTTATGTCTTGTCTCTGGAAGGTGCCTTTCTTTTGAAGCATGAAGTTCATTACATAATTTTCGGGAATGTTTGCCCTCTTCTGGCCATATTTAACTATTGCTTTTTGCAGAACACCTCCTGAGGTCTTGGGGCTCTGCACTAGGATGCCAGGGAAAAAGAGTCCTGGTGACAATCAGTTAGTAGGATGTGTGCTGATACAGTCCGTGCTTCAGTAAACTGAAATTTGTTTTACTCGATAAGTTTTAGGGGCTTATTGGTCTAAAACAGAACTCTCTTAGTGACTGTGCTTTATCTCTGGTAGTTTAGAGTAAGGCCAATGGTTTGAGTAGCTTCCTCTGGGACATCTGTCAGCACAGCCCACCACTGCTGATGTTCTTGGTCAGGGTTTTGGCAAAGAGCTGAGTGGTACTGCATTGCTGGCAGCTCTGCAGTTCTTCAGATGTGCACTGAAGCAAATTCTCTAAATTTCCACCTATAACACCCCAACATAACACCTATGACACCCCAACTGTGTTTTAAGCCTGGCATGCATTGCTGCCTGCATACTCAGCTCTGAAGAGTATGGGTAAGAAACCAGAAGATGGGAGAACAATTCAGTTGCAGATATAATTTGCCATAGTTACAGAGCTGAGTGAAGGGAATGTCATCATCATTTAGGTTTGAGCATCTCAGGTAGGCAATGCTCAGGGCCCCAGGAAATCAGTGAAGAATGCTGGAGACCTGCATAGGCCCTCAAAGCTGCCTTCTGCTCCCTGACCAGGGAAGAAGTGGATGAAACTCCCCTCCTAACTTTAGAAGACTAAAACTAGACTGTGTGACTCCTCTCTTACCTAATATTTACGTGACACTTGGAAATGGAATGATCTGTATTCTTACTGTTGTTAGTTATTGGTCTTAGCTTGCCTTAGTTTTCTTATAGTTATCCTACAGAGAGATTGTATCCCTTTCTTGCAATTCTATTTTTTTCAATGGAATTAATTCTTAATTAATGGAGTTAATTCTTTAATATTTATCTGCTCTTTCTGTAAATTTAAGATTTGTTCAAGCTGCTTCTTCCCTGTCTTCTTTGACTGTTTGTGCATTCCTGTGTGGAAGTCACAAGGCCTTGCTTTAGCAAGTGTAACATTAGTGCTAGTTATGGTCTTTTGTATCAACTGCATTCAGAAAAACAAGCACAGGTGAAAAAAGGGTAAAATATCTTAATGTAAGTCTAAAAATGTGGTTCATTTTTGATTAATGGAAAGTATGATCAATGTCTCTAGCTGATCTCCCTCTACCTGGTGATTATTCTCACTTAAACCTCTCCTTTATCAGGAAATGTTCGATGTAATTCTTGATGAGAACCAGCTTGAAGATGCTTGTGAGCACCTTGCTGACTATCTGGAAGCCTACTGGAAGGCCACACATCCACCTAGCAGCAATCCTCCTAACCAGCTTCTCACTCGCACACTTGCAACAGCCACTCTTCCTATTAGCCCAGGTCCAAATATTAATTTACAGGTACAGTTTTTATGCCATCTCTTCTTTTTCTTCAGTCAACTTCTCCTTCCAAAGCACAGAGTTAGGCTGATACTAGAATATGCTGAATATTTTTTCCTGTTGTTGATAGATTAAAAGCTTTTTCAGTAGACATTCACCCATTTTCAGTGTAAAAGGAAAATGCAAGCATGTTACTGTTAATGCTATTGTATTCATAGTAGCATGTGTTTGTGTGTTAACTAGGGGGCTGGTTTTGATTCCAAGGACTAAACTGGCCTGACTGAAAACATATGTTGATGTAAAATGGAATACTTCAGGTTTTATTGTGCCCAGGACACCGCTGTGCCAGTAATATGTGTACCAGCCACAAGCATTTTTATAGCTGGCCATGTGTAATCCAGTCAGAGAAATCAAACTAGACTAAGACTGTGCACATTCCATCCAGCCTCTGGTAACTTTCTGACTGATGGGCACACTATTGCTAATAGGGAAATCCCAGCCCCAGAGGCCCTGCATGACAGACTGGGCTGTGTACAGGGCAGATCCACAAATGTTGGAGGGAAATCTGTTCCAGTCTTCCCATAGGCTGTAGAGTTGTAGAGGCTGAGGATGACTGACTGTATTAGTAAAGACTCAAGGTCAAAGTGGCCCTTCCAGTGTTTCCTTTGTTCTTTTATTCATTGACCATTGCTGTGAAAAGTACAAACTCCCTTCAAGCCAAACTCTTACATCAAATCCAAGTCCTGCTGCACTGCACATTGTGCAGAGAGACCTTGAGGGACGCTCTGTTCTCACCAGTGAGAGCACTCTCCTGTGCTCTGGGAAAAGCAGGCTTTATTCCTGCCTCTGCACTGATGTGCCTGTTGATATGGGCATATTATGTCCCCTCTATTCTCCTTTGACTTTTGGTTTGTCTAATTTTATTGAGGTGTTCAGCATAAGGGGAGGCTCTTCTTTGGATATGTGTTGCGTGATATGAAATGAATATTTCACTACTTTATTATACGTAGTGACTCCTTGAGGCTGAGAAGTTCACGGAGGGGGATAAAATATATCTGTCCCAGATCAAATAAAGGCTTACTACATCTAAATTTCTACCTAAGATCAATATATGCCCATAAATTTTATACATATGCAAGTTACAATTCATAACTTTGGCTAAGAAAAATATCTCCTTTCGGGTAATCAAAGGAAAAAAATGTATCTGCACCCAAATTAAAATGCAAAAAAGTCGTGCTCATTTTTTATGGTTTTGCAAAACAACTTTTTATGTCAAATAATTTCTTTCTCATTAGAAAACCACAGACTTGACAAGTTTGTTCTTTAACAAGAAAAATTTCTTTAGCTATCTTGGAGGGTGAATCTCCTCTTGCTTTCAGACACAGTTGCAGGAAAAGAGACTGTAAGCTATAGCTTATTTCTGCCTTTTTTTCTGTCCTCAGAGCTGAAACACCTTGAAAAAAATGTGAGCTGGAAGAATTTCTGAGTATGAAATTCAGTATTGTTGTGTGCAGCCTTGCTAGATAAACTTTCTTTGCTTTGTAAACCTCTAAATTATTTTGCTCAAGTTTTTTTATGCTTTTTGGGTGTGGATTTATGGCTCACATACTCATTGTATTAACCACATTTTCTGGAGGAACTATGCAGAGTTTTAATAACACTTTTCTGAATGCTGTGCTGTCTCCTTACAAACTAACAGATTTTTATTTTAAGGACTAAAAATGATGGTGTATTTTCAGTTTCACGGTTTGTTTGTAGGTCTACTAATACAGAAGTATGAATCAACAGGGGTGCCTTATGGAACATAAAACTTTTCTGTTCCTTTGGTATAATTTTCCTACAGTACATCTTCTGCTTACATCTCAGACCTGAGCTTGTCATTGCCTTGGCACAGAGTGGGTCTGTTTTTTAATGATGGTGGTTGAACCCATTCTTTCAACAGTGTTAAGACCCTGTGTTTAGAGAATTTAAAGTCTGTGCCGTTTTTCTGGACTGCTCTGCAGGAAAAAGTGACCAGTCGTTTGGTCTGGGGGAGCCACATGTGCACTGCAGAGCATTGGAGTCATCTTCCCCTGGGGCCAATGCAGTGCCCCTTTGCCACAAAACATATTTGGGGTTTGTGGTTTTTAAGTCCCCAGTGTACATTGTAAAGAGGGATTTGTGTTGCCAGCTGCCAGAGGGGCATTTTTACAGCATGAAGCTGCCTGTGTGCATTGCATGGCACGAGGTGCTTGAAGGCATGAGGCCTCCTGGGACAGCTGGAAATGAAATAGGCAGACACCTATTACACCTTGTGTCTGCCTGAGGGAGAGCTTGGGAACAAACTTGTATGGAAATAGTTGGCTGACACCAAAAGGACTGGAGCAACCTCACACACATATGGTGCAGGGAAACAGGGACCACTGGAAATAGGGAGCAAGGCAAATTCACTCAGTGGACAAAGGCTTCTCTCTCCTCTTTCAACATTGTTTAAACTTCTTTCCAAGAACCCCTACTTCTTTGAAATAGGATTATCTCAAACTTTCTCTATTTTAGACAAAAATTGTTATGAAATTGGCCCCTAAAATTCCTGCACTGAAGAATCTATTCCAAATCAGAGCCCGAATTTGGTTATGAATCAAAAATCTGGACTCTAATTCAGATTCAGACATTACCTGTTCAGTGGCCCTGTAATATTTAATGAAATTTACTGACAATGAATTTGCCCATAGATACAAAAAGCCCTAACACTACTCTGGAATTGCAGGTATTAGTTCGAAATTTATTCATTGTATTCTTTCACATGTGCTCTTCATAGCACAGAAAATGCATTCTGACCTTGTAAAAGTAGCAGTGTTTCCAATGCGGGTTCAAATTTTGCATTTGTTCTCACCACAGCAATGACAGATTTTATTAGCCATGATTATGTATAAGTACCTGCATTTGAACACATGAGAATTATATATATTATTATATTATTATTATGGGTTTCACATGTATATTATGTTTATATGCCTTAAAACCAGTCATGGTGATGAACTGATAAAAGTTGTGTTTACACATGCAAAGCGGGCACTGCTTTGAACTCTTTTGCTTTTAACTTAATTTCATTTACAATTCACCTCTGTTGAGTCATTTCACCTTGAACAGATCTATTCATGTTTACAATTATTATATTCCTTTCTGGCAAATCAGAATCATCTTGAGAATCATAAACGCAAGAACAAATAAGAAATTTGACTGCTATTCCTGTTACTTTGTTCTCATCTATACCATTTGTTTCAAATTAGAAACCCAGCTTGTCTCTCAGAAATTTACGTAACAAAATGTTGTCTTAGAAAATTAAGATCTGTGATATTTACCAAATTGCTGATTTGAAATATGCTGCTTTTTATAAGTTTCTGATTAAATACAGATTATTTTCCTTTCCAATTTCCTGTAATTTTACTTTTTGGGTTGCTAGGAAACCCACCTGCCAGGATCTGTGGCTGAAGGACAAAATTCCTCCTTCTCCTAGCTCTTTTCCACAAAATAGAAAGACAGAAAGAAGATACGTCCATGAGCTGCCCTGGGGGCAATCCTTATTTTTAGACAACTCTCAACATAGAAGCACAAACTTAAGACTAACCTTGGTATTCAGAACGGTATCACAAACAAATGCCCTTACAACTCTGGTAAAATCTGCATTAATTTTGAGGCATCCGAGATGATTTTGTCTTGACAGTCTTTACCTCATCTGAGAATTATAATTACATTTCAATATTAACTACTAAAATTTTTACAGTTATTTCTAAAAAGTCCTTAGCTGTGGTTTGGCAATAAAAGCAGGTTAATGTAATGGAACCCCTAAATGAGGTAAATAATGCCACTTGTTCATTTTGCAGTGATTTCAAAGCATTTATGCGGGTGAAGAGTAGGTTTATTACCTGGTAATTTTTATTTCAGTTTTTTAATAGCAGTGGTGTGTTAGGAAATTTTGTATGTGATAATATCACTCTCCTCCTGCTTTTCTTGGCAATGGGCTGTATTCTCAAGCTCTTAAAATTTTAAGATCAATGTTTAATTTTTCATTACCAAGAAGGAATGAAATTATTACTGAGAAAACAGAAGGTCAGTGATACTATTAGTATCATAATACAAACTTTATTCATACCAGATTCAATTGCATTTTTTTTCCTTAAAAAAAAAGTTACTCTATAAGAGCCAAGGTTTTGTACTTTGGTTCTTTGCTGGAATCTACCTCCTCAGCCCTCTAAAATCACTTTCCCATAGCAGCTGTTTCCAGACACGCATCTATAAACTCTCAACTGAGATATGTCCTCTCCTGGCATGAGATCTCCTCTCAGTTTTTCTGCAGTTTGTGCTGTTTCTGCATGCTCTCGTTTTCCTTGGAGGGTGGTGGCAATTATTGCTAACTGGAGTAGTCAGAAACATCACAAGAAATGAGAAAGTGCCGCAGAATAACCCCAGTGCCACCCTCCATTCTGATGCGACTAGAAAGAATTGTTTGTATTATAATACTGAATTTTCAGTAAAAATTGAATACTAATGGTTTCTTTCCTAGTTTAGATTCAAAGTGGATTGTTTTGTACTTAAATTTGATCGGTTTCATGGTACTTTCTAGTTGAATTTGATATCGGGGAAGTTTTCCAGTGTGTACCTCTTGACCTTACTGCTGGTTCTGGTAGCAGGGATCTCAAGGAGACCAGAGGAATGACCATTCGGTCCCTGAGCGCAGCAGTTCCCACATTGAAGAGGAAGCACGGGTCGAGCCCACCAAGAAATCCCAGCACCGCTCTTCCTCCAGCCAGCACCACAACCATCGCAGTGGTGTCAGAGGCCTTCACAGGCAAGAAACTTTTGACTCAGAAACACAAGACAGCAGAGATTCAGCTTATGTAGAGCCAAAGGAGGACTACTCACATGAGCATGGTGACCACTATGATTCTCACAGGGATCATAATCACAGAGACGAGTCCCATGGGATCAGTGAACACAGACACAGAGAATCCCGGCACCGCTCAAAGGAGAGGGACCGCGAGCAGGACCACAATGAATGCAACAAGCAGCGCAGCCGTCATAAATCAAGGGACCAATATTGTGACAAGGATGGGGAAGTGATATCGAAAAAACGTAACGATGCAGGAGAGTGGAACAGGGATGTTTACATCCGACAGTAACTCTTGCCTCTGGCAGTCTTGTGTTTCTTTGAAGTCTTGTAACAATGCCCCTTGAAAATATCTTGGGTTCTTCTTTGCAGAACATATGGTATCCTTCTTCTGTATGCTGATTTGTATTGCTGTTGCTTGCATAGCAATAGCATGAAATAGAATATTCATATACTTATTTTTTTGGTTAGTGCTATATGAATTAGTGTAGTACAACTGAAGAGTTCCTGATGTTGTACTATGACATTTTTCAAGCTGTTTTTGGTAGCTGCCACTTGAACAATATCTGTTGCCATCAAGGTGTTGTTAGTGTTTTTTAAAAAAAAGGTACATTTGATGTTTAATAACTTCCCATGTATTCAGCAAGCCAGGATCAGCACATAAAAAAATCTAAAACTTTTTGTCTGCTCTGATTTTTAATTTGTATGCACTTGATTTGCATATTGATTTAAGCACCACTCTGTTGCTTGTACCTCTGGTGGTCTCCGTATGAAGACAGAATTCAGTCTTGCCTTACACACAGGGGATCATGGAGTCAAAATCTATTTTCTATGTACTGGTACTGTGTACTGTATATACAGTTTATAAATGTTATTTCTGCAGACACCTTCTTACTATATAAGTTTGATCACACTGTTTTAGAGTCCTAATGCCAAGTCAGCAGATTTGCTTTTGAATTACTGGCAACTGGAACTAGCCTCACTTAGGAAATCTGTAACAGTGTTCAATCTAAATATTTTTTCTTCTGTAGCAGAAAGCTTATACTTATTGTAAATACGGATGAGTGCTTGAGATAAAGGGTGTAACTCTTATACCATATGCTGTCCTTGCAAACCAAATTTTGCATTTTAAAGTTACGGTAAAGTTAATGAACTTACCACTATAAATTATTCTTCTCTGTTCAGGTCATAATTTTGCAATGGGCACAGCTTAATTTTTGTTCTACTGTCAGTAAACAGAGCACACGTGTTGGAGGTGTGGATGTGAGTGGGTGGGTGGTAGATTGGCGTTTGTGTGGGTGTGCACGTTAGGCAGCAAACTGCGAGAATCTACTGAAGAAAACAAAGGTTACTCAAAAGCCCAACAAGTCTATTTCTATGTTCTGTCTCTTAAGTTAAAAACCCAAATTGCATTCAGGGCATATGAGGGAATTTACTGACCCAGGTAATTGGGAAAGCATAAATCTGCTGGCTCTTTGTTGAGACTTCAGGAGAGTAAAATCAGGCAAATGTTACTGTGAGTTTCACTGGAAATGTAAAATCTTCGTGTTTTAGAGTATTTGTTTTAGTAAGAAAAGTTTACACAGCTTGTGGAGAGTTATTTTGTTGGAAAAATAAATTTTTGTAGCTTCTCCACTTTTTCTACACTTGCCAATTCTCTGCATTCCCACTCTGCAGCCAGCTCACTGTTTTTCCTTCACCAAAGCTGTTGTGCTGCTGATGAGAGCATAGAAAAAATGACTGTGACTCTGTTAGGAGCTTTCTAGAGAAAATGCATTGAAATCAAAGGGAGTGAACACAGTTTGTTTTGCACTGAACATCTGTTGCACTGGTAAGTGGGGGGAAATTCACTATTATTTTTGACTCCAGGTTCCATACCCTTGCCTAGTGTAAAAGCTGTTCTGCATCACATTTAGTCTTTGTAGTACTTGTATGAATGAAATACTTTTTGTATTTCCCTGTAAATAGCACATTATATAAAGACTGTAGTGTGATAATAATTAGTTTAGCTGGGAGTTCTTTTTATTTATTATTTCAGTTCTGGGAATATCAGCATTGCCTGATTTTGAATATCATTTTAGTGAAATGGATAAGATATATGGCAGGTGCATGCTTTCTCAGCATCCTAGCTCAGCATCCAAGAAACTCCCTTTAATATTCTCTGCCCTTCCTCTCCTACCCCTCTTCCTGATGCTTTATAAGCATTTTTACACCAACCTAAGAGTGGGAAATTCTGCTGTCAGTTATCTGGCCATTCCTCCCAGTGCTGCTGACTGTTGTGGTTATTCAAGGGTAGGTTTTGGCTCAAAGCATGAACTGTGGGGAACACAAGAAAAAAGGTTATTTTTCTAAAAATAAATTCGCATCATTTTTCTAAACATCACTAAATGGCTTTGTAGAGAAAGGAAGAATAGGTAAGTAGATCTGTTGGATATAAAATGGATATAGAAGAGTACATAAACTGGTTTTTGATACAAGAGAATTTTCAGGGTATCTGTAAAAAATTATATTAAAAGACTGTTGTTTGAGTCATATCAGATCACGTGTAAGTGGGAAGAAAGTGATATTGTCTTGCTCTGTATAGCCTGGCTTGAGCTAATTTACCAGCTGCAGTAAATGGTGTTGCTCCCTGCAACCCATGGCAGTTACATCCTCTAAGAAGTGATTCCACTTCAATACCTTGAATATTTTGGGTTTGTTTTTTTTTTGGGGGGGGCGGTTTGGTTGGGTTTTGTTTTTGTTTTGGCTTTGTTTGTTTGTTTGTTTTTTATTTTTGCTCCAGAGAGTGTTTATTTTTCAGCTTTCTTAAAGTATTTTTTAAGGAATATTCGGCAGAATTTCAATGCACTGAGTAGTATATGAAAACTATGGCATAGGTAGTTGTGTATAGACAAATAAATGAGAAAATAAATAACATAGTCCGAGCCCTAGTATCTAAGTATGGCCTATATATTGATTCATGGAGTATAAACATCACAAAAAAAAAAAAGACAAATCCAAATCCAACTGGTCATAGAATTGTGTTTTATATAGTGCTGCTATTTCTGTATAGACAAAATACTAACAAACACGTGTATTTCTTAGGCAGACTCACTGAATAGTTTTATTAGCCTTGCTGAGATACTTTTTTTCAGTTTCCGTTTTAAGAGTGACAAATCATTTGTAATGTGAGCTTGTACTACATATATTGCACAATACCACCTGCCTGCTGAGCACTACTTTGAAAAGCACTTTAACAGAGTTATGTCAATAAGAAGCTTTAAAAATACTCCAAGTGGAGGACATATCAAAGATTATTGTGATGAAATGTCTTTGCAAGGTTTTGCCATTAGAAAGTTTAATATTATTGGTTGCATTAGGATACTAATGAGTTCATCTTTCTGTATCTGGTTTCAGGGATTTTGAATCTGAGAAATGATAGAGGTCCCAGTGAGCACCAGAGTCTTATGGATGTGTGGTACAACCAACCTGTAAAATTTCCATTCAGATTAACTAAAAAGATAATAAAACTAGTGAAACTGAAGGAAAAGGAGGAAGATAACATAGTTAAGTTATATGTAAATCTGGGCAGCTCAACTCTGTATTTTTCTAAAGAATTTCAGTATACGGAAGGGATGGGATGCATTTCAAAATCTGCATGTACATGTTAGATGTTAACCTTATTTTTGTGTGTTTTGTCAAATCCCTGTTCATCAGTGCTGAGTAGCCTTAGTCTATCCTTTACCAGTTGTCTAGTGTCACACAGATGTTAAGAAAGAAAGAATTCTCTTCCAGAGGGACTGGACAGAGGTGACAGTAAAAGCCTCCAGACCTGCTGAAGGACAGGACAGTGGGGAGGAATAAGCAAAAAGGTTTGTGCACAAAGGCAGCATCAGTACAAGTTATAAGCTGAAAAAAAACCCTGTTTTTACTAAATCAATCTATAAATTACTGCCTAGAATTTAAAGAATTCCTCTAGAATACTCATGCATTCATGTTCTTTGTCTGGCATCAGGAGTTCAGAATTTGAAGAGAGTTCCATAGTTTTTGCTTCTCAAGGAATAAAATTAAATACATGGTTTCTCCTAAGGCTCTGGACCTGTTCAAGATAGTTTTAAAGCCACAAAGTTTCGGTGGGGAACCTGTTTTTACAGAAATCTGTATACTCCTAGCCTATGGCCCTTATTATAAATAGAAGATAAGGAAATGAAATTCCACTCATTGAACCCTGAATAAAGGGAAAGGCCCACCCTTACTTCTCCCTGCATACCTGGTTACTCATCCTATACACGCAGTTCCTGCCCGGGTCTAATACTCTGCCCCTTAATACTTTGCCTTTTACAAATCTGGTAGCAATTATCATTTTTAAGCTCTGTTGTTTTGTCAAGTCATGCTCACGTTCTGTGACACCTGGAAAAGGTTTTAATGGGGTCCATTATCGTTCCCTCAGCTGGAATGGAGTGAGTGGTCTGACTGCTTTTAATCAATGTCTGTTCAAAGGAAAAGAGCTGGTGTACACCACCTCCTGTGTTTGTTAGTTACTAAAGCCTCTTCAAAATTTATTTTGATTTGTGGTTACATTTGACCTCTGATTGCTTTAAAACTTCAGGCTGAAAGCTGTTTTCCAAATGTTTTTGACTTTAATTCTAGTCCATCCATAAAAATCAAGGACATTGCAAAAAATTTGATTACAAAGTCTAAACAGAAAAATCATTTTTCAGAGTGTAATATAACATTTCTGGTGTACATTTACTTATATTTATTACTTTATTGCAGATCTTTCACCAAAATCTTAGTTCTTCTATCACCTGTAAAGTATGTGGGTGCCATTTTTACTGTGAATGTTTTTAATCAAATGTTACTCAATCAATTTTATTGCTTGGCAATTTGTCTGTAATTTATTTCCCCACTTTTATATAACAAACTATTACATATGAGCTTACAGTAGTTTTATAGACAGTTTCTTTTTATAACTTACCACCCTAGAAACGTATTCCTACGCAGCCCCAGAAAAGGTTTATATCAGATATAATAGAGATTAAGCAGGTTCTTCTAACTCATCCATATTCTCAGTTCTTTATTCTTGCCACTTTTATCTATCATGCATACCTACTCTGCAATGAATTCTAGGAGTACAAAATTGGATTTTCACTTAAACTTTTTATTCATGAACAATCAAACACAAAACCAAAGTTCTTTATATTTTAAACTACCCACTCTAAAGTCATTCCTTGATTGATCACCTTCACCAGCCCATTCCTTAAAAAGCATATGAAATCCTGTGATCCAAAAAATTGGTCCATTCCGTGACCAAGAATGAAACAAGAAAAAGCTGTATCATAATCTCATAATATATGAGGCTGCCTATTTTAGTATCTTTATACTGACCAAGATAGATATTTAGATTTGGCATTATTACTAATCACTATTTCTGCAAATAGAGAAAACTACTTTTCAGACTTTCTTAACGACAGGATCTGATTGCATGCCTAATCTATTTTGTAGGTTTAATCTTTCATTACAATGACAAAAACTTTTTAAATTTAATATATAAATATCTCATATATATATTAAAAGTATATAAATATATTCCATTGTGCTTCAGCATCAACTGGTGAAACACAATGATTCAGTATGTAAAGATTATCAGGAAAGTAATCATATGTTTAAAAAATATATAACATATATACACCATCTATCAGAATTGTGTCAATGAGAAAGCATTCCTACCACTTCTAAATAAAGTCATGGTAAGATTGGATAGGAAGAAAAAGGGCATCCATCCAACTTTAGTTATGTAACTTAGCCATACCTGTAGAAAAAGGATGCTGGCTCCTTCAAGGGTTGGAGCATCTTAATTGATTTTCTGTTCTGACCTGGCTGATGGAGGTCACTGCCCCATTACCTACAGGGCCCTTGGGGAAACAGCTGAGGCCAAGCCCTTCAATCTGCTGAGTGCTCTCCTAAGGCTAGCAGTCGAATTTGGCAGAAACAACCCTAATAACTGAAGTTCATGTATCAGTAATTTTCTTCAGGTCTGCTCTGCACTTACACTGGAATTAACTACAAGTTAGTTAATGCCTATCATCCAAAACTAAAGAAAGTGGGGGAAATGTCAACAAATATTCCACTAAAAATTCAGCAATTCTAGTTGTTTCAAATTCAGCATTGCACAAATCCTGCTACTGAAACTGGAGGTAAAGTTCCTTACTTTATATGAATACACAGACTTCAGTATATAGTTTATGTGTGCTGATTAATGTTTACAAAACTTCTTTATCCTGCAAAAAAGAAAATGCTTTTTTACTAGCACTGAGTTAAAGATTTCAACACATTCTTACAATAAATGATTAATCCCTTTTGTTCCCAGGTAATTATTTTCACCATATTTAGACTAGAAAGATTATAGCATGAACTTTCATGACTCTAAATAGGATATCTCACCAACTACTGATGAAACAAAATTACTTTAAATCTTCTTTAGACATGTTGTGTTTAATGGCAAGGAATGACCAAGAGAAGTAGAGAAGTACTAGACAAGAATTCCATTTTCCTATCCTGCTAGGATAGGCCTTACAGAGGAAGTACCAGACAACCTTGGCAGGACAGAAGAAACATTTGGTTTTTATTCAAGAGCAGTAGAAAACATACAGTATTGAAACATTTATGGAAAATATAAGTAAACAAACCAGACTACCAAGAAAAGGGATTTTATAGATTTGTTTTGATTGCGAGCAAATACAAAAAGCACTTCTGACATAGATGGACAAACGATAAAAGAACTATTGTTCTTCTTAATCCAACCAAAGTTATGTGTGAAAAGACAGACATTTTTCAGAAAATGCTTTTTAGAACTGGAAATTGATGAGTGAGAGGAAAACATCAAACATACACAGATGGTCAGTTTCTGTTTTTCCATTGTCCTCAACTTTCCCTCTAATTTTAGTGCTATTGTCAGTTCCAGCAGGACTGAGGATACTGTTGAAACTGGAACTGAAGAAGAATTTTTTCAAATGCATCTAACATCTTTAAGAAATTTAGATTATTTAAACTTTGAGCAGTGTACTAAGGCAGTTTTCATTAGCATGCTTTCCCAGTTTCAATTTTCATTTGATTTTAGCTGGTGATGCTTTCTAAACAATAAAGAGTTAATATCCTTAGTTGTTTGAAAGGTGATTTGCAACATTTCAGATGGTATTATGCACTGTTTTCTGTCTTTTGATATATTAATCATAACTGTAGCCCCTTCTGTTACAAATGTTTGATTTTAAAACTGTCACTTGTCAGCCAGTCCAATAGGCTATTTCAGAACCAATACAGTTTATGCATGGGAAGTTTGATGTTGAAACAATATTTATTTACATTCCCAGAGTGAGATGGTTTAATATATTCATGCTGCTATAAAAGACATGCTACAAAGCCTAATCGTATTTTGTGTATATACTATGTGTACAGAGAATCTTGCTTGTATTAAAATAAAAGAGAAATGAGGTTCTAAGTATCAATTTATAAAACAGTTCTTTGCAAAATGTTGCAGTCTTTTGAGAAGCACTGTTTAAGGAAACTGAGTGTGGGTAAACCTCCACAGAAAATACCCTTTCCAAAATCCATTGTAATAGTTCTTGTCTATTCTATTTATGTTTGCATTTCGTAAAGTAGCTTACATCCCCTTCCTACACTTGCTGCACCAGGTAAGGGGAAAGCAGAGCAGACAGCAGTATGAGTGAACATAGCTGTCATTCAGGCACTGACCCGCTGTAAATACAAAAGCAGAGGGAGACTTACAAATGACACTGCCCTTCCCCCAGCCATGACTTTTCTTCTGCAACCTGTGGCTCTTTCCCATCAGAACAGCTGGCAGATTTTAGTGCTGCCATAGCAACCCTGCCGTCAGCCTGTTGGCTTGGTAACATTGCAGCAGGAAGAAAGGCACTTCACGTCTGAACTGTTCTTAGACTCACTGAGGTATTTTTTTCAGGTTGCATTCCCAAATCCTTATTTACTGTTCGATTTAATAAATTTTGCAATGAAAAATCCTATACAGTCCTTATTTGCCAATGAAATCAGGTCATCTTCTCTGGAATCTTGCAAAGAATTAATATTCACTCCTTGCAATGTCACAGCAGATGGATCAAATCTCTGCAGAAGTTTCAACTGATCAAGTGATAGTCCAGCTCCCTTCATGCCTTCTCCTCCAATGTGGGGTTCCTGTTCAAGTAACAAAGAAAAGCAAATTACTATATCTCTGAAGTTCTTAAATGCCCTAAATGTATTCTGCTGAGGATAAGCAGAGCTACCAAACAATTAACATGGACAAGCTCTGCTTATATCATCCACGCCAGAAGATTCAGAAGTAATGTGGCTTCTTTTCTTGCTTTCATCTGGCCAATGTTATACAAACATATATACGAGATTTATACAAGATATATACAAGCATTTTGAGGAGGTGGTGATGCCTCTCATCCACTTTTTCTCAGTAGTTTTGAGCACTTGTTGAGGATAGGGGCACAGGTCTAAAATGATTCACCACTCCAAGGGCTGAAACATCCCAAGAAAGCTGTTACCACCAGACAGCCAGTCTAAAGGGTTTAGCTTGCCACTCCTAAATGATGCAGCACTTCTGTGTATTGACTTAATAGCTGTGACTTAAGTCAAAAATAGTGAGTCCTTAACCCATTAGCAGTATCATCAGTAACAGCAGCAGAATCCCAAAGACAGCTAGGTTGGAAAAGACCTTGGAGATCATCAAGTCCAACCTATGACCTAACACCACCTTGTCAACTGTATCATGGCACCAACTGCAATCCAGTCCTCCCTTAAACACCCACAGGGACTGTGACTCCACCACCTCCCTGGGCAGCCTGTTCCAATGCCACCCTTTCTTCCTAATGTCCAACATAAAATACTGGGTTTCTTCACAGTAAAAACTTCAACTGGAGAGACCAAAAGCCCTAGTCCAGAATATTTTACTGCCTAGAGAGACATCATTTTGGCAGATGATGCAGCAGAAAAATATAACTTTGAGTTTTCTAGTCATGTAATAAGACTAACAGATAAATGGGACTACTGTTACATATGCAAGTCTATGAGGCAGAGAAAAAAAGAAAGAATCAATTTCAAGAGATGACATTTGGCTTCAAAATCCTGGAGAGGAGAAGGACTTAAAATCCCAGCCCTTTTCTCAATATTTCTTGTGAATAGCCTTGACTGCTTCTATTTAATACCCCAATTCCTGAAAAAAAATTTAATTCTTAGCTGGATTGTTCTTTCAATGCATTCAGTAAGGAGATGGAACAACGTGTGCAAACGCTGGCACTGCAATATCAAAAATAGATCTCCTTTGTCAATCTAGTCTAATGTAGTCCATAATGCAGCCTACAGCAGAGCATTTTTTCAGCCATCACACTTTGCTAACACATGAGCTCACCCAGCCAGCACATGATGTGAGTTAGCTGCTTAACCACGTACTGCATGCTGGAAAGCTGGGCAGCCAAGGGGCTGCACACTGATTCTTCCTTTCCCTCAGCAGGATTTCAATGCTTTCCAGGTAAAAGCCACAGGTGTCTATTGCAAATTGAGAGAAGAGTAACATATAAAGGGAGACAAGGGTAGTGACTTGATATAGAAGAAGGAGTGAAAGGTAAAGTCTAGGGAAAACAGTCTTCCACAGATTCAACTAACTTGGTTAAAGACAGACCAGTGTCTTCCTCTACCTTCTAGTTTTTCCTTCCAGTTAAGTTACTGCATTTAAGCTGATCTAGAGTATCTCCTGTGTAAACTCCTAAGAGGAAGTCTGCACAAAGGAGCAGATGCCATGTGCTAACCTCCACCTACAAGAACAACGCCTATGGCTCCATCTCCTGTTTTTCCCTTGCTCACATTGCACAATATGCTTCTAGAATCTGTTGCCAAACTGAGAAAGTGGGAAACAGTGGACTGGATCAAAAAGGAGGCACCCACTGAGACTAAAGAATATGGAAAATAAATACATAAAGGAACATGAGGTAAGTGGACCCTAGACTCCTGCTTCATGTTCACTGGAAAAGATCACCTTAGTTTACACTAGCAGGGAACTGGTTATAAGGCACTATAAATTATATGTGGGTAAACAATTCAGTGCCATCTCATTTAAAATATACTATACATAAAAGATTAATTTTTACAGATATGGCATTTGTGTGTGAAAAACAGTGCTTTATACAAGACTGAGATATTACTGGTGAGAGAAGTCTATACAGAAAGAATTAATCTTGCATTTGAGTTAATAAGGCTTCTTAATAAGGTTTTGCTTTGTCATTCTATCATGGAGAATTTTTTATGCTGTTAGGTTAAATGTATAATCTCAGTTGAAATGTCTGGAACTGAAAAATAATTGGATGGTGAGAATAGACAGAAGAACACACATAGAAAGCTTTCATGAAGAGCTTCAGTTCTGTTAAATCTTTACCAGCCATAATATTAATTTTTCATTGTGCAGCTATTGTATATACATTTTTTTAAATTTCAGTTAAAGGTTCATCTAAGCTTCTTAAGACAGGTACAAGTCATCACAGAAGGTGTAACCTAAACAGGGAGAGTTACACTTTTCCTCAAAGCCATGATGATAAAAACTACCCCACCCAACTCATCATCAAAGACGAAATGGGGCACACATGGTCTGATGACAAACCCCCCTGAAGTACTATTAAAGGTAACAGATATTTCTGCATTATATGAACTGTAGCTGGTACAGATAAAAAAATTGTAGTGTCTCCCTAGATATTACCTCCTCCCAGACATTGTAATGGTAGATACTGACTCCAAAAAACAAAAGGTACATTCTTGGGACACTGGGCCTGAAATAATTTCTTTCCCTCATTCCTTTTAAATAAAGGAAATTAGCTCCCATACATATAACATCCTCCTTTGAAACACAAATTTATTTTCATTTATGTCCCATACTTTATATGCAAGTCTTCATGACTTCAGTGGCATAAATTAAAAAAAAAACAACTTCACCTCTCCTGTTAATGTGCAAAAGAAGAAAAGAAAATATATGCATTAAAGAAATTGCAAGATAAATTTTAACCTGTCTGACCTATCTTTTGTACTTGTTGTGTTTTAAAAGACTGTTGTACAAATCAAAAAAAAAATACACAGCGGGAAATGATGCCTAAATAAAGCTCAATTAAGCACAAAAACAGACTTTTAAAAAGCCTCAGAAATCCTTCTGTTATTGCTATCCACAGCAGTTAAAAATGTCCATGGTGAAAAAAAGATTTATTGATAGTAAATATACCAGATAACTTTACAGTTCCCAAATAAGCTCACTAGATTGTGTGAAGTACTCTGAAAATAGTATTACCTGTGGATGAAGCTGGAGGCATGGAAAAGTTTTCAGGGCCCAAGCAACTTGCTCCTCATTTTCAGAAAGTGTAATTGTACATGTACTATATACTAAAACACCTCCTGGCTTCAGCAACTTCACTGCCTGCAGGGAGAAATAAACAATATTTCAGCTTATTTTTAAATTTAAAACTTTCATATTAAGCAACATTAACTAATAACCCATTTTCCTAGAATAATAAAACTAAACACTTAATTAAACTCAAACCATTAAAATACTAATTCCTCTCGGGGAATATAGCAAAGGATAACATGGGTTAGAAAGATTCTTCTTTCCATATAGGCATTATAGCTCATGCAGTTTATTAATGTCATTGAGATGATTCACCTTGTAAGGTTTGTTATTTGTACAGCTCTGCATATCCCAGACAGATTAGATCTGTTTTCACCACCTGCTGCCAACTATGGATACACAATACTTATGTCAGTTATACCAGACGTCAATTGTTTCCATGTATTTGGCATGGAAGCTGTATCCATGGTGCTTTCCAAGATGTCATTCACTTTGAATACGTATCATTCAGATTTTGACAAGTTTCATCTTATCCTTCAGCATCAGCCCAAGCACACTCCTTAGCATATTCCTAAGTCACCTGCTCTGTGACTTAGACCCTTGCAATTATTAGAATGTAAAACTGAGGAAACTGAGGGAACTAAAAAAAACACAAAACGTTTTCTTTACTGTGGATTACATATACCTTTCCCATGCTCCAATGAACTGGCTTCACCTAGCAACAGATCTGGTAAAGCTGAGAGGTTAACAGGACCCTAATACTTCCTGGCTGCTGAAAAGATAGGGAAAATGAGGCACCGTTTTTGGGGTAAGTTTTATGCTGCAAAAGCATTGATGTTCAATTATCTACTCGATGTATAACACATACCACAGTGAAAAGCTTGCGCTGTAGGGGCGGATATGAGGTCACTTCCTTTAAAGTTGAGGAATAAGCCATGTTTGGTCTCTGTCCCATCCCACTACATGGAGCATCAAGAAGAATTCGATGAAATGACTCTGGTAAGAATGGAGGTCCTTCTGTAAAAAGCAGTTTATGTAAAACGGGGCTGTTTCCTTCCTTGAGACTTCACTGTAGGTAAGGAGAAGCTGTTACTTCTTCCTTGACATAAAACATTCATGTGCTATAGATAGTGTTCTGCAAAATTATTCTCAGCTAGAGACAAATCTCAGCACTGCTGGTGGTAGTTTTCATCTCCCAGAAAACTAAACAGTTTCAAGTTCTGTGAGCTCAAAAATTATCCCTCTAGACAATATTTCTTTTTTAACTTAATTTAGTAAATTGAAAGTAAAATGTAAAAGTAATCAAAAAAGTTGAAATATGATTGGTCAGAGATGCTGGGTACACAGTTGTACACTGCAAATATACGCTGTAAAGAACCACAGTCAGCTCAAAAGTGTGCAAACCTTTACTGAGACAAACCTGTAGTTAATAACTGAGACTGCCTTACAACAATTGGCTTGCCTATATAATAACTGTTTCTTGTGATACATGCATAGCTATATAAAATAAAGCACTTCATAACAGCATGAACTACTGCAAGTTCTAATGTGTGAGACATGCTGCCTCCATGGCAGAACAATTCAAAACGATTGTGAACAGAAGAACAATTTCTGAATATTACCTGGATGACAATATGTATCTTCTATATGCAGGGCCTATCCTTTAATCTGTACCACAGTGGCTCAACAGACCAGAAGTTTCTGTCTCCTCAGTGCCAGGCAGATTGGCTCAGCATCACCAGGTACTACTGCTGCCAAACTTGTATTATCACACTACTGCTTCTTGCACTACAGAATGAGTCTATCTGGTTTATCTACCTCTGATCCATTACTAAAATGTTCAAAATATGTCATTTGTTACTTGCAGGGATGTATAGAAAAGCCTTTATTATCTCTCAGTATTACAGCTTGCTCTTGTTCATCTCTGTAATTGCTACTTGCCACCTACAATATTTGATGTTCATAAAAAGACTCTTAAGAAAGTACCTTTGTTCCTCCAAAGCAGGAATAACTGCAATGCACAGGGACAAAGAAGGTGAATTATGTAATCTGATTCCTACTTAGGCTCACCAGTGACTGAGATAAAATAGACTGAGAAAGAACAGCATACTTTGCACAACAAACTAAAAATAATCAAGGCAGCAGATACCATTTAAATCATTCCATCATGGGAACAGAACCAATATCATAACTGCATCACTTCAGAAAAGCAAATGAAATTACTTAAAATAATACACTCTGCTTGTATATAACTTTCCCCTGAACAGCTGAACAAACATCAATGAACTAAACCTTGCAGCACTCCTGGGAGTTAGGTATTAATAACCCCATTTTACTGATGAGGATTATGAGGCAAAAAAGTGAACCAAGTCTGCAAAAATAATTTTCTTCTCAGACTAGCTCAGAAAATTCCCAGTACGGGGTTAAATGTGATCATGAAAGAAGCTTTAAGTCTTTGATATTATCTGGGAAAAGAATGCATTTCCTTTGAGAATATTAGGCTGTGACAAGGACAGATAATTTCACTTTTGTATTCGCTTCATAGAGAAGCTGATAATCACAAAGGAGTAGAAAATAAAAGTGCATTCACAGTGCTGAAGCAACTTAGGTATCTGCCAAGATTTCAAGGACTTGTAAACCTGTGACAGGTTTAATACTGTTTTTGCAAAACATTACTATTTTCTTCTAAAAGCTACTACTACTCAAAATGTTTATTTTACCTTGTTTATCCTCCCTCTTCTCAACTGAAAGAGCCTTTGTTGCATCATAGCAAAAGGCCTTAATGCAATTCAACTGTAGCAATTCAGCATTCTGCTTGATTTTCTTGACCTTGTTAGCTGTCTTGTCCATGGCTATTACTTCACCCTGAAAAAAATCCCAAAGTCTTCATCAAAAGCATAGGGATTAAACCAATGTTTCTGATTTCCTTTCCCCAACCCTGGGCAGTGTAATACATAAAGTATAGTCCTCCCTACAGAATCATTTTATTCTTAAGTCCAAATTCTTGCAGTACTTGTTCCCACAAGTTTTCTGCAATAGCTGCATTAGTCTGAAGCTGTGCACACTCTAACTGCTAGGCACTGTCACTCTAAGGGATGCTGTAATATCTGACTTCTGGCCGGTGGTTTTGTTGTTTCTTTTTGTTTGTTTTGAGCTGCTTAACTGGACACTAAGATAAAATTTAATCATTTGAAATAGGGTAGAAACCTGAAATACATGGTAAAATAGGTCAACAGGTTTTAAATTTGTATGGAGAGGGTAGGAAATATGATCACACTCCATCTCAGTGCTGAAGAAATGAGGCCCACAGCCATGTCTCTGACTTGCTCAGGCTCATAACATGCTACAATACTTGCAGTACTTGTCACTCAAGTTACTTCGGAAAATAGTGTAAATACTAGAATAAGTTTAGAGTTGAGAGAAGCGAAATGACAATTACACGTGATTCCTTTCTCCCCCAAAATAAATCAATAAAGACACACACCACTACCCGCTTCATGAAATCTGTGAACACAGGCGAAGTAAACAGTAGCATCAGTAAAATCCAGAACAAAACAATCCAGCGACCAAAGACTTGTACTAGACTTGCTACAGCAAATACAATATGCTGAGAAAACAACTTTTTCTATTTGGTGATGGCTCTCTAGAGGCTTATAGAAGAGTCACATGACTAAGATAGTTTAAGAAATAAAAAAATAAAAATCAGTAAAGGTAAGCTGTTACCTGTATGTCATGTTAGGGAATATGTAGATCTAGGACTGAGAGCTAAGAATGGATTTAGGCTGTGTCAATGGTGTCCATTCTTCAGCTACTGTGAGCCAAATCACCTCCTACAGGGCACTCAAGAACCATGTCACTGCTTGTCCCCTAACATCATTCAACCTATTGCACATGTACATTAGCACCTGACTATGCTTCCAAGTCTTGTCTGTTTCAAGAACAGTGGATTTGCTGCACATCTCTGCATACTGCAGAGATAAAGAGATGACAGAATCATAGAATGGTTTGAGTTGGACGGGATTGTCAAGATCATCTAGTCCAATCTCCCTGCCATGGGCAGGGACACCTTCCTCTAGATCAGGTTGCTCAGATCCCCATCCAAGCTGGCTTTGAACACTTCCAGGGATGGGCTATTCACAGCTTCTTTGTTCTTTTCTCAAAAGAAAAGAACAAGCTGGAAGACAACTCTTCTTCATTTCGCCCATGTCAGCCACTACCAGAACAATTACTTAAAAGTGTGGAAAAAACAGTGGTCTAGACTGGGATGTGGATAATAATAAATTCTCAAGCTTTAACTATTCCCAATTCTTATTTAAGAGCTCTTAACATTACAGAGTAACTTTACATCTTGGTTATATAATTTAAAAACAATATAGCAATGTTTACAATTATATCACAAAAAATAGGAGTGACTTAAGTATTCTGAAATGTTAACAGTTTAATACGCTGTCTGTGAAAAATGAGTATGGAAAATCTGTGAATGGAATTTAGAATCCAAGAAGTGCTTTTTTCCATATGTTTATCTTCCATATCTTAACTTAAAATTATATACTAAGAAAATGAAAATCAAGTGAGATAAATATTCAACATCTGTATTCTTAATCTCTACCACTTCAGGTGCAGGTAAACACAATCAAAATATGTAAAGTGACTAAGAAAAAAGCAATTCTGCAAAGTTATACAAAATGTAGATAGAGAGATGGAAAAAAGTATAGATGTAAATGAATCCATGACATAAATATATGATTTGCAGACTTCCTTTATCAAACTGAAATTCTTTACTGGAAGCTTTATATATGTATGTAATAAATGTCTAATGCATTTTCAATGCCTTCTGCCATTGTTCCATACTGAGGGAAGAAAAAAACTTCCACAGACAAACCATCACAGAACTGAATGTCTGCCTTTTCTCAATACATTCATACCATTACATGCTGTGCCTTCACAGTTATGCACAGACAACTGTCAGAGTACTGCATAATGTAACTGCAAGACTGCTAACCAATCGGATGTATTCTAATAACCCTATTTCAACTGAAATAATAAAGCCTTACAAAATCTCAAAGGAAACGCTACATGCTTTTCCCCTCTCCTAGAGAAAAGTAACCTGCATTTCTGTATTTCACTGTGCACATAACATTTTAAGATATGCAAAGTTGTAAGCCTATATCTACATTCTTATTACATTCTTCTTTTGTCTTTCTCTACATATTTTTTTTCTTCTTCTAATTTTTATTATTTTCTCATGAGACAGTTTTGGATTTGTGACATTCTACCCTAGAATGACAAATTCAGACTAGAAATTCAACCTAAAATCTTATCTCTACGTAGAATTTATAATTTTTACTGAGAAAAGTCCTAATCGGATTAGGAACTTTTAAATACACTTTTGTAGAGAGTTGTTTGTTTCTTTGCACATAGTAGTAACCCCTGATTTTTATGCATCTCAGTTTCATGAATCCAGCGTATTCTTGCATAACTATGTTTTGCATGTAAAAAAATCTGTGATTAAAAAAAATTCAGTAACATTTTAAAAAGTGAAATTAAACATATTTCAACTGCCAATTTGTAGCAAGTAAGGTTTTAAAGCTGATGATGAATACTTGATAAAGACGGTCTGTTGCCCATTATACTGATGTGTAGCAAAATACATTGGTAAGTAAAATGTCAAAATATTAATTGTTTGCTGCTGTAAATTACCTGTGCATTCTAACAGTTAAGTGAAGAGAGCTGTAAAAATAAACAGCAGTCACACTTTTTTCCTTAGAAAATTCCGAATTACTTCTCTTACCTGATCATGCATTAATGTTGCAAGATGGGTTGTTTTTCCTCCAGGTGCAGCACACATATCCAAAATTTTCTCTCCTGGTTGAGGGTCTAAAATATGGCTCACAACCACAGAAGGTAAATTCTATCATAAAAACAAATATGGGATAATTCAAACTTTATACTTTGCATCAATTCCTTTATTAAGGAATAGCAAACACATTTAAAAAAATAATTCATTCAGCACTGAAGATACCTATGATTCTGCTCTCAGTTCTTTAACAGAAAATGAACTATTTGTATTATATATAATCGACAGTTTATGTCAGAAGTCTCCAGTGGCTCATTTTTTATTTAAAGCTATGTCTGAGTATCTATGACTGAAGTTTAAGAGCTCGTGACTAAGGAAACTACAGTGCTAAAAGTCCAAATAAAATAAGCTGATAATGGCATAGAGCAGAGCAGCTCTGTCTATTACAAGTATTTTATATTAACCTGTTTGTTGGAACATTTACTGTATTAACATATTGCTGCAGCTAAAGAACAGTAAGATCAAAATGCAGAAGTCTAAATTTGCTGAATTAAAGTAGCAAGAAGCTGAACTGTGCTATTAATTGTATAAACAGAACAGCTGCACTGAAGAGAAATAATGTGCAATAATTGTGCACCCTAGACAATATGGAAATACTTTCTTCTTAGTTCAACACAAAGGTATAAAAAACTTTTAAAGTTGTCTTTAGTACTTAAATGGCAGCTTCAAGTCAATCTAATATTTGGAGATTTTCCTGATTATCTACAGAATGATGTACCTTGAAAGGGGCTCATATTCCAGAGTTCATAGGCAGATCTCAAAAACTAATAGTTCTACACAGAGTATCTGTGCAAGAGGAATTTCTACATTTTTAAGTGAGTATCTCTTGTGTTGCTTTGAAATCTCTTATCATATCTCAGACACAGTATGATTAAACCACCTACATACAGTCAGTAGATACTCTTTTCATTTTAAATGCTTTGTGTTCCTCAAATCCAAAGACTGAATTAGGTGCTATAATGCACAAGGAATGTAGAAACCATGAATGTGTGCTAAGAGAATATTCATGATTCTGTAAATAGTACAGACTTGGTTTTGGAACAAACATACCTGTAAAAACAAATGACTAGGCAGCACATTGTCAAATGAAGGACTAAGGTAGACTGGCTCTATCATTCTTACACCCAGCCCCCTGAAAAACATGAAAAAATAAAATTCAAATAGTCAGTTTTATTTTAATAGTAGTCAATTAAAATCATTATGCTTACAAATAGCAACTTGAGACAACAATCTTACAAAAATGAAAGAACAACCAAGCAAAATACTTCTATGATTTTGTAATGTGATATTCTTTAAAATGACATCATTTAGTTGAGTAAATCATGGCAAAAAATGCATTACATAATAAATTGGAACCATCTCTAAAACTGCCTAAAGCCAGTTTCTGGTTCTGTACACAGGATAAACCAAGATGTAATCCAAGCCTTGATACTGTAAAGAAATGCATAAAACCAGACCTAAACTTCAATCTGTAACTGCTTTTGGCTAGCCATGTGCATGCACTAGGGCACTGGCATGTGGTTTCCTACTTAGATTTTTCTCCATTTCCTAAATTCCTGAGATTTCAGTCAAATCACTATAGAAATCCTATATGAAAAGCCTTGACGGAACATTGATTTGCCTGCAAAGCTATAGTTTCAAATTAGAAGTCACTTAAAAGTTTTAAATGTGGATGAAATTCTGATGCAGATTTGTTAACCCATATACCAGGAAATGGATAGCAATAAAGGGAAAATCATGAAAAAGCAACACTGAGTCTACAAACTAAAGATTACTAAAGAGAACAAGTATTATTTTGCATGTACTGGACAGTCCAACGAGAAGGAAGGATAGGAGAAATCAAACTTGCAGATACCAGATTTAGTGTTACATATTGCTGCTTCATATCACCACCTCAACAGGTACATCCTACCACTATTTCTACTATATTTAAGCTCCCATAATTTAGAAAATGTCTAGCAATGTACCTTTTTTTATTAGAACTTTTGTAGCTTGTTCTCAGGAAGTAAAGTCTTGGTCATTAACTTGACGTCCATAGTCTTTTACATTATTTTTATATGTGTTTTAGATGACACAACAGGAATAAACCATATGTTTCATCAACAAAACAGAAAAGCAAGTAATCTTGAAATAGGTAACTACTTTGGCAAATGTTAGTAACTTGTTTAAGATACTTGACCTTATATTCTGTCCTTTGTCCCACCAAAAAAAAAAAAAATTAAACAAACAAACAAACAAAACAAAAACGACAAAAAAACCCAAACCTCTACAGATATTTTTAAAAGATGGAGAAATTGACAAGGCTGCACTTCTGTTCCATCCGCAGGCGGAAGTAGTACAACACAATTACACAATTTACCAAAAGGAAATTTTGCCAAAGTGAGAATATTTGTCAGTTCTGTTTGACATTACTGAACTGAATGAGCATAAATTATTAAGAGACTCCCACCTATTTCCTCCTACCTCTCAAGTAAACTGATATCTAGATTCCACTATGAAACAGCTTCCCAAAAATAACTGCAAATCCCAACAGGCAAAGCCATCTTGTGACTTCACATAGGGTATAAAATAATTCAAAGTGTTTTCCCATCTTCTTACTTCCCTTTGCAAATTTTTACATATAGATTGCAATTACTATGGACTTACTTCAATGGGCCACTTGAACTGAAGATTTCACTGCGACTGAGTTCTGAGATCCCATTTCCAAGGAAAACTTTGACTCCATCAAATTCTTTGGCTCCTCTTTTGCATTTCCCTTCAATATCTGAATACACTGAAACCACATCTCCAGCTTTCACAACTGCACAAAGAAAAATGGAAAGCCTGAAATCATTATGACACTTAACAAAACACTAGTGACCAAGTAACTTCGGATTTTCAGTACACTACTTACTTCAACTCTTCTATCATAACAAACTTCACATTTTCTAAAAGTAATCAAAGAAGATCAACTGATATAAAGCTTGAAAGTTTTACACAGTGAATGATGGCTACCAAATGACTGGACTGAGAGACACCAAGCTGCAAGTCAGGCACTGCACCTTGTTTTCTTAGAAGCTACACAAACCTGCCCTTTATTTATCATGCCAGGGTCATCCATAAGTTTTAAGCACACTCTTCAGGATCCTGTGTGTGTGCTCCAAGCACACAAGTACATGAAACAACACTGCTCACCAGCATTCCATAAACATAAAGGTTAGGGTTTGATTAGTTCAACTAAGCTCAAAGCCCCCAGACATTAGTTTACCCTCATTTGGATTGCAAGTTTAGTGATTAAATGTGTCCTTGCTGTACTATTTTTTTCCCTACTTGGACCATCTGTGCTCAATACAGCCTTATTATATTTGGCATCAAGTGGGTAGTGTGCCCTTTTATTTTATTTTCTTATCTGCAATTCCCCTGAAATGTTCCATAAGTTTTATAGTATATTTATTTTCTTTGAATTGATGTTACATGCATAATTACATGTGGCAATTATGATAAATCACTAGCTGACTCAAAGAAGGATTTAAGTATTTATGGGGTAGTCTAAATAAGCAGTTTCAACAACTGCTATGCCAATATACTTATTTCATTATAAAGACCTAGATTGAAAAACTTTCCTGTTCAGTGAATTGGACTTAAGCACAAGCTTAAAACTTCTTGAAGGTTTTTTCCTGAAAGGAAACAAAGTGACTTGATAAATGCTTTTCTGACTCATTTTGTTTAATAATAAGAATCAAGATGATCACTAGATATCATCACAATAGAATAAGGGAATCATCCAAAATTATACTGGTTTTACATAAAGTTAATTTGACATTTAAATAACAAAAACAGGTTGCTGAACAAAAAGCATGCATATGTAGGGTTTTTTTATCTTGTCTCACAACCATTGATGCATAATTTCCATTTCTTAAGAATCTGACATAAAAACTGAAGATTCTTCTCATCAATGAAAAAAAGATTTTTACTACATCTCTCTTACATAAGCAAATGAATTGCCAATGGATTAGAAAAAAGAAAATCTGGGGTTTTTTTTGATTTGTAACTTAAAATCTAACAGAATCATGAAGGTAAGTGGCTTTGTGACTCAGCGAAGAAATAAAAAATCTGTATCTATTAAATAATCAAGATAAACCTAGTCACCATCCATATGTGGAATCCCATTTATTTTTTTACAAGACTGCAAAGCAGCCAACTTTATATTCAGCTTCACATCCATGTTAACAGTTACAGTATTCAGTAGTGAAATAACTCTTACAGAAACCGGTTTTACTTTGAAAATTCTCTTTAAAAGTACTTTGAAATGAAAAACAAGAAATTGAAATCCTTGAGAACCAATACTTCAGCTATGAATTATATGGAAAAATGAATTTAAAATGGGCCATGCCAGTGAGAAATAATTACATATAACTTACTACAAGTAAAATGAAAAATAGTGAAAATATAAAAAAAAAAAAACCAGAAAAACTTTAAAAAGTGCCATTAACCATAAACTACAATTGTAAGAATAATTTCAGCTGAGAATAGAAAACAATTTTGTGTCATTATTCATTTATCTATTATCCAAGGGTGACACTTTAATTGCCAGCTTTACAACTTAATTAGGTGTATTTAGAGAACTCTTACATCTTGAGGTGGATACAATTCCAGGGACATAAACATGTGCTCCTCGAAGTACTGCATATCCACACTGGGCTCCCACTATGACTTCAGACGGGTGTTTTTTTAAATCTCGCCTAGAAATACAGAATGTCATTGAGTGAAAAAGAAAAGTATACCCAAAAAAACCCCACCAAAGACTCCCCAAATAAACTCTAGTTCATAAATATGGATTTTGTCAGCTATAATAGAGAATAGCAGTTAACTATCGTGTATTACATTTAAAATATTTATTTTAGTCCCAGAGAAATCAAAGGGAAGAGTCGAGAAGAAAACTAATCCTCAAAATAATGCAGATTCTGGCACATTCTGCCACTATTATTAACCTGACACAAGAATACAAACTATACTGGGATGGAGAAATAGTCCTCTATCCCTTCCTATGCCAGATGACTGTGAAGTGATTTTCTGTGTTTAAAAACTACTGAGTAGCTCTTGATTCCACTTGATTTCTTCCAGTGGAAGAAAACCCTGCCTGTAATTAGCTGTAGTTCTATATTCCACTGCAATAGTTCTTCTATCTACTACCTAACTGGCTTTCCAGGGAGGATGCATACATGTCACTTTTTCCCTATAAAACATTAGTCTAATAAATAAGGACAGAATTCTATGTTTTCCTTCATTTTTAAGGACTAAAACTCTGACCTGGTTGGTATATGGACTGTCCACCAGGTAATAGTACAAGCGAAGTTGTGCCTCAGTTATAGTGAGTTAGTTATCATAATGGTTTAACAAGAAATCTGTAAGAAGATTGTGTTACACAACATTTTAAGGCTAAAGACTGAAAATTTCAAACCTGGGTCCAATGACAGGAATTAATAAAATGTCCTGAAGTTTTGGGTGCTCGAGAACTGGAACATGTAGTCCTTTAAATTGCTGTTTCATTAAAAGAATATAATTAGTAAGCACTACTAATAAACCTAATATTTCAATACTTAATTAAACAGAAAACTGTTTTTTCATTCATAATTTATAGCTGTCGAGGACAAAACACAAAGGTAGTGAAAACAGTTAAAAGCAGCTGGGAAATAAGTGCAAGGGGATATTACATATTAAAACTACTGGTATAAAAGACTAAACATTTAATAAATTCAGAAATAACAAGACCACAAAGAGATTAACTGAGAACTGACTTCAGAGAGTGGGAGAGTGTTCTGACACTCATAACCCTATCACTGGTTTTTGCTTTCTTCTGGAAGAAGGCTGAGTTGTTGTCAGAACACAGAACATACAGTGACACCACCTTAGAAGCCTGGGTGTATTCTCTGTTAACTCTTAGATGTTATTAGTTATAAGCCACTCTAACTCTACTCATTTATTGCTTTTCTTACTTAATAGGCCAGGCTGGCAGTACTTTTCATTTTTCTTGTCAGCCCAAGTTTGGGTACTGATAGCTGTGTATTTAGCTGGAAAAAAAAGCCATTTTATAAAGGTTTCTGGATTTAAACAAAATTATGTCTTTTCATCTGACCCTTCTAAAATATAACCTTAAAGCATGTAAAACCATAAATAATTTGCATCTAATAAGTAAGTATTTTCTCTTAAAAAAGGAAACAATCCATTATCATACTTCTGCTCAAAAGTGTTATGTGGTTTCCTTTTCTAGCATGTAATTACACTTGAACATACAAGAAGCTTGTGAAAAGTTAGTCTTAAGTCAGTTTTCAGCAAAGCCTTTTCCCTTGAAGCAAAATATAACCCTGCAATACCCATTTCCAGATTTCTACGATCAAGCTAAAATTAGCAAAACTCATTACCATCCCAGCCAGCAGAACACTGTCAACTGCCTCTGCATCACAGAAATGTCTTGGCTCCTGTCATGCAAAAGCTCCCTGTACACCCACTAGCATTAGTAATTTACTTAAAGAACCAGATCTTTTTAGACAGAGTGAAGATCTAGGACACAATTTCAAAATAATACATTTCCTAAACATAATGGTATTATGAGATAAACAAATGTTTAAAGTAAAAATCCAGAAAATTATAGAATACTAAAAACGGATTTAAAACCAAGAAAATACAATGGCTGCAGGGCATCACTATGGCTCCAGTTTCTAAAACATACCAATTTTCTCACTTTCCTAAACAGTTTTTCCAGTGAGATATACAGGCATTCTCCTTTAGTGTTAAAAGAGTTCTAAGCATGCTGTGAGCTACCCTTTTAATCTGTCATCTTCTCTTATGACACCTTTACATTATTTACCACAGCAGTACCTCAATCCTTTCAAGGGTTTGGATCCGCCATAAGAAAAAGAGTTGGATGTCTTTCCCCTCTGTTACTGCCTTTATTGGAGGGATGAGATGAGGGATACTGGTATATAATGAATTTTCATTGACTGTTTAATGCTGACAGGAAATCAGTGTGGTTGTATAATGTTAATACCACTGGATGCATTGAGGTAAGGTATATTTTCCAGTAATGACAAGGTCTCATGTTCAGATGAAAGATTAAATACCCTGCTGTTTTTGCCCTAACAAAGAAATTGCACAAACCTTCTGGATCTCTTCAAACAGCAATTTTTTCACATGTTTCACTGGGGCCAAGTGGGTATTTACTCTTACAGTTGTAAAAGCTGGTGGATGAGATAGATGACTTAATAGAGATTGGTATTTATTCTCTGCCTCCTGTGTGCCTAAAGCAGTGATAAGCTGAAAGTGAAAGAAGAGATTTTACATTAAGAGATTCACACAGAAGCCTCTTGCTCAATGCTAAAAAATCCCACTAAGTAAACATTCCATAGAAATTGAGGGATATGGTTGCATGGTGTGCAATAGTGACAAATGTCTATGTCTGGAAGCCTAATTCCACTGGAAACCTCATAAATTTCTTGAAAAATGCTTATGGGAAAAACAGCTCTATCTAGTGTAAACACTTTGCAGCAAGTATCAAAGCAGCTGCTAGAGAGTTCTCTGCTATTGTACATAGACCAGCCCTAAGGAAATGGAAGAGTAAATTCAAATCTATGAATCAGTAACTTTCATACTGATAAAAACGTACATAAAAAACCAATTTTTTTATCCTTGGCATTAGGAATTAATAGATTGCCTGTAACATATATCTCACTGGGGTAAGGGAATATTTCTTGTCAATATTACGTGGTTAATATGTGCTTAATTATCTATGATCCACTCTTCAGTGGGATCCAAATCTAAATTGTCTGATTTATATTCAATTTAATTTAAATATTTCTATGCTACTTTGGAGACAATGAGCATAAACACTAATTTCATATTTTAAATACAAAAATATTTTATATAAAAAACTCAGCGTTTAATGTGAATATTTTATTGTAAGGCTATAAAGTTACACAAAAATCTATTAATTTTTGATGGTTAGGCGTAACTATGTCACATACCTCATTATTTCTGAACACTTTGGTGAGATACTCTTCAACTTCATATTGGAAAGCAATTTTAGGGAAAAAGGACATCTTCCTTTAGTTTTTAAAATCTGCTGGAAAGGAACTGAAATAAGTATTTTTTTCATTATTCTTATCATAGTCTCTAAGTTTATAAATGTAACATAAGATGTACCCACAAACTAAGCTGTTGGTTCTGATTTTTCCTATTTTAATAATAAAATTTTATTGCATCCAAATTTCCAACTATTGGTCAAGATATGGTTGCAACACTATTCTCAATTACAGAAATTCTTCTGATCTTTAAATCTTCAAGATATCTGGTGAAAAAATACATAGATAAAAGGTACAGCAAATTTCAAGATGTTGCTTTAATTTCTCTTGAAAAGCCCAGCTATGAAGTCTTATTGTTGCTCAGTCCTGGTATTTTATTCTTTACCATTTTTCTCTGTAGGATATAAAATACAGTTATCTTCCCAAATGGTATCTGTCCACTCCTCTATTTGTATTTTGAGAAATTACATACACTTCATTCTGAGACTACCTAAAAATTTAAATTTGCTTACAACATAAACGGAATGAAAGAGAGAACATCACTTTATTCCACTCATAATAAGGAATTTTGACTATTGAAATACATTTTCATTGTACTAAATATACTTAAGAGAAGAGAGATCAGAATGTTCGGTATTCATTTTATTTGAATAAGAGTCTATTTGTCACTTTTATCATACAAAACCCCTGATTTATTTTTTATTTTTAATATTTTTGATTCAATTCAAATCTTAATGCTAGAAGAATGTGACCTTATGTAGACTTACTTTTGAGTCCAGATAAAGACAAAGCTTCATGGGTAGGAGTTTCAAAGCCTTATTCGCAACATTAGCGGCTATTGAAAGAAAGAAACTGCAATTGAATTAACTTCTTTTTACAGTCTAACAAAAATGCCAAGAATTTACCTTGCTATTGCCACGAAAACTAATAGTAGTACAATAGTACTACAATCTAACAGTACTACAACAGTTCGATACAACTGAAATCACTACAGCTCAGTTTTAACATTTCAGAAAATGTGGCACATCACGTGCTCGTGTCCTAGAATGCCTACATGACAGCGGAAAAAAAGGATCCCCACGTGGTCCACATTTGGGAAGGGTTTTCTTCAGAAGCATAAAAACCTAGCCTTTAAAAAAATCCCACACTTCTAACTTTTTTAAAGAATTGGAATCCTGAAAATAACTAAACAGACATTTATAAGCCCTATGTGTGACTTCAATATCGACATTTCGAAGGCAATCTTCCAGGCTGGGGAACAGGGACAGATGCTTTTAAATTCAGCTACAGCAGGAAGGAAGGCGGATGAGGGACACTGCCTAATGCCCCGTCAGGTACAAGAGTCACACTTCAAACATTCAGCAGGAGGAAGGCTCGTACCTGAGCGTTTTTTTTCTCCAGACCTGCTGTGCCGTACACCCTACCCCTGAAAAGGCATGACGGACTTTAGAAGAAAGCCACTGATTTTCATGTGCCTCGGTGGGAATCTGCAGCGGGGAACGCGATGCCGGACCAGGGCTTTGATCTAGCTACTCACATGAACAGTGCGAGCAGTCACACGCAGCCCGCAATAGAGATGCCGAGCAGCATTTTCAAACCTCCCCGCCCACCCTTCCCACACGAGGAAAACGACAGTCGGGTCATCGCTGTAGGGAGCAGAATATGGGGCTCCCTCCTTTATTCTCTCGCCCACCCCTCATTGAAAACATCAGGGAGCGGGGAGGAACGGGACTGGCAGCTCTTCGCAGCCCCCCGAGGCCCTGCGCCTCAGCCCAGAGTACCCGGGAGGCGGCCGCACCCCAGCAGGACGCGCCGCCACCTCAGCCACGACGGAGGGCGAGGCACACACAGGCCGCGGCCGGACCCGGGCGGCCACAAGAAGGGCGGAGCACACCGGTGTCGGTACCGGTGCCGGGCCGCACCGCGCACAGCCCTCCCGCGGCGGCGGGCAGAGCCAGTCCCACCGCCCCACACGCACCTACCGCCAGGGCCCGCCGGCCCCGCCTCCTCCGGGGCGGCAGCAGGAAGTGCCGCCTGCAGAGTCGCCATGGCAGCCGGGCACGCCGCGCCGGGGCGGCCGCAGCGCCAGTGCGCCTACCACGGCACGGGGAAAGCGGCAGCAAAGCCCAAGGGGCGCCCCACCTTATCGGACAAGACGTTGCTGAAATGGCTTCATTTTCATTTATTATTGTTTTTGGGTGTTCTATGAAATTTTGCCGACCGGCTTTGTACTTCCACCTCTTCTGCACCTAAGTGCCCGCGGGTTCGCTCGCTAGGACGGAGCCGGGGCCGTGCTCACTGACTGCTCCTCACCAAGGTGCTGCTGAGGAAACCCGGTGGGTACCCACGCAAGAGCTCTCGGTACAGGAACCTGCTGCACAGCCCTGAAAGCGAATTCGCTGCTTCCACAAGTTTTGATATACACAAGAGTACCGCCTGCCCTGAAACCCTCAACCCTTCCCAACGGCAGAGGCCGTGGGGCGGCCACAGCACCGCCGGACTGACGGACACGGGGACGGCAAAGGCACCGACCACCGCGGCGGAGGCCTAGCGCTCCTGGCGGCATTAGTCCCTTGCGGGGCGGCTCCGTCCTCCCGACAGTGCCGACACCAGACCCCTGGGCTTTCATTGCCGTGCCGCCACCCCGCACACACGAAGCCGCCGCCGCCATGACGCCGCAGCGGCGGGGCGGGGCCGTGCGGCCGTTGGCGGGGCGGGGCCGTGCCGCGTGCCCGCCCCTCCGTGTGCCCGCCCGCCGCTCGGCGCTGCCCGGGCCGCTGCGGGAGCCTCCGCCGAGGGAGCTGGGGGATCCTTCACCTCCGCCGCCGCCGCCGACTGGGTGAGCTCGGAGTGCCCCGGGCGCTCGGTGGGAAGCCGAGGCCAGGCATGGGCCTAATCTTCGCCAAGCTGTGGAGCCTCTTCGGTAGCCAAGGTGGGCGCGCGGGCCCGAGCAGGCGGCGGGGCGGGCGGCGAGTGGAGCCCGCGGGGCTGCGGGGGCCGCGGGCAGCCGTGGGGGCTCGGGGCCGGCTCCGCTCGCCAGGCTTCCCCTGAAGGCCCGCCCAGCCAAAAGTTGGGATTTGTGCCGCGCCGTGAGCGCTGGTCCCGCGGCTCCTCATGCTCGGGGCCGCTTTGTTTGAGTTGCCGAGGTGGTCCCTCCTCTCCGCTCCTCCCCGGCCGCGTTAAACGCGTCGTGTGCCCCGGGAGCCCTTCAGGGCTGCGTGCCCGGCATCCCCGGCGGCCGGGACTCCTGAGGCTTTGATGGACGATGACGGTCCGTCTTGGCTTCGCCGATCCTCCTTTTTAAGTCGAGCTCTGTTATTAAAATCATGTTATTTTAGTCTTTATTAAAAGGAAAGGAAGAACGCCAAACATGTAGGGGCCTTTGAGGTAAAGATCTGTTTGTGTTTTGGCAAAGGTGCTGGTTAAATACAGTTAGTGAACCAAGAAAATCAGTTCTCTAGCCAAAAATAAAAAGGTCGTAAGGGGATAGTATCGCTTTCCATACACTCCTGCCCAGTTCATCCAGTCCCACAATCATGGCTCATGTTCTAATCCAGAATCCAGAACTTGCATCTGCCACCGCCTTTACCTCAGACGGTTATCATAAAAGTAGAAAATTATTTTATCTGTTTATCGGGTTTATCTGTTAATTTATTTGTTTAAATTATTTTTTTTTACCTAGCTATCTTTGGTTAGAAAATCAAATAGTTAATAGTAACATAATTTTGCCTGCTCCAAGCTCAGGGCCTCAAGGTAAAACATAAATAATAAGTTCATTAATTGTTCTCTCATCGAGTTTCCAAATGTGTACCTCATTTCCACTTTAAAGTTACTGAAAATGCAGATAAGCCTTTTTTTGTGCAATGCTCTGTTGCAAGTTTTTGGAGGCAGAAGCACCTGGTGTACTTTCATAGTTTTGTCCCTGTGATTGCACGTAACCTGTTCTAATTCTGTAGATACCAGAGCAAAGCCTCTGTGTGTCTGCATATTGACATCTGTGTATCAAACTGTCTTTCATGGGATGGGATTGGGATCCAATCTCAGATCATTTATTTTTCTCATGCATACACCATCCTACCACATCATTCCTGAAGTCTTCTAACAGAGTCTTCTGAATTTTTTGCTGATTTCTTATTTTCCTGAACTGTCAAACCTGTTTGGCAAGATTCAATGTTTCCCCTATCCTCCAGGAAAATATTAAGTACCCTTTTTTGTTTTCCTCAAGCAGTGCAATTTGCAACTCCTTTTCTTCCATGAAGTATTCCAAAGGCTCCAAAGAGATCTATAAGGAGATAACTGGTGGCATATAGTGTTTGACTCTATAGTAGCTTATGAAGTAAATATTTATCTTCAGGAAAACACATTGTCTTGGTTATTGTATAATATTTCCCGGAAGAAAAGTTGTTCTTCATTGTGAACGACCCTGGCTGGATGCCAGATGCCCACCAGAGCATCTCTATGACTCTCCTTCTCAGCTGGACAGGGGGAGGGAAAACACAGCAAAAGGCTTCTGGACTGAGGTAAAGACAGGGAGAGATCGCTCACCAGTTCCCATCATGGACAGAACAGACTCAATTTCTGAAATTAATATAATTCATTACCAGTCAAATCAGAGCAGGTTGATGAGAAATGAAACCAAATCTTCTGAACACTTGCCCTCCACTCCTCCCTCATTTTTTCCCAGGATTAGCTTTATTTTTGGTTCTCTACCACCTCCCTGCAGAAGGGAACAGGGAATGGGGGCTGTGGTCAGTTCATCACATGTTGTCTCTGCCAGTCTTTCTTCCTTATGGGGGTGTCTGCATCTCCTGTTCCAGTGTGGGATCTCCCATGGGAGAGTCCTCCATGGGCTTCTCCAATGTGTGTTCTTCCCAAGTCTACAATTCTTCACCAGCTGTTCCAGCATGAGTCTATTTCACGAGGTGCGGTCCTTCCTGGACGGGCCATTCCAGCGTGGATCCCCCACAAGGTCACAAACCTGCCAGCAGACCTGTTCCAGAGTGGACTCATGCTCCACAGGTTCTTGCCAGGATCCTGCTCCAGCATGAGTGTCCAGTGGGGTCACAGCTGCCTTTGGGATCCACCTGCTCGAGCATGGGGTCCTCCAAGGGCTGCAGGTGGATCTCTGCTCCCCCATGGGCCTCTGTGGCTGCAAGTGGATCTCTGGCACCTGCAGCACCTCCTCCCTTTCCTTCTGCACCGACCTTGGAGTCAGCAGAGTTGTTTCTCTCACATATTCTCACTCTTCTCTGTCCATAACTACACCTGTGCAATAACCTTTTCCCATCTTATCCCACATGTTATCCCAGAGCCATTATACCTGTTGCTGATGGCATTGGCTGCATAAACATAGAAGTATCTAGGAATTTTTCACAGAAAACGCTGTGTAGCCCTCTCCACTATCAAAGTATTGCATTGCAAACCTAATGCATTCATATACTTAGATGGTTAATGAAAAATTAGTCTCACAGTTAAATAGATGAGATAATACCATGAAATATTTACTCTTTGGCATTTATCTCAATAAGAGACTTTAAGGGTGTGTTCTGATCTGAGTTTAGTGCTGGATTTGTCATTTGTTTCATTTTTGCTTTATTTTGTTTTGGTTTTTTTTACCTCTTCTTCCTGTGTAACCACAGAAAAGAAAATGAGTTTCATTTCATGGCCAAAATTGAAATTTCAATCTAGAAAATTTGCTTCAAACATAAATTTTTGACCTAATGGGAAATTATTCTCCAACTACACAACCATTTTCTCAAAATAATATCATTACTAATAATAAAGCATAGTAATTTTTGGTTTGATTTTGGTTGCTTTTCTAGTTACATCAAATCTTTGATGATTCCTTGGAGAATTCACAGGCTGTCCTGTGAAGCTGCTTGTTGAGCAGACTAGGACAGTAATTTACACATTGATTTTGGCGTACAGAGGGAGTATCCTAAAGATGCAAATAGAGTCCGCTGTGTGAGGATCATGGCGTCAGTTCTCATGGCTGGTGTGAGTTGTGTGATAGTCTGCAGCACTTGAGACTGGCAAAGGTAAAGGTGAAACTAAGCAAAGATTTGAAAATTTCATCTGTGTTCTACCAAGTAGAGCATGGGAGATGAGGTGTGCTTAAGTCTTCCAGCTCTCAATATATATTGTCTCACAATCAAGTAGTAATTGAATGATGTGAACTGAAGTAGAAATACTTTTGCTCATAAAAGAAACAGTTGTCTTTAAAACAGACTTTTGTCATTTTTCTACATGACTTTCTAATGGCTTCCTGATAATTTTTCCTTTTTTTTTTTAATTGACAAAAAACCATTACTCAAGTATTGCTTTAATTTAGTTTAATTTAATTTAATATGCTCTGTAGCCGTTTAAAGTCTAGTTACTAAATGTTGTAAGTTCAGTTGAATTTACTTTTATTAGTAACTTACTTTTAGAAGTTTAAAAAAATCAGACCTCAAAAATTACCTACTGGAGCTATGATTCAGTAGTCAAGTGGCACATTATTCTAAGCAACATGTAGTAGTGTGGATAAATGGTGGCGCCATTAAGTTAATACCTGTGTTAACATGTCTGAATAAAATTTGCTTGACTTACTCCATCAATATTACCAAGATAGCTCTTAATTAAACTGTGAGTTAAAAATAGAAGTGAATGTCAGCAACCCTGATAAAGAGAAATGACTGTTATCAATACATTTTTTTTTATGTGGTGGTAGTGTTCTTTGAGAAGCTCATAGATCTGGGGTTTACTTTTTTTTGGAACAGTAATTATTCAGCGTCTTACAGGTTGCGCTGAATAATTGCTACAGTTATTAAAAATGGCTTTAAGAAAAGTAAAAAAATAATAGGCTCTAATTCAAGATGGTGGAACTTCTCTAACTCCACAGTTTACTTCACTTAGACAGTTCCCAGTCAGGTTAGGAGAGACCATTATCTGGAAAACCAGATGGCTTTTGGTTCCGTTGACTGCTAAAAGTTATTGACAATTTCTCTACTTTCTTGTAATTTGGGGATACAAAATATATTTTAGCAGCTCTTTTGTGCTTAAGAGAAGACTAAGTTAGCTGTTAGTGTGAAGAATTAGTCTTTGTATTGAGACCTCTTTGACCTCCAGAATTATGCTGTTCCTCCTGCCTTCTTTCTAGCAAAATTCTATCTGCATTCTGTCTTCAACTTTGAGGTCTCCAGGATTGTTGCTCTTTGGAAGCAGATGAGCATTTTGTTTCACAGCCTGAAAGCTATTGGTACCCATTCAGTAGTCATTTCTTCCAAATATGTTAGCAGTCTCATCATTAAAGTATTTAGAGTTTATTTATTTTCATTTTTAACTGTTTCAAAATACAGGACAAGGCGAATTGAATCTTCAGTTTTGGGCCCTTTTACCACAGAGAAATATAGATGAGTAAGGGAAGAAAAGAGATATTGTGTCTTTCTTCTAACATCTGCAAGAAGATGATCTTCACTGTCCTGTGTTTTTGTAAAACTAAACTGCCAGAGATTTTTAAACCATATTACATATCAACTTTTTTAAACAGTGTGCTAGAAATGGTTGATGAAACCAAGAAGTCCTTGGATTCTTTTAAGGAGTAGTCTAATACTGTCTTTTCTTTTTTCCCCTGCATATGCCTACTTCTTCCACTTTCCCCGTCTTCCCTCCCTCTTTCTACATAATTAATAAAGACTCTTCTCTTCTGCTCTCTCAACTTTGCTATGGATTCTCTTCTTCTTTTGCCAAGAACATGGTGGACTGGGAAGATATTCATGAATACAACCTAAACTGAGTTTGAATACCAGCCAGTGAAAGGGAGAAACTTGGGTTAGTCTGTAAGTACAGAACACAAATAAATCACTGCCTGTGATTTACCCAGTAACTGTCCTTCCTCCTAAGTGTGGCATCTGTCTTCTCCTAGTTGCTCTTGTAAACAAGTAGTTGTTGTGCTAAAAATTCTGTTCTGTCTCAGTTTGGAAGTTTTTAAGCTCGCATGTTTTTCCTCTAATGCACATATATGTGTAAATCTCCTGTATTTTCATCAAACTAGACAGAAATTCAACTTTTGATACTGTTTATAAGTGAAGAGTTTCCATTACTATGGTTCTGGAGTCTTCTACTTGTATGAAATACCCATGATTTCATCTTACTATTTTCATGCCAAGATCACTGTTAATTAACACTTGTGTGACTGTTAATTGTTTGTGTTTATTCAATCACTATATGAAACACCATTTGACTATGAAGTAACACAGATAAGCTGTGCCTTTTTTTCCCAGTTAGTGTTGCACCATTCACAACTTCAATGGCTTTCAAAAGCAGTCATCTCAATGGAGGTTTTTTCTTCATTACTTACAGTAGTGTGATGTTGTTTCATCCAACACTCCAATCATTCACGACTAAGATGGTGTGTTCTGATAAGCAGGTGAGAGAGGAGTGTAATGCCTGATTGGAATTTCTTTTCTTTCTTGAAAATAACTTAAAGAGAATGCTGCAAAAGTAGAATCATCTTCTTCCTGGCAATAGTTGACACCACATCTGGTTTGAAAACAACGGGAGAGTATTTCTTTGTTGACCTTTGAAAGATCTTTAAATTTAACTAAATTTGAAAAAGAGATGGACAGTCCAACTACTAGGCATGAATTATTGGCATTGAAAGTAGAGAGGATTTCATACTATTTATGTACTGGGAAAGGTTATTAATTACTGATGCTGCTGCTAGTGGGGCTAAAAGTACTCCTACATTTACAGCCAGGAAATGTTCTTTCCTTAGAATATGTTGACAGGATGCAGTAGTAGGGGAACTGGCACAAGGAAATACATTTTACCATCTGTTATGACCCTATTGCATAGCAAAACTTACGAAAGTTCTAAACAAGAAAACACTTTATTATAATAATATTCAGTGTAAAAAGATCTAAGTTACTATATATATATGGATTTTTAACCAAAACACTTCTATTTTTCCTTAAACCACCCACTTTTGGTGAAAAAATCATCAATTTGATACTTGCGATAGATCTTCTGATCTAGTAACTTACTTGATCCTGTAGATCAAATGTGGTAGCCTGTAGGAAATCTTTAAACTGTGAACCATGTTTTGCTTTGAAATAAGTGCCCTAGAATTATAAATGTTATCTCTTTAAAATTGAGCTTATTCACAGAGTTTTTATGAATCCATTTGCAAATTCTTCACTCTCAAGTAGTTAGCTTTTTTTGTTAGTAATTGGATCAGTATGTTGTAACTTCACACATGTCATTTCACTCATCTTCACACAAAAGAACCACCATTCTAAGTGGTACTACCGGATTTGAAATTCTGAGAGAGATTATTTACAAAGAAGCATATAAATTCTGGAGGACTTTTTTACTAGTTTTGGTTGGTTGGTTGATTTCTGTTTTGTCTCCCCTGTGCCTGGAAAAAACAGTATTGCAGGAATTGCAAGATGACTTCTGTGTGCTGGACTTCACAGCAGGTTGGGGCACATGATGTTTTCTTTCTGCTCAGCACTGATGAGACCTCACCTGGAGTACTGTGTCCAGTTCTGGACTCCTCAGTACAAGAGAGTCATGGACGTACTGGGAACAGTCCAGTGATGGGCTGCAAGGGTGATTTCACGTATGGGAAAAGGAGGTGCAAAGAGAGCAGAGCCAGACTTGTGTTAGTGGTGCCCAATTACTGGACTGGGCAGTGGGCACAAACTGAAATACAAACGTTCTCTCTGAACATCAGCAAACACTTTTTCACTGTGAGGATGACTGGGCAATGACCCAGGCTGTGGAGTTTCCATCTTGGATATATTAAAAACCCATCTGGGCATGGGCCAGTGGCTGTCTAGGCTTCTGGCTCTGTGGGCCTGCTTGGGCAAAGAGGTTTGACCAGGTGACCTCCAGAAGTGTCTTGCAGCCTTGGCCATTCTATTATTCTGTGGCTTTTCAGTTCAGAAGTTGCAGAGTTAGAGTCTGTGGCCTATTCAAAATACAGTTTCCTCTTAGGTTTTACTGTGTGAATAATGATGGCACCTTAACAAAGGTTTATTATTGATCCTTGAATGTTAGGGTAATATATTTTACAGTCTTAGGGTATTTGTTGGTATTCTTAAGGTGATACACTGCTATGGATTATATTTTTAATTGTACTTTTCTTTCTAAAACTAGATATTATAGATAAAGTAATCATTAGTAACCAAACCTTTATTAGATGTGCAGTGCTGACATTTCCTGAGACTGGAGTCTCAAGTGAAGACGAGACCTTGTTTGGCTTTTTTTTTTCTGTCCTGAAGTCTCCACTAATCTGTGGTGAAGTATTGAAATAAGAAAAACAAGCAGTTACTTTCTTCAATAAAGGAGAGTGATTAACCAGAATTATAATTATTGTTGTTTTCTCTAATTTATTTTTGTCTTTTTTTTTCCTTTTTTCTTTTTTTTTTTTTTAATATGCAGAGCATAAAGTAATCATAGTGGGACTTGATAATGCTGGAAAGACTACTATTCTTTACCAGTTGTAAGTATATGAACTAATTGTTTTTCTGTTTGCATTTTATTATTTGTGACTGTTTAATCTTTGAAAATTCAGCTTTATAACCTGGTGGAATCTCCAGGGCTCTAGATCACACTTTGTACCTTAATGATACGAGTTGTTCTCAAAAGAGTAAATATTTAAAGGATAAGCAAAGGAACTGCTGTGCTTTAAAACTGGACTGTAAATTGAACAACAAATTCGTACATCCAAGCCCAAAGTGAAGTGCAAATCTTTTTCCCATGAAAACCTGTTTGAATTTGTATGCATAGAAATAATCCTGTTGCCACTAACTGCAGAAAAGAACACAATTTTTAAATTAAGGGAAATTCTAGCCACTCTGCAAAAGTCAAAAAATATTTCTAAATGTTTCTCAATTCCAGTGTCTAAAATTTGTGATGGTGAATTCATAAAAATAACATTCTAGCTTGCCTATGTTCTACCTTACTCATTTTCAAGAGCATTATTGCACCCAAATCTTGGCAGCATTAAAGAATATCCATAATAAATTCAAGAGTATTGTCAGGACCACGATTACTATTGTATTTGTGGAAAAGGAGGAGGATATAGATAAATTAATATCCTTGTATTTGGATATCAAAGCAGCATAGTATGTTTTTCAAAAGCATACTATGTATGTATGTATGTTTATGTATTCATAAACATTTTGAGCAAGCTTAGAGGTGGAACAGAGACATTTTCAGCTAAGCAGCCAAACAGTCCTTTGGGATTTAATATCTAGTTACTAAGTCTAGTGCTTTGATAAAATTATATTCTGATTTATATTTTGCACAGTTTAGTGGTTTTGTATTTAGGATCTTTAGATCCTACTTTAAAACAAGTGCATTTTAAGAGTCTGTCAATGTCCTTTAGAAAGATAGTCCTAAAACACAGATGCTTATCCATTTGTTATGCCTTTTATGTGCTTGTTTTTCATTGCTGATTTCTTTAAGCATGACTACAGTCACTGCTTTCTAAAGTTCAAATGTATAGCTTTTATTAAATATGTCTAATTTTTTATTCTTTTACGTCATTTTACACATATTTACTTTTTCTACAAAAGTTTTGTTATAACTGAGCTGTAACAAGTCTTGTGCATTTTGCTGACTGGTCTTTGTGGTGTGATATTGTTTCCTTTAGCTTAATGAATGAAGTAGTTCATACTTCTCCAACCATAGGAAGCAATGTAGAAGAAATAGTGGTGAAAAACACTCATTTCTTAATGTGGGATATTGGAGGACAAGAATCATTACGGTCATCGTGGAATACCTATTATTCAAACACAGAGGTATGAGAAGTTCTTTGAAATCTGCAAATCGAATAAGTTTGTTCGAAATTATATGTATTTATTAGGAATATTGCTAGACTTTTGTAAAGATTGCAGCTGCACTGTTTTTACATTTTAATGAGGAAGAATAAGTTTAAAAAGTGTGAGGTATCTCTGGTATGCAGTCATCTTTCTGGTAATATTTGAAGTATTTTTTCTGTCTACTTTACACTAATGTTGTTTGATCTATGCTATTAAACTGTGAAGTCAGATTTTTCCTAGGCAATCAAATGATAATTAAATACATTTTAGATCAGATTTTTTGCTTGCTTTTTAAAGTAGATTATGAAGAAAATTTTGAAATGTAATTTTCAAACTTTGTAATGATTTGCATTGGTCATCTGGGCTTCTGTACATCCAGTCTGAATAATTTTGAAATAATGATAATTAAGATAAGGAATGAAACTTTTCTAAACCTAGGCAGCAGTATTTAAAAAGCTCATCAGCTCGTAACTTTTATCCAGAGGAGGAAGGAAAGTCTTGCTGTGCACTACTCATGAGGTATTGGCAAGCTGCTGTTGCTGGAAAGGTTGGAGTAGAATTCAGCAACAGTTGATTTTTGTGGGGTTTTGTTTTTTATGACAGTCTTTTGAGGCTAAGAGGTTATCAATACAAAAAGGCACCTATAATCACTGAGAACTCTTCTTGAGACATCTACCTTGATGTAAAATATTCTAGACTTAATTTCTTACCATTGCTACTAAAAGCAGAGACCTCTTGTAGATACTTCTAATTGTATAAGTGTTCCATCCTCCTGTAACATTAGCTTTTTTATCTCCTCCTTTTTTTATATCTTTTCCTATCTCTTGGAGAGAGCTGAGATCAATGATCTGTCCTATATCTACTGTAAGCCTGATAATGACATCTCAACCTTCGGCTTTGGTATTTTAGACTAATTTTTTGTTTTATCTGGAAAAGTGCAGCTACATCTAAGAAACACATGAAGATAAAGAGACTTCTGCCAGCATTATCTGGTATAGAGCAATAAGTTCTTGGCATTTATCCCTTGAGTATGTTTGATTTTGCAATTTGGAGAGATGCATATAGTATTTTTCTGATACTTTCGGGATGTTCTTTGTATATTTGAAATCCAGTGCCTTGTAGTACTTGGAAAGAAGAACTTTCCCTTTACTTAGAAGCTTTGTCTGCTGGAAACAGTTGAGGAAGAAAAGAGATCTGTTTACTATGCTAATCCTAGCCTCCCTCATATGAATAATTCCATTACTGTTCCTCCTCATCTGCCAGGCATCTCAAAGTCATAGCAGCATTAAATTGACTTAGGTTTTCATACTTTGTGGTCATTTTCAATGGCTGATGAATCCCTTTAATTTTATAAGGCAAAGTGATTTGTCAAATCTGTTGGAGAATTACAGCAGTGATTTCTAATTCTCCTTTTTTTGCCACTGTCTCTCTTTTCTCTCTTTTGTCACTTTTTCTTTTCTAGTGTCCTCTGAAAGTGTATGTCTTCTGTAAGAAGACTTGTGGTAATGGTCTCTTGAAACTGTGCTTTCTGTAATTTGTATTTACATGCTATACTATTGGTGTTTTTCCCTAGTTCATCATTCTGGTTGTTGACAGCATTGATAGAGAGCGACTTTCTATTACAAAAGAAGAACTTTATAGAATGCTGGCTCATGAGGTATGGTGGGGAGTTGGGATAATAGTTTTGTTGAGAACAGTGAAATAACATTTCGTGTTTCCTGTGTTAACAAAAATAATACCATCAGAAAAAAAAAATCGATAATAAGTGTGCATTCAAGTTGATCCCATTTTAAAATGATGTAAGTTATAAATAAGCAGAAAAATTATTATAACGCACCCTTCTAATAGGACTTGCTTGATTGTAATCAAGTCAGTCTTTACTTTGCAAATGTCGAACTTGTGAAATACACTATTTTTCATATTAATGTAACCAGGTATTATTGTCCTTTGCCCTGACTATTTAATGGAGTTGCCTACTTTTTTTGTTTACTTTAATCCTGTTCCTTAAAATTAAGGAGCGTATATCATACTATGGAACAATTAATTTCTGGTAATTTTCCTTCAGAATTATTTATTTGTATTTTTATTATGTATTATCCTGGGGACTGCTCAGCATTGGATAAACTCACTCAAACATCATTAATTGACTTGTACATTGGCTTAGGTAAAGTGTGTAAAAATCTTTTGTGATCACTCTGAAGCTGAATTAAGGTTGTTTTAAATCTAAATCTTTTCCTTCGTTTTTGAAAGAAAAGGATTTAGTACAGTTCTCTGAGAGACTGGTGTTTCACATAAGTGAGCTTTTGCTTTACTGTTTAATATTAATTGTAGTTTGGGTCTAATAGTAAGGAGTAAATTCACTACCAAAAAGAGTGGAAAATTACTTCTTGTGACAAAATTTTCCCATGTAGTTTTTTAGTTTCCAGTCTCAAACTATTAAGAAATTGTGATCTACCATCTCTTGAAATCAATTAGTAGGCCTAGACTGGACTACTTGTAGGGTTGAATTTTCAGCTGTAGATCATAAAGCTTTGTTGTCTTCAGGGTTTTTTTCTCTGGGTGGAAAAATAGTCTCAAAATTTAATATCCATTTGAATGTATTGAACACTTTTAGTTGCAACTGCCAGCTTCCTGAGTATTAGATTTGTTTACCCTTCTGCACTTTTAAAGCCATACATTCTAGTTCTTATGTCATTGCTATTTGGAATGCTAAATTCCATGCTGAAACAAAACAATTTTTATTAGTTATTAAAGCTGAATCATCATTGTTAGAGCTCCCTTTTTGGAACACTAGGGTTAAACTTACAGGAATTCTGAAAGCTTTCTTAAATTATTACTGCTTTAATCAATATGAAACTTCTTTAATGAAGTTAAAAGCAATTTCAAGGGACTGATATCTAGTAGGCTTTTCCATTTGAATAGTATTTATTGTAGGACTTGGAATGTTTAACCAGAAATAATTACACTGGCTGAATGATTTGGAGCATTATAAAATCTATTTTGACAAGACTTTCATTAGTTATGTACAAGCATGTGGTCAACACCAAAAGGGTACTTATATAATACATTACAATTTCATTCTCTGTGGTGGTGAGCACTTCAGAATAAATTAGTTTTCTCAGCCTTACTGTAATGAATGTTTAGTGTAGTAAGATGGCTAAAATTCCATGCTCCAGTGTAATTGTAGATGAGCTTGCATACAGTTCTTTTAACAAATGAAGTTAGCACAACAGCCTTTTAGTTCTGTGTGATAACCGTTCTGAGGACTCTGAATCATTCCCAGGATTTACGGAAGGCTGCGGTTCTCATCTTTGCGAACAAGCAGGACATGAAAGGCTGCATGACGGCTGCTGAGATCTCTGCATACCTCACCCTCAGCTCCATAAAGGATCACCCGTGGCACATCCAGTCCTGCTGTGCTTTGACAGGAGAAGGGTCAGTGCTTACTGCTTACTATGGCAATTCCTGGAAAATGAGAATACTGAGTTAGAAGCCTGCTGACACCAAAGTGGGTTTTCTGAAAGTTCAAATTTTCTGAACTTTGCAGTCAGAGGGACATTTTGAACTTCTCATTTTATTAATTGAACCTCGTGGGTTTTTTCATAGCTCAAACTCCAAATTTGTATTTAAGTCTTCCATTTGTTGTTCAAAATCCCAAACCAAAAACCAGACACCACCCCTCCACCTAAGTATGTAGCTGTTGACATAGCTGTCTACTCTCTCTGTGCTACTCTCTTACTCTTGTGTGTTTCTGTATTTAAAGAAATAAGCTACTGTTTTCTTCCTTTATATTCTAAACTACAGGAAGCTTCTAAGCTGGGGGCTTGAAGTGGTTTTGGGTTTTTTGGTTGGTTGGGTTTTTTTGATTAGCATTGAAACATAGTTTTGATGAAAAGTTACATAGATCTGTCATAAAACAAAATTGTTACCAATATTAAACTTTTTGTCTATATCTGGGTAATGTAGCTAATTTTGAAAACTGTGTACCTTATGGCAACAATTGCTAAAATGGAAAGCTGGGCTGGTCTTAGATCCTTAGTCTGTAAATATCGAAAAACATTTTTGGATTCCGTTTAACAAGTTGGATAATATCTTGCTTGTATGGTGTGAAGTGTACTAATTTTTCTTCTAGATTTTTAAAGCAGTCTTGTAATGTGTGATATTTAGAGGGTTTTTTTTTTTCATCTGTATTGTAAAAGCTTTACAATAATGTGGTCTTCTGACATCAAAAATAGTGAATCCAACTGAGTATGTGGGAAGGGAGAACATCTACCTCACTTTCTAGCATGAATTATTGTCTAATGTCATAGAGGTGTCTTGTAGAGTGAATAGTGGCATTAACTTCCTTAGGGTGGAACATGTTAGTGAGAACAAAATGGGGGCTTTTTCATGGGGTGGGTGTATTGTTTTGTTCTGAGAGTTAACTCTACTTTCCTTCTACCAGTTTTGCTGAAGTCACTTTTGAATACACAGGTTATGTACTAACTAGGATCTTCAGCCAAGTTGACATTTGAAGGAAAGTAATAATTAATAAATATGAGGTTTAGTTTAGAAATAGTGGTCGTCCTAGGCTGCTTCTTGTATCGTAAAACAAAAAGTGATGAATATTTAAAATACCTTCAGCTATGACAGCAGTGAGATCAACTTAGAAAAAACATTTCCAGAGTTAGATTGCTGAGCTGAGTCTTTCTTGGGAAGATCTGACAAGAATCTGGGGAGATCAGCCTGGTGTGAGTGAAGCTCACACCCTGATTTACTGTGCAAAGGTAAAGCTCAAAGGGGTATAAACTAGGTAACTAGATCCCTAGAAAATCAAAGGAAAGTCTGTCTTCTAAAATGGAAGACTTTTAAATGGAGATGTAGATTAGGAAGCAGATTAGATCCCATGCAGTCTTAGTATTCAATGTAAACTTTTAATTTTGTAATGTAATTTTAGAATTCTTGATGTACTGTCTTTTCATGAAACAATTCTGTCTGGATAATCTGCCCTTTATCTTTTAGTATTAGTATGTAAAGGTCTAGCTTTCTGTAGAAAAAGAAAAACTTTTTTGTTTCCATGTGCTTGTGTGTAAGTATTTAAGGATAGTGTCTTTTGGGTTACAAAGAAAAATAATAGAAGTACTGCCAAGCTTCCATAAGATAGAATGCATGACCATTTTCATGTCACTAAAGCCTAAGTAGACTTAGTTTAAAACACTGTTTACTCTGTTCAGCTTTCAATCCCATTTGCAGTTGATTTGATTTATTTTAAGTAGCTGTTTTTACACATAAAAGCAAGTAGAAAGTACCTTCAAGATGCTGGAATAGAACTTGTACCAATTATAACATCTCTTATCTTTCAGATTATGCCAAGGCTTGGAGTGGATGACCTCCCGTATTGGAGTGAGATAGCTTTTTTCTTTTTTCTTTTTTTTTTTTTTTTTTCTTTTTTTAATTCCTCCAAAAGAAGAGACTTCTATTTATCCTGTGAACATGTACATTTTTCTGTACTTTTGGCTGCTGCGGCAGTGACCGATGTTTAATTTATATCAGCCAACCTCTAAGCTGTGCTTGAATCAAGTGCAGCTGAACTGAAACACAAAAGTATTTTCTTAACTTTTTTTAATACACTAATCTTCAACTGGATGAACATATATGAATCTGGTTTTAAGCATTGAAATTCCTCTGAATATGAATTCTAACTTTTTCAATGATAGCTTTTTAAAATCTGTTTTATCATTGTCAATATTTCATATTTTCTCTTTCTAAATAGTTGTATAACTTACTAACATAAATGAGCACATTTTATTTAATAATTAAAAGTAGTGTTTAGGCTAACTTTACTCTGCCATAGCTTTAACCTCAAAGGATAACCATATCTCCAGCTGGACTTCCTGGAACATTAGTAGAGTTCTAGTCAGCACGAGAATTAATAGTTATGAATGCAAATTTTTAAATGGTTAATGAACTAGTTATAGTTAATATTGTGGTGGCTTTTAATCTGATACACAATTGAACTTCTGCCTTAAAAGAAATCTGTTTCAGTCTGAGTTTCTCTGGTATGTAGTTCTAGGACATTCTTATATTCTTCTACTTGAAGATACATCTCTGTACAGTGCATAAAAATATTAGTACTAAGTGCTGGTGTCGTCATTTAGAACTTAAATACCTTTTCAAAGATAAATGGGTAATTAAATTTGGAATCCCAGCGGCCAGTGTCATGTGTAGACTTGCTGTATTCTGCTAAAGTTTTAAATTCTGTATACATGAGCCTTCGTCACCTTTTAATGAGAATGCTGTTTCCTAAACGAGTACATAATCAAAAAGGGAAGCCAGATTTATAAACAAAACAAAACCATGGTGCTGTATCTATAAACTTCAGAGTGAAGGTAATCTTGACACTTATTTACCTACTATCATACATGTTTTCAGATTCTGTTAAAGAGAAAATATTTTGCCTTCATTTTTGTTTTTGGTCTTATTTGTACAAGCAGAGAGCTTTGACAGTGTTTGAGTTAGCTTCCTTCACCTCAAATGTGGAAAACAGGTGGTGAAATAGTGACCCAGTAACGGTTAATTCAATTTGAAGGAAATTAAGTTAAATGTAAAGATAATCTAAAGATGAGTTAATTGAGACCATTAAGCATCAAATAAACCTTACCACCAATTGCCCCAAAAATCCCCACATGAGGATTAGAAAAAACCCAACAAACAAAACCAATAGTGGACACTCAATTCCTCACAAAGTCCCAGTAGCAGTCAGGTACCCAGCCTATCTAAATGCTTGGCAGGTCTTCCAGAAGCACCGTTCTGCACTTGAGCATGCCTAAAAGCCACATGGAGTTTGGTTACCAGAACCGTTTTACAAACTGACTGTAGGCCTTTGATGACAAAATGTTTTTGTTAAATCTTGTTTTGAAAATTTAAGCACACTGAGTTTTCTTTAATAAAATTTTAAGCTTTGTAAATTTCAATTTGCTTCCATTTTATTTAAATAAAACGTAAAGAAATTTTTAAAATATCAGCAAATATGTTGTCATAATTGTTGGAAAGATTTTGAATACATGTGGAAACAGTGAGTATGGTTGAATGAAGTTGTGTGTTATTGCCAGTTAGCAAAAGTCGCATTTAGGACTACATTGAGTGTCAAGTCAAAATGTTCAGAAAATAATTAAAATCTGTGAAAAGTAGTGCATAAAGAAAAAAAAATGAATGCAAAGCAAGGTTAAAATCTGATATTAAAGCTGCTTGCTGTGACGTTCAGCTGTTTAATGTGTGAAAATAAGATACGTTGTGCTCTTAGGGAAGCAAATTATAAAGGAAAAAAAAAGATGGTATGCATGATGTGTCTTGTTTGGTGACTTAAAAATAAACCTGAAAATAAATCTAAATTGCCGACTGAAATGATGTAATTCAGAATGTAATCCTGAATACTTACAAAGAGCACTAGCTGGATGTATAGTCCTTTGGTTGTTTGGGGGTTTTTTTTGAAAAAGGTGTGATTTTGTATTTAATGCTTTCATACTAAAACCGTTTGTAAAGCTATAGTTTGATTCCTAAATTACTAAATTACCCGAGATAATACATATAAGTTTGAATAGGAGGAAATGGTCTGGTTGTAGACATTAGAATATCAGAATAATGGACGTTTTCTTTTAATTTCGTATCACTTAAGATCTTTGAGTATCTTTACAGAATAAAACATTCCTGACAAATGCTATGATTTTTATCACCTAACAGCTTCATTTTCTGCAACAGTTTTCCGTTGATAATATTGGTTTGTTCACAGCACTATTGCTGTGATTTTTTTTTACTATTATTATTTTTGAGGGGAAAATAGCTTGGTATGGAATTTTGGGGAGCCTATTTTTAATAACGTCAGAACCTAAACTAAAAGTTATTTGATCAAAATATTTTTTAAGGGTTGCCTTAGAATACTGTGTGTGTCTTTGCATTTCCAAATACTGCATTATGTTTGCTAATTTGAATGTAGTAAATATGTTGCCGGTAGTTTTGCACTTTGAAAGTATTCTGTGTTTAATATGCTGTTCACAAAGAACAATGTTCATCACCTTAAATTCAAGAAATTATGGTGTCCTGTGCACATTTATATTGTACTGCTGTAAATGGGTTGGCACATGGCTTTTTATTTGTTTATTTTTTTTATTTTTTGTCTAGGTGGCAAAGAGGTTCAGTATCCCCAAAGCAGGGATTTTTTCCAGCTCCTTAGACACACTTGTCTCAGTAAGGCGAAGAGGACTTGGGCACAGCTGCTCAAAATATTTGTCAGCAAAATAAAATTGAGTTGTTCCGTGAAGTTAGATGGGGTTTTTGTTTGTGAGTACTCTGTGGTTTAGAGGTATTGCAGCAGTGTAGCCTTGTCACTTTCATTTCATCTCCAGTCTATTCACTGGGGCAGAATGGGGGCCTCCATCATATGCAGCTGTAGCCAGTTCATCAGTTCAGAACATCTTGGCTGGACACCTGCTTCCTTTCATCTCCGAGGAGCTCCAGCTTTGATCCTAAAGAGACTGTCACATCGTTTCAGCCATGGGAAGCGTGGGTCTTTGTTTGTTCTAGTGAAGGGTGTTTATTTTAGAGGACTGTTCCCTTTCACAGTAAGAACAAAACAAATCCAAACAAAAGACTGGAAAAAACTTGTATGGACCTTTGTGTGTACATTTGACTATGCTTAGCATTTAGCTGAGCTTGCTCTTTCTTTTTGTAGAGTCTGCCTTGCAAAAGAGCCTGTAAGGCAACAGTGAGGAGAGCAGGATGAGAACAACCTTCAACTTCCTCTAAAATTACCTTGATGATCTTTCAGCATTGAGTGATTCTATATTTTGCTTCATAGGGGACAGTGCACTAGAAAAGCTGCATGCTGTTCACACAGTGTGTGTGCCCACCCTGCAGGCAGGAGAATGCAGCTTTGTGTTAGGTTTGTTTCTTGCTAGGTGTGCTACTCCTCGGTTCAGTTGATGTTTGTTTGGCTGGGTAGATACACATTTCATACAGAACATTTTCCTCAATGTAACTGAAGACTTGCTTCCAGTTGCACACCAGTTTGTGTCCCCTAGATGGCAGGAAAGGATCAGTTTAACAGTGCCTTACCTGCTTTATTTATTTAGTGTGTTCTTCGACATCTATGTGAAAGACGTAAAATGCCTCGGTAAATGAAGGGGCTGTGTACCAGTAGCTGAACTGTGGGGATCACACTTAGGTATAATGGGGACAGCATAAAGGAGAGGAAAGTTGGATCACATCTTCGGTGGGAAAAAAGATTACAGTGAGGTTTTAAAAAATTTGGAACTGTTCTGTAGTTTAAAGGCATTTTGTCTTAATTCTTTATGGTTAGAATAATATTCCAAACCTTCTATTGTTGCTGCAACTGCAAATGTAGACCACAAAAAGAATGAATAGACTTCCTGGCATGTTTCATTTTAATAATAACTTTTGTCTGTTGCCCATGACATGCTTGATTTTTTTTTTGAACTTTGGTTGATGACAGTTGCTCCTGCACTGCTACTCCTCAGAAATTGCAAGGATCTGGAACATCTGAACTGTCACCTTGCAATGTGTTTTGCTTTGATGATGATTTGTAGTCTTTACTATATACTACTGCACATGAAGGCTAAATTCAAGTAAAATAGTAGTCCTGTTGCAAGATTTAGATAATCTGTAGTGTAAGTAATGCTCAAAATAGCAACGGTTGCAGTGGGCAGTACCACCAACAGGCTTTCATTGCCCATGTTGTTTCTTGTGCAGTTGATAAAATGTATGTCATATTTGTATATTTCTCTTTATGCAGTGTTTTAAAAGGTTATTTACATTATTACTGTAACTGTTGACAAGAGTATTGTCTAATAATTAGCACTTCTTTTTTATGTCCACATTGAAAATAACTGCTGGCCAGTCTTCATTACAGGTGGAATTGACTTGTATGGTCTCAAAGGGCTCATCCTCCATGCTGAACAAGAAAACAAATGGTGAAAAGTGTTGGGGCATCTCAGGAGGGAGTAAAGTCTGTAAGACCATAATTTCTTGTATCTTCTAAGCATATTCTGTACTGAAGCAATGAGCAAGAACTTCTGGAAACTCACTGCCTATTTTGGCAGCTCATCTTTTACTAGAAGCAAAAGTTAATCTGTATGTACAAGTTGTACCAAAGAATTTAGTTGAAAAAAATTTGGATATCTGGTGGGCCAGGTGGGAGCAGCCATGACCTAGCTTACCTGTACTCCCCATTCTGTTCCCAAAGCCACTCAGATAGCTGTACTGACAGGCTTTCAAGAAAGCTGACCTGGAGATCCCCACACCCTGAATGTATGAGTGCACCTTCTGTGTGGGTTGTTCAGCCCACAGAAGCCGTCTCCAAAGCCCTACACAGAGCACACCGTGCACTTGCTGCATCCACAAAGAATGAGGGGGGTCTGCCTCCAGAGATGACTTTGGTCTCACTGCACTCCTCTCCTGAAATGACTGTGAAGTCACTGGGAGCTGAAATGAAGTGTACCAAGATAAACCTCAGTGGATGTATTAATTGAAATTTTCAGATGTAAATTTCAGATTCACTGACATTTTAGAATTAAATTAATTAAAAGGCACTGTTGGGAAAAAATGTCTAGTGAGTTCTTCAAAAAATTTCAGAAAACATGCTAATACTGATAGTGACTTAAAATTTTGGTGGGTGGCTAAAACTGGTCAAAATCTTTGACAGTTTTAAGAAAACTATTACTTTTCTCAACAAAGCTCTGGTTTCTGGTTCCTCATTTTTCAAGGCTGCACTTTTAAAGCAGTTTTTTCACTGAATCACTTGATTGCTTTTCATTTTTCCATTATCCCATATTCCCTTTGAGGTTTTATTCCCTTCTGTAGAGTAGTTCACTAGTTTAGGCTTGGAGCTTTGCTATTCTAATCTCGTTGAAAAAAGACTTTTTGGTGAACCTTGAAAGTTTGGCAACAAGGTGTCTTCAACCACCAGCAATAGCCCAGTGTTGGGAAAAAACTTTGAATGCTTTTTTTGAAAATAACATTGCTAGACATTTGGTGTTGGTTTCAGTTGAATATGCTACAATTAGAAGCTGAAGAAGCCAATTGAAAGATTAATGTTCAAACTTGTGGGAAAATAGGCATGACTTGATTTGTTTGAAAGGTATATATATATGTATATATAAAAATTTCTCATATGTAATGGAAAACTGATGTACATAGACACTGTAGTCTGTCCAGTGAGTATTGAACAAGATTCATATTGATCCTACAGAGGCCTGAGCTCTCAGTTCTTAGCACTGCTTTCCCATCCAACAGTTGCTTTGGATTCAGCACCTTTCAAAGATAAATACAACCTCTTAAAATATTTTCCCTTCGCTCTTTTATCAGTAAGTTGCAAGCCAGCAGCTACTTGCTAGATTCCATTTTCTGTTTAGTAGGAAATGTAATGTACTTCTGTTCTGGAGGAAAATTGGTAAGTAATTACTGTAGAATTAAATCCTATTGCTTCTGTGAAAGTAAACAATACAGGAGGTGTCTGGGGAATTGCAGTAGGATGCATAATCCAACAGTACTCATTCTTCTTTATAGAACTATCTAATTAGGAGTTAATGAAAAAATATTGGACTGCTTGTAATTCCGTACACTGATTCTCTGCAAGTGTGGAAAGTTTCTTTGCTTCTTCTGAATCTTTTTACGGTTTTGCTTTTGTTTTTTAGCTGCAGTGAAAATGGGATCTTTCATTAAAATGAATTGTTTATGTCTTGGTAATAAGCAATTAAGTTCAGTACCTTTTTAATTCAATTGCTGGTTTGATTTGCTCTTCTGTGCAGTCAAGACTTTCTTCTAGATTAAGTATAGATTTACCATTTTTTCCCAAATTGAAAAAAAAAAGGGAAAATTTTAAAAAAGGTTAAGGAAAGTAAAAAGGGTTAACTACATATGAGTTGAAATAAGGAGCAAAAATACTTTTTTCTGAAGGCAAACCATGTGAACCTGTTTGCCTTGTTCTGTGTTTCCTTTGTGAAAAAAAAAGATTTTTGAGATTTTAGTTGTGCTGAACAAGTACTAGACAGAGGTACCATGTGTGAGCCACGGGCTTTGTATTCCAAATATCCTCTTCTAGTTCTATTGATGAAGTGTCAGCTGAGATTTCTCAGCATTGAATGCAAACTCTAAGATTCCTGGGCAGAGACCATATTGGTGACATGAACCACAGCACACTGCTATGCCCTGTTTTTACTCTGCCAGGAATTCTGATTTAAACCAAAGACTTTCCCCACCAATTATGAGGTATAAAGACAATTTGTCCAGTACACTTACAATGCAAGAAGTAAAAATTTATCTATTGATCCTAAAAATCTAATCTACATGAATAGCAATGAATTCAGGGTTATGGACAAAAATACTTGGGAGATTCATAAATATTTGATTGTTCTGAAACACAGATGTCAGAGGCTTTGTTTTTAAAGCCTAGGACTAGAATTGGATAGAATTTTAATATTGCTAAAATTATGCTAAAATGTTTTTGGAATTTCAGGCAAAATAGATCTAACTTGGGTAGTAAATCTAGTTAATTTCAAAGGAACAGAGCAATAAAACCCCTGAAGCAGGCATTACCTGAAGGTAATTGACTGCATCTATGAGTTAAATGTTCCAAGGAAGACTGCTTTTAGCTGACAAGGTCAATTATCCCCTCACTGTGTCCTCAATGCCATCACTGTTTGGGTGGTACTGGCATTCCAAACACATCGAAAGTTGTTGTATAAAAATTCTGAGAGCAAAATAATGTTTCTTTAAATAAAAGTCCTATTAACTCTTCTTAAAAACTCAGATATTAAAGAAATTAATGCACTGAAGTAGTACTTATCCAATGGATATATGTACTTCACTTTCAAGTGATAGTTAGCTACCCACTGTCACTTTCTGGGGGGTGGAATCTGATAATGGAAGTTTTGTGGTTTTTTGAAAAAACATTGACTGTAAAATGGCATTGTTTGATAAATGGAGTAGTTAAAAAGTTGTACCATCTTTGTATATGTATGGAGCATCCCTGGAAGCCGTGTTTCATCGTGGATGCAATCCTGATGAAGTAGAGACAATTTCTGTGGGATCAAACAGGCAGTGCTGAACTGCATCGGGAATCAGTAAAAGACTGGTGCAATGGTTCAGATACCAGTAGCAAGGTTCTTCCTTGGTTTTGTTTCAGATGTCCCAAGTTCAGCTGGCATGTCCCACAGAATAAAACCTCACCTGCTCTCTGTGCCCAAGGAACATAAAGTAGATGCTTTCTCAGGATGTTCCCTGAGGAGCAGCCTCAAACTCTTCACACAGCTGTTTTGGGCTCCCCAGTGAAGAGACACAGATCATGACAAATCTTTTACTCTATTTGAGATATTTGTCCTCCCCTTTGGTAATTGTATAAATTGTACCTTTTCCCTCATTTTAGTTTCCTGTTCGTTTATTTCATAAAGTTCTTGGTTGGAAACAAAATCTTTATTACAGGATTTGAATTTCATCTTTTTTCCTGAAGCTTTTCTCTCAAAAGTAACAATTACAGTGTCCTGATCACACCAATCTGTGTCCAATTTGAGGTTATCGTTCTGCCTTCTTTAAAATTGATAGCCCATTGACTTTGTGGTGCTGTGTTGTTCATTCTTTCCAGTATGGGAATAATGCTGTTTCCAGTCCTGTTCATGCTGTTTATACCCTGCTAATGTTTGCATTTGCTTGGGAAATCATGGAGCCTCTTATTATTTTATTTTTAAGTTATGTGCATATTCTTACTTTGTAAATCTACCGTAAAATTTAGTGTTCTGTGCAGCTTTTTGTCTTGTTTAACTCCAGTGATAACCTCTGCAAGTTGTGCTTCCCTTTCCTGCTCTGGAATTTTGTTATGTTTGCCATAGTATAGGTTGCACTGTAGATCCTAAACTTCATCTCTACTTTAGTGATACTTGAGTGGGAAATGTATTATTTCCCACTCAAGATCAATTAATCTTCACAATTATGAAGATCAGTTTTTTCCCATACACATTTTTTAATCAGATTCCTTCTAGATTAAGTTTAAACCCCATGTTTTTCTTTTCAGTCTTTAGTCAGAGGCTCCTTCTACCTTCACTTACTCTTCACATTGTTTATTTCAATGTGTGCTGAAGCTATTTCAGAGCTAGTTGATTGCACCAGCAATGTCCCATGGCTGTCTTCCTTTCTCTCAACCAACTTCTAGTAGCCAGAAATGGAAGTGATGCTTTAAACATTCTTTTTTGTCTTTCACGTTTCTGGAACGTTTCAGCTGTTAACAGAAACTCAGAGTAGTTTTTTAGCTTCATGTGCCCCAACACCTTACCCATAGATTATTTAGAAGGAGATGCTGGCTGTCTTACAGTGAAATGAAAATGCCTTGAGTCTGCCCAGGCAAGAAAACATCAAAATTTGCATGAGTCAAAACCCCTGTGGCAGCTGGGTGCTGGAAGATGTATTTGGAGCTCACTATTGTCAGTACTTGACTGGAGGAAGGCCAACTTTAAATGTAGCCTTTGAGCCTTGTCCCATTGTCTTGGCCTGCACTTGCTGGGGCACTGAGCTTGCCCACATTGTCCTCTTCAGCCACAGTCCCATCTCTGTGCCCAGGGCATTGGTTTGAGCATTCATATGACCATACTGAGAGTCAGGAAGCTTATTTGGCCAAGAATCAACCATTGAGTGACTTCAAAAGGAAATAACAACGTTGGCAACGTTGGTGGTAACAACATCCTCTCCTGGCTTTTCCTGAAGGAAGCAAGGTGATGAGATGTAGGAAAGAAGCAACCCCTTTGCAAACCAAAAATTGTCCCTTCTTCCTTCCCCCCACAATACACACACATGGGAAACCTCTTGCATTTAAGCAAGTGAGAAGTTTCATCTGTGTAAATTGTGCTTTGGATGAATGGGCAACATAATCAAAAGCTGCTCAATTGTTTTTACTTCCCAAAACAGCCTAAAACAAGATTTAAAAATGCCTAAGTACCTTTCTTGACAATGTTTCAAATTTAAGCTTCAAGCAAAAATGTGATAGGAAAACAAGCATCTGCTCTAATTTCTCAAAGCTCACTGAAAGCTACAGTTCAATTCAAATTCTGGATTTGATGTGAAAAATATAAGTAAAATATAAACCCTGGTGTTTAGGAACAAACAAAAACCTCACAAAACCTTTTTGTCACAGGTCTTGCTCAGCTTTTCCATAGCCTAATATTAAGCTCAATGACAGCTAAAGTATTTTCTGAGGTTTATTCTTTGGTGTAGAAAAACCTTTAATTTACCCGCTGGGATATCTGAACTGGCGATGGAGAGCTGTCACATCGACTCTGATTCTATGTGTCAATCTGCTAACTCTCATGCTGTTCAGTGCTTTATTCTCTTTATAAATAAAGTGATTTCTGCTGCTCTGCATCAGATTTCTGAAGCACATACCATGATAATAGGACAATCAAATGTCATGGGGATGAAATTTAGCTATACTACTTTGAATTCAACAACCAGTTGACAGATCCTGTGTTTCTGTTATTTAAATCCTTAGGTTTTTCATCCCAACAAGAATACTGTAATCAAAGGAAATCAGGGTGGGATTGGAGCTGGGCGAGTGTGTGATGCAAGGGGAAGATTTAAGCGCAGTAAAACTATACAGGATGGTATTTTATAGATAATGCACAGACATAGAACTGGACACAGCTCTAATTTTTGTTCTGTTCTTTGTTGTTCTCTGAATGTTTGGCTTTTTTTCCTGTGGTTTCTTTCTCTCCTTTCCTTCCCAAACTTCTAAGTGAAGCATCAGTTTAGAAGATTTTGAGTTTCTCTTTCAAGATTTGCATATTTCAATGGTGCTGTAGATAAGCTTAATAAATTGGACTATCTCAATAGCATCAAGTGTTATAACTATAAATGGCATTCTGAAGTAACCAGTCTTTGTATTCCATACATTTTTCGTGTGAACAGTTTCCTCAATATAAAATAGTGTTTAGTATCTTGACACTTGTGCAAATACAGAAAATATATCTTAAATTCTTCCCACCTGCACCAGTCCTCCCTTCTGTTCTTCGTGTCAATCCAGCATAATTGGGGTTTTAAAATTTAAAGTCTTAAATGTGTTTGGTAAATCTAACTATATTTTAGTTCAGCTTATTTTTGCAACTCAACTTTCCTATCAAAACTATCAAAATATAGTGTCAACATCAATTATAGACTGCTTCCCTGAAAGAAGAGGCCTCTGTACCATCATAGAACAATTGGCCTCTTAGGTTGGTTGGTTCAAACCATATTCTGTACATAAATGTCTGGTTTCAAATTACTGAAGTAAAAAGATATTTTCATTTCAGACTTGTTATATTAATGAAAATAATAATATGGTAAACATCCCTCAAGTTTCTTTTCTCAATCATGACTTTAAGATAAAAAATATCAATGCCATTGAAGATAATATTAGATGCATGTACTTATGACAGCAAAATGTGCTTTAAAAACAACACTACTTAGGTTCTACAAAGGTATTAAAGAAAGACATTTCTCATGGAGAGAGATTTAGATGCAATTCCATGACTTCAACTGCAAATTGGAAGCAAGGTTTGGGATTGAGTATCTTGGAGGCAGTGAAAGTTAAAAGCTGGAAGAACAACATATTAACTGCTACAAACCATGAATACTACAGGTGTTGAGTATCACAAGTGTGAAACACCTCTAAACATTCTCACTGTTGTACAGCAAGGATTGCAGGAGTGGTTGACATGCTGAGTCAGTTGCTCCTTCAGTTGTGAATGAATTCATCATTCAGCAGATACCCTGACAGATCTGCACTTGTGTAATGATATTTCTGACAGAGTTTGCAGTTTATTCTCTGTGCACTTAATGTTTCAAATTATAATCTAATATTCTTCAATTCTGACAACCCTTCCACTGAAGCTGTAGATTCTTACCTGTCTTACTGATCAGTGATCTTCCATGATAATCAGTGAATTACTTTGGCAGCTGATCATATTTTGTGCTCTATACTGGATTGTTCAAACTGCAGAAGTCTCACATAAGATGCTTATCACCATCAGCAATGAGAATGAAGAGGAAAAGCAATGAGAATGAAGAGGAAACAGTAAAATGCAATAAAATTCATTAAGGAAGTGCAATGTAGTTTTCTATGGCTTGCTGAAAAACTTAAGTCATGTTGGTGATATAAATAACTTGTGAAAATTTAATGTGCTGCAACACTTCCAGTATCTTAAATATACTTTACTGAGCTAGAGAATAAGTTCATCAGTAGCTATCCATCCTATTAAAGCTCTCAAGGTTCTGCTAAACACAAACAACTGCTGAACAACATTTATTTTGTTTTTTTGACTTTGGGAGTCACCAAAAGTACTGCATGTGACTTAGTGCATGGAGTCTGAGTGCCATTTAAACTGTCCAAATATGGAGCATGCATTTTTAAACACTAAGTAGATGTTAAATAATAAAACCTGTTTTATTTTCCTTGTGTACACCACCTAATGTATAATGAATAGCTTTAAGGGCTGTTCTTGAGTGTGTTTGCTTAATGGGGTTGCATTCTGTGTAGAGAGCTTCATCTGAAATGTGTACTGGCTTGAGCTATGTGCAGCTGTGCTGAGCTACTTGGGATTGCAGAACTTGCTATCTGTAGGGAAAATATCTCCTTAAAAATACATAATGCATGCCATTTAAATTGTGTTTGAATATGAACAAAATTATGAAGACAGCTGTGTTTGAATATGCATTCTTTGTCACTATCTCGCCCTGTAGGTTTATGTATGCCTTCACGCCCATAAGAAAAGAGGAGTAGGATACATTTGCAAAGAAATCATTTTGGTTGCTTATTAAAAACTTATTAACAGTTCCACTAGTTTCTGTGAGCAAATTAAGATTTTCTGTCTTTGTCAACCCCAGCAAAAACTTGTGGCCTAGCCCAAAAAGTTTAAAATATGCAAAAAGAATCTAGTAGGTCTAGTGATGATGAAAGTATTGCACTGAACAGCAGTGCTTGGATAATTCTTATATGTTTACATTGGAGCCAGTGTATTAGTATGGTTATTGCTAATTATACTTTGAGTCTGCACAGAGATGTTGGAGGTGTATTTCATTAAGATTTTAACAGATAATTGCTGCTGTGAGGAGAGAGCCATCTTAATGTAACTGATACCTGCTAGGTGACAGCTAACACAGGAGAAGTAGACTAGGCTCGTGATGTTGTAATACTCCTGAGTAAGTTATGTGTGAATGTTGATGTCTCAGTTAATTTTTCATTTCCCACCTTGGTTGCTTACTCTCCCACTCATTTCACAGTGAAATGTTTATTCAACCATTTCCTTATACCAGGGACTCTTACATGAAAGGACGTGAAGAAAATGTCATGTGAAAGGTCTGGAGAGCTCTTATGCAGCAGAAAGCTTTAGAGCAGTTAGGAGTTATTGCAGGCACAGCTGAGGCTGGAAAGACAAGACCTCACTGATATGGCTGAAATTAGCTGCTCTGAGGAGAGTGGGGCAGAATTGCATATGAGGAGCTCTCCCAGCTCAGTATGTTCAGGTAGCAGCTTGAATTCAAATCTGGTGTGGGTCATAAGTTGAGTTTGCACCCTTGTTCCCAGGGGACATTTATCTACACACCAATGGCACGCTGCAGTTTGGCACAGTAGTAGTGTTAAAAAACCTTTCTTAGAGACTGCCTGCCCTGTGTGTCCTCCTATTATGAAATCAGTTCTGAGTAAATCAGTCTCATTCATCAGGACGAAAAATTAAAAACAAACAAAAACCCCAGCTAAAACCAACCAGCCAAACAAAGAAAACTAGCACACAAAAAAGGAAATAAATAAAAGATAAGTGTTGTCAAACAAGAACTGTAGTTTTTTTTGTACACAGTCGTTCAGTGATTTCAATACATAGGTAATGTTATTTTTTTCTTCTTTCTTTTTTAAGCACATCAGTCAAGAAGGAACATTTCAATAGTAATTTTTTATCTATTCATTGCATCTTATTGTTTTACCTTAAATCTCATTAAAAATGTCCTGCACGATTAGGAAGCAATAATCAGATTCCTCCCAAGAGTAGACTTTTATTTCAGATAAAATCCAAAGACAACTGCTTCATAGATTTCTTTCCATACCTACTACAGGTATAATTTAAAATGTCCCTTTAACTATCTCTACAGTTTGTAGATTCTGTTCAAATATTATTTAGATTGTTATCTTTGCCAACTAGATTATTTCAGGAGCAAAATACCATGACAGAAAGTAGCAGCAGCTGGTGCTGTATTACATAGAAGGAGCTGCCATGGCTGGGGTATGTCCCATGTCCAGTGTTCAGGTGGGGGAACAGACCCTTACATTTCCTCCATCCTGTCACAATGCACTTCTTCCCTTCACTGATCCAAGTGGGGTTAGATATCAGGGATGTCTATTCCTGAGAGATTCAGGCACGCTGACGTGTCCACGACATGCTCATAAAAACTGCATAATTGAGTGCTGTGGGAAGATAGAGCTTCAAGGCTAGTGCAGAAGGCAATCTTTCCCAATGAATTGCACCTGTACTGATTACCAAGGAGTAGAAACAGCCTTGCCTGCCCAATGAGGTTGGGTGTTATAAAAGTGTGGGCTAGCTGGCCACAACTTGTACTTGCAGTTGGAGCTTGAGACCCAGAACCTGCTGCAATTTGGGATGGAATCTGCTGGCTGCTCTGTGAGGAGGAAGGGACATGTGGTTGTGCAAGGGGACGAGGTAAGGAGATGAGTGAGGGACAGGTTTGGGTTTAGCCAGTCATGCAGAAGGAAGCAGGAAACTTGCAGAGAGAAGGAGTCAGTGCTGTGTGAAGCAGCTAGTAAGAAAAGGAATCAGAGTTGCCTGCAAGAAGGCATGAAAAGCTTTTAATAAGGGACTGCTGCTGATGTTAGTTGTCTCCATCTTGACGTAGTTACCAGATAGTACCTCACTCCCAATCTTTCATCATTACTCTGCCACTGTATCCAGACTCCGTCCTTGAGGTGCCTGGTGCTCTCTTGCCCATGAAGCAGCCACCACCTCCTTGATTAGGAGGGCCAGAAAGCAGCAAATGTAGCCAGGAGTGAAAATAGGGTGCCAAGGACATCACCTGAGCATTGGTCAGCAAGGGAGAGATGAGGCAATTACAAGTGCAGCAGAGCAGAACACCTGTGGTGTAGTTCCAACAAAACAAATTTTGATAATCCTCCCACTGGTGAAAAATGCATATTTGTCTCCAAGATTGCAAGCGTAGCAGATTCTTTTCCAGATTATCCAGTTTTTCTTGATTCCCTACAACTTCAGACTGCTTTTCTTCAGTCTTCCCACACTGTTGCATTCTGAAAACTTTAACAACTTCTACCCAGAGTCCAGTTGTTTTCGTGTTAATGAGGGTTGTGTGATTTGGGGGGGTTACATACTTTTTTTTTTAACATTTACTTTGAGTGACTGAAATAGAATGAAGGCCAGAGATGTGGGACATGCCAGATGTCAAAAGATGGATTTCACCAAGACTCTTTAATTTGCCTTTATTACTACTGTAGAGTCATTGCCTGGGAACACTTACTTAAACTACTTTCATTTCTTTCCTATATGTTATTTTCTATACAGGTAATCCTAATGTATCAGAGGATATCCCACTGTTTTTTTTAACTATTACTTGGCTTAGGGTACAGAGTCGCCACAAAAAAATTCTGAAAATAAGACATATGAGATTGGTAAAAGAAAATATAACAATAGGGAACTGAGAGTAAGGGAGCGAAAAGGAAAATTAATTATTTAAGTCTTTTTAACAAAAAAGCAACAAGGTACTGTAGTTCAAAGGGAAAAAAGACCAGTTAATTGGATTTGACAAAATTTAAACTGGAATCATTTAATGATATAGCCTTTCTGATACTTATGTTTCCCTGAAACTGTGATGAAAACATTTGGGGAAAAAAAAAATTATTGCATTTATACATCCTGTCTTTCCCAAGCTACAATTTCTCTTTTTCTTCTCAGAATCAATTGCTGAAACCCCTACATCACTGCTACTGTCAACAAAAATTAGTCATCATTTAAGTGACAATGAAGAGGCTTCTGATTTCCATTCTGTTCATTTATAAAGAAATAAATTCTCAGTTCTGCTGTTTGCAGTTAAAGATGCAATAATGGCCAAATCTCCAATATTTTACACATATACTTGCATCCACAGGAGTTGCCAAAGTTTAGCGTGGGAGCTTCTACAGTCTTAAGAGGAAGCTTGTCCCAAGACTTTCCTGGGCATTTCAGAGGTGAAAGGAAAAACTCTTGGAAGTAATTTATTTCTTTCCCCCTCTGCCTAGATATGGACAGTACAGGTTTGTTTTATTGCAGAGTGAGCCTCTTGATAAGAAATAAAATTATAAATGCCATTCTCTGCCTTCCCTCTCATGCCAGCTTAGCCCTCCACCTTCCTACTTGAACCTGCCTGGGAAGAAGTGAGAAGTCTGGCTGTTCCCTTCAGTATCCAAATTCTGCCCATGGTTAGGCAGCAGCAACCCAGAAGAGCCAAAAGCGCTGAGTGTGCCTCCTTCTCCCTGCAGAGCCAGCAGTGACACAACAGGGACATCCCTCATCTTTGCAGGTTAGATGCTATCATGGTCCTCAGGTGTTCAGAGCATCCAGGAACATAATTCAGTAACACAACATTTCTCTCTTCAATCTTCGGATCATGACACAAAGTCAATGTGTGGATTGATCTCAAGGCTGCTGCTGTTGGAAGTTACTTTTGTTTATTTATTTTCCTTGTGCAGAGAGGTGCCCATGAGTGTTCTTATTGGCTCAATGAATTGCAGAAAAGTTTCAATCACCATGACATGAAAACTTTCTTTGCAATAGGAATTATGAATTCTTCATAGCATGCCCTGTTATAATTGCTTGTATCTTGAGCTTACACTCTCAGTACTTTTCTAAAAATAGCATCAGCTGTGTAGGAGTAAAAGGGAAACCCAAGGTGGCTTAATGAAACAAGTTTCCTGTACTTACCAAGTTTCAGCTTTCTTGTTTATTTTTAATAATCACTATTGCATTAGATTAGTCACAGGCACCACAGGAAGGCATGAAGAACTGTAACATTTCACAATCTAAGGAAGATATTTGTGGTAGCTGAATTTTCATGTATTAATATTAGACTATGACACAGATTTTTATACTCCCATCTCTGTAACAAGCAAAGAGAAGGATCAAAGCTTTATACCCTTCTGAAAACAGAGGAGAAAGAAAGAGATAAAGGTTATTTTTTGAATATATTACCAGCAAATATTAATGCAGGTTGCCTAAATGACAAGAAATGTCAAGAAAAATTAGAGTGGATATTTTCTTCCATTATATGAATCCATATAATTGATAGTTTTGTTTCTTCAGTTAGAAAAAAGTTACTGTGAACAAAATAATAATTGAAATAATATAACTCGGGAAATGCAAGGCAGCCACTGATCTTTGACAAAGATCTACTGTGTTATTTCTTAAAGTAATAAATTGCAGAAAAAGAAATGTGTGCTTCATATGATTGACTGACTCACCTCCCCTCTTTGAATCATAATGTCTCATTTAGAAACAATGCAATTGGGACATGCACTGTGTAAAGAAACAAATTTTCATGTATTTCTGCTTAGATCACATGTGCCTTTAACTGGAGAGTTTTAGCCTCACCCTGTTTGCATGACACAGTAGGGAGTGTCAGACAATAATATATGGTGTGAGAACCCATGTGCAGATCTTAGATTAAGGCTCATCAAGATATCAGAACCTTCTGAAAAAAATATTTTTTGCCTGTTCAAATAGAAAGCATTTTATCTTTACTTAGAGTTAACACACTTCTTATGCATGTGACTGTACTTGCCTCACTGGGCAGGAATAATCCTTTGAGTGGGTGCAGCCCTGTTTGGAAGAGGAGGCTAGAGTGGGTTTGGAGGGGCTCAATCCCCTTTCTGAAAAATAGCTTTGGTTTTAGTAGTCATGAACTGCATTCATAAATTTAAACTAATTTTTTTTTTCTCAGAGAACTATCCCAAGCCACTTCCACAGTGCTAGTAGCAGCACTGTCTGCAGTAAGCTGCTGAGCAACCACTGGAAAACTGATGCTCACACAATGGCTGGGCATTGAGAGTGTTTAAAAAACTGAAAACCACACAATAAAATTCATTTCTTCACCCAGAAGCTTGAAAAATGAAAACAGATACAATGTTTTGCATAAGATTTTGCTATTGCTTGTTTCAACCTGGTTTTAGTAGGCTTAAGCACATGATTAAGGCAACTGTTTAATCAGACTAACAATTACCTCACACACAAATATCATCATTACTGAGAATTTTACAGCTAAAAAAACCCAATTGGACAGTTTCAGTTGATACAACTGTGTCCCTTCTGGTAACTGATTATTTCCTCAGTATTTTTCCCATTTGAATTTTTTCCTTATTTGGTAATAGTAATATAAACTGAAATTTCATCGAAAACAATTAAATTGATCTCATAGAACTATTACTTATGGAAATACATAAGATTTTTTTTTCCCTTTATGGTTTTGTCCACTGGTTTCTAATAGATACAGGTTGAAGCAAATCCCAGTTTTAAAAATATCTCCAGAGTGCTATGATTCAAAAAATAGTTTAAACATCTACTTCAGCAAAACACAAAGTTCTTGCTGCAGGTAATAGTTATGTGCTCTCTGAAATCCTGAGGGCAATATCCCTGCAGATTTATCTAGCTTTCAGCCCACGTTTTTAACTTACACACCTAGGCATGAGGGGGTAGCAAACTTCCACAGAAATGGGAACTGTCGAGCACTGATGATCTATGGCCAGCACGAGATTTAGAACAACTGTAATTTTTACACTCATTCCATCAGCCTTGCAGCCATACTCTTTGGGCATTAACAACTCTGCAACAAAAAGTGGTAAAATTAACCCAAACAAACAGAAAATTGCCTGTTACACAATGTGGATGAGAGACATCAATCCTTAACTCAAGACTGTTAAATATTTTTGTTGTCAATGGTTAAGATATTTGCTCTATGCTCCTTCTGCAGTGGTCTGAAAGAACTAGCACGTGGTTCCCTTGTTCTGTGCTAGATGTCAGCATTAGGATGACAACTCTTGCCCTGTTCACCTCTAATTACATCTACAAGCTGTTGCTTGAAGGTAATTGTGTGTGATTAGCTCAATTATAGATTTGATACTAAATCAGATTAATCCCATCCTATACCATCATTTTTTAGAATAATCAATAGCCCGTTGAAAGGAGTGCATTTTTTTATTCTGTTTTAGTTTATCAGTAAGTAGGCTTAAAAAACGCTGAGTGTTTGTGTACAATTCATAAGTATTTGGGAAAAAAAATATTGTGAAAATAATGATGTTTTTCTATGGAATAATACTTCCCTAAAGTAGGTGAGGGTTTCTTGGACATTTTAAAATGCTTGTACTGCACTGATATGTGTTACAGAATATTGGACAAAGTAAATGAATATACTAAAATTTCATGATTTGAAATGGAAAGCGTACAATCTGAATCTTGCTTGAATATTACACCAAAAGGCTTGCAAATCCAGTCTAGCATATCTTCAATGATAAGTGTAAAAAGTGAAAAGAAGAGTAAAAGATTTGAACGTGGGGTGGTGTAAATCATCTGTGTGGGGTACATATCATGCTGCTTGATGCACTGGGCCAGCTTTGGCTTCAGTGAATGAATCAAGTTATAAACATTAATGGATGCATCTCTAAAGCTGAATTAAGCCCTTCATATTACCTCCACCTACCCGTGTGTGGCTCACTAGCTGTCTCAAAAGCCAGTGCTGTGGAAATGTGTTGGTGCACAGTGCCAGTGCGGAAGGGACTCTGTCATTTGTCCTCTGAGCACTGATGTGATGCTTGCCAACATAAAGGCAAATGAATCAAAGGCTTGTGAAGACACTAGAATAAAATAACTTCTGATAAGATGATCAGCAGTAAATTACCAACTCCTGAAAATAATATCCAAAAAATTAATATCTGGTATATTGTTGGCTAAAAGACTCTTCCTTAAGTTCTAGATTGCTAATTGGCAATGGTGAGATTTGTGTTTGCCTGGTATAATTAATTATCTTTTAGCTTTGTAATTTTCTTCTTCAGCAATTTGCAGCTGACTATTCTTTTTCACTCTTACTTTCACTCTTTCTTACTTATAAGTACCTTCTCTGCATTTTGCTGTAGAAAAGATAGGTTAGTAATTTTTTTTTTCTTACATTAAGCGGTAGCATAATCTTTCTGATTCTTTTTATTCATGGAGGTTTCTTTTGCAGAAAATTTTAATAATCCTTTTGAAGCCTCTGAACTTTCATGTTCTATAAAGTCTAGTCAATTTTTTATTTCACACCATCATGCTTAATCTTTTTACTGCTAAAAATTGTTCCACTTTGGTAATGGGCATGTCAGTCTTCATCACACCAATACATATTAGCTCTCATCTCCTGTGCTTATGATTGACTTATCATAGTTTCTTCTTTTTATCTTATAAGCAATCTGCCTTTTCCATTTTTTATCATATATAAAGCCATTTGGCTACTTTTATCTTGAATTAAATCAGGGGATAGGATAGCTGGCAGATAATGATAGCTCAGTTTTTCATTTGATAATGTTGCATTTTAGAGCACAGAAGGAAAAAAACAATGTTTGTTGTCCTCTATAGAAATATACCCATCTAAAAAACAGAAAGTGAGCTAAAACTTAGAGAAGTGTTTGGTACCCAGAAATACATCCAGAAATGTAGAACAATTTTATAATAAGGTAAATGATTGTCCTGTAATTTTTATGGTATTCATAAAAAAAATAAAGGTAAAAATCTGATGGACCATGCAAGAAAAAAGTCATTTCAATACCTAAAGTAGTGAAAATTCCCATTTGGCTTCAAGCTGCAACTGCAACAGAGACTGGAGTTCAATAGGTTCTGGGTTATGTTTGGGTCATCTGATGTGGGTGTTGTGGGTTCTCAAAGGGTAACTATGGCACTCAACACCAGTATTTAGAGGTGAATCCCTTACATTTTCTTGTGTCATTCTGGCCTAACAACTTCAGAGTATATTATTTTTGCCACAATTTGACAGGGTGATATAAGTCCAACGGGTACCATCTTTTGTATAACTTCAGTGAAAATTGTCATGCACGTGGAGCAGAGACCCCTTGGCCAAGGAAAAGCCAAGCTTTAGGGGCAGCTTTGGCCAGCACAGAGCACGGATGCCCTGATGGCACCTGGTGCTCATGGGCTGAGTCCATGCCCAGTGGGGACCTGGGCAGGAGCTGGAGAGTGCTTGCAAGGCTTCACATCAAATCCTGCCACTCAAGTCAGTGGGAGATCAGTGCAGATCAGGAAATCCTTCTGAATTCTGAATCAAGGACTATGTTTTGTCTGAAGATGAATAAGGTTGCTCTTAAAGAACTCTTCCCTGAGCTACATGGTTAGAATTGATTTCCCACATTTAAATTTCTTTCTTTCACTTCAAACATTGTATGAAAGCATAACTGCAGCAGACAAAACATGTCCAAATATGAACTTAAATTGCAGTCAGATCACACTATGTGCATTTTCCTTTTCATACATTTTCTTTGTAGATATATACTTCTTATTTGCTTTTATTTCCATTTCTTTTAACGTTTTTTTTCTAGTACATTTTCTCTAGTGCAGCATGAGCTTTCTATTTCTCTTTCTAAATGGAATGCCTAAATCTGCTTGCTGTAATTTACACGATACTCCAAGGCATCAAAGCACTATTTGGTCTGTTTTGCTTTGTGTTTTTTTCTGCACTCTGCCTTGGGGCTGGTATCAGTTTCTATTAGGAGTCTCATTGTGAAATACTCTACCACCTAGGGCTCCTAAGTTTCAGGTAGCACACAAGAATACTTTTCCCCCCTTATTCACAGTTTCAGTGTTTTCAGACTCGCACTCAGTGTCATACTGATGATAAAATATTGCATCATGGAAAACTTGCAATTACTCTTTATATGACAAATATTCCTTATGCAACAGTCTGTGATCCTTTCTTGTTACTGTGCCTCTGTGATGTATTCCACAGCTTGTAGCTTTAAAGGATTCTAATATTCCTTCTGAAAAAAAAAATTCAACAGATAAATTTGTCTTTGATCCCATTGGTCAATATGACATAAATATTTATCTGAACAACTTGTTGTTTGTACAGAACACTAGAAAATTCAGCAGTGAGACCACCTGTTTTGTCTTCCACTTTAACTTGTCCTTGTATTGTGTTTCATTGACTCCTAGCAAAACTGAAGCTTGGTTTGGTGTGTTGGCAAGATTTTATAGATTGTTTATAGATTCTGATACAGAATTTTAAAAGCCTGTATTCAAAAATTTTAATTTTCATTTAATTTAAGGGTAGTTGGGCCATATTTCAGATGTACCCTTTAGGAATTTAAGTAGTTTCAGTCTAACAATAAATATACACTGTGTTTAAGAAAATATGATAGTTTCTTTACTGATACTGGAAATATAAAAGGGCGATATAGAGAGACCAGTCTGATCACACAACTGAGTTTTCTTGCATTCTTTCCTAGAAATCAAAGGGTCTTGGGACAATGAGTGGGTAGATTAATTTTACCTGCACTTCTTGGATTATTTGTAAATTTACTGCAGACTTTTGTCCTTTACAAAAACTGAAGTACTGGTAGATATTTGGGTTATTAGAAAAATTCTTGTACAGAAGCATGCAGCAAAAAGACACACTTGAAAATTTATATTTTCAGCTTTTGACATAGATGTTTTTATGTTTCAGTGCTGAAGTTATTGGACAGAGAACTTTTTCCTAATTAGATAATGAGGTAATAAATCATTTGTTTCAACTTTATTGGGAGAATAATGGTAGCATTCTGCCACTAATCCTGTTTGCAAATTGCTCTGCCTGTCTGCCATTTGGAACGAGGTCTTTGCATTATAACAGTCTCAGGATGCTATCTTCAGCAGTAGAGATAAAGTAGGAAGTTCAAAGGGGTCTAAAGGCATTTCATGGGTTTCTATGCCAGATTTTATACTTTGAAATGAGAACATGGTTTTGTTTTAATAAAAATCCTTATGTTTTCTTGCTAAAAAACCTCTTTTGTGCTTAAAAGGAAGTTTATCATGCAGAGAAAATTAATAAATGTCTGTTTGACAACTGGCTTGCAGCCAGTGAGGCCTTAGGGAAATACTTGGGTGCAGAATGTCAATTAGGTGACTTTATTCCTGTCATTAAACAATTTTACAAAAATTAACTATTTTCTACCAGTTTTTATGCCCCTGGTATCTTCATTTATTCTGAACTGTACTCTTTCAGTACTGCAGGGTCTTGCCTCTAACTGCTTATGTAAATTTTTGCACAGCCCTCATATATGCTTTATCTCTGTATTTGATGACAAAAATAATCTTATTTTTAAAGAAGGAATGGAGGGTAGCCTACAAGTGCTTTAGCTAAAGAGAATGTTTCTTTTGCTGTGCAGGTGTATGTCCAGATGTGCTGGATGGAATTTCTGATAATAATTGATAGCTATGCTTTTGATTTAAAAACACTCTATCCATATGAAAAGTAGGCTGGAATCTTGTTTCTGACTTTGAAGCCACTTATTACAGCAGGGTCTGAATTCAGTGTTGACACTGCTCAAAACAGGAGGCTGCATTAGATGAAAAGCCTATTGTCTCACCCTGTAAGAGGATCTACTGCTCATTTATGCTCTCCTCTCCCTCAGATTTTGGTAGTGATAGGGTAATTTTCCTGTATGAAGCTTTCAGCCCTGCTAACTTCACTTAACATTTTATAAGTCAATCTTTAGCATATTATTTCTTTGTCTTCATTCAGTATATTTAATAGAAGCGTTTTTCCTACCTTCTGTTATTATAGGAGAGCTTTCTTGCTTTAGAAATGAAGTAGAGTAAGGACTTTCCTCCTAGCACTGCCATGATGTGCCTAATTTGCAAATAGCTCAATTCCTCTCTTGGGCTTTACATAAAATTAGTGGGAACATTTTTTTTATTACATCCTTGCTAGAATACTGTTGGTCATATAATTGTCCACCTACTAATTAAAAGGATGTGTGATAATGACGAGACAAATCTCAAAGGCAATTCTCAAATTGGGATAGGTCAAGACCCCAAAATGTGTTCTTTTTAATTAAAGCCAGAATCTATATGAATATTTAATAAGACATTTCATGGAGACCTTGTTAGGACTCTATCTTTTCTTAAAGGGAGGAGAGGAGCAACCTGCCTCAAAAGACCAGAATAGAAGCTGCTCTTGAAGCTTCTTGAATTCTTCTAGGACATTTTAAAAATACTATCTACAACACAGAAGTGGTAAAAGTCTCTGAAGTGAAAAATGAAGGTGGAAATAGAAAAAAAACACATCCTGTATTTGTGATCAACAATTTAGTTTATTAGTGCAAGAATTCAGGGAGTATTTATTTTAAATATGCTTTTCCCAAATCAGCTAAATCATTCTCAGACAGATGGATTTTATTTTCCTCACTCTTACTTAGTGGATATTCCATTTATACCTTTTAAACTATGCCCTGATTTTAAAATTGTATTGCCAACCTGAAGCATGAGTAGCTAAAAATCAGTGTGAGTGGCATGAGGTTTAAAAGAAAAACATGCACTAAATAAAGCGATACCATTGTGTTTACCAACACAGTTTTGATCCTTTTCAGATGATTCAGTTCTCTTCCTTTATTAAAGTTGACAAAAGTTTATTATTTTTCTTTTAAAATTAAATTCAGTGCAATTCATGCTTGATTCCCTAACTCTAAGTGTTGCTAGAGTTATGACAAAATTTGGAAGCTGATAGGAGTAGAAGTCTTTTTATTTTATATATTTTTGTCAGTTTTTCATTTCAAGAAGTCATAAAGAAAAAAAAAATCTTTCAAGAGTCAGTTCCTGCGCTATTAATATCCTCTTAAGTTTGAGGATACTGAGGATCCTGTACCAGGGTACAGGATGATGGTTTCTGAAACCATTCTGCTTTTGAAAATAGGTTTTAGAAAATGACAAAAACCTCTTTAAGGACAGAAATTTCTATAATAAACTATAAGCTTGTGATTAATTGTTTCCTTGCTTATATGTAAAATTTTCTTTGTTAAATAGCAGTGTAGCATCATAATCCTAAATGTTGTGTCAGGAAGTGTCTTGAGAAAGAGGAATTTCATATAGTGTTGAGTACTGCACCAGCTAAAATGCTACTTCTGAGAACCAACATTTCTACCATGATTTTTACATATTGCACTCATTCAAGTAGGAAGTTTGGAACTGCATAAAGGCATGCTTTTCTACTTGTGAACAGATGAGGAACTGATTGGGAACACCTCATATTTTCTCCTTGGTATAGCTACATAACTAACTATAGGAGCACAAAATTCTCCTTTGCCTCATGACAAACGGTGCTGTTGATTCTCAATTGTGTGCTGTCATTTTGCATGGACTTGTCTTGATCATTAATGAGAACCTACAGGGAAAAGGATGGATCCAACAAAAAGAAAACATAGATAATTGGTGGAGTGATGGAGCATGTTCCCGAGCCTTGCCCAGGTAGAATTCTGGCTCGTGGTGAGCTCTCAGACCAGCTGGGAAAAGAGGCCAGCATATGCAGAGAGGCACAGATCCATGGTTTATTCTATGAAGGCATCCTATCTAGCATATAACCATGGCTATTGTTTTACAGGGGGTTTTATATCTTTTAAGGGTTTTACAGTTTGCACCAATTACCAAGGGAATTCTACTTTCTAACCAATCCTTGAGGGATTTTACATTCAAAGCTGGCCTATGGACACTGAAAGAGAATGAACCACTAATATTGAAGATAGATAAGAGGGTCTACTAAAGGGGCGAAGATAAATTCCTTTTTGTATTTGTCATTTCATAAGCCATATTTTATCTCTAAGCCATGGTTTTCCAAGGAGCTTGTTCTGAGGATGCAGGGAGACTTTCTTCCTTATGAATGTTTTCTGCTTCATCCGCAGTGGAGTGCAGGAATTGAATCTCTGTTCCCTTTCTTTCCAAGTGAAAATAATGGGTGTGGCAAGTGCAGGCTCGGCATGGCTGCTCTAGCTTGACCTATGTTGGTTCCTTCTGAAGGTCCACCCCTGCCATGGGCTGCACTCTGGAGTGAGTGCTCAGGACAGCACTCAGAAATCACAGAGGGAAGAGATTAGCTGGTATGGGACTCGTTAGCATTAAGGATGCAAGAGAAAAGATAGTCAAAGAAACTGATAGGAAATGTGCATCAGGCTGTTGCAGAAGTATCTGTGCATTTCATTTTAACCTCTCTCTCTTTCTTTATTTTGTATTTTCTTTGATCCTACCTAAATTGGGCTGAATGGAATTTGACCAAAAATTGCTTCCAAACATCCTTTTTATCATTAGGAAATGTAGCAGATACCAGGGAAGGAGATGGAGACCTGAACAAATATTAAGTGGCTTTTTCTTCCTATGCTCCTTCAGTTTCCACAACCTTCAGGTCTTTTAAAGTTATCCTGCTCTCCAGAGTGCTTCCACCAAGTTTATTAAAGTGTCCATGAAACAACATGTGAAAAGCAGATGATGACCAGCAATGTTTGACTCTCTGGATTTCACTCAAAACTCTTGAAGACAGTGCCTACAACCCTCCTTTTCTACAGTCCTGAGTGTCTGAGCTCCTGAGTTACAGCTCTCTCCATCAGCAGAGCTGGGACAAGCTTCAGGCCCCATCCTGGGCTGAAGAAACCCAGAGGGGGGATAAAGTACAGTCAGTTCTTGAATGAGCAGGAGAAAGAAAAGCTTGCTAGAAAAAGAAGCTGCAGGAAGGTCACGGAGAAGATGGAATAAAAATTCCCAAGTCCCGTGTTGTGTGACATATCCTGTACAACCATTTTAAAATAAAGTAGGTCAGATTGGAGATTTAACTGAAGTTTGAGAAAGGATGAGGACTTATAAGTACTGGAGATGATAAAAAATTTTGTTCTGTCTTGCATCAAATACGACAATTATTATAATAAGAGAAGCAGAAGTTTTAGTATCAAATTAATAGTTATTAATCATTCTATATTAGCATATGAAAACATATAAACCCTTCTACTCAAACTCATATTGCATTCTCTTCCCTACCTCCTTACTCTTTCCAATAAGACATGTAAAAAATATAATATTAATATATTATAATTTTAATATTATATCAATAACTACTTTACTCTTAGTTCCCAAAAATGGCTGAGGAAATGCTGACATGCTTGTCTTCTCAGTTGATTCTTTTGGGGGGTGGGATAGGAATCTGGCTAGCACAGAAAGCTTTCTGCTGTAAAACACCACAATAGATTGCTTACTCTTGATTTTAAACTTCTTTAAATCACATGAAATTGACTTTTCAGGAAGGTCTCAATCTAAAATTGTTTTCCCACATATATCCTAGTTTTCTGATTTTTCTCCCATTTGTTAATATCTGCTAAAGCATCAGCAGACATGGATGGGATCACCAGGGAAAAGTTCATTAATGCTTCAGATAATAAGCTAAGCCTCCTTCTCCTTCTATTGTTTCAATAATAAATACTCTATAAAATCAGAATTTCAATATTTTTACTGCAAAAATATATGTAGTCATTTAGTTTACTAGAACTATGGGCAGTCAGTGAGGCAGTGCCTTGGAACCTCTTCTCTCTGGATTTTTGAGAAATTTATTGAGAATATTTTAAAGAGAAAGGTCCAGTCAAAATGTAGCTGATATTACCTCTACAAAGGTGAAACAACACTCCTGTAGCCAGATTAGCATTTTACATTAACACATCCACCAGCCAACTGTCCTGAGCACCTCAGTTGATCCTCCAAATGGAAGGATCAAGAAAATTTGTTTTTTTATTTCCTTTTAGAAGTTACTTTATCCTACGATGTAATAGGAAAATTGGTTCCCTCTGACTCCTCTCCATGTTCATATTTTATGATATTTTTCATTGTCCTTTGCTGTATAAATTGTCACATGTATTGTCTCCAGTGAGAAGTCTTCAGGTAACACCACAGAAGGTGAATGTCAGGTCACACTTTGAGCAGAGCCCTGTCTCTGGGGTGTGGGTGTTGAAGTCCAGAGACACTAACTGATCCAAATTAAAAATACCCTTAGCAATTTGATGTTTATGACACCTTTTTCACCCCGATGACACTGCAGATTATGAATAGAGAATAAATTGCTGCACCTACACTGACACATGATGTGCTTCAGGGCTGTAGACATCAGCTGTTGAATAAGGGAGCATGAAGTGAATAACACCACATCTAATTAACACAGGAAGGGGCATTCAGTTAGTCACAATGTAATCTGAAGCTGTTTTAATTTTGTTTCAGTTAAGTTAAAAAATGTGCTGTCTGTAGAAGCAAGATCACAGCAGATAAAATAGTGATGATGGATTGCTTACATTACTGAAAATATTTCTATGGTTATCTTTAAACAGATTTTATCAGAAAAAGTAATATTTAATTCTCTGTTTAATAATATTTGCCTGTACAGTCTGATCCTGATGATTTTAAAACCTAATAAGGTAAACATTCTTCCTTGAGGTCTAGAAATGTTCTTTTTTTTTCCCCAATTGTAAATTAGTTTCTCCCATCCCACTTCATCTCAGGAATCTTTCACATAAGCAGGGCCCTGATTTTCTGGGAGATCACTGATTTTAAGTCTCTTTTGGTTGTCTTCTTGGTTTTTGTTTTCTTCATTGGGTTTTGTAAGTCTCTCAGCTGATACTAAGGCATTTACTAAGAGGTAATAATGACTTTGAAATAAATGATTGGTCGTTACCCATTTGATTATTTTTTTACTCATTGTCTCCTAGAATAATAATTAAATGGCAAAAATATGTTGCTTTTTAAATTCACTAATGTTGCTTGTCACAAGGGCAAGAAGGCATTAAGCTGGTCATACTGGCTACAATGTCTTGACTAAATAGTGATTTGTATATTACTTTTTAGTTTTATCCAATTATTTGATATCTGAGAAGCTTTAATCACAAACAAGGTTATACAGTATTCTCCTTGTCTCTGCTATAAATGTCCTTGTCATACTTTTCATAGGAGTTTCCTGGCATAAATATAGTGTTAAAAATAAAACTGGCTCTTGGTGGACATTCTAACAGTGTTTAATCACTATTTCAGCACCCATTCTGAGGATCAAGCAAGTTCTAATTGCACAGAAGACTGTGCATATCAGAAAACAGCTCTTGAATCTCACACTTTTTCTGAGACTCACTATTTCTGAGTGTACAGTGTGGTGGTAGTCTGGAGTGTTCATGGTGACTCTGACCCTCAGTAAACAGCTACAGTAGTTAGGGCTGGCTGCTATTTTTGGACTTTCTTAGCTGTGATGTTTTTAGCTGGGGAACATGAGCGTCTGAACACACAACTGTGTGTCCCTAAAAAGACACTTTTCTGCCCAGAGGCAGATGTCCATAGCTGTAGTGGGAATACAAGGTAGTAAAGATTTGCAATGAATCCTTAGTTTGAAGTTATCCCTTGAGGGATGTAATTAAAAAAAAAAGTTTTTCTTTCTGCCTGTCAGTCTTGATCCTTCCTTTTCTAGCATAAGTTAAGCAGAAACACTTGAGCTGGGGGTGGTCTGGGATATGCTGTCCCTCAAATTTAATATAGTGAGATATTTGGATGATTTTCATGTGCATTTCTGTTGACTCAGTACTTTCCTTAAGAAAGATCTTGAAAATGAAAGTAAATAGTCAAGCTGTGGTTCAGTTTGGAATGGTTAGTCACCAATTCTTTTTACTTCTAAAGCATTTAACCAATTGTCTGCTACAAGCAATAGTGGTGAATTCTGGTTGTGTGGATAAGGAAGAAGTGATCTGTGAGTGCAATCCCTGCACATCTCATGTGACCTGAGTCCAACAACATTGTTCAGGAAAGTGGATGTCCAGAAAATGTAGCAGACTTTGTATAAATTCCTCAGTTTGGTATTATTCTGAAAATAAATCTATGTTGTGAGAAGTTAATTAGTGGCATCAATAGAGTGATGGCTTCTTTAGCATTGTTTGCCAGTGCATGGGTGTTCAATGATGGATTTCTCCCTTTGAAACATGGATGTTTTCTCTGCTAAAACTCCTAGCTGTGCTCAGAAGCAGAGGCAGAAGGTTTGCAAGGATCAGGCTGGCTATGAACTCACTTTTCCCATTTTGGTCAAGACTGAGCAGGGATGTTGAACTAAACTCACTATGGTCCCTTACAACCTGATAAATTCTGTGATTCCATCTAATCTGTAAAATCATAGCTTCTTTCCATGGAAAGAAATGTTTGGAGGAGGGGCCAGTGTTTGTTAACTTTACCCTGATATGGAGTCAGTATATGACTGGAGCACTCTGCAGAGAACCTAAAATATGCTCCAGAGGATGATGAAGCAGAGGAAGCTCCAATAATATAGAAGTGTCCTAATGTGTTCCCACAATGGATATCGTGGAGTATAAGATAAATTATTTTTGTTGTTTACTACTTATGATATCTCCTAAAGCTCTTTGTGGAGATGCAACAAAAGTGCTTGAAGGAAAATGATGATTTCTTAGAAAACTAAGAGATTATAGCAACCTGGACCTACAAAGAACATTATCTCTGAGTCCTTAAAAGTACAGCCTCCATATATGAAATGGTTTCAGGAGAGTATTTTTCCAGGACTTTTCAGAACTGACACCGACTGCTCACATGGTTGTCAAGAAAAGAATAATTTGGTGCCATGTTCCCAACATTCTACTGAACTAGTGTTAGGGCTTTTGAGTTCTTTGACTTTCTGTTTACTTGATTTGATTCAGTATTGTAATTTGATATTGATATGATCCAACTAATTTCAAGGGCTTCTAGCTACTTGACAGTGCTGATTTTGCAAATGAACCAGAGGATGGTATGGTGATTGATTTTTATTTGTGTGTGGATCAGAGGTTAGATAAATAAGTGTATCTCTGGAGAATTAAGGTGGCAACGCACATTCTTTTCTTGGAGCATAGATTTTATTTTGGAAGGCTACAATATTTTGTGTATGTATTAGAATATTTGATCAATGTCTACAGATCTATTACACACAAGAAGTCAAATTAACTCATCCTGTTATTCTATTTTGCTGTATTTTTTATGAAATCTGTGAAGAATTTATATCAGAAAACAATGTGCTGAGATTTTATGTTCCAGGAGTTCTATTTTATTGTTAATTTGTTTATTATGTTTTTGTTATGTTTTGTTTCTTTTTTCTTGTTGTGGTGGTGGTTTGGGGATTGGGTTTTTTTCAGTAGGGAGAAGTTTTACTGCAAACTGAAGATTTCAAACTACAACTGTTTTCCACCACCACACATACACGTAAAGATATTTCTATTCTAATTCTGGGGAAAGGTGTCTGTTTTTGTTTCTAACCTTAACAGAATTATACAACAGTCTTAATGAAATTATACAGTCATGATTTTGTAAATGTATTTTTTTCTGCTGGGAACATAATGATCTGCCACGAGATGGAGTATTAACTCTGGATTTTACATATTCTCATATATCCTTCAGTAACTGGAGACACAGCACATGTGTTTGAAATGTGAAAGTGGCAAGGCACAATTCAAACTCTTCTATGCTTAACTAGTTAGGTAACATGGGAGACTAGGGAGTGAAGGTAACCAGAGGTGATATTGCTTTATATTGGAATAGTCTATTTATTAGTTCTAATAATTTTATGGTTAGTTTTAAGCAAAAATGGGTAGCTGAAAATGTCTTTGTTCATTCCTTGCAAACTACAATGCAGAGCACAACACTTAGGAATGGCAATTACAGAGCTGAGGCTCTAGCACAGTTCATGTTTTTAGCTGTGTTGACTTCACAGACCCCACAGGAAAGTCAGCAGGAAGGATGGCTCCTCAAACTGGTTGTTCTCAGCAAAAGCCTTCTAAACTCTTCAGTCTCCTAGCTCTGCATGTTGCACTGTTGCTGCAGAGGATGCTGTGGCTTTTGGTCCGTTTCTCATTTGCAAAATGGGTGTGTTGGCTTTGCAAAGCATCTTCCCAGAGTCTGGCACCTCCCAGCTCCCTCACTGGGGCTCACGTTGAGCTGCATCCCACAGTGCTGCTCTCGCTGCCCACCTCTGCCAGCAGCAAAGAAAAACTGGAATGTTCAGGGTGCACTAAGGCAGACTTTAGCTATCACAAAATCTGTTTCAACCAGGAGTGGAAGCAGATGTGGAGAAGTGACCATGGGTACACACAGAGCTGTCTGGGGCTGCACAGACAGCAGCTGGAGCTCCATACCTCTGTAAATCCTTGGCTCTTTGAAGTTTTCTCTCTGCTCCTCTCAGCCTCTAATGTCAAAAGAGTGGCTCAGAAGCCACACAAGAGGAACTAACTCCAATTTATTATTTTCTCTTCAGACAGTCATTTCTATATGAGAAGAAAGGGCACAGGCCAAAAACTGTGCATGGTGATTGGCATTCGATGACAAACCTTTAGTTGACAACTCAGGCTATATCAATGTGTGCCTGACATAAATTGAGCCTTTATAAATGTGCTATTAGGTCTATAATGCCAAAAATTCATCACCTCCCTATCTCACCAGCAGTGATGTGCTATAGTTTTGAGAGCAATGGCTCTGCCTTTTGCTGTGCATTGTTCTTGATGGGAAAAGGGCTCCTACAGAGACCTGATGCTTATCCCCACTGCCCTCCACCACCGCTGACTGAGGGCTTGTCTTGCCAGCAATCACTCATGTTCACAAGGCTTCTTCTGCCACAGATAGTAGTAACTCTTCCTGGGTGAAGTTCAGCCCTGCAGGATGGATCTGGTGAGATTTGTATAACCCTTCTCTCTAAGGGCAAATGCTTACGCTGCTTTTTAAAAGTCGAATTTTCTGAGAGAGCATTGACTGAAGCAGAGGTAAAGGGAATAACTCATAAAAATTTCCCTAGTATGGTGCTCTAGGAGCCCCATTTGTTTTAATTCACTTGTGTTATTTTACATGAACTTAGAACTCTTTTTCCCTAACATGTACATTTTGGTTGTTTTAGTGCATATTTGTGTTTGCTGCCACTGTTTTTCTATGTTGCTAGCAAACAACTGTATTCAAGATTGCAATAGTTTGGTCTCTTTGATTAATATATTACATAATCTTTCATAATTTTTGAAATGGAAAATGTAAATTCCTTGCATTTATCATCCAGCTTTGTTCAAGGTGTTCTCCTTAGCAATTCATCAACATACCAGAGATGTCTCACTGGTGTGAGGTATTCCTGCCGTTTGAAAAAACTCAGGTCTGATTTCTATGTAGCCCCTCCATAATAAATAAACATTATAATGTTCAACATTATAATGTAAAGATGGAAGCAGCTGATGTGTTCTTGTTTTCTTATTTATTCTAGTAGCACAGGTGCAAATCTTGTAAAGTATCAGAAGAGCTGTAAGATGAACTATATATTACTCAGAGCTTTCCACTCCATGTAATTTCAATTTGAAAAGTACTGAGTGAGATGTAGTGCAATAATTAAGAACACATAATTTGTAATTATGGAGAAGCTGCTAAAACTGACACAATAGCATTAGCATTATAAAACTTGTCTGTTCTGTTCATAGTTGTTTGTTTTGGTTTTTTTGTGACATCACATCTTCATGCTTTTCATGTTCCAATGTTTTCTGGAATCTAGAGAGGAACGAGTCAGATAATTCCACCTCTGGAGCATAGACATAATTGTTTTTTTCTCTGGATAAAAGCTTGCTGCAGAAATTAGCAGTTTCCTTTGGCTAGGGCTGTGCTCCTTGTAATTTTATGTCTATTTTTCATCTCAGTAGTCACAGCTTGAGATCTGAGTCCCCTTTTTAACTACTGTATAGAAAAACAATCACAGAAGCTGATAGAAAATGGTTTCAGCTTTGTGCTACAGCATCAAGTAATGTTAGGATCGGATGCCTTAAGTTACACAATAACTTTTCAAGGAACTGGACACAATTTGGATGGCTTTCAAAGATTTAGGGCACTCAAGGCCCAATAGGGCATGTTAGTTTCAATTAAAACTCTAGATACTCATCATGTTGTAATAATTGTTTGATGATTGTGCTTTTGAAAGTTATATTTAGGCTGTCATAAATCTCACACTAGTTTTGTCTTCTTTTGTTCGAGGGTAAAGGTTTCCTACAACTAGCCTGTGGAACTTACAAAGCAGAAGCAAAATTTCACTTCTGGTTTTTTGGTTGTTTTGGGTTTCTTTGTCCTGCAAATTGCTAATTTAATTTGAGGTATAGCACCAGTAAGAAAAAGGAAAATTCAATTAAGCAATCTATCTGGTGAAGAAGAACATCTGCATCTTTTAGTTCCAAAAGTGGCATATATTATTTCTTTTTGCTGTGTGTGTGATTGCTTCTGATACGATGAGGCATGATAATATTGATTTAAAAATACATTAATGTAGGTGTAGAAGAAGGGATTACAGGTGACCTCACCTCTGATAAGTCACAGTTGTGCTAATTACCAAAGAAAAGGAACAGCCTTGCCCTCAATGGGTCACAGCTGTGACTAATAAAGATAAGTGTGATTAAAGGGGTGGGTTTGCTGGTCAGAGGAAGCCTGAAGGAAGAGGACCTGGAGGAGGTAGAGGAACCCTGAGGAAGAAGGAATGCTCTGGAGAGACACAAAGAATAATGAAACAAGGAAAAGAGCTGCTGCAGTAGAAGATGTGCTGTGAGGTCAGTCTGGGTGTGCTGGAGTCAGAGCCAGCTGCTGAGGCTGCAGTCACAGCTGAGCTGGTGAAAGCTGTGCTCAGAGTCTGCAAACCAATGACTGCAGTCACAGTGCAGCAGGAAACAGCCAGCACAGTCTGCACTTGGACCCTACAGCAGGAGCTTGCTGTAGTCACAGTCAGGATGGCAAAGCTCTAAAGTATAACCTGGGACCCTTTTAATGCTGTTGAATGAGAGTCTGTGTCTTGGCTCCTTTCTACACTCTAATGAGAGGTGTAGTGACGTACATAAAAGCCTTTATTTTTAATTTTTTGTCTATAATATATAAACTGTTTATATAGAATGGTCCAAAATTATAAGAGATACTGTATTATTATGTTTTGTGAAAAGAATGAGATATGTAAGGAGTGTATTTTCTTCCTTCATAGAACTTGCATGTTGGCTACTAAGGACATGGTGAGAGCTGAATGTGGAATTTCGGTTTCCCTCTAAGATATTGAAGGATATGGCATAAGTCTTGAGAACTGGAAACTCTGACTGCATTCAGTGTATATTATAAAATCAAAATTAATTTCAGTGAATATAGTAATAGTGTGTAAAAACTAGAAACTTCCCCTCCTTTTTTTTAAAGATCCACTATTAACCCACAATGATAATATGATCTTTTAACTAACACATTATTTTTATTATATATTTAATGGGCTTCCTTTAAAGCTTTAAATGGGCACTTGCTAATGTGTAGTTCAGATTGGTGGACTCCAAAACTTTAAGCTTTTGATGAAGAGCCACAGAGTTTGATTCTGTTCTGAAGTTTCTGCAGCATCCCTGCCTGTGTCAACTAGCAAAAGCAAATTTAATGAAGAGAAGCTTGATGTATGACTTGGAAGAGGAACAAAAGTATCACCATCTAGAACTAATTAGAGTTATGGCTCCTGCAATACTTGTTCTGCCCATAGTCCTCAGGGGAAAAAATTATCATAAAATGCACATATAGAGAGGTTGTGTACATGATGTGCCAGCAATCTTCTATAACTTCTGTTGGAAAAATCCATATATTAATTGCCAGACTATAAAACAAAGCAATCAATAATCAAAAGGAGCAATGTTGTAGCAATATGCAAAGTTGCTTCTGTCTGTAAATACAGCTCCAAAAATTGGGCAAAAAATTCGGCTATAGTAGATTTGTTTGTTGAAATTCTTGGAACACTGTCTAGTATCAGATGTAGTTTGAACTGAACAAGTCAAGACATTATCACCATTTCTGCAGTGAAAGGAATTTTCAGCAAAGAATTAGAAACAATGCACTAAGTCAAGTGGAAATTTTTATTATAACTCTTGCATGCTTCCAAATGCTGATATCTCCTTATTCAAAGGATTATTTTTCCCAAATCTTTTTATGTCAGAGTGATAGAGGGTTATTTGATGGATTGCTTACAGGCTAATCTTGGGAACTGTAAATAACAGCTTTTTAAAAACAACAAATCTATCTTAGAGCCTATGAAAAGCAGTTTAGGAAAATTCTCATTCTCATATCAGTATTGCTTTCAGTTTTTATACATCCATTTTTTTTTTCTTCATTTATAGTTGAGTTTTTATTTAGATAAGCAACATATACCTGTCCAAAATAGATCAAGAGTATTTTCCTTCTTCTTCAGTCTGTTATTTGCTGGAAGTTCAGTATCTTTGATTTTTTTCCTGTCTGTAGAGCCAATCCCTCTTTCATGCACTTTATCTCTGACAGTGTTGCAAACTTCAGAATTTTGCAGCTTTGACAGATACATACTGAACTTTGGTGTAAAACTGTGGTTTCCTGTGTCTGTGGGGGTTTTAATCTGGTATGCTGATGAGTATTTAGTGCTATTTGCTATAAACACTTTTAAAATGTGGTTGGTAAAAAAAATCACTCACAAAAAAAAACTCAGACAAGAGTTTCTTCAGACAAACATCCTGAAAACCAATTGTTAATTTGTATGCTGCAACGAAGATGGTTGGTCTGTTAATGGAACTGGAAGTGATGTTCTGGAGAAACACCAGCCTGAAGGTAAATAGACTTCCATGCCCATTTAATTTAGTATGGCTGCATGCTATGAGAAATGGGTCATCATTCTACTAAAACAACTTTACTTTAATTTTTGTTCATTTCTCCTGCAAATAGGAAGCTGTCCATGGAAGTGCTGCTATGAATAAAGGTGAGCAGATGTAGTACAGCCTTTCAGGGTGGGGTTGATGTGGAGAAACAGCATGGAATGTTTAAATTTCTGGTAAAACAATTTCTCAAACATAAAAAGATTGAGCAAATGAGTGAAAGGAGACTGAATAGATTAAATTAATCTGAATTCTGCCTTCCTTTCTCCCCTTTTCCTCCTCCCCCCCTTAGTTAGCCAGATACAAAGTACACAAATGGCTTTTCCATGGCAACTTTAATTGACACAGAATATTTTGCTATGTCAGGGAAATCTACATGAAGGAAATATTGCAGTAGAAGTGTACTCAGTTTGAGCATTTTAGCTTTCAAGAGACATTTGATGATCCTTTCATTCATCCTTATCAACACAAGTGAGCTTGAACCTCTGTTACTGCAAAATTATGTAAAAATTTCAGACTTTTTCTGTTTCTTGTTATGAAGTCACAAGCCACTGAAAGCTTGCTCTAAGATAAGCTCAGCATAATTTACTTGGAATTAATGAAGCTATATCTGCAAGAAATAGCCACCTGACAGCTGCAGAGTAGAAAATCAGTACACTGTCTACAAAGAACTATTAAGAATTTTCTAAAACTGGATATTTAGGTCATTGTTGCCAAATGGAAGTTGCATTGAATAACAAGATAATTTGTCAAAGGATATCAGGCTTGTCTAGGTGTGCAGCTTGATATGATAGAAGGATAATTGGACTCACCAGTCCTTGAATAAAGAACTTCAATAGATTTAATTCAGAAGGATCATAATTAATACTGTACAAATCTCAGTGTATTCATTAGCTGTTATGATAGACTGATCAAAGTACAGGCGCCTATTGCTGAAATCACCTCCACGAACCTCTGCTCATAGGAGAACTGGAAAGCTTTCAGAGAATTAATGAAGAAAGATTTGATGCAATTTTAACGTGTTATGGCAACCATGCACAGCAAAACCACTCCTGTCTGAGCTTTTCCTGTGGAAGAAACCTTAATTTGTGTTTTCTACAGTATTAATAATAAGGTGTTCTGAGACCTTCACCATAAACTATGTAGAGAAGGTGTCAAAGGTAACCTGAATAGCTTCTTTGAATTTTCCCTGTTTCATTCTTAGTTTGTTTGGCTTTCAGTTTGAGAAATTTTCACTTCTGTACTCCCGAAGAAAATGGGAATAAATACTGTTCCTTAGTTATTTCTGCTAAATGCTTTTGCTTTTGAGGAAAATCACACCCTTAGCAATATGACACCACAAAAAAATCTACTATGTGACCTAATATTCCAATCTTCCCTGGCCTTTCATCAGCCTTTTTTAGCCTTTTTCTGCTTTTCTATCTTTTATGGATTAGGGTCACTGACTCTTTGGTTATATGACTCCAGACTCACATCTGAGTCTGATTTTTTGTTGTCCATCTGAAATTATCAATTCGCAATGCTCCATCCTTCAACTGAGGGTGATAATTCTCATAATGAATTGTGGTTCAATCAGTTATGTTTAAAAGATGTGCAGATTTCTCTTCTAGACTGTTAAGTAATATTTTCCTTTTCAATTTTGAACACTTTTTTTGGTGGGGAAAGTGGAATCATTTAACTGCAGCTATCTGCTTTTCGTGGCTCTTTGGCAGCTCTGTTTCTTGTCTTGTGTAAAAGGTTAGGGTTAATGAAGGAAAAAACCCCAAAACCTCTCTGGTGCACCTGCTGCCTTTGGTCTCAGCTAAATTCCATGTTAGTATTGTTAGATGTCATCCAAAGAAAAAAGTCCACTAGGACTGAAAAAATTACTATTGAGATGAGTCCAAGAACTGAATGCAAACGAGGAAACGGCAAGGTTCTTTTTATACAGGTTGCTATAGATCACATAGGTCATATAGCCCTACATGGCAGGAGGATGAGAGAATGCTGAGTGATTACACTTTACAAGGAAAAATAATCTGGAATCTCTCATTAACAAGTCACTCCTTGAAATTGCATCATAAAGTCTGACTGCCCTTCTTAACATTACTGTGTGTGCAATTGTGTGTATGCAAATGAAACCAGCATGAATGTACATTTTATATCTCTGAGGTTATATATTGTTTTGTATGAGATTCTACTATTTTAGTCACATCCTCATGGGGCTAAAAGCAGGTGGCTCAATTTCTGACTTGTTTGGCATATCCTTTCTGATCAGCTTCCCATCTGTATGATTTTCATGGTTAAAAAATAGAGCAGGGTACTACAGCAATATGATAAATTCAAAATTATATTTAATAAATAGAAATTTAGGAGTAGCCTTTCTCATAGGGTTTTTTTTGCAGCATATTGTAACTGATGGTAGCATACACTCTATTACCCAGCCCTGGCTTTTTTTTTGTAATTCAGGTCATGTTTTCCTTAACTGCATTTTCTCTCATTAATAGTCCAGACTTTTAAGACCTGTAGCAGCAGGAATAAGTCATTCCACTAATACCAGTATGTCAGAATTTATAAGAGCTTTGTTCAAACTGTTCATAAATGCCAATAATGACATAGTCTCCTTGAATGTAGAAGTGCTTAGATGGAGCTAATGTCTTTTCTGAAATCCCCCACTGACTTGTGAAGCCTCCTTTGCAATCACATTTAATCTTTTGCTAAAGAAAAAGGTCTATGATGGCCTCACCATCCCAGTGACCTCAAAAAGCCAAAGCCACACCTGCACACATGCATGAAACACCAGATTACCTGAAGCTCATTACAGTGAACAGCTCAAATGAGTTGTTCCACTAGCTGGCACTTTTAGTAAGTGTACTTTAAAGTTATAGGTTTTCTTTTCTTTCCTTTTAAGCCATATATTAATTTCATTGAATAAAAATATTCATATACATGCAGGTAAACTACTTCCATTCCTTACCCAATGACATAGACCAAAAAAGAGATTTTACTCTATCAAGATATTCTTGACTTAATCAAGTGGCATCCATTCAAATACATCTTTGATGCTAATTTAGCAACAAAAATATTTGTTAATATTTGGGTAATTATGTGTTTCAGTATAATTTATTCATCTCTAATAATCATTATAATTTAGATACAAATATTTAACCCCCAAACTCCCCTATATGTGTTAATAAAATACATCTTGGCAGGAGCTCTTTCATAGATGCATTGGAAGAGCAGTGAAGTCACTTATGAATATGATTGATGTGAAGGTGTATATTGCTCCAGTCATTATTTCAAGTTACTAAGAACCCCTGACTCCTTCAAAAGCAGGCCTGAATATCCTCAACCTGGTACAAACTGCTGACCTGGAGACAAACCCCTTGGCACATGATATTCTGGCTTTCATAGTTTCTGATGTTATAATTTCACTACAGTAGTTTGAAGTCTTTCTAATAATCCCACTGCATATATTATTTTTAGTGGGCTGCAGTGGTATAAACTACTTTGCTTCCTGGATTAGCACAGAAACTCTAGACTTGCTTAAGACAGAATTTGGGAATAGCTGCTGAGGTGTAAAGAAAATTGTTTGAGAGAAATTAAGTTAATGCAATTAAGGATCTTAATTTACTTGGAATTTTTTGTTGTTTTTTAAAGTTATGTATTGGTCTCCACTACTGTATTAACTTTTTTGTGTGTGTAGGACTGGTTCAAAAGTTTTTATCTCTGAAAGAAATTATTTTTCAATTAAAAAAAAAATTATTTCCTGAGAACTAGGAAGAAAAAAGGAAATTAGCTGATAGATAGTGGCAAGAACCTAAAAATCTCTATAAAAGTGATGAAATTTCTTGGCTCTTTATCAGTTGTAAGTAGTACTTTTCTCAAAGTCCACAGAGCCGTGCCAAGCATGCAACCACAATTTAGCAGATCAGCAGGCCAAAATTAAATAGCTATTTAATGAAAACATAAATTATTTGGTAACATCTTGTTTCAAAGACACATTTTATTGCTGAAGGAATAGGAGCTTGTTTATTTGAAACGGTTACATTGCAAAGATAGCCATTGTGTGATAGCCATAGTCTCCTTTCTTAATTCAATTTTTTCCCTCCCTGAAAGAACACAAGTTAGCACATTGCTATGGAAACACAAAAGATGTATTTTTCTTAACAGAGTAATTTAAATATAAATTTAATTAAAGCAATCCAAAAGGATGATTGCATATTAATTTGAGGAGTAGGCATATAAGTTTGCCCAACATGCATCCATTTGACCATGATGATTACTCATTCATGCAGTCTACAGGCAGGACAAGTCACAAGTTAAGTCTGCTTAAGTCTCAGCTAAGGAAAATTAAAGGGAGTGGCATTGCTTCCTTTGGCTACAGGTTTGGGGTGGACAGGGTGCCACAGCCTGGTTTTCAACTTGTGACCTCTTAAACAATGTCAATTTGACCAGGTGTCTGACTAATATTTTAAAATAAATTTAAATGCCTTTTATATACACTTGTAGCTAAAATAGATAATGGCATTTGTACTGCTTTAAGAAATGAGGGCTTAACCAAATTAAAATGAAAGCTTTATAAGAAGACCCAGATAAGCCATGCAGAATGAGGATAAGCTCAGTCCTCTGGTGTGTGCAGTGTTCCCAATTTTAGTGGAACACAATTTCAAGGGGAAATGCTGCATGTAGTTCAGGCTTCAGAAGAGAGGAGTAGACCTTCATGAGCCTAAAACTGATTTAGTGAGACAGTTCCTTAACTTGAGACTCAATGGTTCAATTGAAAAACACCATTTGGTTATAAAAGCAGAATTTGAAGACACAGGTCTTACATTAACAATTATTTTATTTGTTAACATGCAAATGTATTCCAAGTGTTCTGAGTGTCCCTACAGTGATATTTCTTTAATAAATATTTTTAATACCGTTTAGTATAGTGATATATTGGGAAAAAGACTTGTGTTTTCTGCTTTTTTAGCAGCTACAAGTTAGTGTTGTAGGAAATAGGCATCACCTGATTCTATGAAATGAAGAGGAAGTTTCCTTTCAGAAGACCCAGAGTGATAAATACTTTTTGCTAGTTGAGATAAAAGCAAACTTTGAGTCATGAAATTGGGGATAACTAAAATGGGGAGTTAACCATCCTCAATTTAATCAGAGACTGGAATTTCATGAATGAGCATCCATTGCTGATCATAGCCTGAAAATGTTGCTCTGGGTTTATGTGGCAAGGTTTTGGTATCAGGATGGCTGCAGAGGTGGCTTCTGTGAGAGGACCCCAGAAGCTTCCCCCATGTCAGACAGAGCCAGTGCCAGCTGTCTGTGAGAGGGATCCACAGCTGGCCAAAGCAGAGCCCTCTGGTGACATTGGTGTGACAACATATTTAAGAAGGGTTTAGAAATGCTGCACAAGGGCATTTGAGGAAGAGGAGTGAAAAATGAGGACAAGGACTGTGCAGACACCAAGGTCAGTGATGTAGGAGGGGTGGGAGGTGCTCCAGGTGTCAGAGCAGAGATTTCCCTGCAATTTGTGGTGAAGATATGGTAAGACAGGCTGTCCCCCTGCAGCCATTCTGGAGCAGAGGTCCAGAGGAGGATCCCATGCTGGATGAGCTGGATGCCTCAAGGAGGCTGTTCCTCCATGGACAGCTCATGCCAGAGCAGGGTCCCGGTGGGACCTGTGACCCAGAGTGGAGAGGAGTCCATGCTGGAGGAGGTTTGCTGGCAGGACTTGACCCTGAGGGAATTCCTGCTGGATCAGCCTGTTCTGAGGGACTGGACCTTGTGAAGGGACCCCCAGTGGAGCAGCATGTGGGAATGACCATGTTGGGGAAGTTCATGAAGGACTGTATTCAATGGGAGGGACCCCATCCTGGAGCAGGATGAAGTGCAGTGATCACAATTATTGGCCCATGAGACTTTTTTGTCATATTTTTCTCCCCTGTCCTGTTGAGAAGCAGGAGATTGGTGTGCACCAGGTATCTGGGCAAGATCCACCCATTACAAAGGTAATTGTCAATTTGCTATCCACAAAGGAGTTAGAATCCAGTCGTAGCAGGATAAGTGTTCCTACCAACCTTTATTAAAAAGGGTGTCCAATGGTCTTTAAGTGATTAAAGTGCAGCCTCAGAATTTACTAAGGTCAATTAATTCTCAGTTTCAAAGACTATAACTAGAAAGTGTTTGCACAAGCAGTAAGAGGGGTAATCAGAAGGGCCATGCCCAGGGTGATGGGTCAGATGTGCCTTTTGGCCTCACTGAACACTCTAAAGACACAGACATGCTTAAGAAAATTTGTCTGGAACCAGTTAATTTACCTCATTGTCATTTTCTCATTGACTGAGTCTATTTTTCATTATGTTTAATCAAATCAACAAGAACCTGGTAATTTATTTCTTAATTAATATAGCCTTATTTTTTAATACTGATGAACATTCTCTTTAGGAAATTCAGTCATTGATGCCTAAAAAGAAACCTGCAATGACTGCAGAAAATAACATTTTTTTTCCCTACTCAGTAAATGCCTTGTAACGTTTACAGCTTCTGTTATGCAAAATTTTATACTAAATAATCCTTACAGCCTGTTTTGTACATAAAACCTATGGAATAATGAATACTCTTGTCTGAACCTGGCCAAGTAACCTTGTAATATATCCTTTTACATTATTTTCAGAGATCTTAGTGGTATTTTTATCTTTTAAAATGCTCTTGTCTGTGTCATCCAAGTATTGCTTCATACAATCTTTATTTATGTTCCTGCATACATATGTAGAGGGGGTTGTGTGTGTGTTTATTAGTTAAAGACGTAATATATTATAAAAAATGACAAGTGGAAAAGGAAATATCTGAACACAAAAAAATCCTCATTTTTTTTGGTGAGTTTTGTGTGTGGACCAAAACCAGCAGCTGAACAGAGGCTGGATTAAATGGGCTCCTTGTAAATGGCTCCAGGTGACATTTCAGTGTCCCTCTGCTCCACTTTGCTTTTGCATTCCTCCGAGATTTTCCTTACACAGTGAACTCTGAGTCCATGGCCTCGACCACTGTTTGCTGGACGTTTAGGCATCTATCTCTGGTCATGTGGAAACAGTGAAAGGTATGTGTTTGGTCCTGCAGCTCCAGACTTTGAAATATCACTAATATTTCAGGAGGTGGTATTTTGGAGAAAAGAAGAAAATTTACTTCTTAGGTTTAATAATGTACCAGAAATAGTACTATAGTTGAATAGGTATTAATGAGTTGTTTCTAGCTTTTTCTTCAAAAAGAGGAATTAACATTTGCAGTGATTAATTCTGAATTTACCCCATTGTTCAAAACAATGTTTCTTTCCTATGGTCTGTTCCTCCTGCTGTCATCTCCAGCTTTTGTATGGAAACTGATGTCCCTGCATGATTGTGCAAACTAGTGTAAGAAATTCCTTAGGCTTAAACTTTCCTGTGGATGGGGCTGCATTTTCACTGCCTGGAGTGCCCAGACATGAAGATCAGTATCAGCTACTGCCTCCAGGGCACCCACTGCCTCATGCATCTCCTTCTTCTTTCCCTGGCAATATAACTGCCATTAATAATTTATCACAAAAGAAGTACTTCAGAAAAGTACTTCCCAGTGGCAAGAGACAGATCCCTCAACTATTAATTCAGTGCTGTATTTAGTATTCCACACTCAAAATTCCTGAAAATATATATTACAGCTTGGTCTATGACCATCATGGCAGAGGATGGAGGAGTTGCCATTCTGACTCAGCCTGCAGGTCTGTAACAGGTCTCATTTGTGCCATTAGCAACTTCAAACCTTCAATTGTTTCCAGCCACAGCTCATTTTTGTCCACTGTGCTGATGCAGTTACTGAGTACCAACTTTATTTAGTTTGCTAGCCTTCATACAAAATGGGGCAGAAACATTAATCAAAGCTCCAGAGTAATCAGCAGGTAAGTTTCCAGTCAAAGAAAAAAAAATCTCTCCTTTTACATCATTGTAAGTGGCTCATAATTTATGTCAAGGGAGAAGTAATAGGAGCACCAGGCAGCAATTTCCTTCTAGTGGCCCATGCAAAGGGAAGACACATTATTTGTTTAGTGGTCTAGTGACAGGTGCTGGTGCCTCACTTCCCATCCCTACAAAAAGCAACAAACCAAAAAGGGCTTGTGGAGAGCTAAAAAACATGACAGTGTTTTTAGGTCTTTGGTATCATTTTATGCTTTGTAATTTCTGGAATCAACTCTATTAGATTATTCATTTATATTCTGGTTCACTATGCAAAGAACCATTTTCAATCCTTTTTTTTTTTTTCTTCATCTTTTCACTTTACTGCTGAAGCTGTCTGCCAAGGCAACTTTTAACATTTTTTCATTTATTTGTAAAGGGCAAGTTTGCAAGCACACAGGTAAAACATTTTTTCCACATCAGCTCTCCACATCGTTCTTGAAGATGCATATATTGTTTTAGACTGTTCTTTCAAATCAGACATTTTAATTTAATTCTATGGACCTACAACTTGGTGGTAATTATCAGTAGTACCATTTTTTTTCAGCATTACTGTAACTTAAAGAAGGAATACAGGAAGGACTTTGCAAACTTTTGCTTTCTTTTAAATTCTTGGTTGTCAAAGAAATGGAACTAAAGAAAAAAGATTGCATCCTTAAATGGATGAGATCTGTGTTAGATAAACAGATTATTTTAAAACAGTATTCATTTTGCTTCCAGCATCCAGAACAGACTTGTTAAAATATTTGTAAATGTTAAAAATTTGCATTTTTCTGACGCAAATCAGATCCCCAGGTATCTTGAGTTCTGAATCTGAACAAATCCTTTCTCCACTTGTAAAAAAACCAACTAGCATCTTTAAATCCCTGCTCAGGGATTTAAAGACAGTGATGTGAAGGAATATATGTTTTTTTTCCTTGATCATTTTGATCAAACATTTCTTCCCGTTGACTGAAGTGCCATTTCCAATGAAAAGTTGGATGCCTGACCAATCAAATTTTTACAAAGGAAAAATGTTCTCATAGTAAATTGCTCCCCAGTCATTAGTCATGCTTGTCATTTGGATTGAGGGACAGATTCTCTGCCATTTTCTACTTTCAGCCTTGGTGACAGGAAGACAAAAGTCGTCAGCTGTAATACACTTGCTTGTATGACCTCTGAGCAGCAGAATTTCTGTGACAAATGGCACTTACTCAGCCTTGGTGAAAGACCTAAGCCTGGAGAAGTGACATGGTTAGCTGGGAGGCAGACCTCAGTCCTCTCACACCTGTACCTGCTCCAATGAGTGCATAATTAGAGAGGAAAATTTCCTGACTTTTTCCCTCGTTCCCTCTTTGTTCTTCTTCATGCCACAGTTATGCTGAAATAGGAACTTTAGCCCTGGGGATGTAATAGCACTGATTCATCTTTTTTAACTTGAGAGAGAGGGTCACTTCTCTACCTCATGTCCAGCAAAATTTTCTGAAGGAGATGTGTGTGTGTGCGTTTGTTTTAGCGTGGTATCAGCAGTGCTGGAATGATGGTACTGGAATTCTGCATTACTTTTGCATTCTGTAGCCTTTGTCAATAGATCAGCCTTTCATTGTCTGACCTTTTTGTTTGTCTCCTGTTTAGCCTCATTAACCTTTGAGGAATGAGGTGCATTGGGCAGTAGGCAATCAAAACACAGAAAACCTGAGAAGGTCAGTGTAATATTGTGTGCAGCAGGACTTCACATAACAAAAAGGTATGTATTTCCTTCCCCTGCTGTCACACTGCTCTACTCAATGTTTCTTAAGGGAGGTATCACAACGGGTGAGTGAAGGCTGTGCTGGTTCCCTCTGAAGCATTCCTCGTCTCCTGAGTATGTAGAGGTCTTTCCTGTGGTATTTATTATGACATGTCTGCTTTTCTAGAATGATTTTTAAAGTGTAACACTTGCGAAAAACATCCGTTTGTCAGTAAGAAAAAAAGCTTCTCCAAAGCAAGGTTATGCCTCTTTAAATTAAACTGGAGCATTCAGTTCTGTCTCACGGGAGCTTGGTTTTAAAAGTAAAAAAACCCATGTCAACAGAAATTTATCTGCCAATATAACTGTTTTATTATAAGACCCTATATTGGCAAAAGTTTCTTACTAGGATGAGAAATATACAGGAGAGAACTTTGCAGTCATCTTTGCTGGTAGAAGACACAGGTGCCCTGTGGCTCCTATGACACAGAGAGAGAGAGACTGACACTTTTGACTGCAATGATTTATGCAGGAAAAGAAGCACTTTATTTACATTACATGTTTATTTATAGAATTCCAACAGTGACTATGGATTGACCATTCACCTGACCCCATAGGTTCCATCAGATGTTCATCAATCCTTTCTTTTTCCAAAGAGGAATGCAAAACACTCTTTTTTACAAGGAAGAGTGTGAGAAACTGTACAAAGAAGGCTGAAACACAAAGCAACAGTGCCCTCTATTCCCTGCACCTTGCTGTGGTGACCATTCCATAGCTCACCTGGCAGAAGGGCCCATATGGACAGGTACCCCTATAGATCCCCTATAGACCAGGCAAAGGCAGGCTTGAGCAGGCTGGGGTTACCGGGGGGTCTCCCCTGCACTTGCACTCCCCTCCATAAACAAGAGAAATGAAGGCAGCAACCCCCATCCAGCTGTCAGTGACAAGCAGCTGAGAACAGTAATATCTTCACTGCATGTGTAGATCTGCAAAGGATACCTGGAAGGGTTTAGGCAACAAATAAATGAGAGTAAAAAAGCCCTGATAATGCAGACATTTGAAGCTGTTGGACTAATGAATAGTTTATAAGTTATCATGTTTAACTGGCAGTATTGAACAATCTAAAGTTCTCCTTTTTGACTTATACCTAGGCATGATTTGTGAGCATCTACGCAATATTTGATTTTAGTTATACCTCGGGCAGATGTATTTCAGTGTCATTTAAGAAGTCTAGAGGATAATTTATCATACTCCAAAGACAAGGAGCTACTACAGAGAGTCCACCCAAGGGCTACCAAAATGATGAAGGGACTGGAGCATCTTATGAGGGAAAGCTGAGGAAGCTGGGCCTCTTTAGCCTGGAGAAAAGACTGAGAGAGCCCTACCGATGCATACAAATATCTGAAGGGCAGGTGTCAGGAGGATGGGAACAGCCTCTTCTCAGAAGTGCCCAGCAGTAGGATGAGGGTGGATGGGCACAAAATGGCACACAGAGTTCTACTGAATTTGTAGAAAAACTTCTTCACTTTGAGGACATTGGAACAGACTGCCCAGAGGTGTTAAGGAGTCTCTTTCTCTGGAACTATTCAAAACCCACCTGGATGCAAACCTGTGCAAACTTTTCCAGGTGAACCTGCTTTAGCAAGGTGGCTGGGCTGGATGATGTCCAGGGATTCCCTCCAATCCCAGCCATTCTATGACTGTAACAATATGAGTGATGAAGTAGACAGTGAATAGGACTGCACTTTGCACAACTGCTTTAATAACAAAAAGCGGGAAAATTCTACTTCATTACTGATAGATGGGTTTTTTTCAGAAGAGAAGAAAAAAAGTTATGGTAATTTTAAAGTAGACATCTAGAAAGCCTAAGGATTTTTTAGTGATGTGTGTATCCATACCTATGACAGGGTAGTTACAATCTTGGGTGAGAGCCAGCATATTTCTGCAGTTTGAAAAGAGCAAAAAGATAAAGGAAGCATACTTTTACATGCAGGGAATAATGATTTTTTTAAAATGCCTTTAAAGTTTTTTTGTTTGTATTGAAGATCAAAAAAGTTTTGGGAAAAACAAGGACTGACTTTTTTTTTTTTTTTTACTGGGATGTTTATATCATGTAAAGAGGAAACAGATTGGTATTAGTGTTACTTAGAGTGTTTGTATAAAGCTTGCAGTTTTAAAAGCATAAGTGTGTAGACCCATAAATCTGTGGTATTTATGCAGCAAATGTATATATGCCAGTTTGGAAAGATAGTCCATGGTAAGGCTACTCAGATCTCTCCATTGAACATTTTCACTGACATCAGTGACTTTGCTTCCAAGTAGAGCATAAGCAGGATTTGGTTCTATGAAGTTGTGCTCTATTATTCTTGCAGTACCTCACGTTTGCTGCTGAGAGAATTGTACAGCACGATAAAATGCACCATAGTGATAGTCAGAGCCTGAAAACTCAGTGGCATTACTCTTGTGCTCTAAGTTAAGCAAATGCTTTATGAGATCCAGAGTGGAAACTGTGAGTCTCAGGGTGAGAGACAACATCATTCTAACGGAAACTCTTCCTTTCTTTCTTAAAAAGGAAATAAATCTCTACACCTTTAATCAAGAAATGAAAAAAATCCTAAGAAACACCAAGAGCCAAGCATGGCTGAGCTTTATAGAGCCAGAATTTGGATTTTTATGGAGTATGTGATTTAGTACCACTGAGATTGAAACAGGTTGTCAGGCAAAAGATGAAGCAAGCATGAGCTCCTGAGCCCTGTTCCTGCAGCAGCTCTGTCACAACTGATGGCAGCATCTGTTCTATCAGCACTGAAATAAATATGTAAATAAGGAAGTGACCTAAACAAATTTAGACATTTCTGCTCCAGGGAAGGTACACTGGTATAGCTGTCTGGTAACAGAGCAAAGAAAATTGTGAGTTATTTCATTGCTTCATTTCCCACTTTCCTTTTTTTTTTTTTTTAGTACGTATATAGAGCATGTCTGAGAGAGCTCTAAACCCTAGAAAGGATCAAGACAGATTCTTCCAAACTGAAGGACAAGAAGTGTGAGAGGAACTAGAAAAGCTTCTTCTAACTACACTTAAACTTTACTGAATGGATAAGATTTGAGTAGCAAAGAGAATACTTGTGTCTTATTTAATAGCTCATCTCTTCCAACTATAGTTTTGATCCAGTGATGGTGTCCTGTGGCCTCACTTGAAAGACTTTTGTGCTCCCCATGGGACCATTCTGGATTTGAATAATTTGCCAGTTTGAATCTCTCACAGTCTAAATCGTATCTGACCAGGAGCTGCTGTGCCTGTGTCATTCCCCACCAGAAGTGCAGGACTGTGACCATCTCTGGGACTGGCCCATGCTGCACAGAAATGGGGTCCAGTCCCCTTGGCTCTCCTGGCAAGCTTAAGCCTTGAGCATTTAATGATACTCTGGTTTTCACACCTGCACAGAAACCACACTATCCTGAAATAGAAGCATTCCTGTAAGCATTACAGTGATGGCACTTTGAGATTTGAGAGCTAGCAGTGAGGGAAGGAGATAGTGGCTAATTCTTTCAGCCTCAGACAGGAGTACAAATTCTTTGTTTTCTCAGTAAAAAAGGCAGCAATAATAAAATCATCCTATTGAGAAGCTGATTTCCTTTTTAGAAGCTCAGGCCAAGATGGATATTCAACCATTCAACCAAACTGAAGGTTTGCAAAAGTCTGTTCATTTTGCCTGGCTTGAGGCCTCTAATTATAGAGAAAAAAAATTTCTTTGACTCCTAAAAATCACTGGGTATAATATAAGAGGATAAAAAGCTCCCTTGGACAGAGTCTATCTCTACTGTAACTCCCTGTTAGGCAAAGGGAATGTCCCTGATGTGAATTAAATCAGATTTGGTGTAAATAAGGTAGTAAATGATGCAAAATGAGATGATAACATAATGCTCTATTGAGAACTATGGAGGTATTTAAAGTTATGAAATAATGTGTACTTTGCTAGGCTAAAGAAAAAATATTTGGCAACTGACTTATTTTGTGCTATCTCCAACAAAATATAAGCTCTTTACCTTAAAAATTTACAGAAATGTTTTGGATCAACTGATTATCTATGACTCAGTGAGGAACATTATTCAAATATATCAAACATTTATGTACAGTTCTCTGCTTCCTGAGGGTCCTATAACTCTTGAGCAATGGCTGATTATAGTGCTTCCTGAACAGACAGGGAAAACATCATTTTGTACAGCTTTCTGAAAGTTTAGGATATGGGGAAAAAAATAGGTAGGTCTGGAAATTCTTCTTGCATTCATCTTTAGATATTGTTAATGCACATTTAGTTCCCTTTAATTCCTGGATGAATTTGAGATTTTTCTTTCATTTATAACCATAATTTTCCATTCCATGTTTTTAAGTTATGATCCCTTTCAACACAAGACTTTTTTTAACTGCAGCACAATGGCTCAGAGCACACAGCCAAGAAGAAATATAAGAACATGGTTAGGAACAAGGCAAGGCTGAGGAAGTAGCTCCCAAATGTAATGTCCCAGCTTCCAGCAACCTAAGGCTCAGATATTAATCTAGATCTCATTATTTTGTGTTTAGTAGTCCTTGATGTATTTCTGCTCAATTAAGGTGTCTGGTTACTTCTGAAACCAAGTAAACTTTTAGCATTCTCAGCATCTTGGGACAATGAATTGCAAAGTTTGCCTCTAATGTCTGTGGAAAAAGCATTATATTTTTTTGTCACTTGATTTTGATCACTTCTAATTTTTCTATCATGAGAAATGATGAATTGCTGTTCCTTATTTCCCTTTACTCATGTCCTTATGAAGTTGTATTAGATTTCCTTGCAGGCAATTATTTTCCAGGCTTCAGAGTCTAAATATTTTCATTCATTTTTCAGACATTTTCAGTCTGCACTGTTTTATACTTGTCTTTCTTTGCAGCTATTCTGGTTCTACTTAGGTGTTTTAGGGACAGAAGTGAAACACCCATTTAAAGTATCATGTGGATTTATTCCATAGTATAGGAATATTTTTTGCTTTATTTAATGTTCCTTTCCTAAAAAATATGAACGTTATAGTTGCTTTTCTGAAAATATCCTCTTTAATATATTATAAGGAATATTAGCTAGTTCAGAATGCATCAGTGGGTATTCATCTAGTCAGTGTTAGTTTTCCTACGTGCATTACCTTATCTTTATCAGTAATGTACATCCCAGTGCATTGTTCAATGACTTACCTCAGCATGTCCTTTCTTAGCCATTTTCTCCAGGCTATTATACTTACTAGTCTAAGTTTATATTCATTATAAGATATTGCTGTCTTCCTTTTTTTACCTTCTCCAAATTTGTGTATGCTTGCCACAGTTAACCATTTATACATATTTTGAAAAGTATCAGATTTAATTAAGCTTCCTCTGACATGCAAATGAATCTTTGATCTTTTGAGCTTATTCTGCTTCCTATTTTGCAGCTAAGAATCCACAAGACAAATTTCTTTCTTATCTTATGACACTAATATTCTATATTTTATTGAGGGGAATTAATAAAAAAACTACACAGAAAACCACAAGTAAATGATGTATTAACTGAAAAACTCTGGTCTATAAACTTATTTTGGTTAATTCTGGAGCTCTACTGATATGTGGTCATATCTACAGAATCTACACTGGTTGCTCCTCAAAATTCCCGTTTTCTTAGTGTACCCACTGATCCATTTTCTTCTTTGGTCACAATTAGCAGGCAGACAAATACCACAAATTGTGGTGGACATTGCTACACACTGCCTGAGCAGAAAGAAGAAATAGATGTGGCCTTTCCAGACAACTGGCAGAAACCTTGGATTTGCAGAATTTGATCCTCATGGGAGGCTTTAAAATCTGCCATTTAGGATCACTACAGATGTGAAGGTCGGGAACAGCTTTGGCTGCAGTGATGGTGGAGTTCAGGGTCCTGAGAGCACAGTACAAGGCAAAAAAGTGGGATCACCTTAACCTCTGGAGAGCAGTCTTTTGCCTGTGTAGGGGTCTTTTTTTGAAGTATCCTGTAGGATATGTCTCTGGAGAGTGCAAGAGAACTGCTGATTTTCAAGAATCACTTCTTCCAGGCTTAAGATTGACCCATAGCAATGTGCAGGAAGTCAGAAAAAGGCAGCAGAATGTCTGTAAGGATGAGCAAAGACCTAAATTCTGACTAAAATCAGAGGGAAAAAGGAAACACAAGACTCAGAAGCAGGCACAGTTGTCCTGGGAAGAGTATCGAGATTTCCTGTCTGAGCAGGCAGGAATTGGGTTAGGGAGGGCATCAGGGACAGCAAGAAAAGCTTTTGCGGGTATTTCATCTGCAAGAGAAAGACTAGGGAAAATGCTGGCTTGCTGTTGAATGGCTCAGGGAACCTGGTGACAAAGGACATGGAAAAGGCTCACCTCCTTCACCTCTGTCTTTTATAAGTCTTTCAGGAATTCCAGGCCCTTACAATTATTGTTAAAGTTCAGAGAAAGAAAGGTTTTTTTGGTAGAGAACGATCAGGTTAGAAGCTTTTTAAACCAATCAGACTTGCTACAGCCCATGGGACTCTGTTAGGATGCACCCCCAAGTTCTGAGGGAGTTGGTTGATGTCATTTTGAGGCCACTATTGAAAATTTTTCAAAGGTCATAGTGAGAGGGGAAGTTTTCTGAGAACTGGAATAATTTTCTCCAACCTCACTGATTCTGCATTTCCATGTTTGTGTGATTGTTACAGCTTCTACCAGTTTTCCCAGTGCAGATGTCAGAAACGGTTGTCAATATTTTACCTTCAGTGTTTTCAAAGATTTTTTTGCTAGGTTCTATTCACTCAGTACTTTAAGGAATTTAGTTTAGCAGCATAATTTATAATCTTGAGATTTTGTTTTCCTTTTTCCCCCCAATTATTTTCTGATATTAACAACTGACATTTCATTTTATGTATTTTTCTAAAGCCTCTTCTTCTAACGCTTTTATCAGATTCTTCAGTCCATTCCAAGTAAAGAAAGTTTTAGACATCACAACTTTTCTAATATCTCTACAGTGATTACAAGTATAAAGGATTTGGAAACTTCTTTGATAACTTCTTTTACACATTCATTTTATGGCTCCACAGTCTATTCATCTCTGATTTTGGAATATTTACTAAACAGTTATTATTCCATATGTCATCACCTCTTATGTGTAAGTAGTACAGCCCATAGGATCCCTGGTGTTTCAAAGGATACACCAGCTGTGCATCATATTTATTGATACCTGGGACAAAATACTCTTTATCCAAAACTGCGGTTTAGGGATATCAAAAAAGTTATACTATTTTTTTCCTTCTCTCTGGTGTTCAGAATTTATAGGTAATGACTTTGACCCCATCAGGACCTTTTCAGGTAATAGATAACTAGAAGGATGTGTATGACTGGAGAAGACTGTGTGGGGTCAAGAAGTTCAATTTCCAAAAGATCTTTAGGGGATAGAGCTAAAGATTTTAAAGGACATTACTAGACACAAGTGCAGTGATATTGAATTCTAATGAATACAGCTGCATCTTTAGAATAGTGCATGTCCTAACATAGCTATGAATTATGGTCTAAAGAATATTTGCTTTATCTTATTTAGATCGTTAGAACTTTGTGCACATTCTTTTATTTTAGCTGTTCAATGTCATTTAATCAGAGTTCTCATTCTCTAAAAAATACTATTTTTGTATTCATATATGTATGTGTTCATGGATATATTTGTTTGCATTGTTGGATGCATTTATATGTCTGTACTAATTGACATTATTGTAAGCATTATGACATGCATGCATCAAAATTGAGAAACCTCATTCAATATTTCATCAAATATGAATTCTTTTGTGTTGAATTTTGAGATTTAAAAAAAATTATTTTCTCTTCAATATAGTGACCAATAAAGAAGTAGGAAAACATGAGGTAGTAAAAAATAACATATTTTTAGTCAGTATTGAACCAAACTACATAGGTAACTGTGCTGAAAATGTCCTGAAATGAGACAGTTTTAGCACTTAAAATTTCCCTGAGACCAAGATGAAGATAGTCTATAAGAAGTATAGTTGCAGATGAGACATACTAACAAAATCAGTATTTCTTTGGATAGTGTTTGCCAGAAATTCACTTGTTCGTAAACACTGGTGTCTTTTTTTCCATCATTTCAAGGATGGGATTCCTGTTAGATATTTTCTGATTAAAATGACCGAACTTTAATTTGCCTAGCTTCATGTGGAATATAGATAATATGTGAATTCAGACTGATTGCCTCTATTACTGTCCATAAGATAAATCTGCCACTCTAAAAGTGTTTTTATCTCCAAGACAGAGAAGATTTTTTTTTTCTCCATACCGCTTCCAGTTTTGCCACAGAAGAGTTCATGAATCAATACCCAGATGTAGCTCCACCTTTTCATCAGATGGCAAGAAATTTAAAGTTGGGTAAAGCAGGCATATTGTCTGAGGGAAATAGGCCAATTTCACATTATGTTACATTGTTGATAGAGAATTTTGACTAAAATAATATTTTATGTTAAAATCTCAAATCCCAGTATTTTATTCTTAGGAATGAATATGAGCCTTGAAAAAAGAAACTGTTCATTGGACTGCTAGTTCTTCCCCCTACCTTAATATATGAGAAAGTATTTCCATGAAACATGGCTCTGAAATGGGCAGACCTTTACAGGGTACAATCATTACAATGAATCCTAAAAGAAAGAGACCAGAAGTAACTGCAGAGGTGAAGAACAGCTGAAATAAATTCACAGTAGTGTATCACTCTATGAAGTGGGTGTTATGAAGGTTTTCTTTCTTACTAATTTGAGACTATGTACCCCTGCATAAAACAGGCTTGAGATCACCATGTCTCTCACTCAAGACACACAAACTCAAATCTGGGGTAATTTGAATAGGTATATGGACAGCAGTCTTGTCTACAAACCAGTTAAAGGTGTTAGAGATAAATAATCCAATGAAAAAAGTGCTCCAACTGAGCAGAAATGAAAAGGGCTATACAAATTTTCTGATATACCTGAAATTCTGGAATAATAATAAAACAAAAAAATTAGAGATAATTTGTCAATTTGCCATTGACTGGAAATGACTGATAGTTGCATATTTTTTTTTAGGATGTAGAGAGTGTAATTTCTGTTCGTCAAGCTGGCTATGCTCAGAAGAGAATTTAATCTGTAATAAACCAGCTCTTTATTTCCCTCACTTAAACCTGTGTTTGTCTTCACAGGGAAACTGCTGTTTAAATTAATTAATTAAATTAATTATGAATGCGTAAAAAAATCTAGACTGAATTTTGCTAATGGTTAGTTAGTTCTTTGTATAAAAAAATTAGTCTTTCTAATGAGGTCAGCTTTGGTCAGAGTGATTTGTTAGAAGCAACAGACCATATTCCAGTTCATCAAAACTTCATTATATTCCAGTTCCTAAAGGTGCCAAGAAAAAATAACATCGTAATCTAAGATGTCAAGGAAATAATATATCCAAACAGTTTATGTGCTTAAAGCCTTAGTGAGGTGGTGGCGTGCTGTGCTGTATCTTCTTTTTTATTACATCGGGCCATACATTAGATCAAACTTCTGCAGGAATAATTAGGAACATAGTGATATTACTTTTATCAGAGGTATTGAAGTTATCTTAGAATTGAGAGCTTCTTCAGGCTCTTGGGGCCGTGTGGCAGGTGCCTCCTTCACGGCTGCTCAGAGTTGAGGAAGGACCAGGAGGTGCTGAGGAGAGTCTGCAATCTCACCTGCTGCCAGGTGTGTACAATCCACGGGGCCATGTGCCCCGCTCGGGACCCTCCAGGGTTTTGGCTGAGCTTTCTGCTGAGATCAGCCATGAGCTTCTCAGTCTGGCAGCTTTGTTTCGTGGCTGAACTCTGCTTATGCCCCCTTGGCATGGCAGCGCTCTGGTATGGTAATGATGGCCATTAGGAGGGTGAAAAACATGCATCAAAAGTGGCATTCTGTGGTTCTGTGTGCAAACCAGGAGATGCAGGGAAACTGAAATCTGTGCCCTACACCCTTTGAGTGCATTATTACACCTGCTTTTCTCCTTCAAAGGAGGCTCTAAAGTGATCACTAATGTTCCCTTGGTATAACCTTATCATTCTGATGAAATTCTATCTCAGATAATTGCTTTCTGCCTTCCCAAATTCCCTGTGCCATTTCAGCTGGATATGAGATTCTTTTCTCACTATCAGTTCCTAGGTGTGGTGAGCAATTGCTGTCTAGAGGCAATGCTGCAGTGGGTGAGAGATCTGCTTACATTGTCTCTCCTTTATTTATTTCCTGAGGGAATGTTGATTCTTAATTTAATATTTTTAAAATACTTCAGGAAAAATTGTAGTACGTATTGGCAAAACATTGCTTTCTTTGCTGTTTCGATGGGTCTGATACTTTGATAAAACGTGTATAAAATAGAATAACGTTTTAAATAAGATGCCTACTATGTATGGTAATTTTATGAGGCTTGTAACTCAGATGTAAATCTGTCCTATTTCTTCTGTTTCCTGGTGGTAGAAGACTTGCCTTGCTCCATCAGGCAGAAACAGGGGATGATGAAGTGAATGTACATGATAGCAGGAAGGAAGAGGATATGAGGGTTGTGCATAAAACAAGAAAACTAAACTAAAAACACTGTCCTTTTCTGAGGTGTGCTGTGAAACAGTTACATGACAGAATGACAATTTTGCTGCTATTATGCCCTCATGACTATATTGATTAACTTGTTCCACCAAAATTAAGATGTTTTCCTTGGATTCAATATAGAATTTGCTTTAGTGGAATGCTAATCAAGTTTAGCATCAGGGGAATGTATTATTTCTGGCTGAGTTACGAACTGCCCTGGTCTTTGACATGTCTGAAGTAAAAGTCTTTGCACATGTCCCACATAACTTCTTTATTGAGAGCAACTTCATTAGTAATATCATTAAATATAAGAAGGGGAATTTGGCTCCGTGTGTTGAACTAGTATACATAATTCCTTGCTACAGTTCTGTGGAGAATGATCTTTTCTGTAATTATCCTCACTGAGGGCAAAGGGAGAAATCTGTTGAATTCAAATCTTAACATATAATGCTCTCTATTCATATTGTGCTTGTTTCTGCAGCTATTGAAATAACCTTGGCAGTTACAGGGTAATGAGAAGCTTAATTAATGCTTTGTGTACTGTCACCTACAACTGCAAAGCACTGTCAGTGTCAGGAAGGGCAACCCTATCACACCCTCTCAAAATTTATGCCTGAAATGGATTTCTAGATTATAGCAGACCATCCAGTCAGACCTCCTTTATATTACATATGATATTGCATTTTATCCAGAAATTAGATTCAAAAGAATAAAAAACTGACCTGCAGAGTCTCTTACTGTTTTGGAGAAATCCCATGCGGTGGTTAATGACCTGAAATACAATCCTTATTCTTTGTTTCACTTGTTTTGGCTGAAGTTGTCAACTTCTTTCTATGACCTACGTGGCCCCTTAATGTCTTTCTTTCAACTTAGGTGCTATGTACTTGAATAATGTCATAGAGCTTTATTTTTGTTATTTGAAAAATTTTGCAGTTTAAGAAAATTATTTTAAGCCACCAGATATAGTTGAAACATTTTAATGGGAAAATATTAACTTTTGTAAAACTATCTAAAAATCCATTTCTGAATTTAATATATCAAACTTTACAGAAAAACCATTATGATAGCTGATAGACTTCTGACTTGAGTTTTAGATACTGTCTGAGAAGTTGTTTTGCCATATTTTTATTTTTTTTCTCTTTTGTGTGAGCTTTGTGCTGAAATTTCATTTTATGGGCTTGTTTGCCATTTTTAATTTTCATCTAATTCAATTTTTAAAATACTGATATTTTAGCTGAGATTTTTTTTCTCTTCCTGAATAAGTTATATTCAGAATAGTCTAGTCCTGATCTTATTAAACAGAAGTAATATCATCTTACTTCCCTTTTTCCTAGTCTTTGTTTTTGCGAGTAACTGTTATATTAATGTATTATTTTTTTGCCTTGTGGTGGCTCCTTGGGACCTGACTGTTTATAGCTCCCACACAATTTTTGTAGGTTTTTTCTGAAGTAAGGCTTGCACTCCTTATTTCCTCTTGAGAATGTTTACATTTAACTGTATTGTCTCAAGATTTTGAAAACTAATCTTTAACCAAGAAATCTATTTTATTTTGCGTGTCATTTTATGAGCAAGACCTTTATATTCTGATCTGAGCATGGTTGTTGAATACTATTAAATTTAGATGGTATTAGAAAAATTATGAGTCTCAGAGGCACTCTCTTCAAGCTTGGCTAATAAGCCAAACTGCAATCTTCTCATAATGCACTAGAAGGGCTAATTCAAATGCCTTTATTAGTCCTCTAGTCTTATTCTTCTACAGTAAAAACACTTAAACAAATTTGCCATTTAATCCAATGATTAAGTCAAATTTGCTTGTCAAGATCAATTTCCTGTAAGACAATTACAAATTAAATCGTTTGATTCCTGTAACAGGTTTTCTTCTTTGATATAAGTGGTTATTCCTGTTGCCCTCTTTGCCTTTCATGACTTTGGCACAACACTCTAGCAATATTTTAGCATTTCCCTGGAGTTCCAGATTTATTTGAAGGAGCATGGAAACACCAGAGACTGTCTGCTAGTTTTAAAATTTGACCATCACTACTAAGTGTTGATTAACAGCTTGTTTAGCTATTATTGTGAAGTCTTCCACATTTTTCAACTTGTGCATTATTCTGCATCTTCCCAAGAGTAAAATAGTATTTACTGAACACTTCAATCTGTGTGTTTGTTGTTGCTGTTATCATTAGCATTAGCATTTCCATCTGATAATAATAAAAGATTTATCTTCTAAATATGTTTAAAATACTTGGAGTTTTATTCTGCCAACAATTGGTTTTTCCTAATGTACTTAGTATCCTTTCTTACTTCTGTATACCTCATAATTTCTAATTTACTTTGATTTCCATTATCTCTTTTCCTCACTATTTTATTAATGACAGGTCTTGTTACCTAAAGAAGACTTCTAATTTCTGAGACTTTCACTATTTCCTGAAGAAATGGCATCAGAAACAGCTAGTGAGGAGTCACAGGGAGATAATTTGGGAAGCACTGCTAGTAGCACTTTATTTTATTGCAAAAAATTATGGACACGTTTCTGTCTTGATCTCAGTTTATGAAGAATTTTTTTCAATTTTGTCCCACGATGGAAGAGGTGAATTTTCCAATCTACATGGAGTTGAGTGAGAGGCAGTCAGATTCTCTTTTGTCATCTTATGCCAGACTGCCAAGGAGGAGGTCTGTAAACACTGTCTTTGCTCCACCAAAAAATAGTCTGTGCCCTTGAAAGAGAGGAGGAAGAAAATGGTTGGCAATTTCTGTAGCCAGTGATGCAAAAGGCCTCATGTGATTAATCTTGTTTCAGTCACATTTACCTGCTCAGGTCCTCTATTTGCAGTGAGACACACAAAGTTTAATTCCTGAAGCTGCAGTGGAGTGCTTTTTCATCACTCTATGCTGCCTGATAAAGAAGGCAGCATGTGAATATGCAAGGGAATGAGTTTAAAGTCGATTTCCATAATAAGGTATTTAAATAAAATTTTGCTTGGAGAATATCTGCACCAATCTAATCAAAACCGTTGAAACGAGTTTATTCTCTAATGTGACTGCTGTGATTATTATTTTCCCAAACCTACCAGTTTCAATTAGTTACATGGTTTGTTCCATTTGGTGTAAGACAAATACCAGAAGTAAGTTATTCTTATGTTATACTTATGTTGTACAGATTAAAACAATGACATTTAGTAATGCTGCTGTCACCTGAATTATTGAGCTAGTTCCCACCAGACTTGTTCAAACCCTGCTGAGGATTTGAAGCTCACAGCAGCAGGAGGCAGAAATGCTTATCATTGCATTGCTTGGGCATCCACCTTCAGTGAACCATCACTACTAAAGTTACACCTCTGTCTCAAGAATGGGACATCAGCCAAACTTCATACAGGTATAAAGACACAAGCTTCTTTTCACTGGCAAACCTTTTTCTAAGGTTTGATTATAAATATTTATAAATAACAGAAATACGATGCATTATAACAAGCGTGTTGCAAATACTTTTCAGTGTAGCCTATAGGCTTTGAAGATTTTCATAACATCTTCTGTTATTTTTTTTAAAGGTTAAACTACCCAAGCATTTGCTAAATATTTTACATCAAACCCTGCCAGTAGAATATATAGCTCAGGATTTCAGTTTGTTTCTTATTCTTTGCATCTCCAACATTTTGTAACATCTTGGATTGATTTCTAGTTCCAGAGTGTATCATATTTCAAATGAGACCTTTCCTGAATTGTTTTGAAAAGTATTATTTGTTAATCATGGTAACATAAATAATGCTATAACAGTGCTCCTTGGTATTAAAAATTGACGACATGGAATGTCAATTCAAAGAGCAGGTGTATTATTGCTCTCATGTCATGTAATTCGATCCACTGGAAACAATGACATGCTGCTCTAAAGTGTAATTAAGAATGATGCAATTCAGTCAGGCAATGCTCTCCTCAGGCTGATTCCATCTATAATAGCCTACCACTTATTAAAAAAAAAAAAAAAGTCTTTCTAAAGTGGTACTAATTGCTGTACACCTTGAGCTCTTTTGGAAACTATATAAGAAAGCATCAGGTTAAAATTACTTGGTCTTCATTTGTCATGATAATTAAGTGATAGAACATTGCTTTAAATTTGTCTCATCTTAGGTGCACATTGCGTAATGATAATATATCCTGATAGGCACTATTCTTCATGCAATCAATGCTACTTCAATGATTATTTGATTGAAAAATATGAAGATATATCTTCATAATGATATTACGTGATGAAATCAAATGGCTTTCGTTTTAGATGAAGCATGTGAAGGAATGAAAATCAAGTAGTAATTTCTTTTTGTAAATCAATGGTTTAATTCATAGGAAATATTTTACAGAAAATGTCTTGATGAACATGAGCTTGCAGGTGATCTGAGGATATTTAAATTTTAGAATTATTCCATGTACTGAAAATAAATATGCACCTTCGTATGAGAATTTCATTGTGAGTATAAGGGTAAAAATATTTTGACTCAATGCTGTGATTAATTGTGGAAGAAGCTCTTGCTAGGCAAAAATTTATTATTCTTAATCTACTGTTTTTATGCAGGCAAGTCTTTTTACTATTTTCTTATCATCACTTATGTTAACTACTGCTTTGATTTGTTTTAGTCTTGTTTAAAACTTGAATTTTTCATAAGCAACCATGTCAATGGATTCATTAACAGTTAATTACAAGTGTTTAAAAAAAACCCAAACCCCTCCACCTTCTACCTACTTGAAATGCACCTTTGTCTTATACCAGAAAACTCTGATGTATTTTTTTTTTTATTTACTTGGTCTAAGTGATATAAAGAAAAGGAAAAAAGGGATACGGATCTCAGCTTATTTCCTGAATATCATATAGTTTATTTTTAATATCTAACAATTTTAAAGCTGAGGTTATGACTGGATAGTCACTTTTTCCATGCTTCCTGCATGTGCTGGTTGCACATGCATAACATGCAAAGATATGTTTATATTCTGTATAGTCACTAAGAACAGTACAAATGCATGTACACATGTGGGAATAGTCAAGTACAGATACGTATACCAATATATATATATGTACATAAGTACAGACACTCATTCCTTTGCTTTGTAGGACATGACTGATCACTTTGACTTCCATTAGGAGGTCAGGCAAACATCTTGGCATTTCACTGTATAGGACACAACAAATGTTAGAGATGAAAACCAGGCAATTCAAAACCAATTCATGCTTTAACCCTTCACTCAATTATGGCATTTCATTTAATCTGCTCTAGGGAAACGATCATCCCTATAAAAATAAGTTTTTATACCAAGAATATGTTAGGATATTATGTATAAAGACATGTACTGTCCTGAATAGTGCCAAGATGATACTGCCACCAGCCTAAAGGAAACTATTTTTTCTAAATAAAAAGGTGTTATGTCATTCCTTGGCTGACCATACACAATTTGAAACAACTTGGAAAGAATATATTGCTGGAGGGAAGAAGAACCATTAAATAATTAACATTTATATTAGTGAAGTGTCTCTGTGGTTTATGTTCATATAAAGTGTGAGGGTCAGACTGAAGAGTGTTTAGATTTTGAAAAAGTGACAGCATTGCTGACACTTGGGCGCTCCTGGGTTTTCACTTATACTGTAATAAATCACCTTCCCCATTAAAATAAGTCTGCAGAACTGCCACACCTGTAAATTTACTGTAGGCAGTAAAATCCAATAATTTATCTTCCCACATAGATAAAAAAATCCAATTAGGACCAATCAGACTGTGGTGCCACATTAAAAATGCTGCAATTTTACCTTGGATTGTCACAAATGTGTATGTATTTAAGATGCCAGGAAGCAACAAGGAGATATTAAATAGCAACCATTGGAAGTACACCACCTACACTGAAATGACAAGGTATACTTAGGCTTTGTTTGTTTAATCTTCTCACTATCACTGTGGCCTACCCTTATTTAATATGATTCTTTTTCCTGTTTCTCTTGGGCAGATAAATAAATCTATTACGAGGTATGCACAGAGGATTCTTAAGGTAGTCTGTGCTTCTCTTCTGAGGTACCACCTTGTTTTCCCCTAGGAAAGAAATATCCCTGAAAGAATTAAGAAGTGGCTTTTATCTAGCTCTTTTGCCTTTTCTACGTGCATAACTGGATTAATTTCTAAGCTTAGATCTTTGAAAATTAACTGTAAAGTGCACTTTTTTTTTTCTGAAATTGGTAATACATTATGAAATTCAAACCTGTAAATATCAATAGTGGAAAATCAGTATATCTTTACTAGTTTTCATATATTTATAGACTTCAGGAAAGTTTGATTTCTTTGGACAGTATTCTGTATACTCAGTACATGAATTTACATTGTATATGTAGGCATCACTTGCAGTATTGTATTTTTTTATTTTATCTTTCACTAATGTGATTTTTAACCAAGTAGCTTTCCCTTATCATGTGCCTAGAAATCTTGGAAATTCTTCACTTTCAAATTCTCCATTTCAAGTAAGTCCTTTTGATGTGTTTACCCTCCTGTCTAATTACCTTGGTTTACTTCAGATTATTTTAGCTTCTTTTTGTATGGTGATCTCTTGCTTTCTCTGAGTCTAGGTAGCTTATATTTATGGCTGTAATTAAATTTTTCTTGTAAATGAAGGACTAATGTTCTGCAGAATATTTGTTGTGTGTTGTTATTACAGCTTTGGATGATGGAGTTATACTTCCTTTGCTCAGTTGATTACATCATTTCTGATGTGACATTGTCAGCTGTTATCTGAGGAGACTCTCCTCTTCTGTCATCTCCAATAAACTTATATTTTAGACATCAGTGAGGCTCCTATGACTGTGCTTTGCACAGTCATTTTACCATATTCTAATGCACCTTTTTCAGAGTCTCTTGTGCTTGCTATTTTCTGGAATGAGAAGCTAAAAATGCATTTTCCTAGGGCATTAGCCTAGGTGTTAACACAGGTCAGTCCTTCTTCCACTCTCCTTTTGAGGCATGTGGTATCTGTTGTTAAATTCTGCAGAGAGCCATATGAGATGACATTCCCATTGCATTTCCAGTAAATAAGAAGATGTGTCAGAGACCATGACTGGGATTATGGACTATAATCAACTAATCAGGTTGTTTGCACTGCCAGCTCTAGGGTACTTCTGAGGGAGTATCAACTGTATCGTTGGAACAGGAAACATTAACATTGGTCAATAAAGCACTTAGTGCTTTTAGGGGTCTCCTGAAACAGGTAGTGAATGACCTCTGTTTAAAGGGTTTCAAGCTATGTGCCTTTATTCTGTTTAATTTTCACTGTAGATATTTTGATATATAGTCTGTTTTGGAATTCTGCCTTACAATTCTATGTCGCAGTTCTCAATTTTTGAGAGACTGAAGATCCTCCTGTACATAAAAAATGTTTGTGGAGATAAGTTAATTCCTGGCTATGTAATACATAAAAATGGTAAAAGAGGTAGAAAACCCTTTACAGCCAAAAGAAAACAGGAAGCATTTTCTTGTTCCTCTCCCTCTTGTTTCTGAACTTAAGTCTGTCAGGCATTTTCCCAGCATTGTTTAGATCTGCATTTCCCATCTACTTCAGGCGAAGTCAGGAGATTTTTGATTTGTGTTTAATGGCTTATTGCTTACTAATCAAAATTCTTATCTGACATTTTATTTTTAATGGTAACTTGACACAGCTACAAAGTTAGGGAAAAGGCCCCACTCCTAGTACAAGTAGGAGGTAAATGTCTGGTGTTTTTCAGTATGCCTGAAAACACACTGTGAGGTTTATTCTCAACAGCTAGTGAGTTTCTTTTCTCATGGCAAGTTAAGAAATTGCCTTGTGACTCACTAAGAATGTTGCCTCTTGATACTCAATCTCAAATATCAGCACAGACCCCTCTTCAACGAAAATCGTGTAAGCATGAAATACAGTCAGTATTTTAATGCTGTGCTGATACACATCACTTCACAGAATCTGCACAATACTTAGACCTGTTGCTATATGTAGTGCTTTAAAAACTTCAAATTCAAGAGCCAATCACAGCCATGTTGGTGTTGTTTGGTATAGCTCTAAGAATATAATTTAGCTATCATTTAGCATGTGATATTATTATTATTAAATATGCAAATATATTAATATTTCACTGCATCATGTAGTTGGATGTTTAAAAAAAGATTTTTATGAATCTATTATTTAAATGAGATAAAGGATTATGTGGTTCTTTATGCAGAAAATATATCTCATCTCTCTTACTTTATTATCTCATTTGGTTTTAGATGAAGGATGTCAGATTGCATAATGAGGGAACGAGATCTCATTTTCACCAAGACTGCTCAAACTTAATGCAAGAGTTTCAAGCTCCACTGTTCTTCTAAGTAATAAGACTCTATATGTCATACTTTTTTGCTTGTGAAATGTGGAGTAGCACATTGTCAAGCTTCTATTTCCAAGGTGTTCAACTGCCTGTGACACTATTAATTGAAAAGACTACAGTATAAATAATGGCTTCCTGGATTATAGTTTCTTCTTGTTTTTAATAAGCATGGGATTGCTTTTTCAGGGCTTTTGAGAGAGAGAGAGAAAACTGTGTGGTCAAAGAATATCTAGCAATGATGCATCAGTGATATTCTCCTACATACAAGATGTGCCATACTATTGTTTTCTAAAAACCTAACTTCAAGTTAGGATGGATTCCAGAGGTACAACAGATTTTTAAAAATTTTTAACATAGTACATGATTTAAATCTTTTGCACACCACCTGTCTCTGGTGATTATCTTCCATTAGAATTGTCATCCTTGCATTCTTCAGGCCTTTTCTTGGAGCACCTATTTTTTTGGGCAAGCATGTGTGGCTTGTTTTGAAAATGCTCAGACTGTGTCTGATGATTCATAAATCAATGATGGCTAGGTTCATTTGAGTGTTTAAGTCTAATGAAATTATATGAAATTATTTAAGTCTAATGAAGCATAAGCCATCAGCCAAAATCTGGAATAGTGCCAAGACAGAGGTTCTGATTTTCTTGCTTTATTTGCTGGGTCAGGGCTGAGAAGGTCAAACCTCACATGCACAGCTAAGTGAAAATTAAAATAGTGCTGTTTACAATAATTCCTGGTGACATGTTTAAGAATTGTAAATTGCCCTAGGAACATGAAGCCAGATATTTAAAGACTATTCAGCCACAATTAATGGAATTTTAATTGGTGTAACAATCACAGTGGGTCACAGACATAGAAAAATAATTTCTGAAATGCAAGATCAGTAGAACAGCACATATTTAATACTTATGGGAAAGTCATTCTTTTATATTTATTCCTTCTCCCAATCTGAGGGTGAAGAAAAGCAAGTTAGAGTTTCCACAGGCATTATGCAATTTTTGGGACCTTCAGAAAGCAGATAATATCAGAACTCTGGTGCTGTTCAGGATTAATATGAGAGCACAATTTCTGGGAGGCTGAGTTAACAGGATAAATACAGATATATCAAGAAATTTTAATTTGTTGCTTAACAGAGAAATTGTCTGGGTTTGGTCCAAAAAGCAGCAGAAATTATTCCTTAATTTTTCACTGTGGTGCAGGGTGTTGTGAACGTTCAGTTGACTGACTGTACACAGTTAAGCATGAAATTCATGAGATAATTTATTTTGCTGATTGCAGAGATCATTTAATTTCTTATCTTTGAGAAGGTTTGAGAGTTCTCTCAATTGATCATTTTGACTATTACACTGCCAGTTTTACATGTTTTAAGGTGAAGATACCAAGCAACAACTTGTCCTGAATAGGGCCCTGCTCACTTTGTAAACAAACTTGAGTCATTGGCCTCCTGCTCAGGAGAGAGAGACCAAGATCTAGAATCAGATCTCCAGAGAAAATTGTAATAAAATAAAATATGTAAAAATTAGTACTAGGCTTTAAATCTGAATTTTCTAAAATTAGGAAACAAATTATTAGTTCAGATGGCAATCAGACAGAAGATATAAATTAAGGCATATCATCATTGCACATCACACTTATTGGGCTATTCTGCCTACAATAGATCTCCAGATGGTTCCCATACTTATATTTAACAGCTAACTTAAATGTCAGATAGAAACTTCAAAATAACCTGGTGAAATCACCCAAGGCAAAATGTGGCTAGTTGATGCATACAGCATTTGTCATTCCAATATGGACCTTTATTGCTACTGTTGTGTTGCCTTCAAATATTGAATTTTTAATGGCATGTAAAGAAACTTCAGTAAACATTACTCAATGATGGAAGACTATTTTATGAGTGGTTTTTGTGAAGGGAGAATTATTTTCTTAGCAAGTCTGGGATTGAAATATGAGTGATTTTAGTCTCATGAAAGTAATGTGATGCATACTCCAGAATTACCTGATCCAACCTTTCTGCAGGTATCTGTTCAATGCCTTTGTGCACATTCCTGAGACAGAAAAAGAACAGTCTGAAGATATTGGCTCAACATTTTGGTGTACATACCTAAATAAAATGATCCTTGTAGAATAGAAATACCAAAATGAATAACTGAAGAATAGGATTTTGATTTACACCTAACAATTCCAGAATTTCTTATTGAACCCTTAACTAAGAGCTATCTTTGAACCCACGGGTCTGTAATGTTCTGTACATATATAGTCTATAATTTCATTAGCACAGGATGACCCTGGGTACCCTTTGTGTTCCTGGGCACTGCTGGCCCATGGACATCTTATTTTCTACCAGGATCCCCAGGCCCTTCTCCTCAGAGCTGTTTTTCATCAGGTCAGCCCCCAGCCTGTGCTGGGGGTTATTCTTCCCCAGGTACAGGACCCTGCATTTGTCTGTGAATTTCAAAAGGTTCTGCTCTGCCAGTCCCTCTGAAGGGCTGCACAGCACTCAGGGCATCAGCCACTCCTCCCAGTTTGTGTCTGCAGTGAACTTGCTGAGGAGGCATCTCCCCCTTCATCCACATAAGTGGATGAACAAATCAAACAATGCTGAGCCCAGTATGGGACCTTGGGGGACACCTCCAGTGAGAGATCTCCAACTCTATCTTCATGCATAAGACCCTGAGGCAGACTTTTGTTATTATTAGTTTTAGGTTCTGGTTATCTGTATAGAACTCATATAAACAGGATTTGTACAGATGATCGAGATACAACTTGATTAGGTGAATGTTTTATTTATGTTGTTGATCTAAACAAGTCTACTGTTTATGTAAGCAGCATATGTACAAGACAAGCTTCCAATAGTTTCGATTTCCAGGATGAAAACCTGTGCCCCTGCAGCATGAGAATATCCAGATTTTTCTCCTTAAGCTTGCCTAAAAGATACTTGTACAATCATGGAAAGAGGGCATGGGGATACAAGGCAGCTGTGAAAATGACTGAACTGAAATGGCATTGACCATTACCAAAAACTAAGGAAATGGAACATTGGAATAGGACACATGCTGTGTAAACAATCATAAGTCTGTAGTAAGTCTCTACTGAAGTAATATGGTGCAAGAATCTTTTTAAGACTCTCTTTATTCCCTTACAATTGTCTGTTTATATTTTCTTAGTCCTTTTTTAATTGGTCTTCTTTCTAAACATTATCAACACTGCTTAGAATTTCATGTCATTTAAGTAGGAATTTGACATCTATTTTCATAGGCTGAAGGTAGGCATTCAAATGTCTTTTAAAATTCAACTTGGTCAATTTGATGACAGAAAAGAAAGCAGAAAGAGAATAAACCCATCTTTTGAGTGCTTATACGTTAACTTTGTGTTCAGATTTCAGCCATAAAGCAAAACTATGTTTTGTATAAATAGTATTATCCCTTCTTTGTTTCAAGCTTTTGTGTCCGTGTAATTTTAAAATTTTCTGTACATACTTCCTGCTTTCTTCTCTGTCATCAAATTGACCAAGTTGTTTCTCAATCTGCTTAACCCCTTATCAAATAGAAAAGTTCTTCCAACAAATTTAAGACTATTTACTTTCTCTAACTCCCTCCCTTTCTTGTTCTCTTTTCTACATTTCTCTAGTAAATGAATAATGTAATACTACCATATCAGTATTCATGCACATCCTCATCATTTAGTGATGACAGTAAATCAAAGCTGAAAACACATCTGTTTACAGAGAAATTTCCATATTTCATATACTGTATGCAAATTCTATGCAACTTTTGTTATTTCCTTGAAGGCAGAATGTTCATTCTTCTGACACAGCTAATTACTTCTATATCCAAGTTTGACTTGCTGATGAGATATATTAATGGTTTTCAATACTGCATTTGGAATCTTCTCCAAACCATGCAGTTCATGAACTCAACATACTGAATTCAAACTACTGGGGGTGGCCTCATCTTTAAAGACCCCACCAGTTTAAGCATAGTAAGTTAACACAAAAAGAGCATTACTGTAAGCAGAATGACAATAGTAAAAAGTTAAACAAAATTCTCTGATCTGTATTTCCTTGTATCTTAGTTAAATTATTGCAAGTGCTTTGGCTTGTGCTTTTTAATTATTTTTAAATGCATGCAAGAAGAAAATTTTCTTTCATTGGACATTTAAATGCTAACCTACTTTCTAGGGTTGAGCAAAAAATGTAGTGCCAGTAGTATTTTTTTTTGGTAATAAAAGGAATTTTCATTTCTTCGTAGTTTAATTGAATAGACTTGCACTGCATTTAAAAAAAATTATATATACATAACCTATGATGATTATTGGAAATTTGTCCTGTGCCTTCTAGCTTATGTACCTTTGAAGAATGTATGTACACACCAACCTATGACCTAAGAAATACACTTTTATCTGGACACTTCTGTGGCAAGAAATTTTCTCTTTCACAGATTTTATTGATATATCATATAAAGAAATCATAATTGAGCACCTGACAAAGATACATTGACTAAAAGATGCATTTCCAACAATATTGGCTATCTACCAAAGTATAGCAATAAAATCAGCAATCAGCTCCCCAGAAGAACTTTAATGGTTTTAATGTCATATAATATTTGCATGCTGTGGACTAGTGGGAAATGTGTCCATAATTGACTGTTTTAGATAGAAAGACAGCAAGAACAGTTTTAATTGGAAAAGTGTGTCAGTTCAAAAAAGAGTTCCAACAAACCTCCTAATAATTTCTGGCTGCTTATTGAGTCAAACAATACCATCAAGGCCATCTGCAGTGTTGCTCTGATTATTATAATTATGTTAATAGTTTAGTAAGTGCATTACTTGATATTAGTGGCTCCTTCCTTCAGTGCTCCAAATTCTGCAAGTCTATTTACTTAGTGGAGTGAAAGCAGAACTGAATTTTTGCTCCCTCTAAAGAAGTGGAAAAATACATTCTTCTCTACTATATTTCCTAAATAAATATCCAGTTTTTTTTTCAAGTCAGTGCTAAGTTTGTCACATTATGAAACAAAGTAGTAAATCTAATTTATTAATTAATGAATTTTCAGGAAAGTGTGATGAACAGCAGAAGGATTGTCCTTCCTTTAAAAATGTGATGGCATCAGCTTTGTCTTGCTATACCCTCTGCTTTTCCTTGGCTTCATTGTAAATCAGGCTATTTGGTCTCCTTCCTTTTATGTATATTGGAATTCCTGGAGGAAAATTCACAGCTGTAGTATGTACATTTATTAGAGAAGCTTCTCTTTAGAAGCTGATGTATTTGAGGACATGGTATTGTTTTGACTGTAGGTTTAATGCTTATTCTTTAATGTTTATGGTTATGGAAGGTCTAAATTATGATTTGTCAGCATAATTAGATATCCATCCATTAAAAGAATTACCTCATTCAATTGTTGTTCTTTTTTTTAAGCCAGCTTCTTTGCCCATAATTTTCTCATTGCTATTATAAAGCATAAGGCTGCAACAGTGCCTCAGAATAAAATTCCCTTTGGGCACATGTGCTTCTGATAGTGAAGGCATCAAGTGAATGTGAGCTGACTTGGCATACACTTGATAGCAGTAAAGTCACTAACCAAAAAGTATGACCACTTTGAATTGCTGAATTAACTATTCCTCTCCATATCCTTCAGAAAATTTAACCATTTTCAGAAACGAAATCCAGATCCATTCCTGTGTCTTTACTTTTCCTCAGCAATCTTCTTGCATGGGACAGTGATTCATTGAAACAAACCACAAAAAACTAACAGCCACTTTTCCCTTCTGTGTTCATCCTGAATCAAGCACTTGTTGATTCTTGGTAAAAAGATCATATGCCAATGCTATAAAAATATCCATACAACTGACAGTCAATCTCACCCCTCCCACAGCTGTTTTCACCGTTGTTATATTTCACTAAAGAAAACAATACATGAAGTAAAAAGCCCTTGAAAAAATAAAGAAAATTGTGTCATACATGCAACATATTTGACAAAAGGAAGTTATAAAAATTAAGATATAATCAAGGCTCTTTTTTGACAGAAGCAGATGTCTAGGTAAAATGTCAGTTTGAATAACTAAAAGAGACAAAATAATTTTTTCAATTCAAAGTATAGTGCAATGTTAATAAAAGTTTAAGAAGATTAATTAAGACTTCATTTTCAAAATAATATATAACTTCCAAAATCCGAGTAATAAGTGTACTCAGGAAACTCTTAAAAATCTGAAATCACCTGCACCTAGTTATATATATTATGCCTGAAATGGAGACAATTTCATAAGCCACACTTAAGGCAATTAAGCTCTGCCACCACCACTGCTAGTCAAAGCAGGTGGGCAGAGACATTTAAAGCCAGTTGGGCCTTCTACTTGGATGAATATTGTGACTTTGAAGTGTTGAGTTAAAACTTGTTCACACTGTGAATGAAGCAGCTCTTCATTACAGTAAATTAAACAATACCTATTTCATGTTACCAGCTAAACCAAAATAATAATAATAGAATAATTAAGGAATGGATAAAAAAATTATGGTTATCAATGCCATTTTAGTGGCATTATTTGGGCCCCATAAAGCAAACCATTAAACTTTATTTGATTTACTTTATAAATTATATTTAAGTTTTGATATTAAGCAGCAGAAGCAAGATAAATTAAAAATACACAAAAACAAACAAAAGTACCAAAAAACCCCAAGCCCTCCAAAACCCCTAGATGCATGAAGTTAGGCTACCTAATCCTATAATGATTTTATAATGTTTCAAGAAACACTGTTCTCTGACAATATTTTCATTTTTGCCTTTGAATTTTTATCTGTGTTCTAGGTTCATTTGATATTTTCTTGGGTAGAAAATCTGAAGATGGTGACAATGGAATGGTAATTATTAATATGATAAAAGTGAGTTTTGCACAAACTTAAGGAGTACTGATTATCTTCATTGATCTAATAAAAATATCTTTTATCTTAAGCATGCCAATCTGAAAATATTATGAGTTGCTGTAAAAAAGGTTTTGTAGACTGGTGGGAGGAATTTCATACTTAGATTTCTGCCATATTTACACAGTTACATTGATGTATAAGAAGAAAACAATTGTGACAGATACTCAGAGAAAAAGGAATGGTGTAATTTAAGTAAACTTAGATGAAAATATTAGAATTGGATGCCTGAAATAAAAAGAATAAAGGCAGAAAAATGGGAAAGACAAAATATTTGTTAACCCAGTTAAATATTGTACTACAGAAGTATGGGTTGATGCTCCCTATGGCAAAAACAGGTTTAGGCTTTGCAACCAGCACCAGAATTGCACTCTAGCTTAACAAGGCAGTCAAGCGTAGGAATACACAGTAATATATTTGTGAGTAGTCCTGGTGACTTCTGAAGGTCTCGATTCAAAGTTTTTTGAAATGGCTGATGAAATTTCTTTTGACTGCATGGGCTTTAAAGCCTAAGTATGGAATGAGGAGATGGAGGATGCTATCTGCATTCTGCCACAAGTATTTACTCTGCCTTTTCTGTTCCTCTTAAAAAACCCTTAAATTTTATAGAAAGAAAAACTGAATATGTTGTTATTGTCAGATCAACCAGGGTTTAATTTTTTTTCCCTGTTTATACTTTCACTTCATTTCTCAGTAAAATACAGCAAGTTATTTGATATTTAAAACAAATAAATCTTCTGTATCTGGAGATTAATGATCCTGGGAGAAATTATTATACTAATGTTGGATATATTATTTTGACAATGAAATATGTAATTTTTTAGTACTTCTGGCAAGGAAATGGATTTAATATTCTTAAACGCTTAGAAAGGTTAAGAAATGAAATGCAAATGTGTTTCTCTATTAAGCCAGTACATTTCCATCCAAACTGAAGTGAAAAAAGCCAGTATAGTGGGATCTCTTCAGATTCACACAATGCATAATATGAAAAACAGCATTCCCAGCACATTTGTTCTTTCTTTTCCAGCTCATTTACTTTTCATCTATAAGCCTATTTGGAGCTTCTATTACACAGTGAGTGATTTTCCAATTTATGCCACATTCACTCATATTTTACTTACTGTCAGTAATTAAAAGAACACTTCTTTTGTCTTTAAAGTTAATTTTACTGTCCTAATTAAGGTTACGTCTTAATCCTAGTTAATTTTATGGGAATTTTAGTTCTGTGAATGGAATAAGAGTTTGTTCATCCTCCTTGGCATTACACTGGGACTGAAATGGAAGACCTGCATTTACTAAAAGGTGGGTAGAAAGATTCTTTAACTGTGTGTGCACCATCCACATATTCTGTTATGGTCTGAAAGCCTGTTCATGTGGTAGGACTTGTTCCACTAGACGCCTTAACTTTGCACTCAGGAGCAAATCTGGGAATCCAAGAGATGCCAGTGTTACTCCACGTGAGTGTGCATGGGCAGGATTGCAGTAAACACCTGCTCCATCCTCCACGAGCCTCCTGTTGGCCAAATCTTGTATCCTGAGCACAACTTTTATGTGCTTGCATACATTGGGTGTTCCTGTTGATAGCCCTGTTTATATTCGAAGTGGCATAGTAGCTGTTGCTATGAGTCACGTAGTTATTTTTTCATGTTTCCATTCCATTCTCCTTTTTTTGGTGTTCTGGTACAAGGCCTGGACAAAAATGTGGATTTAAGTATAGGCTTTAAATTGGCTGCTTGCCTGTGCAAAGCTGAAAATCCTGGAGGCTCCCTTCATTTCCAGTGTATGAGAAAGGAATATTGCACTTCCTCTGCCACAATTTTTCATACAAATTTAAGGAAACAAGAATAAAGGATTAGTTTTTTTCTAGAAGAGGCAGCTGTGCCACAGTCCACTGGCCCTGTTTTTCTACCTCCCATCCCCAGTGGGATTTCAGTTTAGCATAGTCCAGCTCAAGAAAAGTCCCAATTATTTTTTTAAAGGTGAGCCAAATCAAAGATCAACTAGTGTAGTAGTGCTAGCAAACTCTTTGGATAAAGGCCCATTTCTCTCATTTGGGAGATTTGTATACTTCTGTGGGGGTGACAGATTTGTTTTCATTTTATTGCACAGTGCTTTCATTTTGTAAGCACTTTTAGCTGTGAGTGACTGTGGGAGGCATGTAACAGTATTATTTAAAATTTCAGAAAGCAATTCTGCTAACAAATTAAATTAACTGCAGATTGTTGCACTGAGAATTCTGACATTGTGCCCTTTAGTGGTGGAACTGCTAGCAGGGATGTGTTGCCTAAGTAACCAGTTTTAATTTACTTGTTTGGACACTTATATGGAACTTAGATGCAGCAACCCTGACCCAATCCATCTCGTACATTCTGGCACATTTCTGATCTGTTCTTTTTTTTGTCTCATTTGTTTTTGTTCTAAGGCTGCATTTCCAGTCTTAGCATTATTTTTCTGTAAATTTCCAGCTTTAGCTTTATTTTCTGTTGTAGTATGATTTTTAAAATCTCTTCTCCCTTTATTTTTTAAATCATTTCCACTCTTGTATCATTGAGTCTCTTCCAGAAATACAGCCACTTGTCATGGGAAATACAGTCATTTGTTCTCAACTAAACAAAAGAGTAATTACTCAAATGGGCATTAATAATGTCTTTCCTAGACTCTTAAATATGTATCTAAACATTAATAAAGCCCATCTTTATGACAGCATTAGGAGGACAGAATTTAAGACAAAAGCAAATTGACCTGGTCATCTGGTCTGACTGCAATTTAAATTGGCAGGGTCCATCCTTTTGAATACAGGAGCATTAAAAATTGCAATTTCTTAAAAGTCAAAAGTTAGAAGTCAGAAACAGTTTCCAGCCTCCTTATCCTAACCAGCAGAGTGTATTTGCTCTCTAAAGACTCTGTGTCTTTTAAGCCCTGGGAAACCAGTTCTATCAAAGAAAACTAAATACAAAATTGAACTCTACACTGAGGCCTGGTTGATGTTACCAGCAGGTTTTGACCTCGTTTTATTCTCAAGAATTCCAGAGAAAATTTATTTCTACAGCTGTTTATTACGCTGTCAGAAGGTAATTTATTACCACAAAGAAAGAGGAAAGTTTTCACTTAAATACCCATCTTCAAAGCCTCCTAAGATTTCATATGTTGGAATAGACTTAGCTTCCTTCAAAATGAATAGATTTTTGCTAATTGTTTTCTATTGTGCTTGAACTTATCATTTCAAAATAAAATTTGAGCTATTAACTGAAAACCTAATGTCTTTTTCACTTAGGCTTTTGCTCCATGGTGTTGTCTTGTTCCTGTTACTTCCCCAAACATCTCTGGACAAACATTAACCATTGTCATGATCTCTCTGAGTTTCCTTTAGAAAAACTAACTTTGTTGCCATGATCTCACAGGCAAAGGGACAATGAGAAAAAATTCATTTACTGCTTGTCATAACTTCTCTTTTCCAGTCTAATAATGTTTAGAGCACTCATCTACTACTTTATGTTGGATGAAACAAGATGTCAGAACACAGGACTTGTGGATACAGCGTTGTAGGCAGAGGGTGGTTTCTTTGTTAGCCTCCAAACTCTCTTTCTTGGCTTTGGTAGGTATTATTCCCCCAGCATGGCCTGGTTTTCCTCTGGGGAAGGGTTATATCACAGGCAGTGCAGTTGTCTTGCCAGTAATCCATTTTCTAGAAGGTTTGAGTGCAGGGAGCAATATAACAAATCTCTGCCAATACTTCCTGCACCTGCATCCAGCCAGCTGCAGGACCTGCCTCTAGTCATACATTCATTCTCTTTTCCTGCACATCATTTTGCATTAGATTTTGAGTTGACCTCTGATTTGGAGCTATTTATTCAAAACTTCTTGATGTTCCAATTAGAAAGAAGGTCCTTAATTTTTCATGAGTCGTTGGTTGATATAATTACATATTTCCCACCCAGGAATGCTGCAGATATGCACTGGTAGATTTATACCACAAACTTGTATTCTGTCAATTTTCTTGGTACACATCTTCAGCCATTGCTGTGAACATTTCTTTTGTGCCACCAGGGCTGAAATTCGTTAGTATCTGTCAGGTGCTGGTTGCTTGTCTCCCATGGAAAGAGTCAGCTATGTCAAAGCTGTCCATGGTTTATGTCACAGAAATTACTACAGTGAGAACTGGCACCTTGCTGGCAGCAGCCTCAGCAGAAGAACAAAGGAACTGAGGAGTGATACAGTCTGGAGTGCATTGACAAAAATCTAAAGGAGCTCTGACATTTTAGATCTCTTGAGAAGCTCTTTCAGGGAAATTGTTAACTTCTCGTCCACAGGTGTGAAATGGCTATAGGTAAGGTGAATGCTCACCATTGTACTTGGTGTATTCTGTTTAATTGGACAGGTGATGATACTTTTTTAAACTTTGTTAGCAGAAAATTTCTGCTAGTAAAACTTTATTTTAATGTAGCTTGTACAGAGCAATCTGAATTTGCTAGTAATTTCATCTCAAATTTTGGGTTTCAATTTCTATGACTAGTCAGAATATATTTTTAAAATTAATTGTCTTTAATAATACTTTCTCCTAATATTACTAGAATATTGAAGATGGACTCTAGTGTATGGTCTGTATTTACCAGATATCCAGAAAATCATTAACTGCTTGTTATAAAGTAATTTCTATTTGCTTGTGAAACATTACACTGGGCTTCTACCTCTTCAAAAACTGTAAATTTACCTGATATTAAGTTATGCAACTATTCTTTGATAAGTTATTTCATTTCCACATAATTCATGCTAAAAATGTAATTTCCTCGCAGTAATGGATGTCCAGTCACTTATTTATTGTCTTGAGAATTTTCTTTCCAAAATAGAATAGCAATAGGCAGTAAGTCAATTAATATCCATTTAGTAATCATTGAAGATTAACTGTTTAGGGTAGAGCTATGACTACCTATGATTACTATTTGATTTCTGGATTTTTGTCCTTTGAAGGTTATGCTCAAATTGATCCAGTATGATTTGAAGTCCTCAAATATCCTTGGTTGCAGTCTGTGAGGCTTTTGACCTTACAAAGACAAGCAAAAGGCTCATTAATCAATAGGTCCTTACTGGGAATAGGAACATGCTGAGTCTCAGTGATAGGTACTGCATCTTGAAGGTTTTTTAACTGTAGATTGAAATTATGTGCCACTGGTGGAAAGCACCACTCACTTTTTACTGAAAGGACTCACAGAATAGGTCCAGATGACATATATGGAAGTGGTCAAGGATAAAAAAGTCAAAATACAATTTTTTTCCATCCTTTTTCATAACCTAGTATATAAGATATTTGATATATAGTCATAGGCTGTAGCCTTCATGTCAATTTGACAACATAGATCTCAGGGCTTAATAGGGCTTATCTTGCCCTGTTTGAGCTTGTTTAAACAATTTTATACTGGCCAATTCACTGCAGAGCCATTCAGCATAAGTTGTGTGATAATTACTCTGCAGCGAATGTCTGAAAAATGTATCCATTCCCTGAACAAACAACAGCCATTTATTCCAGCTGAGGATGAGGGAGGCATTGGATAACTCTCATACTACACTTGGGAACCAAGGAGAAGGAAGAAAGCTCTTGACAGAAAGTGTGCTAAATTGGACCCAAATGAATCATAGACCAAAGATGAAGACTTTCTGAATTATGCCCCTAAAAGAGCATAGTCACCCTTCTGGTGAAGGCTCCAGGTTGTTGATGGCTTGACTCAATACACCCCCATTCTTCTTGAGGGAGATGGAAGTTGCTGATGTTAGACCCAGAGGACCATTGTAGAAGTGAAGACAATAGGAAGAAAAGAGTTAGACACCTGGAATGTCATGTACACCAACTGGATTGATGAGGATTTTCTTTGATAACTTGGACTATTAAAACAGAAGTTGTGCTATTTAAAATTCCCATATTTATGTGTTTCCTATTACTCATAGAAAATTTTGTAACAGTCTAATATATTTCAGATTTAAGTTATTTGATACTGAAATGTGACCACTGGAGTTAGTGGAACAATTCTGCCTCTTTTTAGTGTGGTGGACATCTAAGCACTTATCCTTTGGGGCAAACTTTTAGCCTAACTTAGACATTCTCAAGACTCAATTTTGTCTTGAACGTTTTGATAGCATTCAGTTAAATCTTCATTAGAATTTTTTATTTGAACTGCTGCTAACATATTTGAAAAAAATGCAAATAGTAATTTGTTCACTCAGGTGAGTTGTCTTTTTGATGTGGTAAATACCTAGCTCACAGCAGCTGTCTAGAATTTTAAATTGGTAAGGAAAAGCAATAAAAGTTTGTTGCCATACTTGAAATAACCTGTCATTATCTATAAACACTACATTCATTTTAAACTTTGTAATTCAACAAAAACATTCAATAAGTCTGATAAGGACTGAAAACTATTGCTGCTGATGGCAGATGATGCCTAACTGTGAAAACCAGCAACCAGGTAAACTTTGAAAATAAACACTGGGTGATCCAAAATCTCAATAACAACTTTGCCAGCTGTAGTCTGAAAATGTGTGGTACATCTCACTGAGCAGGGGATGAGATGAGAAAATATGTCTTATTATCTCAAATTTTAATCCTCTCAACTGCATTCAAAGCAACTCTGGCAGTAGTCTTGCTTGCTGCAGGAGGACAACCCCCGTGGTGGTGGACCCATGGCATGGCAGCTTCTCTGGCATTGGTACTCCAAGACTACAAACTTTTTCATGAAAACAAAATCTATCAAGTTTCTAGGAAGTTTATAGATAAAACCATACTGTTCTTTTTTTTCTAGAGAGCAACTGAAAGCTCCTCACTTTAATGCAGGTGTAGGGGATTGCCACCTGATGAATCATGTAGGGATAAGCAGCAGTCTGGGTAAGAATTGTAGAGGAAGAACAGGAAATTGTTAGTCTATTGGTAGACTATTGGTAGACTGCATGGTAGACTAAGGTATTTAGGAGTTTGGGGCTGTTAGTGGAATTTACTTGTTTTATTTGTTTCTTGATTTTTTAAATTTTTCTTCTGTGATTGGGGCGAATAATGTGTTTACTTCAACTACCTGGGACTTGTCTAGCCTGGCAGCTACACCCCTTTGCCAGAAGTGGTTGAGAGGTCTAGGGTTATTTTGTGTGATTGGGAGGTGGAAATAGTGGTATGGGATGTTTCTGATTCATTCCCTACCTGCAGTGGTTCTAGAAGAATCATTTGGAGCAGCTTCAGTGTCCCTCTGAGCTATATTTACAGCTGCTGCTTTATGAGAGTTTTTACAGTATTGGAAAAATGTCCATGTCTTAGTGGCAGTCAGCTTAGGAAGGACATAAAAAGGTTTGTTTGTTTGTTTGTATGTTCTGTTTGTTCACTTCTTCACTTATCCCACTGATCTCTCACTGTAAACAAAGTCACTCAAGGTACAAACTAACATTAACAAGTTGTTAGAAAGTGCAAGGAAAGTTCTAACATTTTGGGGATCTATGGGAATGTACTACATTTCACATTAACATGATAATGCGTCTAGACTGAAATTCATATTCATTTATCTTAGATTTAAGGATTAAATGAATCTCTAGATCTAAACAATTTTTTTGGTAATGATAGAATGAAAAATAGTCAAGAAATTAATAATAGTGATAGAATATTTCCTACAGTTCCTTGAAGTGTGAAACTGCTCTAAGTAACACTGAGCTCCAATTGAAAAGTGATTACTCTAAATAAAATTTTTAATATGTCTGGGTGAGTTTAAGAAGTATTACTAGGCATTTTAGACTTAGGATAGAGCTGTTTTATTGAGGCAGCACACAGTTATCCTATGATTATTTTTTTCCTCCAAGTGAAGCATGTACTCTGAAGTTTTACACAATTTCATTGTAAGTGCTAAGCTTCTACCACTAAGCTTCTGAGTGCTTTAATTCCAAGGACTCTTCCCAAAGCTTGTGCCTTCATTGCATAAAGTTGAACTTCATATTAATTTCACTGAAATTATGTTTCAAAAGAACTATTCTCTGTTCAGAATGTCATCCTTTAATAATATCTAATATCTCTGAAAATCAGGGCTGAAAAGTATCCCTCCCTTATCTTAGTGGAATATTATTTCTTTTTATATCAAGATATTGCCCTTATATTGAAGGCTGACTTACAATTGGTGGAGAAAGGAACTAATAATGCTGAGTAACCTACTTAGGCTTATTTATCAGGGCATATAAGACAAATTCAGAAATTTTCAGACCACTTATTTATTTGTGGATGAGGAAATTAAGATAAAGGGGAGTTTTGACCCAAAAAGATTTGTAATAATATACCTCCTGTCTCCTTTTCAGGAATAATTTATAGAAATATGCAGAGTGAGCATGACTGCTTGGAAATCCTCAGGAGCAGTATCCTTGCAGAGATGTCCTAAGGACAAAATCAATAATATGGGAAAGCTTGATGGGTAAGCTTTTTTTTATTTTTAGCCTGGTTACTAAGGTATATAATTTGTTGAGATTCCCTCTAGAACTTAGCAGCCTAGTTTTCAGTTCTTGGGCACGTGGATGTGTTTGAGGACTATAGATTAATATTGCTGGAGATACAAACCTGGACTGTGCTGATTAAGCTGCAGTTGTGGGAGATGAGCCCAGGGATATTGCTTTCTTCCAGACTTGTCCCTGATCTTGCTGTTTTTCCTAACTAGTGTTATGTATGACAGAAGTAGACATACCATTGGAAGGATTGATTTGCCTTCACTTGCATGCTTAGAAATTATATCAAAGGGTCAGCTTTTTTTAATTAAAAAAAAAACTCTAAAGGACTTGTTTCACTCAGAGATATACCTCTTTGGGTGGTTTGCCCTGAGAAGGTGTTTGTCTGCCTCTGCTACCTTTGCTTTTGGCTCCTGTCCAGTCTCTGGCAACCAAGGTTAGGACAGATGAGTTGAGATAGATAGAAAAACTGTTTCATTTGGTTCAGGTTTAATTTTTATAATATACTTTTCTTTCTCCAAACTTTGAAAGAAAGCTATACTCCTTAAGGATGAATGGAAAGCCAGCTCTTGTTCCAAGAGTTTCTAAGCATGCTTAAGATGTTTACATTTTGGTTCCAGTGGGGGCTGCATTATTGAAAGAAAAGTTCCAACAACCCCTGCACACTGTGACCTGAAGCAGAGCAGCCACAGGGAGTGCAGTGGATACCCTTGCAGGAGACTAGAGCAGAGGATGAACTCTGGGAGCACATCTAATACTCCTTGGCCACTGATGGGTGTTGCCATGGGAGCAGTCTGGAGCTAGTTTGAGTTAAATTCCTTATGAAACACATTTAGCCATGTGATGTAATAGCTCATAGCACATAATGCATCAGATCCTCTGCCTCGTGGGTTCCACTCTCCTGTGAGACAGTGCCACTTGCTCCAGCTCCCTTGCAGGGACCAGGGAGCTGCTTGTAGGAGAGAACAGAACCAAAATGCTTGGTAGAATGATGTGATAGAAGAAAGACAGTGAGGGGACAGTATGTGCTGAAACCTGTTGGAAGTCTTTGGTCTGCAAAGCAAATTATGAGAAAATCTTGATTCCATTCTTGTTTCTCTGAAGAAGCACAGAGCAGGCAGGAGGTAGAAATGCTTCTACCTGATCAGAGTTTATGCCAAATAATAGTTTTGCCTTCTAATATGATATTGCTTTATGGACTAACAACCACTTTGAGAATTATTTTTTCCCCTTTCTTACATTGCAGTATAAAGAAGGGCAGTTCTTGACAGCTCTTGACAGTTCTTGAAGTACTTTTTTCTTCCAAAATCTAGGTGCAGAGACAATTTGTAGTATGTCATACACCTAGGGATTTTTTAATCTCCCACTAAATATTTTCTCTGCTTTCTCTTTATCACCACCTGTGATTTCCTCTTGAATTTTATCCTTTACAAAGATGGAAAAGATGCTCCCATATTGTTTCCCAAAATGTGATCTTTTTTCAGTCTGTAATGATCTAGGACTTTGACCTGATTGTATCTAGTTCATCACACCTTTTCCTAATAGTAAGGACTTTTTTCCTCTATTAGTTGTAAGTATGGTGCTCTTGCTGTACACTGATCAATGCATTAAGTTCGGTTTTAACCTCTCAATTGATTTTACTAATTTCTTTTGGGAAATGGAGATGACTAGTAAGAACACTTACACAGAATCCTTTTATTCAAATATATTAATTTTTTAGTCCTCTTTCAAGATAACTATTGAATTAGTGCCACTTCACTGAAAACAGATGCTGTGCAATTATTGCCTTTCACATCAAAGTAAAGAATTCTGTCAATATTTGTTAAAAATTGATTTGTTTGGGGTAACTGTGATTGCTTGACTTTCTGCTGCTGTACAGAAGTCTTTCAGTTACAATTTGACAATTTAAAGTTAGAATGGTCATATGATAATCTGAATAAAGTATTTTTGGGACTTCATTCTCAAAATGAAGTCTTGTTTGAATTTGGGGGAATTATTTTAAAAATACAGTTTTGATGGTTTTATTAAAAGTTGTCTGAAATTGCTCTTGCATAAAAAATTTTGGAGGATTTTGTTAAAATTAACAATGTTTACTAAGATTTTGGATTAGATGAAAAGGAGATATATGTTAAAGATTCATACACTGGCACAGTACTGCTGCCCAGTTTGATGACATTTAAAAAAAGAAAAGCAGATTATAAGTTTGTCATTAAAAAGTTATATTAAACCTAATGAAATTTTGATTGCTCTGGAAAGTGACTTTTTTATTCTACTCTGTAAGAGTTTTCCTTGAAAGAAAGAGAGTATTTGCAGTAAAATTTGAACATTTTTGGATGGTGAAGCTCATATCCCAGTTTTTTAGTTCTTTCCTCTGTTTCATTGCAGATAACTGGCTCTACAAATACTTAAAGCAGAATTGCTAACTGCAATCCATTTTATGCTTAAGCAAATAACTTTCTGTCCACATGAAAAATGGACTTAAAAATGCAGAATTTTTCTGGCCCTGTTTCAGAGCCTGTTTGGACTTCTTTCTAAGACTTACCTTTTAAAACTCCTTGATTAAATATCTGAAACTTTTTCAACAGATTTACTTAAGTTGAAGGCTGAGTGAGCAATCTTTTTCACTTACATGAAATGTGTTTTGTCTTGCCTTAAATTAAATTAATTAGGGTAAGCCAGAAAAAATCCAACTTTGATGTTAATTCAAGCAGTTTTCTATTTTAACTTTCTTTTCCCTTTAAAAAAAACCTGCTTGTTTGCTAAAATAACTTTGAAAATAGGCATAGTGTCTGGCTTTGCTTGTTTTCCTTTCAGTCTTCATTTTCTCTGTAATACTTCTTTAGTGCTATAAAAAATACCCTTTGATTAGTGCCCATCTTCTGCTGTTCTTGACATCCTGCACATTTTTTGCCAGTTTATACTTTTCATTTTCCCTGTCTTCTTTATGTTTTTCAGGGTGCTTCCAGTTCAGTACTTAAAGCATTTGTCCTTTTGACATTCTCTGAAAGTCCTTTGCTTCTGAGTCATTTTCTTCTTTTCTATATGATTCTCAGAGAGAAAAAAACCTTTGTTGTTCTTATTCTTAGTTGACAAGGGGGCTGAATTGTTGCACTCATCGAGAAACTCTCCCTACAAGTACATAGCCATACACTTGCCAAAAGAAAAAGACACCTTTTCTTTGGTTTTGCACTTTCTATTAGACCTCCACTGAAATACCTTTTCCCTTATTCACCAAAGATCCATTGATTACACCCTAAATATTTCTGAGTATTTGATATATTTTTCATTTATTTCCACTCATAACAGATTTTATTGTGGTTTTGACTTGTTTGGGCTATGCAAATTTGCTTGTTATGAAAGTTTTAGAGCATATTAAACTGGAAATGTAAACCAATTCCTGTAAAAACTACCCTTTCACTCAGAATACTTGTACATAAGTTTATGCTGCAGGCATAGAAGTACAACAGTTGGAAACAATGCAGTGGGAGTTTTCATAAAATGAAAGAAAGCTGAAAGACAGGGAAATCCTGGTATTGTGATGTTTATCAGTGTGAGAAAATTTTAAGAAGATATAAGGGAGAAAAGAAATAAGATAAAATATTGTATGTTGGAGAAAATTAATTGAAAGCAGCTGAAATGCAGAAATATTTAAGCTTTTACAAATGTAGTAATGTGAAAACATAAGGTGTTTTGGGTTTTTTTTAATATAAGCTTCTAGTCTAATCTGTACTTACAGACTGGAAGAAAACAATTTAATGATATGCATTCTTGAAGAATATATATATGCATATATCAATGAACTCTTAATTTAGTCCTAGCTCTGCTTTTCATCAGAAAGTTTTCCAAACAGTTCTATGGCCTGAGGACAAAGCATTAAAATAAAATAGCTAAAACAATGTCCACAGAAATATTGATGAAAAGGGTGGAGCTGAACCAAATGAGCTGGAAAATGCTTTCTAGGCAGAACACAAACCTTTGTCACAATAAACATGTGCCTGCCTCTGGTGCTGGAGATAATAGGAAGTTGCATCAGACCTTGCACTTGCCTTCAGGTGATGTTGGAGTAGCAGTCTTTGTTCCCCGACAAGAGATTTCTTACATTAGGAAAATACAGATCTGCAGAACACACAAGTGATTTACTCCCTTGCAGGCAGAGTTTGGATGCTTTTCTTTACAGATACTATGGCACTTGTGCATTCCAATCAGCATACTCGAGTTACAGAGGTATATTTTGTCTTAATTCTGCTCACCAGGGCTAACAGGCAAATCAGAGTCATGCATGGTGGAATCTGCATTCCCCTGACTTGATTTTATGAATTTGTAGGTGATGAAATCGCCAGACCTGCTGGCATCAGTTATTTGTTACAAGCTGCCACTTGGGAAATGTGTTTTCATCTCACTGTTCCTATTAAAGGAGTGCCATACTTATATGACTGAAAGATTTTTTTGTCTAGTTCTCATCATTATTTGTCTTGCAAATTTAGCAATTTTCTTCTCCTTTCCCTACTAGTACTCCATACCTGGGTTTGGGGCATCTAAAGTACATAAGCAACTTCATTAAAACAATTTCCCTGATTTTATATGATGCTAGGCTGGATGAAATAAGTTGGTTCAATATTCTCTCACAAGGTTGGCTTTTTTGATTGTTTGGGTCTCCCTCCCAAGTCCTCCTCCTCCATTTGAAGATCCTTGAGTCATCAGTCTGAAGCTGTGACCAGAACCACTGTGATTTGGTGAAAGGCATTACTAAAACATCCTTGTACAAAAAGCACTGTGATGTGCAAGAGACAGAAGTCAGTGAGCTGATTCCCAATCTCTTTAATGCAAAATCAACTTTGAATTTCTTGACTGTTTTTTACATTTGATGTGCAAATTTTCATACATTTTGTAAGTATTTGTCAACTCCTTCTGAGCAAATAGAGATATTTATGAATATTGGTTTAGTAATCCTATGCTGTTTTCTTGTTATTTTCTTATCTAATGTCTTTTCAAACCACTGAGCAATAAATCCAATCAGTAAGTTAATGATATACAGTTGACTTCTATAGCATGTGCCAATATTTTTTAATCATAAAACTTTATATTCAGTTAAATATTATCCTAAGACACACCGGGTTGAAAGTCACTGCTTTGCAGAAGCCATACTTCCTGCAAGCTGCAAATTAAGAAAGCGAGGTTCTAAAAACATCTCTCAGAGATGTGTGTAAACACAGATTGGTCAAAGGCACTTTGTGACCTGTACTAGGCAGTTTCAGTAATTATTTTCCAAGTGAAGGCTTGGATTGTGCCATAGCCCATGAACAGACTCATCTACACCTGTGTGCTGTATTGCTTTGCCCTGGGGGATACTCAGTCATCCACAGGGAGTGGATGCCAGCGTGGTGATGGCTCCTCTGCTCCGCCTGGAGAAGTGTGCATCTCCAGCCGCTGGTGTGGAGACAGCGGTGATGGCAAACAAGGTGAGTCTGCTGGGCCTTGGCCGACGTGTGACACAGCTTGGTAGCCAAATGTGACAGCAGAGAGGACTGGGGAAGATGTTTTTGTGTTAAAAAATGTTTGGGAATTCTTTTTGGGGTTTTTTTACCCACTTCATTTTTTAAAGGAAAGTTTATTCCAGCTTTAGTTTGATTTTTTTCATGCTTTTTTTTTCCCCAGCATTTGTGAAGTTCAAGACTCTCATGAATCTTTATACGGACATTACATTGCAAAGCATTTTCTCAACCAAATCCAATGAAGATTCAGCAAGTAATAAATTTTGCCTTAATTTGTGGGAAACTTGTTTGATAGAATTCAGGTTTAATACAAAATACCTAGACCAAGGTATAAGCTACAACTTTTTTTTTTTTTTTTTTTTTTTTTAGTCTAGACAAGGGTGGCAATTTTCTTGAATTCATTAACTGATTAGCAACTGATTATCCTGGTTTAATCTTTGTCACATGGATTGTGTACAGATACAATTGGTGCTGTTTCCTGTAAGGAATTGATCTAAGTGGTGAGTGAATTTCAACTGCTATTGTCTGATTAAATTTGAGCTGGAATTCTAGTATTTCCAAAATACTGTACTGCAAAATGGTGCTGCAAATAATTTCATGTCATGCTTTTAAGCCCAGCTGGAGATGAAACACCACAGTCACTTCCTTGTGTTGGAATGAGGAGGGGAATTGTAGTAAAACTTGTGTGTTGAGATAAGGAGAGTTTATTAATTGAAAATAAAAATCAAATAAAACAATGGTAAGGGTAATAATGGTAAATAGTAATGATAACAAAAAGGAAAAAAATACAAGTAATATACAATACAATTGCTCCCACTCACTGACTGATGCCAGACCTCCCCTTCTTGATCCCAGTTCAGCTGTGCCTCCAGCCAGCTCCCCCCAGTTTATATAGTGGGCATGACCTTGCTCCCCCCAGTTTTGGTAGTTTTCTTTTACTTTTACAGAATATTCTGAGTTGGAAGGGACCCTCAAGGACCACTGAGTGCCATGCTTGAGTTCATGGCCCATATGCAGCCAATACCTACAACCTTGGTGTTATTAGCACCAGGCTCTGATCAATTGAGCCAACCCTGCAAACTCCTCACTGGCAGAGCCTGAGACAAAGGGAAAAAAATAAGTCCTTGTCATAGGATATGTATGACTTAGCCAAAACCCAAAACATCAGTGTGTTATCAACACCAATGTCATTCTGAATCCAAAACACAGCACTGAAACAGCTACTGAGAAGAAATTAACTTTTCCTTAGCTAAAACCAGGATAGATGCATAAGGTAGTCCTTCTCCTCAAGGACTTTTGTTCTGAGACCAAAGAAGAGCTTGGATTTATCAAAAATTTTAATTCTAACTAAAAATATTATCTAAGTTCTCCTACTCACTATGCAACAAAGGAAGCTACCATCTTTGTTGGGATTTTAAAATTTTAAATTTAGATGAGTCTGTGTCTATTTGTCCATGCTGAAAACTTCTAATTAGAGTATGCTAGCAATCACTGAATTCAGCTGAGTTCTGTGACAAAGAGCAGTAACTTAAAGCCAGGGTCTTCAAATTACAGTTGTGTGTCCAGCTACATAAAGATTTTCTTCCTCTTATATGACTCTCTGTTTTATCCAAATAGGATGCAGAGATGTGTTTGGAGCAGGAGTCTAGAATCAGCTCTAGGATACTTGATTTTTATTTCTCTGCAAATAAGACAATTATTTAGACTGTATTGGATATCAGTATATTTTTGTAAATTTCCTGTGCTGTACAAAAATTTATTAAATGGTAATGGCTGGAATGCTTGTTGAATTCCCTGACATATCTAACACATCTCAGGTTAACATATATTTTATCACTTGCACAAGAGGTGGCTATGCAAAGTTCTACTGCATAGCCTTGAAATCCTCATTGTGCTTGGTCTTGGTTTCCCTGGAAAGGGCATTTATTGCAGACAGCATTTTCTATTGTGATTGCAGAATATACAACAAGAGGTGCATTCTTCCCTTATCTTTGATGGAGGCTTTTTACATTTGTCTGTTGAGGGAATGCAGCTATAGACAAATGCTTATATGAAAGCAGAGAATTAAAAGTTTCTCCAAAGACTAGTATAGAAAAATGAGCCTATGGTCTCTGTAAAAGCCCTAAATATAAAATTTTATTGTATTTCATGTGAATGAGCCAAAGGTGTTTAACTAGGCTTTAAAGGACAGGCTGTGTGCTGGGACTGCTTGGATAATGCTCTGGATTACATCAGGAGATAAATCAGCTGTCAGACATGAAGATACAGATCAGGCTGTCAAATCCAAGATTTGTCCTGCTGCCACTTGTTCTTGGGATTTTGGATTTCTTGAAATTATTTTTCTGCTTAGATTTCAGCTCTTGGTCTCATGTTGGTGACAGGTTCCTGCTCTTTGCTCAGATTTAAGGAAGCTTCGGCAGTTAAAAGAGATAAAAACTGGAATTCCAGTTTTTATTGTTCATTTGGTCTTCATACTGCAAAATATTTGCCAGGAAAGGAACGATAACTAAATACTCTTAAATATATTTTGCTCCCAGAATATCCCAAACTGACATTTTGTACATATGGACATTTGAAATAGAACCTTTAACTGTAGTCTGTTCCTGTGAAACTTGGAATTTTCTTCTTAGAAGTGATATTAAATATTTTTGTTCACCGAAAATTTAGCAAAAATAATCTAAAAATTCCCACACATTTCTTCCTTCTGAACTTTTCCTTTCTAATCAGTGACTTTACCTTTGTAAATCTATCTTCCAGCAAGTTGACATTGATTTGCTTTGAAGTTATATTTTCTGTGAAAATGAAAATTGTCTTGGAAAATAATGATGAATTATTAATTTTTTAAAAATTTAAAATGGTACAATTCTTGCTATTTCATGCATATTAATTTGCAATTGTTTTTTCAGGTATGAGAAAATTCTTGAAGAAATATTGACTGTGATTTGGTGCATCTCATGCAATGTCAAGCAGATCTATTTCAGCAGTGTTAGTGCTTTTGATGAACCTCTGATATGCCTTTTAGTCACTTAAAGATCTAAGGAATAAAAGCAGCAATAAAAAGCTGGTTGATGACTCAGCCAATCTGCACACTGACTTGAGCCTGGAATGCTTGTTTTTGTTATTTCTGTTTTCCCCTCTCTCACCTTGTAATTAATTGTTGCAGTAAACTGCTATGAATATGAAAGTCATGAAATTGAACATGGTAGTGTGACTATCAATGCTGCAGTTGCAACTTTATTTAAAATGACTAGTGAACTGTGATAAAACAGAGCAGACCAAAAGCATTATCAGGGGCCTGGAGCAGGCACCAATTTGAGAGGGAGGGTGAAGGCATTGTAGCTCTTGTATCTCACCAGAATCCCAATCAGAGGCAGAGTCTTAGCCACTTCTGCTGGGTAAGACAAAGGGCAGGGGAACTGAAATTTCCCACACAGGACACTAAATGTGGAGACAGTTCCATGTACTGGCAGCTCTGCTTGGGCTGAAATTTCAATGAGTTTGTTCTTTACAGCTGCATCTACTTCGTTTTTAATTAAATCCTTCCACCACTACAATAAGTGCTTCAAGGAATGGGGCTGTCCAGCCTGTCAAGCACATCCAAGCATTTTCATTCAGCTTGGATGTGATGCACAAAGGGCTATTTGACACTCATGCAAAAACAAACATCTGTCCCTCCATCCCAGAAAACAGTTTTTAATCTGGTCCCATACCTACCCCAAATTCCCTGAATGAGCTCATACACCAAACAGCTGTGTGCCAGAAAGGTTCTGCCTCCCTTTTCCAACCTATGCTGCTCTACAGGGGAATCTGGAAGGGGGAAAAATGTTCCTCACCACATTGTGACATGTACTGGAAGAAAGAGGAAAGGGAGGTGGGGACACACTTCCATTCTGAGGATTCATTTTTGTCTCTTGTTTGAATGATGTAGAATGAAAAAAAAACCCCAAAAAACCAACAAACACTTTATCTCTGATTACATCCTGGTGTTAAGTCTTTGTTTTTCTATGCAAGAACTCTGGACAAATTCTTCACCTTAGAGCTGCAGTGTACTTTAAGAACAATCTCTGCATATAAACTATACTAGCTTGGAGATTTTCCTACAAAAAGGAAATACTACACACATATTTGTGATGAAAAGAGCATATAGTAATAAAATATAAATGGATGAGTTTGGATTTGGTTGTTTGGGTTTTTTTCCAATGTTCATTCTCACTTGACTCTCTTCCACTGCGCTATTTCTCTTTGCTCATGATTTAAACATTCTGGTGTTTCTCGCTTTTTTTTCAGGTCCAGAGTATTTCTGTGTGTTAACTAAACAGCAAGTAATGGTGAAAAAATATCTTTTTGCTTCTGTTTGCAAGCTTTTAATTTTCTGTTTGTTTGCTTCAATTCAGGTTCCTCCTGGAACAACTGTGATTTTGAAACCAATCTATGCAAATTTCTTCCTGAATTCAATTTACAGCCTGGCTGGATAAGAAGAAATGGCCAATCTGGCATGGGACCACCATACTCTGACCACAATGGGAATGAGAGTGGTAAGACTCCTCATGTTCTTTGAGGAAACCATGAACTCTTACAAATTATGTAGTTTTCTATTTAATTTACTAATTTTTGCTAGTTTCTTGATTGTTTGATTATCTTCTGCCACGTTTCCAGAGCACTTGCATCATTGTTTTAAGGCAATTGTAATTACAATAACCCAGAATTCCAGGGCATGAGAGTGGAGGGTAGGGGGGAGTAGAAAGACAGTATCCAGTAAGGAATTCTTGTGATCATAGAGGAGCAAGTTATCAGTTTCAAAAGATGTGTTTTTCTACAGAGTGATCTTTACTTGTTTTGGAGATTTTAGGCTATAAATTCAGTCTTGCTGATTGAAAAGTTTAGAAATTTTGAGATGTATTTTCATGTTTTCTTGGACTGGTAAATGCCTGGAGTGTGTGTATCTGTCATGTGTGGCTGATATTACTACTCCAAATATTTTGAGAGAAAAGGACTTTATATTTGGAGACAGGATATGCTTTGGTAGTCTGTTTTTGAGCCAGCTTGTTTCTAAATGTTCTTACTATTCCACTTTACATTGGAGAGTGTCTCTCAACTAAGTAATTCATTTTCTGTGTCCTCAGACACAATATCCCCTTTATACTTGTTCTATGGCCAAATTAACCCTGCTTTTCCTTCTGTGATGCATACTGTAAAATAACAGCTGTTTAGTTCTCCATATTTTCTGTTATCCTCTTTCCCTTCATCTCCACCCACACCTTCTCATCTCTCCCAGGCACAAGCAGTGCTTTGGCAGCCCCCATGGTGAGCACCTGAAGGCAGGCATGCAAAGTTGGAGCTTGTGCAAGAAGATAATCCTATGTGGGATGCAAATGTTGTTGTGATTAGCCCAGGTGCTTTACACCCCATTCCCAAACTGTGATGATCTGGGAGTGTGGAAATCTGCACGGTTTAAAAGCAGCATCTCCTACACATTGCATAAGCCATCAAACAGGTAGAAGTTCCCTATAATAATGAATATAAATTGGTGGTTTCCAGGTGAATGCATGGAAAACTTGCTTAGAAATCAGCAGAAGAAAATGAAACCCAAATTTAACTTTTTTAATTGAAGAAAACAACAGCCAAAAACTCCACTCTGTCTTCCTGCAAGTTCTCACTTCACAGGGGACAATTCTCATGATACTCTGCAATTAGGAAATTTTATATATGTGATGTGCTTTTAGCAACTTCAGTTTTTGCTTCTCTGTATCTCAGAAGCACATCCTGCTGTTTGTATTATGCTTCCAAAGATAAGGTTGCTCTTAAATAAGTTTTGATTTAAACCAGTGTTGGCACAAAAATGTGAGCAGCTACCAAACTTTTTTTCATAAACGCAAGCTTTATTTCAAGCATGCAAGCTATGAAATAGTTTAAAATAATAAAGCTTTTCTCATTAGGAAACACATTTAAGAAATTCCCAAAGTTCCATGGAATATAAGTATAGCAAACTCTTGGCTAGAATCAAAATAGGTTAGCCAGGCAACAGTCTTGCTGTAGTTGAAGCTTCTAGAATTTGTGCATCATTGGTACTACATACCACATCAAGATGTAGTAAATGCCAAAAATATACTCTAATAATCATAAAAAACTGGTGGAGAAGGGAAAATTTGACATATATACAGCCAAAGCCAGCAAAAGATTGAGAATCATCAACTGAAATGTTTGTTGCAGATGAAGCAAACTGTTCAGTCACCTGTGCTGTTCACATTTACTTGTTTTGGTTCTTCAGTCACTGTTGTATCTGCTGGGTCTGAATTGTGCAGTGGTCATGTTAATCTAAGTTGTTTTATTCAGGTAGCAGGAGGCTCGAATACTTGTAGCTATTCAGCTTTCTGAGAGTCTGTGTACTCAGATCTGTGAACTGAATAGCAAAGGAGATTTAACTGCATTGCATTAATTTGATTTTATTTTTCTACCTGGAGAATGTCTAAACTGTACTTTCATTTTCTAAATGCTGATTCTAATCGCCTAGGAAATATTTATCTTCTTATGGCACTGAGTCGAGTTTTCCCACTGCTGGTGACTCAACTATGTAATCAGTTTTATGGTGGTTCCTACTTAAAAGCCATAAATGATTCTCTATCATTACAACTGAGCACAGTCTGCTCTATAGTAGGGTGTTAAAGGGAAGACTTCTTGCCATCAAGATAAAGCACACACATTAGCAGAAAAGCAAAGATCCCTTTGTATATTTAACTCCATTGAAGATTTATGTAATCACTTACTAGAACCCAAAATATTTCTTTAGGTCTGTCTCTCATGGATCTTCTTTTCACTGAAAAAGTAATTGAACAGACCAGTGACAACTTTAAAAGAACCCCAAAACAAAACACATCCTGATTTTGCTAGATTAAAATATTCTCTATGCAGAGGTCTAATGTGAAATACTGTTCAAAGAAGTTCTGAAAATTATTATTTCTTCCCTATCTGTGTAAAACTTAAAATTCCTGTGGCAGGTGAAAAATAAGTTTTTTTGCTCTTAGACAGATTCATCTTTAGAGAACTAAGAGAAAAAAATTCAAAATTTCATGGAAGCTAACATCTGATGGAACAGATTGGAGTCAGGGACAGGGCTCTGCAGAGACACCAAGCCATCTGCTGTGGGTAGGAGCAGTACCCTTGCAGCTGGCAGGCTCTGAAAGCTCTGCCTGAGCAGTCAGGAAAGGTCTAAAACCTGGGGGCAGCATGGCCATTGCCCTGGCAGCAGGCTGCAAAATGCTCCTCTGTGCAGATTGCTCAGCTGGCTCCAGCCCTGAGCTGGGCTGGTGGAGCTTCATCAAGGGCTTTCCAGTTCCACACAAGCATGAGGGGTCACTCTGGGTACTTTAATAAATTCAGTATTTAGATGTTTTGATCTATCCTCTGATATTTGGTTAATGTATGAATCTTTATTTTTAGGATTTTTTTCCCTTGAGTCCTGCTAGGCCTTTTTTTCTCCTTTCATTAGCATGTTAATGTCAGAGGACAACAAGTTACTTGACATTGTTTGGAGTTTCGGAAGAGGAAAAGAAGAGAAAGGAAGAAAAATAATTATAAATAGATTGTTTCTTTCTTCATTCTTTATTTTTCATCTTAGATCCTTAGCATCTAACATCTCTGAAATCTCTGTGTCCAGGAAGAGCCAAATTTTGACTTGCAGTACTTGATATCCTAAATAGGATGGTTGCCTTACATCTGTTATAAGATCTGAAACAGTGTTGTCAGGAAGAGACACAATCAGTCACAAGGCATGGCAACAACCATAGTTTGTGGGAGAATTAGGAATTGTGGAAGATTAGGAATGTCAGCTGAGCCTCATCCCTAAAGGGGTGCAGATGTATAAGACAGGTAAGCAGCACTGAAGGAGAAGTGTGGAATGCTGATGTGTATTGACCAACCACAAAAGAGTAAAAGGGCACACAGGTGTTATACATGTGAGAAAGAAAGGTATAAACAGTTAGGAGGACAGAGAAGAGAGAGTTTGTTGGCAGTGCTGTGAGGAGGAAGGATCAGGTAGCAGTGCAAGGGACACAAAGGAGTTAGCTGCTCATGCAGGAGGTAGAAGGAAGAGAGAAGAAGTCAATGCTGTGTGGAGCTGCCTGGGAATTTTCCAGAGAAAAGGTATGCAGGTTGTTACTACAGGATGATAAACTGATGGTGTCAGTCAGTTTGAGACCACCATGCAGAGGTGCCCAGCACCAATGCCAACAATAGCTCACTGTCTCCTCTTGAACTGTTACATTTTCAAGTGAAGCAAGGACTTGTTTTTTAAATGAAAGATAATGGTATCTTTAATGGTAGCTTTGAACTTTTTATATTGTGGATGTGTACAGGGATAGCACATCTTTCTCTCTGCAGCAAGACAATTTTCCCAGCAACCGGAACCCAGATACCACGGGTTTTCAACCTTTAAAAACATCACAGTCCTCTCTTCCACATTCCACGACTTCCTCAAAGACCTGAACTGTCATGATAAATGTGTTTACACAACATTTAATTGTTGTTTACAGCAGTTGGCTGTTTAGGCATGAAATATGTTATCTACTCAATCATTAGAATTTAAAGTCTTTGGTTCAGCTTTCTGAGTTAGTCTCACTTTGTCCCAAGATGTTGCACTTCTAAGTTGAGTATTCAAGACATCACTGCATGAAACATTTTGGAATCCTATTTGAAGTTTTAGCAGGAACATGGAGTAATACCATGACAATACTGAACACGAAAAAAAGCTTGGAGGACAATGGCTAAAAGTGCTATTAATCTTTTCTGGAGAAACAATTCCTGTTGGCTTTGTAGTTATTCATTTATGCCTGTGCATATTGCTCTTCTTGTGTTGTTGTTGTTGGTGTTTTTCCAAGCTTCTAAGTTTTCTCTTTTTATTCTTTTTAATAGCTTATTTCCTCTCATTGTCTTCTGAAATGCAATCCTCTTCTGCAGCTTTAAGGACAAACGTTTTCCTTCCAACTGATGAAGAACACCTTTGCCAGGTATTTTGATGCACATCCTCTATATTACACTGATTGCCATAGTATTTCCCTGGAATAATCAGACCTTGTTCTTTTTCCTAGGTTAGATTTCATTATTGGGTCAGTCAAATGAGTGGAACACTTATGGTGGGGCTTCAAAAGCACTCTGAAGATACTGTTACAAACATTTGGCAAGTTTCAGGAGAACCACGAAATCAGTGGAACGTAAATACCATTACAATCAATAGCACCGAAAAGTATGAGGTTAGTAAATTGAGGTTACTGTAAAGGACACTTCTTAAATGGTGTATAAATTGTGGGCCTCTTTAATAGGTCAGCACTAAATATTTTGTAAATGAAAAGAAAGTCCTATCATGAGGTAAACAAGAAAAGAGCAATTTTGAAGATCATACTTTGTATTAACAAATACAGCTTTTTCTTATCTCTTAATGGTGTTAAAACTGGCAACAAACTTTGCTTAAACTGTGTGTGTGTCTTAAATAAAAGTTTCATTGAGCCACAAATTATCTACCAGCCCATAGAGGTGATATACTTGTGATCTTAACTTTCAATACAGTATTCTCTTGGTCTAACTGGACTGATAAACTCAAGATTTCATTTATACAGGAAACTGCATTTTGTATCATGAGATACTGTTTTATAGGGGTACTGCACGTGACAAACACTGTACTCAGCTATTGATTGCAGCTTTGAGTCTTTATCACAGAACACATGCAAATGGTTTAATTTTGCTCAAAGCTACTGAAAAGCAATGCAAATATCATAGGCTATTTAAATGTTTTTACATGTGCATTTACAAAAAACATTAGCACAGTAACTGTCACTTAGGGCTATAATATTGTGGATGATGTACACTCACTGCTATGCATATTACTGGAGAGAAAATGGGGAGCAGAGAAGGAAATGAGAGGTCTTTCCTGCTACAGCAGTTACTGTGACAAACCTGAAGGCATGGCAGCACCATCTCATTTCAATAAACCAAAGGAGTCAACATAATTACTTCCACATTGTGCTAAAGCATCCAACAGGATGTTGATATTTGAAGTAATACTGGCCTGCTCGACTCTTCTGAGAATGTATATTGCAAAATACCTGTACCCAACTCAACACAAGTATCAATGTTATTATTGGTCACTAACTCACCTCTACCTGATAAGAGTGTATGTATAGCAATCTGAGGTTGTGTTGGAAGGGTTTCCTTCCAGATTTTTTCATCATTCATATTACCTGGAAAACTGATTGAGTCTGGAAATGGTTAATATAATATGGCATCTACTTCCTCTGAATTGCTATGTCAAATCCTAATTAGATTATTGCTTGCAAACCTGGTTATCCTCTGGCCTCTATCAAGTGAACTGATGGGCAGAGTCCAGCTTTAAAGAGACAGGTGTCAAACTTACTGCAGTAATCATTACAATTGACTTAAGAAACACAGCTCAGCATCTCACAAAACTTAGAGTCTGAATCTGAGCAAATTTTCTTGTTTGCACATTTTGCTCCAGTGACAACTTGCAAGATATCTCTGTCATACAAGCGAATGAAATTCACTTGCCCTTTTGCACTTGTTCTTTTATATGACAAGATACTTAGCCTTCAGAGATACCTGTGGCATTTTTTCAAGATAAAATTCTGATTAATAATGTTTCTATGGAAAAAATGACGGAAGACAAAGAATTTTTATTTGTATGTACAAATCACTTTGAAATAGGGTGCTTTAATACTTTTGTCAATTTTAAAAGCACATTTGAAGTGAGGTTTTAGTTAAAATCTACCTCTGAACCTCCACTGCTTCTTTTCTTTGCTTATTTTGATGTTGACTGTTTAACACTTAAGTCTCTTCCTACTAAGAGTTTGGATTATATTTGTGGGATACAGAATTTAGTTTGGCATTTAAAAATCTCCATTTTATGGAATTCTGAAATAGAAAGATTGCCAGTGGTTTAACTACTGAACAAGCAGAAATCTCAGTACGTCTATTGTGGCTGGGTTTTGGAGAACAGTATCATGGTTTTCTCTTCTAAGCTGCTTTTCCTCTAATTTTCTGAGAACAAATTTGTGTCTCTCAGACTTCATGAAGGGAAAGGGTTCTAGGCTTGGGGTTCATTTGTGTCTTTGTGCTTGATTCCTGCTTTACTTTGTGCTTTACTGTTGTTCTGCAATCTGCTCCTGTGGCTGCATTGTGGAGTCATCCCAGCTCGTGTTTGATCCCACCTACAGTCCCACTGCACCTTCCATGCCACTGGAAGGAACTGCAATATTCATTTCATCTGGTGCTCGCAGATATTGCATAGATATAGATCATTGCAGTTGTGAGCAAACTCTGCCACTAAGTAGACTTTTTTTGTTTTTGTTACTGACTTGTGAGCTTAAAGAGCTCTAGACTTTGTGCAAGAAGGAAAACTGAATGGTTCCTTTCTGGAGAGAACTTGGGTGTGAGTCACTTTGGTTATTATTGGACTGAACTCAGGGGACATCAGCTGAGGATCTGCACTGGATAATCTTGTTAGACACAACAACAGCTGGAGGCATCTAGTGCATTATCTTCTGGAGGCAGGGAAGTTGAGAGATTGTTCATGAGTTTTGAGGAAACACAAGTTCATACAGACTTTGTGTGCTCTCATGGAATGTGAACTTGAAGCAGCCTCTGCTTTTGCTCCAAAAAAGTGAGCTAGTCCCTCTTTAGCATTGTCTAAATCACTTTATCTCAGTATATAATAAAATCTGTCTACAAAACCCCAACTCGAATCTATAGGTAGATATATATTTTAAATGAAGATATTCATGACAAAATTTTGAGATCAAAATGCAACATCACTTTGCGAAGGTAAAATATGTCAAATCCTTGACATTAAACAACGTTGCTGGTGTTTCTAATTATAAAATAGTGCACTATATTGTTTTAGCAACTTATCTGAAACCATGCCATGATAGAAACAGAAAATAAGAATACACTGTTTGTACTCCTTGTGGCGATGCCATGAAAGTACACATTAACTGCACATGCCATTGCAGCAGAATACAAGAATTCAAAATACTGTTTCATGAAACAAATGAGCACATTTCCAAGATGCTGCATTTCATTCATATAAACATATTTTTGAATATGATATGGCTGCCATTTTTCTTGTGTAAGCCAACTTGTAGGTACAGTAAAACAAACAAAAGACAAAAGATTGCACCACTCAAAAAAATTCTAATTCATAAAGTAACGGTCATATCATTGGATATGTTGTGTCATCTTGTACAGTAAAACACTCAGTTCTTGGTAATTTATAGGTTTTCTGCATCAGTCTGTTAAACTATGCACAATGTAATTGGTGAACTCTCAATGTCATATTTGAAAAATTATTGGTAACACTGTGCATTCCTTAATAAGAGCTAGAATGTACCTCTAGGTAGATTGTGCCTCCAAGAGTCTAGAAAATCCTGGAACTGTTTCATCCCAAGTTGTAGCTAGGGAATAATTTAAGGAATGTTACTCATAGGATTGATTTGTTGGGTTGTTTTGATTGGTATGTTTTTCTTGTGTTTTCTCAAGGACTGTGATTGATCATTCTGTTCCCTTGTACACTACTGCAGAAAACGTGCAATAGTCTGTACACTTACAAATGTGGATTGAAATCTGCCCTTAAAATGAAAAAGTAAAATATTTGTAACTTCTTGTGTATAGAAGACTTTGGGGGTAAAAACCTCCACTGCTGTAACATTAAGCAGAATAACTGTCAACCAAGTACTCTTCAAGATTTATTTTGGCTTAAAATGTGCTGAAAGGCTTCTGAATAATGCGGTTTTTTGCTCTGACTTTTCTCCAGGTTTCTGAGAAATTCTGAAATCAAGCAGAAAATGTTTCACATTTCCAGTCTCTGTTGAAATAATGACTTGATAAAACACAAAATCCTTTGTGTTCTATTCTTTAACTGTCATGATCCTTGCTTATGTTTTAAGGCATTTTATTGTGATTTTCAGATCCTTCCTGTTAAAGTCTACTTTAATCTTGAGTTAGATGATTGGACTACCTATCTGTGCCCAGATGAAAAAGCCACAGATTGTGAAAAAGCCAGGATGATAATCCTCCAGAATTGTTAAATGTGTAATTAAAGTTCTTGTATTTCCAATAGATATTTCATGGACTTAACCGGCATATATTGTGTGCTTTTTTGTTTTGTCTGTAATACTGGCAAGCTCTGTTTCTTGTTGATTTGCTGTTTATCTCTTTAGGTTATCTTTTCGGGGATGGTGGAGACCCAGAGTCAAGGTGACAGTGTTGCCATTGATGACATTACCTTTAGTGAAGGATGTTCTATAGCATGTGGTAAGAACACCTATTTTTCAGGAGCCAGGTCATTTTAGTTTGTCTTTTCCTTGGATTAGAAGAGAAAAGACAATGGGTTGTTTTTTTGTTTGGGTTTTTTTTGGTTTTTTTTGCTATTCAAAGGCTTTTTTAACTCTGTGTTTCCATTTGGCTCATTTTCATTTCCCAAAACAATTGTCTTTTCACATCTAAACACAGTTACAAAGAAAGACAATAAATATTTTAAAAAATCTGATACGTTATAAATGTAGGGCTCAGTGGGTAAAGAAGATCTACTGGTTTTGGCTGAAGAATTGGTGTGTTCAGCCAGCTCAGGCAAAACTCTGGGGCTGACTAGGAAGATTCCCAAGGCACTCATGTATTTCTGAATGCATGAAGGTCCTGATCCTCAGCTGTGCAGTGGGGTTATGCTGTTCTGCTCTGCTACATCCAAGAGCTGGAATGTCAGGCTGGTCATCTCTGCAGTCAGACCACCCCGTGTATCAGGATTCTTTAGCAAAACATTTCCTATTTCCCTTTTCAACCCAATGTGTTTTCATGGAAAAGGAACGCTACCCATCCTAGAATAAATTAAGTTGCTTGCTGCTCTGTGTTACACAAGAGTATTGCCCTCTGTCACCTATGTCACATCCTCAGGTGAGTGCAGTTTGGATTCAAAGCCCCTCCTTGGTTTTTCTTTTGTTTATTCTTGGCATGGGCACAGAGGGTTTAGACTTAAAACTTAACTCAAGATATGAAAAGCAGCATTTGACACAGACCAAGCCAGGTTACATGGTTGTTTCTGTGTGTACCATATTCCTAAATAATGCTCTCTAGATTTCCCCATAGGAAAAACTATTGAAAAGAGATGCACATGGATATTAATATGTTAGAGTGCTAAGCAATATCAAGCAGATGACATTAAGAGCAAGATACAAACCCTAACTTAATGATGCAAGCAGGCATATATATTTAGATTTCTATTATTCTAGAAACCTATGTACTTGTTTAACCAGTTCCTGTGGTTCCTCTTGTTTAACCAGTTCCTCTCTCCTGTGGGAGATCTGTTTGTAAAAATAAGTTGAGTTTTTCAACAAAGTTCTTCTAAAACAACAACAAAAAAATCAAACCAAAAAATTCAGCTATGAGATGAAACACGGTCTCAAAGAGATGGAAAAGGAAAAAAGGAAACTGAAGTATTTTCTCACCATATCTTATAAATCCAGGTGTTAAACTTACTTTACATGTCAGCTGTTGAAGTCCATGCTGTGGCTTACGGATTGAGCTGCTGCACTGTTAAGTGCCTCAGGTATATTTTAACAAGAGCCAGTTCTTATCCTGTGCTTCCTCATTAGAAGAAGTCAGCTTCATTAGGTGACATCTAAATGGCTCACAGCAGCCAAAAACAGGGTCAAAGAATCTTAATTTTCTCCCTGAAAAGGGACTGTTACTACTGAACACTTTCCAATAATTAAAACAAAAGGTCAGACTACTGGTTGGCTGAATTTGAAATAATTTTTTCTCTAGTCCTTACGGAATGTCTGGATAAGTAGACTTTTAATGTAAACCACTTTAATTTCATGAAATCCCTAGTTAAAACTTGCATTTGTAATGTACTCTTCATGATTTTTAATCCTGGTACAAATACACATAAGAGATGACCTGGGCATTTGTATTCATTATTATGACTGCGTTTTCAGGGTTGTGAGTAAAATAGCTTAAATTTTTGTGTTTTCAGGAGTTTCTTGATGCAAATTGTGATGGTTAAATATAAAAGGAATTTCATTATGCTTTAGGTTCTTTCTTCCCTTCTATCCCTCCCGTGTCCCAAACTGTCCCACTTCAGTCTGTTGTCCAGTTCTGCTAAAGACTAAGCGTCATGCATTGAAAAAAATATGACTAAAACCCTATCTTCAGTACAGCAATTTAAGATACTCTAGTTTTTAGTTTCCCCAACAGCTGCCAAATAGTTTATCACTCAAAACCCCCAAATATATTTTATACATTATCATACATAATGCAGAAAAAAACACCAAAAAAACAACTTTGGCTGGAAAAATGGAAATATTGAAGTTATTTTCTGAAACATACGTAATGCAAAATCTCCTCTAATTATACTTTTAGTAGACCTTCTGTTCCAAGACTTCATATTCTTGTCCAAGTGGCTGCTCTGCAGAATTCTCTCTCAACTCCCAAAGAATTATGAACGTGAAGAACCTCACTAAGAGTGTCCTGATCTCTCCATAGAGATGAAAGCAAAGAGCTCCAGACATGAAAGTGGAATGCTATGAGGGAGAATGAGGCTTTTGTCCTCCTTAAGTCACTTGTAATGCAGAAGTGACAAAGCCTCACTGCAAAGTTATGGGTTTCTTTCAGGAAAACTGAAGTAATTATATATGTATTACTTATAATGTATAAATTCTGACAAAAATCCAGTATGAATACTTCAACTGACAAAATCTTAAACTTAATTCCTTAGTTAATTCTAATCCTGCAAAGACATAGCCTTTAATATTACAGAAGCAGGCATTTGAGATGAACTTCTGCAGAGATGGGAGTCAGAAAATCCAAAATACTAATCTTACTCTTGTCTGACATATTGTGGCATTAAGAGCTGGAAAATGGGTATTTTGTCAAAACAAACGAAATCTCAAAAATATATAAAACTAAATTTAAAAAAACCCCACGGAATGACTCCATGTTTTGTATCAATACTTCAAAAGCATCAACAGAAGATCTTGCTTTCTTTTGAAAGAATTTGAAAAAATTTTTTTGCATGTTGAAATTTGACAAAATCCATCCTGTTCCAGACCCTTGTGGAATTTTGCATTTTCCATAGGAAACAAAACAAGTTTCTGACAAGCTCTTTCTCACATAATACACATGCTTTGAAAAGAGTGCACATTTATTTAGCACTGGAACAAGGAAGAAATGAAACATTTCACTGAGATGTCAGTAATGTGAATAATACAATGTCTCTCAGATGAAGGAGACAGCAACATCTAACTAAACTAACTCAAAACTGTTTTCTCCACACAGTTAGGAATCTCTGTTTTCTCTGAGATATCCTGACTGCTATTTAATAGTGTTTTAACCAGGAGATTACCTTTCTCCTACAATAATATTAAGAAGTGAAACTTCCATTGTCACAGTGCAATTCTGCTTAAAATCCTAACCATTGCTGAAGGCAACTAGACTAGTCAAGCATGCTGTGCCCTTAAAAAGCTCTTGAAAATATGTGGTGATGCATACAGAATCTTTCTGTCTCTATAAAGAAGCATTCTGTTACAAGTATTGCTGAGATGCAGCTGAGCTTAAGCTCAGTTAAAAGTGATTTTTCTGCAGCCATCCTCTAGAAAAGTAAATAAGTATTTCTTATTATTACATGTCAATTTTTATGTTACCTGGCAACTCTCTCTGTGGAATTGAATTCATGAAGGTTGTGATGATGGGCTAACATAAATAGCACTCCACTGCTTTGAAAGAGGCATCTGTCTTGAGGAAATGTTTTCTTAGAATATTTAGAGATGGCAGGCTGACATACAGGACAGCAATCAGGGATACATAGGGCTTTTGTAGGAACCTTTTGAAAAGAAGCAGAAGTGTTGTCAAGGAGTTTAATTACGTAGTTTTCTAATGGGGAATAGTCTCATAAATAATGACTTCTTAATAAGTGATTGTTTTTCTTTGTCTTTTAGCACCACAAATTTCCACTTTTGAGCTTGGCATATGTGAGTGGCACTCAGAGCAGCCAGCTGAGCCTGCTCAGTGGGCACGGCTGCAAGAACACAAGATTGCCTCCTGCTCCTTCCTGAAGGATTCGAGTAACAACACTGAAGGTAGAGATTTAATTTAACTCAAAATTACTAGCTGTCATGAAGAATATAGTGCTTTTTATGGCAAGATGGCGCCTCAATGCCAAAACAAAACTACAAAAAGTAATTGTATGTATTGTGTACCAATATTAGGTTTTGTTTTGGCTGTTTAGTAAGGACATATTGACAACTCCTGCTGGTAAGACACAAAATATTTTATTGTAAGAATTAGTGAATTTTTTTCAGATATTCATGAAATATTTTAACATAAGAATTCCAGTATAAACTGATAGCTGATTTATTCTCCAGTTTATTCTTTATAAGAGATCTGTGCAAGAACTCAGTGAAATTAAATTAAATCAAACTAAATCTATCAAAGCCCACAGCCTTTGTGTGTGTTTTTTTTGTTTTGATACTTCGCAGTTTGACTTGTGTAGTACTACTCTGCTTGAGCATACAGTCTCATTTTAAACCTTTTATTAGAGAAACTGTAAATAAACACTTATTCTAGAAAATAGTGCCATACCTTTAAAAGAAATAAAATTAGTCCAGCTGCAATTTTAAGTAGTAAAGAACATCACTTGTTTTTGAAATCACTGTGTAGTATGTGTGGGTTTAAGGGAAAGGTTTTGAAAGCTCAATGACTGTAAATCTTTAAGTGTTCTATTGTGAGATAGAATTGTTTTTCCTGCCAAGTGTTTGGCTTGTGTACTGAGACTGCCTTCAGAGGGGTCAAGTACTGCTAGTTGTAATAGTACAGTTTGTGATGCAGCTTTGAAGAGCTGATATTGTGGAGATTACTGCTTGAACTTTGAACCACAAATGAAATGGAGCACATCTCATTGATAGAATCAGAATGAATGCTGGATATTGTTTTTATTTAAAAAAAAACTTTAAAAAATAAATTCTAGCATGCATTTCAATACAGTCTAGTAACCGTAAGTCAAATTATTGGTGAATAGCAAGGAAAAGTGACTGAGTGTATAGATTATGTTAAAATTAATTTTTGCAGGTACATATAATGGACAGCATAAAGTAAAGCAGATTTTTTTTCTCCCCTTAAATGTGAGTAGAAGAGTCATATCATCCAATTTCCACTGGGGTATCTAACACAAAAAAAGAGACTTTTCATTTGATTTAATTTGAAAAACCTCCTTGAAAGTAATTGTATCTGTGCCATACCTTAACATGATATCTTAAGGGCTAGTAACAGGTATGGATTTCACTTTTAAAGCAATACTGAGAACAGAAAAGTTATTGAAATTCTGTAAGGGCTTTTACAGGACTATATTACAAGCACTGTCTATGAAAAAGATGTATTTGGAATGTTTCCTGCATAATGCTTGGGCCTTATTGTATGGATATGCTGAGGCAGCTGAGTAGGCTGAATTTCCCCAACTACTTGGGGACATTCCTTGAGCTTCTAAGTCATACAGAAAAATGAAAATGTGTCAAGAAACAAGCATCAAAACAACACACAGTATGTAATTAATCACTAACATTGGAAAGTACTGAAAAATCTGAGCTATGATTGCTGATCTCTCAATACATTCAGTATTTCTGTTCATGCAGATGTGTTGAGACATAAATAAGAGGTTGAAACTAAAAAAATTCTAAAAACTAAAGAAATTGTATGCAAATGGCAAAAATGCCTTGCTTGAGGGCTCAAACTTGTAATGCAAATAGAGCTTGACTAAGCTTTATATTCTGATTTTGATCAAAGCTTTCACTTCTAAAAATAAAAGAGAGGTAAGAAATAAAATTATAAAGAAGAGATCCAAATAATTATATTTATAAAGAAAAGATTTTGAATAATCCTCCCTTGCTGGTATCCCTAAATTTAATAAAGTACTCTCTGTCCTTGGAAGATTTTTTCTTTGTTCCTTTATTACTTTGTTTCTTTACTTTTATATTGTAGGCAATTTACCTATAATATTTCCTCTTAATTTCTCTAGTGTCAGAAGTTCTTACAGAGATTTTATATTCCCCTGTAATAATGTTCAGAAAGGATTTTTTTATTATTTCCTTTATTTATGTTTCAGATATGCTATTGTAGTTTTCATAGCTTGTTTCTTACATTGGCTTAAGCAGAAGAAATCACAATACTTGCATAAAATGTGTTCCCTAAAGGAGAGTAAGCATTCTTTTTTGGACACAGGATCATTCTGGAGCTTCATGGGACTTTGGTTTATCTAGAGAAGTGCACTTGCTTTCTTGTCATAAAATCATGTCAACTCCTCTTTGACCTGCTTTCAAAGATTCAAGTACTTGAAAGGAAAGAGGGAATAGAATGCCAATTATCACTGAGTTCAGAAACTAAAATCGGTTGGATTTATAAAGGCATCAAAGAGTTAGACTAACAACTGGTAGCATATTTTCTAGTGTTGCATATTTTATTTATGCACAAGAAAGTAGCCATAGAAGTGTAGAGGCTTTGTTCATGTCTGTCAAAGAGAAATGTGGGTTAAATATAAAGGTTAGTTGTTGTGGCATGAAATTACAAGCTTAACTCCAAGGAAATTTCAAGAATACATTGCAGTGTAAATCATTGCATAACACAAAGAGTAAACAAAAGGAAAAGAACATGGTTCTTTATAAAAACTAGTATTTTTTTGTAAAATGGCAATTTCTTCCTTCACCTTGAGATTGTGTAACATTTGCATTTGATATAAATTGCACTTAGAGAAATAAACACAGAAACTGCAGACTTAAGGCCATTAATTAGTCCTTGTTTATTATTTTAATAGTTGCAGCAGAAGGCAGCAAAATATTCAGTGACTCAGGAGGCAAGGGAAAGAGCTGATATATTTAGTAAAAAAATATTTAGCCTTTTTATTTCTGAAAACTAATAGACACTGTTGAGGAGATAGAGAACTCCTTTGGATCTCTGTAGGAATGCTTTTATAAGGGGCAGCAGGTCAAGAGGAGCACAAATTGCTTTTCTGCTTCAGGTGGAAAGACAATATGCTTCCAACACTTTGTTGCAGAAGTTATGTCTGAGAAGTAAGGATCTTGATTACATATTGGAGTTGTGACTGCTTCCTGTGGCAGTAATGCAGATGACCTTTTGTTTTGTTTTTTCAAGCATTGCTGTGAAAAGCATATTTCCTGGAAACCACGGTGGGAAGAAAGCCCAGTTTCCACATATATTTGTCATTAGATATGGAATGGTTGTAAATGTAAGGAGGCTGAGCTGGGACTTCTTGCAGGTTTTAGCATACAAAGTAAAAACTTTGAGATGCTATGAACTGATGTAATTTGTGGTTGCTGGGGCTATCTGTGAGTAAAATGAAGATATATCTATAGAGAGAGAGAGATTTAATAGGAAACAAATGACATCCAAGTCATATCATCAGCATGATGATCAGATTTTATTCTTGCTGGGATGGGTCTTTGGTGTAATTACATGAGAGCAGTCCTTATTTTTAAAGACTGAGGAAAAAGAAAAGTTTTGTAAAAAGTGACCTTTATTTCCTTTCCTTTTTTCTTCAGGCCATTTCAAGTGGTTAGAAACTAATTACAATGCATTATACGAAAGGGCCCACCTAAACAGCTCCATGTGCCATTGTTCCAGCAAGAATTGCCATTTTCAGTTTCAATACTCCATGGCAGACAACAGTGATCTCAAAGCAGTACTGCTTATGAATCAGGTAAGGACAAACATGTTCATTTCCAAAAGGTAAAGGTATGGCAGCCCAGGTGTTACCAGACAAAATGCAAGACACACCTGCTGTTACACGCCTCTCTCCCGAGTCAGTTTGTGCAGAAAGTACCTTGGTACCATTCCACTGGTCCACTTGCAAAACCTGGGTGGTGGCCATCTCAGCTATAAATTAATTTGATGGGTGAGTGTTCTGCAATAAGACTTCAAGGACAAACACAGCCATTACAGAATTAAATCAGTTGCAGATTTCAGGGGGGAAATCTATAGTAACAGCTTTCCTAGCCTTCTTCCCCTTATGGAAATAAGGAAATAGGTGCTTCTGTCAGTGGAGTCATTAAAAAAGAAAGTCCTTGATTAAACACCAGCTATGCTTTGCCCAAGTATTAGAGCAGTAAATTTTCTATTCTTTTACTTATTAGTAAATAAAAGAGCCCTGCCAGAATGAAACACAAATGTCAGTTGAGCATTGCTAGCTATTTCCATCTTTCTTACCTTCCTTATCTTGTGAGACTTTCTAATATTAGTATGTTCTCTTTTGGAAGTCTGGTTTAATAGGTTAATATTGATGCTTTGCACTGCTACTTAATGAAAGCAAGAGCAGTAGAGCTGCTCTCATTAAGTTAATGGCTCTCATATCTTGATGCTGGAGTTGAATTCTTGTCACCCAACAATACACACATTTAAATATTAGATCCACTTCATTCACAAAGATAAGAAGCTAAAAACCCCAAAATGTAACACAACCAAAAGTCTTAAAATAAGGACAGGTAATGGAAATAATTTATTTCTTTCCAATTGTGTCTTTGAATATTCATGAAAATAACTCCAGTCTTTTGCTCATGTTTCACTTATAAAAGCCAATAGTTTTATCTTTCTATGACCTATTACTGTGTCAGGGAATTGTAACATAATCAGTGTTCTGTCAGAACACACGGAATTTTTTCCTGTAGTACTTGCCAATAAATTCCCAAGTATGATACTCGCAGCAACCTCGAGACAGAATAGGAATATTGATTTCATCAGTTCACCTAAGCAGCATCAATGGACCCAATTTAAGAGTTTTATTTCCCTGAAAATAGAGCAAATGATGTAAGTGAAAACCATAAGAAAATTGACACCTGAGTTCCCATAAAACTGGGAGCTTAGATTGAATTATTTGATAAACTGGTCCTTATATGCTCATTAGAAGAACATTTTCTGGCATTTATTACATCAGTCTACTCTGTTTCCATAGATTCTCATAGCCCTTTTATGTTTTAGGTATTGAATTTCTCCTTCAATCAGAAGTGTATTTATTGCACATAGACTTATTTAAAGCTGATGTGAGTTACTCATACTGCAAACTTTGCCAGAAAAATCTTCAGAAACATAAGCTTCTGCTGGTAGTTTCAGCAAAAATAAAACAATCTACAGACTCACATTTAAGACTTCTTAAACGGAAATGAAGGGAGAATTGGCTTTCACACATTTTGCTACTGAATCATTAGGCTGTTTACAAAAGACAAAGGAATTTTCAAAACTAGCCAACACTAAGAAACAGAAGTGAGGGTCAAGTGCTTGTTCTGACCCTGGAAAACAATAGACTGCTGTCCTGGAAACTCATTCAAAATAACCTTTCAATTGTACTTTCCTGCACATCCTATCTGTATATTTATTGATCAAAACCTCTTGTCTTTGAATAACTCTTGCTAAATCCCAGCACTGACAGACCTGACACACCTGGAAACTGGATTACACCCAATGTACAGTTTCAGTACTGTTCTTGGAGGCAAGTAACACAAATGTTGTAAATTTATCCCTGGCCTTCCTCACTCTTTCAACAGAGAGAACAAAGATGAGTGAACATGTTTTCTAATGTGGACATTATGGTATCAATTGGAAGACAGGGAATTTAAATTGGTCTTGGGTATGAAGAAGGATAAGGAAAATGGACTCCTTCTGTCAACAGTAACGTGTTTACTTACATTTAACTTGCAGTCCATGATAATCTGCAGCTTTTCCTCTTTTATTGCTGGCTTGTCAAACTGCTCTTCATTAAACACTACTGCATTTGACAATTTGATTTTTCTTTCTTAGTTGTGACTCATATGTCTTTGTGCTTTGTCTTATTGATTTGGAACTGGTTTCTGTACACTGAGATGATTTTAAATGCAAATGATGTCCTTCAGAGTGCTTGTAATTCCTCCTAATATAGTATTATTTATATTATTTTAAAATTTATCTTTCATCCAACTCTCCACACTCTCTAGTCAGTTAGTCAGCACTGTAATTATATCAGGCTCTGGAACAGATCTATGCAGAATTTTATTATGACTTTCTTTTAGTTTAATAGAAAACTATGGACATCTCCTCTTTGAAATAAAGTCATATTTCTATTTGCACACACATTTTAGAGTAATTTCATCTACACCAAATCACCACCACTTTTTTAAAGCATGTGTTATATGAAATCGTTAAAAAAACCTTCATAAAGTGAAGCAACTAACTTCAAGTCTGTTTATGATGAAAAAAAATAATTACACTGCTAAACTTGCTCCTCATCAGAGGCAGTTAATGTAGGTTTCTCAGTTCCTAATTCTCTAGCTGCTTACGAGGTTGTTGGCAATTTGTTCCAGTGTCTTAAGAGTTGTTCAGCATCTTGGCTGTAATCGCATAGTCTGTATTTATCCCTTAGCTGCCATATATGTCCTTTGTTCTCCTGATTGTCTAGTTTCCTACACATTTGCCTCATGTTCTCAGAGCTTGCTGTTGATAGTAAAATCTTCCTTCCAGTATGCAACCTTTACGTAAGTTTGTGATTCTATTCCAGTTTTAGTACTTCTGGCTTATATTTGTATTTGTAACATTATTTGTCTGTTCTGGTCCAGGTTTGAATTCCCGTTTGGCAATATTAACTGTTCAACTAACATAAAATATTCACAGACTCATAGAATGTCCTGAGTTGGAAGGTATACACTAGCATCAGTGATGTCCAACTCCTGGCCCTGCACAGGAGAGCCCCAAGAGTCACTCCATGTGCTGAGAGCATTGTCCAAACACTTCTCGAACTCTGTCAGGCTTGGTGCTATGACCACTGCCCTGGGCAGGTATTCCAGTGCTCAACCACTCTTTGGGGAAAGAATCTTTTCCTAATATCCAACCTAAACCTCCCCTGACACAACCTCAGGCCATCCCCTCAGGCCCTGTCACTGTCACCACAGAGCAGGGATCAGTGCCTGACCCTCCTCTTCCCCTCATGAGGAAGTTGAAGATTGCCACGAGGTCTCCCCTCAGTCTCCTCCAGGCTGAACAGACCAAGTGACCTCAGCTGCTCCTCACACAGCTTCCCCTCAAGGCCCTTCACCATCCTCACAGCCCTCCTTTAACATCCTCTAACAGTTTAATATTTTTCTTACACTGTGGCACCCAGAACTGCCCCCAGCACTGGAGGTGAGGCTGCCCCAGATCAGGACAATCCCCTCCCTTGCCTGGCTGGTGATGCTGTGCCTGATGCCCCCCAGGACAGGGCTGACCCTCCTGGCTGCCAGGGCATTGCTGGCTCATGTCCAACTTGCCATGGACCAGCACCCCCAGGTCCCTTTCTGTGGCCCTGCTCTCCAGCCTCTCATTCCCCACTTTATACATTCAATTGACAAAATTAACTGTCTGTTAACTGACAGATAAATCTTAACATTTTCAGTAAAAATGGAAACCAAATAATATAATGTTGACTCTATTATTTGCTACTCATTGTTTGTTACTCTCCTTAAGTAATGGGCTTAGTCTTCTTCCTTTTATTGCCTTAATCTTTACATTGTGTATGGCTTTGAAAAATACAAAAATTAAGCAATGAAAGATAATTTCAATGCTTATGTATGCAAGTATATTTATATCCTAATGCACTAAAGTTTTTCTATGTGTTCAACAACACTTGCAAAGTCATGTGAATACACTCCTCTGCAGAAGACAATATTGATTAATCATTGTGGGGGAACAAAGAAGCCTTTGTTGCAAATTACTCTCTGAAAAGAGAAGTAGGGACAAAATAATGGGTGCAGTTGCACAGCAGTGCATGTATTGATAGAGAAACGTCAAAAAAAAGATTAAAAATATTTTATAAATGGTGACTTTTACAAAATTCCTGATTTCTCTTCCATCCTTCAAATCTGAGTGGCATTATCTCAGAAAAAAAACATTGTGGGGAAAAGGAATAATTCTTGCTCATTTTAGCTTTACAAAAGGTTGTTTATTGATAGTAATATATCACAGTAAGGGGAATAGAGTAAAGTTATCTTGAGCAACTGTTCCCCTGCATTACAAAAATAAATCTTGAAGGAAAGCACTGGGAAACTAACACCTTCCATATTTTAGAAAGCTAGTGACACCAGGAATGTGCTAGAGGGGTTGACCCATTTGTAGCAAAGAAGTGGAAGAATATGACAAGCAGGGTGAATACTACAAGTATTGTGAGGAAGAGAAATTATATTGTTGACTTATTAGAGTTGTATAAAATCACAGGGTAAAATATGCTTAAAATGTTGGTTCGTCTGAGATGAATTACAGGTTTCAGTGTAAATAAAAGTCCAAGAAGGTCTGGCTAGTGTACAGAAAATTCAAGTTTCCTGCTACAAGCTATTTGTAATAAAATTAGTTTGGGAGAAAAATGGTCATGGGGCTGGGTTTCTAAGCTGCTATCTGAATGAGAACAAAATTTTAATATTGAAGCGCATCCAGTCAAATACACAGCAAACACAGTGCTTCTGAAGAAAAAAAAAAACAACATACAAATGTTTTTGAAGGGTTTGTACATGCAGCTGGGGGGAAACGTGTTAGGTTAAAGCAGAAATTTAACCACAGGCTATAGTTTTAACCTGCCATGTAGTATGGTTCCTAGTACACCATCCTTTTCTGTGTATTATATGTGCCTAATATAGGCTAATAGATTTCCTTTGGAAGGTGAATTATTTAGTAAAATGAAGCAAGTTTTACACAGGATGAAGTCAAGGTTGAAGACTTTTGCTGAATATGTCATGTAAACAAGTGGTCAAATACATCCTATAGTAATGTTGAAACTCACAGCTGACTTTTATTTCTGAAATCAAGTATGCCATGTGCTTTATCCCATTTGATCTCTTCTGTCATTGAGTGTTTGAAATTAGCATATTGCCTTGGCCCTGTCTTGCAGTTTTCCAAAACGGATCTTTGAACACATGTTCAATGGGGATTTAATCTTCCAGCTTTGCTAATATATCAGAATGGCCTTGGTAGGAAAAGAGCATTAATTGTCTGCTCATCACAAATCATATCAATGTTGTTCTGCTGGCTCACAGCCTATCAAGCAGTAGACAGCACATTTCTCCTCTCTTTTATATTATAAAATAGGAAAAAAGATAACTGTCCTTGTCTATAGTATTGATAACATTTCACATGCCTATCATAACCCCTTTTATTAATCTCCTGTAAGATAAATTCTTTTTATACTTTCAATTTCTCTTCATACAAGAGACTCTCCATTTCTCTTATCCTGCTTTGCATTTTTTTCTGAACTGCCACTAATTCTGTAATATCCTTTGTGGAAAAGGTATGACCAGTACTTTGCAGTTTCCTAAAAGTAGTCTCAATATTGATATTTTTAATGATAACTCTGTTTGTATGTATAGCGTATATTAACTTTTTCTGGGTTTTTTTTTTCTTTCTGGCTTTGCTTTATTTTGCAACTGCTTCTTGAAAAGACTTTGTGTGAGTATATAAGGTTCAAATTTCTGCCTTCTTTCCTTTTTGCCTCAGTATGTTCCAAGCAGGATCATGACCAGAAGCAGAGTGAGTGTGAGATACTTTTGCCAGATTATTGAATCAAAAAGGCTTGGAGTGCTTGCATAAAGGGATCCTTACCATATGTAGCACTCTTCTTGTTATCCTTAGGAGGTGGAATGAAAATGGGAGGATTAAGGTAACTCGGAGCATGACTAAAAGTTTTTAGGTTGTACTCTGTGTGCTTGCTTTACAGATTAAAAAAAAAATGTTTTTAGCACAATTGATTGGGTAATTCTGGCAGACCCAAAATTCAGTTCTAAGTGAACTAAATCTAATTAATTACACAACGTAAGCAGTTATTTATGAAAAGGAAACTTATGTAGAGAACACCATGGAAACATATTGTTTAATTCAGCAATAACATGGCTTAATTTACATATTAATTAACTTGAATTCTACCAACTTAACTTCTGATAATTATATTATTAGTCTGTTTAGTCACAGTAAACATGTATTGTTTCCTCTCTCTCCAATAGACCTCAGTGCAAAGATTGCAAATGAATATGAGAAGCTCTATTCTTTCCACAGAGAGCAACTTTGTATATGGTGCTTGTTTGGCTGGCAGATGAAAAGATGGAGAACAAAAAATGGCCTTGATAACTTCTGGAGGAACAAAAATTATCTTTATAACATTGTTTTCTACATTTTACAGGAGGAGCATGTCTTGTGGGAAGCCAGCATCTTGACTAAGAAGGAGTGGGTCAAAGTGAATATACAGCTACCAATAGGGCTAAAAAATATAAAGGTATGAATGAAAAAGACACATGATCAATTTTTAAAGATGCATTACCTCATTGTTTGTAAATCTTTAGGAAGCCTAAAAATTTGTTAAAATTATGTGTATATTGAATGTCTTGCTGTTTTTTCATTGCTTCAATATGAGTAAATCTCTGGTTGGAGATCAAGAAAACATCTACACAAACATGACATACAGAAGCTGATAGACTTGAATAAAATGCAAGAAAATGAATATAAATCTCATCTGATTCTAATTAGTCATCTGGGTCCAACTCAGGAATTACCAACTCATTTAAATGCGTATATACTATTAAGTGAGATGATGTAAATGATCTTTGTGGAACTTCAGTGAAATTATGTAAACCACTAATTGGGAAGATACTTTCTCATTGAAATTTCAGGCACAGAGATAAATGCTAAATTGAAACTACTTAATTTTTATATTAATTTACAAGTTTCCATTTTAAGTAACTTTTCATTTACATTTTCTTTTGTTGTTCGGTAAATAACCATCATATTTTACATTTTTTTAATTGTTTCAGCAATCAGTTGAAAATATAATCTCTATGAAAGGACAAAAACTAAGCCTACTGCAGGAATAGATGTTTTCACATATGTTAGAATGACTGCATTTCAGTAAGCTAGTAGGTTCTAAGTGTGTGTTGTTGCCTGTCTCTCCTTTTCCCACGAGGACAATTTTGAATAAACAAGCAGATGTGTAATTCAGCTATCTATAGTATCTAAAAATAAATAAATGTCTCATTAGGTTGTATGTATATAAGTAGGAAGCCAAAATTATGTATTCTTGTACAAAGACTGCAAGGATCCCTTGCACTTAGGGAAGGAAACATACTATCTGTAAATTTGTGCTTATTTCATATTTTCAGCACAGCATTCTCTTTTTTGAACTGGTAGACTGTAAAGTATTAGGAGACTTTTGACATTTTGAAGAAATTTTTTCTAGTGGAAGACAATGACCTATAGAACTCATGATATAGAAAGAAAAATGCCTCTTGAGATTTCACTCCAACTTAATTCCCAGGCTTTGGGGAGTGTGCTAGACCCTTCTGCTTATGCCACAAATCAGATTTGTTCTAGTTTCCTTCTGTTTTGTCAGATACTCTTACACAGTGTTTTCTGACCCTTGCACATAACTACTTTCTGGGACTCACACTTCATGTCATGTTCCAGTCTGTCAAAACCCACAAATCCATTTTTATTTATTTCTTCAACTCCTGCTCTTTTTCTCAGTGCTTTATTTCTATTGTCATCCTAATATTTTTTATGAATCCAAGCTTTCTTCCCCCTGCTTGCTGCTTTAACTCAGGTAAAAGAAACCTGGAGAGCACAAATGGAGTAATTTCATTGCTTTGAGAGCCAGCAGAGCTGGGCTCCACTGTGGCCAGGAGCAACAGATGTTCTGGAATTTCATAGCTATAAATCAGCTAATGCTAAAACTGCTCCGAGCAAGGCAAGTCTGTCAGAGAGAGAAATGCTCCTTGAATCGCTGTGTCTATGTCAATAGCAGGAAAATAAGCAGGCTGAGGGCACAGGCACAGGACTGGTGTGTGATTGTCCAAATAATTAAAACATCGGCATGATTTTTAGAAAGGAAAATCAGCCACCTCCAATCCCAGTGCCCAGAACAGTTCCAGGATTACGAGCAGGCAGGGACCAACACAGCAAAGGCTGAATGCATCCATTTTGTTTTATGTGATGAAAACGTTATCAGTTCTTAACTTAACAGTTATCAGTGCCAGCTGGTGCCTGAGGACAGTCCCCAGCCCATTTTATGCACCTGTTACTGGAAATTTTCTCTTGGGGATCTGCAAAATAAGGTTTTGAAGACACTTCAGAAAAAAGATGGATATTAAATATTAAATTTCAGGACACTTTTCTAAAGCACTGGGACATTACTAATTTTTAGCTAAAGCTTTATGAGATTAGGATTTTTTCTTTAAAATAGATTTTTTTTTAACTTAATTCTTGTGATTCATTAAACTTCATGTGAAAATTTTCAGTAAGTTCAACCTGATATAGTCATACAAAATTGCAGATTCTAATTTGAAATTAATCACAGTTTTGCAATGAAAATTATGTTGTATGTAAATAAAAATCAGTTTCACTGCATTTTCTGTTAATCCAAATATTTTAACTGTAACCATTTACAGCTTGTGTTTAAAGGAACACTCCGGAGCAGGGCAGGTTTCATCTGCCTGAATAGCATCCAGCTCTTGGACGCTGCACCATCAGAGCTGCCAGGTTTCTGCTCCCTGGAAGAACCCGCCTGCAGGGATGGGCAGCCCGTGGTGCCTGGATCAGCCTGTGGCTCTCACCTGGATTGTCCTGATGGCAGCGATGAGGACCCAGCCACCTGCTGTGAGTGAGTCCCATTGCTTTAGAGGGACACCCTGCTGATGGGTGTTGTGAAACCTAAACAGTTCTGTTCAACAAATCGCTACAAATTCATGTCCGTATAACAAATCGCTATTTGTTATAGTCATTTCTAATTGCTGGAAAAAAAAAACAAAACAATTTTAAATTTATGTGGCTTCCTTTCCCCAGAATATTTAATGATGTACGGGTTAGTATGGGCACTGCAATCGGCCACAACAGCCGGGGAATATGTGGCATAAACACAGAGAGACGGGAACAATGGAGTTACCTCAAAACAAAGAACTTCTAATGTAAAAATAACAAACGTAGAAACCACATGGTACAAAGGCAGCCTCCAAAGACCTCAAAAGCCCCTAAGCACAGAGGTAGATTGATGGGGTGGAGAGCATAGGGTCCAATCAATAACAAGGATAAGGAAGAGAACCATATCTGTAGCCTGGCCATTAGCTAACCATATATTGAAACCAAGAACAACGCCTTATTTGTAACAAACTAGTTAACATATTAGTTCCCATGAGACAGCTCTTCTCTCTATTCTCTCACCACGATGTCAAAGGATGTCCTTCCTCCTAGCTAGGTGTCTCCCAGGGTCTGGAGCTGAAGTTCTTTGCACCTACAGGTGAAGCCACTTCCTTGTCCGCTTCAATTTCCGCAGATTATAGAAAACATTCACAGCATTTTCTTCTTCCCAGTGCTTTGTGTTGCTGTGCCTGGCCTCATCATTGTGTTTTTAGATACAGCTAGTAATTTGTTTAATAATCTGCCGAAATGGAACATTTACTCTACTTTTGCTTAAATATATTCTCTACATACCACATTTATAACCTCTACTTCCCTAATTTGCAAGGGAATGAAATCTGCCTTGGGATTTGTTGAACAGTTTTCTAATTTAGATTGCCTGTGAATTACTGTCAGAAAATGTATTCAGTGACATGATATTTGCACTGTGACACAAATCACCACAGAAATGGGCCACTGTAGTTCAGAAGATACATCTTCTTCGTTATATTTGCAGCTGAAGGTAAGTTTGTTTAGAAGCCACAGTTTCAACTGTACAATCAAGAGTAAAAAGAAAATAACTAAAATTACTGAAAAATATCTGTAATAATTCTGGATAATTTTAGATCTCCATGTGAAAACATTTTTCGAGACCCTATCACTTCTAGAATTAATATTACTAGGGCATGCATAAGTATGTATGTTTGCCTGTAGTGGTAACACTTAAATTTGTGTTTAACATAAAAAATGTTCACATATTTAAGATACTGGTGATGATATATATTGCTGATGGGAGATGCCATTAAAAACACTGATAATGTTTTTTTTTCTAATTCCTTGATTAGACTTAAGGAAATATTTGTGACTGCAAGCCCGTTTTTTAACTCACAGTCTGAATCTTTAATTTTTTCAATTACTCAAATAACCATGCAGGAACTGTCTCTGAAAAATGTAATATGTGCAAATACTGAAAAAATATTTTAAATAGGAAGGTATATACTGTTTAATCTCTGGGTAGAATCTAAACAAATATTAAAGTCTGTAAGGGCTCCCTCTCTGAGAGCTCTTTTTGATTTTTACAAGCCTTGACCCTATGTTGTTAGCTCTGTGTCTGTCCTCCATTTGTAGGAGTGTGGAGAGTCCTCATAAGTTCTTTGGCAGGAATGGAATGAAAGTGAATTGTACTTTCAAAACTGGAGTTTATTTCTCAGCAATTTAGCAAACACACTCCATAACAGTGAGAGATAATTGTGGTGAAAAGCATCTGGAAATAAAAAAGAATAATTTTTTGGTTTCTAAGGATGATGAAAAATACTTGTCACAGTTGAAGGAAGTACTACTTCTAATTGTACTACACAAGGTGAAAATAGAGATAACTCCAAACACTTAGAGGCCTGTGCCTTGGACACTGGACATTGATGCTGGGTAACCAAAAGATTACAAATTACCGAGATCTAGTCTGTATTTTAAAGATCACAGTAGAATTTTTGGGAATATTTCTTCCAACATGTTGATGTGGATGGGTCAGAAAAAAATTGAGATTGAGCACAAGAAGGAAAAGGCCTGGTGGTCTCAACACTGTCCTTCCTGGAATCTCCAGAGTTAGGGTGCTGGGACAAGGAAGGATGAGAGCCACAATAAGAATCCTCTTCAATAGCTCTGCCTTGTGCTCCATTCTCTGCTGCTGCTTCTACAATTAACTTTGGTTTTTCTACTGGCACTGATTCTCCACTAGGTCCCTTCAAATTAAAGAAACTGTGACACTCACTTGAACCTGAGATATGGGATTGTTTGCTTAACTATGTGTGGGGGAATGGATAAAGATAGTGCTGCAGGCAATCTCACCCCTTGCAGCTGTACTCATCACCAAAGAGTGGAAGCAGCCTTACCCTTGATAGATCACAGCTGTGTCTGATAAGGATGTGTGCTATAAAAGAGTGGGTTAGCTGCTTGAGTTAGTTGGAGGAAGAAGGTTGGAGTCAGAGTTGTGTGGAGTTGCCTGTGGGAAGTTCACAGAGAGAAGGAATGAAAGTTGTGCTGTAGGACTGATGATTGCTAACATCTTTGGTGTCAGTCGTTTGAGCCCTCTGGCAATCGGGGGGGAAGTATGAAGGTTTTATTGTAGGATAACAAACTGATGGTGTCAGCCAGATAGCATCCACTGTCTATTGGTGCATGGCAACAATTGGTGGCCTGGGTGAGGAATGAGCACCAATAACTGAGTTGAGATAACCACAGTTTCAAGAGCGATCATTTTGTTGGGGTACTGAACAAAAGTATATTCATTCCCCCAAAAAGAGGGTGGAAAAAAGTTATTTTCTAAAGGATCAGTAACCAATAGTAGTTGCTTATTTCTCTGACATATTGGCTGAGAAGAAAGAGCACAAAAAAAAGTGCTATCTTTAAAATAGCAATGACTATTGTTAAAGTTGGCCCATTTTAATGGATAATATTGTCTTGGATACTTCCCACACTCTTTTTCAGGAAAGAGGGCCCTAATGGAATTTAACTACTCAGCTGTTTGGTCAGTTTAGAAGTTTCGAATGATCTTTCAGTCATGTTCCACAGTATTGTGCAAAAAAGGTGTAAAGAAAAAAAAATATTTTTTTGTCCTTTGTTTTTTATTCCCATTATACCCATTTTCCACAAGATCTTGATATTGTCCTCCATGATGTTTAGAGTTCACTATATTCATATTGATTTTCAGTAAAATTTCCTATCTGGTACAGTGATGTTTATTTTAGCCTTTATTAGGTCTTTTACCATCTATCGTTGGACACATCCTCAGTAGTTTCCTTTGTTGAAGTGTCTCAGGTACTGAAAGAGCTGACAGATCTCTTATTGAACAAAAACAATGCCAGACAGCTGTTACTTAATGTGAAGGATTCCCCTCCTTTAAGAATTTCTTTGTTCCATTATAACAAGGACTTTAAAAATAATGTTTCTCTTAAGTCATGTTGATTCAACCTGAATAGTATTATAGTAACACAATTTATTACAAGAACAAACACATATATGTTTTGCAACACTTCCTAATCTTTCTGTTTAATCTCTGCTCGTTTATATAAATATATATTTAAGTCTATGAGACTTAAAATTCTCAAAAATTAGGAAATTATCTAGGAAACTTTTATGCACATGAGTAACCATTTTTATTTGAGTTGGTAAAAAATGAATCTGATGGAGTGACAAGTTATGAACATGGATTTTACTATTAAATTCTGCATTTTCATTATGCTTTTTTAGACATCTCTTATTTGTGATCACTTCTAAGTTTTTTATTCAGTGAATGATAAATTATGAAAACCTAGTGAATATATTCAAACAAAGTGAGAGGCAGTACTTGGATAATTTAGAGGACTATAAAGATCCCTTTCATGCTAATGCCTTTTCTTTATTTCCTACCTAATATAAAGGAAGTTTTGTACTAAATACTGTGTCAAATAATTAATATTTCAAACGCTATACTTATTATTATTTTACATTATTTATACACAACCTTCACAACACTTATAAACCCATAAATACAAATGAATCAGTAGCTAGCAGTCCTAGCAGTTTGGAAACAAATCTAGGAAGCAATTGTTATTTTCAAGTAATATCACACTTTGATGCAGTAATATTTCTGGAAATTATCTACTCATCAGAATCCATGTATATTCAAAATTATTGTAGGGAGGGGTCATCCTACTGGTATTTCTGAAAAAGCATCACTTCCATTTAGCTTAATTAGAAGCTTTCTTAAAACAGCTGTCTTTACTGCTTCTGCTTTTAATTTAACACCTCTAGTATTACCTTAAATATTCTCAGATTTTCATAGGATTTGTATAATTTATGAATATGGAATATGTAGAATGAAGGAAAGCAGTATAATTTTTAAACCATGTAACTTTTACTGCATTTCATTTACAGTATAGCAATTTACAATTGCAAATCCTTGAAACCTTCCACAGCAGATGAACACAGATGCAAATATTTTTATTGCCATTCAATGTTAGAGTGGAAAGGAGACTTCTTAACCCTAAGCAAGGGAACTGAGTAGTTTCAGAAGGAGGTGAAGCCATCTCACTATGAGAGTTATGAGTCATCTGTGTAATGACTTATGACATGAGGAAGTTCAGGCTGGATGATCTATGGCCATCTGTGCTATTTCTGTATGAATCCTTTAATAAATTCTAGGTAAATAAGATCACTCACAAACTGGTAGGGAAAGTGCTCAGAAAGAAGGTATGCATGTAACCCTTCACTTTCACAAAATTACATTAAATGTAAGCCAGAAATGACAAAATATTAACGGCAAAGAGGTTCTTTGGTTCCTGTTCATAATGATAGTTATTACCTCAAATTCCAAAGATGCTTAGGTGCTGCCATCCTGAATGAGGGGAGCAGTCCTCCTCATTGTATGCTATTGTTCAGGGAAACACCAGCCTGATGGAGAGACCAGGTGGGTGTCCCCATTTGTGCTCATTTGACTGAGCTCTCAGAGCAGGACTATGCAGGACTATACAGTTGCAGGCTAGCAAAGCTGAAGCAATATGACTTGGTTAGTAATCCAGCCTAGATATCAGAGCTGCTTTGTTTTCCCTTGGGAGGATCATGAGGAGCTAGGATATATAGAGTCAGCTAGTCAAAGAAAAAGACATTTCCATTTAACCTCCCAGTGCTCTTGAAATGTGTGCTTTGTTTCCTGCATTTTTGATTTTTTGGGGTTTGTTTGTTTGTTTTTTGGGGGGGATTTGTTGTTGTTGGTTTTTTCTCTGTTTTTTTTTTTTTTTTTTAATATACTTTAAAAAACATTTGTATTAATTGAAAATTCTTTTCAGTGTATTTTTTGGCTTTAGTAACCTATTTAACCGCTTATTCTTGAAACTCAAGAAGTTTCTGGGGAACAATCTTTTTCCTGGCTGCATCTTTGAATTTTGTATAAATGGTGTACTCCTTTACTAGTTAAGATATACTGATATATTCACAAGAATTTAAAAAAAAATTCAAATTTAACTTACTGTTAAAAGGAAAGCAAGTTGTTGTTTCCTTTCAATTTTCCTTTCTCTTTTGCTGGATTATAAATAAGCAAAGGTCCAAAATAGAGAACTGATTCATTTTCCATTCAAAATGTCAAAAACCTATCTGCAGTTTGAACCTATTGAAATCTTCCTAGTGAAATATAAAAATAAGCTCTGGTGCTGAGAATTGCAGTAGGAAGGGACATAATATATCAGAAAAGAGCTTTATGTCAAACTTAACTGTAGCATGACTACTCAAAAACTATAGGCTGTGCAGTCACTTATTTTCCTACCATGGATAGTGAAAGATTACCTATAATCCCTTGAAGGTTCAGATAAAAATGTTGAATGTTTGATAGGAAAGGCACATTTCTTAAGGTTTATTAAAGTTTGAGGAATTAAAAAACACACTGAAAAACTGTCTTACTTGGATTTGGGTTTTAGCCAAAGCGCAGAACTTTTCTTTCAAGCTTGATTAAACATTTACAAGCACCCCTTAAGTTTTTAGAATTAAGTAGGGATAAGGTTTAAGTTGAGCTGTTAGTTTGGACAAGTGCATTTCACTCACATTTGAAGGCTTGCTGTTCCACAACATATTTACCCTTTTGAGTTGAAGTGTCACTTCCAGATACTACATAGGGGGAACTCTTGGGTTTGGTAATTGACTCTGATCAGTGTTTCTGCATGACTGAGTGCTTGTTGAGAGCTTTAAATTTCAAGTGAAAGGTGTAATTAAAAAACATTTAGCATCTAAAGTGTGGTCAGCATTACTATATTCTATTTCCTATCCACCACCCAAAAGACAAAAACCCAAACCAACCATCATCAACAACAAAAACCCCGAAGTGCACCACCAGGAATGTTCTTCCTACCTTTATAATTGTGTTCAGGCTTGAATAAAGTTCTAAAAAATGACTGGACAAACCAAATTTGATTTGGGATTGTGTTTTGCTGTGTGTGCATGTTTTCTTTTCCCACACTGCTTATATATCCAACCTAAAAATGGATGTTTATATATTTCTTTCTACATCTGTAGGGTTAGAAGAAATTGTACGACAGGCTACCAATGTAAGAAATGCTGATTTCACCACACCTCTCTTCCAGTTGAACATCAAGGGCAGTGATGGGCTCTGATCACACAAAAGCTGTTGTTTTGATCAGCGTAACAAATCTTCTAGAGTTCTTCTCTAGTTAAAAGAAAATAATAATTTTAAAAATGTTTCCATGCAACATTCTTTTTAGAGCTGTAAAATAATAGTTATTAGATCTATCTTGATCTTAGTTTCATATTTAAACCATTATTTTTTTCCTTTGGTGCCTACAGGGTCATTTATGGATGTCTTTTTGGATATTACTGTGTAGACACTGAAGTCAGTTGTTTATGCAGAAGACCTTTTGTGGGGCTTAGGGAGGTCAGGAAAAAGCTATTTAAGCAAAGAATGTTTGCCTTTTTTGTTCACATTGGTTCTCTCAAGACTGTGTAAATAAGGAAAGCCAAATGCCTAGACATAGTATTAATTACCTAAACATCTTAGTCTTGGATATCAATTTGCATATTCAACCTTAATGTACTTGCAATTGAAGTCTAATTAAAGAGATACCTTGTGAAAAGAATGGAAATTTTAATTAAATAAGTTAACCAAGTTTCATTTTCAATTAAATATGCTGCACTAAACAGAATACCATGCACCATCAAATTTTAATGTATATAGTGAAGCCAGATAAGAGACACTGATATTTGTAGTTTATTTTGTACCTTAAGATTTAGCTGCTCAAATAACCTCTTTATTCCTGGGAAACTTTTACTATTTAGCTTTGCTACAATGGTGCTTAAAGAAAGATGCATTTCATTTTGGTTTTGTGCAATCTGAAAATTGGAGTAGTATGTATGATCGTGTCTGAGGCTGATACGATCAGATAAATGGGCTGTGGGAGTGGAAAGTGACAAATACAATCCTAAAATAATGGTTGCAATTGCAATAACTGACCCCAGGAGTTAAGTGTAGTGCCTTGTGGAGCTGTTCTGAACCAGGAAAGAAAACTCTAAATTTTTCTTATCTAAATAATTATTTGTACTCACTCAATGTAGGAGCATGTGAAATTTTTATACAATTTAAATTGGTCAAATCTATACCAACTGAGAAAATGGTCTTTTACTTTGCAATAAAAATTTCTAGGCGATCTGAATAATTGATAGATTTAAATCTCATTTTCAAAAAGAAATTAAATGAAAGCTTAATTTGTCTTTGCTTTCCATATATTTTAAGCTCTAAATACATTTGATTTTTCTCACACATTCATAACTAAATTACTGGTACAATTCTTGTTTAAAAGTTATAAATATTATTTTTATAATATCTCAGCAACCTATGTGCAGGTCTTTATTATTTTTATTCTCTTTCAGGTAGATTGTTTCATGGTTCTGAGTTTGATTAAGAAAGGAAGGGCCTGCCCGACCTGTTACCTGTATTCTAGAATTTCATATCCATCTGAATAACCTGAAACTCATTTGTGCTTCTTCAACATTCTAGTACATCTAAATACAGAACAGCCAGAGTTGTGGCATTAAACTTCTAAGTTTCACCAAGTTCAACTTATTGATCTCTTGTTGTTGTTGTTGTTACCACAGCTAATTACACCTTATGTGATTTTGAGACTGACCTCTGTGGATGGAAGCCACTGAGCCAAGGTGATGCTGACTGGAGCATAATGAAAGAACAGACTCCCCTTGACAGAGAACTCCCTGGCAGAGGTCATGCAAATAATATGGGCCATGGTAAGACTTATTATTGTTTTTGTCCTTCTGCCATGAAAATTCCTACTTGTAAATGGTCACAGACTGATAATAAAAACTGGTTTGAAATGGGTGCCACACAGATCGTAAATAACACAGGTAATGTGTTACAGAAGGCCAGTCTGTTGGAGATGCTCTTTTTTAGCTGTGATCTAGTTATTATGTCTTTGTAACCCTTATTTTTGGCTGGCACAATCAGTGAGGTATGAGAATTAATGCAGTTTTTTTGAGATACTGACCTTTGAACTGACAGCTGACTTCTTGCATATCATAACCATTGTTTACCCAATATTCACATAGGGGCCATTCTTGGAAGTATTATTTGGACAGCTTTTTGTAGAGTGCAGATAAATCCACATTGTCTAGGAAAAATAGTGCGAGTATAATTTCCTTTACAGAGTTGTCCTTCCTTCAGCCTATATTTGCCATACAATGCATTCAGGTGGAAAACTATTTTATTCCAGAAGAGGGCTGTTAAAAATATTTCTCCAAAGTGAAAATGTTATTGTAGCACACTCCATAAAAATAAAACTGCCAAGCATGTTTTTCATTGTCAAATAATATTGACAAGTATTCTGTGACTATAATTTTATTAAAATGTATCCTTTGCAATGCTTCCAGTGGAGATAAAATTAAAATCTGTGTTATAGTCCAGAACTCATTTAATTTAGATTTAATTAATTATGTATATTATCTCTAGCCAGACCTCCACGCTTTGTTCTGTGCTCATGTTAAAGAAATGTGACATGTTAAGTGTTCCACCTCAAACATTCAAAGGTATAGGAACTCCAGGATTAAAATTCACCTGAGCAAACAGTAGTGGGTGAAGTATTTGTGTGCATGCTACAGAACGATTCTAAATGAACAGTCATATTTTTTCCACTGGTCCTCATGTGATGAAGTGCACCAAAATTGCTACTCACTTTTCTCAGCAGCTGTTTGATATTCCATTTTTTTGTCTCTGTAGAGTGGGACTGGATCTGCATTACTGCACTTTATGTAAACACTACTGTGTTACAGGTTTCAGACTCTCAGAGCTGCAGAAGGGTGCACTGATCTGACTGTGTCTTTCTCTGCTGTAGGTGCTGGTGAGATCTGAGGGGTAATGTGGTCAGAATGAAGGCTGCTGGCAGCCTGAGGATCATATTAAAATCACCCATATGGAGCTGTGTGCTGCTTGATACCTGAATTACTACAAATTTGTTTCAGTGTTGCTGAGGTTGAAGCCTCAAGCAGATTTGGAGGTTACTCTGCCTCACCTCTCAAGCCCAGTAATTCTGCAATCTCTGTATAAATTAGCTGAAAAGGTATTTCTGAGGCGCTTTTGTACCAATCTGTCATTGTGCCTGCAACAGCCACGACTTCAGAATTAGATTCCAGAATCTGAGCAAGTTTTGGCAGCATTAAATCACCATCCTTCAGGTAGCAAGTGTTCCCTTTAGTACCAGGGAGTGCTCATCTCTCTTCTCTCCTGGGGAGGGCAGTAGCAAATTTTGATTAATGAAGATCTTAACAAGGCTACAGTAGAGCCTCAGCTGCAAATGAAAAGAGGGTCCTTTGAAGTACCCTTGCATTCCAATGAGGGGAGCTTCCCTCATGCTGCGGAGTGCAGCATTCCCGTTTGTCAGGGAGCTGCAATGGTCCCCTCTTTGTGCCAGCCGTGCTAAAGCAATGCCATTATTCACGTGGGGCTGGACCTAACCCTCGGCTTCATTACGTATCCATGGGAAATAAATGGCTAAGGAGTATGACTGCAGCGGCACAATGGCTGATTTTCAAGATGTAAGGCAATATGTGTAATATAAATGCTCAAAAAAGACTGAGCCTTTAGTGCTGTTTTGCACAGACTTTCATGAAAAAGTCTCAGTATTCAGCAAAGGCAGCACTGACGGCATTCAAAATATGCTGCTTTAGGGCCCCTTGAAAATGTTTATCCTTCCCTACCTTTGTCTGAAGCACATCTGCTGTAGTTCAAATCCAAATGCAGTGCATTTGCCAGAGTTCAGATTAGATCTTTAATTAAGCTTTCATCCCCACTAGCACAGACAACAATGTCAAGTCTGTGGACCCCATGAGAAAATATAGCTTATTCCATTGGCTCCTGTGGTCTGCAACATTGTTAGCATGCTTAAAAGTGGCTGGGCTTTGCTGGGAGTGAATACTGTACCCTAAAGGAAATAATTTCTGGTTTAAATTCTGTTTGAAACATTATTTAAGCCAATTAAAATGTGTCCTTTAGGGATCTTGGCTGAGGTCTCTGTTGTTTGATCTCCAGGGTGCTCTGTGTTGCAGCTCCTCTGCTCTCCCCAGTCTGTGCAGAGTGGATGGGCAATGTGTGAAGGTGATGGGTGATAGTTGTAGTGTTTTAAGGTTGGAGATCTTAAGGTTTTTGCTTGAAGAGAGCAGATAAAAATACTTCCAGTGGGTCTGCACAGTAAAGCTCTCAGAGAAGCAACACCCGAATTCCCTTTGAGGGGCTCTGTAGTCACTTCCTTGGTTTAAGTGCTTCACAGGCACCATGACAGAGTAGTCTTAGCAAAGGCTGACCAAATAACTTTATTTCCTTTTCCCTCTCTCCTTGGTTTTGGAATCAGTCATGATAATTTTACAAGAGGGAAGAGCCAGGAGCCTTTAGCAATTCTGTTTTGTCTTTACCCACAAAGACTTTGCTTGTCACAGCCTGTTACAACACCCTCTTCCTTATCCACAGAGACTGAGCTGATGGCAGAGCAGTTTAGATTGTTTTAATCTAAGCTTTACGTGTCTCATGAAGCATATAGTTACCTCTCTGAGGTAGCTATTTGCCATTGGAGCATGATATTCCTCATACTTTAAAATAAAATTTGTTTATAGGAGCATTCATTTACTTCAGTGGATCACATCAGAGGAGCACAAAGATGGCCATGTCTCACCTGGGAAGCCCTTTCCTTGTCAAGCTTGCCCCTGGGCTCTCCTGCTGCCAGGTAACAGTTTGATATTAACTGTCCCCATCTTTGTGACCTGTCCCTCAGCTGATGCAAACCAGGCATTCTTCATCCTCTAAATGTTGTTGCTGAGGGCTCTATATCAATACCAGCGGAAGGAGTTACACACGAATTCTTTGGGTGGACAGAGAAGAAGGCAATTTTTAATGTTTTGCTGCCAAATTTTTTATATCTGATTATTACTATTCTTTCCTAAAGCACCCAGCAGGTGACTCAGGTTTGAGGAAAATGCTCCAGGCTTTTGTGGACTGTGACAAAGGCATCTGGACAATGATAACAGGGCTCTATCAAGCAACCACTCTGTCTGCAGGCAGGAAAGTCACATAACCAGGGTTCCTATAGGACACCTGTGTTTTGAGGTCACTGTACACATCAGTTGTTGTTGGTGTGACCACAGAGAATTAGCTACCTCACTCCAGACATGTACTAAATTATAATTCATGGTTTGAGGAGGATGCTTTCTCAGTTGATCAGTGCAGTATTTGAAATTACATTTCAAAGTAACTCAAGTATTTAAAGTGTTTTTTTATCAGATGTCTTGTGGCTCTGCAGAGGAATGTAAAAGCAACCAGCCAGGATAGTGGTTGATCTGAAAAACTAGAGAGGTACCAGGAAAAAATGAATCAGGAGGGAAAAAAATTAGAAAAATATTAGATGAGAACGGAAAATATAGATGGCATTATTTTCAACAAAATATGTATTTTTAAAACAAAATTTGAAGAAATATATTAAATATGAACAGCAACTCTTCACTACATTCACAGCTGTCCTTTTTATTTGTCCTTTTGGCCACTGACTAAAACTAATAGACACGGTTCATTTCATAACTTTTTTCTTTCTTTTTGGTCTTTCCCGAGGCTTTTTTTAATTTTCTATTGTGTAACTTTTCAATTCTTATGCCATACTAGGGAGAAGTTAAGTTGTGTAGTTGTGATGTGTTTTTTTCTGATACTGTATAATCCCTGCTTATTTAAAAAGTCAGAGAGAAGAAAAGGAAAAGACAAGAGAAAGCTTGACAAATAATTTTATTTTTTTTTCTCTGAAAGAAGGAGGTATTAAAAAAACAAAATAAAACTTAGACTGGCTGATTCATTTTTCAGACTCGGCGTAGAACAGAAACTGTTTATTCCACTTAAGAAAACTTTTTTCAAAAAGAAAAAAAGTCAGAAAAGAAGGAACTGCACTTAGAAGTCCCAACAAGTAGCAGAATTTTATTCCAGCAGGATCTGTGCTTCTTAGGTTGTATCTCATCTAAGGGACCAGAAACAAGTGCTAGCTTAGCTAAATCCCTTTTACTTGAAACTGCACCTTGGACTGCACACACCAGCGAGTTACCCGATCTCAGCTGAATAGTTGCAACTTGCAGCTGAGGAGTAGAAACCTCTGAAACGATTTGAGAACAGTGCCTTGAAATCTTGCAGTTCTTAATATTCATGTGATTTCTTAGTGTTATAAAACATCAGAAATAAAATAGATGCAGGATAAACTCAAGCAGAATGCTGCTGCAGGGAACTCAGAAGGCCTGAACCATCCCACTGAAGCCCTGCATGTTGCATTGCTCCTGGGACACCCAGCAGCCTTTGTACTCACAGTGAATTTGTTCAGACAGTTCCATCTCTCTTTTGTTGACTTTGATGCTGAATAGGTAAGCACCTTTCAGATTCAGATTAATTTATCTCAGAAGCCCTTAAAGCAAACTGGGCACCACTGATATGTGAATCAATGAATTATTCTGGTAAGATCTATTGCAGAGTTTGGTCTGCACTCAAAATAAACACAGATGCAGCGGGGATGCACATATTTTTCTCTACTTCAAAGTCAGAAAAGAAACAAATTTTATTATAAGTATGCATGTATTGAATGAATTTAAAGATCTTAGATCCAACAAAAGCTAGAGCAAATTCTTACCTAACTGTATGTGTCTGTCAGGAGAGTGTTTTTGAGGACTGGAAGCCTGGCTTTCTGCCACATTATCCCTGCAGACTTTTATTTCTGGGAAAGAGCAACGCGTAGGGGTTGCTCATTAGGATGTGTTATGTTCTCTGCCTATTAATGTGAGATGATGCCCTCTGTTGGATGTCCCACCGAGAGGATAAAAGGATCCACACAAAGAGATCTATGTTTATTATTAGCTTTACAAGTTCTTTAGCTCCAGTTGTTTAAAAAAAATAAAAAGGAGTTGAAGGGTAACAGATTTATATTGTTCCTTTCTGGTTAATTGAAGCTTAGAAGTAACTTCTCTCTGCAGCTTCTTGTAGCTGAGTCTTTTTGTAGATGTAAGCTAAGAAACATCGTCATTTAGCTCAAGATTTTGGAGTTGTAGAAGCAAATTTCTAGTCCCAGCTCTCTGTTTATGGCTCTTTAATGGACACAATAGTCATTGCATAGTAGAACATGTAGACATAAAGAAGGGAGGTAACATTATTTCTTACTTAATGAAAACATAAATTTGTTTGAAAAGCTGTTTGAAAGACAAAAGCCATCTAAATTGTTTGGAGTGTAATTCTTCTAACAGCTCATTTTGGAAAGTGTGTATCTGCTGCTTTCTATTTCTTCAGCTTTTTGCTGGGGAGATGAGTTACATGAAAGTATTTCAATTTATTAATAAGTATCAAGATTATTTTATATAAGACAAGATTTTCTTGAGTGGTGGTAAAATTAAATAATTGAAAGACTGAGTCTACCAGACCTGAAGCCAGATGATATTAAAAGGCAGCAGTGTGTTTTAACAGCAATATTTCTGCACAACTGATCCAGCTCTTGTTTTACCTTCATGAAGAGTCAAGAATTATCAATATCAAGGCTTTTTCAGGGAAGTAAAAATACTGCAGTTGAAAAAAAATTAGTATTTGTGTGGAGAAGCAGGAAGGACTAAGGGGGAAAGAAAAATAAGTCTGAAAATCTTATTTCTTCCCTGCAGTTCTCAGCTGAAGTTTTCCCTGGGTATTATTAAAAAAAAAATAAATTAAATGTATAAGACTTACTCTGTATTGCAGGGGAGTGAACTGTGATTCTCACTGTTTTCTAATCTTTTCTGCCTCACAAGCAGCCTCATCCACATACAGTCTTTGTATTTTCTTCCCATATATTGGTCAATCTGTTTGTCTCAAGAGATGACTAGATTATTTTAAAAATCTGACTTCAGATCATATTCATTTATTTTGATTGTGGAAATAAAAGATCATAAGGCTTCTTTCATATGAGAATCTCAATGATTGCACTTCTGAGATTAACATGCCTATGAAACTGTCATCGATTCAGCATTTGTAAAGAAAAATAATCTTTGAGTAGTTTCTAAATGCTTACTAAGGTAAAGAAGTTAATGGAAGTCGTATCATTCAGTCTGCATCAGTTGATAGAGACAAGTTAAAAGTAAATTTTAAAAATAAGTTTTACTTTTAAATATAGTTTTGTCTTTTAACATGATACTACTTCTCAACATGTTGTAATTTCAAACATCCCCATCTTTTGTGCCAAGTCTGTGCTTAGACTCATCGTGTCATTCTTTGTTATAAGTACATATATTTCTAGGTGCTGAATTTATTGCAGATTGAGTATATAATTTTTTAAGCTTTTAATTAAAAACTCTTTCAACAGGTAAGATTTTGGTACCGGTTATCTCAGGATTCCCAGCTTTCTGTCTTTAAGAGGACTGCATTAAATGGAAACTTGGAAAAATTACGTGACATTTCAAGATTGGCTGAGATGAATTGGACAAAAGTGACTATACCTGTAGAAAGTGTGGCTGAGGAATTACCTTTTCAGGTAATTGGTTATCACATTTACATTTCTTTCAAAAAGATATTTTACTTTGGCCTTTAGAATTAATTTACTTTTAATGATGAAATGTAAAAAGAGAATTTCTATTCTTTAATGCTCATATGAAAAATAATTTAATTCAGCTTTTTCCACAGGTCCATCTATTAAACAGCCATTATTTCAGTATTTTAAGCATTAGAATAACTTTTTATAACAAACATCAAGGGACCCTAGAAATTTAGTTCAGACCCCCATTGACAGGGAAAACTTTCATTTGACCAGGCTGGTCAGAGTTCCATCCAGCCTGGCCCTGAACATCTCCAGGGATGGGGCATCCACAACTTTCCTGAGCAAAATGTTCCAGTGCCTCACCACCCTCAAAGTAAAGGATTTCTTCCCAATATCCAGTCTGAACCTACTCTTTAAGTTTGAATCCATTCCCCTTGTCACAGGACACATGACAATTAGGTCATTCTAGAGCCTTCTCATTTTGAAGCTGATTAAACCCAGTTCTCTCAGCTGCTCCTCATAGCAGCGGTGCTGCATCCCTCTGATCAGCTTGGTGACCTCTTCTACACTCACTCCAACAGGTGCTGGGGACCCCAAGCCGGACACAATACTTTAAATGAGGTCTCACAAGGGCGGATTAGAGGGGCAGAATCCCCTCCCTGCCCTGCTGGCCACGCTGCTTTTGGTGCAGCCCAGGACACGTTTGGCTCTCTGGGCTGTGAGTGCACAGCTGGGTCATGTCCAGCCTCTCATCCACCAGCACCCCCAGGTCCTTCTGGGCAGGGCTGCTCCACATCTCTTCATTCCCCAGCCTGTGTTGATACTGGAGGTTGCCCCAACCCAGGGTCAGCACCTTATACTTGGTCTTGTTGAACCTCAGAGATTCCCATAACCCACTTCTTGACCTTGTCCAGGTCCCTCTGGATGGCATCCTGTCCTTCAGGTGTGTCAGCTGCACCATTCAGCTTGGAGCACCACTGCAAACTTGCTGAGGGTGCACTCGATCACAGTAATGGAGATATTAAATAACACTGGTCCAGATATGGACCCCTGAGGGGCACCACTTGTCACTGATGTTCATCAGGACTCTGAGCTGTTGACCACTGCCCTCTGGATGTGACCATGCAACCAATTCTTTATCCACCTAACAGTCCATCCATTAAATCTATCTCTCTCCAATTTAAAGAGCAGGATGTTGTGGGGGCCATGTCAAAGGCTTTACAGAAGTCCAGATATGGGACAGCTGTAACCCTTCACCAGTGCAGTCAGTTCATCATAGAAGGCCACTGGGTTGGTTGGTACTTGGTGAAGCCATGCTGGCTGTCTTGAGTTACCTCCCTGTCCTCCAGGTGCCTTAGCATAACTTACAGGAGGATCTGTTCCATGGACTGCCCAGGCACAGAGGTGAGGCTGACAGTGCAGGTACTTCAATTTGCAATCCATCCCTACATTTATTGTACCACATTGCTAACTTCACCAGGCATAGTATAGATGAACACAATTGAATGGTGTTGTAAATCATCATATTTGGTAACCATGAATAGCTAATTTAAGAAGATATATAATTTTTATATGTTCCAGCAGGCAGACTATTCAATAGCGATGACTTTTACTAGTTTTGATTGAATCAAGGTCATCTGGGTCGCATAACTTTCCCTAGGTAAAAGTAGTTATGGCTTTGACAGTTGAGCAAATTTCTGACCTGACCAAATCTCAGTTGTAGTTTTTTCTAGCTGATTTTTTTCTAGCTGTAGGAACTATTTAGTTCCTGTGCAGATGCAGATAGATTATAAAGGAATATATAAATATGTGTGTATGTCTTTTTATCATGTCACCTTTAATGAACTAACTTTTTTTTCTGTCTTTACAGATTATCTTGCGAGGTACTATTCTAACAGCAAATGCTACTGTTGCTATTGATGATATCAGTATAACAGAAGAATGTATAGTTGTGAATAGATCACTTCCAGGAGTCAGCCAGGAAAGTACGTTTTCCCCCATGTCTTCTGTATATGTGTGATTTGACTGACAATTTGAAGTTACTTTTAATAAAGTAGAGGATAATCCGAGAAAAAATGTCCATATGCTGTAATCAATCATCTCCCTGGAAGTGTTCCAGGCTGTGCTAGATGGGTCTTTGACTCTGCCCCTGGCAGACCAGATGATCTTTAAAAGGTCCTTCCCAATCCAAACCATTCTATGGTTCTATAAAGGCTTTCTTCCTTGTGTTATACATCAGCTGCTATAAGAAGTTTGCACTAATTCTGCAATGTAGAATTACTGTGTAGTACCTGCTCACATTCATGTTTGGATGCAGAGGCAGAAGCAAACCATCCTATATTTTCCACTAAAGAGGAAATTCTGCTGCTTTACCTTTTAGGACAAGAGGTTTCTCCCCTCATTACTGCTAAATATCTGACATATAATAAAAGCCCACCAAACTTGTCTTTGTACTCACACTCTGTAGTTTTGAAGAGCTAATGGATGGAAACATAAAACAACATAAACTTCTGTCAGACTGCTGCTCCTGTGGCATGGGCACCTGTGCAGTCAGGTGACTGTTGATGAGTTATAGCCATCAGGTGTCTGAATTTATAATATCCAAAAATTTAAAGGCATAATAGAGAATTAGTGCTGTGTATTTAAGGCTTCTCTGATCCCTATATATAGTGAGGTTGAGGTATTTAGAGATATTTATTTGCTTTAATTATTTAATTATTTTCCCTACAACTCCCTCATTTACCAGTTAATTGCAAAGGTACTGTTTTTAGAAGGGAGTTATTTTTTAAAAAATCCCTGTCTGAATAGAAATATTAGTATTTTAAAAAGGTGAGTTAAAAAAAGAATATGAAAAGCCATTCATCATTCCTCTCATTTACTTTCCAGAAATCTACTGAAGAAAAGCCAGTAGACTGGCTTTTTGTTTCCCCATTCGTTGAAATTTGTGGTGTTTTCTAGTGTGTAAGCTGAGGTACAGGCCAGTAATGGTGCAGCACCCAACTTTGGTTTCTTACAGCTTTCACTGTGACCTGAGCACAGAGAGAGCACAGCTACAGCAGAAAGGTTTGGTGAAAAACCTGCACTTGGATGTGAGGGAAAGAGCAGGGACCCACACCAGGCTCTGATCAGGAGCCTGGCTCTGTAACACTAGGGTGTATCTGATAACTTTTCACACAAGTTTGACTATTGTGGAGAGTAAGTTATAGTTTAGGACCATCAGACATTGAGATCAGCTGTGTTTCTTATCAGCTGTGATAGAATCTAGCACACTGCATCGGCGCTGCTTTGTTTCTTATGCTGAGCACGTTGCTATATTAAAAAAGATAAAAAGCACTTCTTATAATTTTATATACTTGTGGGTTTACTTACATGTCTTTTTCTGATTTTTTAAGGGGAAACAGAATCTGAAGATGCTAATACTTCATCTTTTTACTGTCCAGAGGGACTTTTCTCGTGTGGGGATGGGCAATGTATTTCACCTGACAAATTTTGTGATTTTAAGCCTGACTGCCCAAGTAACCATGATGAAACCAAATGCCGTAAGTGAAAACTTTCAAATCTATGTTGCTAAGCTCCTGTGGCTGTTTCTTTGTCCTATTTGCAATGCTTTCATGACTTCATAAATCTTGCAATTTAATTAAAAGTAAAAGCTCTCGAGAAATAGTTACTTCACTTTGATTCTGTTCTGTGATTCTGCCCCTTTTAGTTTCTGTAGCAACTACTTCTCTCTTAGCATTAAAACCAGAATTAAAGGTTTTGATTAATTATTTAGTAGAAGATAGTCCTTTAAAATAGTATTTTATTTTATATTTCTAATGTGTTGGTCACAGACTTGCATTCAAATTGTGTGTTATTATATAATTACTTTTGATGTGAAGATGTCCCAGCAGTACCACAGCTGTACCACAAACCTGGTCACAGATATAATTTAAGCCGAGTCAGCATCTTCTGTTTGGATGTGCTGTGATTCCTGTCAGGGCCACATGCCTGGGCTTTCTCTGCATGGAAACAAACACGTGGGAAAGTACAGGGAGGTGATGCATCTCGGAATCCCTCTCCACTGTACAGGCAGCAGGAAGCTTGGAACTCTTCCAGGGTCTCTAATATGCAGCTTCAAAAGTCTTTTTGATTCATTCAGTTTCCTGCTTTGCATAAGAAATCACAGTCATATTTTGCACTATTGAAAATTAGTCTCTTGCTTTGAACAATCAACTTGGCTGTAGAACTTGTGATGCATTTTAAAAAGGAGTTGCCATGAGCAATATTTAATGCAAGTTTTCTTTTTAAAAATAGAGCATGGTGCTTTCTAGCACATTCAACACAAATGACAGGAATATTGTAGATAAGATCCTCAAATTATTTGCCATGGTATGCATCAAAAAGCATAAATTTCTTTAGAGATGCTAATATAATTTCAGTGTTCGTATTTTATGGTTTTTATTTGCAGATTTGAGAGTTGTTGCTCAGATAAACAAAGATCTATTTGACTATTAGCAGGTAAAAGAAATAATTAAAGTTTCTATGCAATTTCTTTTCAATTTTAGTATTGAATCTTCTTCAGCTAGAGCACTAGTATTGAGGGGATTTAAGTGTTTAGAAAGACTGATATCCAAAATATATAGAACTTGGATATATAAAACTGCATTTTGTTTGGCTAGATAATAGTTTGCCTAGCTAAAATCAGAAATTACTATTAAATGTTCACTAAGCAGAGTATTTTTCCTCTTGTGGGCCAGAGTAAAGAAAATTCTGATGTTACTGCAGCACAGCTGAGGTTGGAAGGGATATCTGAAGATTCCTAAGTGGTTAAACACCACCCTGCTCGAAGCAGGGCCACCAGAGCAGAATGCCCTGAGCTTGACAGAGTTGGGTTCTGAATACCTGTGAGAATGGAGACTACCCAGCCAGACAGGACACCCTGTTCCAGTGTTTGATCACCCTTGCAGTAAAACAATTGTCTGTTGCTTCTCATTTCACTGGGCACAACTGAGAGGAGTTTTTACTTCTTTACTTCTTCCCTGTCTATGTCACTCATATTAAAACTCTTAAAACACTTAATTTTCTAATTTACTTTATATTTTTTCTGCTTTACTTATGATTACACACCTTATGCAGCATTGAGTTATAATAGTCCGGGTTTTTCTCCCATTGCCCTTTTTAAATTCAGGCGCAAGGTATTTGTTCTCTGACAAAATAATAACACTTCCAAATCAATAATTTAATTAAAAAATTATCTAAGTAAATTAAGCTGCATGCAACTTTCACTTCACTGGGATAGCAATTGAAGTGGTAGCTTTTAATCAAGAAAATTAAGATCTGCTTTTTTGTGGCCGTTTGTATTTCCTTTTAACTGTTCAGGTTTTGTTTCCATTTCAACATTATACCTTTGGCCGAAGACAAATGTCCAGCTAGGTGTTCCAGCAGTTCTAGACCAGCCTTAATTACAAGTAGCCTATATGGCAACTGATTCTTTTTTTTCTTTTTCCTCTAATTATATGACTAAAGAAGCTTTTTTCTTACCCAAGTTGCATTTGTCAAGACAATACATTAACAATGTCATGCTAAAGGTTAAACTTTGGAAGCATTATATTTATGGTGATCTTTGCTCTAAGTATATTGCTGACTTATAAATCATTGTTACTGCTGTGCTGGCTCAATGTGTGCTAGCACTACAGCTTGTAATGTGGGAAGCAGAGTGTAGGTACACAAAGGGCTCTGCAAGTAGTTTGGCAAGCTGACTGTTTCCAAGCAATAAACTTGCCTTTCAGCACATTAATCTGGTAGTCTACAGCACTAGAATAGCTCTTACAAATCTTTTCAAATAGCATTTAATCATCTTCATGCTTATATAGTGCGTCATTAATTTCTATATTTTCTTTGCATGTTCCTGTACTTGGATGCAAGCATTTCATATTTCTCGGACAATTTTCCTTATTTCTGAACTTGGTTAAACACAGATTTTTGTTCACCGCTTCCAACTACCTTGTTGCTTTCATCAATATTAACTTTTTTTTTTCCCACAGTGTTCCATCTAATAGTGATTGCATGCACCTTGACCTTGTTAATGTTTTTCTCTTTGTATGAGAACCAGGCAAGGATATTACATGGGCTTAAAATGTCTTTCAAAATATGTTTCATTTAAATGTTATAATTTTAAATTCCAGCAAGGTGATATAATTAGAAGCTTGGGTCCACTGAATAAGCCAGGTCTCCATTCAATTCTTTTAATTCTCAATATCAATTCTTGAGACATCTCTTGATTTTCACTTCCAATCAAACGGGTACCTTTTTTCTGTTAGGCCTGGAAGAATTCAGTTGAAGATTACCACTTCTGGGACTGCCAAAATGTTTTCTTTCTTGAGTGCTGCTACCCCTGTCTATTACATCACAGCTTTTCTTCTACAGATGAAGAATTTACTATGGTCATAAAGCTTTTATACTCTTTTTACTTAATTTCCATGCATTAAAGCAGAGGAGAAATGCGACAGCCTTTTTCAAACTGCAGATTTACAGCAGTGACCTAACACACCTATCACACTGTGGGCTTGTGCTCTGGAAGATGAATGTGCAGCATGACTTCTATGGTCTACATCTTGTGCATTTGGTGTAATCTAAATGCTCACTTTTGCACCCTAAGAATTATGTTGATGGAACAAGAATAAGATCAGGTTGGAAAGCAATCTGGTAACATAAATGTATTCTTGATATTCTGTCTGACCTTTGCTACTTTCTCCCTTATTCTCTGTCTTTTGTGTCTGCTCTTTTTTTTTTTTTTTCCTCTGTCTACTTATGGTGTGGATTATCAGGAATAATTATATGGGTTTCTATATAAAAATAAATATAAAATACTTTAAATTTATATTAAAAATTACATTTATACAAAATATAGCATATTTTTGCAGGTTTATCACATGCTTTGAGGTGCTCCAACCTGACCTTGTACCTGATCAGTGATGTATCAAGGTATTCCTGTTGCAGCACTGGCTTACCCACAGCCATAGATCCTTTGAGCTGTCCTTTCTCTAGCATGGAATTACCCTTCAGAGTTACACCTGCAGCCACACAGACATAACCATGGCCACAGGTTCCTCAAGATGTACCTGCTCTGGCATGGGCTTATTCTCAGCCAGAGACACCCCAGGGCGTCCTGATCTCATGTGGCCTCATCTGCAGGTCGCAGTCCCTGTGCCTGGAGTACACATTGGAGTTCCAGCCTGTTCCTCCCAGTGCAGCAGAGCAGTGACCTGGCCATCTGCCAGCAGGAATGTCACCTGTGCTGTTATCAAAATGCTCCCTGGCACAGCAGAGTAAGGAGATAAGCAGTGCAGCAAGCAGTGAAAGCAAAAAGCAGCCAGTAACAAGCACTGTAATGAACAGTCAGGAAAGCAGACCCCATGGCAAGCACAGAAGTGTGCCAATTAATATCTAAAAATCAATAAAACCTGTAAATTTGATCCAACACATTCCAATCAATTTGTCATTGTCTCAGACTCTTCAAGCCACATGCCCCAGAAAGGATTGCCATGGATGAACCCCAGCTGGCAGCTCAGCTGCTCACCCACTCCCTTGGTGGGATGGGAGAGAGAATCAGATGAGTAAAGGTGACAAAACCCATGGGCTGAGGTAAAGGCAGTTTCACAGGGAAAGCAAAACCCCAATGCACATGAGCAAAGCAGAGCAAGGGTTTAATTCACCCTATGGGCAGGCAGGTGCTCAGCCAGGGCAGCAGGGCTCCATTACACATTATGGAAGATGAACACCACCACTTGGAGCATCTCCCCCTAGCATTGCTGAGCATGGCCCCAGAGGATGTAGGCTATCCCTTAGTTCAGTTGGGGTCAGCTGTCCTGCCTGTGTCTCTTCACAACTTTTTGTGCATGCCCAACATCCTTTCTGGTGGGGCAAGGGGGTTGAGAATGCACAAAAAGTGTGAGGAGCTGGAAAGGCCTTGGCTCTATATAAACAGTGCTCAGCAATAATTAAAATATCCCTGAATAATCAACACTGTTTTCAGCACAAATCCAAAATACAGCCCTTTATCAGCTACCATGAAGAAAATTAACTACACACCTGCTCAAACCAGCACACATAAACACATGGTATTGTTTTGTGTTTATGTCTAAATAAAAGATGCATTTAATAGTTATTATTTCTATAGTGTACACTTTAGGGCAGCACAAGCATGTTAAGGCTAGCCTTAAATTAAGTAATTCATAACCTGGACATAATCTATATGTTTGTACACAGTTTTATGTACCTTAATTTCAGTTAGGAGGCAAGTAAAGAGAAGGGTGCTTATATTGGATCTTAAAAACTACTTTTGTGGCATAATTAGAGATAAATATTATTTGGTTTCTTCATATATGTAATAAAAATGTCCTCAGTATTATAAGAAACATTCCCTATATTTCCCATTACTAATCTGCTGTAATTATATAGTAACTCTTCCTAAATCTCCTTTTTAGAGTCAAATCTTGCATACCAAAATGTCTGTCTCAGATCTGGCTACTCCATTTCAGCCAGACAAATCAGTAATTCTTAAAGATGAGACCAGAAACAGCAGCTGGATCAGAAAGATGCGCTTAAGTTCAAGGAGTGAAAAGGTTGCCAGCTTGTAAATTGGAGACAGTACCTAATACTGGATGTGCCTGAATAGCTGCAAAAGAATCAGTTCATGGAAATTAAATGGGGAAGGGATGGGACTGAAATCCCATTTACAGAGAAAGGAAAATACCTTTGACAGTGGGTTAGAAATGGCTGTAAAAGCTGCATTGCTTGAGTTTCCTGGTGTAGGAGAGAAGTGACCACGGGGCTGGAAGAAGCCAGGGCAGGAGGGACCTTGGCTGGTCTGGGGGGAGAACTGAGACCAGCTGGTCAAAGTGTCTCTGATAGAGTGTCAGGAGAGAGAAAAATAATGGAAGAGTAAACATCTGGTAAGAGAAAATAAAACAAGGAGAGAATGGGAATGAATAATACAGGTTTGGAGCAGTGATATTTTGGGAGGGATCAGCATAAAACGTGACTGTTAAGTGACAGCTGAGACTACACGAAAGGACCTGGAGCAGGGAGCTGCTTGGGGAAATGAGGTAAGAGAGTGAGGATTTCCAGTTCTCCAGTGGTACTAGGACTGAGATAAGGGGTCACAGAAGAGCAGTTGTGTAATAGGTAAAACAGGCTATGGAAAAGAAGAGGATCGAGGAAAGAGTAAGGGCACTTTTCCAACAGACCACACACACTTTCAGGATTTCTACAGAACCTGGAAGTCATAAGTCTAACTTGTCTACTTCTTTCAGCAAATATCTGCATAGTATTTTTCGGGGAAAACCTATGTCTCATTGCGTAGTTACTCTTACTTGGTTTCCAGCAAATTATGCACTTTGATAGAAAACACTGAGTGAGCTTCAGTGGCAGAGAGAACAGGGTGAATAACAAGAAGACCTGAAGAGTGACCATTGGATCTTAATTTGTATAGTGCGGTAAAAACAGGAACTTTCCCTTCAGGTTTACAGAACTTTTTTAGAATTTAGTTTTCCCCCTGTAAGAATCTCAATCTTTGTATGTCCTATAGCTAAGTTGGGAGACATTCATTGCACTTAGTTTTTAAAAGTGTAGCTGCACAGTGATATCACTAGATTTACTTATAACAAAATCTTTTTAATCTACGTGTTTTGCCTTCCTTACAGGCAAATCTATTTCTCATTTCACAAATGATATATACTTTGTGTTACATACAAATCATGTCTATCTAATACTAAAAAGCCTACATGACTGAAATCAAAAAGAAATTTGTTGCAATTTCATGGCAATTGAAATGGATTTCCCAACAGAATGTAGCAAAAGAAAATGCTCTAGAGTGCTTTGTTCCTGAAGACATCTATAGAGGAGACTACCACATCTATTTATTTTAAACCTTTATGTTTAAGTGTGGATTTTCCTGTTTTATTCCTGGGTTTTTTTTGTTTTTTGCTTGTTTGTTTTTAAATATGTGCTTTGTTGTTATTTATTTTTTCTAGTTTGTTTGAGGGGAGGTTGGTGGTTATTTTTATCTGAATTGTGGCAGTTAATATTTGGAGATGAAAATTGAGGGAACGGGGAACTCTGCCTTGGATTTTGTAAAGATCAGACTTGTTTGATCTTCAAGTAGTGACTTGCTTTTTGTCTTTTGTTGTTTGTTCCAGTTAGCATTGCTTATTGCTGATGAACTTTTGCAGTTATTTTTCAACTGTTCTTTATTCAGTTTGTCACTATAGAAATTAGGCCACTGCACCTGTGAAGTATGGTGTTATTCGATAGAGTGTATATTATGAAATTAATAAATAGAAGCTGGGATAGAAAACATAAACGTGGGAAGACAGATGTGTGTTTCAGTGTGTTTCTATTATAAAGAGAGATAAAATAGTTTAAGATGACTGTGTCCAGAGTTAAACTGGTTCCTAGAACTGATGATAATTTTATTTTTGCCATCTAGCAATAAGTTCCTAAATTTATCTTAAAATTACTGATTAAAAATTAGTTTAAAGTTTATTTGCATATTTGGAGCATTTAGGAACAGTTTTTCAGTAAAAGAAAATATTATAAGCCAGTAATGATGTTATCTCTTCATCTGGATTTTTTTATTTATGATGCATTCTGTATAAACTTACATGGGCTGAAAGACAAGGAGAGATTTGGGGGTTATAGAGATTTATGAACTTCCATTCTTGAAGATATGCTAATATCTTAAACACTCGTTTTGAAAATACTGTTCTGAGCAGGACTGTTGACTAAATTCATGTTAGGCATCACTCAGCTAACAGAGAAACTGCACATCTTATTTGTGAAGGCCTTAGAATAAAACTCCTCAAAGCAGAAAGGGAAAAAGGACTTTGCATAGGAACCCAAAATCAGAAGGAAATCTAGGGTTTTGTGATAAAAAGTCAGCTCAGAGAAAACTGAATTTGTTGAAGGTGTAAAGGCAGCTTTCTCAAAGCATCAGCAAAGCCAACCACTCTCAAATGTGATGCTCATAGGATCACTGATTCCTTCTTGACTGGGGAGGGAGCTTGTTAAAAATGATGCTAAAAGGGGCAGCAAAGAAACATGTATTCATACAGGTGGCATGGATACTACTAGGAGTTAAAAAGCATCAAACAAATGGTTGAAGTATTTTCTAAATTGAAAATATAGAAAAGATTACAGATTTTGGTAGATTAAATGTAAAAAACACAGTAAGGATGGCAAAACAAGTTTAAGAAATACTAGCAATAAGTTCATCAGCACGTGAAGAGGAGACAGCCTGGCAGAGTGCATAGGCTCACGTGATGGTTAGACAGCACATGATGAAAAAAAGAAATAGGAGTAAAGCAAAAACAAAAGTCTTAGGAGAGAAGGCAGATCAGATTGTGTGAGTTCACTGTGAAAGTACAAAAGTACCCAAGCAAGAGATTTTTTCAGAATAATCTGTCTGAAATGGAAGTGCCAGTCAAAGAAGTTATAGGACAAGAAAATCAGACAATTGAAGTGTTATCAAGCATCAAGATCCCAGTGCATTTCACCCAGGCTCTACCAGCTTGCTGTATTCTTGTACTTTCCCTAGGTGTCAAATAGTTGGTTTGAGATTTAGTTACAGGTTTCAGGGTTATTTTATCTCAGTGTATTCTTCCATGCTTAAGCTAAATGGTCTAGTGAATCCTTTCTTTTCTGTTTTGTCTGTGTTACAAGTTACAGATGCAGGAAGTCTGGGCTCTGACTTAACAGTTTTATCTTGTTTATTTGCCTCATTTGGTGTAGCCATCTGTGTCGAAGGTCTGTCATATTCTTTGTCGCTGTTCTCCTGGGAATATGCGATGGTTTCTTCTATCAAGTAAAAAGCAAATCAAAAATAGCTCTCCATATTCCTTTTTCATTATATTCTCTCTGGGGATTTTCAGTAATCTCTCTTATGCTTAGGTCCTTAAATATTTGCAGATATATTTTGTCTTAATTTTATTCTATCAAAATTTTCTGTCAAAAAATTCCTTCCCTCTGTTTTTTAGTCACGTCTGATTTGCATCATTTTACTGTTGGCATTTCTGACCCTCATACGCCATATGCAGAGGAAACATATTTTCTTTGATCTCTTAAATGTTATTTGTTCTTCCATATTTGTAGAATGTTTTTTCTTTTTTTTTGAAGCTGTGGACTTTTAATTGCTTAATAATTTACAAACCCTTCTCTTTTTAGAAGCTATAGCCATCAATGTTGCTAACATGTCTCAGTAATTTTTCTTTCTTTCTAAAAAATTATGTATAACTTGGTGTGACATAGTTTCTAAAGAGGAAAACAAAATCAACACAACAAATAGAAAAAAAAGCCTATATTTTCCATACATAAACACTGAGGTAATCTTATTCTTCAGGGGACTTCATATGATTCTGATGTGTGCATATTCTCCATACATACAGCATAATAAGACTGCTGAAAGCTGTGATAAGAGTTATAAAATAATGACAGAATTCTGACAGTCAGACCAGAATATTTGCTTTATTTATTCTATGTATATGATTACTAAATTATTTCCTAAAGTCTTTAAATAATTCTACTATTGTTTTCCATTTAAAGCCTGCTATATTTGCAGGAATAAAAAAAATATAATTTTGTGATTTAACAAAGATTTTTTATAAAGTGCCAGAGAGAAAAACCTGATGTAAAGAAATTCTTTACTCTGGGAGTGGTGAGTCACTGGAACATGTTGCCCAGGAAAGCTGTGGGTGCCCCATCCCTGGAAGTGTTGAAGGCCAGGTTGGATGGGGCTCTCAGGAACCTGGTCTGGGGGAGCTGTCTCTGCCTATGGCAAGGGGGTTGGAACTAACAGATCTTTAAGGTACCTTCCAACCCAGACTGTTCCATGATTCTATGTTAAATTACATTCATTGATAAATTACACCCTGCCACTCCTTCCCCCCCCCTTTATTTGTAATATATACATTTTCTCAAATATCATTGCTCTTTTAATCGAAGAATTGAAGAATGCAGCTGAATATGCTTTTCAGATCTTTTTCACTTCAGTCGTTTGTGTTTCAGGGATTACCAATATCATAGTGCCTCACTAATGCCTGATATTTAACTTTATTCCAATTAAGAATAGAGGAAGAACTTTGTTATCATTAACATACTTGCTGTCATTTAGGAAAAAGGGGATTTAATTTCTAGCTCCAACAACAGAAAAGATCTTGCAGAAGGTTTGTTGCTGCCTTGTGTGCTCAGTGTTCTTGCTCTGTACCAGGAGGACTGTGAGGTTTGTTTTCAGCACCTCCTTGCCTGCTCTGAGTGCTTTGGCTGAAGCAACCCAAGAGAGAAGGGGCTGTTTCACTGAGAGCAGTGCACACAGCACTGGCTTGGCTTCTCCTCTGTGGCTGCTCTTTTACTCAGCTGCTACTAAGCAAATACTTCATGTCTGGTATGAAGCTGCTCTGCCTCTCCACACCCTTTCCTAGACTTTTTTCCTAGAATATTGATGGCATATTAGAAATATTTTATTTACCTTTCATAGTACAACTTTTTTAGTAATGTTGCGTATAGAAATGAAATGTCTCTTTCTTTATTCCAGCTGCTGTGTGTGACTTTGAAAGGGAGAGCTGTGGCTGGGTTGAAACTATAAATGCAGATGAATTTGACTGGGTAAGAAGTTCCAGCAATGCTCTTCCACCTGCATTTCAAAAGCAAGCTCCTCCACGGGATCACACCTATAACAAATCTGAAGGTAAGACAAGCCAAGCCTAGAAACAGAGAAGTGGAATAGATAAGCCTGCTCTTTAACCAGATTTTAAGTGGAGGCCATGAATGCTGCAAAAACCTTTATAAACTAGTTATTTCTTTAGCCTGAAAAGTTGTTTTTTGTTTTATTTTAACAGGTCATTTTATGTTCATTCTGAAGACTAGCAACAGCATTTCACAAGTAGCTCGGCTGCAAAGCCCAAAGTTCAGGCAATCGGGATCAAATTGCACCCTGTCCTTTTGGTATGAAATAATTTACATTTAAAATTCCTGTATCATCTCACATTGCTTCGCTTGGACTGAAATTGAGGTTATAGTTGGAAATAGATACATCTTTCTCTGAAGTATTTATTTCATTTTATTCTGTCAGCGTACAGTCTTCATTGTGAACAATACAGATATAAGATGAAACACTTGGAGAAAAGAAGTGAAACGTGACATGACTTTGTTGTCAGGCTTGGAGCAAAATTATAGTAAAGGATTGTGCCTGTGTATACATGGGCAAATAACACAGTCCTTTTGCTAAGAATTCTTTGGTAATTCTTAAGTAAATTTGAAAATGTGGAATTTTTTTCAAGGAGAGGAAAGCATTGCAAAATCTAATAGGTACTTGAGTTGCCTAGAGTATGCAAAAGTAGACATAATTTTTAAATAAGAGTTCCAGTGTGAGAATTGGCTCTTTACTTCCACTTCTTTCCATATACATGGGAAAAACAAAACAACAAAACCCCAAAACTAAAAATCAACAATCAAACCCCAAAAATCATTTTCAGTAATTGTCTTGTCTCAGTCTTTGTGTAAACTTGTCAAAGATAGACACAAAAAATGTAGCTTTGATCATTTGTTTACTAAGGCCAAATTGGTGCTGTTGTTTAAATGAAGGTTTGGCCTGACCTTGATGTTATTGAGTGCAGTTTGTCTCAGTGATGTCAAGTACATCTGCCATAGGAAGGGGAACAGTCTTTTTATCCAAGGTTCATGACTTGAAGTTGTGCATTGCAAGTTGTTGGATATATATGTGCTTCTGCTCTCAGTTTTGTTGTACAATTGCCAATCTAAGCATTTATTAGCTTTAAATGCTGCAGAAGGTGACATGTTAACAATAACTAACATAGATAGAAAGCATACTTATGCATTCAGTAGATGTTCTCTTTTTCCTTCTTGAAACTTTACAATCATACACTAAATTAAATTTATAAAAATACATTATGCATCTGAGCGAGCAGTGTTTGTTGCTTAATATAAAAGCAAACATGTCTCTTCAGTTATGGGTTTCAATTTAATGAAGTATGCTGCTTCTCTCAAAATCTTCAATTCTTGAGATGGGCCCTAGACTGATATAGCAGCCTGTCCTATCATCATTCAAAAAATGAATTGAATTTTAGGCCCTATGGACTTCTTATATATCGCAGAGATATAACAGAAAAGATACTGGTCATTGTAACTGACGTGGTCCATTTTCATCATTTGCCCACTTGACATTCTTATTTTTATCATTTTAGGTACTACAATTATGGAGAGTCAGTTGGGGCAGCAGAGCTGCAATTGCTTGTGGAAGGGCTGAAGTGGCCTACTGTGCTTTGGAGGACGTATTACAGCGAGGGAAACCAGTGGCTGAAGGCAGTCATTCAGCTTGGACGCCTCCCATACCGTTTCCAGTTTTCACTTGAGAAAATCAGCCTGGGTTTTTATGAGGGTGTCTCAGCAATTGATGATATCACATTTGAAAACTGTGCTCTCCCACCTCCAGCATTAAGTTGTGAAGGTCCAAATCGCTTCTGGTGCAGGGACACCAAAGCATGCATTGACAGCTTGTTGGTCTGTGATCTTGTGGATGACTGTGGGGACGGATCAGATGAAGACAGCTGTGGTAAGTACTCTCCACTCTTGTTTTCTTACACCACACAAAAATTGACTTGCCAATTCACTCCTGGACTGAAAGAGCACACAATTGCTAGAGCCAGTAATGATTCCACTCAATATAGTTAGAGATAAAACAGAATTATAATTTTAAACTTAAATGAATATGATGAGTTAAAATTAGGGTAAATGGAATTCTATCTCCTTTATCCAAAGTAACTACATTTCTTCATCTTGTGTAAAACACGAACACTCATTATAAATTTGCTTTAAAAGAGAAGATTTAAAATCAGACAGTTGTTTTGGGTCAATGTGCTATCTTTGATTTTACTGACAGAAGTGCAGTGTAAGATGTACTGATGGGCTGAGAGGAGTGTATGTCCTACCTCTTCTTAGGACCTATACTCTTCCTATCAAAAAAAAGTTAAAATATCTATATTAAAGATAGGAGTCATGCTGAACATATTTGTCCCCTTCAAAGGAAGAACTTGAAAGTGCTGAGGAAAGCTATGAGTAGTTCACATTTTTGACATTCACCTTGAGTGCTGAAGGGTGCTGTTGATGGTTTTTCCCCTGAAGCATGCATTCATCAATTTTAAGAATTCAAGAACATTAATGTAAAATAAAATGAACTAGCATTTGCTTTATCACTTCCTGAGGTAACTAAATTATGCAAATCACAATCAGTTTGAGAAACGGGGGGCACCTTACATGCTTGAGGTGATATCAGTCTGCAGTAATAATTGCTGAATATCAACTTAAAACTGCTGTAAATTTAAAAGAAAGTGAAGGCTTTCCGCTTATCTTAGTTTTTCTACATGTGGAATGCCTAGCTTCTTTATAACCCATTGTGAGATCTATGGCAAGGTTTGAGTTGCAGTTTTAAACACCATTACATGCAACAGCTTGATTTTTTAAAAAAATTGCTATACTGTCTGTTACTGCTCATGAAAAGCAGATACAAAGTTGGAATGCAAATTCACCGCCTCTGACACATTTTATTGTTTTATATTAGAAGTAATCAATACATTTTGCCTTGGTGTAAAATAAAAAACCAGTTGTGTTAGGAACTCTTTGATTAAGCTTTGATAAAATTATCATTTTAATATTATTGAGGATAATAAAAATCTAAACACCAACGTTTTTAGGACTACAATTGCCAAATACATTAGATCATTTATCACACATACCTACAAGACAGTATGGTGCGGTTTATTTCATTCAATTAACCTCAATTTTAACTCCTTTGATCTGTTCACTTTCAGTTAAAGAACTTTACAGTATTTAATTTTAATAATACATAAAATCAATAACATGGAAAGTTTTATTCACAGTTCTGTTTTTTCAATACATTAAGTACAATTGGACAGATATTGGAAATAAATATTTGCAAGGATAAAAAAAATATATATATATTAAAGCACTATCCCTTTGGATACTGCTTTGTTATTTTTGACAGTTTGTTCTCTTTGCATTTCAGACCCTGACCTGCAGTGTAACTTTGAAAATGGGCTGTGCAATTGGGAGCAGGATGTAGAGGATGACTTTGACTGGGTCAGAATACGGGGTCCAACCCCCACGGTTAATACAGGCCCATTAAAGGACCACACCACAGGCACGGCCAGGGGACACTACCTTTACCTGGAATCCTCTGAGCCACGCCAATTCCTGGATAAAGCAGTTTTGCTTAGTCCTCTCTTCAACCCTGCTGGCAATGGAAGCTGTGTTTTCCGCTTTCATTATCATATGTTTGGAAAAGAAGTTTATACGCTGTCAGTCTTCCAAAGAACTGTGAGCAATGCTAAGGGATGGCTGCTGTGGTACAAGTTTGGAAATCAAGGAAACAGATGGATCAGACAGACACTCTTCATCAGGAGTTCTAAGCCATTTCAGGTATGACCCTTCTAAGTTTTGAAGTGTTTATTTGCTGCATTGTAAAACACAGAGTATATAAATGACTGCACAGTCTCAAAGCTATTTGTAACTTTCTGATCAATTTTGCTTCAAAATATGTTTGTAAGGTTTTTTGAGGAAATATGTAAAATATATTTGTTCTTGTGGTTACATTAACTTTTCCCCCTAAACCATTTAATTTTATATTTTGTATATGTTTTATTTAAAAAGGATACTGCTTTTGTTTTTCAAGGATTTGGTGAAAACATCGTATCCAAATCTACAAAATAGTTTGATTCGTTAATTCTGTTCAAAAGAATATCCTCTGTTTTGCCTTACTTTTAAAGAGTTACAAATTAATTTTTTAATTATATAATACCAGAGAAGATATCAATGCAAAATATTTGACTGCTGGGTTAGACTGAGTCAAAAATTACTTGGAGAAATATATGATTAAAATAAGTTACAGCTATAAATCTTGACTTATTATCTTTTAACTACTGTAAATATTATTTATCTTTGATTACATCTGGTCTGTTTATTCTAGTTAGGATATTCTGCAGGGTTATTAGTGGAGACATTGGTTTACTTGATTGTCAACTGGTCCTAAAATTACCACCCTCCTCTCCCCCACACCATATTATAAAAAGAAACATCTTCTACCTTTTTTTTAAATCTTATATAATGCAATATTTTCTTTAGATTGTTCATTATCATTTTCCAAAATGCTATTTTTAAGTAGAGAGAAATTCTATCCTCTTTGGAGGAAAAGGCATTAATATTACTATGGCTGGAAAGAGGCACATAAAAGGAGAGTGTTCATTTTCTGTCAAGACCTTTTGTAGAAATATAAATGCATATAAACCTGATACTATCAAAACCTTTTCCCCTTCCATGTTTCATGGTTTATCTAAAGAGTTAGTGATAGTGTCCTATCTTTGACCTTCTGGGAGTTAAACTGAAATGTTTTTCACATGTTAGTGTTGTAGGGTTTTCTCTTGCACAGTTCTTGCAGGGAATTTCAAAGATCTTATATTATTTTGATCTGGTTTTGTTCCTCATAGTAATTTTTGAGGGGCATGAGGTGTAAGTTTGATTGCTGTGAAGAAAGAGATCAAGTTCTGATGTTCATTATTGTGTATTGTGTATCTTATATTGGAGTTTGCTGTGTCACAGCCTACAACACTTCAAAACTCAGAAGTTTTGGAGAGAGCAAGTTGTGCTCTGTTTCTACTGTTGCCAAGTGCTGATCTCTTTCCAATCTTTCTTTCTCTTTCCAAACTTTCTTGTAAGTGTATAGTGTTTAAATACACTATATTTGAAGTATTTCTACTGAGATGTGTACTAGAATAGCCTCTCAGTTTTAGGCTGTCTACAGGCTGTGTAACAGTATTAAAGCTGTAGCTTCTATATTTACTATACTGTGTTCTCTACACCCCATAATTTCACTGCTTTCACACCACATGCTTGAAGTCTTGTAGGTCACCTCAATGCTTCAAATGAAATGTTTAGATTCACTTGAGAATGATGATTTTTTTTTTCATGAAAATCTAAAAATAAGATAGACCCTTTAAATAATTTTCTGATCAAAATACAAGTCTTGGCTTTATAATCTTCTCTGTCTCTAACCAGAGCATCTTGTCAGTTCTTACAGGATTTTCAGATTCCTAGTGAATAAAAAATGTAAGACTCGAGGACCAAAGATAGTCTAAGTCTTTGTCAGTCAGACCTTCATTTTGCTTTTTCTGTTCTAAATATATGAGATAATCATAAATCTGAGATGTCTCCGCTTCTATTTCCTCTCTATGTAAGTAGTTCATTTGTTGACCCCAGTCAGAGAAATAATCACTACAAATAATAAATCCCTCAAATTTTCAGTTTATTTGCTAAGTATGGGAAGCCAGCTTTGGGAGTATATAAACAATTGTGCCTCTTACACCAACCCCTAGGAAAAGGAGCAGGTGTCAGCCAAAAATTCAAAGAAGCAAAGAAAGGCATTTGAGAACTTCTTGAAAGTGAGATTCCCTTTTGAAAGTTTTGAACTCTATAGGTGTGAAACTCTAGGCCTTTAATTGAATACTCTGGCAGAAACCCAAAGGCAACAGCAGACTCCCTTGGCTCACACCCGCTCCCAATAAGCCTCAGAATCTTAATTTTGTCCAGAAAGCTTTGTTCTAGCTGCCATTAAACCATGGTGACATTTGTTGCTGTTCCATCAGATATTTTACACCAGTGTTAAATGTGACATCAATGAGAACAATGGGAGTAGCTGGAGGAGGAAAATGTAAATTTAAAGCTAAACTATTTAAACAAAAGGAATGCAGTTTCCTGAGACAAAATTAAGCACCTCGGTCAAATACTACTACTGACAAGTATTAAAAATAGTCCCAAATGCACAAGCTTATAAAAAATTTTGCAGCTTTATTGATCTAGAGTTTCTAGTGCTCTGCAAAGGATATTATCTTCAAGAAATTATATGATTTTTTAAATTGGAAAACATCAAATTGAAAAAATAAATTCCTTATAAACATTTCCTTTTAATTATATGGGATATTTGTTTCAACATAAAACAACCCCACTGTCAAGTGTCCTTGTCTCTTTACTTATTCTGCATTTACTTTCATTCTAAGAAGCTTACTTACGTGTCTTTTTTTAATATAACCATTTGAAAAGGTATTAAAGTAAGATTCTGTCCATGGTAACCTACTCATATTGATGATGAATGTTTTTATCTTCCTTGGAATAATCATATCTGAAATAGTTTCTGCTCAGAAGCACAAAGATTCTATTTTAACATTTTAGAAAAATTTTACTCTCTCAGCTTGCTCTATTTATTCATATTTCTGATCATCTGGAAAAGGAAACGATGATATGTGAAAAATGGCAAAATTCTGTATCTCAATCCTTTTGGCCACCGTAGTCTCCTTTTCGTCATGACATGAATCACATACCTATCATGTTTGTCTTAAGAGATCTAGGGCAACTTTACTGTATTGTGAAGTATACTATTTAAAATAAACATATTATCTTTACCCCAAAACAGTTATTCCCTTTTTGCTCAAGCATATTATATGTTTATCTCTTAAACAAAGATGGTTATAGATCTTTGATACTGCAAAATGTAAGTAGTACATAAGGGAGTCTGTCATCATTTTGTGATGATTTTATAAAGAGCACTTTTGCATTTTCTTCATTGGGTCTGATGAAATTAAAAGATGCAAGTACAATGTTTAAGTCCATCGTTAACTATTAATGCTATATTTGGTATCATTACTAAAAATTTTAGTATTCTGAGTATCATATATAAAACTTTATTTGTACCTTTAAATATGAAAATTTCTCCATTTAAGTGTGAATGAGAGAAGGACCAAAATCAGAACAAAATAAATAACGCAAAATACTGTAACTATTAAGTAGGTATAAAATGCACTTGATATTTCCCTATTTCACAAGTGGTTAAGAAAAGTAAACAAAAAAATCCACTATAATAATTTTAATCTTTTTATCAATTAAGTGTTATCTTAGAAAGTAATGGAATATTGATTGAAAATTAGAATGATACATTTGCTATGAATATAGAATAACAGTATGGTCATTGAACACAAATGCAAAACAACATTATTTCTCCAACTATTATTTTTATCTGTTGTGCTATTTTTTTTTAATATACAGGTGCTTGTATTATGGTTCATGGTGTGACTTTGACATATCAGTTTGGTGTCAAATACATGTGTATTGAGCGTGCATCGTTTACATCCAGGCTCTTGTCGTTTATCTTGTCAAGAGTGATAGGAAGGGCTAAAAATCTTACATAAGGTACTAAGTGTGTTAGGTTGCAATCACATGGGCTGTTCTGCTTTTTCACCCTCTACTCTTCCTTTTCACTCCTCAGTGAGATGAGCCAGCAGTTGTTCTTTGGGGATTCTGATGATCTGCTATGCAATAAGCAAAACATCATCACAAAAATCGCTCTTCAGTTATTTCTGCAATTCTTGTTGTTTCTTGCAATTACATTTCTGAGAAAAGAGAGCATTGATCCATACCCTCACCCCACCAGCCATTTCTGAATGAAAGACTCAGAATTCTAGTGGTAAATGGAAATTTTGGTGTAATTCTGTTTTAAAAACTCTTTTTATCATGGTTTGGAGTTCTGTTTCAAACAAAAAGAGTCCACTGTGGCAGTTTGTGAGGTTTCAAAATGTAATGTTTTTCTTTCATGCATTTCTAGTGGTGATACTTTATACATGAATAGTAGAATAGGGGGACTTATAGTAAACTAAATACCCTTTTTACCAATATAAGACAAGATAATGACTTACTAGTCTTCTTTGTTAGCTAGAATATCCTTTAAGTAAGAAAATGTAAAATTTCATTTTCTGCATAACAAGCATCAGAACTATGGAAATTGCAAATTTTAGATCCTGTATCCCATTTCACAGCCCCTCAGAGAGAATATTTTAGTAGGGTTTGTAACATCGATAGTTCTGTAGACTGACTTGTGTGAATTTTTCAGTCTTCTCTAGTCACTAATTAATAAGCATCCAGTTGAAATTCTGGACTTATACTGGTGTATTCCAGAACATGTAGCTGATTAAACTTAAACAAACTTATTTGCCTGCAACTTCTCTGGAAGAGTGTGCATTTCTCTTTATTGTCCCAAGGAGAAGTATTATTTCCTAGTGTGGGAAGCACAGGAAAAAAGAAAACAAATCAAAGTAATTGTGTATTTACCCTTATTTTGGGAACATTAAACTGGGGGAAAAAAAAAGAATTGAAATTGTTTGACCCTTTCTAGAACACTTGGGTAAACCCTTACAGAAAGAGAGACTCTTGAGATTTAGCAGAGAAACATCTAATCAACAGTGTCACAGAGAAGCTTCGTAGAGAAACATCATTAGTGATTTTTTGTAAATAGAGACGAGAGGTATTCTGTGAAATCATTGACATAATCCAAGCAAAAGGAAATAGTATTTTAGAATGATCTGTCTATAATTCATTGCTGAGAGATGTTTTGGATGCAAGAAACCACGAATGAAATGAATAAGTAACTTGGCAAATTATCAGAAGACAAGTCTGTTAAGGGCCAGTAGCACAATGCCAAGGCTCCCACCTGCCATACAGTGCTAAGTCTGGGTGGATCCACTGCCTGCCAGGATGTGGCATTGCTGGGGATGGTGCAGTCCATGGGGAGACACAGGCTGAGCTGGACAGCCGACCTTGCCACCACACATCTGTGCTCATGCTGCGAGGCACTAAGCTTTTGGTGCATTGGGAACTCATCCTTTTTGATATTCTAGCTGTGATTGCAGATTTTCTGCAGTCACTTTCGCCCTTACTGAGCCAGGTTTATTATTGTCAAGTGCTTTTAGCCTTCTGCCTTGATTTGATTGTCTACTTCCTTCTTCAGGGCCTCATTTCAGTGTGTTTTGACATACCAGTAGGAGTTTGTTAATGTTTAGTTGGTAAGATACATATTTTTCATTAAAATCTGGTGTTGAAGCAGCTCTGAACTTATCAAGGACTTCTCTAAGACATTCATTATATGTCTAATACCCACTATGATCATTTTTATGTTATTGCTTTTGATCCATTCCCTGCTAGCAATTTCCACACAAACATTTAGACAGTATGGATTTCCACTCAAAAAACAGCTTCAGTTTCAATTTTTAATTTATCATTCCTCATCTTCCTTCTCCTACTCTTCGCCTTTGTACTTCCCTTAATAATCTGCTGAGATTAATATTCAGGAATTATTTTCTTTTTCTTCTTCCCCCCCCCCCCTTTAAATGTTACCATTTGCTTTTGTTGCTCCTTACTCCTCCAATACTACTTCAAATAAATTATATCTTAGACATATTTGCTGCATCTTAATCACTCTTTTTCTGACTATTCTTCTTTGTTTCTGACCTGTGTGTTGGCTTCTTTTATCCCTGATACCTCCTTGCATATTACACAATACTCTGTTTTTTACATTTACATTGTGCCGCTGGTTTCTGGTCTGTTTACAGTCATCATTCTCATTTTGTTTTCAGCATGGTATTGTACAGCCTGTGGTTTCAGGCAGACCTACACAGTTTTGTATGTAGTTGGCTCTGGAGCAAGTTTTTATTAATTGGCTAATATGGACCTTTACATTTCCAAATGCACTGGAATGGGAAGAGACATCTTGCACCAGATAAAAGATTGTTTAAATTCTCATCCAACACTTCTCACCATCATTGTAAAAAATTTCTTTTGTCATGTCCAATCTAAATCTCTTTCAATTTAAAATCATTGCCCCTTGTCCTGTCAGTATAAGTTTTGGGAAAAAGTCTCTTTCTAACAAGCCAGCTTTAAGTATTGAAATGCTGCCATAAGGTCTCCATAGATCCTTCCTTTCTCTAAATTCAAATCTTTCATACTGTCTTCATAGGAGAGATGTTCCAATGCTCTGAACCAGTTTTTGAGGCACTCCTCTAGACCCACTCTTACAGGTCCCTGTGGTTCTTTTGCTGGGGAATCCAGAGCTGGATGCAGCACTCCAGGTGTGGGCTCACCAGGGTGGAGCTGAGTGGCAGAAACAGCTCCCTTGGCTGGCTGGACACACTTTTTGTATGAAGCCCAGGGCAAAGCCTACACAATTTTGCAAGTTATTTAAACGAAGAAAGGAAAGAAACAACTAACCAAAACAATAACCACATACCTAAAACCCCAAAAGTTGCTGTCTTATTATATTTAACACTCCTGCCTTTTTAGAACGTGCCAGAAGTGGCCAAATCATGTGGATCAGTCCTAATCTGTCCTGTTGAAGTGTCAGTGCCTTTTGGTATGGCAGCTCTAATTCTTGCACTTGGTGATCCCAATCTCTCCACCGTTCTCACAACCAGCCTCAAGGGGCTGTAGAGGGCCAGGAACAAAAGACGACATATCTTATGTCACTCTCATGTTTGAACTTCGTGTAGAACTTTTATAGGCTCTAGTTTGGGCAATTCATGCTCAGGTTTCCTAACTAGTTCACAACCTAGGTCAGTAAAAATATACACAATGTGGGAACCAAGGCACTTGTGGGAAGGGTGAAAAATAACCTTAAGACTTTGTGGTTGGTGGTGAACTTTGGGTTGATAGTGAAGACTATTCAATACCTACAGTATGAAGTGAAATACAGAGAATTTTCATCCTGAAAATGTGTGTGGCACAATGTGGTGTATTTGAAAAATAAGTAGTGTGAGTATTTTAAAAAGTAATTCCTAAAAAAAATGGTTTTGCCATTTTTTGATAAATGGATTTCAGAACACAGAAAACTGTGGAAACAAGGAAACATGAGAAATCAGGAAAATGCATTGTACAAATTTTCAGAGAAAATTTCATGGGCTTAGTTCAGGTCTTTGGGAAAGATGGTGGCCTTTTGTTCAGTGCTATCAGAATACTTAAGAGATAACCCATTCTAGCAATAGAAATAATTTATTCTTTGTGCTGTTGTTTTATTGATATGCTGTGGAAGACTTGTCATGATATCATCAAGTCACAACATGTGCACAAAGGGGGCAAGGAATAAGAATTTCTAATCTATCTTTAATAATGCCTTGTCCAGTAAAAATGATATTCTTAATTTCATGTCCATCATTTCCTTGTAATTTTTTTTCCTCAAGAGGGGAGAGGACAAGGGAGCTGGGGTGAGTGCTTTTTACCTTTTTTTCCTATTTACATGCAAACTTCTCAAAGGAAATCACATAAAGTAAAAATAGCCTTTCAATTCACTACTGAACTGTCAAGTTCTGCCCATGTTTTAAGTATGGAAAACCTGAAGTAATGAGAAGTTTTCACCATCTTTCAGAACACACAGGTCACTGAGTTGGGCCATTTGAATTCAAGGGGCATCATGTAAGATAGGAGATTTGTTTTTCTGAAAATTAAGAGTACTGTTTCACATTTCCTATTGATATTACTATATGATATACTTATCAGCAACTACCGAACAGGAAAATGAGATTTGGATAACTTTTCAAGGAGAAGAAAAATATTAGTGACTTTTATCTCATGGCTTAACTGGATCCAGAAGCCATCGTTGAAAATATAGCAGGAAGATCACAGGAAAGCTGTTCTTTGTTGAAGATTTAATTAAATTTCCTTCCGTAGTGCTTCCTTTATATCACGTAGAGGGTTTAAAAATATTTTTTACAATCTTTCTGTTTAGTGAGTATGCTTATAGCAGAATTAAGAAACAATGTAGAAATCTGCTCGTACTGAAGTATGTATCAAAACTCTCATTAACTGTAATGAAGACAGGATTTCATGTCAACCCACATATTCTGGTGATATATCTATTAGTTTTCTTACTTTGGGAAGTTAAGGCTGTATGCATGGATGTAGGAGCAGCAATTCTGTATAAGTAAGTCAGGAAAAATTCTTTGGGTCAGGAAATGTCCACATCTTTAGGCAGAAGGTCTGATAATGAACCCTTTGCTCACCAGCATCTGCTGCTGAACAGATAACTCACTGTTTATTACCACAAATATTTTCACAAGCATTGAAAAGAAAGAAGTGAGTGTCTCCTCTTAGGATGCTCCTTATCTCAGCATGGAAGAATTGCCTTAGCAGTAAGCACTGGACAGATCAGATCAAAGTCTGTCCTTTCAGCCCAATTCAGGCTTCCCTAGACAGAGATGTGAAAATGTCTCTCTGCAGCCCTATATATATATTGATGTGCCCTACTGTTGAAAAGGGAGGGACAGAAGTACTCAGGTCATAACAAGTCATCCTGGCCAGTGTGGGACACTTCTTTCAGGACCATAAGTACCAGGTATTTGATATAATAACTCAGCCAGAATCCTTTTATTTGTTTGTATTACTTATTTACATATAGAATCTGAGGGAAACTGTTTGGGAGAGAAGAAAGCAGACTTTGTATATCCTTGTAGATTAAGTCAAAACTAACCATGAACTTAAGGTGGTTTAAATATAGTTTCATAATTATAATTGCTATATAGATGTTTCCCAAGTGGGCAGGCTAAACAAGTTGTTTTATAAACCTAGAATCTCAGAAAGTTTTAGGCACTGACAATATAGTACTTCTGCAATAATTCTTCCCGTGCTAATATTACAGTGACAACAGGCTCTTTTCTCTTGAATGAAGTTTTGTGACCTTAATATAGGAAAGTAAAGACTCCAGGAATCCTTAGTTATTAATCCCACCAATATCACTGAATAGTTTAGAACAGGATAGAAATGTGATTCATCCCTGCACTTTAGAGAAATGCTGTGAAAAACATCATAAATCAGCATGAGGGTTCACAAGCTTACAGCGAAGCGTGATAAAGTGCTTTACTGAACTTGAACTAGTGTTTTTCAGTATCTAGTAAAACCAAGCACTGTAAAACATCAAATATTTGACACAAGATTTTTCATATTTTATGTGTGTAACCTTAAGAATGCTGGTGACAATTCATTTGGACACTTGTGTGAAAGGACTTTATTTCAACTTTTGAAGTCTTGAGACATTAATTTCTAAAGCATTTTCCATGGTCACGAAAGAAAGGGGCTGATGAGCTTTGAAGAAGGACAGTGCGATCTTAAGCTTTTCATTGGGTATAATTAAAATGATGTGGTGGCCCAGTGTTGATAATCTTTTCAGGAGCTGATGGCAGGTCTCCACTTATGCTTGCTTTTGGAGTTAGGTGCTGCATGGAACCCTTTAACAGCTCTTATTGCCTAAATCATTCCCCACAAGAGAGGTAAAGCTGGAACAGACTGTGACAACCCACACATCCAATTTTTTTCCTAAGACAAACATTTTTGCAGAATGTACAGAGGAATAGTTCAATGCCAGACGAACAGAATGCAAACAGATATCTAGATGAGAGATTGGGGGAATAATCTCAAATCCATGGTGCCTACTCCTTTGATGGCAGCTGAGGAAGCAGAGAAACAAAGCCAAGGGGGAATAAATTATCATGTTTGGACTCATCTGATCAGTCAATATCTTATTTGATGTGAATTAATAGCTAGTCAACAATTCAAAATCAAATCTAAATTTCTCAGGATTTTTTAAAAGAAACTTTTTTTCTGAAGGAGTTGTGTTTTCTTGGAAAATAGTTTTCTAATGTACTTCTTGAGAAATTATTATAGGAATATGTTCGTGCATTCTTGGAAAAAGCATTCTACAGTGAAGACTTGTGACATGATCACTGGATGAAAATATTTTAACAAAAAGGAAGCTTTGAAGCTTCAGTCTGTGGCTTATCCTTTGTAATTACATAAGATCCATCACTTCATAAGAAATTTATTGCTTTTTTGATGAAAAGTTATAATACATTATTATACAATTTTCTTTATTCATCCCTAGCATTAAAACATAGGGGTAGTTTACTTCAGAGATAAGCAGTGAAATGCGTATTACTTTGCTTTCAGTAAGTTATAACAAAAGTTTTTTTATGAAAAAATGTTTTGTTTTGCGTGGTTGTTCTTTCCTTTTCAAACCAAATCACATGATTCTTTGCCAGAAATCATTGTATTAACCTAATCTAAATTACCATGCTTTAACTAGAAATGAAATCACTAAATAACACTGTTGACAGCTTCTGTCACAAACCTGAGTAACTGTTTATCTAAATTACAAGTTAAATACATTAGAACTAATATCACTATTTGCTAGACATTTGGAAACAATCAGAATTTTGAATACACCAGAGTTTCCAAAAAAAAAAAAAAAAAAAAATTCCATTCTATGTTAAACTATGCTTGTATAGAAATTAAGATTTTACTTTGGTAACCTTCGGTGGGAATTGACTAGTGACAGAAATGAGCATTAGTGTAAAAATTGAGCATTTGTACAGAACTATATTACCCATTATAATTCCTCTATTAACACTTGTCATAACGTCACTTCACTCTTCAAAAGCCTATTTTGTTCAAAATCTTAAGGGATCATTCCTTTTATGTAGACAGAGTGTCATTCTAATACAATTTGCTTTCATATAATTGGGCTTTTCCCCTTCTTTTTTTAATGTCAAATACCTTTTGATACCTTTATAAATTTCATTGAGTCTGGATCTTAGACTTCTGAAAACATGAAATTGAAAACTATTTCGTCTCATTCAAATAATAAATGTGATGTGAAATAATTTTTACAGCAGATTGAATTCCTAGAGGATGCTTAATAATATCTTATGAAGTTTTCAGAATTACATCTGGCAAATTAATATAAGTGGTCAAAGTTTAACCACAGCGGCAGAGAGACTGTGCTCTGTATTGAGGATCTAAACTCATAATTGGTCTTATTTTCAGTTTTAAGTGTAGACCTATGCCACTATTACATTTTCTGTGTTTCTAATGAGTTCATGCTATATGTCCAAGTATTGGACTCCCCAAGTGCATAGATGAAGGTGAAAAAAATAATGTAGGTGTGGAGATTTTAAATAACACAGTCATAATGATAAGCAGTGTAAGGGAATTCTGAATTCAATTCCCCCTAGAGAACTATGTTCTGTCACTTCTAACTTTGGATATTTTTAATCTCTTTAAAAACATATTCCTGCTTAAGGTGCAAGAGTGCATCTTTCTTAGAGGAAACATTGATGGAAGATGTTATATAAGGATGTCCTCAGCCCGTGTGTCTGTCAGGACTGGGGACATGGGCACAGGCAGATTTGGGGACTGAAGCTCCTTGAACATCCAGCAGTAGTGACATCCACAAGTTCACAATCCAATCCTATGGAAAATTAATGTAGTTGTGAAGGTAGTTGGATTTATCTTAATAAGAGCTCTATAATTAAACAAACCCATTGCCTCTTTTTCTGAATTTGAGCTAATTACTAAGTAATTAATTGCAAGTAGATAATCATTCATACTTTGAAAACAAATTGAAAATTATATTTAAACTGCTGTGTTTGCCAGTCAAAATTACTGAGGAAGATTTGTAATTCTGGAATAATAAATTTCCTTGCGTGGCTTTTTGAAATAGATGTTTTAGTTTGTCCTGTTTCCTGTGTCTAACCATTTTGTTGCTACTGGTACCAGTACTGTAGCTTTGTCCCCATGTTAATCTAATAAAATCCAAAAGCCTGGGGTAATATTGTGAAGAATATCTATGGGTATCCTGAGGGAAAAACAAGAATCCCATACTGCTGTGAGGGCAATAAAAAGCAATGCTGTAATTTATTGTTGTCATTCACATGAAATATATTTTGTGCTAAAATGGCCCATCTGGAGCATACCCATAGAAGGGGACATATGCCTGTCTTTTAGCATACTTATTCATTTTGTCTAATGGACATAATATATAAATGAAGTGCAATCATTTTTATTTACTCTGGTGATGTCAGCATCACTAATAAATCTACAATTCACATGCAACTTCAGAATAGCAGAAACAAATTTGTCAGTGTTAACATATTTAGACTGATATTATTATTTTATTTTACAGGGTTAAGGCCATTCCTTGTGTCTTTTAAGTATTTTTTCCTCCTGTTACAGGGTAATAAATTTCAAGAGTAATGTTTAAAAGATCTATGTACATATCATATGAAAAATGGTTCTTGTTGAACCTTTCTTTATAAATAAAATTGCACATAAATAAATTACAACAAAAACAGTAGAACTAACAGTACTCTGAAGCAGAACTGTTATATTTTTGCCACTGTTTATACTTCATTACTGTGTAGGAATTTTTTACTGAAGTGATGAAAAAACTGAAAAAATGCATTAGAAATTTTATGCAGCATTTCTGAAACTGAATGTGTGTGTAGCAAAATAAGGATTTAAAACAATGGCAAAGAAATAGCGGTGTTTGAAGTCTGTTGAATCAGCAAAAACATACATTTATCTTTTTTCAGAGTGATCTGAGAAGGCTTTATTATTTTGATAAATGGGGATTTATTATTTAGTTAAACTAAGAATATTCTTATCAAATCTTTCACTAATCACCTGATGTATATTTATCACTCAGTAACAGACAGAAGAGAGGAGGTTTATTTAGTCTTCCAGAGAGTATTTCACAAACACCAACTTCTCCTATTCCCAGGCAGTAGACAATAATGAAGCAAATGCAGCATTGACAAGTCTAATAAAATAGGAGAATATTTTTCTTTTAAAGGTTCCATAGCTCATTTCTTACCTGCCTAATTGTTTTCATCATACTGAAATTTATATGAGTCTATTATATTTTTAAATGAATGGTACTATATTTAAGCATGATTAATGTTATTGCAATAACTACCAAAGGAGGTAATCATAATATGCCGCTTATGATAATGTCTTGCCATCGTTTTATATCACAGTGATGTTTCAGTGAATTTACACCATTGTGAAGCCAACCATTCTGCTATGGTTCACTATGATTAATGTGACCACCAGTGAAAGATAATAGTCTCCTTCGTAAATTTTAGTTAAATAGAGGATCTCCCCAGAATAAATTTAATCTCATTTTAAATGTGAAACATGGCAAATGACTTCTCAATCAATTCATTAGAAATATTTAATGAGAAGTGGAAGTTTACTATACACTGAAAAATGCTATTAAAATTCTTGTTTTCCTAGATTTTGGTGAAAGGTACCGTAGGAGATGGTTTCACTGGAGACATTGGACTGGATGATGTGTCTTTTCAGGGCTGTACTCTTTACAATGGTAAGAGCTGAAATGCACATTTCCAAGCTGTGAGCTGATTCGTTGCTGTCATTTGTAAATATTGCTACTAGAAAAGTAAAAACCAGGTAAATCTGTGACTTAGGAAATCCAGACTTGTTTCTCCGCTTCTCATATCCAGGCATCAGCACAAAATACTTCCTGATGTGCATGTAAGGTCCAAAAGAGTTCCTTAGTGAGAAGTGTGCAGCTTCCATACTCTAAGATCTTGATTCCTAAAAGATAAAAGAAACTAAGCTGTGTGTAAATGAACTGAACTTTCATTCAGCCAATTCAGTTTGATATAGCTTTCACCTCCACCTAATAATTCTTAACGTACTTACTGTGCCAATTGCTCTCACATGACAGCACACAAACAGTTCAGGTGATAGAGCAAGCTGTTATCAACAGTCATTTTCACCAAGGGTAGAACAACTCTACAGAACTGTAAAATATTATATCCCAAAATGCATGTACTTCAGGACACCAGACTCAGGATCTGGAGTTCACCACAGAAGAGATTTTAACTGTGAACTGCAGCAGGCATTGCAGGGTTATATATATGGTGTGTTGCTCTAAAAGTCATGACAGGGCTGTAGAGCAGCAAACAGTTTAGAACAGAGTCTGAATATTATCCTAGCACTTACTCTAAAACACCTTAATGCAGATGCATTTTGTTCTGCTACTCCAAGAATTTCTTATAGATATAATTATTTCTATGAGGAATATCAAATGTGTATGGTATTTCTTTTGCAGATAATTATCTAGTGTTTTACTATATTTATGCAGGGTAAAGCATGGATATAAAGGCTTTTTGTAAATACTCATTTAATAGATTGTGCCTTATATTCGGGGAAGAAAATCTAAAAAAAGCATCAGAAAATTCCTAAATATTTTCAAATTAGTTATGAAGAAAACTTTAAAAAGAAACAAGAAATTGCAAATCATAGAAGGTCAGAGTTTCAAAATTCATAAATAAGAAAAAAAACCCTCCTTGTATGTGGAAAGATAAAATGAAAATATTCAAGTATAATGGTGGACAGGAATCAGGTTTTGTGTTCTGTACATTTTAAGATTGAGAGCAATTTTTGAGACAGTCCAGGGTCCTGCCTTTATTTTATCTCCTCCATGTCATAAAAATATTCCAATAACAAAAACAAAACAAAACAAAACAAAACAAAAAAAAAAAAAAACAAAAAAAAAAAACAAACAAACAAAAAAAAAACCAGTCAAAGAGACTTTGGGAATAACCTGCAAAAGAGACAACAGCTATGGCATATTCCACTGTATTTAACACAAGCTGGTTCAAGTTGAAAAAGCACGGTTCCCCTGTCCCTGCACATAGAATCAAGCACTTCCCAATTGCTCTTGTTCCACCTTAAGTGACCAGATAGTGACAGGGAGAGATGGGCTTGACAGCTTGGTGGGAAAATCTCTCGTAAGTAACATTAAAGATTTTGAATCTTGAATGTACTACTTCAACACATCATTTGAATGCCTTAACCAAAGCCTATTCAGTGATGCTTGCTCTGGACAAAATGGTATTTAATAAAGTATGGAAAATAAATTGTTTCAAAATAGAGGAAGTATCAGATCCTCCTTTCTTTTCAGGTATGGTAAAGGCTATGATTATTAAAAATTTCTTCTTCCATTTCAGTGTATCAGGAGCAGAGGCTTGGATGTGTCATTTATATTTAAAAATTTCTGACAAATGAGGTCCTTGCTGTTATTCTGAGTTGTAGATAAATTTATCAATTCATACAATTCTTGCTTTAAAACATTCTTTCCCTCAAGTCCTTTGTTTGAGTTTTAGGACATGTTGAGAGTATCTTTCATTTGACTTGAAAATAATTTATTTAATGTCATAGATTTGCTTTCTACCCTACAAAATGGAAATGGGTAATTTATTATCAATATTAGTGCTTCAGCCTTCAAGGAAAGGAAAAAAAATTACTTGCTAGCTCAGACACATTTTATATTAAAAGTCTTCACATGTACTTTTTAATTAACTCCGGTGTACTGCTCAGGTGCATTGTGCACTACAGCTAATAATTTCATAAATTATTAAATTTTAAAAAGGAATTTTATAATGGAAATTCCTTTTATGGACAATAACAGCAAAGGTTTTCAAGAAAAGAAAGTAAGCTTGTAGAAGGGTGTGTAGTAAAGAATACGAGGACAAAAAAAGACAATTGATTTGAAAGAAGTGGTAATGAGTTTGAATGAAATATAAAGGAGGTGGTGGAGCAAGGTGGTGACCTCAGAATAATTTCTCTAATGAGAAAATATTTTTTTTCAGCAATAAATTTACAAGGTAAGAAGGTTAAATAGTAATTTCCACAGTCGCTTGTAGTAATCAACATGTTAAAAAAACCCATTATCATCTGAATAATCTGTTAGCCTTGGTTCACAGGGAAAATCAGTTTCTGTGATTGCTGTGTGAGTCTTGGCATTCGTTTTTTTGAAATTAATGACTGGGTTAATCCACATTTGAAAGACTAGCAAGAGGTGTAAATCCTGCAAGGGCCAAAGATGTTTAGATGATGTGACAAACCTTGTGTTTGCACTGAGGAAAGCTCCAATTCAGCTCCTGCTGAACAGCGTTTTAGTCACTCAACCATCCAGGCATGATTCCAGCAAAGCCATACCCTGGGAAAGGGGGGCAGTGGCAAGGGGAGAAATCACTATGAAGCTGGAATGTCTTAGTCCAGGTGCTCAACATTCATTTGGCTCCTCTTTCGAAGGAAACTTGCCCACTGTTTCTACAACTACTTCAGGAACTTCAGTTCCTGCCACGCTCCCCATGAACAACTGCACAGAGAAGGAGTTTGTCTGTCGAGCCTCTGGCCACTGCATCCCGATGATCCAGAAGTGTGATTTTAGACCTGACTGCTCTGATAAGTCTGATGAATCAGCTTGTGGTGAGTGGATCAAATCATGGTCTTTGCTGCCTTACTGGTTTGTGGGTCTTAAACATATTGCTTTAGCAATGCTCTATCTTATTTTTGTAATTTGGCTATTAGCACCTAGATATTATTTTAATGTGATTTTGCCCAGGAAAATAATAACTTTTTACTCGTAATATGTGTGAAGGCTTTCAGCCTTCTGATTCAGACTTAACATTTTAATTCAAATTACTACTGAAGTGTGGCAGGGGAAGGAATCCTCAGTTCCTTAATGATTGGTAACCATACATGACAATTCTAAGCGAGCATGGTTTCTTAAAATGTTCACTAGTCCAGACTGGAAGAGAGAAAAACTTTAGTTTCATGTTTGGGGTAGACATCTGGGAGAACTGTATCCACTTCTTACCTACTTCAGTGAGTATGGGTTTTGTTTGGTTGTTGGGGTTTATTTAATACACAGAATTGTTTCAGCAGCAGCAATAATTGTGAAATTCAGCGTACTCCACACAGAAGTGTTCCAGTCTGTAAAGCTCTGATAGTCTTATGGGAACACTGTAAGGGGGACAATAGACAAGTCCCCACGTAGTGCCCAAAAAGATCTACGACAACTGTTGATTGCTTCTGAGTTGCACCAGTTCACACGATAGCATTTTAGAAGCTGTTAATTACTTCCTTTTGCCTCAAAGAACAGTACTTGAAAGTACAACTATACCAAAGCCAGTTAGAGAGGGGAGAGACATCTAGAGACAGTGACCTCATCAGCCTTTGCAAGCAAAACTATTGTCACTGAAAATGAAAACTCCGAATTCATTACACAGTGTGAAGGGAATTCAATCACCTCTCTCAGGGCTGAGGACTCAGTGAGGAAAAGTATCATTCACTCCCTATGTCTATTTCTTATGTGGGAATAACTGGAAGAAATGAATCTGATGTTTAAGTACCACTGGATACTTTCCTACAGTGTTAAAAAATACCAGCAATTGAAATCTTGATCTGAAGCATAAATGCAGAGCCCTCTGAATGCTTCTTCCATCAGAAATTTACACTATCTTACAAAACATCTTTTCCTTCTAAGCAAGATAAATACTGTGGAGAATACACCTTTACCTATTTGCTCTGTCTGAGCTCTCCCATCACCAAGATGGGAATTTATCACTTAAATGACAATGCTGGACTAGGACTTTAAAGCATCCTGACTGAAACACAAATATGGTCACAGGAAGGTGTTATCTTACTCAGAGGCACTTTAAATATAATGTTTACAAAGCATGTTAGAAGGGGAAAAAGCATTTAATGCAACTCATCATTCTGAGGTAATATCACAAATGTTCATATGGATAATTCATGAGATCACACTGGCTGCAGTTTGCTTCCTTAGTGAGGATATACAAGCTATAAATCAAAACTCACTCTCTCTTTAGTCTGCCATTTTTAGCTTTCAAGGAAGGAAAGATCAGGCACATTCTACCAACAAACCATGATTTCTTGATGCAGCATTTATTAATGGGTTTATGGGTTAAAATAAATTCTAGTTTCCCTTGCATAAGTCTCACAGCAGTCACTTGAACTTAAGTGTAATAATCTGTTCCAAAGTTCTCGAGAGTGACGACTCAACTTGGACTATGTGCTGGAGAATAAATATTCACAGCAGTAATGAAAATAAAAATTGGTTTCTTTACCCCAGGTAGGGTCAGTAGTGAGCTCACTTTGTTGCTCAGAAAGACAAAACTCATTGGAAGGCAGATGCATATTTATTTAGTAAGACAGTAATACAGTATTTGATACCAATACCAAATAGATTCATTTTTATGTAATTTTCAAGTTTTGTGAGGACTGCTTGAAATCTGATTAGTTTTTTTGGTATTTTTTTTAGAGTTATGGTAATGGACTTTGTAGATAATGTACAAACATTTGCTAATGTCATCAGTCTTCAGGACTGGAGACATAACCATACAGCAGCTCACAGATTCTTGGCTGATGAATTTTACATGAATTTCTGTGTATAGTACATGACAGATTATTATAATTACCTGAAAGCTGGTCAGAACTCACATGAAGGTAGATACTGAGGTGCAAATGAATTGGTATATTCCCAAAATTAGAATCCGTCTTATAGAGGAGAAAATACAAAATTCATGTTTTATCTGTAAAGAAAAAACTAGGCATGTTAGTAATGAGTCAGTGTTCACATATACTATAAATTGAATCCTTTTTATTTCCATGTTGTTAATTGAGTTGTAACATGAGTTAATGATTTTCAGTTTTTATATAAACATGAGTAATTACTCTTAATCTCTAAAGTTATGGAAGTCTGTGACTTTGAAGATAAAGACCTGTGTGGATGGCATCAACCAGCCTTGGAACAGATGGCAGAAAATGATTCCATACTCACCACAAAAAAATTCAAGTGGCAACTTGGAAGAGGAGCAAATCTCTATCCTGAGCAAGAAGAACACTGCCCATTAACTGATCATACTACGTGAGTACATTTCTTCAGGTGCTTGAGTCTCTTCTAGAATGTATTATCTTAACCACGTATAGATTGTCAAGGGGGGGTAACTGCTCCATTTACAATATTGAAGCAGTTTGCTGATTTATTAATGCCATGTAATTAACTAACAATCAGTGAAGCGGGCATGCAGGATCAGTACTACAGATGAATATAAATTTTAAAAAAGCATTAATAAGCAGGTAAAAATTTCTAAATACTTTTCTATAAGTAACTGCCAAAAGATTCAGTGCCTCCCCATCCAGAGCAACACGTGCCCTCCTTCCACAGAGGAGTATATGGAGTTCAAGCATGTTCCCCTTTATGGGAAATCAAGTTTGGAAGACATGGCTGCTCCAGCTTTAACCTCCTTCCATCACCCCGAGCTGCCAGCCCAGCTGCTGGCAGCATCCAGTGGGAGTGGTGCCCTGTCTGGGCTCTGCAGTGGTTGTGGCACCAGCAACAACCTCTGGCATGTCAAAAACAGGTCTCGGCCACTGTTCTTTGCACTGCATTATCAATCCCTACTGTTACACATTTTCATCCTACTTTTACACTTCTTTTCAAGCTGACTTCTCTTTTGAAAACTGACTTTGTAATTAATTTGGCGCTGCTTTATTTAGTTCATTGTGGTCATCTTCTTGATCAGTTTTAGGTGAATACCTTCTCAAACAGAAATAACTTCTCATACAGAAAATATACGCTCACTTTTTTACCTTACTAACTATTGTTAGTTGTTGTTAGCTATTGCTACTAATTTTGTTATTGTTATTGATAATTATTCCTCTTATGCCAGCAGTTTTGCACAAGGGTGGGCAGCACAAGTTAACACAAAATGTCCTGTGAATTCTGCACTCATTTGATATTTAACTAATGCAGTTCAAAACTACTGTAGTTAGAGCTAACTTCTGTTCAGTTGCTATTTTTTAACAGTTCTTTTTATTTTACCTATCTAGTTAATGATATAAGTTCATATTAAATGCAAAACATTTCTATTCTCTCAGTGAAGATTTGCAAATTAAAGTTGCACACTAGGTAGATTGCTTAAGATAGTTACTAGCTCCTCTGAAGATACTCCTTTGATTTATCTTGAGGAGCAAAAATTAGCTTTTCTGTGCCTTTGGTTTTAAATGTATGGAGTTGCTTTGTTTTTTTTTTTTTTTTAATTAAATAAGAAATGTGTGTTAAAGATGCATTAATCTAACGTATTCCAGTTAAAAGTAACAGTAAGACTTATTGAGAAAGAAATCCGTATAGGTGACTAGCAAATGTATTTATTACAAAAAATTTTCAATTTTATACAACTTCATTAATAAGAAAATTGAATTGAAAATGAACAGAAAAAAAACTTGCCTGGTTCTAGTGACATGTATGTTTACTTTCTGTGACAATAGCCTATAGAGTGCAAAGACAGTCTTTGAATTAAGACCACTTCAACAAAATCTTGGCTATATTGCTACTAGTTTAAAATGATATTATTTTGCATTTAGTCAGCCTGAATTTCTATTGCTGTTAAAGAGTGAGCTCAATATGTTAGTTTCACTGTGTACTTCATTAAAATTACTGTATTTTTACAAAAGTCCCAAAACAACAATGCCAAACCCTCAAAAAATCATTCAACAATAGCAAAGAATTACAACACTGTCTGGTTGTTTCTAGGTCTCTACATTATATAGGAAAAGGAAGTGTATTCCATAAAAAAGAACAACCGTTTACAATAAATTAGCTGTCAAATCTTTCATTGACTGCTCTTTAATTGTTGCATATTAGCCAATACCAGCCCTGTAGGTGTACTTAGTAAATCCTCTCACAACCTTTTCACTACAGGATTTCATTGGCACAGTGATACATAGAATTGTGTTGCTGGTTTTCGACATATTTTCAGGGTTTAATGCAACTAACACTGTACTGAGAAGGTCTGATGAAAAGAGAAAATAAATGATCCATAGGGATTGCAGTTTTCAGGCAACTCTGTAATGTATCACTCTTGAGATGTTTCACATGAGATGCAGTTTGGTTCTATGGTTTTCCCCTTCCCTTTGTTTATTGGCCTATAGAGAAGCACAGAAAATAAATGCTTCCAAATTACCACAGGAGATGCAGAACAGCAGTTTTGTTGAATTAAAACCCTGCAACATTTAGTTTTATTTTCTCATCCATTTTCCCCAAATTTCCACTAGTTAGATGAGGCAAGCTGTGTTACTATAATCTTGTATCTTTGCAAATTAAAATAAAATATGCAGGACTATGTATAGAAATGTTTGGATTCATCCTGATGCAAGAATAGTCGGCAATGCAGCTTAAAAATATTTCAGCAAAAATACCTGTGAATACTTGGAGTCAAACCATCTACTTCCCCAGAATAAGTGCTTGGGCTGGTGAATTGTGAGGTGTAGGTGTGAGTCTTTGAAACTGTAATTACATTAATTAAGTGAAAGTAATTACTTTGCAAATAGAGGGAACAGCTTGTATGTGTACATAGAAACCAAAGGCTGGAGGAATAGAAGCCATTATGGGAGTCTGCCATTGCAGCCTGGCTTGAGCTGGAAAAAATCTGTCATGTGTCGTGCAAAGGGCAGGGTGACCTTGGCATCGTGCACTGCAAAGAACACTACTCGTGCATGAATGTAGAGCTGTGGCACGTTTCTGCACTTAGCAAATGGAATTCTCTATTGCAGTTAGGCTTGTAAAAGCTACAACAATAAAAGTATCCGTTTGTGTAGGCTTAAACAAGTGTATTAAATTGACACCAGCAAATGGATAAGTCTATTAGTTTATTTCCTTTTTCAAGAATCTGGTTAGTGATGTAGCAAATTCTTTGGCATTATTAATGATATTTGGGTACAACAGTTAATTGAAAACTTTGTAGTCACTTAATTGATAATTCATGCATCAAATCTAATAAATCAAAACAAAATGGATGCAGAGATAAAACGCTAAGCTGACATGATAATTACTGCTGTGTAAATAGTTCCCCTGATAAACAGGGGAACTATTTAATTTTTAATACATCTGTCTTTCTTTTGTGTGTGCTCTTCAATAATTTTCAGAATTCAGGATAGGAAAGTTAGGCAAAATTAAAGGTTTTAAGTAATATACTTAAGCCCAGCAGTTTTTTCAGCAGTCAAGAAATGTTTTAAATTTGAGGTTCTAAGAACTTTAAAAGAGGAGAAAAAATTATAAAGTTGATGTGTGTGTTTTTTCTTTTTTGTCTGAGTTGTTTGTTTGTTTCTTGGTTATTGGGTTGTTTTTCCTTGTGTGTCCAACTTAAATAATACCAACTACTTTTAAGAATAAAGTAACGGCCAGAAATTATTTGCAGGATGATGTGAAATTATTTCATTGCAAGCAATCAACATTTAAACTTAATTTTGTACAAAGAAAGAGAATATACCCAAAGTTACCTCTTATGTAAGGATGCCAGAGCATGGGATTAATCTCATAATGAAAATAAATTAAACTGTGAAGACTTTAATCATTTTGTGTGGGTAAAACCTTGCCAACTCAATTTCTTTCTGGAATTCATATTTATTACATAAAACAAGGCATCAAAGTTTTATGTGATACACTTGAAGCATGGTCACAGATAGAAATTTTCTTTTGGAATTTTGATTTTGAGGACCCAATACTAAATATGTTATGGTTTTATTTAGCACAAGAATTCCTTCTCGCATTTCTGATGGTTTTCTTTGAGCACCTTTCTGATGTCAGTGTCCAATTATAGGTCTCGATATCACTTGTGTTTTGGTGTGCTAAGCACCTTTGGTTTCACTCAGTTTGAATTTACCACTGAACCTCAATCCTGTATTCGTGTGACAAAGTTTAGATGCTCAAGATAGATATTTTTTTTTTCCCCCTCTAGAACTACCCAAAGAACTTGGTCACTTGGTATCCAGCATTTTTCAGACAGCTGTGAACACAAGTAGAGGTTGCCTTCTGCAATAGCAAATAGCTCTATGACATCCTTTCAGAAAGCTGTCTTCCAACAATTTATTTTTGCTTTATTATGACATGTCAATCTTATTACATTTTTGTTTCTGAATTCATTAAGCCTAATATTAAATGTTAATGGATGTGGGAGGTTACTAGAAGTAAAAAAGTTTCAAAATATAATAAGAAGACTTTTTTTTTTAATAACCAATTTGAAATTAATATGACACATATGTCTGTAAGTGAAAACCTGCATTCCTAACAAATGTTTGCTCTCAGTTTAATTTATTTTTAACCTGTACAGAAATGTTTGAATTCCATTCAAGGAAAGCCTTCTTTTTTTTTTTTTTTTCTTGTAGTTAGATACAGATTTCAGTTACTATTTAGGACCTATTAGAATTTAAATGGTTGGAAGTGTTCAGCACAGAAAATCTTTCTCTGATGCTTAGAATTAATTAAATTACTGGAGTTCCTATTCTTCCTTTAAGAATATTGGAAATTACACATTTTATAACATTTTAATTTTGAATATAAATTCTTTTTCTGAAGCAATATCCTCACAGCTGCAATAATCTTTATTCAGGAAAGATATTTTGATATTTATTTTGAATATGTTATATGTCAAACTGCAAGAGGTATGTGAAGGTTTTGTTCACATGTTATGCTCTATAATAGCCTATCCTGTATTATACACAGAAGGATAAGTAGTCAGAGAATTTCTGGTGCAGACACTGAATATCTAACAAGTACGAAATAAACAAGGTATTTTTTTCATTCTCCTCCTTTCTCACCATAAATCTTCTCAAGCTTCCTAAAGATGTGTGCTGCACCACATTTCTTTCAGATTCACAGTCACTTTACACCTTAATTAAAACCTTGGCACTGTCCATCTCTAGTACCCCCTCCTTCCTGCATCACCTGTGGCTGCCTTCTTGAATGTGTGCTTGAATATTAAGTTGTCTTTCACTTCTGAATTCTTGTAGCATTTTTTGTTATTTCTTCAGGCAGATACAATGTTGAGGGAAACTTTAGGGTTAGCTTTTTTCTTTTTTAAGGCTTCTTTATACATATATGTTTGTGTGTGTGTATATATTTCTATAACACTTTCTATAATATTTGGTAATATTTTTGCTTTTTCTACCTACCTTTCAGCAGTTCCCCACCTTACAGGCAAATTTCTTTGCCAACTAGAGTTTAAAAGATATTTGAAATATTAAGCTATTAACTAAGACAAGTATGCAAATATAGGTCAGTTGCTTATGTTGAAAATTTTATATCCATTAAAATGTTGTGATTTTCCCTCTGAAATTAATTAGAATTTTTGGACTAGCACAGGAGTGTCTTTGTATAGGGAATGCTTGTAGTACAGAGGTAAAATTAATTATTTTCAAAGGGTAAATATCGAGATTTTAATAACACTTAGCGTAGCTGCCAACTAAGAGGTTTTCCATGGGTTGGTTTTCTAAATTGGCCTGAGCTCTTGCAGCTACTGGCAGGGGAGCCTGCCTGTACTCTGCTGAATTTCAGCACTTTTGTAAGATCTATGCTGAAAGCTAGATTTATTCGCTATTATATATGGTGAAAAATACCTTGTTTTATGCTTGTTATCATCAACTTCTTGAGGTCTCACTTTTAAAAACGCAAAAAAAACCCTCCAAGGAGTCTTTTTATGGAATAGGAAAGAAATGTATTTAAGGACGGGTCAGTTGATTAACTCTCACAAAGAAGAAAGTTATCTTCTCTGAAGATCACTTAAAAAACAAAGGTTGAGGGTGAAGACAAGAACATAATCTGACAGAGTAAGAGAAACTGCTAATTTATGTTTGTGGAAAGCTTTGGAATACCTTGTCACTGCATATTTCTTACTAGGTTAAAATAAAAGTGAGACAGCTAAGAAATCATTTACTTTCAAAATCAGAGTTTGACAACCTGAACAGATGATTTAATGTACCTTAATTTGCTATGCTAAAAAATTTGCATCCACAGAAGGCATGGACCATCTAGCATTTGAAATCTCGGCAAACCGAATGATTAGTTATTACTTTCTTCAAACTCTTCCCCCTGCAGACCATGCAGCTCTCTGGAAATTTCATGCAGGCTTCTATACCAGGCAGCTTAAGAATTCAAGAGAGAGAAATAACTTTGTTCTGTGAGCAAACACGATGGAGATGATAATTTTCACTAGAGGAAAGCTTTCCTTTTAAACATGGATAGGTCACAAGTACATTCATCTTGTAGTCCTAAGTGTAAAAATTTCCATGATGGGAGTGAGTCAATAAGGATGCTCTACACATACTTACCCATCCTCTTCTGATCCCTCCATTTCCCATTGCTTGCCTACATAACATTAATATTCTTGTAATCACATCCCACCATCCATGTTTAATGGCTAGCACTGTGGAGTGTTTCATACAGGGGACTTTCATCTGGTTTACTACTTTTAAATGTGATATTATAACAAACACTGAAACAAGGTCAAATAAGTTGCAATGACACCTGTCTTAGGTTGTGCTATAGGACAGTATAGATGTGATCTTTGGCCTGCCTGTGTCTGACAGAATGTGCCAACAAGGGATGGATGACTGAATTTCATCACAGTACTGATTGTACCCTGCCACTGTTTCAAACTAATCTCACTGACAGGCATGGATCTAACACTGAATATTCTGGAAAGTATGAGATCTGTAAGTGCTGTTACTCTTCAGAGCTTTTTATCATTCTGCTTCTTACAAGTCCTTTTGAATGCTGCTGTAAATACAGTGCCAACACCCTTGGGCCACTGAATGCATGAGTTCCCAGCAGCAAAGTAAATTCTGAATTTTTCAATATTTTTGCAAACCTTAAGAGAACTCGATCCTTTTTTACCTCCAAGCAAGACTCTAGTAGAATACTCAGCACCAAGGCAAAAAGAAACCTAAAATTGCTACCTAGAAATAACAGCTTTCTTCAGCAGAAAGGAGAGAATAAATGAGTTATCCAAATGCTTATTTCCTGAAAGATCTGCAAGTATGAGTTTTTAAAGTTTTCAACTATTAGAGTACAGGCAGTTTATTTGGAGAAGGTTTTAATACTTAGGCTAAAGGATGAAGTAAATGCATGCAGTAATTACAAAGATGTCTGAGTTGCCAGGATTCAGTGGTAAAAGAAAAGCATCAGCAGCAATTCTCTCATCTGACTTTTCATGAAAAGAAAAATAAGATTGTGGAGAAGATTCTGATTTCCACAGATCCTAAGGATTCTGCCCAGATGAACTTTGGTCCCTGCTATGTTTAGGAGCAGTTTTCAGTGATCTCATGTGTAGCATATCTGATCTATCCCATTAAAATATTGCCTTTTTGATAGGTTGATGAGTTAGTTGGCTGTTTTGCTGTTTGTTTTTTTTTCCTGGTGTGACACATAGAGAGGTAGAAACAGTAGTCCAGCTAACAAACAGTGTCTGATTAGTGAGGATTTTTGAAGGCCTGTTTCTGAGCCTATACCAGCAAATTCCTTACTCTTCCCATTTTCAGGATTTTCAGTCTGTGAAGCGCCTGATGTCATGACATCTTTGAGCATATTGTGTTTCTCTTGGCAGTGCTTGCTGGGTAGGGTCTTTGTTTTCTCACAGCAGTAGTGATGCAACTTTGCAGAGTGGCTGCTCAGAACTTGGCCAGTCAGGAAAACCAAAAGGAAAGGAAAACCCAATACCAGCACCTATTTAAAAATATAGGTTCTATTATCAGGTCTGTAAGCACTTGTTGTGTAGATTCTTTTGAGAAGTACTGAGTCTGAAGCACTTCTGTTGGAGAGAAGAGAAATTTGTATTTGGTCAACAGATGCATTTTATTTTGGAAAGTAAGGTTTTTTAGGGGCTAAGTCTTAAATATTCAAAACACTAAAACTGCACTTCTGGTCTTTCTGTACACTCTGAGTCTGATGCTTATTTCAAAGACACTTCAACTTTCCCAGTAGCTTAGGAGACAAAATTTCATCCTATATCTTGGGTTTTCCTGACTTTAAGCCAGGATCAAAACCTCTAAATTCCCTGAGGAAAGAGGGTAGTAGGGAAAGCCAGAGTCCCTCTAGCCCACATCTACATGATCCTATGGGTTGACCTCAGCTCTTTTATTTTCTCCAGTCTCTGATATAAAAATACTAGGTGTATTTGCAAGGGGTTTTTATTGGATTCTGGCTACACACTAAGATGCAGATACCCAGATAGCAGATGCTAGCTAAGGAAATATTGCAATCTTAAGTTAATTATGATGAAATGTTTTTTAAGTAAATTATAACGTTTTTTCTTTGAGCAGGTGCACTGAAGAAGGCTGGTATCTCTTTGCAGACAGCTCAAATGGAGAATTTGGTAACACAGCTGACATTGCTACCCCAGTCATCTCCCTTACAGGGCCCAGATGCAAAATCGTTTTCTGGAACCACATGAATGGTTCAACAATAGGTTCTCTGGAGGTATGGAGATGCTCTTTGTTTTGTTTTGTTTTCTGCATGAAATTACTGTGAGGAAATTTATGCCTTCTCTTTTAGTTTTGTTAAAGCCCAGGCTGCTAATAAATGGAAATGAACAACTGCTCTCAACATGTTATGAGATGAAGGAAGCTCAAATAGACTGGAGAAATTATAAATTTCTACAACAAGCAAAAATTGTGACTGTTATAGACATGCCATGGTTGGAACTTTCATACAAGGAAAAGTTTTGTATCACACAGTCAGTGCACTTTGACACTGAAAAGCAGATAGATATCAAATAGGTATTTGAACATCAAGGTCTTTAATATGGGAGCATGAAAAAAAAATTGTATCAAAACTTGACATAAAATCTTGAAGAAAGAGTTTTTCCTTGAAAAGCTGAACATATCACTTTCAGAGTTTAATTATATTCATGTAAGCAGCATTGAACTATTTCTGTGGCATATAAGCAACAAATTTGTTTTCCTATACGCTTTCCTTCATTCCAGTTAAAATAAAAGCCCTTCTGTAAAGGAAATTCAACTAATTAGCAGCTTGTTGATAAAATGAGTCACTGCAGAGAGAAATTAATAAAACAGCAACATTGTTCTAAACAATTATTTTTACCACACAGCTTATAATGGGATTTCTCAGGAATGTTATGAAATACCTACAGCATCAGGAATGGATTGAAAAAAATACTCATATGTTACCCAGTCACCTGTGCACTTAGCTTCATATTGGATGTGGGAAGTGCATGAGGATTTAATATACAAATAAATTCTCACTAGCCCGGTTAGTCAGAATAACAAATTATAATAAAGGTTTCAGAACTCAGCTGTTTTAAAAACAAAATTAATATTTGTATTGACATTAGAAATGTAATCTGGGATGTGATGAACTATGTGCCATGCATGTAACTTGCTAGTTATTTAGTGGAAGCACTTTCTATGTTTTCTAGGATTTTTTCCTAAACATTTTTTTGAAATATTGTTAAATTTCTCCCAACTAGGTAAAGATCTTTCTAGGCTGCTTGGCAAGTGGACAAATATTAATTAATCAGAATCAGTGGGAAATCAGTGGATAAATATGGTTCATCCTCAGTTTTAAGACTTGAGACCAATTAATGTGCTTTGGAATTTCTTTGCATACTCTAGGGTCCAGGATTCTTTACAGTGTAAGAATCCATGTTAGTTGGAATTATGTTCAAAGAGTGTTTTGTAGAAATCAACAGCAAATTCTATGGGGCCATGCCCACTATTACCAGCACAAAAGGCAAATGTGTATAATATAGATTTTTTTCTCAGTTTCAACACTGATTACAATTTCCCTCTATTCTTTAACTGATTCTTCCTCACCCCCAACTTATTTCATTTCAAGATGTACCAAAGGAAAATCATGAAACCTTTGCACACTGTTAATAATTGCCTGGTTTCAGTTGCTTGATTAATCAATTAATAATGGGTGTAAGAATAATGTAGAATATGAAATTATTTAGGTGTTTTCTCATTATTTATATTAAGAAGGCTCTAAGTATTGTATGAATGGGAATATTTTCTGTGCTTAATTAAAAGACCTTTTATCCAAATCTTGCCCCAAGACTACCACATTTTTTTTACTTTTGCTTGTAAGTCTGCATCCATGCCATCAAATATAATGTAGGATTGCTGAAGATTTTTCTGCCTTTTGCATGAATGGCTACCTTCCTGCATTTCTATTACTTTCTTAAGCATTGATTTGCTGTCACTTTCCTGAGCAACCTCAGTTTGATTATTTGTTGGAATCTTTTTTATTTAGTTGCTGTACTTTGACTTGGCATGGGTAATTCTAGTAAAGTATTAGACGTGCTTTTTTGCAATGTAATTGAAATGTATAGAGGTTCAAAGTACATTAAGATACAGAGAAGCCTTGAGTTTTAATAGCACAGAAATTAATGGCCATGTTTTACTATAAAGTTTTAACCTTTTTCATAATATGATAGAAAATATGAATATATGATGAAGGAATTGCATATATAATAAATAATTTATAATCTGTAAAAAAATGTGCGTGTGTGTCTATAGTCACGAACATACCTACCTTCATATAAATATATTGTTTGTATTCGAGAGTCAAAAAATAGACTTTCTTATTCAGCACTCTTTATTCTTTCAAATAATGTCTGTAATCCCTTTCTCACGAATTTATTTATTTTCACTTAAAATTCATGTCTTCTATGGCAGATCTTCCTGTCTATAAAGTGAGAAGTCACTTGGTTTTCTATCCAATTTAATATATTATCTATTCTTTTTTTTTTTCCCTAAAATGAAAGCTCTTTAGTGTGAAGATTTGCTGTTTGCTTGGCAGAACTTACCTGTTATGCAATATCATATACACTCATGGGACTGCATGAATTTAAAATAAAAAAAAGGGTTCTTTCATTATGATGAAAAATGCCTGTGCCACCCTAAGAAGATTACACAGAGTAGCAATAAATCCTTGAAAGCAGAAGGAATTCAGGCAACTGGTGAATGGATGTTTAGCTCTGCTAGCACTGGCTGGAGACACAGCTTGACACACTTCATCAAACACCCATCTTCTTATTGTCAGCTCTGTTGAATTTGGATGTCCAAGAGATTGGATCAAAGAATATTTAGGACTTTCTGCTCATATCGAAGTGTGTCATCATTCCCCAATTTGCAGTTTACAAGAGCATGGGCTTTTAAAAGTCTTGCATTGCTCAGACAGATGAAATTTTGTCTTTACAAAAAATGAAAAAAAAATTATTTATCAAAATCTATTTATAAAAAAATTATATGGAAGAAACAATATGTTTCCTAAGAATCAGGACGAGAAAATCCATTCTGGAAGAACAGTTAATTGTATGTATGAGCAAATATATTTTTCAGTAAGTCTTGTTAGCCCTATTTCCATGTTGTACAACTGAATCACAACCCACTGATGAACAATTTTTATTCACTGCTAGCCACTCTAGATAAATTAATGAGATACATTAGTTCCGTTAAGGCTGTGTGCTGGGTATGTCTCTGAGGAGATCAGAAAATCTTAAAACATTATTTTCTTAGTACAGTCATTTATGCTGACATATCCATGTGCATCAGGTTGGACATTAGGAAAAGGTTCTTCACCCAGAGGGTGGCTGGGCACAGCACAGTGCATGGGGCACCTCAACAGCCTTAGTTGCATCATTCAGCTTTAGGTAGTCCTGCAAGGAATAGGGATTTGGATCTGATGGCCCCTTCCAATTCCAGATATTCTATGACTCTGTGAATTTTAATGGTGGAATAGAGATTAGTTGTACAAGATAATATTGTACTCTTGTATACAATTATAAGACTCTTAAGTAAGTTCATAATGGAAACATTTCTTTTGTGACCTAGAATTATTTTCTTTTTTAGGTACTCTATAAAAGCAGTAACAAGACTTCTACACTGTGGACTCAAAGTGGCAGCCAAGGTCCCCAGTGGAACAGAGCAGAAGTGTTCTTAGGAGTTCGTTCACATTTTCAGGTGTGTCTTCCTACATGACGTTCTTCCTAGAGAGCTGGTTATTAGTACTTCTAAATGAAGAATTCTTCACTTTCTCATTTCCTTTTTTGCACCATGCACGTATCTCTCTTCCCGCATAGAAGAAATCCTCTTTTTCACTGTCTGATTCATTATCAGAGCTGGACTCATGGTTTTTGTGATTTCTCATTCCTCTTTAATCGCAGACTGATATCCATTTTTAAGACTGAGAATCCCATCTATCCTTGAATCCAGCTCTGCTTAAAATATTCTACTTCTTTCTCCTTAGTGGACAGTAAGTAAAAACATCTGGGTTTTGGAAAAAGAATCTTGAGCATGATGCTTCCTTTGAAATCAGAACAGATTCGCAAACCTCTTAGAGATACTTGCTTAGCTGTAGACTTATGAAAAAACTCCAAAATCCCCAAGGATAGTCAGTAACATATTTTTAAAATAGTTACATTTCCTGATACTTCTGTCTTGTAATTTTAATGAAATTTTAACATTCCTGGCAATAAATGATGAATGACAGACTAGTCTTTTTTCAGACTTATTTTGCAGAAGTAGGAAGAACCCTTGCTATTAGTTCAGAGTGAATGAGGACTAGTATCTCTTTGAGTGGCATGATTTATTTCCTTTTTTTTCATGTGCTTGATGATGCTAGAAGATGGTCCTTCAAGAACTATAGTGACAGATCTGTACCAACTGTTGCACAAGAATTTGTAGAAATCTGCTTTGACAGAAAGAAGTGACTGCTTCATATTAAAAGATTTGTGAGGACCATTAGTCTCTATTCTTTTCATGTTGTGTGTGTAAGCTTTTCTCCATCTTATCAGTGCCTTACTATAATAGCTCTGTAATTTTTATTAGGTTATTTTCAGGGCAAAACGTGGTGTCAGTTACATGGGAGACGTGGCAGTGGATGATATTACCTTTGAAGATTGTTCCCCTCTGCTTATCTCAGACAAACCTTGCACATCAGAGGAATTCATGTGTGCCAACAAGTACTGCATCCCAAAGAATAATCTCTGTGATTTTGTAAATGACTGTGAAGATAACTCAGATGAAAGCCCTAGTATTTGCAGTGAGTATGGTGGTTTTTTAATATAATTATCATAAATAACTGTGCCTGCTGTGATTTTTTTTGTTACTCAAATGCTTTAGACAGCTCATCAGCTAGGAAAGCAAACAAGAAGGTAACAATTTAATTCTATTCCTTGGCTTTTAAAGATTTTAAATTATTATTCTTTAATTTAAAATAGCACGATACAAAATACAAAGAGCTGCTAATGAATGTCTTAAAATAACTCAGCAGCTGTCTTTAAAAGCAGAATAAAATTATCCTGCTTTCCATATGAAAAGAAGGTATTAAAGCTGAAAAAAGTAATTCAAGCATAATACCTTTGGGAGATGAGGGACCTATCTTCTTAGCTATTTCAAGGGTTGTCAGGTCTCAGCAAATTATTTTAATCTGAACATTGTACAATTTTGGTTTTACAAGACATATCAAGAAGCAACTTATGTAGTATCTGATTCAAAGAATGATGTTTCATATCTAATGGCTCCACCTGGATCACAATATGTGATATTAACATCTCCTTTTTTTACTCCTACAAATGTGGGAAAAGTTCACACAATCAAATCTGCATTATTTAGTACCACATGAACAGTTGCTTCATTTTTATTGAGAATATGTATTCAGTTTATCAAATTCTCAGTGAATACAGTTTTTTGTGAAGCAAAGGTATGCTGATATCCTATGAAAGCTAAGGTACACGGCAAAGGAACCTTATTTTGCAAATTATTTTCATATTATTAAACTACTCAATGATTTCCAGCCCAGGAATAGTACGTCACTAACCTATACTGGGACCAGTTCAGATCTTCTGCAACTAAAAATGCAAGTTGCAATTACTCTGTTAAAAAAGATTCTCAAACTTTGACTTTTGTTTTCTGAAATTTTAAAATATTAATGGGGGTTTTTTGTTTGTTTTTTGTGGGCTTTCTGTGTTTTTTTTTCTTTTTTTTTTTTTTTAGTTTTTTGCATTGTCTGTATTTCCCATGGACTATCATCAGACAAGTATAAATTGAAGCATTAAGGGCAAAATGGTTCAAATGAACTGATGGAATTTAGTTTTGCATGGAATAAGGATTTTATTCCAATTTCTCATTGGAAGAGATGAATTGAAACAGTCTCATAAAGCAAATGCTTTTCTCTAACATGTTTGTTATAGGCACAGAATTAGAAGGGATATCAGTGCTCATGCCTTAAGGTTTTGATTCTCGAAAACATGTCTTTAAAATAAAATGGTCAGTTGTATACATGAATTTTATTGACTCAAGATGGAAATTCTAAATAATGAAAGGAATTTCTTTAAGAATGATCTAGAAATATTAAGTAACTAAATAAGTTGAAAAATGTGATTAGGACAAATTTTATGGGCAGTTGCATTCAGTTGAGTTAATCTACAATCTGTGATTTTCATAAAAAGATAATCATAATTTCACACATCAGGTCTGGGTTGGTTTTAATTGTTTCTTCAGATGGCACTGTATTTGCAGACAAAGGTAAAAGGGAAACTAGTTCTACTAGATAGGTCATACTTTTGAGAAAATATTTCTAACTATTTTACTTTATGATACTCACAGATTAAAATTCAAAGAAAAAAATATTTTATCTGATTTCAGCCTGAAATATTTGAGCTGTCTCTTCTATTTTGGTTCATGTCCAGATTCCATGTATTCTAGATCCTTGGCCTGGCTTCTGAGTATCTTTCAAATCAAATAAAACTACTTTAAAGTAGCTGAACTTTATCACACCTCAGAAGAGGCTCAGATTTTGATTAGACATTTTGTAGTTTCTGATGTTGTACTACAAAAAAAAATACATACAGTTTCCAAATTTATCTTCAAAGCACTTTCTGTTTCAGCAATAATAGTAAGAATATTCAGGGCACAGTCAAAAGCCTCTTGGAGTCTCTGCTGAAATTCCAGCTTATTTCAGCAATTTTAGTCTTACTTGGTAATCACTATAATGAACTTATAAATGTATAGAGAGAAAAATATACATAAATTAAACTTCTGGAATGATACAATTGACTTAATTTATGTGGACAGTTTACTCACCATGCTGGCTGTTTTGACATCCAAGATGCAAAAATAGATAAAGAGCATGCATGTTGTTTCATATAAATGTCAACCAGAATTATAACAACTTTCTCCTTTTCTAGGCATTAAGTAAAACGGAAGAAGATAGGTAGATAATTATAGAATCACTTCTGTTGGAAAAGACCTTTAGGAACATTAAATTCCACTGTTAACCTAGCATTGGCAATTACACCCCCAAACCATGTCCTTAACTGCCACATTTATATGGCTTTTAAATACCTCCAGGGGTGATGGCTCAACCACTTCCCTGGGAAGCCTGTTCCAATGCTCAAGAACCCTTTCAGTGAATTTTTTTTTCTTAGTATCCAATCCTAGCCTTTGCTGGTGCAACTTGAGGTCCTTTCTTCTCCTATCACTTGTTACCTGGGAGAGACACGGAGCCCCAGCTGGCTACAGCCTCCCTCCAGGAGCTGCCAAGAGCAGTAAGGTCACCCCAAGCCTCCTTTTCTCCAACACCCCCTGCCCCTCATCAGACCTGTGCCCCAGGCCCTCACCCTTCTTTGGGCACCATCCACCACGATTATCTGTGTTTCCTTATTGGCAAAGAAAACACAAGTGAATTGAGGAATTGTACAAGAGTAGACTAACTTTGGATGCGATTCAGCTCAAGATTATGGCACTCACATTTATATTTTGTCTGTATGTGTCTGTATAGAGGCTGTGTTTTTATGGTGCTCAATACATTAATTTGGATGTGTCTGCTCCCTAGATATAGGTACTTCTTCCTATTAATCTTCCACTCAATCTTAACATGTTCCTTCAGAAAGAGGCTGGTTTTATGCACATCTCAAATGCTCTATGGAGGGCCAGTTAAGACCCTAAGGAGCTAAAATAGTTAACTAAATTTGGTTGCATTTATACCAAGGATTCTGTTGACTGTAATAAAAAAAGCACTTGACTCACGTCATATATATGCAAGTAGGTTTATCCTAATAATACATTCCAGAACATTAAAAATGCTCTTATTAATGAGATACAGGGATATTATTTTTTCTATAGTGAAGCTTTCTTTTTTCCCATTGGTTTGAGTACTAGGTTGTACTATATGTACCTAATTAAAATAAATCTCTTTTCATGTGTGTACAAATGTATTTCAGGTACATCTATTGGGCATTGCAATTTTGAGTTTGACCTTTGTGGATGGAAGCAAGATGAAAACGATGATTTTGACTGGCACCTCAGAACTAGCAGTACTGCAAAACTGGGCACTGGACCAGCTACTGATCATACACTGCAAGAGCCATCTGGTCATTATATTTTTATAAAGAGTTCATTTTTTCAGCAACCAGGACAGAAAGCTAGGATTTCTAGTCCTGTCTTAAGCAGAAAGAATAAAAACTGCAAGGTATGTGAGGATGTAGTAGCAGCAAGAATGAATAATTTGATTTCTAGATTGCACCAAGAGAGTACGTCTAAAATTATTAAAGATGCTTATTGAAATAATTCTTGAGGAAAAGAACCCCCATATTTTTGTAAAAAGTCAGGATCAGATCTTAATTCATTGAAACCATAAGGAAAAAAATGTATCTTGCTATGGGAGAAGAATGATTCTGGAAGTAAATGAGTAGTCTGTGAGATTCAGATGAAGCTGACAGTAAATGCAGTGTCAGATTTACAACATCTTATGCAATTCATCCAAAGTAACAAACAACTATTTAGTGGTTTCTGGTTTTATGGAGAAAGTGTGTATAAGGGCAGTAACAATTAGTTTTCAAAGAATACAACTGCAAAAAGAAGGATGTGTGACAGAAGGCTTTGTCACCAGCTCTGCTCTAGAGAATGGGAAAGTGTAAGCCTTGATCTTCCAAAACATTACAGCACATTGTGGTGACTTCAGCTTTGCAGACCTGGAATAAAAAGTTTCCTGGTTTTGATATATCTTTCATTGTTTTTGCTAAAAATATAAATTCCCAGAAACTTTAGCTATGCCTTATTTTGAAGCTGCAAGTTTACCTTTATACATCTAATAAGTAGGCCTCTCAAGAGGATAATTTTTATGAGGTCATTTTAAAAATAGCTTTTGAAATTAACTGTTTGTGTGATCACAGAACTATGCTCATCAAATGAAGGTGGTCTTAGACTGAAATAGTCCTAAATAGTTTATTGACTATGCAGGCTGACATCTCTGTGCAAAATGTCCAGTCACAAGCTTCTAGTTTCATTTATCTCATACTATTCCTGAGGAATATTCCTGACCAGAGTTTAACTTGGAAAGAGGTCTGCTTACGTTTTAGATTTCTAACCAGTTCATTTTACTGAAATACTTCTCTCTGAAAATTCTCCAAACTTTTTATAGATAGAAAAGTCAGGAAGTATTGAACTTAAAGTGTTTAATTTTATGATTCAAAGGAAAAATTGAATAATTATGATATTCAGTAACAAAATTTAATCTAGCCATTATAAAATTATGGTCAAAATTAGAACCATGGTAATTTTTTGTATTGCCTAAAATAAATATATTTTAAAACTGCTTACATAAACATGGAGATCTCAGCCTTCTTCTTCTAGCATCGTATTTGAGAATATCTCTTTCTCTACATTATTTGGTTTTATGCTCTAAAAATAATTTTTCCACTTTTTGACTTCTATGAAGCATAAAATATGCAAAGAAATGCAGAATAACAGAATGACATATTGACATCTGTACTGTTATGATGTACTACAAATTAAATGCAATTAAGTGCTTAAAACGTAACTATGGGAAACTGTTGCTTTTATCACATAGAAAATTATTTATAAAAGTGCACAGATTTATGCACTTTGTAAAGACCAAACTCTTGACATCCATGATGTGGCCTGAAATAATCTGTCATATTTGTAATATTTTACTTTTTGAAGGTTCTGAGCAGTTCTGTAGCTTACACATAGACAAATGACCAAAGGAAGGGCAATTTCTGGTATAGGAAATTGTATGAATGGAAAAAAATGTTTCAAGATCCAAAACTTCATCTTATAAGATCAGAGTCCCCTGAAGTATATTACTCCTTCCTATGGGTTATTTGAGAAGAAAATGCTACATCATATTTACAAAAGATTTAGCATGGGATCTTAGACCATTTCAGATCATTAGAAAATGAACATTTACATCAATGGCACAAGTTTTATGCAGAGAAAACAAATATAGAGCAGTAAACATAAAAGGACATAAATGAATAAAAAGATTTTGTCTATATACAAGGCTTTCAGAAACAAAGCTGCACCTTCAAAAGGAATAGAAATCCAAGACTGAATTGGAAAGAACTGAGAGTACAGTTAAATGTGATGAATTTTTCACAGTGATCTTTTTCTGTATGTATTTGGTCTTTCGGTTTTTAAAATTTCCCCATTTTTACTAAAAATAGATAAATTACTGCTTTCTAATCCAAGTATCTCATATATTTAAGGGTATTTTTTTGCATACGTCCATGAAGAAGTTTTGCTCTCATTATAGACTGAATTATTTTCTAATTGTGCACTCTATAGTCTACAATCTACTCTATAATCTACATAAACACATTTTTAACCAGAAAATTGTTCGGTAAACTGAAGTTGCTTCCTATATTGTAAATAGCACTACTCCATTTCTCTGTTTCCTTAAAAAGTTTTTTCGCTCTTTTACATTTAAATACAAGAGTCATTCAAAGGGATGTAAGATCTGCTGTTGAATATTTTAATACTGGTTTTGAAGCTTGACTTATGGAATATTTAAAGAATTGCCACTAGTATGTTGTTTTGTTGCCTTTTGATTATATTTTAATCAGCAAAATTAATGACTACTCTGAATGCTGTAACTAATGCTCAGTTTAAGAATTAGAGTAAATACAACAGCAGAATTTGACTGAAGTCGCCTATTGAATACTTTATGCTCTCGTTTTTGCTTACAGATAATTTTCTATTATCATATGTTTGGAGCTCACATTGGATCCTTGATTATCTACCAGAGAACTACATTGAAAAATGAAAAAATTCTCTTTAATCTTACTGGAAACCAGGGAAATTTCTGGCAGCGCAAGGCATTGACCCTGTCTGGAGATGGCGATGAAGATTTTCAAGTTGTCTTTGAAGGGATGGCTGGAGAAGGTACCAAAGATGGCATAGCACTTGATGACCTCACATTTTCCAGGGAGTGCTTACCATCCCAGGAATTTTTACCAGCAGAACCCACAAAGCTACCTCCAACAGGTATGTTCCTGCTATAGACAGTCTTGGAAAGAAGAAATATCAGCATTATTTTCATTTCTTTGTCTCTCTTTCAAAAGAGAAATCCATATCTTGCTAAAGATGTGTGGAAATTCTAACACTTTTAGGCAGCCCATGAAATTCTAATGAAATCATTTTATGAAATTGTTGTTTGGGTACTGAGTCAAGCATTGTGAATCTGCAAATGTTATTGTCTAGCCAATATCCTGCTTAATTCAGTAGGATTTATTTATCAAAAGTTGTAAAATAGAGTTGTTGTAGAGAAAAGAACTGAATGGGACAGAGCTAATATGGATAGTTTGCAATAAGGCCGGCAGGCTTAAATGGTTTTTGGCTGGTAGGAATTGCTACCAATACTGCTTAGGCACCATATCCATCTTCTGCCGGTGTGATATGGTGCCAGCATCAGTGCAATTATTAGCACCATCTTCACTTACTCCACTAGGGAAATAAGACTCAGAAAACATTTACCAGAAATGATACAGTCTAGATGGGGATAGATCCCAATAACCCCAAGGTAAGAGCTACTCATGAAAGCACTGATGTTGTACCTTTAGCAGTATTTGCTTGGACACAAATGATGAAGGAGAGACTCTTTTTGACAGGACAGGACAAATCTTTTTCCTCCTTCCACATTTATCACAGAGCTACTGAAATGTAACCCTCTAAAGTGGAATTTAGGAGATGCATTTTCTTCCTGGGCCTACTACAAATTTCCTGCATGGCTGCAGAAAGTAATTTTATCTCACTTCTCTGTCTTTCTGATCAATAAAACAAAGTTAATATTTCCCAGTGTCAAGGACTACCACAAGAATGGATCATTAATTTATGCAAGCAACTTTGCTTTGTTACTGCTGCTAATGAGAAGCTTTCCCCTTTAGGATGTCATTAAGCACTGCTCAGGCATTGGGAAATAACACTGATGAGACTACATCAAACCCAAGAAATTGCACTGAACTTTGAGCACTAGATAAGCAGGAAAGATACAGGCAAAATTTTCCAGACATCTCTCTGATAAGGTGCCAGTTCTAGTACTGTTGGCTTCCTACTTCTGCCAAGCCAGTCATGGAAATTTATTGCAAATGAGATTTGTATTTTAAAGTTCAGCTTTATATGAACATTACCCCAGGAGAAACACTAGCCAAGCCTTCTTATTCTTTATTTTTGTTGTATTCAGACTCTATCCTCTTAATGGGAGCTGCAAGTCCCTGTGGCAATGTTAGAAGCCTTAAAAGCTTTGGGTTTGATAGTAAAGGATGTTCCAAAACACTTTTATGTTTTATAATAAAAAAGATACTAAAATCTCATGAAAGAGCCACCAGAGATGGATTTCTTGGTGTAGCTCATCTAAGGTGTACCTTGTGAACTTCAGAGGTTCACAACTCTTTAAGGCAATGGTTTAAATTCATCCTTACAACAAACCATATTTTTTATGTTGACAAATTTTACTTGTCCAGGATAAGAGTTGGCATGATCCCACTGAGGGATTCAACTACATCTGATACTTAGCAGGGATATCTGCATCACTACTTGTCACTGGGTCTGCTTCTGCCTATAGAAATGCTCTGAACTGTGGCAAAATGGATTCTGGATATTGTGAAAAGTGCTCTGTAATGCAACTTTTTAAAATAGAACCAGCTAGAATGGCCACGATGGTCAGGTGCAAAAATCTGCAGCCCTAGACTTATCTGCTTATATGTAGAAATAAAGGAAAGTTTAACCAAAAGTAAAACACTTATATCCATTGATCAGGTTTTTGAAAGTTTCTGAGGATGAAGAGATCATGCAGCAAAGATCTGTTTCCTTCTTGTCACCAGCTAGGGAATATATTTGCTAAGAAAGTAAAAAATGTTTCCTCTTTAAGAGAGAAATTTGTAATTTGTGAGGTCTACTCTAATACAATTCCTTTTCATTTTTAAATTTCTTTTAGATAATATTTGTAATGCACATATCAAAGGAGATTCTTCTGAGCCATATTGAGCCATATCACTGTATACCACAAGTATAATAAGTAGTCTTTGCTTGTTATTTTTGTGCATAGAGTCATATGGCAATGAATGTAAAGACAAAATAGAACAGAATCATTAAATGTTCCCATCTGTGACACAGACTCTCATCGTTCAGAAGATTTTTTTCCCTGACTATACAAACACCCTGAAATTCTGCACATTAACAAAAATATATTCTAAGGTGACTGTTTCATTGAGCCAAACATGCAGTAATGTTTAAAGATTGGAAGTGAGCACTGGACAGCTAGAAAAAAAATAATATTGAAAGTTAGCATTGTCATGTTCTGTAAATACAGGATACTGTAGTTCGCTCTCAATATTCTGCTTAGCAACAATAATGCTGAACTGCAAAGCCACTGAGAGCCACTTAAATTGCTGAGCCTGAGAAACAATAAACATAATTTTAGGCTGGCCCTTATCAAATTTTCATTGTATGAACATCAGTTTTTGCTCATGTGCCACAATGGTACTGTGTGGAGGAAAATGCAAAGGCAGTTTTGTTCTGACAATGCTCTTTGTGCCTGTTGCTGTGTGTCTGCAGTATGGAAAGATTTTTGAGTTAGATTCTGCCTTGTGTAAAAGGCTTCCCTATATCCACATCAGCCCAGGAAGAGACCCAGGCCACACTGAACCTTGTGAAAGCTACAGTTGTTTCTGTGTTTGGTTTGTGTGGCAACGTTTTGGTGGCAGGGGCCTACAGGGGTGGCTTCTGTGAGAAGGTGCCAGAAGTTTCCCTCGTATCCAACAGAACCAATTCCAGCTGGCAGCAGGATGGACCCACTGCAGGCCAGGGCTGAGCCCAGCAGAGATGGTGGCAGCATCCCTGTGGTAACAGATTTAAGAAAGGGAAAAGCTGCTGCATAAGAACAATTGCAGCCAGAGGGAGGAGTAAGAATATGCAGGAAAAAGAGCTTTGCTGGCACCAAGGTCAGGGAAGAAGGAGCAGGAGAGGTGCTCCAGCAATCTCTAGGAAATTCCCCTGCAGCCTATGGTGAATACCATGGTGAGTTAGGCTGATGGAATAGTTATCCACAAGTTACCCATTAATAATATTTTATATTTATAGTTGTTTCCAAAAAAGGCATCATGGATTTGACAAAATTTTCTGTGATCTCTAAACTTGGTTTTCCTCTTTTCTTTCTATCCCTTCCCTCCTGCAGTGTTGTTACTGAGTATAAAAATTGCAGATGCCTCCATCAGAGTTTCTGCTCATGTCTCCTACCATTCACCTGGGAATACAACAGCTGCCAAGGCCTGCCTGATCAGATTAGCAGGCTACAATAAAGAAAAGCTATTCCCAGAGACTAGAGAACTGTTATCTGCTGACTTCAGTTTTGTAGAGAAGACAGTTATTTTCAGCAAATTAAAAGCAATTCACCAAAAAGTGGAACATGTCTTTGAGAACTTTGAGAACATAGGAATATTAACAGAGAATCACATCAAGGTCCATTTCACTTGATATCCTCTCTACTGCTATCAGTGAGATGCTGAACATATATGATACTTCCTCTTAATGTTTCTAATATTTCCTTTTTAGGAGACTTTACGAACCAAATGTGGTTTTGGATAGGTAGTAAATCTTAATGTATTTGCCTTCTGTATAGAGCCTAGTTTCTCTAGAAGCACATTCAGAAGTATAGCCCCCTTCTCATTTCTTGCAGCAAGTTGTACAGTTCTGCCACTTGCTGAGAAAACGATTTTTTGGTTTTACCCTCTTTTTATTGGAAATGGTGAACAGCCAAACACACCTAGTCCATATTGTTCTCTATGCAATCATCCTTAATCAACATTATATTCTGAAGGAGTTTCAACTTATTTCTTACATGGAAACTATTCCTTATGTTCTCCTTTCTCTGACTTTTAAAAAAATCTACTATCCTCTTCTGGGATTGTAAAATCAGGTCTGTGTAGAGCAGTTAGGAAATGAGTGACCAGTGGACTGATACTGTGACAAAATGGTTCTTTTTCTCTTTTCTCTCTTTCCTGATAAATCCTAAAATCTTGATGTTTAGTCCTTTGTGAGTACCGGGCTTTTGTGTTCCTGGAACTGTTTCAGTACTGTGCTCCATCACTCTTTAGGAGGGGTAGTGAAAGGATTCCATAACCTGTGAAAGATGGGCTGTGCTAATCTGTGTAACTCAATAACATCACATTTCATTGCCAGTCACTCAGGGTGCAATTTATTTGCTAAATTGTGACTTTATCTCCATTGTAGTTGTATAAAACAACTGATGAACCTGTGGGGGCTGGATGTTACATATGCATATATACACATATATATGCATACCTATATATATATATATGTGTATATATATATATATGGATGTTACATATATACATGTACATATGTATATATACATACACATATATGTGGATATTACATATACAGGGATTATAAAGAAGTGAATGTCCTGCAGTGGCAGCTGATGTCAGGTTTTTTTAGTTCATAACTGGCATAATGGGTACATAATAATTAGTTCATAACTGGCACTGGGTACAGTCCCATTAAGCAGGTTCATTTTCACAAAAAAAAATTTCCTATTATTCACAATTGTTCCTAGCTTGTATCACCCTGAACGCCTTCAGATCACTGGCAAAGTTTCTTAACTCATGGCTCATGAATTTCCCTTGTTTTTTAAAAGTTAACGTTAAAGAGTACAGTCTTGCTGGTTTTGTCTTTTCTTGGGATTTTTTTGTTTTGGTTGATGGGGTTTTTTTGTTCTATACTGATTTTTACATAATTTTAGTACAAATTTCTAGTTCACAAAAAATTTAAAATATATAGAATTTGGTCAGCAACATAATTGCAATAAATATATGTAAAGTTGTAGAATAATAATGAAATCAGATTTGCCAAAAACATTTTCATTTGAAATATTGTTTAAAAGTCTAGAGTGTACTCTAAAGGCCAAAGGATATTGCTTATATCACTCTTTTGCAGGTATAATTAGATCTATAAAAGTTTACAGACACATAAATAGAAATAACTTTGACAGTTTTTTGTAACTAATATATAATTACAAGAATAATAAAATTTTATGCTTCAGTGCATAATTTGATCTACTGAAAAGAGGATAAAAATCACTTTATGCAGAACTAATCAAATAACAAAACCTTTATAGCTTTGTTTGAAACAGCCAGCATTGACCATTGACTGAGAGAACAGGATGTGAAATGAATAAAATAGTATTTCTAAAGCATTTTAAAACCAGTTCTGAGAAGAGAAAGAAATAAAAACGAACCTGCAACCAAACAAAAATAAACAATTAGCCCCAAAACAACAACAAAAGCTTAACAAAAACCAATCAACCAACTAAACAAAGACCCTCCATAAAGACCCCCAAACAAAAACAAGCATATAAAAAGAACTTATCATTTCTTTTGGAAGATTGAATCTACCTATGTAGTTGCCTTAATTACCTACAGCAGATTGTGAATTTTTTTTCTTCTTTTGTACCTGAACAACAACATATTCTCAGATATATCTAGAATGAAGTTCCATGCAAGAGGCAACTTTCATTTTCACCTATACAGTAATACAAAAGGTTTATCATTGTGGAATTTTAAAACAACGAAATCAATATGTTTTATTTTTTCTGTCTCCTTTTTGGTACATTATATAATTATTTCAATTTTTTTCAGAAAAATGGTGGAAATACTGCAGAATATGTGGATTGGTTTAGGAGCATGGTATAAAACTACTACTTTTGAATATGAAGTAGTTATGAATACTACTTGAATTCAACTTCTATGTATATTTTCCACCTGTTATGATGAAAATTATCCTTTTATTGACTCTGAAGGAGAAAAATATATAGCCCAGATTTTAGTGGTGTATTTTATAATTCTGTTGAGCTCTATCCAGTTAAATTCCAAATCCTTGTAATTGTAATATTTGTACTTTACCAATTTAACTGGAATTATTACCCTCGCACTACCTTTTAAAATCCACAGTTGCTTGTTTGTAGCTTGGACTTTGATCTGTCTCCTTTTATTTCAAGCTCTAACCTTACCAGTTTGTATAATGGTTTGAAAGCAACCATTGAAAGCATTTGCTAAACTAAAAAAGAAAATCATATATATTTTTGCTGGTCTGATTTCCAAAATAATGAAAATAAAATTAGAATGGGTTGTAATTTTAAGGGAGTTTATTTTTTTTTCCACCATTCTATGGGGATTTAGGATACATTTCAGTCCCTAACCAACTACAACATTTGAACATACAGTAAAGTACAGATAATTTGCAGACATTTCCAATACTTTATTATGATTTTATGTCAAAGAAACAATTTTTTGTACTCTCGTTATTCTCAGACCTAATAGTGAAATTAAAGCCCACAAAATCTTTGGATAAGCAGTCAGATAAGAGCAGAGCCTGAATTGGGCCCATAACTGATTACCACTCTACAAACTGGCCAGCAGAATGTGATTAATGTCATCTCAGAACATGATTAATGACATCTAAGATCCTTGGAGGTAGGGCATTGTCAGCCCTTGTTTTTCTGTTTCACAAAACTGTGAAACATCTTCAAAACTTTCTTTAGCTCTTGGGTCTCCATGGACTTGTTTTTGAGAAAGGTGTCCCAGAGCAGGCATCCAAATAAGTATAAGGTCAGGAGAAAAGAATTTTTGGTGCTGCCAGTTTGATGAGAGTCTCTGAGCAGCAGGTGAGGGCAGGTATTTATATCTGCATTCATAGTACGAGCTGGTAATTCCTTTTGGCAATGAGTAGCTGGGGTTTGGGAATAGCTTTTGTAAACAAACTGCTCCAAAAATTGTAAGAGGAATTTCTAGTACTATGTTTATAAAAGAGAACCCTCTTAAAGAGCTCTGCTCTTTCATTTTCTCTCTACTGGGAGAACCTGGTAAGAAGACTTTCACCAAATCTGAACTTTCACAGGACCACCAGTGCTACTGTTATTATTACCTCTCATTATTAGACATTTCTCTATGTCTTACATATTCCACATTCAGAGCTGGCCTTTCCTTGGATGAACTGAGAACATGAACACACTAACTCTGCTCTGCATTCCAACAGCTAGATAAAAAGTTGCTTTTACTGTAATGTCTGTAATGACTTTTCTTTTTCTCACACATCTAAAAGTAGAGAAATGATGTCACAGTCTAGAGCATTCTTAGAAATATTAGATGTTTCTACTATTAAGTCTTGCAACAGCAAAAGCAATCTGAAAGAAATATATTTCTTGCAGAAATAGATAGAAAGATAAAAGAAAGATATTTCACAGAATCTACTCCTATTTTACCTTTAATGCAGTACACCTTTGCTGGGCATTTGAATTTTCTAGATATCCTGGAACAAAATTTCTATATGTGGTTAAGACTGAAGACAAATGTTGTTCTTTATTCTCCTTCTCTAACTGTAGGCAGCAAGATTTTAACTCAGATGTTTTTTAAGTATCAAAGTACTGGAGTACTTGTTTTTAAAATATCAATAGTCACTTTGGACTGTATTTTGCATTTTTAAAGAATTTACATTTTTAATATGGTGTACCATAGATAAAGCAAAACATTATTTTGAACAAGATGTTTGTAAACTTTATTTGAAAGTTGAGTTTATACTTTGTGCTTTATTTCAGGCAACTCACTGCACAGTTTCATTTTAATTCTCTGGGTTTTTTTTTGGTCTCAAGTTTTTCAACAGAACATGACTTCCAAGTAAAATGCTATTTTAGCTTTCACAAGGTACCTAACTATCCCAAGATGTGCCTGGCTGCTGTTTAGTGTTTAGGATAAACAAATTTAATACACAAATAAGTGATATAAAGAATGTTAACTGTCAAAATTTATTCAGCATTTTTGCCTGTGGAAGGACCACGATCAAAAGTCAAATCAGCTCCTTGTTCCATCATCCATGTTGAAGACAAGAGGTAATGAATGTGTTAAACACCTCTGCCTTGTCTCTGTCCCTCTTTGTGAGGAGACCATCTTCATCCTGTATTGGGTCGATTGCCATTAATATATTTGAAAAAACTCTTTTTACTGTCCCCCACAGTTCCACTCAATTGAGCTTTTGCCACACAGATTTTTTTTTCCCTACAGTGGCCAGCAGCATCTCTCTTTTTTTCGCATGTCACCTGTCCTTGCTGCTGCTGGCCATACACCTTCCTTTTTTGCCCTATTTCCAAGAGTAGGTTCCCGTTTAGCCAAGATGGCCTTGTGCCTCACCTGCCTGACTTCTGGCATTTGGGAATTGCCTGCTCCTGTGCCTTTATTAGGAGATGATGTTTATAAAGTGACCAGCACGTGTAGAAACATTTTCCCAGGCCACCTTCATAACTAATTCCTTGAGCAGCCTGAGGTCTGCTCTGCTCAGGCCCAGAGTTGAGGTTTTGGCAGTTCTCGTGTCTACAATATCCACTTTGCTCATGAGATCCACTCTGATGACAAGCAGTAGAATAAGGCATTTGTCAAAGCTTCAAAAGAAGATTGTATAAGAAATTACTTGGCTTCTATTGGACTTAGAGATGAAGGTTTGGGCTAGGTGAATATGAGGGGTCTAGGTAATATTGTTTTTTGGATTTCAGGACTTGGCACTTTTCTCTGTATTGCCCTTCCCTTGCTTTCCAAGCAGAGGAAATCTGAATGGCAGAGCTTACATGGTGAGTGCTGTGGAAATCCTGTGAAGTAGCATCAAGCAATTTCATCAGGGTTGTTTTTCTAACTGTGAACTGTTCTCTTTCCATGTTCAGTCACTTGCTAAGCAGATGTGCTACTACTTCCTTACCTCAAAGTGTGCTGTTAAACATGAACACATGCTGAATGGCTGGAAAAAAGATAAGGAACAGAATTCCTTAATCACACTAGGAGACCATGTAACAATATTACAGCATAACAGTACCAAGTGTAATTCTTGTTGCTTTCAGAACCTCACCTCAAAACACTTTTGCTGACTTTATAGGTATAATTTTAGTCTTTTTCTTTCAGTGTCTGAGAATGAACATGCAACTCAGAGGAAGGGAAAAGCTGAACATATTTGAAGCCACATTTCCATAAGATACTGTGTGATTAAAGAGTTTGTTGGTATCTTTCTCCTCCATTAAGCATAAGGCATTTTTCATTTTCCTGTTGACCTCTTCAGTGGAGGCTTAAATCTGTGTGGAAGGCAGTTCAAGGCATCAATGAAATCTTTTAATCATCACGTCCTCTTCAGATGAAGGCGTTAAATACAGTAATCCAGAAATTTACTCCGTCTGAGTAATGACAGATGAGGATTCATAGGGGTCATGGCATTCAATTTAACCAATTTTGAGGAGTTTTGGTTTCTTCTACACCTGACCCTTACTCACATGTTTCTGAAGAGTTTAAATATAGCTGTGTTTAAATGTTGTCATTTTCTATAGAAATTCTGAGCAAATTATGCTTTCTTGCTTTAATCTCATCTGTACATAAGTGAGAATTCTCCAGAACAATTTCCTTTGTAGTAGACATTTGTATTGTTGAATATTAATACTGATTTTAGGGAAGAGGTTGACATTCATAAATAGTAGAGATCTCCAGCTGATAATAGAGGTATTTTTTGTTATTTTCCCCTTTGAATATTGAACAATCTTATGTCAAATTAAAGATTTGACTGGACCACCTCATAGTGTCTAACATGGTGAAGAAAATGCCATTTTCTGGAAAACATCTGAGATCTTGTGGACATAAAATAGATAGGCTTTTTACTGGTTATATTGTGTGTTTTACATGACTTTATTTGCCAGAGAAAGGTTTCTCAACATACTTTTGTTCATACTTTCAGTTCTAGAAGCAGTGTTTCTCAGGTTCTGTGACTCCATGGTCCACTGTCCTCTCTCACCAAGGTTAAATCTGTCCAGGACAGTGTCTGCCCTCTGGTCCCAGAGTCAGGGCTGTGACTCTAAATTAGAGCTGGTTGGTTGGGCTTTGAGTAGGATTTGAGGGAAGTGCTTTCCACCTGTCACATTTACTGAGCACAGTCCAGCAGCACTGGCAAGTTGTACAAGGGTGATTTATCACTGCACTGCAGCTTCACCTTCCACTCTGTGCTTTGAACAACAGGTTGGGGTATGGTGGGGAATATAAAACAAACACATATTTCACTGCAGCCAGTGAAGATCTTCCCCCCTTCAGATTCAGTTATAACATCATAAAATGCTTTTATTTCACTGTTTCACCAACTTTTCATTGATCTCTTTGTAGAAATTCCTTTCTGACATACCTCAGCTATTCAGAGTTTGTGCAACCCGTTTCTCATGCTCAAACTATTCTGATTTATGGGTGTCTGCTTTACTTCAAGCCATACTTTAGATTCAATCTCCAGACCTTTTCCCTGTCAGAAATGCAAGTGAAACCACTGACCAGAGCCTGCTCTCGGCACCAGGAAATGCAGATGCCATACCTTCTTGCACCCTCCAAACAATCAGCAGTTGGACCATTACACCAGAGGTCACAACTAAACCATTTTGAGCTCTAAGGTAGAGATGTCACCAGTTATGCACCCATCCAGGTTCTCATTAAAGCACTGTTACACTGATCTGCTTCAGGCAAAATGTCAGTCTAGAGTTTATAGCATTTTACGTGAGCTTCAAGTTGTACTTCTAAAGGACATGCAGCAACTTTTTGACATATTTTTAGGATTGTGGATCTGATACCTAAGGAATGTTTCTTTTTCTTTGCCTTTACTAAGGAATTCAGGCTGTAAATATTTAGATTTCATTTATTTGAGCCAGAATATAGCAGTCCAAAATTTTGTTCAATGTAATTGTATTTTGGATTTTTGCTAAGAGTAAACTCAGGAGTGTGAGTTAAAATTTTCACTTTAGTTAGTATTTAGTCTTTATCACTGTAGTAGATGCATATGATGAATATTATTTTTTCTGAACAAACTTTGCTTAAAAACTAGATATAAATTCCTTTTCTCTTAGTATTTCTTTGTCCACCCTCAAGAAGAAAGGTTATAAATTTCAACATAGCTTTGGAAAGGGAGGACTGTATAAAAGAGCTGATGTATTACTGTTTCTGTTAGGTGTGTATCCTAACAACTGTGTACAACAGTTGTCCTTGCTTGTCCTTTTCTTTATGTTGGAGACACAGACCACCTGATTAGGACTGGAATAACAATATTAATATGTAGTGTATATCTTGTTTCAATTTTCTGTCAAGGAACAAACCAGTCGATGCTATTGCAATGGGAGGAGTATCTTTCAATGAATCCAGGCCTTGGTCTCTTCTTATTCAGTATGGGGATTTACCACCTGAAGAGAGTAACTAAAAATTTCCTTTTAAGTTGCCCTACTATCATATTTTATAGAATAAATAGATGTAGAATTACTCAAGCAGCAAGGAAAGTATGCACTATTTCTAGTACTGAAGATATTAGTATGCCAGCACTGTAAGAGTGGAGGAGTTAAAAATACCTTGTGCTTCCTTCTCTAATCAAAATCTGTTCTTTTTATTTCTTTTGAGTGAATGCACACTCACATGCATCTAAGCAATTGAAACCGAATCTTTTGCTCTTTATAATATTGTGTTTAGCATTGCCCTCCTTACAGTATATGCAGTAAACTCAGTATGAAGAGGCACTGAGTAGCTCCTCTTGCATTCAGGTCAGAATTTCTGGTAATCTTAAATAAAGTAAAGCACCATGATAGGACTCATTGAATGTGTCACAGATTGGGTGTATCTTAAAGTGTATTGAGTGACTGATAAAAATCAATACTTTCTTAATAACAAAGTACCAACAAACAAAATGAAGAAGATTCTTCAGTGCTCTGCCATGGAGAGAGAAAATAATATTGAACAGCAATAGATTACCTGGCTGTTTATGTTTTTGGTTCTTTTTAGTTCTGAGATTGAATATTAGCAGTTCTGATTAATGGAAAGGAATTCTCTTGTGTTTGTGTGTGGGAATGGTCAAGATAAGAAATTAATTGAGAAAGTTTTGGTTGTTGGAGGAGCTTTTGTTTTCTCCTTGTTGTGGCAGTAGCTTAGACAGTTAACAGTTTCTTCTAAAAGTCCCTTTTGCAAATGAATTCAAGCTGTTGTTTTTCTAACTTTCCGTTGTTCAGAATGCACATCAATATGTCAAAGTACTTGCAAAGCTTACAAAACAAAATGTTTGTACTCAATTCGAGAAAATAAAACCTTTTTTCCTTAAAAAATAAGCTGATACAGTATAATACTTTTAAAATCTTCCCCCCATCTGAAAGTCTTTAAAGCTTCTTTTAATTTCTAAAGATTTGTTTTTGAAATGAGATGCATTTTTCACATTCCTGCACTGACAAGTCAGTATTACTATGCATCAACAGTGATGAAAGCACTTTTCTCTGTGTCCTTGGGCTATACTGGAAATACTAGAGAAAAGATGTTCTTGTTAACAAATTATTTTTGTAAGGACACATAGATTTCAGTCATATAGTAATGTCAACTCAGAGCAAGAAGGATAATGGAGTAATTTTTACAGGGAAAAAGTCAGAGACCTAAATTATCCAGAGAGCCCCTATCCCTGGGATGTCAAACTTTTAATCTGCTGATTAATTATTCTGGCCTCTCTACCAGACTATGGTTCCACAGGAGCTCTAGCTTTGATTTAGGAGAAGGTGTGCTTCTAGGTATGTGAATGTAAATAAAATCTTTTGAAAATATTTTGAAGCAGCTCTAGATTTTCATGCCTATTGATGGGTTATTCCAATAATTGTAAACTATCTCATTCATTGGATTTAGTCTCAGTTTGGAAAACTGATGTTGATATAATTACGTATAATAAGTTTAAGAAGGTTAACAACTTATTAAATTTAACAATTTTAAAGTATTCTGAATTAGAACATAATCTGGCCACTTCTGGAAAGGATAATAAAAAATATTTTAATGAATACATTAATAGCAAAAGGAATGGCAGGGAAAACCTCAATTCCTTCTTGGATGCAGGGGGGAATATGAGGAAAAAATGAGGAAAAGCCTGAGTACTTGAGACCTTCTTTGCCTCAGTTGTCAACAATAAGAAAGATTGTCCTCAAGGACAATGTATTTCTCTCTTGATTTTTGCAGGTACATTTTTAGTTTTTCGATATATATTTAAGCAAAACACACTTATAAAATAAGGAGATTAATCCTTCTCCTAAAAAATATATAAATGTTTTACCTGTTGATTTTGCTCAGGGTATATAAACAAGGGGATTATTAACTGGTGTAGCTGTTTTCCTCTGTTGTATAAATCCTCCTCAATTCAAGGATTATTTATCTGAAGGATACATATAAAGATAAGATAAAAGATGTTTATCTGAAAGGTGCTCTAAGAGCCCCTAAGGATCTACTGCAGCCTCTTGTGTCTATGCAGTTACCACATAGGACAAAGAGTCTACCCACTAATAATCTTCAAGAAACATTGATCGGAGGAAAAAATTACTGAACCCTGTTAAGGAGAAGTTCCTCTCAATTAAATACCTCTCTCATACCCACAGGAGTCTATATAACAGAGTGCTTGAACAATTAGCACTGAGAAAAAGTGGGGAAGAAAGAAAGCGAGCTCTAAAAAAAATTCCTTTTCATGTAGGTTCAGGGTTGTTTTTTGAGGGGAGGGGAGGTTGGTTGTTTGTTTGTTTGTTTGGTGAAGTCTTTTTCCTACAGTTTTAAAGCCTTAGCAATGTCATTTAAAGAGAAGCTATACTATGGAAGTACATCCAGAAGCAAGTCACGTTACAGACTGAGGCAGTGTAATATCATTCATTACACATGCTTGGAAAGGTTCATTCATGCCAGGATTCAAGACGGATTTTTTTTTTCCTCAGGAAACAAAGACTTCCACTTTTCAACTCTGCTTTTTTTTTTTTTTTTTTTTTTAACCTGAAATTGGAAACAATGCTACAAAGAGACCACAAAATTCAATAGTTATTGCAATTATTGATCATTGAACTGCAAGGGAAAATATTTCAAGGTGTGAACTGCATCCTGAAATTTAAATTCCTAGTTTGCTGACAAAATAAATGTTTTGCTAAACTCTTACTGCAATCACTTAAAAGAAAGGTAGGAAGGCTCCTAAAAAACTTAACTTAAATTAGGCAGCAATTTTATAATAAATCTATCCCCCTTTGGGATACAACACAGATGACTGAAATTCTGAAGATTGATAGAAGTTTCTGATGGACACTGATTCATCACTACTATTGCACCATTCTTTTCACCAGGACTATTTTCAGAGATCATGTACTAATAAAAATCTCACTGATGCTTTTATGAACTTGTAGCTGTGAACTTCAAACAAGTCTTTTTTTTTTTCTAGTCAGAGATTTCCCATTTTTCATGTCTCCAGATTTTGGAGGTCTTTGCCTGATGTTCTTGGTGTTCAAAGTCAGTATCAGATTTTTATTCTCCCTTGCTTCTTTTTGATCAGGAGTTTTTCCTCCTTTCTCTGAGCAATTGTTAAAAGCCAAATCATACACATTCTTTTGGAGCAAACCTGATACATATTTTTATATTGCTAAGAAATCAGGAGTTAAAACTTAATAATTTCCCTGGGAATCGTCTAGATATTTCTCTTACATTCCAGTATGGATTTGTATTTTAAATTTATTTTAATAAGAATTGCATTAGGAGGATTTTAACTTTAAAAGGAGAGGTTAATACTTGTTTTCTTTAGCTGGTATCTAGAAATAAAGTAGCTTGTTTTGACTTAAAACCTACAGCAAAGGATTCAGACAATGTTTTTCACATTGGAGTATTTTCAATTTCGAGTATGTCTGAAACAAATGCCATGTGATGGAGATTGCCAACATGACAACTGAACAACCCGTCTCTTTTCCTCTTTTTACTAATAAATCAATTTTTTGGACCTCTTAATAAAACCCAACCTTATGTGAATGTCATTTAGCTCCTTTAAATTAATACAGTGGTAATGGAAACAAGTTTCTAACACTATGTGATTTTCAGTATCAATCAACTAAGATTCTCCCTGTACCTGTGCAACTTTTAGACCTGTGCATATTCTGATTTTGTCTGTTGAACTCATATATTCATACTCATATTTTTAAGTAAAGTTATGGTTGTTCATTTATTTCTGGCACAACAGAATGTACAAAGTAAATGGGAAGGGGTCCATTTCAGAATGTTGTGCTTCACTTCTTGATTTCAAAATGTACTAAAGTTTTATTCAGAGTCCTGCAGAAACTGATCTGAAATGAAAACATGAAACTTGGAAATAGATCCTGTGATCTGAGTCCTACAATCTTTAGGCTGTACAATAGCAGAATTATCCCTCAATAATGGCAGGAAGACTGCACAAAAAGGACACCATCAACCTACTGAACTCATAAAAAAAATCCATTAAAAGGCAAACCTCTGTAGTTAAAACAGAAAAGTTTTTTCTTCCAAATTAGGGCTCCTAAAGTAGGCTCAACTTTGCAGCTAAAATAAGATGATTTAATCCAACACCACATGAAAGGAGAATGCCAGCAATTAAGTCAGACTAGAAAGCTTTGTTAGTGATGGAATGCCTGGCTGGAGCTTGCCCTCTGAGGCTTTACAAGGGAAACAGTCATTTATTTAGGCAATCACTTGACAAACTACAAAAGAAATAAACTGATAATGGATTGGTACTTCAGGGGAACCAAAGGCTTTTAATAAAACTGCTCTGGACCACCCTCCTTCTCCTAAATATTAAGCTCTCTGAAATGTAACCTTCCAGTAACCTTGCTGGGATGCACGGCACTGTGATTCACCAGGACACCCTCATTCTTCTCTTTTCAGGCTCCTGCTCACATGGCCATAGGCAGTGCCAGAATGGCAAGTGTTACAGACCAGAACAAAGCTGTGATTTTGAAGACAACTGTGGGGATAATACAGACGAGAGTGAATGCGGAACTTCCTGCACCTTTGAGAATGGCAGATGTGGCTGGCAAAACTCCCTGGCTGACAATTTTAACTGGGTGCTAGGGGTCAGCTCGCCTCAAAGTCTAAGACCTCCCAGGGACCACACGCTTGGAAATAGAACTGGTATGTTGTCAGTTCACAAATAGGGTATAATTGTCTTCATGAAATGCCTCCTACCTTCACGGGCAGCAGGGGAGTTCTAAAATCTCTGATCAGGCTGTCATTTTTAATGAATTAGATGTGTTACAATATAAAAATATTAATTACCGTTGTACAATTAATTTAATTTAGGAAAATTGAGTCTTAGTAGTTTTTCATATGAGTCAGGCAAGATAATTTGATACTTGTCTGGAGAGAGGCATTGGTCTGGCTGCAATTTGCAAGGGTGAGTTAGCTCAGCTCTGAGATCCACTGGGTCCCACTCCTCCGGAGCTTGAGGTCATTTTCAGGAAGCTTAGTTTCCCAGAATGACTATTCCTACTTTAATTTTAGATAATGTTAAATAAATAAATTTAAATATACAAAGCTCCTTTGTTAGTGCATCTCCGGGTTTATTTTGGCCAATGCATCAATTATCTGCTCTTGTTCTTGCTACAAGCTCTGTGCCTTCATACTTTGCTTTTGAAGGTCCTGTAGCTCAGACAAAGATGCTACCAAAGCTGAGCTCAGAAATGACCTTAAATTGAAATATTCACACCAGAGTTGCACAAAGGAGTGATAGTAATTGTTGAATGTTTGCAAACCGCTGAAGGACAAAACCCAATAAACTTCAAAATATGTAGGGAAAAATTCATTTCCATTGTTTAGTAATATATATCTTTAAAGTATTATCACAAATATACCACTACACTTATTAAATATATGCTTGACCTCAGGAAAAAGTAAATTTCTTATCCTAGAATATCATGGCAAACATCTATGGTCGTATCTGAGCCAGAGATGTGTCAAAGTTAGAATAAGCCCATTTGTTTATGCATTACCCAGTGAAGTAAAATTTTTTTGCCTAATTCATATACAAGCATTATTAGATGTGCAATTATAATTTTTGTGTTATTTATAATACATTTATGTGTATGTGAAATACACATTTCTTATTTGTATGAAGGAAAAAGATGAATTTGAACACTCGGGAGAATTTTGTATGCTTCTGATTAAAAATAAAAATGGAAGACTCAAGGACCATATCAGTGTTGAATAATATCAACTCTAGGCATCTAATTTTGCAATTTCCTCTGATCAAATAATTTATCTATTTGTTAATATTCATACAGAATAAAAGATAACCAAAGGTAATATGAACCATTAGGGATTCCTAGTGATTTATAAGTGTATGTATTTTTTTCCTGTTTCACGAGTTTTTATGTAGTGTGACTTGCTATTTTGAAGATTACCTCTCAGGAGACTTTATCCTGAAATTTATCATGATGTGGCTATTGTGTGATGTATTGTCAGAATTGCAACTACTGCAGTTCAGCAGGGACGTGTAATCAAAGTAGCTGGAAAACATGGAACAGTTCCCACTCTTCTACACAAGTCCATCCAAATCTTAAGCTGCTACCACCAGCTTATTCCTGATGTAAGAAGTGCACAAGGAATAGGAATTGGTCATGTTTTCTCCTGAGCTGAAGTTGATTAGTATGAGACCTATGAGAGAAGTATTCTTCATACGTCTCTGCATTTACTTTGCTGAGTTTTGGAGTCTAATTTGAAAATATAAAACATTTTTTCGGTAATACATCATTTAATTTCAGGACATTTCCTGTATCTTGAGACCATTGCAATAAGCCTAATAAATGAAAAAGCCCATGTGAAGAGTTCCATATGGAAAGAATCAAGTGGGACTTGTGTGATGAGCTTCTGGTACTTCAAGTCATCAAAAGCCATGGGACATATTCAGGTTCTGATTAAGGTAAGAAAAAAATCCCTTCTCTTTTGAATGTATTATACCTGTAAGGGTGTCTGTGTTCCTGCAGAGTGCTTCAGCACTGTGACATTCTCTTCTTGAGCTGACAGACTGGAAGAGCTCCCACGCTCCTCCTGGTTCTGTGCTGATTTTTATTACTCCTGTCTCTTAAAAACACTTTTAGCATTTCTCTTCCAAGAGAAGCTTCTCTGAAAAGCCAAAGAAAATATTTTAAAATCATGTTTTTATTTTCCCCTCTTCACATACAGTACCTTTTTTCTTTGATTTTCTCCATGTGAGGCAATTGTCATATTTTGCTGACATCCCTGTTGGAATCTATCAGTATACAGCCCTATTGTTCTGATGGGATGACACAAAAAAAAAAAAAGAGTTACCAAGCTGTAGAAAGTGAGAATAAAATGCAAAAATATGACTGCATTAAATAATTTATATTTTTATATAAATGGCTACAGAGTACCTAATAAATTTTATTTAGAAATATATTTTCTTCACTAAATGTGAGGTGACCAAAAATTATTTTAAAATACTATCTAGTTATTAATTCGTAAGTGAAAACTGAGACATTTGTAAAAAAATTGGCTGTTCTTTTGCTGTTAATTAAAAGGGATTATAAAAACATTTTTTAAATCATAATATGATTGAGGCTAGAAATTAATTCTTGTGTAGAAATTGTGCATCTCTGTGCATCTCTTCTGGTTATTCAAGTATAAATCATGGTGCAATGTATTTGCCATATGTCTGTTAACTTCGCTTCCTACAATATCTCTAATAATGTCTTGGTGAACAGCGTTAAAGTTACTGTTTATTTCCAATGCCTATGTTGGATGACTTAACTTTAAATGATAAATTATATTTTTTTCCTTTAAAACAAATCACTAAAAATGATTTCTCCAATATTCTGGATAATATAAAAATAATTTAAAAGTCTGAAACTTAAAAGACTTCAATAGACTTTAGTAACTAGATACACAACCTGGGATACGTCTGCCTGGAATATAAAAACAATGAACCCTTTAACAGGCAACAGGAGATTTTTTTCATTACTTAGTCCAAACACCTACAAATAATAACAGATCACTCAACAAGTAACTGTATAGTTACTGAGATATTTTTATACAACTCTTTTTCCCAGAAAAGCTCAAATTTGTAAAGGAGGCAAGTAGATTAAAAAAAAAATTTGTCTTTTGAAAATAACTTTCAGTTGTTAATGTATTAGAAAAATGAAAACAAAAATAGATTCTATTGCATAAAACAAATGTAAAAATAAATATTTATCTTAACTCAAAGGTCAGATTATGTTCTCATTTCATTACTGCCTTGTGTAACTTGTAGTAACCAAATATTGTAATTATAAGCATTTTAGGATTGTTTCATTTTAGTTATAAGCTAACTTGTAAACTAACTTTGGTGGAAAATAATGGCCAGCAGCATCAGGCATGTGTGAGTGGTTTGTGTCACTGTCACTTGTGTCCAGTAATTATTTTTTCCGCCCTCAGAATGGACAAAGTGGTTTAATTTTTTTCTTCTATAGTAACCTGAACACAGGTTTTCTAGGTAGTTATCCTAATAATAATAACCTGTAGAGATTATTTTCTGCTGCACTAAGATTCAAACATATGACTTTTTAATTTCCATATGACTATGGAATTTTCTGTATGACAATCAATATTATTTTTTCTAGGTTTTGAAAATATTGTGTTTTCTCTTTGTTTTATTCTCATTCCCCCGAGACATTGCCCTCTTCTTATATTCACCTTATTTTGTTACCCTAATAAACTTTCAATACTATTTTAGTGTTATTTTAAATCCCCATCACCAGGGACTTTAAAGATAATTTTAAAGACAGTGTGAATAGAAGATGTTTGAGTCATGACTTATTCTTTTTTTTTTTCTTTCTTTTAATGAAAACAAGAATTCTACCTGGAGATAGGAAAGATTATTCTCATCATTGTACCTGGGATTTTTTGCAGAGCAACTTAATTTCACCTGTTATGCAGCTTATAAAGACCCATAAGTTCATATTTTAATTGGAGTTTCTGTGTAACAGTGTCTGTAAGAATAAAATCTAATTAAACAAGACATAGTCATGGGAAGTCGTACTGAAGCTTCTCCTGCTGGTTCAAACTGCAGTACCTAGATATTTCCACCCAGATTGAGTATCCCTCGATTTAAAGTTAATGTTAGTGAAATCAGATCTCTAGGTAGTGATTAGTTGAAAATAAAAAGAAAATAAATATGAGGAGATGATCTGGGAAGGTAATTATCATCTCTAGTTTAACAACTTAGCAAACTGTCTGTAGCTGAAGTCATTCCATCCATTGAAAGTTTAACTGAGAGTGAAGATTGTATATACAATGGAACAGCCATGAACAATAAGATGAGGAAATATTTTATAGAGGCAGAATGAGGAAAAAATTTCTCTTCTTCCAGAATTATCACAGTGGAATAAAAATGGTAATCAAAGGTAAAAAAACATTTTTAGAAAAATTATGGTATGCATCAGTGTCTTTTCTTAATATATACATTGCTTGTACACTTTCAGGAAGTCTAAGAATATTATCTATCATACTATTAAAATGGTATCTCAGATAATGAGATAAACAACAACTAGAAATAAAACTGAGACTATAAAAAGGTACTATTGCCAAGCATGAACTTTTTTTGTTCAAGTTTGCAGCTGGAGAAAATCAATACCTCTTCCTAATGGAATTTCTCTGAAGTTACTTTTGTTTTGATTTTTTTCTCTTGAAATTGTACTGCATATTCTTTAAAGAAAACCCTCTGTGTACAGAATAATAATAATCCAGTCAAAGTGATGGGCTGTTGAAGTAGCTGCAAACATATAGTATTCTTCAAACTGACCTCCTCAATATTTATGTAAACAAAAATATTGACAGTGCAGCTGTTTATGAAGACTGAAATATCCAACTCACTGCCCATCTAAATTCAAATTACGAAGTTTTTGATAGCAATGTAAAAGAAAACAGAACATTCCCCAAAGAGATCTGGATATAACTAATCAAAACTTTTTCTAGTGAGATTTTGACTCTAGTGTTTTGATTCTAGTCTTGACTGTGGCAGTTGTAAGAGAATATCATCCATTGTGGTAGATATTCCAAGGATCAAGTGCAGCATGTTCACTGTGCCTGTTTTAGTGTTGATGGTGGGGCATCTCAGCAGCATTCAGTTTACTTTATGAATCAGAAGAAATCGTGGGGTTTTAAACATGCTCATAGAGAGGCAAGCAAGAATTATTAAGTGAAAGGGATAATACATTACATTATTCTGCTGATCTAAAATAAGCTTTCTACTGCTGATGAAGTTGTCTCTGCTATTGAAAGAACCAAGTCTTAGGTATCACAGAAGGAAATCAGCAACAAAGGGAAAAACCCTTTGTTGAAAATATTTTTTGTGGTATCAATGTCAATTGCTTTAGCATATAGACATTTTAATTTAAAAAGATAATTTAGGATCTAGTATAGTTCGGGGAAGATTCTTTTAAAGATTTGAAACAAGCCTCCAAAAACAGATGAATAATGAAGGTGAAACCTGTCATTAGTAACTCCCTCTGCTGACTGTGACAAGGCCAATGCACACAGGATCTCATTAGGAAATTCCAGTGGACCTTAATCAGGCATTTAATTAATTCCATGCAGTTACAAATAGCAAAGACATAAGGATATTCAGGAAAACAAGAAGTCCTGACCAGCACATGGCAAGTGAAGCAGGGCCCCATTTATACTGCAGCAGCAGCAGCCTAACCTGGCTGGGGCATCAGGGAGCTGGAGCCTGCATCCAGCCCCTGCAGCTGCTCAGGGCTGCTGCAGCACACACCTGTCACCTGGTGCTGCAGCACACACACTGTCACCTGGTGCTGCAGCACACACCTGTCACCTGGCTGCTGCCTTAGCCAAAGCTGGAAGCCAGCACAGCTGCTCCCTTGGTATTGTTGTTGCTTTTAACCAGCCGAATGTAGAGAGGAGAAGGTTGGTCACGGAGAAATGTATGGCTTAACAGGTGCCACAGCTCAGGTGTAGATGACTCACAGTGGATTATCTAATTCCTTGGTTAGTTTTGATGGAACTAAATTTTACTATCCCAGGCTGTGGACATGAAAGTCTGCAGCAGAGGATCTGCAGATGCCAGCTGATATATTCTGGACATTTGTGTTTGGAGGATCAAGTAGCTTTAAAGTGACATTTTCACAAATCAATATAATTTACCCTATTTCTATGGGAAGTCGCTCAAGAATAAGGCTTAAAGAAACTGCTTGTTCTACCTCAAGCATAAAATAGAATGTGTATTTATACATTGATTCTTCTCACTGACTGCATGAAAAACAATTGACCCCTCACATTAATATAGAAGGTAGAGATTGTGTTGGGTTCAGGTAGCCTCAAAGCAGGTTATCTGACCTCCATGAAACTAGAGAAAAAAAAATAAGTTTTCAAAGATTTGCTTGACTGCTTTACTTAAGAGTTTGCTGAACTTCAAATCATGCTCCAAAAAAATGTAGACTATCCGTAGACTTAATAAACATAGACATAAGGTTTATTTTGTAGGCAAAATTAAGTTATTAGCAAAATTCTTTACCAGCAAAGAGTAAATTTTCCTGGTATTTAGTTCCACATAGCAGCATAGTGGTAATGGCTTTTACTTAATGAGTATCTACAACTCTCAAAAGGGCACAGTTTTAAACTATTTACTCCAATTATTGACCTGTGAACTGTTATTAAAACTTATATTTGAGTCAATGAAATGTCATTTGACTAATGAATAAAAGTAAGAGAATATTAGTCCCAAGAGTTCTGAAGGAAATCAGTGGATACTGTGAAATACAGTATTACTTGTCAAGAGTAACTTTTATGGCATCTTTACTTCCCAGGGCAAGAAATGGTTTTGTTTGTATTTCCTGAATTTCAAACAGCACTTTTCATCTTTTTAGACATTGTTTCAGTGTTGTTTTAGGCCTGATTTTGACACAATGACATCAGCATATTTCCAAGGAAATTGAGAATGAGACACTGATTAGATAGAAATAAGTCAGTTTTCACTGAAAGCATAATTTTTCAAAAAGAGTTTACATAGAAGGTACAAACAAATATGCACAACTATAGGTAAATGCAGATACCATTCAGTTTTATTTATTCAGTGTTTTATTTTCCCAGATGAGTACATTAGGAAGTTATTTCAATCTTCTTATTATCAGTTACTGGAAGAATAGAATTCATTGTATTCCTATACTGCAACCAGATGTAAGCATTCATTCCAAAGGCTTGGTAAGAGACAATAATATATTTCAACATCCTTTGAAGGAAAAAAGTATTTTAAAGGAGAGTTAAAGACTCACTCTTGTATTTTGGCATCTTTCTCGTGAAGACAAAAGGTTTATCAGAGGATTTGTAACCTACAATCATTGTTTTTCTAGAAACACGTAAGTGAAATTGTTCATATGTGAATTATTAGGATTTTCTTTTCTTTAAATTCTTTGACAACTTGGCTTTTTCCTCACTTATAGGTGAGGGTGATGAAGGGAATAGGATGAGTGTGACTGGAGCACGTCTCTGTCATGCAGGGCAGTGCCTGGTTATAAAACCAGGCAGTCTGACAGAGTTCGACAGTGATGCACACAGAGTCATTGAAACAGCTCAGCAATATCCTGCAACATTCCACCTGGAGTCACAAGCCTTGTGTCTCAGAGCTAGTACCACTCTCCTTAGTTCTACCCCAGCCTGGCACCTAATAGCAGGATGTGGCATAGATAAAAAATGCACTTTCAGTCTCCTCCAGACTGCACAGCTCCCTAGTGTTGTTTCACTGAACCCATTCCTCAAGTCAGAGATCTCTGGGAGTGATTTACTTTATTGATTTGTCATGTTATAATCTCACAGAGTGCCGTCACATTGCTGCTTTTTAACACATGACACCAAAGTGACTCTGAGATCTTTGCTGGTCAGACATATTTTGCTCTTTTCTAATACTTTTCAGGGCACACATTCAACAGTAAAAGTTGTGATTTAAATGGGCAGGGCAGAGTTCTTTGAAGGATCATTGAGCTGCTGTTTAATGATTTTTACTTCAGCAACAGGCATCAAAATCAGATCTTTTTATGATAACTGTGAAACAGGCATAGGACTTTGAACAATAATCTCTGAGGTATAGCCTTGGGCTTTGAGCATTTACCACACCTCTTCTTCTAAAGAATTCAAAAATTTAATTAACCTTTTTTTTTTCTGCTATAATAAATAATGCAAGATGTAACCTTGTGCCTGCTGATAGCTTTTACAAAGCATAGAGTTGGTCAGATCTAGAATCCCAAGACAGTATCTAATTTTCCGGAGCAACAACCCCACTTGGAAAAAACTCCTCAAATTTCTAAGAAATGTTCTAAGAAAAAAAGCCAGAACATTTCTAAAAGTTCCTTTCGCCCTCAGAAAAGGTGTAAGATCTTTCTTTTGTCCTTTTTTCATTCTCATTCCTTTTTACATCCTGAAGCCCCTTGATCTTCCACTTAGAAAAGTGTCTTTCTATTTTTTCAAATAATACTGAACTGAGCAGATGTTATACTGTGAAACTTCAACAAGATCAGATGTAGCACTAGCTCTCATAGTGCAGGACATTTATCTGTTACAGGTTTTGTATTCCCTTAATGCGACTTTTATTTTTAATTCACAGATCAGTTTTAATGTCCTGAAGATCCAGATAGTCCTTGATCTTTGGCAGGCTTGCAGTATCAAGTTGTAGTGTGCTTGAAATTACTTTGATTAATCAATAAGGGTTCTTAACGTAAGAGTCAAATTTTTCTCCTTGCAGACTTTTTTCAGTTTCTGACCTTCAGCTTTGAATACTCATTAGCCTAAGGAAGAAAAACAAACCAAACCAAACAAACAAAAAAACCCCACCCCAAAACAAAAGCCCAAACCCAAAACAAACAAGACAAAACAACCAAAAATTACAAACCAGCAAACAAACAAACAAAAAAAACCCTCAAAAACACCTCAAACCAGCTATCTTTCTGTATTCACCATAATTTATTTCACAAAGATGGGAGGATCTGATTCTGGTAATTTCCTGTGAGAATCTGACTAGGAATTTTTTAGCACACATATTTATGACTGTAATAATCTCTAAGTGTATTTGTTTGCAGGTTGACCCCATAGCATTAGGTAGAATTGTCTTATCATTGCATGCACTAAGATCCAAGAGGGTTATGCATTATTTTCAGCAGAGAATACCAGTGTCAACACAGAGACACCAGTTTCTTCCAACCATCCTACTGTGCAAGCAAAACCTTCCATAACTTGGAAACTTCGTGGTGCTTGCTGGTGAAAGGGTCATTGCAGCTCAGAGAGAAATTTCCTGCCCACTTGTGGAAACCCTATAGTCCATTGATAGCAGTTTCTCAGCTTTGTCCACTCAAATTCTTCCAATAGGTTTCCAGCCTCCCTCAGCACTTCCCAGCACTTTCATAACTTGTTTCTGCAAGGTTTGCCAGGCCATACCTGCAAAATTAAAAAAGATCAGAGAACTCTAATAAAGAATTTTAAACTACTTGCAAAACTGAAGAAACCATGTTAACATGATCATCTGTTTAAATTAATGAAGTAGTGAGAGATGACACAGTAATATTTCTAAAATCAGGAGTTACAGATCATTTGGATGAAGTCTGGAATATGGTGTGGTCTTCAGGGTATATTTGATTTTGCCTTCAGCAGGAGCACTAAAAAAAGAAGATGAACACTAAAAATTGCATTTCTTAGCTCCCATATAACAGATTAGTAGAGGGCCTTAATCTATCTCTGATCCTAATTTTTCTTTAGCTCCAGCTCTTTAGATGATATGGAAAGCTTGTGGGTTTTTTGTCTGTTTGTTTTTTAAAAAATAAATCTTTATTATAGGTATGGACCTTATGGAATTAAAAAGAAAGGAGAATTGCTTAATATTTAGCTGTAATGCTGGACTGTATTATGAACCAGGAATAACTGAGCATTTTCTTAGCAGAATTGGCATTTTGTTTTTCTAAGGAGAGTGAGCACACCACAAAAACCCACAACCTACCAAACAAACATGCAAACAAAAAACTCAAAACCATTGAGACTCTATCTATGAAAACAACATGTGGATGCTTTTAAGATTTTCATACTTAATGAAAACTATAAGCCAAACTTTTTTGCTTAATTTTCAAATTCATACAAGAGAAAAAATTCTTGCAATTGAAAACATTCTTGTTTGTTGGATAGCAGTCATTGAATAAAAATACAGTGATATATTTTAAACTTGTTTGAATTCTAACACTTAGAATAGGAAAACACTTAAAAGTGTATTGAACAAAAAAGTGCAAGTAACCTTATTTTTATTTCCTTTCAAAATCATCTCTTTTCTCTAAACCATTAGATGTTACCACGCCTTTCTTATAATGATAGGATAAGGTTTTATACCACGGGTGCTGTTTTATCATTAATAATTTGAATTATTATTTGACATCCAATTTTATGGATGCCAATTTTTCTTTCACTGAAATGTGAAAAGAGACAGAAGTTGTGGAAAAGTCCAATGAAACCACAGTGCCATTGTATAACTTATTCACGTACTTCTCACTTTATTGAAAACTGTGTTTTGCTGTTTGAAATTACAGTGGACCAGGCACTCAGTCTATATTTGGCTGAATCAATACATCAAGGCGCAAATGTGAAGCACTTTCAGCTTTTGAATAGTTTACTTACACTTGTTTTCTGTACATTTATGTATCTCATTTAGGCATCTGAATAAAGTGCTGCTTCTCTTAAGTGGCAGAATGATAAAGCTACTCTGCCATTCATGCCATTAAAATCTTCAGCCTATATTTAGAAGTTATTTGGTCTTCCCCTCAGCACCTCACTGTTGCCCTCCACACTTTCCACTGAATAGCACAGCTCTACTATATTACTGTTTTCCAGTTTAATTTACTTTGATCTGCATGGAAGAAAAACTTCGTTAAATAAGATTTCCAGTGTGATCCAGAAGAGGTGCTATTTAAATTTTGATACATGAGGCATCTAATTCATTTCATTGATCAGCGAACACTAGAGGACTCTTGTTATTTATGACATGGAAATGTCATTAGACGTGAAGGGTTCTGCAGTGCACAACATTATTCTGAGCATTTTGACAGTGTGATTCAGTTCAGAATTGTGTTCAATGGGAGTTCAGATGGAGTATGTTATCAAAAAGTTTATTAGCAGTCAAAAATTATTTAAGTTAATTTCCATCTCTTTAACACTTTATGCACCAGCTCTATTCTTCAAGATTTACTAAAAGAATAAGAGTTATGCTTTTTTTCTTTTCCCAGTCTAGCTGTTTTAGGAGTATGTGGGCTGTGGAATGGAATTAAAAACTAATGAAAATCTTCCCCTGACTCACTAGCTGCACATTAATTAATCTTAGACTTTTCCTTAGTTAAAAGTATAGTCTGTTACAGTCAGTATCTCTGGAATTTGATCTCTATAAAAATTGCAGTCCCCTTCTTCCAAGTTGTACCAAGATTTGTTGCAGAGAGAAATCAGGTGTTTTTTCAGATTGGATCTGAAATCTTTTGACAAAAATGGTGCAGTAAGATTCCTTTAAAGACACCACCTGTCTAGAAAAGAGAAATGTTAAAAAGTTTGACAAGGCAATTTTCACTGTATGTAGTTGAAAACCTGAATGGTTTTAAAAATAATATCCATAGAAAATGTGGACATATAAGAAAGGTAGAGATGACCATGGGGCAGGACCAAAGTAGGAACATCATAATAAATGATAATAAAATACCCTTAAGCATACCACTTAATTTTCTGAGTATGCCAATCTAACTGCTACAGATTTCATGCAGAGGTTGCCATTGCTATAGAAACTTCTTAAATATCATCTTGAATGATCTCTTTCCAAGCTGATGAGATGAGATTGAATTTCTACTGTAGAAGTGGTAAGGAAGATATATTCTTCCACAAATCTCTTGGAGTTTCCTTATTTTTGGTTGTTTTGTCACATAGTGGTTATATTTTTCTTTTATTTGCCTTTTTTAATGTTGCAATATTTCCTCAGTTCACACTAAAAGGTTTATACTCTTCTGATAATTAGCTCTGTGCTTATTTGCTGCAGGGAATAAATCCATTTAGAAAACGCATACAAAACTTCTGCACTATCTGCAAAATCTAAGGAAAAAGTGAAGAAGTGGAATCAGAGAACTGAGGTTATCACAGCTACTGAAACTATAAACCAGAAGTGGGTAATGTAATAGTTGCTGCACTGGGGGAAAAAAAAATTGAAGGGGCTCTGAGGAATCTTAATTAGAAACAAAAAATATTAATGAAAGAGAAAAAAAGAAAGAATTTCCTGTTTTACCTTAGTTTTATTTGTATTTGTTTGAGAGGTTAGAAGCTATTACAAATTCTCTTATGCATATTGAAGTGTGGCTGACATGTTCCCATGTTTGTTTTTAGATCTGTCATTTTGCCTTTCTCTGGAAAATTTTGTCTATTACCACAGGAAAGATATCTTAAAAAGACATCTCTGTACTTTCTCCAGCAGGGATATTTCTTTTCCTAAGATATATGTTAAGGTCACAGGACTTGCTGTTAAAATGCAATTTGTCCCAGTCTGGGTGGGATTCCTATTACTTAAACTCACAGATGCCCCCAGAGCAGCCACTGCTGCAGTCACTTCAGCTTCTCTTTGTCCATGGTGAGTTCTTACTCCCCATGTCCAAGGGAATCTTAGGTATGATTTGTCTCATTGTAGGGCAAGCATATGTGAGAGGAAAGGTGGTTGCTGCTTTCCCTACAGCTTCCTGTAGTCTTGTTGTCTTTACCTTTCAGTAAACAGTATTGGCTACCATCAGGAATGTCCCTGGGTAAATATTTGAATTTGGAATATTTCAGTAAATGTTGTCACATACTTATGTAAATTTTTTGTATCTATGCTGGCAATGCAAGCACCAAGATCTCGTGAATCTTCCTGCAAGTTTTTGTCTTTACATCCCTACCATGCTATGTATATTTACATATTTATAACTTCATTTGTCCTTCAACATACTAGGTGATGGCCATTGGATAGTGAAGTGTTTTATTATAGGAATATCTATCAGTTGTAAGAGCCCTCAATTTGTACAGAGTATATTTCATAACTGTCGATTAAAAAAATCAATCAAATATCTGGTTCCTTGGCATTCTCTAAGAAATAAATAGTCTTATCCTTTCCATATTATAGAGACAGCACTTAAAAATTTCTCTTAAAGATGTCTCATTTGTCCACGATCAATTCAGTGAAGCTTAAAATACTTAATTGAGCTTGGACTATATAAAGAACTTACTATTTTTTCAGCCTCAGTGTTTTGAGTCCCCTGAGGCTGTCCAGTTCATCTAATATCCCAGAGGATCTGTTCTATATTTCTACAAGCCCAAAAGCCACAATCCAATTGAAAAGAATATTCCAATAGAATACAAATAGGTTGTATAGTAGATGTCACAAAGAAAGAAATACAGTTATATCCCAAAGAACATCCCACTGCATCAAAGTAGGAATGACACCTGACTGACATTAATCACTCTCTCATACATCTGAAAAATCATATAATGCACTTTGATGATTAATAGAGAATAATCACGTCAATCCCTGTCCTGCAGATTTGTCACTTTGAAGAAGTGACAGATTAAATATTTATTAAAACCTTAAGAGTTTTAATGACAGTGTACAAGAATTAAGAATTACTATTGTCAGTCTTAAGAATTATTACTAATCTTTTAATTATATTATCCTGTATGAAGGAACCTTACTTTTCCTACATGTTTTGTTTACATCAGAAATATGCACTTATTTTTCCTTTATTTTATCAAATTTTATTTTATTTTTCTCTCAGCAACATTCCTGTAAAGATATGTTTTCCCACTTCCACTTAGTATTATACAGAGAATCAAAATTATATTAGAGGTGAATTGCCAAATTGAAATATTGACTAAAACAAACAAAATCTCTGCAAGATTCCAGATGCTTTGTTCAGCTGAATTGGGTTTGCCTTGGGGCTTTTATTTCACAAGGCAGCTAGAGTGATAATTCTTTAATTCTTCATGCACAAATCTTCACATTTTGAAGAGCTGAGACGACTTTCACACAGACTGATTCCATAATTCCCACTCTGTGGAACTGATCTTGTAAATGTTGTGACACTGTGAGTAGAATGACTCTGACCTCAGCAAGTGTCTCTCAAAGTGTCAGAGGAGAAAAGTTGTCTTGCCAGCACAGCTTCTGCCTGCCCACTGTGTCACTCAGACAGTGCTTTGATCCAGGACACGTGAAAGGAAAGGTCCTTCACCATCCTTTCTCTCCAAAACCCACCTGAGGTGTGAGTTTTACCCATGTCCCAGTTTCACTGTGCCTGGCTGTACACAGACTTTCCTGGACACTCAGGGGGCTGTGCCTGCCATTGTCCTTCCTGGTGGGTGCTCTGAGGTCAGGATGCATCATGGATGCACCTTCTACTTGGAAAACAATTTTGTATTCCTTCTCTCTGTCTGTATTAAAAAAAAAAAAATCAATTGGAAAAAAAAAGAAGATGAGTTAAAGATGCATAAAAAGCACTGAAATTTAATATGTGACTTTTGCCTCCCATCTTTCAGTATAGTATTCAAAGTATTCCCTATAGGAGGGAAAACATGACAGAATTGAGATTGTCTCATGTCTGCAAATTTTTTATGATCTTGATTCATGAACTCTTCTGTCACATCTATTACTCTATGCTCTGCATTTATTTAGGTAGTGCATAGAAGTAAGGGGGTCACTTTTATTTTTTAATCCATGGAATCTATAATTTCACAGCATTTAGCACACTGCCCTTCTTTGGCACTATGGTGGGTTGTAACAAGAATCTTAGAATTTTTATAATTGTGATTATTTCTCCTTCAAGCTTTGTTTTTCAAAAAAACTGCACTTGCCTCAACTCCTGAGATGAGAATATTCCAAAGAGACCTGTAAAATGTGATTAAAACAAAGGTGTAAAATGTTTGAGACAAAACAGAACTAAGTCCTGTTCTGCTTGAAATGCCAATGGTATTATAAAGTGACTTTGATGCTTACTGTTACTTAGCCTTAGCAACAGAACTGAAGGAAAAAAATGTAATCCAAGCAATCAAAATTGTATCCCTTAAGCTACCTAAAACTCAAAATCAAACAGAGGTGGATTATGACAGGAAATGAAGAAGAAATATATGCACTTGAGAAGAAAGAAGAGCTGGGAGGGCTAGGAAATGAGGAAAGGATGAAGTAATACCAAAAAACCTAATGAATCCTCTTTTACAGTGAGTTATTTTATTTCTCTCTTCTAATTCGTAAGGATAACATATGAAATGAAGATATATATTTTTAAGAGCCTAAGCATATAAAAGTATATTTGATGGATGTATTATAATGGGAATGTAAAGGGATGCAAATGTCAGAAAAGTTTGCTTGGTCATAAATGAAAACTGGCTATAATGATATCTATTAGATTTAATAATTGTGACAGGATAAATCAAAGTTATAAAAAGTGAAATACACAGAATAGTTTAAAGAAAAACAATAAATTATTCTTGTCTTCCTATTGTAGATTCCAAAATAAGTGGGTTTAAAGTATAACTTCATCTTTTTTTAACGAGCAATTTAATTGTGATTTCTTGCAATGCTCAAAACACACTGCTGTCTCCAGGTGAATTACCAATCACTTTCTATCAAAACATCCTTCAAACTGAGTTTTCTCAACTCGGCACTTAGAGCAATTAAAAAAGAAGAGTCTTACTGTTTGAGAACTTTACTTCTAAAAATATAGCAAGTGCTGGCACCCATGTCAGGGTGAGGTGTTGATGCCTTTTGGTGCTCTAGAGGAATTAACTTAGATTCCAGAATTCCAAACAAAACTGGTGCATTTTTAAAAAAGGAATTTTATCTGAGGTACACTTTTATTGTCTAGCTGTTTTCATTAGCATGCATGGGTTTTTTTTACTGAAATGTGCAATCCTTTATTATAATGATGTTAATTTAGGAAATGAAAATTGGGGAAAAGATATTTCAGAGAATGGAAATCGTCTTAAAACTTTACACGAAGGAGGAAATTAAAGGGGTGGCTGGATGGGTTTTGTCATTAACTCTTATTATGAAAACCTACTGAGACTAATACACACAGACTGTAATAAGAGGCTTGCAAGCTGAAATATCACTGTTTCATCTTGCTGTTTTCCTTCTTTCTATAGTGCATTGTGAAAATCTAATTTTTTGTGTGATTTTTTTACGTTGTCCTTGAAAGTGGAGCCAAATTTTCATGCATGCTGATGTACATTGGTAGCATATATGTTGCCTGGATATAGTAATTTCTCTGACATGTAATTTGACCAGCTTCATGTTTCCTTTTTAAGTGTTTTTTGTGGAAGACGGAGACATACTAAATAGCATGTCTGGTTCCCGCCATAATATAACACTGAGAATTTTGAGATTTTTAATGCATTCTTTTCATTGCTGAGAATCATGAATTTTCATTGAAGTTACTGGGGCTTGAGTAAGCTCATCAGTATCGTATTCTTAAAGTAAAAATCATCCTGTTGCATACTTGTCCTTAATTTGTTCCTGCCTTTTGGAAGCATTCCTTTATAGATTCTTGAAGTTCTCTTGTCTGCTTTTTTGACGTTATTTCTTCATTTCTGCTACCTCAATTTCCTGAAAAATTCAGAATCCCATGGCACACATCTTGCAGCATCCTTCAGTTTAGTGATGGAAGATAAATTTTAAAATCTCTTCCTACATTGAAATTTTTTCTATTTGTCTCAGAGCTATTCTAGGAAGACTCAATAATTTTGGAATTATATGTTTAATGCAGAGTTTCAGCATTCAGATAATTAGCAGCAATTTTCTAAATGTAATGGTGATATTAACCACAAGAATTATTTACTAGGAGTGGCAAATTTTCAAAACATTAGCTAAGGGCAGAGTAATAAATAATTACTAGTGTGCCCAGATTTTCCTACAATATTAAAAACAACATGTGGAAATGTTTTGTTTGGTTTGTTTGCATACACTTATCAACTTTACCCATAAAATGCCGAATATGTGCCTTTCTCTAAAATAAGGTAGCAGAGTTATTTTAACTAGGGCTGTTATAAAGCACCAGTGAGCTGCTTGTATTGAATTTTTGTCAGACTGGTGATTGACAGGTGTGCCAGAGGACACACGTGCTCCTCATAACTCACATCTTCATGGCCTTACTGGCTGCTCTCCCTTTTTTCTTCATGTCACTGTGAAGGAAATATAGAAGAGAGAAAAGAAAAAAAAAACAAGGAAACAAAGAAAATAGGGAAGAGCATCAGAAAGAAAATGTTAGCTTGAATTTTAAGTCTTGGATGAACAAATCTCGACTTCTGTTCATTTTTTGACTCATTTAAATACGTTTGATAATTTGATTCTCCTAACCATTTAGCTCATGTAGAGGTTTTGTTTACTTGAATGAAATATAAGATCAAGCTCTTTATGATTAATTTACTGTTTTCAAGTAAAGCAGTGTTTTAGGAATTTTTAAGAGAAAATCAGTGAGAAATGAAAAAAAATAGAATCTCTCCTAGTTTGAATAAAAGATAAGTGAAGGAGACACAATAATCTTTTTTTTTTTTTTAAGAAATTTTGCTATACAACATCATTCTTCAGCTTCATTGTATTTTAATGTGCTTTTGTTTCAAGCTACTTATGAAAGACTTAAGTCTAGGAAATGAGATCTTTAAATTAAGCTAGTTTTCTGTGTACTGCAGTGCAGAGGTAGCATCAGCCCAAATCTGTAAGGAAGGTGCTCAGAACCTTCTCCAAATAGGATTCACTCTCAAGCAATAAAACCGAAATAAATAGATAGATGGTATTAGAAATGTCAGCAAAGATATGAATTGTTCTGTGACTTGGGGAAATACAAATTCATAGACAAGGTCTTTAAATTATGGACAAATAAGGAAAATATTTTCTTCCTACTGCCTCCTGCTTCTTTGATGTGCATATAAAGCTCAGAACTGCACTCCACTCCTTACTGAGAAAAGGAGGAAGCATGGAAGGAATACAGCTCATCATAGAATGCTTCATTTTGAAACGACTTGGTCAATAATGAAAATGCTTTTATGATGTTATTACAACAAGGAAAATAAAATTAAAACCAGGTTTATTAGTTAACTTCATTTGCACACCATGAAAATACATTTCATTCTAAGCCAAGAACAAAGGCCTGAAAAGTAAACTGCCCACCTGAAATAGTCTTGTAAAACAGAGGGATAAAAATGCATCCAAAACTAGAGAAAAGAACAGTGGCAGTTAAAGTCACATGATGCTCATTCTATACTATTTTCCTGTGCTCTGCATAACATATATCATGTTTAAAAGATTCTGGATCATCAAAGCTTGTCAGGAAGATACTGTTTTCAAAGCAAACTGAAAGCAGAGATTTTTTTTTCTATTTTTTATAAAAGTATGTAAAAAGAGTTTTGCTTCTCTACGAAAGTCTGAAAGGTGCTGTAGAAAAGGGAGTTAATCTCGAAAGTATTTTTAGGGTATTTATAACAAACAGTTAATGATTTTTTGATGAATCATTTGAAAATATTCTGTCTCTGATTAAAAAGCCCTGAAGTATATTTGGTTTGAAAAGTCCAGGAATATTTAACAAATGTTTTCATTGCCTCCATCCATTTGGTAAGCTCTGCTTCATTTCCTGTGGCTCTGCTGAAATAAATATCTGATGGGAAAGAACCAGGAAAATATTTTGAACCCAGCTTGGAATATAAATAGAAGGAGAGGTGCAGATCAAGAACAAAATCTGTGTTTTATTGTTGTTTCACTGCAAATGTAACTAGGAAGATTGCCTCATAGAAGAATCTTTATAACTGCCTCTAGAATACTTACTGTATTGCTCTGAAAGAAAGTGTATTCATAGGAAGTTTCTTTGCAACATCTTGTAGTGGAAAATCACATACTCCTTGTGCATGCTTTGGAGTCAGTTTCTAATATTGTTCTGACTCTGTTAGAAATGTAGCCTTGAGAATAATGGTGGTCTCTGATGGATTGAAAAAAATATTAAACTCAGCCACAAAATAAAAGGAATTCTAAGACAAAAGAAATCCTTCCTCTCCTTTATTCTTACTATGCCCAGGTGAATTAATGAGGATATTGAGCCTAGTAAGTTGTACCTTCCCCCTTGAAATGCTCAAAGAGAGGCTATAAACAGCTTAGATTGTCCTTCAGATGAAGACAAGCATGAGGAAGATTCTGAATTGCAATGGAATGAAATCATTCTGAAAGAACTCCCCTCAGACCATCAGAAAGCAGATAAAAAATCCTCTGAATATGAATTTTCCAATAGGGCTAGGCATACAGACCTACAGATCTAAAGAGGTTGTGGCCTTAGAAGTAGTTCTGCCATTTTCTGAGAGTGTTTATTGCTCAGCATGATGTGCCAGTGGAAGACTCGGACCCAAATTGCTGCAAATCAATGTAAAAAGATGCCCTTTACTGTCAACTGTTCCTTAATGATGGCTCCTCACCTCAGCCTGACCTTTCACTGTGTTCAACCCACAGAGGGCAGTGATGTGCAATTAATAATAACTCAAATGAAAACACCATCTGTTTTTAGAAGTCTTAGTGTGTCTTTTTGGGAACAACTGACAATTTTTTACTTCATCTGTCAATAACATGGACCTCTTGGAATTTCCCAGGTTGAGTTTAGGGAATTAAAAAGTACAGAATTACAAAATAGGTTGTAAAAATTATGTTCTGGGGAAATTTCTGGAGGTTTTTTGTAGTAGTATTGCCTGGCAATAGTTTGCACTAATAAATAGTAAACCATATACTGAGAAGCAATAAGTCTAAAGTAGAAATACATATGCAAATCTAGGATGTGTTCTATTCAATCCTATGGTCCAGTCATCCTTTAAAACTTTTAGTATGACCACCAAACAATCCTCTTTTACCATTTCTGCCTGCATAAAGCCTACATGCAGCTAAACTCCTGAGGAGCAGCAGGAAAATGAGATTATTGCCCTGACCTACAGCCAGCAGAGTCAACCCACATACACATAAGGACAGGACCATTCCCCAAACCCACAGGTCTGAGCCACCTTTTATCAGCTGTTGGAGCACAGAGTTTGGCTGGGTTTTTTGTCACCAACCAGCCCCAGCTGAAGAGAAATCTACATTCACTATGAGTAGGTCTCAGCAAAACAATAACCTCTTAAAAGCAGAAAAAAAGGTGACCTCCAGCCTCCTCTACACTGAACATATTTCTGATTGCCATCTATCTCTTTTGCATATCTCTACAGTAATACATGTATACAAGAGTGAAAGAGGTCGAAGGATTTCTGGATGCAATGGGCAGGTCAAAGCACAGAATAACTTTTCTATCCCCCTCAGGCCATATTTGTGTTTGTTTTAGAAGTAAGCATTCCAAAGATATGAAAGAAATGCCAAAGCATAAGACAGATTAAAAGGTTGGAGAATGCAGAAAACAAAACAATAATTCATGAAATGGAATCTGCAAAGCGGGGATCCTCTCATGGCAAGCACGTAGCCAGGAGTGTGGAGCTTACAGCCCTGAGCCAAGCCAGCCTCACTCTCTGGGGCTGGGCAGAGGGGGAAGGCCAAGTTTGCTGCTTTTCTCTTCCTTACCCACCTCCCCTTGGATGTTTGATGCAGACAATGTGTGTGTAGGGCTGATGGCTTTGGAGGGACTTTGCACTCTGCATTGGAACAGCCTTTATACAGTTATGCAGAGTGTGAGAGTGCCTTTCATTTTGGTATGTAGAGCTGTAGCTGAGCTAGTGAAAAATCAGCCTTTCATTCTTTATGAAGTGCTACTGTGATGTAGGAACTCCTTCTGTGGAACCCAGACAAGAAGAGAGGTATCTTTGCTGCATTTTATTTGTGTATTCATATTCAGTAATGTGTGAAGTGCAAGGAGACTGCCATAATGTTTCCATCTGGAAAAATTCTTCTTAACAAAAAATATTTCAGTGTTTCACTGTATAAAAAATACTCTAGTGCCTATAATTGCATAAAAACTCGATATATTATAGCTATGCTATCATATACAAATTGATTCCTACAACATTTTTATGTGGTTATTTCTAAAGAAATATGTAATCTCTATCACTTGTTACTTGTAGCATCCTTTACTCAAAAATCAATGTGATAAACACAATGTTAGTCTGAACAGAATGTCATGCAATGAAACATAATGTGAAATCAATCAAATCTGGATAGCAATAGACATGAGGCTCAAACTCTGGTAAACTGTAACATTTAACACCTCTAGATTTCGTATAAATACTTATCTCTGTGCATTTTACAAAGCTCCAGCTATCACCATACATTCAATCTTAAATACATCTAATTTTATAATAGATCTGGGGCTTAATGTTCAGATAGAAAAAAGTTTTGAAATCTTCTATCACGCTCAAATGCTTGATTATAAGGCAAGTCCCTTATTATTTTAATCCACTTTTAATTTTTAAATTTCCTAAATTCACCACTAATACACAGCACTGAGCTAGTTTTGTAAAATTAATCAGTGATTTATGATAAATAACAGTCATTAAAATAATTGCACTTAATTACACTGATTATAGGCCCAAAAGGGGCTTCTTCACTGGGAGGGTGGTCAGTTCCTGGAACAGGCTCTCCAGGCAAGTGATAAAAGCATGAAGCATGTCTGAGCTCAAGGAGTATCTGGATGATGATCTTGGCCATGGTTTAGTTTTAAGTACTTCTGCAAGAAGCAAGGAGTTGGATTTGAAAATCATCATGGGTCCCCTTCAACTTGAGATGATCTTTGGTTCTATGACCCTTAAAAGAATGGACTGCTGATGTGATGGCACATAGAGTTAGGAGTCTCACTGGGAGAAATTCATTAAGAATATCATAACTGTAATTAGTGGTGCAAAGCAGTACTAAGGTCCTGTTATATTATTTTCACTCTAATGGACTGTGTCATTGACTTTAAACAAATGAGATATAACTGAAGAAGCAATGCCTAAACTTGCATCTGTAGGTGCTTGTGTGCTCAGATATCATGACTTAAAAAGGGCTGCTATCACCAATGTTCTAACATCATTAGTTATGTGCAGAAATAGAGTTATTCAGCTGGATATCTATGACTTTACACAAAGTTATGGAAATTCATCCCTGTTTTTTTCTTTCCCGTTTAGCATTTTAAAGTAAAGTTGCCATCATTTTCAAAAATTCCTTTACTGCTCATTATGATCTTCCAGAACACCCTTGCCAAGCCACACTTCAAGGGTCTCTGTGCTTCGTTAGGTCTGAGGACCTCCTTCTAAAAGTTATCAGCAATTCTGTGAGTTCCCTGATTCACAAACAACTAATGTAATATTTGTGTGAATGCTTGTCTGCACTTTCTTATTGAGAATACAATATCTAAAGCACCAAGATTCATTTTCTCATCATAAATATGCATAAGACATTCTTATTAACATAAATCTGATCTAACAGGTTCATCATGGATAAAGAAATGTAATTAGTTTTCTTCCCTGCCTCTTTTACTGCTGTCTCTATTTTCCTTAGATTTTGCTTGTTCATGCACTACAGTCTCAGAACCTTTGTTGTGCATTGTATTTAGCTGCTTGATGCATCTCACAGTGTTTTTCTTAACCCCAGCTGGAGTACTACCGGCTTTTGCTAAGAAAAGAGCAGGAAAAAAATTCTTATTTATAGTTTGGATGGTTAGTCAAACAGTCACAAAGAAAAATAGATTTAGACATATACAAAACTTGTGCAAATATTTCCTTTTGATGTCATTGTGCATGTGTCATCCTCTCATAGCAAGGAAAATAGGTGCATCTGCATTCTGACACTACTATCATAAAATGAAGCATGTTGTTTGCTGCTGACTTGCCAAATTGGTAGTATGAGAAGAGATCTAAAGAAAAGCTTGAAAATATATTAGTGTATTTGTAAGTCAGAGTATTCTTATTTACCTTCAAATAAGCCATACTAAATCTATGGTTATCACATATTTGTTAGTTTTTCCTCCTCTTTATCACCATTGTCACAACTTTTTAAAGATAGATGGATACAATTTTAAATGGTAGAGTAGCCTGGCTTCCAGTAATATATTCTAAAAACAAAGAACATTTTAGTATGAAGTTAAATAGAGCTCTGACAAAATAGATGGTTATGCAGTTCAATCACACACAAAGTAATTTCTCTACTGAGACTTTATCTGCTGTTGATGGTTGTTATTTGCACAGTACTCATCTAATTTCACTGCCTTTCCTGTTATCCTAGCAAAGGATCTGTTTGCCAGTTCTTGATACAACTGCATGGACATCTTCAAGTCTTCTCTCTGTTTCGTTTGATTTGGGTTTTTTCCCCCAAAACTTGTGTTTGATAATCCATAATCCATGTATTTTACTATATATAATTTATTCAAATTTCAGACTGATGATGGGATTATGAAAATATGGAGTGAATCAGGAACTCATGGTGACAAGTGGAATGAAGTCAAGTTACACTTGGGGAAGCTGAGGAATTTTGAAATTATCTTTGAAGGCATTCGTACCAGAGACCTGGGAGGAGGAGCAGCAATAGATGACATAGAGTTCCACAACTGCACCACCAGTAAGTTCAAGAGGAAAGTTTCTAGAGGGGTGCCACACAAGATGTAGGAAGTTCTTGTTTGTTTTTAAATACACCATAATTATACTGTTTTCCTCATAATTTCACTGCTCATAACATCAGCTATGAATAAATTGTTTCTGCTCCTGTAACTTTAATACTCTTTTCTGCACATACATTCGTGTGGTGTTCTCACACTAAATTATGGCAGATAAATCCCAGACATTACTAAGGTTTTATTTCCTTTATTTATTTTGTTTTGAATAAGAACTTTCCTTCTTTAACCCACTGGTAAGTTATTGAGTCTGTGATGTTGTACATAACCATTCCATGTAAATTGTGTCAGATTATATTATATAAAATCCGTGGCCTCTGTGTTTTATTATAAAACACATTATATCTCTTCCCATAAAAATAAGTGGAGACTACAAATTAACCTTTATCAATATTCTTTTTCCTAGTTCAGTTGAGTGTTAAGTGTTAAAGTCAGCAAAATAAAACTTTTGAGTCCTTCACAGAATATTTAATTCATCTCTGTGCCCATAGGCTAAAATAAGAACAAAGTTTGCCCTTATAAACAACAAAAGCAACAGCAACAACAACAAACAAAAAACAAAAATCCCCCCGACAAACCACCAAACAATCAGTAGCAAAAGAAACTCCTAAACCCAAGAAGATAAACACTGAGTAGGTAGATCATGACTCCTCTCAGGAAAATATGTGTTTTTCTGTCTTGTAGGAAACAGTGTGATACAACATAAGTGATTTTCTTAAATATCAACACTGTATGAGTTTTGTGGTAGTTGTTTGAGCAAGCTTTAATCTCCTGCCATAGACTGAATGCCCATCATCAACTGAAGTAAGGAAAATGAACTTCTGAAGAACATCTCTTGATCTAGTTTTATATAAAAATGTAGGGTTTGCATTCATAAATTGTTATATAATTCAAAAGATGGAAACTTGGTACAACCTGGGACCTTCTTCAGAACTGCACTTTAATAAAACTCTAAGGCAGATGTACTCTTAAAAGCCTTATGAAACACTTGAGCATTAGTGACCCCCTTGTCTTTTTTTGAAGTGTTTCATTGTCCCCATTGCCATGCATGTGATTGTTATCCAAAAAACAAAGGTAGATGTCCTGGTAGGATGGTAACTCAATATCTTGGATAACAAAGTGGATGCCGGTCTCTCTTGCAATTTGTTGCCAGTTGTGTTTACATTAATTAATTCATAGCAGTGGGGTCTAGTTAAACCATATTTCTGGGATTCTGTTCTATTTTGGGGCTATAACAAATAAGACACTTCATTTCACAGTCATATTCATGAAGATAGTCAACAAATAAAAATAGTAGTTTATTTTTTTAAGGAAGAAGTAATATCTCTGTTAAGTTCATAAAGATGGTAGCAACATATCTTAATAGAGCGTAAAATATTTTTCTTACTCTTAAGTCCACATATTATATAATAACCTGAAAAATGACATCATATAAGCATAACTGGAAATATTCCAGAGTTGTCATTGCAAGGAAGGAAATTGCTTCAATAAGGATTTGGAAAGCTGTCATATGAAGGATCCTCAATCTCTTAAAATGATAAGATTGCTGAAATTTACATTGGTTTTAGTCTATGACCCTACAAATCTGAATGTTAACAGTGTTTTATAACAGGTATTGCATTAAAATACCTTTGCAGTGAAGCGGTCCAGAAAGTAACTTAGTTTATTACTTTATAGCAACTATTTGTTTTACAGCACTGCTTCAGGAAGAAGCCCTGTTGGGAAAGCAGTTCCACCAAGTGCTCCAACTTTCACATAAAGTGTCAGCATAGACATATTCCTGTAAATTTGCAGAAAATTATGGTTTATGAAGACGAATGATTCAGAGAAGGCTTTTCTCATAGAAGTTTGAAATGTACAATTGAAGCTCAATATGCAATATAATTTTTTTAAAGATTGATTTAGGAGAGTTGGAAACCCAAGATGCTGATCCTTTATAGAGTTGTCACTTGCATGCTCATTGCTTTTGCATTCTAATAGAGTGCAGTCTTTATACACTCAGGAATGATTTCCTTACAGCATCTCTTGTAGTGTTTGCTAGGTACAGCAGGGTTATCATTAAAGTTTAGGTGTATGTATCCTATGGGGAATGTGTTTGTGCTTATGCCTTTGCTTTCCAGCAGGATCAGAGGCCTATTTGTTCACTTTTCAGCTTTATCTGTGTGCATCTGTGAAAATGCAAGTCTGAAAAAGAAGCAAAACAAAGAAACAAAACCTATAGAAACAACCTACACCCCACCACATCTCACCCCACCTCTACCCCCTGATTTTCTTATCTGTATGAGGATACTTAGCCTCAAACCAACATTAAAAGGGAATCATTTAGTGCCTTTCCCATCAGCTCTGCACCCTGTATATGATTTTTTACCTTCTACCCCACAATTGATACCTGCTTGCTTAATATTCTCAAAACTTTTGGTATGCTGACCTTCCTGTTGGCATGATGACACAAAGGAGCCTGGTCTGACCTTTCTCCTTCTTGTTGTTATTGATTCTTTACCTTTGTAGAGCAAACAAGCAAAATACGTTTTGCCAGTTTCTCAAAAATAACATTTCCCACCTGACCCAAGCCTGGGGCATCCAGGATAGAGAAAGCATGTCTGTGCAGATTGCATTTTTTGCAGCACAGAGTTCACAGTTTTATTGTGTCTGTCATAACAAAGCTAAAAGTCAGCAAACACAATCTTACTGTGGTCAAACTCAAAAAGAAGAGCAGCATACAAAGCAGATGGGGCACAGGGGCTTCTGATCAACAAAATCACTTGATTTACAGCACTTACCCGTGTACTGTGTTTGTAGCTGTAGAATTGCTGGGCTAGACATATGGCAAGGGTCCTCTAGGACAACTGGAGCTGCATGTGTATTTTCTACTTGATCTTATTTTGTTAAACTAAAATCTTAAAATATTATGGATATTCTAGCTGTGTTACTTACGTAAACAGTGGAATACAACATGCACAGAAAAAAATAGGAGATTGAAAATAAAACTTGAAAACAGGTTTAAAATAAACAGAATGGAGTTGAAATGAGAATGCAATAAATTTCATGGGGAAAAAATGGAATATTTAGCTGCTTCTCAGCAGACAGCATTTAGAGGTGAAAACCAATGTAAGAGCAATTCTGGAGCTTTCAAATATTTTGGGATAGCCTCCTCCTCACAGACTGTCCTTGTGGAAGCCACTGAATGGTATTCCTGGAACATGGTTTACAGTCAGCACAATAAAATTGCCTCGTTGCAGAAATTATGTACTCAAGTTGAGACAGTGAAAAGGGAAGAGAGGCAGCCCATGTGATATTTTTACATGTGAATATTAGATCTTTTTTCTGCAGCATGATAATATTCAATGGTTATATCATTGTTTAATATATCTAAATACTTATTTTCTTTTACATGTGCTTTCCTTCAGCTTGCTTCCTACAATGTGTTATAAGATATAGACATCCATCATAAGAGCATCTGCACTGAGGTGGATTCTTTGCTCTTCACTTACATAGCTGTGATTTACAAAGCTCATTTTATATGAGCATTTTGAACTGATTACAGACAATCTCTTCAATATTTCCTTTTAAAAATTATTTTGTCAACAGCTTCTATAGCAGTAGAATACTACAAATGACTCTATTATGATCTGAGCTTCTGAGGCCCTTTCCTTCAAGCTCATTTTCCTCAGGTCTCACTAATTTCTATGGAAGTGAAGGACAAGAAGAAACTGTGAGTTTATTGGTAATATGAGCTCTAGGAAATATTATCAAAGATAGAATAAAACAAAGATATAAACCAGTCTTATCAGTTGGTTTAGAGAAGATAAGCAAAGTTCTGGTAACAAAAATAGGTTAAATTCCAAATCTGATACATTTTATTTTACAAGTTTAATTAAAAAATATTGAAGTTTAATCACAGCTAGAAAAAACTTGGTCTTAAATTAACTGATGTATTGATATTTTTGTCACCTTCTTGTACAATAATTCTTTATACAACTTTTTTGAGACTATGTGACCTGAAATGAGTTTACTGTCATCATTTCTTGTGCTTTTTAATAATTATCTTTGACCATGAATGAGATTATTTACAGGCTGGGAAAAAAAGTCTCCATTTTTGCCTTAATAAAAAGGTAAAATATCTATGAGGGTCATGCAGAATAATCCTTAATGATAAATTTATTTTTTCCACTTACAACATTTAACTTCATGATAATGGAGTCTGCTCCCATTAAGGAGCACTTCAAGCATTATTGATCTGCTTTCCCAGCTGATGGCTCACTGTCATATAACAGTGAATCAAGAGCATGATTTCTCAGGCATGCTGTTAGCAAAAGTTTGATTTTTGTGCATCTGCAATTTTAAAGAAAAGGAATTTTGTACTCTCAGATACACAACAGGGAGTATAAGCATGGACATGTGCCTGACTCAGTCGTATCATATTGATTTTGGCATCCCAGGCCACCACCTGAAAAACTAACAGGGGAAGATAGATGAAAATAAGAGAATCATAACTCTGAATTAAAATTTGACAGAATTTTCTAGAACATTTTGATATTAGTTTGATTTATATCATTTTTCATAGTCTGGGAATTCAGTGCCAGGAATAAGACAGAACCATTGTGTCAAGTCCAGCAACCTTTGTCAGTTTGGAATCAGTCTCCACAAACTTTTCTTCTAATCTTACCATTATATTTAGTTTTTAAAAGAAAGAAAAGTAAAAATTCCGCAATCTATTAATAGGAAATCACTTCATTAGATTGAGCTAAACAGAAATTTTCCATAAAATATAATAAACTTGCTTTCCTGGCAGTAAACTTTTTCTTTCCCTTTCTCCTCATATCTTTGTATTCTTCCTCACCTGCTGTTTATGGCAAAGACCATAGGTGAAGGTACTGAAATCCTTTGAACAACTTTACTTCCATGCTCTCATAAACAAGAAGCTTTGAAAGTCTCAGCAGAAAAATCCTTTCTCATTAGAATTCCATCCTTGCTTTGCAGATCACAGAGACAATAACTAAAACATCCTAGGGTTTGTGTATGTCGGCCAGCTTTTTTATTTTTAAAACAAGCCAGTGTTTCCTTTGAATCCTCAGCTATGTATCACACAAAGCTTTATGTTTAGTGGAGAATTTAGTTCCTTCTTCTCAAACACTTGAGAGAAGTTCAAACTCTGATAATAGAAGTATTCAGTAAAAATCTGGCCCAGAAGTGAGAGGGAAGGAATTTCAGACAGAGAAAGCTGCCAGACCTAAATTAGTCACTCAGAATATTCACTGATGTTCAGACAGAATGTATGCCCAGTTTTTTAAAATTTTCTTCCCCCACTCCCCCCACTGAAAAACAATGTCTTTCATCTCAGTAAATGTGCTGAAATCAATGATAAACTTCTTAATTGTTAGTGTAATATTTGGATTTGGCCTTTACAAGGAAATTATTCTTTGATTTCACTGTGAGTTGTCGATTTCAAATTTTCTGCTACATAATGAATCTTCTCCATTACAGAAAAAGAAAGCTCATTTTGAGAAGTCTAGAAATTTTGGTAACTTTAACTTAATTTGGCTTAGTGTAACATACATTAACATGAACATACTTGTTCATTTGAGGGAAAATTTGACTGAGCTCAGATCTCATTACACTCAGCAGAGGGTACAGATATGCACAATTTGGTTCTAGACAAGAAATAATCTCCTTTTTGGCAATGTGAAGATCAGCTACAGATGCCTTTCAGAGGATATCCCTTCTATATGCCCTTGTAGGAAGGACTCAGTGAGGAAGGCAGCGTGCTGAGGACAGATGTGCAGGAAATTCAGGCTTCCCCAGCCCAGCTTGCCAGGGCTGCCAGTTACACTGGGGGGAGACATGAATTTCTGCACAAGTCCTGTTATGTAGAAATGCTTAAACTGCATTGAATATTAGGACTTTCTAGAAATGTTTGAAAAATATAAATTAATTTTTACAAAATGGGAAAATATGATACAGTCTGGATTCAGGGAAAGAATTTCATTTGACATCCTTCTTTGAAAAAATTTTAAAAATAGAATAAAGGGAAATATGGCATCAGCTTGAAAACCACAGAATTGTCTCGGTTTTACTGCATTATCCAGAAGTTATTTGCATATGTGTAAACTAGGATTTCTGTTTCTGCTTGTGTAAAAAATGCATGAGCTTAACCAAAAGATGTGTTCACCATCTTTTTTGAACTCTCAGAGATATACTAGGAATGCCACAGATTTTGAATATGAGAAACAAGAAATAACTTTTTTCTCATTTTTCATAGAGACCTCAGTGGCATTTTAAGTTTCTGGTTATCCCACAGGAAACTTTTGAAGAAGATTTGCTGACTCCAAAGATAATTTGGTTTTCTAGCACATGGCTTTAAAGTTGGATTCTCAGTTAAAATTAAAATCTCATCATTTTGACATTTACTTCACATATTGCTTACTCTTCATATGCAGTTGTAGATTTTTTGACTCGTCCTCTTTCAAATGGGCCACAAGAGAAGGCTTTTATGGCTACTGAAATATACAGGGTAGAGGTGAATGAACTTTCTATCTTTTTTTTTAATCTTACAGTATTTGTCTGTAAAGGTGGTACTAGAAGAATGACCCCTTTCCCAGCCCGAGTTCATTTTCATGTAAAATGACTCTAGAAAGTCAGCACCCTTCCAGTGCAGCCAAACTCCATGTAATCCATCATACACCTCCATGCAAGGTGACACCCGATTTGAATTTCACATCTAACAGCAATTCTGCAGAGACAGGGAGAACCCCCACCTGAGGAAGTGTCTCCTTGTTGCAGATCGTTGCAGCTTACACTATGTGCTCTACTCCATTGTTGTGCCACAACAACCCCTTGGACCACATTAGGACAAGCCCATGTTAAAAATATAAAATATTCATATGAAATGCTTCTAAAATATCTGTGATAACTGGAGAGTGCTGTGATTGAGTTTTGATTGATTCTGCAGCACAGTGGAAGCAATAGTTCGACAGTCACTTTCAGTGTAGATGTTATTAAAATGATATTTAGCCAATCATCATAAAAATAATCCATTCATCTGAACTTTCTGAGGTGCAATGTAACTCTACACTGGAATTAGGATGGAGGACAGACAGAGAGTTGGAAAAGGACCAAGAAGCAGAGATCTCATATCAAAATTGCTTCAGGAGATACTTTTGTCTGGTTGAATTTGTTAATAGTTACTGGGAAATAAGATTTTCTGCAAAAGCATCTCATGATTTTTGCCTTATTTCCACTTCTCCCTTTCTTTTGCCACTTGCAGATTCCAAAGAGATAAAGCCTAGAACAGCCAGATCCTTATTGCTCAGTCCTCAGTGCTTCTCCCTCGTGTGTCCTTTGGTATTAAGCAAAGTAGGGTAGATCCCTATATGAGTACTAAGAGTATGAGATCCTTATCCTGCTGATACACTGTATGCCAAAGCTGCTCTTTCAGTCTTTATCAAATATAAGAACGTCTGTCCTTGTCTTCTGTGGATTTATGCATTTCAAAGTATCAGCACTAGAAGTTAAAGAGAATTTTCTTATCTTTCGTATTGCTTGAGCCAGAGCCAGTTCTGCATTTCCAGAACTAGGAATAAATTTTATATTCTTCCAGGTTATTGAAGGCCTTAGGCACAGTACTGCTTGCTTTGAACAGCTTTGGGAAGTCCTTTGGCAAAATTTTGTATCTAAAGGTCAGAGCCTCTCCTAAGAGTCAATATAATTTGTTAGATCTACTGTTTATGCGGGAGTCAAAACATATCTTTGAATTAAATCTGGGCTTTTGAGTGATATATTCCATGAGGAGAATTCTCTATTACAATTCTCTCTCTCTTTTACAGTTACAAAAGAACTTTATTAGAAATTATATCTAGCTTGCTTGAGCAGAAACTTTTCATCTAGTTTTCCTTGCAATAGATTTCCAAGGTCATCTATGGAGAGAAGCATTATTGATGAGTTTGCTAATACAATTCTAATGTTCTATAAAAAGTCATGCAGAAAAGAGTACTGAGCAATTGAGGTTAGCAAATGAAAAACTTGATGAAAATTGTGTTTTGTAATTTCTGAATCTCAGAGTACCGTTGAGTAATGAAACTTTCCAGGACTGTGTGTTTCATAAATTCTAATTTAAACTAAGGGTAAAACTTGGAAATTAAACTTCCTTTAATGGAATAATATTTTCAACAACATGTTTTAATTCTTTAAAAAATCTTTAATTATTCCTATATGTCAAGTGTTGTGAAAGAGGGGAGAGAAGTGGCTTAAGTACTCCCACTAAAAAACACAATTTATACAACAAAAAATAGAAATTGGTGAATTTTCAACTTTAACTTGAAAACAAATCTACTCAGGAAAGACCCTAGTTTCTAGAAAGACAAATAGTGGGAAAAAAAGTCTCATTTCAATTGAATGTACATTGTATGTTATGTTTCATTTCTTACTGCTGGCATGGTGGTGGTGCACTGTTGAGTGCATGTGTTTTTCTTGGAGAGCAGAAAAGAGACTCTTGCTAAACACCAGGTCGGTGCACTTGAACTTGAGGTACATCCTGCTTTCCAAAGCAGCTCCAGGTCTTATTCACTGCAGCTTTTAGGAACCATAATAATTCAGGATTCACCTTATGCCTTTCAAAAGCACAAAGCATTGGCCAAACACAACCTCTGACAACTTATGTCTTTAGTGTTGTAACACCAGAGCATCTCCTCCTCCTGTGTGATCAATCACTTCTTTCATGATAAGTGTTTTAAACATTTACTCAGTGTCACTAAATCCATGTTATTTAGTGCAATCTATTAAACTTAAATATTTTTGGCCTTATCCATTTTGTTTCAAACAATAAAGATCTATGGCCTATAGGACTGATATTTGACCTGTCTGGTTCTTTCTGTGATTTTAGATGTAATGGATATCACAGGAATATTTACATCTTACAAAGCATTGGTACAAGTAAGCTCTTGGAGAGTCAGAGAAATAGTCACTGGCCTGTTGCTGTCCTCTAGTTGCAAACTTAAAGGAAAGAAGAATGGTTTTGTGAGTTCTTTCATACTCAGGCCTTTCCTGGTAATTGAAAAAAAAAATCTCAGTTAATCCAAGTGAATCTTGTCATGTCTATAAAATCTGTGTTCATTATATGGGTTAGTCTTCCATAGATAACATGTCTTGGAGACGGCTATAAAATAAATGTAGCTGCAGCTTGTGCTGTATCCACAGCAGAGTCACAATTTATTTGTGGTATGCACGGTGTGCTCCTGTGTCTTGCATGCTCTGTGCATACCAGCACACACAGGTATCCTTGCTAGGGAAGATCTTTGCTGCTCTGCTGAGAATTGCACTGTCCAGAGCAAAGTGTGTAGAAAGGAAAGCAAGTGTGTGTAAATGTAAGTTCTGTGGCAATCGTCATTAATATGCTTATTTTGTAGGGTTTAGTGATCCAGAAGCCAAGCCGGCTCTATTGGACTCTTAGAAACTACTTAGAAGATTATGTGGCTCTTTGCTGCATCAATACACAATTGTACTTAACTGAAAAGTGATATCCTGTATATGCTTTTTCTTTTTCAAGCACTTCATTTGGTGAAGGGATTTGCATAACATGCAGTCATTAGCTACTACTTCATCTAAAATATGTCTTGTGCCAGTTTCTTGTGGTGTCCTGGCTTTTTGGAAAAGCTGCAATTCTGAAGGGAAAACCAAATAAATGGGCACAAAAAACTTTATAATTTTTCCGTACCATAACAATAGTTTGGTTTTAGTTTTCATGGTTTTGGGTTTGGTTTTTTTTTTTATTTATAAAAAAATCGAATCCCCAAGTATTTAATGTAAGGAAAAAGGGGATTTATAAAGGTATATGTGCTGCTGCCAGATAACTTTGACCTATGTGAAAATAAATGGTGTAATTACTCCACAGATTCTTGTTAATCTAGTTATTTCTGTGCTGATCTGAAGATTGGCTCTTATTATAAGCTATTCAATTCTGATCTGTGCTTATGTTTTATATTCTATATTATTTTATTTTGGTTTGAAATGATTTTTTTGTTGCATATAATGTTGGGGTTTTTTTCTGGGAAAGGAATGGACTGTGGTTTTTTGACTTGCATCATATCTTATATAGTATTCAGATCCCACAGATTTTTGGACTGAGTAACTGGTGGAGAAGACAGACCAAAACACAATGCAAAACAAAAGTTACGAGCCCAAGAAATGTCCAAGAGTGCTGGAGATCAATACATTTAGTTGGAGTTTCTGTTCTCATTAAAAAACCAAAACCAAAATCAAATGGTTCCCATTCCCTATCACCTGTTTTTGTAGCTCTGATCCATTCTGTCACTCATGCTCTGCCTGTAGACCAACACTCCATATCTGTAAGGATATTTTTCATTATGCAAAATTATGACTAGCGCTGAATAAACTTTTAATTGTTCAGTTTAGGAGTTAAACCAAAGATTTGGAAAAAGGTCAAGCTAAAAAACATTTATGGCTATTTCATTAAGTCCAGGATACTTTCTGGTCAACAGTTTTCTTAAATTATAGTGAAATGTTTTCTTTTTATTTTGAGTATTGTAGCTCCCTGCAAATTTTTCATAGCATATTCAGAAATTAGGTCAGTATGTATCAAAAACGTTTCAACTCTCTGTAATTCCTCTTATTCCCATTTTGTGAAAAATCCACATTTGCGGATATTTCACTCTTTTACACCTCTGACATTTCCATACATGGCATCAGCTCATTCTTTTGCTTAGAGAAGAAAGAGGCAAGAAACAAAATTTCCCATATTTTCTATGTTTTTTTCTGCTTAGAAATAGTTTTTATGTATGTTTGGATTTTCACAGAACATTGTGAGCTTGATTATTGGGAAATAATATAATATTACATGCTATATATAATCAACCATCATCCAATACATGTTATCATTCTATTTACTGGTCATCAAAGTACAGATGAGGAATATTATCAGACAAAAAGCTATATATTTTTAAATGCAGTTCCAACAAAACCAACATGAACAAAGAAATAAGACTTAATTAAAATTTCTCATTTTATCTGAAATATCAGCTTCAAAATAAAGCTGTTAATTAGGACACATTATTTTGTTTTATACTAAAACTCTCTGGAGTGATATTAGATTGCTGTTCTCCAAATTCAGTACTGATAGACACAAACTCAGATTTTGGTAACCCTATAATTTTGTGGGCAAAAATTAAAAATGAGCAAGATAATATTTTAAATGTTTTTTTATTTGTTTAAAGTAATTTCTAAAATAATTTCCCATATGTTCTTCAGTGTATATTTTTCTGATTAAATGGATTTTTAAAATATTATATTTGAAAAATATCTTGTAAAAATGAAACTTCTGAGCTACAACTTCTGCGTGAACTTGTCTTTGGGTTTGCTGACAATGAAATTACATCTTATGGTTAAGTTGCATTGTATTTCTTGTTTTGATGTAATTCATAGCTGGTGAAGGAGTTTTGGCCAGAATGAGTGTACTATGGAAAGTTGATTTTTTTATGCCACAATTGTGAATAGAGTTTCAAATATTTGGTTACACTGTGCAATGCTAATGCCAGTATGTTGATTTAAGGATTTATTTTTCTCTGCCAAAGACTGTAGCAGAAAATCCATCATTATCATGAATGTAGCCTTTTATCCCTAAAAATTACATATGAGCAAGGTCTTACTCCAAAAAGATAAAATTCATAGACATAAATTTGTGCTAATGACATTCACACCTGTTGAGATAAAAATTTTCATTATGTCTGTGTTGAGATCACATGTTTTATTTTAGGATAACCAAAGAGATTAATAACATTATTAAATACTGGTTTATAGTATGCTTGAAGTACTATTAAGTTGCTTGTTTAAAAAAATAAACAACAACTGTAATTAAGTGCTAAATGCAAACAATAGAATAACATAGCATAACATGACATGACATAACATAACATAACATAACATAATGTTGCTCTGTAATGTTGCTAATGTATATAATGGTGTGGAATCTGATCAGTCACAAAGCCATGGATTTTCATAAGTCACTGCCCTGTATGGTGATAATGTAGCCCTTTCATATGCATTGAAAATTACCTTATGCTAATGGATCTGCAATTACCGAATTTCTGTCATTATTTAAGCCACTGAATGACTTAAGGAAGTAGTTTAATTTTCCAGGGCATCATTTCCAGTGCAGAGGAGGGAGTGGAGAGAAGGGTTTTAGACTCTTCTCAAAAGTGCCTACTGACAGAAGGCAAGGGGCACAAATTCAAAAAACAGGAAATTTCATGTGAACGCAATAAACCACTTTACTGTGAGGATCACCCAACACAAATGGTTGTCCAAAGAGGTTGTTGAGTCTCCATCTATTGGTATTACCCAAAAGACCCAAAAAAAGACATGGTCCCTCACAGCCTGCCCTACTCGAGGTGGCTGAAGGTGGGTTGGACTAGGGAGGTCTTGAGAGGTCTCTGCCAACCTCAGCTATTGTGTGGCTTTCCAGAATTTAGCATGAGCCATACTAATGAATTTTTGCTGGTATCTTCAATCATATTTTATCACATCATTTTGGAGTGGTGTGAATACTGCCTTAACCATTGCAAAAGCCTCAGTCAATTTTTTTTCTCAGGAGTCTGCTCCTCTGCTAGTGGCTCTCTGACACATGGATTGTCTGTAAGAAATAGCTTTTCATGTATTTAAGGCATTCATGACAATTTGTTTGTGGTGTGGATCCCCTGACACTAATCAAATCAAACTGACAGTGGAAAATTAAAAAACAAAATAACGAGACAGATATAAATTCGAAAAGGTTTTTGTGTGTGTGTGTGTCAATGCACAGCAGCTTCTGTATTTCAAAGCTGAAAATTTAAGTATTGAGGTTCTAGAAGTAACCAATGTTAACAGTGATTTTTTTCATCTTTTTTTGTACTATCCATTTTAAATATATGGATTACATTTTAATGCTGTATTGTAACTCTATTTATTATTACTTGGAGTACATGTTGAAACTAAACCAAAAGTTTATTTCACTTTTCCTATTCTGCTTCAATGAGAATGCAGTTCCTCAGTCTGTAAAATTCAGTAAGTACCACTATTTGAGGAGATTAATACCCTGACAACAATAACAACTCCTCTGGAAATATGGGCTTGCACAAAGGTAAATATCATGGTAGTCTGATCAGATTATGTTTAACAATATGCTACATTTTAGTCATGTTTGAAGGAAAAAATGAAACACATTACAAAGAATACAGTCAAAATCAATTGTCCTGAATGTCTTTTTGTAGAACTTGAAGTTCTACACTGAAAGGCAATCTAAGGTTATCAGAGTGCTTTTGAAGTGTTGCATTTGGGGTTATCAGAACTCTTTCAATTACTGTTGGCTGAAATTATGGATACAGTGCACTGAGCTAAAAAATAACTAATGTAAGTTCCTTTATAGTCTTACAGTCCAGGGATGGCTTAATCTTAGCACTCTGGATTTGAACCCAGTGTTTTATGTGCAAGTTACTAAGTTACTTTGATTTTCTGAGATGATTTTCACTCACCTTCAGAGATGAGCACAAATTGTTGTAAAACAGATATGAATATTAAATACCATAAGAGAAATTTCTCAGCAGTTCACACAATCAGAGCAGCAATTTGTCTAAACTCTTCAAAAAAAGGTTAAATGTCTTATAGAGGCTCTAAAAGTTTATTGTTCAAATGTGTATAACAGTGATTTTTCTCAGTTTAAAATGTTATTTTCAAAAAAATATAATTATGAGTAGAATAAAGTCTTTTGCCTGTCTACTTTTCAACAGCTCACAGAACCCTTTTTTATAGAATGTCCACAACAAATATAGCAGGGAAACAGTTATGCTGATGCTGAATTGAATTTTCTTCCAGCCAAAGTATCCTACCTTTGAAGCTTTAGGCAAGGCAAATACAGTAGTTTAGAAATATATAATACAATATTAAAAGAATGAGACCAAATAACATCTGTTGGAAGCAGCAAAACCCTAAAACCATGATGTATAATAGTTAACAAATTAAAAAGAGCATCCTTTGATTTAATTGCAATATTGATTTAAGTGTCCTATTGGTTTCAGTTGGAGAGAATCCCAGGGAATGCCCTGCCCTCACTGATTTTGTGTGTGGGAATAAGAATTGCATTGAGTCTCGGTTCATCTGTGACTATAAACCAGACTGTGAAGACCTATCAGATGAAGCTGACTGCAGTAAGTATCTCTTTGTATGTTTATCTAATCTTCAGTTAAAATTATAACTTTAAATTCTGTAGCATGGTTTGGGTGAGCTCATAAAGATGATTCCCTCAGAAGATGTTCACAAGCAGGTTGCCTTCTCCCCAGCTCGAAAGGTCTGATATTTTCACATCCTCAGAGATATTTGCTGCAAAAGAATTCAAGTGTGGCTTAGTTGCAAAAGTGTAGCTAACTAAAACCAAAGGTTAAATACTGAAAAAAACCTTCAACACCAAGGACAAAACCAGCTTAAGGATCAAAATATACTTGAGGAATTAAATCAATGAGTTACAATAAAAAATCAACTCTGAGAAAAAAATGTAAGCTTGTTTATTAATGTACAAAGGTTTTGAAAGGAAAAATCAATGTTGCATGGAAAAGCTCAGCAAGCAAACTTATGTACAATAACATTTAGGCATGGTTCTACTATAAAAAGTCGAATATTTAAAAAGAAGCTTCTCATTCCTTTCAAATGAATTCTGTCTTTGTGATCTGAGTACTGTGAGTACAGTTTCATTGTTTGTTCTTGCTTCTACCTCAGAGCTATGAAAATATTTTATTGTCATTTCTCTATTATAGAATAGTTGGAAAAAATTGAGTCTGTTTATCTTTGCCTAATGAATACTGAGACACAATTTGTTTGAAGGCATTCTTTGCTGAGCCTTATTGAGATGGAAGGGCACAGGTCCATTAAAAAATCTGGATCAAGTTAATGGGCTTTCCAATTCAGGCCTGAAACTCAGAAGCAGTAAAACATTGTGCCCTTGCTCCTGCTTTGTGTCTTTATTTACAGTTTATGGTCTGGACTGGACATTTGCAGTAGGAAGATTAGGTAGTTCATGTATGCAGTTCAGTAATCAGTCTAATTGGTAATCTTTGAGCTGGAGGGTCAAATTCTGCCATAATACAGGTATGCTCAAAAGTAAACTTGATAGATAGAGTAAGTGAATCCACACATCAATTCAATGTTCATTCTTTGTGGAAGTAAAAGTACTTCATTGAAATAAGCCAATATTTTGTGATCTCTTGAAAAATCAAGGGCCTTTTTCTTGCATGGGGTTACTACATGCTCGACTGAACAGCATTACAAAAGTAATGACCCTTTATTGGATGATGCACATTATAATGTTTTTACCAGACTGCAGACTCACATGCTTAAAAAAGATGCTTAGATGTCACTGTAGGAGATTTAACTCGGAGTTTCTCTCTTTCATAAAAGTAAACAGCAGTTCTGAAGTATAAAAACTGAAGATAGTGTCACTATTTCTGATCTCTACCTCTTGTAGTACTTTGTGTTGCAGTGAACTTTGTGAATCGTATTCATGGAAATGAATTTACATTGAATAACAACTTTGAAATACTAGGTTTTTAAAAGTAGATAGATAGGATAAATCTATCTCCAGGATAGATTTAATACAGCTAATCTGTATTTCATGTATAAAGTATTAATACTTTTTTAGGAGTTAGGTTAACTATACAGTAAAATACTCTGTAAACTCACCCTAGTAACATTTTCCAGACCTAACAGGTACACAATAAATTTGAATTACTGTCTGAAGTGAACTGTTCAGTAAAGATATTCAGAAAACTATGAAGACACTTGATTTATTCTCTAAATATTGTTAGAGAATATAGTAGCTTCATTGGGGGAGGGTATTGTTCTGTGTTTTCTGGAAGGACTCTTTTCTTAGTCAGATAATAGATTGGAACATTTCAGGCCATAAATTATCTTAAATCACAGTAAAGCAACTCAGTCTTTTTGCTATACTGAAGAAAACCTTTTCCAAGGGGAGAAAAAAATTGCTGATATTCACTTTAAAGAATAGTCTGAAATATCTTTTTATTGTAGATGGAAAGGCTGTAGATACATCAAAATATTTTGATCAGTCTTTAGTCTTGCTGTCTCTACTGAAGTGTAATGCAGAGATACAGTAATCTGGCATTCAGAATACTCAGATAAGCCTCAGGTATAATATTTCCCTGTCTGCTCTATTTTAGTTCCAACAAATGATGCCTTATATTTAGATAAACATACTTTTTCCCTGGACATTTATCTTACCAATGGAAATAAACATTAAAGGGCATATAATACCTTCTAGATATGAAAACCTGATTTTTTAAATGAAAAGACAACAGGAGCTGCTTAATCAGAAAAGAAAGCATAACAGGCACAGAGAAATCCCTTCATAGCCTAACCTGTCCCATCACAAGTGCTTATGGCCACATTTGTCTGCAGTTTTCTCCTTTGCACGGAGCTAAGGTCTGAGCTTATTTCACATTCTACTGTAGCTTTCTACAAGTGCAACTCCGAAGAAGTAAATGACCATAATCTACTCAGCAGCAATTCCTGTATGCAGGATTTACAACAGAACCTGTATGAAATGAACTGCATCCACGTAGGCTCGTGGATATTTTTTTAATAAACTCATGCAAATTACTTACTCTGTTCATTCAGTTTCATTCAGTACAGTCAGGCAATCTTGTAAAATTTTGAATTCCTTTCAGTATGCTGTGGAAGGACCGAGGTGAAAAAAACCACACATGAAAGCAGTTTCAATTTTCATGAATTGCAGTCAATTTTACACACAGATTTGATTAATAGCAAACCTCAGTGTTGATGAACCAACCAGAGGAGTGCTTGAATTATTGAAATAAAAGTAATTTTTCCAATAAATGGAGCAATCTTCTTCTGCTGGCTTCTAAATAGGGTATGCTTACCCATAAATAAACCACCCAGCAGGTGCAGATAGGTCACATGGCTTTGTCAACCCAGTAAGTGCTGTTCATAAATATTTATTAATAATTGCCTTCTGAATGCACTGTTAATATATTAGGGTAAAAAAGCTGGTCAGGCATTCTGTTATGACTAGTGTTAATCCTAAATGCATTTGGACTTCGATCTTCTTAGTGATGCCCTAGAAGTTGTTTTTTTTCTTAAATAATGGGTTCTCTTTGCTCTACCTGTGTATGAGGTTGTTTATTGTTGGAGTTAGGCCTTTATTAGGCTTACATGATGTTTGTAATACAGTGCCAATGCAGATGCTCACTGCATTTGACCAGCACTAGCAAAATCACAGAAGGGTTGAGGTGCGAAGGCGCCTCTGGACATCATCTAACACAACCTCCTGCTCCAAACAGCAACTCACTGCACAGAGCTCTGCCACCCAGGATTTGAATACCTTCATAAATGGAAACTCCAAAATTTATCTGGGCAATTTATATCAGTGTTTTACCAGTTTAAAAAGGTTTTTTTCTTAGGCTTAAAAATTGTTTCCTCTATTTGTGCCTGTTGTTTCTTGTCCTGACACGGGGTACTACTGAGAAGAGTCTGTCTTTTTCTCCTTTGCACCATCCCAGAAAGTGTCTATATAAACTGAAAAAATACAGTTGAGCATTCTCATCTCTGACCTGAACAGTCTCAGGTCCTTCTGTCTGTGCTCAGGAGAGACGCTTCAGTCCTTGCAGTACAGTAAGTACATAACAGGGCAGTACAAATTCTCCCCCTAGCATACAGGATTTTGATCCAGTGAATGATCTATATTGGATGAAAATTATACATCTTTTAAGATATTTGTCTTACTCATTTAACTAAGGTGACACTTTTTCTTACAGAGAACAAAAGTTCACAGGGTTATGATGTGTGTGCAAACCTTGGTCATAAGAAGTTTTATGATAATGATATTTTCATAAAGAATGGCCTCAGTTTTTCTTTTAGCATCAAAGTAGAAAATACGAAAAAAACCTAAACAGATTACTAGGAGGTAATTAAGTCTATTTTTTTGTCAATATCCTTTATACACAGACAGTACATAAATACATATATACATATTACATACATAAATAGTTGTATTTAAATATTGCAGAATATTTCTAGATCAAGGAACATAGTCTAAATCCTCAAACCTATTCTGAACAGCTAAAGTCAGACCTGTATCTAAAATGCATGGCTGATTGTGATGTTTAATAGTTTGTAACATTTCTCCAAAGGTGGTGTCCACACTCACACTCAGCAATTGTGTAGCTGCCTCTGCTTTATAACTAAGGAAAAGATGTCTTGGAGCCAACAGAAGAGATTGTGGTGCTATTTGATTCGTCTGTACCCAACCATTTATATAATTTTGTTGATTAATTACTTTTCCAAAGTAACCTGAAGTAGCAGAGGCAGAGTTAGAGTTGGGCAGTTTAACTGAGATCTCCTGAATTTAGTCAATGAGTGTCCTAATCACTAGAACATGTCTCTCATCATAAAGCTGCCATCAGACATGATATTCACAAGGCCAACATATGCTTATGAAAAATGCCATTGTGGAAGGGCAGCCCAGTTTTGCTAGCTAATTGTCTGGGAATCATTCTTTCCATTTACCTTGGATAAGAAATAAATTTGGTGAAGTCATTGGTTTGTCATGGGCATTTATCTGTAATAAATTTTATACCTGCTCTTAAAGTGAAGAATGAGCTTTTCCTTTCCTCATTAACTATATTACATATTATTTATGTCCATACATGGAATTCAGGGAATCACAGTGTTAGCCATACAGAATCCTTTCAATTTCCATTTTTATCGTGCACACTGTAGCACCTTTATGTAGAGCTGGGATAAATATTTACTTTTTGCTGTATTTTCAGGTTACTACACAAGTATTCCTGGAAGCTGTAACTTTGAAACACAAGATCAAGAGTGGACAACTGTATGTGGATTAATGCAAGACACAACTGATGATTTTGACTGGAATATTAGCAACGGTGCTGTCACAGGGCAAACAGATCCTCATACTGACCACACACCAGGTATTGCCATGTGTACTACATCACCTTTGGGACAATAAAATATTCACTGAATTAAAAAAACCAAACTACAAAAAATGTAGGTCGGTGCCAAGATCCCGTCTCAGTGTGATCAGCTTATACATGGGATTGGTTCAATGCTGCAACAGGAAAAGTTCAGGTTGGACATTAAGAAGAATTTCTTTACCAATGGGGAGGCCAAACACTGGAACAGCCTTCCTAGAGGTGTTCAGTGTCCCCAGCCTTTCAGTGCTTGGGAGGCATTTGGATAATGCCCTTAACAACATGCTTTATCTTGGGAAGCCCTGAATTGATAAGCCAGTTGGACTAGATGATCATTTTAGGTCTCTTCCAACTGAAATAATACCATTCCTTTGTATTCAACTCTAATAACAAATTTCAGCTACATAATGACAGCTTCTGACATTAAAAAGATTAATTCTCTGAAATTGTAACTGGCTATAGTAATACTCTTCTCCTTGTCCATATTTTAAATAATCTACTTTTCCTGGAGTGTGTTGCCTTCCTAATGAATTTTAGAAAAAACATGCAATCATATGTGGGATGAGGAACAAAATGTGTGGCATGTGTGAAATATTAAAGGCTCCTATCTTGATTTAACTTACCTCTCTGACATTGGCTTGCCAGAAATGTTATTATAGAAGTTCTTCCCAAGATATTTCTGAAAAACTGCTCCTACAATGCCTGTTGATTGTCAGAATTAAATATATGGATAGGCAATTACAGTAATCTGTGTTATGTAGTAAGCATAATTATATATTTTATTACATAAATATTGAATAATAAATTCTTTATATTGTACAGTATATCTGGGTGGGTTATTAATTTCCAGCAAAAATGTACCAATCCATATTTGAGAAGTAGTTAACTTTCTTTCCAGAAGCCTGGATGGTTAGAATCCCTATCTTAATTTCCATCTAATCAGCAAAGTATAGTTAGTATATAGAAGTATCAAAAATTCTACTGTTTTTCTCTTGGATTTGTGAGCAGCATCATCTCCAGGTTTTGACTCTTTTTTTTTAATGTATTTTATGTTTTCAAAATCAATAGGGACACCTTATCATAGGTGGCTGTAGCCATTTCTGTCCAACTCCTTTATCCTCCCTTTTCCTTTATTCTGCACCTGCTGCAGGAACTGCTCACCTGATCATCAGGGAACTGCTTATCTACCACAAATCACAGTTTTTGCAGACATTCCTGCTACTTTATGTTGCAGGCTGTAAATCTGGCAGTGCATTCCTCTTGGAAAGGGACAAAACAGACAAGGTAGAAGTAGAAACCATCGCAGCTGTTCCAGGCAAGCTGTTTCTTGCAAATAAGTAGTTTGACTCGCTTCCTTGCTGTTACTTTGATGCAATGCGATAACAAAACAACTACTAGCCCCTGGCTTTTTAAGGACATTTTGTGTGTTTTTCTATTGCAGTTTCTGTCATTTAATTAGTTCGTTGTTTCTGTGAAATTACCCAGCAATTGTAAGAAAAACAAAGTTACTAAAAAGTGAAGCAAAAGGAAAACAAAATTAGAGCAAAGTGTTTACAAAATTATGCAGATTTGTAATTTACTTTTAAATTGCCCAGACAAGATATATTCACATTAGATACAGAGGAATTGCTTGTCAGAATTGCCAACAGCCTGTAATACTTAGAAGTATCTATCAGTCCATCAGGTTTAGGTTGGATTTTAGGAAATGGTTCTTTGCCCAGAGGAGGGTTGGGCGCTGGAGCAGCTCCTCAGGGCAGTGGTCACAGCACCAAGCCTGACAGAGCTCAAGGAGCACCTGGACAATGCTCTCAGACACAGGGTGTGACTCTTAGGGTGTCCTGTCCAGGGCCAGGCGTTGGACTTTGATGATCTTTGTGTGTCTCTTCCAAGTCAGGTTATTCCATGATTCATGTTTACCTCAAGGGACAAGGAATATTTTTTTATTCCAAAAGCGGAGAGACTTAGATTAGAAATTAGGAAATTAGAAAGAAATTCTTTACTCAGAAGGCAGTGAGATACTGGAAAAATTTGTGCAAAAGCTCTGGGTGCACTTGGAAGTGTTCAAGGCCAGGCTGGGTGTGTTTTGAGAAGCCTGATGCAGTGGGTGGCATCCCTGCTCATGGCATGGGGTTGGAAATAGAGGATTTTTAAGGGCTCTTCCATCCCAATGCTATTCTGAAATCCTGTGAAATACACAAGGCATTAGCAAGGAAGATCTCCATACAACCATGGTATTGTATATGTGTATGTGGTAAAAAAGATACTAGTATCTGTGTTTATAAAATGCTTATAAACTAAAGCATAAGATAGTATTGAAAAATTCTAAATGTTTTTTATCTCTTTTTTTAAGGTAAAGGACAGAGTTTTTTGTATGTCAACTCATCCTCCCAGAAGGAAGGAAACAGAGCAAGGATAACTACCACCAAATTCTTCCCAGCTAGTACTGGAGTCTGCAGAGTTCGCTTCTGGTTCTGGATGTTTGCTTCTAGACAAACAGGAATCTTAAAGGTAAAAGTCCTTCTACTGTGTTATGGCATAATAATACTTGCTTTAGTAATATTTGCATTTTTGTCTCTAGGATTACCAAAATCTCATGAATTTATGTTAACAATACTTCATCACAACTCACTGCAGTTACACCTATATACAAATCTTCTGCTGACAGAATCAAGTGACAATTCTGCTTTAGTTTTAGTTCCAGTTGAAGTCCTTTCACTACATATGTAAGAATTAACACTGCACATTTGACTAGTGTACTAAAACCTACCCAATACCAGCACAGTTCTCTGCAGAATTCACTCTAGCATAAAATAGAGGCAATTTCTAATGTTTAGTGGTTTAAATTAAATTTAAAAAAATATTAATGTAACTGTGTATGAAAGGCGATTTATTAAAACAATTGGAAATTAGGTATTTAACTGTATTAACAATTATAGTCCAAGCTTCCATGAAACTGTCATCTTGCTCTTCCCTAAGCACCCTTAAGTACACTTTTGGTTGTTAAGTAATCATGTAACGGTTCAAGCAGGGATGTGACCCCTTGGCAAACAACTAATTTCATGTGACTCACTGAATAAATATGTTACACAGTTCCTTTTTAAGTGACCTGAGAAAAACTCATATCTGTGAGGTTTGCTAAATTTTGAAAATAAAGGTTATGTTAATTTTTTAGTTGGTGACAGAATATAAGTTAATCTATGTTAAAAGCGAAGAAGAATATTTTTGTAGTCTTGGACATTGAATTAAGTCAGGAAGTTTTTAGCACTGTTTTCTCCACTGGAAAAGATAATCATAGCACTGTTCCATGGGATTATAGTGCAATTAGGTGCTCAGGTGCTCCCCAGTCCAACCTCTTGCTCCAAGCAGAGTCAGCTACAACATGATGCTGGGTGGCTCAGGAATTTACCCAGTCTTGAAAATGTCCATAAATGGAGACTACTCAGTCTCTAGGGGCAACTTGTGCCTCTGGTAAATTCTCCCCCTTCTTCTCCTTACATCTAGCCCAAGGATAATGTTACCCTTCATTCCACCTTTTATCTTTTTTTTTTTTTTTTTAGTAATTTTTTAGGATGAGGTTTGCATATCAATTTTATCTCTAGCACCTAGTTTATTACTCTGAGTATTGCTGTAAATTTACCTATTGATAAAAGAAAAAAAAGCTGTATTTCATGAAGTTCATATAAGCAGCAGTAAAAAGCAAACATAAACTCCTTTTTTTGATCTGTTGATAGCTAGAATACTGTGAGATTATCTATGATTAACTATCTGTTTAAATTCAAGTATCCTGGACCTTACAGCATGCAAGATTGATGACGAGTCTCTTTGAAGGAGCTTTTGAATGTTTTCAAGCATCACAGTACACTTAGCATTTGTGAATAAGTAGATGTGTGTGGCCTGTGTATGAGTTAGTAGGCAGACAGCCAGAGTCTGCTTTTTAATTGTTTTTTTTTTCTTTCAAAGCAAGCTAGTTTAATTTACTCTCATTGCCTCAATTTCATAAAGAATTGTCTTACTCCCACATACAAATAAAGTTCCCCATTTATGGCTTTGCTGCATGTTATCTTTATGTAGAAACGTATTCACAACAGACTGAAGCACTCAGCAAGGAATATCATGCCATCACAGAATCAATTTACTTCTGTGGACATTTTGCTCTTTTCTATCAAACTATTAAGCTATTTCAGTATCAACTGTTGCTGTTATTAAACCAAGAATATAAATTAACTGTACCCATTCAAGTGAAAAAGAAAAAAAGCCTGAAAAGGACAAAAAAGAAAAGCAATAAAATCAACAGCCCAAAACTTCAGAAACAACAGCTCTGTGAAGATTATTCTTCAGTTTGTATTGGAGGTGAAAGAAGTCAAACTGTAATAGGAAGTTTGAATATGTGCCAGAATATAGTAACATCAGTACAAAAACTGACACAGTTCTTATCTGAAAGACAGCTGTCTGAATTAAAAAAAAAAATCAAAAGGACTGCAGATATAGCACATGCTGAGATGAGTGATTAAAATGACATACAAGGAATTGATAAAACAAATATAAAAATGAACATTGTAATGGCATAGGAAATAGACATGGTAGAACTACACAAAATAATGTAAAGTTATGGGAGTAATCTTATTCTCACTGAGAAAAGGAACTTGTTACTGAAGAAAGGGAAAAAGGAACTAGAAGTGCTTCTATTCTGTATTCACAATGCACATTTCAATTGCACAATTCCATTGTCATAAACTCTGTAATTTGTTCATAGGGAAGCTAAAAATCTGGGCTATTATTATTTTTAGAAAGGACACAATGTTTACAGCAACTCTTGCATTAACATAGAATGGATGCTGTTTAAAAGAGATCTGAATACTGCTGATTCAGGACTTCAATCAATCATTAACCAACAGGAGAAAAAAATTACTTTGTAATGATTAAGGACAAACCCACTAGCTTTACTTAGTAGTATTTAGAAAGAGACTTTGAAAGAGGAGTTATCCATCACTAAATACAAGTTCTGATCTAATATATCAAATAACATGCTCTGGACAAAAACATCTCTTTAGATAAACAGATTTTGCTGCATTATGCTGCAAATGTAAATTTTAAAAAACCTCACATTTCTCTTTTTATTTTTATGACTACTTTGTTGAATTTAATGGTATAGGAGAGCAGTTTCAGCAAAAAATGAATGTGGTTTTCACATCTGTTTCATTCCAATGGAAATTCTATTGATCATCTGTCAGACTGAAAACACTCAGTGTTTATTATGCTTCTCTGCCCATTTACCTCAGGAGTCTGCCATACTCATACAGTGGAGAATTAAAACTGAAATTAGTTCCTGATATGATAGTGTAGCTCATATATCAGTTTTTTTGCCTTAGTATTTGTTGATACTAACAGAACTGATTTATAATAAATTTTGGTATAAGACAGGTCAATTTTACTCAAAAAACCTAAATATTTTATTACTTCAAACTAATATTTAGGTAAAATTTTTATTACTTCAAACAAAAGTTTAGGGGAATAAAGAGGAAAGAGGTAAGTAATTTTTTAAATGTTTCTCTATTGGAACAATGAAATATGATACAATTTTGTAATCTGATTTGTGGACTTAAGAGAAACAATTTCAGTCTGTCTCTGGTGGGACTTCAGTCCAAGGAAGACATGTGATGATGACTGCTGAGGAAGATGAAGAGTTCAAAGGCATGATCTTAAAGATGTAAAGCAGAACACATAGCATCATTATTCACTGGAGTCAATGGAAATTTTCCTCAGCTGACACAAGTCTCTGCTGCCTAATGAAGTGAAAATACAGGTTCTCTTTCTCAAGATTTTCCTGTTTCCTTGGCTGGCAATTAAAGACTCTAAGTTGTCAATGATGGGAGAATACATCTCTTATTGTGCACCCTTCAGATCTGCATTGGTTTCTTATTTATTAGGCAATTCAGGTGGAATGTAGAACCTTCCAACATTCTGACTGCTAGATTCAGGCAAGATCAGGAATATAATATACCATACTGAAAAGTCAGGATGAGAGTACAGGATAGCCATGAGTTGTAACTGCTGATTAACAAATAGAAAATAGTGTCTCTTTCATGACCTTAAAAAGTAATTTCCCTATCCTCAAAATGAAATAGAAGCTGAAAAAAGAATTCAGCAGTTTCTAACACACAGAATATTCTGTGGAGAATTAGAAATAAGTCCTGACTTTAAGGCGGCAAATAGGATTTTCTAAAGAATGTTGTTCTCTGTGCATCAGCTAGATCAGTATTAGGCTGGAGAACAATCTTATCGGACTGATAAATACAGAGTTGTTCAGTGGGATTTTGCTAGAACTTGTTGTTTGGTTGTTTTGAGGATTTTGTGGTTGGTTTTTTTGGGGGGGAGGGTGGTTTGCTTGGTTGATTTTTGTTTGGTGGTTATTGTTCTTCCATTACACACCATATAGTATTCATATATATAGGGATTCATCTTGCCAGCTTTTTTCTATTACACATCTTAAGTTGTTTTCACTACCAGGGTAGCTTGTACACTTTAGATAGGATACTGTGCAGGAGTGGTGCTAGAGGTACTAAGCACCACAGAGTTGTACCCTTCCAGGGCTCTAGGGAGATCTTATCCATAAATTAGCTCAACCTTTCATGTGCTGTATATGTTTACACGGGCCAGTAAAAGTATATACTTGATGTACTTCCTGATCCAGAAGATGCTCAAACACTGAGTGACATGGGTAGCCCCAGGAAAGAAGATATTATTATGTATTTTCACTTCCACTGGGCACAACCTCAGAGAGAATAAAACCTCTATATCCTACTAAAGGAACAGAGTCCTTGAGTTCCCATTTTTCTGAACTCTCATTTAATCTTCTTTGACTTAGCATACATTTTCGGTTATGTGTGCTTCTTTTAGAAATTTCATCTGACTTTTTTAGAAGACATTTAAGAACACAGACCCTTTCCTGGCATATTTGTGGATAGAAAAAGGTTTGGAGAACTCAGGTATTCAAGAGTACTTTGTCAAGTAGTGGGATTGAAGTATTAGCCCAGGAGGGTACATGACAAATGAAGCAGAACTAGGAGTTTAACAGAGATTTCCAATGTACCAGTTTAGAGATTTACACTAAATGATAACAGTTTCCTCAGTTATCTATGTGATTGTTATATGCCTGATTTAAACTTTACTGAAACCTAACTGAGGACACAGTCACATAAATTACCATAACATGTTAATTATTCCATTAGTAATTACATATATGCATACCCTCACTCTGTGGTAAATGTAAGTTAAATCTCAAAGAAAAGAAAGACAAGGCATATAAAATGGCTTTGCATCTATGTGAACAGGAGCTGATGTCCTCAAAATGTCACGCTTAAGACCCAGTTTGACTTGCTGTCATTCCAGACCCACTGGCTAGCAGGATTCCTGATTGGTTTGTTGTTCATACTGAGCTTGAGCTGCAGAATGGGTCCTTGCTGCATCTGAGACCAGACTTTGTATGGACACAGTGAAATTTCTCTGTATATAGACAGACCTGTTCAAGCAATTATTGTTCCTCAAAACTTTTAGTGAGAAACTTCTCCTACTAACATGACCAAAAGAATGGGGGAGAAAAACTCTGGCTTTAAACAATGGGACAATCTCTAAGTATCCTGTAAGAAAGATGCTAGTATTGTCTTCAAATGTTTTGGATTCTTCCCACTTCCCCAACAGCTATTTGTGCAGCTGTAAGACTTAACAATGAAGTATACTGAAAGGGATATTACCTCAATATTTACCTTCCAAAAGTAAATATCGCAGCTTATAGCCAAAACCATGTTATATGCTGTAAAATTCCAGATCATCAAGATTGTCATATTTCATGATTGGTAAAATAGTGAATGGTTCCAGAGACACAGACACAGGTGTTTAATATTGTCCTAACCTCACATTAAGGGTTTCTTTAATCAAGGGTTTCAACTTATTAAGACCTCAGAGCCTGGTTATGTGAAAAACTGCTATACACAGGGTTTTTTATGGGTTGAACCATCTATTTCTTCTCAACACCTGTGCTTTTAGCCCTACAAGAGGTGTGCTTTTAGGACACAGTGATAAGATATTCCTTTTACACAGTCCTATAACCAAAGATCAGGCTTGACAAAATTTGGTGCTGATTTGAATTACTCTATGTGAGTATTCTTTCTTGCTCCCTTACTCCAGAAATACAATAACTTGCAAGAGTTTTCAGGCGTCAGAGATATTTTAATCGATACACCAAGTTCTACAAAGTATATGGGAATTATGGTGCCATTTGGGTTTTAAGCTTTAGTTTTTAGTTCTCCCACCAGGTGGACTGGGAGAATCAAAGGTACTGAATTATACAGATCATTAGCATGGGTTCGTGTTCACAACTTTCTTGGGCCTCAGGGTTTTTATTCCATTATTAAACTGGGGTATTCAGTTGGCAACATGAACTTACAGGTCACTGGAAAATTAGTTTAAGAGAATTATGTTTCTGAAAGTGAAGAGAAGAGGGTGTTGATTATAATATTCAGTCCCTTGAAGAAATAGTTCTCATCTCTAATGGTAAGAATATGCTTACTTTCTTTATTCTTTTTTTACCTGGTCAGGTTGTATGAGGATTTTTAACACCTGAGTGGGAAAAGCAAATACCTCTGTATTCTCCAGTTTTATGTTCTTGGCATAAATTCACTAGTTGTTGGTTAATTGGGACTTCATTGCTATACTTATTGCTTTCAGTATTTAATTATTTATTTTATTCATGCTAACTAAAAATAATTTAGCTTTGCTAAATATGCTTTCAATAACTTTCTGTAACTGCCAAACTCTGTATTATAAATTGCTTGTACCAAATGACAGATTTAAATCCCTAGTTGCCAAGTCTTTTATTTATATCTCTAAAATCTTCACTCAGTCTAACTATAAGGAGGTAATCTTTTAGAGATGAAAGGATAGCTCAAGATCCTTCTCAGTCTTTCTTCAGTTTTTAAATGAATTTGGGGTTAAGTCATTTCTCATTATCTTCTATATGTCAGGCTGAGACTGTAGATTTTGCAATTAGTAGTTGGATTAGCACCTTTTTTTTTTTTTTTCTTTTCACAGTAGCTTTATATTTGAAGCTGAACTAGCATTGGCAAAGGTATTCAGTAGCATTTGGTCGCCACCAATACAAAGTGGATGTGAACCATGTCTAGGAGGGTCAGTACTGCCCAAGCAGGGAGGTGCACTGCTGCACCTGGGCTGTTACTCTCCCAGGCTGCACTCCTGTTGCTTAGTGCTGATTCATTTGCATCTTTTGGGCTCTGTCATCAACAGGTATACACAGTTGAAGAACATGGAATGGATATCCTTATGTGGTCTTCTAGCAGAAATGAAGAAAACAAATGGATGTATGGAAGTGCAGTTCTCTCCAGTAACAGCCGTTTCAGAGTTGCCTTTGAAGCTGAAGTGGGGGTGAGCCAACCCACAGAATTTGCTCTTGATGATATTTCTTTCACCCCAGAATGCATTGATGGAGGTATGTTATTACACAAATATATATCATACAGGTTCTCTTCTCAGAGGGCAAGGAAAATTGTGGCGTTTCATATTTCAATGTATATCACAGTTACAAAATCTGACATATTTTCTTTTTCTCATGGTTTATGGGACAGTTTTGTGTTTTAGCTAGAAGTTGAATGTACAAATAATTATAGCAACTCAGAATATTACTGGCATTGAGGGTGTGAACCATAGTTGAGAAGAATCTACTGTTGTTCCACTATACTGGTTTTCTCCCATATGAAAAAAGTCAGGGTAGACATTAGTTTGGGATCAAAGGGTTTTATGAGTATCAAAGTAGTTCACAATTATTTTCAAAGAAAGTTGTTAGGTTTTTTCCTTTGTTTTCCTCATAAAATACAAATGTACCACATTTGCCTCACTAACATTTTATTCGAGTATTTACAATCTCACTTCTGCTACACAAGTACTTGATCTATGTAGGAAAAAGAATTCTGTCTTAAAATGCCCTGGTTTTTTTCTGTGAGAAAAGAAGTGGTTTACTCTGAAAACAAAATGTTGCATAGGATACCGTATCAGAAGAAAAAGAACAGTATACATGCAAACACAGATTTGATAGAAATATCAGCAGAACTTAATGACTAAGGGACAACTAGGAATTATTATTGTTAAATAAATGTCAGTATGAAGGTTATAAAAATCTTCTTTGGTAACTTTTCTTTCTGTTAATACAGCTCTTGTTGTTCAGATAGGATAGCCTGTGCATGACCTAGTTATCATGCTGTTCAAGAAACTTTTTCTTTTATTATTTTTATTGTGATAAGCACCTTCTGGAGAATTAAACACATGCTGATTAAAGCTTCAAGTGAAATAATATGTTCACACTGGTGACATTTGTTCAGTCTCAAGCTGAATAAGAGTTTTGTTTGTTTTCTCTCAATAGGCTCAGGCAAATAATACTTTGGAATGTAATTCAATGAGCTGCAGACTATGTGCATAAACAGGCATTTGTTCTACCCATACTATGTTAATCACCTTTTTTTAGCCATATCTTAAGAATTACATAGGCAGTTTCCTGCATAGTATAGCATAATAGGGAAATTTTCAAATCACATCTTTTAAGTACCTGTAATTCTGAAATAATCATAACTATAGAAATAAATTAATTTTTATAGAGCAACATTTTCTAATTACTTTATCTTTCTCCAGAGGTTTTCCAGTTGTAGAATACTTCAAAGTATCTAACTTGTATCACAGCCTGTTGCTCTTACAAATGTGATATATCATAATTTTGGCCTGAAAAAGATTTGTTGGAGTCATACTGACTCCTTACAGTTTGTTGAATAAGTCAAAAACTCATGCCTTATCAACATGCACACATTGCGACTTGATACATAATCTCCTCTCCAGACAAAGAACTGTATCTAGATTCTGTGAGATTGGTTTCACACTCTCCTAGGAAGAGTCCTATCCTAATAATCCTTGCTGGCCTGGTAGACTTGTGAAGAGGCAAGAGAATTACATAAATTCAAGTAATACAATAAACCACAGCAATTTAGGAAAAAAGAACCGACCTCTGAATTTTTAATACTGTTCCTAACAAAGAGCTACTTAGGAGGAGGTGCTGGTTTTTTACTAACTGTTGTTGCTAGAGAGCTGCTTAAATATTCATATGGTAAAATTTGAAGATATTACCTTCCAATAGTATAAAAGCACTATAAAGAAGATATTTGAGCAAGAATATTTTTCTGTAACAGAATCAGTGGGAAAGTTTACCTAATCCACTGTCAGTCCTGCTTTGATTGTTGCTCATTATGTTTATTCAAAGACCTAGCTCAAAGAAAACTGTATTACCTGCAGTGCAGGTTTTGTGAAATGTCCTTCCTTTCAGAAGACAGCTATACTACTGCAGATCATTTTCCTCTCTCTGTATTATTATTTTTCAGCTTGCCTTTAATTACTTTGAGTTTCCAGAGGCAACGCTTTCTAAATGGAAGCAATCACAATTTAGCTGGTTGAGAGCTCCAAGTAATAAAGCATTGCCAGCAGCTTTAATTCAGTTGGGATTTTATTTTTTTTAAGTAGTCAGGCCATGTTAGCCATGACAGTTCCTAGATACCCAAGAATATTTCTGAACACTTAAGCAAGGTTTTGTCAAGGTAGTGCTGGGTCAAGCTAGGCTTACTGCACAAGTGACTTTCAGTCGATGCTAATACAGAGCTGTTGGTGGCACAGGATCTAGGTCAGAATTAGCTGCTAAATGAGATATATTCCTACCACTTTTCAAGGTCCATGACTTTCTGCTGATTAAGTTTTGTGTAGATCTTATTTTACATCCTAGAGACCAAAAAATTTAATTGCTACTTAGTTGTAACTATCTTCTTCAAATTTGTAAATAGCAGCTTGATTTTAAAAGACCCACAAAACTTTATTTCTATGTCTTAATTTTTCAAAATAAAAATTAAAAATTTTTTCTATTTCTAGTTTCAGATGAACCAAAAATTCCAAAGTATTGAATCAGATTTTATATTCATTAATGTCTTTCTCATAGTATTTTCTAGTTCAGGTGAAATAAGAGGCATTACAGTAATTCTAGAAATTATTGCTATACCTAATTTAAATCCTAGCATTAACCCAAAGATGCCTAATAATTCAACTTTGTTCTGCTTATGAAAATCAGAATACTGTATTTTACTACTCATTCATTACTAGATGGACAAATTCTGTGTAATTTAGAGTGTGATAGTAGTTAAATAGCACATCTATGTATTTGAGCAGGATTCTTGAGAAACAGATTCATGGCAGATATATTTTGTGATGTCTTCCAGAGATCACCCAAGTGAAATATTTGTGCTTGTGGAGATCTACTGGAAGAAGGTAAATCTCAGCACAAAGTCAGCACTGAATGATGCTCCAGCTCTTTTACACAGTCAAGTTAACTGCTAGGCCCTACTTAGCTGTAACTCTTTGGGAACTTATACCTCTAAATTTTACTGCTTTAACTAATTTATTAAGTAATTTTGGTTTATTCAAAAAGAATAGTGTTGACACTTTAAAATGAATATTTGTGATGAATCTTGGGTATAAAGACGAGTGCAAATATCATGTGGTGCCTGAGGCTCCAGAGTATTTAAGAAAACTGTGTTTGCTTTTCCACCATCAGTCATGCTTATCACCAGTTCAGTATTAATATTGCTTACTGAAATAATTAATTTGAATAAAATTAATCTGGATGTGCTTCTCTGTCTATTCTACTACTTCACCTTTCCTTATCATTGTCCCCTTTTTAGTTTCTGTTTTTAGTCTATATTTACTGAATAGTTTATTTCCCATAGCTGCTCTACTCTATCTGAAGTATTCTTTTACTTTTCTTCTTTCTTGTGAACCTTTTTTAATCAACTTTGATAATTTTATTTTAAAATCTATTTTTATTTCTGAGCTTTATTTTATCCATTCCCTTCTTTATAAAAATTTTTTCAAAAAATCTCTCTTTGGTCTACAAACTTAACACATGAGAAAGGGCTGTCACTGTTACAGATTCCCCACCTCATCCCCCCTGCAGCTTTCCTTTCACCTGAAAGATTTGTTCTCCAGTTAAATATATTGTTATGTAAGGATACATTGGAGATAAAAGGGCAATTCAAATATTGCAGAACATTCAGCACAGACAGGACATATCATCTCTAACACTGTGTCATCTGACTGTGGTGGAATTGTGAATACAGAAAGTGCTATTTTCCGTATGGGATGGGTTGTGGCTTTTTTCTGATGTTGTCTTACTTCTTGACTTCACCACACAGGTTGCCAACAAAAGGGTCAGATTTCCCTCCTAGGACCTGAAGTATAGTAAAATTTTCAGTGATTCTTGGCAGCTTTCACTTAGGTGAAACATTTGCTTTGAAATGTCATAATTCTTCCAAGTCTCCTCATTGCTGTGTAGCAAAGCACAAAATAAACCTTCTGTAAATGTTGTATATAATCTCTATACTAAGCAAGCTTTTGCTTGTTGTGAAAAAAACAAATAGAAGAAACAAATAGAAGAAACAAATCAGAATCTGTGAATTAAAAGTTAGGTTTTAGCTTTACATTCAAGCACAAGGGTATTTTAAAAAATGTGTACAAAGAAATGCCACCACCCTAAAAGTTAATATCCTTCAAGAACTGAATTTTCAGTTTATTTGAACCATCATAAGACAGTCATGAGATATAGCCACCTCCATCTCTCTAGATTCCCTTTCCTAATTTTCTAGAAGAAATGGTATTGCCAAAACTGTGTGACAAAGGAAATTATATTCAATCAAATTTAAGATAGATATACTCAGAATTTCTCGTCAGCCACAGTAAATAAGAAAAAAGTGCATCTGGAAATATAACCTGTCTCCAACAGTTCTGGATTTCAGAGAAAGAGTTTAAGAAAAGAGGAACTGTATGTACTGTTTTACCCCAATACATTTCCCATTGGCAGCCATTTGTAGTTCAGTCTTTCTGAGCCATATGTAGTCTCAGAATAATGATTCTCAAGTTTTTTCTTTCCCTTTGAACTTATCTGTTCCCCTTTGAACATCAGGGAAATTTTTAATATTCAGAAATTAAATTATATGCTGCTGCTTGTATGAATCCAGGCTTAAATTCATGAATAGAAAAGCTGTTTAGTGCATTCTCATTTAGGCCTTGAAATATATGGAATCTTTATTTAAACCTTGGTGATTCACTCTTTTGTGTGGTGGGTAAGATTTTCTTAAGACATCTCCATAAAGCAGTTTCAAAATCTCACAATAGTTGCATGCTATAGACCCAATCCTGAAGTTCCTTCAGAGTAAAATAATTTGCATTGACTTCCAAACAACAGCAGCACATATGCAATATCATACCAAAACTCTGTGAGAGGTGCAGGTTCTAGCACCAAGATGAGAAGGAGAGTGTCCCAAAGGGCAAGAGGTATAGGCCATTCTCTTTGTTCAAGGTGGAAGGAAATGAACATTATAGCTGGCATCTAATTTAAACTCTCTTAATGACTGTTTATAATTTGAACATAGCAGAATGAAGATAGAATCTAACACTTTTCCACTGAATAACTTAGAAAAAGAATAGTGACTCTGAAAACTGTTTCTGTATAGCTAGGTAGTGAAAATAAAGAACGTGGTAAAATAAAAGTCTATAAGGTTGATCACTTGATAACAAGTCGAGGTTTTCAAAATCAGTATTAATCAAAACTCCTATAATTTTGAATGTTATGTGGTATCTTGAAGGTATCTGATTTTCAGAAATGGGAATAATGGGAGTAGCATTTCTTTAGAAGCAATATATCCATAGAATAGCCTGAGAACAGAATATCCTGAGTAGGAAGGACCCACAAGGATTATTGTGTTCCATTCCTTGCACTGCACAGCCCCATCCCCAGGAGTCACACCCTGTGCCTGACAGCATTGTCCAAACATTCCTGAACTCTGTCAGGCTGGTGCTGTCACCATTGCCCTGGGGAGCTGTTCCAGCGCCCAACCACATATTGAGGCTTTTTCCTCCCTATTTTATCTCTGCTTCATGAAACACACTCTTTGAATCCTCACTGTTTATAAACCTCTCCTGCTTTTCCTGCCACAGATTTCCATTTGCTTCAAAACAGGGTCTGTGTATTTATATGTAAAGACATAATCTTTAACCACATTATTGAATACTATTTTTCTCAGAGCTCTGTTTTCTTTTTCCAATACAGAGGTGAGAGAAAATTGAATATTTTTGTTTCTCTGTGCACATTATTCAGATATATCTTTGACTGCAGAATATCTTATCTTTATGAAGAACTTTTCTAAACAGCATATAGCTATGGCGTCCAAATATTTAAAAAGTATTTGATAACTACCTTCCTAATTACTTCTTATTGCATATTGTTATCTACCTGACAAATAAAAAGAGGATGAGATTAAAAAAAAAACCTCTGTAATTTTGAGTACTAGTTTGGAAATGTCCAAACCATTTTTGTTTTCAGACTCATAAAATAAAGAGTCTTCAATTGACCAAAAAAGTAGAACATGAAGTGGCCAAAATGTTTCTCCTGTGCAGACTCTAAACTGGCAGACTAGTGATAAACTGTCTAGAATTAGGACAATTTAAAGAGGAGGAGACTCATCTGAGTTACATCCCCTTAGTCTTACCAATCCATTTCCACCAATAAGGAACGAATACTAATAGATATAAGTGAAAAACAATTCACTAACAAGTGGAATAGCAAAAGGCAAAAAACCCAAAATTGATGGATACAAAATAATACAAAAATTAGATACATTACAAAAAACACAAAATAGATACAAAATTGCTAAATTTCAGGAACCCCACAGGAGCAGAGAGAGACCCAAAATGCCAGAAATACCCTTCCCAAGATGGTGTCCATGTATCTTGAAAGACGGAGAGAAAATGGCGCCAGTTCTCTCCCCAGGATGGTACTCTCCAGGTGGTTCATGGTCTGGGTGGCAAAGGGAGAAAGGATGGTGCACAAAAAGAGCCCTGGTGGGAAGGTGGCAGCTTACAGAGCTGCCCCAGTGGCAGATGAAGATGTGCCAGTGAATGTGGGGTCTGCTCTGCCACCCACCACTCCCTCCTGCTGCCCACTGGACCCTGCTGGTGTTGGTGCTGATGTGCCCTGAGCCACTGCTGTGCTGGGGGAATCCACTCTGTCGGTGCTGACCCAGCCCCGTGGAACCAGTGCAAGCTTCACTGCTTATAGAATTTGCAAGGTTCACTCTAAAGATGGTTTCTAATTGCAAAACGCAGTTTTTCCAAGTTGCTGCAGTGGCAAGCCCAAACCACCCAAAGCAACCCTTTAGAAAGGGTAGCATCCATCTTCAGCAAACTCCCCAGGCAAAGAAGGGAGAGAACTTGGGCGCCCTGGCCTTCTAAAGGCACCAGCATGTCCCAGCTGCCCCACAATCCTGGTTCTGGATGTGCTGGGGTTTAAAGAGACAATAAAAGAAGGATACGAAATACAATGATATTGCGGGTTACCCATGACAGAAGCATTACAGGTGAGCTGGTAAAAAAATGAAACAGCTCAGAAGCCAGCAATTTGCAGATAATTCTATATGCTCTCCAGCACTTTTAGTAGATCACATTTCACAACAAGAAAAGCATAAATGACATTTTTATCTAATTAAGAGACAACAGTCCAAAAAGTAGAGTGAGTGTTTGTGTAAGTTTTGTGCAAAAAATACTTGAGTGGTGTAGAAAGAATCTGGTTGAGGGACGAGCATGTGTGTGTGTCCACGTGTGTGAATCTGTGTGTCTGTGTGTGTGCAAGTGTGTCCATGTTGTCCATGCATGAAGCAACATAGAAAATTCTGCAGCAGAACAGGACTCACCTGACAAAACTTTAGCAGTGATCCTTTGTGAAAATCCCAGACCCCAAGTGCTGGAAATACTGGAAGAGTTAACTGCCTGAGCTGCTGATACTACAGTGTTAGATCATGGGGAAAAACACTGTAGGGGAGACTTAACTTCTGATTTCTTTAAGTTGCAAAGCCAGGGGAATCACTGTTAGCTTGTCTGCTCATGCCTGCAGTGAAGCAGAAATCTCTCTCACATCGAGTTTCTTTTTCAGAGAGAGAGAAAGAAAAAAACTCAGGGAGTTTCTTTCCTTAAGGGAAGGAGATGAATCATGGGAGAAGTTATAGGCTGCTCACAGAAACAAAGGAGGGGAAGAGGAAAGCAGGATAAGTAGAAATAGAGGACTGGAGATACCAGGGAATTTTGTGAATAGGTTCTTTAGTCAATTAGGTTTTCCCTGAAAGCAATCACTACATGCTTTAGTTCCATGTTACTTGGTAGAGATAGGGCATTTATGCATTTTTAAAGACTAAAAATTGTGATCCAAGGCATAATACCTTAGAGAGCTTCTTCAGCCAGTTCTTGTACTTTCCAGTGCACAGACCTAGCCTGCATCAAAATCTAAAACTTTTTGTGGATTTCACATAAAAAGAGCTGGGAATAATTTTAGGATAAGATAATTACACTATATAAACTAGGATAATTATTGGCAATTCCTGAATGCACCTACATTGTGTATGTTTAAATTAATAATTATACTATCTTTGTTCAAAACCTCCAGTTTCTCTCTGCCTTCTTGTAACTTGTCCAGAATACTGAAATCTTCTAAGCAAGTTATATGCCTTTGGGGAAATTAAAATTCTTTAGATTTATTAATAGTGTATTAAAATAGTTTCATTAACATTGAACCTCAAAACCCCATCTGTTTACACCAAAAAAACCTTCAACTCATACAGATGATATTTTTCTTTGCTAGATTCATTCATAAAAATCAACATATTTCCTTGGGGGAATGGAGAGAAATAATATTTGGAATGAAATGGTTTCATTATACTATCTTAAAGAACAGAAAATCCTCAGACTATTCCTTATGTAAAACCTACTCATCAATAAGAGTAAGTTTTCTGGTCAGATTTATCTCAGAAATTATATCCACTTCATTTTGTCGAAGACTAAAGCTTCACAGCTTCTCCAGTTCGTCATTGCTCCTAATAAATAAACAAACCAACAAATCCATCACATTAGCAGGCACAGCTAGTAACTGCCAGACTGTTCTTAGTAGAAATATGGCAAATATTGCCATATTCCTGTCACAGGTAGTCAGTGTGTTCCAGCCAGAAGCAGTAGTTCTGTGAGTGAAGACTAAATCATAGCTTGACTTTACTGGCAGTAAACCTGTCTGTTTTCCATTATGTTTGTATGTTAGCAAAATGTTAGATCATTTAAAATAAATTTTGCACAGACATATAAAAATCTGAAGTAATATAAAAATTTATGTTCTGCTTTTTTTAATTCTGGCTTTGTCACAGGGTCTCTGGGATCCTTTCCAGCACCCTGCCCCATACCTCTGTCTTCTCATGAAGGGAAGAGACTTGAAAATTCAATTGACCAGACTCAACTTCCCCTTTATTTTTTGTATTTTTACAAGCTTGGAAATAAACAGCAGGAGCCTTATTGTAACAGATAAAAACTCACGGAAAGATTGTCAAAGTATTTGAATAGTTTTAGTCCAATTAATTTTTGTAACAAGTTTGTTTCCTTGCAGCCACCTTGAATGGGTTGATTTCATGCCCTGATCCGATGTTTACTGAACTGAAATTGAGGACTGACATCTATTTCAAATTAATTAATGCACTGGATTGGGCCCATAATTAATTTATACTCTTGTCTAATGAAATCTATTGGAGGGAGTTATTTTTGACCTCTTTTCTCTACAGTTAATAGGTCCACCATTTTTATTACATTTACTAGGCAAATTACTTATGCAAATATATGAGACAGGTTGTTAGTTTTCAAGGGTCTGATGCAAGGCCCATTAAAATCAATATGAGTTATCCCATTTACTTAAATGGGCTTTAGAGTGAGCTCTGATACAACCAAGGCTGTGCTGCCTAACAGCCTATGTGGTGACTTTATTTCATGCTCCCTGGTGTTGTCCCTAATGCCAGTGTCCAGTAGTCTTAAGTAAAATTCACTGTTACAGGTGATATATGAATATAAATGGGGACCTACTCGGCACCAGAGATCTTGATATTTGAAGAGGAAAGGCAGAAAAGACGAGGATAGCCTGGAGGAGTTGCTTCATTCAAATTAAGCATGTTTGTGTGTTACTAGCTGTGATAATGACTGTGTAATACAAACATTTATTTTATCTCAGCATTTGGGTAATAGCAGTTCTATGGTTTTCTATGACTGAATCCCTGTGATTTATGAGCAAAATATTGGAGTGCTAAAGTGAAGCTTGCTTTACAGTCAGGAAACAGGATCATATGCTCCATGGATGACAAAGACAATAGTACAAAGCATAAGTGTACAGAAAATGTTCATCAAAAACCAGTAAGCCTTTAGCAAATCCCTATCTCACAAATATATAATTTTGTCCTTGACAATGAGCACTTATTGACTTAACACTTTTCATGTTGTAAAGGCTCTTTTCTCCAAAATCATCAGCTCACGAGCTCTATTTACTGTAAATGTGGTTTAATGGTTAGCACATTGCAATAAGAATTGCTTTAAAAGCACCAATTTGATCTGAGAACAATGAAAGGCAGGTATATCCAGATGTAGTTATTGCAGTTCATGGAGCAGTATGTACCAAATTTTATTTGCTTTAAACACTGGTCTGATTTTTATGTTTTTTATATCTACCTCAGCTACTTAACTTATCTTAAAAGTGTGAAGGTGCTTGTGAAGTAGCACTTCTTGTCCATAGATAATAACTCAGCCAGCACAGCTGTGTGAGTAAGTTTAAAAAGATATAGGACAAAATTAAAATGTCAGGTTTTAGGACCTAATTAAAATGTCTTCTTTATGACATACAAGTAGATTTTATATGCACATTTTTAAACCCTTTCTTTAAGTTTGGTTATTTGCCATATGCAAGGTAAAAATAAGTGCAAAATAAAGCACTGAGTGCAAAGTAAAATAAATAAAGATATGTACTCAGCTTTCTGCTTAAAAGTCATGATTTCTTTAGCTGTAATGGAACATCAACAGTTTTCTGCTGTTTTTCATGTGGATCTAAATTCAGATTCAGTGCTTTGCAGTGCAGAGGTTATTTTTGCTGAAATTGTTTTTGTTTAGTTTGCTTTTCATCCGTGTGCAAACACTGAATTCTTGAGGATTTTTGGTCCTGCTTTTCAGAGAGCATGCAGCCTGGATACAAAGAGCTAAAGCTTTTATACTGTCTTCCTTAGAACTGATCATTTTCAGTAGATTTATCTCCAAATCCTTAAACAGTTTTAAACAGATACTGCTTTTGAAAAAAAGTAACCTGTACAATGTCTCCTGCACTCCTGAATGTGGTCTGAAAATGAGAGTCACACAGCACTCAGGAGATGAGTGCTGCCTTGGGAACATCTTTTCTGCATTTGAGAAAAGGTGAGGGAAACATTTTCTTGGCATGCCAGGGAATTGTTGAATCAAACAATATTAAGTGACAGAAAGGATGTGTGGGCCACAAATGATATAATTTGCATTGAAAAGGCTTCACTTCAGATTCTGCTGTTAAAATAACTTTCATATAGATGTACAAGAGGAAAATATAAGGTTCATAGATATGCATAAGTTTAAAGTTAGTTTTTATTGCTAAATTGTGAGAGCACAGTGCTGTGTGAGTCAGCACATGGAGGATGTTTCTGACGAGTCTCTCATTTGTGCCAGCACGTTCTCCACTGCAAACCACATTGTAGTTTTAACACCTTAGTTTAATTCTTCACAGTGACAAGAAAACAGAATGGAAATTCCCACTTTTTAGAAGGAAACGTGTCAGTAGCAGATACTGTAATGATGAACTTAAAATAAATAATTACATAGACAGTAGCTTTGAATACAAATAATTACTTTTGCATTAATGTTGCTTGAGATTTCTTTTCAGTTGGAATTAATGATTTTCTACATTTGCATATTCTTAATTAGCTTTTTTTAGTTGTTAGCTTTGCACAAATTAATGCTTTATAAATTTGCAAAATTTTTACCAGGCACATTTAATTTATAACTAAGAAAAGCATTTATAAACTACTTTACATAAAGAAAATAGATTGAACTTGGAGGTAACATTTTGGCACACCATGGCAATAATGGCATCTTATAGAATGTCATCCAGAGCACAACTTTTCTATTGTACCTGAAACCAAACACATGAACTAACGAACTAATTATCATATAACACGAGTTAATAAGCTAGGGACATTCTTATGTTCTTTGAAGTACATTTTCATCTCATGCACTGTTCTAATCTAAAAGGATTTTACTTATTTCAGGGCATGACTGTGGATATTTTAATGTAGTGCAAATATAAAACAGACCTCAAAAAGACCCCTGGTTAACCTTACCCCTAACTCTGCCTGGACACATCTTTGCTCCCCTTGGTGAATATTGCACAATCTAATATACTTGCTATGAAAGTCAGGAAGAACTTCATCCCACAAATTATTTTCTAAACCAGATAGAATGATAACAGAAAATAGAAAATAATAATAGAAAAATGATCATACCCCATTCAAAAAAAGCATTCAAGCATTTCCCTAAATACTGAATTTAGTATTATTTCCATGCATAAGCTCATTATATGATTGGGCTCATAAGGATAAACTGATCAAGGTTATAAAAGTCTGAAAATTATTTAACACTCAAGGCCAGTTTCATAACAAGCAGCACATTCAAGAAATATTGAGTTTAAGAGGGGATTTCAGTTTACAGAACAAATTTGGGTAGAAGCATATGAGTAAACATATCATGACAGGAAATTAAACTGGGTCAGAAATGCTCACAAATGTATTATAAATGCAATCTTGCCTGCAACATAAACAGGCCACCTCAGGAAAGTCAAATATATTGTGTGGGGTTAATTTCCATACTATCAGAACAAATACAGAAAAGCTAACACAGGACTATGCAAGGACAAAAGAATGTGCATAAGCAGAACTGACTGCAGCTTAAGTCATTTTCACTGCCTAAATGCCCCCTAGGCACTGTGAGGAAAGGGTCAGAAATAACAGAAAGAAAAAAAAAAGTACAAACTAAAAATAATATATATATATATATATATATATATATATATATATATATATATATTTTACTTCACTGTGCAAGATTTGGCAGCACTGTATCAATGGAGAGAAAAATATGTTCTCCCAATGACATTTCATCAGTATCTTGGCCTAATATACAGTTTCTATATGACAAACCAAATTCAAACGTCTTTATGGGCTACTATTATTATCTGGTACAGTATAGGACCAAAGTAGAAAAAAATGCAAAATCTAGAAATTTTAATTTGTACAAAATCAACCCACTATGTGATTTAAATGTCTATTATCAACTATCTAAAATCAATTTCCATAGGCCTTTTAAAGTAGCATAAATAATTTTTCTTAGACTAACACATTTATAAAACACATATGAAACCACAGTCTTTTCAATCTCATGTAAAAGGGCACATGTTTGAGGTATTCATGGAATAATTCTGAATATACACAGGACAAAAGATCACTGGGTTATTACTTTCACTGAGTCAATATCCATTTTTGTTATTTTATGTTTACATTATATCCAGTGAATCAAATACATTTTTCTAGTAGAATGATTTAATTTAATAACATTAGAGGCATGAAATAATATCAGGCATGTTCTATTGTATGAAGCTTTTTAATTATGATTTTTTTATATAAAGTCAACATGAAAATCAAAAATTTCTAATCTATAGAAGGTCTGTATTGCAAAGAACTTTGAGCTCTTTTTCCTTATATCTGCTTCACAAGCAACTGGATGGTAAAATAATGCTAGTATTCTGTTTACCTGAATGTATTAACAGTTCATTTACTTGTATAAAAGGCTATAGTTATTTATGATGGAGAAATCTTTGAAACTGAGCATGTTTTAGCCAAGTCCTCATGCTGTAAAACCCCAGCCTGGTATTGCAGAATACAAAAACATGCTGATATGACCAGTGGATTAAAAGTCAGAAAATCATGCCAAAATTCATGTACTCCTTTATAGAGTGTCATGCTTTAATGCAGCAGTAACACTGGACATCTGAGGTCAGAGAACAATGCTTGCACCATTCCAAAAAACAAGATGAAACCCACTTTTTGTGCTTGTCTCCATTGCCTCAGCCCAAGTCAACAGCAAAACTCCTCCTGTCTTTTACAGAGGTAGTGAATTAATTTGTCTCACTTTGTCTCTAGTGATCATATTATATTTTTTACTCAACTGCTGAAAATTGAGCTAGAAAGATTAAATGTATGGAGCTAAATTCTGGACATTTTTCTCTTTTCCCCACACATATAAAAAGTACAGGAATCCATCACATTTCTTCCATGGGAGATGCTGATGCTATAAAGAACACAAAATTAGCACAGCCAGTTCGTTAGAAATTAGTTTCCGTCAATAGATCTTATGCTTCTGCTAAAAAATTCAGTTGCAATGGTTTTAATAGGAAAAAAGAAAGACTTAAGTATCTGGGACAATTTATTTATATACATGATCACACAAACCTTTCCCCAGTATTTTCTTCCAGCCATGCAAATTAGCATGGAATATTTTATTGATTTATTTATTTCTGTATTTATTTTATTCTTTTTCTTTTTGTCAGCTGTCTGAATTAGTTAAAGTTTGAAATTCTAAAACCACATTTTTCTTTACTTGTATCCTAGAAATCTATCGAGTATTTTTAAAATTTAATTCTCTATCACATCCGGTTAAGCTTAAGAGTCAGAGTGATAATAGACTAGATCAGTAAAAATTTTTGTTGTTACATCATAAAAATCTTTTTCTTCATTTAACTTAAAATGGTAACTTGAGGGGTATTTTAAAGCTTTCCAGATATTGGGTGAAAGACAAGATTTATTAATATTTTGACATTAACCCTTCTATGTGTGCATTGGAAAAGAAGTAATAGAACGCTGGACTTGAGCTTTAGAAGCAAAGTGCTGACACAGCAGCAATGGAGTTAATGTAAGACAGAATGTTTTTAATACTGAGTTTTGCGCTTTGTTTTTATAAAAGTTGGGTTCTTTTTTTTTTAAGAGTTTAGTAACCCCAATGAGCTGCATTCCCAGCAGTTCCTATGTAGGTCTCAAAGCAGTGTGAATGACTGCTGGAGGCACAGAATCCCTGAGCATTCCTGTTCTCCTTGCAGGACCAGTGGATCCAGCGTGCCATGACGATGAGTTCACGTGCGCGTACGTGCGCCAGTGCCTGTCCATCTCCGCACGCTGCGACGGGGATGAAGATTGCTTGGATGGCAGTGATGAGATGAACTGTCCCGTGGAGGTGCCTGCCACCCCATCTCCTGGCTCCTGCAAGGACACAGAGTTCCTGTGTCTCTCGCAGGGCTGTATCCTGTCCCTCCTGCGGTGCGATGGTGTTCCTGACTGCCGCCTCCGTGAGGATGAAGTCGGCTGCCGTAAGTGGCTTTCGTGGTGGTGGTTATGGCAGTGTTAACTCACCTGCCTAAACCAGTGGTGTTTTCGGAAACAAAAATACCAACATAGTGAAGTTCAGTGTAAAATTCATCATTCCCTAGTCAAAAAACCCTATTTGTGTCACATACAATGCATTAATTGTAGAGATGCTTTGCATTCTAAATAATTTTGCTTATGCATTCTCATTTCCTGGCTATCATTTGGTAAATGTTTAAAAAAATTGCAATTGTGTTTCTTTTAATATTTACAAGCATTTCCACATTTTTTCCTTAAATCAGTCAGCTGCATTTGCATTGCTTCTGTAACCTCTGATTTTGATAAGACAGAAAGATAGGCTTCTGCAGTTCTATAATTCAGTAACATTTAAGGCAGTCCTGACCTTTCAAGGGTTTTGAAGTCAAGTCTTTTCATGAAGTAGCAGCAATCTCCGCCCCGAGCAAGGAAAAGGGCTCACAAACAAAACACAAGGTCAATAGGCTTTGAAATGTAACTGCAATGAGATGCCATGGAGAAACATCTGAAACAGATAGACACAAAAGTGAGTGTCTGCCCATTTAAAAATATTTCATTATTAGCAAATGAACTGAGGCCAAATGTTTCATTCCAGGAATCTCAAAATAATTAGCAATATAGAAAAACAAAAAAAAAAAAAGAAAAAGAGCCTTTTTCCATATAAACAGTTTTCTTCCTAAACCTGTCATGCTGTAAAGCTTTTTTAATATTTTTCTCATCCTTATCAGAGTGAAAAAAAAAAAGGCAAAAAAATCAGTTTTCAGTGGACTAGAAATTCATATTCTTTAATATTTTCTATCAAAACTACTAAATATGAATACAGGCTGCACATGCCAGTTATTTCAGGAAATTAGTCTACCAAACTGTCACGGATTTGGCAAAGTATCTATGTAAGTCTTTTGTTTAGAAGTGAGCTCTGTGTTTTGTTGGCAGAAGACACAATTTTGGAGATAACTTTGATGTTGAATCTACATACCCTGAAGACATGTAGAAATTTTGCATGTTCCTTTCTTCAAATAAACTTCTCCTGGTTAATTTTCATTTGACCTTCCTTCCTCCTCAATCTGTCCTCTGGTAGAGAATTCCATGCTGTGTTTTATTACAGGCACATCCCAACTCCACACCACAGAAGCCGATGTGGAACCTCAAAATCTGAAAGCCAAAAGATTTCCATGATTTTCTGTATTATCCAAACAACTGAGATATTGCTTGGTTTTGTTTATTTTGCTGCCTTCATTTCTAAACAAAATTTAGGGAATAAGTAGAAATTAAATCCTGATCTATTCAGAGAAAAAATATTCTCCATAGATATTTTACAGCTTTGGGGTTCTCAGTCTGAAGGAAACTTAGTCAAGTCTTTACTTCATTGGTACTCCAAAATTCAGTTTATAGTATATAAATATACAATCATTGATAGTATAAGGTAAAAATACAGAAGCAGTAATTCTTTTTTCTTTTCTGAGGAAGATACTTAAGAGAAGCAAAGCAAAGCAGGGAAGAAGGCAAAGCAAAAAGAAAGTGAATCGTGCTAGATTGGAATGAAATCAGTGGAAAGCTGATTTCTGTCACAGCTGGTGCTGAGATCCAACTGTGTATGCCATGAGAGCAGAGTGTTTAATCTCTAGCTTCCTACTCTTTACAGGTGAAAAACCATAGAAGTTTGTCAACTGGGGAAGGGCAGAGAAAAGAAGTAAATATCTCAGAAATTGTATTATTTTATTGAAATTTATGCATGATCTATAAAATTGATTGTTGTGCTAGTAACTCCAACCTATGTGTACACTAAAAATAGCACAGATTGAAATTAGGGGTTTATTTTTTTAGATTTTAGATTGATTTTTTTTCCTTAGTGCAGATCAAATCTACCTGCTCATTTCAGAAAACTTCAGTTTAAGAATTACCAACATTTTCCGTTTTGTGTCCCATAGCAATTTTATTCATTTAAGTGTAAAACAAAACACTGAACACTGTTTGAGTGTAGAGCAAAAATGTTCTGGGTTCTGAATTCAGGAATTCATCAGGGAAAGTTTTCTTTTGGGATAAAGACTGGTTGTCAAAATGCATCTTGCAGAGATGAAGGATAAAACCCAAAAGGAGGCCAGGACAGAAAAAAACCCCAACCAAACAAAAAAACATTGGTCAAGTCCCTGCTGAAAACACAGTTTCTACTGTAGAAATGCTTTTCTTCACAACTTAGGTATTTATGGAGGCAGAATTTCCTGCAGAGTTCACATAGCAGTTTAGGCTGTACAATATTATGCTAACACTATTTCATACTTATTAATGTAGTGGATTTTATTACTTGCTGCATTTAACAAGAAAATTCTGAAATTGTTTTCCAGTTATAGATGTTCTACTTGACTGGCTCTCTTCTTGCTGTCAATTTTAGTGAAGGGTATATTACCTCACCTATTTAGTCTTTTATTTGCCTGATTACAATGGTAAGGGTTTAAAACAAATGTATTAACACCAGTGGGATGTATACATTAGTTTTCCACAGATCAACATACTTTTTCACTTGCTTCATCTGGTTGAATAGCAATGAATGAAAAGTCTTTTCTCTGTTTTCTGTAGTGCACCAAAATATATCTCTTGTAGTTCTGGTAAGTTTTAAATACCTATGAAATATTAAAAATTTTATACTTTCAAACAGGCTGTGATATCATTATCCCTTCTACTGCTTTAATTTGCACCTGGAAAATTAAATATAGATGAAAATTTGATATTTTCATTTCTATATCTTCACTGTTTTTAGTGCCTCCATGTGGTGTTAATATTCTCTACCTCAGCACCAATAATTTGGTGTCATGGTTCTTAACTCCAAAATTTTCAGCCATTAGATCCACTGCTATGACTGTTCCCTCCGTAACGTGTTAAAATAAAGTGTAAAAAAACCAGATTCCATCATTTTGAAACTAGTAGTTGAATGAGAGTTGATTATTGTTTGTGATATCTTTTTTATGGGTTACATTCTCAACATTTTAAGTTAATATGCACTCCTCTTCACAAATATTTCATGGGAAAATTTGGTTTCTGTACCATCTGTGCTTAGTATTTGTTTACTTATTTAGCATCTCAGTAGTAAACTTGTATATCTTTGAAGATGAAAGCTTGTAGAGGTCACACAGATGCAAGTTTATATCCTACAGTACGAATTAAGTTTTCTGCTACTTTTTGAACAGTGGGGAAAACAAAATACAGCTGATGATAACGACCATGTTCCTTTTCATTTCAGCCATTAAGGATTGCTCCAATGGTTCATTGTTGTGTGCTTCAACTAATCAATGCATACCACTCTCCCAGCGTTGTGATGGAATTGCAGACTGCATTGATTCCAGCCTTGATGAGTCCGGCTGTTCAGGTACTTAGTTTCGCATTAAAATATCGTTTGAAACAAAGAAAGTATAATTATTTCCTTCTGAATCTTTTGGCAGTCCTCAAACTTGACGGACATTCCTCTCCTAAAACTTTGTCAAATTATTTTAGAGGTGGATTTTCCCGATGAAAGTATAACAGATGAAAGTGAGAAAAATATGAATAATAATAATATGCTTAACATCTTAACATCTTAATGAGGGGTTTTCCTACCCTATAAACACATTGTTCAAAAAAACCCCAACCCTTTGTAGTATACTTTTAGGACTTCCCTTGATTTTAGCCAGTTGAGTAAATCCATATTGTTAAGTAAAAAGCTTGCTTTCTCATGCTTTCTTTTTTCCAAGTGCATTACAAATCCAGGTTGGAAAATAAACTAAACAGCATTTGTTCTAGCACAGTGCATTCGACAATATTCAGGTTTGATGTGCAGTAGTTTAATGGTGGAGAAAGATAAGTACAGGACGCACATAATACACATTAAATGTGAATTAGATTTTTATTAACAAAATCTAACAAATACATAGATGATGGTGATATAATTAATGATTAAATCTAGATTCAAAATGTCCCATTCAATGACAGAAAGATACTGTAGCTCTTCTCCAAGACTGATATAAACTCTTGACAGTATTCTGCCAGCTTTGCTGAAGTTGCATTAGCTGAGAATTTAAGTCTCTCTTTTTATACTTTTTATGGGTTATGTGATAAAATTCAGAACATATGTTCATTGCAATTATATAATTAACTTTAATGTATTAAATATCTATTCACAAACTAAAAGTTTTACAAACACTTGTTGGTAGGAGGCATCCACAAGTTTCTTTGGGAGTGAAACTTGACCACAGGTGTTGTGTTCACTATCACTCACAGCATCATAAAATGGTTCGGGTTGGAAGGGATCACAAAGTTGCCAAGCCCCTGACTTGGGCAGGGACACCTTCACGAGCCCAGGTTGCTCATGTGAGAGAAGGAATAATACTTCAACATTAAAAAATAACACTTATATAATGATGAGAGAATTCATACTTGGTAAATTTGAATTCTAGAATTATTTTAATTATTTTAATAATTATTTATTAATTTTTATTTTAAATTAAAAGGAATTTATTCAGAAATTAGGTTAATATAGAAGAATATAGGACATAAACTAGTAGACATGCATAACAGAAATTGACAAATCTTCCACTGTTTTTTCAGAAAGCAGATATTTTAAATAAGTAACTCACTTTTCAAAATTTAATCCTAAAACTGGAGGTGTCCTCACTGAAGAGCACTATTAACAATTTTCATTTGCCATTAACAATTTCATTTTGCATATATCCAAAACTCTTTAGATCTAATTTGTATATTACCAGTTATTTTCATACTAAAGAAGATATAGGGGATTCTTTTTTTGATTTTGAGTTTTTTCTTGCTAAAGCAATGTAAAACTCTTCTTCAGTAAAACTTAATGTGATGATGTGTAAATTCAAGTTAAGGGACATCAAGAGATTTTAAGAGAATATCACTAAGTACTTAAATACCTTTTGTCTTTTATAGCCTGATTTCCCTTGTTCTTATGAGAATATGATTCTAAATGTTAAAATTCTGAATATCTTTAGTAAAAAGATTGGTCACAAAGGAGTGTTTATTCACCAGCCCTATATAAAAGCTATTAATAATAAAGTAGAGTTAGGTACTATTTAAATATTAGTTCAGTTCTTCTGGGTCTTATTTTATATATTCTAGTTGTTTGAAAATCGAGTAAGTGGCAAAAATTCCATTTCTGGACTCAGATGAAAATCTCATTTGAGAAAAATTTGAAGCCTATTCAAGTGCAGCATCGGGATTTCAACAAGCTTAAGAGCACTCCATTGCTTGTATTCTTATGACTTCACACTTGTATCACCAAGTCTTGTCTAAAAAAAACGGTTTTGGAAGTGCTAAGCACTCAAAAGGACTGGTGTGAATATTTTGCCATTTTGAAAATCAGATAATGAGAAATGTATTAAAAAAGAGGGGGAAATAACAATTTTTACTTTTATGTTTGCAGCTTGTCCTGAAGAATACTGCAAAAATGGAGGAAAATGCATCATCAAAGATGACATTCCATTATGCCAGTAAGTGTCATTGGCAATTGACTTGTTCTTGAGGTTGGACAAAGCTGCTGTTGAAACAGGTGGTTTGCTCCCCAGGCATTGATATGATATTCAGTAGAAGTGTAATTTTAAAAGTCTGTGTATGCCTATACTATTTTTATTTCCACTTAGTGAGTTAAAACCACATTTTGAGAAGAATGTTATTTATCAGATAGAATTTTCTGTAACTTTCCCATGTCATTACATGAGACAATCTGTTGGCCTGACACCCTAAGTTTTCTGTCTCTTGTTTCACATCAACGTTTAAAAACACGTTTCTGTGCCTTATTTGAAGCAGGGTGTTGTATACTTCAGATGAGAGTTTACAGCAGGCCACATAATCATCTTTATCTTCTTGTTAGGTGTTTGGAAAAATAAAGGATTTTTCCACTTATCCCCCCCACCCTAAAAGGGGGTTAAAATATGCTCACATTTATTTCTGGAAACATTCTGATGAAAAAAATAATGTATGCAATTCTGATGTAGAATGTATGAGCCATTAGAAAGAGTCTCAGGCTATCTGAAGCAACTCATTTACACAAGATATCACTCTGTTTCCCATTGGGAAATTAAAGGAGACTTCTAACTGCAAAGAAAGTGATAGTATGTGTTATCATGCTTTTGTCCTTCACATGCTTCAGTGGAGCTTGCCAGAGTTTGCCAAATTACTAAAGAAGTAACTGTTTTATCACAGTAGCTATCTTAGTCAAGATTAGATGCTAAGGTTTCCTCCTAGTTGCTAGGAAATGCACATTAGTAAGCCTGCTTTGTCTTCCAAGACAGGTTTATCCTCTATCGGCTGAAGAAATGTAATATATAAAATACTCAGAAAATATAGGGACATTCATACAGGGTATTTCCATTTAGGTCTCAGAAAACATTGTTGTTACCTGCAGACTTCCCCAACAACGTCTACTATAATAGAACAGAGAATGACAAGAATCTTGGAAATTTCATCAAGGTTGCTGCTTCAAAATTTCTTTGAACACAAAGAGAGAAAGGGGACAAAAACCATAGGGAAAGATTGCAGAATGAAAAGTCAGCAGAAATTAAAGGGATTTGCAATAGGAAGGTAAAATTGCTTGTAGGGACAAAGCTCTGGGGGAGCAATTGAGATTTTAAGTATACAAGAGAATTATGAGAACTGAACTTCTGTCAGACTTGCGAGAGAAAGTACCCCAAACTAGCAAATCTGTTTTATCCACAGAAATAAAAGACAGTTGGAATAAAAATAGTAAATTAAACTAGTAAATAATAAATACTTTCCCTCAGAATTCAGTAGGAAACATATATCATTCTGATGTCATGCAAAGGCAATCAGAGCAAAGACACAGAAACAAAAATTCCTTAACTGGGGGGTTAACATTACTTCAAGAGCTGTACATGCTTGTGCTGGGGACATTGGTTATCTCTTCTCAAGAATGCCATAACAACAGTTCATGTTGCAATAGGATTTCTGAAAACTGCCTGTAGGAGAAGTGGCTGGAGAACAACAAATGGAGAAGAAAAGGGATAGCCAGATCACCAGTCTGATATCAATACCATTCAAAGCTTTAAAATATTTTAAAGGAGTTACTTATACATATAATAACGGGAGAGTTAACCATTACTAAGATAAACTTCTGCATTGCTTTTTGAATTTCCACATCAAGACCATTAAAGACCAAAAAAACCCCCCAAAATATACCTAAAATAATTTAAAATGTAGAAATATACCCATTTTCAAAACCCAGGGGGGAAAAAATTAAAAAAAAAAAACCAAAACAAACAAGCCCCAAACAATAGCAAAAAAAACAGAAACAAATAACCCAAAAAAACCCAAAACAACAGAACAAAAAGAGAAATTATCATGAAAAATACGCTATTTTTTATCTTTTAGTTCTCAGTTCTTACTCTAAATTTCCTGAAAAATAAATGATAATTTAGCTAGAAATATCTTCCTCCCTTGAGAGCAACTGTTCTTCAAGACTGCAGGATAGGTCAGGAGAAAAAGCAGAGTATGTAAGAGGGCAGGAAGCCTGTTGCACAGCAAGGAGACTCCTGGAAAGAACAGAATACAGAAATTGTCCTGCCACAGAATTGAGAGTCTTCCTAGATACCCAGAGATAATTGTGTGGGGATCAAAGAGCTCTTAAAAGTCACTGGGTTTGACTAATACTATTCAGTGATAGAGCAGAAAAGGAGAACATTTGTTAACATAACTTTTCCTTACTATTTTATCAGGCAAAATGGATTCTGATCTTCCCCCCCGTGAGATGACTGTCCTCTAGTTTCTATAAAACAAAACCTGAGTCTGGAGCTTAAAAGTAATTTTGACCTCCCTGAGAATGTTGGTTTAACAAAAAATAGACTGAAAGGGTCTCAAAGCTTCATTTGCTCCATCATGTTCCTATAAGAACTGAAATTGCTGCTCATTTTAGGTTAGTTTGAGGTACACTGATAGAAAAGAATAGAGTTTCCAGGAAACATTTCTGCTGGTGGTAGCAGTTGAGTTTTTCTCTGGTTTTAATGCAGTGGGGTTAAGTAGTTGACTGTATAGGCTTCTTCCAGTAGTTTGACATGAAAGCAGGGGAACACTGAATTTGCAGTAGCTGCTTAGGCAAAGGAAAGCAAATAGCAAATAGAAAGGCAAAATGTGTACTATTTGAAGATACTGAAAGTGAATAGTAGATTTTATACATTTATTACTTCTCCAGTTCCTTTGATGCTATATGTTTTTACATGTGTGAACTAGTGTAGCTTAGCTATTTATAAAGTTAATACTTAGGGCATCACGCTGTCTTTCAACAGTATGTAACTAAGAGTGATCAGTAGCAGTGGAAGGTGAGCTCTGACATCCCTCTGTGAAGAGATAGCTGTAGACTGGTGGAAATGAAAGCAGTGGATGCAAGTCTAGATAAAATTTCAGTATCTATTGGAGTGGGTAAGAAAGCTGATGAAGGTTGCTGTAATTTTTATTCAAGCTACTGGAAACAGCTTCTCTAGGCTGGTGCATAATAGCTGTCATAACATCAGTGAGATGGCCAGTATTTGAGAATGAGAGTACTGGTTGGTGTTCTGGTGGATGTTCTCACTGAGGGCATGCAAGTAAATGCAGGGCAGTGGTGCATGGTGAGTGATGGTTATCTTCCCACTTGAACAAAACAGCTTGATGGCTGTCCTGGGCCTGCTTGCTATTTGAATTCTTGAGTTAGCTTTGAAAGTCACTTGTTTTGTTTCTGCTGTTTGGTCAGGAGAGTAATTAGGGTGCATATCAACTACATTTATCTTGTACTTTCTATTTCATGGGTATTTTCTTTGTCTGCCAAACTAGATGGAGCTTTAATCTGAAATTCTATGGCCACTCTCATTTGACAAAATGTGACTCCTATTTGTCCTGACTGAGGTCTCTTCTGTAGTCAATGTGCGGCCAAGTGGCTGGTGCTGGCAATCAGCTACTGTGGTTGCACCAGAAAATCATGATAATTTGAGCAATAATAACTAGAATTTGTGCAATTTTGATCCTTCGATTTCAAAATCACTTCTTTGATTATATGTATGCTTTCCCAAGCTGCTTGTCCAGTGTTTCTTTGTGCTTGTTTAATTTTTGCTTTAAAGTGAGACCACAGAATCCTGGAAACATAGGAAAGGAATATAGAGGAGAACAAGCAAGCTGGGAAAAGTGTGTTTCTAACACACTAATGTGGAAGGATGAGGCTTCAAAGATTGTATTATTGTTGAAAGAAAAAAAAAACCACCGAGAACAGAAAAAAAAAAACCCAAAACATGATAGCAGACTGTTCATACATACTTTTCATTCTCATCCAACTGGACAAGTGTAATACTAAACAGGCACATTCAAAATGTACTAAACTTCACACATAATAAATATTAAATCATAATCAAATCATCAAATGGTTTGGGTTGGAAGGAACCTGTAAAGTTCATGTAGTCCAACCTCCCTGCAATGAGTACCTTCATCTTCAATTAAATCAAGTTTCTCATCCAACCTGACTGTGAATTTACCACATCTCTGGGCAGCATATTTCAGCATTTCACAAAATTAGTCGTAAAAAATTTATTTTCTTACATATAGTATGAATCTCCCATTCTTCATTTTAAAACCAGTATTCTTGGCCCTGTTTCTGCAGGCTCTACTAAAAATAGAATTGTTTAGGTTGGAAATAACATAATACAATGCTTGACTTTCCCTTTATTTTATACAAATATTTTCACCATAATATACCAAATTTCAGAGTAATTACACTAACTAGTACTAAAGAGAATAATGAGATCATTTTTATTATTGTCTTAACTGTAAGAAGGTTCTATCCTTTAGGAAAAAAAAAAAGGAATTGCATTCACTTAATTAAACAATCATATTACAGATTAGAAATAAATCTTCATTAAATAGTTTTTAAATTTACTGAATATGTAACATGTAGCTAACTGAGCTGTGGAGGTTGAAATTGCAAGGAGTCATCATGAATAGATAATTAAATATTGCTATCTTTGTAGTTGTGTATCTAAATGCTGATTTGGCCCAAAATACAGAAACTATATTATTTTGTTTGTTTCTTTTTTTGTGATAAAAGTAAAGAAGATTACTTTCTCTTTGTTTTTTTTTTTTTTTTAGGAAAATAATTGGTTTTACAGGGCAATCATTCATTCAGAGAAGTGGAATTCTTGCCTATTCTTTTTAGAAAGCTGCAGGTTAATTGGTCCTCTATTATTTAATTCTTTCCTTCTCATTTTTACAATGAGCTTATTATTGTAATACAAATTATCTGTTTTAAATTGCAAACAAAGTATTTTATCATGAGTAGTATAATAACAAACAACATTTCACAAAATTTAAAGAAAAAGGGTATTTTTCATAGTTGAGACATTTTTTCAGAATCTGGTTTTGTTTTCAAAATACTAGCTTCTAACAAGCATGAAAAATTTTTGAGGAGGCCTGAAAGTGGCATGCAGCATCATATAATGTCTTGGAAGACTGACTGATACCTTTTCCAGTTAAGTGTCGTATATGGCAAAGGAGGGAAATCCTACATCCTCACTGGACAATATCTTTCAGTGAGGAACACAGGGTTCTTCTTGGTTTCTTTCCAAACATGTTTGACTTTGGATATACTCTTACTTGTTCTGTGTTGCTGAACTTTTGAGGACTGATGGTGGTAGTTATCTTTAAAAACTAAAAGTGGGAGGATTGTTTCAGTATCACACAGGTTGTCGTGAAAATGGAGTGATAATAGAATTCCAGCCCAAGCTTGGAAACATCTGGAATGAGATTTGATGGAAATATTAAATCTAAACACTGACAATATGGAAACACCAATTCGTAAGTGCAGAGAGTTTATAAAAAGAAAAGAAAGCAGTTTTCATTTCAGCCATATTTTCTCCTGCTCCTCTCAGAAATCCCCACCTCAGAGGGAGGATTGATGACATAGCAGCTGCTGATTCACTGCAGATTATTAATGGTTCAAATAAAGCAAATTGGTACTGATTTCACTTCTTCCCTAAGAATTTTCTTTTAGGTTTACTGAACAAGTGGGACATGGGTAAATTGATAATGCTGTATTAAACATATGCACCTACTCAGGAAAGTTGTAGTCGTGAAAATCAATTGTACATAGAGAAGCAATGAAATGAGGACGTAGTCATGAATAAAAGCAAAAGCTGTGATGAGTAGTCAAAAAGATAAAACATTGAAAGCAAATATCATGCTAAGATTTGCATTTTGGGAAGCAAAGATGTGTCTACAAACATACATAGCTAGTAAAGAGAAGGGGGTTTTCCATATCTTTCCTTTACCCAAGTCTCATTTGAAAAGTGAGCTAGTGCAAATTAAATAGCAAATTCAGGCTACCTGAGTTGGGTAAAATTAGGAATAGAAAGACAAGTTAATACATCTATTCTCCAGAACAAATTAGACACAGTATGTCATGAAAGAAAATACACAATATATTGATGGAAATGCATTTTAAATATTTGCTTACAGAAAACTCTTTCCTAAAGAGTCTATTTATTATATTATTTTTTGTTTAGTCTTTATCTTTTCTTATTTGGAAACGTTTCATGAAATGAAGATGCTTGATTGTGCAACAATACTCTTGCCTTTTTGTTTTTCATGTTTCTGACTTCATAGCCTTTTCCAAAGGAAAATCCTGTAGGGATTATGGTGCAATGCGACAGAAACTTAGATTCAAAAATCTTAGCATTTGGTCTATTTTGCAATAGTTGGGATGAAACAGCTTTTGCTTCTCCTGCTCATTACCTGCTCACAGGATGTTCAGTGATCATTTCATAGCAACAAAAAAAAAAAAAAAAAAAAAAAAAAAGGAAAATATTTTGAATCCTTCATATATCAGAATTCAGGAAATAATGTTCCTCCATTTAGAAAAATATATGTGTAATTTGTTTAATAAATTGGGATTTTTTCATTTAGATTTTCCCCACTTGTACCAAGTGACTTCTAAGTAAATACAATTAGCCAAATCAGTTTTATCTAGTGAGAAACTTTTCTTTGAGCAATTATCACTGGCATACACTGGCTATCTTTTGTATTTAGAAGCAGTTTACTTCAAGTTTTGCTCTTCTTCTTCCTCTGCAGATAATAACATGATCCTGAGGTCAGCTCTTTATCACACTGAAGCCAGCTGCTTCATGCATTTGTAACTTCTAGAAATGAGGGGAAAAAACCCTGATATTTATCTTAGTCAAACCTAATTGAATACATAGGGTAGTTTGCCACCTTCTGCAGTGAGGCAGGGATATGCTATGAAGTTCTCTTGTGAGTGGTCTGAATCAGCTGATTGCTGAATCCAATGATTTTGGAAGGAATCAGTCTTTTTCTGGTTTTTTTATTATAGAACTAAAACAACATTGTCTATGTTACTGCTAAAGTTTGACTGCACATAATTGAAAGCCAGATGTTAAAGTCAAATAAATACAATTGAATAGACACAAAGCATGCTCTCACAACACATTTCCAATTATGTTTTTCAGAAATCTCTAGCGCTTCATTCCAATGTAAATCAGACATTCTCATTTAACTCTTAGGTTTTGGTTTTGTTTTTTTTTAAAGAAAAACAAATTTCAAGATATCTTTAAAACTGGAAACAAACAAAATAGTTTATAGTCTTTCACTGTTTTTCCTGAGGTGAAGTATTACTGTGACAAATGGAAAAAGTTTTGCTTGAATGATCCCTTGATAGAATCGGAAGAGCACTCATAGTGGAAGTGCTTATTTTAAACATAGCCCAGTTGTAACTATGAACTACGTATTTTCAAATTGCCTCTACATGATATGTGTGCTGAGTGGGGAGATTTTTACCTGCAAAGAAAATCAAGCCAGGAATTTCTGGGGCAATTTTAAGTTGAAGGAGACTTGATGAACACTTTGTACAATCTTTTCTTGCAAAATTTTGGAGCTGAAAGGTGCTAACACAGCTTTGTGAATAAAAGTCACTGCATGTTTTAATATAAAAAGTAATTTTCCTACATTATCAATGTCATTGCAACTCTCAAGATCGGAGAGAGAATTATATTTAGTGTCTGAACAGAATAATTGATGTTTTAATTTGAAGATACTATAATCTTATTGAGAAGGGTATAATTTAGTGGCTACAGTGAAAATTACTTGGGCATATAATAATGATTAAGTAAAAAAAAATTCTCCTCAGCTAGATCAGCAATACTTAAGTTGCTGAAAGCATTCAACCTCTCTGATAAATATTCTATATTTTTCTTTTAATTTTAAATTCATCCTTTTAAGACATTCAAAGCAAAGTGGGGAAACTACAAGGTGTAGGAAAGCACAGCTGGATTTTTATTATTACTAAGTGCAATGAACCTGTACCTCAGAATTACTTGTACACAAAACTCCAGACTTTATGACATCTAAAATTCAGGAGATAGGTTTGTCCTCAGTATGGAATAGCTTAGGGTATGGGAAGTATATGTGTAGGAGAGGATGTATTTTGAGTAATGAGAGATTTTTATATGGGAGAATTAATGTTGGATATTGGATGTTTGCCAAAGTATGGAGGGTCCCCTGAAGAGTTACTCCTACCAATACCAGATGCTGAAGAGTAGGAAACATGGATAGAAAGCTTTGAATCAAAACATTTTTTTTCTATTTTGTTCAAAACAGGAAAGAATAGCAGTAAAATAATAAATACATTTCAAAAGAGAAAAAAGGGAACAATTGAGGAATTATAAACAAGGATTGCAAAGATTCTTGTGCTACAGCCACTCCACATTCATGTGGCTGTCTTTTGTTCACAGAAATTTAAAAACATCTGGGTATATCTATTCATAAGCACATAAATCACTCTAAATTTTTGGATTATATCAAGTCAAACGATAATTTAGAAGTCTAGGTTCAGTAACAATCCATTTTCAGACTCAGTCTTCCTGGATTTAAGTGAAAGTAAGAAGCAGTACTTGGAATGAAAACCAGTACTTTCACTAAGATCACACCTGCATGTCTGCATATCACACTTTGCTGTCCAGAATGACAATTAGAGTCCTCTCTGCAGGAGGCACCTGGAGCCTGCTGCCTGGGTACACCTAACACAATACAGAATGTGCCATAAAAGCTGCAAGGGAGACTTTTGGAAAACACGTATGTCAAGCATGGTGACAAGAATTTGGAAGTGTGACTAAAATGAGTACTCTGATACAGATAGGTCTGGGCTGAGGATGTCAGGAAGGATGGGAATGGTGGAGGTCTGTATTTGAGGATCAGTGCTATGGTGTAAATCTTCTAGAAGTGACATACATCTTGTATTCTGTACCAACCACGTCCTGACATTTGGCCTACTCAGTCTGACCCACTGGACATTGGTGTCACAATGTCATCAAGCTACCTTGCACGTTTGCAATTTTCCCTCTTGTTCAGTCAGGGAGAATCTAAGTCTCCGAGAATTATACCTTTTGTGCGGTTGCTAGGTGGCTAAGGGATTTGCTAAAAGCAGCAAATTCTACTAAATTAAGGACTTTTGAACTTTTCTTGCCAGCTTTTGCAGTGTTGACTGATCTGGAAATCTCCATACACTTTAATTTTAAACACGTACAAACATTGAGGGTTTTTCTCAATGCTTGGAAGGAGCTTTTCATGTTTGCTATTGCTCTAATCAGCTACTAGGCTACATCTCTAAGTGGGAAGCAGTAACTATGTGCTGTTCCCACACAGACTTGTAAGTCCTTTGGGGAAAAAGTACACATACCTTTAAGCTAAAATAATTTTGTCTGCTTCTGGTGTGAAAGTCATATTTTCAGTGTACGGAAATATTTTTCATTAAAAATATGTTTTGAATTGTAAGACATAAATGAACTTTGAAATGTCCTCTGGAGTATATCAGGGTGATGTGGCTCATGCAAGAATTACACTATGGATCTCAACACTAGAGTTACTGCAGGAATAAGTGTCTGTGGTGGGTTGACCCTGGCTGGGTGCCACATGCCCACCAAAGGCATCTCCCTTCATCACTCCCTTCATCAGCTGGACAGAGGAGGAAAAACATAATGAGAAGTTTGTGCATTGAGATAAGGACTGTGAGGGCTCACTGAGCATCCCAGGCAAACTAAACCTGACTTAGGGAAATTATTTTAATTTATTACTAATCAAATCTGAGTAGGGCAGTGAGAAATAAAAACTAGATTTTAAAATGCCTACCCACCACCCCTCCCTTATTTCCAGACTCGACTCCATGATAACTAGGTTATCATGTTAGAACATAGTCTTATGCTGTTCTAGGGGAGCTTTAGGCTGGACATTAGGAAGAAATTCTTCACAGAAGGGGTGATAAGATATTGGGATGTCCTGCCCAGGGAAGTGGTGGAGTCAGTGCCCCTCCAGATGTTTAAGGACAGACTGGATGTCTAGTTGAAATGGTGGTGTTGGGTTAGAGGTTGGAGTTGATGATTTCAGAGGTATTTTCCAACCTAATTGATTTTGTGATTCCTCATTTACTCTGCCTCCTCCCGTCTGGCAGGGCAGGGGGATGAGGAATGAAGGTTGCAGTAAGTTCCTCACAGGGGCAGCCACCATCCCTTATGTGCTCAGCCTTGGCCAGTGCCAAGTCCATCTTGCAGCCAGCTGGCATTGGCCCCATTGAGCATGGGGGAAGCTTCTGGCAGCTCTTCACAGAAGCCACCCCTGTAGCCCCATTCAGCAGATCCAAAACCTTGCCACACAAACCCAGTGAAACATCAATCATCAAACTAGGCTTCAGAATCCAGTAAACTGCAGAAGGCTGAGATTTTGTTTGTTTGTTTTTATGATGGAGGTGAGAAAGGTCTGGATTTAAATGGACTTATTGTGCTTATGTGACCAGATTTTGGTAGCTGGGAGGGGGGTTACAGGTGGGACTTTTGTGAAAAGCTGATTTCCCCATGTCTGACAGAGCCAATGCCAGCCAGCTGCAAGATGGATCCACCACTGGCCAAGGCTGAGCCAACCAGAGAAGGAGGTAGCACCTCTGTGGTAACATATTTAAGAGGAATAAAAAAGTTATTGTGCAGATGTAATTGCATGAAGAGAAGAGAGGAGTGAGAATATGTGAGAGCAATAATTCTACATACACCCAGGTCAGTGCAGAAGAAAAGGCAGGAGGTGCTCCACACACCAGAGCTAAGATTCCCCTGCAGGCCATGGTGTAGACTGTGGTGAGGGAGCTGTGTCTCTGCAGCCCATGGTGAGCCATGGGGATACAGAGATCCACCTGCAGTTCGTGGAGGAAACCCACACCAGAGCAGATGGAAACCAGAAAGAAGGTTTTGATTGGTAGTAAATTCAACTCATTTCCCCAAGACAAGTCTGTTTTGCCCTTGAAGGTAACTGGTGAGTGATCTCTCCCTGCCCATATCTCAATTTGTGAACCTTTTTGTTATATTTTCTCTCCCCTGCCCAGTGGTGGAGGGGTAGAGTGGCTTTGGTGTGCACCTGGAATCCAGCCAGAGTCAACCCACCACAAATTGCCTCCCTGAGGATGAGAAAACTAATTGACCAGGATGCTTGATATCTTATTTGTAGTATGTGTGTTTTTGTATTAGCAGACATGGATAACAAATTATCATATGGCTTCCTAACTATGCTGAGCTAAATTGTGCCTTATCTCACCCTCTGGGCAGCCACTTGAAAGCCAAAACCATGATCATTCTCTCTGTGGTCAGAGAGAAAGAATTGTCATCAAGCCCAAAGTGTCTTCTCCATTTTTAACTCTAGCTCTGTACATACTTAGGGTACCTTGGCAGCTGCATAAATTCCTTGGATAGAGGAATATATCAGTTGTATATAAACACATGCATTGCACCTAGGCTAACCTCAACAAGTGCTTTTGTTGGAAAAGAAAATATTGGAGCCAGCAATATGTGACAATGGCTTCTTTAATGTAAGTTCTAGGTGAGATTATACAGTAAGGATTGTCTAAATTCTAACATTAAATGTGTTTGAGCTCTGGGTCATTAACTCACTATATTAGAAAATTATTTTTATTGCTTCATGAGTTTCTTGTTTCCACTTAGAACTTTCCAATTTCTTACTTTAATCTTTTTGCCATTCATCCTTATTAACTATTTCATTTTCCACTGAGGAAATGCCTGCTGAACTGAGTTTGGTGGCAAAAGTTGTGCAAATAAAAGAAAATTCCTTAGGGTGGTAAAATGGAGATAACAATTTGACTGCCTACAAAATGGAGCCTGTGATATGCAGTTCCTTGCATGCTTGAGTTTCCTATGCAAGCAACTGATAGTGCAGCTTTGCATGACTAGGAGCTGAACAAAACATTTTTTTAAGCAGTGTTACATAGAGCTGAATATCTCAATGCTTGCTTTTCACAGAGCAAAATTCCAGTTAAAAATAATTATTTCTTCTCTAGTGGTTTCATTTTAAGATTTTAGGTGCTATTTTGCAATCAACTTTTATTTCAAAATTTGCAATTTTATATATTTGTAAATATTGTAGATTTATATGGTTGTCTATGAAAAAAATTTTAACATTTAACAGTCAGGAGTTATTAACAGACTTCAAGAGATGGGAAAAAAAGCTTTTATTTGATTTACTTTTCTTTATCTTTTCCAATCAATATTTTATTAATGTAAACTTTTTAGGGACTTTAGAAAATAGAAGAAACATCTCCTAAAACTTGTTAATATTTTAGTGTGTGTAAAATATAGTATGTTTACATAGTAATAGAAATTCACAAATATTATCTTCCTGCCACTCTGGCTTTTAGAATTTAAGGTGAGATGATTTGGCAGAATACATTTTAATGTAGGCTACACAGCAGCTACTTGTTATTATAGTTCTAGTGTTTTAATAGGTATCATAAAGCTTTTCTTCATTTATAAACTTCCCACATGATATCAGTAAAGTCACTTTCTTTGTTGCTAATAAGATCAGCACAAAACCCCACATACTGAAAGTACTTAATGGACGTAGCTGAGAACATTTTTTCTTACAGATCATAAGATCGTAGGGGAAAGCTAAAAATGAACATTCAGCTGTGTAGCCAATGCCATTAGCTTTTTTTGTTGTGTATATATATATATATGTATATATATATATATAAAAAGCTTCTACAGCTATCTTTCTAGAACTTTCTAGCCTTAAAATTCTTTTCAGTATGCTGTTACTACAGAGAGCAGGACATAAGTTTCTGTAACCCCAAGAGTTGGTTGATATAGTGATTACTTTGTTCTGATCTACAAAAATCATACTACCACAGTACTATGCAAACCTCAATTCAAGATGGAACCATACAACATAATTGTGCTTTGAAATATAGTATAGAAGTTGGTATATTATCAAATTAATCTTTCTCAACTTTTTAAAATTATATGTTTATTTATATTTTTATCCAAACATATCAGAGAGTAAGGCCAAAGTAAGATTTTAATAAATGTCAGAATGGGACCACAACAATGGACATTACAGTATTTTATTTTTCTCTGTTAAATGTTTTACATGAAAGAATCATTGCGTATTTGAAAAAGATGGTGAAACACTAATCAGCATTCTCTGTGCAGTCTTATACCTGCTAGAAGGTCGATGTCACTTGAATTTCAGTCTTGTGAAAAAGTCTTCCAGAAAGCCTTTCCTTTAATCACTCTGAACTACTCTATATTTCTACACACTGAACTTCCAATGGTACCAGCTGCATTTGTACCTTGCACATTCTGTCCTGATTTTTCCTTTAAAGATGCATTCTTACCCATCACATCTCACTAAATTTTTTGCCCAAATTGTCATCATCATGCATCTCAGTTGATGCAGCATTGATCCTCCTTGCTTGGATAACATCAAAGTTTTTAGGCCAATAGTCTTCAAAAGCAGCTGCAGAGAGGATTTTTTTTTTGTCTCTGCTCACTCTTCCTTATTTCATCAAATGTTAAATATTGACCTTGCTTTCCTAGACTTCATAATTTATTCCAACTCCATCTACAATTTCTTATTTAGCAAGTATAATCTGAACATGTTTCAATACTGGTTGCTTGAATAGAGAGTATAACCAGCCTCTACACAGTTCAGAGCAATAGCAATAGATTGTCTGTGTTTTACCAGGTCTGCACTCTTGTCTGAGTGTAGAGTATAATTACACAAAACTCCTTTTACTAGCTGAACAGAAAGTAGTTTTCGCTTTCAAAATAACTTCATTCCAAATATTCATGAAACATGGACTGAGCACAGGAAGGAATTAGACATTTGATTTCCTCATAAATCCAGAGAATCAAAGCATAGGACAAAAATCTTGCCTCTGACATTTGAGCAGCTTTTACAACTTTTTTTCTTCGGTCTCTACCTTTGCTTTTTAATTACTTACTTTGTTCCAGTAGTATGAAGTCCTTACAGCTGATATTGGCATGCAAAAGATGGAACAAATAATTTGGTAAATGTTCAAGATTATCTGAATATATGTTCTTACATCTATGAGGAATGTACAAGTAGTCACAAAAAATGCACAGCAGTGAACTCTACAATTAATTAGTTAAGACAGGCTAGTCTGGAAAATTCAAAGCTGTGTTGATGTTTCAGAAGTACACATGTGCTGCAATATTAATCAAAATTAAGATTTCCCCCTTTTAGGCTGGCTTAAGAAAGTACTTTATAGTTCACAAGGTCTTTGGGAAAATAGAGAAAAAAAACAATCAAAAACACAATGAAACAAACAAACCCCCCCAAACCCAACCAAAACTTTAGTTAATATCATGGGCTAAACTCATTCATTAATACCTTTGTTTTTCTTGGGACTGGGAAAAGAACAATTTGCATTCAATTTAGATTATATTAAGGATATTTTTAAAAAGACAGGCAGATTTTGCCCTGGTTCTATAAATTCTAATTTGTTTAGATGTTGCTAAATATTACATGATGGAATCAAAGTTTAGTTAGAAGGTTGATCACTTTTTCTCCTTTCATCTTTCCCTCTCAGAGACATATTAAAGAACATGAGAGTAGAATCACAGAGTCATAGAAGGGTTAAGCCTGGAAAAGACCTCCAAGGTCATTGAGTCCCTCCATTAACCCAGTGCCACCATGTTTCTGCATCACCATGTCCCTAAATGCCACACCCACATGATTTTTTCGAACATTTCTAGAAATAGTGGCTTCACCACTTTCTTGGGCAACCTGTTCCAAGTTGAGAAATGTTCAGTGAGAAATGTTTTCCTAATATCCACTCTAGACCTCCTCTGGTGCAATTGAGGCCATTTTGTCTTGTCCTGTCACTTTTTACTTGGGAGTAGAGCCCAGCCCTCACCTGGCTATGACCTCCTTCCAGGCAGTTGTAGAGAGTGATAAGGTCTCCCCTGGGCCTCCTTTTCTCCAGGCTGAACATGCCCAGTTCCCTTAGTCTCTCCTCATCAGACTCCTGCTGCAGATTTTTCAACAGCTTCCTTGCCCTTCTCTGGACTTGCTCCAGCACTTTAACATCTTTATTAGTGTTATTATAGTGTTATTCTTGCTCATAGGGTCATTCTTGTTTAAATTGTCAAGGTGAGGAATAATTTTTAAACTAGAATAAAAGCATTTTAAAGTTTTCTGGTGAAGAGCAGAAATTTTATAAAATATTCTGAAAAATGCCATCTAGTCAGAAAAGTGTCTACATAATTATTTTTGACAGAAAATATCCCATCTGACCAAGCCAAAACCTCTGGAATATTTAGAAAATAAGAATACTTGTATTTATTCTCAGACTGTTTCTTTCCATACAAGCCTGGGCTATCACTGCACAAACTCATCAGGGACATGTATATGTTACATGATGAAGGGGAGAGGTGCTGAGGAGATGGAGTAATTTTTCAAAATACTGATAAACAATTTTTCATCTTCTGAATGTAGTCCTCGATACAAAGTATTTCCATCCAATATCCCACAACAATCTCCTTTTTAACGTTGCCAAAGTACAAAAGGTGCCAGAGGACTCTCATGTGTGGCTCATATGTGGTGCAGTGTAGTGAGAGGACCCTGGCTGGATGCCAGGTGCCCACCAAAGCCACTCTGTCACTCTCCTTCTCAGGGCACAGGGGACAGAAAAGGCAATGAAAGGCTCCTGGGTTGAGATGAGGACAGGGAGACATCATTCACCAGTTACCATCACAGGTAAAGCAGACCTTGACTTTGAGAAAATCCCTGATGGGCTCAGCCTTGGCCAGCAGCACGTCCGTCTTGGAGCCAGCTGGCATTTTCTGTGTCGGACACAGGGGAAGCTTCTGGCAGCTTCTCACAGTAGCCACCCCTGTAGCCCCTCCACTCCCAAAACATTGCCACACAAAACCAAAACATGTAGCATTAGTGAAGCAGGAAGCACAGAGAAACTGTAACCCACATTTCTCTTAGGAGTTTAAAAAATTATTGAAGCTAAGTATTCAGAGCAGTGCCAAGTGTGTGCATTCCTTATGACCAATTTCACTCTTCTGCAAGAAAGAACCCACATGGAAATATTTTTTTGCTGTTGTTATTTTTAGGGCAGTTCAAGCAGCAATTTCAGACACAGATTTATGAAGCCTGGCAGTCCTGAGAATAATTGTGCAAGTCTGGAATTGAGGATTTCTGAGCTTAGGATGTGCAGCTTCCCTAACACAAAGTCTTTCAAAGCATAAAACCAATTTTAAAACAATTTTATATCCCACCTACTTTCAAGAGGCTTTTTGATGAAAGATCATTTAAATATTAATAAATTTCGCCCCTTTCATCATTAACAAGATTGTAATAGTGCTAGCTCTCCTCCAGAACTTTTAATGTGCTTGTTTCAAGCTCTTATTGAGAGGGACTCTGGATTTTTGTTTGTCTTGATGAAATCAAACCCAGATATAATAACAAACATAGGAACTGCAGTAGTAAATTTTAAGTACCTAAACGGATGTTAAGTTCCTACATAGAGTTTCTGATTCTCAGTTTTTGAAAAAAATATTCTTTTGTATAACTGTGAAAGCATAATGTGTTCTTTGCAGAACACTTGGATTTTCATGTATACTTAGATTAAAAAATTGAAAACCAAAGTAATTAGTAATTATCAGTACACTTTTTGGTTTTGTGTTTTTTTTGTTTTTGTTTTTTTTTTTTTTTTTTGTTTGGTTTGGTTATGTTACTGAAGCTCCTGGAAGACCAGTGTCAGAATAAGGCATTGATAAATGTACATAATAGTTTAATGAATAGATTCTGCAGCACTTTATTTATGAAGTACTCTAGTTTGTGAGTAGACTCTAGTTAAGAATATTCAGTAAATATAATTTTAAGTAATGTACTAAAGCAAAACTGGAATGAATTATTCTGCCTGGAATCAGTGCTCAACTTTCAATGAGGCTTTTACTTTTTTGCTCATAGTGTCCCATATTATGTGCAGGAATAAATCAGATATCCTAAACAGCAGTCAATATCTTTCTGTCTTTAATTTCTACTCACTTCTTTTATGTAAATGCCGGTTATTGTGTTCATTTCTACTTCCTTAGAGATGACTGTGAACTAAATTCTTTGTAGGAAAATATCAATGATATTAAAGGAAATACCACATCTTGATCTAGGGGAGACTTTACATATCTGTTATCAATGAATGTATCAAAATTCAAGTCTATTTTCCAAAGAAAGCGAGGCTAAGTTAGGAATTGATGCAGATAGAATAGCTCTCTAAACAGTTCCAATCTTTCCAAATAATTACACTAAGCTTTCAGCCAGTTCAGGCAAACCACAATTATATGCAGATCATAAGGGATGGAAGGATTATTTGCCTTTCCATCCACATTCACTTTGAAACCCTATGTTTATAAAATGTCATGAGAAAAACACTGCATTTACTGACCTTCCTTATGATTAACTAAGCTGGAGTATAGGGGCCAGAGAATTACTTTCTTCCACTGCATGGTTGCCACAAAATAAGTACATCTGCTGTAACTTTAAAAATGTGGATCCAGTAATGCGTTCCTAACCACCACAGATATGGCACACAGGACATTTCTCCAATTCTTGGCTCTGGATTCCCAGTGAAGTCACCACCCACAAAGTATTGTCTGTGCAAGTCAGGCTTTGGCAGCAGGCTCAGGAGCAAAGGCTCAGACCCAAACCATAAGAGATATGTCAGCAAACAGTTTAACTTCCTTTTTGCTGTGTGGGTGACCAGAGCAACAGGAAGGCTGCTTTTATTGAATCCTCATGGAAAGTAAATTCTCAAAGTCTCTTTCTTGAGGAAGAAATAAAAGAAGAGTTGGAACGGAACTGCTTAGGGACAAGCTCAGGAAAAAATAATTAACCTCAAAAATAAATAAAATCACATAAAGGTTTATTCACAAGACCGCCAAGTGCACGAACACCAAGTGTGGATCTCAAGTTAACCCTTAAACCTTCAAGAAAAGAATGATAGTCTGAGGTACTAGCAAAATTCCAGTGGTGAAATAAAATAAAACAGTACTGAGTTCTCAGTTTATAAAACTGAGAGGATCCTTCCGTTTGCACTGATGTTCATACAATATGTACAATATGTACATGCCTGCAACAAATCCTGTTCCCACTCTTACCAATACGTTGGCCCCACAGGCTTTTTATTTTTCCATTCATTCTTAAACACTAAAAGAAGTTTGTAGTATTAAGTAACACATCAACAATAAAAGAACCAATTCTTCAGCTGATGTAAATATTATTCTCTCCATCTGTAAAGTGAAAAAGCTAGTCAGCCTTACACCAATGTTGACTTCATAAATTAGGCAGCTTTGTTGCTCATGTCTTACCAAAAGTAAATACTTTGAAATAGAAGGTTTTTCAATTGATTTGTGTTAGGCTTGAAGAGTTTTTAATAATACCCTGGATCTAATTTGTCCTTTTACTTTTGAATTTGTTTCTAAACAGTTCTTCACAGAATTAGACATTTATTGACCTGTATAAACTACAACACTTGACCTTGACATTTTTCAAGCTCTGATTTGAAATATATGGCAAAGCCCAGTCCTTCAAGTACATGTTCTGTGTTTGATTGGCAATTGCCATTTTTGAATGTTCAAAGTATTATTTCTATAATCTTTATGAACATATTTCACATATATAAAAGTCTTGGGTTTTTCTTGTGACCCTTAGCATAGCTGATTTGGTTTTATTCTTTGTTATAATCTTGTTTTACCATAGTTTTAATGCTTTGATATTTAGGGTCCTTCAGATCCAGCATGATACTTTTTTTGGTTTTTTTTAAAGTAATAGAATCCAAGTCTCTATTATGTGAAACCAGTGATATGGGTGCTCTTTTTCATGTGTATTTAGAACAACTCATTATTTTGGCTTCTGGTTGATAAATTGGCCTTTTTTCCTCACTTTTTTTCTTCATAAGATCTGTGGAAATATCCTACAAAGTAGTTATGTAGTATTTATCTTCCTATATATAAATATTAAGGAAAATATTTTTTGTTGAAATTCCAATTGAAATCAAGTAAAGAGGCTCAGAAAATATAATCTGTAAACTCTTATGGATGGATGGCACTTTTACTCTTCCATCTTCAGAAATCCTTACTGTTCCAGTGTTTGGGATTATATACCTATCTAACTGTTGGCCTTCAAAGTAATCTTGGAACATAAAATAGGATTATAAGGTTTTCTTTTGCTCCTGGATATTTGAGAAAAAGAACATGAATTGAATTCCTTATAATGGAAGTCTCTCATAGCTAACTGCTTAAAGCAGAAAATCTATATATCCATAAAATATTACAAATATATGTATACATAAATAAAACTTTGATAATTTCTGTACAGCATCCCAAAAGGTAATTTAAGTACTGGCAATTAAAAATCCAACTTATTATAAGTAGGTGAAAATATAATTACATTTTATTTGTTTGTTTATTTGTTCATTTTAATGCATTTAAGATTAGAGTTCAGTTTTTGGCTTTCTATTCCACCAAATGATTTTAGAGTTTATTAAAAAGCCAGGGAAGGTGGGAGGTGGGTATGTATGCTTGAGACCTGAGCCAACATTTGTTCTCTGAACCATTTCAAATAGCTTTTACTCTCAAATGGAAATTATTCACTGCCCTTCAAGTCAATTAATTTAACTTTTCATGAGGTCAGCCTGAGCAAAGAGCTGAGTTTTCTGTACTCATTTGGCTTCGTTAAGCTCAGGAGAAGGACATGCAAGGATCAGGCAGTGTAGCAGAGAAATCTCGCTGGTGGTGATATGTAGATGTGTTTCTAAACTGATGGAACTGAGTGATTTTAAAACATTTCTAAGACCAGAGTAATAGAGAAAAGACTCTTAATCAGGCACAAGAAGTATGATCCTGATTATGTGAATGATTGTGTTTATTGCTAATACAGTCTCTAAATACTGCCAGTGCAGTATACAACACAAGCAAGTCCAAAGGGTTATAGTGTCAGCAGGCTCACCTGGAAACAGACAGGTCTCAGGCTCTGACCTTGAAGCATGCACAGGTCAAAGGCAACAAAGCATCTATGTAGACACTTGCAGGAGACATGCACCAAAGACAACCACAATCATCACAGCTTTCCCACTCTGGAGTCATTCATTGAGCAAGCATCCAGACAGTTCCTCCTGCAATCCCCACTGGTGTTCTTGTCTTGGGAAAAATCACATTGTCCATTAGAGACATGAGGGGGGCACAGGGCAAAGACCTGACTATAGACCCAACTATCTCTCATCGCTGCCACATTTGAAATAATCAAGGGATGTGTTTAGTTAACAATGGAAATAGGACAATACCAATCATAGATGGGGAGAGAGATCACTTGAGGAGCTAAAAGTTCAGTTGAAGGTAGCGCATAAATGACAATAACATGACAGAGGTGTAAATACTTATAAAATATTATTTTGTCCCCGTATTGTTCCTTACTGTGTATGAGCCAAGAGAAGGAAATAGATATTGTTTTTCCTTTCAGTTTCCTCTGGGGTGAGCCTGACTACAAGATTTTTGACAATTAATTTTCAGAGAAGGGAGAGAGGGCAAGAGAGAAGGGAGGACAGGATGAAGGAAAGAAGCCACAGTGTATGCTGTCAGCTGGCTACACTAAAAGCATGTTTGTTCAAGATTTCCTCTTGTGCCATTCATCAATATACAGTTCTGGCACAGGGCTGCTCTCTGGAAGTAACTGCTGAGCTTTCCCTTAGTGTATTCAGATGTAATGACTTATGAGAAAATGTATGCCTGTTTGGGACACACAAGTCTTACTAGACATAGGTCACAATTGCAAACAGAACAGAAAAATTCTGTCATTTTTGAACTTTTTTTATCCTTATACACTAAGGAAACAAAGCTAGTGCAACTACTACTATTCTAATTGTCAGACCATGATTCTTTCCACCTAAATCCATATTTAGCTGGTCTGTCAAATTTGACCAATCTTGATGAGAGAGAGGTGCCCACGATGTGATATCCCTAGAACTTTTTTTAAAAAAATATTTACTAAATAATTACCTGAAAAACAGGTAATTTTTAGTCCTCTGCTGTCTTTAAGACAAAATGGCAGCATGAGCCTCAATAGTTACCTATCCAGTTTGCCCTGCATGTATTTGCCAACACACATCTCATGATATAATGCTAAGCCTTGTCAATGTGCTCATGTGAGAGCATTGAGAGTACTGTAGAGATCTTGAAGAAATAGGCTAAAAGTGGATGAAATCATAAGGACATGAGAAAAGTAATTTTATTGAGAGTATGAATGGGTGGGAGCACATTAAAAATGAGGCATTATTAAATCCAGTGTTAGCAAAAATATATTTTTATTACATTTGCTAATAATCACAATATACAATCTAATATTTAAAGATATTAAAGTCTTAAATCGAGATATAATTTAGAAAATAATGAAAATAATGAAAATACAGGTTTTTATCACTTGTGCTGTATATTAAAAAAAATATTTAAAAAAGTAAGTCCCAAACATTGGCTCACAAACAAAGTCCATCATGCAGGATGTTTTCCTCTGTTTTCCACCTTTTTAGACAAGCAGAGGCAGGCTCAGACTCCTGCTGCTTCATAGCAGCTGCATGTCTCCTCTTGTACTTGTGCATGGGAAAATACCTGCATAAACAGCTGCTACCTTAGCCAATCGTTTTTACTGGATGTTTTACCATATTGTCACACCCAAAAGATGGAAATTCCTAAAGGAAACTTTAGTTCTGTGTCTGGCAAGGTCACAGTATATCACCTAACCTGAGGTTAAATTCAGGCCAAGGAAAAAATTGTTGGTTTGTTGTTTTTTTTTCCCCTAATAATATTGTTGTATTATTTTTTTTATCCAATAAGATGTAGTTGCAAAATGCTGTATCTTAAAAGTGGACATGCCCAGACTAAACACAAAAAGGCTTTTAAACTAAAAGCCAGCTTTTACTGGAATCTGAATTCGAACACTATTTAAATTGAGAAAGCTCAGTGTGGCTAGGGACAATAAAGCAGAAGTAAGAGCATTTACTCAGAGCTGTCCCCTTGCCTGCTTGTCCTCACAGACGTGTTCTCACTTCCCTGCTTGTTGTGGTTAACTCGGACATTTTCTGAGTAACTGCAAGCTCTGCTCCTTCTCCTTCTGTTCCAAAGAATCATCCCCTTGGCTCTCTCCTTGGCTCATCCTCTTGCCTCTCTCCTCTCCTTACAGTGGTTTCTCAGCCCTTTTAGGGGAACCATAGGCCAGCACAGCAACTTTCCAGTGTCTCCCTGACCTGCCCGGTGTGATTTCAGCTGCAGTCTCTGCTCTTCTCCCCATCTCTCCTCTGGCGGGTCAGTAGTTTCCAGGGGAAAAAAAACAGCCTCCTTCCTCCATCAAGAGTTCAACCGAAGCTATCACACTAATTGAATCCATTTAACATAAAGCTGATACTTAATACGCATATTTACATTTGGAAATAAACAGGCTGACATCTGCAGAATTTCGATATGAAAATCAAGCACTGACTGTCCTGGATAAAATGGCAAAAATGGACATCAAATTAGCCTTGCATTATCCTATCACTATTTCACAACTCTCTACATGTACCTCGTCCCCACAACATATATTCTGCTTTAGTAGGCTAGGTCTAGATGTAGTTCTGATGGTAAGTTGTGGTTAATATCACAATATAACCAAAAAAGTTATACTATACAAGTTTTGGATAGAGAAAAAGGGCACCATAGACTACTGAACTCTAACATTTATACTATTTCCCAAGACAAGAAAAAAGATGGAATAAAATGGACAGGAAACTTAGATGACAAAACTGGAAACTAAAGTAGCAGGTCATCAAAAACCTCACAAAAAGAAGGATAAACTTTGGGTTATTCTTGTTTTTACATTAACAGTGTCAATGAAACTTCTGTGGAAAAGTCCTTATAGAAAAAAAACCTAGCAAAAGAAATTGAAAAGGTCAATGTCTAATCTCACTCAAAAGACAGTAAACTGTCATATGCAAATAAGTCCAGTCTTCTTTTTCACATTAGAGAGTTGATTACCTCAGGTCTATTTGAGAACATATATGTAACAATATAACAAATTATTAATTTATTTACTCTAAAAGAAAAAAAAAGGAACTGATGTGCATCAATACGATACATTTCTTATTCTAATTCTTTGAAGGTATTTGTGAAAGTAAGTTGTCTTGTCATGGTTTTCAGCTATTTGATATTGAAGAATAAAGGCAGGGCATTGTACCACCTTTGTAACAGACTGGTTCAAGAGCAGTAAAAAAAACCATCATCTGCTAGGAACTCTGCAGAAAAAAATATACACTTTTTATTCCAAATAGATGAAAAATTGCAATGTCCTTAGATGATGAGAAGTGGGTTAATGAAATCACTTTTTCAGCTATATAAAAGCTGACTTCAGCTTATATAAACACCTCAGTCCTGCGGCTTTACAAAATGTAAATCTGCCCCTTATTGATACAGAATGTTTGTCATGGCTCCCTGCCACCTTGTCCCAACTGCTGACATAAAACCATCAGTAGGAAAACAGAACATAGCAAGGATTCTTTGATCTTACAGATTTTTTTGATGCTGCCACTGTCTGTTGGGGCTGCTGACCAGCAATGCAGGCTAACTAGGCTTTTGTTCTGCCTGGCAGTACATGCTAAAGGAGCATAAAGGCTGCTCTGAATTGTTTCATGTACAGTGATTCGTTGCACAGTAGTGCTAACAACAGGGGAATAGTTCTCATTTCTTCATCTGTACTGCATATTCCATGGCTGTAACCAAGAAGAGACTTTATTGAATGGATGCTGGAGGGCTGTTAAAATTTTTTTTATCATTAGGTCACCATATGTTATTAGAAATTTGTGATGCATGAATCACAGGAAAGATTTTGCTTTATCAAAGTACCAGGTACAACAGTTGAAATTAACGCTTCTATTAAATTAATTCAAATAAGCCACGTTTAGACCTGACTATTCTCCTCAATAAAAGTTTCAGGAATGCACTTGGAGTTCAAATTTCTCTTTAGATCAACAAATAGAGTAGTATTAAGAGCTGAAGTTTGAAGGTTTAAATACTAAGAACAGAAGTGATGATTTAGCTATTCATAATAACAATGGAGGTTTTTTCTGTTGGCTTTTTTTCTTTTCTTTATTATTATTGTGAATTACCTCTGCAGAATGCCATGATTATAATCATATTGCAATGCTAAATACTGAATACCAGAATTAAAGCTTTAGATATGGGAGGGAGGCATGGCAAGTTTGTGATCTTCCTATTAAATACGTGCTTGAACAGGCATACCTGAGGGTTTGAATTCAAATTGCATGGGAATCCTCAGTTACAGCTTCTCCTAAATTCTCAAGTCTTGACTCTGTAACCATAACAACGCTAAGAGAATGTGGAGCTGGAAGTAAGGTTGTGATGAAATTATTTTTATTGCATCTAAAGTGTCTCAGGTTCTCATAAATTGTTTAAAGGTCATTCCTCTGAAGATTTCATAAATTTAACTTGATAACGAGAAACTAGAGAGAGAATTCCCCAAGCATCTGTGAAATTCATCTCTAAAACCTGCAAATTATGCAGAGACAACATCCCTGCATTATTTTCCGTGAGCCACACTGGCAGGTGTAGAGCTCTGCTGAACTGAAGTCTTTTCTGGGTTGTGTGCAATTCAGAGCATAAACCACTGTCTCTCTGGTACATGGATGGTAAGCAAAAGAGAAGTTTTGTCTCTTTCTTTGGTTGTGGCCTGGGTTTTTTCATATAAGCATACATTTAAAATGTAAGCAAAACATTTTATAGAATGTTTTTGTGTTGATGTTATCTTAGCCTGTTCTTGTGCATCTCCCTTGTACAACAGAAGCAGAGTTAGATGTTATTGTACAGTGCTACCCCCTGTGCAAGCAGATACATTTATGACTGTCTCAGAATGGCAAAATGATTTATAATCTCCAATATATACAACAATCCACCTGCCAGGAGCAATGCCTGGTGTTGGCAGGCTCTGGTTAAAGCCAACCATTTCAGCTGATAAAATGACTGAACCAATCCTGAAAAAGGGCAGCAGAAAAAGAAAAAAAATTAAACTATTTTTTTAAATGTTATTTGTGCCAAGTGTGTAGTTAATATAGTCAAAACACTTCCATGGCTAAGCTTTTAAAATAACTATTTAATTTCACCTGGATATTGTAGATTCATTCACATGAAAGCTATTCTGAGGGTAAAAGCAGATACATGAACTGACTGAAATAAATACCTATTATTTCTTACCTAGCTATAGTGCAGATAATAATGTAGTGAGTATGTAGTACTGTCAGTTAGTATTATTGCTTAAAAGCAATAAGACCAAACATTAAAAAACAAAACAAACAGAACTCTCTACCAAAAATCAAACACCCAAACAAAACTCAAAAGAAACAAACAACAAAAAATTAACAAACAAAACCAAAACCAATAACAACCTAACAAACAAACAATAAGTTAAAAAACAAAACAAAAAACCCCCCAAAAATCCCAATCCCCAATCTAGGAAAAACAAAGCTATAAAAGGATAGTCTCTGTGGTAAAATACAGCCACTGCAAATATATTTGGATCTTTTATCGGGCTTTCTACTCATAGAGAACCCTCTCTGTTTTATCACAGCATTGTAAATTAAGCAAAAAGCTCTTTTTTTTTCCTGTGAAATGAACAAAATCTCTTCTATAATTTATTGCATTATTTCCTAATCTTACTTAAATGTGAAATCAGAGCTGGTTTTTGAAAGCAGAATAATTTTGCTACTAGCTGTCAATACAACTGCACAGGCAGACTTTCTCTCAGGTCATTCCTTAATTTCTATTCAGCCCTCTAAAAGTTGCAGCCAAGGTCTATATTTGAGACACAGTGACATAAAATGCGTTTTCTAGAGGTTTTGTTTCTCTCTCTCTCTTTCTCTTCTTGCCCTCTCTCTGTCTGTTCCCTTATTTGGAGTGTTCTTCAAAAGCAAATCAAAGATTAGGTCCAAATGCATGTTCCACAAGGAGCAAAAGGGAAGGAGGGAAAGAATAGAAGAGAAACATAAGAGGGTCAAAGAAAGAAAGGTATGCAAGATTGGACAAAAAGAAAAAAAAAAGGAGGAAGAAATAACTGGGAAACAAGGTAGATAGGCAGGCTGGCATGAAGGACTGCTTTTCTGTAAGCTGATTTCAGCTCAGCTCTCTTCAGAAAACATTTTCACTTTGCTTCAACAGGTGCTGCTGCACTGATACAGACTTCTTGGGTGGGTTTTCTTCATGTGGCAAATGGTAATGAGTAGTGCTTCAATCGCCAAGGTTCCTTAGAACGAGAAATGGTGCAGATTATTTGCTTTTCTCACTAGTGAAATGCTCTACATGCCAAGCACATTGCTTGGAGGACTTGCACCAAACTTCCCTCAGCAGACAGGGTGCCAGCCCGGTGCTCACAGTATGCCATATTTTGATTCTAGTTCACAAAATGACTGATTTTCACTGGTTTATCCAGGCTTAAAATGATAAGACTATTTTATGGACAAAGTCATTTATTCTGAGGGTCAATTTTTGGAAAGCACGGCTCCAGAAGCAGTGGGCTGAAACTCGCGACTCAGCTGTAATTTGGACTCTTACCTCCAGTCATCAGTAATAAGTGCACCTATTACATTGTTTCAAGTTGTTTATTTCACTTTTGTGTGGACGTCTCACTTCAGCATCAGTTAGAACTAAACAACACGCTTGCTGGTGGTTTGACCTTTGAGTAAATTAGGGTTGAAATACTGCTTTTGTCCTAGAGAAAACTTCATTTTAAAAAGCACTATTTTTTTTGTTCCTTAAGAAATCTTAAGACTTTTAATTTGTTTATTATCTATCTAAGTGAATAGTCATTTACCTGCTGAATTTAGCACCAAATTATTTCTTCAGTGCCAGAAGTAGCTTCACAATTTGTCCCATTGGAGCTTTTAACCAGTGATATAGTAGTGAAAAATCTGTTATCAGAAATCTATTATATAAGAAGGTGGGGAAAAGGCAGCATAAAAAAGAGTGTAATTGTTTAAATGGTAGATTGCAGGTCTGACCATCTGCTGTGAACACATACTTCTGCTTCATTGCTGTAGCTGAATATATCTGTGCCATAAAACACAGTGCATGCCACATACCAACCTTCAATGAATTCTGCTGGGGCCTATTTCATCAAACACTAAAGGCACAAAAGCAAATGACACAGCAAATAATTTCCATATAAGTCTGTGTTTCCTGATGATAGCATTAAACACCCTAAAAAAAATTCATGTGGAAGATTATCAGACACTGGTCTGAAACAGAAAGAATTTATGGAAACAGTAAGTAATTTGATTTTCAGACCTGTGATCTCATCAGAATAACTTCAAAACTTTACTTCCTTCTGAGGTGTTTAGGCTAGGAGCCAGAAAGAAATAAGGCAGATCAGGCAAGTTTCAGGTACTGGCAGAATTTCTTTAAAATTTAAGCTCAAATTCTCCATGAAATATAAGCCTTTTCATGTATCAACTAATTTCAGTGAAGAAATATGTGCTCTGAAATTTTCCAACCTCTCTGTTCAAGATGTCAGGCATTAGAGAAAGAATTTTCCCTTCCCCATGTAATAAAGGGTTTGCCTGCACCTAACAGGAAGTCACCCACAAGTTGTCTATTATACAAATCTCACCTTCATGCTCTTATTCTAAAACCAGAAGTTGCTTATTTTCTGTTTCAACATTTCACAGCAAACATTAAGGTGTTTTTCCTCTTGCCTGGCTGTGAAAAAGCTAAGCATACCTATTCAGTCAGAATTATTCGTTGTGACACTCTCACAGACAATGGTAAAGGACCCAGTGAGGACTGGTCTCTTTATTTCACACAGTCTAACTTTGTCCAAAATGTCTCTAGGCACCTCCCTTTTCAGGTGCTTAATGTTAGAAGAATTAAGTCCCTCTCTAAACCTTTAAACTGGTTACCATAGTTTCATTGTTTATCTCTATAAAAAGCAATTAGATGCACTGGCCATGTCCTTCCTTATAACAGTTCTCCTTTTCAGCTCAGGCTGTAATTAGAACCTCTCATTGTGGCTGTAAGAGCAATGAGTAATCAGTGTCTCATGCTAGGGACCTGGGAGTAGCTCCCAGCACACACTGGAGAAAAGATACATATAAAAGATAATGATGCCAATATATGCATTTTCTTCCAAATTGCCATCAGTTATCAAATTGAGCTCTGCAACCTCTAAAGAGTTTCATTCTCTGATTTAAGGAGCTCTCTACTTCATATCATTAAGTTCTTGGCTTTTAAGACTTGCTGTGGGGCAAGGATTCCCTCAGGTCAGTTAACCTGTGTGACAAATAGGTCCCTTATTATTAGTTTAAGATTTCCTTTCAGTTTGATTGAATGTTTCAGAAGATAGACAGCAACACACAATTTTTCTTCCATTTACCATATATCATTGTGTTTACCTTCAGCATATCTGCTCCCACTCATCTTCTGTGTAAATTAAATCTGATCTTTTCAGTCTCTGCCATATGACTTTAATCACTGTAATCTCTAAAGTCTTCTATCTTACTCATTATGCATACTGCATGCTTTTATGATACAAAGTGAGCCATTACTTTCTTTGAATAATCTATGAGAGTGCATAGATCTTTTCTCAGAGTACTTATAGTTCTTTTAGAATCTGTTTATACCTCATATTGCTCTCCTTCATGTTAATTCATTTGTATTTGCCACTTATGAATTTTAACAGTTTTCGGAATAGGAGCCATATCTACGTCCTCAAATTCCAGGCCTTTGTTACCATACACAGTTGCATCATATAATTCTCGTCAGAAGTTTATTCAGCTTTCTTTTATGACTATTTATGGGGAGTTCTTGTTCCTCTCATGTTCCTTGTTCCTTGCTGTGGTCCTGGGAGTTTACAGCATCTGAGGAGTATGTGTACAAAAGGATAACTGCTTTTCTGACGTAGAGTTTGCTTCTTCCTTCATAATGGAGTGAAGAGTTGCTGTTTTCATCAAGACTCTAGTGAAGCTTTGTTTGCTTAATATTGGTTGGAGGGATAGTGAGCAGAGAAACTCCCACACTGATATAGCAAAGAGATGTAAATTCTGTTTTCTGCAGGGAACTAGAGTTGTGGTTTTGGTGGGTTTTTTCCCCTGTATCATCCAACACCACTCCTGGAGCAGCCTGCACTGCAATACAGCAGCTGTCCAGCATGTAGGCATACATGGCACAGCTCCCAGACAGTGTCAGCACTCGTGTGTAATGTTCCCCATGTAATGTATTATAAACAGAAAATGCATCAGAAACATGGCAATGGCAAATCTGAGCTCACCCAGAAGCTACTGGCTCACTGCATTGGAGCAGATTCATAAGAACATTCTCTAAAGGATATTGCAAAGTATACAGTTATGTTCAGAGGAATATATAGCTACAATCGTCCACATATTATTGCCTTAATCTACATACTATTAGCACCATGTACACTGAATAGTTGGCTGAATAACTTTTGGTCATTCTGAATATGCACAAAGCAAAACAGATTAGATTTTCTATATAAATTTTTTTTTGGATAAAAATAGGAAAAGGAGGTGTGCATTGATATTCTGAAATGAAGCAGTGTATTAGCCAGACATGTTCCTGTAAATTAAACCTGCCCTGACTGAACACCAAACACAACAAACACCTTATCTGGTTTTTATTTTTTATTCTGAGTGAGATGAGCCACAGCTTCAGGCACGGGATGCAGCAACACAGGCAATGCTAAGTTCTGTCCTCTGCATTACCAATATATATATGGGGAATAATGAGTTGGAAATCCTGGAAGCAAATCTGAAGGGCTCACATTCTCCCTTCCAGGGTGACTTTTCTATAAGAACTTGCTAATAGCAGAAGACATTTTGTCAGGCAGGATAGATTAGGATGTGCACTGGCATGGAAGTATTCAAGTGCTATTTCATCTGTCTTTCTCTGTTGCTCCTCCTGTTTCAACTAGGAGGAGTTTCCTGTCTAAATGGATTGCAATGGCTATATCTGTATTTCAGATAAGCTTAAAACTTGTGTAAAATGTGGTGCTGCTAATTAGTCAGTCGTTAGTCTGAGGAAATTAATTGTACATAAATAATGTGGAATTTCAGCTTCATGGCTCAAGAGATAAATTCAGAGTCTTTTCAGAATTGTCTGTCTTAAAAATAAAATAGCAGAAGAGGATTATTAAGTAAGCTCTTCAAAATTCCCATTACCCTGCTAATGAAGATTTAACACATAGACCAGAAGACATGGTTGATCTGTACTCCTTAAGGTCCTTACACCATAACAGCATTGGTGTATCCCTGGCTGCTCTCATCAGAGAGAAAAGCAATTGTGACTTTGAAGAAGAAACTTGTCAGCCTCCCAGAAGTACAATCCGTGCTCAACAGTGGATGGCTAGTTAAGAGTGCTCTTCATTTTCTGGACTTCAAGGGAGTCATCTCTTGGGTGCATGCAAAGGCTGCTCTGACCCGGTGCTGTTAGAGTAATTAAAGTTCACTTCAGGATTGATTGTCTCAAGGATTGCACATTACAAAGGTGAAGTTTGACTCGATTCCCTATAAAGGTGCCTGGTATTATTACTGTTATTACCTGATACAATTTTGCAGTAACAGTCAAAGAGCCAAGTCTGGGGGTTGAGACAATTTTTTTGTGATTGCAAAAGCATATGATTGTGTATTCTGTGCCTCAGTACGAACACCTAAGGGAATGTCATCCATCTCCTCAAAATCCCTGTAACTTAATACCATGATTGTCCTTTCCATCTTTTTTCCCGATATTCTTATTTCTCAATGAAAAGAAGGACTCTTCCATTTTTTTAATCAACTGCCTAGTACTTCATGCATTGGACAGAGTGTGAAGCCTACAGGAAATGTCACTAGATGAGAAGAACATAATTTCCACACCCAACTTACACAGGTGCAAAGGACTGCATGGGCAGAAGGCCTTGGAGAGTTAGAGAAGGGGGTACACGTATCTCATTTCTTAAGGATGATAGGTTCTGTTTTGTCGTGTAAGTTTTGCATAGCTTCCAACCAACTAGTTTGATTGGTTGGTTATCACAAGTAGTAGTTTCTGGATTTTGTTAAATATAAAGAAATATATAGTGGTATAGCATTTTCAAACCTGTAAAAGATTGTCATTCTGCATTTCTTAGCAAAACCTCCAACTATCCTATAGAAGACCACGCCTAAAATAATAGTTTGTTTTGAAAGCACCACTCAGCTTTCTAGTAGAAAGCTTTCTGGAGTAGTTTGAAAAAATTAAAAATTATTTATATTTTATTTACCTTCATGGCCTAGGACTATTCTCTTTTTCTCTAATCTAAGGTATTGGCAGATATTAGTGCCAGAAATCTCATTCTATCCTCTCCTCTTAAGTTACAGAGTGATTTGTCCACCACAGCTATCACTGCAGTCAGCTAGAGTTTCTAGAGGTGATAAATATAAAAGGAACAAAATCTTGTAAGGTATCTATGAAACAAGGCTTTTTTGAGTATTTAAGACAAGCTTCCTTCTATTTTTGGAACAGAAATGTTTGGCTTCATTAAAAGCCAGAGGCGATGTTTGTATCAGCTGAGAGCCAAGGATATTAATGAGCAATTTTCTCATGTTTTTCTTGGAGTCTCACTGACAGTTGCAGGGTTCTAAACTAGCTGTAACTCTTACTTTCTCATCTTTTTTTTTTTTTTTTTTTTTTTTTTTTACTTGAGATGATGGAATTTTTTAGTAGTGAATAAACATATCTTATGAAGGGTTGAATGAGTCTCCAAATATAACCAAGATTTTTCTGATAGTCTTATATTTTAGCTCAGTGGCAGAGATGGTGGCTAAGATCCCCTGTCACAGTTTAAAAATAACAAATAATGTGCTAAGATACATGTGGGAGCAGTTAACCAATTTATACACTCACTCTTCAATTTTTTTGTTGTTTAGCACTCCTTTTCCATCCTGGTTTTTAAGGATTAGCTATGGTGTTTTTATTGTCTTCATCTTTTTTGCCTTGAACTCCTCCCTCTCCCTATAAAATAGTCCCCATGCTTCATGCTTTACAACATTTTTCCCATCTATTTGTTTTTGAATTTGTCCTTATAAATTACCAAATTGCAGAAATATTATCTTTGCTCAACCTTAATCCATTTTTACCTTTTTTTTTTTTTTTCCCAGCCAATGTCAGTGACACTTAAGGTAACAGCCTAGATGGACACAGTGGAAAATCATTTCACTGGCCAAAATAACACCTTGACAGTCTGACATCAGATTCCTAAGTGGTATGTGTCATGCAGCATTCAGAGATTTGAAGAGGAATTAATGGCCAAGTCAAGAGAGTTAGTAGTTGATCATAAAATCTGTGTGTATAGAAAGATAAACTAAAAGATGTTTCTTTATCCACAATCCAAACATAGCACAAATATGAGGAAATACTCCATCAATAAATGGAAACAGCATATGAAGATATATTCAGATATTTCTGGGTAATAGAACTTTCCTACAGTCCTACCAGTACACACACCTGCATTATAAGAAATAGCCCTTTGCAGCTCTGAGGTGAGTTATGTCCTGGTGCACCCAAACCAGCAAAAGGCACCTCTCATTGCCACTCTGAGTAAGTGCTTGTGCACAGCTGCAAATCTGTTTTCTTATTCTTTCTTTTACAGTCAAGTAAGTTCTGCAGTGACAAGAAAGAGGCCAATTTTGGTTAAAAGCATATCTAGTTCAACAGAATATCTGGCAAAAAGGGAGAAAGGAAATTATACAATTGAGAGTAATCAGAAAATTCTTTTGATGGGTGATTACCATCAAATTGTAATGATTCTACATGGATCCACAGAGCTTAGTATCAGCCCAGCTGCAATTTGACATTTTTATAAGATGATCGTTCTGCATAAAAGAGCAGCTTATGAATAGCATGATTTTTTGTAGTATGCTGAAGAAGAGGGAGGATTGAAAAGACCAGGTATTTTCAGTCAGTGAATACAATGGGTCTCCAGCTCAGCCAGAGCTGTCAACTGAAATTATACCATTTTTCCTTTAGAGTGAGCATGTCAGGTTATGCCACTGGCTGCAGTTTCTAAAGCTAGGATTCATTAGTATATCAATTACTAACCTTGAACAAGGTAACCCTTTAACCACAGAAAAGCCATCTGTGGTGTAAATGGGTTAAATAAAATCTCTCTCTGCCCACTGTGTTCGAGTAGGGCTGATACTTCCCTTCTGGCATAGTCTCTGCCCAGAATTTTTCAATCAGACACTGAATTGCAACAAATCGTGCATCAGTCTCTTTCGGTCTTTAGTGAAGTCACCTTCCTGTCATGTCTGAAACTGGGATATTGATCTGGATTCTGACATGCCCTGATGCAGCTACAGATTCTTGCTGCTCCTATCACCCCACCCTTCCTCTCCCTATATCCACCTCTCTTAAGTTGTTTTCTGGGAAAATGAAGTTCTCCTGTCCCTCTGAAATGCCTCCTTCACTCTGTGTGCAGCTGCTAGGGTAAGGCACGTGGGAAATACTTTGTGCTAAACTATGGCAAATAGCATGAAGTCCTCTCTCACATGTCCAAACTAAAGAACCTTAATATAAAGATTTAGTTGTGTATATGTGAGGTTTCATACTCTATATATTTAAGGAGAGAAAACAACAATTTCAAAATTACATCTCAAAAAGTGGTGACTATGCAAATCGTGGTGTTAGAGTTAGAAAGCATCTCAATATGCATTCCAGCCCACATTAATAGCTTGTGAAACTTTAAAGAAAGAAATCATTAGTGAAATGAATTTTCTATGTTTTTGACATTAATAGGACTGAAACGGGACTACTACCATCACTTCTTTCTGATACTCCCTTCTAAAAAGTTTAAAACTTATGAAGCTCATAAATCAGCAGCCATGCATATAATTGGAAAGCTGGTAGAAGTCACTCCATCAATACATTCAGGATGGGGTTCAATCACCATGTGGGGTGCCTGAAATTAAGATGTCAGTTTGTGGCTGTCTCCCTAAAAACCCTTTATGCTGCAGCCATTTGGAGATTCCCCAAACTGCTTGTGTCTCAGCAAAGGTGGCTGAGGTGTCCAGGGTCCCTTCATTCTGCTGGAGAGAGAAGGGCACAATAAAAGCAAGTAGACAAAAGCTTAATTGAGGCAAATTAAATTGACAAATGATATAGACCTTTTTGGTGAAAGTGATTAACCATTAAGCAACAGGTGTAAATCAAAACAGCAAAGATTGTGTCAGATATTTTATATTTTGGTCACTTCAAATCAAGACTGGATTTTACCAAACAGAAACTTTGGAATAATTTTAGATGGCTGCAGTCAAGTGTAGCTTTAGTTTTGACAGGGTATTTGCTGGAAAAGTATCATTTTTACAAAAAAAAAAAGAAAAACAAGAGAGGCAAATTAGGGGACAAGAGAAAAACATATTTTCGCATTCTAATTGTGTATTTTTCTCTATATTAGGATACCAGTTCCTCAACTCAGAAATGTATTTAACCCTCACATGGGGGATACATGGAAATTTGCTGTGAGAGAACAATATGATGGCATTATGGACAATGAAGCCAATTGTAATTGTTGAACTTAGTTTTATTTTTTTCTCTCCTAGTTTGCTTTGTGTATTTCTCTCTTACATTCCATTATATTAACTTTGTTGCTGCTCTCTTTGTGATTCCTGGATAAGCTTTAGTCACTGGCAAAAGTGCTCAATGAGCACTTGGCATTTCCTCTGTGCTCATCACTGTTTATGATCCTTTCTCCTCTCTTCTTCAAAAATTCTTGTTTTATTCACAGATGTGGAAAAGGATGGAAAGGAAACCGTTGCCACATAAGTGCTAAGCCTCTTCAGCCTCCAACTTCAAATTTCCAACAAAATGGTAGGTCTGTAAAAAGAAAGTAATGTCTTTCAATTCATTCTTTGAGTCTTTCATTTTACTTATTTCTTTCTTTGATTGCTCTGATTTTGCAGATATTTGGATTGGATTGGGTATCGGTTTCTTACTGATTAAAATTACAGCCGCTGCCTTGTATTTTCTTTTGAAGAAGAAAGTGCCAGAAATGTAAGTGAAACTTTTCTTTTGCATATAGCAGACAAAAATGTGGCAAAGAACAATGGCCAACTGCCCAGGCTCATTGGTTTCAACTTATAAATCTCCCCACAGTGTCTTCATATGCAACACTAAGCAGAAAATGTAACTTTGCAACAAAAGCTAACCTTAGTGAACTCCAGTCTGGAAACAATGAGCAATAGCTGGATTGCCTAGAATGTTTTGATTATGGCATTTTATGAGTATTCTTAAATTATAAAATTCAGAGTTTTTAGGATATGCCTTCAGCCTACAATTCACTATTTCACAGATATATTTACAAGTACTTCCTGACATCCCTCTGATAATCCCTGCTTTTTCTCTCCTCCCTAATTTAAGATCTTTTCTTCTGTTTACTTTACTCTAATTTCTGTATTGCTTCTCTGCCTATCTCTCAACTTATTCTGCTAGATCCTTCTCTGTCAGCAAGTACCCAGCACTGTCCCTTCCTCCTTTTCAGCAATTCCTGTTGCACATTTCCTTGTCCATTTTTCTGTTGTTAGATTTTCCTCACCCTTCATTTTCTTCTCCAGAATTCATCTTCAAAGCTGTCTCTTTTCCTTTAAACTTGTTCTCTGCTACAGACTTTCCTCTCTTTGGGGATGTTGTTATCTCCCCAAGTATCCTCTAAACTGTGCAGACTCCTGTCCTGACATTATTGCTGCTGACACGTCTCCTGTCTGCATGCTCCCCTGACAGGTAGAGCTGTCTGTGGACACAGAGGCAAAATGTTGAAGCAGAAAACTTTATTGGTTGTGCTTCTGTTAATTGAGTGCATAGCTTCACCTTCATTCCTTGCATCTCCTTCCTCTTCTTAAAAGCAGGAATAACATTTCCTTAGCTGATTTCATGGGGCTTTAAGATTTAATTCATTCACATTAATACAACCTGCTGAAGCACACATATGGAAAAGCACTTCAGAAGTGCAAGGTTACTTGTATTATAAGAGCTGCTGGATTTTTGCTTTTATGATTTCAACAGTTATCTTTAAAAAAAAGAGTTTAATTTCTCAAAACATGTTTGATGGTATTTTAATTTTAAAAATATTGTTGTTTCTTACCCTACTTCTGTGCTCCCACTCAACACTCCCTCCTACCTTTTTCTTTCATAAATGTCTACTTAAAGGTTACTGCACCGTCATTCATATCTCTTTTACCCATATATCTGTATTTAAGGAATATTTTTTATTTTCTTGTAATTATATATATTTGAAAAAGTAAGTTTTTTATAACTTGTTGCTATATGATGTTAAGAAATATGGTCCTATTAGGTATAAAATAGGGATGAATGAGGATCTTCTTAGTATGGCTCTAAGAATAAACTACAGCCCTAATATGCAGAGACTCAGTGCTGTGAAAGAGAGGATTAGACAAGCTTACAAAACAAAGCTTATTCTGGTTTTGATTCTTTTCATTAAAGCTTCCAGAAAGGTAAGGTTTGATGATGGAAATTTTTGTGGCTACAAATTTTGGCTATTAGAAACTGAGCTCGTCAAATCATTTTGCCCACACTACAAATGAAAATTTGTATTTTCCTTGTTTTTAGTCACAGTCAACTTAACATGTAAGTTAAAATGCTTTTATTTAATGCTTTTATGTAATACTTTCCTTGCTACAAAATAATCAAGCTAATAAATGGCAATTTGTTTGAAATTTTGAGAACATGAAATCTGAAACTTTGAATTTGAGAAGATAGTTCATCCAGGCTCTTCCTCTTCAACTACCTAGTGCCTACCATGATTTGGTATACAAAAATCACAGCTGGAGACATAGTAGTAAATTAAGGCAAGTTATTCCTGAACTGCTTAATCAGTAATTAGAAGTGACTAGTCAAAATGCAGCCAATGTTAATGTACTGAAGTTTGGATCCTTAGGATAAGTCTTTACAATAAGAAGTGACTTGTGTTTGCATAAGTCTGTAAAATGTACAATGTGACAGCACCACACAGAGGCATGAGACTTTACTCCTGATTTTTTTTTTTAAGGCATTTGATGAATGAGAGGAATGGCACATAAATGATACTTTCCTAAAGTTACTTTTCACTTGTGTCTGCTTTTAGCCCTCCTGAGCCATGTTATATTCTTAAAGTCATTAGGCACTAGAGTCACTCTAGGGAAGCTTTCACATGCTTGAGGCCTTATTTATTATCTTTTGATAAGTATTTGCTAGGTCTTTTTATGTAATTTCTGTTAGTGTCCCGTTGCTTTACTGTGTAGACCCACCCATGCAGGCGCTGGCAGACAGTTCTCTAGGGGCACATTAAGAGCTGTAGGTATCAGCTCCCATCACATCTTAAAAAGGTGTGCAGGTCCATCTAAGTCTCAGTGAAAACAGTACAGGAATGTGCACAAGAGCTGGAGAAGCTTAAGAGTCCAACAGAACTCTTTTTTTTCCATCAGAAAAAACAGGTAGGAGGTAGTAGGGATAGGCTGTGCAATTGCTAGCTAGAAATTTGTTACTAACAGCAGTGAGAATCTAAGTCACATTTGTCCCTCTTCTCTGTGTGCCTTAACCCTTCCTTTCAACCCAGAATGGATGCCCCACTTCCCCTTTGCTCTCTCCTTCTCCTTCTCCTTTGCAGAATTTAATTTCTGATCTGCAGGCTTTAAACTTTCCTGTTACTGAGTGGGAGTTACTGGAAGTCATCGTGTAAGTTTCCTTCCTAAAGGACAAAAGCAGCCTTACATGGCTTGGCAGCAGCACACTTTATTACCATGACAGCATTCGGATATGCCAGATACTGCCCAGTCCTCAGCTGGGGATATGTGAAACTTTTGTATGGAAACTCCAAACTGGGTAAGCTTGTGAGTTTCTCTCATTCCTCTTTGCACTATAGACACGATTTCCCCTAATCCAGAAGGGAAGGCTTCCAGTTGCTCCACTCTATTAGTGACATCTGTCCTTGTTGTCCAAATAGAAGCAAAGCTTCATTTTAGCTTCCGTTTTGTTGCAGCTGCCTTCTAATGCTTCATTGTAATTTGAAATGTGAGAGTATGAAAAGTAAGTGATTTTCTGTTCAGCTAAGCTACAACTTTTTGCTATTGCCTCCAAAGCAGTCAACTGGATCATTTAAATTTGTTTCTTTCCTGTTTTTGAACTGTTTCATCCACTACAAGGCCAGTGTACCACATCTGTTATCAGTCCTGTCAATCTTAATGAACACAAAACATTAAATTTTCCAAAGCATATAACGTCTTGCCACAAAAGCAAAAGAGTGAAAAACTGAGATGTTCTAAGAAAGCATTTTAAAATGATAGAAAATCATGAGAAGAAAGGGCCCACAGAGGCCATTTTTCATCCTGTCACATCATAGACTCAATTGTATCACTTCTGAGTTCTCATTTAAAAACCTCTAGCAACATGAATTTGATGGCATCCTTGGGCTGTATTGGTACCTTGGGTAGAAAGAAGTTTGCTGTTAGAAAGTTATTTTCTAACTGCTGATATGTCTGTTTATCATTTAAGTTCCTTCCTATTCACAATGGACAGTAACAGATCATTCCCTTTCTCCTTGCAGAAAGCTTTTTCTCTTCTTGAAGGCAGTTCTCTTGCCTCCTTACAGCTTGCTTTCTTCAGGCTAAACAAGCTCAGTGCTTTTGCCTTTCTCCATAGTTAAGGTTTACTTATAATTATGATGATTCCCAGTTTCTGTTGCCAGACTTTCTGCAATTAGACCATACTCTTCTGGAGGTCTGCTGTGGAGGAACGGGTGGTGTATTCCAAGGGAAGCTCTCCAAACAGACCTGAAGGGCTGCCAGAGGTCACTGCTGGCCGTTCCTCTGTTCCTATATCCCAAAGAGATAAACAGAATGACAGTATAATGACATTTATTGAATCGTTTTCAGCTTGTGAACTGAAACAGAGACAGATACAGTTCATGTATAATGGGAGAAAAATCTGCAGTTTTATGGGAAAAAGTAAACCAAAATTTGGAAGCATCAGCCATAACTGTTGTTTGGGAATTGTTGTATTAGTCTAATGCTGCTATCCAAATCCATTCATTCTTCTGTAGAATATTTTTGCTCTGAATGATGAGTCAGATGTATTCAGTTTTGCTGAAATGTACATTTGATGACCACCCCTCATAGGAACGATTGCATAGAAACAAGAGGAAACACACTGAAACAGAGCCAGTCTCTGTAGTCTGTAGTCTTCAAGTTCACTAAAATGAAAGTTGCAAAGGACTGATTTAAAAAAATAAATTCCCTAAAGTGACTCAGAAGGCACAAAATACAGACTTAGGAAACCCAGACAACATATTAACAGTCAAATCAAACATCCAAGTGACTTGTACATTATTTTAGATGCAGCTTTTGGAAAGTCTTCTCTCCTTGCATCTGGGCTCCTATTTCTTTCATTGGATGTGCAAAATATAGCCTATTTCAGCAAACCTAAATTTAGTTTAAAAGATTTTAAATATGCTTTGGAAATTAAGATCTTGAGTTTAAGTTTCTGTTAAGAACTGAAGCTTTTGCACACCTATAAAAATTCTTTTGAGGGATTATTTTAATTAGTAACTTAATTTTAATTAAATCTTTGGTCCACTATGATTTTGTCATTGTTGTTATGGATCGGATACTAAGCATTCCTCCAGTACTGTATTTCCTAAAAATCTGTGTTCTGTATGAATGACTTGGTTTTTTTCTCTTTGAAAGATATATTTAAAAGTACAAAATTATGAGCTCTTGCATCCAAAAAAATGAAATCTAGGTACTTTAATTTTCCATTAACAAGAATGATGTTACTCAGCAGTCTGTTTATACACTAGTGAGTATTTCATGGAGCATATAATTCCTCCTGCCTTTGTGAAATTGTAGTGGAGAAACCTCTGACGAGGCAGTAGTTTTTGCTACTAAAGAATGCAGATGACCTTAGCAAAACTATGCCCCATGTTACCTCAGCCTAAGATGATTAATTCTCTCCTTTCCTATTGTGGTATTTCTGGTTATGTTAGAAAACCCAGTTCTGTCTAAACTACCTTACACACATATTTGACTTTTTTGGGGTTTTTGTGGGGTTTTTTTTGTTTGGCTTTTTGGGTTTTTTTTACTTTTTTTTACTGCAGTTACTACCTCATCCAATTGATAGATTATGGTACTTGAGTAAAGGTGATTAAATTTTCACTTGCAAATTCTTTTAGGCTTTTTAAGCCATTTGAAAATACTTCAGAAATTTTAAGGCTATCCATTTATATCCCTTAGATAGAATTGCTTGCTTCATTCACAAATGGGTAGCCATATATATGTTTGCATAAACATATTCATATGTATGCATCTATGTGTTTATATATGTTTTATGCATGTGTAGGATAAGTTACATAAGGTAGTATATTCAAGGTGACTTTCAAAGCTCTACTTTGACAAAAATTTTCCTAAGAACAAGAGAGAACTTCATAAAGTCCATTTTCCACCTAAGTTTCTGGTGCATAAATTCAAGCAGTGCCCATATTTTGGGCCATAAAATTCCCTTTATCCCTAAGATTCAGTGACCAATACATATGCTTTTCATGATTCAGATCTAGTGTGGGAGGACACCTGAAATCTGCTGGACTCAATTTTATTGCTTGAGCCATAGACAGGACCGAGTTTAGCAGCAAGCACAGCAGGCACAAACATTGCTGAAGAGCTTGGCCAGCACTCTGTTTGGTGCCCTCAGTTTGGCACAATATCCTTCTGGTCAGTTCTCTCCCTTGCAGAGGAAGCTGGAGATCTGTGTTCTGCACCCTCCTGCTCTCAGGACAGACCTAAATAGTCCACATGTTCTTGCCCAAATAAGCTGTGTATAAACTGCTCAAGTTTAATGGAGTGATGAAAGAAAATCAGACCTATCCCTATCCTTACCATTTGCCACTGGCACAGTCAGGGTGGTTCACTCTGAGAATTGTGTGACCTGTGTTGTCCTCTGGAAGTGTCTCGACTGACTCTAAGCAGAACTGATTTACTTAATTCCATATCATGCTTTTAGGCCATACAGTTGGTTTGTGATGTCAAAATGAGGCACCAAAATTAAGAGATCCAAGTCTGTCCCTTTGAGCACTAGTTTAGAAGCAAAGAAAACTTTTAAAACTTGTCATCTGAGTTTCCTTCTGGCCTCAGATTTTGTGAGCCATGCTTTCCTTTTAAAGTAAAAAATAAATTTTGTACACATTTTCTGGACTTTATTCAGGAGGACTGGGATGCAAATATACACTTAGTAGGCATATAAATAATCTGTCATTGCTTCACTAAGCAAGCTAAATTAATCAGAATATCATGATTTATTACAGTTAAGATTAGATCGAATGAAAAAATTAGCAGGTTCAAATATTCAGCTCTTCCCATTGTTGTGTCAGGTAATCAAAATAAATTATGAGACTGGCATTAGAAGCAATTACTTTCTGACAGTTTTGTGAAAAAATTTAGGGAGACATGTCTAGTTTAGTCTAAAACCCAAACTTAGTTTCTTGCACTGATTTAATTCATAAGGTAGAATATTTCTGTGCTTTACTTGTGTCTTCCTCCCAAGCAGACATTCTGGTTTTAGCTATCTGCAACAGAAATGATTCAATGTGCCTCCTCTGTGGTTCCCACTGAGGAATCGTTTCCCTTCCCAAAATCTCTATGGGCTGTGCTCCTGTGACTGCTCTTGTCCCCTCAGTCCTGCCTACCACAGCAACACAGAGCCTGTCTCTCAGATTCTAGGGAGACATGACTTCAACCACCTGTAGGAGCAGCTTTGGAACAAAAACACTTTTTAACACAGCAGAATTTATTTCTCCGTCATCAAGATTGATAGGAAGCTTTAGGGAAAATTTTTGTCTTAGAATACTGTACATGCAGATTTCTATTTCTACACAGGGCATATGCTCTTATTCATAAAAACTGTGGAAAAAACAAAAAAACCCCTAAATATATCTCTTCAAATGCAAAGATTAGCTTCTGCTTCATTCTTTGGTAATTTTAACTAATACATCTGTTGCTTTTTATATAGTATTAGAACAGCTTTGATGATTCTGGGCCTCTCACTACAACAAAGACATTGAGGTGCTGGAGAGAGTCCAGAGCAACAAAGCTGGTGAAGGGTCTAGAGATTAAGTCCTGTCTTCTCAGAGGAGAAACTGAGGGAGTGGGAAGTGTTTCATCCGGAGAAAAGAAGGACTGGGGAGACCTTACTGCTGTCTGACCTACCTGAGGTAGGAGGCTGTGGCCAGGTGAGGGTCAGTCCCTTCTCCCAGCAAGTGACAGGACAAGAGGACATGGTCTCAAGCTGTGGCAGGGGACACAGGCTGGACATCAGGAAGAATTTCCTCACTGAAAGGGCTGTTGGAACAGACTGCCAATGGAGGTGGAGTCACCAAACCTGGAGGTGGAAGGGACTGGACGTGGCACTTAGTCCAGCTGACAAGGCAGTGATCAGTCAAACACTGGGCTCAGTGATCTTACAGTCTCTTCCAACATAAAGGATTCCACGATTCTGTGATTTCAAGCATTGTGGACTATTAACAAGTCATTTATATGGGAAAAAAATTTAGATCCCAGCTGCAAATTCTACCCCCATTCTACTTTTGCAGAATTAATGAGATTAACAGCACAGGTGATCAGTGCTTCCAAAAAAAAACAGGATATGTGAAGACTTCTATCAGGAAAGCATATCTTTAAGCCTCCAGATGAGGTAATGGATATGAGAGCTATAAATAGCAAAATTGGTTCTCTTAATCTATTATAAATTGTTTAAGGCATTGTGTTAATTAATGAAAATTTTGCATTTCAATACCTCAAGTGATTATTTATTCATGGCTTTGTAGCAAAAGGTATGGGTAGCTTGTATAGCTTTAAAACTGATGCTGATGATTTTGACCAAAAACGCAAGTTCTTTCCCAATTAATTAGAAAAGTGGAGCACTTATAACAATTGAATAACTAGAGGCCTTCTTGAACTTGGAGCCTAAGACCGTGTTAATTACTGAGTTGTCAGTGTGATAGCAAAACACAGGAAGAACATGATCTCATCTCATGCAAACAAATTATAGGAATGTGACTTTAGAGGTAATAACATGTTTTATTTCATGTATAACACTATACCTGCATTTTATAATTAGTAAATAGTTCTCCACCCATCCAGAAGCATATATATTTTTAGAAGCAACAGATGAAAAATTATTATTTTAACCTAGACATCATTTATCTAGAATATTGGTTTAATTTCATTTATTTCAGTAGAGCCCAGTTGTAAACAAATTTAGCCACCTATTTTACCTATTATTTTGGACTCCAGTCTTTTCAGCTTTAATCTGTTTGGTTATTTAACAACCTGTCTGATATTGTAGGTGTTTTTCTTTTTTTTTTGTTTGACTTTTCAAGGAAAGTGCAGGAAACTGCTATTTCTTCATTTGCCAATCCATTGTACAAAGACCTCAGTTCATCTGGGAAAGAAAAGGTAAGCTGCCTCTATATGTTCAGAAAAATGTGAGGCTGTAGTCCTCAAAAAGTTTTCCATTAAAAGAATGTAATCTCTCAGTGTATGCTATTTAATAAAAGAAGTGAGAATTAAAAATTGACTCAGATCAGTTCCAGTGCATTTTCAAAACAGTAATATTTGAAATCAGCTCAGTTTTGACAACATCTCAGTGTTTATAATTATTATGACTATGGGCTGATGATTTGGAGGAAAAAGTGTTTTGGGTTAAATATTTACCCATACATAGATAAGAAGCTCACTGGGACTTGTCTCCTTTTATATCTGGAAAACAAACAAACAAAAAACCAAAAAAAAAAAATCCAACAAAGCAAACACACGACAACAGAAACACATCAACAACAATGAAAACACAAAATGGATGATTTGGCAGCCAAGTTCCTTTGCACACTCACTTAACTTCAATAAAACAGTTTATAATCATTCCCAGTACTTTAAACGTACATCACAATTCCCATCATGGTAAAATTCACCTTGACACTAAACAAGCAATTCGCCACACATTTCCCTAGTACCATTTGCTGATCTGAATTAAGAGACTGATAGAGTAACAAATAAATTTTTGAATAAAATATATATATATAAGTGAACATAGTGCAGCAAAATAATTAAAGGCAAGATTTAATTATCAAATTATAATGATAACTAAAATTCATGTCTTACATTTAACAAGAAATAAATGATTGAATTAAACTGAAGGTATCTATGATATTTTGTTTATAATTATAAATAGTATAAACAAGGAAGCTTGGAGTAGAAAGAAAAAAGCCAAAAAATATATTTTAAATGTGCTTCTTGCCCTCATTTTGATACTATCCTTATATATACCCTATATTATTATACTACTACCTAGAAGAGCTAGGCTTGGTTTGAAATGGAAAATAAAACTTCCTTTTAAATAAAACTGTCCTTTGCACAGTCAATAATATAAGATTCCACTGCAGCTTTGAATAGGATTAACTATGACATGCCATTTACTTTCTGTAAAAAGGTCCTTACACCTGATTTTAGAGACATTAGATCAAATGAATTCACTTAGAGGTTGGAGCGTGTGAGAGCTCCAAGTTGGAAACATTCCCATCACAATCATGTCCAATTCATCAGGACATTTTTATTTTAGTTAAAATAGATTCCTGACAGGCTTCATTTAATAGCAAGTTGAAAAAGAGAAGCACAGAGTCAGGAGAGACATTTTCATGGAAGACAGCCCCAGGCATTGTGATTGAAGTCCAGCCATGCACCAGAGTTTCCTCTATTTTCTCTAAGACTGGGAAAATACATGTTTACACTAATTCTTACTTTTAAAAGAAAACAGGCATTATGAGTTTTCTGCAAGTCTGATGAGACTTAAATCTGAGTGGTGTATCATCAATCAAAAGAGAGGAAAAAATGTGAGCAAAGCTCTTGTCTTCAGCTGAACACTCACAAGTTCTGCCCTTGTGGGAGTCTCTGAGCTTCATAAAGAGCAGTTCTGAACCTTCCTGAACACCAAAACCATGTGGGCTCAGCACAGCTACACTCTTGCTCATAATACTGCCTCGTAATTTTGGATCCATAGAATGCATTACCCAGGCACCACATGGCGGAATATATTATTTTCAGCTCACTAAAAATATTCTGAAGCAGTTTTTTTTCTTTTTATAGTCTCCTGGGTATGCCACCTCATCTGCTGTTCAAATCAGTGTTTCTCCATGGCATGAGGTATGTAATAATACATTTCTAGCACGTGTGTTGGGCTAGTAAAGGAAATTCATTTGCTGAGGAAAGGGGGAAATGTCACTTAAAGTCAACGGCGTATTGCTACTTATACTGTTAGTACCTCTGGAAATCTGAGAAAGATGAACAGGGCTGAATTGGTCGGCAAGGACATCATAATAAAAATTATAGCTACTTGTTACACCATACACTAATTCAATAAGTTTCAGTCTGGGCAGATGCTGAAGAAAATGTTTAGAATTACTGAAATCCTTACCTGAAGGGTTCATATTACCTATATTCTCATACATTTTTCATTCAAGGAAATTATAACCATTTCCTTGAATAAAAGTAAATTAAAATGCCATGTACCAAAATCACTGCAACTACACAATTGTACACAGAATGCCTAAAATAATACTAAATTAATATTAGAGCAAGGGCTCTGAAGACAAGGAAAAAGAAAGGTGGAAACAGATGCAGAAGTAGGTTAAATGACTTGATCAGGTGCATGTGGTATGTCATTGTTTTTGTGGAGCTATGCTAACTTTATTTAGCTGAAAGTCTGGTCTAAAAATGTTTAGAGATTTTATAGTTTTCTTTAATATGTTACTTCTGTAATGAATTTACAGTCATTTGTATGTACATTTTTAAAAAATAATTTAATCACTTGGATTTTAAATTTCATTATATCTTTTTTCTTTTAGTATCCATTTAATGAAAATGTGAATGCTACTTCTTTTCTGAATCCTCTCTACGGTGTAGCAGCAGAAGACATGGAGAAATTATGTAGCTCCTTGAAAACATAAACACAAAGCAGGATCAATAGTGATTGTAACTCTTTGCCTAAAGATTTGTTATAAAATCTGGAAGTGTGTCATGATGCTGTAGTATTTGCAATATGAATTAGTAACTCATCACAGAATAACTCTTACTAAAACAATAGAAAGTAAATTTATATTAAAAATGGAATCCGTACATAAGTAAACCATAATTATATATAGTCTTCTGTCATTCCTGTGGGTGCAGAAAAAGATTGATAATTATAACTGTGAATTCGTTTTACATTTGTAGATTTCAAATTCCAGGATGTTAATAAAATATTTAATCAAATCCAGATCCTTTAGGTTTGGGAATCATAATTTGATGTCCATTATTTGAGAAATGATGACTTAAATATTTCTGTAATTTTGCATTAGAAAGGGGTTTTAACTGACTCTTTTAGTGTTCCAAGATGCAGAAGCAAAAGAAAATCTTTATAAAATTAGAAACATATCGAACTAAATCAAGAGTGATCATGAATCATGGATTTGAATATCAGCTCAGCATGTGATTCAGCTATGTGACACACCAGTATATACACTTATTTTTTAAAGATATTTTTATCATTAACCTTGATAGTTATATCTGACCAAACTTCCCTCTAGTCAGCTCTGCAATTCTGTAGTTCTGACCACAGTGCTCCTGATAAATTTAGCTTAGTGGATGACAGAGGGTGGAAACTGGCATGTTCAGGAAACCATATTTCTGCTGAATAGGTTTGCCTCCCACGCAGCTGAAACTTATGTCAGCCCATGCTTTCATGAGAAAGATATCGGGGAGAAATTTTGGAGTGCCTTGTGATTTCTATTGTCATCCTCTGTGGTACCAGGCATAGCTTGTAACAGTGTTTACACTTTAAATAACCTGACAAAATGTCATCTTCCATAATACCCACTTGCATTACACGATCGTCATTTTTAGCTTGAAGGCTTAATTGTTCCTGCTGTGCTTGTTTTTTCCCTTACTGTATTTCTACAGCCTGCTTAATTTTAAACCCATTGGCAAGTCTTAAAGTTACTAAACTCCTACAAATTTCATGAAAACAGGCGTCTGCACTGTAGATGGTATCTCTGTTAATACCTTTTTATTAAGGGAAAGCAGAATTGCTTGACATTTATTAGACTTTTGAGACTCCAGACAGAAAAGCATACTGATGCTTGCCTTCATTCCATCATGCACAGATCTTCTTGGTTTGGGTTTGGTGCTTTGTTTTTCTTTCACTTTTTATTTGTAGAATAAACATAACCTATATCTTTCTATATATCTCTATATATTTCTATATGTCTATATATCTTTCTATATATTTATACATCATTCTACCTGGGACCACGGAACTATTTTTTTACTTCAATTTCTTTCTGTTTCTGACTGGCATGTTGTAACAAGGTGTGATGTTTGCCCATCATTCTCCCCATACCTTTCCTGCAATATGCTCCTAAGAGCCTCTCTGCTGCATTCCCACACACACCTGCCTTAATGCCATCGAGCTGAAAGTTACCAAATGCTATTCATTAAGGTTTTAAGTAAGGAAATGTGATCACACATGCTGTTTTCTTTCTGAAACAAGATTAGTATTACTGAAACACAGAATTTTCTTATTATACTTGTATCTGTTAGGTTGAGACACAGAGTACATTTCATTCAGGAAAGTGCCAAGTGCCTCCGGCTCCTGGACTCCAATATTTTGATAAATCTGCGTGAGATTATTGATCTCCACTTTATAAACAGACATTGAACATCACGGTCAAGCCCATGTACTCAAATTCTCATTTATTCTGCAATAGACTAGCACTACTAGCAGAATTTCATTAAACAAAAAAATCACTTAAACATTGTTTATGCCATCGTTCTTAAATCTCCATTTACTGTGTCATGCAATGTGTATCTGTAAAAAATTACATTAATGAAAAGAATAAAATTACAATGGTAGAATTTTATCACATTCTCCCTTATGAAACAACATATATTTATTTTATTAATTATGGCATTAATATTTTAATGTCCCAAATAAAATCAGATTATTATAAAGAATTATTGTAAAATAATATTGTAAAATAATATTGTAATATTACTCATCAGTAATTATCTCCTGAGAGAACTGTGACTCTTCTGGATAATCTCTGAAACAAGGTAAACCTTTCACCAAAATAATTTTCAATTTTTATAATTGAAAGAATGTTTACAAAGAAAGTGCTAAAATTCAGTCTTTTAATCTTTCTGAACTTCAATATTTTTTCTTCTTATTTCATGAAGAATAACAGATATTATATTTAATATATGGTTATTGTTTCAGCTGACAGCCCCGACTGAAATGATTTACAAAATTTTTACTTTTTATTTAGTTTTCTGATATTTTTCAATACTTAAAACCAAATTAATAGAACTCATGTTCTCAGTCATTCTTTCCACAGTTTCAATTTCAAAATCTAAAGAATAAATACAAAGTAAATATACAGGATATAATTATACAGGAAAAACATATTGTTAACATTTGCTACATTGATTTCTTCCTCCAGTTTATAATATCCCCTGACTAAATACTCCCTTCAAGCTTATGCTGCTATTGTCATAAACTTTATGTAATCAATTTTTTTTTCCAAGTGACCTGTTTTCTGTGAATAAATTAGAAGATGGATACTCTATACAGACAATGAATACTACACTTAATCTAATGTAAACCTGTTTATATATCAATGATCCAAGGTAACAGCAGAAATAAACTACAAGACAAACTTTTACAAAACCCAATATCACATTTAGTGTGGTCTACAGGGACTTCTCAGAATTGTTTTGCTTCTAAGGTCTCACAATCAAAGAATACAAGCGTCCATGTCTCTTGGACTTGGCTAATCTTCATTTCAATCCAAGATTTATTTATGGTACATATCAACAATCATGCTCTATACACAAATGGCCAGCTCTTGTCTTAGAAAGGATCACTGTATTTGCAGCTTGTTCCTGTACTTGCCTCGACATCTGCCACTAGCTACTGCTTTGCAGTTTTGGAAGAGGTGTTGATGGGGAGCAGGATCTTATCTCCTGTTTGCAGTACCTGAAGCAGAACATGTGCCTGTGAGCCTTTCTCCTTGCCAACTCTCAGGGGCTCCAGCCTTGGTCAGAGCTCCCCTTTGGGTTTGGTGGTGGCACTGGTGCAGCTGTACCTGTGTTTTGCACGGTTGCCCCATGCCTCCATGCATGTTTTCCTGCATCTGCTGGTCATTACAGTGGATGTGCCCATGGATGTAGCCCAGGGGTTTTCTGGTGGTGACTTTCTCTCATCCTTGCCCTGTTTCACCTGCAGCAGCCTGATGACTATGCTATGATAAGACTGATCAACCATATGATCTAATTTTGAAGGTATTATGGTTTTGATCTAGAGGATGGGTTTGATGGCATCTAGAAGTCCTTTTTGACCTAGATGTACTCGTAGTATGTTTCCATGGTGTTGGTGGCACCCAGTTCCTCCTTGACATCATTACCCTCATTGTCTCCAGCCTGTGCTGCCATGCATATGTCTTTCGAGATCATTCTGAAGCCAAAAGTGTCCTCAGCTCCCCCTTACAGTTCCTTCATTATTTGCTCAGCTGTGGCTGAGGCCTCAGGCACAGATTTTGACTTTTTCATTACCTGTTTCTGCATCTCACACAGTTGGAAATAGGCTCTTGGATTACTTAGAGTTTTTATCTGATCCACTGCATCTTGGTCAGACATGCTGCCATATATAAACATTGAAGCTACAAAAATGTTCACTTTTTGTAGCCATTAAGTTGGCAGGGGTTAAATGAATCTTGTTCTCAGGTAGATGCCTACCCTAGAATGCAGTACATTGAATTCTAGCAGCTCCTAATTCTTTCTGTTGCCTCTAAGGACAGTCTAGACATTATGTCTGCAATGGAGATGTCCAGATTTAATAATATGAATTCCATTCATACTGTTTTAATTAAATCCAAATTTCATTAATGTGTGTCTATAATAGGCAGATTTTCACTGGATAATCTTCCTTACAAGTGTGCACAGAAATGCTATCTAATACACAATCATTTCCCAGAGTTTGTATAAATTAGACAGAAAGAGCTTAATAAATACATATAACTTGCAGTAAAGCATCTGTCAAAACCCGACATCTTCTGTTTTTCATTTTCAGTTTGTGTGTGGGAAGAGAGGGAGAAGGGGTGGGAAGAATTCATATGAGAACAAAAATGGAAGTTCCTAAGCATCTAAGCAGAAAAATCTACTGTGGGCTGTATTGCTCCATGTAGATCACCGTGTGTGAGAACTCTGGCACCTGACATGGAACAGTATTCCTCCTCTGCTGGGAACTTAAAGACAGTAATTTATTCTCCAAGGTCCTAGTCAGTTGCTAAGGCTTGTGAACAGGAAATTGTTCTCCACCTGTGTGAGGATGAAGTACAAAATGCAGCAAAGGAAGGAAATACAATACTAAGAACATGCATTGTAAAATCACTCTAAACTGTTCCTAGAGTGTTACCACTTCATCAGCTAAGCTCTTTTATTGTAGCCCCTTTTAATTTGAAAGCATGGATGCAGCTGACCAGAAGGGTGGCCATAATGTGCATGTTCCTGCAGCAGCCATCCACAGACCTCCACAAATGTCAGGCAAGTTTATCTTCATATCTGGATTTTAATTTACCTTCTGCAGCTATAATCATTCTTAGGGATATATTTCCTGCTCTTAAAAAGAAGAGGTGCACTTTTCTACAGGATATTTGTACATGACTACTAAGATGTGATAAACTGTAGAGCATATTATTCTTGGTAGGTTTTCATTTTATTTTTATTACAATACACAAGGTGCATCTCAAAGGAGGGCAGAGGAATAGATCAAAACATAACCTTAAACACACCAAGAATTTACAGCATGTTTACTGTTTTATTATAAAATTACATTTTTTGCCCTCATCTTAATATAGCCAAAAAGCAATATAGCATTCAGCCTAGATACAGGAACATGAAACTTGATTTAGTGTTCAGGTGGTGAAAATTGGATGTAGGAGGTAAACTAGAGTAGCTTGTGAAGTGACAATGAATTTCTTTCAGTTCTCTGGCCCTCCGTGGACCACAAGTTAAAATACATCTCCCAACATTGATTCCAGCTACTAGAAGGAATTTTCCATTCTGATAGCTCGATGAATTTTTAAAGATTTACCTTTTCTTTTACCAGGTCATCATAAAAGGAGTTAATTTTCACTTTTATAGTTTATTTATGAACAATGCCAAATGATTATGCTTTGGAAAAGAGCTGGTCAAGTTCAGGGAAATGTTTAGGCAACAAGATAAGCCAGAAAAAGTTATCAGCTGCAGGGGAGGGTGAATATTCTACTTTTCTAATGAAAATGTGAGTCTCTGAAGCAAGTCAGCAAGGCATGCTCAACTGGGTTAAATGGGTTTAACAGGGAGAAATGAGCACAAATTATTCATGGGAATTCTTTAATCTTCTGTGTAATTATGTGATCATTCTCAGAACAAAGACTTTGGTTGCTCATAACAGGAGGAAAAAGTCAGTTCACACTCTAGCACAATGATTAGCATAGAGCTGTGGAGAACAAAAAAACTCTGATAATCTAGTGCTTAATTTTTTTCTGCATATTTTGAAAGTTTGGGATGCTAAGCCTAAATAATTTAGAGATAATAATAAGTAACTCTTTTTTTCTTAAAAGAAAGCTGTTTTCATTTTGTTCTTTATCTTAGTCTTTAATTTCGAGTCCTACTTCTTCAAGTGACTAATTTTTCTTTTTCTTAACCACTTTATTCAGGTCATAAACCAGTATCACTCTGTGACAATACATATGGTATGTGAATTTGTAAAGCTTTAGTTGATGTTATTATGGTTTTAATAGCCAAGGCTTAGACTACAACTGAGTACCAACATTCAGCTATGCCAGAGACATGCTATGTCTAGAGCATTAGCATTAGTAATCTATTTGGTATACACATGGACATGTTGGCCAGAAGTGGACTTTAATAAATAAGAACTATATTACAATTGGTCTCCAGTGCAACTGTGTATTACAGCTATTTTAATAGATGAAGTATTCAATGTGATTCATGTGAAGTGTTGTCATGGAATTAATAATGATTTACATCTTTTTGTAGAAAGGGTCTGTATTCATTGTAACAATGTGATTATTCATGTAACAAATTGAAGAGGTAAGTAGGACTCTCAGGGTTATGTGCTGCCTTGAGCTTATACGCAGAACTCCTACAGACACAAACCCAATCAAAAGGATAAAAGAATATACTCCTAGGAGTATACTCCTAGATATATACTCCTATACCAATTTAGAATATCCAGAAAATAAGGATTAACTTACTTTGCAGTTCCTGTTTAGCTGTCTTAGCCTTCAGGAGGTTTCTCTGGACACCCTTGAAAAAATGCAGTGGCCAAAGGATGCTCAGGCTGAAATGTCTGTTAACACAACTTCCTTTGCATATGTTAACTAATCAAGGCAATTCTAAGTGTTGTTTCTGCAGTTTAGCAACCCATTAAATGCTACTTTAAATTACTCTATAATCTGCCTAATTTACTAGCTGTGTGAACTTTCTCTTGAAGACTGGTTTCTCATAGTCAAAAGATTTGAAAGGAACCATCAAAAAGAACATTTGGATTCTGTCTCCATTTATTTTCCTGTTTGTATGACTGTGTTTAACTTTTCTACTAAGAAGCAGATACAAGAAAAATCCTATCCAGTCCAACTTCAACAAAACTGTCTTCAATTCTGTATGGGGTAGAATGATGAGAAGCAAGGGAGAGAATTAACATCAGTAAATATTCAACATATTAGGTGTCCAGGAATAGAAATATTTTCATATATCTATTCTGTTAATGACCCATTTCCTACTTACAGATACAAATCAAAGAGTAAGCTAACATACTCCTTCTCTAAGTTCACTGCAAATAATCCTAAGAAAATTCTTCAGGCATTTACCTGAAAAAAAAAATTGACCAAAACTTTTGTTTTACAATACCAGTGGGAATTCTAGAAAAAAAAACATGAAGAGGAAGTAATTTCACAAAATGTTGCCTATAAGTAACGTGGGCTCACTCCTTATATTTAGCTTGTCATCCTCCTATAGATAGTAATTAAACTCACCACCTCATACTCTCCTGAAAAGCTCTCTGGAAATGAAAGTGAAATGTAAGTGCATACCCAGTACATACCATACATAGATCTCAGGTTGTTGTACAATTTTTCATTTTAAATGAAAGAGATAAAATTATAGAATCATAGAATGGTTTGGTTTGATAGGGACCTTTAAAGGTCATCTATTCCAACCCAGCTGTAAGGAGCAGGGACAATTAAATCACATTGCTCAGAGTCCGTCCAACCTGGCCTTGAATGTTTCCAAGGTTGGGGTATGGCCCATCCCTCTGGACAATGTGTGCCATGTTTTACCACCTTAATGTTAAAAAAGTTTCTCCTTTATGCCCAAACTCTATCCTCTTTTAGCTGAAAACCATTATCCCTTGTCCTATTGCTACAGGTGTCACTAAAAGGTTTGTCCCCATCTTTCTTATAAGCCCCTTTACACACTGAACAGCTCAAAAAGATCTCCACAGAGCCTCCTCTTCTCTAAGTTGAACAACCCCAACTCTTTCAGCTTTTCTCATAGGAGAGGTATTACACCACACTGATCATTTTTATGGCACTCCTCTGGATCCTCTCCAGCAAGCCCATGTCTTTCCTGGGCTGAGTACTCTGCAAATATGATTATTTAGAGTCTTAGAAGAGAAAATATAAAATCTCTCCTGAAGAGGTTACAGTGCTAGCTTTGATTTCTTTTAGCATGGAACTGATTAATCAAGTTGCACATATTTGTTATGTAAAACTAAGTTAAGCTTGCATTATATACTTTATGTATAACCTGACACAAATTAATCATACATCCATATACAAACACACACAGTAGCTGCCATGAAAAACTGTAAGCAAAATATGTGTATCTCTGAACCTCTGCATCTTCAGAGAATTGTCTGTGATTTTGGCTGAAGTTTTCTTGTGCCAAAGGGGTCTTTATTTTAGCATTCAATCTTTCCATCTTTTTCAGCTTTTTACTCTTTATATATTCTTTTTTTTATCCTTTCTTATATTCTCTCATTGGTTATTCAACCGTTCACTTATTCTCTTTTCTACATGAGAGGGAAATGCAGTTTTGATCAAGTAGGAAACTTACTTCAATCATGCTGGTTAAATTACACTTACCTTCTATACTGTTGCTAGCTTATATATTGCATTGCAAATTCCTCAAGTCTTTCTTGGTCCTCAGGTACTACTACATTGATTATCATGAATAATATTACCAGATTTTCAAGAGTTTCAATTGCTTATAAATCTTATTGAGGTCAATGGGAACTGCAGTCCTGGGACCTCAAGAAATTCCATAGACACTCAGAAACACTAATTTAATAGGCAAAATACGGATTGAAACTCTTAACTTCTGGAATCTTAATTTAAGCATTTTTAGTAATTTGCTTTATCTTTGTTTCATTGTCCTTTCTCATGGAACAGACTTGCATGATTAGATCAAATAATTTTCAGAGAGTTCCAAACTGTGGTGAAGGATCTGTACCTAAATCATACTGTCACAGATATTTGAAGCATTGCTGTTTTCCTCCATCACCCCATGCTATCTGCTGTGGTAAGTGCTGTGCCCTGCCTGTTGTTGGAGTAAATACTCCCCTGGGAAGGGACACCAGGCACATGGTGAAGAGGGACAGTTCATTGCAGACAGTTAATGTTCTTCTTTTTGATACAAAGCAAAGTACCCATATAACAGTAAGATAAACAAGTTTGGTATTGAATTTCTATTGTTTCAGTATGAATTTGCAATAAGAGCTATATATTTACTTTTCTGATATAAGTGGTATGGTTCTGGAGCTCATCAATCAGTTTGATTGTCTACTGGTTACCCTAGAATTTTACACCAGCACAGAGACTGCCCCAGTTGCCAGTAAAACAGCCATGCTTAGGTAACAGGATTAGACATAACTTTTAATTCTTCTAATTAGAGAACATCTTAGGCTTCAGTGTCACTGTCGTGGTTTGACACTGGCCAAACGCCATGCACCCACAAAAGCTGCTCGCTCACCCTCCCCTGCCACAGCTGGGCAGAGGTGAGAGAAAAATTTAATGAAGACTCAATGAGTTGAGAGAAGGACAAAGAGAAAACACTGCAAGGGCAAAACAGGCTCATCTTAAAGGTACAAAATGAATTTATTACTAACAGAATCAGAGGAGGATAATGAGAAGTAAAATAAGCCCTTAAAACACCTTTTCTTCTCCCAACCCCTCCCTCCTTCCCACCGACAGCAGTGAGACAGGGCATGGGGGTTTGGTCAGTTCATCACCGAGATTTTCTTGCACTGCTCAGGGAGAGGAGTCCTTCCCCTGTGAGACCGTGGGGTCCCTACCACGGGAGACAGTTCTCCATGAACTTCTCCAGCATGGTTCCAATCTCACGAGCAGCAGTCCTGCCAAAACTGCTGCAAGGTGGGTCACTCCTCCATGGGGTGCAGTCCTCCAAGGACAGGCTGCTCCAGCCTGGAAGCAGAGCCCCTCTCTCCATGGGTCACTGGATCACAGCCTCCTCCAGCATCCACACCTTCTCTGGCATGGGCACCTCCTCCATGGGCTGTGGGTGGATCTCTGCATCCCCCGTGGATCTCCATGGGCTGTGGGTGGATCTCTGCATCCCCGTGGATCTCCATGGGCTGTGGGTGGATCTCTGCATCCCTCATGGATCCCCATGGGCAGCAGGGCACAGCCACCTCACCATGGTCTCACCAGGGGCTGCAGGGGAATCTTGTCTCCAGTGTCTGGAGCACCTCCTCCCCTCCTTCTGCACTGGCCTTGGTGTCTCCATGTTGTCTCCCTCACATGATCTCACCTCCTCCTCTTCTCTGACTAGGAAAAACTGTGCTTCCTTTGTTTTGATTTTCTTTTTAAATATGTTATCACAGAGGCATTACCAAGCTCTCTAATTGGCCCAGCCTTGGCCAGCAGCATGTTCATCCTCAGAGCCATAAGGGATTGGCTCTGCTGTGCTTGGTGGAAGCTTCCAGCAACTTCTCAGAGAAGCCACCTCCATGGCCCCTGGCTACCAAAAACCAAGCCATGCAAAACCAGCACCTCAATGAAGTTTGAAGGCTTTGAGTCCCATTGAATGACCCTTGATACCACCAGCAGTTGGGGCTGTTCATTTAGGAGTTGAACTCAATGAACCTCAGGGGTCCCTTTCAACTCCAAATATCCCCTATGGTCTGGGAGTCTGTGTGGAAATTGGAAGAATGGGGGAAAAAGTGCTTTTGGAAGCTGGATGCATACTTGGTGTGCAGGTACCAGAATTATTGACTATAGAACTTCTGTTTCTTCAATGACAAGAACCTAACAGAATGAAACCTTTCCAATTCTGAATAATTTCCACAAACATGTTAATAGTCTATCGATATGGCTTATGAAAGTGGTATCTTCTTCAGAATGACAAAATATGTGGAGTTTTGTTTGGTTATTTTTTTTAAACTGGTTATCCTTACCTCCTCTGTAAGTTTTATTATAGAAAGAAATGTTGCACCCTGTCTGAAATAGTACTCTTGTCAGCAGATTATTCTTTCCTGAATAAAAAGGTCATAGCTCACATGACGGAAAATTACTTGTACCTCTGGGGTTTACTCATCAGAAATTCCCAATTCACTCTTTTTTGAGGGTATACCTCAAATGGGGTTGCCATCAGAAAGGCTCAGGTGACTTGGTGGAGAATTGCAGGAAGTAAAATAAAAGATTAATTGGTTTCTTGCTTGCTTGTTGGAGAGACATGGTTTGCAGACACAGGAACGGGGACAGATGGTTCTGGTTTTGGCTTCAATCTATTAAAATAGCCTAATCTGTTGGAAACTATGCCCAAAGGACCAACAGTGTTCCAGAGACTGACAATACCATACAATGTAAAAATTTGCTTAATGAGTGCTTTAAGCAGTGAATTAAAATTCCTCAAGAAACATTTGAGGAAAGAAAAGGAATAGCCCACTAAGGAGAGATTCTTTTTCATTTAACCATTTTTCTTTACATAGCTTCGAATTTCATGACACATTCTGTTCTTAATAATATGTGAATAGTGAGTGCATATTGCTATGACTACTTTATATTAGGAAATTATTAACTACAGATTTGAAGTGCACTGCAAAAGTACTTCACGTCATGTTTCCATTTATATTATGCTAAAAAAGTAAATATGTTAAGGAGGACCCAAGAACAGACTTACAGGAGGAGCCTGTATAACAGAAGATATTTTGTACTTCTCTGACACCCACATGACACATTTAATATACTGCCAGCAATATAAATCACACAGACAGCCTTTTCAAGATAACAGTGAAGTATTACTATTCTCTTAAAGCTGTACTTTTTTTGGGTGATAGCACTTGCTACTTTATGCAGCAGTCAACAGAACCCCGGATCAAAATAGATTATTGTGTAAGCAGAAAGTAAACATGCAAGTTTTCAGTTGCAAAATTGCTTCAGCTGCAGTACAGATACAACAATACTTGCTTTCAATAGCTAAGGGGAAAAAAAAAAAGATTAAAAGACATACCAGTCAAATTGCTGTAACTTCCAATCCAATAGAACAATGGCAAACTGCCCAAAGGAAATGCCCAAAATATTTGATCTGAGCCAAGTTGAAGGACAGTGTGTTGCACATTGGGAACTCTTGACCTTAACAATCACGAATAAGTTTAAAATTAATTAGAAAGCCATCACTACTGCTAAAGATGTCTTGTCTAGAAGAAAAATTTAGTCACCAGTATTTTTTAGGATATATTCTATCTGTATATATTTAACAACTCCTGGTGAAATTAATTCCTTTAACAATATCCCCATAATCTAAGTTGTAAATAAATTTTATTTTCATACATGCATAAAATATTACTATCTTCTATTCTTGTTTATATATTTTTTGCATTATATAGAAATGTTATATAAAATATGTACTTTATACTGTATTTTTGGGTGTGTGTTAAATTGAATTCTAAGACCAGCCTAATTTAAAAAAAAAATCAGTTTGACTAATAGCTCTTTAAAGTAATTTTCTGTTAATCTTTTTTAAATTATATCATTTTTTACATTATTTTTCAATGGAAAGTAAAGCTGTGTATTGTTGCTGTTAAATATTAATACCAATCCTTAAAAAACGGTAAAAATAGACCTTGAAGTTATGTGCAACATTTAATTACACATTCAGTAGCCCAGTTTCTAGTGTACTTTTGTACAACATGATTGTGATTGATCAAAAAAGCACAGGTATACTGGTTCTAAAGCTAACACAAGGATGCCAGTGAAATGCCTTAGCAGGCTTTCCTCTGATCACATCCCAGTAAAATATATAGCTTTTTCTTTATTTTAGTCATGTCAGTCATTCCAGCACAATGCCATCAAAATCAGGATTATACAAACCATGTAAGACAAGCCATGGCCGCAGCTGTTTGGTTATTTTTTTGTGTGATTAGTGACATCATAAATAATCAGAAAATACATCATCCACTAATTGGTGAGTAAAGAATCTGAACGATCATGGATGGTCTTAGGTGAGATTAATTTTGCATCAAAAGATATTATATAATAAGATTACTAAAATATTAATATGCATTCTCAGAAACACAAAATTCTGTTCTTATACAAAACTAGCTTTTCCTAAGCAGTAATAGATATTAGCTGGTCTTACAAAATCCCTGAAAAGCTGGAGTACCTATCAGCTTCTCTTTAATTGCCATGAAATGGTGAGAAGCACAAGTTAAGTTTTACATATGAAGCTAGAAATGGAACTACAGTAAATGACACATTTCAGACTAGTTCTGTTCAAGGGGAAAATTCAGTGATGCTTTCAAGCACACATACAACTTTTAAGCATCTGCTGAAGGTATTTGCTTGAGCTTTACCGGAATACATCTTTAAATTTCATTGCTGTGATTTACTTCTTAACTGCCCTAAGCACTAGTGGTCTGAGCAGGTAAAGCAGCAGCTGTTCTTAACTGTTTAATGACCGAGTAGTTTATTTCCTTTGTCACAGCAGTGACCTTCATCCAGCTCACATCCCTAAACTCTTCATTCTGACCAGCAGCCCCCACCACTTGCTGTGTCCCTCATGTGCACATTGCATGAGGGCTGCCTCAATCAGAATGGACTTGTTGTGTCCTTGCATGCCTGGTGGAAACCATCAACACAAATACTCCTCTCCAGCTTCTCTAAAGGAGTCCTCTTGCCCAGACACTTGTCTCAAAAACCCCCTTCCTTCCTTTCCCTCTTCTCCTTCCCCAAAACCACCTCTAGCCCCACAGAAAACTATTCCCTTAACATAGCCCCAGAGCTGCATCCATCAAACCCCTGACTCTCTGCTTCCACCAGAGGAAGATGCAGGGTGCAGGCTACTGCTCACAGCAAGACCAGCATAGAGAGGAAACAGAGCAAGGCAAATGAGAGCAGCTACAGCCCCAGCATGATCCATGATTTTCTCCTTTATCCCCCACAAAAAGAAAACGTAATACTATTCAACTAGCAACAAAGAGAGATACCCAGCTACAAAAGAAGCTTCAGGTTTGAAAACAATACTACATTTGTGGTAAGCCTATTTTTAGTCTTATAGTTGGAAATAAGAATTAATAATTCCTGGAACTAACAGGTATCCACACAGATATTGTCCCTGAGTAACATACTCCCTGCACTCTGTCAGGGAGTTTAGTGAAAAATATTAGATATTCTCTCTTAAATTTTGAAATTTGTCATAACGATTTAAAGAACTTACGTGGCCCCTAACATTAGGATATTCTTATTAGATTGTTGAGCCGTACTGAAACTATTGTGTGGGCAGTCAGTAGATGAGGTTCAGTTTAAATGTGGGAACTGAGGCAGAGTATAAGTCTGGATCTCCCTCATTCTCTAGCTGTAAGGATTTCAGTTTATGCAGTGCAACATCTAGAGCAGTGCCTCACCCATTGCATATCCTGCTCCACTGGGATGCTGCTTGTGAGTCTGCATCACAGGGAATTGCTCAAGCCCACGGCTTCCAGGCTTGCGATTGACAAGCTTTGCCTCCCATTTTCAAGTGGTTGCAGGTCCTGATGGAACTGAGCACATGCTGGGGACCAAACATGCCACAGGGTGAAACAGTGAGCACAGTGCTTTGCTCGGGCTCCTTTGAGTCACAAAGATCACAAAGCAGTGGAGACACTTCCCCTGGGTTCTCATGGCCAGTCACACTGATGTCCTCAGTTAACATCATCAGTAGGTACAGCTGAACAAAGAGTTAGCTTCGTAGCAATAAATGACAAAGAATTCACTTTTCCTCCCAAAGCTTTGAAACTTAAAGATGCAATTGTTGCTTGAATAAATAACAAGTAGCCTGTGAAAGGATGTTGCCGTCTGGAAATAAGAACCCAGACAACACAATGTATACTTGCTATGCCTTTCCCGGAGACTGGAGGTGCAGAGTGCCTTACAATGCAGGGCTAATTCAACCTATTGTGGAAAATCCACCGAATTCTGGAGTGTTTATTTGTGTCTGCAGAGATTCAAGATCTGTCTATCCTCACAGCAGACAAAACTATATTTGGCATCTAGATAGATAGATATACTTTTTTTTTTTTTATTATTCTTGTGCTACACATTATTTAATAAAGGGGAAGGAGGGAATTGAAATATAGTTACATATATAACATATATATAGTTACATATATTCCTTATACATATTCCTGTATAAGGAACAATATTCAGGACAGGTTTTCTACTATAGTTTCCCCCAAATTTTATATTTTGGGTCCTACATGTACCCAGAATAAAGATGGTTTGTTAATTGAAATGTATTTTCTTCTTGTTCTATTTCTAAACTTGGAATACAGGCACATAAGAACCAATACAGATAAACACAAATTTGCACATGCTTTATACATTTTAAAATGCAATTACTTTCCCGACAGCTTCTTTAATACATGATCAATGCAGAGGCAAGATCTGAGGAAATTGTTTGGTTTTTCATAACCACAGCAATCAATCAAAAAGTAGACTGAGATCTTTTAGCATTGATATTTCTGAGCAATGTTAAAAAAATGTAAAAGATACTTCAGGTTTTCTTAACAGTTATTTTTACCACACCATTCTCTTCAAACTTCAAAAAAACTTCTTTGTGAGCTGCAAATGTAGGAAGATTTGATTTCAAGAAATTACTACTGAGACCAGTACTAATGCAGGTGAACCACATCATGCCACTTTAAACTCTCTGTTCCTGCTAACTTAACAATTTTGGGCACAGGCTGATCTTTATGCAGAATATAATGGAGCTGATAAAACTTTTCAGCCAGCTTTTATCTGACAATTAGAAACTTCTTCCCCCAGTCACACCAGCTGGAACTCCAAAGACTGTGATGAAGCGTGTACACTTCACGGCACAACAGTGAACACGTTAATAGCACCCCTGCCCACTCCTCCTGCTTTTTCCTCTTCCAAGCAGTTAATGAGGGGCAGATGCTATGAAAGACCAAAAATCAGCTTGTGCAAAGGTGATGGATGGTCATATCTCAGCTGCCTCTAGAGCTGCTGGAGGTGTGGAGAGGGGCTTGCCCAGGGCAGGAGGCATCAGCAGGTTAACACAGCTTGCAGCCTGCAAGAGAGGCTGAACTGGTGTCTGGATTTCCCTGCCAAAGGGGAAATAGTGGCTCTGAGATGAAGGGATTGATAAAGCAGGACTAATCTATGCCTGGTTTTAAGTTACTTAGAGGTGGGTGATAATGCTGTGTGTAAAAGTGAGAAGCTGCTGTGCCGACACTATGGGACATGCCTTAGGCATAGATGTTGGCTTTTGGTACTCTACCCTGAGATTTTAAGAACATGTGTGATTAGATTGAAATGGGGCTTTGAATGTTATTTTCAGAATAAATTGTTCAATTCATTTCTTCTATTTCATCTCTGAACTCTTTCTTCAACTTCGCTTTTTCTAAGAGAATGCTAGTTCTGTAGTGTCACACTGCACTGTCCCCAGAGCCAGGCCAAATCCTGCCACCAGTGGTAGCAATAAAGCAATTAGGGAATCACAGCCCTAGGGAGGAATCACCTGAAATAAGAGAATCTTGTCTTCTCTTTCTGTGGTGATGCTTGGTTTTACTTGACTAGCTTTTATGGCAGAATTTACATTTTTTTGGCTGATGTATAATAAAACACTTTTACTGTGGTTGGTTTAAAGCTTTAAAAAAAATCAATTTGTTCCTCTGCACTCAGTATATTGGAGCTGAAAACCATAATGTGCTATTACTTCAGGGTCACTGCTTAACTTCTGTTGACCCTCTCGCCCATGAATATTTCCTGGAGTTTATTGCTACAATCTATTTCCTGGACTATTTATGTATAAACTTACTTTTCCTGTTCTTTTCTTCCAAGTCTTTAAGAACAATGGGCAACGGGCAATGGGTTTTAGGGCAATAGCAATTTGCTAAATGCAAGAACACAAAATCCATGAAACAATTTTTATGAATATCTGGGTTCTCTACTTTGTACTAAAGAGATTTTGAGAGGATTGTGACAGATGTGCGTGTTTCAGACACCACAATGTAAAACAGGGAAAGAAAGAAACAATTCTTAGAGCTAATAGGACATATTAACCAATGTTATTCTGTCCTTTGTGCCAATTGAGTTAAACACCTGCTATTGTATATCACAGCTTCTTGAACTAGGAGAAGGAAGACAAAGGGTACCAAAATCCTTTTTAAGCTTTTGGCAAAGTCTTTGATAAATTACCTGACTGATTTTTTCTTTGATTGTTTTTTGTTTGTTTTAATGGGGAGGCTTTATGAGCTACTTAAAGTACTGTGAGTCGATTGGTGTTGTAACTGCCCAGGAAATGGTTGACCAGGGGAGTTACACCTTTACAGCCAGGCATCAGCAGAGCTGATGTCAGCACATTACCCTGAATATCTCTCATTAAATGCTGGTATCTACATTCTTTGAGAGAGGTACATATTATTATAGTGTCTGCAAGACAACCAAGTAATAAGCTTTCTGTTCGAGTATGTCTGTATTCATCTAACTAATCTCTTATGTCATACTAAAAACATCTAACTCCTCATCAACAAGAAGCTGTTTTGTATAAAGGCTTCTAATACCCCACTCTGGATAGAAAAATCAACTTTTTTACATCAAAGCAATATATGTAATGGGTAAGATGCCAGTGTTTCCCTCACTGTTGTTAACCAGTTTGGATGCTCTGTAGCAGTATTTCTTATGATTCTGCTATCTCTGTGTTTTACAGATTATAGCAATATAATGGTGCAACATTAGTCACACCAACGATTCTCACTCTACTTATCAAAGCAGCCTTTAGATAACTTCCAGATGAGACATGACAGTGGGTAATCCATTATCCTCTTTGCTGGTTCTTTTGTCTTCTGAACAAAGGATTTGATACAAATTGTTAAGCTGATTCCAACACGTAGCAGTTAGGAATAGCATTTTGAAAATACATTTTCCATACTTGAATGGAATGAATGAGCTTCTACTTGCTTTAGGGAGAGAGGGCAATGTGTGGAAACAGATGAATAATGAGCTGATTTAGTAGAAGAAAACTGCTGTAGGGAGAGATAATAGTAGGTAACAAATAAAAACCCCAAAGCAAGGAAGCTGAATACTACTTGAGGAAGGTGGGGGAAAATGTTTTAATAACCTTGTTTATTGTGAGAATATCATAGAAGGAAAAAAAAAATAAGTCAAGACTTTCCTAGCACATGACTTGTAGATGAGAGACCACAGGACATCCTGATTGTGAAGTGTGGGAATAGCACCATCTATTGCAGGGCTGTCCTTACCTAGTATCAGACCTCGCAGCTGCCACTGCCTGGCACTCACAACAGCTTGGAAAGGTAAGGACAGGGTATTTTCTGAATTAGGAGGGAGCAATCTGCTTTCCTTGGGAAAAGCCAATGATAAGGCAGGGACTGAGCCCAGTTCTTCTGAATGACAAGCTCATTCTATACCTTCTGACTCTCCTACTATGAAGTGTCATCTGCTTGAGAACCTTGATAAATCAGGCTAATGAGCCCACCTATATCTTGCCAACTGGGATTAAAACACAGCACTTTGAAAAACATTTGGACAAAACAACTACTGTCAAACCTCAAAAAACAATTCACTTGAATAACAAAGAGAGTATAAATCTCTGAAGCATATTTGACATAAACTTATTTACACAGCCTACAGTTTATAACTTTTTTGCTTCAAAGCACCATTCTTCATGAGCAAAAAGAAAAAGAAACAAGGGAAATGCAATGGGAAAAAAAGGCAGAAAGAAATGGATGATGGATTATAAAAAAGCAGTTTATTTTTCAGAACATATTTTGACTTGTGACACTGATTGACCTGCATCTTTTAGATATATTCCATTACATGTGGAAATTTATAGCTGCAAAAATACCTAATAAGATTAGGATAAAATCCTGAGACTGTGTGCAAAGGTATTAGCTTTACAGACCTCTTATTTTACTACTGAAAGGAACATAAGGGAATTGTTTATTTTGCATCATCTGCTTATTTGATATTGCTAAAGAGCTACTTGTTGCTAGCACTGCAGTATGGTTTGAGGAGAAACTGAGTTATGACTTCATGAGTTAAACACATTTCAGTTAACATTAGCATATGTGATCTGTCCTTAATAGTTCACTAAGTGCCTCCAAATTTATCATATTGTTTCCTTTAGTTTGCTAGGATTCAAACACTGCCAGCTTTAGATGCTATTTTCATTTTTAAAAAACTTTGGTCTACAATCTTCATATACACAGTATGTCTTCTGTATGTAGGATTCATTTTACACTAGAAATATAAAAAATATATTATTGATGTTAGCACAGCAACTTTCCCAGCTGCAGCTGTGAAATTCAGATCAGGCTTCATGGTGAAGCATAAAACTGAAATCTCAGAAAAATCTTATATTTACTGAGTAGACAGACAGATCTAACTTGTATGTTTCTACCACCTACTTATTTTTGAAATTCTTTCTGAACTGGTGACATGACCATAATGGAAATATCTTTGCAGACTTATTTCTTCATTAATATGTGAATGAAATAGATGCAACAAACTGAAATTCTAACCAAGCATTAAAATACATCCAGAAAATCATCCTTAAAAATAAGAACTCCTGTTGATTTGATGACATTTCACTTAGAAGCATCCTACAAACACTACTGGGAAACTGACTTTTCAGATCACATGAAATAAGACTGTTCAAAATGAATGTTAGGAGACAGAGAAGTTGACAAAGTAGTCCACAAAACAAAGTAGTCCAAAAACACAAAAATCACAGTTTGACAATAATAACGTCAGCTTTCCACATGAGCAGGTATTCTGACCTGGACAACGGCGTTCAAGAATAACAAAGCATACCATTGTATGGGTTTTTCTGAAGGTATCAACAGCTTGCCATTGACAAAAGTTTAATATACTTACAGTTTATATTTACTTAGACCTTTATTAAAAAAATTTTATTGAAAGGGATAAATTTCCTGAGATTCACAAACTTTTCTGAGTTCCCTAGCATCCAAAGAGTTTGTTCTGTGATTCTGTGTTGGCAATACCATCTCGTTAGGCTTCCCAGAAGGAAAAGTACTTCTCATTTATCAGAAGCACCTGAGATAATTTTAAACTCCACAACAAATTAACAACAACAACAACAAATCGTAATTTTTACTCTACCAAAAGGAAAAGTTTTAGGTTCTTAATTACAAAACTGGAAAGCACCTGATACAGACTTGAATCACCTTACCAGAATGTTTTCCATACCTGCTTCAGTGATGTAGTTGATGAGAGGCAGACTTGGCACATTGACATCTCCAGTTTCCATGTTGGCTTTGCTTGGAGAAACTGCTGAACAGATATCTATTTTGAGGATGCTGACTAAGGCGAAATCTCCTTCCCTTCTCTTTTCAGATCTCTTCTCCTAAGTCTATTGTCTAGTCGATCTTGTCTAAGATAGCTCTTCATCCTTTATGACTATGATAACTCAGTTTTCTCTTTACCTGTTCAATACATGGCAGAAAGAAAATCGGCAATGTTGCACATTTCCCAGCCTTATCTCTAGGATTTAATGTGTTCTTCAATGAACATTAATTAAATGGGCTTTCTCTAAGTGTTAACATTTTCAAGACTCTTTAATGATAAGTATTAGCTGCAAATGCATCTTATCAAACTCCTTAATCTCTAGGTCCATGCTAAAGTCTACATAAGGACCATATGTGACCTAGTGCATCTGTCTGATTTATTACTGTTAATGAGAGCAGGTTTTTGTCCCAACCACCATATCACCCTGCATCTTTCAATAGTATTTGATACTTGCAGTTTCATGAAACAAAGTAGTGTAAATAGGTTCATCCTGAAATGAACATGGTAAGCATGTTGAATTGTTGCAGTTGAGTTTTAAAAGAGGATGTAATCATCTCTTTCCACTGTCTAGACATTTGAAAGGGTTGTCAGGACTACAGCTACAGCTTACCAAGCATCTGCTTTTGCTCTGCAGGGAGAGCTAAATCTTTGAGATCAAAGTCTCACAATAAACACTTATCTGGGGTGGATTTCTGACATGAAAAATCTTCAAATAAGTGCTACCCTTCACTGGACAGTTGCTTACCATTTCTCATTAGGCACACAGCCAGGCTCCATGGTACATGTGGAACCCAGAGAAAATCATATCTTAATGTTTATGCAGTGGTTAAGGTGTTCAAGGATAGTTTGGACCAATGTGCAAAGACAAATTACAGGGAAGAGAGAGAAGAGACAGCTCTCTTACTAGAGAGAGGGGTGGCAGCTCTCAGAGAGCAGAACTTACTGCTTGGGGGAAGCCTGCTGCCTGGCAGATGGGTATACCTACCTTTGACTAAATAATTCTAGTGGTTCTTGGAGACAGGAATCACTACAGAAACCTTTTCAACCTGTGATAACCAAGAAAGGACCACTTCAAAACAAGATAAAAGGAGACATTAATCTGCTTTATAATCCAACTGCTCCTGGAGAGTTCTTCCCTTCTTAAAGATTCCCCTGGCAAATTAAGTATTGCCACAGTTGCTGAATTGAAGTAAACTTCCTAGTTATGCTTTTCTTTGAAGATATATCCCTTCCTTAAGCCTGCTATCAGCACAAGTCACAGTGGCATTTGGCACATCAGCTGTGCATTCCTACACACTGAATGTTGACAGTGCATTTTAAGATCCATCACAACACACAGGAAATATGCTAAAGTGAAACTAAGACAACATAGCTTCTAAGTAATTGCATTTCTTATTTCTTCATAGCCTGATCACTCTGTACTGAATGTGATTCAGTTCAGTTCAATGGAACCACTGTTAAAAAGAATGTTTCTGTCACACTCCATTCCCTGCCCGCACAGGCAGTGGCCTCTGTGGCCAGTTTAACTGGCCAGTTCCCTGCTTGCCCACCTCAGTGTGGTCCTGGAACCTTCGTGCTGGGGATGCTGGCACTCTTCTGGAGCAGGTTTCAGGGTTTATGGCTCATCAGATATGACAGCTGTGCCTAGAGACATCAGCCCATACAGCAGGGAGGAAGCCAAAGTTCTGTGCTGCTTAGTCCTCACATAGGGGAGCCAGTTGTTCAATCGTATCTTTTCTTTCAAGTGTTGAAGAAAAAGCATCATATCTGAGCTGCACTTTAGACATAATGCACAGTCTTGATGCCCATAATGGACCAAACTGGGCAGTCCAAGCAACAGAGATCTTCCTGGCCACAAACTGGTAGAGAAATCTGTGGTGTGGTTCCATGTGCAAGCAAGTTTGGAAAGACAAACGGGCAACAAGCTGCTGGATGTGCAGCACTTTGTTATGCTGCTGGGGCTACTGCACAAAAATGTGGTAGTTGTTTTCAACTCTTAACTCCCAAACTGTGGCTACTTGTTGCAGCTGTCCCTTTCCCCCACCCCCACAACCATCATTAACACCAGGCATTGACCCTCTACAGGTCAGTGTCACAGCTACTCCTGTGTCAGTTGTCTCAGCTAAGCACTTGTTAAGATCATTCTAGCATTAAAGTTTGCCCAGGCTTCCTGAACTAAAACCTAATCCCAAGCCAATTACTTTTTCTAACACCAGTCCTAACCCCAGTCTGCCTTCTCCTGCTGTGCTCAGCAGCAGATTTCTTTCTTTGGTCTCAAATGATTAAAAACGTTAACTCTACTCACAACTGTATGAGCTATAGTAATTGCTCAGGCCCTCCTACCAGCTCCAGATCATGAGTAAGAAAGGACTTAGTGAAGAATAGCTTGGCATGCTTCTGCAGATTCTAGTAAAGATTGCTTTCTTGGAAAATGTGGCCACTGAAAAGCTATGTTTGAACTTGATTTGGTTTTAATTGTTGCTGTAGCTGGTTTTAGTTAGCTTTCTTGACTACTTCAGTGATTATTGGTACTACCATGCCCATCAAGAAATGTGTCCATTCTGAATATTATCCTGTGCTGAGCCCCACAACCTTGGCTTAATGAGAGCCAATGACTTGCTCTGCCACCATTCCCACTTTCCCTGTAACCATAAGTGAAAAAAGGCTGGGGTCCTGTGCACGTATGGTTCTCACACAAAAGTCTGCATCCATATATAAATAAGGTTTTCATTACAGCAATAGAGAAATGTCACTGACAAAATTGGATTTTTCTTCTCTCACTTTCATTTCCATGCTTGCTTTCTCTTCTGTGTCACCCTTTAGCCTCTTTCAGTTCTCCTATGGGTTTAATGTAGCCTGCTGACCAGTGCTATACTGAAATATTAACTTCTCTGTTACACCTGGCCCGGCCACAAGCGTTCAGGAAATCTTCTGGTTCCTCCAGTCCTGGGTGCATATCTATCACTGTGCCAGACATTAAGTCGAGTAAGGGTCACAACCACAGCCTTTTCTGGAGTTGCAGGGATGGGGTGTGTGACCTGGAACTCCTAGGCCCTGTTTTGGGATTTGCTGCCTTGTGGCTTTCGAAGTTGAGTAACATCCTCGTAGCTCCCAAGGCCTTGCTTGGTGCAGCATTGCTTTTGCCCATGTCAGTGTGGTTGCAAAGGCAGGCTCGTTGAAAGAATAAGTTTGAAGCATCTTGAGTTCAAATAATTGATCTTTAGCTGGAACCTTTTGGTTTCTCAATTGGAAGTATGTTCCATTTCAAAATCAATTCCATTCTTTTAAAATAATTTCAGAGTTCAAATAAATATCAAAACTCTTTCGGATTAAACTTTTTGTTTAACCTCAAGCTCTTCTATTTTTTCATGCTGCTTTGCTTACTGAAATGTTCCTCTTTAATTTTTTCTTTCCTCAAATTTCCAGTGAACAATTTTATCAGTGTGTGAGACAATGAGACTGAGTTCTACTTTCCACATCACAAACTCTCTTTACCCCAAAAGAAACTCTCCCTAACCATGCACAGGAGAAAGGCAGTGCATGTGGGAGGTTTGCAGTCCTGCTGTCCTAGAGATAAGCAGAAAGCTCCACTGAACAAAGCTGCACTGGCATTAACCACACAGCTCTTAGAGCCACACTACGGACAGATTCTAATTAGGCACAATTATGCAAACTCATGTATTTGCGTATAGCACCTCGCAGAGAGGCACAGGGAATCTAGCAGAAGCCTACTGGATGTGGCTTAACCAGAGAGGGAACCTCAGTGCTCTTCCCAGAAAATAAAGCTGAGTAGTGAGACTCGTCTCTCACAGCCAGAGGAAAAGGGAAAGAAGCAAAGGCTTGTTTAAAAGTGCAGTGCAGCTTGTCTGGAAAGTTGCTGTATTTCCCTATTTAACAAGGAAGCTGCTTCTCTGCCTTATGCTTAACATCTGAGTTTTGCAGTGCCCTTTAGTGATTCAACTAAAATGCTGTGCTCCTTTGAACTGGCAAAATCAAAGGCGGCTGCCAGCTGGGCAGCACTCTAAGTTCACAGCTCTAACACCTCCTTTTGACAATACTAAGCCTAATGCCTCAGCCAAATTCCCAATAGCTACACAAATCACCTTCTTGAGCCCTAACCAGTGCAGAGCTCCAAAGGGAGGGAGGTGAATCTCAGTGGCAAACTCACCCCCAGGGATTAAAGGCCATGTGCAGCTTCCATATGTGATACTTATAACATCAAGCTGTGGACTACCTGCTCCATAAGGGTCCCATAATCCATTATGTCCCTGTGTGGACAACTCCTGGCAGACCAAGTATTATTTATGTCTCCAAAATTAATTACATAGATCTTTTTCTCTTGCAGTTGGGAAAGTGGATTATTTGATAGACACCACTCAGTTACAGCAGACAATAGTGATGGTTGTAGTCTGTCTATCAATATGCAGACACAATCCTTTGCAGAATAACAGCAAGTGCAAGTTCACCAAACAGGAAAACTCTCGGTTTTTTTTTCTTAGAAGAGAATATAGACATATTCTCCCCTTTCTCAGGAATGCTGCAACTATCCCTACCAGTTTTTTTTTCCCAAATTAAGCAGAGATATCCTCTCATGACTCCTCAAATGCAAAAGCAGTTATTGTTCCAGGCTAGCACTTGAGTGCAGTTGAGAAGTACCTCTCTTATATCTATCACAGCAGCATAGCTAGGAACATGTTATAAAACACATAGAAAAGAAAGGTTAAAAACTCTGTTTTTCAGACTTGGTTATGCAATAAGGTCAGAAATAGTGTAGGTTGAAAAGGCTATGTTGATACAAAAAACAAAACAAAACAAAACAAAAAGAAACCAAAAAAACCCCAAAACAAGCAAACAAAAAAATTAAAAAAGTAACAAATTCTTAAGTGAGAGCAGGCACTTGCAAACACTATGACAGTAGAACACAATGAACACAGAGAATGTTCCCACCCTTTTTTCCTGAGTGATTGATGTTATAAACAGGGATGGATTACGCAAGAAGAGAAATTATAATGCCATATTCTTGACTGGTAAAACTGGAAGTGTTTTCTTTGATTTCAATGGAACCACTGCTGTTTATGCCACTGCAAGATATATACCTAAGAGAGGTGAGATAATGTGCAAGGATGGTGACAGTATAAAAGCACCTAAGAGTAATGAAAACTTATCACAGGCACCGTGTTCCAAGTAAAAACAGCTCGTCACTTCAGATAGTCTTCAAGAAGTTGTTCTTTCAGTTTTACTTATGCTTTATAAGTAACAACAGATGCATAAACTTTTGTGCTATGAATGCCTTTCCAGCAATGACATGTTGTCATTAATCACTGTAAGATTTACTATTAACTTTCATCTCAGACTTTTTCTCAGTGTAATAAAAAGTCTTGCCTGTACTTTTACACACAATGATACCAAGATAAGCTACGTTCTAATTATGTTTTGTAGTACAAGAAGCACAATGCATACAGACTTCTTTGGAGGATGCAGCTTGTTTTTTTCTGCGGAGAACAAGACATATTGAATTCTGTGACTCTGTACTAACCTTGCAGCAGGCACACTGCAAAACTGTCCCACAACTACACAGAACACAGAAAATTCGCACTGTGGGACCTAGCATGTTGCTGACTTTTATCTATGACTACGTGCTTCAGCTGCCTATCGGCAATCCTTCCCTTTCTTCAGCATGCAATTTCTGTAGTATAAATATGAAGAATTTAAATCTGAAACTATAGGACTGAGAAGGAAAGAACAAATTAAAAAAATTATTTGTCCTAATTCATACTCTGTACTATACATAAGAGGATTGACAAATTATTACTTGTTTTAGCAACATGTAAACTTTTTTCTCAAATCATTAAAATATTTTTTTTAAGATTTACCATAACTTTACAATAATCTCATCTTTATTATTATTTTTAAAGAGGGCAAAAGAAGATGAAAACAGATTATGAAGGTTTTACAGACCTTATTCTCAGCCAATAGTTTTGTAGAAAAACAGCTGAAAGACTGGTCAGCCCTTCTTTAAGACTACCTTTCTAGCCCTTCCAGTAAAGGCCAAAATCTCAAAAATCCTCTCAGCAACTTCAGCAAGACTTTGGGTAAACTGAGCAACCTGACCAACTGTCAAGGAAAAATGTGTTCCAATAGCATGAAGAAACCTCTGTCTTACATTTTCTTTAAGAAGCAGCAATAGCTTTAATATTAACTTGACCAAATGTGCACAAAAGTCTGTGGCATAATCCAGATCACTCGGTATACAAGGTAGCAACACTCCCTGAATCCCCACAGATTTCAACAAGGCCAGGATTTCATTCCTGATCCATAAAATCTCCTGTATTGTTTTCTCTTATATGGAGAATATAGAATACATTTTCTGCAGTTTTTAGCAATACTTGGACTGCTTTTTGCTTTGTTTTGTTTAAGGGTATGTGCAAGAAGCTTGAAACTAGAAAGGCCTGCTATAAACTCAAATATAAACCTCCTTGATAATATCCTCTAGTATCATATTTCAATATACATTGAAAAGATTTAGAAAAGTTCTGCTTATACTTCAAATATATTTCTTATAACAAGGGGTGTTATGCTTTGATTTACACATAAACACATCAATGATTATAGAGCAAGGCATTTACAATGGACCTGATGAATTCTTAATCTCAGGAGCAGCGATAAATTAAAGAAAAATGCGGTCTTGTTACTGGCCGTTCTTTTGTGATTAAGTATTAGTTATCTGCTATGTTTGACATTCTGTAGACCTATTTATTTGATTAATTTAATTGTCGTCCTAATTAATTTAATTATTTGGTAGCAAGTGCTGGGAGGCTGGTGCATTCATGGTTCTCGACATGTTGCTCAGCTGATTACCAGCTCCACAGTTTGCTGAACTGGTAAAAAGCCGCCGCCCGGTCCCCGGTGCCCCTTTCGCTTGTCTGGGTTTGATTGATGTGCCCTCTGCTCGCTTCTGTCTCCGTGCCGTCGTTCACAGATTAATGTAGGGGATCGGATTATTCACGGTGCGTTTAATCAAGCATGTAGATTTTTTTTTTTTTTTTTTTTTTTGCACGGGAGAACCCTCCCAGTCATTGCACTTTTGAAGTGATGAGTGTACATAAACAACTCTTTGGTTTGCGAAGAGAAAGAGAAAATGAAAAGGAGGGGATGGAGGAGTGTGTGTGAAGGGAGGCTGCTTTACCGGAAAACACTGGGAAATTCTGGGGGAGAAGGGAACGGAATTTAGGGGGTTGGGGCGTTACTGCAGTTGTCATCCGCGAAACTGGCGCACGTTTACACAGCAACTTTTGAACAAGCAGGCGGCCTCGGGCCGGGCTCTCCCCGTCCCGCGAAGCTCCGGCGGGCCCGGGGGTCTCCGTGCCGACCCCGTCCGCGCTCCCCCGCCCTCGCCGTGAGCGGAGGCTGGGGGCGCTCCGGGAGCCGTGCGGGGGCCAGGCGCGGGCCCGGCCGCGCCTCCCGGGACCGCCGAGCGGAGCGCGGCCCCGCGGCAGCGCCGGCACGGACGGGGAAGCCCCGGCGCCTGCGCCCCGCCGCGCTCTGCGGAGGGGGCGGGGGGCAGAGCGCGGCGGCGGCCGGGACCGGCCTCAGGCGAGCCCCCTGCCCTGCCCTGCCCTGCCCGCACTTGCGCGGGTGAGCTGCGGGCCGGGGGAGCGCCCGCCCCGCGCCGCTGCCCTCGGCCCCGCACCAGCGCCGCCGACCGAGAAAACCTCCCCGAAAGAGAGAGAGAGAACTTGTTCGTCCGTCCCCGCCTGCCTCCCCGCCGCCCGCGCATCCTCTCCCGCGGCGCATCTGCCCGCCCTCCGGGTCCGGCTCTCCCCGTGCTCGGGGGCCGCTCCGCTGGCTCCGGCTGGAACGTTTGCCCGCTCGTTTCCCTCGGAGCGGTTTAGTCGGTAGCGGTACACCGAGGAGAGGCTCCGTCCCTCGGGCACCCTGCCTCACCCTGCGGGGGAAGGGAGCTGGGTGGGGGCAAGCCAGAAAGGGAGGATCTCAGTGGCTCTCCTAAAATCTATCAGCAGGCTGCGAGGAGGGAAGAGTTTGGCACTTCGCAGCGAGGCTGGGCTTGTTTTCCCTAGCGGTGATGCCGCTGGACTGAGAGCGGCGCGGCCGCGCGAGTTAGGGGGACGGAGCTCCCTCCACCTCCTTCCAGCGCCCCCCAGACCCGGTCCAGCGCCTTCAGCCCCAGCGGCTCGTCCGTGCCGCCCCAGTGTATGAGCGCTGCTCCGAGCACAGGGCTGCTCGGCGCCTGCTAGCGCTGCTCTCCGCCCCCCCCGGACTTCCCCAGCACCGACGAGGAGCGGCGAGCACCCCGCACCCGGAGAGTTGTCTCGGCAGGCTCCGTGCTATGGCGAGGCTGCGGAGAAGCAAACTAGCCGCTGGATTTCTATTACTTTTCCAGTGCCTGAGCGAGCGCTGCCAGCTCGCCGGCGGGGAGACGCCGAGGCAGAGCCGCGGTAAGCGAGGCCGGTACCTGCCGGGCGGGGCCGGCCCGGGTTCTCCGCGGAGCCCGGGGCAGCGCGGCGGGACCGGGACCGGGGTCGGGGTCGGGTCTGGGGCCGGGCCGCCTCCGCAGCCCCCGCGGTGTGGGCTCTGCCGGCCGCTCCACGGGCCGCGTACCCGGAGAGGGCAAACGCCGCTCGGGGCTGGCTCCCCCCTCCTCCCGGGAGAGGCCCGGGGTCCCGGCTTCTCATCCTTCCCTACCCGGGCTTCTCCGGAAAGAGCTCTCTATGACTTCATTTCTTATTTTAATGAGAACTCGGGACTTTCCTCCTTTAGTGAATTTGCCCCGCGATCACTGGGCGCCGGTGTTGCTCCCCTTCGCGGGGTCCCCGGAGCCTCCTTCCCAGCCATGCACGAGAGCCGGGAAGGGAGGGACGGAGCCCCGGAGTCCCCGGGAGAGGCGCCCCGACAGCCTCCCCCTCCCCGCCGGGGCCCCCTGCTCTCCCGGCAGCGAGCCGTGGAGGGATGGCAAAGTTTCCCTGCAGATCCTGCCTGGGAGAGCTAGCGGGCACTCTCCTCCCCCGCGGAAGTCAGTAGCTTGCAGCCTTCCCTGGAAACTGGGCGTTGAGAGAAGGAGAAAGATAAAGGAAGAAGCCCCAGGGGCCGTGGGACCTGTTCGTTCGGAGCAAGAGGCTCTGTTGCCTAAGTTTGCTTGTGAAGTATCAGGGTGCTCTTGTCAGTCCTTCTCGGAGACACCTGTTAATGCGTGACACACGGCACCTGTAGTGCTTTCTCTTGGGCCACTGTTTCCCACAGCATGGGGTTCCCTTTTGATCGCTAAAGCCTTCTGTATCCTGCATTCCTGTGCTGTGGAGGGGAAAGCTGCTAAAGGAAATCTTGGCACATTTGCGGATAGTGAGAAAAGTCGTGGGGTTTGTGTGTCGGGGGACCTTTGTGCAGCAGATTCTGGCTTACAGGTATTTTCAAAAACTGTGTATTCGAAATACCAGCTAGATTGTTATCAGATGGAACACGCCCACTGCCTTCCCTGCTGCAACAGAACTGCCCCTTCTTCCTTTCCTTAAAGGTTTGATACAAGTGTGAAAAGTTTTGTGGTCGCTGTGTAACTGACCCGAACAACAGGGACTGGGTAGTTTTTGTTTTTTAATGTCCAGTGAGATTATGCGCTAGACAGAGCGGGAGTTTCCCGGGCAGGGGCCTACCACTGGCTTTCGGAATTGCTAAACGACGGGGTAGCTCAGCAGGTTGCCGGGGCTCACATGTCACTTGGGGCCAAAGGGAAAATCCAGGGGGAGAGTTTTCATGTACTGCTGCAAACCCCATGTTGCTACACTCAGGGCTGTAGGCAACAAATGTTGGTATTTGTTAATGTTAGTTATAAGGGGGAAAAAAAAATGTGTAGTGGTGATATTAGAAAAAGAGAATTGCAATCTTGTGTGGTAGTGGACTGTACTCACAAAGTTTATTATCTTCCAGCCAATGTATCCAGACAATAAGATGTTAGTGCTGACTAAATGAAGTAAAATTTGTCAGTGGGCAAAAAACCACCGCACATCCCTGATTTAGGCTATTAGGTTATAGTAGTCATCAATGTCTGTACCAGGAGATGCTAAATAGGAGGTTTACCAGTGGATTATTTATTCATAAATTGCTTAATAATGTTTTGTGTCTTCCTGAATGTGATATGAAGTAGGAAGGAGGTTATAATCAGCAAATATTATTTTGGTATTCAATACATTCTGAAGAAAATATAGCAAGTAGTTGTTTTCTTCAAGTAGCAAGATGGGCCATCTGAAGTCAGTTTTGACATCTAGATTTTTATAACTTTGGCATCTTTTCCGTAGTTCTTGATTTAAAAATCTATATTATGACAGTAATAATTAAATGTAATTTTCAAAATCAGAGTTTTATTTCCTTGTTTGTTTGCTTCTTTGTAATACTGCAGCTATTTGGGAAAAAGGAAAAAAAAAGCAATGATGGACCATGTCTTATCAGTGAGAAGAGGAAAAATATGTAAAGTCAGAAATTCAAGTTCAGGTTTTGTGAGTCAAAATGAAAAAAGTGATGTTTTGAAGTTTTACTTTATTTAGCACCTGCTGTATCCCTTTGGATCAGCCCAGATAAAACCTTTAAAGAATTAAAGAATAAATATTTGAGGTAGCTTCAAATTCTTAAGGGAATGCTGTTTTTACCTTTTTTGTCAAATGCTCAGTAACAAAACACCTTTTTGAAAATAAATGGAAAAGCAGTACCAAGAAATAGAAACATGTAGTAAGCGCTGGCAGAGCTGGAGCCGGGGAGGATTTCTGAGGATGCCACCAAAGGGATACGCTCTGATTTCAACAGAGATGGGGAAAAAAATGCAGAGGCGTTTTTTGCCAGCTCGTTAGAATTATCTTACCGCAGAAAATCAGGTCGGACCAATTCAAGTGAAATAATTTTCTGGGCATGCCGGAACTTACCTGGCTGCCCCTGGGGGTTTCTAAACCCAGGCTTTGGTGCCAGGGTGCGAGGCTGCGCTGGCCGGAGCGGGGCTGGCCCCGCCAGAGGGCGCAGCGGCGCCCGCGCACGGCCCGGCTCCCTTCCAGCATCCGTCTGTCCATCCCTCCCTCCGTCTGTCCATCCCTCCATCCCTCCCTCCGTCTGTCCATCCCTCCATCCCTCCCTCTCTCCATCCCTCCCTCCGTCTGTCCATCCCTCCATCCCTCCCTCCTTCCGTTTGTCCCTCCATCCCTCCCTTCGTCTGTCCATCCCTCCATCCATCCCTCCCTCCGTCTATCCATCCCTCTGCCCCCCTGCCCCTGGGCCCGCGCAGAACTTTCCTTTTGATGACAAAAATGCTAAAAATCCAGGACGGAGGTCCTTAAACAGCGATGTTTGTGTGTATGTGTGTTTTACAGTAGCCAAACTGAGTATGACATGAATTAAGCGAAGTGAAACAGACAGTCTCCTGAAAGCTCGCAAAACAATTAAGGCTCCCAGTTGTGTAAGTGAGGGCTCACTGTTGAAGTGCTGCCACACAGTCTTGAAAGTGTCTGCAAAGTTCTTTTGCAAATGTCATCAGTCAGAATTAGGAGGCTGTTACTGTAATTTTTACTCTGTCAAAGTATGTTCCAGAATCCTGATATAATTTATATTCGTTGGACTTCTACTGTCTCCAGACATCAGCATTCAGAGTGGGGGTAAAATTATTTTTATAGGATAAACTGCTATTAAGGAGTGTTTATTTTGCATTTATCTACTGCTGAAATAGTAACATTTTGTATATTGCCTGAGTTTTACTCTGTTAAAAAAAATTTAAAATCCATAACTAAGACCAAACTTTCATCATAGTACTTCAGGAACTTTGGCTTTTATCTTAGAAGTAGCAAAAGAAATACAAGATTAGAAATATGTATATCAGGTATATTTTTTCTGTTAGCATTTAAGTATATATTTTTTTCTGTAGTTGATATGTAAACAGGGACTATTTGACAGCAAATCCTATTTGCATGTCAAATATATTTTACTAATATTTCTGTCTAAAGTAATAATCTTTTTTTTTGTTAATTTTCATACTGCTTCTTCCTCTTTTTTGGTGCTTTTTGTTTTTGTCATTTCCTCTGAAAGAGTGGTTTGAAATAGTGCTAGTAAATAGTGGATAAATTAAGACTATAAATGAGGTTGACATAGGTCTTAAATTCAGTTTTATAGAAACTCATTTCCACAGATTTAGAGTAAGATCAATACTCATAGTTCATTGAAAGTTTAAAAACCCCTTGGGAAAAAGTGTTTTTGTTTGGCTCTGAATATTCCTGTTCAGAGTTTATATCCTCATGCAGGCTCCTAAACCCCAGCAAATAGTTGACTCATATTAGGTTTTGTCTGAGATGTAACTTGGAGCTGATGATAAATGACAGGAGAGCTATCTCTCTACACTGTAAACAAATGTAGTTGATGAAGAAAAGGTCTTTATAATTTGAAAAAGTTTTTTGTCCGGTCAAAAATTTATTAGCAACACATACAGGCCATTTAGAGCAAAATCTTGTGACATCTACTGCCTTACTGAATACCAGATTCCTCTAAAAAATGTAGTTCAGGAAGGCTGTTTCCTTTCAAAGAAGAGACTCTTGAGACCATGAAGGAGGTAGATGAAGAAATGCATAATGTCAGGTGATGAGAGACTCCCTGAGGAGAATAGTCACAGACCTTAGTATTTTTCATTAAGGACTTTTTGGCAAATTTTGGTGGAGCAGTGCTGCAGGTCCCTACACCTGCACAGACCTCAGGAGACAGAGCTTTGGACCTGAAATTTGTGTTTCCTTCAGGACTGCTATGCAGTGATGCGCAGAAAGTTGCTATGCTTTGAAGTATACCAAATACAGTTATCACATGCTCTGTTGTATCCTACTGGTTTATCTCCACAAAGGAGCTAAAAATATCATATTAAAATAAATAAAAAAATAAAAGCATAATTTGACCCTGCTCTTTATAAAAGTCATTATGGTTTCATTGGACTGTGTGAATTACTGCACAGTCCTACTGCTTGTAACCTTAAAAGCCCTGGAAAAAAGAAATCTCTGTAGCATACCCAGTTTCAAAACTTACCAAGGCTGCAGTCTGTTAGTCTGAGAGCACAGCTGGGGTCACTGGTATTTTGCATTTCCAGTGTGGTTCATGCTTCCTAGGAAAAATGCATACCAATGGAATTTAAGGCAGCCATGGTTAATGTAATCTCTCCTGAGGACTCTCTGCAGAGGGAACAAAGTTAATTTGATGGGAGCATTTACGATCCAGTACAAGGAAATGCTGCAAGCTTGCCAGCAGTGTGGAATTCTATCCAACTTCTGGGTTTGATGAGGGCTGAGCTGGGAGTGTTAATGCAGTGCAATTGGCAGATGCTGTATTTACTAAACTGGAGAATTGCATAATCACAACAGGAACAAGAAGAACCTATGAGTTTACTTTCTGTGGAGCAGTATGCAGAGGCCATGCTAAGTGCACACGAGGATTGTTTTTGGTTGTGGCTTCTCAGAAATGACCATAAGACTTTGCCCTGGAGTAACGTCTGTGAGTGCTGGGTGCTGTGTCTCATCATGGAACACTTCCTCTGCTTTCTCCTCTTTTCTTTTTTTCCATCCAACCAATAAACTTAACTTCAGTTAGCACTCCTTGCAGTCAGCATTGAACAGTCAGTTGTGCTAAGTGTCTGGGTTTGAAAGAGGGTTTGTGAAACCTGTTCATCTCCCTCAACCAAAGGGGGGCAGCGTGTTGGAGTGTGTTTCTGAGTTGGATTTTACCCAACCTTCTGAAACAGGCAAATGGAGCAGGTTCTGAGGCCAGACCCCAGGTCAGGCATGGTGCTTGAGTTGAACACACAGTTTCAATATTAGCATCTCGATGGGGTGATACATCAAGAGAAATGTGAGGATTGTTATGAAGATGGGTACAAGACATCACAAGGATGGTGCATGTGCTCTACTCAACCATGGTAAGATCCCAAGAGGCATATTTTCTTCAGTTTCAAACACTGCACTGAAAGAAATATATGGACTAATTGAGGACTGTCATGTGAAGGGAAAATGAAAGAACACTGCTATAGAGAAAAAAACTAAGAGATGACATGGTAACAATCATAAAGTGTGTAAAAGGCTTCCACAGAGGAGAGAATAACTTGTCTTCAGTAGCAACTAATGACTAAAATTGCAGCAAGGCAGACTCCTATATGACAAGGCTAAAGGAAAATATTATCTATGAGTAGTCTCCATCACTGGAACAGGTTAGATAAACATATGTCCAAAATGTCACTCTGTCAAAAAAGGCAGCTGTTCCTGCCTTGGAGCAAATGGCTGGACAATGTGACCTTTCTAGGTCTCACCCAGCTATTTGGAATCATTCTGTGTGGATAGCTTTAAGTACACAGGGGCTCACCTTGAACTCTGCAGCTAGATAAAACACAAGCATGAATTCCAGTGCTCACATAGATTGAGGCTTCTATTTCTCATTTCCAATGATATACATGGCTTTAATGTGATTTAAACATACACTTTCTGTGGCTATGGATAAGTTAGGGACATTTAAAAGGTTGATTTAGTTAGTGTTCTTATGTCATGAAATAAAGCTTTTAAAATCAGATTTTGTTCTTACTTGTTTAGAACTTTTACCTTTTAATATGAACACTGTCTAGGTTCCATTATAAGCAGATAATTTTTTTAAAGATATTCTCATAGTGACTTTTTTGGTCTTTAGGCAGAATCATTTATCTCATGCCATTTTGTTCAGTGTACAATCCTTGACATGAATAGGAAGAGTTCCACAAAGGGAATATATAAACCTTTCCATTTAACCTTTCTCTGGCAGTGTTGCAAATATATGTTGTGTCAGAGTTGATGGTAGGATCTCCGTTCCTTTGCTTTATAGATGTAATTGAACTGTGTCAAAGAGCTGTTTATGTTTCAGGGATGCAATGCCATTTATACTATTTACTGCAGCTTTCCTTAACTGCTGTCATAGGGCACATTCTCTTGGAAGTTTCAGCTGCATTTAGTAGCAGAATAGGATGCAGTGGTTACCCAGTAATAAGCACTTAAATTTGTATTTAATTTTTTTCTTCTATTCTTGCATTACCCTTTTTCCCCCCTTTAGTCATAATTTACAAACTGCATCTCTAATGAATAATTGCATCTTTTCTTCTCACAAGAGTTGCTACTAGGTTGGTTGTTAAAGGTATCATCCATTGTAAATTCAGTGTTTTCTAAAGGGTGAAGTGTTAAAGTTCGTTCATCACTATGCAGATTCTTCTTTTATGAGTCAGCAGCTGAACTAAAAATCCATTGGAAAACGTGATCTTGGCCTCCATAGAGAACTGGGAGCTGGCATGAGTCCTTTTTGCCATAGTTGCTCCAGGATATTCTCCAGCTGCATGTTTCTGTTTTCCTGGGTGGGTTAAAAGGCTCTCCATTCGAATTTGCAAGCAAATCAGTGTGCCTTTGCAATTCAACCTCACCCCCCCGGGACAGAAACCCAAGGCCCTCTGTGAGGAACTTCTTTGTGGCAGAACAGGTTTCAGAGTTCCTGGGTCCATCCTGAATCTCCTCCTTGCCCTTCCTGCTTGTTTCAGAGATTGCTCCCTCCTCACTTGCACTGCTTCAGTAGCTGGTTGGCCATTGTTGGCCATGCTCTAGGTCAGATGGATCAGACCTGTTCCTGTTAGTCAAGTGGGATTTAAAAAAGAGAGAGAGAAACAGAAAAGACTGCATTTCAGAAGAGGTAGTAGAGGTGAAAATAAAATTATAAGGAAGATTCATGTAGTATTTTGAAACCTCTGAGCATTATAAATCCTCTTAGAACAATATAAGAACTCTGGAAAAGTAGAATAGCTGAATTGTGTTCAATCCTACCAAGTGTTATGTAGGTTTAGTCAAAAAAAAGTTCAAAGAAAAAATGGTTGAAATTGGAATATTATGTCAAAGTTGACATGCTCTTGTTAAGTATTTCACTGACAAGTGACAAAACAAGTAGTTATGAGATTCTTGTTTTGATGATGATAACATTTCAAATTTTGCATTTTGACCTTTAGCATAGAATTTTTGTATTATATATAAACATAATTAAAAAGCACTTTGATTTGAAGTTTATGTGTTTGTATATTTACATATTTTTCATTTAATTTCCTACAACAAACATTGACTATTCACTTTTAATCTGAATAAGATCAAAATTTTAATGAGGGTGGAAATTAACTTTCTAGCAATCTCTAATTGAGACTTATTGTTGTTGAGAATTTGGCTATGTAAGCCCTGTAGGAGCAGGGAATTTTCTCTTGTAAAAAACCTTACTTTTATTTGATGACAGGAAAGGTGAGAATGACAGAAAAGAACAGTTTTCTTGATCATCCAGCTAGGGTTTTGGAGTTTTAGGTTTTTAAGTTTATAGTATATTTCTCTTTCAGGTTGCTTCTTGGTTAATAAGATACATGAGGCAACACAATTAAAAGAGAGCACATTTTTCAGATTGCAGCTGCTGTAAAGATAATAGATTTATGTTTTACCTTCAGTGAAGGTATTTATGGGCTAGGAGTTTAGCATTTGGTGTACTGCAGAAACCTGACCTCAATATCAACACAATTTATTACTGATTCCAATTTAAACTTATATATACACTGATCTAAATTGTAGTCTTAAATTAAATGGTTAGCATGAATCATCATTATAGATTGTCATCAGTTCTGGTTTCCATTTACTTTTTATTATGTCTGTTATTAATATTATTTTAAGAAAAGTTTATATGAATTAAGAATGTGTAATGCAATGCTTTTTAGTTTAGGATGCAAATTCTACAAAATTTAATAATTGAAATGTACAGTCGTAGACTGTGGAAATACGCAGTTTTCATGTTTACATTCAGCCACAGAAACCCAAAGGGTTCTTTCCCCTGTTAAACATCACACTAAGCAATAAGATACTTGCTTTCAGTTTTGCTAATGTTAATGAATTTTCCCTTCCCAAACCTTTCCTACAAGCTGTTGGAGACATTTCTATCTTTCCAATGCACAAACTGTATAATAACAGTAGTAAGTTGTCCAAACAATTTCTCACCTAGGACAACATAGCTAAGAAGGGATTACTTAAGTCAGCAAGTATTTCCTTGAGGTGAGAAGCAGTTGTGTCATGAAAGTCTGTTCCACAAGCCCCCATGCACCACAGGCCATCAGTAATGTGCTTCACTTTAACAACCTTTGGGCATGTATGTGATAAAACTGCAGCAGACCCCAGTATCATGTGCCACAGAATGTAATGAGGGCATTGAGTTTGCGTTTCTCTAGCAGCAAAAAAAGAAAAAAAATTTAATTCTAGCATGTTTTGTTTGAAGGCTTGTTGGTCTTTATCTGTTTTTGCTTAGCCTGTTATTCCATTTATTTTTTGACTTCATATGCTTGACTTTTTCGGCCCCTGTTTTATTTCATGCACAATTACATGGACAATGATTGCAGAGTTGGTAACACTGGTTTTGATTCAATTCAGAGCCATTTTCTGAATAGCATTAATGACCTGCAAAATTACTCTTCTTAGAGAAAACCTGTCCATTTAAATGGAGGAAAGAAACTTTTTTTGTCTTTTGTCAGCCTCCTGAGCCCACTCCATACACCTGGAAAGCAGCAGTGTTTAAAAGGAGGAGGGATTATTCTGCACCTCAGCTGAGATGCCTGAGGGTTGCCATTCATATTGTGTTGTACTGCAAGCTTGGATCCAGCTTGTGTTCTTAATTTTGTTTAGGTGCTTTAATGTTGAATCTCAGATTTTGATTCCCATCACTTGTCAGCTAGCAATTTGTATGCTCTACTTCTCCACTGCTGTTTTCAGACCACACTTGTCTTAAAGCTTGCTTGATTATTCCCAGAATCATAGATATTTGCTTTCTATTCATGGTTTTCTTACTATTGGAAGACCTTGTAGAAGTCAGGTAATATCCTAGTTTTATGAATAAGAAGGTGGTTTTAAAAAGTGATATCTTTGCCAAAATTAAAGATTCCTCGTTTGTGTTCCAAAGTATGAGTTGAATTTTTCTACAGTAGCAGATCTTTTGAGTTTCCCCTTGTTTCTTCAAATTCAGGGGTGTAGTTTCTCTCTGCATTCCTATCCTTCAGTTCCCTAATCTCAGATTTTAAATCCCAGTCAGACCTCTGATCAAGTAACCTGTCTGTCTGGTCAAAAAAAATCGATTAGAGTTGACCAAAGGCTCTGATTAGTGCAGAGACCGCAAGGCTTAGTCTTGGACTGCTGTAGATTTTGCCATTTCTCATATTCCATTCTTCACTCAGGCTTGCATCAGGAGAGGGTTTTTTTCTCTCAGCTGTTTATATAACATATCCCAAACTGCAGCATTTTATAGTCTAGTGTGATAAATTCTTTTCCTGAACACAAGCATGTCTGAAGGATAGACAAACGGAGAAATACTGGGTCAGATTTCTGCCTGTTGGCACTTTGACAACTTGAAAAGACTGTGTCCAAATATTTTTGGTTTTGCCATTGAGTTCTTGGAGAGATGAGAACGATGGTGTTCCACAAACTGTAAAGTGATTTTTCCTGTAATTAAACTTTAAAAATAACAATCCAGATTCAGAAATTGCTAGTCAGAAGGAAGAATTTCAAAACACTCAGTTTAAAACCCTGCTGACCAGAATGCTTTGATTGCTCAAAAAGTTTTTCATCCTAAGAAAACAATCATTGCAAGATATAGATTATTATTTTGCCTTGATAAATATGATAGCAGCCTTTACTGGGACTGTATCTTCGTGACCTTTTAAGGAAAAAGATTATTGACAAATGGTCTATAACACGTGTATGTACACATTGTCCGTGTACAATACTGTGCCTCTGATGCTATAAATCATGCTGAAGTTTCCTGTAGAGTAAGAATCTTGCTGAAAAAAAGAACTGATAGATCAGCAGACTGGTGCCTTTCAGCATGTGCTGTTTTATCACTGATGGTGGGTTTTGTTTGTTCTGCAGAAACAGTGGTAAGTTTAAAAAGCTGTTGTTCTCATCTTGCAAAGTATATGTTTCCCTCCTCCCATCTAATGTGAAAAGAAATTTACATTATCTACATTACAATATTAGGTAGTAGATCAAGTAGAACCATCAGTGGTGGGGGGAACCCAACAAAACAAGAGAAGAAGGCAACAAGAGCAATAAAAACAAAAAGGGAGGGAGGGGTAGGGAGGAGACAGGAGGAATGAGGAGGAGCAACCCACCAAAAAAATAACAAACGAAACCTCAAACAGACTGCACACTTTGGAGCATTTGGAGTTGCTTATCTAGGCTTCAGTTATTGAAAACTTCCCTAATTTGGAACTGTACTTAAGTGTCTGCTAACAGTATCATTTTATACAAATGGTGTCTTACAGATGATTGGACTGGAAAAGATGTAGATTTTTAAGTTTTTTGTCCGATTTTGGACTTTGGAATGTAGCTGACCCAGAAGTCCCAGGACATTTGCAACAGAGACAATAATTCTTGCAGCCTTGTTGCAGATCCTGAAATGGTTTGAGGAGAAAAGGATCCTTCAGCAGGCAGAAAAAACTGACCTCCCTTTATAGTTGTAGTAGATAACAGCCTCTCTTCTAATGAATGTTGCAGACTTCTTTAAGAGCTGGGAACTAGGATTTTTTTTAAATTTTTTTTTTAATGTGATGTGAAAGGCGCATTTCATGAGATGTACAAACTAAATATTCACTTAGATTTTATGATCTGTCTCCAAGGAGCTGAAATGTGGCCTGAGCTTGAGAAGCAATAAGCACACATGGCTCACATCAAATTTAAGTGTAAACACTTATTGCATGCTGCTTCTTGAATGCAAATTTATGGTTTATTGTTCTGCTCTTTACACAAAAGCATTTATGTTAGCTTCAAGGGATGACCCAGAGATATTAATGAGTCACATTTTTATCCCTAGACATGTATAGATAATAAACTGAAGGTGAGGTCTTCAGGATAGGAAGTTATATCTAGCTTTATCTTCAGAAGTTTGCACTAGTTGGAGCAGGTTATAAAATTAAATTAGTTCTTTTAGCTTTAGCTTTGACCTTCCCATGCCTCTATTTGAATTTCATTATTTTATCCATATTCTGTTGGTTTATGGCACAGTGGGGGTGCATACCAAGCCAGCATTCCTAGTGAAACTTAAAAACTCAGAGAGCTTGTCCAGTGTTTGGTTATATTTTCTGCTGTCATAATAATGTTTTATTGATCATCATAAATCCACTGTAGTTTTAACTTTGTCTCTCTACCTGAGAGTCTGAGATTGATGCTAGGACAGTTGTAGAGCCAGCCAGGTATCCCTGTCTTTCCAATAATCTATTGTTTGGAGATCTAAGGAAATTTTTGACTTTTAAGTACAATTCAGATCCATTTTGAGGTTTGCCATAAAGTAGGAGAAGGCAAAGGGAAAAAAGATTGAAAAGATTTAAATTCAATATAGAGAAAAACAGTTGCTACCCTTGCAAGCCTCAATTTGGCACAGCACTTGAAAATGTGACTCAAGTGTGTGCTTGAAGAGAAGTGCATATGCAAAGCCTTCCCCAGAATGACTTGTGCTAGAACATGCTGGTAGGTGTTGCTAAAATGTTTATAGGGCTTTTATAAGTAGAATTCAATTTAGGGAAAGAGGTTATATTCTACCCTCACATGCTTCGACACAGCCACAGTTGACTCCTAAAAGAGCAGCTTGAGCCAATTTGAAATGAGTCTTTAGCCCACAAAGCCTTGCCTCTAATTCTGTAGTGTGCTCAGCAAGGCTCAGTGCATGTGATGTATTGCAGCGTGGGATCTCTGGTCACAGAACAGCTTGGTGCCACTTTCCCACAGGCAGTGAGCATGGCCTGTGTGCTCCCAGGAACAGAATGAATGAATGGGGGGATTTTTACCTTGGTGCTGAAAACCTACTCCCTACCTCAAAGCTGTTCATTATTCTCTTTGAGGCATTTGGGATTTGGAGGCAGAAAGGTTCTGGAGGCCTGTTGCTTTGCTGATGTTTATATTTGTAATATTTATTTACAATATATGATAATTTAATTTGCTTAATTCTAAGGGTAAAGGAAGTGCATCTGGTTTGAGAGTGCTTGAGACTCTTGAAATGGGAAAAAGAGAAGCAAGCAGAGCAGTCCATGAGATAACTGTGAGAACTACGAGAATATTTGCTGGGCAGGAATGAAAGACCTGATTCAGTTCTATACATTTTAGCAGCCGTATTAATTCTGTGGGGCTATTCAGCCTGGAAGTCTAGGGAGAGAGATCAAAACATCCGTGTGAATGTAAAAAATAGGTTACTTTGAGGACAAATATTCTTCTTCTGTAATTTAAATCTGTAGGGAGCCAGAGAGTGAAGAGAGGAAAAGATACATTCAGAAGCTCTGTAGAGCTCTATAGAGAAGTCATGTCCTTTTAGGGGAAAATGCTGCATTTGCTATTCTAATTCGGTTTCTTTTTCAATATTAAAAAGTAATTATTAAAAAAAAATGAAATAAGAAAGAAAGGTACCTTCTCTGATTCTGTTCTCCTGAAAATCACAGGCAGGAGGAAGGAAGTGTTAGGAGTGCAGGAGGAAGGAATGTTAGAAATTTCTAAATTATATAGGACAGGTAAACTGGGAAGGAAAGCTTCCCAACTTTTATCTCCCTGCCAGGTGACTGCTATTATCAATGGCTGTGTTGTAAAAAAAAAATAAAAAAAAGAGGAATGAAAAGGCTTTTTGTCTGGGTCTGCTGGGCTATGCTTCTGGGCATTCAGGAGCTTCCTTTTTCATCACTGAACACCTGTTTGAGCCAGGCATCACAGGATGGGGGGAGCACAGGCCAGGAAGGCAAAGTGGGACCCTTCTGGTCTGTGGCATTTCTTCAAAGGTCCAGTTGTTTCTGTGTTCTGTAAACATGTTTTCTGAGGGAAAATGAGGAAAAAAATTGAATAATAGTGATAAAGAAGACGGCAGGCTAAGTTCGCTTGGCCCTATGGTAATTTCCTGTATATTTCTGGCTGTACTGTGCAATAGTGGTTTAGCTTGTAGCTTGACAAAGGAGCCTCTGACCATCCTTGAGGCAGTAAGTCCCAGCAGAAAACATCAAGTTATAACCCAAAATAATGCTTCATTAAACATGGGGTGCTGAATTTAAAACATATTCTGCTCTCCTTGCACATCCTTCTGCAATTGTGAGCTATATTTCCTTAACCTGGTTCCTTGACATGGTAGATCTCTTACCTTTGCTTGCCGAGGCAAATTGCTCCAGTCTTCAATATTCCCAGGAATCCTAAAACATGTTTCTGGTCAGAGGTGCCCATCTCCTTCAAGTTGCTCTTTTTATCAATAAGAAGGCATCTCTGCTCTTACTCGCTTTGGGTTTTGGTACCTGCCAAGCTATTAGTAGGAAGTTCATTGAGCTATACCTATTCCTGCTGTTTATATTCAGCCAGCCAGCTGGCATCTGATAGCCATCATTCTACATACTCAATGAAAACTTCCATGTACAGTTCATGATTTTAAATCATGTCATATGCTTTTTCTCCCTCCCATCTCTCTTGGTATTTAATCTGTGATATATTTTACTTACCATTTGTGGATTTGAATTTTGAATAACTGTTTATAATGTTTTCCATAGGTTTCATCATCCCCATTTATTAAAGTTGTTTTTAAAGACTGATGGATTTAGCAATAAAACTGCTACATCTAATAACTGTTATTATTTATTTTTTATTTTACCAAAAGAGCACCCAAATATTGAATGACTTGCCAGCAAATTTAGTGTAGAAAAAAAGAAAAAAAAAAATCTCAGTTTTAGTTTGTGTTTTCATGTTTAACCTTCAAAGCAGACACCGTATGCTTTGTATTGATGGAACGACAAACTTAAAATTTATTATACAAGAACTACTCACTAAAACACAAGCCAATAACATCTTTACAATTTCTGTCAGAACTCCACCATCCTGCCAATAGCTCTTGAACTTCCATTTAAATCTTTGGCAGACCAAGACTGATTTTTCACTCTCCCTGTTGCTGCAAGATGGTATTCAAGCTTACTGCTGAGTAGAGCTGCATTCTCTTAAATTAGGGAATCTGTTTTGCTTCCATGAGATACTAGCATATGCTTTAAAGGAAAAAAACCCAAACAAATCAATTACAACAAAAACAGCACCAAAAAAAATCCACAAAAACAAATTCACAAAAAAAAAAAGCCTTCCACTCTGGCTGAAGTTATTAATTTAGTTATGGATTGTATTTACTTGCCATTTTATATTTTTAAACACTTTTCTCCGATTCTGTTCTCCTTTTTCTCCTCTTTTTAATTTTTCCTTCAATGCTGAGAGCAAGAGGTAGAAATGGAAGTTATGTGAGGCTGAAGGAACTGGCAGCAAAGGTTTGGCAGGGAAGTGGAGGCCTGGAAGGGTGTAGGTTTGCATTCAGCATGTATTGCATGTTTGTGAAGGGTATAATGAAGGTCCTATAAATCTTGGAAGAAATGTGGAGAAATGCTGTAGCCCAGGGATAGTTACATTACTAAGAGCTTTTTTCAAATGTTGCCTTTAGATGCTGTTCAGTGAGAGCATGAGCTCCTTTGCCTCAGTGTGCCAGGGGAAATATATGACTCCCTAATATTTCTTCTGCACATAAAACATACCTGGTCTTTCCCTAAATTACACTAAATAGTCACAGACAGCAAAAATGACTTAATATTGTACGTGAGCTTGGATTGGGACCTATCAGCTGCAGAGGTACTCCAAAATTTAAGCTCTGATACTAGAAGAGGCCTGTATTCTTTAGGATGTGGAATTAAGCACAACAACTTTTGAGATGCTTTCCTTGATGGAAAGATTGTAGAGAGTGTAATTTAGAAATAGAATCACAGAATCCTTCATCACCTCAGTTTACCTTGAAAAAGATATGCCAAGTCACCAAAGAGTTGTTCCCAAATAAATGATGACCAAGAAAAGGCAGCCAAATGTGACCTGTTAATTTTCTTCTGAAATAAATGCATCTGAGCATTTAATCTAATATAAAGGCATTGTGTGATATAAAATTGATGACCTGTATGATTTATTTTCTAAGGTCTGCTATAAATTAAATGCATCAGTTGGATGTTTTGGGTTATTTTCTAAAGAACGGTTGTCTGGTTTGGAAATTTAATCAAGCCGTTGAGTTTAATTATTGTCTCATTTCTGAAAGATGTACAGTTGTGCTAATATTTAGAGCTGATTTCTAGGAAAAAAAGAATGTTTAAAGTTTTCTAATCCTTTGCTTAATAACTTCCATGAGACGTGCTGCATTTAGCCTGGAATGTCTGGTTTTACAACAACCACAATACATTTGGAATGCTCTCCACAAAACTGAAAATATGAGACTTTAATGAGTAAGATGAATATAACTTACAGATATGCCATGCAGTTCTGCCTCTGTTACTGTACAGTTCCCTAAGTGCTTAATCTTGGGCATTTACCACTGACGTCAGTGGGAACTAAGTGCCTAAAATCTCCTTAAGCACTTCTAGATGTGTGGTATACAAGGTTATATTTTGCATTTAGTTTATTTTTGCATGCATTTATTTTCAATTCAGTTTCAAAACAATGCCAGGCAATGTGGAGGTTTTGCAGCTTAGTAAGCCATTCACTTGGGATCAAATTGAATTTCAGCCATTTAGTCTTTGAAATCAAAATAGAAAAGATAATCGTCAGTCTTGGGACCAATAGCTTCTGATCAGCAGTCTGCTGTACTCGACAGGACATTTGAATATGTGTTTCTTGAAGAACATTTCCCGTTGGTTCCTGAAGAGCTCAGCTCTGCTGCTCTCGCTGGCTGGGGACCAGCTGCTGCTCTGGGAAGCACAGAGCTCTATGTACAAGAGGTTGCCAGGTCTTATGGTCCCCTTCTGCTGCTAAATAATTTTCAAAGAAATGTAAACTGTCCCAGCTGTGTAGGAAGTATGCAAAATAAATTAGAAATGTTTAGAAGGAGCTGTGGGACATTGTGAATTTACATATTGAAAATACTTATGAACCCATCTTGCCATTCAGTATGTAACCTCTTATAAAAATGAACAGATAGCAGGGTGTTTGTAGGTACTTGTATCACAGAATCACAGAATATTCTGAGTTGCAAGGGGTCCACAAGGATCACCAAGTCCAGCTCTTAAGTGAATGGCCCATGCAGGGCTTGAATCCACAGCCTTGGCATTATTAACATCAGGCTCTGACCTACTGAGCTATACATGCATATGTGTGAATATTGGCATGTTTAAAGATCAGGCTACATATCAGTTATACAGTAAATTGTCTTTGTTTTCATTCTTAATTTGTGTATTCCTACACTGATTTTCACCATGTTTATAATAAGGATACAACTTTGAGTATTTAATGTGTTTACTTCCCAGCTGTACCATTCCTTTTACTATTCTCAGAGCATATTCCACTCCAAGGTTTGCTTTTATTTATTGATGGAATGTCTTGTACTAAGGAAATACAACCTTCTTTATCCTAGATTAATTACTGTTTCCAGTATTTTTTCATCTTTTTAATACTCAGTACTAATCAAAGTCATAATTCAATAGTCTGCAGAGAGCATCTAGTAATTATCTTTTCTCAATGTTTACTTTTACTTTTCCACTTTTGACTTCTATTAGTAACTCATACAGTTTCTAATAGTGCCTCATAGTGCATTCAAATAAAGTGACTGCCTAGGGGACAGCAGGGTTCTTCTGACTGTTTTTCCTAGTCTTTATACAAGCAACTTCACATATTGATGACCATTGTGCAGAGCTATATCTACAGATATTATCTAAATTTTTTTTCCCTACTCTGGCAAAAATCCTAGTGGCTTCAGTAGTAATTTGCAATTTGTTAAGTAGTAATTTGTTAAGGTTTATGCCTGGCTCTGATGGAGAAGCCTGGAGTCCCAAGAGGAAAAAGGCACGTGAAGCCCCCAGGAGGATGATGAGTCTGGTCACCCAGTGAGTGACACAGCTCTTGGGAGGGGGGTGACTTCTTCTTCCTGAGTCTGATGGCTGTGGCACAATGAAGTGGGTCCTTCCAAGGCTGTTAAACCTGGGGGATAAAACTCATGTTGAAACAAAAGCCAAATCATGTGGTATCCATACTGCTATAGGTATTTACTGCTTCAAAACTCTCCATGGGCTGCAGGATCAAGTTTCAAGGGGGAAAATCCCCAACTTACTTATACAGCTAATTGGTTTCTCTGTAGCAGGTGGATACTTTTTGTGTTTGGCATGAGTATGTTTGGCTCAGCATATAAAAGAAAATAGAGGAATAATCTTAAATTGAAACAAGATGATTGGGGTTTACTACTATTAAAATACTATTCCCTTATTTGGGGAAGCAGGAGCTGAAGAGATTGGGAATGCCTAATGATTTTTCATATATAGTCCTCATTGGCAGATATGCCTATGTAATTTCCTGTTCTTGAGAGTTTTATGACCTCTTCAGCCCTGAGTTGCTGTCTTTTACTGCTGCCCTCCATCTGCTGAAGAGAATGAATCTTGCAAGAAAACAGTTGTAAGAGAAGGAGCTTTGTTGCTCTCCCTTAGAAAACTATTACCAGCTTCCTCAAGATTCTTCATTAGGACACCTGAAGTGATACATTTTTTAAGAGGGTTTAATTATAGGTCTGGTGAAAAGTGAATAAAGAAGGAACTCAGCAGGCCAACGGATGTTGAGGCAAATTATACAAAGTGTTGTTGGAAGAGGAGCCTTTTAAAACATACTCATAGATCTCTAATAATTTATTTAACAGTTAGAGCAAAGAAATTGCCTACCCTTTTCACCCCATAATGATCATACAAATCAAAAACATTCTCAACTGAATATTGGTTCAGGCACAATCTGTATTTTAATAGGTGGGTTGCTTGTTTTGCAGATATTTTTGTAAGAAACGTGTTTTTATTGTGTTTTGTTTTTAAAGATGACTGAATCATGAAATGCTTCTAAACTGTAAAAAAAACCCAAACCCTTATCATCTGCCTCCTTACTGGAGAAAAGACTGGACCATAAAAATGTATGATAGATATGGAAAAAGTGTCTGTGCTACTAAAAGATATGAGAACCAGCTTTTTCAACAGTGAAAAAGAAGTATGCTGATATAACTGAGCATAAAATATTTCCTAAAATTCTGATAATTAATTTGCTGTAAAATCTTATTCAAATTGCAAAAAGTGCAGAGGAAGCCTATTTGGGATGAAAAGGACAAACCATTCTCTGTGAGGCAGGATAAATTTCTTTAGTCTCACAAAATAATGTCTGGAAGAAGTTGTAATGCCTTTGTGTTTCAGGAGAAAAAACAGAGAAGATGAGATATTTGAGGTAAAGAACAAATAGCTATATATTTGCCATGAATAAATTTTTGCAAATACAAAGATCAGTAACCAGTAGGGAAGGAGGGGCTCTGAATGTGGTTTCCTTTCAAAGTCAAAGAGATTTCTAACGAGTGCACGCCTAAACTTCATGGAATATTATATAGGGGGATACACATCTGCAGGACACTGGTGTCCTAAATTGGTGTTACTATTGCATAACTTCACCTGCTCCTTTTGAGTCCTGAAGTGCAGTACTGCAGAGAAAAGTGATTAGTCCGTCTCAGGTGGTAATAAATGAGTCCTTCCACACTGCTCAGTCAGTCTTCCACAGATAAACACCTTCAGGAGCAGTACAAGGGAAGGGTGTTTCCAGGGTCTGTGACTGGAGATGTAAGAGAAGTAGACATGTTCACAGGCAATCCACTTTTCTTGCATGTTCTGGCCTTGCAATTTTCTTTTTGCTGTAATCTGAAAAGACACTTAAACTGGGTGTGCTAGACTCTAAAACAAGTGCCACAGATTCTGCTGCCTGGAGAGCATCCCAGTGGGCCTTTGTCCAGGGGACTTGGCTTGCAGTTTCACCAGCAGTGCTGTCTGTGGTCATGGGTTATATCATAACTTTGCTGTTTCTGCTCCAGATCTCCCAGAGAGAGCGGTTTCTTAGCATCACAGTTATGTGTCTGACCTGCTGGCTTCTGCACAGCCTTTGTGGCATGATTGTTTAGCTACAGATTTCACTCAAGGTTTTCCCATAATGATACTATGATAGGTGCTTACATAACCCTGCTGTACTACTTTGCAACCTGTCCAAACCTTGCAGCATGAATATCAAGAGGATAACTGGTCATTGGGTTTTAAAACCACTGTGTCCCCTGTGTAGTTGAGGGTTGAAAATGAAGCATCATAGCACTGTGTTTGAGTCCTTCAGGCATTCCCCTGAATGGATACAGGTATGTCACGCACATCAGAAAGCCTGTTCCCTAATACTATAATTAATTTTTACTCAAATACTGTGTTTAGATTGTGTTGGCTCCTGAAGATGATGTAATTTCAGTTATGGCACTAATGCACTGTGTCACGGCACAGTTGGTGTGATAACAAATAGTAAAATTTTTGTCATTATTTATTAGTCTTTTAACCAGCAAAAGCAGCTTAAAGCTAATCCAGAAATTTAATATAATTAAGAAAGATCTAAGGATATTAAAAATAAAAGGAAAAAAGGGAGGAGAGGGGGACAGGACAGGGACATCACATCTGTGTGTCCCAGCACCCACTGACAGGAGAAGAAGAGCCACCTTTGAAAGGAAAAATGAGCAGTGCTCTGCCATTTGGACTTGTGAAACATAATGAGAGGATTCCAGCTCCTTACTCTGTGCCATTCCTCCCTTTTCTGAAATGTCATTTAAGCAAAAGAAAGCAGAAAGACTCAAAATGAGGTTCAGTAGCGAAAAGAATCTTGAAAAAGTGGTGGAATTGGTGGCCCAAATTGCTGCTTCAGAGAGACCAAGAAAGTGAGTTGGTCAGTCTGACAAAGTGACTGTAACTGGAGGTGCTGGGAGTGTGCTTTCTTGCTTTTGTCTTGGAGCTTATTTCAGTCTTATGAAATCTGTTTACAGGGGACAAAGAGCACTAAGCACCTCTTCCATAGTCCAGTGTCTCAGTGTCTTTCTTTAGAATATCCAAGGAATAACTGGGCTTTATGGGCTAATTTGAAGACTGGAAGACAGTTTAAGGAATATATGTATGTCAGCATCAAACTGACTCAAATGCTCTGTGGTGGGCAGCTAAGTAAAAGAGTGTCCATTCCTAGGGCTCATTGGGAGTTTGTAACTTTGATGTTCTATTGTCAAAACCTGGGTATACATGTGTCTTACAAAAAATCTGACTTAAAGACTTCAAGTAATGAAGACTATGACATATAATTTCATCCTAGAGTTTTAGGATAGTGGCCAAACCACTTTTCAGGAGATTCACTTTCAATCCCAGTTCTTTCTAGTATTGTCTCTGTAAAAGAACCTAACAAAAAACTCAATTTGAGTGCTTGGTCTCGAACACATTTTTGAGCAGTGTTGCATTCTTTATGGCTCTTGTCTTCGAGGGTGACAATTTTTAATACATTTCCATGATTTCTATAGCAAGGAAGCTTCCAGCCTGGCTTGAATCACAGGGGGAGTGAAATCACAACTGTGTTGTTTGAGCTCCAGGATTCAGGGAAACTGTTATTTATGTTGCCTGTGTTTCTCCACACACAAATAAAGACATATGTCCAAAGAGTTTAGCAAGAAAGAGAAGGATGGCTAAGGGAGCTTTTTACCCTGACTCATCAATACCAATTGCACACATTTCTGCATCATGTGAAGAGAAACTGTAAGGGCTCTTCTGCCCTCAGGACTCCAAGAAAAGGCAAGTGTTGCAGCAGTTGTTTTAAATGCAATTCTGGTTTAGGAATTGATTTTTGGTAGTGCCTCATTAGTATGAATAAAATTTCTTTACTATATATCAGAAAACGTCAGGTAATGGGAACACCTGAGAGAGAACCCGAATTTCTGTTCTGTGTAAGTTTGCCATTGAATTCTTTCTTTTGCATATGACTTGGTCTTTTTTGGTTCACTGAGGCACTGATTATATGCATGGTATCATATTCCATGTAATTATTATCATCTAAGCACTAATTATAGGGCAGCAGATGTCACAAAAAACATTATAGTAATAAGGACATCCATTTAGCAGCCAAATTTTGCTATGGCAGGAAACCTCCTCTTTGTGAGGAGCAAGTGATGCAATGTTTTGCCTGACATTAGTTTAATGTACTCTTCAAAGTGATTTTTATCAGTAATTGGAGAAAATAGGAATGAAAGGTTTTAGTTTTTCTTTGGCAATGTTGGAATATATATCTCCTACTCTAGTGTAAAGATGGAGCAAGCAGTAAATTTGCTCTGGTATAGTTTTCAGGCTTTTTCAATGCTGATGATAACAGCCCTGTATCCTTGCCTTCATGAACTAAGCTTTACCATGCAACTGACTCCAAAATTAAATGCCACGAGGCTCAAGAAATCATGGGATTTGTTAAGAAATAATAATACTGGCATTTTGTATTTGCTTGTATGATTTCTAAGTTGTCCATACTAATTTCTTTTCTCCCTGAGAAGCCCAGTAAAAGCCACAATCTTTATTCAGTGGCAGGGCTTCTGTAATTGGTCGTTTAAAAAACGAGGTATGTGGGAACTAATGGCACTTTTCTTTGAGTGCCCAGTAGTATATTAAACCTATTTAATTTCTTGCCATTGTTTGGCCTCCTTTGCTCTCTAGGTCTTAGGTACTTTGAATGGTTTGTATTGCTTCCCTATTTTTAGGTCTCTCCACAGACTTGTTGGCTCATAAATTAGACTATGCTAGCTTATGTGCTATACCCTGGGCTGATAATCCTTTCTCTAACCCTTCCTTGCTGGTGCTTCACCTTGCTGCAGAGGGAGCTGGTTTTGCATCGATGCGTGATGTATGGTGTGCATTCTGTATAGCTTGGGGCTGAAGAATGGCTGAATTCTTTCATTTAGGAAAAAAATTGCATCAGCCCCTCTGGCTGCAGGACTTAGGACGATGGAATTTTCACAGGGTTGCCATTTAGCTTTGATAAGTGCAGTGGTTGTGTGTAGCACTAACTGACGAGTGCTGGGAACACAGCTCTGTCCCTGCTGTCCTCTGACCTGCTCCTCGCAGAGCAGTGGTGACTAAGTTCATTGGTGATGAGGGAACTTGGAAGGCAAATAATAAGGTTAGCACATCATTATTTGATGCTATCTGGGAGAGGAGCACAGAGTGGGATCTGGTCCTCATGTAAGGAGTGTGAGGCTCTTCTAATAATTTAATTTATCATTGGATGTCCTTGAGAAATGGCTCCATGGCTGAGAGGACTACAGATTTAATTTCTGTACTGGCCTAGGAAGAAAACAGTTGGTCTGTTTTCTTCTATCTCCTATTCTGTGGTATCACAGGATTTATAAACTGAATTTTTAAATCAATAAGATCTATTTTTTCCCTTCTATAACTTCCATAAAAATGGTTCTTGCTTTTAGAGAGATCATTGCAATGTGTGAATTGTCAGGCTGGGATCTGCTCTGTCAGTCTGCCTTCCATTCAGATCTCCATGGGTTTTGACCAGAGTTTGGGGTTCTTCACACAGCATTGCTGTGACATCTGTGGCCTTCTTACAGGTCAAGTCCATCTTTTTCAGTGTTCCTTTTAGTAAATCAGCTTGAGTGTGATCTTGAAAACTGTGCTTGAGTTCTGAAAACTGTGGCTATTGATAGGCTCTTAAAATACTGCTAAGGTATGTGAAATTTCTGGACAGTACTTGCAAAAGGGAACTAGGATTTTTTAAAATATTTTTTTCCAGGTATATGGTTTATTTAGTAGATTTCAATTTGCATGTGTACATATGCAAATACTTACCTACAGTTTTCCCCAAAGACTTTTTAGGCATTTTATTTTCTTCCACTTTATTTACATCTCACTGACTGTAGCCTTTATGTTGCTGCATTAGATGTTCTTGTCTGATGGAATTTTTTTAAGGTAACCTGGGGATGAGTGTTCAAGAAAATCACTGCTATGATTCTAGGGCTTCAATTATCTCCTGGGGCTCTGCTTTAGGAAGCCTACTTTCACAGTTTCTGCCTTCGTGAGAATCTTCTGATTGAATAATAGCCTTGAATTCTATTAGGAACCATGTGTTTTCTCCTGAGCAAAATAAGGAGAAGGTGGTTATTTTCCCATAAGCCACACGTTTAATTCTCTTGTAGCCTATCTTCACATTACACATGTGCTGCTCCTGTTGTCATTCATTAATTTTCCTTTTGAGATCCTTGTTCAGTCATTATTTTCTGCCAAGTCCTGGTGAACGTATTTATATAGGGTTTTTTTCAACTCCACCTTCTTTCTCTGAATTAATTATAAATTGAATCATTTGCTATCTGCTTGTCTGTGTTCCAAGCAAATGATAGTTGTGTGTGTATTTGATTGCCTTAGTTATTATTTTATGTATTTCAATTTCTGAAGTAATCATAGTTTGACAAGTGCTGTCCATTCTTCTGCATGTCAAAGACTCCATGCACAAAGGGAAATTACAGAGAGAACATGTTCCACAGATGGAAGTGCTACGTGACTATCCATTTAAGGAGCCACTATGGCTTCTTTCCTTGGCATGCAGCTATAACAGGGTTTTAGTTAAACTAAAACAGGTCTCTATAAATAAAGTAGATATTTCCCTGAAACAGATTAGGAAAAATGATGAATATGACTTAATGTAATGTATTGGTTGTTTTGCAATAGTGATTAAACTACAACCACTTTTACAGGACAATTGTAGTATAGGAAGCATTTTCTTTTATGTTGCAAAGAGTCTTTAATACTGATGGTTGACAGCCAAATCAGAGAAGCATAAATTCAGATGGTTACAAAAGAGTCTGAGCTATGATACAGACTAAACTGTGGTGTTTCTCCCTAGCCTGCCAATTGCCATGTGGGATTTGCCTTCTGCACATTTGTTCTGTCACTGGCCTCGTCACTAAGGCTCACAACAAACGGAGTAGTTGGGAGCATAGAGGGTGGTTTTGCCTCATATATTTAAAGATATTTAAGGATGTTACAGCATCCATGGGATTTTGGTATCCGAATAATTTTGGTATCTAAACGCCATTCAGGATCTAGGTATTTCTCTTTTTTCTTTCTTTCTTTTTTCTTCCTCAATACATGCTTATACAGAGAAGTTCATCAAGAAAGATTTAGTGCTGAGCCCTTTGGTCCCAGACCAACATAACCTTCACACTTGTAATCAGTTGTCAAGCTCTCGGGTAATCCCATTGAAATACCTGTGTGAGTCCTTGGCTGGAACAGAATAGACTTGGCATCCTCTAGCCTGCCGCTGTAGAGAACCACTTGTCTAGCCAGAAATTGCTCATCACAAGCACAAAAAAAAAAAAGTACCTTGATTGCCAACTCTTCTTGTGTCCTCTGAGTCACTGGATAGTTACTGAACAGTAATGATATTTTATATCTGATGACCCAGAATCTAGGGTTATGTCACTATTACTAAACAATTTCTCCAGTGGGGGAGCATTGAGTGCTCACCACTGCGTGCTGATTATCTTTTTGGGTCAATGGCTTTGGGTAAGTTCTTTCAGATTCATTGAAATGTTGGCATTTCAGTCTCTTTTATAAAAAAACCGGTTTTGTGCCTCTCCTACAAATGAACAATTGAGAATCCATTGATTTCACAGCCTGTTCATTTTAGTGAACCTGATGTTGGATGAACAGAAGGAATGCACTGGGTAAACTTTTTTATTCGAGGTCTCAGTATTTCACATAGCTTTGTGAACAGCAGACATTGTGCTCTGCCCAGCCTGGACATGTTGCCTGTTTGGGCATTGTAGTTGTCAGATCTTTGGCATCTTGTCACTCTTGAACAGATTACTTTAGTTGTAAATCTGAGTTATATTTTATTGTGTTTTAATTATCTTGTGCACACTGCTGGGATTTTTCTCTTCTCAATCTTGAGCCACAGAATGGAAAAGGAGACAGAACTCTATTTTCTGGTATGCTTGGTGCTGCCTAGAAAAGGATGTTTATTGTTGCACATAAATAAATAAGGGAGGGAATATATTGACTCTCTACATTATCATGAATATAAAATGAAGATGCTAAATTCTGTAGCAAGTATTTTTGGGGTGAGTGCACTTATATTCCCAGGAATTTGTTAATTATTTCATGTTTTGAATTTCCCCATTTATGGAAAACAATAAGCATGTTTGCCTTCTGGTGATAATGAGCTTTTTGCATGGCACCCAGAGGAAGCATTGCTTCAGTTTTCAGGTCTGGTTTTGTAGATCTCTTCCATGTTGTTGGGGAAAAGAAGGGATGGATAAGAGAATATAGATAGTAGATGTCTGCAAATTGCAACCCAAATTCTGTGATTACAAAGGCCAAGCCAGGTATGACAGTGTGAGACAACAGGAGGTACTTTTTGGTTTGGGTTTTATAAAGCTTAAGAAAGCAATGGCCACTGTGTTTATCTGGGAACCAGTTAGAAAAATTACATGTAATTCCAAATAATCATAGCTGGGTTGTGTTTACTTCTTGCTGTTTTTTCCTTTTAAATTAATTCATTTAATGATTTCATTATTTACTTTCAGATGTTCACCATACACCACAAAAGTAACTGGACTTTTTTCCAGTGGCTTAAATGTGACCTGCTTTACAAATAGCTTTAAATTAGCAGCTAAAATAGGGCAATGAAACCAGCACTGGAGACTGAAGTTTTGCTGCCTTCAAGAGAGATGTTAAGGCTCTCCTAAAAGTTTTTGTTAAGGGATGATTTGCACCCCACAAATCAACCACCCAACTCTTCCATCTTTCAAAGTGTAGATGGATGCTAAAATGGATCCAGATAAACCAGATAGCATTTTACAAATTCACCTCTGTTCAGCCTCCTGTTCTTACCATCATATCTGCATTTAGTCACATTTTTTATGGGAGCATTTTTAAAGAAAAGACTCAGTAAACTCTTCAGCAATCTTTATTTATGTCTATGGGTAATATTTCACACACAGTAATCCCTTGGACACTGCTAAATTAGTATTACCCGAGACTGCAAATGTGCTTTGAGATGCAAGGAGGTTGAGTATCTGATTTCTTTCTTCTGTGTTACTCCCAGTCATCCTGATGATCAGAACAGGATAACATGAGGTTTTATTGAGTGCCATGTATTGGAGTGGTAGGGGGCAGGGTAATGACCTTTTTTGCAATAATGTTTAATTGGATAATTATCAGGCTTATTCTGTCTGTGGAATGATATACTGCCACATTCATGCTCTATTCTGGATCCTTTTTCCCCTCTACATCTGTACAGAATTCCTGTATGCATTTTATTTATAGAATTTCATTTGCAACTCAGATGTCCAATAAAGAGAGAAAAGAAATTCAAATCAAACTTTGCATTTGAAGGTTTGAGGGGCACAAAACAAAGAATAAGAAGTTGATTTTTTTGTAATTAGTATGATTTTAAATCACTCATAGATTTTAAAATTTTGGGTGAGAAAATATATTAATGTAGAATATTCTGATGAGTTATTGAGATTTTTGTGTTTGTCATTAGAATGGTAGAAGACTGGAATGGGATTTATGGAGAGGTTATGGTACATCTGTCCTTGGAGGGACTCAGCATTCACTTGGAGCAGCCTGTTCTAGACCTGTTTTGAGCCAGGGTTTGGACTAAATGGTCCTGAAAGTCCCATATGGCTTCAGTTGCTGCAATTCTGTGATTCCATTCACCATTTTGAAGAAACTCACTGCTAACCATGCTCTCCATGAAAAGGAGTTCTTTCCCTCTTCCCTTTCCCACAATGTGGTGAGATTACAAAAGTTTCTAGTAGAGGCTGTGTTAGCACACATTTGTGAAGAGTTACTGTCTCCATAAAATCTGAGAAATTATGTCCTTCTTACTGAATTATTAAGAAGGTTACTCAGGAATTTATCTAAAACAATGAAAAAAGAAGAAAAAAATATTTGTAAGACTTAAAAACAAATTGAAGTGAGATAATCTTTTCTATAAATAGCTGTGTAGTCGATATAAGAGTTGTAAGTAACATTGCAACCCTAGTGATTCTGTCACTGAATAACTATTACATCATGAATCAAATTGATCTAACGCTTTAGAATTTTGTTTGCAAAATGTGGTTTACTGGGATGTCAGTTAACATGGGAAGATGGAATAAAAAGACCCTCTTTTTTTTTTGGTGGAAAAAAGGACAACAGACATAACAGCTGCAGTTACAGCTGGTGAATGCAGTAGGTAGCCATAACATTTTCCAAAATGAGTGAGCAATTCAGGACAGAATGGGGCAGGTGCAAATCAGGCTAGAATGAAATCAAGTCAGAGGAAACCCTTCAGTTCATCAATTAGGTGATTATTTCTGTGATGCATGCTGTTCAAGGATACGATTCCTCCAGATCTAGTTATATGTTCACAGATTAATGGCTGGGTCATGGTAGTGCATTTTAACTCTATTTGGGAGCAAGACCAAGGATAAATGGAATCACCTTTGCAGTCACTCTTTGGTCTTTTGTTGGCTATATGTATGCCTAAATCATCTCTGTAACATTACTGATCAAATACAATGGAACAATTACAGGGTGCACTCCCAGGTACAAATTACTTTCTATAGACCACTTGTGTTAAGTTCCTCTGAAAATAGCTCAATTGCTTGGTCCTGCTCCAGCTGGCCTGGCTCAGGACTATTCAGTATTCTGGTTTTCACTTGTATCTCACTTGCAGCATCCTTTGGAAATGAGTAGCAGATGCCCAGTTTGATGGTGCAGGTCCTCTGATCATTGAGCACATATGCTCCTTTGTCATTCTGTCTCAATAATTGAAAGTACTGTCAGATGAGGAAACAAAACAAAGCCCTGCTAAGATCCTAAGGAAAAATTGTTTCTGCCTAATCTGCTGCATGGTTTTCAGTTTACAAACAGTTCCTCTGCACATTTATCATCTTCTGTCTGGGGGAAGTCTGTCAGTGCTGGTAGCTCTTGGAATTGCTTCCTGAGTGCCTGAGCCCACTCACCATTTTTTCTTTTGCTAATGTATTGTATTTCATATAGAGAATTTTTCAGTTCATAATCTGACTTCTTGGTAATGAAGAATTTTTTTCTCACCTCCTTGACATTATGGCAACATTCACAACATTCATATAGATATAGTTACTGCCTGGCCATTTAGGTTTGTATTATTGACCAGGACAATGGTGTAGGTGGAATAAGAAAGTTTTTTTGGGGCTCTCTTTTACCAAAATTTATGGTTGGAATCTTTGTCAATTGCCAGCCATGTATTTCCACTTGGACCCAATGGAATGGAAACTCAACTTCTATAATGACGCATGTTTATATTTAGATTTTTTAAAATTTCAGTATAAAGATGTATTTCATTCAAGATTTTTTCAGCTTTGTCTTTCAAAACCACCGGAAATAAGTCCTTTACCCATTTGGATGTGTGTGATCAGGAATAAAAGCAAGATGTGGTGGAAGTTATTAAAAGGTTGCTTATATGTGCTTTCATCATAGAGCACGGAACATTTCTTGCAGCATCTATCAAAAAAGACTTCACAGCTGATTTTCCATGGCATGTCATACCATATTGTTAGAGCAATATCTTGTGCATTGTGTCACTTAGGCAGCACGGGAGGCAAAGGAATGATTTTTACAGAGAAAACAGAAGCTTTCTGAAGTCACTTAACAAGTTAGGATCTGAAACAGCAGTTTCTATTCCTGATTCAGTGGCAGATAATGCAGAGCAGGGTGAATGAAACATGGATTAATAAATGGTAATTTTCAAAGTTTTGACTGGGGGGATTTAACTCTTCTATCAGAGAGATTTGGAGAAGTTACTAGTTAATCAGAAGTGATGGGACTTGAAGTGCTGTTTGAAAGAACTGAGGGAACAAAGAGACACAAACTCCAGTTGCAGAGTTGATAGCAGTTTGGGGAGATGAGTTATGGGAACATGAAAGGTTTGATGTTTGAGGATATGAGATGAATATTTTTCTGGTAAAATTAATTGGGTCTGAAGGATTAGATAAATGAGATCTATTAGTCCTTTTTGAATCTAAAGCGAGCTGTTATCTACAAGGAAAAATGTGTGGTAATGATTGCTTTTAGAAAGTTAATTTTTAAAAAGTAGTCTACCAAAAAGAAGCAAACTGTGTGCTCATAACTTTGTTGTTCTGAATTATACATTCTTTTGTGATATATAAATGTAATGGATAGGCTTAAAAGCATCCCTGTTCCTTTTTTGAAGCACATTCTGATCAGTTCTGGGTTGGATGTAGGAAGACACTTACTTTCAACTTCAAAAATAGTTGTACAGAGTAGGCAAGGACCATATCAGCTGGGATCTGTTCTTATTTTACCTCTTCTGATTCAACCTCCTCGGGCTTTTAAGAGATTTATAACTAGACAGTAGAGAAATGCTATCAAAATATGCAGTGAAACAAGAATAATAATTACCATGAGAGCAACAGTGAAAAGGCTTGTTGCCAGTTCCACAGACATCAACTAATCAGAGTAATTTAAGTCTTGGACACATTTCAGAAAGGCCATTTATATAACAACTCCAAGTGAACTGTCTAGCTTAGGAGCTCTTCCCTCTGTTGCTAATTTATCAGCTTTCATTCTGAGAAAAACAGAAGATGCTGGTAATAGTTTGAAAGAATTCTGTAGTAAAGGCCACAGATGAAATGTAGCACTTTTATTAGCCAGAGCTGTGATTTTCTAACGAATGGAGGGATGTTTGTTTTTTTTTTCTCACCTATGTGTCATGCTTGACAGTAATAATAGCTGTGTTCCACATTCCTCTTGTTCAGAAAGTCCTTTCTGCAAAGTTCAGTGAATGGCCTCAAACAGCGAAGATGGTGTTGATGAAAAACACCCTTTCCATCATTCTGAGACATTCCCTAATTACATGCCTTATTTCACAGACCCTCCCATCTGAAATGTCTTTAGGCTGTCTCCACACTTCAATTAAGAGTGTTCACACCAGAGTAGGATATGTTAATGAAATTACTGACCCATCCTTCAGGCCTTTGCTAAAAGAAAGATTATTTGAAGCAATCAGTTTTGTTTGCATGAAGGTTGGGTCCCACAAACACGGTAATACTAAGCAGTGCAGCCCAACTGATGAGGGACCTTGAGCAAGAAACTTGCACAGCTTTGCCCCAAAAATATGTCACAACTTGTTTTGTATTATGCATATGTTAATGTTATGACCAAAAAATAATAGATTTTTTTTTTAATCTGTTGTGTAACTCATATGAACAGCTGCATTGATATCAAGCAGATTATCTGCAATAAGGAACAGCTACAATGGCCTGGTTATATAACATTAGAAACATTTTAGGCTTTTAGAGGCAATATTACCTGAAGTTGCACAATAACAAAAGTAGTAGGGGCAAACTGTCATAACATTACTTCAGCAATGAGAGGTTTCGTACTTTTTGTATAACACAATTATAAAAACCAGGAACATTACCTGAGAGTCAGTATGTCTGGAGGGAGGAGAAGTGTTCAGGATAAAATGGAAGGGAAATAGATATATTTTGTTCTGGAGCTATGGATTCTAGAACACTGAAAAGAAACTTAGAGAAAATTCCATTATATCAGCTGAGAAATACGTATTGAATTTGCAGATGAAGCAAAGGTGAGAGGATTGAAAGTACACTGGAGTGTTGTATTCGGGATGATCATGACAAATGAGACCAGCATTCTGAAAGAAATAGAAACCAGTTCTTTCTATGTGAAATTTTGTGAGTATCTTTCTCAGAATAGTGACTTCAACACTACAGGAGTGAGAAAGATAGGTGAGGAAGAGGATTCATATTTGAAGTTCTAAAGGCTAAAACGGATGTTAAGAAGAAAAAAAAAGAAGATAAGGCTGTCTATTCTCTTCTGAGCTCATACCTTCTCAACAGAAATGATGCATCCAGGCTTGCACATTGTATCCTTCAGGAAGGATGTAAGCCATCTACCTAGACTAAAGGAGAAAGCAAAGATGTAGCAAATGGGATCTTACATGTGTGGAAAGTGGAGAAAAATGTGAAAGGGGGTTGATTACGATAGTGGTATCAGACTGAAGCGAACCACAAAATTATTTTTCAGGTGCTTAAAACATAGTTGCAAAGGGAAAGGCAATAGTTTTCTCTCGCTGTCCATTGTGGATAGGATAAACAGTGTAGGACTTAGAGGGCAGTAAAATAAATCAGACTAGGGGTTAGGGAAACCCTTGTGGCTGAAGGAGCTGTTTGAGCTCTACAGGAAATTACTTAATGACATGGAAAGTCTCCACCAGTAGAGATACTTGAGAATGTATTAAACAAATATCTGGCAAGAATATCTGGGGTTTAATTGAATCTTCTTTCATGCAGAAGGATGTCATATATCTCTTCTTTCTCAATTTTCTAAACCTTCTGTGAAATACATGAAAAGATGCTCACTTTGTCTTTCTCCAGAGAGTCATTTATGTTTCTCAAATCATTTTAGTTTGAGGCAGTTTGGTTGACTTTAGTGCTGAATAACTACTGCTGGCCAAATCTTGACTGTTGTTGCTTAAATGGACCCTGTGACTGAGGCAGAGGAATCCATGACATCATCTCAACAGACCCAGAGCAAATATTAGTTGGAACAGTTGCATTTGAGTTGATATCCCAACAGCTGGGCCACAGTTTTTATCTGTTTGTCTTTCCATTTTATAATGTTAGCTGTGTCTTCATTTGTATTCTTACCTTGAGTACTGTAGATGGAAATCCAGGGACTTTATAAAACCTAAGGCTCATGGGAATTTTTCATAAAAATAAAAACATATCAATCAGAACTGGAGCAGTGTTATATGAATGGGCTCCTGAGAGCTGGCTAGGCTAGTGGCAAGTGCCTTGTGCTTATTTGTGATACAGTCTAACTCTGGAACTCAGATGTTCAAAGGTGCCAGACCTGGTCATGCTGTTTCCTCAGAATAGTAAACAATGGGTATGTTTGTGAGTGTCCTTCAGATGCTCTGAATTCCAGGTTGTGTAATCATCCTGAGTTTCAAATTTGAGAATTAGAGCACATATTGCAATTACTCCTCTGGGATAACTGCTGTTTTGTTGAACAAAAATTTTGTTGCTTTTGTTGCTCAGCCAATCCTGAAGTACTAATTCTTTAAATAACAATTGAAATAATTGAATTCATATTTTATTTAGCAAGTGTGGTACCTTGTAAAACCCAATTGATTGGACTCACATTCTGTGCTGTATTATTCAGTACCCCTCTGGATGTGAATTCAGACAGCTGCCTTGGCTCCCAACTTTTATCTGGCAAACATCCTCCCTCAGAAAGCCAGTGGAGGCTGGACAGAGTACCTGCAGATTATTACATAATGTATGTTCTAAACCAGTTGTGTTTGATTACTTAAGAATATAAGAAAATCCTAGTCTCCAATGAATTAGTAGATTTCAAATGTGTTTATTCTTGAGAGTCTGACTGATTCAGCATTTGATAGATCTATCCCAAAGCTGAGAGGTGGAGTAAACATCTTTCTGTACAGATGCATTTAGCTTATTTTCTTAATTACTATTTCTTCTACAAATAGAGTGCAGATTTTTTTATTTGCACTTCAATGTTTCTAAACAACCTTCAGTTAAATCTTTTCCAAGTCCTTTCTGAAAGGAACTTTTTCATCTTTCATCCTCCCTTGAACTCTTTTTATTCTCTATGATTTATTGAGGCCTTCTCAAGACAAAGGAAACCAAATCAAACAAAAACCAAAACAAACCCATTTTTACTCCCTCAGAGACTAGTGTTAATTATATCAGTATAATATCCTTGGAAAATGAATCAGAATTTGAAATCTTCTCAAGAAAAACTATAAGCAGATTTTATTCTCTATACTCTTCAAGCCATCAGGAGTAATGCACAGAAGATGCACTGTGGTTATACTGGCAATGTAGTGTAAAGCATCCAAGGAGTGTCTTGGCTAGTAGTTAGCAGGACAATAATGAAGATCCTAAGATATTACTCCTTTGGGAGAGAACTTGGAATAAACTCTTTTTTAAAGGAACTGGAATGAGACGTGGCTTCTGAAAGCCCGAGCTGGTAAACCCACCCCCACCATGTCTAGCTGTACTTCACTCTTCAATATCTTCTCCTTTCCATTATGCTGTTCTTTAAAATCATTTATTCAGACCAGACAGGGAGCATGTACTAAGGTGTATTGCTCTTATAGAGGTGTTTGTTGTTTTTTGTTTTTTTACTTCCTAACCAATATTATTGGTTTGATATATTAAAAAACCTGCCTGTAGCTTCTTAGACCTTTCCAGCACATGGGTGATTTCAGCAGAAAGCATATGATTATTTTACCCTTTTTTTTTAACAGTGGTATGAATTTTTTCAAAATTTTTAAAAGGCATTTTGTGGTTTTGGGTGTAGTCTTGATAATGTCGATCTAAACCAATCAGATCTACAAGAAGGCTATTTGCATCCCCTATGGTGTATTGCAGTTTCATCTAGAAAAATCTGTATAAAACTATACTGTAATTTGCCAGGCAAAATTGCTCCATTGCTTTCAGGCAGGAAAGGTGGCAACCTGGGAGCATCCTTTCAGATTTCAGTTTTGCCAGGTATATGATTATGAGAAGGTATGGTACTTCTGGGTGGAGAAAAATCAATTTTCTACCAGAACTGTATTTAAATATAGTATTTAGATATCAAATCATTCATTCCTCTCAGAAACACCTTTGAAAGGAGGATGCCTACTACTAATAGAAACGAAGCTTTACACATATAAACACCTTATCTGCTTTGTGCATGAAAAGGGAAGTGTCTGTACGAAAGCTGAGGTCTGAAATTCCCCTCTGTATCTTGCTCGCCCTAGAATATTTAATACTCAGAAATTATATGGTATAAATTGGAAAAAAACCATACTTTTTTGCATACAGAAAAGAACAAGCCCTTCACAAATTTTCATTTACTGAAAGATCTTCAAAACAGGCCTTTTTGAGGTTTGGAGATGGAGGAAGAGTTATTTTATTTTACTCTTTCATCACCATTTCTGTGCAGTTGATAAATGATGGTCATTCTTTCCTACTTCCCATGAATTATTACTTCTGCCCACAAGAGTGTATAAAACACAGAAAAAAGAAAAACTAATTTTCTTACCTGTAATTTTGCTTTCTTTCAGTATTGATTTAATACTTAGTAAAGAATTTTTTAATAGTAAAATGGTAATGTCTTACACTTGGTCTCGCATAGAATTCCTTGGAGTTTTTTTTATTTTTCTGAGTGAAAACAAGAGTGAGGATCCCATAAAGTTAAACTTTCACGTATTGGCAGTCTGTTGCGTTTCTTGTGTTTGCTTCAAAGCTGCTATTTGTGCCTAAGTTTTGTTGTGTCTTCTGCTGTGGAATTCTGCTTCTAGACAAGATCCTATGTCAATCAGAGTATTGAAACTTAAATAACAGGTTTTTTAAAAGAGATAGGAGAATTACACAACCCACCCTCTCATCTAGGTCATTATTATAATGCTGGAATATGCAAGCAGCAAAACCATCACAAGAGAAAACAAAAGATCAAAAAAAGAGAGAACCAATTTAGCTTTTCCAATATGAATATGCTATGAAGAAAATTATGCATCTCAGCATTAGACATCTGAAGGATTTAGCTAGTAATAGTGCCAAACTGGATACTATTTCAATTTCATTGTTTGAATGCAATCTTCATAGGGAAAAAAAAATACAGCTCATAGCAGTGAGGTTGTAGACAGTAAAATAAAAGAATGTAGTCAAATAATCTTATATTTTGACTGAAAATCTTTCTGCCATTTAATCTATTTTTTTTTCACATTTGGACTTTTGATACAAATGAATTTTGAACCATGTTAAATAAATGATGCCTGTACTAGCTGCTAAGGCTTCCTATTTAACCTGTATTACTATTCGGTTTTATTTGAACCTTTGAAAGCTTCTCACCTGCTGCCTGTTTCAGGCATAGAGAACATTTTGGGGTGTGGAAGATTCTCTCTGGCTGCCCATAAAGGCTGGCAGGAAGAGCTCTAGCTAAAATTGCTTGAGCTGATGAGTAGCTCCATCCATATCAACGTTAAATTTTAATTTTGAAGAGCTTCTGAGGAAATAATGGGAGGAAAAAAGTGCAGAACTTTCACTGTTAAAGGAATTTTTGTTTTGTGGGCTTTTTTTCCTTGTCTTTGCATTCATTGTCCCAGGGACAAACTTAAATTATTTATTTTGAAGGCTCTTGCTTCATCCCCTATTAGATTTTTGTGCTAAAGTTGTATTGACATAAACATTTGCATAAATCCCAGTTCAAAAGTATACTTAATTGAAGGAGTTGTTAGAGAAACAGCTGCCAGGTGACATCCTGTCACTGCAAGGCTGGAGAGGCTGGCACACACATGACATTTTTTCCTTTCTGCCTGTTGTGTATAGACAGCAGGTTTGTCCAGAAATTGCACTTCATGTAGTAGAGAATGAAAGACTGGGCCAGATATTCTAGTCAGCCTGTATGTTGCTGACTCCTCATTAATTATTTATCTTGATTTTGCTAGCTCACTGTGATCATTCTTGATCCAAAAAAATGAGGAAGCTGTTCAAATCTCACTGATGCATAGAAACACCAAAACATCCCTTTGCATATAAGCAAACAATGGGGGGAAAAGTTAATACAGTAATATTCCAATGTTAGTATTGGTTCTGCCTTATCAAAGTCTGTTACTAAGAATAGTCAGAAGCATGCTAATCACTGATATTTTATTTCATCCTCAATTAAAAGAGTAAAATTAAAGTTGTTTTGTATTTTTTTAAGGAACAGCATTTAATTTTCATTATTGCTTCATGTGTCCTTTGTTTCAAAAAGTATGTGAGGGGATACCAGAAGGTCTGTAGGTTTTTGGGGGGTAAAGAAAGAGGTTTTTTTTTCCCCCGTCTCAATGGAAAAAGATTAAGAAGCACTATGTCTGGATTTTGTGCATGTATTCTAGGGCCAGGAGAACATTTTGTTTTCACTGATGTAATGGTGGGAGTTGTCAGGGATAGACATCAGGCGTTTCTTTTCTATACACTGGTTGAATCCAGAAATATGATGGTACAAGAAACACAGCATTTCTTTTATTAGGTTTCATATCTTATAATATATTATTGTTGTATTCTGCAGGCAATGCCACCTTTGCCTAATGCATGGAAGAAAGGGAAAGAATTTAGTATAGACCAACATACAATAAAAGTTTCATTTGCAACTAAGGCAGTGATTAATGCTTGACAGATGAAACAGTAGGAAAAAAAGAGAATGTCCATCATTGCCTTTTAAAGGATAACAAGCTAATATGTTTGTTTTTTCAGTTTTCAGTGCTCAGGATGATGGGAGGAGATACACAGCTGCTAAGTAATAATGTATTTGTGAGTTATGTATGTCTTTGTCATGAATTACATTGTAAAAAACCATAAATTAAATCTTTGGATGTACTTTTGATGAAACAATGATAAAGCATGTGTCATTCTGTCAAGAATATTTATACTTGTCCTTTTATTCAAGGTAGGGTAAAAGATCTGGTTCTTAAATGCATACTTAAGCATCTGAATTCATGCTGTACTTTCGGTTTGCTTTTTTTTTAACTTTTGCAAATCATGTCGTGTCTGAATTTGACAATGTAAAGACAATGTGAGAGATAGCTATAGGATATATCTGTTTTACAGGCAATGTGCTTGAAAACTAGAAAATTATCTTTCAAAAATGCACACTAGGTAAAATAGGGCTTCATTTGATGATGTTTGATAATGAAATGTATATATCTCTAATCAAAGCCTATATAGTGGTCTTAGCACACTGAATTAGGTACTGCCTTCTTGGTTTTTTAAAACAAAGTAATGACCAACAAAATGCTGAGCATTGCCATCTTTTGATGTTTTGAGTAAGAGCAGTTGCTGACAGAATCATCCAGGTTCCATTTAAGATTACATTTTAGTCACTCCAGACCTTTCTCAGAGCTTTCCCCTCTGTCTTCTAGATGTGCATGCTCCAACAGCTATACTTCCACATGGGTGGCATGATGCAGAGCTTGGAAGGAACAATGTCAATGAAATGACAGCTGTGTTCAGAGGCAAGGGAAAGAATAATTATCTAGAGAAAAAATACCACGACATTAATTACTCTCGATGAAGCAGATGAAGCTCCAAATGCAAGCTCAACAGAGTCTTGCTGTGCTTGAAATCCCTTAGGCCAATAAGAGACATGAGCCAAGGCTTTGATTCCCACCTTCCATCTCTCACAATGAATGTAACAGCCCTGGTGTGCACTGCTGGGCACCATTCACTTCCCAGGGAGAGGCTGTTTAGAACTTTTTCAACCTCCTATTTATTTATTTATCTAGCATCTTATTTAGACTAGAATGGTTCCAGTTGAAAGGGACTGTCAATGATTGCCTAGTCCAACTGCCTCACTAATTTAGGGCTGGATAAGTTACAGTGTATTATTAATGGCACTATTCAAATTCTTCTTAAATGTTGACAGGCTTTGGGCATTGGCCACCTCTTAAGAATTCTTTCCAGCATTCAACCACCCTCTCAGTAAAGAAATGCTTCCTAATATTCCTTTGAGTTTCACTCAAAGGAAAAATGAAACCTTTATGCCTTTCATCTAAACCAAGCAATATTCTTATAGTGACTACTTGTCATCAAAGTATTCTCTTTGTCTCAATTATAAGATATTTAACAACTGAAGCAACATTAAATTCTGCTGCCATTTTCCTTAGAAATTGATCTAGATTTTTACACTACATAAAAAAGGATAAGAATATATAGATTAAAAAAATAAAATAACTTATATGAAAAAGTTTTAAATGGGTCAGAAAAATTTTATAAGGGTGGTGAAGGCTTCATTTTTCAGACATTTCATCTAGGAGCTCTTAGGTAGTTGTGCTGGGAAGAGTGTTCTGAGCAGCAGGCTTTAGCAAGGGCTAATGAAAGCGAAAGGGAAAAGGACCTGACAAGTAAAGGAAATTATTCTTCTTGAAGTGTCCCTTGATTTTCATTAGAAGAAAATAATTAGCAATGAGAGTAGTAGAAATGATAGGAGTAGGCATGCCAGATAATTACGTGCAGGTAAGGATTTTTTGAGGCTTACTGACTAGAATACCTTCTTTAGTGACTATTGCCTCGGTGAAATCTGGGGAATATAAATTCAGCAATTCCTACTGGTTAAGCAAAACTCCAAGAGAGAAGGTGTGGGTATTATTTTTGCTCTTAAAGACTTGGACACTTTGCCTTAATTTAGCAAATCCTGGTTAGGATCTTTTCTATTTTATGAACCATCTCTCAGTTTTCCTTTGTTTGAATACTCCACCACAGAGACAGACAGAATTTTTTATTGCCTTATTTCTTAGTAGTAGGTGTTTGGTGTTCTCCTTTCCTGACCTGTGATATGACCAGAACAAGCAGAGGGCTCTGAGTTATCTGGAGTGCCCATAATAATCAGTTGCACATCTGTGCAAAAATCATAACCCTTTAATCTGGAATATGATACCTCTGTAGGTCCAGCTCATGGAGAGATTTATCTGCCTAAAATGATAGTAATTCAAAATGTCAATCTGTTTGGCATTAACATCGTGAATTCTCTGAGGCTAGCAGCAGGTTTGTCCAGTAAAAAAGGCAGAATCAAATTGGAGAGTCACTTTTTGTCCTTAACTTTTGTTGTTGAGTATCTTTTTATATTATTGATGTCAGCTGGAGCCATTGCAGAGAATCCCATGCCGTGAAAAATAGCAAGTAACCTACTCAAATTTAATTATGTTTTCCTATTGAAGTAGGAAAGGAGATGATCAATATACGTTGGAGAGTATATAACAGTACAATAGCACTTTCTGAAAGGTCAATGTTTTATATTTTTGCCATGTTTTCAAATTCTTCGCAAGTCAGCATAACTGTTGATAACCCAACCTGATTATCAAAAAAATCCTGGTGCAGAGAAAAAAAATATTGATTGATGTCATTTAGAGGAGTGAGATTTTTTCCTGAAAATAAGGAAACTCATAAGAAAATATATTTTTCCCCTTTTTTGTGTATGCACTAGGTAATTATTACTTTACTAAAAACTTTTTTCAACTAGAAAGTTTTTAGAAGTCATATTTCACATAAGAAATGGCAGTTGCTCCGGCATAGGTTGGAATGCCCTTTGGGTATTTTCTAGTTCAGGCATTGTGCCTTAAGCTTATGGTCAAGCTTATTTTCAAAAGGATTGATGGCTGGGAACTGATGGGAAATTGCTTTCCTTCTTTGTCAGTATAAGATACAGAATCACCTGCTGTTTAGAATAATTTCTCAGAAAGCACCTTTGGAAATCTAGATGAATAATGGGCAGGGAAGATAGGTGAGGATTTTACATTGTGTATATATCAAGGCTTTTTCTATCTTAATAAAATCATTAATATATTGGGTCTTTTCCATAGCACGTGAACTTGAGACCTGACTGCTGGTCTATTTGTACATCTCAGTCAAAGACTTTGTACTCTTCAGGATCTTTTTCATATGTGTCTCTTACAGTAATAAATACCATTAATAAAATCCATTCAGATGACAAAGAAAAGATTTTCTGAAACTTTAGAAGAGAGTGTAATTGCTGCTATTAGTATAATACTGTGTTCTGAGGAGCAGTAAAATGGCATTCTATAGCTTTTCAGCCCAAGCTATAAAGCTCCTTGCTTGTATCTGGGGAGCCTGAACACTGTGCTACAAATCTCATTAGGCTTTTGGTTCTTCATATTTTTAAGTAACATAATGCCTTCTGGGAGGTCCAGGTATTATTTAAATTTTGGCCCAGTTTCCACAAAGTTCTTTGCAGGGAAATTTCTCCCTCTTTTTGTGGGATTCTCTTTGCACAGGTGCCAGCACCGTGGGTATCCCGAGGCTTCCCTGCTCTCACTGGTACCTCTCCCTGAGCTCTTGGAGCAGGGCAAGCCTGTCTGAAGTTCACGTGTGTGCCTTTTAGAAAATTGATATAAGCCATTTAGAAAGTGGTATTGTCTACTCTTCTCTTTTTAGATACTTTGGTAGAGAAAGCAAAAATCAAAATTGAATGTAGACTGGATAGAAGCCTTTGCTATAGGGAGCATTGTTGGTTAGTGTAGTGGAAGTGAGATTTGGTTGATATTTTTAGTGATTCACCTTTAACTGAGAAAGCAGGCAGCTTATTATTATTATTATTTGGCTAATAAGGCAAATACATTCCTCTGCTAAATTGGTGGGTAGGAGTGTATTTTGACTGGATGGTAAGGGTATTTTGATAATTTGAGAGACTTGTGAGATTAGTCTGTTCTGACACCAATGATTTTGATTGATCTTTCTGTAGCCACTGTGGTACGATTTATGTGGAAGCAATGTCAAAGGATGTTCTACTTCTTTTTGCCAATAGAGTAGCAAGTACACAGTAGGGAAGGCAAAGATTTTTGAAGTATATGAAAATAAGTATAAAGAAATTGTTTAGGAACGTCCTGCAACATGCTATCTGTTAGCTCAGTTTGCCAAGCCAGAGAATTTCCAGATACGAAGAGGATAAATAAGAACTGCTAGCAAATATTTTATTTTATAATAAGGGGAAAAAATTGATCTATTTTTATATTTGCTGGGAAAACAAAGCCACATTATTTGGTAAATATGTTAGAGACACTGGTCAGAGAGAGACTTGTCAAAAGTCATCTGCACCTTGGTTGAAGAAAAATTTGGCCATCAGCAGTTGATAAACAACTGCACTGCAGAAGGTCGTGTTCATTCCAACTGGTAAATTACAGGCTTTGGCAGGCCTGTTGTACAGCATTATAGAAAAAGGTATATACTGAGAAAGGCAAAAATGCATAGTTCATGTGTTTCCAAGGCAACAAATAATTGTTATTGCTGCATTTGGACATAAAGCTAGTTAAAAAAGCAGGAGTCAGAAACATAAGGTGAATTAGTCAGCATTTCTGCCATGTTTAGTTATTCAGTAGGCCAACAAATCAACAAAAGGGAAGATGAAGCAAAATATAATTTCTTTAGAGTTTTCATATATGCATTTTCCACTTCCATATGTAGTATGGACAGTGTTACAAAAGGCAGAATTTGTTGCTGTCATTGATTTCTTGATCAACAGCTGCCAGCATGTGACAGCTAAGAAAGAGTGAAATTTGAAGGATATATCTTGCCTGTAGGTTTCTCCCCAGCAGTGAGGCAGAGTTCTTAGAACAAGATTAAATGTACAAATATCTAGATTCTGTGGAAAATAATAGAAATGTCAACTGTTGAAACAGATTCTGAATACCTTCATTTTTAAAAATTTCATTTTCACTGAACTCACCTCAGCAATAGTTATAAAAAAAAATAGTGCCAAACCCCAACCACTGAAAAAAAAGAATTCTGCCAATAAGACTTTAAACTATATACCCTGCCACATTTATGGGACTGTTGGGATGTTTACAAGAAAGAATTCAAAATCTTCTGTTGCAGAGGGTTTGAGAAAGGAGAGGTGCTATGTTGCGCTTTTCTTTTGAATAGTAATTTTGATTAGAATCTGATTCCTAGTTTATTCAGCTAAGGTGAAGTCCTGACAAGTTTGGAGAGAGATGGAGAAGAAGGATAAATACTTGGATTTTTTTTTTTTTTTTCTCAGAGCAACAGGTTGAACGAGTTGTGAGTGTGGAAGGGTCTGGAAGGATATCCTGTCTGAACAGATTGCCCTGTTTCATGGAAAGCCATGCTGGCTCCCTCAGAGCTCTTGGTTGCACAGTGCAGCTGTAAGCAAAAATTCTTCTGAAATAATGGCAGGGCATCATTAATCCAGTTAATCTGCCTGCAGTGTGCTCCACTGAGAACAGTGGTTGGAACCACTAGTTCAGAGATTGCCCTTCTTAGGTGAGTTATGGCATCACCAGGAGTGATAACACTGCTTGCAGCTGCCCGCATGCCCAGCCAGGGAGCTTCAGGGGTCACAGGCTCTCCGAGGGACTTGCAGAAGTTTTTACAGGAAGAACATGGAGTAGAGTTAAAAACAAGAACAGGAAACTGCAGGGAGCAAGTGTGAACCTTCTAAATAACAGAATGGTTGCTAGCCTTACTTTTTCTTTGAATAAACTTGCTCGAAAACACATATATGCCTTGTGACAATGTGGCTAACTCCATCACTTCAAAGATAATTACCTATATTTTTTTTTTAACACAAAGATACTTACTTTCTTTGTGGTATACTTTGTGAGGAAAACTATGGGACTGCAGTTCAAGGCACCCCAAAACTAGCCCTTGCTATAGGAAGAGTCCAGGCTTTCTAAAGTTGATAGCTAAATATTGAAGACAGAGCATATTTGGAGCCACAGAAGTCTATCTTGAAGAAATCTGTTGTCATCCCGAACTGTGTACTTCTTCTCTTGCATCCCCAGTGGATCTTGAAAGAAGATGAAAAAATGCAGCCACAGTATTGTGTGGGGGATAGTAGAAGGCTGTAAGCTTGGAAACCCCAGAAATAATTGTAGAGGCACTGTGCAAGCAATGCTGCAGATGGGATTAAGGTGGCGAGAGGTCTCAAGTAAGTGCATTTTTTGATGCTTTTGGAAGCAATGTGGAAAAGGCACAAGGAACAGTGTATGGTTTTTGGCAGCTGTGATTTGTAATTCAAAGTGTTTGAAGTGGAGACTTCTCGGCCAAACTAAATAGTGGAAAAGAAATTAAATGAGCACAGTAAAAACAATCAATAAATTCAGTAACTGCAGGGAGAGGCACACATAATTAGTGCATATCCACCATGTGAACGTGGCTCTGCATGGACAGCTGAAGCTGACACAAGAGATTTTGGGGAGCACTCTGGTGCCAGGCATCCTGTTAATTCCCATAGATTAATTTTTTCACCTTCTGCACCTTCATTGACCGTATCATTTGCTCCACCTGGCAAAGTCATCACTGCTGATTGCAGAGACTCGGAGCATGCTTTTGTTTTGCCTTTTCCTTTGTACTTCACAGTTTAATGGTTTGCTGCCAAATGCTACACCTAGAGGCAGAAAAATATGCATATTAACATGACATAGACTGTGAAGATGAAAATCCATGACTGCTATGTGGAATCTATATTAACATATTCAGAAGAATATGATAAATATTCTATGATTTTGTGAAATGATTGTTTTGTTCCATTTACTTTTCTGTATATTTATTTTGTTCTCATTGAGATCAATAGAAATTATTCCAGTGTATCTGGCAAAGACTATGCCAGAACTTTACTGGCTAAATTGTGCAACTGATCATCTTGTTGAAAACACCTTGTTGTAAGCTAAACCCTCATCACCCATCTTGAGTTGTAGACCAAGATATATGTGTCCATGAATGAAATTGTAATGGTAAAAGAGCTTTACAGAAGTGTCATTTCTTGATCCCAGTGTTAGATACACTTTAGATTGCTTCTGGCCCTGTGCTACCCAAGGAAACCTTTATGTGGCCACAGGTTGCACAGCATTTGATTCAGAAAGGCAAGAAGAGGATTAAGTCTGTGTGTACCTCAAAGGCAACAAGCAGTTTTATGGCTGATGCTACATCATGGTGTGCTGGGAAATCAGCTGATTTGGTTGCTGTGCTTCTTGTAACCCTGCAAACCTGGTCACAGCAGCTCCCTCCTGATATTCTCAGTTGTTTTTGTGGCTGATTGTTTATATTGCCAGCCATATATCAGGAAGGGACCTGCTTTATAATCAGCACAAGAGAAGTCTCTGGTTTGGAAGCCATAAGTCAACCATCTTTGCTGTGTTCTCTGTTAAAGCACTTGTTGAAATAGCAGTGAGTAATAGGATTGAAGCATTGCAATATGAATTCCTACTTCCAGTATTGCAAAATGAAAAAGGACATAGTTATTATAATCCCACAGCATATCATGTTTTTGTGTCTCATTTCTTGTTATTGTGTAGTATAAAATGGGAAAAAAGTTAATTTGTAAAGATATTGTCACATTTCATAATCAGATCATTTCAATGTGAAAATGAGATAAAATTTTGTTTTATTATTGCGTAATTTGCCACAGTGTTTGGTAGAAATTGCTAAATCTGTCTGGGAATGTTGTCCGCCTACAGCTTAGCTAAGTCATGGATGCTTCTTGCGCAACACAGCTCAAAACATGGTCAAGGAAACACCTGACCAAAAACTAAGGCTTAACTTTCCTGCTTCAGGCCTGTGTGTCACTGTTCTTGAAGGCAGAGAATAGGCCAGACTGCTTTAGATTGTTTTTAGCTTCTCATTTGAAGCAGAATCTTGCTCTCTCGTTAGTCGTTGTGAGCATCTTAGTAGACCCATTGTTTTCATTAGGTTTTCTTATCTGAATAGCAATTATTTCTATGAATAAGCATTTGTGGTAGTGAGCTCTTAATCAGTTGGGCAATTGCAAAGTGTTAATAATGCACAGCATGTTCTGCATGCAGGCACACTGACATTTGCCCTCAGCTTCAATGTGAAACTCCTCTACTACAAGTGGGAGAGACAAACTCCTGGCTTCCATGATTTCATTTACCCATTTTATATTTCAGAGATTTCTAAAGTGATGTGTAATCAAAACAAACATTTGTTGAAGCCCTCCCTTATATTGAAATGATTGCTTTGAGATAATAATCAATGAAAAAAGCAAAACTGGCCTTTGGATTTCTCCAGCATCATGTAGGAGTCATGTCACTGCATTCTTTTTGTTTTCTATCAATTCTCTGCCTTGGCTGGATGGAAGCTTTGAATGAGTGTAATTTGTGGACAATAACAAGTTTCAGATGCAAATTGAAAGTTTCTGGTTTGCACTCATGTCTGGCCTGCTGTCTGCTCAGCTTCTTCTTTCAATATTGCTCTCTGTGGAATTGTGTTGCTCACAGCTCATCGGTAAATATATGGGACAATCAATGGGCTTACTTGTTGCTTTATAATTGCATGACAACTCATTTAGGAGTAGAGATATAGTTCAGACCTCTCAAACTGATGTATTTGAGGTATGAGAATACTACCAGTCAGTGATAAGTTAAAGGCATTAGGAGAATATTTAATTAAAGAATCTAATAACTCTGAACTTTCAGATTATAATTAAGAACGTCCAATGTGTAATTGTTCACAGTATGAAATTTTATTGCTACAGTTGTGATAAGTGCAGGGAAATCTGACCTATTAATAAAAAAAAGATTACATTTCTGTCTACTCTAGAAGACACAAGTGCTTGTTTCCTCCATTCTAACTCCAGGGCTTTTTATGTTCTTACATTGTCAACAGTCTGACATGGCTCTGGTCTACCCCAAAAATAAATGGCTAAAATTTAATAATCTTGCTTTGATTTTGTCCCCTCTGTATTTGTAGTAGCACTAATTTTTACATTTTTTTTATTTGAAGAGGAGTCACATTGTCTGAAGGTGGTGAGAGGCTATGTGGATGTCTCAAGTCCTTGCAAAAGATTCCCCTCTGCATTGTAGCAAATACCAAAACTTGGTCATATGGCACTGAGGCAGTGAGGGGGATATCAGCATGTCTTCAAAAGCAATGCTATAAAGAGGTGGATTGCTTTTCTCTCTTTTGTTTTGGTTTGTTGTGGTTTTTTTATATATAATTCTACACATCTACCTGATATGCTAGACAATGAAGACCCAGTAAAGTGGAGAATTTTAACACCGTAAATTTATGGGCTACTATGTTTTTTCCTAATGACTGCTGACTGATTGTGCAACTAATCTTATTTTACTGGTTTTCTTATTTTAATTACCTATTGAGAGCCACTTGGATGGAGTTCATAGAGCTTCAGACCCACAAAGCACAAATTACAAACTAAATTCAGTTAATTAGCTGAGCCAGAACTGCCATAAAGTATCTAGATGGAGATGGGTTTTCAATACTTTTTTTAGGAGAGATAGGAAAAAGCATGGTACAAAATTCATAGTGTAGTAATAAATTTTATACCATTTTCTCAGGAATAATTTAAAAATATTTAAGTGTGTTTTTGTATCCAGTCTACCTCTATTTGTGCATTTATCTTAGCAGACTCATCAGCACTGTCATGTTCTCAGAGAGTCGTCCTTTATTAGAAGGTGAAATGACACACATCTCAAATATTTTATTGCAGTGGTTTGGGCCTAAAGAACATATGATTTGTGGAGAAGTAAAAATCTGGCATAAAGATGCCATATTTCTCTTAACACACTGGTAATCTCTTGGCGTTTCAAAAATGCAAAGTTTATATTTTCAGTCTGAGCTGCCATTGTCTTACAGTAAGGAGTAAACTCTGTTTGCTGCCAACACAGAGTGTGGCAGGAGGAGTTCAGCTGTGCTTTGCATCTGGGATTGCCAAGTTAGCTGCTGCTGGATACAGCTATATGTGTGCTTCTCTCTCATGTGACAAGCTGCACATAGCAAGCATTATACATGACTTAATGATTAAAATCTCACCTTAAATGTCTGTCCAGTTCTGTCTTTAAAACATAAAAGGTGCATTTAATAAATGCCATTAAAAAGCAATTTCTAAAAAATTGCTAAAGAAATAAATGTAGGTAAGGAAGAGACTTGATGATAAAATTCCTATGCTCTTTGTGTATGTCAGTGCAACTTAATTCTTAGCAGGTATAGCTACTTGTTTACTGAGAAGCACATGCTTTTTTTGCCTTCTACCTAGGATAGCAATCAGTTTATGCCAAAGCATTTGAAGTTTGGAGCAGGACCCTTCTCTGTTTTGTGCTGTTCATAGGCTTCTCAGAGTGAGAGTAAAGTTCAGGGATTGCCATAGTACAGCACAAATGGATTTTATCACTTTAACCAAAATGTATACAAAATATCATTTAGTAATGAGAAAGAAGTCGTTTCAGGGGATAAAATGGTGAATATAATTGCATTTTTCACACTAAAGAAAGAAAACCTGAGCAGTTTGTTACACCAGGGTTTGCTCTGGTCACAGACACCACCAGGGCAGCTAAATGGCAGCAGCATCCAAAGACCATGGCTGTGCCTTTTCCTTGGCTCATCCCACAGGCAAGGAGGACCTGGAGATCTGCTGCACCACACAATAGGCAGTGGAAGAACAAAGCCCAGCTCCCTGTGATTGTTGCCCTTTCTCCCAGTCATCCAAGCTCAGCCCTTGGACTCCAGCAACAGGCTTTTTATTCCTGATATGGCAAAACTGAGTTTTGCCTTTATTGAGAGGAAGCCCTGATAGGTCCCTGAACCTACAGTGGGAACCAGTGTCATGACAGCTTGGCACCAAATCTGCAACTGGTGTGTAGCTCAAGTTACTTGATCACCTCTTAAAATAATGCATGACTTTATGACGTTTTACCTTTCCCTGTTTCTATGAATTACGTGCTGAGCTTTAGAGTAGGGAAGAATGGGTGGCTTTGAGCATACCTAGGAGTCAGGACACCTCTGGAGATGTGCTTGGTCATGTGTGCAGGCAAACATGTATGACCTGGGTGGAGGGCAGAGGAGTCTCCTTCTTTAGCCAAGGTTGTGGTAGTGCAGTTCTGTGGTTTTCACACGTACTTGTCCTTCATTCTCTACCTAAAGCATAGGCTGTACAGGATTCTATCAAATGGAACCTTATTATGCACACTCTTACTAGAGATCCATGGTAGACAGCCTTATATATGGTCTGATAATTTTATATGCAAGACAGTTTCTCCAGTCAAAATAGGATTTGGGGGTTTCTTTTTTGATTTTGTTATTTTTGGGGGTTTTTTTAGTGGTGGTTTTTCTGGTGGTTTTTTGGTTGGTTTTTTTTTCCTTTTTTTTCTTTTTTTTTTTTCTTTTTTTTTTTTTTTTTGTTTTTTTTCTTTTTTTTTTTTTTTTTTTTTTTTGGTTGGTTGGTTTTGGTTGGTTGGTTTTTTGTTTTTTTTTTTTAGTTTTGTTTTGGATTTTTTGTGGTTTTTGGGATTTTTTTGATGTGCAGAGAGCAGTAATGACATTCTGTACGTCCAGTGTAGCAGGCTGTGTTTTTGAGAAATTCTGATGTCGAGATATTTACCTGATTCTAAAATCTTGCAGCAGTAAGTTCTGTACTACAGGCTAAAGTTAGTCAAAGAAAGGGATATGGGGCAGGACCATGCAACCAGGAGGAAGAGAGAGAGAAGAGTGGCTCTGGTGACAGTCACCTGAAAATTCTGTTCAGTGGTCTTGTCAGGTCAGGCTCTGGGCCATGGAAATATCTGCTTCCTCAGCCTCTGCCTGTCACCTAGCTCTGGAAACAGCATGAGAGGTCCTGCATTAAATAATGTATGAGCTCTGCACAGTCATTAAGTTGAGTTGTCTCTCATAAGTAGTTTAAATGTGTATTCAGAAATAAAGCATAGTCAGGAATTGGGTTTGCATTGGCTTTTCCTACCTTCAAGAACCATCCTTTGTGAAGGTTTATTGGTAAAGAGCTTATTTTGGAAGAAAAAGAAAAAGAAGGAAAAGGTGAGAGGAGAATGAGGGGAATGGGATTGTTGAATTCTAAGAAAACAGGATGAGGAAGGACCTCACATCTGTCTGCAGCTAAAAATGAAAGGTGATAGGACAAGTAGAAATGGACACAAGTCACAACAAAAGAAATCTAGTTAGAATTTAGGGAAAAGAGGAATCACAAGATGGGTCATGGTCTGAGCAATGGATTAGACCACAAGGCCCTGAGAGATAATTAATCTCTGAATAACTGTTCTAGGGTTTTTTTTGATATGTCATATACTGATGACCTGTTATATCTCTATGAAAAATCACACTGGCTCCTATTTTTTTTGCTTATAAGACATAATTCTTTTTAGTCTCTCATCCTTTCTGCTGCTTTTGGGAATTAGTATTTTTCTTTTTAAAATAAAGGGGAAAAAAAAAGTTTGTTTTTTCCTGCTATACCAATCCTATAATTGTGTCTTCTCACACTATAAACAAATGATGATTAGGCACAGATAAATTCTTCAGTACTGCAAGTCCACCAACTTCAGTGTTACATAATATTCATCTGCCAGGATTATTAGATTACACACATGTGGCTCACTGAGTGATGGTTGTTGATGGAGTTTGTCTGACAAATGTCCTGGCCACTATCCACATTCCTCCTGTTCTGAAAAACAGAGGACATGAATCTGCAAGTCTGCTGAGCCAAATGCTTTCGTAACCTTTACATTTATTTTCATCTCTTTATTTTGGAAAGATCTCTTCAAAGTGAACTTTGTGGTTTTGCTGACAGACTTATTTATGCTAAAATCCAAATATAAAATATTCAGTACTTCCTTTTTTTTCCCCAAAAATTACTTGGAAGAATTATCACAAAAATTTGGAGGAAATAAACAAAATTGAATTTGGGAGCTCAAATGGGTAAATGACTATTCTCAATATCAACCTGAAAACTCAGTTGTATTGAATCTTTGTCTCAAATGTGATCTTAAAAAGGAAGAACAGAAAACATGGAAAGAGAAAAACAAATTTTTGGCAGGAACATGACTAGACAGTCACTGGGGTAGAAAAAATGGGAGTTCACTGTCTCCAAAGTATGTCATGATCTCAGAAATGTCACTAATTTCTTCACCGTGAAGTTAACTCTGTACAGAGGTTATGGCTGCTCTGGAAGACTCCTCATAGAATAATGAATAGCCTGTTTGAAGAAGTCTGTGTGTGTGGGGGCTATAAAAAAGGGTAAAAAGGTTCAGGTTCATGTGCTTTTCCTGACAGTTGCTTTGTTGGGAGCTAAGTTCTGTCTTGGAGCCTGCACAGACATTTTTCCTGCTATGCAGAGAGGAGAGAGGGTTTTGATGCCTCACAAACCCTCTTTGCTTTTGCTGATCATGAGCTCCCTGTGTTGTCTGATGTGGAGGAAGGTCTTATACTGCCTCTGATCAAAAGTAAATGCTGAAAAACAGGAGACAGCCTCATACAGTAAAATCTGTGGCATTGATTCAGGCCAATGTTCAGTTTTTCTACGTTTTTACTATTTTGGTGTTTTTTACCAGCTGCTTCAGGTGTGAAACCCATTATGATGCACCTTACAGACCTGTTTTTTCTAATTTTAAAATTTGATGGAGTTGATTTGTTTGGATTTTTTTTCCCCTAAATCACATCTCATTCATTACTTTTTAAGTCTTTATTGCCTGTTTTAATATGTTGTTTTAATGCCTGAAATACTCATTCTCTGCTTGAAAAAATGGAGAATGAAAAATAAAACCTGCAGTTCTATGCTTTTTTTGTATATGTTGTGTATATGCTTTGTTCTCTTGGAAAATAAAAGTGGAAGTGTACCTTGCTGATTAGTAGCTTTCCCACAATAATAATTTTTACTATATATATGTTCCTGTTTCTGCCAAAAGAAATATGTTTTAGGATACAGTAGAAGATCCTAAAAATAAGTTAATGCACAAATGAAAATGTGGAAGCTAGTGTTTCAAGATCCCACTGTGGCAGGTTGTTCTAAACTCTGTTGGATTTTTGGGGGTTTATTTTTCAACTCTCATCTGTAAAGTCCTTTGTTGTAGGATTCCTGTATTGATCTCTCCTTTCTTTAACTAAAATGTATTTCCCTATTCACTTTGCTGCTGCCTGTAGGTTAGACTTCCTCACTGAGTCTTTGTGAGATCTGGATTTTTTTTCCATCAGGAAATTACTGGAAAACTGTAAAAATGAGATATAGTCATAACTGTATCTTATCGTTTAGTTTACCTTATCATGTCTTTATGTCCTTCATCAAAGTTCCATATTTGTACATTTTGCATACTGATCTGAGAGGTGCAGAGAATTGGTCTCTTCCCATAAGATTTTGCAATTACATGTAGTCCTAATTAAAATAATTTTATCATGTTGGCACCCTTTTTAAGCTATACTAAAACTATCCTGGAGGCTAAATTATTATTTATTTTAATTCCTATCTTTTCCCTTTATTTCCTGCCTCTTAGCCATCATCATACCTTTCGGAAGGCAGCTTCTCTGAGCAGCAGACATGTTAACAGGAATTGAAAGGATTTATACAAGGGTGTAAGAACAAAATACTTTGAATTGCCTTTTGGTAGGAAAGAAAAAGAGGTAGCTTTTTATAACCACAGTTAGACAGCTCTGACAGGGTATATGTCATTTTGAAATGGAGTTAAAGCTGAAACTGCTATAGGCATGAAACAAACAAGGCATTTGGGGGTCTAACATTATTTCAGTTCAGCCTATGCTCTTTCATCTCTAATTGCTTAATTACAGTTTACTGTAGGTTTTAATGACATAGACTGTGAATCACTCAAGCTAAAGCAATGTATGATGTTGTGGTGCTCCTTGCATTTTTCCAGTCTAAGTGGAATTCATTAATGTGCCTAGCCAAGCAAATGAAATGATCTTTTGTGTCATTTGCTCTTGTTCCTTCCGGATTTTCTCAACTCACTAGCATTTTTGTGGTTAACAGCTTTGCAAGGGAAGGGATAACAAGTGAGTAATGAGGGGGTTTCTTTGGGGTTGTTGGATTTTTTTGTGTGTGTGGTATTGAAAACAGGAATAATATTGATTCACAATACAGATTAATTCAGCATTTAGCAGAAAACAGCAGATTTCCATTTTTCAAATACAGATCCCTGATTTCTTGATTTATCTTGGTCACTGAAGCGTGTTATAGTTTTAACTCACTATTGAACTTCCAGATAGTCCTTCAGGGCAGCGTTAAAAAATTGTTGATGTTCAACAAATTATTTCACCATTAATTAAACTGTAAATCAGTAAGTCAGTTCCTACCATCTTTCACTTTATTTACTTTTCCTTTTTTTCTTTTTCCTTTTCATTTTTCTTCTTTCCTCCCTTTCCTTTTTCCCCTCTTTCATGAAACAGAAACACAAAAGCTACAAAGCTGTTTTGAAATTTGCATACTCTTTTTGTAGTGAACTCCTTATTTCAGCATAGATTATTTATTACTACAACCAAGTATCTACGTGAGAGGTAGGGAAGTATTTCTGTAGCCTGCCAATGAACTCACCAGTTTTCAGTATACTGTGATAAATCATGATGGCTGCATGGCATATTACAAAGGAGAGTTACAATCAGATTTCTCTTTTTCTGAGTTCTAGTTATTTTGCAAGAGCTTTGTTTGAGGTCATCATAGAGTTCAAATTAAAGCTTGGCTGTAGCCAGAGTGATACATATTTTATTGACATTCATTAAAACTGTCAGCAGCTGTTTTGAATGATACACTTCAAGGAGAAACAGTGGCTGATTCTTCCTTCCTTATTAATCCATCAGTTGTACCCTAATCAAAAAAAGGGAGGAAGGGAGCATAAAGAACAACAACCTCATTGAAATCAGACATGGAGGTAAAGTGTTTCTAACAAATCAGGAGTAAAGCTATATTTGACTTCTATGGGACTCATCTGGTACCAGTAAAAAATGCAAAATTCCTTTCCTGAGTTTTCTTCAGAGGTGATGGATGGTTTGTTGCAGTGGAGCCAGTTCCAGAGAAGATCATGTTCCTTGCTCTTCCCTAGGAATTGCCTAAGACTTGTATGCAAGATTAGATTGTGCTGTCTGCGTTGGCTGCTGATTCCAGTAGCTGGAGGAGTGGGACTTGGCTCAGCTCCCAGAGTAAAGCAGAGGGCTGGAGCCTGAAGAGCAGAGAAGTAAGGGGGGAAAGGCTGGCACCTGGACCTGGTCATAGGAGCAGTGTGCCACCACAATACTTCTAGTAATGGGTAATGGTTAGGTTAGGTTTTCTATTTGCACTTGTGCATGGTTTTTCTGTACTCCACAGACTCTTATCCCTTTGCTGTCAGGCCATGTGAAACAGAATATGTGTTTGCACAGCATTTATTCCCTCATCTTCTTCCAAGGAGTGGTGAGGGGAAGTGCCCATGTGACTGCAGGGCACTGCCTTGTTTTCACAGGGACGTTTGCCATGGAGATTTCATGGTGATGGTGTCTTGCCTCACTACACAGATTATATGGCCCTGGGAGGAAAAGGGGAAAAGCAACAGAAAAATGGCCTGTGCATGGAACTGTTAGGCAGGAGGTGGTGGTCATTGTCATGGTCATTCATGCTGCTTTGGACCAGACTCTCAGAAAGTTTCTCACCTGGAAACCACATCTGCTCTTACACTAGAGATTATTTATCTTTGCTGTGCCAGTGTGTGGCCTGCAGTCTTGTAATACTGAGTCTGCTTCTTGCCTGTTTATTTTATTTCCTTAGGAGCAGGACATAGGTTATGAAAAGGAGATACAGAAAATAGAGGCTTAAGTTGGAGCCACAGGTGCAAATGAGAATCTTTGCCTGTTGCCACCCTTAAATTGTTGGGCGAAATCAGTTGCTGTTAGAAAGACCAATTTGTAAAAAGATATTTTCTGCCTTACGTAGACAAATCTTTATTTTTGCAGCTTCATCACCACAAGAATAATTTTTCAGTGCTGTCCCTATTTTTCTCCCAGCCCAATTGTCAAGTGCCAAAATGAGCAATTTTTCACTTTGTTAAGTATACAAACTTTTGGAACTGGAGAGGAAAATGAGTGCCCCTGGTCCCTGGCATCTCCTTGTATCCTCCCCTGTCACTGGCTGTGTCAGAGGAGCCCAGGTTTGTGCTCTCCTTTGCCTGTGATGTGTTCCCAGCTCCAGCATAGGGTGTGCCTACCTAGCCTCTCCATTTCTTATAAAAAGAGATAACTCTTATATAACATGGGTAAGTCAGGACTTTTCATTTTTATTTAAGCTTTCAAACACTCACGAGAGCAAAAATGAAACAGGATAATCATTCTCAATTTCCATTTTTAAGTATAGCGGTCATGTACTTTATAGATCAGTGAAAGAGAGTAGGATTTCCAGCATGTAGAACAAAGAAAATTTAAAAGCCTAAGTCCCATTTGTGCAATTGGTGTGTCTGGCTTTCTCCACACTGAAAATAGATCTATTGCATTCATTTCAGATCCACTTAATTGCTGCTTACAATTGAATTTTTCTCATTGATCAAACTCTAATTCTGCCCACCACAGTGCAATGCTGTCTATTACCAGACATCAGCAAGAGCAAGATTTCTTCAAAATGAAGGTTTACTTCCAGGAAATCCAAGCCTGTGCTTAGATATATTGAAGAAATTTTACTGGCAGCTGTAAAGTGCTCTGGTTTTAAATCCCAGGATGAAATTCTCTGCTGTTAAAATCACTCAGTAAATGAATGTGAAGTCTCCTTATATGTTCTCTGCGTAGTTTTGAATTTACACGTGCTCAGTTTTTTCAATCATGAAAGGCATCTTTTAGCAGCTAAGAGGAGGTAATGATATTGCAAGTTTCTATTTCTTAATGCCAGTGTGGCCGAAGTGCCCCTTGGCTTTGTTTGTGTCTCGTGTCAGGATTGCTCTGTTTTGAAGATGTTGCTGTTTTGAAGATGCTGGTCTGGTTTATCTTCTGCCCTAAGGGACTGGTCTTCTTCTCTATGGAAAGTAAAAATCCTGTTTTTGGTGTGACTGACAAATACAATCATATCTTGCTAGTCACACTGATAAAGGCTTTCAAGGGGTTTGGCAGGGAGGATTGATTGAGCACAGTGTCTGTAGAAGTTTTTTTGCAACAAGTATAGATTTTTGCAGGAGTCCAGGTGTTCCCGTAGTTTAAAATTAGAGATGAATTCCTACTCGTCCTTATCCTTATGCTATTCTGTCTACAGGAGGATTATGTGCTCTTTCAAGGGCAGGCACACATTAAAAGAAAGTACTTGATCTTGAATAGACCTTCTGCAAGGGAAACCAAAATAATCATCATGGCTCTGCTGCCAAAGTCCGGCTAAACTTTCCTAGGCATTATGGTAGTAGTGTGCTGGAACCACTTTCTTAGGGAAAGCTTGTTTTGGCCAAAGACAGCGTGCATGACAGCAAGTAAAATATCAGTCTGTGTCATTTAATTCTCCTGTATGACTTTGTTTTGTGTTTCACTATGTCTTTATTGACTTATCAGGATAGCAATTATGTCATGTGCCAGAATGGTATTGTGTACATAAGAATCACTCTCAAATGCAATTCAAAGCCCACAGACTTGTTCCGAAGATCTGAGCACCTTACTGAATACATTAACGCAATCAAATTGCAAAATGCATTAACAAATCTTTAGTTTCTTTTAACTTTAAGCCCTCTAGGACTGTGAAAATCTGTAACAGTGAAATAGTTGTGACAGCATTTCCATCCACATGTTAGCAAATCTCAGTACCAGCATAACCTGAAAGAAGCAATGCTTACACTAATGTACCATAACTATAAAAAAGAGAAAGGGAAAAGTAGTAATAATTGAGAGGTCAGAGAAAAGAAATTCATTATTCAGAGCAGAATAAATGTTCAGCTAATATCAGTCTGCCAGGATGAGAAAAGCTCTGAACCTAAATCCACATAATTCTCTCAGATCTCATCTACAAATTCACATTAGTCATGAATACCAAATACACTGATTAAAAAAGTACGTATCTAAGCTAAGTAGGCTAAAATATAAAAAGAATAGTGGAGAGATCATCTAGTGGTATTTGTGATGACATGGTTTCTCTACCAAGCAACCGAAACAAAACAAAACAGGTTAAAAAAGTGAAAAACTGCAGAAATTGTGTCTTCTGTTCAACCTATTAATTGCTAGCAGGCATCTTTTCACATGGTTCTTTAGAGAACAGATGGTATCCGTGTTATTTGTAATTTGGTTGCAGTACTGCAGAAATTAATATAACTCTGCAAGTTATTACCTTTTAAGCTGTACTCTTTCTTTGCATCAGATTTGTGCATTTTAACATCCATAGCCAGCCATTTTCTGATTTTATTTATTTTTAAATGGATTTCTTTAGTTTTGTTTTGATTTTTTATGTTTTGGGGTTTTTTTTTCTAAAGTAGGAAATGCTCGTTCAAAGGATCAGTGTCCTGCCAGAACTGGTGATAGTTCTTCAGTTTAGTCTTCATTCTTCTGAACTTTTTTTCTAGCAAGAGTCAGAAATATCACTTGATACTTATACTGAAAACAAAAAGGGAATATTTTTAGAATCATTTAAAAAAATTATTACATGGCCAGAGTGACAGTCTACATTGTATTATTTTAAATAAGGAATAATGTTTAATACATCCTGGTACCTAAGGGAAACTATAATGGCATTTCCTGGAAATTCAGAAAGTATTTCTGCCCATATAGCTTTATGGTTTTGTTTTGTTCGTTTTTTTTTCATACACAGCCTTTTTTTAACCCCCTCAACTTCTTTACTAAATACATATAAGAAAAATACGGCATTATGATAGGTTTCAATCTGAAATGCATAAACTTCAAAAAAAAATCAGCGCCTCCCAGTATCACTAAAAACAGGGTAACACAAAGGAACCTGTTTAGAAAAGGAGGTGTATTTAAAAACAATCACACTAAGTTGGTTTTAGAGCTTTGGTGGGGGCCAGTGGAATATAATTTCTAGTGTGGTAAGGGGATTTGGAGACCAAACATCATCTGCAGATGCAGGAACCAGCTGAAAGGGACTAGAAATAATATTCATCATTAGAAACCATCACATTGTCCCTTTGGAAATAATACTGATAAGCTTGGAGGTATTGACAAGGTGATGCTTCTTGCAGTGAGAAATTTGATCTGCTTACCTTATTAATGAAAAAGCAAAGGGGTGACGTTTTATGTTTCAGCAAAATCCTGGTGAAAATATTTATCCTAGAAGAGAGACAACTAATTTAGTGGAAAGACATAAAGGGTCCTAATGACTGAAGGCTTCGATCTAATATATTTAGACTTGAAACGAAACTTGATTTTTAAATCATTAGAATAGAAGAGAAAAATAGAATATCTTGCACAGGTATTTGGCAATTCTCCTTCATGCAAAATCTCTAGAGTGGTTTGACTGTCTTTCTGAATGCTACAGGCATTCAGCCAGCTGGAGGCTACAGGCTTGGTCCGGAGATGGAGATGCATTTCTGCACACTGGGCTAACCCTGGTCCTCTTCCAGTTTCTCCCAGCATCAGAACATCCATTCCTGGACCTGTGCACCTTCTGGAATTTGAAATCATATGGAGAATTTAGGGTCAGGGCAAGTCAAAGGCTAAAGTTAAAGTTCTTCTTCTTTTAAGGACAGCATGAAAGCAAACCATGCTGAAACTTGGTGACAGACACAAACTACCCACTGGTGGTCCAGAACAGCTTTTTAACTTGAGGGACCAGTTCTGGATCCACTTAAGTGTGAATCTGAGCAGGTTATATTCAGCCAACAAAAATGGAGAGAGAGCACCTGCATGTTGAGTGATCCCTGAGGGGTGATGCATGGATCTTCACCTCTTGTTGCAGCCTTCCAGAGCAAGGCTGCCTGTGGGGAGCACTGAGAGCATTAGCTCCATGTGGAAACCACAGGTGCATGGTTCTGCTTCATGCAGTGCACCTGCAGGGTTGTGCAGTGTCCTGTCCCAGGGCCACACAGGGGATGCCATTGCAGGCGAGGGGTGGCTGAGGCTGCCCTGCCATCCTGCCACCAGTTTGGCTCTCCCAGACTGCTGAATGGGGCAGGAGAACCCAGCTCACACAGCACCTGAACAGGTATTTGCTTGTGCAACCCCCTCCTTTGCTTTTTTGTTCTTTTGCCCATCCACACCAAAGCTTCCCTTTTGCCTCAGAAAGGGATTTTTACTTTTTATTCTCTTTAACATCTTCATATACTGTAAGGGAATACATATACTAATTGTTAGAGAATATGAGTGAAAGAATGAAAGACAGTGCTGTTATAATTTTAAGTGCATTTTGTTCAAGGTAGCATCAAATACTGTTCTGCTCCTCATTCACTGATAAGGGGTCTATGTGCAGGGCACTCAGTTGTAAGTGTTGCTGTAGAAACTTTCATGAAACGTGGAGGGATGCTGGCTGGCTGTGGGGAGAGAAAAGCTTGGAAATGTGTGCATTTGTCTTGAAAGCACATTGTAAATGCAACTCTTAAGGTGAATTTCTGCCTTAATAAGGAGCTAGGTTGGGGGCTTTTTCCTCAATAGAGTTTTTTCTTGTACCTTTCTAGCACTAACTGCAGGAAACATTCCCCCTCCCAGAATCATGAGAAGTGACGTCAAAAATTACTCTGGTCTGTAACTCTTTGAAGTAATGGCAGGCAATTTTGAGTTATTTAGTTGTTTCCTATGACAATAAAAGGAGTGGTGGGATAACTGCACCTAGATATTACCAAGTACTGAAAATGCCAAGAAGTTCTGAGAATGAATGAAATGTGACAGTAATCCAAACCAGTTTGATCTGACATTTCACTCAAGTACATGGCAACTGCCAGCTGCAGTGGTCCTGGATGGTTGCCATCATAAACCAAAGTACAGTACCTATTATTTGAATGTGTAAATCTGCATATTCACTGCTTGTCGCAGCAACATGCAGCCAAATTGACCTTAAAATTGCCATCTTCATACATGGCCTGGGAGGATCTCTATAAAGCAGTTTTATGCTGTCCATCCGCTTCCCATGCAGTCAACTGGGAGGGAATACCATTCCCTGTGGCTGCTAATTCCACACCAGCCATAAATGCAGAAATGCTTTTGTGTTAAAAAGTAATGTCAAAGTGAAAATTTTTATTCTGGAGTCAGGGTGGAAGCAATAGGGAGGAGAGTCTCAAAGAAATCGGTAATTGAAATAATAAAAGTATAATAAGAGGAAAGAAGTATGCATCTTGGTTCTGACTGATTTTCACCACATCTCTTTCAGTCACAGAAAAATGTAATGTTCCAGTTTGTTCTGCAAATACTGTCAAGATCATTAATTTATCCCTTTTAACTTATTACAAAGCTATCATTCAGTGGATTTTTAATTAAAAAATAAAAGGCAAGACAGCCTTTTTTATTTGGACCACTCAGTTTGCATTTCAATCTTTTTTATGGATTCCTTGTTGAGCCCTTAGTTGCATGTCACTTACACCCTCTGCATCTACCCTTTGGCATGGCTTGAAATGAGGGAGTAGAATTGTCTCATTCAAATTCAGCAGACTTTTCTATTTAAAAATTCCCACACACCTTTTTTTTGCAATCCAGTTATACAGGACCAGAGAAACAATGCTTGCAACAACAGAGGGAGCATTCATGAAAAAATGAAACTAGGCACTGATTGCCGGAGATAGAGCCCACAACAAGCCACTTTAAGTTATATGGTTCTCACTGATTTAACTCTCAAAGGAGGAAAGAACTCACAATTAAACTGCATGAAAATTGGAGGTTCTGTGTCGTATGTGGTCTCAGAGTTATGTAGCAACATTTACCTCCCTGCTGAGTTTTCACTTTCAAGCAGTTTAGCTGTACGTGTGTGTCTAGTTTATTGCTTATTTTATTTTTTTTCTGGCCTGTTTTTCTTTCCCCAGCCCTATTCCCCAGGATGTTATTTCTGGTGGCGGGATGCAGGGTTTGTATGAATGACTCCACAGGGGTTCTCCTGCTCTGTATTCTGCGGGGGTTCTCCTTGAAACCCCTTAAAGCCTGCTGGCAGCAAGCAGACACAGCTGACGTGTGACCTCAGACAGCTTTCCTCCGGTGCTGCACAACACCCTCTGGAGTATTGTTACTAATTCTTGTTTGTTAAACCCTGACACTGTGCCAGACAGAAATACCAAGCCAGGTCTGGTTTCAGAGAGCCGTAGTTTGGAGAGACATGGAAGGGTAAATGCACGGGGAGGCTGAAGAGGCAAAAGAAATTCTTATGTAGGTAAGATGTGTATGTTTACTGCATAAAACACTGTCAAAGTCCCATGACCACAAAATCAAACTTCCAAGCAGATTTATAGCAGGTGACTTGCAGTAGGTTTAGCAGCAGTACATTTGTACCTGAATAAAGATGTTAATAATCCAGAGGAAGATGCTGGATGAGAAGGAGCTTAACAGCAATAAGACCACACTTTGATGAGCTGCCAAGGGCTCTCCTAATAAGTTCAAATCAACTGACTACAACAGCACAGTTTTCATCTTGTTTAAATGGTGGTGACCCACCTGTGTCTGCTGGGGCTACTTTCATTTACATGACACCAAAAGCTGATGTCTTGGCATTTTTGAAATTTAATAAGCTGGCATTACCTTTTTTCCTTTCAGAAATGACTGTGAACTCTGTTTATAAGCCTATAATATATATTTATTACTTTCCATGCAAACTATTTACAGGTACATATATAATGAGCACTATTAATCCTTTGTAAAAATAGAAGTGTTTGCCACATTTTTTTGTAAATAATTTATCCTGTCCAGTTGTCTACTCGCTCTATATGTGCTCTATTTATATGCTTCCTACTCCCATTATCAGGGAGTTTCTCACTGCCTTGCAGAAATGTGCTAAGTAGCTTGACAAATGTTTGTCATATGCAGTTCATTCTTTCTCTCCCTTCTCCAGGTGGGAGATTGTTTATCCAACAGTGTTGTATTTTTAAGATGGTTTTGTAAATTATGTGTGCATCACATATATGCTGTAAAATACTATGTTAACAAAATCAACGAGTGTCTACAGCACTTTAAAAAAACCCCAAGGCATTGAGGTTTTTAGCTCCCACAGAATATTGTTCTGGTCTGAAAATTTTCTTCTCCACAGCTGAGCTTTATTCAGTTGTGATAAACTCTTCTTCTGTCTGTAGCCATAGCAGCCTTGTTATAGAAGGAGATCATTAGATTTCTTGGCTGAAAGAAATAGCACAGGGAAGCTGAGATAGCATTTTAAAGTTTGTCACTGTAGAAGCAAAGATCACTATCACTCTTGGCTTAGAGTTCCTTGCCACTCGATTGCTTCAATTGCTCCATCATAGGCCAGCCCGCAAGAAACAAAGTCAGGTCATCATTTGGGAAGAAAAGACATCAATACATGTTACGTTTTTATCTGTCCCTAATCGTGGCAAATACCCAAACAGGATCGTTCATCATTATTTTGAAGTTCCATATGTGCTTAGGAGATCATTATTTGTGTGAGTACCACTTCTGTTTTCCTAATATTGAGAATATTTGTCTGATGTATATAAGATTTGTAGTTCTAGGTCCCATTTATCTTTAGGAAAGCTGCAAAAATCCAATTCTATAGTATCAAAATTTCTGTCATTTTTCTCATGCTCTCGGTAAACTACATATAATTTTTTTTCCTGTGCCACAAGAGGTGCTGATTTTAATCATTATAGCATTCCCCCCCATGGTTGTTCATTGTGAATGCATTCAAGACCCTGTGAAGTAAAAGAAAGAAGGAAAAGTCAGTTTACATTAACAAGCAGAAGAGAATTTACATTAACTCATTTCTACATTAGAATTTTTTCTGTAGTTTTTACATTTGTTTGAGAGATTACCTTCAGGGCAGAGACCACAGTAAGTCTGTTACACTTGATGCCAGTAGTTCATGCAGAATGAATAGACTGTGATGGATTGCTTCATTTCAACAATTTAAGTAAACAGATGGAAATTTTTACCTTGAGACCTAATAAGAGATGATGAATGAGAACTTCTGTGGAAATGGAAGTAAGGTGTACTTTCCTAGGGCACAGCAAAGTGCTGAGCGATCCCTGGGAGTATGATGAAAAGCAGTCAAGCAACTCCATGGAAATTCACGTTTTTTCAAGTAGAATAAGTGAGGCACTCAGTGAAGCATGACTTCATAGAATCTACCTTGAATATCCTTAGTTGGAAGGGACCCATAAGGATCATCAAATGCATTGGTCTACAAAGTGATGACAACTGGGCTAAAAGAAATCTCTCTTTAATCCCAGCTTTTCTCTTTTACTCTCTTTGTAAGACTGAAAAGAGAGCAGTTCTTTCAAATTTAAAAGTTAATTTAGATAAAAAGATGTGGTGGCATTCTTAGGCTTACAGGCTTTTTCTCTTCTGTGAGGAAATTATTATCTAAAATGCAATTTCAGGCCTTGAATTTCTTCTAGTTCCAAGCTGGGACACCATAACATTTTAATTTTAGGCTCTGATAAACGATATGTTGCAGTTCTCATATTCAGTGAATTATCTGATAAATTTGGGGTCTTGCCTAGGTTTGACAAATTGTTCCCAATTATAATCTCACCACCACAGAACAAGACAGCCAGCATGGTCAGGCCTGCTCCTTGCTAAAGGCACCTGACCATCTTTTTCTACTTATCAGAACTGATATCCCTGTGCTGGAAGCCTGTTAATAGAGGTTACAAGAATTTGCACATTCAATACTCCCACTACAGATGCTATTAAATTAACTTAAATAAACACTTGTTAATGAGAGCTAAAAGTAAAATACAGAGAAATACACCAAATTGCTTGGAGTGATATAAAAGGCTTAGTGCATCCTTACAATGTCCCAGTATAGATGGAATTTACTCAGTTAAATCAATAGCCTGCAGTCTATGTTTACACAAATGGCAATCTCCATTTAATGAATCAAATTGTCTTTGTTTTACTCAGCAACAATCAGACACACTGTGCACAATGAAATTACTTCTTTAGAGTTGTCTCTGTCTTTTTGCCTTTTTTCTACTCCCACCACCTTTTCTTATTTTCCTGGAAATTCGATGAAAGGATTTCTAACTCCTTGCAGCATATACTCAGTAAGAACGATGAGGTTCTCAGTCTCTCTTGGAATGTACTGCAAACTGAAAAACAGACCTTTCACTTCTCCCCTTGGTATGTTTGATTGCCTGTGCTTTACCCCAAAGCAGAGTGAAAAACACTGCTGATGGATAGAATGCATTAATTTGCACATATGACATCTTTAACAGCATTTTAAGCAGATGTATTCAGCATGAAGCTCCCTCAATTAATGTATCTGAAATCACCAACTTTACTGCAGCATTCAGAAATGTGTATTCATTTAAAAATGTAATAACTTGATGATATAGCTCTAAGTGCATGAGTGGTTTAGACATGTACACATGCCTGCCTCCTGAAAGTCAAACCTGGGACACTTTCAGGTTCATAGTGATCTGCCCTGCATTTTGTTTCTCTGTTGTTGAATCAAAGGTAGCTGGATTTTTCTAAATCAGTGGTTTTAAAACTAGTTTTAAGCCTGTAGAGTTAATGAAAATGGGATTTGTCTGAACTGTTTTGCTAAATAAAAAGAGGAAGATGGGAGAGATGGGCAGGAAGAAGGCTTGCTATTTAGCACTATCTCAGGATGCACAACTGACTGTGTTGGTGCTGTGGTGGATCTCTAGTAAGGCGGTTTCTGTACAGGTTCAACCAGAGTCAAAAATCAAAAGAGACTGGTATGATGGATCAGGAGCACAGGTAGTGATTTCCTTGACCCTTCCAGTAACAAGGAATAATACTATTGATACGATCCATCAGGTCAGTGTATGGCTCTGAGGTTGGTGTGATCAAAGAAAATTTAGGGTTTTGACCATGGGATGATCTACCCAACACCTGTCTACTGACACCTGATGGGATGCCCCAATATCAGTGGAGAAAAAGAGCTCTAGCACAGGAACTGGCAGGGCTCATTGGCAGAGCTTTAAACCAGCTTGGGAGCGGGAAAGGGACAAAGCCAGGCCGGCCAGTGATGAGTGATGGGATGGTGTGTCAAAACTTGAGGAAAGGAGCACTGATGGGATCCCTCAATCTGCCTCAGGAAGTGTTGGCTACAATGTACCACACCTGAAATTTCCACACTAATGCACCCAGCACAAGGGACAAGCGAGGGGAATCCAGGCTTTGGCCCAGTCACAGAGATTTGACATCACTGGCATCAGTGAAACCTGGTGGGATGAGTCCTGTGCCTGGAGTGCCCTGTTGGATGGTTACAGGCTCTTCAGGAGGGACAGGCACAGCAGGAGAGGTGAAGGGGTGGCACTGTATGGAACAGAAGGGGTAGAATGTATGGAGCTCACAGCTGGCAATGGCACAGTTGAGAGCCTCTGGATAAGAATCAAGGGACAAACAAACAAACAAATAATGCAGATGCCATCGTGGGAGTCCACTACAGGCCTCCTGGCCAGGACAATGATGAATTATTCTTTGAGGAACTAAGGGACTCTTCCAAATCAACTGCCCTTGTCCTTATGAGAGACTTCAACTTGCCAGAAATTAACTGAGAACATCACACAACTGGTACAACACAGGCCAGAACATTCCCAGAAACCTGGATGGCAACTTTATGGAACAGGCTTGGAAAGATGCCCTCCTTCATCTACTCCTGGTCAGCAAGGTGGATCTTGTGAGCAAGTGGAGATTGGTGGCTGTCTTGGCCACAGTGACCATGTAGTGATCGTGTTTAAAATCTCTGTTAACAGAAGGAAAAATGCAAAAAACCTCACTGAGCAAAATGGAAAAACTCTGGACCTGAGCAGATCAGACCTCAGACTGCTCAGGGAATTAGAAAGATCAGTATGGAAATTGTTTTTGCAGTTGCTGGGGTCCATCAGTCACTGGTCATTTTTAAACATCACCTACTAAGAGCTCAGGAGCAGGAAATTCCCAAATGTCATAAGTCAAGCAGGTGAGGCAGAAGGCCATCTTGGCAGAACAGGAATCTTCTCTTGGAAATAAGGAGGAAAAGAAAGATGTATGCCCAGTAGAAGCAAGGTCAGGTGACATGGGAAAAACACAGAGCAGCTGCTGGCCACTGCAGGGAGAAAATTCATATGGCCAAAGCTCAGCTGGAGTTGAAGCCAGCCAGTAATGTGGGAGACAATAAAAAGAGTTTTTTCAAATACATTAATGGCAACAGGCAGTGTAAAAACAACATTATCCCATTACAGGATGAAGATGGTCTCCTCACAAACAGGGACAGAGACAAGGCAGAGGTGTTTAACACATTCTTTGCCTCTGTCTTCAACAAGGATGATGGACCAAGGGTGCCTTGAGCTGGAGGACCATGACTGGGAGAACGATTAACTCCCATCTGACCCTGAAATTGTGCAGGACCTGCTGCTCATTCTGATCCCTATTGGGCCTAATGAGTTTCATCCAGGAGTCCTCAAAGTGTTGGATGACATTATTGCAAAACCTCTCTCGGTTATTTTTGAGCAGTCTTGGGAATCCAGAGAGGTCCCACCTGGCTGGAAGCTGGCGAATATTGTCCAAATTTTCAAAAAAGGCAAGAAGGAGGAGCCCATAAACTACAGGCCTGCCAGTCTCACTTCAGTACCTGGTGAAATTATGGACAATATTATTCTGGGTGGTATTGAAAAACAGGTTAAAGAAAACACAGTCACTGGTCACAGCCAGCACAGCTTCCTGAGAGGAAAGTCCTGCTTATCCAACCTGATCTCCTTTTGTGATGAAGTAACCCATGGGGTTGATCAAGGGGAGCCAGTTGATGTAATGAGATTTTTGGATTTCAGTAAAGCTTTCAGTGCTGTCTCTCACAGTGTCCTTCTGCACAAGATGTCCAGCTCACAGCTGGATAAACACTTCATGTGATGGGTGAGCAGCTGCTCATGGGTCAGGCACAAAGGGTGACAGTGAATGGAGTCACCTCAGACTGGGGACCTGTCACCAGTGGGGTTCCACAGGGCTCCATCCTCAGCCTTGTGCTCTTCAACATCTTCATCAATGACTTGGACCCAGGACTGGAAGGGACACTCAGCAAGTTTGCAGATGATACAAAACTGGCAGGAGCTGTTCACTCCCTCGAAGGCAGAAAGGCCTTGCAGAGACCCCTCAACAAGTCAGAGAGTTGGGCAATCACCAACCACATGAAGCTCAAGAAGGGAAAGTGCTGGATTCTGCACCTGGCCTGGGGCACACCTGGATGTACCAACAGACTGGGAATGAGAGGCTGGAGAGCAGGGCCACAGAAAGGGACCTGGGGGTGCTGGTCCATGGCAAGTTGGACATGAGCCAGCAGTGCCCTGGCAGCCAGGAGGGGCAACCCTGTCCTGGGGGGCATCAGGCACAGCATCACCAGCCAGGCAAGGGAGGGGATTGTCCTGATCTGGGGCAGCCTCACCTCCAGTGCTGGGGGCAGTTCTGGGTGCCACAGAAAAATATTAAACTGTTAGAGGATGTTAAAGGAGGGCCATGAGGATGGTGAAGGGCCTTGAGGGGAAGCTGTGTGAGGAGCAGCTGAGGTCACTTGGTCTGTTCAGCCTGGAGGAGACTGAGGGGAGACCTCGTGGCAATCTTCAACTTCCTCATGAGAGGAAGAGGAGGGTCAGGCACTGATCCCTGCTCTGTGGTGACAGTGACAGGGCCTGAGGGAATGGCCTGAGGTTGTGTCAGGGGAGGTTTAGGTTGGATATTAGGAAAAGTTTCTTCACCCAGAGGGTGGTTGATCACTAGAACAGCTGCCCAGGGAAGTGGTCACAGCACCAAGCATGACAGAATTCCAGCAGCATTTGGACAATGGTGTGATTGATTCCTGGGGCTGTCACCTGTGCAGGACTAAGAGCTGGACTTTGTGAGCCTTGGGGTTCACTTCCAACTCAAGTATATTCTGTGAAAGTAATAATGGATCTTGTGCTAAGCGAGTTTACATAATCTTGATTTATGTGACATGCAGGTAAAGACAGTTGATAGTAATAACATAATCTCATTTTCTGAACATCTCTGCACACCTTCAAAGAATGTTTTTATCCTGTTTTTACTTTTATTCTGGCTATAGACATATGTCACATTTTTACTACATAAACAAAGGAGAACCTGATTTCAGGTGTTAAAAGTGGTTTCATAAATAATAAAGAAAAAAGAAAGAAGTAAAAGGTGGAGTTAATCTTCCTGAGCAGAGCCGATTTGTTATTTTACTATTTTCCACTTTGATAGCCAAGTAAGCTGTACTTCTACTAAATAAAAGCCTTGTAGTCCTGTGAAAATAAGGAGGCACCCTTATACCTGATTTAAAAATGTGTGCAATGCCAAGGGGGAAGATGATTAATTGAGTGAAATACTAGACAAGAGCTTGGCTTAACTGTGTGATTTGCTCTGTTCCTTTTTTACTGTCTGATGTTTGCCAGATTATTGTAGCCAAAATCAGCAAATCTATATAACTTGGGTGCATAAATTTATTGCCAGGTATGAGTCTGACTTACTTTTTGAGAATCACAAACTGTAGCTGCCTGTGGAGCTGGGTTAGCCTAATTGGCTAATTACCTAGGATGTCCTTGTAACCAGTGGAGAGAGGTAAATACCCCCAGTTTGAGTCAGCCCAGTCTAAAGAAGGTGCATGAAATGCTGGAACAAATGAACTTCTGGATCTGCTGGTGCCTTGTCTTTCAGTGTTGTAGGAACTCAAGCATCTCATGTGGACTAAGTATAACTAGTAAATTTGAGTTACAGGGGTTGAGTGAAGGAAATCCATCTGGTTTCATTTTTCTCTATGGTCAGGACAGTAGATGGATGCTGTGACAATAAAAGCACTAGGAGCTGCTCAGTGCTTATATCAGTGACTGACACTTACTACTGGTTTTGTCATTCATACTGCTGTGAAGTCTGAACCCCTGTATATCTTTTTAACCAAATGTAATGCATACAATTGAGTATGCCTGATTTTCAAGAACATATTTTTAAAATATTTTTATTTTGGTGTATGTTTTTTTCGTTTTGTTTTGTCATTGTGGTTTTGTGGGTTTTGTGTGTGTGTGTGTTTCTGGGTTTGGTTTGGGGTTTTTTTGTGTTAGGTAATTCTAAGTAGGATATCCTATAGGGAAATGTTAGGTAACTGCCTCAGGCAGTTCAGGGAATTTTTTGGGAGGCTGAATCAAAGAAAATCCAGTAATTATATTTTTCTTCAAAATTTTAATTTTTTTTAGACATACCCTCTAATTAATTTAATTTGCTTGGAGAGTATTACAGCATACAGAATTTTTTTTCCTGAATTTCTGTCACTGTTAAGACACATTTACCTTAAGTTTCAAGAGCTTTCTTAATTTGTCTTCAGATTTTTGTGTGGTGCAAGGTGCTGGCAGAGTAGATCAACTGTACAAGAGTGAAGTTTTCTAGTACATGCACTATTTTTTATTAGATTCTTCATTTAAAATGACATTGGTAATTCTGGCTTTAGGATGTATAAAATATTCCTATCACAGTTGTGTTACATTACATTAGATCTAAATGGCAATATTTTCCATTGCTTTTAAAATCCTAGAATGTCTTAGGTTGGAAGGGACCTTAAAACTCATCTAATTCTACCCCCTAGACCCACTAGACCAGGTTGCTCAGAGCCCCATCCAACCTGGCCTTGAACACTTCCAGGAATATCCACAACTTGCCTGGACAATCTGTTCCAGTGCCTCACCACCCTCACAGAAAATAATTTCTTCCTAATATCCAATCTAAACCCCTACCCTCTTTCAGTTCAAAGCCATTACCCTCATCCTATCACTACATGCCCTTGTAAACTCGTGTTTAAGCCATGGCTTTATTTTTCTTTTTGCTTTTATTTCTATCTTTGAAAGGGTTGGATCCAGTAAAACACTGCCAGTTTTAAGCCCAGTGTTGCTGGCTGTGATTGTTGATGCTCAGAGTGTGACTGATGATGCTTCGCACCAAGCAGAATCAGCTCCCCTGCAGGTGCTAAATCTCCTCATGGACTATTTAATCTGCAAACAGAGCTGTTATCTTTCAGCAGGAGTTTTTCCTAGGTTCCATTTCTAAAAGCAACTGCAGGAACAGATAAGAAATTATATCAGAGTGAAATAAGAAATGGAAAAAGAAATAAATGAGAATAAAAAATGGGATATGTTCTAGAAGAGCAGATAAATATTTGAAAGAGAACAGTTATAAAATATTATAAATTACATTCTTATTCTTCTAAGTCCTACAATCACAATAAATCTTTTACATTTCTGTTATTTTAATATATAAATTAATATATATACAGGGGCTTCAAATGAGCTGACAATCTTGCTTCTGCAGTAAGTGTGCAAGCATGTGAGATGTGGTATTTTTGTTGAAGAGCATGCAAGCTAGACAATTAATCCATCAGAGAAAGCAGTATTCCAAAAATTAGTTTGTTCTGGTGTATTTTATTTTGTTTTAATTTAAAATGGAATGACAATATTTTCATGTGTGTGGGTTTCACTTTTTATTAAATTGTCAATAGCCCTAGTGTTATACCTTTGTGATTCTTTGAGTTGGAAAGATCAGAAACGAGTTTTAATCCCAGATAATGTCTGATGGGAGATCAGCATAGGTCTTTCACATTTTTGGCTGGTGCTTTCATTCTTATTTTCTATTCAGTCTTGATCAAGAGCAAAGAATCTTCAACCTTGAAGCCAAATGCAGATTGCCTGCATTCCATTTCACTGGCTTGTGGTACTAAGATGTGACAACATGACACTCATCAAAACAGTTTTTATTTTATTTTATTTTATTTTATTTACATTTTTTAGCTGTTTTACCCTGAAAAAATTCTTTTTCTGCATAAGGAAATGTTACCCATGTGAGGCTCTTGAGGATGATGAAATGACTTATCTGTCGTATTCTAAGTGAGAAGAGACCTACAAGGATAACCAAGTCCAACTCTTAAGTTCATGGGTTCCTGATTTCCCACCTGATGTTATGATTCCTCCCTTTAGGGTGCAAGGACGGGATGAATTGGTGCAAATTGGTAATTTGTTGTAATGTCACAAAATTTGGTCATGATAATTCCCAAGGAGCTTTACTAAAGCCAATGTGGAAGAAAACCTCACACTGATTTTGCCTTTTAATTTTAGAGAAAAATATTACTCCTAGGAGTATAAACAATATTTTCTGAATCAGGGAATTAAAATTCTGCCATATTTGCATATCCTATGGAGTATGTCAGTTTGGCACTACAAAATTACCAAAGTTTTGTTAATTTCAGTGGAACAAGACTGAATTGTTAAAGTGCAGATATTCCTACTGCCAAATTGCTACAAAGAGAAGCATTTTTGAACACTGAAATGACACTGAACTGATTTACTGATTTATTGATTTACATTTCTTTACCTCTGGACTTTCCTTACTGTCAAGACAGTATACATGATTTAGAAAGTGCTCTACTATACTTAATCTTCTCTTGATCCTTGCTTGGAAGGAATCATGCAAGCCACTAAAAATAAATTTAGTAAGGTATAGCCCTACTTCAGCATCAGATCTGCTCTGTGTCATAATAGGAAAGATCAAGGCAGCATTTAAAATATTTATGCAGACAGCAAAGACTCTTGGCAAAATTAATCTAAAGGGGAAAAAAAAGGCAAGTACAGGAGAAGACTCTGGTAGAGGAAATTAATATAAGTACAAAAATGTGGAATTTTTCTGCACTTTTAAAGGACTGCTTAAATGTTTATAGGGTTCTTGTATGTAAATGTCAATTTTATTATGATGTGTCTCTGTGTTTTCTTCATAACACAAAATAAAATTTAAAATTTCCAAAATTTTACCTGATTTAAAGCATTTTTACTTAGGTAGAGCTCTTAATGCTTTGGCCTTTTTAGAATGGTTGATTGTGAACCCAAATTTGTTGCTTTCTCTTTTCCCAAGTTGAATGCTGGAGGCAGAGGGATAGACACTGCTAGTGCCTGGTGATAGACACTGCTGTTCTCATGTCAGTCCCGTTCATTGCATAAGATTAAAACAGCACTATATTGTGAGCAGGTGCTTGTTGGAAGGAATGAGAACTCCTGAATCAAGCTGCCATTGCTCAGCCTGATGAGGAGCCTGTTGCAAAAGGGACAATGCTCAAGTTAAGAAATTGAGCAATCTGCTCAGGACAAGTTTCCTGACACTTCCCAATCTTGGGGTAAAAATAAGGTCTTATTTCATTGCCAGACTTGGGTGTCTGCAGTCCCATCCTGAGGTGGAAATATAATAGGAGCATTGTTTACTTGCTTGATGAAAGCTGTATTGTCTTATTAGAAAAAATGGGGTTTTGATTGGATCTCTTCCTTTTATCTCTTTATTTTTATATATAATTTGTGGCTTTATGTGAAGTATTGGAGAACACAAAATAGCTGTATTTTCAAGGCTTTTATGTAGTGTTTGTTGTTTGCAATATGCCATAGGTTTTGGTACCACTTACTTTGCATTGTAAGCAAAAATCTGTTCTTCATAAAACTGCAAACTTGTTAATATTTTAATAGATGATGCTTTGCATCATGGCAGAAGATACAAAGGACCTGACCCGCTGGGCATTGTTCTCAGCACTTTGTCAACACAGTCCCTCATGGTGTGCATGTTCTGTTCAGAATCTGTCTTCTGATTTAATAATAGAAAAATTTTGTTAATATGTATTCTGTTCCCTGAGGAAGTGAACTGTGCAATGATTAATAGCCTCAAACATCTATAAATGTTTCCTCTGAGTATTTTACATTGCTTTGGAAATAGTAAGTTCCACAATATTCTTCTAACATACTTTATGTTAAGTATTTTCTACTTATATTTTGTATTTGAATATTTCCTTCTATGTTTAGATGTGGCTAAAATGAATCACCTAACATTATGTGCCACTGAAACCCCCTGAATTAGGCTTTGAATATGTCCACAGAAAAGAAAATGGTGACAGCCTTTGCATGGGCATGCACAATTTCAGTTTAATCTTGTTAGCTCCCATGCCAGCAGAAGTGCAAGTGCAGCAAATGCTTTGTGATCCAAGAATGCATTGATCCCAAGCACACCTCTGGAGCTCGTCTTTGGCAACTTGTCTGGCTTAGATTAAATCGATCACATTCCACAACTACGGACAAAAACTTTCATGGTCAGAAATTATTTTCTGGGTATGTCAGTCCACATCAACCATGAACTCACACAAAGGAAAAGTCCTTCAGACATTAATATTTTCCTAGCTTTACTATTATTGTTAGTTGGTTTTACAAAAAGAACTCCAACCAACTTTATGGTGGTTTTAATATACCAAGATCACAAGCCTTTTTGAACATCAAATAGGTTTTCATCCTGAGTGCCATTTATATAATAGTGTAAAAGTATTCAAATCAGTGCCAGCAACACAGTTTCTAGTCTTTTTGAGGATAGACCTAAAAATGAAGGAATAGACCTAAAAGTGAAGGATATTACCCAGAATCTTGAACAAAATACTTTTGAACTGATGTGTAAGTGAAACCAGAGATTACCCGCCAGCAACAAAATGGTGATTCTGGATTTTAATTTCAAGTTTAGTGAAATTTGCACCTTAAAAATATGACTTTTTTAAAACCTTTTCAATCTTTTTTTTTTTTTTAAAAAACAACTTGGACCATGCTCTTACCTGACATATCTCAAAGTAATATTCCTGAAAACAGATTTTTTGTAGTACACAAGCTGAAAAAACAGCTTTTTCATAGCAAGAAAAAGAAACAAGGGTGGCACGTCTGTATAAACATGGCCTTTGTATTATAAAACTCCATGCTGAGATGTGTGTGGCAGATAATCCATTTGCATGTTAACATTGGCAGTGTCCAGGAATGCTTAAAGAGTATAATAACAGTTCAGAAACTTTCTCTTGCCTTACACTATAATATTTTTTTGTTTGTTTGTTGATTTATTAGTGTCAAACACAAAGGTTTTATCCTTGTGTTTGTGTTCCAAACTGGGAAGAAGTGTGTGTGTCTCCAAGACAGGGAAATAGATACCCTAGATGTTAAATACTTGGGTCCTGCATATGCCTTGATCACACCTTTAGGAGTTCATAGTGCTGGATCAGGGCAACTGTAAATTTTTTAAAAAGGAAAAGACCTAGCAATGTTCATTATCTTAGCTAATCTTAGGTAGTTAGAAATTCAGTACAAATAATTGCAAACTGGTGCTTATATGGAAAAACCAAAAACTAACTTCACAAATGGCCCTTTACATGCTGACCATTACTGCTGAAAGGTTACAGTGGATAGCTCTGTGAAAGATTCAATTAAATCTACAGAAGTGGCACTGTAGAATTAGAAATTTAGTGCTTATTAGGAAAGTAATAGAAATGTAAACCTGACAGCATCACTGTGTGATGCAGCATTCCACAAGGCCCTTTACACTGAGTACTGTGTGCTGCCCTGGTCTCCTCCCAGCAGCGCTGTAGGAGAACTGAAAACAGAGAAAGGCACCAAGGATAATCCAAGGATGTTAAGCTTGTTAATTTATTTTAATTCTCTAATGTTATCATAGTGTCTACAACAGGATAATAGATCAAAATGGACTAGCTCAGAGCTAGGAAGGAGGTTATTTTCTAACAGTGTTGTGACACATTCATTTTATGGTAGGAATCCGTTTTCATGTGTTGCCTAGATAGAGCCAAAAAACACCTTCTGCAGTAGCTTCTCAACTGAAGTATTTGCAATTTCAGGTACTGCTTTATCCTAGACATGTTATCATAGCCCTATCCTGATCACACAGGATGTTTCTTTTCATCTTTTTCAGAAAGAAAGATACATTCCTCTTTTAAAATACTTATCTATGAGTAGAAGACCTCTAAGAATATGGCATATTTCACCTATAAAGCTTCATTTTATTAACTGGGCTTTAAAAAAGGGTTTCCTATGAGACTGTGAGCTTTTAAATATCTTTTCACAAGTCAGAGGGGTTCAGCTGAGTAGTGGTGGTAGTGGTGGTGTGTGCTTTTAATAAGTCTGGTTTTACTTTTAGCTGTAAATTGCTGTGAAAAGAATAAGCATCCAAAGAGCACATTGTTAGCAGAACGCCTCAGGGGCAGGGAAGATGTGATTTTCTGCTTAATAGAAGAACCAGCAGGCCAAATTCTCCATCTCTGTTTGTTTGGGGGTTTTTTGGTGCTTGTTTGTTTATTTGTTTTGTCGACTCCTTTAATGTTTTCATCAGACATAAGAAATGTAATAAGCAATTACTAACAAACACTACTAAAATTGTTTATTTTAATGTTCTGAAATAGAAGTTAAAGATATGCTTTGCATTTTTTACTTTCTTTGAGGAGTCTACAAGAAATCTATTACATTTTTGTTATTTTTGTCTTTATTACTTTTTTTCCACAAGAAATGTACAAATTTAAATAAATATGTGTTATAGCAAAGGTTGCAAAATGTTTATTTTAACTCTGACTTACATTCTTATAATGACAAACTATAAAATTATAATGAGCTGATATGGTCCTGTGCACAAGCACTTTCTGAACATTTGTTTTGCTGAGAGCCAAGTCCCACCACGAACGAAAGAAAAAAAAAAAAAAACAACCAAAGCTATATTTAAGCATACTGTGTTTGAAGTAGATGGTTTTACAAAGGTATCTGGACCAACCACTGGAAATTGTTGGCCAGTTGAAACACTGACTACCTGAAATATAGGTTTGCTGAAGTGCAAAATCAGCTTCTGGCAGAAAAATCCTAATCTTCATGGGAAGCATTTTATTTCAGTTTATTCAGTAAGTTCTAGTCAGTGATTTGTTCCCTAAAAGTTAAGAAATGGTCTGAAATTAAAAACACCTAAGAGCTGGCCATATTTTTCATTTTCAGTCTATGGTTATAATACAAGAGAAGTATTAAAAATTTTAAAGACTGAGCTAACCAAAATCAATGTATTTAAATTGCAAAACAGAGCCAGTATGTCCTCTTTATTATTTTATTATTATTGCATTTGCAATAATTTTCTTTATTTAATACTGTAAACTTAGGTAGATTTTTCTTAATGTCTCTAAAGCACTTAGGTGTTTAGATTAAATAATATGAGTAAGAATTATTCCAGAAGACAGACTTTTGTCTTAGAATCCACCTAACATTAGTTGTTGAATTCTAAGCAAAAAGTTTGTCTTCCCTTTTTAGTCAGAGGGAGAAGACAGCTATTACAGATGGCAAATAATTTCATCATTAGCATAAGGAATCATATGCAGAAGTTGCCTCTTACCTCTCCTGTCTGCAAACCAAGCCCAGGTAACCTGCTGAGATGAGGTGCTTAACTTTTAGATGAGTGAAGTGAGATTGATTCCTGACTAAATTGGTTTAATACTTTTTTTTCCTGTTTAGCTTAAACTGAGATACAATTTTCCATCTATATGTATAGACCCAAATTAAGAATAACCATTACCTTACTAGTAAGAAATACTCCACTCACTATTTTCATACTTAATCCGAAGTAAAAATTAAGGATTTTATTAACTTTTTCCAAGTGACAAGGTTATGTTAGTCACAATCTGTGGGTATATTTAGCATAATGTTCCCTGATTGCAGGAAGAGAGGAAAAATTGTGCCAGCCATAAAGACTCAACTTATCATTAAAGGAAAAAAACCTGCAAATGGAAAACAAGATCAAACTTGAAGATCTAAGTCAAATTCTTCTGCTGACTCATTTAACTCCTGATTAGATTTGGTAATTCCAATAATTTTGATTTAAATCTGTGCACTCTCACATACAGTGAATTCTTCCATTAATTTTAATGAGTCTATTTTATGTGCTAAGCAAAGCACCTGCTTATATCTTTGCAGAAAGTAAACTTTGGAGCATAAGGTTTCCATTTTAATTGTTAGCTAGTCTTGGTTTTGCTATTAATTTATAGCTTCATATTTTCATTAAAAAGATAGCACATATATTAACCACTTCATCTACAAGTTTTATGTCAGTAGTGGGTTTGTTGAAGACTTTATTCTCTAAGTGACTGAAGTGAGTCACAGGAATATTTTGCCACATTCCTTCAACAGATGGTCTGTGAAACAGAACTTAAGGAAATATAAGAGTAAAGAAGTAGAGTATCTGTGCTTTTATAAAATCACTTTTTTGACTTCTAAGCCTGTTAAGAGGGAGAGATTTTTTATTTTTTTTTTATTCTTTCAGTACAGAAAGTGCCAGTACAAATTGGCTACGGAAGTTTAAGTTTATGCTAGGACTGGAAGCCAGATTAATTGATAGGTTGTTTGTATTGTATTTCTGATTCAAATAAATTCAGTAATGTACTGTATTTTGCAAGATTGTCCAGTGGAAAAGGTCAAAGGACGAAATAAATGACAGCTGACAGAATTCCTAGTATAGTCAATGTGCTTGCTAGTACTCCTAGCAAACCTGCCAAACTTGAAAGTTAAAATTAATCTACTGATAATGTCAAATTTTTAACGATGCCTTAAACAAATGCATTCATTTGTGGCATTGTCCTTAAAAATTTAAAGTTAGCCTTTTCATGATGGCAGTGAATAGTCTAACACACTAATTTAATATTCCTCTGAAAATAGCAGCTATGCAGGAGTAGCAGAGAGAAGAGATGACTTTAGCAGAAGTCCAGACATCCGGTAGGCAAATGTGCAATAGTATTCCCAAAACCTCATATTCAAAAAGTAGGTCAGGAAAGAAGAAATAAGAATTCATGATGGTATACTGTACATGAAAAAAAGTAAATTAAAAGCATCAGCTAAGGCTCAATAGGCTTCCATGATTAGGCTCAGAAAAACTGCAGGATGTGTGCATTCAGTACATCAGCATGACTTTATCTTGAAAAAGCAAAAGCACCTTTATCTCTTAAACTGATACAAAAGGAATGTTTTATACTAAAGACAAACAGGACTTTACAAACTTGCTGATATCTTAGTGTGGCACCTGGCATTCTAGAAGTAGCTTGAGCTGTCAAGACTTTGAAGACAAAATTTTTTTTTAATATACTGGAGATTTGATTTGATCTGATTTATTAGACTGCCTTTTTTTAATGATGCATTATGAGCAGCCATTCTGAAAGCAGCTTTAAGAGAAGTAGATAATGTTTCATTTTCAGCCCACGCATGTGAATGAATAGGTCTTACTCAGCTCTTGGTTCCAAAGGCAGCAGCAGCAGCTGAGGCAAGGAGCTGTATTTTTGACATCCAACTCTGGTTTGTGTTTGCTGCAGGAAGCAGTTATTCCCCTGCCTTGCCATTCCTCATGGAGTTCCGGTCATGCAGCAGTGTTCTGCTCTTCTTATCTTTTCTTAGTGACAACACTTCAAATGATTGAAAGAAAGAGAGGAGGAAAATGGTCCTCTTATTTATTTTCATTTAAATACCCCTCATGCTCAGTAGAAACAGTGTGATGTTTAGCTAACGTGCTGTTGAAGTCTGGGAATAACTTTAATTACTAATGCTGTGGAGTGAAACACAATGCATCCTGCAAAAGCACTCCTGCACATGAGCAGCAACATCCCTGCTCCTATGTGTTAGTAATGGTTGTGATTTCATGAGACAGTTCTGTTCCTCTTTATGCCTATTTTGCAACCTTCTAAGCCTTGTTACAGAACACAAGAATTTCCTGCTAGCTAATCTCCAGCATTTATAATCTGAGTATGTGTATGTATTTGTGTACGTGCCTTTGAATTGCAAATCTATTCCATGGTTTTTAGAGTCATGGGGTTACTCTGTGTGACCAGCATTTAATCACTATCATGCTTGAGCCTCACTGAAGTTGGCAGCGTTACAGATGTTATTTTATGTGACCTGCATTTAATCACAGATCATCTGTGAGTCTTGTTAAACATGGTAGGATCACAGAGATCCTATTTTAACATTCTCTAATGTAGTTACAAGAAACCTTTGTGCCAGTGGGATGTATACTTATGTTTCTTCATTTTCTTTCTAATAATTAGCTTATCCTGGAAATTTCAAGGATTCCCTGTCAAACTCTTCTTATTTCAAAAATAATATGAAAACCTTTTTCATACTTACTTTTGAAGTGAACTTTCAGAACTGATGTAGATGCAAACATCCTCTCCCTTCCTCTCTGCTTCTCCCTTTTCCTCTCCCCTTCTCCCTATCTCTTCTTCTCCACTCATATATGACTGATACCTTAAAAAATTCTGTCATGGAAAATGTTTCTTACATCTGACATTAAAAAAAAACAACACTTTTTTTTGAGCCCTTCAGAAAATGCATATTTTATTTTAGTTAATGATAGGAGAAAAACCAGCATTTCCCCTTAAAACAAGCCTTGTTACCCACCTGTTCTTAAGTGATCTGAGGGTGGCAATTGAATTTCATTATCTTTGTGTATTACACTGTACTGCTGAAGCTGTGATTGACACATCACATTTTTTAATGATTCTCTGTCACAAGTTGAGTTCAATATTATCTCTATAATTAAAATTCTCCAAAGATCTACACCAAGGCCACACTCCACGGACAAAGTCATTTACTAAGTTCAGATCCTGGGGCCACACTTACACTTGAGGAGGAGCCTGAATTCTTGGTGGCAGTCACCATGTAGGTGTGAGGAGCAGGACCTTTCACACCATGGGCTTCTAAGTACCTAATTTAGCAGTGGTGAGCATCTGTAGCAACAAATTTTGATAAAGTTAACCTCTCTTTCTCAGTTCAATAATCAGATGCCTTGTTGCTTGCTCCTCAAGCCAAATGTTTTTAGAGTTAGTATAATGATGTGGATCAACAACACATACTTCAAAATCAGAAAGTGTTGCTTATCTGTATTTGCTATCTGGATAGCATTTAATCAGATGTGTGCCATGGTTTATAATTCTTGTAAAACAAGATTGGGACACTTCATTTTTCTGTTCCAAATATGCAGTGTGTAAATATTTTATTGACCATATACTGCAAAGGTTTTAACATCACTGGTCTGCAATATTAGCACAAAGAAAGCATGCTAGAATTTCTGAATATATTCCATGTTCAGTCACGTTACACATTTTTAAGTCTTATCAGGAGAAAAATGATTGTATTTTAAGGGCATAATGATGAGCACAGCTTTAATCTCTGGTCACAGAGCGGTCTTTGCTGACAGTAAATGGCTTCTTTTTCCCCACACACATTTCTTCCCTCTTGGGGGTGCAGCCAGGGAGGGATCAAGGTGTGTTTCCAGAACCTGTTGTAATAAATAATCGTATTTATTCTTTTCAATATTTTTCTTCGTGTTCATTATTTGACTTTACATGCTTTATAGCCAATAAAAGCTTGTTAATAAAAGCTCCACCTGAGGTGTGTGCAGAATACATTCTCCTGTGGTGGTGCTGAGAGTGGGAGTGTTCATCACCCCTCCACAGCCTGAGGTGCTCTGCAGTGGGTGTGTGTGGGAGTGTGTCTGCAGCATACCCAATATCTGAGAATCGTAATGACACTCCTAAAACGAGAATAAATGCTGAAATTAGGAGAGGTCTTTTCTTTTAAGAAATTTCTTGTCTGTATTAAGGTATAAACGCCTTCAGAGTGGATGAGAACCTGGAGATAAAGTTGCTTAGTCCTATGCAGTCCTTTTTCACATAGATCCATTGCCTCATTTTGTCTCAGTTGCATCATAATTATCAAAACTTACATGTGTGCTCTGCTTTAGCAGTGACTTTTTATTCCAGCTGGACACAAAAAGCATTTCCTGGTTTGTGGAAAAGTTAAAGAAGCAAGGCCCATACTTCTTTGTTTGAGCTTCTTGGCTTTTTTTTCCACGAGGAACACTCAGGTTTAAGTTCCAAGAAAGTTTTCAAGAATCCAGGAAGCATTTTTGTTCCTTATTGGGTAAAGTGAAGCAGAAGCATACAAACGCTAAAAAAAAAAAAAATTATGAGAAAGGGAAATAGGTGACAAGGAGTGAAGGAGAAGAAAGAGAAAATAAAGATTAGGCTGCAAAAGGGGGAGGAAGGTGGATGAAAGGAAAACATGGCAGGAGTTGTAAGTAAAAGGTGAGGATTAGCATCTGTCTATGCATCTGCCATGGTCAGAGGCTTCACTGGAGCATGAGACTACCCAAGGTGTTTACATTTGAGAATGAATGAATCCAAATCACAGTGAAACCAATCTTCTTGGAGACAGGAAAGGCTGACTACCTTTGTCCTTTGTGCACATCTGTGTTTCCATGATTCAATCAGATGGATGTATGTAAGTCCTGGATCTACAGTTTGATGTAATAACAAAGAATGTTTCTTTATAATGATGATTTTTATTAAATTTAATTAAATTTATTAAAAAAAAATCAGAAATTGATTACACCTGTACATAGCAAAGTAGCAATGGAATAATCAGCATAGACGTGTAAATAACATTTACTTCTCAGTAAATGAAATGGCAGAAGGACAGTGAGATCAGTCCTGCCAAGAATACAAAATAATTGTTTCTGTCTTAATTTTATATCAAAATGGGGACTCTACTTTTAATACATTCTTCTGTTTTTATATTTGATACGCTGTCGTCTTTCTCAGATGTACTCTCACAGAAGACAGTGTTCACCTTTACTTTAAACTATGTGAATTAAATAAAAACTTTTTTTCTTTTTCTGCTGTATGATCAGTACTAGTTAGTATTACTTTGCCTGGTCAATATTATTCAGCAGGATCAGTTGGAGCTACAGACAAAACTGTTCTGAAGAAAACAGGAAAGACACAGAACAGTTTCAAAGACAAAATGTCTCCAAGAGAAATGTGAAGCCTTGAGAGAGTAGAGGGAGTGCTAATAATGGGGAAATGTCAACCTCGATCCAGGTGGGCTAACAAGATCCTAAGGTTTAGGACTAAAAGACAGAGAAAGCTTAAAAGTGCCTCTTAGCCCAGGAGAAAAGAATATCAGCCAAAACTTCTGGAAATGTTTTTCTGATGAATTGCTAAAGAGCTGTTGCAGCAGGGTTATAATTCTTTCACTCTGACTTTACATCAGCTTCACTTGCAATGAAAGGACAATATTTGAATAAGAATTTACAGCCTCAATTATTAAATGCATTCTTTGTTTCAGTGGGAGTTATTGATGCTAAATACTGAATATTCTAAATATTTCTGAAGTTCTGGGCCAGGCTGTACAGGCCAATTACTATTTTAATCCTCATTAATTAATTTTGTTGAAACACTATCAGTATCATTAAAAAGATCTGTGTTCTGGAGAGAAGATTTTTTTCCAAGTAGAGTAACTGAAGGATTTTCTTTTCAGGAATACTGTACAGGAATTTTTCCTGATCCAAGCCAAGGAGAACTAGATCATAATGGATCTTGCCTCAGATTGATGTGGGAGAGTCCAAGCCTGTCAGGTGATAGGGAGAGATGAAGGAGCTAAATTAAAATAGTCACATGTTGAACGAGGTGTGTTGTGATTTACAGTGAGTAAACTGCAGAAGGACCTGCTGATCATCTCTTGATGACATGGACAGTATTTATGGAGAGAGGTCATGTCTTGAGACAGAGATGACAGAAAAGGCAGTACTTACAAGAATTCATGACCTGAGTACTCTTGATTTCAGCTGTTCAACATGCAACCAGTCCGTTCATGAATATTAAAAATTTGCTGTGTCCCAAATGGTTTTTAGTTTAATAGCTTAAGCATGGTATTCAGCAACCATCCTAGAATAAGAGCCCTGCACTTTGTTCAGGAAATATTAGCTAAGACAAACCTGTCAGCTTGGTCAGCCCTCCTTGTCTAATCGTGCTTTTGAACACTGGAAGCACAATTTGTGTTTGCTTTGCTTTGGCTTAGTTCCAGTCAGCTGAGAAATGTAGTGCTGTGCTCTTTTAAGTGTATTAAACTATTCTTGTAAAGTGAATTATGCTGATAGCTTGTTTTGTTGGAGGAGAAGACAGCAATAAAAATGATTTGTGACATTTTTTTAAAAAGATGGACTTCAGACATCCAAGAAATCAAGATTTGTCCAACATGAGGCCCTTTCACTTGCTCAAGCAGACTATTAGCTTTTACTACTGCGTGGTTTTTTGTTTGTTTTGATATACATTGTTCCCTTTTTACAGCCATTCTGGAGGTGGTGTTTTGAAAAAAAATCTTAAAAATATCATAGGGACTGAATCACTTCATATTCTTACAAACTGATCTTTGGGACTGGTAAGAAGAAGAGAGAAGCTGATAATATATGTAGAATTAATTCTGATGAATTATTTAACATATAGGAATTGAGTGTATAATCTCTTTGAATAATCCTCCCATCTTAAAGTCTTCAGTTCTTTTGAGATTTAAAATGTTGGCTGATAGTACGGAAGGTTGTAAGACATTCTGATGTGTCCTGTCTCATTTCAGTACAGGTAAATTAAAAGCAAATTTAATTCTAATTAGCTAGATGGATTGCTCAAAGGACTAGGTCTGCGAGGTAATGTTCAAGCTTTTAATTTCTTGTGATCTGAAATTGAGGTTATATATGATTGATTATTTGAATATCTGAGAAATAAGGAAGGTTTTAAGCAAATTAAAAGGACAGATTGAGAAATAGTGGTAGCTTGCATCCAGAGCCTTTTTAAGACAGTTCTTCACTGTCTTACAGTGTATTATGGCATTTAAACAAAGATGTGGTATTTCTTATCCCTTCTGAGCAAAAAGTCAGTAAGTAGCAGAGCTTTTCAATCCTGATATATGGGTTCCTTGGAAAACTCTATTATGTATTTTACCTCATTTGTTTGACTTTTTTTTTATTTTATTTCACTTGACTTGAAAACCTGGCAATGCCATCTCACTAGAATACAAAGTCCAGTTTCATTTCCCAATAATCCAGAAAGCTCAGAACAGAAACCCAGTAGGATGTATTAGGTTTTGGCTTCACTTAATCTGTCACAGTTCATGAAGAAAATTTCAGCAGGGTCACAGAAATAAATATGCTCCAATGGTGCTGTGACCATAAAGTGCATTATCTGAGGCACTTCTGGTAAATGAAAATTCATTACGTTGTGCAGAGAACAGGTAAGGCTCAATTTTTTTCCTTCAGGGCTGCATGGAGATTTGGTCTTCCATCTTCTGGAGGGAATAACTAAAACTGGAATAGGCACTGAAGGAGGAGAAAAATTAAATACAGCAATTCTGAAAAAACACCAAGAAGCCTTAGCTTGTTTAGCCTTCTAAAATGGAGGCAGAGTTGGTTGTTTTTCATGCGAGATTAGTTGGGTACATAACACAGAGGAGAAGATCTATTTATGGTATAGAATTATACTGGCTCTATAACAAATACATGTATATAATTTATGAATACACATAAGTCAGAGCTTAGAAGAAATATATATAATATTATTGGATAGCTTTCTGCTAGGTTAGTAAGACCAAACTACTGTTTGACTACCAGTATTACCAATTTATGAAGGAACTTGTGAGTTATGGGGATATTAAGTTCTGTACATGAGTTCTGTACAAGATGAAGAGACAAAATTATACCTTTGGATGATCTAAATCTTTATTATGCATTCAACTGGATATATGAGGCTTGAGATGTTTTCTGTAAGAGTTGGCTGATCTATCAAAATTACCACAGGTTTACTTTACTTGAGGCCTAAAGCCTTACATTCATGCTGTGAGTGTGTTGAAGCCTTTGAAGCCACCCTTCTGTTCCTATTCCAGGCCTCTTTTTATGGTATCCAAGTGCCTTTCAGAAATCTGTTGATCAATGTAACTATAATGCATCATAAAAATTTTTCATTCTCTCTTCTCATCATCTTCAGGAGAAAGTATGACACACATACACATACAGAGAAGCACATGAAAATATTTGGGAAGGCATGCTGAAAAAAACTGACTTTATCATAGCATGTGGGTCAGGTGCTGGGATTAAACAGATTTTCATCCGGTATTCTTTTATTGAGATCAGTGTTCTTTCAAGTTAAAGGAGAAAGGCATGTAGAATGTCCTGATTGCATTCCTTAAACCAGTGTCTGAACAAATGCTACAGATACTCCAGAAATCATTAAGGATCATGTTCTCAAAGGAAGTGTTAGAGGATGCAAGCAGCATACTGAGACTTTCAGAAGCATTTTCGTAAGCCTTTCATTTTGATCACTTGGAATTGAGCACTGAAAATTGAGTCAGTGATATGCCTCATTCAATGTCTACCTAACTAGGCAATTTTTTTTGCTGAGATAAAGACAAAGAATAAAATTAGTCTGGCATGATGTTTTAAAAAGAATCGGCATCATGAAAGGATTAATGTTTATAAACTTCTGAATGGTAAAGTGTTTTTAAATTATATGTTTACATATAGTTTAGCTTGATATTTCCTGCTGATGTTACTGTGGTCTAAAGGAAGGTGTTTGCAGCAACCCATATGGTGTAGAAAATGGAATGTTTGTGTTGACAATGACTGTAATCTCTTGAGAGTGTGTAGTTTCATGAATCTGCGGGTTTCAGTTCTATAAGGCTGGAATAATAAATGCATGTGTTGCTTAGGCCAAAAGATTGTTTATGAAGATGGAGAGCAGTGCCCTAGACAGCATTAGTGGTAGGACTTGGGGCTTCTAGAAGGTGGTACAGAAGAACATGGCACGTTAAGAGTCAAGTGTTTGCTTAGATTCTACTCCAATTTAACCATTTTTCATGGATAGTAACAGCACTTAAAAACAAATATCAGAAAAGAAAACTGGTTGTGAGCCCTGTGTTTCAGATTATCACAATTGGAATTGTCAGTCCTGGTTTCTGTAAGTTTTGGGCATGTATTCCATGGTCATGTGTAGTTTAGGATTACATCCTTAGAATTAATTTTGTAAAAGACAGGTTGAAACAAACTGATGTAGTCATAGGCAAAATCAAGATACTAGTCAACTACAGTAAATTCATTATGACAAAGATCTAATAATTTACAAGGCTTCATGGAGGATGCTAACTCTTCTGTAATGTTCCAAGTAACTACTACAGCTGGCAGCAACTTCACCCTGAGCTCAAAGACATCTGCTTGTCTAACTGCAGTAGCATCTGCATATCTTCTGGGAGCCTGCAAGGTTAGGCTTAGAGAAAGTGCTGGCACTTAAAGCAGAAATTTGGATAGCACAGGGGAGATATAATACTCACTGCATGAAAGCAGCTGAGGGACAGTGTGTCAAAAGATGCTAACTCCCTTTCTAAAATATGGATAATTCTGTCTAAATCTGGCCAGTGACAGCATAAGTTGCAGCTATGGTGTCTCATTAATTGTATATTAATTGGTTTTATATTTGATGAATGATCTTTATAACTGCAATTGTTTTGGCTGGGCTTGGCAAAACTCACAGTGCAACTGATACTATTTGTCACCCCTTTGTAGCTCACTCTGTTAAGCTGACAAAAATCAAATAGATGTAAGTTGAATTATCTTCCACTTCTAAATCTGTTGTTCTACAGATAGTGTTTAAACATCATTACAATCAAAACATGAAATAAGTGAAAATATTCCTTTTTTTCCTTAATAAATAAAGGAAAAAAACTAACAAAACCAGCCAATCAAAACAAAAAACCAAAAAAACCCCAAACAACTTGTGCTATTCATGTGACTATAACGTCTTTGAAACAAGAGCAATTACATGATTTTCCCGAAGTGATATAAAGTATTGACAAATTAGTTCCCAAAATGTCTGTCCATCCTCATCTTCCAAAGACGTTTAGTAGATCATACCTTGGGACTGTCAGGTAGTTAATGCATTTTCTTCATTAGGTTAGAACAACACATGGAAGACCAATTTAGCTCTCATTAAATTAATTGAAAATTCTCATTAACTTCAACAAAATCAGTGTATGGCACTTCAGAGTAAATTGTCAATGGAGCAGCAGCTGTAGATTCAAATTTGTCCCTGTAGATTACACACAGATTTGAATCTTTTTATTGAATCTAATTTAAAGAATCCCTGTAAAATCCAAGGGGATAGATATAGTCCCTATTGCATTCAAACTCTGTCAGGTCATTGTTACTGGGTCCACTATACTGGTGAGATAATGTTCTGGTTAACCTGAAGATGCAGCAGAGCCTCCTACTCTCTGATATTGAAAAGCAATGTCATGTAGCTAAAATACTTCACACTAAACTAAATCATCTGTGTATGTAATAATCTGGTAAGTTATTCCCTTTATGCCTGTTATATACTAGTTAATCATCCTAAGAAAATGCCCCACCATTACAATAAATACTTCTTCAAATAATTTATCTTCCACTTCAGTCAGCAGCCATTTTGAGGCTTAAAATAAGCTTTTGTCCTCAGCTGTGTGTCTACTAACATCTATAACAAAATTATTGCTGACCTTATAGAAAGTAAAACAAAGTCTTTAATACTTCCTAAAAGCTAGATTCTTGTTGCAGCAGTCCCAGATGTTATTTTATCTTTGTTTTATTATGTTATATAATTGACAACAGATAAGTGCTAAGACAGATGTCGCTGCATTGTACAGTTACACATGTGCTTCCAAATTCTTTCCAGTATGTTCTGGGAAGTACATGCTGCAGCATTTGCCATCTGTTTCATTAAACTTGGCAGAAATAATGGTATTTGGAGAGAAATTTATATGACCAGTGCTAGAGCCTGCTCTTGGCATTGGTCTTTCATCAGAGCCTGATTTAGAAGAATTTCTCCTGAAGAATGGTCTACTTCTGTTGAGATGAAAGAGAAAATCATACTGTGTCCCTTTAGTTTCAGTCAGATAAACTTAGAATATTTTTAAGGAGTAGCAGCTGTTCACAGCAGAGTTAATCTGGGTAATTAGTGCCTGGGTTAAACCAGTCTAGGTATGAAACTCCTGTATAAAAAGCTGTCTAAGACGTGTTTTGTCCAAATGGGCATTGTATTCTCTCCTGTGAACCAGTGAGGTGTTGAAGGGAATATGTCACATGGTTCTCAGAGCTGCATTTGACTGCACACCTTTGACTGCACATCTTTGATTTAATTACTTTCTTATAGAAAGTGAGAGATATACTCCATTCTTTCTATGAACTAGCAGATGTGAGTTTAACACATCAGTGCAGGCAAGCCATTTACTTCAGTGTGCAATGCACTAGATTTCTGTCTTGCAGCCTGTCTTCCCATCAGTAAAGTGAATATCCTATATTGACTGCTATTTTGGGTAACACTGCCTATTATCTTCTGCTTCCTACAAATACCGTGAGTTGCTCTCTGAAAAGTTGTAATCATATGTGTACAACTTACAGTTTGATGGCAGAATCATAAGCTTGGTGTGTGGAAGCCAAAAAGCCTGTTAGACACCAGCAGTTACTGTCATTTCTGGGATCACAGCCTGCCGAAATGATAAAAGGAAATAAAACACTTAAATAACCAGAAACTGCAACTTTGTTTACTCGAGCATGGTCCAGAAGATTTGAAAATGAGCTGCATACCCATATCTTTAGGGTGAAAAAACCTGTACTGAGCATGTGGTTGTGACCATGGATATGGAGCACAGCCCTGGTATGCTGTATGACTTTGCATTTGAGAAAAGCAGTTTTACGTGTTCTTTTTTTGAGACTTTATTAAGTCCTTCTGTTTGATGTTTTTTTATTCTCTCTCCAACTGAGACACTGAACGGAAAAATTCTGTATTAACAGGCAAAGTAATAGACAGCTCAGAGAATATACAGCCTGTAGTGTGAACCCCTGTAAGTGACCTGGTGCTGGCTTTGCACTTAGTGCAGACCTCATCAGAACAGGGCTGGGGGGACTGTCCCAGCTCTCTGTCCCTGGACCACAGTTATCCTGGCGCTGCAGGCATTGCTAGTAGCAAAGGCAGCCATCCTGGGTGTTGACCAGGAGAAGCATCAGGAGTGCTGTGTTGCACTCCTGGCTGGTGCATGCCAGCAGCTCCCTGCACACTTTCACATGCTGATGGCAGGGAGGCTCCTGCCCACTCCAGCTCAGGGAGTCTGTTAATACCTTTCCTTTCTTTCTGTTCTAATTATGGTTTGTGTTGTAGCCTCTGGTGGTTTTCATTTGCAACGTCCTTCAACTCCTCAAACTGCCTTTATTTTTATATAAAGAGAAGAAATATTTGCTTTGTGCTTATATGTTATTTTTCTGTATGACAAGAGAGAAGAGAAAGCAAGAGAGAAATATCTCCTCTGACTTGCTCAAAAGGAAACTGAGTTTTTACCCCTTCACTCATGAATCCCATCACTTTCTCCAGCTCTGCTCCTCTTTCTGCTCAGCTTTTTACTCAGTAAAAATGTACTATATGATTTATACTAAAAAAAAAATATATATACCTTAAAGATGCGATATTAGGTACTTTGATATATAGCCTGAAGTAGTCAAGGCCCGCTAAAATTTGTGGTTATGTTGGCAATACAAAATAGGAACTTGTTGGAAGATCCTGGAGTAAAGACTGCAGTGGTAAGTCATCTGTCAATGCCATGTTCTTCATCTGGTGTACACAATTACCAGAATTGAGCAGAAGGGTCTCTTGAGCTGCAAGGAGAAAATGGAAAACCTGATTTGCCTGGAAATTTGGTTTCATGTTCCAAGTTCCTGCTTCATCAGATAATCTCTTGCATCATTACCCAGCAATGAGCTAAAATTAAGGCCAGGATAAACAGGATGTTAAAATAAAATGCTGCAGCATCTCAGCATTACAGATGTCTGTGCAGCCCACACCCCTCATCTCTTGCAGCAGCTGGACACATGATCTTTAGGGCCAAGAGTATTCTGAACATCAAGCTGCCTCAGTGGTCCTAGTGCCTGCTGTCTGTAATGCTTCAGGTAATTGAACAGCTGATTCCAAGGGAAGGGAGGACATGCTGCCTCTTGTATGTGTCCACACAGTCATGCCCAGTGCTGGTCCCTGCTCTGCCTGCACGCAGAAGGGAATGCTGGAATGAAGCTCTGATGGCACTTGTAGCTCTGCCTGTTTGGATCACAGCTGGATGCAGGATCAGGGGCAGGAGACAGGCAGGGACAAAGGCAGCAAAAGGCCTTCTAATCTCCAGTGAAGTGGCACAGTAAAAATTTGATCTCCCAGCTTGCAGAATTTCTGGATTACACTGTTGAAATCATTATTAGAGATGGTTTTGGTAAATGTGCAGAATTGCTGTGTCTAAACTAGATTGTTATTTCTGCTTGATCCAGAAATTGCTCTAAGACAAGTTTCTATCTAATGAGCCAATATTAGTGGTTCTTGCAGTTGGTAATCGGCTATATTTGTTTCCAAAGGACTCCATTACTTCTGAACTAGTATAATTATTTTCTTTTAATTTCTTGAATGACTTGCTATATTTCGTGCACCTCCTTTAAAAGTAAAAAGCTAAAATAGATCGTTTCAAAGTTTATTTGTTAAAAGATGCCCTCAGGTTGAGCAATAATTCAATCTCTTCTCAAGAGGAGAAATGGTTATGGTCAAGTTAGACTCTTTTGTGGGTAGACAATAGGAAAAATTGCTTTCTAAGGTACAGAAATGCAAGACAATAGTGAAAAATAAAATATTAACAATAGGGTTGTAAGACTGTGTTATGTTGATAATACTTTGTAGGTGAATCTAGAAAAATATTGTTTCTCTTTAGAAATGCATTGAAATTAATCGTACAGTAAACAGGGTAACAGGATAATTTCCTGATGTTATAAATACCAAAAGACATTTTTATAATTTCCATTTTAAGTTTTGGAATAATTGCTGTCCTGAGAAAACTTTTCACAGGGCATTATGAATGTGAAGATCTCCAGATATTTGCAGCTAGAAGTGTTTTATATCACTGATCAATGTGTCCACGGGGAATGCAATGCATTGATGGAGGCTGTGTGAAAGGTTCCCCTTTCCACTCCAGCTGGTATAATACCACTGACATTTTTTGAGAACACTTCCTGACAAGAAATTTTCTCTGAGTCACTCACTCCATTGGTCCCTAGTTTCTTCTTTGATATTTCTTCATGAAAAGGCAATTTATGCTGCTGGTGCTCAGCTGAGGCCTTCCCATGTTCTTAACATGTCCTTTGGGTATGAATGAAAGAGGCAGCAATCTGCTTGTAAGGCTGGATTCTTGTTTTGAGAACATAGTGCAGTTTCTTTCAGAGTGAGAAATTTACCTAATTTGTCCTTCTAGACATATTTTGAAGATATAGGGAAATGTCTGTAATATGTAGCCTCACATCCAAATCACACCAGAGATTTACTTGATTCAGAATCTAGTGCATAAAGACACCATTATTTTAACAACCAGAGGAAGTATGAGGCATTAGAAAATAGTGGTGCTATTAAACCATCACTGATTAGTAGTTTATTAAAAACAGCTCACTATGTTGGATCTCACAGTGTATATTCAGCCTTTGGTGAGTTGCATTTAGAAATTAAGGTTTGCAGCACTTTGCAGAGCTCTGTGAATAACCCTTGACAGCACTGCCAGCTTACCTGTAGAACTAAACTTCACAGAGTGACTTGATTTGATAACATCCCATGAAATGCTGTGCCCAGGTAAAATTGGGAAGAAAAATTCAGCACTTACATTCATAAAAAACAAACAAACAACAACAAAAACAAACAAAAAAAACCACGAAACACAAAACCAAAACAAACAGAAACAAACAACCACCCCCCCAAAAACAAACAAACAACCCCCCCCCCCAAAAAAAAAGCCAACAAAATCTAGGTTATAAACCCTGAAAAATATCTTATATGACCACTGAGGTGCTAAGGAAGCTGCCATGTATTTGTCAGAACTTTGTATTCAGGTTGTATTTACTTTTTGCAGAAATGTTGCTTGTTTTGGGGGGGAACTTGTCCAATCAATTGAGATTCTACCGTTGAGCAAGTTTGGCCCAGTTTTTTGACACCTTTTGTATTGTTGTTGTATGTGTGTAGAATGCAGCACATGTGAGCACATGTAGAGTTGATGAATTTTCAGAGATTTACTATGTGTTTTTATTATTCAAACTTGTGGATGTGTGTGGAAGGTAAAAGTTATGCTCTTGATGCTTTGCCTATCTGCATTTTCTAATGCTGAAGTATAAGCTTATTTTGAAAGCCAGAAAATGACAGGGTGTAGATAAAACACTCCCCTTATTATGTAAAATAATTTTGCTTTTTTTTTTCTAACTAATGTGAGAATTAATTAATGTTCATTGTAGATGTCATTAGTCTAAGAATTTGTAAGAATCCTCACCTTCATTACAGTGCACTCATACATAGCCTGCTGCTGGCTCAAATTTATGTTTTGTGGAACAAAATGGAAATATCTTGAGGGGAGATGATAATTCTTCATATTCACACCCTTATTCTTCAGGTCCATAAATACTTTCTAACACCTACAGCAGGCCAAGAAGCAATAGTCCATAGCAGGAGACTTTTCCACACAAATATTATACAAGGGAAATAGATAGTGATTTTTTCATCTCTGCAGAGTAAATGACTGAGAACAGATAGAAAATAGGTTGAGAGTAATTTTAGGATTATATACAGCTGTCTATTAGAACAACAATTTCCTTGAGAATGGGTAATGGTAGCAAAGTGCTCTATGGATTTCATGGAGTTTTGCTGACTTTGCTTTTAAAATACAAAAATCTCCATATTAATTTGTCAGATTTTTTGGTCTGTTTCTCCTGATGGACTGACTGCATGTTGAATACACTTGAGCTTTAATACTTTGATAGGAGTTGTCATGATAAATCCTCTCTTCTACCTCTGGAAATCCAGAGAGTGAATAATGTGTTGACACCCTTCATCGACTGAGTTTCCCTTCTGCTGAACAAGATCTTTGTTTCTACATCAGTATTTTACAACATTGAAGAGGCTAATGTATAATGTATAATTATACTTTTTGACACTTGTAGAAATCACAAAATCACTGAAGTCACACTGAAGATTAATAACATAATTACTGGTAAAACTTGCTTAGCTTGCTGAAGAGGTTTTGCATCCTGAAGAATATTGTTTGCAACATTTTCCAGAACACAGCTGAGCAACTAGATATTAACCTGAAGGATTTTCCCATGCATTCTTGAGCTAATTTAACAGGCAGTCAATTTACACTAATCTAGATTAATTGCTTTACTAAAATAGGGAGAAAATATTTTAAAATAGGCAGAACGTTTTCTGATAAAATTTCAGCTAACAGATATGAATAATGATGTGAGTCCTTATTCTCAATATGTGTTTAAAAGGCAAGCAAACTACTGCCTTTAAAAAGGAAGAAAATATACATGAAGAAACAGTTAATTATAATGAAGAGATTTACCAAAATCTGTGTTTCTATTGCCCTAATATATAACTCCAATATGTTTTCCTTATATTGAATAAAACCTCACACTTAAGTTCTTTATTTATTTTTCTTTCCAGTTATAAGCTTTCCATTTAGAACCTATCTGTACATCACTATATCCTTATATCCAGGTCTCCTTAAGAAGCTGAAGCTGGACACTTGGTTTGTATATATTTTTCAAGTGATTTATTTGTTGACATCTACTGTTTAAGGGAATATTGTAATGCTATTACATGATATAAATTTTGTATGAAAGGCTGGTGTATGAAAGGAATTAGCTTTCCAGCTCTGTTTGTACCTTTCCTTTGTTTTGAAGCAGAGCTGTGCTGTAAAAGCCTCTGTCAGAGTCATTGGCCTTCTCCTGCAGGTCTCTGCAGTGCAAATAAATAAAGAAATCTCACTCTCAATTAGGGAAATACAACTGAAGTTAGTGACTCTATTCATTGATTCAATCTTTCATGGTAGACTGTACTATTCTCTTTTCCATGTGGCCACCTTTCCACATTCTGAGAGCAAGCATTAGAGCTCACACAAAATTCATGCTTTTAAACTGTGTGTTTATGACTGTCCAGCTGTGTTTTAAATCTTAATTATTTTTTAAAACCCTTTTTATTTTTTCCATGTGACACAACTCAGCCAATGAAAATAAGCAAGTCATCCATGTATCTGTTACATCCCTTTTCACTTATCTCTGTTTTTCTAACCCAGAGCTGCAAGGTGAAAATGTATAACTGTGTAAATCCTGACAACCTGAACACAAAAAGCTCCAACATTTCTGACATCTGATTAAAAGTAAGGCTTTCTGAACTCTATTTGAGAAAACTTAGCCAAGCCATAGAGAAAAGGGAGAACTCTAAATAAAACCACATTAAAGACCTAGACAACATCAGGAGTAAATCTTTGGAGAAGTCAGTAATGTGGAACTCTGCAAGCAGTTTTATAACTTAGAACTGATTTAAAATTCAGATATAGAGCTGGTGATGAGACATTTACCTGAGCTCTTTCCCCCCTGCATGCCATTTACCAGAGGGTGCTAGCTGATGCTCTGACAAAAATGTAATCTTTCATCCTGCTGTCTTACATTGCCCAATTCCCTTTTTAAATTTAGTTGCTCAGTCCAGCTCCTGAATTTTCTAATCTTGACTCTGTTTAACTGTATCAAGATTTGTATTCACATTTCTTATTTCAGGGACAGAGGAAGATCCCCCAATTTATCAGAAACACATGTGCACCTTTATAGACTACAGAAGCTAAAGGGAATTATTTTCACCCAAACAGAAGAGTATGCTCTTGATTTTAAAATAAATAAATAGGCAGAATCTATGTTCTAAGAAGAAAATAAGCCATTACAATTCTAGATGATGCACTACATGCAGGTTCTTCCTAAATTGGTCCAAAATTTTGCCTGTTTGAGTCAGCAAATTATTTTTGTTCACCCCAGGTGAACCTGGGCTGGTACACGCAAAACTGTGGGTGAAAAGAGGGATTTAGGCACACTGGAATGTGTGGAGGAGTTCTTTGCTGGCTTTGAGTGGGATGCTTAGTTTGCTTGCTTCTGTAGTGGCTTCACTCCTTAGTGTGGAAGTCCTAACTTGGGAAAGGGAGTTCTGACGAGGAGTAGACATGGCTTCGGTTTTAAAATTTTGAACGATAATGGACATGTCAGTTTTTAAATTTTTTTTTGCCAAGGAAAAGGAGCGAGACATGTCTGCAAAACTTCAGATATGCTAGCAAAAATGTGCATGTATGTCTGCATCTCCACTGTGATTTTTGTCCTTTTTCTCTCCTGAAAAAAAAAAAAAAAAGACAGTGGATGATGCTTTCATTTTTACATGTTGAATAAAACAAAAAATCAAACTAAAATAGTTGGCATGTAGAATAATACAAGATTGAATACTGGTCTGGTGAATTCTGGAGAATATTGCTCCCACATTTGAGCAGGTTTATGTATTTTTGCAGTTTTGAAGAGGTCTGAGAAGATAGTGCTCTGAATACTAGAGTCTCTCATCTTGACTATGGTGCTGGGCTCTGTACCCATTTCTAACCCTCCAACATTCCCAGTACTGAAAGTGTCAGAATTTAGGGAGAACTTGCATAGGGATGCAGATAAGCAGGAACCCTGGTGAAAGTGATGCATTATTTGTCTTATTTGAACACTGGCCCAGAGCCCACCAAAGTTAGCAGAAGGGCAAATATTGGATCTGTTCTTGAATCTGTGTCTTCTAAGCTGCAAGCTTGGCTATCATATCAATGTACTTTATTTAGCCAAATTCCAGCAACAAAAGTAAATGCAAAGATTTCTTTTGTTCTGGTAGGGCTTGCTTTTTTTTTTTTTTTTGGTGTGTTGGGGGAGGTTTTTTGTTTCTAATTAACATGTTTAGTCTTCAGAAACTCCCTTAGTTGCGTTTTACAATTATACTGCTGAGTAGGAAGCAGGGGGTCTTTGCAAAGAACGAAGTGAATTAGTTTTAGCTAACTGCATCTAAAAAGGAGAGCACGTGGTCCTTTGGCCTTGCTCTGAGAGTAACTCAGCTAGTGTTTTGGACAGCAAACACTCTGAATATTAGACCCAGGAAAAATTGTCACAGATTATTAGAAATGGGATGGATGGGAGCAGGCTTTATTGGAAACATTGGCTAAGCTTACGTCGTAATTGCTGTGCTGAAGCAGTAAACAGCTGCTGATCCTGTGATCTTTCTAGTGAAAAACAAGCATTTGTTGTAGTTATTTTTCAGATGTACGTTGATGCTTGCACAATATTTCAAGTGTCCTACTTGATATTTATATTATTAGCTCAGTGTTCTACATTACAATAAATGTGTTTACTTATTACAGAAGTACTGACCCTTAAAACATCTGCTTCTCAGCTGAATATCCACAGCTCAGTGGGTGTGGGTAGCTTCTGTTAGCCATTCCTTCATAATATTTTGCAGTCTTTGGCAAGCAGTTTGAGTCAGAATCTGACCTCAGATGCACTCCTGTACAATGGCAATAGCTGTGCTCCAGTCAACAGCATTCTTCTAGTTTTATGTCAGTGTTAACTGAGGTCAGAGGACATTGCAGCAAGTGGGCCACAATCCTGCCTAATTTTTGCCTGGCCGAGTTCTTTAAGCAAAATACATAAAAACAGTAGTGGCTCCAAACTGATGCCAAACTTTCCCTCGCTCTTCTAGAGACTGAGCAATAGCAAACGCTATGGCAGAAGGTTAATCAAATAGTTATGAGGAATAAAGGGTTCTGTGTCTATCACCATTAGCACAAGAGCTGTAACTGCAATCTGACAGGCTTGGAAGAACTGTGGCTGTCTGGAAAGTGCTTTTTGATCTTGTGCTGTCTCGTCTCTACCAATACTACACCCGAGGGGAATGCTCAGAAGCTTCTTTTGGAGACAATGGTTTCAATTGCCTCATGAACAAGGGAAAGGAGTGGGGAACCCATCATTTCCTGCAGTGGGGAGAAGACTGCATTGAATCTCTGTGGTTGGTGTTAAAGTAGGGAAACAATCATTTTAATAGTTAGTGTCTCAGCAAGAAGTCATCCTTCTCTCCCACCCTGGCATGTCCATACTCTGTGACTCACGCCTCCTCTGCCATTCATGTCTGAGGTTCTGCCTTTCCACCTCTGACAGCCCATGGCAGTGCTATGGAGATAGTACCCATCTCAGACCTCCTCCTCCTCTTCCAAAGCCCTGCAGCTTCCTCTGGTCCTGGGCTACCTGAGAAGAGAGAAGGTGTTCACATTACCTCAGAGCACAGCCTAATTTAGCACATGCTTAACTCTTTATGCAGCACTGTAAAGGATGGTACAGTCTTTTCATCCTACATTTGCAGTGCATCTACACCCTGGACCTTGTCAACAGCAAAGGAACTTACCCACTATGGTCATAAAAAAAAAAAAATAATAATATCATCAACCAACCACAAGCCATCTGGGTTAGTATCAGCTGGGAATTCTATAGTAGCAAGAATTCAAAAGAAAAAATGCAGTGTAAATTTAATATACACAGCATCCCCTAGAGGTTCATGCTGCAACTTACAGATAGGAAAAACTCCTTTTCTATAATTGGTTTCTCTTAAAAGTACCATCTAGTAGTCATTATAATGAGAATACATTTTGGAATTAGCTTATAGATGAGTCATGGCTAAAACAATGTTGGTAATACATCTTGTTGAATTAATCTCGTTCTAAAATGGAAAAAAATGTTTTGCAAAACTACTTAGCAATGTAACCTTTGCAGACTAGTGAGAAAAAAAGAGCTGTTTTGTATTTCTGATCATTGCTTATCACCAAAGATCTCAGTTTCTTTCCCAAATGTTTATTATCGCCCCTTTTAATTAAATCAAGTGTTGTGTTTTCTAGTGCTTGGATTTAATGTTGACAGAGATGTTTCCATGAATAAAATGGGCTCTCTTAAAGAACTTCAGGCCATACAAAATGTTTAATGCTTGGTAATTGATATCCAAATAAAAATGCAATGAAGCTTGACCCGGACTGTTCATGGAAGCACCTTGATATAGTTAATTTGACATGCAAATAAACCATATTCACACCTTGAATGAAACCACTTATTAATGAAAAGTACTCATTGTTACATCTACAGCTTCTCTTTAATGTGGAAGACAGTTTTGATACTTCCACGTTACAATATTTTGGATGCCTCCTAATATAAAGGAGAAAATGTCCTGATAAAACTATTTTGGTGTCGTTGATGTCTTGTGGAAACTGAGCATAGAGAATACAACAACAGATGGTATAAACCCACACCAGGTCAGTAAACTGTGGAAATATAAAACTGCCAATCCAGAAATTGAAAACAGGTGGCAAAAATTTCACTTGGAGATTTGACATCTGTAAGTAATCAGTTAGTGCAAGAGCTTTGGTAAGACACAAATTAACTTCATTGCTGATTGCATTTTCAATAAGTAAAGGAGAAAGCAGCTGCAGTTAGTTAGAATCACAATAAATGAAATACATAGAAAGTGTTTAGAAGGATGTAATTTTTGTTTAGTTTTGTTTTGTTTTGTTTTAGTTAGCTTGGGTATATACACTTCATAGCATTTTGGTTCAGAAAACAAAATGTTTTACAGCAGTTTTACAAATGCTTCTGGGATCAAAGCTTCTTCTCAGAGCTTCAAACTTTCTCACCATTCCTACACCACTTTCTACTTCTAAAAAATGTAAATAAATAAATAAACACAGGACATCTGGATTTGATTGGGGGGAGGGATTAATTTCAGATAAAGACATTAAAAAGTTATTTTGACTAGAACTGAACTGTGCTAATAGGGGATGTTGTGTTCTTGAACTTTGTCCTTTCTGGCAAGCCTTGCTTCTCCCCACAAATAGTAGTTACTGATCTGAAGATGCAGATGTCTGACACTGACCCAGTGCTGACTTTCCTAGCAACGACATGAATTTCAGAGCAGGCAATGTGTTAGTGAGTGCTAGTTTAAGAAAAAATGAGGTTACTTGTAAGCCAAATTGAAGTTTAGAATATTTTCAAAATATCTAAAAAGAAGTCATTGGAAGGCAGCCAGACTACCTGAAGAGCTTCAATAGATAATGGTATTGATCACCCAGAACATTTCAGGTTTAAAAGGTTTCGAGTTAGTCAGGGCAGAAAATAATTTTTCCCATGGTGGGAAACTAACCTTGTAACACGAGATCCAGAGCAACCTTCATAGTTGCAGTAAAAAATTGGGGAGATGATCTCCTCCTGATGTTGTATGAGGCACATATATATTTATGAGAATGTAGCACTGCCTGTTTCCAGAAATTCGAGAGTCTATTGCAGTTAATTTCAATTCAGTTTTCCACAGTTGGATGTTTCAGAAAGGTTACCACCTCCAGTCAGACACTACCCTATACCAGAAGCAGCTTGACATCAAAGGTGCTGTAAGCATCCACAGCTGCACTGAAATCAGAGGATCTTCAGGAGGTGGCACACTTGCATTTACATATCCCAAAGTGATTATAATTCTAAATCTTGAACTATGTGAAGATAGCTTAATGTGAGGAAGTAACTGAGCTTACTAATGAGAAGAACTAGAAGATCAAGAGTTGGGGGATGTCTGTGGGGATGTGTTCTGGATGGAGTGATGTTCAGAAAGAGTCAATAGATCACACTGCAAAAATTATGCCTCTTTAAGATGCTGAAGTCAAGCGTCTGCAAAATGTGAAATTCTCAGTCATGTTGAGCAATCCTGGCCAAAGGGTTCACAAATTCATATTTCAACTCAGATGTTGCCTCATGGGCTTACTTCCCAGACTATTTGCCATTGCATCCTCTTTCTGGCAACAGAATAGTATTCCTGTGGCATTTGCAGCAATTGCTTACATGGAACAATAAATATCAGATAAATATTTAATAGGAGTTTAACTTTTTAAGTGTTGTTTAATGGCTGAAAACTAAAGGAAACTATGTGCTGTGACTAATCAGCTCTCTGCAGAGCACCAGCAAGTGCTCCTATTAACTGTAATGCCAAATGTATCACTTCTAGATCACTTTGTGAGATTTAAATGTGCCAACTTATTGGCTATATGATGTGTTTTGCAGTAGAATAATATTAGAATTATTTTTCTGAATTTTCTAATGTCTGAGTTTTCTAAGAGAAGCAAGAGGAGCCCACTCCATAGCAAGTAGTTTTATGGTGCTGCTGTATATTAGATATCATCAGTAAATTACCTTTTGCTTTTTCCTTGGAATCTAGACGTCCCACATCCACAACATGCACAGTCATTTCATTCCTTCCTTGTGTGCATGCAAACCACTTTGTATTTTGTTACTGCTTGACTAAAGGATTTTCTTAATGATTTATGTCACATATATTCATGGAACAGTAACAGATAATAGTAGCATATAGACTGTTCTGTAAATTAAAACATGCAAGTTTTTTTGTCCACAGCCTTAAACAGTGTGAAGTAAGCCCAGCATTGTTTCTATGCACTTATAATATAACAAGTCTCTGATATTAAATTCAGATAAGGTCTTAATTTTAAATTTTTTAAACAAGAAATAAGATTCCTTCGGTGATACTGAGAAAATATATGATAGCAAAATAGAGTTCAGGCTTGTCACATTGCTTTTCAGAGAAGTGATTTTCAGACTGCAGAACTCCATGCAATCTTACCCTCCCCTCTGCTGTTTTATCTTCCTCTGACAGCTCACTGGAGAGGATAACATCTGATTTCAGGCAATGAGATTGGGAAGAGGTAGCAGGCAAGTGGGGCCAAGTTCTGTGGCTGAGGCTATGAGACAGTCTCTGCATGTAGAATTACCTTTTCCTCCTTGCTCTGCTCCTGCTCCCTGAAACTGAGCTAAACCAAAGTGCTGCAACATGGGGTCTGTGCTCTTCCTGGGAGAGCACAGGCTCATCTGGAGAGACCAGGCAGCTGTGGAAAAGGAGATGATCACAGTGAGGCTGGAAGGTGCTGAATAACTGGACTGGCAGCAGAATAAAGCCTGAGCAAAGCTATAAAAGGAGGAATTCCCCGTCTAGGCCTGTTGCTGGTGGGATAGACCTGTCAGGGCACTGGATGGTAAATGCTCTATTAAAGCCTGTCCCTGAAGGTATGGGAAAGACAGCTTTGGTTGTATGAGGAGAGACTTGGTATGGAGTCCAAGGACATGAGAGGGAATGTCAGTCTGTGGATTTTGTACCCTGCAGGGAGGAGGGAGGAAGGCACACATGGAGGAGTGATGGGATTACATGCACATATAGGGGAAAAAACCTACCAACGAAACAAACCATGAAAAAAAAAAAAAAAAAAAAAAAAAAAAAAAAAAAAAAAAAAAGCAGCAAGGTTCAGTTTGCCCCTGGTTGAGTGCATTACAGATCTAAAAGATATCGTATGAGCTGTTCTATGTGAAATCACTCATATTTAAAGGTGAGGGTAAAAAACAATATATTGACAAGCCTGTGCTTCCTGTGGATAGGCTGTATAATGACACAGAAAGTTTTCTCCCACAGCTTTCAGTCTCCTTACTTCAGCAAAACTGATGGGAGTAATAAAGTAAGTTGTTGCTTTTCCCTTCCTACTGCATTTATATGAGAGGAGGAGGCTGAATGTGCTTTTATTACTTTTCTCCTCCAGGAGTAGGTAAAAAGTGATATATGCTTCATACTTTTTTACAAACAGATTATACTGGACAGATGCTTAGGAACAGCTTAGCTAAATCATGTGAAGGGATGCCTACATTATGTGGTGCGGAAAATCTGCTGCTTTTGGTATAACCAGGCAGAAATGGAGATTCATTTGGGGCACAAGGAGTTGTGAGGTTGTGGTTTACCATTAAGGAAAAGGGGAAAAATGTCCACTGTGAGTTATGCAATAAAGTTCAGTTAAATAACAAATCTTTGAAAGGCCCTGGTTCATGGAAGTGTCAGTGGGTTTGTGGGCTCACTTAGAGCCAAACAATGTGCCCAAAGGCACCAAACTATGAGAAACCGCCACATGATTGAAAAGCATGTGATACACAGGCTGAAAAACTGGTTTTAGTCTTTGAAGCAAGCGGGCATTTGCTGTCAACACTGGTTAGTGTTTAACAAACTCTTCCTCCCAAATTTGTTTAAGGTTACGAATGTGATGAAGGACCTCAGCACATACAAACTCAGTGTTTTCATGGCAAATTTGTAGCTTTGTAATTTATTAGTGTAATTAAAGCCTTGTGTGAGTTGCTACTGTTATCACTTAGTTTGGAGTCCCAAACACTCAGCTGTGGATCCAGGACTGGCCAGAAAATTAAAAACAAAAACAAGCAATGCCAATTGTGAGTCTGAAATCCTGCTTCTTTCTAAGAATTAACTTAATTTAACTGCTCTTAAGGTTTGCAACAAAAGACCTCTTGCCTTGGGATCCAGCATGTGCAATGCACTTCTGAGAGTGTGGCTGGTCTTTGCCAATGAGAGAAGCTTCCAGTTTATTTTCTGAGGCCAAGGACTGATGTCTTGTGCTTTCATAATATCCTGGTGGTTGTGCACTCTTTAGGGAAGTGAGGCAGAGAGTTCAAGGTTACCTTTACTCTGAGGGAGGTCTTCCATCTTCCAGCAAGTTGTCCTGCTTTTGAAGTTTTTCTGGAAAATAATGAAGACTAATACAAACAAAGGAGAGACATTTTATTAAATGTATGGGGACTGTAACTAACCCTGATTTAAGAAAAGTTTACTATGAATTTCAAGAGACAGTTCTGTCACAGTGAGCATATGCTTTCCAAAGCTGGAAAGCAGGATCAAGTGAGCAGCTCAGGCAGGTAAGAAAAGTGGCCAAGCCAGCTTTTTGGTAAGGTGGGGATGCCAGTCCTTGCTCACTGAGCCTGACTGCATCCTTTAGCACTAGATATCCTCACCCTTAAAGTTATCTGAATAGAAAATACTGTAAACCAGGCCTGTTAATGGTAGTGGGTTTGGAAGAGGTGGGTCTGTGGGACATACTGCAGAAGGACAGCCAGCCTATGCAAGCTCAGCAGTTGGTTGGCCAAGACACCTAGATATCCAGGAACTGGTCATTTATCCCTCTATAATTCAGACATGGAATGATACATCTTTAGTGGCTGAGCTGTTTCTCTGCTTGAGTAAATGAGATGTATGTGTTGAGGAAGGCAGTCAGCATTCAGCAAGAAGACAAATTAATTTAAGATTAACTCCTCATTGGAGTGGAACTGACAGGCCTGTAGAAATGGGCAGTTTTAGGGGCTGTTAAAGTCCCATTAAAATTCACCAGCTTGGGACTTGCATGAGTTGCAAGTGCTTTGACAGTGTGAATACATGTGGTATAGAGGGAGAGTTTGTGCCCTAAATTAGCATTGAGCTAATAATTGGAAACAGAACCAAATTATTTCTAGGGTTATATTAATTTCCAGGAATCAGGCAGATTTTTTACTCTTACAACACTGAATGCAGTCGAGCTGGTTTTGAATCTGTTCCCTGCTGCAAGATGTGAAGAGCTGGTTTGCAAACCTTACTGTGGCTGCTCTGGCTCTGGATGGGCTGTCAGCCAGTAAGTGGGTTAAAACCTTGGCAGCAAGATGCTGTGACAAAGAAATATAAGACTTCTCTAAAAGATGCCTTTTTGTGCATCTGTATAGTGCTCTTCTGTCATTGAATTTCAAGGGCAGGGCACGGGGAGTCATAGCTGACTGTTGGCACTATTCTTCCTTTGGAAAGAGAAAAGAAACAGCACGTTGAGACAGCATTATTTTGTGCTCCTTAGAAATAACATCTGTGGTGAGTAGAATGAGAAGAAGCACAGGTGATTTTTTAAAATATATTTTACATCAATATCAATCTCTAACAAAATAGGCCAAATTTTGACTTATTTTCCCAACTCATTCTGTACATGGATATTCCTGTCTTTGTTTAATAATTACACACTGAAATGGCATTTTATCTTAAAAACTTCTAAAACACTCTATTTTCTCTCTTACTTAAAGATATTTTTCTCCTTTCTCCTTTGAATTTGCCTTCTAGCCAGTGATAATGAAGAACCTGAGCAAGAGTTTGAGCGAGTGGCTGAATAGAAGTGTAAATGCTCTGTACTGGGGTGATTACCCAAGCAGGAAACCATCCATCTTATGAAGATGGTCTTTTCCTCCCAGAGTTGTTCCTTCAGCTCTCTGTAGGCACTCGGCAGTGTTTGCATGCATCTAATCACTGAGTGTACCAAGTCTGACTTCCTATAAGCTCAGCTTCATTTTGAAAATAAGCCCCTCCTATGCATTTAATCACATTTGTGTTTTTTAAGCGTATACTGAACTCTCTATTTTTACCCTCTGAAAAGTAAAATAACATATTCTTCATGTGATGATTAATGTGAAATGATCTTCACACATTACATAATGTCCTGTCTTCCACTTAGAAGAGCACTGGCACAGCAGAGAGTTGCAAATCTGTCCCTTTATAAAGTGTAGACTGATGTCATTTAAGCTGGCTCATCCCTTCACAGCTTCCAAAACACCATGTGCTTTGCAACATGGCAGTATCCATTGCTGCCTCCTTTTTTAAAAAAAGTGCACAGACGAAATGTATGTCCACAGCATGCTAACATGCCCCAGCAGGAGTGCTGCAAAGCTGGTAATTTTTTTCTCCTGGAAATATTGTGGTTGAATTGGAAGGTGTTTAATACAGAAGGGCAAAAATACATTCATTCAATCTTCTCCCAGAATATGTCTGTCCAAATGCCTGAGTTCCATGTAACTTGTGTATATTAAAAGTGGGTGCCAGCAATTCAGTTCCTTATTTTTATTTTGGTATGGTGGGAGTGCATGTAAACAGTGTCAAATATAACATCTATTAAAAAAACAGGTTTTATCTGTAGATTCTAAGATGCCTTTTTGGGAGTTGAGTCCTTCCAGTCCTGTTCATCAGTTAAAACTGTGAAAACATGCCCTTCCTGCACTTCACTCCCCATAGCTGCACACTGCACAGTACTAGCTCGTCTGCCTTTGGGAGAAGACAAAGGCAATATTCAATACTCCATGAATAGGGCAGTTCAATTAAACATTTTCTGGATAATTTCATTGCTTTGACAAGTTTCAAGATTGATGCAATATTTTATCTTCTGTTTCTCCAGTATCTCTGCCAGTTTTCAAAGGGTTTATTTCTTTTCTGCCAAACAAGGGATGTCTTTCTATCATTCATATCTCAAACGGGCTTAATTTGTATTTTTATTCCTCTGATTTCTGATGAGTTTAATACAGCTGTTCTTTGACTCTAAACACATTTCTACAATAATTCCTCCTCAATCTATGAATTTATTTTTTTTTGGTCTCACATCAAGTCTAGCAAGGCAGATTTTGTGCCAGAGCTTAAAAACAATCTCCTCTCTAATTTCCTCCCATTAGTGTGCTAGAAACATGATCTTTTTCTCCAGCAGATATCTCGATCTAGGATTTTAGCTGATTTTAGCTGAAGCTAAAATGAGAATTTCTCCGGGGGAAAAAAAAAATTGGAGGCATTTAGACCCATTGTGATTTCAGTGACAAATTTAATCTTCATTAGACAAGACAGAAAATACTTTGTCAACAGAGACTGGAAGAAATAATCAGTGACCTTTTAGTAATAAAAGAGTACGTAACTATTATCTAGTGCTTGTCATCAGTAACACTGACCATGTTTAAGAGGAAAAGTAAGTTTCATTATCTGCATCATACAGATTGCAAAAGAGAGGCATTCATTGAGCTATTATGCAAGAATACTAAAAAATATGAGTAAACTGCATTTTACAGGATATATTTAGTTTATTTTAGAGAATCCATCTCTACACTATATATTACTATATTTACTTGGGTTTCTCTTATGCTTCCTCAAAAATGGAAAAGTTCTCTAGTGACTGTTCTGACAGAGGACCATATCTATGGTACTGCACTGGGCCAGATTGGATCCCATATTATTTAGAATCCATACTGTGTTTACAGAAGTCCTTAAACACTTACTTCATGCATGAGTGAAAATGGAAGGCAATAGGTCTTCTTTTAAAGTTTTGTGCTATTCTTCTGGAAAAAAATACGCAGAAATAAGGGAACTGGGTAAAGATGTAGAGAAATTTAAGTTGAACAGCAATTTCAAGTTGAGGGTGAAGTGACCTTGAAATAAGCTTTAATGTCTTTTTTTTTTTTAATAAAATACAATTTTCATTTCTTGATCATCCCATCTCTACCAAAAAAAATTTTTAAAAAATTTTAAAAAGCATCACAGATAAAACACTAAGCATTATTCGGGGTATTTACAAGTCATGAAAAACAGGTAAAGATATCTTAAGAATTCTAAAGTACTAGCATTTAATGTGTTTTTCAGTCATTACTAACCTAAACATGTAACCCTACCATATAAGCCCAGTGAAACCACCTTTACTTCTCCTGACCCTTGAAGCAACTGTATTTGAACATGACAATTTACTTTTACTGATTGCAGGACATTTTATGAAAACCATCTTGACACCACAATGTAGTGAGTTCTGGCACTAAGCCTTTACTGTTTATTAAATGAATTCATTAATTCCACAAATGATCAATCTGTTTACTTGCAGCTGGATTAATCTGTCTTAATCCTGAATCGTTGTTGGTCTAGGAAGTCTTTGTGTGCAGAAAATAAAAGAAGATATTTAGTTTCCTTGTTTGATCCATAATGAAAGTGAAGGGGTTTAAATTTATGGCTCTGATAGAAAGCAATTTGTGATCTTGAGCTGTAAAGAAGTCCAAGTTATGTCTCCATAAGCAGCTGTAAATTTTAATTTTCCCATCTTCAAAAAATTCTCTTTTGCCACTCTACTGGAAGAAAAATCATGCTGTTTTTTTCTTCAGCTTTTATAATATCAGATTACTATTACATTCTCTGCTACACATTTCTGGGCAACAGCAATTGCTTGTTCATTTTCCAGTTTTCCAAATCTTGAGCTCTGTGAAACATCAAATACTGCAAAACACTTCTTTTTCACTCGTGTTATGGGGGCAGAGGGGATTGAGGATGCAGAGAGAGAAATGTGCCATTTTTAAGTCATTCTGGAGTTACACGGAATTATCTCCCTTTTTTGAAGTGTCCAGGACGTGTTGAGTTCTCAGAAGAGTCACTCTGTATGTAGGCTGTATTTTGGTACGCTGCCACAAACTCATTAATAAGTCTGTTTGCAGAGAGTAAGAGGCTTAGGAGTTTGCCCTTGTTTGCAGACAAACTTACCAAGGATGGTTTCAGTCTCTTGGGCACCACTGAGAAGGGAGGAGATGAAATCCTTCATCTGTTGCCATCAGTGTTTGTGGTACCTGATGAGGGATTATCCCATTGTGCCAACTTTCTTCTTTTATTTCCACTGTGCCCCTGAGGTTGCTGAGACTTTAACCTGTGCCTCTGAGGTGATGTTGCCTGTACCTGTATGTTTGGGCAGCTCCACTGTGTTGATACGTGAGCCCTGTTTTCCATCGGTGTCTCTTTGCTTGAGCAGCCCCATCCTGCGAGGCTGCCTTTGGGGTGAGTGCTGGCATTGATCCTTGTGCCTGATTCGAAGTCATCCTGGCAGGGCTGCCCAGGAAGCCGATTGCCCTGTGGTGCTGCTCCAGCAGCAGTGAGTGACAGCCTGTGCAGAGCTGACCAGTGGTGTCCTGGCCACAGCAGTGTCCCTGCAATCGCTGCTCTGCTCCTCTGCACGCTGCTGTGCACGGGCACTGTGTGTGCTAATCCCTTTTCTGAGCAATGCGCTTAGCCTTAGCCCTTGGCTTTCCCCCAGGCTAAAACTGAAGATAACCCTTCTACCAAAGTTGCATTTGGCACTCTCTGCTGGGAAGGGCATAATTAGCCAAGCTAGCACAGGTTCATACATCCCAGTTATTTACTGTCTTCTTTCTCAACAAGTCATGCAAAATGAGTTCCAGAACATATGCTGCAGCTCAAATTAAGAATGCCTAGTTCACTTTTTGCATGCTTTTCTCTCGTATCCTCAGGTCATTCTAGTGCTTAGGTTTGATAGATCCTTCAGGAAAAAGAAAGATGCTTTCAAGCTGGAACAGTGAGGTGGACACATAGGAGACAGCTCTAGTGCTACTGTCCAATACCAGCAATCATACTGTAATCCAGTTACTGACCAGAAAAAAAAAAAAAACAACAACTTCATTACAATGTGTTTAAATAAGGTACAGTGATATTAGTATTCTCTGGAAAGCCTTTGAATTGAGTTTGGAAAAGCAAGAATTTGCATATAAATAGAATATTATAGAGAGATCTCCATTTCTCTTGGCAGGGCTTTTTTTATTTTTTTGTTGAATTCTTTACTTTTTACTCATTTTTAAATAAACAATTCTGTCATTTAGCAAGAATTTGTATTATAGGGAGGTTTGGATGGAAAATACATGAACTACACATGAATTAACATTTTGACATTATTGCTACAAATTAATCAGAAAACATCAAATTATTTAAAATGTGTTAACTAGTTCCTTTTCTACGCTGTAGTTGATAATCCACAAGAAAATAAAATTATTAATAACATGAGTTGTGCACTGGGTACATAAGAGCATTATAGATATACTTCCTTTTAGAAACTTAGTATGTGCTAAATATTCATCTATGTACAGCTGGGTGTCTGCATTACTAATAATTATTGCAAGTGCTACTGGAAATGTGGATATTGAACATATTAGTATAGTGTGCAAAGATTAAGTGAATACTACTCAAATTGAATTTGCTGTGGCTGGGCATCTAAGTCTATTACAGCTTCTTGTCTTTTTTTTTTTTCTTTTTCTTTTTATTTTGTAAGGAAAGGCTAAAGCAGAATCAATTCCAACTTCATTATCTTTCTTCTCAAGGTGATTTTGTCTTCCTTTCTCAGAAAGTGGAGGGCTGAGATAAAGGATTATACTCTGCATTGTTAGCTTAATCATAATTGTGTTTTTATTATTACAAAAATAATACTAAAAAGGTCTGCAAGTGTGGGATGCAGATGTGCATAAGACTTGTAAGCACCTAGAAGGTGTGAAATGTTTTATGCCTTCCACTTCTGATACAATCAGCCTTCCCTAGACTCTTGTTCTAACCTCAGTTGTGAAAGCAACTTAAATCCTTCTAGAATATGTGTGTAAAAAAAATTACTCACATCAAATTAGAACGCTTTTTTCCCCCATTTTAATTCTTCTTTTTACTAAAATAGCTTCAAATTTTGGTGATTACTGATATCACTGTGTACTGACCAAAATTCTCTCCCTCCTCTTATTATTCAGCATCTTCAAGACTGCAAGCCTTCTTTGACACATAAGTTGTGTTATTTTGGTTCTGTATGTATCCAGTCAGCAATAAATTTAGATCTTGGTCCCCAGGTGGAACTGACAGAAAGAATAGCAAAACAAATGTATAAGAAATTATAAAGCCATAATCAGATTGTCTGTTAATTCAATGTTCAATGTGTGTTTATGTAGCTGGAGAATACAAATGAAGCTGGAATTTTGCAATATTTCCTCAGTGTTGATGTAGGCTAATAAAGTAACAGTATTGTTACCAGTGGACTCAGATCCTGACTTTACTTATGCCATTTTAATTTACCTGTATGATTACATAAGCAATTACAAAGTGAAAGGAAATAAGGCAGTTAAAACAAACAAAAATAAAAACTAGAACAAAACGCTACAAAACCCAGCCTGCAGCAGTTGTAGTTGTGACAAAGATAAGTTCTAGAAGTGTGGTAATATGCTCTTTGAGACCACTTGTAGTGGTGAAAAATAGCTATTGAATAGAAAGCAGTTGAGAAGGGGAACATCTGAGTTCATATTGTTGATAAAATGGATGTGGAAGGAAATTACCAGTTATATCATGTTTCTCTGCCATAATACTATAGTTATTGATACTGATTCTGTATTGGACATGAGTCTTAGTCTCTGCTCATTATATAATTGTAAGGAAAACATACCTCGAGGTAGTGTTATTATTTTAGACATTATTTTTTTGTCCTGAGCAAACAATTCAACAGCAGTACAGCTATCATTATCTTCCATCATTCCAAGTTTTATCATCGTTGACCTCTGATTCCCTTTGCAGGCCTCATAAATTCTCATCCCTAGTTGGGAAAAATAAGATCATACTAAGCATTATTTTCCCATATATTATTATAATTCTGTTAGCAGTTTCAGATAAGCTTTAAAAGAAAACTATGAGGATCTCATCTTTTTTTGGTTGATGCAAGTCATGACCCAAACTGACACAGCTATTTGTGTGCTAATTATCAGTGTGGGATAGTTTTAAAAATTCATGTTATTTTTTAATTTGTTGAGAAATTTCTTCTATCGTTATCAAGGACATATTGAACGTCAAGCTTATCTATCTTTCCTAAATTAAAGTCAGAAAGATGGAATTGGTCCTAGGCCCATCTATCAGACACAGATGAAGAAAAAAAGTTCTATTTTGTTGAGATGTTCGTAGGCAGAGTTACTTTAAAGTAGAAATTTTCCTTTTTTTGAGATGTATGACTGATTTCTGCTGTGATATTCATCATTTAATATATAAGCTCTGTACCTGGAGAGCCCTTTAAAGGCATATTTATGTTTGGAAAGAGTCTATTACTTCATGGGACTAGTATTCTTATCTTTCATCAGCATTTGTTGGCTTCTCACCCTTACTAAAAGGTTCATAACAGAAATAAAGACTCATAGGACAAGCTACAGAATATTATTTAAGCTAAAGTAGTATGATGGAATTTTCTGTCCCTTGGTGAAAAAAATTTGTATATTTGGTACTTGATTTTGCTGGCATTTGGGCTATGGCATATTTAGAAAGTTGATCATGTATCTTACAAGCAATCTGCTGAATAAAGGTTTCAATGTGTGAGTATTTCTAGTCTTTCAAAAAAATTCTTGCTGATTATGATGCATTTACAAAATTAGTCAAATTGCAGAGTTGGCTCAAATGTCTGCAATCGTGAAATGTAAATAACACATGTTTCAGAAATGTAATTCTGAAATTCTGCTGTGAAACACTCCACAAAAATTTGACCTCATGGAAAAGAGCAGGGGTGAAACCCAAAACTACTTGAATGAATGGAAGATTTATATGTTTGCCATTTTTTTTCCAAAATTAGGTTTCTTTGTCCTTTGGTTATGTTGCCACCCATAAAAATATAAAGTTTCTTTTTTGTTTTTTTTTCCTTTATGTAGACCTAAAGCTTTATGTATCTCCTTACAAAATAATAGCTGTCTTACTTGTCAAGTTGGGCTGTTGCATTTTGGGCCTATTTGTTTAGAATTTCTCCCTTTTTCTTTTAGGGGGCTTGGAAAAGCTGAGAATCCATGTCCCCACCACACTGAGGTGTCTTCCTTCCCTTTCAGCAAATCTTTGTTGTTCAGCCCAGCATTTCTGAATCTGTTAGAGCCAGTTGTATAATTCACAATACTGAAGTGGACAAACAGCATTGGTTTATGTTAATGGCATAAGTGTTAAGCAGTTCTCTGTATTTCACAGTACAGGACACATCTTCCCACGCAAAACCTCAGACTAGCAGAGCCACCTCAAAAGTCAGAAACCTCCTGATGTACAAGACAGAGCTTTCACATGTGTGTCTTCCATCATTTTAGTTTAACACATTTAAAAATTTCATTAGTACTTGTTAAAATGAAAGCTCAAGTGGTAAAAAAGCCATTACCTCGGTACATGGTGATTTAAGCAATGGATGCCAAAAGCTTTCTTTTTTTTCTGAGCATGTAAACCTGCACAGGAGGAAATTTGAAACACCTGTTTTAGACATGAGTGAAAGTGATTCTGTCTGTAATTTTCACCTGTTGCCATTCCTCAATGTCTTCTCTAAATATTCTTTACAAGTGTTTCCAGTTTGTGTGAATGATGCTCCTATTCCTTTAAAGCCTTTGATGGAAATTCTGATCAGTCACATCAGCTGTGAAGGGCTGAACTGGCCAACTGTGGCAAGAGCTTTTGATCTTCCCAACAGTCACCAAATAATCTCCCATCAGTGAAAGCTTTTTATAGATTTGTTTCTCTTATCCCCACCTGACTGCCTCTCTAACTTTATTCAACACAGAGCTGAAGTCTTAAATTTTAGTGTAACCCAAGGAGGAAAGGAGCTGCAGACATAAGGATTTTTATCACTAATTTTATGAAATATTCAAGAGCAGGAGCTGAAGGTTCAGGCCAAAACATCATCTTCATTACATATTCATTAGAAAGACCTTACTCTATTTTCACTGCTTCAAAATACTGCAGTACAGGATCAGCCATACAGACCTTCCCACAGACATAGTGGCATGCAGTGACAGCACTATATATAAAATTCTGAGGGTTTACACCATGAAAGTATCAGTTGAAAACAGTAATTCCCTCTTCAACAGATTTAAAGGCTTAAATCTCTTGAAGATGTAGTTTTACATCTCTGTTCATATAAGTCAAACAAGTTGCTAGTAATGTGTGCTTGCCAATATTGTGATTTTATTATAAATCAGACATTACAGCATTTGGCTTCTTTTCAATTGATTGGAATGACATATTCTCCTTCAGTGTTAATTAAAGCAAGAGCTCCAAGATCTAAAAGATAAGACTATAATACTTCAGTACGTTCCCTCTAAAATGCCTTCTATATGATTTTTTAGCTACACAGAGATTTCAAACGGAAACATCAAACAGTTCTAACTTGTAAAGTGTAGGAATTTTAGGTCTCTGAATGCTTTTTCTTATGGGATACCTCCTTTTAGAACTTAAAAAATAATTTATCTATCCATTATCAGAAAATTTATATAAGTTTTGTTTAAATAAAAGTAAAACATTCTGTTCAGCTCATTTTCTCAGCATTAGAGATCTGCTGGGGTAAACAAAGAGAACATTCTGGAGCAGAGCTGGCCCAGCCAAAATAGTCACCCCTCTCTCTCTATCACTTGTAGTTTAAGGAAAAGGTTTAATGAAGGAGGAATCTCACAGTACATTTCTTTCTTTATTCTTTAAATCACATCCAGATTTTATCTCACATTGTAGCTCAGTATCCTCATGCTGCCAGTCCAGGAGAGTTAACTAATCTATTGATAACAATGTTTTACAGATTTCTTGGTGAAAAAACCTCCAAAGATAAGTTTTAAACTGAATAGTTATCACTTCCTGCATTAAACTCTTGCTACTATTCAATTTAGAAGAATATCATGCATTCTGAATACAGTTAGTATATTCTAAAGCTTCCTTATGTCAGGATAGCTTGTACCTGTAAAAAAAAAGTTTATCAGTGTAGTGGCAGAAAGACTTTTTTAGAACATATTCTGTTTCAAAGAGAAAAATAATATATAATTAAAAGTTTGAAAGGGAGTAAAAACTGTGCACTGATGACATTGAAAATCTCTGTAATGGGGAACAGCCCAAGCCAAATTATGCAGATGCCATCATGCAATTATACTGTAAGAGAAAATAGGGAGAAAATTGTGTAGAATTTCCAAGCCAGTGGAAATACCCCACACACTTCTTTCCTTCTCACCATCATTGTATTATTATAATTTTAAAAACCAGTTTACGCTACAAACACCTTAAAGGTTAGAAACTACATTCATTTCTATTCAGGATGTGGGAGAACAAGGTATAATTGTTTTTCTTTACAGATGGGTCTCAACTTGAGTGAATGGGACTTAAAACTCTCTCCTAACTTTCACGTGTTCTATTTGCTAATTTAGGTGATTGCCTCAGCATGTCAAGCATTTATGATATCCGTGAAAAGAGTAGGCTGGAGTGGGACTGCAAAATGGGGTTGAAATTCTTTTTTTGCCTCTCTCTGGGTGTGGGTTTTGAGCCACCAAGACCAGGCAGGAAAGGTGCTTCAGGGGAAGGGCAAGGACGGGGTCATGCAGACATGTGCATGCACCTGAGCGCTGTGGCCTGGTGCCTGTTTGCAGGTGTGTAATGTTCCCCAAGGCTTGCAGAAGGTGTGTGGAGGTGTGTGGTGCTCCCCAAGGCTTGCAGAAGCTGTTTGCAGGTGTGTAATGTTCCCCAAGGCTTGCAGAAGGTGCTGTGGTGTCCCAGTGCCATAGCCTTGGTGGCAGCAGGAGGGCAAGCACAGCCTCCATGGAGCCAGCCCCAGGCACTGCAGGGAGCCCATGGAGCTGGGCTGTTTGCCATGCCTGATCCCCATAACAGCACAGGGAAGTGCCTGCAAGCTGGAGCAGGGATGGCTGCTCTGAATAGATTGTGATAAGGAATGTGGAGGAATAAGTTAGGTCACCTGCTGAGCTGTTCCTCTGCAGCAGGCTGCTGGCTGGCTGATAAAACAGGGAGCACAGTTGCAATTTGTTGAAGACAATGTTCTAAGGCTTTCAAGAAATGCAAGGCAACAGGCTTCAAAAAGCCACCTATTAAAAGAAAAGAAGTCTAATTTCTTGGGGTCTGAGGAAAGATATGGCCTGATATTGTTTGTTTTGCATGTCAATTAAATTCTGATTTCTCTAGCTGACCAAGCACCTTCATCTCACATAATTTCAGCTTGGTTGAGACTGATCAAATAACTTAGGAAATAAGTTTAGTAGATTTGGGGGAGTTTGATAGAAAAAGGAAACCACATGGAGCCTAAAGTGTATTAGATATTGCTTCTGTATTGTAACACTTTCTGGTCTGCCAAGAACAATGTCTGACAGATTTTTCTATACCCATGGCTCCTATACCTGTTCCTGCTGTGATGCAGGAAAATCTCACTTATTTAAACCTTTGATAGCTAATTTTCTATTTTCCCTTCTATCTCTTCTGTACTTTGACAACCTGCATGATGCTTATTAAGAACCTTGAAAGTGGTACCATCTTTTTTTCATAAGTTTCTGTTAAAAAAAAAGCAATGGAAGTATTTCTGCACATAATTGTTTACCAGTCTATCCTTTCAGCATTTTCCTTTACTTTGCCACTCCTTTTGAGAGGTCTTTTTCTCTGTTTTATTGAACCAAATCACCTTCTTCCTGGCACATCAAAAGCACAGAGTACCCCTCTACTTCTCCTTTTAGACACAAAGACAGTGTGAAAAGACTATCTGATTTTTAGTGCAAAATACACAAACTTCACTTTCTCTTGATGGCATTAACAAAAAAAAAATTAACAGAAAAACACTTTGACAGGGTTTTGGATTGGGCAAAATGAAAACTTCTGAAAAATTAATGGTTTTGTCTGCTGATAGTTTTACAGGTTTGTTTTGCTGCTAGTTTTACTAGTATGAAAAAGTTGCAAATGAGCATGAAAGTGTCCAAAAGTAATACGTTAAACACACCACCCAACTGCTCACTCCTTGCAGAAGATATAGTGAGTGTCTGCAGACTTCACACATCATTCATGTTTATCACTTATGCAGCAGGACAGCCTTATTTATGCACTGGAACAGCTGTTTATGAGAATTTCACATCTTTCATAATGTTTATTTGCCTTTCACCATGGCTTCCAAGCTCTTTCAACATAAAATTAGTAGGAAAACTTAAGCCTGTACAAGAGCTTCTCTGTCTCTTCTACATTTGTTTTCTTAGGTGTTTAAAATATTTTTGTTAGACTTATTCTATTTTGAAAAGTGTCAGTTTTGGGTAAACATGTAATAAAGTTACAAATGTTACAGGAAAAGCTTTTCCCAGACAGAAAACAAGCAGAAAAATAAAATAGTTAGAATGTTTAGAGAAGTCTACAAAACTTAGTTTAAATTCCTGAATTCTGTAGAAGTATAATAGTTGTTTTTAAAACTTACATTGCTACAAAAACTTTATCAGGGATACAAAAGGCTCTTTTATGGAGTTGTACAAAACCTTTATAAAAAATTATTTTTTTTCAATTATGACTAGCAAACCAGTGTTCTGTTCACTTACTACATGGCTTTGTTTTGCCTTTCTTTTCCTGTCAAACAGGTGTGTTTTATGAAGTTGTTCAGAGCTTCCCTCGAGTGGAGGAGAATGTGGAGGTGGATTCATATGTAAGCAGCCACAGGTGGAGAAGGCACACAGAGTCCCTCAAATCAGTGGACACCAACAGAGCCAGCATGGGGCAGGATTCCTTGGAGCCAGGGGGTTTCACAGACCTGCTGCTTGAAGAGGGACATGACAACACTACACAGATTGAGGTAGATATTCATTTTATTGTCTTTGATTGGGGGTAAATAAAAAATTACGACATTTCCTTCAGGGTATTCAAATGCTTGTGGGTAAGAGTACCTCTGGTCTTTGTATTTGTGAGCCCATGAGCACATGGAAGCTGGAGTTCTCTATTGTCCTGAGGCTGCAGCCTGTCCTCTATGACTTTTGAAGATAGTCTCTTGAGGATGTTTGCTTTTTTTGCTGGAAAACAGTTAAGGGAAGCATGTTTTAGCAGTTCTTGCTGGAATGCTGGAAAAGGAAATAGTATTAAAGTAGAATAAAATTGAATTATTTTCTGAAGTTGATGTAAACAACTCAATTTGTGAGATTTTGCCTGATCTTTCTGGAGAGTGATATCCAGTCACAATGGGGAAAAGACCCTAGAGAAATGAGAAATTGGGAGAAAATTCAGGTTTGGCATTGAAAAAAAATTGCATACTATCTGATTTTTACAAAAAATAAGATTGATTGAATCCATCTGTGTGAAGTCTTGGGACATTCTCCCTCTGTCTTATTGTGTCACTCAACCTCTAATTTCTTGTTTAGCTGCCAGTTAGCTCTCTGTCCTGTCTTCTTTGGTTCTTTTATTCTTCTTGTTGTGGTGGTAGTTTTTTTAAGTATTGAGCTAGAGGTTTTGTTATTAATAAAATCTACATCCTGTTTTTCAATCAAATACAGCTTGGAATAAACTACACTTAACATCTTCCAGTCATTATAATCTGCTTTCAAAACAACAGTGTTGGATTTTTTATTTTTTTTTTTTTCAGTTCCAAGAAGCTCACTCTCAGAGGAAAAAAAAGGCAGCTTTCAGATTTTCGGTTGTTACTTACACAAAAAAAACCCACCAATGCAATATAAAACCCATCTGTAGAAAAAATGGTGTCTCTACTGCATGAGCAAAAAAATAGTGCTTTCAGAGAGGTGTGTTTTGTGCTTGTTGTTTTTAAGGTTCCCACTTTGCACAGCACTAATTACATTTCCTCTTGTACTAACATGAAAATCACTGGTTGGTAAATTGTAGTTTTGAATTTCATGTTGATTTTTTAACTTCCTTTTTGCTTGGTGTAATCCCCATCTGCCCATACTTGTAGCGATTCTTTTGGGCTACAACACAGATCAATTTTACTTCTAGTTATTTTAGCAGATAAAGTGCAAGCTGTCTCAGGTACAGGGAAGTTTTAGTAGCTGATCTTTCCATGGCTTACCTGTAGATTCCTATGCAGTGTTTCCATTCAGTTGGGTTCCAAGCTCTTATGGAGTGAAATGGTCAGATGTCCCTCTCTAACACTTGCAAATAGCAAGACTTTGGGGAAAAAAACCATGTATGCTTGCAAATGGATATACACAGAATGGTATTTTTCCAGGAACGTCTTTCCTGACAGATTAATGCCTTTACAGTGTCTTAACCTGAGAAGTTTATTGAATTCAGGTTTTGTGTTCTGTTGCAAACCTCTTTTTTCTAAGGTCTTTTCAGCACAATAAGTTAATGGAGTTGTGGTTTTACACATTATTGGATTCCATTGAAAATCCCCACTACAACATGCAGGCATCTCACAAAAAAACCCCTTGATGCCTGGCCTTATAGAGGAGGTAGAGTATACAACAGAAATCCACAGAGGAAGAATCCATATGTTGCAGTCTTCTGCAGCTTGGCAGCTTATCAGCAGTGCTGGAGAGCTTATTGATTATTTTAAATCCTTGCTCTGTGTACATTGCAGTGCTTGCTAAAGGAAATCCAGAGAATGAGTATTACCTGCCACTTACATTTAGTGATGCTACAGGATGATGACATCCCTCCTTTACAGATACTGTTTTCTCTAAAGTATTTTTTAGGCTCACCATGCAATGCAGACTTTTTTAATATGAAGACTGACAATAATGAACATGTTTTCAATTAATAGTATTTTCTGTCCTTCTTTATAATGATGAGTTTACTTTCTCTCCAGCTTTAGAAACCCAAGCCTTTACTGCCTCTCTCACCTCTATTCCTCCATGCAAAAAACCCCAAACTGAAACAAAAACAACAAAACCAAACAAAAATAAATGAAAAAAAAATCTAAAACCAAAACTGCCAAGGAAAAAATGGAAGATAGTAACCAGAAATTTCTGGAAACTGTTAAAAAGTAAATATTTCTTGAGTTATCAATCCATACAGTCATAAGGTGAAAAATTATAAAATCAGACCTGTATGGGGTACAGCTTAGTTCCACTGGATTTCCTTTTACTTTAAGGTAATGACACTTTTGATTAATTTTTTTCCCATTGGAGTTACTGGAATTGTTCTATAACTTCACAGATTCACCATGCTGGATCAGCCATGAGCCCTGATCTAGAGGTTATTTTAATATCACCTTGAGTGATTTTAGCATCAGCATGAAGTGCAGATCTTCCAAAGCTCTGAATACAAGTGCACTGTAGAATGGTCACACCTTTCCAGTAGTCAGGGTGGACCTCCTCCTATGCACAGGAAAGACTGTGAGATTCTCTTTAGGGTGCAGCCTCTCTGGTCTAAAAATGGAGAAGTGTAGCCACCAGGGAGCCCAGGTGTTTCTCTTCACATCTCTGTTTTGTCTCCTGTATTTGTTTGGCACTGTGATTCAGGAAGGGACTCATACAAAATGATATACACGTTCATGTGCTTTTTTTAAAGTAAAGATGTTCTCTTGAACTGGTCTTGAACTAAATTGCAGAGACTAGCAGAAGCAGTGGTTATAACCATTTGATGTGCTGGGCCTTCAGAGATGAGCAGAGAAAAGAGCCTTGGGAAGAAGATGATAAGACCTCCAAGTCCCATTGTGATGCTGGAGAATAGAAATGTTGTGGTCCACAGGTGCAGTGTTGTGGTGGGACAAACCCACAAAGATGGATGTTGCCAAAAGAAAAGCAAAGGACATCAAGTTTCTGCTGCAAGCCCAATTGGAGCCCTGATAGTTTTTAACTTAAAACAGTACTGTTTTAAGAGTGTTATATATTAATTTTACCCTATAATTTAGTTACTATCTGAAAGTACTCCTCCTACTTTAGAAGGATTATTATGGTGTGCCAATTAGAGATTATAATGTTGCAAGACCAAAAAGCCTCCCAAGGATGGAGGTTAGTCCCATTTGCTTTATTTGTAATTGGTACCCTAGAGCTCAAAGGAAGAGGAGGGTCATATTATATAAGAAACTTATTACATTTTTATTTCCATTATATCAAATAGCTAAAGAGAGAGAGAGAAAGCTCTGAAGAAGGAAAAAATAGTGGCATAAAAAGAGTGAGATCCCAGCTTATACAGATGGGTGCAAATGTTAGAGTCTGAGAGAAATCCCCAAAACAGATGGCCTTGGACAGTAAAGAAATATGCTGTCAGCCATCTAAACCAACTGTAAGGGGCAGCCCAAAAATACAGGATTCTGGTGATGCATTGCAACAAGTTGTCTTATTGACCTTGTGGCAAATGAGAGTTTCAGAGAGTCTCTATTGAAGATAGGAGCATCCATGGCTAAGCCATATCTTGAGGGTCACAAAGCCAAACTTTAAAGCCTTCTTCCTGGAATAACTTTGGGACTGTCAGAATTCTTCTTTCTAAAGAGTTTGTTTCTCAAATTTCTGGGATTTCATAATATAATGATTCCAAGCCTAGCTTTCCTTTCTTTTTTTCCCCCTCCCCTCTTTCTTAAGATTCTTTTCTCCTGTTTTGAGGGTCAGGGTTGTTTTGGGATTTTGCTTACTGCTTTTGTTTACTGTGCTCAGGACGTTTAGAAGTGCCTTTTACTTATGATAAATAGAGCTTAGGAAATGCAACGTGTCAGGTGGAATTTGTTGCTGCAAACACTGTAAGTCCTTGTAAAAGCAGTGAGTGTGAAAATACATCTTCATGAATATGTCTACCTTGGCATGTCTTCTTTCAAGAAAGGAGAAAAATAAGACAAATGTACCACCTTTCTTCATATACTCTTGTAAATGAAAAGTATAATCACTCACTTTTATAAAGTAGATTAGTATTAATATTGTTAAAATGAACTCAGCTTCATGGTGATGATGTGACCAGTTGATCTATTAATCCCCAAAGCCCAGTGTCCATACAGATAATGAAGGTGGATATCAGAGGTTCTTGTTGCCTGCTCATTTTTGCATTACTGAGAAAGAAGCTGATCTCTGAAATGAATCTTGTATGGATGCTGGTTCCCCAGTATGCACCACTGAAGAATCCACAAATGCATTCCTGTTTTGCCATAGGACTTGCTTATGCAGGTCTGGCTACTGAGCACTGAAAAAGGCTTAATAATGCAATAATACACAGGTAATGCATTAATATGCAATTGTGCATTGCACAACTGTTGCATGATATTTTTTCCATAGTTTAAAATAAATTTTCAAGTGATTTCCTATGTTTTTTGGCTGTATGTAGCTCCATACAGAACAGATTTTCCCTCTGTATGTATAGCTTTGGTCTCTTTATCACAGATCTTCCTTGTGACTGCAGTCACACCAGTGCAGGGTCAAACATCAGGAAAAATACAGAGAAATTGACTTGGAGAAGTCTCTGTTATATAGCTTGCATTGGCATGAGCAGAAGGTGAAAAACTTTGCAAAATATCTTTAAATCATGTGAATGACTTTCAGATTTGTTCCCACTGTATAGAGATACTACATCAAAACAATAGTCTTTCACAAACTTCAAATATCAAAAATAAATCCAGCAATAAAATAATAGATTAAATCATAGTCAAGCCTGAGCTGAGTGCAGTAAAGTTTTATTGCTTTGCACCAGCAAAAATGTGAGGAAAAAACATAATTTTTCACATAAGGTCTTAGAACAGAATGAATGATTGCTGCTGTTTGACAGAAGAAGATTCAGTTCTGAGCAAAAACCAGCATGCTGAGCATGCTAAATCAAACCAAACTCTAACTGTATCTTATTTTCTCCACCCCACCTAACATATTACTTGGAAGTATAGAAAATTGTGGCTATTTCAGTGCAAAATATTTTTTTCTGTATTGAAGTAATTCATTTATTCCTGTGAATGTCACTGATATCTCCTGCTGTGTATTGCTTTAAACTAAAATAGGGTTGTTGCCAACTGAAGTCCTTTCTTTGCTTCTCTCCTTTCTTTACTTTCTCTAGATGTTATTTGAAATGTTCATTTTTAGCAGCAGCAGTAGTTTATGCCTGAAAAGTATCTTGCCCCTATTGAAACAACACCTGTGGATTTCCTACTGATAAAAACCAGTCTTTTGCTGGATTTTGCATGCTGACCCAGAGTTTCTGTCCAAAAGAACGCTTCTCCCTTATCAGTCCCAGTCACTCATGGTAGTGAAGATGTCTGATTCTGACTGGCAAAAACAACAGAAGGGATTGAGTTCTACAGCCCTCGGGATTTGAGAGCAATTACTCTCAGCTACTGACAGCAGTGTCAGCATGCCCATTGCTGTGTCCCCACTGCAAGTCTGAGCAAGGAAGAAAATAAATGGTTGAGATTAAATTTCCCTCAGCTGGACAAATGATAAGGCAATCCTGCAAGTACTTCTTTGATGCACTGTATGAAAAGTAGAAAAACTTGTCCATGCAAAAACGAAGCCTTAAAACTAAAGAGTATTATAGTCTCATAGTGAACTGTCAGTTTGGCCAAGCCTGCCTCTGTTTTGTTCCTGCTTTTTTTTTTTTCCCCCTTTTCTTCTCATCCCAATGCTTCAATGCCAGTTGTGTTTGACGGACTTAGAGCACTGTATTCATGGTCCTTCCAAGTTACTGACAACCATATTCTGTATTTTTAAAAAAATCCTTATTATCACAGTCTAGTGGGTACTTCTGTTCTTTTTCCACATCTCAAGCTAAGAGCATGTCCCCCTTTACTTCTAAAGACTGTTTTCTGACTTGCAGTTTTTAGAGCCTTTAATTGCCTGTGTAAAGTTGACTGCTTACTTACCTTTTAAATTGATAGTTCAAATATCTCTTGTATAGCCATTTAGTTTAATAATATCAGGGATGCTATTGATCCCTCCACCACTAGGACAGAATTCTTTTCTAAGTGCATAGTCACATTTTAATGCAGATGATGAATATCAAAGCAATGCATATTCAGTACAAAAGTGTAACCAGATTTTAGGTTTCAGGTGAAGCATTTAACATATAAGTGAGGAGGAATGAAGCTTTGTGGAACAGAAATTTGTCACAGGAATTGGCTGATTCTTTAGAGAGCAAAAGAACAATATTTCTGTTATGAAATTTGTATTTACAAAAGTCGGGAGGGGGGACTAACTAAAAACCTGAAGCATCAATTTTATTTTTGATACCTGCTTTCTGATGTGGCTTCATTTTAGGAACAGATTCTAGTCTATATTATCGAGCTCAAATAATATTTAGCCTTTTACTGAAGTAAGGGAAACATTCGATTTTGGTTAAGGTTCATTTAAAGTTCTAAGTCAAGAAATACACTTTAATTGTTTTAATTACATGGCTGAAGCTTTCCAGGTCTACTTGCAAAATCGTTATCATAACAAAAGTTATATTCACTCTTATTTTCACTTTTAAGGATGTATAATTATTTCTTGTTCACAGTTAATAATTACTACACCACGTGATTTTTGGTGTATATGTGATTTCTGGTATGACTCATTTAAGAGAAGGAAGAAAAATCTGGGCTCTTCCTGTAGGCCTGCAGATATTTTTCATGATCTTTGATCAAACTTCAGTTACTTAGTATGGACCTGGAACTTCCAGGGCTGAAACAACTGTGACTAAAAGACATGGTTTTGCAGTTGAAGGTGGCATTGCATCAGATTTTCAGCCATTTCAGGCCCTATTTTATGTTGTGTTAGGCCAATTCAGTTGTATCTCTAACACAGTTGTCTTGCTGCATTTAATCCAGTGTAATTTAAGCCAGAAGTCTCTGTTGGAATATGTGTAATGTTCTAGAGGATTAAACAAATGTCCCGTATGATTCCTTTCTACTGCACGTCATGAAACTGCAAAATCTGGGGAGCTCATTGACACTGAATGTTGTGAATGTCCAAATTTACAGAATGAGGCAAATTCTTGGGATAACAATTTGTCATGGGTTGTTAAGCCCACAGTGAGAGCAGTAACCTGAAGGGCAGGTCATTGGACCCTAGGGAAAATGGGGAATTGCCATTGTTTTATCCGGGTCTCCTGTGCTTGCTGGGCTTCACTCAGACAGAATCTTGGAATATCCTGAGTTGGAGGGGACTCACAAGAATCATCAAGGCCAGTTCTCTTTCCCACTCTGTTCTGAGAACCATATGAAGATGTTTGACTTAAGAGAGTCCAGCTGTTCTTGTGATTTTTTGGGTATCCATTAAATAGATTAAGTTAAACATCATGTTATTATTTTCATATTTGGGAGCTTGAAAGTTACAGTGGAGATTAAGGATGTATGCTGCACTGAAACCATTGAGGATATATCTTTTGTTTCCCATTTAGCAGAATGTTTAGATGTCATATTTTTGATGCAGGATACCTAAAATTTTGTCTTAAATAGCTGATACAATAATTAAAGGCTAAGTTGTATAGAATTTTCTTGCTGTATTTTTTTTTTAACAAAGCTGGTTATTGTTATTTTAAAATGTTCATATTCACAGTTGTCAAGAGTTTAGTTTTTAAAAATAGCTTGTTACTTTGAGATGGACAATGGAATTAATTTTCAGAAAAATTAAATATACATTTTTCAAACTGAGTCAAGGGAAAAAATGTTTCCTTTTTGCGTGGTCTTAGGAAAAATATTTGAACTTTCTCTTCATGTGACATCCTAAGACAAACTAAAATGTCTGAAAATTACTGCTATATTTAGTATTTAACTGATAATTTTGAATCATTATAAAGAAGATACAGAAAGTGAATTAGTCTGGAAAGCAGCACAGATCATACATGAAATGTCCTAATTCTCTGCTTTTGCTAAATTACACCAAAAAGTATGTCACCTGCAATTAGAAACAGAATCTGGGATAATCATTAATTTACTCCCTATTTTCTGCTTGTCCAGCTGAGTTTTTCACTAGTGATGTCACACTTTCGAGCCAGCCAGGAGACTGAAATGTCACTGCCTTGGTTGTTTTTCAGAGTTTGTTTCAAAATGGTAAACCGGGCTTATATATACGATATATAAAGCATATATATGAATGTGTATATATATAAACTATATATATATATAGTTTATATATCTTTTTCTTTTAAATATACTGATTGCTTATTTATATCAAGGTCATCTTAACACTTTTACTGGGCTTGCTGTAATGTTCAGCTGCACTGAATGCATTGCCAACTCTCTAAGAAGTGTTGTAGCAATAAGCCTGTCAACATTTCCAATATTCTCAATTTAAACTCAAGAGGTGATGGTTCTGCTAATAACTCGGGTATAGCTGAAAAGGGAAAAGGCTGGAGGAAAGATTCATTCTCTATTTCCTTTCAGCTTAGGAGGAGAGGACAGGGAAGGAAAGAAATTAAAAACTAGCTTCCCCACTCCTAAATAAGAGAACTCTGTTGTAACCCTGAGCTCATTTCCACATGCTTAGCTATGTTGGCACACAAGGCATTTAATTTAACACATTGATGAGAATGAATATCTTTATAGCAAGGAAGGAGACATGGAATTCAGAATTTAATGGCATCTGCCTTTGAATTTTCTTAATGATGAGATTTCACTTTTCCATATCCTTCATCTCCAACTTCCTAAAGCATATTCCAGAATGGCAGAACCCATGACTGAAAAGAGCCATGAGCAGAATCAACAGACCTTTTACTTTCTGAATTAATTATTTCAGTCATACATGCCTCAGCACTTGCTTGCAGGGGTTTGCTGAAAATAGAATCAACTTGTGAAGCTGAATATTAGTGTGGCTGTGAAGGCTGGAAAATTCTCTCTTTTCCCAGACATTTCCTTTCTGACCCTTTTCACCATGTTCACCTGGAGTGTCCTTAAGAGAGGAGACTTTTATCAATTTGGTCATGCAAAAAGCAGGAGATTATGTTCATTTCTACCCATGCAAAGCAAACAGCTTTAGCTAATTTAACAGCACTCAGCAAATTGTGCATAGTTGGTTGGAGCAGGGAGTGAGGGTGAATACATTACCAAGTTGTTTGTGCAGAGGAATTTGGGTAAGTAAGTAAAAAGTTGTCACACTAGGCCACACAATTCCAGTTTGGATAGTACCAGTCCTTAGGGATAGATTTTCAAAGCTGTAGGAATTCTGCTGACATTGATGGATTACTCGGTGTCTCTCCAAATCTTTAATATGGGAAAGTCAATTATCTGTTATCCCAAAACAGTAACAAGGTGGCATGTAAACAGATGGGTGCATTGTTTCAGATTTGGTCAGACACTTCCTTTGACTCTCTGTAAATTTAGTATTTATGCCAAAGTCAATGATCTATCCTCATTGTGATTGTATGAGTTATACAGACTTTTCAAAGAGAATAATAAATAGGGCCAATGCTCAAAATTCATATCAAAAGGGAGATCAGAGTCAAGACAGTTCCATTTGTAAAATGTCTATTTATTCTTCCAAAAATGCCAGTTAAGTATTTTCAACTGCTGAATAAAATGCTGATGAAACACTTTTAAGAGCTGTAGTATTTCATACACACAACAGAAATAACTAATGGAAATACCAGGGATTTTTTGTTCTTTTCTTTCTTCTAGAACACTGTCATGCTGCATGTGCAGCATGTCTAAGCGTTCACAGACCATCAGTAAAAAAAACCAGTATACTTATTCTGGAAAACGAAATTGGCAAAAGGAGATCTTGGAGAGTGTGCAGCAAATAGCAGTGTGAATAAGAAGGGGGAAAAAGATGAAAAAGAATAGCAAACATACACCCCAGACCTTTCAGTGGCACATTTAACGAAAGTTAGAGAGATGTGACAGGGTTACTGGGGGTTTGCTTCATGCATTTGTAGTAAGCTGCATAATTCTTCACAATTTCCTACTAAAATTTTTAAATAAAGCAAAGCGTCATTTTCTGAGCATTCTTTCTGTAACCTTAGCAACAAAAGGAGGAAGAGGGAGAAATTGCAGATGGAAATTCTACCTGTCTGATCTCATCAAGGCAGAGCAGTAAATGTCTTGAGGGGTAAAATGCCAAGATCTCTCAGAGGTATTCTGCTCCAGTACAGATAACAAAGCAAGCTGTTTCTCAGTTTCTTCCTGCTCCAGGCAAAGTATGGATGCCTCTCTTCTGGTGTATGAAAAGTGTCTTTCAGTGCTAGATCAGACATAATCTGGCTCCAAAGTGCTACTGCTTAGATCTGGCTTACATAGGTCAACAGCCTGGTTGGTGGGTGTTTATTTTGAGGGTATCATTTTGGAGGTATAATATTGGCTGGCACAGTGGATTATAGCAAGTTTGGTTTTGGTTCCATAGTCATATGCTAGTGCCCCAGTGTCCCTATTTGTCTGGAAAACAAAGCCCTCAACTCTTTGTTGAGTCAGAATCACTGACTATGTACTTGAAAGAAACAGCAATTCATTCAGGATAAGGTTTTTTTCAATAAACATGGAAATATAATTTTGATTTGATCATGTAGTCACTACACTGTGGTGTATACAAAGTTGATTTTTCTTGTATTATATCAGGCATGTTATTCCATCACCTTGGAAATCAAGGTAATTTCTTAAATACACTGCAGAGGTTTATATAAACATTCAATAAAGGGTAGTACACATCTGTATACTACTCCAATAATGAACATGAATTCATACAAAATATTAGGTGACTATGATTTCTAAAAGACACTGGAGTCTGTACTGTACAAGTGCTTTTCTTTTATAGTTGTAGCTAATATTGAAATTGGAGGTGAAATTCAGCTTTTCAGTTTGGAAACTAAATGTAGATGCATGTGGCATAGACAAGGAATGTGCAATTTTTTACAAGGGCATGTAGTGGTAGGAGAAGGGGAAATGGCTTCAAGAAGATAGGTATAGATGAGATATTAGGAAAAAAGTCTTTGCCATGAGGATGGTAAGGCACTGGAACAGGTTGTCAAGAGCAATTTTGATGACTTATCCCAGGAAGATTTCAAGGCCAGGTAGGATGGGCTCTGAGCAGCCTGGTCTAGGGGAAAGAGTCCCTGCCCATGGCTGGGGAATTGGAACAAGATGATTTGTAAAGTCTCTTCCAACACAAACTATCCTGTGATCCAAGCTGGTGGAAACTTAAGGTGAGGTGCCTAGCTCTAGATGTCTGATATAATTTTAGGCTGTGGTTATACTGAACAATCCACTGCCACTCCTGTAGGATAAGGGTCAGCTGTAGGTCCTGAATCATATCTGCAATTTTCAGATGCCCTGGGTTCCTCCAGTGCTTAGTCAATTAGGTCTCATCCATGGTCAGTACAGGCAGTGCAGTTAAAGTGTGTATTTGGATGGCTCTAAAGTGGAGCTGAAGGAGCTGGCAGATCTTCACTGGCAGCATTTAATAGACCTGTGGTTCTGATAACCAGTGCTTACAAACTCAGCTCTTAGGTAGACAGCTGCACTGGAGTATCCAATCTGCACACTGAATAATATGCTGCTCATCTACCTTTTATTTTTTTTTATTTTTTTTTAGCTGAGTCTGAAGGGAAAAATATAGATTTTTTTTTTCAGATATACCAGTAAATTGTATCAAGGTCAAAATCTTGAGATTCCTCTTCTCTTTTCCCTCTCTCCATCTTACTTGCCACCCCACCAACCCCACACCAGTAAAAAAGAATATTTGAAACACAAATAAAATCTCATGTCTTCAACTTTCACTGGTCTTTGGTGCTTAGATATTTTGCATCCCTTCTGTTGCTTGAAATTGTCAAAAGACACCCTTCAGGTCAAAAGTAATTCTATAGTGCCTTGTGATTTATCTTCTTAGTGTCCTGTATTCAGATGAAAGACTAAAAAGGAAATACAAGTTTATGCAACATTCCACTTTGGATCAATCAACTCTGGAAGAGCAATATTGATTTAGAAGTTATACACAAGAAAAAATAACATCAAAACCAAAACAATGTATTAGTGTAATTTTTAAATATTTGAGTATATTGGGTCAACTGCACTCTAGGTTAACTTGAAGGGAGTACTTTTCAGAGACAACAGAGGGAGGATGTTATTCATCATCCTGATCTTGTCTGGGTAATTGTGAAGTGCACAGAGTACTCGTCTTGAAAAAAATCAGTGCGGATTCTGCAGAAAGCTTGTTTGGAACCTGATGTCAGGCAAAGGCAGCAACTTGGACACGCCTGTCTGGGCAGCATGTAACTCATCAAGCATCTCAATTAAATATGGTATCTTTGAGTTGTGACACGAGAGTTCTCAAGGGATTTATTTATTTTATTGAGTGTGACTGCAGGATCTGATAAAGAAACATTTCTGTGACAAGTCCTTAAGAAATGTGGCTGGTGATAACAGTTTAGTAAAACTGTACATAGCATTTTTTTCAATATTCTTGTGTACACAATCCAGAGTGAAATGCTGTTACACATGTAAACAGAAAAATACATGTGAATAAAGCAAAATGCATACTTTTTCTAAGCAAAAGAGCAGTAGAAATTGCTAACCACTTTCATAATCACTGTCTTTCTCTGTAAGCCATGAATGCTGATTTCAAAATTTTTCATATTGATTGCAGATTTCAGCCAGTCCCATGTTTTAGTAACTAAAGCTTCATGTGCGTTGTACTAGAAAGTGCTGTGGCTAAATGAATTACTAGTTTGTTTGCAACGTGTTTAAAACCAGCTCTCCCCACGGAAGCCATGGTGATGCAGTTTGTCCTGTGATGCCCAGCACTGGCTGTATGCTCCCCAGCACTGGCTGTATGCTCCCCAGCACTGGCTGTATGCTCCCAGCACACAGCTGGACTGAGCAGCATGACTGTGGCAAAGACTGCTGCTGAGTGAGGTGTACATGGGACACCTTTAAAGGCTTCAGCATAAGCTTTATCCCTACAGGAAAAATGCTACTGTGTTAATTAACCCACACTCCTGCCTGTATCACCTTTGTATTGATCATACATGTTCCTACAACCGATTGTTTTGGCTCAAAACCCGGATGGATCCCTGAAACATGATATCAAAAGCTCAGGAACTGCATCTCACATCAGTGAGCATGGAGGCAGCTTCCTGCACTGTCCTATGGAAAGCCCTTATCAGCTACAAATTATACCTGCTAATATCAACTTAATACTTCAGATCTGCAACACTTTCCATAGTAATTTATATTTGCCATTTCCCCTTCTCATGTGGGGCCTCAGGGCGCTTGGTTGGGTCTTGGTTGCTGTTTTCCTTGCATCTCTTCCAACAGAGACATGCCAAAGAACAGGAAATTAGGAGACTTATATCTCCTGGCATTTGAATATATAGTGGAGGAATACTTGGGCTACAGAGTTTGAAGTTGCTCTAATACCAAGGTGGAAAAAAAAAGAAGAGGGTGTATAATATTAAACTGAACTTATATATTTAGGGGAGGAAAAAATTGCCCAAGTGTGCCTGTAAGTAGGTCAAAGTACCTATGGTAATAAACACACTGTTATATTCCACACAGAAAGTGGATCTTTAAAAGACTAAAATACTAAATCTTTAACAAATGTAGTTATTTATGGTATTATCCAGAGTCATAAGCCACCAAGAATGGAGCTGGTAACAGATGTGGTGTCATAAGCACTAATGCTCTGTAGTCTAGACCTGGCAGATAGTTATTTATGTTTACAAAAAGTCATTTTTGCAGTTTCAGTTTCATGAGCCCTTCAGTCATTTATACATATCTAGAAATGAGAATATAAACTCTAAAACCTGTGTCATAACTACACCAAAATAAATTTTTTTCTAGATATTTTTTCAGGCATTGTATTGAAATGGTTCTTTTTATTTTCTTTTGGTGGAGAGGATGCTACAGAGAAGTTAATAAAGACGCATTTTTAGAATATAATTTCTCAGACTTCTGCTCTAGCAAATCAGGAACAAAACTGCATAATAAATATTTCCCTACTGTAATTGGGTTTTGAGTGACTGGTGATTTGGCTTTTTTCCTTTCTTAAGTAAGGCATTGCAGAGATTTTTGCTCTTTTGAAGCTTGTCTCATATGACAAGAGAGTCCAAAGGGCTTTATAAGCCTGCTGTAATGACCCCTAAATAGGCTGACAGTTTTATAGCAGTCCCCAAGAGGAAAGCTTCCTTTCAAAAGCAGCTGAATATCATGGAAAAGGCAGTGTCTCCACATTGACTTTTCACTAAGCCGGAAAGACTAAATGGCTTTTTGGATTAATAACAGTTTTATGGCACCCTTCTCTTGCAGAATGTCTGTCAGCATGTGTGACTCTCCATTATAGGTGCTGTCAGGAGCTCAGAAGAGTGCAGTTTAAAACCTGGGAGCTTAAGTTGTTACAGAGCTGTGTAAAGCCTTGTGTCTGCATTGGGGAGAGAGACGTGAGATGAATCCTTTGTTTCATCCCAGTTAATGACAGCATTTAATATTTACCATAACAACCTCTGGATGTAAATCTGTGAGATTCTAGGCAATGTGACTTCCATACTGGCCCTGGTGAAAACCTGAGTGTGAGGACTACTGTGCACACACAGTAGGCTTTCAGGACTCTGCAGAGTACTCATGTAGCCTCTCCTTGGAGAATACAGTGTGAGATGACATTTTCAATGTCAAAGCACTGAGAGACAGAATCTCCTCTTCAGTTAGATGGGGTTCCTCTCATTCATTAGTCATTATATTAGCTGTTCAGAATGGGGTTTGCTAGGGTTTCTGTCATCAACAGATATTCACAAGCCATCTTCAGGTTCTGCTGGTGGTTGACATCAAGTATTTATTCTATGCCAATATCGGTATATATGTGTATATTCCCTTAGTTTTTCCCATATAAGACATTTTAACAACAACAACAAAAATTTAAAGCACAAAAAAAAAAAACCACACAAAAACCAAAACAAAACAAAAAAAACGCCAAAACAAACGGATTGCAGCTTTGTCTCTATGAAAGCAGCAAGTCACTGTAAAAGCACTTCTCTAAATTGCATGTTTCCTTCATACAGAACAAAGACTTTTGTTAAGAAATTGAACAGCAGAGAGTTTGTCCTTGATGCAAAGTGCTTATGAAGTTGGTAATTCTGAGCACCTAAGAAAAGTCGAGCTTCCTAAACAGCAGCCCATATATAAATCCTCTCTAAGACTGATGTTGCAATACACATGTACCTTACCTACCAAAATTAGAAATTTCCCATTTTGAGAGGCCAGTTCAAGTTAAGTATTCCTCAGGGTTCTTTGATTATCAGATGCTGTAAACCTGTAAATCATAGTATTGCCATGTTATGATTGTAATTATAGTGTTCTGTAAAAATGAGCTATATGGCAGCAGCGTGCAAAGCATCTCTATCCCCATTTTCCCTGGCCTTAATCTTCCCACTAGGACCCCATCTCAGGATAGATGATCATTTCTTGTAGTGTCTCATCTCCAGTGCTAATGGCTATTATACCAGGGATATTCTCCATGAGTCCTTGCCACCTGCCCCTGTCTAAGTCAATGTCTGCCCAAAGAAAATGTGAATAAATGAGGAAAATCAGTTGCAACACCATACACACATGCTTCTCCTGCCCAGGTAATGTGGAGTGTGACCGTGCATCTCTCTTGCCCCTTCTCAGGGCCCAAAAACGTGCTGTTGAGGAGAGGCTTTCCATCACCTGCAGTGCAGAGCTAGCTGAAGTCCTATCCAAGCTGTCACCTCTGTTCTCCCCCTTGGGCTGTTTTTAGCTGGTGGGGATTAATAATGCTCAGAAATCTAAAAGCAATTTTCCAGCAAAAGTCTGAAACAATTCAGAAGTCACTTTTGGCTGTATTTTACTGACATGATTGGCAGAGGTACCGTAAGAGAGTAGCCAGCATTACATGTGATTGGGTGAAAGTACAAATAGTTTTGAGGAAGCTGTTTTGGCTGTATGTGTGCAGGGGCACATTGTTGTTGTCCTATTTAAATAGAAAGGGTGTTTTGGTTCTACAAAATGGATTGCCAGAACTGCCTTATTCCTTAAGGAAATAATTTTAATTGGTAGCTTATTTCCTTTCTCTAAATACCCAAAGAAGTATTGTTATCTTTGCTTTTTTCCTGAAAAGTAGTCTGTTTTTAAAATATAAAATTGAATGTTTTCTTCTTTCAGTATTTTCATTTTACTCTATAAAGGTATCTTTAAGAAAGCACAATTCTCTGATTAATTTCATAGGCTATTAATCTAGAAATGTTTGTATTCAGAAGTAAAGACTTTCTGAAATCAGTAATTGGTGATAGATTTTCTTGGAACTAATTATTTGGAAAATAATATCAGAAATTTCAGTAATTTCACAGTTAATTTAAAAATAGACCTAGTCGGTGAGTTTGACAATATTTGAGCAAATTTTAATATATTTTGTTAAAAACAGATGCCAGACCTTCTATTCACAGTGATAAAATTAAGCATCTGTAAAGTCTACCATCATATCCTTGAGAGTTTCAGAGTTTTTACATTATATTGTCATCTCAGTTGAAGCTGGAAATGCAATTTCAATAAGTAGCATATTTAAAGGGACAACAGTTATCTATTTAAATGCAGTCTTGCTGTCTTCTATTGTATCTGGCATGACACTTGATAAGGAAGCTCTGAAGATGAGGATCCTTGGACGGGATGATTCTGTGATTGATTGATCAATCGATTGATTGGTTTTTCATTGATAATGTCACAAACCACGTTCCAGTACTGAGAGAAGGCAGCCAAAACAATCTGCTGAAATGTTATGGCCATCTGGTTGGCTGATCCATAATTATCTTCCTTTTCCTTTCCTTTTCCTTTCCTTTTCCTTTCCTTTTCCTTTCCTTTTCCTTTCCTTTTCCTTTCCTTTTCCTTTCCTTTTCCTTTCCTTTTCCTTTCCTTTTCCTTTCCTTTTCCTTTCCTTTTCCTTTCCTTTTCCTTTCCTTTTCCTTTCCTTTTCCTTCCTTCCCTCCCATACTATTATTGTGCAATAGCAGAACTCATTCCTGGGTATGCCAGCTGCTTTTTCTCTGGTTGAAGTGATTAGTTTTCTTCAATTACAGCCTTACACAGAGGGAGCTTGAGAGATGGCAGAACTTCTTGTTCAGTAATGTCTGTGGTTTGGATCAAATTGAATCCAGTATTTAAAAACAAAATATGTGTGCAGTTTGATTCAACAGCAACTCTTACTCCTAAACCTTGTTTGATAATATCCTCTGTCTCCTAGAGATTTACGTGACTTTTCAATTTCTCTTAAAGAAAAAATGTGGCAGGAAAATAATTAAATTAAATATTTAATTAAATAATTAAATTAAATTTAAAAGTCCCATGTTTACCTATGTGATTGTATTATCATAGAATCACGGTGTCTTCATTGAGAGGCAACATTATTGTTTCGTGTTTGTTTTGGTACTATTTTCATGTATATCTTTGGCCAGAATCATTGGAAGCCTTAATCTGTTAAGACACAGCAGTTACTGATGAAATGTGATGTTTGGACTGTATTTGGGATTATCCATATATGTAATGGATGTTAATTCTTTGAATTTGACAAATACTGAACACCAAGTATTTAAAGAAGGCTTAATCTTCAGTCATGCTGAGCTTTTACGAGTAGTGCATTTACTCAGCTTTCCTGAAAAACTCAGTTGTATTTGGAGTATGGGAATATATTCAAAGACAATATCCCTTGTGAAAGCTAAGAAATTAATCTCTACAATCAACAATAGGGTGGCAACTCAGCATCAAGCATTGCCTGAGGTTAAGAATAACTTACTTCCCCAAAAGAAAAGTGTTATGAGAGATTTTCTAGTAAATATTCCCTTTATACTCACAAAGGCTGCCAACAGTAATCCTCATAGCTAGTGCAAAGAATATCTGGAAAAATCCTTTGCTTTAATGCTGTACTGTTCCATAGAAGAAAGGTGCTGTGTACTTCATATACAAACAGAATTTGGACAGAATTGCACATCTAGAGATCCAGTGGGGGATAATGCTCATATCCCCCAAATACCTGAAAAAGATAAAAAAAGAAAAGCTTTCTTGAAGCAGTAAAGAGTCCGTGCTCTGCTTTCTCTGCATGTCATTCCTTTCAGTAACATGCTTCTACGTCACTAATAGACACTGAAAAATTTGTTTCTCTTCATAATTGTATTTTTATATAATTTTAATAATCAGCAGAACTCTAAATCTATCTCATATAACTATTAAAATTATTTTCTTCATTGAGTAGTTTACATGAAAATTCAGTAAAATTTCTTAAACGTTTTTCCATCCTCTTACATAGTACCTACCTGTAGGGAATGGAATGTATTATGAAGCAGGTACAATCAGCCAAAGAATGTAAACAGGTCTGACAGAATGAAAACTTGAAGGTATCTAATGATACCAATAAAATCATATTTATTGAAGACTCCAAGAATTTCATTTCCATGGTAATGGAAATTAGGAATTATGAGAGCAGTGACTTGGAACAGAAGCTTGGGTCCTAAGCTGCTCACATCAACTTTAGTAGTTAGCTGCATGTGCCTTCTTGTTTCAGACTGTAAATTTACAGATGGGATTAAGAAAAATTAGGATGTGAGAGAGAAATATTTAATCGTATATTGATAAAATACATCTGCATGAAGGCTATGAAGAGGAATTCTGTCTTCCTTCTATCATTCAAGTAGAAGAGAGATTTTTTCCTTCCAGAATAGATAAATAATCTAAGATTATTTGACTTGAATTAAAATACTAAACGAGACTTTTTAAACACAGAATTTGGTAGACATAAGTAATTCCTCACACAACACCAAAATCCTGAGCTGAAGGCTACAATTTAAGTGTTTGATTTACAATCTGTGTGACGAATCTGCTTTAAGCATGGGTCAAGACACCATTTAAAACATTCTTATACAGCTACCAACTAGGCTCAGTGCTAGAGCCTTCTGGTGGTGGAGGTGGGGGCTTAGGTACTAGGAATTAACTGGGGTAGTTGATTAGCTATAACAAATTGAAATGCAGAGACTTTGCACAGTTTTGACTATAGTTTAAATATTGCATGTTTACCTGAAACAAACTGTTTTGGTAATTATTTATCATTTGTCTCTGGAGCCCTTTCCTTGAGATTTTGTATGCTTTAAGTGTGACCATTATTTACTATGGAAATTTTTTCAGAATGATAAATTGGACTTGGAAAATATATATATTTGTTTTCAAAACCTTTTAATTTACAGTACCTCTGTTGTATGCATGACAGCAATAACTGCTTCTGTTGACCATTAAAGGAGGAAAGAATTTGGTAAGGTGGCTGGCTTTTGTCATCTTCCTGACAGTATAGTTTTAATTATGTTTACTTGTGTGACTAACCTAGAGCTAGTGAAGCAGTTAGAAGTTGCTTTAGAATTGTTACTGAGATTTACAGGACATATAAATTACATCTTGGCATGCAAAGTACAGCAGAAGACACATAAATTCTCAAGAGGAAATAACCTGATTATATCTGCAACAACTTAAGTAAGATGCATCAGTAATGATGTTAATGTAGAGTCAAATCCAGCTGAAATGGGATTTATGGTCAAAATGTTTATCTAGGACATGAATGATGTCATTAGAATATAAGTCCTTGCCAGGTGTGTGTCCAGCTCAGGATCATGTCAGTAGGAATGGGTTGTGTGTGATCTGGGGCTGTGGGGAGGGGATGTCAGGTCCATGTACTGCCATGTGGGTGACAGGGTCCAGGAGGTACAGCAGGAGAGAAACCTCTCCACCACCAGGGTGATTCCAAATTCCAAGTCATCCTCTTCAATTTTCTATGGTACTGTTTATTTTCTGAGTTGATTTTAGTTTTCAAACTCTATTATCAAGGCTTTGGGGGATTTTTACTTGGTCTTAGAAGGGGAGGAAGCAAGGAAGGAACTAAGAAATACTAGCACGTACTGCTTTTGTAGTATTGCTTGTAGCTATTCATCAGAAAGCTGGCAATTGTTGATTTAAATATTTTGTGGTTGTAACAGCTTGATTTGAGTAAAGGAAGACTGGGAATCTGAGATGAGTTTCATTTCTTGCCTCAGACCACACTTTTTTTTTCTTTTATTCTGTCTTATATAGGAAGGTAGAGACCTTCACAGTAATTTACCTTAACTAAAATTTGCTGTGATGGGAGCATGAGAGTAACTAGTGTATTTTTTAAAACAATGAGAATTAGGAAGATTTCTTCCAAAAATATGTATATATTTGTCTGTCTTGGTGGGGCAAATCTGCAGTAAACCCAACTTTTGGAGATTTAAAATAAAATAGCATTGTAAGCATATAGCTGTTAGGAATACTACAGATGCTCTTAAATGTTCATAAATAGGATATTCTGGTGAATTATGTTCATAAATGTTAAAAAAATATGATTTTTTTAGGTTGTTATCTGTGAATAGTTCTCATGGCTCCATTAGAGTGTGGCCATTGTTACAGGAACTGTCTATCTTGCCTCAAAAGACATCAAACATTTTGCCATGGATTTCACTGATGTGGTTATTACATAACCTGTATGATTGGTACTTGGGATAGTGAACATTATAATCATAATATAAGATGATTGCATGAGGTAACTGCCTTGCCAACTGCTAGTGGTTAGGACCAGAGCTGTCTCTGCAACACATTTATAATTTTTACCCTTTTTCCTTCCTGTATTTCTTTGAGGAGCAACAGAACTCAGTATTTCAAGGTTGAGTTTTAAATAAAAACTAAGGTGCATCTTCCATTATAATCTGCTTTTTCTGTGTTTTTGCCCTTTTTCAGGAGGATACAGATCATAACTATTACACATCAAGGACATATGGCCCATATGATTCTACCAGCAGGGATCTGTGGGTCAATATAGACCAAATGGAGAAGGACAAAGTAAAGATTCATGGGATCCTTTCCAACACCCATCGACAAGCAGCAGTAAGTTATTTTATCACTTTCTTCTTTGATTAGCATGAATATTCTCCCCCAGTGACCCACACAGCAGTATTACTAAGTACCATGACTATTGTTCACAGAGCAATATCTTTGGATTCTAGTTAAGCTGTGGAAGTCTTTACACTGTTATTATCAAATGATTCTTTGAACTTTTTGAACCTTCTGTAACAGTCCTTCAGAGATGCCTTTACAAATATATTTAAAATTTTCCTCTGTTCCTAAGAATATCAAACTATCAAATGTTAAACCACTTTTGTAGCTGAAATCAGAGGGAATTTTACTGTTGAGTTTAATGGTAAAATATTTGGGTTCAGGATGAAGTTGAAGTTTTAAGTCTCTCATGGAATGTATGTGGTATGTTTGCACTTCTATTTTATATGAGGTGTCATGCTTCTATTTCCTTTTGGGACAACTGATAAAGCTCATGAGAATGTCATATAGTAACAGAAATGATGTGATCACTATTTTAGGTTATCAGCAAATAAATACATTGGAGTGTGAATATCAGTCATATTTAACTTATTGTAGTCATGCTGCTGGTAAAGGGGGTATGAAAATAAAGGACTTACACACTCAAAAATGGAATCAAATACTGTATGATTTAGAGATTATATTCTTGGGGTTCTCACCTGTGGCTAGATGCTGCATACATAGAAGAGGTAATATTAGCATAAATTAAGTACAGAAAATTAAAGCTCAGAACTGTGGTTAAAGAGACTCTTGTTTCATCCATTCAGCAACTTAGCTTCATAAAAAAGTCCTTGGGTTTTGCCAGTTTAAAACAAAATCTAGTGAATGCCTTACTTAAAAGTTGTACAGTATTAAAGATGCAGGTGTGTTTAACAATTTTAAAGCTGAGAGAAAGCCCAAGTTTAATTTATCTTTTCCTTTGTTAATCTGTTTTTTCCCTGGCACAAGCCAGGTGACTGCTCAGAGGAATGCAAGAGGCAGAAGAAAGAAATACTGTGGTATTTAAGTCAGAATATGGAAAGCAGAGTGAGGTGATAAATCCAGCACATGTAACTGACAGAGAGTCCAATTCAAAAAATACATACTTCATAGCTAAAAGACTGTAGGCAGTCAGGGATAATAAAAATGCAGAGAGCTCAGACAGTTATATATCTTCGGGATAGACTTAATAAAACAATGTATCAGCTATTTTCTTAAGACAATTTGATTCTGATGAGAAAAAAAGAACCTCAAGGGTACGTAAAAGTGAAGACTTCTGTTATCTGTCTTGTCTACTTCATGTGGGATCCTGGTGCTCTGTATTAAGGGAAAAAATGGAAATATGCTGAAAGAAAAGGTAATAAAGAAATTAAAAATTTTAATCCATGTTTAATGATTAGAAAAGATGACACCCTTCCATGTCTTTGTTGTAAGCACTTTGTTTCCAATTGATCCCTGAGATTATTCAGCTAAAATGTCCATCCCAAGGGAAACATTTTGTTGAAGTTATTAAACTAGAGGTTAGAACAAGGCAGTATTTTTGGTCTGGTGTGGGATCAGTGTAGAGGACCATTCAGCATGGCAAATGGAACCTTGAGGGCTTCAGCTGTTTCTTCCCAAAGCAAGTGGTTTAGACCTTTTTTCTGAATGTCTGCCTGCCTTTCTGCCTTTCTGCCAGCTCCAACAGAAAAGGCTCTGGTCCCTGTTTAGTACACTGATATCCATCTCTTTCCATGCTTACCTAAATATCTTGGACTTGAGTGGCTTCAGCCATGTCTACATTGAGTTTTAAAGACCCATTTTTCAGATCTGTTTTATGTCCTCCAAAGGATGAAAAAGTACCAAAGAGTGATCCTGTAGGTTTTATTCCTTATTTATGTAGATGCATAAATTGATTTTTTGGTATGTGTGTGTGTGTCCAGTAAACATCCATATGTACTACACAACAAAGGTGTTTTACACAGAGATGTGATCTTTATTTATAACTGTACAACTGCAGAGTCGTGTATTTTGAGATCATACATACCTCAGCAGCAATCTCTTACCTTCTCTCCCATAAACTTTGCCATTACTCTTTTTAAAAGGCCATTTTGCACATCTTACTGTGACTCAATGATATACATGATATTTTCTAAACACTATTCTCCAATTTGACAATAGAACCAGGAGTTAAATTATTACATGCTAAATATTAAGAAATTCATTTACGATGTCAGGTATTCTTTGAACGTTAACAATTTCACACTCAATTTGTGTGCTTTCCTTCATTTGGAAGTAAATAATCCTGAGAGTTCCCAGAAGCTGTCAGTTGGTTTTGCTTCTACAAGAAAAGTCACAAAGACTGCAGAGAATCCTGGAGAGGATCCATGAGATGGTTTGACTTTATAAACAGCATAGTAATTGTTTGTGGAAAGTAGCAAACTTATATTAATGGAACAATTAAAATGTCTAACATTACAGGATTTATGACACTAATAATAAGGGTGTTTTTCAATATATTGCCACCATCTTCTTAACCATTTAATAAAATGTTAGAGATGGCTTTGATATTCAGTGTGTTTAGATTAGATATCTAAGAATTGATTACCTAAACACTGAACTAGAATACAGGATACATCATACTTGGGAACTCAACTCCCTTTTCTTCCAGTCCATTTGATCATTTTATATTTATCATTTATTCCATCATGGAGAAAGCATTTTTATTTCAGTGAATTGGAAATTCTGATATTCTTTTTTAAAAATTAGATATGCTTTCTAGCATCAAAATAAAAGCAAAATTTTAATGACTGTTAGAATTTTGAGTTTCAAAATAATACTTAAATCATGTTGGTTCTTACAGTATTATGTAAAAAATTGGCTATGTTAAACATTTTTACATTGTCAGAATTTAAGGTATCACATTTTGAGTTAAGTCAGTGGGAGATCTATATCTGACTTGAGTAGAAATGGGATCAAATTTTAATTGCAAACATCTTTATATTAATGTTTATATTATAGAATTCAGAAGACAGATAAGGGGGCACAGTTTTCATTTGAAGTAGCTTAATGGTTACTATGATTCAGAAAGTTAAAGAGCAGAGGTAAAATGGAGGATGGTGTATAAAGGAAAGAGGGAAGGTTTGGTCAGAGAATTGGTAGTTTTAAGGAGTTCTTCATATTATGTTTGGTAGAGCAAGGACATAATTTAAATGGAGTGCATTCATAGATGTAGCATGCACTTCAGCAGTGAAAGCTGTAGAATATGGTAAAAGAACATTTGTGTGAGTTAATTCATGTGCTCCCTTTTGCATATGCCATTTTAGTTGTACATCCATATTTATGTATATACAGAAAAGGTCATTAGAACCTACTCAGTCCAATTAACACATTGCAAATGGATTTTGCATTCTAATTAAAAATAAACAAAAAATGTGCTAATAAATCCTGTCATAATTCTGTCTTCCACTTAAATGGAAAGCAAATCTAATTTAAAGTTACTGTAAGTCTTCAACTGCTAATTTCATGCTAAATAATTATTTTAAACATTTCTGGTTGATGTAAATATAATTCTTCCTGAGAGAAGAAGTACTCAGATACAATCTGGAAACAATAAATACAGGATAGAAATAATGGCAGGGAAAATAAAGACAAAAGAGTACTTTTTTTCTTCCTTCCCCCACCTTTTTAAAAATGTATGGGCTGTTACACTTTCTTAAGTGGAATCATCAAATGTTGGGCTTCAGGGACAGTCATCAACAACCCTTCTTCACACCAGTTTTTACTGTAGTAAATTCTCCAAAAGAAGGAATAATGGACTGCATGCTTATTTCATATTTAACATTTGGACCATTGTGGAAGAGATGCATTTTTCACAGGATATTATATTTAAACAGTGAAAAGACCTGGCTGAGATTTCAGCACTCCATTCCGCCACCACCACTAATTTATTCAGAGTTTAACCAGGTAGCATACAAGGTGATAATTATTAGTGGCCACAATAATCATTGAGCTTTGGGAAAATAATGGAATAGATGAAAAAGATAAAGCCATAGGCAGAGAAGCAAAATTAGTTTGAATTTGAATGTTGCTTTATGGTGAGCTTAGTTGAGGAGAAGAGCTCATTTCCTAAATTACAATTCTCTGCTATGAATTCAGCTGATAGAGGACAGTCACCTGTAGGTAGTCACGGAAGAAAAAAAAGGTTTGTTTTAAAATTTTGTTTATTTATTTTATTCTGCAATAAGTAGCTTAAGTAGAGTTTGTCATTGCTTCTGTTGAATATTTCTTTATGCATTATTCCATCTCCCAGCTGACAGTATATAGAGAGTTTTAAGAAATGGTGTGACATGGGTTAGATGGAGGAGTTACCTTCCAGTGACCAGCCTTCATCAGACAAGCACCCAGGCGGCAGCAGGATGTCAGGGACAGCTCTTGAATCTGAAGGCTCATGTGGCAGAGCAGCAGAAAGCCAGCAGCCATAATAGCAGGCATCCTGTAACACATAGGTATTGCTAAGGCTTTACATATTGATGGGTCCTTTTAAGAAAGAGGTTAAAGCGACAGTTTTCCGAAGAGAAACCCTACAAATCTTTTATTAATTTTATTCTTGTGATTGCGTTAAAATGTCTGTTCATGTATTTTTTTAATGAAGTTTTCTGTTATAAATATCCACTGCTTTAAGTGTTTAAATATTCCTCAGAAATCTTTCTAGTTAGCTACTGGCAATTCCAAATTAAGAATAACAAGGCTCCAGTAAAAAAAAAAAAAAATGCAATGAAAGAGATATTTGAAGTGGATGACTGTTCATCTTTTTTTCTCTTAATATTCTGCTCAATATTGATTTTATTTTCTGCTGTTATTCTTTTCAGAGAGTGAATTTGTCCTTTGATTTTCCATTTTATGGACATTTTCTACGTGAAATTACTGTGGCAACTGGGGGTGAGTGGCTTTCTAACCATTTACTTTGAGTAAGATGAGAAGTGTTTCTTGCAGCTATTTAAAATACCTTTTTTCCCCTGCTTATGTATGTCAAGAGATAAACTGCAGCTTTTATTTAGGAAATTTTCCTGTCCACGAAAAGAAAATCACAAAATATCAATATGATGAGAAACCTCAAGCAGTTTAAGTTGAACTGTTTCAATCCTATCACATTGTAAGACTATACAGCACTAATCCTTTTCTGTATAGATATTGTTGGCCAGAACTGAGGGGTGTGTGTGTTTAGCAGTTGCACTGGAGGTGAGAGTGCTGGAGCCAGAACAAGGAGGGAGACAGGGTTTGCCTGCACAAGGGGAGAGGATTTCCTGCCCAAAGATGAGAAGTGCTGCCAGAAGCACAGCATGTGTCACCTGTAAGGCAAACCCATCACACTGCATTGTCTCGGTGTGGTACAGCCTCTGAAAATGTACCATGGCCTTCCTCTCCTCTTTCCACGAGAGGAGTGGGGTGAGCAGGGAGGTGGGACCAGCTCGAGCTCCCAGTCTGGCAGCTCTGGGCACCACTGGTGGCTCATGGTCAGGGCTCTGCCTGCCACTGCTGCTGGCACCTCTCTCCTCACTGGGAACAGCCATCTGCTCCTTCTGCTCCCCTCCCACTCCACCTCCTTGAAACACAACCGGATTCTAATGAGAAGGGGAAAAGGTGATGACAATAAATGAGAAAATGAAGAAGGAGTAATAGTAAAAAGATGAAAACAGGGAGACAAAAGGCAGGCATCATGGAGAGCACACCCAGAGGATCCTCTGGTCCTTGAACATGTCCAGCAAGTTCATGGACCCTGGCTGGTGATGTTCAGCCTAGAGATGTGACAGGTCAGGCAGGCAGAAATAGGAGCTGCCATCATCAAGAACAATTCTGCCCTGTCCCTGATCAAAGTTTCTCCTTCTCTTGCTGTGAGGGTCCAGGTGGACACGATCAGGGGATATCCATGTCCCTGAATGGGGAGGTTAAAGATTAGGGCAGAATTGCAGCCAGTGTCTCAGCAAGAGTGGGAGCTGGAACAGAGATTCCTGTCATGTTTCCCATCAGGATCTCCATTTTGCTCCCAAAGCAGAATACAAGTGATGGATAAAGGTGAATAAAGGCTGATATTAAAGGCTGATTTGCAGTAGAACGATAAAAAAGGATGCAGAATTATGAAGTTAATTCAGTATCAGTTTTCTCTTTCTCATCAGCAGTGACATTTTGATGCTGATTTTGATCAGATGAGCCAAGCACTACTGAATTTGAGATTTGCCTGATTTCCATTCTACTTTGCTGGTAGTTTCATTTTGGTTCTTGATCATCAATGTTCTGTATTTTTCATGGGAGGAGTTGCATTTGACGGGCTGCCAAAATCAAGCATGTGATCTATGTAGCACGAAAGGATGGGATGGATCCTGCAGAGCTAGAACAGCAGTGGGGGGACAGGGTTCATCCTCTAAATGTCCCCTTATTCTTACTGCTGTGCTTGGTTCCTTAAAATTTCACAAAGTTCACTCTTTCCGAGTAATTCTTTTTGTGTCATCATTCTGCTGAGCCTTCCCATTTAATGGAAGTCCTGAATTTTACTACTTTTAGCACTTCCACTAATTTGCAGCTCTGACCAGTTTTTCCATCAGATCCAAAAGACTTGGAAGAAAAATTAATCTCATGAGGTGAACTGTGTAGTTACAATTTTTGAGGTACAATTATTTTTCCTTTTGATACATTGTAACTGGGGAATTTAAGTGGTTTTGTCTTCTGTTTTCTTTAGGGAAAAAAAAGTCAGAATATAAAAATTACTGTGGCTCTGCAGGTTTCTTTTCTCTTGGCTGGTAATTATGCTTTTCTTTTTGCTCCATTTCAACTAAATAAAATATTATTGCTGTAAATAGATCTATTGATTATTGTCAAGATAAATAGGGTCCTTTTTATGTACACCATTGACATTAACACAGAGATATTTCTGTCTTTCATTGACATTTCAATGATTTTTGCACCTCAAAATTAAGCATGAAGAAGATCTAGCTAATAATAGATTTTAAAATGTTATCTTGATAAAGCTCAGTAAGTCATTCTGTCAGTCCAAGATAAGATGCCAGCTTTACTACAACTATAAGATTTCTAAACTCATCTACCAGGAAAAGAAAGGTTTATTTCTGTACTAACTCTCTAAAAGTGTTTTGATTCAGATATATTTGCAAATTTTGTTGCTAGGCTAAGCATCACATTTCACCACCAATGATTTATAATAACAAAAGATGAATACAAGTTCCACGTGCTTCATATACTCTGTGGTCTGCTATTTCTTAGTAATCAAGCTTTTACAATGGCATTGCTATTATTAGAGACCTGGAACACTTCCAGAGGTTATTCTGACATCAAAAGAATGACAAAGTCCCACATGACAGATGTCCACTTCCTGGAGAGCAGGATATATTAATTATGTTAGTGACAATACTACAAACTGGTTTTTACATCCAAATCATAAATTAAATAACCTCCTTAAAAGAGAAGTTGAGGACAATGGCACTTTAAATCTCTGTCACAATAAAAACATCTTCCCCAATGGTTTCTGCCATTCTTCATGGAGTGTGCACTGTGGCATAATAGGGTTCTCAAATTGCTTAGAATGATTTTCACTCAGTGTGGTTTAAAACTCAACTTTTTTTTTCTCTTTAGCTAATATTTATTTCCTCTTCTGAATAGTTTTGATGAGCTGATTGTGTTTAACTAAGAAAATGAAGAATGGAGAATGAAAATAGTTTGAGGGCTTTATTCAATGTTGTCTCAGTTTGTATTTGAAAGGCTATATATTATTATAGGAATTATATATTATAATTGAAATATTATTAACATAATTAGTAGTTGGTTCTTTGCTATACAGACATTTCTCTGCCTACTATCCTATAGATAGTTCTCAAACAAGAAGCTGAATTTTGTTTTTTGTGAAGCTTTCTAAAGTCTGTGGCCTAGAGGCCAAAAATGCAGTTATTTTTGTAGAAAAACACTTGTGAGACAGCAAGTCATGTTGTGCATGCCAGGAGCTGAGTATGTGAAGTCTGTTTGTTGCCAGTCTCTGACTCCCCTCTCAGAGCTCAGTGGAGCTGGGAAAACGCTCTCTTGTGCTGCATCTCTCCATGCAGTACCATAACCCTCCTCACAGGAGTCCTTGAAGCTCTGTGGCCCCACATCCTACCCAACATGCTGCAAACTTCATTGCTGGCTGTGTTAATTTTCCACCTTCGTGGTACTAAGCCCCTCTAGTTTATTCTCTCTGGGTTGTTATATTTTTCGTTTTTTGGTTTTTTTGGGGTTTTTTTGGTTTTTTTGGTTGGTTTGTTTTGTTTATCAGTCTCTAATTTTTAGTGCAATTTTATGTCAGATGTTAGAACTTGTTTAGGGTAATTTTTTTTTGCAATGGCATTTTTCATTGACATTAAATTTCTCTGTGGTTTTGCAGGGAGCAGGAAAGGCCTTGCTGTGCAAGCACTGCCCAGCATTAATGAAACATAACAATAACAGTAGAAATTGAAGTGAGTAGTTGGTTACATTTTTAGATTTATAATGCTGAATATTGAGACGTTTTATCAGCTAGCATGAAGAAGACTCCAGAAACATCCACCTACCCTGTGTAATAGCAAATTGCTGAAGTTGAAGCAAGCAGCTGAATTTTTAAATATTGTATTAAATTCTGGTGAGATAATATTTGGTGAATCATCTTTCACTAGAGGAGTATTCCAGATGGAGGAATTGTTCTAAATAATTCTTATGGTGAGGATGCTGCCTGAGCATTTCTACCACTGTCAATTAAAGGAGTACCAAACAAAGAAATAAAAAGCCATCCTAGCAGTAAATCCCAGTGTAATCAAATTAAAGTGGATAATTTTCTAAAACAGAATTCAAGAACTCTTTGTATGATTATTACTTCCTAAGGTCAGATCTCATGCTTAAAAATACTTCTGTTTATGGAAGAAAGATTTTTGTGCATCCAAGATTTACACAGCTTTTCATCAAAACTACAACTGTCCTAGGCTCTATTGACACAAGATAAGAACACAAGCATTGAAAATACTGAACTAACTTTTCTGCTGAAACCTGGTGTTATTGGATGTTGTGTTGAGGAGCAGCTGTGAGGTACCTGAGCATGGTTCCTAAACCCTGACTAGTCAGGACAACTGATTCAAAGTAATCTTTCATTCTCGTGAGGAATCATACTTATTTCAGTGTCAAATTCTTTTTAAGTGTACATATGGTTTGTGGGAAAGTAGCAGAGGCAAAATATCTCTGGTTAGCAAGCTAGCTGGTTAGCTGCTTAAAATCTGAAGTTTTATACAGAGATAACACTTTAAATTTCCTTTTGGACATTGAATGTGTATATATCATTATGGAATTTTGTTCAATTTTACTGTTTTCAGTGTAGCAGGAGGGATATGAAAAATAAGTACCAAAGTGTGGAGAATTCTGATACAATTTCCATCACATTTTGCAGTACTTTCAAGGAAAAGGGGTCAGTGATAGAGTAGGCTGTGGGGAAGGAAAAAAGACTGATGTTGCACTGTCTCAGGCCTATCTTTCTGTGTTGGCACACACAGCAATACCTCTGAGCAGGAGGGAAATCTGTCCACCTGGCTGGTGCTGCTATGAAAAGAGAAGGGACCACGGGGTCAGCACCTGAGCTTGTTAAGGGTGAGGATGGTTGTGCATTTGCAGCCTGCAGAAAGTCTATGCTAATGAATTCTTTTCCCTGCATCTCATGCATTTATTTTCTTAAACTTCCAAACCAGTGGATAGGTAGAGTGAAATTTACCTGCTCTTTGAATTATCAGTGTCCTGAGTGGAGCGTTTTGCTGGTGTCTGTCTGAAGTTTTCTGGCTGTTCCTGCTCTTCTGAGCCTTTTGGCACAGGTGCCAGCAGGAGATGTGTTCATCACTTAATGAAGAGCTCTTTGACAACGCAAATTGCCCTATGGGCAACATCTGTTAAATGGCAGAGGTGATACAAAGCAGAGTGAAATATAATGTTTCCAGCCAAAATCAGTGCCTCAGATGAGCTTGTGTCTGTTACAGGGATTACACTTGTCATCAGCACTGGGCAGCTCACTCTGAAGGGACCGTGGAGGTCTGGCTGTTGACTAACTCATACAATTGCTTCATTTACCTCCTCTTTTTCTGATGTTTTATATTGCCCTGCAGTTGTAACAAAAACTTTTCTCCCTATAAAGCTTCCTTTGTCTGTCATTCCTGTGTCAAGTGTCCTGGGAATGCCGGTCCTTGTCTTTGTAAAGGACTAACCCCTCCCTGGAAACTGTGCTTTGCCTACCTGTTCTTGGTGAACCCTTACAGCCCTTTCTGTTCCCACACTTATGCTTTATCTTGGCAAATTGGATCAGAAGCACTTGGGGCAAAGAGAATGATAAGCTTTAGGGGGAAAAAACCACATTCCGTATGCCTTGACATTGGCCTGATCATCACATATTAAAGCATTTGCTAACTTCGTGATGATTATGGGCAGTAGTGGTACTGAAGTTATAACAGCTTAAAATGACCATATTTGTGTTTTCTGTAAGACTGTGTTTCGTAGAATAACAGATAACTAGCCAAAGCATTTAACCACAAGTAATGCCAAATAACCATTAAATAAAATTAAATAATTTTGGAGAAAATAATAGTAAATTAAATTACTTAATGTAAAGGCAAAGAGCCTTCAGGGTAGCTGAAAACAGCTCCACTGAACACTGGGAATTGTTAGGTATAGACTATGTCTAAAATGGATCCATAATTTTTTGTAGTATAATTTTTTATTAAGCATTTATCTTATGCTTAGCCTTTACAGCAGCTTTCAAAGTCTCAATAATATTATGCTATTACATCATAGTGAAGATTTTTAATACTTGACAATTCTTAATTTCTCCAGCTACTACAAAATATAATGTTTCTTTGGTTTGGTGCATGCTTATAAGCCAAAAAAAAAAAAAAAAAAAAAGCTTCAATACATTTGGTCATGGGGAAACTTTTAGGGCACCTGGCCTGCTGGAACTGGATGGGCTCCATCTCTGTTAAGGGTAGAAGGATTTTAGCTCATGAACTGGCAGAACTCGTTGAGAGGGCTTTAAACTAATTTTTAATGGGGAAGGGGATGCATCTGGGCTGTTTGGAAGCAGGCCCAAGGGTGGTAAGCCTGAGTTAGGGGTGAAATTATTAGTGCAGCTGAGGTGCCTGCACAGCAATGCATGCAGCTTGGGTAACAAACAGGAAGAGCTGGAGGCCATGGTGCAGCAGCAAAGCTGTGGTGTAGTCACCATCACAGGAATGTGGTGGGATGACTCACACAGCTGGAGCACTGCACTGGATGGCTACAGGAGACAGGAAAGGGAGAAGAGGTGGAGGGGTGGTCCTTTATATTAGGGAGGCTTTAGACATCATAGGTATTGAAATTAATAACAATGAAGTTTAATGCCTCTGGGTAAGAATTAAGGGGAAGGCCAGCAAGGCTGACATCCTACTTGGGAGTCTGTTGTCTTCCACCCAGCCAGGAAGAAGAGGTGGACAACTTATTCTATAAGCAGCTGGAGAATGCTTTAGGATCACCAGCCTTGTTCTTGTAGGTAGCTTTAAACTACCAGATATCTGCTGGGAACTTGATACAGCAGAAATGAGGCAGTCCAGGAAGTTTTTAAGAGTGTGTGGAGGACAAGTTTTTGTCACAGCTAGTGAATGAGCCCACCAGGGGAGAGATGATGTTAGACCTGCTGTTTGCAAATAGAGAGGGGCTGGCAGGAGTGATGCCTTGAGAGGTTTCCTAGAGTGGAGGCTAGACAGTGTTAAAGGAATAAAGTAGGTATTTATTAAAAAGGCCTTCAAAGGATTCACCTTGGGCAGTACAAGAGCCTGGCCGAGGCTACATCCAAGATGAACACCCGGTCACGAGTTGTCACACTTTTATAAGTTTTGGTTCATTTATATTTGGGTTAATTGTCCAATATAGCTTCAGGCTATGAAGTCCCATCCTCCCAGTCTGCTCTCCTCAATTTACTGTTGTTATACCTTTTAGGCCTGAAGTTGCAATGGTGTGCTTGGTTCTCAGGCCGGAAAAAGATTATTTTGAGTAACTAAACTGTGAAGAGAACTTGGTAACACTCTATATGAAGCTCAGAGTTATATACTAATTCAGCACAGAATCTGGAAAACATGACAGCTAAAACTTAAGGCATCAGGAGATGTGGTGTTTGGAGGAGACTTGGAGCATAGTGATCATGAAATTATAGACATCTCGATATTTGGTGAAATCAGGAGGACATCAATAAGACTTACACTGGATTTCCAGAGGGAAGACTTTGGCCTATTTAGGAGACTCACTCAGAGAATTCCTTGGGAAGTAGCCCTTATAAACAAAGGAGTCCAGGAAAGATGGGTGTGTTTCAAAACAGAGATCTTGAGATCACAGGAACAGACTGTCCCTGTGTGCCGAAAGACGAGCCAACAAGGTAAGCAACCAGCCTGGATGGGCAACGAGGTTTTAAAGGAACTTAGGAGTAAAAAGAGTATCTATCATCTTTGAAAGGAGGGTCAAGTCTCTCAGGAAGTATTTAAGAGAGTTGCTAGGGCATGTATGAAAAAAATTAGGGAGGCCAAAGGTCAGTTTGAACTTAATTTGGCAACTTTTTTAAAGGATAACAAAAAAATGTTTTTACTGATATATTAATGACAAAAGGAAGGGTAAGACCTTTGTTCTCTACTACATGCAGGTGGGAGCTTAGTAACTGCAGGTGAGAAGGTAGAAGTGCTTAACACCTTCTTTCCCTCAGTCCTTAGTGGGAAGATGACTTATCCTCAGGATAACTGCACTCCTGCGTTGGTAGATGGTGTCAAGAAGCAGAATGTCCTAATTTGCAACTTGTAATATTTTAGAAAACGAGACTTCTTGCCCTTCTATTTTGCTTCAGACTTAGCCATTTTTTGGGCCACTGGCAGTATGTCCAAAGCAATTATAGCAAGTGACAGTACATTTGATTTCCAGCTGCATTAGTAAGTCTGGAATTTCTGGTTGTTGTGCTATAAGCAGCTTGTTGTTATCAAAAAGAAAAGTTTGGAAGCTTACACAGGATTAATTAAAATCAATGAAGGATTTAAATGTGAACACTGAAATTATTGCTGGAGAAATATAATTAACAAAGTAAATTGGATTCTAAAATGGCCCCAGATCAGCCCACAGAGACCCAGTACGAGCCCTCACTGATGAGGAAGCCAGAAATATTTTGTCAGAGCTAAAAGAAGGCAGCAACAGAAAACCATCCTACTGCAATCATGCTACTGATGGCACAGGCTCACATTTAGAGGCTATTTAGTTTCTTAGTTTTACATGTCACCAGCAGCATTATTAAAAATGTAAATATAATTCCTCTTTCTTACTGCTGAGTTTCTGCATTGTTGGATCCAAAGCCACAAACCACCCATCATTTCCTGTCTGTATCTCTAACTGTTGAATAGTATGAAAAGCACATGAATGAATCTATGTAAGGTTTCTATCTTCATTGCTTCAGATAAAGTATCCTAATTTCACCAATTGGGATCTGTCAAGTAAAATTCTGCACATGGAATTTCTTTTGCATCTCTGACAGTACAGGGACTTTCTTAATATCTTTACTGTACTGCAGTGTTCATATGATGACTGTCCATGTCCATTCATCCCTGACTCCTGGAGAATCTTAAGAGAAGCAAATGCTGCTACGTGTCTTGCCTGATCAACAGTTGGAAAACAGAATGCATGCAAGTGTTGTCTGAGCCACATTATGAAAAATCAGTTGCCCGTTGCCAGCCTCTTCATTATATCATCATTCCTTCCTTGGCAACCACCCTGTCTCAAGCCAGTCCTTCTGAGATTCATTACCCTTGCAAATTGTTCAGATTCATATCTGTCTGTTTTCTGAAACCAAAGCCATTGAAATAAATAGATTCCCATGGATCTTTGTCAGTTTTCAATTGAGACTTTATTTTTTCACTTGCTTTTCAGTCCTCCTTACAGTCCTGGCCTTGGCTGCATTCACTCCCTTTCCCCTTCCTTCTGTCAGTGTTGCCACTGGGCTGTGACATCCCCAGTGTTCAAGCTTTCTCATGCATATGCCTGCTGCTGAGGAGATGGTTCCAGGTATGAGCATTGGAAACAAGCATTTAGGGCTACATTTCTTCTAAAATCGTAGGAAAGAATTCACCAGGTTTTCCTTGTCATGGCTTCAAGTGATAATTTTGTCACAAAGTATAAATTTAATGACAAGACATGTCAGGAAAAGCTAAAAATAAAAAAGAGGTTTTGTTGTTTTCATGGAAAGCTTACCTCAAAACTACATTTGTTTTCACATGTTTTAGTTCCTTTTACTTTTAAGAGCAGCTTCATGCTCCAGTCCCTTACAGTGACTATTCTAGACAGGACTTTTATTTTAGAGCTACTACCCCTAGGCCATAATAGTGCAACAATTTCAAGTGCTATGTGTGTCGTTTTGTCAGTGATGCTACATCATCCTGGAAAAGTAGCTTGTTGACATGTCTTCCTAGTGTGTTTCCAGGAAAGGATAAGGTAGCCAAAATCACTAGCATGGGATTCTCACCCTGCCTCAATCACCAGTGCTGGTCTCAGGTGTTAAGTGGGGGATGAATAGACATCTCCATAAAGGGCCATCGGTGCAAATGCTGCTTCTCCTTCAAGAGCCTGGGGGTTCAATTCTGCCTTGTCTTGCCAGAGACAGCATTGGTATAACTCTTTAGTCGGGGTCTGCCCTGCAATTCATGTTAGAAATGTTTTATCTTCACCCATTACTGTGTGCTTCAAAATCTGTGCAGGCTGAAGTGTAGCCTATAACTCTGCTTTTAACCACCCTGAAAAAAGTAAAGCCAGACTCTATAACCTGCATCATGACCCATGATGCCTGGGGCTGCTTACCTACAAAAATCTTTTTGTAGCTATTTGCTCAAGTAGAAATGGTGACTTTTTGACTTTAAGCTGCAGCACGTGGCAGTCTGATACGTGCCTGCACATCTGAGAGCAGAGAGTCTAAAGCCTGTTGAAAAGAGCATGAATGGTGATTGTTTTAAGGATCAAGGGCTTAACTGGCTTGCTAAAAATTGCCATTTGTCAAAGAAATAAATGCTTATTAATTTAATAACTTATTAACTGAAGGGTACTAGCTGCAATATTCTTAAATCCTGAGCTGAATGACAGTAGATGTGTGATTTCATAGATCTCACTTGTTGGATGCAAGTGACGCCAAATAAAACAAGGCGTCATTTGGCAATGACTTAATAGAGCAATAAAAGTCATCAACCCATTCTTTTTTTACTGCAGTTTATGTTCTGCTTTGATTTCCTGCCTAATGTGGAGGAGACATGAAATATAATGGAGTAAAATTATCTATGGAGCATTTTTTAAGAGTTTTAAGCTCCATCTCTCTTGATCCTATACACTAAAATTAATATTTTCATTCTTTCTAGTTGATTTCTATTTAGTGTTATTGGGTGGTCATACAGATATGAGTGAATTTTACTTTTCTGCTTTCTACCCCTTTGATTTCTACCTCTCACAATTGCATCAGAACCAATGAGAGCAGGACTGTAAGCCATTAGACCCAGAGCCTTTTGAGCCTCCTTCATGATCAGAGCAATTGCTATGTGAATTTTATGCCTGCTTTCCTATCTGAATAATACATTCCTACCTGTGCCTGCTGCTGCCTTTTGTCCACATTAACAGCTCTGAGCTCTACCTGTTTTCAAGTGTCAGAGCAAGGTTAGGACAGCAATGGCATTGCTTACCTCAATTATAAAAATCTATGTCCACATTTTCAAGAAAAAAAATCTTCAGGCCTGTTTTGAAGCAAGTTTTGTTCTCAGTCGTCATGCTAAATATTTTGTTTCTTTTAAATAGTGATGTGAAAGATAAACCATTTTTTTACTTTGGAGGACACATGCTTGCACTGCCCTAAAACACCCAGCCAGAAGATTGATTAGGTACATGAATATTTCTCTTTATGAAGAGTTTCTGTATTTTTACAAATGCTTTCTTCTTTTTTTCTTTTGAGCTTCTTCAGCTGCAGCATTTTGTTATAGCAAAATAAAAATTTTATTCATTAATTCCAACTCATAGTATGAACATGGACTTCTGATAACACGGAGACGAGAAAGTTGTGCATTCAGCTGTGAAAATGTCCAAGGAATAATATTTGACATTACTTCATATGTATTCACTCAAAAACCAGTGAAAAAATCTGATGGAGCAGCTTGCATCCTCTGGTACTTCTCAGGATTCGTAACACTTTAAAATCTAGCCCTAGATTGCCAATTGCAAAATACATTTATTCCAATTTTTATAAATACGATTTTTCATCTATTTCCATTTGAGGGGTAGGAACAGAACAGATTTTTGAGGCATTCAGCTGGCATTACCCTAGATGAGGAGGAACTCAAGCAATTCTTAGCAAATATGCTCTGGGCATTTGTGCATTTGGAAGGCGTGTTTGGGGTCATTTAAATACTGTTTTTACTGCTAGCTTTGTTTTCAGAACTGTCATTTCTTGAGAAAACAGTATTTTGCTTAAAACACAAATGAAAAAATGTCAATACATAATACACATCTTAAAAGAGTGAGACTGTCATTGCAATTATCAGTTATTCCACTAGGTTTAATTACATTTTATGGAGACCAGAAAAGAATGGTAAAATGTGAATTTCTGTGTTAAATTATGTATTTGGTCTACTGTGAAATAATAATTTTTAAATATAGGTGAAGAATAGTTTAGTGTGCTCTATCCATAAAAATATGTATTTTAGAATCCGTGTATGTTCAGAAACTTAGCCTATTTCTATTGTATATGCTTGTTAAGACTAGAGAGAGAGGAAGAAGATGAATTATCACAAATCTCAGATGGTGCTTTCTTTTACAGGTATTGAAAATACTTATCCTCCAAGCAAAAATTAAGTACTGGCTAGGCAGTCAAGAATATTCTTAAATATTTCTGAGGCTGAAATATAGTTGTTTTGAAGTATAGCACTGTTGACATTTTGTTTTCTTTTAAATGTAAGTCATTTTGGCAGTCAGTATTATAGATATTAAAGGTCAGTTCCACTCACAAAAGCACTTTAAACTTATCAAATATTTGAAAACTAATCAGGCATGTTTTTTATTCAGTGGTTCCCATTTAGATGTCTGGTTTTTTCTGATGTATTTACAGTTTTGTATTTTTACCTTGTAGTCAAATTATCAGTATGCCACAGCCATGTAGTTTTTTCCTAACTTTCAGCCTTGCTCCCTTAGACAAGGATCACTGAAATTGAGGATGAATTGTAGCTTCTGTCCTTCCATAGAGGCTTGGGAGGTGTGGTCTTGTTGATGTGGTCACATGAAATTAGTCATCTAATAGAGACACTTCTTGCTCTTGCAAAGCCAATAACTGCTGATGACTGTCAGCTGTATTAAAACCCTTCTTCTTCTTTTACACAATCAAAAATAGGTTTGGTTTCTTTTTTTTTCTCCTTTTTCAGAAAACCTAGTGCAGTGGTTTAGATACAGAAGGAAGGACTGAGGACTCCAGCTTTAAAATGCAGAGCTGCTCTCTTTGGCTACCAAAGGCATAGCATTACCAAGGCATGATCCAACTTTGAGACATTTCTAAAATGAGTTCTCCCCTACTGATGATGTGTGACAGATAGTTGGATGGTCAGAGGGCTCTATAGGTTCCATAGGTGTCTTTTTGCTGGGTGCATACTGACTTGGCTCCCCTGGACAAGCCAGCAGCTTTGCCCACTGCAGGGCAAGCACCAGCACAGTGTTGGTGGGCAGCTCATTGGGGCACTTTAATGCATTACTGCCTGATTAATGTGCTCATTAATTGCACCACACCAGAGCGGCCACTCTGGAGGAGAGCAGTGGTTGTGTCTCGTCAATTAACCTGTGCATTCTGATATTATGGCAAATAACTTTGCCATCTCAATACATTAATGTAAAATTGGGACAGTGTGGAAAGACATTCTGTTAAGCAAGCAGTCAGCCTGTTCTTTAAGCCAGCAAGCACTGAAAGTGTATTTATTGGACAGCAATGTGAAGCAGGTGGGCTCAAAAGATAACAATGTACTAGGAGAAGCTGCTATGCAAGAAGCAGCAGAAAGGAGAGCACGTTTTGAATAGGTTTATAGAGATCTTGTCATCTCATCACTATTTTCTGTGACAGACTGGCACTGCTATTAACATTTTGACTTTAAATAATCTAACATCATTCCTTCGGTGTATTTTGGTGGGTTTTTTTTCTTTTTGTTTGTTTTGTTTTGTTTCTTTTTGGGATGGGAGTTTGGAGTTTTTTATGGGTTTTTTTGTTTGTTTTGTTTTCTGCAAGGGTGGGGGGTATTGGGGGTTTTTTTGAGGCAGGGAGACTATCTTTAAACTTATGTTCCTAGCTTCCAACCAACTGGAACTCTGCATTTAAAAATATGATTTTTAGTTATGACTCAAGAGGTCAATCAAAAGACAAATATTTTGTCTTCACATCTTTCTGTGCATATAACTATTACCATGCCTTCTTTGGTCTCATGTTTAATGATCTGTGTGGGTTCAGTGTTTCCTGGGAAGTCTGCCTGGCCTTAATATTTAATGACCATCTAGTGTGGAAAGAGGCAATAGCTGATTTTGACAGCTAGCCTGTGTGCAGACATAGCTTACAGGAATTCCTATATTCAGCACAGTATTGAAATGTGACCTTCTGTGGCCATGGTAAAATTCACAAATAATTTTATTGATCTGGTTAGTTTTTGCGAGTGGAAAAAAGAAAATGGAATAAAACACAATGCAACAGTTTCTGAGAATATGGGGAAATGCATCTGATCATGCCTATCTTTGTATATATCTGTGACATCAGGATTATGAAAAATGCAAATTTCTTGTTGAAATTGCTCCAAAACCATGGTAATCAGAGGTATAAATCCATTTTTAAGAGATTTATAATAGTTGTTGTATGACTAGACAGGAAAGTCATGTTACCAGATTGTTACAAGTCATAAAACTATGATGAAAATTTTCTGAGTTTTCTATTGAAACATTCTTTCTCTGCCATTTCCAACAATAATTCTGAGTTTTAGTTACGCATTTGAGTCTGTGTTCTTTGATGAAATTTTTGGTAGATTTTCTTCTGCTTGATCATGTGTTTAGTTGGTTTTGTTGTCTGGAAGTAGGAGCAAAGGCAGTGATCAATTCATCAGCTTTTCAAAAATTTTTGTTTTCTCTTTTGAATTTAAACATGGGTATCTCTGGCTTCTACGTGGTTTTTATCGTTCTTTTTTTCATGTAAATTTTAATTTCATTAAGATGAATCAATGAATACATTCTGGATCTTATTCCATTCATCTCTAACATCTTGTCCCATTGATAGTCTCACAGCTTCATCCTGGTTTGTCTCTTCCTGTCTTTATTCACTTTATTGTCTTCTTGCTGTTGCTTTGGTTTGTTCTGAATATTGCTTCTATGTAAGAATTCTCACACTCAGGAGCCACTTTCTGCCTATATTTCAGCATATTCTCAAACTTTAAAACAGAGATTGAAACAACCTTATAGCTGAAACTCTACACTGTGCCCTCAAAATCTTTAGGAGAGTCACTATTGACTTTGGCAAGAGTAGGAATCAATGTGTGATGCAGTTTAGCCTCATCCTCTTATTGTGTCTCATCATTAACTGACACTAAAAGCAATTCTTGTGGAGCAATTCTGTTTATGGTATGTGCCAGGGAAAAAAAAAAAAAGAGCTGGACTGGTGATTGTGAACTCTGCATAGGACAACCATACAAATAAGCATAGAAATTTTGAGCATATCAGATAGAGAAGGACCTTCAGAGATCACTGCGTCCAGCCATGTGTTCCAAGCAGGAAATTAATAAATTAGTCTTGCCTAAAATTCTTCCTTTGGTGTATTTAAAGTATATAATCTAAGTAGGCAGGTACTGAAACCAATATGATCTGCAGTAAAACTTACAATTAGGTACTTAAGCTCTATTTTCAGTAATATTAGGGAGCTAGTACACAGAATTTACTTAAAATAGGGACCAAGGAAAACTCACTAGCATTTGAGTTTCAATAATACGTGAAAAAGAATTTTACAACTTGAATCCAGCAAACCGTGGGCTGCCTGTAGACGTCCCTGCTTCATAAATATTCATCTGACCTTCTGGTTCAGCTGTAGTCAGAGAGTAGAAGCCCTTGTAGATTCAGTGAAGCAAGTCAGATCATGGTCATGGGAGACAAGGACCTATTACACTCCTATTGCCCTTTGATCCACCTAATTTCTATAGGCAGGAGCTTCTTTAACTGTTAAAGTCATCTTCATGTTATTGGCCTAATCCATTGTTCTCATCTTAATCAGATGTTATGTGATCCCTAGATAAAATATCAGAGGTGAGGACAGCTGAATGAAGCTGTTTTCATAAACACAGGAATTTTCAGGTGATTTGCTCTGATTTATCTAAAAAGAAGCCAAAGTTCTGCCATTTGTTACATTTATGCTGAGCACATGTTGACTGGACTTACTGTATAAAGATCCAAAGCCTGAATTCTTCCCTGACGTCATGAAAGCAAACATGCATGAAGCGTTTTTCCTTTCACCTCATCAAGAAAACAGATTATTTAAAAGCACTGGCCTATAAAACCATTTTGTATCACAATCCTTAAGCAGGTTATAGCCCAGTGGTTTCACAGCAATTAATCTGAAGAACAAACAGAGAAAAGGCTGCCTCTGTAATGAGTGAGTGGAAGAAATTTAAGGAGACATTGAGTAGAAGAATCCCATTTGTAGGAAGTGATTGATATCCATAGAAAACTTCTCAACCTTGCAAGAAGGTTGAGAAAATAAAATAGCCATAAGAAAAATTACTGACTAGGACTCAGTACACTGTTATCAGTTAACTAGATGATTAAAATGAAGGAGCATTTAGATTTGGCTCCTCCTTTAACCCATCAACAAATTGAACACTGTCCGTATAAATTTGTAATGCAATGTGCATTTTTGGTGGGAAAAGTTGCCATGGTAACACAGCAGAAAATCAATAAAAGAGTCGTGGTCTGATCTAAAAACTGCCTCACCTCCAGGTAAAGTTTGAAGCAGTATGAAAACAGTATAGTTATCAGCAAACTACAGATATTTTGTCTAATTCAGCCAGGTACTTAATTTTTTTCAAGGATGACTCTAACTTCATCCTGTAAGGCTGCCCAATTCTATAACTATAGTTACTCCAAGAGTTCAGTTTAAGAATTAAATTGTTTTGCTCCATGGGGCAGGTGATAACAACTTAAGTGGCCAGGCAATAAACACAAAGGACCATGACTGGACCAGTTTAGCAGGTCTGCTAGTGTTTTAATGACTTTGATCCTCATTAAATATTCTGTTTCTTAGTATATCAATTTCATCTCCTTACACTGCTGAGGTTGGAAAGGGAATTCATGAAATGCTCATTTATGCTTTTTGAGGCAGAAAAAGCCTTTTTTCTTATTAGTCTGGAAATTAATGGATATGCCACAAAACATACATATAATAGCCTTGCAAGCATTTCCCTTCAGTCTGCCTTAGAGAAGGTTATTTTTACACCTAAAAGTATCACAGGACACAGAGACATTGAGGTTGGAAGGGACCTCTAGAGGTCATTGAGTCCAGTCCCTGTCCCAGGCAGGGCCACTTGCAGCCAGCTGCCTACAGCAGTGGCCACGGAGCTTTTAAATATCTCCACGGATGAACAGTCCACAATATCTCTGGGCAACCACTGCAGTCACCCTCACAGCAAAATATTGCTTTCTGATATTCAGAAAGACAGCACCTTATGTGCTTCAGATTGTGCCCATGGCCTCTTGTCCTGTCTCTGGGCACCAGTGGCTCCTTTTTTTTTACACCCTCCCTTCAGATGTTTATATACCTTGATGAAATCCACCTTGTATTCTCTAGGCTAAACAGCCCCTAATCATCTTTGCTGGAATGTCCTCGCTGGAGTGTCCTTCACTGAACTCTCACCAGTATTTCCATATCTCTGTTGTGCTGGGGAATCCCTTTTGTGGGTTTTTTATGATACTGCCAAAACCTCTGTGAAGTATGCAAGCTGCATAACACAGATTATTGTTAAAATCAAGAGTTGCTCTGTTAGGTACAGAATCCCTTGCCCTAATCTTTTCACAAAAGATCCCTCACTTAGAAATAAATAGTTAAAATTAAGCAATGAAATTCAGAAAAACTGTTAAAATTCCTGCAGAGTCAGTTGCAGAAAAGAATTCCAACCTGGCAAGCAGAAAGCCTGTTTAATGGGGAAAGACACAAAGTATTGGAATTGTGCAGCCTTGAGAAAAGAGAGAACTTGATTGCAAAGACCAGTGCAAGTGCCTCAGGAAAGAACTGCTCAGATTAAGGAGGATGAAAAAAAAAAATACTTTGAATTGTGATGTGGTGAGAACTGACAGGAAAGGGAAACTTATCTCTGAGCAGAAGCAGATCAGTAGCAGTGAAAAGTCAAGATGAAATATTCAATAAATGCAACTGAGTAGTGAGCAGTACCCTTCTAAGGACTTAATCTGCAACATTGGTATCTTAAATTCCTTTCTTCATCAGCAGTGGGAGGAAGGAAAAGCAGGGAGAACTTTGGTAAATCCTGCCAACTTTTATTAAGGTATCAAAAATCAGCTGAGTACTTTCTCTTCTGGCATCTCATTCAGAAAACATTTGACTGACTATGCATAAGATTAAAGGGCATAGATCCAGTAGAGAATTGTGCCCAAGAACTGCATGAACTAGATAAGCCAAATATTTTGTGCTGTGTTCTTTCTGTGTAGTCAATTTTACTAAATTTTACACTCTACAATGAATGTGGAGTTTTTGCCAAGGATTCCTTATGAACACAACATGAACCATTCAGCTTTCCGTATAAAATTTAGACATAATTGTGTCTTATGAAAATAAAGCACTAGTTTGGACCAAAAGATGTCATTTGCCAGTGGTAACAGCTAACAAAATTTGAGCTTCTTTTTTATTATTGTTTGTTTTCATTTGTTTGTTTTGGTTTTGATTTTTTTGGTTGGTATTTTTTTGAAAGAAGGGTTGGGTTTGTTTGGGTTTGTTTGGGTTTGGTTTGGGTTTTTCTGGTGGGGGGAGGGTGGATGAGGGGAGGTGGATTTTCTTGTTTCATGTTTAATTGTTGTTTCTAGGAGACCTGGAAATCTGTGCTTGAGTTATACCCAATTTTTTCACTGATTAAAATAGCTTTCATTAGAACTTTCTTCCTAACATGTGAAAATTGTGAATTATGTTTCACGTTACTATCTCAGTGTAAGCTCAGCAATATCAGAGTAAGATTTGTGGGTACCCTGTCAAGACAGATGCTTTTCCAAAGATCACATCCATCAGGTCTAAAGTTGTTCCTGAGTTTGGATGATTCATGTTATGTGGTAGTTACATTTTGTCCTCTGCACTTATAAAAATAAAATTGTCACACAGCAGTTGGACTTCACCCAAGAGCTCCTACTGGCTGATACTGGTACTTATTCTACAGTGTATGAGTTTTCCCATTTAACCAATTTGCAAGGGTACAACGTGCACATCTTATAAAAATTTAAATGTGCAAAACCATGCCAATGACACATTCCCAAATAAAGGCTTAAGTGTAGCTGAAATTAAATTGTCGCTACAGAAATGTGTTTGCACATCTCTACTTTGAAAGTGAGATATATTGTACTGACAAGAAAATATGCAAATAAATGATGTTTTAGTAGAAATGGTATGCCACTGTTTACTCTCTTCCAGTATCCTGATCTAAACAAAAATCACCCTTGTTTTGAAACAATTAATAAGGGAGAACCAGAAGAAGAAAACAAAGCAATGGTAGTAGAAGTAAATGTACAAACCTGTAAAACCTACATATTGAATGATTAATGCCATCTGTAAAAAAAAAATAAATCGGCAACTTAAGAAAGTGAGATGAAATAAGGAAAAAAAACTTGTCATCTTTGTTGTAGAGCGAGAAGTAGCACCATCCCTCTGCCCAAAATAGCCTGCCACCTTTACCAGATTTTCTGTATTGATTCTTTAAAACATATTCTCTGCTTGCTCATTTCAATAAATACTAAGAAATAAGAAACATATCAGTGGCATTATAGAGTTGTCTAGCTAGCAATAATATATACATGATGAAGAAGTTGTTTTTACAACATATCTTTTCTATCTAAAAAGTAGCTATATGATCTGAGCATTGTAAATGCTTAATTAAATGTATTGGACAGAAGATTATTTTTGTTACTGTGATTTTAAAAGAAGCAATAGCCTTTGTGCAATGAAGTATTTCCTCTTTCTAAACATAGAAGGAAAGATGGAGCAGGAAACAGGGCAAGAGAGATGGAACTCACTTTCAATTAGGGCAAATATTTACTTATATAGTCAATGAAATGAAAAAGGTAATTCAGAGCACCTAACTTAGCCTTCTTGGATGAAAGCCTGTTAGCCTCTGCAATAGGATTCCCTCCTCAGAGCTGGTCCCTTCCCCCTCTGCAATCTGGAAACATGCTGAGAGAGGAGTCAGTGCCAAGCATGCAAAGATTTCCTCTCTTGTGCTTAAGTGAATGTATGATTTCCATTTGCCAGAGGTGTAAATACAATTTTCTCTTGAGGCTGGATGGAAGGTCTGGAAACAGCCTGGGGCAAAAAGGTCCCTAAGTATGGCTGGATTCTGTTTTTCTATGAGTCTGTTCAGCAAAATGGGAAACACTGTCCATGGCATTCAGCCACTTGTGCTGCAAGACATATTTGACTGCCAAGAGGACTGTGTGTGAATGTCTCATTAGGGCTGAAGATCCATCTTGACTTGTTTTTCCCAGATATCTACACCATTTTTTAAGGCAGTAACTTACATGTGTAGAAGTTTGAGCTCAGATTCCATATATGGCTGAATGATAGCTGAGATTCTACTTCAGTGCTATGATAATATTGGTAGGAGATAGATATAGCTATTCCTTTGTTAGAAAAAATTAGTGGAAAAGAAGACTTCATGTCAAAACCACTAGCCTTTTTGTCCACTGTGAGCACCCTAAATATTGACTGAACTCAATAGGTACTGAGGGTCCTTCGAGCCTTTGCAGACACAGGCCCGTAGATACTTTTATAATTTGCTAAATGAGAAAACCCATCCCTGCAAGTGGTAGAATATTCAGCCCTTTAGGGCTTTCATTTGTTTGTGTTTCCAGCTTTTGCAGAATAACTGAAGCATTACATGCTGTCATAAAATGAATGGTTTTTGTAGGACTTTCACTGTAAATAACGTGCATGTATTTTATGAAAAACTATTTTCCTGAGTATTTTAAACTCTATATTAAAATTCAGTTTTTATATTTAACATAAATTGAATACTTTAGTTCTCTCTTTGTGGTTCCATCTTGTGAATTCATCAGTCTTATTTCAATAGTATTTTTGAAGTCACTTGGTCCTTCTACTTTCTATAGTTTATGTTAAGTGATAAGAATTAAAGAGACACACCTGCTTTTTTTCTATTGAGGAATGGCTTGGCTTTCATTTAAATCAAATTTATAAGCCATTGTGTTCAACCTGGTAAGGCTTAAGGAGTTTTGAAAAGCTGAAAGAAAGTGTGGGGTTATGTTTTCTTAAGAACTAATGTTTTCTGCAATGGAGAAGCATTTCTGGTTGAGTGGTTTTAAGTATCTTTTTATAATAATATTTTCTTTTTAACAGCTTATTATGAAGCTGAACATGAATGTTGAACACATTGATCTTGAATGACCTTGAATGTTAGACATTCAAGCTCAGAATTTTCATACCATGTGATTTCCTTCTCATGCCTCATCACTGAAATTGTGTACTTGCAAATGAGAAGAAAACCTATTTCTCTCCTGTTTTCAGAAGTGTCTTTCAGGCATTGTTGAAAATCACATGTAGGCAGGTGATTTCAGTTCAGGAAGAGGTGATGAGGTTGTCTTCCTACAACTGATGAAAAAGTAGTGAAATCTATCAGATTCACTCTTGCTTTACACTTTCAGCAGTAAAAAAAATCATTAGATGAAGTTATGCCAAAAATGTTAGAAGTTTGAGAGGGAGTAGGCTAGCCCAATGAGAGTCTTAAGTGGAAACTGAACGCTCAAGAGATTTTCAAAAAGTGACATTGATCACAACAAGTTGTGTAAGGCTGGGAATTCATGAAGACTTCGATTTGACATAATCCTTCACTGAAATGCAATTCAGTGAAGTAGGGTGATGAAACTTTTTTTTTTCCTATTATTACTGGCTTAATTTTCTGGTTTTTGGTAGGACGTATGTGAAAGCAGGTAAAATGGTTGGGAACCACTTTGGTCGGATGTGACATTATATGAGGATGTGAGTTTACTTCACTTTGATGGGTTTATTAAACAAGATAGAGATCTGAAAGTTGAATTTCAGTGGGAAAGTGTGAGTCTAGTCTTGGAGGCAAAAAGACTGGCATGAAGATCATTAGTGACAGATTGGTGACAACTGTTTTTAAAGTTATAAACACATACTGGGCTTTTATTTTGTGCTGTACACAAAGGGAAGGCAGTTCTCTGTGATGCAGATTCAAGACAGTGTGCCCAAAAAGGTAGGAAAGTTTTCACTTCTGATACCAACCATCATTTTAACAAAGAACTTCAGAGAAAGCAACAAGACATGGTTCTCTGGTGACTGCTGCTTGAGTTTGGGCACTACCAGAGCAGTCCTCTTTCCTCTTTTACCCTTCCACTTTCACCTGCTGCAGAAGGAAAACAGCAGTAACAACATGGATCTGTACATAATTACACTCATCCTGTGGTACACCTGTACCAAGTTTTCATGTGCTAGGACCTTTGCTGGTCTTAGTTGACATCTTACATTATTTAGTTGAGCCTACACAGATAAAATCGATAGAAGTTACATCAGTCACATTGGCAGAAATCCTCAGCAGTGATGTTTTTGAGATGTATATTCTGCATGACTGAGTTTGTGTGAAGAGTAAGAAGTTGTAGTTAGGGTTCATCTCCAAATAGGGGAGGATGGATAGTGAATAGAGAAATTAGGGACAGACATATGTTCTTTAAATTCCATGTTGAACTTGCATCTTATGCAGTGCTTTCGGTGACAGAAGAAAAAAGCTGATGTGACCAATTGGAAACTGACCTTCTCTGCTCCAGATAGCTTAGTGCAAAATAGGCAACAAACACCAGAGCAGTTCAGGAGAGGGTATCCCTCAGCTCTCTAGTCCAGTATTATCACTGAGTAATAGATGTGGGGGTGATCACAGCAGCTTTGGCTTTCTCAATGTATCAGTCCTGCTGATCAGACATGTCTGATGTCCCAACAATTATCTTCTCTGTCAATAAGAAATATAATTCTATCCCATTGTATGCCAGTGTATATCACACTCAGAGTTTTCCTTCTGTCACTTTGCTTGATGTAGGAAGTTGCAAGGCATTCCATTTTTCAAAACCACTCTCTGTCTGATCCCATACAAAGAAGTCAGGATGTGCATGATAGCAGGTCTGTCAATGTCAGCAAAGTCACTCTGCTGCTCCTGGTCATTTGTGGTCTTGCCTTCCCCACCAGCAGTCACTGAGCTCAGGAAGCTGTGCTCTAAAAGTGTCAGGAATCAGTACAACTTCACTACTCTCTGTTGTAGTGACAGACCTATGTCAGCAGTGTTCAGATGAAGCTGGGTCTGACCCCTTAGCAGGTTCCTGAAATGTCTCATAAAATGTTTGTGTGACTAAAAGGGTTGCACTACCCTTTTTACTAGTTATCCCTTCTTACATTTCCAGATGAATCAAACCTTTAGGAATCCTTTACTTGGACTCAGTAACAAAATCTTGGTTACTGGTAGCGATGATTTGCCTTTCATATATTCACAGTACAATTAGGAACAGAGGGTAAAAAGCTGATTCTTCCTTGCTTACATTTACAAAACATATTTCTGGTCAGAACAAATTACGGTTGTTTTTATGTTTTTTCCTGTCCGTGGTGAATTTTAGAACATTGTAATCCTCACTGAGAAGTGGCCATTGCAACTGAGTCCCCAGATCAGAGAGGACAGATCCACAGTTTTGTGAGCAGATTGTCAAAGCATAAATAGTAGTGATGATAACCTTTGAAGATTTTCTTTGTTGTCTTAGTGCCTCAAAGTGCATACTCAGGATGGACATTTGAAAACTTTTCTTGACAAAGGTCATCAGATCCTTTGGTGAAAAAATTTTTTTTTTGCTCTATTAAGATGTATATGCACCTTACCTAATGAAATAATATACACAGAACAAGTAATTATGTTCCTCAAAAAGGGGATGTGAGTTGCCATACTGATGGCAACTTGTGAAAGTAGCAGCTTCTGGAGTATAAAGTTTATGCAAGAGTAAAAGTAATAATCAGTTCCCTAATGGAGCCATGACAGCAGACAGAAGGATGACAAGCCATATATTTACACTCTCTCAAGGGAAATAAATAGAACCTGCATTATTTTGTTCAAACTGAATGAAGTAAAAAAATTCATAGGTTCCCCATTTTCTCTCTGCTGCCATTCATGACCTGAAACAATGAAAACAACTATGAGTGCAGGTGGTGGCTGAAAGCAGTTTTGTTTCTGCACCTGCCTGTGCATGCTTCCTGAATTTAATCTTTCAGGAACTTTATTTCTTAAAAAAATAATAGAATGTGAACATGACTATGTTTTGTTTCCTGAGATTTCATGGGAGGCAATATTTTCTTCTTGCATCTTGGTGGTTTAATCCATACTCTCCATTTTGTTATTCATTCAAAAAGAAGTTATTAAAATGCTCGTGGAAAAAACTGTCACCACTCTTCTGTAGCTGTCATTTGATGTGAAGAGCAGCCTATTGTGTCTTATGCTGCAGACAGACATATTCCACCAAAGCATGATGAAACAGCCTTATCCTCATTACAACTAATGTCTGTCTAAGGCTTTCTACATTAAGACAAGACTTCTAGCTTTCCTGATGAAACTTTTACCTTTTGGGTGGATGATGAATCATGGGGCTACATTTATGCTTTACCAGCTCCTAATGTTGAAAGGAATGAACATGTTTTCTTTGGGCAGACTTTAAATGGCTTTTTCTTGGCAAATACAATCCAGCCACATCTGATGATTACTTTTACTAAGTCTAAACATAATTTTGTTGTAACCTCCACTTTGGCTTGGGAGGCAGGGATCACTGTTTATGTACCCTGTGATTACATGGCCTTTACCACAAATATCCTATTGCTGCTTGTAACTTACCATATGATTAAATGACCAATATTTATCATCAGAGTGAAGTGTGCATTTTATCATATATCTTCCATAGCGTAGTACAACATTGCAACTTAAGTCCTCCGTTTATTAGAAATTAAATTTTGGTCTAGTTTAGTCTAAAGACATTTTCTGTTTAGTTCTTATGCATCTTCCTCCAATAGGCATATTTTAGCTCATCATGTGACGGTCAAAATACTTACACAAAGCATTTTCAATCACAACCATTTAGAATTTCTTTCAGATTATGTACCAATGCCTACTGAATTTATGAAAGATGACTCTTCCACTCATTTCTAAATGTCTAAAAGACATGAACCGTGTGTTTTCATATGGATTTTTACTGAGGCCCAGAAACATACACTCAGTTTGATGTTTCTGCTGCCCAGTGCTGTATGGCACCCTCCTGGCAGGGCTGATGTTGTTGTACCATAAAGTGCCCAGGCAATCCATCACAGCCTGTACAGCATTCCACTGACGAATACACTTCAACCTCAGAGCCATGAGACAAGGCACAGCTATATTTACTAAAGGGCTTTGCAGAGATTGCTCTCAAATCAGCTTCCTCCTGATGGCTTTGTAGGAGAAGCTGAACTATGAACAGCACAGCTGTGTACCACCCCCAGCCTAGCCATGGCCAATCTCCTCACTCTGACTGTATGGAGAAGATGGGTGATCACAGGTCTGAGATCTCCAGATGGAAGGATCAATTCCCTTGTGCTCCTAAACCTCTGCATGCACAACTCCAAAAGAGGCTCATCGCTGCTTTTTCTTAAAGGGACACCTACGTTTTAAAAACTGCTTGAAATGGTCCAAAAGATTTTTCCTTGTTTTTTTATGTCCATAAGTAAATTAATTTCACTTCTCCCTTTAGAGTACTTCTTCAGACAAAAAACAACTATTTTAAAATGAAAACCATAAAGATGTTACTTGTTCAAAGTTGAAGCTAGTATACTTCCCATGACAGAAACTTGTAATCATGTAGTTCAAACTAGTATTGAATATATTATTTTTTTGTCCTTTATTCTTTTTGGTCAGCTAATAAAACCTTAGACTTGGAACTGTGATACAGATCCTGTTCTAATGGGAAGATAAGGGAAAGCTTTTTCTTTAATTAAAACAATGAATTTGAAATGAGAGTGTAATTACCCAGTTTGACAATGCAGATTTTGCTGTAATCATTATGGGACTTTTGTTAAGTTACTTGCTTAGAGAGAAAGCTTCATCTTTTTGGATCTGGGTGAATATCTCCCTGTATTAACTGCACTGAGAAAGACATTTTGGTCTTCCCATCCCCATCTTGTATTAAAATGTTGTATATGACCATGAAGGTAAAAACCATGAAGATCTTTAGTACTGAAATTTTATAAAAACTGAAAGATCATAAAGGAACACTTTATACAGGCAATATTTCTCTTTATGGAAGGGAAATTGGTCCATTTCCCTACCTGTTTGCAGAAGGCTTTTTCTGTGCCTTAAATTACAGATCAATACAGTGCTTTCATGTAAGGTAATTTGTTTTAATGTAAACTAATGTAGGAAAAGAGAGGAAACACAAGGGAATTACTGATGATACCAAAGCTAACGTGATTTAATTCTCAATTCTAAACACTGAGGATAATATATTCTAGTTTTTCCCCACTTAGATTTTTGCCTTTTCTCTGCTTAGTTCTTCTTGTGTTGCTCTAGGCCAGATGTTTTCACAACTGAAGAGCTCAGCCCAAAATGATTGTGACCTAACAAGTGGACAAAGGAGGAAACAAATGGCAAAGAAGGGGCAAAATTGTCTCAGCTTCAGGATAGAGTGTGTCTGCTACAATTCTGGTTGAATTTTGCAGTCACTGCTTGTAGTCTGTTGCTCACCACACCAGCCTGCCACCCTCACTGCCTACACAACATTTGTCCCTTGCACTGAGAGGTAGACCAGCAAACTGATCTTAATCAAAAAGGTTTGGTTTCGAGTTTATTTACTTTTGACCCAGGGTAGAGGTTCCTCATTCAAAGTATTGTCTGCCATTATTTTCACTAAGATGAAAAATAAATTGGTGGTGAAATTTAATGAGTGGTGTATCCAGTCCTGGGCATCAATCTGAAGTGACAGAAAGGGACAGAGCTAGCTGCTTTTCCCTTACAGAGGCTGCATTAGAGTCCCCTCGGGGGGGATGCAGAGTTGAACAAGAGGACAGGATATGCTTATATACATAACCTTTAATTGGACAACACATAGGAACAAGAACCTCTATCAGAAGACAAAAACATAGCTTGCCTCCCCTCCCCTGAAGCCCAAGTTGCACATGGACATTTACCAGTCCCATCTCACTGTTCTGAGCTGTACATTCACTGCTGAATAATTCTGCTTGAGGCAAACCCATGCTGCCTCACCTCTCTGGACACTGTGTCCAACACAAAAAAAAAAATTGGTGGGAGAACAAGAAATCAGACAGCACGTAGTGGCAGGATGTTGACAGTAGAGGAACATAGAGCTAAATTCCCTTCTGAAAAATTCCTGATAGAATAAAAACCATGTTCATTATAACTTATTTCAGTGTTATTTTTTATGTATATATGTGAAATGCAATTCAGTGGTGTCTGAAAGTTCACTAATGTTGCATGTTAGGCTCTGCAGTCTTCCCTGACATGCTGTGTGTAGTTGTTTTACATGAATGTGAATATTATATACATAGGATTAGCTTATGTAGTTTATGAAGGATTAATAGAAGTAATGCAATAGTGTTATACAATGGGTGTGGAATTAATCTCTACATAAAATCCCTGAAGTTATATTTCAAAGAACATTGGTTTCCTGCAGTAAAATCCCAGATATTCACCAAAGTGTCTTTCTGTTATGCATAAATTTAAAGCAGGTTTTTAAAAATTTGAAAAATTTTATTTTTGTCTTCTGCAACCTTGTTGCTTCAAACTTTTACAGAATTAATGACAACCCAGTTTTATGGCATTCAGCATTTTTCTAAACTCTGTTATTCTTTTCCTTGCTGAATTTTTTTAAATATTGGAGAATAATGATTTCATCATAACCTGAAAGCTTTTTATTTTATTTTAATTATTTTATTTTATTTTATTTTATTTTAATTCCTGTGTATCATGTGATTTATCAGGTCAGAAATAACTTTGAAAGTTAGTTAACAAAGAGTAGAATAAGCAGAACAAGCAGAAAAGCTTGTGACAGTTATTTTTTTTAGACTCCGTGGCAAATATAGGAGAGAGACAGCAGCAAAAGTTTAAAAAAAAACTGCATCGATATTACAACAGTTTGATTCAAACATGAACCCCAAACATATATATTAAATCTTTACAAACATTAAAAGACCATCAAAAAATCATACAGTACTATCCAAATTTTCTTATTGGTGACGAGAGCTGTTCAGGCATGAAGATATTTTACCCAACCAGTAAACAGCAGAAATAGACTGCAGAGTACCAGAAATAGACAGCAAAATTAGGTTTTCCTCTAACAGCCTTATTCAAGCCTCTTCCAAGGATTCAGCAGCGCCAAAGTTGCTACAATGACACAGCTGCTAAGATATTCATCCCAAGTGAGATAATCCTCCCGTCAACCTCTTTCCTCTGGTTCCAGTCTGTCTAGGAACTGTGCTGGTCTTTGTTTGGCTGAAGCTGGGAGGCACTTGGGAGCTATCACATGGTGGTGTCTCACCCAGCAGATAAAGCATTTCAGCCTCTTTCCAAGAATTTTCTCTAAGGAAGTATGATCAGAGGGGAACAGATACAAGTCATTGGACTTTAAATAACTAATAATTGTGGTTTCTTTCTTCTGAAGAGGAGATCATTGCAATTTAGAGTCATTGAAAGCATGTGAACGGAACAGATACTTCAGTTACAATTACATTTGCAAGTTCTTTTTATTCCATTATTGTCCTTACTTTAAAGTCCTCTTGCTCCCATGTTCGGCCTTGTGGTATCCAACAAGCATGTCTTGTGGCATATCAGAAGGAAAACATCTACTGGAAGAGTTTCATGATACACTATCCCCTAAATTCCTTCACTGAGCTGAATAGGATATGAATCAGAATAGATTATATTCCACTGGATCACATATTTTTCACAAAAAGAGTGACTAGCAGGGAAACTACAGCAAGCTGGAAAACTTAGTGACATTTACTCAATGTCATACATTGCACGTTCCAAAATTTTACAGATAATGCTGCTTTAAGTATTAACAAAGCAGCAGGAAAAATAATGGTGAAAAACTAATTTTCTGGCCTTTAAATATCTACATAAGATAACACAGAAGTACAGAGAAGAGTAGGAGAATTGTGGGTAGCTTTTCTTTTTACCCTCATGCACACACTCACAAGAAACCCTTGTAAGGTTATGCAATTAAGCAAAACAGTTATGCTCATGCCTTCTGGGGTTTAACTTTCAGATAGCCCACTTTTCAGGCCAGAAGAAGAAATGGGTTAGACATTCAATCTAGTCAAGCAAAAGCAAAGTTAAAAAAAATATGTATAATCTCTCTCTAGTTCGTTTTTCCCAGAAGGCTAGAAAAAATCATAAAATAGCATGAGAGATTGGTTCATTTTACACTGATCTTGAAAGCTCATTAAGGTATTTAACTTTCATGGATTGTCTGAGGGATCTGGAGTTGCTGTTATCCTTTTGTTTAATTACACTGTAATCTTCATGCAATTATAGTGATGATAACAGTCTTCTACAGACATAACAATAAATTAGCCATCAGGGGATGAATGACATTACTTAAAGCTTACTTCGCTGAAATATCAAAGAAAAATTAATATGGCTATATAGGACAAGGCGTGAAAGTAAATTGCATTATCTGTTTCTAGAATTCAGCATTCCAATCTATTTTAGGGGCTTAATAGCATAACATATTCTTGAATTTGCTTCATAAAGTAATAGTTGGTGGAGAAATATCAGGAACAGCACAGGGAAAGCACATTTCAGCACAGTTGAAAAAGATACAGTGCAAAGTTTTGTGGGCTGTGCTTTATATGCCTATGCAATACTTTTCAGCTTCACCAACTAAATACACGAGCAACACTACTCCTGATGCTTTATTTCCCCATATTTTGCCATCTTTTCATTGGATGTAAATGTCTCTTGTGTAGTTTATTTCCAGAAACAAGAATAGATTCATCAAGTTTTTACTGTTACTGCTGAAGAGAAGAAAAGGAAAATTGTGGTATGTCGGAAACAGTGAGGTGTAAAATAAGGAACATCCTGAAAATAAAATGCAAGTCAAAATTCTCAGCAGCATTAATCAAAACAATTGCAAAAAAAATTCTACATCCCTCTGACTTTCCATGAAAGAGAAAACTTGCAACTCTGGATCAATCAATTATAAATTTTTGTGCTCTTTATGATAGCAGTGGCATGTCTATTTGAAGGTATAATTTCACATTAAAACTTATTTCACTGCTGTTATTTAGCACCAGCAGACACGATGGTTCTTTTTCTCTCTCATTTTCTTTTTGCCAGAGCCTTTTCCTTTTTAGAAGACATAAGATATTATATAGTGTGAGTAACCTGATCTGAGCTAACAATTACTGAGGGTAAGACCTCATTACAGTACATTAAGTGCTGCTTCAACTGCAACTTTCCACCTTTCTTCTAGTAGAAAATCATGGAACTTAAAAAAAAAATAAATTTAAAAACTCTTAACAAGAAACAAGAAATTCCAGTAATTCAGGTAAATAATGTTGTTTTTGCATATTAGGTTAAATAGTTGATATACAAAATAACATATAACATATATTAAAAAATCCAAATACTAAGTTAAGTTTTAGGTTGCATTAGGAATTGTGGTAATGTTTAGGTAGTAGGGTGACTGTCTCTATGGAAGGAGGTGGGGGCTGGCCCTTACCAGACAGAGACAGAGCCACTGCAGGGGACAGCTGAGCCCATCAGCCACCCTGGTGGCACCTCTAGGGGAGATTATTTAAGACAGGGTAAAAAATATTGCACTTAGTGTCAGGAGTGAGGAAGAAAGCATGGGAAAAGACACTGTGGACACCAAGGAGAGAAAAGAGGGAGGAGATTGTCCAGGCACCAAAGCAGGGCAGGCTGGAGCAGGTACTTCTTCTCAGACCCTGGAAGATCCACACTGAATCCAGATATCCACACTGCAGCCTGTGCAGGATCCCACACTGGAGAGGTGAAAATGTCCTGGAGGAACCATGGGCTGTGGAGTTCTCACAATGCAGCAGATTTATCCTAAAGGACTGCAGACCATGGGAAAGATCTATGGTGGATTAGGAAAAAAATGAGAGGAAAAAGGACTGACACAGATGAGGTGTTATGAACTAACCACAAGCCACATTCCCCATCCTCCTGCACTGCTCAGTGGGGAGGAGGAGGTAGAAGAGTTGGGAATATAGGAGTGACACTAAGCCTGGGAAAAAAGGAGGGGTGGAGGGAAGGTGTTTTAATCTGTCTTTCTCACTATGCAAACCTATTTTACCTGGCAGAAAATTAAATTGACTTTTCCCAAGTCAGTTCTTTCTTGCCCATGACAGCAACTGGCGTGTGTTCTTGCTGTTTATGTCTGAACATACACTTTTTTAAATTTTATTTAGTCCCTTTATCCTGCTGAGGAAAAGCAGCTTGGTAGACATGGGGCAAATGGCAAAAGTCAGCCCACAACAGAGGGAGACAAGGGTTTATCTTACAAGTTAGTCACCAGGCAGCTTAGAAGATGGTTATCGACCAAGATCATTCTTTTTCTGTTGTTGTTGTTGTCTGCATTTCCCATAGCCTACCATCTCTTCAGATACGCTTCAAAGGACACGCTGCCTGTGCTGCCTTGAAACTATATTTTGTCATTCTGTTGGCAAACATTGTCAAAAAACTTTCTAAGTGATACTGAGTTTGTGCACAGCTAGGAATAGAAAAAAGGAAATCACAGAAATCTGATGTGCAGAGTGTTGTAACGTTGTACATTAAATTTTCTTTGTAAACTTGATATGTTAGCCCACAACAGATAAGCATATTTTGGAATGGGTAAATTCAGGCATAAAATGTACTTTTAAATCAAGTTAAGGTCCTACATCAAGTGGGACTGTGCTTTCATGCTTAAGTGGGTTTATATATATATTTTCACTGTTGCAGTGAGTGTAAATTTGTACACTGTTAGAACTAGAGGTATACTCTTCTTGATTTACAAGTGGTTTTAGTATTAGTTCAGCCTTAGTTTTAGCTAAATTTATATGTACATGTTAAACTTAAAGAATGCTGAGCACTTTTCCCTATTTGTCTTCATTCCAGTATTTAGGAGCATATTATGCTTCTAGGTATAGTGCTGTGGAGAGTTTTGGAAAAGACCTCTACCAGTGCCTCCCACAAAGGAGAGATTAAGTGGTTCAGGAAATTGCAGGTCTGAAAAATTCTTCCTTGACTAAATGAATCAACCATGAGCATTTAGCATTGTCAGAAAATTAGGTCACAGATAACGTAAGCCAATTTTCTGAGGAATTCCATTCCAGAATAAGTTAATTTTACATTTGCTGCTCTTTTTAAGTCATAGTTGCAATGATAAAATGTCCATGGTGGACGGTGGCTTCATCTTTTGAATCTCTGGGATGATTTGAAATGACTTTGTGTTCCTTTTCAAGTTGTTCCAATGCATGACTGGAGTTCTCATTAGAATGATCTTCATGCAAGGCCTGCCTGGTTCCCAGCTATCATCCACCTCCTGCTTTCCATTTCTGTCTATAGCAGAGCTGCATCCGGCAAACACTTTGAGACACGTTCTGTGGTTACTAATTACTTGGGCTGATTTACTTAGTTAAATGTTCCAGCACAATTAAGTCCTTTCTTTTCCTATTGTATCTGCCTCATTATTAGTTATAAGAGTGACATTTATACTGTAAATGGGATGGAAAGCCTGAAAGGGAAACTCTGTAAGTGTAGGATGATTGTGCAAGGGATGAATAACTACTGAACTGTTTAGGCTAATTATAATGTATGAATATGGATTCAAAGGTTTTGTTTGTATTATCTTCAAAATATTTTTGAGAAATGGTTTCAAGATTATAGATCTACCCACAAGTGTGTTAAAATACGTGTGCATATGTCTACAGGGATAATAAGCAGCACATAATGTGAAATATGCTTCTGTGTAATAATACTTATTAAAAATGTCTAAATAAGCATAAAGGATTATTTATCAAGGGAATGACATTTTAGAAGCAAACAATAATAAGCAGGAAATAGTGAAAATGCCTTTCAGGGATTATACTTTGACAAAGTTGTTGACTATCCTAAAATAAGAAATCGAGTAAAATCAGCCAGACTTGTATATTTTGAAAGCTCACGTATTTATAAATGACTTGTAAATATGTGTGGGCAGATTCTCTTTCTAAACTGGTGTCTCTCTCTCTCTCTCCCTACCGATTACCAGAAGATAAAAGTGGTATTTAGATATTCAGTTGGAGGAATCTGCCCCCTAATTTCCCCCTTTTCCCCCTAAAAAAAAAAGAAAAAACCCCCAAGTTTTAGGTAGTTATGGAGTGCCCAGATATTAAAATAGTGTACCTTGTGAGTACATAGATATGTTTTAAATGAAGAAAAAACATCTTAGTTCCTAGCTCACCCCTTTGTCAGATGCCAAATCTTTGCAACTAAATCTTTTGTTTTATTTTCTCCACACTTGACTTTTTCTTAGGGCCCCCCTCATCACCACATGAGTTGACTTCACAGAACAAGATGTTATCTATAAGCAGCCATTCAGGAAAATTGCTGCAGAGAAGCATCTTGTTTGTGTATTTGTTTGTTTATAGCATCTTATGACTTCTGGAACTAGTTCCATGGGCAGTTGTCAAGCATTTACCTGTGTATTTCAAGAGTATAGGAGTAGAAGGTTGCCAGAAACTTACTTTTCCATGTTCTCAGAGATTTCCTATATCATTTAGAACAGGTCTGTTAACCTTCTCATCTCACACTGTTTAGGATGGAGATATTGTTGAAAAAGTGAGGATGCACACTAATAGTTTGTAATGCTATACATTAACAGTTTTGATCAGATTCATATTTGGTTCTGGAATTTTACAATCATGTTTTAGAGTTAGATGTATAGGTTCCTTCATCACATGTTGTATTGCCATGATACTAAATGTAAGAAGGAAAGAACTCTTGGGCTTGGCAGTGAAAGGTTTTGTAGAGGAAGAGAGACTCTCAATATGATTGAAGATGGAAAAGGAAACATAAACTAGAATAATTAGTGTTGAAAATAATACTATATTTTTCCAGTAAATAATTATATTTCTTTGATATGTCTTTCTAATAATATTTTTCATGTTAGAAAATTTTCAGCTCTAATATTATTCTTGTTGTTGAGATGTTTGCTGTTGGAATATACTTCACTGAATCCATAGAAGTAGAAAAAGCAAAAACATCATAAGACACCATCTGGTAAACACTATAAAAAGAGAGGTAATATGCAAGTCAGTTTTGAAGATCTGCCTGTAGCTCAAATCAACTTAAAAGCAAGGGGCAACAAAAAGACTCCTTCTAGAGAAATGGGAGTTTTTAAATCAAGCTTTCATCTGGGGCACTTAAAATAATTAGTTCCATTAGCCAGTTGAAGTGGAGTTGGCAAACCTAAACAACGCAGGTTTATTTGTTGACCATTGATTGTTTAAAATAGAAGAAGGTTCTTGCCATTAAAATGCACTGATTTTTGCTTTGGAGAAAACTGCAGGATTACTGTATTCACCATAGATGACTGGTCTGCTTTCAAAGGAAGAACTCCAATTCCAAAGCAGTAAGAGGTTTTGGATGAGCACTTCAGAGGAAAGAAGCTACTATTGATCTGAGGAGTACTGTCGATTCAGGGATGAATAGGACAGACTAGTGAGACCTGACACAGAAGAGAATGTAGTAGAAATGTTACTTGCCTTATAAACCTGAAAAAGTCCTATCTGTTCCGTTTTTCATCTGACTTTTTTTTAAAGGTTGTCACCTCTTGTCTGAAATAGTCCCTTACTCTTGTCTCTAGAAATGTGAAAAAGGGTTAGACTTTGAAAAGAGGTCACAAATTGCATAAGCAAAACAAATTGCAGATTTTAGGAAAGTATGGGAGATATCACTATGGAATATACCTGGTGGTAAATGACTTATTTTCATAGTGCTAGATACTTGCATTTTGCCCTAAACTGGAATTATTCTTCCTTGAGTTTTCACTGTTTTTATTTCTGTAAAAAACCTTCTTGAACTATTTGTTCCATTATTCATTTTGGATCTTGTTTTTCTGGCAGCCATCACAGATGTTTTTCTGAAATTTTAGCTCTTGTTAATTCACTATAAAATTTGTGGTGGGATTAATTTCTCTCAGCTGACCCTTTAATGCTCTGGCAACACCTAATTAAACCTGCCATTCTATTAAATCTTTTCAGAATTTACTGAAATGGTCTCCATTTTTTTTTATTGTAGGTTTCATATATACTGGAGAAGTTGTGCATCGAATGCTAACAGCTACTCAATATATTGCACCCTTAATGGCAAATTTTGACCCCAGTGTGTCAAGAAATTCAACAGTCAGATACTTTGATAATGGTATGTAGCAGTCCTTGATAAATAAATGTGTCTGTATCCCTTGGCTCTTCTTATTTTCCTAAATAACTATTTTTGAAAGAAACATTGAGGATTTTTAAAATATTTTTGGTTTTTGTTTTTAATTTAAAGGCTGTATAGCGCATGTGACTAAACATATATAAACAATTATGAGTTTAGAACACAGTAAAGATTCATTAATGCCTTTTCTTAATAGAGCAGATATTATCTGGATGCTGAAGTACATAAATTCAAACTAGCAATGTATTTTATCAGTTTTAAAATGGAAAATCTCTCTTATATAACAGTGTAAATTCCTGTTACTTCGAAGTATATATAGTGAATACCATCTGCCCACTACCTAAAATGAAAATAGCATTTGTGGAGTGCAATAGCAAGAATACACAGAAGCAGGGCAGGGATAAGGTTAATAAACCTGTCAATGACTAAGTGTTCATGGAGTCCCAGAATTGGAATCCAATACACTCATCTACACCACGAGCTCTCAACAGTTCCTTGTAAAAAAGATTGAAAGAGGAAAAGGCGAGCTGCAGTGCTGTACTTGAAACTCTGTGAGAAGTTTCAAAGCCCTTGAATGTGTGGATATTTTTCTCTTGAAGTCGGCTGTAATCAATATTTTAGAAACATAGCCTAAGTGGTTAAAAGGCATCTGGTGCTTTACCTCAGGCCTTTAGTGATCAACTGCAGTGGCAGTTAAAACTTAGAGAGTTTAGTGTCATGACTTAATATCATGAGATCCATGACTTCTAGATTGTCCTGGATACACCTGTGCTATTTTATGCATGTTTATTTATAGTGAATTTAAGCAAAAATTGACAGTAGGTTCAAAAACATTTTGTATTTCCAATGGTATTTTTTATTTGTTAGATCAGTTATAAAAATATATTTTACAACTAATCATAGCCTTTCCTTACAATCCAGTCATTGCAATATTTTTGTTAAAAATCTAGTAAAATACTTAAATGAGAAAACCCTGCTTCTTCCATGAAGAATTTTGAAACAGAAGAAGTTATAATTTTCACGTTGTATATTATTTAACATTATGGCCAGAGATTTGTCATCTTTACTTAAAGAATCTGAGGATTCTGGAGATGTTGTTCATTCTCATTATAGTCCTGACTTCCAGTCCTCACACCAGGTGTACCAGGCTGTATCACATGGCTTTCGTTATGAGGTTGAACAGTTCTTTGAGATTTTGGATTCCTCTTCATGTGTAATGCATCATCTTTTGAGCCCCATGGGCTTTAAAACAAAGAATTTTCTATCTTAACACAAGTAAAAAGGAACTGAGCAGATTGTACCTTCAGCACCTCACTTCTTACTCATCTGTGCTTTGTCCCCATGAGTAAGTGCTGTGCCATAAAGCAGCATCTGTAGTGGGAAAGCACAGAGTGTGGGGATCCATCAAAGTCTCACTGATGGAGCTAACTGCAAAGAACTTAGGTACACACAAGTCTACACAAAAGCCTCTGGAATGAGATGACAGTTTGGGTGGCAGCTGATTTCCATTTTAGCTTGGGGTTCTGAGGTGCACATAGATCTGAAGTACTCAGTGACTGACTAGAGGAAATTCTGGCTAATTTTGCTTGAATAACTTTAGAAGCTAATTTACATTTAAAATAAAATTTTATGCAACCAAATAAATATTCAGGAAGTAGTTAATGAATGTGGTCACAAAGGAAAAAATGCACTGTGTGCACAATTAATGAGAATCTTCTTTATAGAAAGACACAAGGGGCAGTAATGTGTTGGACTTGGTGGACCCAAAATTTGCATGCTCATAGCTTCATGACAACCCTTACCAAGATGTTTTCATGACAGTTGCAGCACAGATCCATAGCAAAAGATTTTTCAGGGATACATCAAAAATATATTGAGCTGAATATGTACTGACCCATCATGAACATTTTTGGATGAAAGGAAATTAAAGTCTTAATCAAAGTACACAACTCTCATTACTGCCAAAAAGAGACGTTTTTGAGGAAGGCATGTAAAGATGAAAATGCTCTTTTCAGTAAACACAGTTTTGGTGATAAGTGTCTCAACATCTGTAAAACTCGCTCACAGGGTATGCAAGTTGCTTGAGAAATATTTTTAGTGCGATAAGTGCATCTTCAGCCAGTGAACTCTTGTGAATATTAAAAAGGCTCTTGCAACTAAATCTCTGCATAAAAGACTCAATATTTACCCTGTCTATTAAGTCTCAGTGAGTTTGATTTAAAGTACATTTATTTATTGCCAACACCTAACATTTTTCAATTTGCAGAACCTCAGCAAGGGCTTGCACCATGCAGGAAAAAAAAAGTTTTTTAATTAATGCATAGTTAATGAAACATCTGAATTCTCGAAATAACTTTTGCTAAGCAGGGAACACTATTAGCACTTCACATTTCAAAGTCATCAGGATTTATGTATAGAGTGTAAAAAATGCCACTGCAGAAAAGTGGTAATGGCAGCACACCTGAACTCCTGAACTACTGGATCCTACCTTTAGTTATTGTTGATTTCTTGTGCAATTTCAAACAAGTTACTTGACCACTCTTGCTTTAGCAATAGTTGAGGTGCTCGTGTGGCACTGGGATGTCTGCATTTAAGAGGATTTCAGTCCAACTTGTGTTTGTAATATCTTTGGCATTTCAAGGCGTGGAGCTGCAAGTTGCTAAAAAGACACAAATCACTGTTCTTGTTTCAAGTGAAGTACTTTTCTTACAGTCAGTTAATATATTTCTCATATCTTTTTCTTCTTTTTGCCTCTCTACCCCCACTCTGGGGTTCACAGGCACAGCACTAGTTGTCCAGTGGGACCATGTACATCTGCAGGATAATTACAACCTGGGGAGTTTCACTTTTCAGGCCACACTTCTCAGTGATGGGCGTATCATTTTCGGCTACAAAGAAGTAAGTTGGGTCTGAGAATTGACATTTAAGTGGAAAAAATACTTTATATGTCAGGAATTTCCCTACATTTTTGGGGGGAAGGGAAGATATTTGAAAGATCACTTATATAAGATCATTTCATTATACTGCTTATAAGATCACTATTTTGATGAAAATGATATATTATTATTAAAGTGATGTTCATATAATTGACTTTAAAAACATGAACATGAAACAAACGTTCTAATTCTGGATTTCAACTGGGCTTTTTTGGATGCCTGTGAGTGTTAGGTAAATTCCTGGGGTTTTAGTACATTTCCCTTGGGTTTTGAAAGATAGGATCTCATTTTTTCAATTAGTTTACCCAATTTTGACCTGTTTAAAAATACTCTAGAATCAATGGTTATTGTTAAAAGGTCACCTGTTTCCTGCAGCTGTAGTTCTTTGGCAACTCACATATTTCTAAGTTCATATATTTGAAACAAGAAATAGCTGGTTTGTATTGCTAGCTCTGAGGTTTTCCATCTGTTTGGTGATAAAATTGCTTAGATTGAGGCCATTTGGTTTGCCTTCATAGCACCAATATGTTGTCTTAAATGGGCTCTTGTGCATTCCCCAAATGTTCCAGAATTCCAGTTGTTGCTTTGAGTGATTTTCTTTTTCCTAGAGCAGCTAGAGCTCTGGAAGCTATAGCCTATTTGAATTTCAGTGCTTTTGCCAAGAGAGGCTGGAGCAGGTGATCCTTGAGGTCCTCTTTCAGTCTGGTACTCTATGATTCTCTGATTCATGCAAATAAGAATCAGAAAGTAGACAAGCTTAAATCTCTAGGAACAAAATTTCTTCTTTTTTGTTTGTTTTTGGTTTTGCTTGTTTGGGGGTTTTTGTTCTGTTTCGTTTTGTTATTTTAATCTGTTTGGCATGCAAACTGTGATTTTCTGTTCAAAATGCAACTCTCAGTTATCCTTCTTGTGGTAAGAAACTAATCAGTGATACAACCGACTGTCCAGACTTGGAGAAATCTCTTTTCTCTTCTGTCTCTGCTATAAAACACTTGTGAGCCTTCAGGCTCATTTTTTCGTGCCTGTGTTGTAGCTGTGCACCTTTAATGAAGCAGAAATAATAACACTATCTGCTGTTCACTAGAAAACCAGACAGGATCTGGGTTTTCTACCAGCAGCAGTCATACCTTCACTTAAGACAGATGTCTTTGCAGCTTGGAAAAGGATTGCTGCAAGATGTTCTTACTGGATCAGTATTGTAGAAACAAGAAGATTCTGGTATGCCCGTGTACATGGCTTTCCTTTTCTTATAAAAGACAGGCTGATGCAAGGTCTGCTTGGGTTTTTTTCTGAATGTTAGGTGAAGGTTACAGTCTTCGTCTATGAAAATGCAATTTATTTCCATTTTGAATCTGACTTCATGTAGGCTTTACTCTGCTTAGGACAATGGAGCTCCATTGTACTTGCTCAAAGGAGGGTGCACTAAAAGCTTTGGTTATCTCCTGCTGTTGAAAACTTTTTAAAGAAAAGCAAAAACTTCTAAAGACTGCAGAAAATTTCCTGCCTTCAAGACCTAGAGAGGTAGGGACAGATACTAGTTTTAAGATAAATTTGTCAAGAGCTATATATGCATTCTGACATTAAGATGGTGACATTTTCAAGAGATTTCTATTCCTGGTTATCAGATGCACTGACCTCTCTGTTACTATCCAGCCCTGTGCAAAATGGATCTAATATGGGTGATAGAAGTTGCTGCTCTAAATTGAAACTATCTCACGTACATTTTACACAAAAGAAAATGATGATGCAGTGTGTCAGGTAGTAGGAAACATTCCTTTAGGAAAACAGGAGTAAATGGGCCACTCCTTTACCATCAGTTCCTAGAACTGCAGGGGAATATGGCATCTCATCCATGGATAAACAATTTCTGAGCTACAATGCACAGGCTACAATGCACAGGCTGCTTGCTCTCATTACACTACCGGAAGCTTCCTCCAAAACCACATTGCTTTTGTGGGTAGGAGTTATTAATGTTCTTTTCATTAATCTTGAGACAGAAAACTGGAATTTGCAAATGGAATAATGTCCTTTTTGCTACTGCGGAATCTTTGAACTCGTCCTCTCGCATAAGTTATTCCTGTCCTGAATGGAATTACCAAACATTACTTTAAAGCTGTTACACATAACTAAGGAAAGAGATTTTTTAAAGTGGTGATAGCAATTATCTGTAATCTATTGACAAAAGATTTTTCTAAATATTTGAGAAAGTCACAATTAGTATATTCCATCAGAATTACTTGGGGAATTGGTTTTGAAGCTGAGCTTTCCAGAACTACACTCTTTATTTGCAGCCTTTACTCCATTATCACTACCTCAGCTTTTCACTTAAATGAGGAAAATTAAATAAAATTGCCAATCCCTGCTCAGACACAAGTTGTCTGAAAAGAACAAACATGTCACTTATCATTTTAAACTTGGTCCTAGTGCTTATAAGCTTGGCTAGGAATTTCTTTACTTTCCAGTGCTGAATCCACTACTTTCTGAGGAAGTCCCTCTGTCTGGAGCCATTTCTCTTGCTGCTGAGTCATGTTGTCAGGTGCCCCATTAACTCCAGTCAGATTACTTGTGTAAGTGCTCACTAGCATGACTAAAAGTTGCACAAGATTTCTACTGTCTTCTTGGTGCCATTTTATTTTAGTTCACGTTTCATCAGAAATGACAGTGAGGTATGGCAAGTCTGAGAGGTCTTCATGGCATTGTCAGTGAAAGTCTCCAAGCTGAAGCACCCTGTGAGAAATACAGGGAACAGGTTGCCAGTAGCTCCATCAAGCATCCCACAGGAGCTCTGTATAAGTGACACCAGACATTTATCTAGAAGAGTCTACCTTTAAAATAACTGTGATTATACATTTAAAGCAGACACAACTAGGGTCTTTTATGTCTAATGGACTTCAGGTAAATTTTACCTTTTATTTCTTATTTATTCAATCAGTTTGAGAGTCTCTTTTTCACATTCTTCCTGCTCCCAAATGAGGTTTGCTACCTCATAAACCTGGTGTTGGCCACCAAGACAGGAACTTGGCAGAGGTTTGCTGAATACCAAAGAAGTTGCTCTGCCCAATCTTCTGCATTCTGTTGTTTTCTCCAATAGAAAGCAACCTGAAATTTACAATTTTTATCCAAAAATTTAAGAAAGAAAATTAGAAAAGGAGGAGAACCATCAGAAAATACAAATATGGAGACGTCAGGATATCTTTCAGAAGACTTAATTGTTAGGAGAAGGAGCTGTACAGTCAGGTTTTCAAAATGTGAAAATAATTTGATATATAACAAGGTCCTATAGAAAGTAAACTATTTATTTCTTTAGCAATTTACTTTGTTTACAGTGCACACACCTTCCATTTTAAATATCACTTTGCTTGCACCAACTCAGTATTCTGGCAAAGGGTCGATGTCAGGAAACATCAGCTGGCATGAAAATTTTACTGATGTACCTCTACTGTATATGAAATGCATTACAGTGCAAACTAGCCAGCAGAACACAGGAAAAAAAGAAGAATTTTGGCAAAGGCATACTTTTTATGTATTAGTAGTGAATACTCATTTCTTATGTTCTAAATTTCCCTGAAGTTCAATTCTCAAGAGTTTCCTTCTTATTAAAGAAAATAGCTATTCTATATAGTCTTTTCCCATTAATGCTTAGAGCTAATGTTCCTTAGTGTAATATTTGGTTTCTTCTTTTGTCCATGATTAATACAGAACAAATTAGGCAGAGATTCCATGGGCCTTGTTAATTGTTTAGGATATTTTTCTTAATATCACTGGAGAAGGCTTTCTATGCTCATTGAAATAGTGATGACTTTCTATTTATGTAGTCATCCAGAAACCATTATTAAAGTTAAAATATTTGCTCGAATTTGCCTAATATGTGAGTTTGGAAAATAATTCTAAAAGAGGCTTTTAGTAGAATTAATTTCTATTCTAAAAAGAAGACAGAATTCAGTGAAAACTATTAAGTGCTAGCACTTAAATAAAATTGATGCCCCTGCTAGGTGTGAAGGAAAATACTCTGTTTTCAGTAACAAGAATTCATACCTTGCTATTGTTTCCTGAAAACTTAAAAAAATAAAAAAAAATTTAAAATCCCATAATATGAATGGGGATTCTCCCTGCCTTGTACATGCTTGACATTTCTTTTCCTCTTTCATTGTTATCAAAAATATAGAAATGATATTTGATTTTTGAGGTGGTCAGTTTACACAAATTCAAACTTCTGATTTATATGCAGTTTAGCCTGTGGACTAATTAATTACTATTTAGGAAACTAGCAATAAACACCCTATATAAACACAATTATTGTGTTCCTAATTATTATTTCTCAATATACTCTGGCTCTTATTTTTGACTCAGTTTTGAAGTGGTGCTGTAATTGTATCCTGCTTACCACCTCCTTCAGAATAAGGTTAGAGGCCATGATTTTATCCTTTTTTGAAGAGTAAGATTCTGATATCACCTCACAGTTTAAAAAAATAAAATTTGAGAAGTCTGATGAAAAATACTGAAATCTAGATTACAGATCCAAATGATACATAGAATTCAGCATAAATTGTAAATGCCCTTTTCCTTACTGTTGAAGTATATAATCAAAAATATAAACATTAATGGCCTCAGTACTAGTGTGGGAAGTTTATTCATGAACTTGTGCTTGACTTGTACAACACAAAAGATCACATTGTCTTTGGACAGATGGTTTGGAATTATTCTAGCTAAAAGCCATTCTATGAAGGTAATGCTGGAAAATCCTTGCCAGCCATTAGCAATCACTTGCATGTCCCTAGCTCTCTGCTCAACTATTTAACATGTCAGCCTGTTATGACATGTCTTGCCATTCAGGTGAGAAATCCAGAGCAGCAGCTCTGCTTGCTATCTATGTTTTACTGTAATTTTCCATAAATTATTTTAATATTTACTACAAGCTTTCTGTCAAAAGGGAACATTTCCTAATCAGACAGCATATGGTAAAAGCTTGTTTTATCTTGACATCTCATGCAAAAGATTTCACCTGATATATGGCACTCAGTACACACATTATCAATTTCTTTTTCCACACCTTGAAAATTAATATATGTTTTTGTAAATACAGATATAATGACACTGTAGTTTTTCAGGAGAGTAAGAGTATTCTTTATAAGAGGGTTGTGGATTGCCTTCTACTTTTACTGTATTTCTGACTATGATTGTTTCATACAGGCTGCCCTTCAGTTTGAAGAGCTGACTATACTAATTTAAATTTTTTTTGATCTTACAGAAGCTCTTGCTTTTAAGCCCTAAGTTGTATCCAAACTTTTGGCTGCTACTGGACCCTAATACTTTCTTATTTGTTTTAAAAAAGATTTTAAAAGTTCCTTGCTCTCAGTAGAACTCCCAGCACTGGATTCATACCTGCAGGGATTTTGGCAAAATCCATTGTTACTTCTGCTTCAGATTTTTCTGATTTCTCCTGAAGTTTTTCTGTATATTTTCTGTTCAACTTGGCTACTGCATCCTATTTTAGTACCACATATAACTGAGTAATTCATAATTTTATTAACTTTCAAGGTCTAAACCAGGTTGTAATGAAAATGAATGTATTTTTAAAAACATACAAACAAATAAAATAAACCAAACCTCTCACTTGTGACATTAGTACCACAAGAACTCATCACACCTTCCCAGAAACAAAACCAAACCAAACCAAACCAAACAAAAAATGAAATAGTTTGCTATTTTCATAATTCTTGAGGGAAGATACAAATTGTTCAGTAATTCAAAAATTCACAATAAACATGTGAAAAGGTACTAGACTAAAAAGAAAGAAAAGAAAGGAGTCTTATTCAAGAAGACCAGAGTGCATCTTCTCCTGATTTACATTCACACGATACAACTGAGTATAAATCCTTTTCATGCATCAGACAATTTATGCATTAAGATGACAATATTGCCAGCATATTTTGTCACACACCTACTAATGCCAATTCCAAATACACTTTGTGTCCTTTCTTCATCTGCTGTGTTTTCTCTCTAAGGAAACTTTGAAGAGAAAGTCATTGCATCCTCCTCATCAGTGCTTTTTCTAACTTAACTTTCAGTAGGTTGTCTAGAGTATTCTCCTCAAAATCCTTTAAGACAGTTTCTTTGATAGTTAATGTAAGCTTTTCTTTCCAATATTCTGAGACTATGAATAATTCCCTTATTTTGTTTAAGCTTTCATGCTACAGAAAATTTACAGACTTATTTCTGAACTTAGTGAGTCTTTTATTTTGAAGAATTTGAAAATATGGCTTTTGGCCTTCTTCTGTCATATTATCCAATAACTGCATCAGAGCTCAGCTGATATAAGCCAAATTTAAGCTGATATATTGCTAGCAGTATTTCCAAGCCAGTTCTCTTTTTCCTGTCGTTTTGACAACATGCAACAAGCCTATTTTATAACACACCAGATCTTCTATGTAAGAACCCCAAAAAAGACAGTCACTAAATTAAATAAAAGGAATGGAAATTTATGACATTGTTTAATTCACCAGAACTTTTTTACCAGTGTAATTGGGAAAAAAACAAAACTAAAAGGTATTTTGGGAAGAAGCAGAACTACTGATGCTTAACTCAAATGCCAGAAATCGTGCTATTAATTGTCACAAGGACAGAACTGAATCCTCAGTCACTGGATCAATAACCAGGTTTTTACTTCAGCACTTTTCTGCTATGTGAAAAACACTGGCTAACTATATAATTTTTGTAGTTTAGCACAAGTAAAGCCAGAGCAAGCTATTGGGTTAGTTAAACTAATACCTTGTATCTCAGTTTCTTACACTTGATCCAGTTCCATCTGTCTTCAGTTTAGAAATTTCTGGTTAATTATAGGTCAGCTTTGAAAAATAAGTTATCCAAATATAAGATATCTGAAAGCAGCAACTGGCAGGAAGTCATAATTGCTCATAGAAAGCTGTAGCTTATTCTAGTCCTAAGGTACCTGTCTGAAGTTTCCAACTTCTGGTTATATCTTTCTGTTCTAGAATAAAAGATTCTTTAGCCCCTGAATAATTTCTGCCTGTCATTGTACTTGTTTGTGGTAATCTAACCAGCTTTTCAGTATTTCACCCAGAAGTCAAATGGATAGAACACTTTAACACTTCTATTAATGGTATATGAAAACTGGAGAAGTTTACAAACTGTTTTTATGATACTTTTAATCTTCCTTCTCTTAATTTTTGGCATCTTTTTGAGAAATATATCCCCTCAAAGTGTGTGGGATATATCACCAGTGATCTAATTTTCAGGTGCAAGTAAAATGGTCACCTCACATCTAGGGTATATTTCACAGTTTGTGTAACCAAATATCATATCAATTAGGTTTCCTTGCTGAGATGTCCCCTCTGACTGCTGGAGTTCATCCACTACAATACTGAGATTCCTTCCAGAACTGCTGCTTTCTACACCATGGTCCTCAACTCTACCTAGCACTCTTTTTTGTCTGTATTATATCTTCGTATTTTTGCAATGTCTAGCCTTGCTAATTGATCCAGGCATTTCATTATTTCCACTCTGCTAGTGCCATCTGGAGAACTGCTAGGCAGTAAATTTATGTTTCCTTCTTAGTGTTGGATAGAACTTTTGAATGCTGTAATGACAAACTGTCAGTCTGAGCTGCTCCTTTAGTGATGGCTGCTTTTTCTGATCAGTCTATCTAGTTAACTATATTAATATTGCAGAAATGTTACATGTCACTAAATCAAATATCTTAAAAAATTTCAGTCCTATTATATCTATACAAGTATCAGCCAAAGCTGCAATCTTGTCCCAAGAATGGAATCAAACCTGACATTTGTTTTCATGCAACCATTTTACCCAGTGTCAATAGCTCTGTAAGGTAAAGCTGGAATGGTCTATGACCATATACATATTTTTATTTCTTCCTCTAGATATTGGCAATTGAGCATCTGGAATTTTCCATGTTTACCACAACACAGTGTTCCTGCTATTCGAGAACATATTAAATGTTATTATCATTCTGTCAGAGCTCTTTACAGATAACAATTCACACAGTTTTCAGTGCAAGTTAACTGAGCCATAAGCTTTAAAATGTTCATCCCAAGCTTAACATTCACAGTTTCTGTGTTCAGCAGTAGACAGGAGGTATTGCCTCCTCATCCTTGAGTGTACTAGCACGTCATCCCACTTTTTCTTCAATTGAGGGAAATAAATTACTGGAAATTACTACTCTTTTCTGCTTTGTCACTGAATCCTACCTCTAAAGGTTCATGTGAAAACAATGCAAAGAAAACTGAGATAAAACACAAATTAAAACTAGTAATTTCTAGCTTCAAAAAATTCTTGATTCTATCATGTTATATTGTATAAAATATTTATTTAGGTTTTTTAAGTTACACTGGTTAAGTGTTCATTTTGGCAATGCTTTTTATTTTTAGTCTTTTTTTCAAGTTCAATATTTCAATAATATCTTCCTGTTTTGTCTTTTAGATTCCTGTCGCTGTGACACAGATAAGTTCAACCAACCACCCGGTGAAAGTGGGACTTTCAGATGCATTTGTGGTCGTGCACAGGATCCAGCAAATTCCCAGTATGTAGAATTATAGTGGTGCTAATGGTTTGGAGGCTGAGAAATTAGAATAAGCTGATTTCATCAAGGATGATTAGCTGCACAACAAATCACTTAGCTAATTTCAGCTTGTTAATTCAAGTGTAATTTTATTTGCTTGATAATTCCCAATATGGCTTTTCCTGTCATTGTTTCTTTTGAGCTGATAAATTAAGTAAATAAAATTAAATGGCCAGTCAAATAATGTCAAATTAAACTCTCAACTGGCTCAATTTGGTTTTCCATAAGATACTTTATCTGAAACATGCTTTCATATCCATAGTAAAGAAGAAGCAATCTGTTCAGAAAAACCATCTGTATCTAAAAATATCCAGGCTAGAAGCCCTTGATACTTTATTCTGTGCTTCAAATACATGTACACATTTTAGTGAAAGAAGAGGAGATGTACTTATTAAAAAACGTCCTGAGCTCACACAGTCAAGGCAGCAATATTGCAGGTGACATTCGTTTTGTCTGACTTTAGTTATACTTTGTATGACTTCGCTGAAACAAATAGTAGGAAATCAAGTGTGACTTTCTCAGTGCTTTAATGTACTGTGTACAGAACCTTGTGAGGCTGTTTAGCCATTAGAGAATATGTTCACTCTTCAAGTGTACTGGGTTTACTTACATATTTGGAGAAAATTGACTAAGATCGGTTTTCAGTGAAGGAAGGAGCTGTGCTTGAGCCAGCCTCCTAGGTGTGAGTCCAGGTGTCTTCTCCTAAAGAACTCTGGCACATCTGAGGTGCTCACAAGGACTGACCTCACCCAGCCCAGCTTTAAGACAGAGAGCAGATGGGGCTGGCACTGAAAAAGAAGGGCGATTGGCCTCTCTGCTCACCCCATCTCCTCGTCACATATACAAGTCTTTAACATGAGAGAGCATCAGTCCTATGTCTTACATGTCCTGTCAGGGGGAATATGGAAAATTTCAGTACTATTTGTCACTTGTGAGCTCAGAGGAGTGTGAAGGATGTTAGGGTGCTAAGATTTCACTTAAGAGAAAAGAAATTTGTTTCTGAAGTATGATCTGTAGTTGTGATGTGCCTATGTTTGCATGGACTGGTTTTGAGTGTTTAAGAACAAATGAAACTAGGCAAAAAATTCAGTAATGTGAGTGATATTTGCAAGCAAATAATCTGAATATTTCTGACTCTTCAGCTTGTAATAGCTCCAAATATGGATTCAGGGAGAAATTAGCTTGATTGACTTATGCAAATAGTTTATGAGAATAGTCACAGAGAAATTCTGTCCAAGAGATGCAACAGGATATCTTTTGACATCAGGCCTTCATAATCAAACAACACTAAAGGACTTGTATTACATTTACATATTTTGTATGGAAAATATATGGTAGATGTGAGTCTTTATTCAAGTCTGAATGTTTATTTTTGTAGAAATATTTCAGACAAGCACCTTGTTTTTCTACCACTAAATAATACTGGTTTTGATGAATGCAGAGTTATTTACTAGTCTTCCGGTTTTAGCATATCTTTTTTTTTTTCATGTGACACTTTCTGCAAACAGAAGTGAGACTATAATGTGGGTAAGGAGCATAAAATGTGCCACTGCTGCAGCAGTTTTGAGAGCATTATTAATGTATTGCTGTTTACAATGCATTGCTTTTGCCCCTAACTACTGGTTCTGTGGACGGTGGTAATTCATGATTATTTTTACTAGATTGCAGCTTTCACCAGAGCTAATATTAATCAAGGGAACCATCATTTCACTGTAGATTTTCCTGAAGCTGAATTGTGTGCTCAGTGAAATAGGTTTATATTGATGTATACAGGCAATATAATAGCACCTTGACAGAACAGGTAAATAATGTCAGCCCATAGAAAGCCAGTATCAGACGCTCTTAAAATATGCAGGTTCTTGAATTCTTGTTTTTCAGAGGTATTAAATCAAGTATGGCTCTAGTCAATTACTGAAAAAGTGATCGGATAGAATTGTTATTTTACTTCATTTGTTAGCTTCTTAAGACAATGGAAGAACATAAATTGTTGTTTGTCCCAAAAGAAGGCAAAGAATTATAACTACTATTTCTGCATTACCACTTTATCAAAGATTTTTCCATCGAAGTAACCCAGTCTCTGTTTATGTTCATGGCCAGTTATTAAAAAAGAAAAAAAGCCAAAAACATCCCCGTCAAATAATACAAAAAACCACCCCAAACTCTACTGCTTCATGTTTGAGCTCTGTCAGTTCTTTTTCTATATATTGTGCATTTGAAAAGGAAAGAGACACTAAGTGCAACACAAGCATCTTTGAAGAAATATATCCCCTCAATTTTTATAAATGCTGAATATCTTTGGTGCCTTTTGTGTGCTCAGTATTCTAAAATTTCAGTATAGCAGACCTAGTTCATTAAAGTAATTTCAGAAGATTTAGAGCTAACTGTTTATCAGATTGTTGTCAGATGTACTGTCCAAAAGATCGGTAATAACTTTTTCAATATTTCTGAAAGGTGAGTTCAAAAGCCAGGAAAACCTATTTCGTTCTGAGGAGAGCAAAACATGCTTTTTGATCAGCAATTTCATTTCAAAAGTGCATTTTAATAAGTGGTGAAAAGTATCCTCTTGAAGAGCCAAGAGCTAAAAGGAATGATTTTCTGAACTTTTTTAAGTGAAGGAACTTGAGAATATCATACTTATTTTTATTAATATACTTCTTCATATAAAGCCTTTTCAATAATACCCCTTTTATCTGCCCCTAAAAGCATACAGGCACATACACTTGTTCACCTTATCTTTTAAGAGTTAAAACATGAAGATGGGAGATTTTTGGCAGGTGGCTTTATGCCTGGGGTTTTTTTGATATATTTCCTTGATCTGCTACTCCTTCTTGCTTGTAGACCATGTCTTTATTTTCCACTTATAATTATAGTATTGCAGATTAGCCACTATTTTATATTTCATATCTAGATACAGATATGCCTGTATATACTCTAGAGGTATTTTGGAATGAATGGTAATGTGTCAAGGGAAGTAAATTTCTGATCGACACCAAGGTTAACCTGATAATTCTGGGATTTATATGACAGCAAAATGGCAAACTAAGTCCTTTGATTAATTTCAGAGCAAAAGTTGTAGCTCTTTCCAGGTAATTCAAATGAAGTCCCAGGGTATGGAACTCTGCTTCTGATGTCTAAGTTAGAGTGACCGTCCTGATTCTTCTTTTTCAGACAGGTTGAACCCTTGCACACTAACTATTTTTCTTTTTGTAACAAACACAGTGAGAAAGTTTCATGGATGTCTTCCAGCTAGAAATGCAATTGGTGATGACAAAGCTGGGAGCTTTACATATTCCTCCAGCAAGTCATTTTTAAGCACCTTCACTGCTTCAGGACGTTTGTTCCTTCCCCATCTTCTCTAACCCATTCCCTTTAATTTCTTGTTTATTTCTCTGCCATCCTTGTAATTATCTTCTTGGTCCTTCTTTCACTTGCCTGTGGTGTCCTTTGCTCTCCCTGTTGCAGACTCCCAAGAGCTCTCTTTAACTTCATAACCATCTTTCTTCCCCTCCCTTTTCCTCTCCTCCAGGGTTACTGTTTTTCTCTCCTTTGTTTCCCTGCTCTTCCCTATTGTCTTTCAATTAGCTTTTTGTTGTGCAAGAAAAGAAAAAGCATTTCTTTCAACTCACTTTTGTATTTTAGCAATAAAAACCCCATCACAGAGCCTTCCCATATTGTGTTTGTTTTCCACAAAACCATGAAATACACTGGTAAAATGAGAGAGTGCCAGATTCAGGGGGTCTACACAGTGAATTACCAGTCTTGCCCTAAGATGTAATGGGTAGTAGGTTTTTCTCCACAACGAGACATACTTCTCTGTGGTTTTGGCCTCTACTGTACTAGATGCAACTCTTTTAGGAAATCCATGCCTTGACAACTTAACATTTAATCACACTGAAATTATTCAACAACACCGTGTACAGAAATGAAATTGTCACTGAGCTATGTGTTAGTAATATTCCAGATTCAGTGCAATTAGTGTCACTCAATATGTAGTGTAACTCAAGCATATAATTAAGTGACAACTCTGCATGTTGTAAATGTTTGCTCAAGATGTCTCACCACTTTGTTTACAGCAGTGAAGCCCCGGAAAGAACCTCAGGATTACCTTCCTGAAGGCTAAAAGACCACTGGCCATTTATGGTCTCATATCTTATATAAAGGTGCAGCACCACTTGGGATATCACAAAGTCTGATTTTCTGCTGCTTTACTGTCAGTGTTATCATTTACCTCTGTGCAAAATGGACCACAAAGTTGTCACTCTAAAATCGTGGTATTTATTCTTCTTTACACTGATGTAACTAATCCCACAGAGCCAGATACTGCAGCCATGCATGTTTGTCTGCTGGTCCAAAAGGGTTTATCCTGGCAGCTGGGTTCCTTGCACTAGATGTCTGATTCAGGAGCAAGATGTTGATCTCTTGTAGCATGACAATACTCCCAGGACTGGGACAAGTTGATCAAAATTTAAAATATTCTCATAACCAGCCACAGACAGATCTCAGAGTGAGGTCATTTGGTGTGGGGTTAGGGAATAAAGCAAGTTTTTCACACTAGGAGCTCTTTAGCTGGCAACAGGTATTGGGGCAAATCCTTCCAGACATGGAGAGTTTCAAAGTAAATCATGTGTGGTAGGTATAGAACATTGGGGCAGAATAGCTCTTAGTACATTGTTCGTAAAGATATTTTCAGAGCCTACTTCACTGGTTCACTTGTTCACAGATTATACATCTTTGAGGTGCAGCTCCCAGGTTTAAAAGGATGTTTTTAGTAATTTTAAGAGAATTATAAAATTAATACAATTAGAGAATCTGAACTTTTATCTGGATTTAGATATGTGTTATATTCAGTGGAGCAATCGTGGAGGTGTTTTGATTACAGGAATTGGTGTTTGGTCCCAGTGTCAGTGCCTCAAGAATTAATTAGTTAATATTGATAATTTTAGCAATACAAAGCTGTTAAAGAACAGATGCTTTGACATTCTGATTCCTTTACCTTTTGTGGTGACAGCAATCAGATATACCAGGTTGACAGGTTTTATTCAGCCTGTGGTGTTAAATAAGGTCCCTGTCAAGCAAAGTCAGTGGCTGTATAACACAGCAGCTGTGCCCCTCCCTTCTCTGTGCCTTATATTTCCCACAAATTGCTTGCAGCTTTTTGGATATGTTTCACAAATTGTTTACTTCAAATTGACTTCTGCATAATCAAATGAACCCTCTTACCATTTGTGTTTTCTATATCAGCCAGCAAAACTAAAGTGAAGGTATAGCTGTATGAATACATATGGCCTTGTTAAAAGCTATTTCTGGGTATATGGCCCATTCAAATTCCCTAGAAATCTTTCACTGACAAGGGTCTTTATTTGTGTGAACATGTAATTTAAAAACTCAGAGTGGCTTCTCCAGTATTTTCACATTTCACTGTATTGCAGGTTTTAGCTGAGGAATGGTGCATAAGGAAAAGTGATTATGTAATTGAAAAGATACAGAGAGTTTATGCATCCCTCAGACACGTATTGAGAATGGTTTGTTATGAACTACTGACCCTTCAGACATGTTAAGAAATCATTGTTGCTCTCCTGGCACTGCTCCCTCTGCAGAGTGCTCTCCCCATCGAGTACATTCAGTCAACTCTTGCAGTTCTGTTTCATAGAATACTTACATTCCGTTATTTAGTTTAATACTACTATGGTAAAACTACATAGAATTATTTTGTCACAGCAGAATCTTGCACATCTGTCATTTACCAATCCATTGAAAGGACTCTTTTCAAATGGCCTTCTGACCCCCATGTTATTTCTCTCAGTCCATGAGGAACGTGTTCTTACCTCAAGTACCTGGTGTTTTCTTCAGGTTTTTCTGCTGGGACTGTACCTTTGGCCTGTGTTCAAAGATAGCACAAGCACATGCCATGAAAACAAACCAAAAAACAATCTGAACCATACTGTAAATTAAACCAAGCTATATACTAGAAAATGTATTAAAAGCTGTACCGTTTAGTTTAAAAGTGTGTATGAGAAAACCAGACTTGTAGAAATTTAAAATATTTTCATGAGTAGGAGAAAAATATACACATATTTTCTGAAATTCAGAACCAGGAATGGTACTTCAAAAGCATACAAAAGTCCTTTTCTTTTCCTCCCTTCCCTGCTAGACCTGATGTAACATTTCTTTATAGAAAAATACATGCACATAATGCTTAAATATTTATGTTACTGCATCAAATTATTTCATTAGTTCTTGCCATGTCATTAGTTTTTGCCATGTTGGGGTCTGTACTGAGGTATTTGTGATTCTGAGCTCTTTGTGATCCTGCACTAGTACTTTTTTGTTAAAGAGCTAAATCGATATCATAAGGCTAAGAGCAAATTCCACCTGAGTGAAATGCAATGTCTGTCCTGGGTTGAAGCAGGAGAGTGTGTGAAGAGGTTAGGGGGAAAGAGTGAGGGAAGAGTACTCATTTTCCTCTTTATTCTGTTGAGTTTAGTTTTTTTTAACCAATTCTGTTTAGGGAAACTGGCTCAAAATTCAAAATAGGGAGAGAAAAGTGCATTTTGAGGATCTAAGCATGGCATGTTTAAGTCATACTTTCAAAGTAATCTAGGCCTGCATGTTTTTCTAGCCTGGTCAGGCACATAAATTTGAATCCTCACGTTTCCAACCACCTGTCTGCAAGTGTATAGAAAGATGTTAGAAGGTGACCATACAAATACCTCTCTGTGCTTTCGTTTCTTACATTAGATAGATACCCCATATGCAAACTCACCATCTGCAGCTGACACAGTCATCTTTCTGAAGAAAAAGATCAAATTTGAGTCTGTCAAGCAGTGGGATTTACTGGAATCAACAGCCATGCTGAAATGTGCATTATTAGAAATTTTTTATACACATAACACACTTAATTCTCTTAAAAGTAATGTTTTTCAGAAATTTCATGCACTGAGTGAGGTAAAAGTCCCTGTGTCCCAAATCTCTGATTCTTACTGAGTCTTTGGAAAGCCACAAGCTCCTTATTTCTTGTAAGCTCTGTAAGGAGCCTGTTAGGAAAGGTTCAGCATTAACAGGATTATGGTATACTAGTCTGTACCAGTACTGATGAGGTGCAGTTCAAATAAAGTGCTTCAACACCTAGCATTTTAATTTTTGTATTCACTTGCCTTTTTTCCTTTTTTTTTTCTTTTTTTTTTTTTTTTTTAGGAATGTAAAATATTTTTGTGGAAGCAAATTACAGCCTTTGGCATTAGCAAAAGCTCATTTCAAAGAGATTTTTCAGTCAATCTGACTGGGCTTTCAGGAGACTGATCATCCTGTGAGCATAAACCCCTTGCAGCTGGCAAGAGATTTTCCCTAACCTGGCATACAGTTACCTGGTCTTGAAAACTCTTTCTGTCCAGTGGGTCTGAAGGACTTGGCTAAGGCATTTATTGGAGTGGCACCTGCCCATATCCATCTTTTGACTAGTCAGAATGACTTTGCAGGAAACACATTAACCTAGTTAAATTACAGGTTCATTTCATACTGAAAGAGAATCCTGCTATCAGAAGAGGTGAAGTCATAGCAAAGCTTCAAATAAATTGCAAGAAGTGGTTGGCAATGATGCTGCTTTGGAGCTAAATAGAAATATTATTGTTTGAAAGTGAGACACTGCCTACTTGTCCTGAGAGCTAATGAGGTAACAGAGGGCAGAAAAGCTGCTTCCTCAAGCAACAAGGTGTGCCCTAATCCATACAGGACTGGCAACATAGGAGATCTCTAAAGACTGAGTTTTTGGCTGTCTACAAGTCCCTTTTCTTTTGTTACTTGTGGATTCAGACTGGTCATTGGCACGGGTAACTGGTTAGTCCTTTGTATGTAACCCTTAATTCCACTCTGGAATGATTGCAGAGGGTCAGAGATTGTATTTAGCTCTGATTTCAGTTAGTTTAGCAGATCTTCAAAAAAAACATAAATATGAAACCAGCACACCAGAAAGCTGTCAATTTTGTGTCAGATTGGTGTTATAGGTTGCACTTTTAATTTTCAAATATACAAGCCTGCCAGTCTATATTGCAGCTATATGTATAAAATCTGTCATTTTCAGAAAACATTATAGGATATAGTTCTGGAAAGTAGTGTGTGATTTTTTCACGTTTATCTTGTGCTTGGGTCTTACAGTTGCTTGTGAGTTCAAAGCCCTTAAGAACAGTACATTGACTATATTGAATTTCTGCTTTGAGAAACTCAGGTGCAGTCAGCCTGTGTAAAGATTATGCATAAAAGCTGTTTAGGAAGATTGTCTTTTTTAATATAATGTTATAATATGAAAATATATTCTAGTATACTTAGATGTGAGCCATCTTGTAGCTAACAAATTTGATTAAGCAATGAAATCAGTTTTGTTTGCACATCTTGGCAAGAACTGACAAAGTGAGCATATAAAGCATTTCTCTCAAGTCTGTAAGCTGAGAAAAATGTCTTAGGAAAGCAAGCATTTGAAATAACCCCTAAAATGTTTGACAGTATACTCTCTAAATGTTCTGCCTAAATCAAAGACTAAGATGCTTGAGAGCATACTCAGCATTTTCATAATTCTTTGCCAGGAGAAGTACCTTTTCTGTCAGCTCTGAGGGTTTCTCCACTGAAAAATTCCCTATCTATCTTTATATGTTATTTTATGATATTCAAAGTTAAAAATATATTCTTGAGAAAAATTGTTGCCATATGTGCACCTAAGGAACAGTGTGCATTCATTACATCCACTATTTTTCACAATCTAAAGACTGTAAAACAAGAAAATATGATTTCTTTTTTTTTTTCCTGTTAGATGTCCGCAGAAGAACAATTTATGAATACCACAGGGTGGAGCTACAGATGTCAAAGATTACCAATCTCTCAGCTGTCGAAATGATACCTCTTCCAAGTAAGTAAAACATTACATAAGCAGGAGCCAGATCTAGAAAGCATCTATCTCCCTCTCCCTCCCAACAACATATACACAATTTCAAATATTTTGTTTTATCTGTGGACTTGGAATCATAAACAGATTCATTTATCCTCTCCTAGATTCCCATATGTATGATGCATTTTCCAGTTCATCCTCATGTATCTTGAGTTAGTTTATAGGTGGATAGCTCCCAGTAGGTTTTGAATGAAATTTCTGCCAAATCATTTTTTCAGAGGAATGATTATATTGCCTTTAAATGCAGTTCCTCAAGAAAAAAGAAAAGAACAGTTTTCATGCTTGCAATGCAAACATGAATTCTTCTGTGTACTGTGCATCACATCACAAAGGCATATCCCTAAACAAATGGCTCCAAATATTTTGCAGCTCATCTGGCTCTTTTTTGCAAGATAAAACTACATTGCTTAGAAATCTTGGGGTTTAAAATGCCAGCTGTACTACTCTAAAAAGAATAGAAGCATCTATTTTTCTTTTCTTTTTTTAAATCCAGTTATAGTTCTTGCACATTTTTCTCTCAGTCTTATTATCTGCTTTTGTCTGAATGTTAGCAACACCAAAGAATAGTGGAGCCAGGGAAGAAGGAGATTTAAGGAAATACTTAATACTGAGCAACAAGATAAAAACTTAGGAATGAAGCTGAATAACAGATGTGGAAGTAGGAATACATTTACAAGTGGAATACAAATGGAATACCAGAGATGAAATGTACTTTTGTGTGTGCAATTGTGCAAAGCATTGTAATAGGCTGGGTTCAGGGTCTTACGTTAGACATGTGTGAACCTGTTGATTTCCTAAATATATATTATCAGAAGATATGTTCTTCTTTTGTGCTTATTATGTGAAATGTATGAGACTAATATAATAATTTGTGTTTATCTACATCCTAGCTTGTCTCCAGTTTACCAGCTGTGGTCCCTGTGTCACTGCCCAGATTGGTTTCAACTGCAGCTGGTGCAGCAAACTCCAAAGGTAGAGAAAATAATTTATTTTCTTTTTTTTGACTGTGTGGGTATGGAGCTATGCTCAAAGGCTATCCAAAACTATTGCCTACACGTTATTCAGCATTAAAAGTTGTTATATTTGGGTTTATATATATGCATTCACATGAACATAAATCTCAAGTGTTATCACTAGCAACACATCATTCACATTTCACTTCAACTATTATAGAAGAATAGCCAAAACAGTTATCTCAGGAGTTAAGCCTTTGTTCTTATTTCTTCAGTCATACTTTAGAATCATTTTGAAGTAAAAAAAGAGATCATAATAAAAATCATATTTTCTCCCTATATCATCAGCCTCATCAAAAATGATTTAACCCCATGGAGATGCAAGGTGTTAATGTAATTGTAAAAACTTCTTTGTTAACAGCAGGGAGATCAACTCATCCAAGCAGTCAGAGCACTTTCCTTTTTAACCTGTCATTACACTTAGTGGGTGTGCTGGGTCTCCTCAGCCTCTCAGTGACACAGGACCAGGACAGTCAAGCCCATGGCAGGAGTGATTTAGACTGTGGAGCAGCTGAAGCGCAGCCAGAAAAATGGAAGCTGCAACTGCAACTTTTCAAAAAGTTTTTCAGTCGCTGACCTTCACTGACCTTTTTGACGAATTTAATGCCAATTCTCTGAAACAAGATGCAGTATTGTAATGGATATTTATTGTTGCTGTGCTCCTCAGCTCTAGTGATTAGGTTTAGAAATACTTTGTATGAAATGGGTGTATACTGAAAAAGAAAAGGTAATTAACATCTAAAATAGTGCAATATTTTGACACCATGTTGAAGAACTGGTAGGTAGCTGAAGAACTCAGCACAGAATTAGGAAATTGGAGGGTTTTTTATAATGTTTTCTTAAGCTGCAACTCTTGTAGTAACTCACTTAAAATTAACTCTGTTCCCTATTTGTCTTGCAAAAACCTTTTTAGTGGAATTAGAGCTAAGACAAATCAAGTAATAGAAAATATACCAAATATATTCAAGAGTTATAATGCTTCTAGGATACTGTTCCAAGCAAGCATGAACAGTTCTTTGTTGCCTTAGCAGATTCCTTTCTCTGAGCATTGCTTCATTCTCCTTCCATCAATAGATGCTGTAGCACCGAGTTTCTGCTGGCTTTGCTCTGAGCAAGACCTGTTGCTTTGTGGCCAGTGTTCTCTTTTTTGTTTGGATAAACTCAATCGTATTGTAAAATCCAGACCTTTTTTGAAGAACAGGCAAACCTTAAGGGTTTTGTTTTGCTTCTCTGAAATTTCTGAACAACTGAGTTTCCTGAGTTCTGAAATTACTGAAAAATCTGTTTTGCTCATTCAGGCACAAATTCACTTTGGAGAACTAAGTTCTATCCTTCACCTTTAGCAGGAGCAGAACCAGGCATGTAGCCACACTGTGTTTTGTTCTGCTCATTTAGGAGCATTTCTGGTTGTCCCCTCACAACTGACAAGTTGTAATTTACTGCTGAAAAATACACAGTCTGAACACATCTGTTTCTATTCAATTTAAGTTTTAATGAAGAAAACTTTGCTTTTTGTTTTGCATCTGGAGATCAAAGATGAGCCTACTGTGAGGTAGTCCTGCCCTGTTTCCAAAACCAGCTGTCTCCACTCTTGCAGCATGGTTGTGCTTTTGACAAGGTGCAGCAGGTAGACTGAGTAGTTTTATTGCTATTAATTAGGCCATTACTGATGGCAGTGAGACTGTCACATTATGCAGGTTGTCTTTGGACATTATTAGGCTACCAGCAAAAGCAGGAACTGGAGAGGTTTCCTTAGGAAAAGAAACTAAGAATATGTTTCTACATGGGAATTTCAGTAGTTAAAAAAAGTCATACCGTACAACTTTCATCTATCAAGATGAATAATATTCATTCAGGTTTTAGTAAATGGAGAATTGTGTATAGAGTCATAAAATAGCTCAGAATGGAAAAGGTCTTCTAGACTAACCTCCCACTCAAAGCAGGGCCAGCTGTGACATCGAACTGGTTTCTTTGTGACTTTGTCCATCCAGGACTTGACCACAGAGGCTGTGGTCCAGTTCCCAGAACACCTTACACAGGATTTTATACCTAATCTGTTAGCTTGCTGTTTCCTCTGGAAACATGGCTTCAGGTCTCATCTTTCTTGGCCACTCTTATCCAGTTTCTGAAATGAGCAATTTCAACTATTTAATCTCCATGGAAAAAGAAATCTGAAATAATAAATGGTTAAATATTTTGTGAAAAGAGGCAACTTGCTTTCCAAAATGTGAAAACTGAATATTTATTTGGTTACACTGCAGGATTATTGTGATGAGGAATCATTCTGTCTCAGCTTTGAAAATTTTCTACATATTCTCACTGGACTTCTGTCTAGTGCCTCTCTTCTTTTACCTTGCACTTTCTCAGCATGTATATTCGTTTTCAAGAGATACAAAATAAAAAATCTTATTCCATTTTCAGTGGCAATGTCTGGTTCAAAATCAAAATTATTCTCAGAATCATCTGTTTCAGTATCACATTGTGGGTTCATTCCCCTCAAAAATAAATTTGCTGTGTTAAAGCATTCTTTTTGAATGCAATAAAGAAGTATTTCCTCAACAAGAAAATCTAATAGCGTCTTAAAAATCATAAAGGATAGAAAGTTGTTAATTCCTGCCTCACAATCCTTCAGCTTTTTCTGTATGTCACTGCTCTTCACTCAGCAGCCTTGTAAATCAATGGAGACTTTTATCTCCTGTTATGATAACATTGCTCTGCTGCAGTAGGATAAAATCAGCCTGAAAAAACAAGGGCAAAGCATTCCATGAAGTATTAACTTAGACATTTCAGAAGTGCCTAGAGGACAAAGAAATTAATATTTACAGTCTACTTTCAAATGTGTGCTCATAGGGCTTTTTGAAGTAGGAGGAATGTTTAGGAGCAATGCCTGAGTAATGCTTCTCAGTTGCAAATCTGGCTGGACACACTGGTCCAAAAGATGAGGAAGCAAAACGGCCTCTATTGTCTGTAGGCAAATCCCAGAGTGGGGAAACCAATTAGCCTTTGTTGCAAAAGCCTGAAGAAGACTTTGAAGTGGCAGTGATGGGTTTTCAATGTACCAATAATGTCTCGACTGACCTAGCACTCAGATTTCTGCAGAGGGACGATGCCTGTTTGCTTCTGGGAGCACTGATAGCTAGTGAGGGTCAGATGTGCCTGGGACACACAGAGATGTTCTTTCCATGGTGCCACAGGAGTGTGTTGGTGCTCTAAAGTGAGATATTCTCCAAAAGACAGACTTCTGTGTGGGTACCAAGCCTCCACATATCCATTGGGAAACACAACCTTTTTTTCTCAGGAGCTCATTACCCCATTTAGCCAGAGAAACATTACTGCCTGGAACACCATCTTGCATTTCATTTTTTTCCTTGCATTAGATTTAATCCATATATTGAATCATTCACACACAGCAAAGTACAGTTTTGGGGGGAAAAAAACCCCAAAACTTGGTCTCAAACCTTTAACTGCACAAGGAAAACTGACTAGTGGGACCATTGCAGAAAAACTTTACTCCCCCGTGTGGGCAATCTGTGCTGGAATGAAAACAGCTTTATCCTATAGCAGTGGGTTGTTTCCTTCCTGTAACTTCAGCCCAGCTGCTGTACAAGCTCTGCAGTGGCTGGAGAGGCAAGTTCATTTTGGATGTGACTGAGGGCTGAATCCTCTATTCCTGCACACTACAAGCTTAAATCACCATTAGTTCTTTCATAAGGGGTCATCAAACTTTCCACTCTGAAATCCAGTATGATGTGTGTCACACAACTTTATCATGACTGAAGCAAAGGCACATCATTTTCCTTTGACTTCAGCAGATGGAGGATCCCCCAGGAGCTAATTTCTTTTGGAGCTACATATATTGCATAACTGTTTCACGAGTAAAATTCTTCAAAAGGAGATTAACTATAAACATGTAAGCTAAGATGGTACTGTAACTTTCTCCAACATAAGTATCCATGTCCATAAAATGCCTGAAACACTTTAGCAACTGTCCCATGGTGGTCCCCAGTGGCTGAAATGTGGATCGTTTTCCCATTATCTCTGACTTCCTGACATGGAAAAATTGGGAGAATTTATTAATGTTAGATCTGTTTATATCATCTTCTTATGCATCTGAAAATGTTTATGTACCCTAGGCATTCGGTATAGCCTGCTCATTAGAGATATAATTTTTTAGGAAAGTTTTTGGAAGCTTTAAGACCACCTTGCTGTTATTTTATAATTTATTCAGTTTGTAAAACTTACTTGCATATACTGAAATAGTGAAGTTCCCTTGAAAATATTTGAAATTGATTGTCCAATAAATAAAGATTCCCTAGATATTAATGTTTTTTCTTTTGATAAACTTCAGGAAAGTCTTAGATTTGGGCAGTGAAATGAAACTGATATTTCAGTGTGCTCAGAAATAAGCAGACAAAGAGCACATTCTTGCAATCTGTGCATGCTGGAGACTCAGGCTATGAGTGTCTCATGCTTCACTTCATCAATACAGGATAAAAGCATCTCCCAGTACCTACATCAGTCAGGTTTGGTGTGGTGCCATCACTCCAACACTACAAATATGGAACTGGAGTGCTGTAGTACTAAGGGCAGGAGCTGTAAACAGTCTAGATGATAGCATTACTCAGCTGTCACTGTTGGTACATATATTCGAATTTTTAATCCTCACAACTGTCTGCCTTATTCCTAGAGCACCCAAAAGCCTAACTGCTGGATCCACAAGGACGCTTTGCTGGCAGAATCACTTAGGTTTTCAAGGGAATTCACACAGAGTAGGAGAGCACTACTAAAAGCAGCTTTATACCAAATTGTGGATTTAAGTATCTAGGACCAAAATATCTCTAAGGGTCCAACACTTTATACAAGAAAAGATCTTCAGATGAGTCTAAGCAGGGATCAGCAGTGAAATCCCCCATGGGAGCCCATGAAGCTTCTCTACTGAGTAAGGTGACACTGCCAGGACATAGCAGTCTGTCAGTGATCAGAGAGCCCCCAGAGGCACAGGAGATAAGTGAACATTGATCCTCTGAAAACAAGTCACCCCTGAAGAATGAATGGCCCATTAAATGTGGAGGTGTGTAAGCCTGAGCACTGAAACTTCCTTGCATGTCTCCAGCTCAGACCAGCTCCTCTATCCTCAGTCACTGGCTGCCTGGAGATTCAGGATTAGCTCTTGGCACTGCTTTCCAGGCAGCCCTGCTGGGGATTTTCCTGAGTCTGAAAAGGAGATTTTGCCCTCTTGTCCTTAAGAGTCTCAGTTTTCCAGAGTATGCACTGAATAATGTGATTTGAAATCATACCAGTTTATGGTATTGGCCCATAGAGTGCAAACCCCCAGTCTGAAAAGTGCCCTGAAAGAGACTGGACAAATCCAGGACTTTCCAAGTGCAGTGATGAGCCAGGACACTCCATGCACTTTAGGGAATCATGCTGCCCTTCTGTGCATGCATAGCTCCCAAAGCTTCTTATACTCTCAAAGCAATCCTGAGCTAAAAAAAAAAAGAAAGAATCCTATTTATGATGCATTTTACTTCAATGCTTAATCCTGTGTTCCCACAATAGCCCTAGTTGTGTAAATGAACAGGTTATAGCTGGGGTTTATGGAATGTGCTCTGAGCAAAATGAAAAATCAGAAATGTGTCTGGCAATAATGTGATTTAAGGCTTGATACTTCTAATCTTTTATTACGATAATCACTATTCCCATCTAAGCAGGTAATAAAGAAACTAGTTGTTTTGCATTCCATGCTGATTAGCTGGAAAGCAGGGAAGGGAGAATCTTTAGGCACCTGCATTGTTTAAGAAAACATGCTACAATTGAAATATGAAGTGACATTTTTCCGTAGTCCCCTTATGGTAATGGAGATAAAAAAGAATTCCTACTGCTTGTCTTCTGAACTTCTGGATAAGTTTGAAATGTCTTGTTTGTTCTTCTTCCTTTAGAAGGAAATTGGAAACATGTTTAGTTACCTTTCAATTATAAGTTTATGTCTAGAAATTTTTAGTATCAGGTAGAAGAAAAATATTGTATTTTTCTGTATATCCCAAATGACAAGACCTGTTTTAATTTTAAAATGCTGACTCAAATATTTTAGTATTTATAAGTAACAGTCTTATGTAACCTAAAATATTTATCAGCTGAGCAAAGCAACTTCCCTACAGAATTTATAAAACCATAAAAATAATTACTATTCTGATTAGAGAAAACCATGGATGTACAAAAGAAAATAATTAAATCCAAGTAAGAAACACATCGTTTATTGTTTGACATCTACATTTTCCTCAGCTTTTATTGGAGAGCTGACACCACGAGGAGGGTTGTAGGTTCCACTGGAGAGCAGGGAAAGGCAAACCACATCACTCAGCTTGGTGTCATCTGCCAACCTGCTGAGGGTCCCTCGATCCCAGTCTGTGTCATTGATGAGGATATTAAGCAGCACTGGTCCCAGTACAGGCCCCTGGGGGATCTCTTGTCACTGATATCCATCAGGACACTGAGCCTTTGACCACTCTCACCAGTTCCTCATCCACTGTACCATGCAAGCACCAAATCCATACCTCTCCACTTTAGAGAGGGATGTTGTGGGAGCTGTGCCAGGGACCTTACAGAATTCCACATAGGTGACATCCACTGACCTTCCCTTCTCCACTGATGTTATCACTCTGTCATAAAACCTCAACGTTGGTTCAAAATCCTGACTTTTAAATACTTCCTTATTTTAACTACTTGAACTTTAAAGGGGTTTTTTTGTGTGTGTGTTTTTAAATTGATTTAGGAATATTTCATAGTTCAGTTGCAAATTCAAAGGTGGGAGGAAGACTGGCTGTTTTATACTCTGGCTCTGGTTTTTATCCAAATAGTATTTAACTGACAGTAGCGTGCTATTACTATAAAATTGGTCACAGTAACTCAGCCATTGAAATATAAACAAACAAACAAACCAATTTTTAAAAAAGCATTTCTATGGATTAAATGAACCACCAGAGGGAGCGTATATAATCCAATCAATTTAATAGTTTCATATACAAATTACAAGGAAAAACTCATTTTAGATGCTTTTGAAGGGCTAGAGGTTTAAAATATAATGTATTCTGTTAAATATTCCATTCTATCAATGTGTCTGACAGTGAATTTGCTGATCATTTCCCTGCTTCAGACACAGCAAAAGAAATGTGCCCAGATTCTGGATGTTTGTATGCCACTACAGCTGGAGGGGTTTTCTATGAAGAGTCCTAACACGTGAGAGTATTGAATTAGGTCACATTTACCCTATGATAAATGACAAGTAATGGCAGTACTGTTTTTATAATCTGTATATGGTTTCTTTTCCAAATATGAAGCAATCATCTTGCAGACCTGAGAATCAGAAAGTATGGCCCTTTGTCAGAGTTTGTTCTAAAATGCAATATATTTTTCTTTTCTTTTAAAAGTTGTATTGAGACAGCAATTGATCTTTTTTAATCAAGTACAACAAATGTATCAAGAATGAATGTGTACGTTTGTCAGCCCTGATCCATTACTGATAGCTGCAATACAATAAGTAGATCTATACTTTATTGAGCAGATAATTGCTCCACACCCAACTTCTTCAAATACTTTCCAAGGTGCTTGCTCTTAATTTGACAAGCTAATTTGCCCTCATGCACTGCAAGAAACTGTTAGGAAATTAGCATTCAATAATTAAGAATTTTGTATGCATGGCAAGCCTGGTGGGACTAAGGCAAGAAAAGACAGTGGCACAAAAGTGTTTAATGAACAAAGCATTTTCTCAAACCAGAATGAGCTCAGTGATGGTATTGTTTGATGTAAAAATCCTCACAAGATTATAGTAATAGATATTTTCAAGTGGAATGGCAGTTCTTTTTAGAGGAGAGCATTAATTTCAGTGACCTTGTAGATACACTTAAAAATAATGGTAAAGATGTACGTAGCAGTAAAATGTACATAACAGTACATTGGAGAGTACTATTAAGGAACATAGATGATCCAGAGATCACATGTTTTTATTGAAAGTTAACCTGCAGCCAGAGGAATTTGCCATTCACTGAGAATCTCACATGGATAAATAACAGATTACTAGCCTTTCTTCATTTTCTGTAAATTGGTGGAATTTGATAGTAGCTGGAGTCAGTCGAAATATTGTGGAATTCCTGTAATTCCCTCAAGCACAAATTGTCTGGAATAATTCCTATGATTAACACTAATAAACCTAAAAAGCTCAGTCTCTGAGCAGAAACCCAGTGAACATGCAATAGCTCTCAGGGGCTTAGTACAAGTCAGTGCAAGACCAGACCATTCATTCCCCATTTCTTTTCTCCCCACATTCTTCTGCAGTGTACTCACTGATGTTCTCAGCAGCTCCATAAAATCATCCCAATCCTAACATTAATAGATTTGATATCCAACCAAGTGAATTTGAATCCTGCTTTCATACAGGAAATAGGCAGTTTTCTTGCAGCTGCAGCATTATATGCATACCTTGCTTTGTTTTCCTGAATAACTCAGGAGAGCATGAGGACAACTGCTGTGCTCATAATTGATGCAGATTTTTAAGAATTTCAAGGCTGGGTTATGGAACTTCAAATTATTTCTAGAAAAGGAGCAGAAGATTGCTACAATTCTTGTAAGTCTGAAATCCTAGTATTTCTGTTAAAATATTTTCTATGAAATCTTGGACCTGAAGATGGGGAAGTATTTTGAAGATTCTAATCTTGATGTAAACACAGTGATTAATTTAAGACACCCCACTCGCACTATTAAGATTCTTTATACATGCTTCTTACAATATCATTTGCCTTTCAAAATGTGAGATTGTTTTCACTAACTGGATGTTCACAGTAACATCATTTGTCAGAATTATTGTTTCTTCTGGAGTTTAGAGACTCTGTTCATTATCCACTGTTCAGGTTTCTGTGATATCAAATTTTGCAACACAGCTTGGACAAGACATGGAAATCACAATTAATATGGAAAGTACCACTGCCTGGACTGTTCTAAGACCTTCATGTAAAGTCTGTCTCATGTACTGTGTATTACCAAATGTAACTCCTAATGTACTCTTTTTTAAATGCAATAAGTAGTTATGAAAGATACTATCAAAGAGCACTTAAATCCCATTGAGAGAAGGGATAGAAGATATCCACCTGTTATATATACACCTTGGATAATGCCTAATTTTGCTGATTAATTTGGAAAGAAGATGACAACATGTAAATTTCATTTCCACGTTTAAATTCACAGATGCACCTAAGATACCATAATGACAAAACACTAGAAAAATAAGTAGTAGTATGATTTTGTTCTGTAGAAACTTCTGTTGCAATTCTTTTAAATACTGCTAACATTTTATTCTTCATTTATTTCATTAGAACAGTATGACAAAGCCCACCTCAGTCTTTGACAAACCATTTCTATCTACTACTGCAATTTCTGTGCCAGTAATAAATCTTTCCAATCACAAGAGAGCTTAGTACAGACTTAATTCCTCATTGTTTGTTTATCCTGAGCGTGATAGCCATTCCAGTGGGTATTACCATGCTCTATTAGAGAGGCATTTAATCTGTGATTAAACTTTGGTCTTTTTCTGACAGAACTATGGCACATTCAGTCCCATTGCAGCCCAAAATTCTTTTCAGTTTGGTTTGATTTTCATCTGTTCATTTCTTACATTAATAGCTAAGTTTTAATTCAAACAAATTCCTATTTGATTGCAGAAAGGTGACCCTCATCCGTGAAAGAGTTCTACAGTTGCATTATGATTCAATTTATACATATCCTAGATGTTTTATGAAACTTGACTCAGGCTTCTAGTCATCATTCTGTGTGTGATTGGCTGTCTCTTTCTCCTGGGTTCCTACACAAGACATTATACTTCCTGATTCCCAAATAAATGCCTCAAATGGTCATCTACCATAACAATTGGGCTTTAATTGTATAATACAAAGAATGCAAGGGACATTCAAATTCTAATTTCAAATAAAACAGACTTTTCTGACAAATTAAAAGATACTTAGCATCACTTCATGAAATAAATTGTAATACAAAGTAGTTAATATGATAATTTTCATAATATGTGAAATGTGAAATACAGGTAGATGATGAATAGATGAATACAGAACACAAATGGGAAAAAATACAAAAACTAAATTTGTTACTTAGACACAAGACTACTAAAAAAATACTGAGAGGGAGGTTACCACATAAGGCAAAAACTGTACCTACTTTACAGAGAAAGAGCTTCAAGGAGGTTTTGACATCTTCAGATGGGAACCACTGCTGTGTTCAAAGATAGAGGAATGCAGCTGGGGTCACAAACTTCTCATTGGTTGTCTCATTATAATGTATTGTACCAAAAAACAATGAGATAATTTAACATCATATCTACAGCATTGTTTGTACTCTACTTAGGTTATCTTCTTGACACTCAGGCTGTTACTTCTATTTCTTGTTGAGGGTAAAGTCACAAATTATATATTTTTCACACCTCTGAAATTTGCTACATTTTCCTTAACCTAGCAAACATTAATTTGCAAGTGTTATCTTTATTTGCTAAATTGCAGATATTTTTATCCTGTTCTCTCTCTGTTGGTTGTCATGTATAGTTCTTTATACTATTTTGTGCTAAGTACTATTCCTGTGCTACTGAAAGTGTCATAACTGAGATGACCATCTTCCACTAACGAAAACAGTGGATTCTAAAATAGTTCATAGTCACTACTCTACCAAATATGGCAGGATATATGTTTTGACTTTGAACATATTAGAAATTCAGAGTTCTAATATGAAAGTTAAAGGGAAAAACCCTGGCATAAGTAGGTTCTTATTTTCTCAAGAGCTGTTAGGCCCCACAACAGCAGTTTCTGAGCCAAATATGTAAGTAAGCTGTTCCTGAATAAACTAATTACTTTTTCTAGTCCTAAATTAATTTGTAATCAGAAAAGTATGGGATAGTCCTGTAACAGGATAGTTCCATTATCCAGCATTTCTCATTTTGCAATGCTTTTATGCATTGCTATACATAGAGCAGTGCTATTGCTATTTTGCACAATATCTTCTCTTCCAAGAGCCTGAAATAAATCAAATATACTGCTTACAACAGAAGAGCAAATTGGTCACTTTTTTCTGTCCCAAAAATGATGTATTAGAAAATGCACAAATCTGGCCTACCCAAGTATTATGACTTTAGGATGATTTTTCACACAAGTTCAGTTACAGAAAATGTTTATAAATGGATTAGTAAAAATAATGATTGTGCAGTAGGTTCATTCTGTCTCATAGACCCTCTAAGTAGAATAATTTAGTGAGAAACAGGGCACTAGATTTCTTTCCTTTCATGTCTGAGATGAACTTAATTTGTAGTTCCAAACGCCTTCCTTGATTACCAGAAATTGTATGTTCCAATAAATTACTTGCTGGGTACCTTTTATCAAATATTTGAACGTCCATGAGACTATATTTCAGAAGCCAGATACCACCTACCCATTGTAGCCTAAATTGTTGGCCTAAATAATTATTTTCTCAACTGGTCCCCTTCTTTCCTTATTCCAAGTGTTTAAAGGGAAAAAAAGTGAAACAACAGAAACTGAGAGCAAAGCAATTCAGGAATGTCAAAACTCAGGACACATCTGTGGAAATAGGCAGCACAGATTATCACACCTGACCCTAGGATATTTTTTAGGATGAATGTTAATCTCCTTTTTAGAAGCGTTAGATTTTTTTTTCCTTTCATATAAGCATCCAAACCACTGCATTACTGTGGAGAAATCTATCTTCACCAAATACTTTATGATCACTCTTAATTTCCTTTGTTCTCATTACGAGGGAAATGACTAAAAACAGGATAAATAAATAAAAGAAGCCAAGTTGTTTTTAATGGAATCAACCAAGATTTTTTAATGGGAAGGTTTTGCACTTTATCCAATTTTCTTTTTCTCGTGTTTCATTGAAATATAATACAGAATGGTAGCCCAGTCACTTTTAGTTTATATTCTCGGGCAAAGTATTTTTTTACATAGTGTTGCAAATTAAGCACAGCCTGGGAAGCTTCCTGGGCACTGTAGAACAATTGTATGTGCCACTAAAACAGTTGTGATGTTTCCTGGTGTGATTTCAGTCCATGCCCAGGAGCACGGTCCAGAACAGTTCCCAGGCATGGTGCAGGAATTGGACCGTTCCAAGGGTTATTCCCAGCTGGTTATTGATGTGCAGCCTCCTCCTTTTCAAGGTTGAGAGAGTTTGCTTGTTCAGGCATAGGCCATTGTGTGCCAGCAGTCTTCAGTGCCAAAGAACATTTCTGGGCATGTTTATTGTGCTAGTGCAGACAGAATGATCACAATTGTCTTAATTGCTTTCCAGAAGTGCTAACCTCTTTTGGTTGTACTCAATATAAACTGAGCATCATTGAGATCATATTTGCTTCATAGCCTCCTAGATATCATTCTATAATGAACTACCATTAACAAAAAGTATCTTTTTTTTAGCATATTTTAAATTTTACATGTTACTGAACATATATTCCTATGTAACCTTGTAAAAAATTTTATTTAAACAAATCTTGATTTTGGATTATCTGAGATTAGGACATACTAAAGAAAACTGCTCCATTTCCCAACAGAGTCTTCAGATTTTTTTATAGCATATATATTTCTCGATCTTTCCAGTCATGTAAACTGGGGGACTCTCTAACATACCCTTGTAGAAAATATTCCCAGCCTCAGGGAAATAGATGAAATTTTATCTGTATTCTTCCTTAAATGCCACCTTAGATCCCCCTCTATTCAGATCTAGTAACTCTTCCAATATCTGCATTATCATAATGCATTCATGAAATCACTGGCTATCACAACAAATATCAATATTTACCATTAATTAATTAAGAAACAGATGAGTCCCTATTGTTCTGTAATTCTTTTGTAATCTCTTTTGGTGGCTGTTCCTGCTCAATGTTGACTTCAGAATTGGACTCACTTTTAGAATGAAAGAATGAGATACAATTAAGATACTAATTTGGGAAACAAATAACTTTCTGAACTTTAAGTTGCTTTGAACGTAACCAGTGACAGGATGATCCATGTCCTTCATTGTTTTGCTCTCTGTCTGAAGAGTTCACTGAGTTTTAACAGAAGGTGCTTTTCTTAGCCCTAAATCACATACCTTTATAAGCATATAAATGTTGGATTATGCAGGTTCCTACTTTGCCTGTCATAGTTCCTGCTTCCTTTGAGTTCTTACTCTTTTCAGAGTTGTGAATGAGACACGGCAGGAGCAGTAACCCAGCAGTAAAACCAGACCACTGCTGCAATCCTCTTTCTAGCAGCTCAGATGCTGATGCCCACTAGCACTGAGTCAGCCATGGTGTGATTGCCAGGGGTTCATGTGTGATGACAGACATGTGACCAGCCCCATTTCATGCCATCTCTAGGCACCAGGTCATTTTTATCCTGTCACAAGGACTCTGCGAGTTGTTAATGTTATCAGTGTGGTTTTTTAGAGTAAAATCCCAGTTAAAGTACCTGAATCAAAAAGAGAGCATGGGCAATGTGTGAATGAGATCTGTGCCCTGGTACACACCACCTGAGACTTGATGTTTTTCAATTTAATTCCCAGTTCTACCGTTCATATGTCTGTGAGTATTATGGAAACACAGAAGCTGTGAAATAATGCGTGCTTATCTGGTTTTCAGAAAATCTGGGCTTAATTCTAGGTTTTGTTACACATTCTGTGTTATCTCAGCTGATCACTTCATGTCTCCTATGTTCTGTTTCCTCATCTCTAAAGTGGAAAAAGAAATACTTTCTCCAAAGGCAAATTTCATATTTTTATTTAAAAAATGAGATTAAATCAATGGGTAGGCAACCCTAATTGTACTTCTGAGATATTGTCAGTGTCAGCTGAATATTCAGAGATAGAAAGTAGTTCAGAGAATCATGTTAGAACAAAGGGTTGTGCTTTTTAGGATCACTAACTGGAATGTAAAGTACATCCAGTAGTACTGCAGAGCTCTTTGCCTCAAACCTTGAGAAATTACTTGTATGCCAAACATATAGCAGTGCCAACAAATCAGAATTCTCTGCTAACTTCTGTTGCTATTAGCTCTTTGTACCCTCTTTGTGCAGGTACAAATGCACAGTCAAAGCAGTGGAGACTGTAATCTAGTATGAGGGACTAATCTTAGCGTGGCTCCTTCCCAGAGAACACATTTGATATAAATTTCTGCTGATTCTGTTGGAAATTCTGGTACCATAATCTCATAAATTTGCCTCTAGGGTCCTCCTCTTACACTATCTTTTTCCTGCTAAGTGTTCAAAGCAGAACCTTTAGCAAAAACATAATTTTTTATTCTTTACCTGCTTTTCAGCCTGTTTCCTTTATTGTTGTAACTGACATTAAGTTTATAGAAAATATCCTTCTATTCTTCTTTAATCAGAACTCTGCCAAGTCTCTCTTTAACCACAATTTGATCTTTTTCTTTCTAGTGGAATTGAAAATAAAACTTGTTTCTTTTATCCTACTTTTATTCTTAGCCTCTTTCAACAGAAAGAACTCCCTATGGGAGTCTTTATTTCCTACTGCCTATTCAAATATTGTGTCAGAGTTATAAATATTGAGGCTTATGCATGTTCAGTCATTTTCTGCAAAATAACAGCTTGGTTTCTAACATCTTTTACTTCTATGTTTGCTTGATATTTCAGGAGTCTTTTAGAACATGTAGCTATAGTTTTCCAAACTTTCCACCCCATAAAATTGTGGAAAGATTGTCAGGCTAAAGATTGACTGCTGAACTTTGTTCCAGTCTGATCATCCTTATTATTACCTGAATGTTTTAAATTTTGAGCAGTACACAATGTTAAGACAATGGTGGAATTCAGTGTTGCATCAACTATTAATTATGCCTTTGTAACATTCAAATTTTTCATACACATTTAAATAGTACAGGCTTATTTTAGTTTAAAGTCCTTGTTTTCAGCTTGTCAGCTATTTTTACTTTACAAGAGCAAGATGGGAGCAAATCCTCTTCTGACTAATCAAATTATCCTCCTGTTCTGAAGCACAGTTTAATTAAACAATATTTAAGTAAAGGATAAATACAGAGAACACATTTCTGCAAGAATTCAGATATATGACTAGGAGTATTGAGCTAAGTGATAAGCACAAATGCTATTCAGATACCTTACAGATGCATACCAAAGTCACTCCCAGTGACACTTCAGATGAACTTCATAAGCATTTTGAGCTGTGATTAAGTTCTGCATTTGAAAGGGGAAAATAACGAAGGAAGGAAAACTCAGTCTTTCCCCAGACAGCACGGTGTGGCAAGAAGGTGATATCTGAAAGGTGAGGGAACCAAACTGGAGCCTGCTCTGTGGTTAAGGGAGGCAAAACCATACCAAGCACAAAGATAAACATTTTTTCCTCCAAAAATCACTCCATGATTAGAATTATTTTTCAGCTGGACAGACACAGAGTTCCAGGTTGTTTTTTTTATTATATTTTTTTTCTTCCTCTTTGGAAAGAACTTCCACTTCAAAATGTTTTAATTCTTCTTTCAGTAATTCAAACATCCTAGCAACTGTCTTAATCTTTTCATAATGTGATGGTCCTTCCTTAATGGTTGAAGTTAGAAAAGAGTTCTGCCTCTTCAATTTTCTATTTAATTTTCCATTTAATTTTCCAGATTAACCTTTTATTTAGATGGGTTAATAAACCTTTTAACTGAACTAAATCATTACATGGTATTTATAAAATCCTTTCAAATTTCTGGAATGCCTTTCTTTTCCAAAAAATCTGCTCTTTACATGCCCTTACAGAGCAAAAAATACTAGGAAATTATTGGTTTAAATTACATGTGTTGTGCATTTCAATGCTCTTGATTGTCATACTGCAGCTCAACCTGGTGAAAAGGTTTTTCCATACAGACTTTGCCTCTTTTCTTCCCAATAATTTTCTATTATGTTTCTAGCTTTTGCAGGTTAAACCTTGATGAATTTTCAGATTTTTTTATTATTATCATCATCATCATGATCACGCTCATTAATCCTCATTGAACTCTCGTTAAGAAAAGGAGCAAAGCATTTCATGTCTTGCATTGAGTGGACACTTCCTGTCATTCAAATATTCTCTGCCAAATATAGGTAAATGGCGTTTGGTAAATAGGATGGCATCTCCAGCTCCTTTCTGGCTACATACAGTTCACTGGAGGGATTCTGACAGCTTTCTTGTTAACATTGCCAGGTCATCATTCCTATATGTGTAAAGACATTCATTCTCCTTTTCCTCCCTGAACCAGCACTCCAGAGCACTCCACACAAATCCTGAAATTCCTTGCATTTCATAAATGTCCCTATTTTCATTTCCTAGAACATCTTTATTATTGCTTTCCTCGGAGCTGAGTTTGGTCATCTCTTGAAAATGAAGTTGTTATAAAATAGCCATGTTGACAGATGGCATAAACAGCACAGCAAATCAAATCTGCTCCAGTGTTTTAATGGCAACAGGGAATTATCACCATGCTACTAAATTAAGGTCTAAAAAATGCAGCCAGCAAAGCGGGTGCTGCACTGAAATGTCAGTTTCCAGAACTCTGACTCAACGAGGCAGCAACAATAGTAGCTTCTATGGCTGACATCAAGTCACATGTGCCTCAAAGGAAGTTCACAAACTGATTTGCCAGGAGACTGGTGTCTCATTGCTGATAAAGCTGCCTTCTGATAATATTGTTTGGACTCACTATGTATCAGTGGAAAATGTTAAATAAGCAATGGCCCAGGGTTTAATGTACTTTTTTTAAGGTAGAGTCTTCTCAAGACTGCCTCACACATTTGAAAGAGCCATTCCAAGTCCTTGTGTGTTGCATTAAATTTTTGATGGTTGGTTAATTCAAGTTTTGGTCGTTGGTTAATTTCTGGTGGAAAAAAATTAACCCCAGAAATGTTACTCACCCCTGTAATTCACGAGTTTGTAGGAAAAGATTTAAGAAGTGTAAATTAATGCACCTGGCATACATTTTTATTCATTTAATCTTTGGAGCCTTCAATTTGACACCATTTAGATATAAGATAAAATCAAGTTTTGTTAATCCCTCCAAGTACATCGGGTTGAATTAGCATAGATATGTAACTACAGTAACTGCCTCAAGTGGAGGAATTTATGGTGTGGCTGGATTTCATGTCTAAATATTTAGCTTGGTTTTCTGATGTACTGAATAACCATTGGATTTGAGCCAGAACAGTATGAATAAAATGTAATGGATTTATGAATATTCAGTACATCTGAAAAATCAGTCCAGTCCTTCTTAGAGATGGGGACAGAAGTTGATAATTAAGCTCTTCAAATTTTAGAGAAAAGTAGGGGAGACTCAAAAAAATTTCTCTTAATTCCTGGAATACCACGTGATCATTTCTTTCTGCTCTGTTAAGTTTTTCTTGTTCTTTCAGACATTCACAGGGACAGAACACCACAGAGATAGAGAAGCAGCAGTGAGCTCCCACTGTAGCACAGCACTGATTAACTCACACTTCAGCAAGAAAACACTTTTCCAGTGGTCTTTATTCATAGAATGATTTGGGTTGGAAGGGACCTTTAAGGATTACTCTGTACAGCCCCACTGACATGGCAGGAACATCTTGCACTAGATGCAAGGTTGCACAAAGCCCCATCCAACCAGAACTTTAACATCTCCAATGAACAATTCACAATTTCTCTTGACAGTCTATTCTAGTGACTCACCAGCATCACTGTGAAAAACTTCTTCCTTGTATCCAATAGTAATCTATTGTCTTCCAATTTGAAGCCATTTCCCATGTTCTGTCACTACAGGCTTTCATAAAAAGTCTCTCTCCATCTTCCTTGTCTGTTAAATATGGAAAGTCTGTATAGGGTTTTCCTGGAGCCTTCTCTTCTCCAGGCTGAGCAACCCCAATTCTCTCAGCCTGTCTTCATGAGAGAGGTGCTCCTGCCCAGTGGCTCTCCAGGTCAATGTCCTTCCTATCTTAGAGGCCTCATGCATTGGGAAGGAGATGTTTGTATTTCTCTGAAATACATTTCTGGTCTGAACATTTTACTCTTAATGGCAATGGGATTTTGGAGAAGCCAGTTGCTATAGAGTGTGTGAAAATTGACACCTTTTAGTGTTGGGGTATTTCTTTTAGTAATATTGCAAATGGTGAAATGTGGATCAATGCAGGTATAACAAGAGAATGAACATTTTTCTCAAAATCTTTTCTCAAAGACATTGTAGATTCTGCTCGGAATAATTTTATGGAGATGTTTCTTACCCTAAGTGTGCTGTTAAAATTGTTTAAATCTTCTTCTATCCTCTCCTACTATAAAAATAATTACAGTGCTCCATTCTTCCAAATGAACCTGCTACTTTGGTTGAAGTAGGTAATACTTGATATGTCTTGTTATCTTTCAATTCTTTGTAAACAAAAAGAGACCCTTATATGCAGCTAACCCTAACAGTGACCTTATTTTCTTGCCTAGTCTTATTAAAAGAGAACAAAAAGTTGTTTTTCATATATTCAGGTAAGTTATGACCATGGGTGCCAAATGACATCACCCTGTCTCATAACAAAGTACCGCATTAAATGAATGCAGAAACCAAAAAGAAGCCCTCCAAAATAAAAAACATCCTAGCTGGGAAGAATCTCCTTCAAAGCTGGACATTGTGCTTTAGTTATTTGCATGCCGTTTTGATAGTGCTTTCTGTTTGTGATGCTACCTGTTGTCTAGGAAACACAAACTTACTCTACAATCACTGAAAACACTCTTGAGAGATGGGGATTACCAGGGGAATCTTTATATTAAAGTGTTACAAGTTTCTTAAAAATTTCCTTGTTACATATAACAAAAGACAAAGGATATTGCAAACAGGTTATTAAACTCACCTGATTTGATAACAAATATGCATGCAATTTAAGTTTTCTGCATCTAGAGAGGAGGTAGAAGCAGCTGTACAGTGTTCTCTATTTGCCACAGAGAGTGTTCAGAGGAGCTGTGAACATTGATCAAATGGCTATATGCGTACCTTCATGTCCCAGATCACTTTGCCTGATAAACCCAGTGACTGGTTCACTGCATCCTTTGTGGGATTAAATTTTCATGGCTAAGAAGTCTGGATAATAATAATTAAACTAATTTACATCGATATGGTTGACATCAAACTTAAAAATGCTATGGGTCAGTTACATCTTAAAAATAATTATCCAGTGGAAGGGAGATATTCCTATTTTAAAATTATACATAAATTTTAAAAACTAAAAGTCTCATTCATTGAAACACCTTTCACTGAAGTGGATTAAAGGAGTGACTAATATTGTGAGCAAAGCATCTTGAATAAAAGTGATACCATATAAAACATATGGATTTTAAATCACATCATTTACTTATTCTTTCTGTCGCTCTGTTCTGTTCCTCTCCCTTCCTTTACTGTTTTTTCCTCCTATTTCCATCTGGACAACTTCTATCTATTTCATCATTTAAAGATGCTCCAGTGGATTTGATCGTCACCGGCAAGACTGGGTAGACAGTGGCTGCCCTGAAGAGGTATGTGAGTAATTTACATCCTCAGAGGCTATTTATATAGTTATGATGTTTTTGTTTAAATTATTCAGATTATAAACCATGGTTTCAAGGCCAAAGACATACTATATTTATCATTCAGGGGAAATCCTATAAGGCATAACAAAGAAGAACAATCTGAGCAGTTTCACTCTGCATTTGAGGGAATAAAATTGACAAAAATTTAAATGTGATCTTTGGGAAACTACTGTAATTAAATGTCCTGGGGTGACTTTTTCATGTTGAATTGTATCCCCATTTGTCTGTTTAGCCCGGAAATAAGTTTCCCAAAACCCAAAAAAACCAGAAAACCTTCTCCAAAACAGTGTCCCTGTGCTGATTTTCTTTTAGATCTCTTTTTTGCCAGAAAAGGGGAAGAAACTCTGATGTTCCTTGTTTCAGAAAACCCTTTGTCAGAATAGCATCAAGTGAAAAACAGGCATTGCATTTTGATAATGAAGTCTGGCAAAATCACTTAGTAAAGAAGAAATTACACAGCTGAATTCGAAGAGATAAAATAAAAATAATAATTGAAATAATACTTTAAAAGCCCTCATACAACCAACCTACATGGCATTTTGATTTCTTTTCATTTAGATGCAGTGAGAGGATAAGAAAGATCTATATCTGTGAAAGTCAAATGTAGCCCCTGTGATGGGCTGTCAAACAGGGACCATAAGCTTCCTCTGAAAGTTATCTGGGGTACTTCTAGACCAACAAAGTTCATTTTCAACTAATATTTATAATTTATAATGATGATGATGATAATTACTTTCCAGTTTAAAAGCCCCTCTACAAGAATTTTTGGTTTAAGATTTGGGGGTTTTTTTTATTTTCCTTTTTTTTTTTTTCCATGTTGAGATTGTGGTAATAGGAAAAAAAAAATTTATGGCACTTTTAATATTCTGGTGGCCATTAAAAAAGCAGGTTTTTTTCCATTTTTGCTGAACGGGCTAACTATCCCCACGAGTTTCAGCAACATAGGCCTTCTGAAATATCAGGTGAAACCCAGGGCAAAACATAGCCCCAGGTGTCTAGTTAGAAAAGCACATTCTGTTTTATTTTCAGTAGAAGCAAAGAGAACTAATTCTATAAATCCACATTAATGAAAGAAATTTTTCTTCTTGTTACTGTAATTGCAAAATAACTGCAACCTACATACTGCCTTATTACATGGCCTTGAAGCTTCAGCTTTGCAGTTTGTCACCAGCTGATTTGAAAGCAAAATTTCTGAGATATTTATTGTCTATGGAGGGCAACCTTTTAAAGAACATAAGATAGAAGTTATTGGGAACCTGTGTCATTATAGTGCAAAACTCTTGTATTGCTTTAATCCAGATTATAATTAGCTAGGACTCAATTGTGTTTGCAAATTAAGATATCAAAAAACTTCTGTCTGCAGGACATTAACATTCCCTTCTGCTTCTCCTTTCTTGTTTCAGTCCAGCATGTGCTCCAAGGTTTAGTACATGATCTGAGAGGAAATTATCGATACAAGAAGTGTATCTGAGAAATTAATACTTTCATTTGCACAGTTTCAGGCTACTTGGTGGCAGTCCACTGTCCAAATTATAAGCTCTCTGGAGTAGAAGCAACAGCTTGTTTGGCATCTTCCAGAATTATGCCTGAGCTGACTGCTAGAGTTTAGGGAAGGATCAATAATTAGCCCAGAATGGTTAGTTTTAGATGCTTGACTGAAGAGGATAAATAATGAGGATTCTCATAGTAAGGTTTTTTTTTTATAAAATAAAAAATAAAATATATTTATTTTTAATATAGATTTTGAGCTAAATTTTGACTAAATTTTGGCAGTGAAATTAACAATATTTTTCAAGAAAAATACAAAGGAATTTAAATAATTATCCTGCAGGTACTGATACATTTCGGGAATGTAATAAATTGATTCTGGTAAAACAAAGAACAATAAAATATCTGTGCATATTAAAAGTAAGACAATGCCCACTGGGTTTTGACAGACAGATCTCAATAAAATGAAATAAATGTTTGCAGGACTCACTTCTCATTAAAATTAATGGAGACAGCAGGAGTTAGATACAGTTCCCATATTTGCTGCAAGATAATTCGATGTATTTTCCTGGAAAACTGTGTGAATCATAAAAGAAATTATTCATTGCATCTTCAGAATTTTAAAAAAGTCCAGAACTTGAGAGAAAAAAAAGAGCAAGCAGATTCTTGATTTGTATCAAAATATTTGCCCATGCAAATAGATATTAAATTATTATATGATGGCAACTTTTTATTTATAGTGTGCTAATATAGTATAATAATTTTGTTGTCGTTTATATTTTATAATAATTATTTCTTACATTTATATATAAATATACATTTATGTTTTATATACACAAATAATACATTACCTTTTAATATAATGTAGAATTAATAGGCATACAGTAATTGATTGATTTATTGTAGTAAATAAATGTTCTATAAACTGAATACATGCACAGTTTTTTCACATATGTATGTGTTCTTTTGTGATAATTACAAGTAAAGCCTAATTAAATGCTCCACTTAACTACGTATTGTTCACTACAACGAGCTACTATTTAATTCCCACAAATCTTTTTTTTTAAATGTTTTATGTCACCCGGATTAATGGCAGTGAGTTTTCATAATAGAAGAGTGAAAATCTGAATTATAAACTTAGGTGTTAAACTCTGATTGCAGGAAATAACAAGTTTGACCATCTGGGGTGACTTTGAAACCTTGTCATTAACAATTAAGAGTTGTAAATTTTGCAGATAAATGAAAAATTATGTTGCTGATTGCTGCATAGAGACTTGAAAATGGAAAAGGAAAAAAAAAGAAAATTAAAAGAAAAAGCTCTTGAAATTTCTTGATCTAGAGTGTCTATTTTCATTGTTTTTATCACAGCAACTTGTCCATGATTAAATTCTTCATTCTTGACAGTTTCCACAGAGAATTAATTTTCTCTTCCTTGTTGCTGTTGTTTCCCAACAGTCAAAGGATAAGATTTGTGAGAAGAATATAGACACAACTGAAACACCTCTGTACTCCACCACCACCCTTCTGCCAACCACCACAAGGTTCAGAGTTTTAACAACCACCAGAGGATCCACCACTTCCCACCTTCCAACCAGCCTGCCCACAGAAGGTGACGTGTATACACTGCATTTTTACACTTGGAAAAAAGTAATTTACAACTCAGAAAGAAATGTATTTCCTTTAAGTATGTATTGATGACAACTTTTTTCCCTCTGGGGCAGCAGAAGGAGTTGGGAATTGCAGCCAAGGCTGTTGCTTTTAAATTGCTCACTCTTGTGCCATTAAGGTGCAAAGGTGATGAAGGCTCGAGGGCGATGCTGCTGGAGAAGCAAGGACAAGTTAGGAAGACTTCTAGAAAAGTTGAGCTACAATGACTTTTTCATGTTCCTTTACATTCAGGCAGTAGTCCAAAACCTGCTGAAATTGTAAAGGTCCCTGCTAAATCTAGAAGAAATTCCCATCATAGACTTAATGAATTTGTAATTGTTTTATGGATTCTATCTAGGCAGGTGAAAATTATAGATAATCCAAAATAAAAACCTCTTTGAAATATGCCTGTTCACTCTTTTTCAGTCAGTTGACACTGTTCTTTTCATGTAGTGCTCACTGTTGTGAAATAGTTCCTCTAGGCTTCTGAACTGAATTAACTGGATAAGTCATGGTGGGTCGGTTCTCATCGTTGTACCAATGGCTGCTTAAATCTTACCTTTTTGAGCTTGGGATATCCTGCTTTCCTGCTTTTGGAGGAAATTCATTTGAGCAGGAAAGCTAATTCAGATTAATCAAGAAACATCTATAAGATATGTGCATGTGTGTTTGTTGAAATTGTATGTTAACACAAGAAAAAGTACTGGGTACAGATTTTCTGAGTAGCCTGTGACAGGAAGATCTGAACTGAAGGCATTTCGAGGTGAGAATCTACCAATAAGAAAGGCTGGTTTTCTTTAAAACAACAAAAGTTTAGAAACTGTTAGTGCAGCATTTGGACTGCATTAAAAGGAACCTTCTCTGGCATTCTCTTAATTAAAGTTCACAAGAAAAAAGGGAATATGGAGGTAAATTGGTTTTAGTATTAGTAGACCTTTTCAAGATTCCTCAAGATGGAACTAAACCATTGTCTTATTTTACTGATAAATGTTGGTTCATATAGTCCTTAATATGATAGAATGCTCGAGCTATGTGTAAACATGTAATATATATGAATTATTTATAAACATTGTGAGACAGACTCTCATACCTGTATTTGCCAGTGTTTTGAATCCTCTTGAATGCTTTAACACTCTCAATAATTTTTTTTTTTAGTGGTAAGAAAGCGTAGTGCTCAGAGTAAGAAACACCACAATCTAGTTCTCATTGAGTTGATAATAATAATAAATAAATAAATAAATAAATAAATAATAAAATAGACAACTTTCTTGTTATAAAATGTTTTTATCATTAGAATCTGATTGCTAAAATGTTTCATGACCTAGAAAAATACATTTTCCTTCAACTAACTTTAAATTTCCTTTATAGATGACACCAAGATAGCACTGCACCTAAAAGATAATGGAGGTAAGAGATGCTTTTTTGTCTGTAAATAGTATCAGTATTTTGTCAAATTATATCCCACTGACTTCATTCATCAAAATTCAGTTGTAGAAATAGCTTTTACCAGGCTCTTAAGGGATTCCAGGACCCCGCATCTGTGTGGAAGATAAGTAGGGCAAATAAGCTTAGGAGCTGCTTAGGAAAATAAATATTTACAACTCTCTTTAGAATTCTATATTAAAAGAGCAGGTTATATTATTATGGACATATTACATAAATTTTAATTGTATTAATACAGTTATTGACTAGTAATGCAGTATTAATACTCAATAACTATAGTCAATAACTATAATAATGCAGTTTTATTTAACTGTATTAAGAGAGTGTATGAGGCTGGTTCTAAATAATAATATTGTGCTATAAAGTCATTCATAGTAGTGAATTATTACATGACATTTTGTTAATAGGCATACTCGTTTTATATCTGTGTCAGTACTAGCAGAGCTCCTGCATTTCTCCATGCACATTCCCTGTGCAAGTTAATGAGATCACCTTGTCATACTAATAAATGAGGCTCTGCAGGGGACTTGTCCCCAGTTAAATGAGGCTCTGCAGGGGACTGCTTTTGTCATCTTCTTTGTGAGTTCAGGGACTGAGACCTGAGGTATTTTCTTGATGAGAATTCCCCTACTAGAAAAGGAGTGAGTTGTTAGATGTCGCCTGTGCCTGTGTTCATTGCCAAAGCAGAGCTTGCTGAGGTGAAAAGGAAGGTTTGGGTTCATTTCTAAAGGCTTCAGAATGGTCTGTCAAAGTGGAGGATGATTTGCCGAGCAAATTTAAATAAGTCATATTTCCACTAATGTTAAGGAGAATATTGTTGGCTCTGATTGCCTTTCCAAGCAGGGAGCATGAAGTTTCTCTCGTGGGTCAAGGGAACAGGTGGCCGAGTGTGACAGCAGGCACAGGCATGGCACAGGGCGAGTCCAGCAGCTCAGAGGAAGCAACTGGGGTCAACCCTGGTCTAGTGACCACCAGCTGAGTGTGCAGCAATGGGGCAGAGCCAGGCTGGAAGGCAGGTTGGCAAAGAAGGGAGCAGCAACACAGCAGAGTGGCAGAGCTGCCAACAGACAGCTCAGGAAAGGACCAAAGGAAGCATCTCCCAACAGTGATCCTAGAGAAGGTGAGATGATGAACCAGGTCTACATAGGAATTATGCAACAGCAAAAGGATAAACAGCTCCAAGGCCATCCAAGGAGGCACAGTCCATGGAGAGGACTGGAGACAAGCTACCTTCAGTGTTGGTCCGGGATACAAGATCAGAGATGGGATTGAATATAGGCTCATCTGCAACATAGATTAGGTTTGGACTTGAGTTACATGGGCACCCCAGTATCATGGGCAGAGGTCCCACATAGAGCAGTTCAGAACAACTGAGATTTAGGAGTTTCTCAGGACCCTCACAGAGAATTATTCAAGCTTTGAAAAAACACATAGTGCAGATGCCACTTAGCTTGTTGGTCTGTTTTCCTGTGATTTGTTTTCAGTCATATTCAGCCATTATTTTCTCCTTCTCTCAAACTAGAAATCTATTCACTCCACAGGGGGCAGTTGTCATCCTCTTCCTTGCCAGTCTCCTCTCTGTCATTTTGCTGTCACTAGCCACAGCATGGCTGGTCACATGCTGTATTGGGCATTGAATTGTCCATTTGTTGGCAGTGATGTTTTTGACATTGCTTTGACACATAAGTGATCCCTTGGAATAAAGTGATCTGTAAATTCAATGCAGTACTTTTAAGCATTTTGTCTATGGAAATGTCCCTGAAACTTTCTTTCTCTCTTGAAATCAAATTGCTTCTTATTTTATTGTGAAAAGTGTTTCAGTGCTCTTAGAGGTCAATAGTCAGGACTTCATTCTCCTATTCCACGTCTGCTCTGTACTGGAGGTGTATTTCTGGCTGAAAATTATTTCTGGCTGAAAAGTGCCCACAGTCTGCCCTGTGAGCCAATGCTCCATGGCAGGTGGCTGACCCAGGAGCAGCCAGCTCTCCATCGTGAGTATCTCATACACAGCTCAAAACTGTGTGCTGTTATATAAAAAATTATTCCGAAAGTGGGGTTTAGAAAACACATTCATGTTTCTTTCAGTTTGGGAATTGCAGCAGAACTATTTTTTCACTTGTCTATTCTGTGTCCAAGATCTGAAAACAAAAACTCTGTAAAAGTGTTAAATCCTAGAACAAATTATAGGTGGCTGTAGCCTACTTGGTAGGTAAGGTGTAGGGTTTGAGGCATCGGTTATATATAGAAAGTTCATTTCCACAGAGAAAGCTGCTGCATTTTAGGAGGACAAACCAACACCTGATGTAATTATTCATTTTCCTTGAGCTATTCCTTTTATTCTTGAAATTAAAAAAAAAAAAATTACTTCAAAGAACACAAAAGTAAAGCAACACTCCAGGATTTCTCATTCACACAGTAAATCTATCTTTTAATCCGAGAAGTACATTTTGATGAAGGTTCAATTATGCATTGAATTTTCCAGTGTCCCCTAGATTAGACTCAGATAAAACCTCTAGAGCCGCAGGCACATTCTTTGATTCTCTGTGGTTTGTCAACCTTTCATAAAGAGTAGATCATTCCAGGTCATGAATAAAGGGTCTTTACTTTCTCACACTAAATCCTTTAAAACTCTAATGAAAGGAAACCCTTTATAATGGAAAACCAAAGCTATATTGGATCAATGATTACCTATAGTTTCATGTGTCTTTGGGTGATAGCAGTCAATATCTGGTTAGGTAGAACAAAAGGATTCCATGGAAATTCTGCATCTCACCTCTGTCTAGAGTTCTGTCTAGAAATTTTGAAACCAAATATTTTAAATTAATAAAGTGTTATAAATTTAAATTTTTCATTCTGGTCATACTGCTTTGACTTTTTAATTATATGAGAAAATCTTTTGCAACTGTACTAAAATCCATCCACAATTTTGTGGCAATATCTTAATGTACGTTTCAAATTTGCTTGGTTTTGTTTCTTCTGTCTGCCCTCCTTCTTTACAGACATGACAGATGCCTGTTACATACATACCTAAACCTGTTTTAAAATACAGGTAGCATGCCACCACAATTTTTGTTATATCTTGATTCTACTTAGGATAACAAGCATTTTATAAGTTCTAAGAGATGTCCAGCACTAAAAATGTACAATTTTTTTGTTATTTATTTCAAATTCAGTTGTTTTTTCATTTTCTTGTAATTTAACACAACTGACTAAACAGATTAAAAGCCTAATTTTTCATAAAAACTCTGAGTAATTGGCCATGGCTGTATCGTAACGCAATATTTTCTTGTTGAGAACTCTCTGGTGGATGATTTAGGTGATTGGCCAGCACATCTAGACATTTTATTTGACCTTTTTAGACACTGTTGTGATGATTTGATTGCTATGAATACTCCAGAAGTCCTTCAGCTTTAAAACTTGAAAGAAAAGTCTGTGTCTTTTGGACAGCAGGTATCAGAGAAATGCTACATTTCTCATACATCAAGGTGTACAGAAATTTCTGTTTCAAAAAAAGGAAAGTGGTGGGGAAAAAAAAAAAACACAAAAAACCTGCCTGAGGAAGAAAGATGTTTTATTTATTTATTAAAAAGTTGTTCATCCCAGCATATATAATTCTAGGAAAGGTCAGTATTTTCAGTCTCGCCTGGACATTTTCAAAGATGATCTAAATACAACTGTCAGGAATGTACTAACAGGGTTAACACTTGTACTACAGAGAGCTTAATTGGATTTTGAGAAATTAGGGAACTCAGTAAGAAATGTCAAAAATGTAGACAGAGTTTGTATTCATAGGATAAAAATGTATTTTGATGTATTCATAGGATACTATGTATTCATGGGATAAATATATGAAGATGGGTAGATTCAAGAGCAATTAGCCTCCTTTATTATCAGATAAACTAGGAAGAGGCCTGCAGACAGAGGTTATTTGATTTTTTACCTTTTTTCTTTTATTTAGATAGGGGAGAAATTCCAAAGGGAACAAATAAAATATAACTCCAGTAAACCAGCGATTGTTCCCATGTATTTGATTTCACATTTCAGATTATAGGGTAAGAAATGCTGATACATCTCTCCATTTTACTCTCCATTTTTCCCTCTGAACCTTTCCAAGCTGTTTCTCCCCACGCATTTCTCAGCAGCCTCTTCTCAGCTCAGGTTAGAGACAGGTCATGAGATAAACTAGAAATCTCTCTTGTTGTCTTTTTTATGATCAAAGTTGAATTTTAGACCCAACCAATTTCCCTAAATGCTGGTCCCTGTTTTCTGCAAATTCATCTGTAACACTCAGAATAGGAAAGCAATGCTTTTAGGAAAAAGTGTGAAATCTACCATAGTATGTTCCTGTATGAAACATGAAATTATGTGCCAAGTGTAATTCAAGCTCTTTCTTCCCAGGAAAACTTGTGATTTAAGGAAAGCCTTTACAGCTTTGCTAGGGTTCAGTATGGTATTACATTCGTGTCTGATAGCAGATATCTTACTGAAATTGAGCCAAAGCCAAGAACACAAGCTTGGAAAAGCAACAGCCTCTTATATAAATATTCCTTACTTCCTCATGCATCAGACACAGGAAGAAATATATCTTACATACTATATGCAGTGGCCAGGGGGCTACATGCATGTTTTTTAAAGCAAGTACAAATGAAAACTGCTGAACTCATTCATTCTGGGTAAAAAATTAGAATGTTGGTGGCATAAATAAACTCTGTTATTACCCACTTGCTTCATGGTATTTTGAATTGTACTTAAATGTTTTTTATAACAAGACATTTGTGCCTTTTCCAGAATTTTTGCATCTCCACTTCATCCCGGTTTTGTTGTTATCATCTTATTACAGCTATTATCACAAGATATATAAAAAACTATCAATCTGATTAGTGGAAAATCAATCAAATTATGGCAGAGATTTTCCAACATAGTGGCACTGGCATGCAGATAACCCCTGGAAAGAAAATAACACTTTCTCCTTGAGCAAAAAAAAGGCATTTTTCATCATATTAAGCGTTATATATCACATTGAAGAAGCATGATGTTAAAAACCCAGAAAAGCTGTGTATAGACACTTCAATTTACTTTGAAGTCTAGCATACTAGTTTTGTTTCTCTTTGGTTTTCTAAGAACAGATATGAAATTATGTATGGTATCCTACTCTTACAGTTGTCATTACTTTATTGTAAAGGCACACAGCTGACTTTGTTACACTTTTACATTTTGTTGACTTTGTACCAGATCAAAGGGTTAATGGGAAAAGCCCATGTAGCTCTAAGTGCAGATCTTAAGAAGGGCTACATGGAAAAAAAATGGATAAACTTTTAAGAAAAGTAGGCTTTCCTTACTATTTTATCATCTGCTCCTGTTGCTGTCACAGTGCTATGGCATTGTGACAGCCAGGGCACACAGACATCCTGTGATCCTGTCTTTTTAACTTCCTGTTCTATATGGAGTTAAGCCAGTTTTGCAGTCAGTACCTTCTCCAACTTTCTCTACACTGCTCACTCATCTTTGACATTGGTGTGCATGGGTCATTATAAAGAATGGGGAAAATGAAGGTCAGGCTCATATAGTTGTACATTTTGCATTGAAGTTGAAATACCTGAAGTTGTTCTGTCTCCTGAAGGTGTGGTGAGTAACTCTGCAAGCATCAGGCACAGCATTAGGGAGGAACACCTGCTTTACCTTATTGTCTTGTGTTTGCTTTCAGTAGGGTTAAGAGGAGTCAATGGGGTAGCAGAACTGAAATTCTTATAAGTAGCTAACTTTTTTGTTCATCTGAATTTGAGTCAGCTGCTTTTACAGGCAAATGATGTGGTCCTTCATGGTGCAATATTGAGCTTCATGATGACAACTGTTTAATGCTACCAAGTATTGTAATGGCTTACATGGTCTCAACCAGCTCAAACTAAAATTAATACAGATGACAACTGTTGTAGCATAAGGTGATATTTTAGAGCAGAAGAATGAAAGCCCTTAGCTAACACATTTGGAGTACACTCATCCTATAAACAGAGGGATTTGATTGTAATGCACTCTCATCAATTTACTGCACTAAGCAGTTGATCAATCTTGGAGAGACTTACTGAGCTGCCCTGGGTCCTACAGAAAATTGATAGCAAAGCCAGACACTGAATTCTGATTTTGTGTGTTATAGTTCATAATATTCTCACTCAGAGACCACCTTTCATTTCTTACATGCAATTGGAAATCAATTTTTAAAGCATTAGCTGAGCCATAACTTTATAAATCATCATGAAACCAAGTAAAGCAATGGCTTAACCTCAAAGTGTTAACAAATGCTAAGGGATTCAACCCACAAATCAAGAAAATCACACACCATTACTGTGAATAAGTTGAGAATTCCAGAGCATGCTGTTCCTAAAAGAGGTAGAGAGAAAATTTTTATGGGGATTCCCTTGAGTCTCTGGAGAATCCTTCCAACTGCATATTCCCTCATTTCCTCTCACAGGTCATTAATCATCTTTTCAGGAATCTGTGTTATGTACAGAGAAAAAGATTGTGTGTGAATAACCATATACCTGCCCGATAAAGCAAGGAGTCTCCTGGTGGATTCACATTCCAGATGTAAACGGAGGCCCAGGAGTGGGGAAAAACCCGGTGGCTCTATGGAGCTCACTGTACCCGTAAGCCTGGGTGCTCAGCTGTCCTAAACATTGTCCTCCCTCTTGGCAGGAGCCTCTACTCAAACTCACAGTCATGCAAGTGGGAGTGATGCAGTTTCCAGGCTAGAAATGATATATGTAATAGGGTGGAGGGCTCGTGAGTGGACTTGATCTGTAGTTACCCCAGATCATGCAGCAAGAGAAGATTTCTGCTCTTTTGCTGACCAAAAAAGAGAAAATGCATTCTTCTGGTTAAAAGAGGGGAGAAAAGAATCAAGTTTAGGACTTAGTTATCATCTTCAGACTGATTGCTGCTATTTAAATCATCCATATCCCTGGCTTTGTGTGTCAGTCAGGAGGGTCAAATAAGGTATTGCTTTTTATCCCTTTAATGATTCATGTGCATATAAGTGAGTTTGAATTGGAAGTTCAATCCAGTGGGTTTTTTCCCAGATGGTCTTTTACCACCTGATCAAGATGAAAGAGTAAAAAGGAATGCCATGGCTTTTGGAGGGAAAAGCAAAATTTTATTTTCCAAGTCTACACAATTCTACATTTTTGTCTGTTATTCACCTTTTGTTCCATGTTACATTATATATAAAGGAAATTTTCTAGCCAGGAAGTACCAGAAGCTCATCTGTTTTTCTTCAGTTTTTCTGTAAAATATTTTGTATCTCTGATCTCACAGACAGAGATAGTAATCTGTGGAAATTAAACTCTTTTCCATCTCATATCATAAGAGATGTAAATGTATGTATCACAATTTTGTTTTCTCATATACAGAACTATCACGGTAGAAACTTTTTGTAAACTTCAAAATTAGGTAATATAAAACAATGTATTTCATTATTTTGCAGACCTCAAGGATTAATGTGCAGTTATGAGAAAAATAATGTTGAAAATGTATCCTCAATGTGTCTACAAATAGCAAGTAGCAGTTTGTAAACACTAAAAAGCAGCCTCAGTTTGGAGACACATTTGTTCTGTTAAAGTCAGCATCGCAGTCCATGTGTGCCATGGCAAGGCAAGATTTTCATTCCTTGAGGTTTTTTTCTTTTCCTACTGCAAAAGAAGCTAGCCCAAGAGTAGCTGGAGATATACTAGTTTTATTAAATCAAAGATTTTATCGTTTTTATGTGTTTCTCATGGAAACAATAAGAACATTTTTATTGTGTTTTCACTTTTATTTTTTAAACATTCCAGCAACAGAACAGCTATTTCTTGTTTGGATTCTGTGCGTTTATATTAGGGGGAGAAAAAACTACTTGCTCTTTCTATCCAGCCATTCGGCACCTAATGAGAAGCAGACTGACCTTGGAGGTATTAACAGGCTCCTTCTGCTTAAAAGTTTTATGCACTTAAGAGTTTGAGAAGACATTATAAATATAGAGTATATTATATGTAGCAATTACTTCTTGAGCATAAGGAAAGGAAAGTTTGGGGAAAGTTCCATTGAGAGTACTCCTTTTGGGAAGGGATTAGTTGTGAAACAAAAAGCCTCCCATGGGTTTAGCTTTGCCTGGAACAACAGACATGCTGTGATAATCTTAGTAAGATTTCTACACCTGAAAAAGTTTCCAACTCCTTGTTTTTTCATCTATTTCCCTTGGTGGCTTTTTAAAAGAACTGACAGTTGATTTTGCAGCAAACAGTATTTTCAATGTTGACAACACTGTTTATTTTCTCTGTACAAAGAGAGTGAAATCAATTTCTCATGAGCATTTGAGCCATGGGGTCAATGGACTGAATTTCCATTATGGAAATTACAAGTTACTTAAAATTGTTGTAATTTAAAGAAAGCATTTCTTTTGTTTCATTATTTTTTGCATTTGGATTCTGATCACGGCGCTGGTGTCCCCACAGTGCTCTGCCTTTGAGTAGCAGAAATCTGGGCAGGAAGTTGACACCTGTGTTGCTGCAAAGAGACAGTGTTCTAGCTTGCAACCATGGATGCTGGAAGCTGAGAAAATATCAGATCAAAAGGGATTAAAGTGATGACCTTTACAGAGTGGTTAGGACCTTTTCTGAAGTCTAGCATTTCTTAAAATGCAGAATGTGATCTTATGCCTTCTACCATAACATCGTAACAATACAAATTGCTCATTTAGTGCAAATCAGCCTGAAAATGGGTACAAGGGACAAAGTAGTTCTTGATGCACGAATGCGACATTAAGTAAAAGTATGAAACTGTCTGAAAAGATAATTATGAGACAAACAAACTATGAATCCTCTGCTCCTTGTGGGAGCAGTTTCTTCTCAGTAGGGTGAATCAGAACTAACTGTTCACCAGTGGGGATTAATAGTCCAGCCAAAGGATGTACAATCAAGCGGGCCTTTTCTGATGGCCTTTCAGTTTCTTTATTTCCATTTGTATGGCAATTTGAAATGTATGTACAAGTACTAAATATTGTTATAGTGCATGAACAGAAACTAAGACTGGTTTTTCTATACATTCTTCTGTTCTCAGATGAAGTGAATCTTAATGGCTATGTCAAGCAAAAGATTCTGCTGTCTGAAAATAAGAGGAATCTCTTTTTGGGTCACCCTTCTTTCCTGTCTTCTCCATGAATCTTGCATCCTTTTTTATATAGTGCTCTAACTACTAGGAAGTATTCTAATGACCCTGTCAGAGACAATTTTGAAAATTTGAAAAATATAACTTCCAGATTCTAGGTAATATTTCCTTTCCTCCACTTCAGTATATATAGAATGGCCTGGAAGTTTTCACTGTATGTACTGTGTTTAAAAAGTAAAGTAAAATAAAATAACATAAAATAAAATAAAATTAAAATTCGTGTCCAAAATCAGTACAATTTAAACTGAAGTTCCTGTGTGAACAGATACTCATGAACTTTTAAAAAGAATGACACCTGCAGGATTAGGCTGTACCTGAGTGGGTATCATGCTTGCAATTTTTTATTAAAATCATTAATGTTTCCCACGCCCTAGTTTAGCTTCCTAATCTACTGGGAACTTTTTCTTTATCCTCTGATTCTGTTACTCAGTTCCTTACTCCACAAAGTGTCACTGACTTTATGGGACAGAGCAGAGCAACACTGTGGGCTTTTGACTGTGCTGAATCAAGACTGAGGAAATATGGACACAAACAAGGGATAGGTACTTTAATACCTTCTCTATCTCCAGAGATGTGTAACTATTATATGGAGTAATAGTCAGATAGATGTCTTGGCTAAGATAATGCATCTTCATTTTCCTTTTCTCCCTTTTGCTCCAATGGTACTGTGCAATTTGCTGGGTCACAAACCATGCAGCCTTCCTTAGTCTGGTGAGAAACGTGCTGCCATACATGGATGTATGAGCTGTAACACCCAGATTAACTGTTCCTCTTTTCTTTCATTGCCTCTCATGCAAGACATTTATCACTACCTGTATCAATATGCCCTTCTTCTATAATTTTCCAATTCTCTATTTTAACATTAGCATGGAGTGTTCTACTCCAATCACATGAATGGTTAAAGACCATGTACATGTATTGCTATTATTATTGTTGTTCCTATTAATAACAATAACAGTGACTTGTTGAAGTGATACTCATAACCCATATCTGTCTTCAAAGAACAAATAAAAGGGAGTCAGACAACCAAACAAATAGTTCGAGGGGATGGCACAGCAAAAAGGATGGTTGCACATATCAGTGTTTTTCATTATAGTCAGCTTGCCATGGTGAGAGGAAATTTAAAAGTGGAACTGAAAGAAAATTTCTCATAAGCAAGACCAGAGGCAGGTGTTGTATGGAGTTATGCATGAAAGTGATAAGAAGGATTTCCAGAAAAGCAGAAAGCAGTGGGAATATCACACAAACTCATAGTATATGCTGAGCTGGAAGGGACCCAAAAAGACAGTAGAGTCCAACTCCTGGCCCTGCACTGAACCATCCCCATGAGTCACACCATGTACCCAAGAGCATTGTACAAATGCTTCTTGCACTCTGCCAGGCTTGGTGCTGTCACCACTTCCCTGGGATGCCCAGGAACCCTCTGGGTGAAGAACATTTAGGAGAATGATGGAAGGTTGTGAGGTCAAATTAGCAGTGCTCTACCAGTGTTTCTTAAACCTAGGACTTGTGAATGGTTCTTTTGCCCTCAAAAATGGGCAGAACAGTAATTCTTTTTTGCAAGAGTATGATGAAGAACAAGTTCTACAGGTGTCAGTTGATATATTGAGAAACTTTTTCCCCAAAGGTTACACTGTTGTTGAAAGACTTCAGTCACTTATTTGGAAGCACTGCTGACAAGTTGCTCATTACAGAGAGCCCTCTTTTATCCTGACAGAAACATAGCATGTGTGGCCTTTTGGTATCAAGTTTAGCAAATGGATGGTCTTCTGTAATACTTTGGTATGATGAGTGTTCCATTCAGACCAAGATCAAAATATTGCAGGATCATTTGCATCCATCTGTTGCACTTTTGGCTGTCTGATTCCATCTCAAAGAGTGGTTCCAAACTCTTCTGTGAGCTAATGAATAAGGCTTTCAGAATGCATTTAATGGCAAGACCTCACAACGGTTTGTGGGATGCCTCAATTGAAATATTTAAAGAAAAATTAAAAGTTCAAAATGTATTCAATGAGTACTTTTTTTGTCTGTGGGACAATTGCAATAATTTTATAAGAAAATCAAAGCAAAATTTATTACGAAGGTAATTGGGAACTTCAGACTGTTCATTTTACATTCAAAAGAAAAGATGTTAATATCACTTATTGAATTAGAATTAGTAAAACATTTGAAAGTCTCTTCATTAAGATTGTGAGAGTACCCAGTTGTTATTAGAGACATCTAATATCTTTTTCCAACTTGGGCTGTAGAAAATGAGGCGTACGTAACACAGAAAAAGCAAATCCTCAATTCCCGTGTGTGCAGTGGAATGGGTAAGGTGTAAGTTCCTGTGCTGAGAAGTGTGCTCTTTGTGCAGCTTCAACAGATGACAGTGCAGCAGAGAAGAAAGGCGGGACACTTCATGCAGGATTAATTGTTGGCATCCTCGTCCTGGTCCTCGTCGTGGCTGCAGCCATCCTCGTGACTGTCTACATGTACCATCACCCAACGTCAGCAGCTAGTCTCTTCTTCATAGAGGTAAGACAAAAGTCAGGCTGTGGCACTAGTCCTGTCTCTTGGCTAGGGTATTTGGGGTCTCCAAAACAGATCTTTCTAAACTGAAATCAGAGAGTATCTTTGTGCTTTTTAGCTGGAAATTTATATTAGCTGTTCCTTACATAATTTAAAGGAATCTTTTTACACTTTGTCTAGAGTGTGGAAAGGATTATTTTCACCTAATTTTTAACATCTATAATTTCTTCTGCTCTTTCTATTAGTGTAGAGAGAAACAGACTCTTTTAGACCATGATTCATCTTACCTATTTGAGACATCCCCTTTAGGCTTAGATAAATTGACTTTTTTCTCCCTCAAATACAGATAGCTCCTTTAGGTGCAGATACCTACATTGCAGATGCTGAGATTTAGTCAGTTCAGCTGCACTGTAGATGAAAATATGAGAAAGGAAAATTCTCCATAGGCGTTTGTGTCTACAAAAACCCATGAATACCTACACCTCCTTGTGGTTTCCTTTTTTTGACTCGGCAACATTCCTCTGCCTTGTGATAAGTATAGATTTGCTGAACATGAAAGAAAGGGATGACTGTTCATAACTCCCACTTGTGGTATGGTATTCTCTTACTATGAAGAGCCTGGACACTTACTATTGGAACAGCAGTGAAGCTGCAAAACCACTGGAAGTGTCACTAGGAATATACCTTAAGGATTGCTTATGTAAAAGCCTGGACCAGGAAGATGTAGACATTTATTCTTAGTGACAGTGAGGAGAATTGAAGTGAGACATGAACATGAACAGAATGATTCATTTTTAACATCATATTATAATAAATATTCTTTTTAGATGCAATAGTAGTGACAGAAATCAAAATGAATTGTTTATCAGTATTCCTGTTCTAGTAATTTAGCTATGCTAACCATTGGGGAACAGAATCCATATAATAACACATAGTTTTATCTCATGTTTATGCAGCATTTCAAGCCAGTTCACTATTGATGTAGACAAACAAAATTCCACTGAAGTCCTTGTATGAAAGAAAAGGCTTTGTCCCTTTCTTTTTTTCACACACAGATTAAATTTACATGGATTGAATTTCTATTCTTTCACTCTACTAAAAGAAAGTTTCTTATCTGTCATAATGTGATAGAAAAGGTTAAGTAAATGGTAGCAATACTCTTTAAGAAGAAAAGAATACCAAATTACAATAGACACTTACTTATTTTTGTTTTAAATGTAGTAAGGGCATGTTAATTTATTTCTTTCATTGATATCATACTCATTATGCAAACAGAGGTGCTTTAATCAGTGTTGTTAAACTCATTCTACTGAATTTAGGTGCCTTTAATCAATCTATTAATCTATTATTAGCCAAAGGTAGCATCTATTTTAGCAAGCAATGTAGTCATTTATAATAAATAGAAAAATATAAACTTTCTGTATAAAATAAAGGAGAAATCAGTCAAAATAAAATTGATGCAAAACAGGGTATAACCACCGTTCTCTATTGATTACTGAGATAATTGTGGTACTTGTGAAGCATCAGCATTAGCAAGAATTGTAAAAAGTGCTAGTCATGAAGGGTTGGCCTTTCCCTGTGAGTGTTACAAGCACTGATGAAGTGGGAAAATCATAAGGGAGGAATAGGGAATGACTGTACTTCATAATGCTTACACAAATTTCAAAACTTTAAAACCATTTTTGGTATCATAACCCTAGAATAGAACAAGGTAATTCATTAAAAGCAATTAAATTGCTTTTAATAAGTTTAATAATTTAATTTTCAAAGAAAAAAGTTGTTTGATCAATTCAAAAAATAATGAGTAGAATGTATTATTCTTATATTCATCTGATCTATAGGATTTACATGTTTCCAATGTAAAGAAGACAATATTTTCTCAAACTTGCCTTTTGAAAATGAAGTGCAAAAAGTAATCAGGCAAAACTGGTATAAATAGGCCAGTGTTACAAGAAATCATTCTTTATTGCATTTGTGCAATTGAAAAATATTTGAGTAAACCATAACAGATAACATGATAGCCCACACAGCACAGGAGCTGCATTATTTATGGGAAATGAATGAAATATGGAGCTGATGTTACCGTTCTAGGAAAAGAGCTCAAGAGGGTTGTCATGGGCTTGATCATGAAATGAGAACAAGCACATAAATATTTAAGAAAATAATACTGTTTCCTATGAGCCTCTTGATTAATAAGCACATTGCACAGTTAAAACAAGATGTGACAGATGGACAGGCAGCTCCCTCCTGCAGATGTCTAAAAAATCACAAGTACTCTGTAGTCTGCCATCAAGTCTTCAAGCCAAATCAAGATCCACATCAGTTTATCTATCATTAGTAATTAATATAACTCTAAGGCTGGCCAAAAGAAGGAACAGGGTCCTGGTGCATTTGTGTTTACTTTTACTGAAGTTACTTTATGGAGGCATCATATAGACATTAAACATAGCATTCATTCAAAACTCTAACATAATTAATAGTGAAGCGTCTTTTTACATCTAAGATACTGTCATTGTTTGGTAAGTAAAATTTTATTAACAATCAGATTTTTGGGGGGGCTTTAAGTTAAGGGCTATGTAAGGAACTTTTAGTTGATTTGTTTTATAGTCATGACTGGTTACTGAATAATAAAGAGCAGTATAATAAACTGATCCTGTATCTGAGGTTTCAAGTCTCTTCCTTGTGTTCTCAGCAGATATCACCAATATTCACTTACCTCCTCACTCATGTTCTCATATAGCTCATCTCAAATCCAAGTCATGTTTGTCATGAAGTGAGCTCTCCCAGATAAGAAAAAATACACCCACACTGGCTGTGCTGTTTACCCTTGCACTGATAAAGGCAATCACTTGTGGCACCTCTGAACACCATTAAGTGATATCCTGAGTGCACTGGTTGGTTTAAATAAATGATACACACAAGCCACGAAAAAAAACATTTATTACAAAAGCTGTTGTCTTAGAATATAGTAACATTATTCTACTACTTTTTTACCTTTTAAATCTGAAGAAAATGCTTCCCTAGGGGTTTTTGTTCAATGCCTGTTGAGCAGAGCACACATGTGCAGCCCTACCAGGAATAAAAATTGCTAATTTGAACAAAGAATTTGAGAAGTCTTAAATGCCAGTGCTATTCAATTTGCCTATAGTAGTGTGCAACTTTAAAACAATACCATCCAAACAGTTCAACACATTTTCAAAAATGTTCCACTTTTTGTTAAGTGTGTAGAAGATTCAAATCAAAATGTAGTTTTTCAGTTTCTTCCAGCCTCTACACTGTTCAACATGTGTTTCATTTGTTTAGGTTGGACACTTCTGTGGTGGCCCAAAGACAGAATGATTTATCAGCTTTTAAAGTCAAGGGAGCCTCAGTCAAAGTTCCAATGAATGCAGGCTCTTCCTAAGAGCTAAGAGTGAATGTTGACTAAAGATTAGCTTGCAGAGTGACAGAAGAGATGTTGCATGCCTTGGTTTTCTGTTTATTATCATTAACCTTGCAGTATTTCCTCTTTATTGAATTTTATTTAGTTGCCAATGGTTTACTCTCTTTAATCACAGTACATATTCTTACCTTGAGGAATCCTGTGTCTATTAAGTATATTTTGAGCTGATTTGGACTGATCTTTGTAAAGTAGAATACATGTCAAATAATGCTCTTCATGACTTTCTCAGCAAAGTTTCTGTCAGAAATCTAGCCATAACATATATCACTACACACTAGCTATAGCACAATTTAAAATCTATTGATTTATTTACTAATTTATGTAGTATACTTGCATTGAGGATGGGAGGTTTCATGGCCAAGAAGCCAGTCATGATGTCCTGAATGTCATGGATTGCATACCTGTGATATAGGTCATAGCACATGTGATCTAGAGGTCCAGAGTTCAATGTAAAGAGGAGTAAAGAAATTGCCAGCTGAGTCAGATGAATTTGGTCGGATTTCAGTGAGCTGTAAGCCAAACTGCAGCTTTAGTTTTATATGTTAATTTTTCCTTTTTTTTCCCTCATGTTCTTACTTTTTTCTATATTTTTAATCTCTAATTATTTACGTATGTGTTTGAACTTGGGCATTGAGAGCATTTAATGTTAAGGGAACATCTGCAAATTGAAAAACATTATATAAGTCTGACTATTTTTTTATGCAGTTGTCTTTTGCATGTTTGCATCCAGTTATCTGTGGACAGAAGAGTTGCATGACACAAGAAGTTTTCACTTGCATACTTTGTGATTTTCTTCCCTTCCTTCCTTCCTTCTATTGTGATCCAAAGTCCTTTTTGAGGCTTGACATTTACCTCAGCTGTCGTCACAGTGCTCTGCCAGTGGAGACCAAAGGCAATATGATCTGGCCACAGTCCTGTGCCTGGAGTGCCCTGTTGGATGGTTACAGGCTCTTCAGGAGGGACAGGCACAGCAGGAGAGGTGAAGGGGTGGCACTGTATGGAACAGAAGGGGTAGAATGTATGGAGCTCACAGCTGGCAATGGCACAGTTGAGAGCCTCTGGATAAGAATCAAGGGACAAACAAACAAACAAATAATGCAGATGCCATCGTGGGAGTCCACTACAGACCTCCTGGCCAGGACAAGGATGAATTAGTCTTTGAGGAACTAAGGGACTCTTCCAAATCGACTGCCCTTGTCCTTATGAGAGACTTCAACTTGCCAGAAATTAACTGGGAACATCACACACCTGGTACAATGCAGGCCAGAAGATTCCTAAAAACTTGGATGGCAACTTTATGGAACAGATCCTAAGGGAGCCAGCTTGGAAAGATGCCTTCCTTGAACTCTTGATTGTCCACACAGAGTGGATCTTGTGAGCAAGTGGAGATTGGTGGCTGTCTTGACCACAGTGACCATGAAGCAATTGAGTTTAAAATCTCTGTTAAGAGAAGGAAAAGTGCCAAAGCCTTGACTGTAGACCTGAGGAGGGCAGATCTCAGACCACTCAGGGAACTAGTGAGTAAAATTCCCTGGGAAAAAGTATTTGCAGGTGCTGGGTTCTGTCAGTGCTGGTCACTTTTTAAGCATCACCTCCTAAGGGCTTAAATCAGACAATTCCCAAATGTCAGAAGTCAAGCAGGTGAGGCAGAAGGCCATCTTGATTGAACAGGAATCTTCCCTTGGAAATAAGGCAAAAAAGCTTTCCTTTTTGGTGTATGCCCAGTAGAAGCAAGGTCAAGTGACATGGGAAAAACACAGAGCAGCTGCTGGCCACTGTAGGGAGAAAATTCATATGGCCAAAGCTCAACTGGAGTTGAAGCCAGCCAGAAAAGTGGGAGACAATAAAAAGAGTTTTTTCAAATATGTTAATGACAACAGGCAGTGTAAAAACAACATTGTCCCATTACAGGATGAAGATGGTCTCCTCACAAACAGGGACAGAGACAAAGCAGAGGTGTTTAACACATTCTTTGCCTCTGTCTTCAGCAAGGATGATGGACCAAGGCTGCCCTGAGCTGGAGGACCATGACTGGGAGAACGATTAACTCCCACCTGACCCTGAAATTGTGCAGGACCTGCTGCTCCAGCTGGATCCATACAAATATATGGCCCCTGGTAGAATTCATACAGGAATCCTCAAAGAGCTGGATGATGTAATTGCACAACCTCTCTCGATTATTTTTGAGCAGTCTTAGGAATATGGAGAAGTCCCAGCTGACTGGAAGCTGGTGTAAGCTGTCTGAGCTTTCAAGAAAGGCAAGGCCATAAACTACAGGCCTGTCAGTCTCACTTCTGTGCCTGGTAAAGTTATGGAGAAGATCATTCTGAAAGGTATTTAAAAACACCTTAAAGATAATGCTCTCACTGGTCACAGCTTCCTGAGAGGAAAGTCCTGGTTATCCAACCTGATCTCCTTTTGTGATGAAGTAACCCATGGGGTTGATCAAGGGGAGCCAGTTGATGTAATGAGATTTTTGGATTTCAGTAAAGCTTTCAGTGCTGTCTCTCACAGTGTCCTTCTGCACAAGATGTCCAGCTCACAGCTGGATAAACACTTCATGTGATGGGTGAGCAGCTGCTCATGGGTCAGGCACAAAGGGTGACAGTGAATGGAGTGACCTCAGACTGGGGACCTGTCACCAGTGGGATTCCACAGGGCTCCATCCTCAGCCTTGTGCTCTTCAACATCTTCATCAATGACTTGGACCCAGGACTGGAAGGGACACTCAGCAAGTTTGCAGATGATACAAAACTGGCAGGAGCTGTTCACTCCCTCGAAGGCAGAAAGGCCCTGCAGAGACCCCTCAACAAGTCAGAGGGTTGGGCAATCACCAACCACATGAAGCTCAAGAAGGGAAAGTGCTGGATTCTGCACCTGGCCTGGGGCACACCTGGATGTACCAACAGACTGGGAATGAGAGGCTGGAGAGCAGGGCCACAGAAAGGGACCTGGGGGTGCTGGTCCATGGCAAGTTGGACATGAGCCAGCAATGCCCTGGCAGCCAGGAGGGGCAACCCTGTCCTGGGGGGCATCAGGCACAGCATCACCAGCCAGGCAAGGGAGGGGATTGTCCTGATCTGGGGCAGCCTCACCTCCAGTGCTAGGGGCAGCTTTGGGTGGCACAGTGTAAGGAAAATATTTATTAGAGAGACTAAAGGAGGGCAACAAAGATGGTGGCTGAGGTCACTTGGTCTGTTCAGCCTGGAGGAGACTAAGGGAAGACATCATTTTTGTCCACAACTTCCTCATGAGAGGAAGAGGAGGGTCAGGCACTGATCTCTTCTCTGTGGTGACCAGGGACAGAGCCCAAGGGAATGGTCTGAGGTTATGTTAGGGGAGGTTTAGGTTGGAAAAGTTTCTTCCCCGAGAAGGTGGTTGATCACTGGAACAGCTCCCCAGGGAAGTGGTCACAGCATCAAGCCTGAGCGTGGCAATACTCACAGGCACATGGTGTGACTCTTGGGGATGGTTCTGTGCAGGGCTGGGAGTTGGACTCAATGGTCCCTGTGGGTCCTTTCCAACTCAGCAGATTCTGTGATCCTGTGCTATGAAGGTAAGGAGTGAAACACTAGGATGTCTTGTCCCAGATGGACACAATGATACCATTGCCAAGCATGGTTATGGGAGGCTTGACAACAGCTGAATAAAATTTTACTTTGGTGATTCTCTGGGGGAAAAGGATTTTAAGGAGTCTAAAATGACATTTCAAATTATGACTTCTTAACCTCAGGCAAAAGAGCCTTTCTCTTGTATTCACCTTATGGTTACAAAATTTATTAACATATGTGGACTCTGAAGCTGTCAGAATAAGAAAGAGTTCAGAGCTTATGTATTAGTGGCTGTGTATGTATTAATAACAGTTAATATGTCACACACTGAAGAGCAGTGTGCATGTTTGTAGTTAAAAATTAACATTCTTTTGAGTTAAGATCCGAATTTGAAAGTCACAGCTTTTACCTTCATGTTCCCAGACTTCTTGGAGATATTCCAGAGCTTTATTTTGCTGGTTCAGCTGCTTAGAAACATACACGTACACTTAGACACATCACACACATGCACACACCTATGTTTTTTTGTTGTTTGTTTTACTTCATCTTAGATGTTTAAGATGGATAATTTCAGGAATCTGTTAAAATGGCCACACAGAAAGTTGAACTGGTGTTATTGAGCCAGGGAGTGACCTTCAGGAAAAAGACAGGGAGGGAGGGAGGAAACAAACAGCTGCAGATCTTCAGCAAATAAATAATAGTGTGGGATGAGAGTGTGGAGGATGCACCTTGACTCCTCTTGATTTAACTTAAATTACGTCTTTGTTAGTAAATTAAATAAGGCTGGGACTGGTTTTTAGCATAAAGACCAACCAGCATGAAAGGATCTGCATTCCTGTCATTTAACTCTGCCTCACTTAAAGCTGACAGCACGTAGACTGTTAGCATGAACTGAGGATGATTTCTAAACACTGAGCCCTAGCTGGGGTGGTCTGAGAAATTATTATTGGGTTGTTTTTTTTAATGAGGGGCTATGTAGGGGATTGTATTTTGGTATCTGAAAACATTCACTGACACACATCTAGCAGTGGATTTTCTTCAGATTTTGAGCTTCTGCTCATCCCCTCTCTGCTTAGAAAAAGGAAATAATATGAGAAAATAGTTAAAAATGCTGGAGCTCTTGGTATTTCAGAGCTCAGGAAATTAATGGACATTTCTGGCTCACCATTTTACTTCTCTACTTATAATAGTACACCACAAATAAGAGCCAGATTTAAAATCCAGCCATGTTTTCCATGTACCATTTCTAGGTTTCTGCATTAATGTCACAAATGCACTGTATGTCTTCAAACGAACGAGAAGTAAATAGGAGACAGATTAAAAAAAAAAAAAAAACAGGGTTTTTGTAAAAAGAATGAGATCCTCATCTGTCTAAGCCAGCTGATGGAGCTCACACAGCTCTACTGTTTTCTCCTGGGATATGGCCCATTATTTTACAGGGGATTATGCTTTTAGTTTGAAATAGGTTTAACATGGTCATCAATTAGTTTTTGTCCAGGTGTTCAGGCTGAATTGCATTTCATGAAGATGATGATTAAAAAGAAGAGAACAGGTATCATTTTGCTCTTCTTTCAAAGTCCTGCAGTATCCTGGCATTTGGAGTATTGTCATTGATCTCACTGTCATTGTCTAGTACTGATAGTAAAGTTATTTTTCCAAAGCTTACCCAACTCAGTAGGAACCAGGAGTTCAGGAATGGAGACCTAAATCGACCACAAGGGAGAAGCACTGAAATAAATAATCAACACTGACAATAAAAGTCAAAGGTGTAGAGGAAGGAGGCACTCTGTTTCTCTTCCTTAAGCAGCCAGCTCATCAGATGAACATTAGACTGCAGAAACCCTTAAAGAAAGATGGTTTAAATCACAAAAAGATACATTAAACAAGTACTTCTATCAAAAAGAAAAATAAATGAAGCCAGTAATGACTCTACTGAATCTTAAGTCTGAAGCAATCCTTATTTGAGGACAGTGTCTTCAAAATATGAGTTTGACATGGCGTCAGGAAATTGTTCTTTTCTTATTCCTGGGAATATATATCAGAAGTATAATTTCAGATATTTGTAGCCTCATCCACTTCTGACTGTGATTTGCCAAATAAATTGGATGTTTATAGCAGAGATTAAAGACTGATGCACAAATTTCAGGTAACTGAGCACAAAAATGCATGTTATGGTCAAGGTAATTGGTAACAAAAGGATCTTCTCACAAAAAAACCAAAAGCCCTGACTACTGAGGCACTGGACAAGTACTTAGACTAATGGGTCTCGAATAGTATCAGATTAACATTTAGTCATTTCATCATTTAGTAAGACTTTACTATAGTTTTGTTCCCTTTTTCTTAGTTTATTCTAGGAAGTCATAATAGTTTTTCTTAAGTTTTGACAATAAATCCAGAATTTTAATCACTCCATATTTGTGTATTTCCTTATCATCAAATAGGCCTTCTTGACAAAGTGTGGTTAAGGAGTACAGCTTTTAAATAGATTTTAATGTGTTTTTACTACTGAATTAGACAAAGACATTGACAGTGGAAATGTAAGATGCAGCCTTTCAGTAGACACAGTGAATCAGTCCTCTGGAAGTTTGAAGGATTGAAATATAGAAAAAAGTTAATAGATAGAGGAGACGAAGTTGTGCCAAAGCATTCAGTCTAAAAGGTGCTCAATAAATTCAGCTTTTGTGTAATTTAGTGGTGAACCAAATTTACCAGGGAGTTCTGGAGAGTCAAGACTTTGAAAGATTGACCTTCTCATGCTATGTCAAGTATTTATACTCATGTAAATTCAGTTTTAAAAAGAGTGTGCACACGTTTTGATGAAATCCACTGTTCAGGTTTACTGCTGAATAGGAATGAAGAGCCGATGCATGCACAAGCACTCTGGGATTTTATGCTGGTTGAAATATACAAAGAAACTTTTGATAGTGTTGCAGAAATCTTTCAGAACAAAATGTGTGTGGCAGGGTTGAGGAGATGACAGAGGGGAAATATTTCATTACTGTTTTCCTTCTCTGCTCTTCTGACATTGCAGATCTATACAGAATTGTTCTCATTCCATTTTTGTGTACTCAGGGAAACATAGAATAAGGATGGCATGGGGATCAGAGGCTAAGATTTAAGAATATCAAATATGTAATACTTGTTGCCAAGTTCCTCCTGTCCATTACTGAAACTTGTCTTCATGCAGATGTATGAAAGGAAATGTAAAAACTTATAACTGCTGCAGCTAACAAAATACACATTATTACAATTGCTTTTGATAAATTATTATCTCAGATGAAGAATGTTAAGTGGTATAAATTTTAGAGATAGTGATAACGTCAGCATCAAAAACTCTCAGAAGCGAGGCATCAATCTCCAGATACCAGCATTTCAACACAACTTTACACAACTGTCCATCCTCCTGTAACCAATCTTGTAAATAATGCTGGTTACTGTTCAGCAGGAAATAAGATAGTCTACAGCTGGCTACCTTAAAAAAATCATCGACTGTAACACTAGGGACCATGTTCAGGTCATAACAACTGAGTTTTATTTAAGTATATTCAATTTACTGCACTCAGATATGTATCAAACCCTTTTTTTTTTTAAACATGTCTAAATGAGAGCATATGATTTTCATGGAAAAAAGAGGCTCAAAAACCTCTGATATTGAAAGATGTCAAAAGAAGAAAGTGAACAAAAAGAAGAATACACTTGGAGACCTTTCCTTGCAACCAGAGTGAGAGGTTACTCCAGTTTCTACCTTTTTGTTTTACTAGGTGGGATCCCCCCTTTGCCCTCAGAAGTAAGACAAATGGTATAAATTCTGCCTCTTCTGCAAGACGGATATAAATATACTTATTTTAGTCTGTGTTGCTGCAGGAAGTCAAACATCCTGCACAGCCACCAGCAATGATGTAGAGCAACATAATGTAGGAAACATGAAAACTAGACCTCACTTTCCATGAATTATCCAACTGCTGGATTTTTTTCCTTTTATCTTACTGATCTTCAATAGGAAATAACATTTTTATGTGTATCCTAAATTATTTTCCTGAATTTCAACATATTTCTTCTGCATCCTGGTCATGTAGAGTCACAAGTGCTTTTCTCTCAACTTCATTACTTAAAATAGTGAACTCAAGGAAGCTTCAAAAAATGAAAAAAAAAATACTAGTCCTGTTTTCCTACTTTGTAATACACTGAAAGGAAGGAGTTACAATTCTCCAGCCACAGCTCAGAGGATTTCCTTTAAGTGTTCTGATTCTAGAGGAAGAAACATATTTTTTCCTGCTAAAATTGGGAATTAGTTAATTAAACACCTAGCTTGCTTTCTCCCAGTTTGGTTTCAGTTTGGTGGGGGTTTTTTGGTGTGTTTTGTTTGGTTGGTTTGTTTGGGGGTAGGGGTTTTTTTCTGGGTTTTTTTTAGTTAGTCCTCACAGAGAAAAAAGAGGAAGAATGCATTGGGTATTTCCTGAGCTGCTTCAGTAACCAGAAGAACTTAGTATCTCCCAATATCGATCAAGCTGCTTTCAGTTTTTTCAGTTAAAGCTGAAATATTTTTACATCTTTCAAGGGGTTACATAAGGCAATGAATTGATAGTTTGTCAGTGCTCTCTTTTAAATCTGTCAACATGCACGTAATGAAGCTGAAATTAAACAAGCACTATAAAGGGAAAATCTCACCTCATACGTGACAAGAAACCACAGAAAACTGTAACTGAAATATAGAAGATGACCTCGAAGTCTTTTGGTTTACTTCTGGAAAAACAGTTCATATTTATGTCTTATGGCTTTGTATCATTAAAACTGATACACATCTGTTCCATAACTAATCATCTGGAAAGGCCACTTAAAAAAAGTAGCACAAAATAGTAAATTTAGTATCTATCATCAATGTAGCAATGAAGTAGTAACTAATCATAAGTACATCTTAAAATTAAAGTAGGGAGCAACTTAGTATATTAAAACTCAGCTCATCCTTATGTGTGACCATTTGATACTGTTTCTAATTATTCTTTCCTGCTAGTTTTCCAGTTGTTTTTCCTTTTCCCTTTTCATTAGAGACCTCTCCATCAAATTCCTTTCTCATTTATACCAGTGTAAATCTGAAAGAAACCCCTTAACGTTTAATTGCATTATTCTTGATTTACTTTAGTGAGCCTGAGGACAGAATATGACCCTTTTTCTTTAGCAGTAACCAAACTGTCCTTCTTAATTTTGAAAACACACAGAATCAAGCTTGGTTAGAAAAAACTTACCAAAGTTTAAATAGACTAAGTTTTCTTGTTAGGAAGAGGCATCCATTAAAGAAGACAATGTTCTGCCTTCCTACTTTGTAGGAAGGTGCTGCACTGAAAGGCCTGGGATTTTAAATTATCTGCCAAACAGAATTTAACTCTGAATTCCTCAAAAGTAACCTGATCCTGCAATGGGAGGAAAAGGAAGCAGTTGCTTTGATGTGGTATCTGCCCAAAAATGATCACTGAGGTAGACTTTGTGCTGTACCTGCAGTCAGCTGTGTGGTTTGTTGGGAACAAGATTCAGTGGCACCTCAAAGTTTCTTTAGTGACTCCTGCCCAAGAGCACAGTGAGTCCCAGCAATTCATGGCTGTGGCTATACTATAGTCACCAACAACACCCCTCAGCAACATGAAATAGCCTTTGTGATTGAAAGGAAATAAAAATGGGGTATTATATGGACAGAAAATCAAATGCAGTGTTTATATTCAGGAGAAAGATCATAAAGTAAAATTATTTAGCTTTTGAGCTGTCAATGAAAATATAGGCTTTAAATTGTTTTCATTGATTTTTCTCTCATTTTCCTGCAATGTTTCTATATAAGTTGCTTTATCTTCTAGCCCTCCTTCCAAGTAGATTGTAAGCCTTGTCAGTAAAGAGAAATAAATCAGTATGTTTGGCAGATAAAATTTTATGGCAAGCTTTTTCTTCTCACTGACTCTATGAAGGAGTTTCCCTATTTTGCTGGAAGCTATTCTCTTTGACATAATCTCAGAGTGGTCACCCAAATTCTGAGCTTTACCTGACATTAATTCGTTTGAAAATACAGATTGTTCAAAGCACTTTTCCTCCCTAGAGATATCATGATATTACAGGAATTGTTTTATCTGCCCTAGAAAATAACTATTTCTTTTCTCTGTTTACTAGCTGTCTTTAAAGCAGGCACTCAAGATCCTAGTGGAAATTGGTTAGGACTTCTTAAGGCTCTTGTACCCAAAGCTCTTAAGAGTTTAAATAAAAACGTTGCTTCTATTTGAACCATCAAAGTAAACTACTCAAGTAGAAATTATGGCACTTGAAATAGAAAGTCATTATTTTGAGAGTCCTGCATAAGCGTGCCAGAATTTTATCCTAAATAATTTTTTTAATTAAAGTTCCATCAACTCTGCCACATATTTTCTCATGGTATAGAGTATGTTAGAGAATTCCTCTGCAGAACTAGGAAGGAAGGAAGGGCATTGGACAGATCTTCTAGAGGTTAGTGGATCACCAGTTCTCTATGTGACAAATCTGATAACCATTTTAGACAGGAGCTATTTCATCTTCTTCATTGCTAAGAGTAGTGGTAATTGTTTATGTGTTTGAGAACAGTCATCACTCACAAATTTAAAAAGAGGAGTTCATTCCTCTGATTTTTTCTGCTGCTGAACTGTGCCTTTCTATTCCTGTAACAACTACAGGGAGTGTGGTTTAGTATGAGAACCCAAAATTGGAAGATACTGTTAGATTTTTTTATTAAGGATTTATTGTAGTACCCTTCATAAAAGTTTATTTTGTTGTTGCTGTTGTAGCGGCGTCCAAGCAGATGGCCAGCAATGAAATTCAGAAGAGGATCTGGACATCCTGCCTATGCTGAGGTGGAACCAGTGGGAGAAAAAGAAGGGTTCATCGTATCAGAGCAGTGCTAAAATTTCTGGGACAGAACACCAGTACTGGCCTACAGGTGTAAGACATTTATTTTGCCTCTCTTTAAAGAAAAGGAGCCCTAAGCTGCTGTAGCCTGATAGAAAGAAGATTCTGGATAAACTTTGTCCAAGAAGAAAAACTATCTAAGATACCAGATTACTACTGCACAGTAGTTTTTGTTAGTGGACTGAGACACAATGGTTCATGCAGAACACTTGTCAGTGGACACCTACAGTATCAGAACTATGGCACACGTGCCATGTTATTTGCTTTAGGTGTGGGGATGCACAGTAATCAGAAGTATAATAAAGCTTTGGTGCACAAGGGCAATGCCCTTTGGTTCAAGTCTTCTTCTCTGTTATCTCAAAGACTGAGGAAAAAGTCTGTACCATTTCAGTGCAAAGGGCACTGATCAGTGTTCACAGGTGATTGAGAAAACTGTCTTAAGACAGGTAAATAAAAAAAAAAAGGAATTTTCCAACATTTATATAAGCAGATGTGAAATACACTTTTCAATTCCAAATTAACCTGCCAACCTGAAGGAGTCACAACCTAAATGCTTTCCAGGAGTAATACAATGTTTCTTGTACATTGCTGATTACTAGCCTGCTAAACAACTCATGATATACAGATTGGTTAGAGCTGAAGAAAACAGAAAATTTTCATGATGGTGGAATTATTTCATGGGAGTTCACAAAGACGTTGGGCTGATTTTCAGTTTCAGTGTTCACTAAAAAATGAATTATCAGGTTTGTATTAAGGTGTATTTTTTCATTTCTCAGCAGTAGGTTGAAATAAAGGCAACAGATCCTTTTAGCTGCCAGAGAGCTTATGGACCATTTCTTAGGCAATGGGGTAAGAAAAATAAGATTTAAAATAAATGGGTTTCTATTCTTCACCATTTCATTGTGAGTCCTTACTGAGAAGCACCATAGACTTCAATGCACCCCTTCCAGAGATTCAGATGCAAGTGTTATTGAACCCTGCTGATTCATACAGTGGTTTTGTTTAATGCACATAGTAGTTGCATAAATATATATATAAATATATTTTTTTTTATAGCTAACACAAGGCGGGTTCTTGTGACTGTTAAGACTGCATTTTTGTCATCCAGACAAAGGAAATGAATTGCATTACTGCATATTTCCACTGAGTTGTAAAATAATCCTTAATATTAGAATATTTTTATGTTGTGTAGGGAAGGTGGTTCATGTAGTTGCAGTGCCATAAACTTTCTGCCTATTGGAACCATTCTTTCTGTAAAATCGACTCTTTCCCTCCCTGCATAGGGAAAGACAACGCTAGAAATTCACACCATCAAAAACAGTTACTCTTTTCAGGGAAGGGGTTAATACACATGGAGACACAGAGCTTCCCTGAGGAGTGAAAATCTAAATGCTTTGATGATCTGGGCCTGAGCTATTGAAATATAAAATTCAGGTACTGCATGTACGACTCATACCAGTCATTTACTATCAATTTTTTTAAATATTGTGCAAGGCACTTGAATGATTTTTAAGTGAGGTATACAACATTTGTGGTTTTGGATTTCAAGCAGTTTAAAAAAGTTGTAGATACCACCTTAATAGTACAGTTACTTACATTTCTTGTTGATGCTTGTATGGCCTAAATTTGATTACTTAACGCTGTTTAAAAAAAAAAAAGCGAACATGATTTTTGTTATTTTGTTCAGTAAATACTACAATACTGTATTTTCTGTATTCTTTTATTTTGGGTAAGATATTTTTATTTTCATCTGGTTTAAATCATCTAGCATGAGATTGAAACTGTTCAAAAACTAACTGGTATTAACCTGAAGGTACTAACAAAGAAATCATCTTGAAGCCTGGTTAAAAACCTGTGGCAAGTAGTCATTTCCATTTGTGTGGATCTGCTGAGCCCTTTTTCTAATAGGCTGGGGTTAAATTGCAGGCTGTTAATTCTGATAGCAATAACCAAATGTATGCACATATATATGGTGACACTCATTTTTATTAAATAAAAAGGTATCAGTGCACATCATGTAGGAACGTATTTGGTGTGCAGTAATTATCATCAGTTTTTCTGGGAATCTTGGGAGTCATCAGCTAGGGTTCATTCCAAAAGAAGCAATTGTAGAGCTTCTGGAATCCTGTTTGAAAAAACTTTTATTTCAGAGAACATCTTTGCAAATCATACTAAGAAATTTACAAATATCTATGTAGTACTTCAATAAATTCAAAGGATATTTCATATAAGTAAAGAAGATTTATATTATTACGGGTTTACAGGTCTGCTCTTCATCATATTCACTCCTATTTTTACCCAGGTATGTAATAGATGTCATGCAATGGAGCTGGCAGAGTATTTGTAATATGATTAGACAAATATGTCAACAATTTTAAAATCTGATGTTTTGATTACTTTTGGTTTAAGGCCCTTTCACAGCTGAAAGACGTTTGTTAGTATTTGCAAACTAACTGACATATTATACTCCTTCATAAAATAATAGCAATTATTTTTTTTTCATTTTTGTCCACCTTATGTAATTAGGTGGGAGATTTCAGTGATCTGCAGGGAGCATCATAGAATACTTCTTCATATTTTTGCCATGATGTTATATTCTGTGGATTATAACATGAGGAGTTGCTGGGTTTATTTAATAACATTGATAGGCATATGCTTATGTCTGATAAGAACTGCTATCTGAAGAGAAAACCTCCTGCATACTAATAGAGGTATAGTGTCTCCTTGGTGTCTGCTTTGATATGTTCTGTGGTATATTCTATTTATCCCAGTAGGCAAAAGTTAATTAAGTAATCTGTTGCTGTTTTGTAATTCCATCTGGTTTTCTAATTTTTTAATAATTAAAATTGCCACATTAAAAATTATACAAACATTAATCTAGAGGTCTGATAAAATATTAAGATTAACTGAGAATCCTGTTCTTATATTTTTATAAAGCAGCAGATTTAATTTACCCGGACCAGAAAAATGTCACATAGCCCTCTCTCAGAAATCTGGCTGAAATGTTTTTCAACAATTCATAAATTTTCATCCAAGTGTCTGAAACAGTGGTTTCACTAGCACTCCCTGTGGTCCTTCATTTGAATCTTACTCAGAAAAATGCTTGTTTACAGAGTCATTTATCCCAACAGTTATTTTAACTCTTAAATTTTCCTATAAATTTATTTATCTAATACTATTTATTATTGCAAGATCTGTCACATTTTATTATTTTCCATTTTAGTGTCAACTGTTCCATAATGCCTCTCAGTGCTCTGGTTCAGCTCATCCTTCTCCACAGAGAAAAAGGAAAATTTGAATTCTAAGGACTCAAAACACATTAATAAGTAGCTCTCAGATCTCATTAAGATGAAACACTAAATCATATATATATATATATATATATATATATATATATATATATATATATATGTGTGTGTGTATTTCTGTGTGTGTGATTGCTATACATCACCACACACAGAAATTAGTGAAAAATAAAAGACCCTAGCATTTCCAAAGTTGTATTCATATATTAAGAAATTGTGGAACTGCTGAAGAAGTGGAATTGTAATTTCATTCACATGTGCATACTTATAATGGTGTGATTATTTAATTGCTTTCTATGTTTCTCAGTGCATCCCATGATATAGTGGAGTAAGAGAACACAGATTGTTCCACAAGAAACTGCTATTCCATATTTTTCTCCTCTTTGCTCAAATTTTGTTGCACTTTGCATACCATCCAAAGCCTTTCCAGAAGACCATTTTTTCATGGACTTTTCTTCCATACCCGTCAGCATTATACTTGAGGGATGTGTATACCTTGATTTATTTCTGCTCTGAGCGTTCTTTTGAAGGGAGTCAATTTTCCAGAGAATGCCATATGAAACAGTTGTTCTTTTTCTTATAATTGCCCTTTTCGTTCTCTACAGCCTCTGCTGCAAATGATATAGATGTCTTGCAAGTAGCAACCTACTTCAATGCAACATAATAATTTAGCTTCAGATCAAGCTCATTTTACAACTAATGTGCGTGCTAGAATTCTGAGAGAAAAGATAATGCATCACTGTATTTTGAGAAACTGGAGACCAAATTAAATATGCACAAACTGAACAGAATATTTCGCTTTGCAAAAATCACCATTTCTCTTGTTCAACGGAGTTCAAACCATAAACACTCGCTACACAAGTACCTGAGATGTCTGAGTAGTCAAGCCATTAGTTTGCCATTCAAATGTGGGAGCAATGGAAAAGGAAGAGGTAAGCTTTCATGCTTTCATTGAGCATGAAAGAGATTCTTTTCTGTAAAGCAAAAAGAGTTTCAAGGAAAACAAGAGAGTATGTCTATATTCTATTAGAGAACCTCTTGGATAAGCAAAAGAAACTGTAAATTGAAACACACATCATTTCATTTCTATAGGATCTCTAAAGAAGACTTTGCAAGCAGTTGTCAGGAGCTGGCAGATTTTCACAAAGCAGATAGGTGACTAGAGCATTCAGAGTAGCCCATGTTGGATCATGGTCCAGTTCACAGATCATCAAAGGGAATTTTTGCCTTGCATACAGGGGTGAAAGCAGGGCCTGTGTTATTAGTTTCAGATGCTAAGCAATGAAGCTTTGTGTAAAGACAACATTTGACATTCACATAGAAGATATCTCAACTGCACAAAGTCAGTGCCTATGACCACAGTATTAGCCATTAGGAGCAGAACTGGAACAGATCACAAATTTGGCTGAGATCAACAGTTTTGATCTCGGGGAATGTATTGTCTCCAGTGAGGAGAAAGACCAGCAGCATGCACTGTTGTTTAGAGTAAGATCATTGGAATCCTTACACATGTGCCTCTGTCTTCTTGCAAAGAACTGCTTGAAGCCTAAAAAAACTCCATAAATAAAGATTACTGACTGAATGGGTAACATTAACCCTAAGTCTTGTGTGTTAGATAGAGATTTCAAGAACTGATACATGCTACTAATTTCTTTATGGATGTAACGGTACGTTGGGTTTGAGTGCTGCATTTTTGGGAGAAGGAGAAGGGGAAAACACTGAAGGGAAGGAATTTCAGTATTCCCAGGTGCTGTAAAGGTACAGCAAGAAACCTTATGTACAGCCTTGAGAGCATTGGTACCGTGTGCCAGTGGCACTGAGTGAAAACACATGCGGTCTTCCTTCATGCCCGGCTTTATAATTTTTAATTTTAAAAAGTCATCAGAACCACTGTCTTCTGTCTAAATCTACATGGGTCCATATTTCATCTCATGGATGGTTTATGACACTCCTTAGGGACAAAAGGCTTGAGCCACAGGCAGCATTTTGAGGTAGAATGGTGTGCCAGTATTGTTTTATCAGAAGCCAAATACGACAAAGCAGGATGTAGCTTGTGTAGAACTGAGAGAAACAAATCAATTTAATTTTATCAGAGCAGCCAATATCCCTACGGCTGGAGCACAGATAAAATATTCAAGTCTGTGAGCTGATTGGACTCGATTTAAACAATATCATAAATCTAAAGCTGTCCTTTAACTATCAGTTTATTGTCAAATCTTAAGTGATTTTCTTGACTTTTTAATTTTTTATGGGGAAGAAAACACTTGAGCATGCCAAGTAGAATTAAGTATCTTTCTGACAGGAGCAGAGTCTCATCTCCTGATGCAGTTCTTTCCTGAGCAGAATAATTGCTCCCCTGTGAACAACTCATTTTAGAGGGTCTCATGATGGCTCCACAGGACATTTCACACTTTTTAACACAATTCTCTTTCTCTTGCAAGATTTTTCAATACTATATCCTGCCTTACATTTTACCCTTTGGTTCTTCTCCTCCGACTTAACTCTACATTCTCACTACTTTACTCTCTTGCACTCCTTTATGCTCTGGCTTACGTGTCATCACGACCACTTTTAGTATCACTCAAAGCCTCTGTCTGGAAAAAACTCCACTACATTTTTCCTCTCTATGTGGGTTCTGGGTTAATAGAACTATTTAAAGGTAGATTTTCCTGTTATTGACTGGATTCTGTCCACATGAGTTGGCAAGCTAAATGCTGAATCTCTTGGAAATTTTTTGCTTAGCCATTCTAGTCAAACAAAATTCTGGTCTCTTCAATTAAAAACTTGTCCCAGATAGTTTTTTTAAGCCGTGAAAAGACTTTAAAAGACAGACCTCAAGACATTACTCTTAATTACATCCATTTAACTAAGCAGATAATTTTACCCAATTAATTAATATAGATGTTGTTTCTGTGGTCTCTGGGAATATAGTGTTTAGGGATATTGATTAAACTCTTCCCATGCAGTTTGCATTATTTCCTTTGGTGTAGCTCTTACTTGAAAAACGAAAAGGCTATTTTGTTAATTGCTAATGTTAGCTTGAGAGAAATTTGGTTTATTGTCTGCTTGGGTGGCACAATATTTCCTCAGACATCTAGAAGTTGTTAGTAAGAAATATTACTTGTTCTTGTCTAGCCTTTTTTGGACTGCTGGTTTTATTACTAGACCTTTTTTTCCATTTCAACAAGAGTTGTTAATTTTTTTTGAGAAGTAGCAAAAGATACTGTAATCTGGGTGTCAGATTTGACTACATATCATCAATGTTGTCTTTTATTAAAGTTTTTCACCTTAAAAATTTCCAGCTCTGACTTGACTACAAGTACATCAGGATTTCGTCACTGTTTTAGTGGCAAGCTGGAGCTTTCTAAAAGAAAATGGCATGCCTTTCATGGCCATGGGGGCATTGTCACCATGCCGTGTTTCCAGGAGGAATCCTCCTCCTGGAGAGATGAGTCTGGCAGTCTCGGTTACAGAGTGTGGCTGAAAATAACTAAGTGTGTAGAACAAACTGTGTATCTGTACCATCAGTGGATGAAATGATTTCCAGCTGGGGCCTGACCCCTCCACAGCCCCTCTCCACCATGGGCTCTGGGCAGGATGAGGGTGGGCAGGGGATGCTTGAAGGGCTGCAGGTGCCATTCCTTGGAAAGCAAAGAGGCAGTGCCACCTTGCTAAGACCTGCACTCTCCTAAAACAACATGGCCTTGTGCCAGACTCTGCCCATCAGTGCTGAGCACAGCCAAGGATCTCTCTCCTCAGCAGCCCCACAAAGTCATCCCTGTGGGGCGAGCACAGCCTTTGCCTCCTGCAGCCATCGCACACAGTTGGCATGCCCTGACACTCACCCACTCCTTCCAGCTGCTCTCAACCGTGTATCTGGAGTTTCAGCTGCTTTCTCAGAGCAGGAGCACTGTTACCATAAAAGATGACACCAGTTGTTTCACTCTGTATCCCTGCAGCACGCTTTGTGTCCTGAGGTGAGGACCTGACAGATCTCCCAAAACGCTCTCCTCCTCACCTAAGTGTGAGTATGTCAGTGAAAGGTGACAAGTGCTCAGGGGTTATCTTGGCCTGCAGATTTCTGACTAGCGAGAACCAGACATGACAAGAAGCCTGAGGAGTGATTGCAATTTTTAGATAAGATCAGATAACTAAAAGTTCTCCTAAAGATGTAATTTTTCAGTCCAAATGTGTCATTGGAAATTGTAGAAGTACCAAGCAGTTTCAGATTGTGTCTTTGTCTCAAATATACAGTTAAATCAGGGATGCTAGATTCCCACAATCAGTAAGATGTGGATTTTCAGATATATGCTGCCATTTACGAGCAACAGACTGGGCATAAAATACCCTTGCCCATTTACATTATGTCAGTTTTCATCAGCATCATCCTCAGGAATCCAGTTCACCAATATATAAATTTAGGTATACATTTCCCTGGAAACCGTTTTTTGGAATTTAGCTCCTGGAGCTGGTGTGAAAAAGCTCTGCATCACAGTATGCTGTTCCCTAACTTGCTAGGTGCCTTAGGAGTGAGGAGAGGTAAGGCATTCCTCCAGGATGCTGAGGTATCTGTGATGAGCATCATGAGCAATAGAGAACGTGCAGACACATAAGCACAGAGAAAAGCCAAACTGCAGAACAGGAAATCGTGGGCAAGGCAGTAATGAGATCAGACGAACCCTTCACTGCAGAAGCAATGAAGTGCTGTGTGGAGCCTAGTCTAGCTGTCGTCCATTCTAATGGTTTAGAACAGTCACCTTGTACTTTGGGAACTAAATGATGTATGGAGCTTTTATTTGCCTAGTCCATGTCTTCTCTCCAACCACTGCCTATTGCAGTCTGGAAATCTGTCAGCTTTCCCCTTCTAAGATAATGTATAAACAACCCAAGGTTTATAGACACAGTTGTTTCAGTAAAAGTTCTGTCACATCTCTCTACATTGAATAATGATGGTTTGGCTTAGAGAAACTCTGAGCTCTGTGATTTTGTTCCTTCTTTCTCCCTGCAGTGGATATTAATAGTTGTACAGCATGCAGAGAGCTCAGCTGAAGTACTGCAAATGAATGTCAATTGTTACATGTGGCAATGGGAAAAGAATGAGTAAAACTATGCTCAGAAAATAAATACTCCTCATCTTATCTACTAAAACTAGAATATTTTCACAAAAAATGTTGTGGAATGATTGTGAGTATTAAATAGAGGGCAGTACATTTCATCTGAATAAAGGAGGAGTTGCCTTTCATTTTCCATGAAGCTGTAATCATAGTCAGCAGCCCAAAATATTAATAAAAGGCAAATCTTTTTCATTAGGTTTCAATATATGAATGCCTACCTGGATTGACAGCATTAATGTTTCCCCTGTTGACTGCATGTAGCATGCCACTTTTTTGTGCTGTATATTTTCAGTAAAATAATTTTAAGTTTTTGAAGTTAGTTTTCCATATATCACTAATCTTTGACATTAGCACAAAGTCCACTGCTAAATTTTCAAATATTTTAAGCAAACATTTAGCAATGGCATGTAAATACTAAAAAAACTTATAGGTAAAAATCCCATATACAAGCATCTTTTTACAGTTATTACTAAAAAAATGTTCAAAGGGAGGAGGGGAAAAAAGTGAATTATATTTAAATACACTACCAAGCATCTTTCTTCATTAATCATCCAACTTACCACAATGGTTGAATGAAGGCAAAGGTTTAGTTCTCTTCTACTAAACTGGGATTAAATTGGGATATGCAAGCCACAGAGAGTCATCAGTTACTGAAGTGCCCAAAACCAGGGTGCACCATCTGAGCAGCACCTCCTAGGGAGGCAAAGGGATGCACACCTGGAAAGAAAGAGAAGAGATTAAGGTGCACCCAGTCACCTTACTGATACTTGTGCATACCCAGATCAGCTCAGACACCCTTTGCTGCTTTCTTCCTTTAGAACAGATACATCAGCTATGGTAATCTGCAAGATGCTTTCCCTTCTGCCTCTGCACAGCAGCCAGTCTTGTTGAAGTCCACCATTGCCAACAAAAACCCCAACCTAAAAACAAACAAACAAAAAACACAAAACAAGGCTCAGCTAATTCTGTGCATCATTTGAAAGGAAAGACTTCTAAAAAAAAAACATTTATCACAGTGATTAGCCAAAGGTCTGGGGGAGTGTGCTGGTAGATTTGAAATGAGAATTACTGGATGACATTTGCATGGCTTTCTTGAAAATAAAGAGCAGATTAAGCATCTGTATCAGAGAAGCATTACGGCCTAAGTGAACCTAATACCATGAAAAACTGCTCATAAATATAAGTGCTGCTTTAACTGTTGCTCTTTTCTTTTTCTTTTAAGGGGTTATGTAATGCAATACACAGCTATTCAGGATGAAAATTTGTGTCATGCATATGACTTAAACAGAGACACAATCCCTTTCAGGAAAACCTTGCCAGCAACCAGTGAAGTTCCCTGCATTGAGGTACATGTTATTGCATTAAAAGGGAAAACAGAGATCCAGCTTACAAAAGGAATTTTATGATCTGATGACTGTCCAAGCAGAGAGTGATGAGGGAGCATGTTGCTCTGGAAATGAGCACATCCTCACAACGACTTCCAGTTGGTGAATTGCTCACAGGAAGCTTTAACATGGGAGCAGCTGGCAGCTGGTCATCAGTGTGGGCAAAGGCAAGAGGCTGGGCTGCAGGAGGAAGGGGCACATGCCACCAGGTCACCTCAAGGCTACAGCACCCCAGAGGGCATTCGCCACCTCTGCTCTTGTCACAACAGAGATGGAAACCCAGCAGGTATAAAATGTGCTCTTCTCACACAGCACCATTTCTAGTGGTGGCGATAGTGGTGGTGGTGGTTTGACTGCTGGTAATGAAGCACTCCTCACTTCTTCACTTCTGTGATAAATGGCTCTGCAAAATCCTGTTACCATTCATATCAGTCAGGATTTACCTTGGCAAGATTTGGGTCCCTGCTGGGTTTTCAATATCAACCTTCTTGGTATAGCAGTGGAAAAAGAGCACAGGAAGCAGAGCAACCATACACAAAGCAAGCACAACAAAATATGGTTGGAAGAGGTTGAAGTAAATTTCCCACCTATTTACAGTTTCTATTTTCTTTTTTTCAGTACTAACGAGCACAGAAATGTTCAGTTTGATAAAATTTCCAACATGAAAGTAGACACACCCTTAGGATTCTTAATAGGGCTGAGTGGACAGTAACAAAAGTGAAGAAAAAATTGTAAGTTGTTCTTGTACCCGAAGTGCTTTAAAACCTCAGGAAAATAATTTAAAATGCATGCATACAAGGAACCGCAGCAATTAATTTTAAAATCTATATTCTTAAGTGAGCTTCTAAAATCAAGTCAGCACAACCTCACCCTGGTAGTGTCTGTTACCCTGCATCATGTACCCAGCTAGTTCACATCTATTTGATTTGAAGCATGGGCAAAGGAAGATTTTAGCTGCTCACCTGTTACCATGGAGCTGCTGTAACCAAGTCCTTCACAGCTCTAAGTTTTCTACTGCAAAGCCTGAGATTTCCCGTGCTCAGGTTTTTCTTCTATGGTTTTATGGGGACAATACTACAAACTGAAAAACACAACCTTATATCCGGAGTGCTAACAGGAGCTCCCAGGATTTAGGAGAGTGAGCAAGCTTAGCCAGGTGAGCAAGTCTAAGGGGGAGTAGGGGCAGGTAAATGAACACAAGAGAAATATGGATGGAAACACCAGGAAAGAGCAGCATCTGATTCCCTAAGAGGCTCAAAATCCGAGTGTGATTTGAACAACAGCAAAACCAGGCATTCTTCATATTCATCCTTACAGATGTGCCAGAAAGTAATGAGGTGTCTGTGCAGGACAACCCTGGGAGGACTCCTGAAGTGCTGGCTACAGACACAGTCAGACTTTCAAGACCCATTGGCAATGCACTCTATTGCTAGTAACTCAAGAAATGCTGTTTCCTAGCATTGTAATCAAAAGGCTAGTCTTTTATCTCAACATTTAAAAAAAAAATTAAAAGAGAGAACTGGTCTTTCCTTATAAGATTTCACTAGTTTTGAGCAGCAAAAAGTCACTTTCTTTCTACTGCTCTCAAATAAAACTCAAACTCAACATTGCCAATTTAATTTTGTCAAAATGGTAAATGAGGCCAAGATAGGTTAGTTAATACTTGAATGAAGATCCATATTGCAGCACTGGGTATTGCAGAAGTTGTTTCCAAACTGTGGGCAATTATCAGAGTACTAAAAATAAATGGAGAGATGGACTTCTAATGCTCCAGGACTGCTGCACTGATGGCAAATGGGAATTAAAAAGAAGTAATCCTCTTTCTCATTTCAATGGAACTGGAAGTGAGATAATGCATCTGGCCTGTAGATTAACAAGAAATAGGGCAAAGAAAATGCTGGATTCATTTTGGGACTTAGAGATAGCTAAATAAATTTCTAAATTAGTTAGTTTACCATAAAATGGAATCTCTCACTTTAGTGAAATAGAACACAGGGGAAGAAATTTATCTGGGAGGAATTTTGTGTAAGCTCTTGAACTCAGTAAAAGCTTCTGGAAAAAAACAGTTGAAACTAACCTCTAAATCTATTAATTTAAAATATATTAAATATATATATCTATTTTGTTTCCCAAAAAGTGCAGAGCCTACCAGGCCAAATTCATATTGGTAACTGCTCACACCATGGATTAATACGATTATGTTAAATTGGTTATGTCGCCAATTTAAATAGATTATCCACACAGCTAAGGCTCTGAACCAGTAGCTTGGCAAAAAAAATAAAAAATTATAACCCTGAGCTAATATAGAGTCATAATACAAGTTTTCTGGTAAGAGTGTTAGTACCCATATATTTTGCATGGTAATTTTAAAAAATTAATTTGTTTATAGGACATCAACCTAATTGTATTTTTGACGACGTATTACCCCAGAAAAATCATTGCTGGGCCTTGAAGGTCTATGTGGTAGTTTTGTTCCCTCTACATCAGCTCCAGTAATGCAGGTCACATAAGGCTGAATGATGATGTCAGAGGTCTGACAGGAGTGTTTTCCTTTTCAGCCTTGAGTAATACCTGCGCATTTTGATTGCCCTCGATGGGTTTGCTCACATCTAGCACTCCTCCAGGAGCTGGGCTGCAGGAAACAATCTGCTGATGAGGTGTGAGCCCGGCTACATTCCAGCTTACTCACTTTTATTGCCTTGACAAATTGTGCTGCCTGGAGCAAAGTGATAATTACAAACCCATCCTACTTAACCATATGTATTATTGCATAGATGAGCTAAACATGGAACCAAACCCACTGAATAAGCAGGGGTCATTTTTATACAAGACCTTATTATTACCTAGCCTTACTTAAAACAATAAAAGAGACAGGAAAAGCATTATACACTCTTAATAAGATTTTCAGACAAGCAGAAGTGACTGATATATCCTGATTATCTGGTTCATGAGATGGACCACTTGAGTCTATAAAGTCTGGCAAATGTGTGGAACTTCTCCTTTTTTATCTGCTCACTTTTATATAAGTGAACATTTCAGGCTCAGCATTTCATGGTGAGTCTGTATTGTAATTCTCAGATGGTTAAAGTCTAAAAATCTTTGGACATATTGTTTAGGTATGTTATATATAAAGCTACAGCACCCCAAAAAAAGGCAGTTTTGATTGTTCCAGTGTGATTAGAATGCAGGAAAGAAAGATTTTAAGGTGGGGATTTTTTCCAGCTGACTAAATATCAATAATGATCAATATTCTGTATAACAGAACCGTTATCTTATAAGGTTTTTAATATGTCTGCTTTATTTTTCTGCTTTCTTTCATGATGTTTTCTGAATTTTATATAAACATCAGGGAAATGTAAAGTAGTGTATCATTCTTAACCTTCCATTTCAGAGGAAGATGGAGATTTCATGTCATGGCCACAATAAAATGATGATTCATTGAAATTCAATCATATGTATGTTGTAATACTGATTTCTTTTATAGCTTTCTCCAGGCATTTGCTAGAAGATTTATAGCGTGTGCTATACTATTTTCCAGTCCTCCAATGCTCTAATGTTAAAAACTTTCTGACCTTTAAAAAGCCAAATTTGAGGGGCTTATCGACACTTTGTCATTTCAGCTCATCATTGTTCCTATACTCATCACTATTCTTCTTCAGGAAATACCTACATGAGTGTGAAAATGGTAGCCAAGGTTATTTTACTTCAGGATGTCCTTCACACACGTATTTATAACTTTTTGAGAATGTCAGGGAATTTTCTTCTCACTATGGTGTTCCTTTCTTCTCCCTCAGGTGTTTCAGACATTCATATATCTTGATGTAGGCTGAGAAGTCTGGAGGTGCAGTCAGTCCCTTATTGTACAGAGAGCAAAACCAGAATGTGCAGATAACAATCCGAAATCTGCACACGCTTCTCTCATGGAGTCCTGCTTATAGCCTGTCCAGATTATACACTGCTATTGCACTCCAATTAATGTGATTGCTGATAGCACAGGTACACCTTTGGAAAAAAATGTCTGTTGCAGCCAAATGCTTGGTGATTTAACATGAAGTTAAGAAGTGTGCACATCTCAGAAGAAGAAAACAGCACAAATCAAATCAGTGGGATGTTCAAGCTGGCCATTCCTCATCTTTATTATCCCCTGAGCAACAATCTAAAGTAGACAGACAGATGTAGGCAACATGATATCATATTCTCCCTAAAAAATGTTCCATAACAAGGGCAACTCCTTACAGCTGAATCATAGGGGCAGATCTCATTGAGCTATAGATTACATATTACCTGAGATGTCTGATTAAGGCCAGTGATTTAGACATAAATAAACAACATCTTTTCCATTTTAATTACACTTAAGGGCAGCTGCTTTCCTCAGGCTATTTCACTTGATAAGTAGACCCATCAAAATCAAACATATATATGCACACTAATGCATGTTATTGAGTTTCATTCTTAGTCTTTGCACAGGGGATAGGCTTGGTGGGTAAGGTATTCTTGAGCTGTTTTATGGTCCTTTTTACAATTTATAATTTCTGCTGCTATCATTATTTAGACATATGACACAAGAACTCCTTTCTAGTTATTCTCTGATCTGCCTTATTATATTTGGTTTTAGTCAATTGATTTCTTTAAAATTGCTATGCTGTAACATGACTCATGTTAACTTACACAACTGTTTAAACTTCCATTTATAACAATTTATTATTTGCACACTAAGATATAACGAAGCTGGCATCTTTAGTGAGATTGCATGGTGTTTAAGCAGCTGTACTGCAGTCACTTGAAACTTGATAAACATAAGAAAATTTGAAGGTTTGTTTTGGGGGCAACAGGGAAGCTCCCATACCTCCTGACAAAATAGAGCTCCCTAACTCCATAACCTGCTGTGTGAGTGATTTTGCAGCAGCCTTATGGGCACTTTATTACCACAGCAAATTTTTCACTTCATTCAACCTGCGGTATGTGCTGACTGCAGCATCCTGGCAGAAACAGCCCCAGGTAGCTTAAGGCATCTAAGTCACCCAAGAGCAGTAACACTTCTGTGTGCTATGGAGCAAAGCAGTTCTTGTCCTCGTCCTCTGAGACAGAACAAAGCTACAGCCAATTACAAAGGCCCCTCTATTTTTTTCCGCTTGTCTATGGTGTCTCCAATGGCCAGAGAGGAGATGAGGAAGGACTGCAGGTCACAGATGGTGGGGAATGCCCAGCACTGCACTGCAGCTAAAACCCTCTATCGTGTAGGAATCCTTGGACCACAGAGTCACACAGGATATATCACACCGAGTCGAGTACAGCTTCAGAGGCCCAGAGTTTGGGACTCATCAGTGCCTTCTGCTTAAAAGGTCGTGGCAAAGGTGTAAACTTGCTAGAAGCATAGAATTCACTACAGTGCACAGATGTTGGTTTCTCACTTGCTGTTCTTTTCCTTCTAATTCATTATTTCACATCACCTTACTGCATTAGTACCCAGCTACTTCTCTTTATGTTATATGAGCTCGTAAGGCAAATTCTCAGATCATAAGTCATCTGCAACTGTGTTGAATTGTTTCTGTCATCCCTTAGCTTTTAAATAATTAATGCCTTTTTCTATTTAGCTGCATCCTTTCTCCACCTCATACAGCATGGTTTTCACCTTTTTGTCTGACTTGGAGTAATGTAATGCAGGACATTTAAAATAATTTACATTGATTTATTTTCTTCAGCAATATATTCTTTCTGCTTCAACAGGCAGAAGAAGTGTTCCTTTTTTTATTAAAGCAGAACTTGCCATTGGCACTGTTATGAGCAACTGAAGAAAAAGCTTTTTTTGTCCTTGTTCTTTTTTACTCCTTGCCCTCAACAGTTATATTAAAACACTGCAGATAGATATCAGTTCAGTGCCTACATGTTTCTGAATAAGCAGAGTGAAAGAGAACAAAAAGACATATTTATCAGCTTCTTTTTGCAGAAGGCAAAGAGGGAGTTGTCTTTGTTTTAAGAAGAATAAGGGTTGTCTCGAATGTTATCTTTTCCTTTTGTCAGTGCTGATAGCATGATGAACATGGTGGTTTCTACCCTGGAGATTCACATATAGCTGATAAATACAGCCAGACGACAAGAGAAAGTACATTTAGTGGCCATTACAGATCTGGGAGTTTTCCACGCAGTTCCCTGATTACCCACCTGTTTCCTCGTCTGTGATCCTGGGAAAATCACCATGCCCTGACCCCTAAGGAGGCTCTAGGACAAAGAAATGCTGTCCTTGTCGTGCTGTGAATGTGGCAGCATCTCAACTCTAGGAGCTTGCTTTAGGAAAGCAGGTTCAACTGCCCCTGTGAAATATCCCCACTTGTCCATAGCTCCTTCCTGCATATATGGGGGCTCAACACCTTGATCCATAATAGTCATGAAAGCAAGGCTTAAACCTCCCACTCGGGAAGCTGGGAAGAGAAGCCTTTCTGGAAGAGTCCATTTTGGCAGTACCCCTAATAGAGTCCTGGGAATACATCACAGAGCTAAAACAAACTTAGAGAGTTAAACCCTCTCATTTTCCTGATGTACACAACAACCTTTAACATTTATGTGCTTACCCTAGCACATAACTTTGCTAAATACTGTTCCTTCTTGCCAGCTTTGTCCAGTACCAAATTTGCCAATGCATTCCAACTGATATCAAAGTGAAAAATTATTTTCTCTGAGAACAAGCCACAAAAATGCATTAGATTTGTAATTTCTTAAGGCAAAATTCTCTTTAATGGCTTGAAGTCGTAAAGGTGACCTACAAAACAAAAGATCCATTTTCCATTCTTTAATGCTTGTGTATAAAGATCATTCAAGATTTTACTTTTCAAAATACTAGAACTATTTTTTATGCATTGTCTACCTTTTGGATTAGAAATGCTAGACCCTCACTTTGTTCTCTGGGCTGCAGTAGACCTTAGTGCCTTTGAAGTAAGTCTGAATAAAAGCTTCCCAGCTCCACTGTTTACTGGCTGGCTGGCTCACCTAGGGACATGCCTGAATATCAGTGCATCTGTTCTTTAGTTAGTAATATCAATTATGATTCCTTTCAGGTGGAATTTGGATAAGAACCTAGACCAACCACATGGGTAAAAGAGATTCAGTTTTTAAAAGTTGTACAGAAAATGTTGGACCCCCATTTAAGTCAAGCTCACGAAAGCTCCATCTGACTGAATGAAGCTTTACTGAAATGAGCCCAGGAGTTGCTTTTAAGAGTCACTGCTCTTAACTCTGCCCAAATTCTTCAATGTTCAAAAAGATGTTCTTCTTTGGTTGTGCCTTAGATGCAGTAATCATATCTAAATAATGATTAGCTATTATTTTCTTGCTATTAGTGGGATTCAGACACTCTGTCTTCTGCTGATTTCAAAACATGTACCCCTAGTAAATAAATTCAATAATATATTAAAAATATATTCATTACAATATATTCATTAAAAATATATATTCATTAACACATTGAAAAATAATGAACATGTTTATGATCTCAGTGTGTTCTTAGTAAATAAGAATATTCAAATATGAGATTTAGCATCCAGTAATAAATACAGTCATTCTAACTGGCAAGGGGTTTTTTATCTTAGTGGTTTGTCTTCTATTGGCAATGTAGAAATGACAACTGTATAGATAAAGAGGGAGTAGCTTATGAAGATAAATCTCTCTTAACTGAGTGCTTCATGATCACTAAACTAAAATGGTGGGCTGCATGTTTTCTCCAACACGTTTGATTTCTCTGTGTACATGACAAATTTCAAGTGGACAATTAGATAGCTTAAAGGTTTGACAGCAAGGAAAATGAAATATTTCTCCCAGGATTTTTACAGACAGTATAACACACAGGTCTCAGCAGCAAGCTCACAAGTGAAAGAGGTCCTCAAGGTCATATGCTTCAGTGAGACAGAGTACTGTTCCTTCTGGTGCTGCAAATGTAATCACATAAAAGGTCATACTAAAAGTTTAATCCTTTTGCTTGATTTTTCAAATGACTAAAGTCTGAACTTCAGTATTTTACAATACTGCAAAAACATGAAGGTGTCTTAAATTAATTTCTTTTCCCTGATAGTGAAGAAAGGTTGAGACCTGTACACCCTGAAGTACTACATCAGGTTATTTTAAAACAGAAGAAAAAGCTCATTTGTGAGTGAATACCCAGTTGCCTGCTCAAGAATTAAAAGATTCCACTATCTTAAGCTGATATTTAATGCTGGAGCTGTCAAAAATTCATCATTTGCTTTGAAGCCAGTTTCATCAATCCCACCATTCAAACGACAAACTCCTTTGCCCCCTTGAGATACAGAAATCAGAGAAGTGCCTCTGCTACTTAAGAGACAGAAGACACCCTTTGGAGAAGTGCTAACACTAATCCAACTCCCTCCTAGGAGGACAGTGTTTTTATATTTCTTAATCTCAACCTGTAAATTTCCCAAACCTATCCCAAATTATGATTTGAAGGCTGAGCTGCAAAAATGATAAGAATTTCACCATAACATTTATGGCTCATGGAGAGTTTTATTGTTCTTAGGAGAGCTACTTTTCTTAACAAAAGCTGATATATTTCATGGAGAGAAAAAATTGACAAACACTGCCAGCAATATATAGATATGTTTTATCCTTTGGTGGATTTCCTTCAGGAGCACATATGCCCAAATTAATGCAGTATTGAGAAACAATTCACCAAGGAAATGGAAACACATCTGTTCCTTTGAACAGAATAACAGTGACCTTTCTGTCTTGACTGTGTAGCATTAGAATTATGTTAATTGCAAAAAACCTGCCTAATTTCATATATATTCCCGATAATTTAGGAATTTATTCCTGTATTTTGTCAAAAGCTTTCACATAAAATAAATCCTTAAGGTTGTCATTTCCAATGAATATTTCTTTTCCTTTCTTTCATTGTGCTTATATGACTGGTATTTTATTAATCTAGATGTATTTTCTCTTTTTACTCCAAGAAGAAAAACATCTAGAAAAGCAAGTGTCAATACAAGATTTAAGCTCTTTTCTCTAAATTAAATTCTTCAGGATTTTAGCTCTTTTATGGTCCTTTCTTATCAGGATGTTTACACATCTGATAATTTTTTTACTCTCAAGTAAAACCAGTGATAGCTGGTAGGTCATCACTAGCAGTTTACTGGAAGTACACCTTTTGTTTTTGTTATTTAGCAATACATTAAAGCAGCGGATCTGAAAATGTACTAACCCTACATTAATTAAATAATGTAATTCCAAACATTTTTTAATTCTTTCAGTTTTTTCAAAAACAAACTCAAAGGGAGAACAAACTACATTGCCTATATCAGTATCTGTACACATTATATAAAGAATGTTGGTAAATAGTGCAGAGTTTAAAAAAATATTTGTAATAATTTAGCAAGCAGATTTAACATATTGATATCCTGCTTTTCATTATCCATCATTCCAAATATAGAAAATGCTAAATAAAATTTTTGGAAAAAAAAAGTTTAAAAAAATAAAAAGAGAGAATTAGCTAGCAAACCCAAGCAAACAGATTTAACATATTGATATCCTACTTTTCATTATCCATCATTCCAAATATAGAAAATGCTAAATAAATTTTTTGGAAAAAAAAGTTTAAAAAAATAAAAAGAGAATTAGCTAGCAAACCCAAGCTATAATGAAACCATAAGAGTGGCAGTGTGTTTTTAGGTTTTAGGCAATTCCAGCTCCCTGGATTGTATAAGGCATAAGGGCTGCAAGCCAAGCAGGTTCAACCACCTGTGAGAAGCAGTAATCTCTCTGGAAGCTCAGGCTTGAATTTCTTGCTATTACAATAGAAATTAATTTCCCCTGTTTTCTGCTTCTCTCACTTGAGGTACTGTCTATTGGTTGTAGAACAGAATCAGCTAAAAATCCCAGGCAAGGGTGGAGGAATGGAAGTCTCCCCTTCTCAGGACATTTACCCCACTTTGTAAAGTGGGGGAAAAAAATTATTCCTTCCTCAGTATTTATCAACACTAATATTTGTTTATTTGGCTGTCATTTGAATTAGTTCAAAGTATTTAGAAAGCACTTGTTGTCAGTTAGTGCATTTATTTTGCCTTCAAGCTGGTGAATTGATTCTTGTCTGTTTCATCAGCTCCACATTTTCTTCCTGTCCTTCTCCTGTCCCTGAGCATTTCACACAACTATGGTGTGCCAAATTTCTACATTCTGATCGGGCTCATAGGCTGCCCAAGAAAGTCAGTGGGATCCAAGAAAGCATCAACACAGCAATTAAGTTGTTGTTTTATGGTCTTCAGCAGAGGCTGTGTTTCAGTAAAAAGCAAAATAAAAAATGTACCGCACAGAAGGGAACATATAAAGAACAGTAGCAGCAGATGTTTTTGTTTTAGATCAGTGTAAATAAAAGGAACCTTTTACTGACTTGCCAGATTACTTTTGTAATTTCAGTATTTACCAAACTTAATGTTATAAAAATAACTTAAACCATTAATTCAATTGAACAGTTTGTTTACAGAAAATTACATTTATCATTGCTACACTATATTTCTCAAATAAAATTAATACCTGCTGCAAATTTCTTTTTTCCCATAACTGCTTCTCCAGAAGATGTGGTAGTTCGGAGTTTATATGGTCTGCTTTAGAAGTATAGATGACTGGGGTGTTGTAGGTGAGGATGAGAGCAATTGAGTGGCACTTGCTGGCTTCTTTCTATGTACAGGTGTCACAAGGCAAAGACATCACAACAGGCATTAGCTGCTGTCCACTGTGGCTGTCAGCCTGGGCAGAGGCTGTGCCCTGGCAGCTTGGTTTACAGCCTGTCCCTGATGGAGCAGGATGGAATTGCTCATGACTGAGTCGATGGCAGCTGATGCATGATGAGGGTACACCAAAAGCAGATCTGTTGCTTTGTAGGGCAAATAAACTACACAGACACTCCTGGAGAGAAGCAGTGATTTTCCAGTCCTAGCCAAGCCCTGGAGAGACCAGCTTCCCAGGAACATGAGGGTGCATGAGACAGCAACCCCATGTCAGCAGAGGATACACCCCACCAAGGTAAGCTATAAACTGGTGCTTTCCATCAGCAAAGCAGCATTTTCTTCAAGAGAAGGAAAGAGTACAGGAAGATGCCTGTCAAGGCTGCATAACCAAATTTCTTAGGAGATCCACAGTGCATGAGTCATTTTTGACTCTAACCATTCATTTGACCACATTGCTGGAGAGATGCACAAGAACATTTTGCATCTTTTGTCCCTTGCACTGTTGCTATTTCCTGATCCAGTGTTAGGGTCCATTACATTTAAGGCGGACATCAACTTTATGGAAGATAATAATTCATGAACAAAAGAATCACTTAAAATTATACATTTAATATAAACCAATGTCACAAACCAACGTTTTTCAATAAAATCTGTTATAAATATAAATAGGATGCAATCGAGCTCATATGTCTGTAAAAGATCCAATAAAGAAAAAAAATCAGTTAATTTGCATGAATAACAACATGAAATATGATAGCAATAAGCTGAAAGATAGATATTAGCTTTCAGGAAAAGGTAGCTTTCCCATCAGTATGCTGTCCTGGGTCAGTAAGACAGCATGAGATTTCTCTCTGAGCTGTGTTAATTCACTGCGAACAAAAGTTTAGCCTCAACTAATATGCACACACTTCAAACAGATAGGTCAGTAGCAAGGCCAGATATTTCAGCTGGTTTTAAAAATCCAAAGTTTGTACTATCAAGCTGCAGGGCAGATTCCCAGCAGGACACTTCTCAGACCATAACACCATGAAAAAGAAAACTTCTGGCTTTTTTCTGTTAAATTAAAGGTGAAGGCAGAAAAGGTTTCTAGCTATTTTTCTCTAGTTCTCTGAGTGTCGATGAGTTCAATAAACTTTGAGAAAGACAAGATAGAAAATACATTACAGAACATTTTCATTTGGAGAAGTAAGTATTACCCTTTTCAACTAAGTGATTTTGCTGGTTTATACCAGGATCACATCTGAGTTTGAGCAGAGGTAAAAACCCTTGAGGTTCTCAATTAGAATAATCTGTGAGGCTCTTTCTTCACCACCTACTCCCATCTGGTTTTCTTTATTTCACTGCAAAGCTAAATTTTAGATTTGAAGTCAACCATGGCTTAAAATCAGTTGCTAAGGCAATGCTCTGCCCTAAGGCATCACTCTGCTCCCTCCCTGCAGGTAGAGTGCTCTGCACAGTGGAAGAGGAAGGGTTTTTCAAACTTTGTCACTTCTGTTTGCTGAGGAGAGATGTGACATGTTCTTCAACCAAGGCAATAGAGAATATTAGGGGGAACGTGATTGTGTGAAATAAATGGGTTTAAGCCAGCCTGGAGCCCTGGGGGCAGTTCCATGTCCTGAATCAATTGAGCACATAGTTACATGACCAACTTGAAGGTTATTTCTGTCATCAAGGACAAATGTATAGTTCCATTTTATAGCTTATCATTTGAGAAGACGACACAAACATGTTGGAGCTTTCATTTAGACACAGAGGTTTATGTACAAATGACTTGAAAGTTATGAAATTAACAGAAAATTTGCATAATTTTAAATTCTAAAAAGCTGTGCTCTTTCAGCTACCTTGTTCTGTGCTCTGAAATAAATGTAGAAGCTACTACATAATATTCTAAGTGTGAGATCATATTTCAGATTTTCAATTTCTTTAATTCATGATCAACTAGGCATTTGTGTATAAGGTTTCACTTTTAGAGAAAGGAAACTTGATTCATTAAACAGCAGGCAAAGCCTTTCAGTCTCCCTCTTGTGATTTGTGATAATGACAGGTTAAATATCAAAGTAACTTCTGATTACCATATTTTTTTCTTATAATGAATGAGCTTCTAGTTTTTTGAAATTTCTATATGTTTCAGTTCAGACATCATCTTCATCAGAATGTGATATATGTGAATATATATATATACACACACATACTTTAATAAGATAAAGGGTTGAGTAAATACATTCTCTCCAGCAGTCCAGATGCCATTACGCTTGTGGTGAAAACATTGTCCAGTCTGCTTGAAGAAGTTGTGGTTTTACATGGGAAATGAGCATAAATTACAGTTTACTTGAGAAAAGAAGGATATTTTCAAGCGGTCTGTGCAGTTATCAATAAATTATTAACTTTGGCATGGCACATATTTAGATGGTTATGCATACACATGGATTCCTTCAGTCTGTGTGTCATTTATCAGGGATATACTGCTGAGCTTGGATCTCAGATCTTAGCACCTACTGAACAACAGATTGGAGATAAAATTCATCTTCACATGTGCAGGTCCTGGGAAATGCAATCAGGCATTGCATAGCCAGCATGTGACTTCTTAAATAATTTAGTTAATTTTATCTGCACTCCTTCCAATTTATTATTGCTGTCATGTTTCTGTTGACATAAAAGACACAACCAGCTATTTTTGATGAAAATTACACGTAATTCTGTCTCAGACTGAGTTGTGGTATTATGAATGAGAATTCAGAAACTGCCACACTGCTTTCAAAGTTTGCTAAGGATGTGCTTCTGAGACAGTACTGGATGTGGCGGAGAAGAAAATAACATTAAAGTGAAGGAATGGGAATAATTTGCTTTTTGCTTTATGACCAAAGTTTCTCAAAACATTTCCTAATTTTGGTGAAAACCAAATGTCAACACAAAATAACATGTATCTTCTTCTGAAGTCATTAAGTACTGAGGGTTTCTTGCAAATATTGACAGAGGCTATTTTTTTCATCTCTTCTGTGGGATTGAAAATAGCATTACTTGGAAGACATAAAGCACTCTCTAAAACCCGTGATGAAAGTAAATTATGATAAACTCATTGCTGCAAAATTGACCCTTACTCCATATTCAGCCTCACTCTTTCAAAACCATGTTTGCAAAGTGAGGTACAACTGAGCAAGAGCGATTATTTCAGAACCTGTGCTGTTCAGATTGCTCATCAGAACTAATTTGGAGAGTCACTCTCAATTTGAAAATTTAAGTGATTCATTGCTTACCTATGAAGTGTTTCTTCACAGCAGTCAACAGCTGAAACTTCTGAACCAAAAGAATTTCTGTGAGTAGATTTATGGACTTACTGAAAAATAAAAAGGAAAGGTCAATATCACTTACTTACATTTCTTTCATTTATTTTTCTCTCTAACCTACTGAATACTGGAAAGACAAGCAAAAAATTATACAAACACATATGCACTGGAAATCTTTAATTTTAATCTCTAATCTGTCAGATCTCTGGCTATATCATGATTAGATGATGCTGATAAAATTTAATGTGTCTTGTGTGCTTAAACTCTAAAACATTGAAGAAGCAACATACACTTTACTATCAGAGACATGTTCTTCACCCAAAGAAAGACTTGTGCAGAAGAAAAAGTGACATACCATGAAGATAGTGTCTAAGAAAAAATGACAACTGTAAAGGATATATATTATGAACTGAATGGAATACATTTCAATCCACAATGTAGACAGTCATGCCTTGTGTGAGCACAGCAATATGGCAGTCTTCTGCTTTGGGAAGCAGGCAAGTTGGCACAAAACACAGACCCTAATCAATAAACTAGTCTTAACAGAATTATATTTGGAAAATTTCAGGTTCGTTTTTCAGATTCAATTTGCATGATAGCTACATAGATTCTAGTCACATTAATGGCCTTTCAACAAGTAATTAGCACATGGCAGTGTAACAGAACAAACTGTGATGAGAGATGGAATGCCCATAAAAAGAAAAAGCAGGAGGACAGATGCCTGGGTTGTTTGTTTTTGTTTTTGTTGGGGTTTTTTGTAATTATCATGAGGTTTTACTTCATTTTGATAAACAATGATAAACAATAAAATCTTAGAGTTTAAATGTCTAAAATTAGCACGTCCTAGATCTGGTCTTCCTAGATCAAACTATACTGCATAAACCTAAAGAACTCCTAACTAGTTCTCTAACTAATATTATTAATTATAAATGTTGGCAGAGAGCCCAAGCACAATGATCTGTTCCTGGGTCTGAGATCTGACAGCCACTGGCAGCCAGCTCTGGATTCCCATCATTTTTAGAGTAGACACAATCATGGACCTGTCGTAAGCTCAAGGAGCAAATCCTGGAGGAAGAGACAAGGTATAGACAAAACACCAGAGAAGCAGCCACACAGAGTATTTCCTAGTTTGTGTGTTCCTGAAGTGTGCTTTGGAGGCACTACTGTGAGGAATATTATTTCAGTAGCATAGTCAGAAAGTGGAAAAATGTTGGAGGGGAGGATGACAAAGAAGGAGGTTAAGCTTTAAGGTTAGAGCTGGAAGGGAATCTGAGGCCACAGATGGAATGGTTGTACTGAAAAGAAACAAGAGATGAAGAGAGATATTAAAGCAGCTAATTAGCTAAGATTCTGGTATGTTCAAATTTGCTCAAACTTACCTTACTGGAGATAACTTTGTCAAAATTAATTAATTAGATTTTATTTATTTTCTTTTTTAACATCATCATTTTATGATTTGGACTTGCTTCTCCCTTCATCCTGCTACTGGAGATGGAAACTTATCTCAGTGTTGGTTCTTGTCCATTGTTATTCAAAGAGAGCAATTGGCAGTTTCAGTCATTCTGAAAAATGCCTGTTGCAAAACCACATTCTTCCTTTCAGGTTACATTTTACTTTATGTGCCAGAAATTGAATGGGAGAGGGCACACAGAGATCAGGGGGAAGTGTTTAGCTCACTGTTGATATTTTTAGGGCATTTTCCCCTACAGTCTCACAGTATGTGTACCTCTTAACACCTGCCTAATGGTTACATAAGATGCTGTCAATGAAAATCCAAGCTTTGAAATGAGAACATTCATACAAATGCAGCACACTTCTAAGACCCCAGATATATTGCCTGAATACTTGCACGAGAATATTATCTTGCTCTTTGAACTCTAATATACAAACCTCAATATAGCTGTTTGACCTTTCCTCCTTTTCTCTTCACAGCCTTTCTGGTGCAAGCTACAGTTCACATCTTGCAGAAATATATTGGTTATTATTTCCAAACATAGCTCATTTAATAAATAAATATAAATTACATTTTCCAACTCAAATAAGCAACAAAATTTCTGTCAAATGTTGTAGATACCTAGTTTAATTCCAACTTTCTCACCAATACAATGACAATTCAAACATATTGTGTTATAATAGTGACACGTCTTAAGGATAGATCCAGACAAAGGATTAAGGAAACTATTCAAAATGCAATACAAAGAATTTGCAGCAGCCTGACTACACTGAATTTTCTTCTGTTTTTCAGAATGTCCATGGTAACTATACTTACTACAGAAAATAGGTGATGCATCATCCTCTTCCTGTACAAAAAAACCCAAAAAACACTGTTGAGTTCATGGGAAGAACCATTATTTAGGTCTGTTACCAGAAAGCAAGGTTTTGCTGCTAAATCCCTGTCTGAAGTCACAGCCCTGAAAATAATTAGGAAGAAATCAGAGAGCTCGCCATTCTCAGTATTTCCCATTGACTTGCACTGGATGCCTCTCAATTGGTCATTTTCAGTCCCATTCTCGTGTCTTTGCCTTTTCTCCTCAACTGTATGAGATATCTTCCCACCTAACTCACAGTTCTGGTTTCTCCCCCAGGAACTGAGCTGAAGAAATGCTCTCTGATGTATCCAGGTAGAAAATTTAAGAGAAGAGATAGGAGTGAGGCGTGGAGAGGAGCACAACTGCTTGGTTGCTGCTGATCCTTTCTATTTGTTTTAGTACGAAAATGAAGCCTGAGGAGACAAAGATTAATGTTCACATTTTAGCAAATGGAACAGTAATACATGTTTAAATTACAGGTAACCAAAGCAAAGAGAGGAATTATGAGAAAGGCATACCACTAACTATAAAATAGAAGAAAATTGCTTTTTTCCACCTATTCTGATGTCCCACCTGGAATGGCCAAGATTTTAACTTGACATCTGGAGAGAGAAAGGCTATATAGTGGCATAAAAGTGCTTGTTGAAGGTCAGAGTTACTTAGAGGTAAAATTCCCAAGCAAAGAGTAAATCAACAGAGTTGAAAAGGAAATGGCAACGTTTCCATAGAGAGAGACAGGAAAAGCAAATGAAATGTCTTTACCAGCTTGATAGACACATTAAGTGTGTAAGAAATAGCAAGAAAGTCTATTGCAGGGCTTTTTATTGACTTCTGTGGACACCTTCCTGGGGCTTCAGGGACAGAAGAGGGTCAAGATATATTGATTTCTGTTATGCTGAAGGAGAGATTTTAAGTATTTCTTTTTCCTTTGGTTTAAGTAGTAGATGTGACCATATCACAGAAGGAAGAAAAGAAACTTTTTCTTAAAGTGAAGTCTCTGAATTGTGCTGCAGTAATTATCATTAAAAGTCAGAATATTAATAAAGCTTATGCTCAAACAATATTTGAGGAATAAAATTCTGATTAAATTAGTCAAGGATCTTATTTGACATATTCTTCAGGCAGTAGTGTTTCAGGGCATTGCTGACCAAAGAATAATATTGCTCTCCTGTTACAAACCTCTCAATATTAACATTCACAATGTATGACAACAATAAGACAGATATTTGTTCAGATGAACCTTTGCTGTGGCTTCCCTTTCACTAGTAGCTCATTTTGTAAAATTTTGTAAAATTACTGACCTTTTTCTTATTTTTCAAGATTAAGTACACGTTTCCAAAGAAAAACATTTGAAAAATAAATTTTTAGAGGTGCCACCTCTAAAAATTCTTGTCAGGATATAATGCAGTCAATCTTATCAGGATGTAATATCTGTTCTTCAAATTCTTCTAGAAACTTAGAGAAATACAGGAACAGACACCAAGAATGCCTTTATTTTTTTAATTTTTTTTATGCATAGCTGGCTTTAGAGACTATTACCTCTTGTTTGTGCAAGGAGTTTGCATTTTTCCCTTCCTATGTTACCTTTACTAGTGGTAACAATGAAGAAGCTATATTTTTTAGATGTTAAGAGGATTTTCAACCAATTATTTCTTCTGTTCAAGCTTCTTTTTGTGGCATATTTCAGTGTTGGCCGTATTTTAAATCCAGCAGAGGACATGTTTATAGAAGATGTACCAGGAGGGAGAGGTTTTGGCTCAGAGTTTCAGGGTTCTTGGTACATAATCAGTTGGCTAGACCTGTGGAAAGTAAAGGCACTACAAAGACATTCCTGGACCCCTTTCAAACACAGTTGCCTTTAGTCATCTGGGACAAGCAGCTGAGGACACATAGGGTAGGGTTTTGGTCAGAGAGTTTGGGATTGTTCAGTAGCTAACAAGCAGTCAGCAAATTCTGGGCTACATTACTAAGAGGTTTTATGTTGTATTATGTGACCCTCATCACATGTTTTGGTGCCAAGCATCATGAACTCTCACTCTGTTGCCAAAATCCCATTTCCTTTCTGTGCCATCAGTGGTCTCATTTTGGGACACTGACTTGGAAAACCAAAGCATGGTGCTGATTTCTCTACAGAGACTTGGCTGGGGGGTAGGAGCCTCGTAGGGGAAATGCAAAGTCCCAGCAGAGGGTGACTTCACCCAGGGCTCCTCACCAGACTTTCTGCAGCAAGCACAGGCAGGCAGGCATGTGAGCAGGTCGTGTGCTAACACAGCAGGATGCCAAGCCACCCTTTTCTTTGGCGGTTGTGAGACCAGCAGAGAAACAAATTTTTCCAACAATCAGAGCCTGAAAGATTCTCAAATACCTTTACTTAGAGAAAGAAACCTTTGAATTTTAAGCAGCACGAGTAGAAAAGATCACCTTTGATATGGATTTGCTGTATTCACAAAAAACATGACAGAACACATGTTCTATATAAACCTGAACATTCTAACCAATTTGAGAAGTCACTATCATCCACAATTAAAAATAAATATATAGTTTTATTGCAACAGAATTTACATGTAAAAATAAAATTTAAAGCGTGGAATTTATTTTGGACAAGGACATATGTAAAGTCAGTAATATTTTTTTGTTGATGCTAAATTTGGGACAACCTTCCATGTTGCTATTATCTTTGTCTATAATGAGGATGTTTCCACTAAAATAAAAATGTTTGGAAATGAAAAGAGGAAATTGGACAGGTAACTGAAACGAAGGTAAGAAGAATACAATTACTAAAGAAAAAGAATGCTTAGTTTCTTGACTGAAGGGAAACAAAGACTTCTTTGAGAAATAGATATTAAAAACAAAGTGTGAATAACATGGCGTGGCTAATCAAAACAAAGTGTAAATCACAGATGAGAATGAAGAGAAAATTGCCCAACTGGAAAGCAAGTAGGAATGAAGAGAATGTGGAATCATCAGTTAAGAGTTTTGCAAACATAAATGTGCTTAGAAAATGTATGCAAAAATTGGCAAACATATTCACTCACCTGAATGGCATCAAGTAAGATTTATTTAATGAAAAATACTGTTACCAAGTAAAATGCTGTAGTTAAAATTACAAGTGTATATTCTCTTTTCCCATTATTTGGGTATAACTGGACTGCATTAATATCAAAAAAAGAAAAAGAATTCGAGCATGTTTAAAGTATTAGTATTCCTCAAGAACAAGAAGGGTGCCAAATTTTCAGGTTGTAAAGAGCCATCAGACAGCAGACAATGACAAGATGGAGAGGAAAGCTTTGCCAAGCAGCCTGCAGTTTAGTCAGGTAAGTTAAACTGCAGAACAAAACAGTATCACACTGACAGAAATCTGCAAAATGTTTGAATCTTTTAAGGGCATCTGTTGTTAGAAATTGAAATAGACTGCATGGAGAGAATGGACTGATACATAGAAAGGCAAGAGTTTAGGAAAGCCTTATTTTGCTCTTTCTTTTCTCTTTTTTTTTTTTTTTAAGTTGCAAATACTGAAATGCTTTGGAAAAGTTATTGAAAAACTAAAAGAAAAAATTCCACATTTTTTATAGGGATAGAAAATATATAGTTTTTCCTTGATTCCTCAGCGAAATTTTTCTGAGATTTGAGTTTGGACTTAACAGTGCCTTGTGATACCAAAAGGAATTACGCAAATGCCACAGGAAATGGCACGGGCTGTACAAGAGTGCAGATGTAGGCAGCTTTATACGGGAGCTTAAGAGAGGAGAATTATGACAAATAAACAAAGAAAACAAAGAACATTTTTGAGCAAAATTCAGTAATGCTTAGGGATATTTAAGGCTCTGTAACATACCACCCAATTAGATCATATGCCTGGCATTAGTGTCTTGATGAAAAGTAGATTTAAGGGAATCTGACAGGAGCAGCAGGGGGAAGTTAGCACTGTATGAACTCTGACCTGAAGTGACTCTGTGTTGGCATGAAATGTACAGAAGAAAAGATGAGATCAGTGAAGGATGTCAGTGAATACAATGAGTAATGACAGGAAACTATGAGAGAAGGACTTACTGGACCAAAACCAAAACTATCTGAGGAATATACTACTTCTGTCAATAGGTCATTAGACAACAGGAAGAGATACCCAAGCAGAAGAGATGAAAAAATCCCATATGAAGTACCTTTTATGAAATCTCTTTGAATACATTGGAAAATTACAAGTGACCTGACAAAGGAGGAAGGACAGAAGAGCCTGAAGTTTTAACTATGACTGCTCGAAGTAGATGATTTGGATAAGGTACATCAATGCAAAGACAGAAGACAGATGACAGGGAAAATGTGAATTTAGACAATAAAACGTGTGGCCTGGCCTCATTAACTGTAAATCATATTTCAGTTGATGCATCTAACTGTCTGGAGAGAACTATAAATTACTACATTAGAAAGTTGGCAGTAATGTGCAGCAAGTAAGAGAGGAGTGTTATCTTCGCAAGACACATAGATAGAGAAAATATGAAATGAAAAAGCATTACTCAATTTTTCAAATGTTACTATTAATGGAATTGGAATATATGTGAGAAGACCAGCTGTGGTAATGGGAAAGAAAGGCAGAGATCTTTATCACATTGGAAGTATTAAAAATATTGAATAGTGTCAATCAGCACTGATAAGAATTGGAGAAAACATGGGGAATAGAAAGCTGAAATGAAACACCAGTCATTTCTAGTGCACTGGGATTTTATCATAAGGAAAACACATCAGTACTGTGCAAATTGGAAGTCAGCTATACTGTAGAAACATTTTTTGCAGTCGAGGCCAAAAAAAGTGCCAAATTTGTCTTCAAGTCACAGTGTGTGTTAAAGCTCACCCAACTGGCAAATGATATCTAGTATTAAGGGCACAAACCTTGTCTTGTTTGCTTCATAAATGCCTATGTTGCCCTGAAGGCAGGTTTTTGTTGATTAAAAGAGGGCACATACATATAAACACAGACACATACACTCACACACACACACAAACACATTTATTAGGTTTTGGGTTTTAATAGAAGAAAGCAAAGGGTCTGTGTTATTTTACAAAAGAAACCTTTAAAATTTAAAATACACTTGAAAAAACTAAAAGAAATTATATGAAATAGTGCAATTTTGTAAGCATTAACTCTCACCAACCATGATATTCCTTCTCTCTAGGGGACGAAAAACGAATGGTATATGTAAGCACTTAAATCTCTGTCTATTATTTTCTTATGAACATAAAAAGGCTTGGAGATTCTTTTGACAAAAGCTGAGCTACTTTTCATGTATGTGATGCTCTGTGAAACAGTGACTTATGACTGAGGGCAGACCCAGTTTTTCAGAGGCACTGAGCTCAGGTTTTAAGAGTACTAGAAATTTTGATTTAGGGAGACCTAAGGAGCTACAGGCCTTTGAAGGAATCTGGGACTAGACTATCTGGGACTGATCTATAATGAGTCCTACAGAAGTCTACTCTGGTAAGGACACTAGTAACACATTTAAACATGTTGATCTAAGGCATATTCACACTAGTAATTTTATTCATTCAAATATATCAAACCCTCATCCTTGCATACATCAGGGATCTGGTTCTGTGTCTTGTCTTTTAGAGCTGGGACTGTTCTACTGGATGTGTCAGAATAACAGTGCATTAGTGCAGGAAGTCATAGATTTCTTCACTGAGCCAAGGAAATTTAGCCTGTTTGACATTTTCCTTTATAATACTGTTATATGAAATCACACATGACATCAGAGCTCATGCAGGGCACTCCAGACTCTGACTCATTATTTCTTTCAGCAATTACAGCCAGATGTAGATTAAGACCACAATACATAGCTCTTTTAGATTATGTTTTTTTATAGACATTTCTTTTTTAAGTGGAAGAAAGCTGAAAAGTGGGAAAAGAAACAAAACTCAGAAAGGGTAAAATATGCCAAATGAAGTAAAATAAGAGAAAGGCAGAAAAAGCAGAGACTGAGTGGGCTGTAGGCAGGTGCCAGGGCTACTGGACCGAATTCCAGTGGGGCTAAGTTGAACAAGGCATGAAAACCCAATGGATGAACCCAACCTGAGAAGTCTTTGGATGTGATAACAGTGTGAGATGCTATCCAAAGCTACAGAGAGCACTGTAGAACAGGTCTGAATTTCGAAGATGATTAAGGAGCAGGCATATGCCAAACTTCACAGATAATTAGAGAGGAGCACTGGGGACCTCTGTGGGTAATCAAGTCTTGCAAGGTCAACAGTGTCTGCATGACCAGAGCAGTAAGAACACATAAGATTAAGATTACCTAAGGAATGCTAACAGAAATAACAATTATGGGTATCAATATCCCAAAACTGGCACAAACTGGGAGAAAGTAGTTAGGGATTGATTGTTTATCAAGGAAAAGATTGGGGCAGAGAAATGTAGGTGCAGGAGTGGAAAAAGGAAGCAAGGAACAAAAATGTGGCAATAATGTGTACAAATTACACAGCCAGTGCTGTCCAAGAGTATTTGTCAAGCAGCCCTGTACTTCATCACTAGAGACAGAACAGAAAAGTAATTCAAACCCACTATTCTGAACAAATGGCAGGATTTAAGCATATCTCTCTTGCCAGGAGGACAGGCTGGGAAGCAAAAATTGTTTCCTGGCCAAAAAGGAGAGTACCAGTACGCATGGTTCAAGCACCCTGGCCTCTCCCCGTGGCTGCCCATCTCAAGCCTGGTATCACCAGCCACTGCCCCCCACTTTCTAGGAATGAGCTCCTGAGAGGCTGCATTTTATGCCTGGCTGTTTGCAGTCATGCTGCAAACGTTTAAGTGTGTGATGAAAGTTTGTCATCCTGAGCTGGTAGGTCAAGCAAGGCAAGTGCATGCCAGTCCTGGTGAAGGTGCTTATATTGCAGAATGAACTTGAATGATACTCACTCCATTGCTTCCTCTGGGGCACAGCTCTCAGAAGAACAAAGAGAAGGGGTGCCTCAAGGCAGTAGAATTTCTTTCTTATTTCATTTGTTTGGCTTTTCTCGTGTCTTTTGCATTATACATGTGTCAAAGGATAATGTGTTTAAAAGTTAAAGGTTTTGATTATTGTTGCAATTTAAAATAAATAAACCTGATCAAATTTAGGTCTGTTCTTTGTCAGTCTAAAAGTGCTATTGTGCATTTGCCTACATCTTTCCATTTTCCTACTATAGTCCCAAGAGACAGGGATTTACTACATTTCAGAGAGCTCATAAAAATTGCCACTCAGGAAGATTTTTCTCTCATAACTGAGAAGTTTTTTTCATGCTACTTTGACTGCATTTCTTCTTATTAAAGCAAATTTCTAGCACCCAGGTAAAAAATGCAAGTTAAACCTAGGAAACTAATACACTGACAGTGATTATGCCAATAGACCTAAATACCATCTCTTACACAACATTTTCCCATTCCAAAAGATTTACACTTTCGTTATCTTGAAATGTTCTGTCACTTCTGCATTAATACCAATTAAATATCCTAAGACCTCTGTCAGTCCCAGTAGCCATTAATTACTTGTCCAAGCTACTGTATGTAGCTGTATCTCTTCAGCTTCTCTAGGAAGCCAGTCTCTTTGGCTCTCATCATGGTAATTGCTTTTCTCAGATCTCCCACCCAATAACATGTAAAGAAGCACCGTGATCAGAGATGTATGTAGAGTTGCAGAGCATGGAATGTTACCATCCTGTTCCCTCATACAATCTAATATAAACCTTTTCTTATGATAAATAGATCCTCAAATCCTACTATTTATCCAGTGCAGGCAGCAGTGAATGACCTTTAAGTGAGCAAACATCCAAAGAGAATATGGTTCATCACATGTGGGCAGAATATTTTTCAACTATTTCATTGCAAAGTATTGTATCAGCACTGTCTGCTTACAGCCATCACAGAGATTTCCATTTAAAATGTGAACATGAATCAAATATAACCTCTAAAAGTAGGAATTATAGTTTAATCTGGTAACCTCTGTCATCCCTGAGGAGACATGTGCAACTTAGAGAAGTTCATTTCAACTACTGACAGGTGTCCAGGGCAGGCAAGACTTCAGCTTTCACTCACTCTTAATTCTTGGGAGATGCTAGATGCACTAGCATCACTGAGTGTCATGAATTCCATGCTATTCATGAGTGTTAAACATTTAAGAATTTTACTACCCTCTTTACAACATCGGGGACCATGATGGACCTTGTGTATATATGTGTGCATATATTTATATATACACGTATACATACACATATACATACACATATACATGTACACATACGATCAGAAAGCACTAGACATTTCATTTTACATTGGAAGAACTGAGACAAAAAGAGTTTATGGCATTTCATAGAGGATTTAACTGCTGGTTTCATAGCCAAGACTAGTTCTAATAATTCAGCTTGATATCTTGGGTGTGGAGCTATTCATGCCAGGGCTTTGAAACCAGTGGGTACCTACAGAGACCATAAAAGATTTAGCTAATTTCTTTTACTTCATCTACACAGAAATCAGCAGTATGGTGATTAAAAATCCTGAGAACTTAATAAGGGGAATAACAAGGGTACTGCCAAAGCTTTCTTCATTGCTAGCAGCTGTGTAGTATTAAATCTAGTCTAGACACCACTAACGAAACTACATTTATGCAGCAAAGATCCCTAGCAAGGGTTTTTAGAGACACAAGAAAAAAATGCTTAGGCATTCCATAGTTGTAATGGACAAGAATTCAAAGGAGAGGCTTGTACTGACCCTACAAGATAAAAAATTACTGAGAGTTGTGCTTCTTTTTTGTGATGTGCTTCTTGGGCTGCATAAAGCAGAAGCTTTTAAACATAATACTTGCTATGACTTTTGTATACCTCCATTTACAGAGTTAATGCAGAGGGGAAGAAAACAGTGCAGGAGAATGGAAAATAAGTGCATTAACAGGGTTTTCTTCCAAAGTATTGGCACTTTGTAGAAACACCACTTTGTAGTAGGACTTCTAACTAATTGTGTGTTTCACAATATACAATTTCAAAAGAGTTGGCTAAGGTCAACAGGAAGAAGAAGTAAAGCAAAACAAATGGCAAGCAACAAATTAAATCCTAAAGCAAGAATAAAATGTTTCTCACTAAATTTCAATATTCAAAAGTTTAGACAGAAGTGATGAGGATGCATGCAAGTATACCAACAACACAGAGATAAAATAATGGTTGATGTAGTTTTGATTCAGACTTCACTTGTCCCTTATCTGCTAAAGAACAGATGCTCTAGCTAGTTCCAAATTATGAAACTGTAGCTTCAAAACACATTCTGCTCTCCACTAAGCAGATTTAAAATTTAAATTAGTATCCCTACATTGTATGCAAGTCAACTACTTTATTTTCACAGAAATATCATGTTTTTTATCAAGACACAGGTCCCAGAAAATATATTTTACTTGCAATTAGCTGTTAGTGACCACTTAAAAGTAAAATCATGCAAACAGGGGAAATACTTATCAAAAAGCATAGAAACTCACAGTGTTAAAAGAACACACACATATCTCTCTCGGGCTAATTTACCAGAACTTAATACATTTAATAACTTGTTCCCTGACATGTGTTGACAATCCTGACCTAAACCACATATTCAGTCACTCACTCTAATAGGTTCTAAATTATATTATCTAATTCAGAAACAAAGTACAATGAAAATATTGACTTTTTGTCAAATTAAAAAAAATCTGATGTCCAGAAGAGGGGAAATTCAAGAACTACATCATTTATTCTTCAAATTTAAAAGATTTCTTCCAACAAGATTATAGTGTTCACTCTGAAAAACTTCAGCTTCCAGGTGACACCAAAGCTCTGAACAGAAAGCCATAGGAGTTTTGCTGTGTTTCTTTCCTGTGTCGTCCATTTGAACAGCAAGAGAGAGAAAAACAGAACCTATTGTAGAATTTTTCTCTTAATTGCTCACTTTAGTGTGAAATATAGAATTCTATATGCATTTATGCAATAAGCATTGCACCTGGTTGAGGGGGTGACAAGTCCTGAGAAAAGTGCTGAAGAATAGTGAAGAATATCTATAGCACAGGATTACTTTAAAAGATGTAAGAAGAAGAAGCAGATCTGAAAAGGCATGATACTGCACAGGTTACATTTGCACAGAGTTTCAGGGTATGAAATTACATATCTTAGGTCTGGCTCCATTTCATATCCGCCTTGCACTTGTCCCACTCTGTCAACAGGAACATTGTAATGACAGCAGCTTTACTTGGGGTGACATGAATAAGGGGAAATTGAAAAGTAGATCAATACTAATGCAATCACAGAAAAAAAAATAAAATAAAACCTTAATCTCATATCATAACATTGCAGGAATTGGAGTTGAAGGAGAACTTATTGATACAGACAAGAGAACTAAAGGAATACACATACAAATTACACCATTACCTGTGAGGTGGAGGTGACCAGAAGAAATCTTTCAAGCTGTCAGGCAGAAAGATGAGAAGAATATGGTGACAAATGAACTAAGCATGATGACTTCTGGAAAGAAAAATGGGAATGGAAGGCATGATGTAACCCTCTGGCAAAGGAGATTATAAAAACTGATGTGAACGGAATTATGTCCTTAATCAAAGTGAAGTGTAGATCATGGAAGAGGAAGTTCAAAGAAGACTGAGAAAATTACTTAATTGGAAAGCACCAGGAAAAGAACAGAATCACCAAACATCAGCCAACAGCTTAACAAAACAATACCTTCAATTCAAAATACATATGTGAGAAGCTAAGATAATTATTACACAATGGCAGAAGGTTCAATTAATTAGAAAGATAGAAAATTTGTTACACTAGAACAGGTTCCCATGAGAGTTTGATGTTCTTAGAGAGCATACAAAATACAGAGATGTCATAATATACTGCCTATCTCATGGGAATGGACTTGCATTAGCTCATGGAGAAAAAGCCTTTCTTGCCAGTTAAAAGGAGGTCAGACTATCCTAGACAGTGCAGAAAATAGATAATTTCTAACAAACAAGTTCTTATACCAGAGGAATAAAGCCCAATGAAAGAAAGCAGGCCTGCCAGCTGGGCAGAGTAGCCTTTTCCAGAGAAAGAAAAAAAAAATATTCAAGACCTCACCAGAGGGGATTTCTTCACATATCTTGAAAGAGTCTTTAGATTAAATTTATCTGAGGCCAGAAAAATAGAAATAGCGTGATGAATCAGTTTGAACAGGAGAAAGCTGGGGGAAAGGACATTTTTTTTAAAACTTATGACCAGTCAAAGCTGAGCTCATAACCCATCTATGTCACAGTCAACTGCTATTCTATTATTTCATTCCTCCATTCCCCTTTTTGGCTCAGCTTTACCTTTTTCTTTGTATTTCAGCTCATTTTCCTTTTCTGCTACAAATGACTGTCACTATGTGATTCAGAAAGGAAGTTTTACTGATATTGATTCAATAAACACCTATAAATTTGGATATTTGTGTCAGATATTTTATTGATATGACAATATTGATTTTTTATGAAGCTCTGAAAGTACTACCAGCAGAATTCAAATTCTGCAAGATCTAAACATTTTGATGAAATGTAGAGATAAAAGTTTTCTAAATCTCATGTACTCTTTCAGCTTTGTAAAGTCTTTCAGTTTATCTTTTGGACGTGCTTGGTTTGTTCCTTGCATATTATCAAAAACATCTGGGATGTTCTAGTTATTTACAGCCAGGATACACAGTATAGGTATGTCTGAAATGCAGATATGTCTGAAAGTTTGTGGATTTTGTTTTGAACTTGAAAATTTTGACCCAGTATTACTTTGTATCACTACACCAGAATCAAGTTGAACAGACTTCTGAAACCATCTACAAAAGGAAGTATATCAGATGATTAATGCTAATGCTGAAATTGAAGGAGGGAAATGATATGGTTATTCATGTTGTTTTGAGCAGATCATTTACCTTTTATTTGCAGCTGAACAAACTGAAGCTGCTTGGTGATCTGGGCTCTGCAGAAGACCAGTTCCAGGAGGATGTAAGTGTTAAGAATATTTTTTTATTATTGCTACCAGTTTGCATAAGGAATTTGGCAACAAGTGAGAGTATTCATTGTTGTTCAAGTCCAATATAAAAATCTGACTGATTGATCAACTGTCTGAGAAATTGTTGTCTTTGGATATAATCTAGTGGCAGAAGAGGAAAAAGAGGTAACAGTTCAATCAACCCTAGTAAAAAGGAATTCATACAGTCAGTGTTCTGTAGATGAATCTATACAACAACTCAACAGAGAATATTCTAAGCACATGCTCCTCACTACTTGCAAATCTGCAGAACAGAAGCAAATAAATTTAAGCCTTCAAAATAGTTCTGCTTTTTTTCTGACTAGGGAAGGATTAGCAGAAACAAAGCAAAGGATAATGAAATAGCTTCCAGTGCTTTTGTGTTAATACAGATTAGCAGTAGGCATAACTCAAATGCCTCTCCACTTCTCCTCTGCTCTGGAGCCAAGTATCACTGATGTGGAGCAGCTTTGCTCTTACCCGTGGATTTTGACAGCTTCATCCCTATCTGTGCAGGCAGCAATGTGGAGGCACTGCCTCACATATTCACACATCAAAGGAAGGATGTGCATTATCTTAGAAGATGTATTAGATCAGAATAGTCCAATGCCCCCTCTTAACTCAGAACTGCTCAGTGCTAGAGCAGACCTTGCAGATCTCTTAGTAACAAGTTAGTTCTAGGCACCTGCCTAGTGTTGCACTGCCACTCCTTATGAATTAGGCAAGAGGAACACTAACCCGCATTTGAAGGGTGTTTAAGCATCCCTGTTCCACTTTCATCCCCAAAGCTCTACAGATCCTTGGAATATATCTCTGCACAGATTTATTTTACATCAAGGTGACACATTTGGCAGCCAACCTCTGCTCCTTTTCTGTGCCTCTGGTGTTTTACCAGTTTTGTGTTTGGTGCATTCAAACAAGGAGACACTCCAGACTGCTCCTCCAAGCTGGTGTGTTTAAACCCTTCAAGACTCACGTGTACACATGCTCATGAGAAAACTTCTGCCAAGCTTGAAACATAATTCTTAAAGTGCCAGATTCTGTCAGCTCTACATCTGTGCCTGGAGAAAGACCAGATATAGTTCAGCACTCCTGCCCTGCTCACAGAAAAGAAACTGGCATAATTCTGGCACCTTGGGACCAAAGGTTGAGGGAGGTCTTCTCTTTTTTTTCTTTCCTGTTTACATAAAACAATACTACTTTCTTGTCCATCTCAGTTATCCTTGGTCTCCCCTTCTCCAGCTGCCAACTATCAATAATATAATCAGGTCCCCATTAAAGAGCAGCAATGAGACTTATTGCTATAAGAAAAGAAGAAAAAAAGCTCACCTAGGACTGGATCTTCAAATACAGTCTGGAGCACCAGCTACAGCATCCTCTCAGATGAGGTCAGGATATTTTTCTTCTAATAGGATGCAACACAGCTAAAATATGGACCAAAGCCTTCCAGCCAGACCTGAACAGAGATCTAGGAGATATTGAAAAAACTGATTTCAGAACATATCCAAAACAATGTTTATTCCCTTTTCTGACCTCTTCAGGTTTAAGATTTGCTATTCAAAACACTTGCCACCATTTAACGATGACATCTATTGGAACTCACAAATTTAGAAAACATGTTTCTTTTCCACAAAATCTCTGTATTTCTTAAAGTTCTGTCTGATTTGATATGCTGTTTTTAGTGATCTGAAAGCAGTCCTTTGATTTTCCTGTGTTCTGGGAATATTGAAAATAAAGTTTCCTTTCATGATGAATGTTCTGTAGATTTCAAAGCTACAAGAGATTTACATCGTGCAACTGAAAGCCAAATTTAGCTTTACATTTGTCATTACTTACTGAGTTCATGAATGGCCCAGCTAATGTGATCCATGATTTATGACATATAATACTATTGTACCTAGCCAAATATTCAAAATGCTTTGAAGTTATTGCTGGGCTGAACAAAGGGCAGGAACATTTCATCCAGACCCAGATACAGAAATTAATCTAATTCTCTGCCAAAAGGAAGAAAATAAATGCATTATTTTCATCTTTCCTAATAATGAGTGCCTTTCCATCACCTTCAAGCCTACAAGTTAGCTGTGGCTGTGTGAATGAGTTCCTCTATGAAATACACTTTTGCATTATTTACTACCCTCCACAATTCCCCTCCTGAAAGAGCAGTGGACCAAATCAAAGACTGTTCTTGCAATCTGCTCTGTTCAGCTACATTCCTACATGGCCAGGGTAACTCTTCAGCAATCTCCTTGCCCAGGATGCCCTGGCAGTTTGTAGCAGTGGGAAGTTGTGGAACAAAACATAAATGATCCCAGCAATTTTTGGTGCGATATTGTCATTCCTCTAGGTACAGCACCCTGGAACGGACTCCATCATCTGGAGGCATGGAAATGGTCCTCTGGGAAATGTTTTAAAAAAATATTTGTGGTCTCTCATTCTGCACTTTTGATTCTCCGGAGGAGCTAATATATTATTAATTACTAATAATGAGAAAAATACATTATTATTGAGGCTCTCTGCCTTAATTTGATGTCTTTGCTCTGGTGTGAGTTCATCCATATTTGTCTTACTCCAGTAGCAGAAATTTAAGCAGAGTATATACAAAAGGGGTCGATAATTCTTTGTTCTGTATTCAGTTCTGTGTTGCACCTCTCTCTTGAAAAATAAGGAAGTGTGAATACCAAGTCTTTACAAACTTGATTCTATTCTCTGCAGCCAGTTTGTGCTTTTAGGTCTCAATGATATGATTGGAACGAACTGATGTTTCAGTAGAGATGCATGAAAATCCCTTCATTCCCATTCTACTGGATCCTTCTCTGTGCTCTTTTGCATTAGGCAGTGTTTTTTCCTGTTTGCTATGCACAGCAAGACTACAGCTGCAGATTTGGCTTTGAAGTTGTTGTTCTGGGCAGTTAGAAACAGCCAGGTTCTCTTGACATCCTGATGGCATATATGTCATTTCAAGAAGGTTTGTGTCATCTTTGCTCCTAAAAAGGATTAGGCATAAAAAAAGTGTTTGTAAGATGAAATCACTATTCTTTTTTTTATTGCAAAGTGGGAAACAAGTCAAGCAACATTTTAAACAAAAAAAACCCTTTTTAATTCTTATAACTTTTTAATTTTTTTCAGTTTATAAGACATATGTTCTCTCAGTTTTCAAATCTCAAAGAATAATCTTTCGTGTAAATATTATAAGGGAGCATAAATTAAATTTTCTTTTGGCTGAGTACTAAGTATAAAGTGTAAATGCTGTAAATCAATTTATCAGGGTGAACTAAAGATGGCTAATTATAAACTGAAAGACAGGATTCATATTATTGTAGTGTAATAAACAAGAATTCTTTCCTACCCCGGTTCATGCTATTTTCTAGGAAGCAGGAAGAAAATCCGTTTTTATACAGTTCTTATTCTTCACTCTCCCAATTTCTTCTTAAAAAGCTTATCAGTGTTCCAGAGAAATTGTTGAAAAAAGGAGTCCTTGGAAATCTAAGAGGTGATTTATTCCAGGAAAAGATAAGTTGCCCTCAGATCTATGCATCACATTTCTACAGGTTTTTAGAAATCCCACAGGTAGTCGACCATATCAGTAAACCGCCACATCCCCTAGACAGAACCTTTTAAAAAAGTTTACAATATGGTTAACTTCTCAAAAGTAGGGAGGTTTGTACTTTTTTATTTAGGGTGGTCTTTTTTTAATCCCCTTCTATTTCCCTGCCCTATGAACAATCTCAAGAGGGATGTCTGGTGTGAAGCTGAGGATCTACAGAGGACTTGCACAGTTTTTACATACGACCTTTCATGTGCTCCTCAGTCTGTATGACTTTGTGGGTGCATTTTTTCTGTGCACCTGTAGCTGACGCCACCTCCCTATGTAGTATTCAAGAGAATGACCAAGAAATAGATCCATTATTTTCAGAGACACTGTGGTCTCAGACTCTCAGGAGTCTCAAACCTCCAGTGTAGTGGAGAGGCAGGTGGACTCAGAAGCCTGCAGAGTAATCAGTCAAACAGTGAGCCAAGAGTGTTTTAAAGAAGAAGGCTGGAAGCAGGCCCAGAAGGTTCCTCCTCTTTCTCAGAATTTTACAAGTAGGACAGGAACCTTCTAGAGAGATGTGAGATTCTGGAACTAGAAGGTCAGACAACAGATGAGGTGGGCAAAGATCCTTCTGGGATAGTGGGGCCTCCTAAAATAGCAGTACCTGTTCTGAGCACCACAACCTCCTCTGTTAAGAGGAAAAGAAGGGTGGGCAGTTGTAATAGCAGACTCCCTTCTATGGGGAATGTAGGGCCTGATATGCAGACCAGATCCAACTCACAAGAAAGTCTGCTGTCTCTACAGGCTCAGATAAGGGACATTACTGGAAAACTCCCCAGTTTAGTAAGGCCCTCTGATAACTGTCTAGTGGTTGTTTAAACTGGCAGTGATTAAATAAAAAAGAAGGCAGAAGGCAATCAAAAGAAAATTCAGGGCCCTGGGACAATTGGAAGAGGGGTATGGATCAAAGGCAGCAATTTCCTCACTTCTTCTGGTAAGAATATTGATGAAACTAGGCAGATTCATCAAGTCAGTGCATGGTTCCAAAGGTTGGTCTTGGCAGAAAAATTTTGCATTTATTGTCCATGGGATGATCTACCCAACACCTGTCTACTGACACCTGATGGGATGCTCCAATATCAGTGGAGAAAAAGAGCTCTAGCACAGGAACTGGCAGGGCTCATTGGCAGAGCTTTAAACCAGCCTTGAAGGGGGAAAGGGACAAAGCCAGGCTGGCCAGTGATGAGTGATGGAATGGTGTGTCAAAACTTGAGGAAAGGAGCACTGATGGGATCCCTCAATCTGCCTCAGGAAGTGTTGGCTACAATGTACCACACCTGAAATTTCCACACTAATGCACCCAGCACAAGGGACAAGCGAGGGGAATCCAGGCTTTGGCCCAGTCACAGAGATTTGACATCACTGGCATCAGTGAAACCTGGTGGGATGAGTCCTGTGCCTGGAGTGCCCTGTTGGATGGTTACAGGCTCTTCAGGAGGGACAGGCACAGCAGGAGAGGTGAAGGGGTGGCACTGTATGGAACAGAAGGGGTAGAATGTATGGAGCTCACAGCTGGCAATGGCACAGTTGAGAGCCTCTGGATAAGAGTCAAGGGACAAACAAACAAACAAATAATGCAGATGCCATCGTGGGAGTCCACTACAGGCCTCCTGGCCAGGACAATGATGAATTATTCTTTGAGGAACTAAGGGACTCTTCCAAATCAACTGCCCTTGTCCTTATGGGAGACTTCAGCTTGCCAGAAGTTAACTGGAAGCATCACACACCTGGTACAATGAAGGCTAGAAGATTCCTAAAAACCTGGATGACAGCTTTATGGAACGGGTCCTAAGGGAGCCAGCTCAGACAGATGCCCTCTTTAATCTCCCACTTGGGAAAAGTTTGGATCTCATGAGTGGAGACTGGAAGCCATCTTGCCCAAGGTGACCACAAAGAAATTGAGTTTAAAATCTTGTGAAGAGGAAGAAAAGTGCCAAAACCTGAATTCAGCATATGAGGAGAGCAGACTTCAGGCTGCTCAGGCAACTAGCAAGCAAGGTCTCCTGAAAAAAGCTTTTGCAGATGCTGGGGTCCATCAGTTCTGGCCACTTTTTAAACATCACCTACTCAGGGCACAGGAGCAGGCAATTCCCAAATGTCAGAAGTCAAGCAGGAAAGGGGGTAGGGGGTGGAACTCATCTCTTCTCTGTGGTGACAAGTGACAGAGTCCAAGGGAATGGTCTGAAGCTGAGTCTGAGGAGATTTAGATTGGATATTAGGAAGAGGTTTTTCACCCAGAGGGTGGTTGGGCACTGGAACAGCTCCCCAGGGAAGAGGTCACAGCACCAAGCCTGACAGAGCTCAAGAAGTTTTTGGTGAATGCTCTCGGACACAGAGTGTGACTCCTGGGGATGGCGTTGTGCAGAGACAGGGGTTGGACTCAGTGATCCTTGTGGGTCCCTTCCAACTCAGCATATTCTGTGTGTGAAGGTTTCTGAAGGATTCACTGTAGCTTCTCCATGGAAGTCAGCACAGATTAGCTATTGGAGCCACTCACTTTAACAAACTATTTACTGCCTGAGAAAATTTTCTTGCTTCCCACCAAAGTGGTTCAGAAGTGTACTTTTCACATTTTTGCAACCTGTCAAACACACTTTTCGGAGCTTTAAGATGTGAAACACCCACTCCTATCCTATCCCACATTCCTTTTTCTCTAACAAGTAAAAGTCCTTGAAAACAATTGCAAGGATCTAGCAGGTCAACTTTCTTCTCATCCTGAGATGAAATAACCTCTCCTTATCCTCTGGAGAAATAGGAAATACACAGCTCTTCAGAGGACTTCACTTTGTATTTTTACTTGCTACAACTTTTAGAATAACTTTCTATGTGGACCCACAACAGCTACCTGGTCTTCCAGAGGGAGAAGTTTTAGACACTTTTTTATTGAATTCATGTACCTTGGGATTTTTTCCCCTTCCCTGGTCAAAAAGAAGCAATTTTTCAGAGACTTCCTTATTTTAGCTCTACTTATCACCAAGCCAGAATTCAGAGAAGTCAACACATGCCTTTAGACCCAGGCCAATTTGGAAATAAAAAATATTTCACTGTGATGCAGCAGCAAGGAAGAAGTCTGACATTCCAGCCTAAGTATATACGCTGCTTTCTTTTTCAAGTAATAAAGGCTTTGGTACAAAAGTTCATGAGGCCAAAAGATTTCATAGGGAGAGAAAGCTATAGCTTATTATATATTCTATGTCATATCTACTATGTGTTCCTACCTGGCATAGACCTGACAAAATAAATTCCAATGAAAGATTACTGCACCTAGGAGAATTCACCTAGGCTTGGAAACACAGCAAACTGCTCCAGGGATGTGCTTTAAATGGATTAGATTTCTCTTTGCAAAAAGATTATTTTCTTCTTTTATTATTAATTGCAGCATTATGTCCTTTCCCAAAGTGATATTTTTGCCATATGCTGTCCCTCTTTTATATCAATTTTGCTACTTCCTATGACAGCAGCCAATGTGTCTTGCAGCAAATGCTAAATTTGTTATGCCAGAAGGCATGACAAATATGACACAATGAGTACTTACATGCTACCGGATAACAAAATTATTTTATTTAAACATTATTTGACACTGTAACACTTCTTTGAGAAATGTTTTTCACAAAATTTGCCAATGTTTTCTACCACAAGGAACTTTCCTAAATTTTAATCACTCTGTCTTCAAATGAAACAGGAATAATCATTGGAGCAGACCATGAATTAATCTTTCCTTTTCCTGCACACCTGCTTGTGGAGCAGCACAAGCTCATTTCTTCTTGTCCTGGTCACTCCTTTCTGCCTCCCTCCTCCTGTTCACTCCCTGGCATGTCCCTGGCATGACACTGGCCCTCATAAAGGAGTGACAGGGGCTGCAGAGCTATAGACTTCTCCTCTGGGTCCCAGCTCAGCTATTGCATTATTTTGCTTTAAATGAAAACCAAAGCCTCCAACACTCTTCTGAGAGATAAGACATACTAGATTTCAAGGAGGCATTGTGCTGAGCCCAGTGTTCCTGAAGCCTCTGACACCTGTGGATGTCAGAGAGGAGCTTGGCAGTTCTCAGGACAGCAAAGGAGAGCAGGGCATGGATCCAACCTAGAGCTTCCAGTCACTGACATGGATGTGGAGCTCTGCTGAGCACTTGGGCTTTGGGGGGAGTCACTCAGAGAGCTACAGATATTTCAGTCCAAAGTAACTCCTGGTGCAAGCACTCAGTGAATCCATACCACGATTATTGTGGAATCAGTAACAAGGAGAAAGGAGATGAATTAGAAGCATGGAAGATAGTTTAAGTGTTAGAGATAATGAACTCAGCAGGGCCTGACAAAATGTCCCCCTGTGAGTACTCACAGCAGTAGCCAGAGCAGTCTCAGAGGTATTAGCACTGATTTCTGAATGTCTTTAGAAGACAATGAGATCCCAAAGGACTGTGAGAGGACAAAGAGAAAATCCTTCTCAAAGAGGAAAAAGGTCTATCTAAGAAATTAGAAACTATTCAACCTTACTTCAGTACCCCAAAGAATAGTGGAATAAATTATAAAGTAATCTATCAATTTGTTAACACAAGAGGGTAATAAGAAAAATTTAACATGTATTTTCAAAAAAGATGCACTCAACACAATCCCCTTCTTTGATAAAATTATCAGCTCAGTGGATGAGTGGGAAGTATGAAAACATCTTGTATTTCTTATGGCATTTGATAGTGACCAACAAGACGCCCCCATAATCAAACAAGAGAAATATGTTCTAGATAAAATTGTTGTGCAGAAGGTTGAATAAAGAATAGTTCAAAGTCTGTTTTCTACCAAGAGGATATGAACAGATTCTTAGAGAGATATGTCCTATGTCTTAAAGTCTTCAATATTTCCATTAAGGTGAAATATTATACAGAGAATATATGGGGGGAAAAATAAAACTGATAACACCAAATAGAGACCTCTCTGGATAAGAAAGATAAAATAAAAAGTTATCTTGACAGCTTCAATAAATCATCTGAGAGAAAGAAGTTAATATCTGCTGTTACTTGTGATGTAAATCACATGAGAAGGAAAACACTAAATGCATACACGCAAAATATGGAGTAAAAAGTTAAAAAATACATCAGGAAAGGATTAGAAATGTACTGCAAATCACATTGTTGCTTCAAAATAAAATATCTTTCTAGCCTATACAAAAGGTGTTCATAGCTTATCACTTTAGCATGTCTAGGACTATATATCTATTACATATATTGAGCAATGCCTCTCTCATTAAACACTGCATACGAACAGAATATTCATAGAAAAGTTAAAAATGTAAAATACTTCAGGCATTCTGGAAAAACTGAAGTAGTGAAGGTGATTCATCAGCAAGCAAAGAAATTCACTGTGGATTCCATTTTCACATCACAAAAAAGTTGATATGAAACCCACAGGGATATATTATTTGCTATGGGAAAAGAAATTACTACAGATTGAAAAGCATAGGTGTTTGGGTATATTTGAAGAGTTTATAGAATCCTTGAAATTATTTTGATCAGAGATTTTGGATCAAGGATTATGGCAACCCTCATGTCAGCAATGACTTTGTAACGAAACCTCACTAAAATCCATGTGTGGTGAATTGAAAAGGTGTCATCGGCTGCCACTGAGTTGTCTGGAGATCACACCACTGTCAAAATTGCTCCACCAACTGATCTTCTCTAGCTCTGTGGTCCCCCACCCTCCAATTCCTCACACCCTGGTCTTTCTAATAAAATTCAGAATAATCCAATAGTAAAATATTCTTTACTTTCCTTCTAATGATCAAGTGGCATGAAGGTTAACACTATCATTCCCAACAGTTCTTCTAGTGGAATACACAAGTGTTTGTTCTGTGTCATTCAAACAGAGAGAATTTCAATCTTCTCACTTAATTTTAAAGTAATAATTGTATTTTTTCAAGTTGGAAAGTCAGGGACAATAGTTTAAAAGCAACAAAATTAAAGATATCTCTTCATAGGCACCTTGCTACAGTTATATAGTTTGAATAATTATTTGGGATAATCTCCTGAGAGGAAAGATATGTCAAGACAATTTAACATTTTTTGTTAAATTTGAAGTAATGTAATGTAATTTGAAGTATTCCTTATTTTAAAAGTTAGAGTAGATTTAAAGATATATTTCAGGTTCCCTAGCTCCAGTGGAACCAGAAGTGTTCCTCTGTTGACTTCCTAAATGCATTAAATTATCTTCTAAATTGGAGCCTCTGCACGCCTCTGCAGCTCTCTATAACCCAAAGGTTTTCATCAGAGACACGTACCAAAATACTGAAACAGCTGGAACGTTTCAATGTGCTGTAAGAAACTTAATTTTAAAAAGATATCTCAGGTACAGTTAAATTTGTAGTCCTTTAGGACTAGCACCACCAACACAGAACTAAGTCCAAGAAGACCATTCAGCTTTACACCCCTTTTTGTCACAAAGAATGCTAAAAAAACAAGGTGAGAGGGGGAGGTGGAGCAGGGGGAGAGAAAGAAAAAAAAAATGCTTTCATTTTCTTTTGTCTGCCCCATAGAGAGAGACCTAGACTCCCTAAAGACCATGAGACAGATGTGTGGCATTCACAGTCAGTGTTCTATCAGCTCAGAAGGCTTGGATGGAATCTGGTCCAGACAGAGGCAAAGCATTCCTATCTTTGGGATATTTTTGTGTATATGGAGACTAATGTTCTAGTTTCCTCAAACCAGCAGGAAGATTCCCCTGATGAGGGGGATCCTGATGAGATGTAGCCTCTGGCATTCACAGGGTGATATTGCAAGGGAAAAATGACATAGTAAAATATTAAAGACCTTTTTGGGTCCTGACACATGCAGGCACATAGGCAGAGGTGGAAAGTTACCTGTTGTAGCACTGGGCAGCAGCACAGGGTGCCTGTGAGCCCAGTCTTGTGCTGTGTCACTCATCTTGCTCAGAGGAAAGGGTCCCTGCAGCCACCCTGGGCTTCACTCTGGAAGAAGCAGACTGGTAGACTCCAGAATAGGCCCCAGGAGTGACACCATTTTTATACAGATGATCAAGAACTCTGTCTCTAGGTTCACTATCTACCTGGAAATGCTTCATGTCACACCAAGGAGATCAATTAGTGATTTCTGAACCACCCCGAGTAGAAGAAAACTGGGTTAGATACAAAGCAAGTAGGAGCAAAACTCAAGTCTCAGGATTTACCTGCAACTTTGAATATATTTTGCTTCAATACTCATTTAAATAATTAAATCCCAATGCCAAAGGCCTTCTTCACGTGGAGGTTCATTGAAAATAGTATTTGAAGGAAGTGTTGATGCAGTGTTTTGTTTTACAGGTGGAATCTAAATGTGCCCAATATATGGAATTCTGGGATATCTTAAATTTTACAGTATTTCTTGAGGGCTGAATGATAATGCTCCTATGAATCAAGACTAGTTAAAAGTATTTAAATTAAATCCATTCACAAATATTTTCTGACAATAAATAGTTTAATATATGTGTCTATAGTATTCAAACTGTAAGGAAATAAAGCAGGAACAGTAATTACCAAGGAGAAACTTTGACTGCATTATTAAGGAAAAGATACTAATGTATCAAGGTGTGTTACACACCAAGGTGTGTGTTATTAATGCATACCAGGCCACCTCCTGCCAAGCGGCAATGGATTGGCTTCTCATGAAGGAAAGGGAATAGTACTGACCCTGGGTTTCAAAATAATTCTATTATGTCAGCATTATATATATACATATGCAAGTTATGAAATCAGACAACCACTCAGCATATGGGTGGATTCATGGTCCTAGGAAGCTTAGCTCAGGAGGAGCTTCCATTTCCCAGACACCAATATTCCCTTAAAAAACAACACAATGGAAACTTTGCAAATAACACTGTGCTAAAAAACAGAACAAACAAACATTTCCTAAAGCTTTACTAAATTTTGTATTGGATTATTAAAACAACTCCCTTTTCCATTTAGGACACAGGTTACTTTGAAATTTTTTTACTTCTACCAATAATACTGTCCAGTTCCCTCTCATAGATTACTCCTTTTCCTTGCTAGCCCTTGGGGAAGGAAGTTTGCATTTATTTAAAGCATCTTCACTAGCCTTCTTTTTAAAAGGCATCTTTGATCAGAAGTCACCCTCGGGTACATGTAGAAATTAAGTCCCCAGAGAGCTACAAACCTTTCCAGTATCATTTCTTGCAGGAAATTGCAAGAAAGAATTCAAAGATCTCTTTGTAGACATTCATCTTTATGCTGTGCTGTAAAGATATGAGTGAGCAATGAAATAAATCTCTCATAGGTTTCCTGTGCTTAAGCTTGTAGAAGAAGTATGAAATCAAATGATGAACACTATCTATCTGATTACCTCCTTTCCTTGCATAACAATTACAGCTGTTACAAGGTGACAGCTTTGAAACCACGTCCTTGGGCAAGGACACAACTTTGACTTTCGGGTGGTTGTTATGTAAGGCTGAAAATGTTATTCAGTAGAAAGTGTCATTCCCTTAGAACTTTGCAGCAATTTAAATCCATTTTAGTTCCAGTAAGCCTACATTTACCAAGTGAAATATCTCACACAGAAAAGGGAGAGATTCGGGCCCAAAGAAAGAATAATGTACAACACAAACTTTATGATGCAAGAAAATGTACTGAGTCATGAGTGGAAGGACATATAAAAGTGACACCTGTTTCACTTTCCCCACATCCTGATGCCTTCTGCTTTGAATTTGGAGCCCAGAGGCATTGAAAGAAAGAGTGCTTTTACAGAGCCAAGATCTTTGATTCAGCCCAACTCCACACATTTTGCTGATGTCCTGCAATTTCACTAATACTTTAAGAAGTTTGTTCCCTCATAGGCAAAAAGGGCTTACTCTCTCTGGTATTCAAGTTTTGAAGAAACTCAAGCTAGATCATGCCAGATCAGAGTTCCCAGAATGAAAAATTAAAGGTCATTTCAAACTTTTTCTTTGAAAATAGAAAGGCCCATTATATTCTCATTTCTCTGTGAAGAAGACAAAATCTATGTCTCCTATTGCAATTATTAACAAAAACCTTCCAGAATCAAGAAACAGGCTTTTCAGATAAGTGTTATTTGACGTCTGTAAAAATGGAAATCCCATTTCTAGCACACCACAATATCTAGTCATCCCACACTTCTGTTTAGAGCAATGTAGTGTACTGGAAGTGATAACACACACTTTAGAAATAGCTCTTTAAGGATGGCCAGCTACAGCAGAATCAAATGTGGCACATGACATGTATTATATCCTCAGAAGGTCTGCATAGAATACTTCTGATCTTTAAGTTTCATATGATCTGAGAAAAAATGTGAGTTACTTGTTCAAGCTGCTTTTTTTTGTAAATAGATTTATCAAGCAATGATAATTATGTGGTTTTAGACAAAATCCCTTGCATAACTGATTCCCAGTGTTAGAGAGATTTTAGGTCCTTTTAAAGATCTGTCATATTACTTTTTTTTGTATTCTTTGTCAAACACACATTTTCCTGGTTTGCTTAAATGCTAAGATCATTGCTGCAATAATGGAGAGATGGCTCCTTTCCAGCAACTTGCTAGGTAAACCTTGCACATGTAATTTTATGTGACTTTGACACAACAATATTTCCCTGCTTCGTTTGAGCATATTTTTGTGCTCAGTTCAGCTTGCAGAGTTAATGCGTCATCATCTGGCACCCATATGCAAATACAGACCAGGAACACTTTCAAAAATATTAATATGAGAAAGGAAAAGCTTATTATGCAGATGTATTAAGAGGCCTACACAGAGTCACTGACCCTGTAAGCTTCAGGATACAACCCTGTGATTTCTTCCCATCTGTGGAGCATTCCCCTGCTACCAGCAGGTTTCTAGGCAGCCTGAAAACCCACAGACCTACCTCCTCTCACCCTTCCTTTTCTTCAAGTGTCAAACTCCCTGACAAGATGTTCCCACAAGATGTTATTGACTGCAAAGAGTCTTCTGAGTAGAAATAAGTGATTTGCAGCACTTGGCTGAGAAAAAAATATTAAAATTTTAGTGAAATAGATGTGCCTGATCAAATAAATTTGCATTAGTCTTAGTCTTTAAAATTTAGATATACAGAAATACTCCCTCTTGGTATCACTGTGACTTTCTTGTTCGTAATTTATCAGCAATCTGAGAAGAGTAACAAGAGTTTATCGCTATGGAAACTATAAGGGCACAATGTAAGTTTTTATTAGCTCTATATTCAGTCACTCACATCCCACCTGCCATGGGAGTTAGAAGATTGCTCCTTCAAGGGTTCAGGTCTCCAAGAGTAGTTCAGGCTCCTTGGGCAGTCCACAGACAGTGTCTGAACGAACACAATGTGCTGTAACTCCAAGACTGGATAATCTCTGTCCAATACTATCAGGACAAAATGTGTTTGCACTATTTCAAAGTTGTGTGTGGCTCTCTACTTTTCATTGTCAGCAATCTCCTTCCAGTGCCTTTCAGTGAGACCATGCTCCAGTCTCCATTTTATATGATCATCTGAACAAAATCCTGAGGATTTTATTTTCCTTTAGATTTCTAGTCCTTAAGAAGCAATATAAAATTTTAATTGTAATTTTGAGCATGGCATGCTCACTTTCAGCCCATCTGTTCTTTTCCCTCCCAGACACAGCTGTGACTCTAGAGCCACATGTTGCCTGAGCACAGAAAAGCCAATGAGCTTCACTGCTTGTACATGAAGGGCAGGTCTAAGCAGCATAAAGCTGTGTCAGGGAGAGATACCAAAGCAAACTTGTAATGGATTAACATGAGTATTGAAAACAGCATTGCCTGCATATCCCCTGCTGTATTATTTATAGCCAACACTGTTGTACTGCTTTCAAGACTCAAGCCAGCATCTGAGAGCTACTATCTCAGCTCAGCTGCCTTGGTGGAGTCAAAACTGATACCACAGAGACAGCAACTTGAATGCCAGCTAATTATATGCAAAGATGAAGTTTCTCTGCATCACCCATTTTCACTGATTAATACTCTGGTCATGAAGCCCTGAGCACTTTCAACTCTCCTTACTTCCACAGTAGCTGCAGAATAGGCAGGCTGCCCAGCATCTTGGTGAGTGGCTCAGCAGATCCCCAGTTCTCTGCAGAGACAGTTTGTATGAACTGTGGTTTTCCAGATTTCATCAACACAGCCAAAATTTTCTCCATTTTATCCAAATATCAGCATTATCTCATCCTTCAAGAAATTACTGTCTACCCTGTGTGCAGTGGTTTTCAGGCTGTAGCATTAAATAGGAGTTTTGAGATCAGCTATGAGAACTTAAAGACTTTCTACATCAAGGCAATTTGAATTTTTTTCTAAAACACAGTTGTTTCTTGTAGTATTTTTCCTATGATAATGTTTGCATAAGGAAAAGGCACTGTGCATAATGGTAGTAAACTGCTTTATTGGCATAAAGACCCTACAGAGTTAATTCGTTGCAAATTTGCTGTCAAGGCAGTGCCAGAGACCTCAAAACTAGATCACCATTAACCAAATGAGATTTTCCCCTGAACCACAGCAAATCTGCTCAGTTCCTTGGTAGATCTAGTCACATGTGAAAAGTAACCCAGGACTGGAATCACTCCAATCTGCTGTTGTCAATATACTATGTAGATATAGTATCTGTAGAGCATATTACTCTGTGTTCACCCAGAAAACAGCACCCACTCTGCCTTTCTGCTTCATGGTATATTATAAACACGAACGTGCTTATCATCCTCTTTGCTCTGGTATCTTTTGAGACACCTTTTTACTAAATAATACCTTCATAAGTGCAGTACATTCTGGGAAAACCCAGTAAATCAGATGCAAACTTACCCGAACTGAGTTAGGCAATGCTTGTGACAATCTTATTATTTTCTCAGTTCACAATGTTGTTTTGATTAGCAAGTTTTCATTGTGCCTGTGGAATTCTCCTTCTGGAAGAGCAAGAACAAAAGGTTACTGTGGCAAGCAGGAGAAGGAGAAAAAGCAAAATAAAAAAGGAAAATAAAATCTTTATATTACAACAAAATTGGTCACAGCATTATGTTTCCTGCTGTATCAACATCTTTACTGTAAATGACTAAGGGTTTATAAATCAGTTGCCACATTTCTTTCTGCCCTGAGACAGCATCTCAGGAAAATGGCTTCTTGATTTATCTGAATATTTTTAAAAACCCCACACATTTCATATGTGTTTTTCACTCAGCTCACTGTGAAAGCCATTGTAAAATAAAAACAATATTAAAAATGGATGTACTTAAAATCTACTCAACAGTTTGATGATACGTGGTTTAGTTATTTGTACAAAAATAGAGGAAGTCCATTATTTTATGCCACTTTGAAAAGTAAGGTTTACAGAAAAATAGAATTGGTCAGAGATTTTGGTCTGGCATTGTCACTGCAATATAAGAAAGATATCAGGCTATTAGAGGATGTTAAAGGAGGGCTGTGAGGATGGTGAAGGGCCTTGAGGGGAAGCTGTGTGAGGAGCAGCTGAGGTCACTTGGTCTGTTCAGCCTGGAGGAGACTGAGGGGAGACCTCGTGGCAATCTTCAACTTCCTCATGAGGGGAAGAGGAGGGTCAGGCACTGATCCCTGCTCTGTGGTGACAGTGACAGGGCCTGAGGAAATGACCTGAGGTTGTGTCAGGGGAGGTTTAGGTTGGATATTAGGAAAAGATTCTTCCAGAGGGTGGCTGAGCACTGGAACAGGCTCCCCAGGGAAATGGTCAGGCATATGGTGTGATTCTTGGGGCGTCCTGTGCAGGGCCAAGTTGGACTCAGTGATCCTTGTGGGTCCCTTCCAACTCAGCATATTCTGTGATTCTCTGATTTATCAGAACCATTTTACCATAGCTGGGAAAATCATTATTTCCTGTGAAAGTTAACAGGCAGGTTAGCTATGGGTTAGCAATCAGCACATGGCAGCTGTGCCAGCAGGTGCTTCACCTGAGCCAGGAGTGGTGCCTCTTGCTGCAGAGCCCATCACTGCCAGGCTGCATTTCACCCCCTTGTAATGTGGCTAGAGACATTCAGTCATTTTCATTATAATCAACAACAAATTGTTTGTAAAAATTTCTGGCACGGTGACTTCCTCTAAGGCAATTTCACATTTTCTGGATTGTGGTGTTGTGAAATTCATTTTTTCATAGTTGCACTGGTTTCCAAAACCAAGGAAAATTCCAATTATTGAATTCAAAAACTACATTTACACTCATTACACTTTGTTATTTCAGTTAGGGAGTAAAATAGAAATCAAGATTTGCACTTTGATTCAGAGAAGAGCTGATTTCGTTCACTTTTAGAAGCCAATAACTTTCAGACTTATTGTTTCAAGACATATATCCACCCTGTGCTGGACTGTATTGCTAAGGTTATTTTTGAACCTTTTCATCTTTTCATAAAATACCCAATAAATACAAAAAATATGTAATTTGAAAGTATTACACTTAATAGAGAGAATAAATTTAGGAGGACCTAATAAAGTTGTATCTTTCTTCCACTGTCACTAAGCCCTTCCTTACTCACAGTCTTCATTTGGACAATAAAACCCAAGACTAGAGTTGAAACCTTTTATAAAAGAAGTTTATAGGAACTTTTATAGAAGTTTAATGTGGCTTTTACACATATTGATATGCACTCCAGGCAAATATCTCTGATCATAGCCAAGCACAAAGCAAACACTGTCTGGTGAAGGAGCTGAGCAGGGCACCAGGACAGCAGTGCTCCTCAGCTGAGTGCCAAACCTCCACCCCAGAGCACCCCTTGCCCTGCTCTTTCCCTCTGCAGCTTTCCCTGTGTCCCAGGTGCCACAGACACCCTGCACATGGACCCACCCCATGGAGCTCTGCCTTTGGAATGGCAGCTGTTTATCCCCCCTGGCCACGTTTGGGTGAATATTCCATCTGCTACGTCCAAGGTAAATTCAGGGTGGCAGGGAAGTGCATGTGTTGAAAGTATTTTTGCTGTGCTTTTAAGTTATTGTGCTTTGGCTCCTGATTGAATCTGGCTGACTTCTCAGAGAAGCTCACCAGGAGAATTTGCTCAGCTCCCCCTGCCTGCCCTGCTGCAGGGACAATAGCTTCCAGGCAGCCACACTAAGCTTTCAAAATAACACAACAATTTTTGATTTGGCCATCTGTCCATGGATTCAGATTAAAGTGCTTTTAGAGAAAATAATTCTTTGCCCTTTTTTTATTATTATTCATTCCACATTGCCTCTCCTGAGCCAGAGACAACATGATATGTCAGATTTCTCGTACATCTCCTACGGTTCCAAAACCAAAAACACACTCTCTGTAAGCCATCAAAAAAAAGCTTTAATCCTTAAACTAACAGTGTAATTATAAATCCATATCCCACAAAAATGTTCCCTACTAGCTATCACTGTCAATAGTAAATAATTTACATGGAGAGGCTCTAATGGTAAACACTCCACTTAAAAACCCTTCACAGCAGACAGCAGGATAACTGTGCTATTCAAACCAAGAAGTGAGAAATGTTTGACTCTCATGCAATTTCCCCACTGACAAACTGCAAACAAAATTCCACAGGTCTTCCTGCAGGCGGAAATGTGCTCAGTGGAGTAGAGGTGTAAGGTTGCAGGCAAGATGTTTGAGTGCAAATATATTACAGGCTGCTGAAATGAGCTCTGTCTGGTGCTGTACTGTATAATGCATCCTGGAACAAAGCTGGGAAAGGTTTCATAAATGAGAAGTCCCCCTTCTCTCACATTAGGAGTTACATTTAAGTTTCTGGCATGTTTTTTCTGGGGAGAAGTGCTGCAAGGAATTTATCCCTATTTCATCCCCACAGAGCAGAAGGGGAGCCCTGTGTTGAGCCTGATGAAGACTTGGCAGGCACCAACACTGCATGTCTGACTGAACTTGCCTCATTCTGCAGGGTACACCACTACAAGGAACAGGAGGAGGAATGAAAAGCAAAGGAAATTGGCTGGAAAGACTTGGTTTTGAGGGGTAATAGGAAAAAATAAATAAATTCAGAAGTAAAGCTGCTTGCAAATGTTTTAAATTTAGTGATGGCCAGTTGTCCAGTCCTGCCACAGTGATGCCACCCTCCTGTTATGTGATTTCCAGCTCTAATAGTCAAGCTGGCCTCCCAGTCCACCGGGTTAGGATGGATGTAGCACAAAATTATAATTAACCTGTGGCAGAGGAAAAATTACCTGTGATAACTGTGCCCTGAAACAAGCAGGAACCATTTGTTATTCAGTGCTGGAAAAACTGAGGACTTGTCTGCCTTGGGTTAAAACTTTGTGTATAAACTCTCTTTTATTGTAAGCTTTGGCATCTTTACTACATTCTATTTGAAAAAAACCCTATTATAGGAGACACATGAGAAAAAAAAGGCAAATGTAAATAGAGCACATTGAACAAGCTTAAGGCAATAATAAAAAAATAAATTCTTTAAAAGGCACAAAATGCCACCTATAAAATAATTTGTTACATTGCCTGAGTCTCATCAGACATATGTATCACATTGGTCCTTCATTAATGTTCTTCAGATGAAGTTGTACAATCAGCAGAAATCCATTAAGGAGACAAAGTATTCCTATGCTGTACAGCTTGCTTGCTTTTCTTGCTTATCTGTAAACTGTAGCTTTTTCTCTTTCTTTTCTCACTTGCAAAACAAGGATCCAACATGATCAAATTTCATATCAGTAAAACATATTAAAATCAGAGAAAAAGACATTTTTAATTCTCTAATTTTTTATTCCTACAAAAATGTCATATCTGCCTTAGGGAAATTGAGCAGTATATATCATTTGCTTGATACCTGGAGTCATGAAATATAGATTATTTCCTGTTATTTAGTTCTTCCTGCCCAAACCTAATGTTATTAAATTCACTGTTATACTGAGATATTCGTAAGGAACATTTTTAAAAAGCTTAACTGCTTTAATGTGTCTCCTGAGTATATAATAAACCTAATCTGACAGGAAGAATATTTTAAACTTTACTAATTTCAAGCTGAGAAAAAAAAATAATAGAGGAAGATGAGTGGAACAGAGTCATCTGTGTATGCACTATTAATGCACTAATGGAAAATTATGTATGTAAAATGAGGTGGGAAAATGGCACTGTTACTCAGGCTGTATTTTCTAGAGGAATTTAACATACACCCCAAAAATGGATATGAAGTAGAGTGACAGACAATATGTAAAAACATATTTGTTTTTAGTAACTCTTCGCATTGCTTGTAATGAAGAAATCAAGAATTGAAACGTATGGCTTGTCACTGCACATTTGTGCTTGCATGCTGTGATTCAGCCCTCAGATGCAATTCTGTATTTAGAATAGAAGTTTCCACCCTCTTCTTCCAAGGGATGTCTGTCTTGTTTTGTGCACAGGATAAGGAGCACCCTAAGAATAACTGCTGTGAATATTACTATTATCTAGAGGTTCTCAACCTTGTATGCTTGCTTGGTTTTTTTTCTAATAACCAGAACCACACAACATTTTGAAACAAAACCAAGTTTTTCCAGGAGGAGGAGAAAAACAAAACAACAAAAAGGCACCTTACTAACACTGGACATGGTTTCTTTTTTTTTTTTTTTTTTTTTTTTTCTGGCCTTTGTGTGTGGATGAATTCATACTGTAAAAGACCTGCAGTAACTTAATGACTATCTTCTTGGTTGAGAGACCTTGATCTTCTTTTCTCACACCTGGCAAATGTTTCTCATGAAGCTTTTAAATTTAAATACTCAGATTTTGCCAATTAAAGCAGTTGCACCTGGCAACAAAAACAAATCATGAACCACTCCTCCAGTCTCTATCTTGAAGGACACAAATAAATGCCTCTCATTTAAACACCTTTACTATAAACAAACAGTATTTTCTGCTCATGTTGTTTGTTTATTTTCTAAAATGATTGGGTTGGTTTTGATTAATTTTTCAACCTATAATGCAAACCTGACTCTACAATATATGTAGACTTACACAAGCAGAACTGAAAATGAAAACAAAATCTTGCAATGGGAAGTGACACTATGAATCTCAACTAAAGGCAGAACGTGCCTTATAGAATTACAGAATGGCATGGGCTGGAAGACGACCTTGAAGATCAACTAGTTCCAAACTCCTCTCTCCAGGAACTCTGGAGCATCACACAACCTGTAGAAGGCACAATGACTAGAGCTGAGCACCAGGAAAAAGAAGAAAATTATCGTTTTAAAGCTATGGATGGTTGTAACACCTTATAAACATCACAAAGGCCAGTTCTCTTTCCCCATATCTTTAAGCCTTAGCTACCTCTGGTTTAAATTACTATGCAAATTGCTCTGCCAGCCCATTACTTGTAGTAAAAACCAAAGACTCGTAACTCGATTAAGGCAAGTGGCTGGAAGTCACAGCCAGCTGATTTTATGAGCATGGGGCAGCATAGCCTGTCCCATGGCTTGGGCTCCTTTCTGTCTGCTCCATCCTGTCAGTCTCTGTTCTGTGAGCAGGCATTCAAGTCCTGAACATGAGCAGCTAAGCATGTAGCTGATCTGCATCAGCCTGAGTACCTGCTTCCCCAGTACCAGGAAAAATCCTCTCTTTAAGAGTGAATGACCAACTTAATGAGAAAAAAATAAATACTGCAAGAAAAATTCATCTTTAATTTGCAACTGCTAGGATGTTTCAAGCATGTTTCTAAAGCTGGTAATACAGAAGGAAAAGAGCTATAGTAGCTGAATACAATCATCATGAGCAACATATTCAAATGAGCTGAGATGAAAAACTTCATTTTTCTTACCTTTTTCTAATGACTATTTTCTGGTGGAGAGACCTCCCGTGCAGGTTTCCTCAGCTGCAGAGCAGTAATGCCTATTTGGGTAAAGCAGAGGATGGCACTGAACCACAGTTTTTTGATTCATAACTTTGAAGCTTGTTAATACTTTTCCCACTATCATTCATTTCCATGCTAGCACTCAGCTCTAGCTCATACAGAGCAGTTTAGAAGGAGAACTCATATGATTGTAATAATCATTAGGAAAACATCACCCACAGGCAGAGGTGGTGAGTGATGCTGTGGTGGAAGGGAGAGCATCCTGGGTAGTGAACTTAATTTTTTTTCCCCCTACATTGCTTCCACGTGGAATAAAACTTCTGGTGAAATTCCACAAGTGGTTCTTTCCTTTGGCCTCCCTTAAATGGAATGAACTATTTCTTTGAGAAGCATGAAAGATAAAATTTATTACAGCATATATTTTCATAACATTCTTAGAAGTAAACCTATAGGTTTATATTCAGTTCTGAGGCTTCTGAATAGTGAACAAAAATATTTCCTTAAAATGAAAAATACTCAGTCACAGGGGAAAAAAAGAATTATTATGTTTAGCAAAACAAGTTGGCAGTACAGCTGTTTCACAACAAACAAAGCAGACTTTGATAGGCCACTTTCAGCCATCTTTAGTCAGTATAAGAATGCATTAAGTATGTTGAGAAAAGGTAAACTGCTCTGAGATGGAAAGGAATTGTTGGCTGCTTCTTTTTTTGCAGACCAAAATGCACTGCATTTGGAATTATTCCAGTGTGGAGATGGGTATTTTTCTATTTAAGTACTTAATCAAGAAGATTGTGATTTAGAGATGAAATAAAAAGATGTGTCCTGATTTACCAAACTGAGATAGGAAAAGGACTTCCTACCTAGAAATACTGGCAGTTCAACATTTAAGATTAACTCCATGATAAGATATGGCAAAGATTTCAAGAAATAAGAACACAAAAAATATTTACAAGTATAAAAATCTATTATCTGTTCAGCTCTTTTGCTCATGCTTTTTCCACACCCGAAATCTCAACAATCTGAAAATATAAGAGATTTGTTTAAAACCATAGCTCAAATATCTCCATTGTTCTTGTACAGGCTTGAAGCCAACCTGAGCTTCATCAGCCCTAGGATTCAATGAGAAAATGGTGATTTACATCCCTGGGGGCTCATATTTCTGTCTGGGATTTCTGAGACTGAAATATATGCATAAGAGCTGTACAGTGGCTAGACAGTGAGTTCATCCTTGTGCAATGTCTCAGACTTACCATGCACATGCTGAAGCAAAGGTCATCATCACCCTCTGCAGAGAGGATGAAACAGGGCTGATGGGAGCCAGGCACCTAAACCCACTGTTCATCCACACAAACGTGGGTTTGAGGGTAGCTATGCGTTTGTTTCACTCCTTCCCACCTTAATCCTCAAGGCAGATGGGGTTGAGCTCAGCACCACAATTATCTGGCCTATTCCAATAGATGAGTTTTGAAAAGGGTAGTAGGCTGCATACGTAGTGCCAGTTCATTTTCTTGATCTGCCACAATTGTTGATCTTACAAAATTAAATCTGGATATATTTGCCCTTGTGAAAATGTCTTTGTTACCATTTGAACTTCAGATAGACAACTATCAGCCTTAACCAGGTGAAAAGCATATTAACTGAGTTAAGACACTCCAATCCTGCACCCTCCATCACCTGCTTGAAACTGGAACAGGTCCCTTTTGCTGGATGAAAGACAGTGTGGGAATACAAATGAGAAAATTCATTAAAACAGCTTCTGATAGCAGTCTCTCAGCACCTTGCACACGAGGATGATGTTAGGCATCTCTGTGTAAAATAAAGTTTCATGCCATATTCGACTTATTTCGGTGAGGAACACTCCATTCTGGACCCATCAACAATAGAAGAAAATAATTCAATTTATTGATCAATTCCAGTTTATAAACAGAATTTATATGTCATGTTTTCATTTTTAAGTTACAGAAATTTACCCAAATATAAGACTGTTTTCATAATGTATTGTCTTTGGTAGGAAACCTGGCTTAAGGAACTTCTAAGGGATTTTTGCTTTCCCACTTTTCTTCTCTTACTTTGCTTCTCTGTTGACATTTATCACACCCTCACAGATGGACAAACAGAACAGTTTGCAGAGGGCACACAGTAAAGAAGCTCTCTAAATGATCTTGCTTAAAAATAATCCACAGGGGGAAAAAAAAGCCACCATTTACAAGTTCTTATTTCCACTTTTCCAGACTTGAAAAGGCACATAAAAAACCACAACCCTCGGCAAAAGAACAATTTTCTCATCAGATATATCTTCAATGTATGTATACAATTTGACTTCTCCCATCTCCAGGCTGTGTCCCAGATCCTTTTATTTCCATCTAGGGCATTTACTCAAAAGGTTGCACATGTATTCATTGCTTTCTTAGATGCCAGCTGGACACCCCTGTCTGGGGCACCATATCCATCCGTACTTCACATGCTTAGGATGCTGCACAGCCAACCATGGACATCTATTTATCACATCAGCAGGGCACCCATGGGCATGACAGGCTCTTACCTCTCATAATTGGGCATTCCTGTAATTTACACCACTCTTTATCTGCACCAAACTCAACCCATAATATCACAGAATTGGCAAGAACAGTTTTCCTATGTCCTCATGGTAAATGCAGACTTATATTGACAGGGGTAGCAACAGCTGGAATGACCACCACTATTCCTGATCCATAAGAAAATTAAAAGTAAAGGAAAAGCTGAGGAAAAAATATGCATTTACAGAGAAGCTTTTCTCAGTGGGTCTAACAGTTACTGCAGGATTGTTATAACACATAAAGGACAGTCATTCTTACAGCATTAAAGATATAATGACAATGAGCTTCCATATCATAAAGTTTTTTAAAACCCACAAAATCAACACATGCTTTGTAATATATTTGACAGGCTGTTCTGCTATAAGCAGTGAAGATACCCCTTTTCCTCATTGCAAACTCATAACTAACCACGATATGAAATATATGATTATTATAGACATCATTTTTATGCTTTCAATTCTAAAACCATCATTGCCAAATGCAGCAAAATTTTATATATAGCAGGGAAGATTATGGCAGGGAGGGTTAAAGAATTAAGTTCCAACCACAAAGTGTTCTTGTTAACCTTTTTCTAGAGATGAAGTGGCATCTTTTTGTGATCAAGTAGATTCAGCAGTGCTGTAACTCATACAAGCCATTGGGGACAATTAGAGTTATTGAAGCTTCATCAGACTCTGATAGACTTAATGATGCACTCTAGACACTTTGGACTTGATTTGGATCTCAAGATGAACATTCAAAAATCAAAGTAAGCTGTCAAGAAATTCCTTTTCTTTTCCCAGGGGAATTTTTAGTTGAGACTTATTGTGAGTTAACATAAAATAATTTTTTATTCTACAGAAGAGAAGCCACAAGAAATCCTCAGGCTTATTTATTTTAGTGAAACAACAGTTTAGTACAGAAAATAAACACTTGCTATTAGAGGGGCACCAAGATTAAATACATCAGATTAGATCTCAAATTGTCAAAAATATATATTTCTAAAAATATATTTGATTTTGAGTTGTCCCTTCTCAAGCTGATTATATGATGTTTCTGTGAGTTTCCATGTCAGTGCAGAATAAAACCACACCAATCTTCTTTTCAGGGCAAGTATATAGACATTTTTGCAGCACTGAGAGTTGGAATTTCTTGTACTTACCATGTAAAAAAGTGCAAAAAAATAAAATAAGAAGAATAAAATAGAATTACTTTCTTCTTCTTTCATATCAGATTTATATACTTCCTTTACTTATAAATACAGTAAATAAACACATCAGATAATGCAAACTGTGAGCTGCAACAACATAGCTCTTCCCAGGTCTGGGAAGAGATAGCCACTTTTCCAAGTAGATCAGTTGGAATCAATTTACCCATTAATTGCTTCATTTTCTCTTCCCAACCTTCAGATTGATTTTCTATTCCAGACACTAGAAGTCGGTGAAGTCTGCTGGTAGCGAATGCTGTCGATCTCGATTTCCTTATTTATCTCAGTCAGTGAGTCTCAGTGGTACATCTAGCATGGTACATCTTCTGCAAGAGTTTCCTCTAAATAGATCTCAAGACATGGGAAAACTCAGTACCTCAAACTCCCATTGTTGCCAGCATATTGGCAGTAGCCATCTCTGAACTACATTTCCAAAATTAAAAAATTCCCTTTTGAAGAGAATTGCAACTTACATAGAAACCTGTCAGTTCAGGGAACTAGATGCAACTGTCACATTGTCGTTTCTTAATTTCTTTGTGCCTCAGGGCTTTTTCCTGCATACTCTTTACCTCCTTCTTTTTCAATAAGTTAACAAAAGAGGAGGTTGTTTTTCTACTGTACATAGCTCAACAGGAGTCTGGCAGGCCTCTAATTGGTTCTCTAGCAAAGAACAGAATATGCACAAATGTGCAGAAAATCTTAATTCCATTGAACAAGAAGTAAAAATCCAATTATCCATCTACCAACCCCTCTAGCCCATCTCCCAAGAAGATACAAAACAAATTGCAGTTCTACTGTGGCTTGAAGTATATTGTGGTTTTCTGCCCAATTGTACTGAAGTTTTAAGTGACCTTGTCTTTCATTCTCCTCTAGACACAAATTCACGTTCTTTGTTTCCCATAGTTCCCACTCTTCATACGTATTTGGTGGTGATGATTTATGAAGAAAATGGAAGTTATTAATGAAACTTACTTAACATTCAGGCCACTTGACAGCCAGTAGAAGCTTTGCCATTGGCTTTCAGAAAACGAGCACTTTATCATGAATATTTCTAGACTGAGGTACACTTTTACAACATGAGCCTTCAGGGACATTTCCTACAGTACAAACCTGTTTGAAGAACTGGGATCTGGGAAACATCAGGCAAGCTCATGGGCTTAAGGCTGCATGTCTCAATCTACCCAAAAAACGCAAAGTTTTCCCAGAAAATATTTTTTCTTTGGAGGATTTTAGGCCTGCTATTTTCCAAATGTATAGTTAATTGTTAGTTTGTAAAGGAATTTTTATATCTAGCTGCTTTGAGACTCATAATTATCTACATAATCCACAGAGGAAACTTATTTTTTTAATGTGCAAATGTACATTCAATTTCTTTTAAAAATTCATTTCCATAAAACTCTATTCCTTCATTTTAATGATGAAAAAATACATCTAGATCTGGCTAAGAATTAGTTTGAAAGGAATCTGGGCAACTTATTTTTTTTAATGTATAAAACATTCTTTTCCACTGTGACTAATGCTTTGCAAGTCTTTCTTCTAACAGATTCCATGCTTTCATTTGAACATTGACAGACAGCATTTTATTTCATCTTCTAAACTGCATTTAACAGGCTGGATAACTAATAAAACTAATTAAAAGTTTTTCTTAATTTCTCCTTAGTTAAAACATTTTTTTCTTCAAGTGCTATTCTTTAGCTAAGTTTCTTATTCAACCATAAGTGGAGGTTTGAAACCCATCTACTCTGTCTCCAGGTACACCTCTTAAGAGAGATGGAAAGTCAGAAGAAAACCCAAGTCAACATATTTTAGTCTTTATGAAGTCAAGATCTTCTATTCAGTGGAGAAGACAATTGAGAAAAACTCAGTTTCACAGGGGAAAATTGTCATCAGAGATATAACTATTTCTTGCAATTACCCATAGCAAGATTTTACAATCACTGCACCCTACGTCAAAAATATGCTGACCTAAACCAGGATGTAGTTCACTGAATCCTGGATGAAATCCTGTCGTGTTAGAAAAGGTTTATCTCTCTCAAGTGCTGGGGGAATGGAAGCAGAAGGGCAGGGAGGAAACCACATCCTCACCCGAGCAGCAGCGGGCAAAGCCAAGCCCCCAGGTCCGTGTGCTGGTGCCGGGTCACTCCTGCCCTCTCCCTCTCGCCAGTGCCTCGGCTCCAGCACAGCGTGGAATCACTGGGCTGGTTAGACCCCAAGGCTGTTTAGAAGCATTTAAATATTGACTTTTCATAATCTGTATCAATTTATCTTCTGCTATTGAATGGAAGTTCTGCTGTGCATGAGTGAGTCCATGATTTTATTTTTTTTTTTTCAATTTGGATGGCACTTAATCAAAATTGCTCCGAATTAATAATACTTTGTCCTGTAGATTTTAAAATTGAGATCTGAAAAATATTCATTTCCTGTATTTAATAATAGCTAATTTCCATATAGTATGGAAATATTCATCATTCTACTTATTTTAAAATGCCACAGAAGCTCACAACTAATAATTAAATCTATTTCAAGAAAATGTTATGATTTGATGACTAGAAAATATCTGTAACTTACACTTATCCACTATGTTTTCTATTTAGCATCAATTCTGGCTAATTGTGAGGCTCTGGGATTTTTTTCAGACTAGGGCTAAAATTGTTATCAACTTGAGAATGTTCCCAGGCTGAGCAGCTGCAGAAAAAGCCTGTTTTTCAGAAAGCTATGAAAATTACTTTCCCCATCTCCAGCTCCTGAAGAAATCAAATGAATTCTAAAACATCCTTCTGATATAATATGCACATAAATGCCAGAAAAGAGGTTATTGCAGTCACTCACAGGCAGAATAGGCCACTAACAAATGCATGAAAGCTGATATTAATTTTTCGATTCCTACTACATTATTATGTCCAGAGACAAAAAGTTCTTTCCTTCCACTAAACGGGATCATATGTCTTTGCTTTAAAAAATTATTAACAAAGTTCTTCTAGAAGGAGTTTTTTTTATTTGCCACAACAAAAATAAAACCCAAGCATCTGTTCACTAAGATAAGTGTACACTAAACACATTACAATGGTCTTTAACAAGTCTACTTTTTAACCTCTGCTAATGAAAATATTTGTCCATATGCACATTCTTTCACCGCTATAAATAAATTATCCTAATACTACATTAACTATGGAAGAAAAATCAAATCACTTTCTTGAGAACTAACCCCAGAAAAAAGTTTGTAACCATTATATGCACTAAGAAAAAATCCTTGGAATAAAGTAAAAACCTGATTTCATTGCTTATAACAACTTAAAAATATGCCACTAAATTGCTTAAGAATATTATTATTAAGAGAACAAAAGTAGGGACCAGCTTATATTACCCCTTGGCTAGTTTGTGTATATACCTTGACCTCTGAGCTGTTCAGAATGGAAATTTCCATAAATAGTGAATCTTTAATGCTACCAAGGGGAAATATTAGCAGCACTAAAAATTATATCATTTGTTGTTGAAGTTTTATATCTTACATCAGTTTGGTCAGAGGGGAAAAGTTGAATCTCCAGGGCCTCCAATGTTGCTGTTAGGTATAAAATGTGGTTTTCCCCATTTATTTCTTCATGTGCCAGATAGTGATATAGGGTGAGCCAAGGGTTGTTTAAAAATCTTCTATTCCTAGGTTTGTCTAGCAGAGAAAACAATACCAAGATTCAGTAAGCTCATATTCAGGATTGAAAAATTCCTGCCTAAGGAAGCTGCAGGTCTGTTAGAGGAGGGTCATGTGTTGCACTCCTGCTCCTGGTACACTCCAGTGCCACAGAGCAGCATTCCAGGCCTGGGAGCACCAGGTGTCCAGCAGGACACAGGCAGATTGGCTGAATCACATCACCAGAAGGGCTCTCAGTTTCACATAAGAGAATTAGGCATCCTCTTTGACTGCCCCACCTTAAGCAAATCCAGGAAGTCGAGTGGTCATAACTCCTATCTGGTTTTAACTGCCTTGGCTGGTTTTGTCTCTCTAAAAAAAAATGGTCTGGAATTATCATATTACACAGTCTATATGTCACATTAAACTCATATCATTGTTGTATTTCTGTACTAATTCCATTGTAATCAGGAAGAACTTACTCCTTGAAAAGCACTTTCAGTTAATCATTTGTATTCCTTTATATTTGTTTACCTTCTTACACTCTAATTATAGGACACTGTGACTTGGATAATTATCTTTGTAGCTTAATCCATCTAACAGAGAGAATAATAAAAAGATCAATTTATAAATAAAATGAATGCAACACTTTTAAGAAATATGAAGTAATTTGTATCAGACCACCGATAAATATGCCAAGCACAAAAATTACTTTTTGAACTAGCCTAAAATTTCAGCGGAGTAGATTTTTTGCTCACTTTCCACCTTCCTTTGTCAACATAATTTAACAACACCCTGCATTTCTGCTTTGAAAAGCAGCCACCTTAAATCAAATAAAAGTCTCATTAAATTTTCCACACTCTCCTCTAGGAAAATGCAGTTATATGGGTTTTCCCATTGTCTCTCTTTAGTGTTGTTTAGCAGAGCCATTGAAGTGATGCTAAAACAGCAGCACAGGGTGGATGCAGGATGTATTAATAACAAAATAATTGGAATGTCAAAGCTCATGAATTAGCCCTTCTCAAATTCAACTGCAATCAGCAGATTATGGGGTTTGTGCCTTGTACAAACTATAAACACTGCAATTCATTATATGCATATCCAATATCTTTTTCTCTAGACTTCTTTGCCTCTGAGTGCTAAATTAAGAAATTAATCCTTCAGAGGTCAATGAAAAAGGCTTTATTGCTATTCACAAAATCAAATACTTGGAACAACAAACAGTCTGGGCAGCTCCCCCAGCCCAGTATATCATTACTCCATCTGTGCTTAGCATTCCATTGCTATAGAGTTAGAGGGAATTATTCAGCTGAGCTTAAAATTCGATAGTTCTCAGCTATTGCTTCTTTCCCCTGAAAACTCTAACTTCAATACATCAGAAGAAAATATTAGTTCTGTAGGAGGAGAATGTGGACATGATTAAGGCTTAAGTCCTTTCTTCCTCAGCCAGTCCCTCAGGACTGATCCTTCCTTCCTTTAAACACACAGCTTTCTGCTGAACCCTCTTCCATGCCCATGAAATAACATATTTACCCTTTTGTCTCACACACGTAAAAATGCCAAAAACTGTTTTGGTCATACAACAGACAATGACAGATACACACAAGCCAATTTTTTTTTTAATTTGTAGACATGAAAAAATAAACCGGGGAGGTGCTGGGCAGCAAAACTCTTTTACTGTCTACACAAATGCCAATACACAAAATAAAAAATAACCCCCATCTATTCGTTGAATCTTCTTGACCTAGCATTCTGCTCTAGGTTTCTTTACCTCTTGTCACACAGAACAGTTCAAGAGTTCAGTTCAGGTGAAAATTTTTCTGGGTGGAAAGAGAGACCACTTTTAAATTTAATACTTATGGGACTATGATTTTTCTCACATACAAAATCATTGATGAGTTTTCCAGAGGGAAAAAAAATCTTTTCAAGAGTCCCTAACTCCTTTAGACATTGTCCACACTTTGTAAAACTTTTCTTAAGTGACTCTAGGGAAAGCTAAATTATATCTGGCATGCATCCCATGCATAGTTATTTAATAAAACTGATGGACAAATATTTTTTTAACCTGATGATCCTCTGTGTCCTTGATTCTCCTAGGCTTTAGAAATGCCTATGTCAAAAGGCCATAGCCTCCGGGAGTACGTGATATGACATGTGCTTAGGTTGTTTCCTTAACTATATCAAAGAAGACAGTTTTTTTCTAATTCTTAAAAATGCCTCTCCTGCTATATACACATTGCATATATTGCTGCACAGGAAAAGGGTAACTGTATTACGTGCAATTGTGCCCTACAGAAACTCAAATTTGTAGCTGCCCTGAACATTAAAAATCAACAACACAAAAATATTCTGCTTTTCTGTCAGTCTGTGATTTACCTTCCCTCCTCCACCTTTAAACTTCCAACTAATCAAATTTATAATCAAAAATAATTTCCTTCTTCTTCCCCTCTCAGCTCCACCTGGGGTCTTCCCTTGTTGTAATATTCCCTTGGAGCAGCTTACTCTATTGATACCAATCAGCTTTTGTCTCTGTCTCTAGTTGAGTTCTGAGCAATTATTCTTCACTAGTGCAGTTTTGAAGGTTGATGCCTCATATTTCAAAGGCCAAAAGGTTTCCATGTCTTTAAAATTGTCTGGTTTTTCTAATTATATCAGCAGGTTCAGTAAAAGGTTTTACATCTCCCCCATGAATCTTGTTTAACCCAGAATGCAAAGAGCCACATTCCTTTTTTCAAGTTTGTAATGGATATTTTACTAAGACCTTTATGTTTGCAAATATCAAATACCTTGCTGAATGCTGCAAAACTGATCTCCTACAGCTGTCAGTTAATTTATTTAAATACCAAAAGTAATGCATTTTATATTAAACAACTACTGAGGGAACAAAAGAGAAAGAATGTTTTTGCTTTATTTCCCTAGCAGCATCCAAGCCTTGCCTGTGGTCCACTAGATTTAGGGACTATATAATCTCTCTGTAAATTCCACAAGTGAGTGCTGCCTGGTTATTGTCACTACATAATGTCCAGGAAGAGGAAGCAAAGCTTTCAGGGAGATAACAGAGTATTCACATAGCTTTGCATGAATATTGTATAATGGCTTCCCTCTGAGAGATTTGTAATGCTGGCATTAAAAATAACTGGAGTGCACATCAGATTAGCCTTTTCACACTTCAGAACTATGCAGCTTGGAAGAGTGACAGCTTAACTCCCATTTCATACATTCAGTACCTCGTGTGAAACAGGTTCTCTCAAAAAATAAAGCATACTAAGCATGTATTAAAAATTAAATTATTAATATTTTAATGAATGCATTATTAACTATTTGTTTATAAATAAAACCATATAAATACGCAGTTCAATAGTAAATCTGTATGAGCAATTTGTGGATCTGTGGAGTTTTCAGTCAAAAGACACAAGCTCATACTACTCTAGGAATCTTTCTTTTATGCAAACAGCTGGATCAGGCCAAAGAATTTTGCCAAGTTTCATTTCTGTACTTTCCTTCTTATATAGTTTTCATACACTAATGTCTAACATGTCATTTACTCAACAAACAATATTTCATTCCTTGGGAGGCCAGAAAAAGGTAAGAAACATTTTCCATTTACTTCCTGCTTTGTTGCAGGATTCTTGCTCTCAGGGAGGCCTTTCCCAGCCTTGTGCAAAATGATCCAGGCTGAGAGACTGGCTTCCTTCTGTAAAAACAAAGTTCTCATCCTAGGAGTGCTCAGTGCTGCTGAGATTCCCCTGGCAAACAGGATAAACTTTACCTGGCTCACTTCTAACCCATTTACAGATATTAAACTACTGATCCTGCAAGACATTCAGTGCCTCCAGCTCCCAATGAAATAGAATACAGTCTTACAACAGAACAACTTACACTGCCATTATTTGCCTCTTTCCAGCTTAGGAGTAAATTTTGTGATAAACTAATGCATGTTAAGGTACAGGTGACATCAAAAGAGCAAATCTTTGAGTGGAAGTATTCTCTCTTGGAGTTACAGAATTTCTCTGCTAAAATGCAATCGGGACACAGCCAGACAACTTCAGAAGGAGGGGGAGTCCTTGAATTGGAAAGAAATGATTCTCCATTCTCATATTTTCATGATCAACCTGCAGTTTGCTGGACAACTGGGCTCTGTCTCTACCACACTTGCCTCAGCTTGGTGACCTCTGCAGAAAAGAGTAAGTTCCTTAGATGTTGTTTTTCTGAATCTTGGCTCTCTAGCAAATGCTAAAGCTGGTCTTAATCATTACAGAAATATCATTATCTGAAGCTAAATAGAATATTTCTGCTCACGTATTTCTGTAAGCATTGCATTTTAGTTATGTAGGATTTTCTGATCTCATCAGTACAATGAGATCTTAAGCTTCTGGCAGCAGCAGCCCTTTTCCTGATGTCATCAGAGTTGAAGAATTTAGGAATTAATGAAGTTCTACAGTCCTTCTCATCCAAGCACCTCCTCTACCTCTTATCTTCTACACAGTTATCCTGATTGATCATCAGTCTTCCTAGATTAAATAAGCATTAAAGAAACACCAGCAAACCAAGTGGTATTTTCTTATCCCCATACTGCAAGATGAAGGTAACCTTAAACTTAAGCATTACACCACCACTGTGACCTCTGCCTAACTTAATATATGAATTTTACCTCTGGCATAACACACTCCTTGAATTTGGATAGAAATATCTTTGTACTTCCTCAGACAGCAAGGCTTACAGGGCTTCATAAGAAGCTCTCAAACAGGTTGATTAGATGATTTGGACTGGGAAATTTACACAACAGTAAGAATACTAATCAGAAGAAAGATATTGTCAGGATTAGGATAATGCTATGGACAGAAGTAGCTGTGGATTTCAATCTATGCTAAATTCTGCAAGATACATAGGACTATGCTTGCAGTGGTAAATGTATCATGTTTATTGGAGGAATAGACTAGGAATGGTCAAGGGTAGATACAGCATTTGAGTGAGGGTGAAAATTTAGAGCTCCAGGCATTAAAGAACTGTTATTTTAGGAATTCAGCATTTAGGGCACATTCCTCCAAACCATTTAATGCCAGTCAAGTACACTGACACAGGATTTGCACAACTAAAGAGAAGTCACTGCACAAGATGCTCAGAAATATTCTTGCTGAGCAGAAAGAGAGTGGTTAAGAATTGTATCAATCATCCTGACACACAAATTCTGTTTACCTACTATTCTGTTGTAGGAATGTAACATGGATCAGATTAGAACTTAGACAAGAACAAAGAAATTTGCCCATGGGGTAGTGTTCAACTGAAGCTTTGGGTTTCTCTTCAGTATCTTTTGTGTTCTACAGTAAAAAAACTATATCAAAGGAAACTTATAACCACTATTTTATCATCCTCACCATAGTTCCTGCTATACTTTCAACTCCTACCAATTAGTACTATCTCATAAAAGCTCCTAGACACGAACTTACAATACCAAAAATAGGAGGTAAAATAATTTAGTTCTATAGATGTGAGCAGCACCATATCAGTTAGCCTTTGGGATCAAATGGTCTCTGTCACATGAATGACTGCCCAAACATCATTTGATTCACACAAAACCACTGATAAAACCTCCCTGACTCATAAACAAATTACTGCTCAACTCAAAAAATAGAATGGATACAAGAAGCCTTAAAAATCACCTCTCACCTCTCTGCTGGATGCCTCAAGTAGAAGACACACTTAAATTTCTTCTGACACATGGTATCTTTGAGAAAGTTTTTCACATCCCCCGCAAAAGGCAGGACTGTTTCTTTTCTGCCTAATTACATGTTGGTTCAGCTGAGGTCTGCCAATTGGCACTACACATCTAGATCAGCAGCTTCAAAACCTGAGCAGTCATTGCACAGAGGAAAATTACAAAAAAGGGCCCTCTCATAGAATCGTAGAATATCTTGAGCTGGAAGAGACTTACTAGGGTCATCGAAGTCCAACTCTTGGCCCCGCACAGGACAGCCCAAAGCATCACACCATGTGCCTGAGAGCATTTTACAAACACTTCTCGTACTTTAGAAGGCTTGAGGATGTGATCACCTCCATGGGAAGCCAAACCCTGCCCAGCCACCCTCTGGGTGAAAAACATTTTCCTAATGTCCTGTGATAACCCCTGACAGCTTCATACCATCCTCTTGGATCCAGGGAAGTTTTCTTATAAAATCAGAACTAGTTTATGCAGATACCTTAATATGATTTTCAGAGGACAAGAATTTCTATTATTTGGTTATCAAGAATTATATTATTTAACTTTTTTCTAAGAGTTTTTCCTGCTTTTTCTAAATTTTCTGCTTTACCACTTAAGGGACTTGAAGCACAAGGTTTTCAGTTCATACAAAGGCAAACAAAAGCAGAATAAAGGAAATCCATCGTTATCATTTACAATACTATAAGGCTAGAAAACCAGAGAATATGAAATAGCAGAACATTTCAGACCATTTAAAAATATTCAGTTAAAAATGACAGAGTTAGATAAATGCCGCAGCACCCATGAAATAGAGAATTGTCCTTCAGCTTCACTGCTGTGTTGTACCAGGTCTCTCATGTGTGAATTAATGATCATCAATATTATCAAGTGACCAAAAGCAATTATATAGAGCACTGATTTTTCATATATTCCTACCTGTGCTTAATTTTCTGTGAATAAGCTGTCTTATTCATGTCAATGGGACAACACATTCATGTGAAGATAATTCTGAGGAAAATTATTTGGAGCATTAGGAACTTTGTAATACAAAGAAGCAGAGATCAAAAGCAGTGATGTTTGCAGCAGATTTGAAAGACACTTTCATATAGTTTCTCCTCCTTTTTCCTTACATTTCATATTGTCAGTACATCCAGAAACTTGAAGACTGTGTGTAGAATACAGTGAATTAAGTAGGCTGGCTTGTGTCTTCATACAGATATGTATAAGAATAAAATGATAATTTGTGAAGAAGATATAACACAAATTCTATACATGTCCACTTTACAGACTAATTTGGTCCTTTTTTATAATCACATTTTGCATAATAACATTTTATTGATGAAATTGCTATAGTGTTATCTAGAATTTGTATCAGAATCCCCACGAACCAATCCCAAAGCTTACCAGTCTCTCTGTAATGAAAAAAAGCATGAAATCGGAACTTTTAGGTTCAAAATGTGATTTTCTGAACTCAAATCAGCTATATCTGTTATTCCATTGGAGGTGGTTCCCTACAGCTTGTAACTTGTTATTCTTTGCAGCTAATTAGTCATCATGGCACTTATAGAGGAGCTAGATGGTTCCTCAGTTTGCCTATGAAGATTCTCTCCTGCAAATATCCTCCCACTTGACAGCACTCACGCCCAGAAGTTTACAATGAGGGATTCGTGTCTGAAAACAGCCTAAAAAGCTCTACATTATTGTCTGAGACGAGAGTGGTACTCATTAGTCAACGGGTCTGTAGTTATTTTCTCCTTCTGTCTTTCCTGCTCCTAAGGAATGTTGAAGTGTCCTCACCTGCCAAAGGAGCCTGGGGGAGGAGATGTGAGTTTGAATCTCCATGGCCTTGAGATGGAGCATGGTTTGAATGCACCAATGGAGCACCTGCTCTAAGATGCTTAGCTAGAAGAAATACTCAGCTGTAGAAATAACTAATTTTCCCTCCTGTAAGGAGAACTTACTCCTTTGGAAGAAAGATGATGGATTCCTGTCTTCAAGAGGACATCTGGCTTTTGGATTTGGAGGGTCCAGAGGCAGCCATACTGAGGAAGAAGAAGGCATTGCAGAGAGCAGTTTCCATTCTGTATGGTTTGAAGCACTTCTGCACAGATTTCAGCAGCTTCTCATCCAAACAGGATGATGGGTTTGCATCTTCTTCTGAGGTACCTGTGTTCTCCCTAGTGTTGTAACGGGAAGCCTTGGAGCAGCATGCACGTTTCATTTACAGAACTGTTGCCTAAAGAGTGGATTAAGCAGCCTCAGTCTTCTCACACCCCAGTCCCTGCAGATCCAGGTCATCAGGTTTACTGGATCTGGTACCTATTTCTTTCAGAAACTCAGCACTGTATTCTCATATTTAAACATCCGTTTTATTTAGCATGGAAACAGGCAGGCTGCCATGCACTTGATAAAGCCTGTTAATTTCTATAATTTTAAATAAAAATAATTAAACTTACAGAAGAATAATTTGCTATTCATTTTCATACTGGAAACAGCCATCACTGTCTTTTCACAAGAAATTAAAGCCTCTAATTTTTTTTAATATTAGCCTCCAAAGACTTAAAATAATTTTCATACTTAGTTTTCATCTTTTCTTCTTGGCAAATTAAAAGTGCAATCTATTTAGATCTTCCTTGGTAGCAGATTTATGCAGTAGAATTACTGAGGCAGTGTATTCAGATTTCCCCCCTTCTTGTATGCAGAATATTCTAGATGAAAGTAATTAAGACCTGAATGTAAAACCTATGAAATTCATTAAAATACACATGAAACATGATAGAGATCAATGTTTGCATCTCAGTGAGGATGGTTACTGAGGTGTAACAAAACAGCACTCTTCTGTAAAGTGAAAGGAAGCAATCTCGTGATACAAATAGAAAGAGAAATTTTGTCACACGGTCTATTCTACTAAGATAGAACATCATTTTGTATACAGTATCAAAATTAAATTACACTGGCTATTCTTTTCTATTGCTCATTAGCATTTCAAATTTTCAAAGCCTTCACTTCCTCGGGTTCAGCGTTGCTACTGAAGACTAACGTGGCTGCTTTTTTCAGCCTTACTTTAATTTTCTCCTGATAGATTTTCAGTGCAGCTGTTTTCTCCACAAGTGAAAGCAAATTACTCCATACATTTCTCATGCTTTCTTCCTGCCACAACATCGATCATACTGAAGGCAATACATTTTCTTAATATTAATTTTGTGAAACCCATTCAGCAAAAATGGCACCCATTCATTCATTTTTGTGGATCTAAAGGGTCTAAACCAGTAGATAACTTTTTGGTCAGTGTTAACTAGGTTCTGCATACCAGAAGAGCATGCACAGTGTCTTAAATAATTTTCAGTATTTAAGGTCAATTCTATCCCCTAAAAAGTAAATTGGTACTCCTCATGACTGCATCATCTTGAATTCCTGAATCCAACTTTCATATTGCAGTTTCATATTCTAGAGCTAACTAAATGAAAAAATAAAAAAAGCATTTTCCTTTAGAATTTGCTTTTTTCCTCATAAATAGAGTACTTTCGGAGAAAAAGCAATAGTTTGGACTGATTTTTTATAGGGTTGTTGTAAACAAGTTTAACTTCCTACAAGCTCATAATCGTAGCTCACTGAAAATCTACTGGCCTCAAGTCCCTGAGCTGTAGAAATGGTGTCACTGACATCCTGCCCCTTCTTTCTATTGTCATCCACAGAGATGAAACCTCACTGCACAGCCAGCCTCAGCAAGAAAACTTGGCAACAAGATCAGTTACAATCATTGGACATAAAAGTATCCACCTTTCAAATGCAGGGTCCTTTCAATAAGTGATCCATTTAGTATTTCCCTAAAGCAACTGCAGTAATTTTTATAGACCCAGAATGGCTTTTCATTATTGTAGTTTATTTTCATTTCTTTACATTTTAGAAATGATAGATTATTGGTGAGGGAAAAGAATGCTTAGGCAAGAAAAAATATTTTTCCTGTTCTAAAGGAATTCATATTTCCGCAAGGTGCAGGACCATATTATCAGGTTACTGGCTGAAGTACAGAAATCTAGTATTTATATCAATAAAATCAAAATCAACATACTCTGCATTAGACTGGGGATGTGGGGGGAAAGTGGACAATCTGCAACAGAAATTTAGTTCTCCTCTTACTTCCCTTATGGGGTATGGAAGCAATAACAAAGAATATATTTAAATTCCTAATCATTTTTGGGTATCCAGCTAGAGCCCTTCACAGGCAACATGGCAAAACAATGTCCTTTCTCAGCCCCACTGCTTGACACAGAGGTGTTTTGGCTCAAATAGATATCTGACATGAATATATCAACCTAATTGAGTAATGTTTTGGCAAATTTTCTAAGCACTTGTTAACTGCCTCATAAAAGGGAGTTAGACAATGTCAGTTAAAGCAGAACTCCCATCTCTGCCATAAACACAGCAGAGTGCAAGGAAACTTTCATACCCATGGCCACTCCAAAGAAGGAAAATGGAAGGAATTTCTATTAATAGTAAATTTTTTGTTCCTTGCTGCCACTTTTGATTCTAAAAATTTCCTGTCCTCAGTTTTTAAAAAAAAATTAGGCAATTTTTATGCAGGTAGTGTTGTACAACGTTACTGCTGCTCCCATCTCTGTTCATGGAAGAGTTCCTATTAAATGTGCTGGGATTAAATTCTTGTAAAAGACTGCATCCTTTCTTATTCAAATCAACAAATAGATGCTAAGACTGAAGAAATAGTAATCAGAAAAGACAGATGTTTTATTTTCTGAATCTCTTAATGGAATAAATGCACTTTCTAACTGCAATTTCAATTGCACATTCCAATTGCAATTTCTCACTGTAGAATCATGGCGGGGAAGTGTAAAAAAACTCCCACTGACTGTGTCAAGAATCCAAGCATTGCACTGTCATCTAAAACAATGTTATTTGCACTTTGTAGCACTTTGCTCCAGACATCACAATACTGCCAGAGAGCCTTGTGAGAGACTGGGAAATTTCCTTAACATATGCCTTTCAAATAAAAGCTTTCAAGTTGTATCATTCAAAATACATTGTGGATATTAAAAAATGGGGGAAAAATCACAGAAAGATGTCAGACTAGATATTTGAACAATAAATGTCTTCTTTTAATTCAAATAATTTTAAAAGGTAGAAACATATACCACTTGTTTGAACAATATATTAATTAGGGGTAGAGAATTCCATTCATCTATGCAGAGATAACTATTATCAGTGCTAATAAAAATTGCAAGCATGAAAAGGAAATTATATTTCTATGGTGTCAGATGAAGTGATAAATGGAAAAGTATTTACAGCACTAAAATATGCACTCTCTCTTGTGGCAATGCTGGCAATGAGTTTACAGAAAAGAGTTTTTTAGGATGTTGTTTTGTTGGAGTTTTTTCAAGTAATCTGGGCAAGGGAACCAGATATAGATATTCAAAAATTACCTGGTGAAAGCACATAACAGATCATCTATGTTCATCAGTCACCCAGAAGACCTCAGACATATAGGAAGAAAAAATGACCAGCCACCACATTTGAACTCACTGAATCCAAGGATGCTTCTGAAATATTAACCTCAAATGCATTTCTCTGTACCAAGGAGATATATTATATTTTTCCACTCTTGCCTAGAAGCCCTGTAGGTCTCTGAACTGAAAACCCATCACAATCACTGATCAAGAATTAGAGCTATGCAGAGAAAAGAAGGTGGAGGGGTTTTACTAGACTAGAGATCCACTAGACTGCATACTCAGCTTAATAAAAATTCACCAAACATACTTTTTTCTCTCTTGTTCCATTATTTAATCAGGTTTTTGTCAAAACTGATTAAACAGTGAATATAACCTTCAGACACTGCAATCTCCAAAGAAAAGGAGTCTCTCTTTCTCCAGGCAGTGATTAACCAAGCAGAGGTTGTCTCTTTCTCCTGTACCTAGTCCTCCACGCAATGCTCCCAACAGCTGTTGGGATATGAGCCAATTTGACTGACATCTGTTTGTCAGAACACAGCATTTGATGGTTCCCCCGTGCCTTTGCCTAAAGAGATAGCTTTTACTGATACCATTATGTTATACACCCCCTTGACACTGTCAGTGAGACATAACTGAGCCCATCACAAAACCACTAAGCAGGGATAAGTTTTTCGAAGGTGACTTGCAAGGAAAACACATTGTGCACGGCCAATTTCATAGAAAATGCACAATCCTGTATGAACAGCCAGGAAACTGATAACAGAAACATCCAAGAAATGTGAACCCAAAAAGGCAAAGGTCAAGTATTCTCAGATGACATAATACTCTGAATGTTATTGATAATGAAGCTTTTTTTCAGCCAACCCTTTTCATATTCTTGTGAGATAATCTGTATCTTTGTGACGCGTTTCTCTAAACAAAAAGTCAGAAATAACACACCATTTTTGTAGTATGAAACAGAAAACCAGGGAAATCAATTCAAATGTATAAACCCAAACACAAACCCCCCGCCCCCCAAAAAAACCCAAAAAAAAGCCTGCAACACCATATAAAGAGAACTTAATAACAAATGCATATTACACATCTCCCATGAGACAATAAATTGTTAGTATAAGTGTCAAGAACTGCTTTTTACCTATCCCATGGGTAATTTTTTTCATTCAAAAATGTATGCTGAGAAAATAAAGTTGAAGATTAAAAGGTGAGGTGATATTGCTTCAAGTTCTTTATAGTTTTATGGTTTGGATCTTGTGTTTTGGAAACTGAGAGCAAATAATTTTGTCTTTCTCTTCCTCTTACTAATATACAGAAGGCAGATTTATCCTTTATACCTATTTTGAACTCTCAAAATTCCTTCATTATTTTTTCATCTCTTCTTTTGCTTCCACAAAGTCATTACTCTCATAGTAAGATATATAAGGACTTTTTTTAATGTTTCAGAAGAATCTTCAGTAAAAATTCCTAAGACACTAAAACATTTTATTTGAATTATTGCTCAACTCAGGAATATCTCTGCATAAACAAATGATGCAACTGAAATATTTGCATTTCCCCCAAAGAAAAATAAATCTTCATGAATTTGCTGCTATATTCATCAAGGCTCTATAAACTGTATTAAAGTGTTCCTACAGCTGAAAAGTAATAAAAACAAACAAACAAACAAAAAAAAAAAACAACAACAACAAAAAAAAAAACAAACAAAAAAAAAAACCAAAAAAAATCAAAAACTCCAATTTGCAGAATGGGCTCTATGGCAAAAATCTGTATTTGCATTTATTTAGTGCTTTATTTCTTTTCCTTAGACTAGGATCCGAGTTCTTTTGACTTGACATTTTTACTTTAAATCAATGTTACATTCAAGTCATCAGCTACTGGGGAATTCCAGTCAAAGAAAAAACTCACAAGGACCATGTAATTTTTTGAAGCAAAGTCTGCTTCATGTTGCACATACACTGGGGACTCAACAAATAGAAAGTGCCATCAGTGTCATCTAGAATCTGAGTGTTATATCCTGAGGGGTAAGTTTCCTTTAAAATATTACTAGGGAAGTTTCCTACTGGGACAGTTTCCTTCTTTCACTTGTACTGGAAAAAAAATACCAAAGCCAACATAAAGTGGCACCAAATATTTACAAAAATCCAAAATTTGTTTCATGTTCTTGATATGAAATTCTGTCTGTCAGACATTAATGTTTTCAAGGAAACAGAGGAAATAAAACACAATTCTGTTTAGTAATGGGATATAGATAACAGTAAAATACAATAATGTAAAAGTTCACAATAAAGATGGCATCATTTTTCTATTTATTAAAGTTTTAACCAAAAAAAATTCTTTTCAATTATATGATAGTTTGAGCTCTCTCTAGAAAAATAATTAGTGTCTTAACAGTCACATGATGACTTTTCCTGAATCTGCCTGAAAGCATAGTTACATGAAAAGGTACTCACAATTGTATTCTCATAATGTCATCAGATAGTTCAGCCTGGAAGGGACCTCTGAAGGTCTCAAGTCTAACTCCCTCTTCAGAACAGGATCAGCTACAAGGTCAGACCAGCTTGTTCAGCAAATCCCTCCACAAACTGCAACTTCCTCCTGTGTCTCACTCCAGCAGATCATCAAAGTGTTAAGGTAACTTCAACGTGAGCATTTTCCAGTTGGGAAAAAGGACAAGAAACTCCCATGGTGTTCCAGCGTTGGGGAAATCATAGGATTTTGGACACAACAAGGGGTTCTGATTTCCTGGAATTCAGGAATCCACTCCACTGTATATAGGAACAAGCAATACAAGATTAAGGAAGAGTACACAGCTCACCAAGGCCAGCCTCATTTGTCCACAAGGCAGCAGAGAATCCTGAATAGAGAAAGCCTTTCTCCATTCGAGGGTCTTCATTCTTTCTCTCTGTCCCCTTATATGGAGGTCCTTCCCTGGCTCCTTAATTTTTCATGCACACTCCAATGACAGAGGTGGACAGATACTCCTTTTCTGTTTATCCTTCCCTGTAGGGTACCTGCCAGCAAATCATGCTTCCTATAGATAACTTTTCCAGGGTGGCTAATTCTTCCTCTATTGTGCAACAAATTCTGGTGTCCCACTTCAGTTTCTATCATGGTAATCAAAACATTACCATCAGTCTAAAGCTTTCTGGAGCTTTGCAGTTGGAATATCAACTTAGGACACCAATCCTGATGAAAACAATTCTGCCTCTGGTATATCCATGAAAAGTACTTTATCATCATTTGGCCCATTAAATCAGTTTATTATTTTACAGGAGCCATTTACTCCTAATAGTAATACCTCGTCACTGAAACTATTATCTGCTTCAGGAACACAGTATGGCTTGGTTTTTAGACTTGATTGCTCAATGTGGCTTGAAGGAAAATCTCTCCAGATTTTTAATTTTATTGAACTGCTTTTATCTTTCAGAAGATGTCTGAAAATTAAATATGCTATGTCTGCTCACAGCTGCTTGTGCTGTTATCTTGCATTTATATTATCTACTTGGTTATTTTTTTTCTTTCAGATTGAAGTTTTAATTTTTATAGACTATGATCTGAACATTAGTAGCTAAATAAATCAACAAAAAAGGAAGTCATGAAAGAAAGCTAAGGACTGCTCAGAGAATGAAAGGAAACACAAGAATAACTTTCCTTACAGATGGCCTTTAAAGTGAATGAGCAGTTGAGATTGTCCCTGCTCAGAGGTGCCATAACACAAAAATATAGTGAGTGAAAACAAGCAGGAAGGGTCATACTGTGCCCTCAGATGCATAGAGAGGACCCCCATTGACTCCAATCATAGCCAGATGCCAAAATCATATGGCAGAACTTAACCCCGAGCAACCTTTTCAAACAGCAGACCAAGCTGGTTTCAGATACACACACACCATTCCCAAGAGTGAGAGGCTGCAAATGTTTTGTTTTTCACTTTCTTCCCAGCCATGATTTTCTTCATCAGGGAGCTCTCTTCCTGGCTCCCTTAAAGGCTGCATTCACTGGCTGTTTATCACTGCTCAGCCCTCTATCATACACACCACCACCCCCACAGAAATCACATTAAAAATATTTTTTATTACATAAAAACCAGAATATTCCCATACTTCTGAAATACCTGTCATGCCTTTCATAGCTGTGTCAAAAGTAAGCAGGGTCAACATTAAAAAAAACTCTTACCCAGGTGTCACACAGCACATGAAAGTGATTGAAGGTGGCGAAATTCTTCTTTCAATTTATTGTGACTGTTTTGGACTGTGAGATTTGGACTTGAACAAAGATTCCTACAAATACACTCAATTTTTCTAAAGTGATTTTTTTTTTTTAAGTGAAAGTATTTTCTGGTAAAAATGTTTCCCATTTTTAGCCATAGTATGCAAGCCTAAAAAAAAAAAATCCTTCCACTCAGGACACTTATTTTGCAAACATATTACTCTAAAATTCTTGAACCTTCTCCCTGAAACTTTCAAGGTGATTAAACCTGACAGTCTGTCCTGTGCCAAAACAACACAGAAAAAAGGTACAGACTGCTAAGTGAATAAAAGGGTTGGCTATGCAGGGTGCATCCTAAAGTATCCAGCCAGTTCATCTTTGTACACAGAACTTACATTTCTAAAATGTAGTTATCAATATTCCTTGAGAATACTTTGTACCATCATAGAAATATGGCTGCAATATGGGTGAGATTATTAAGCTCAGACCATATGTGTTTGGCAGGGGACTGGGATGGGCTCTTGCTGCTACATGCCAAGTGGGATTACAGGCATCCCATGAAAGACAGGGAAAGGCAACCTCTGGTCACACCAGGATGTGCCTGGGATAGAAAGTCACAGTGGCTCTGGGACAGTTAAGCAAGATCTGCAGTGGCAGCTGTCAGAGTCAAGCCAAACCCACGACAGCTAAAGTTTTAATAGGTTTTGGATTCCTATAAACAGTATAATTTCAAAATAACCAGCAGCAGGTGCAGGTGCAAGCCAATTAGTCTTCTCCAGGTGCATTGACCACCTTACTGATGAGTTTCTCAAAAGAGTTAATAAATGTATTCATTTTAGCCCAGATGATTACACTCACACCAAATTATGCATGTTTTTTACAGCATTTGATGTGCAGCTTTCCCATCTGTCTCGGTTGCTACTGACAGTGCACATGTTTCTATTTGTGCCTCATCTCCTACCAAAACTAAGTTTAGGAGCTGGAAATGACTAAGCATGCAGATGGTGTGCAATGCATGGCACCAGCCAACAGATGTGCGAGCTAAGAACTCAGGATTGTATCATAATTCATTATCTGAAGATAGACTGATATTGCACAGCTTTATTGCTTATATGGCAATATTTAAAGTAGTTAGCACCTTCCTATATTTTCTTTATTAATAGCAAGCAAAAATAATTGTTGTATTGTAAAACTTTTTATGCCCAGAACAGAAATTATCCACTTAAAATTATAATAAAATATTTCACTTCCAAATTCACCATTTGTTCACAGGAATAAATTCAGATGAGCCCCATACTCTTGTAAGCTTAGCTAATGAATTTTTATTTTCTATTTTTTAGCATAGAACCAAACCCAGATAAACCAAGAAATCCAGTAGAAAGGTTTTTCCCTGTAAAGGTATGAAAAAGTTTCCTGCTGTGTCATGCTTTCTATATATTTTGCTGTTTAATGAGGTCTCTTAAAGCAGGAAGTAACAAGTAAAAAATGAGAATTTACCTTGGTCACAGAGGCTACATCTGACCAAACAAGGTAATTTATCAGTAATTCCTGTTGAATTGTGTACAGACTTACACACTGTTTAAGATGGTAAAAAAATGTTATCTATCCCAAATCTCATATTATATGACTATATCTTAATTTTACTCTCATCTTGCTCAGAACTGAAATTACTTACTGTGAATCTTCCTTCTACAGAATTTTTTGAAAGAAACTAATACCATGTATTTTTAATCTTCTAGCTGGCATTTCATAAAACTCTAGAATTATAAAACTTCATCTTAGTTCTGCAATTGTACATTCAAATAATATTTGTTCCTATTAATCAAGCTGTCTTGATAAACTTCTCTAGTGCTGATATAGCAGGGATTCTCCTCCCTCCCCACAAAAATATAATCAAATCAGCAGCTCTTTGCAAAGGTTTCTTTTATCCCTTTCATGAATTCTTTTTTTAAACAAATGGATTCTGTCATTGTCTGTCTGTGATTTACACACAAAGCAGCTCACAGTAATGTTATATTTGCTGTGTAACCACCTAACAGTTTCGTTATGCCATGCCAATGGTATGGGCAGTTTGAGTCAAGACATCCTGAATTCAAAGCCCAGAAGTTTGTAGAGCCCACAGTCTGGTCTCTTGACAGTGTATTTTTTTTTTTTTTTTAATATACTTGCATTTTGGGGGGAGAAGCCAAAACCGAAAGTCAGGAACTGATTTTTCTATAAATTCCCAGAAAAAATCTGGTACTATCCAGCAGGATGTGGCTGAGTTCTGATTCCACTTGGGAGCTGAGAAACAGCTCAGGGCTGGCTCAAGCATCACTTTTACTTCTGCTAGATTACCACTTACACATTTCACCTCGCCAAAGCACTGAGATGACACAGCTGTGGGAGAAGGACATTTTAAGTGATAAAAAGCTTCCATACGAGGGCCATGGCTCAGGCTGCAGGAGAGATCTGCCCTTGTCTCTGGCACTGTGTCTGCAGGATGCCTGGCTTGCCATGGTCCTCCTCTCCAGCCCAGCTCACACCTCAGTGTCTGGGCTGCTCCCACAGCAGCCTAGATGTTGTTATTGCACAAAAGATTAAGGGACTGATGTTGCCAGCTGCAACATGATCAGAGCTATTTTTTGCAGAGTTTGGTAGACAAAGGATTACCTAATCAATGAAGAAAATACGTAATCAATGAAGAAAACTTTTTGGTTATTCCACATTGAACCAAGCATAGATCTTGGAGTGTGCTTTTACTAACAGAGCATGAGGCAAACAGAAGGAAAATCCAAAAGGCACATCGAGGATTCCCAGCTGTAGCCCTGACATAAACACCCATAAGACCCCAGCACCCTGCACCTCCAGCACCCTAGGTGCATGGAGCACACAAAATTCAAAACCAACCAATAACTGTGATGGCCAAAAGTTATTTTTGCTGACTGTAAGAGCCTTTGAAACAGAGATTTATTTTCAGGCAAAAAGAAACAAAACATGCAAAGAAAAATCTTTTTCAATTTATTTCTGCTCCTATTTCTTCTCTCCTGATCTGCTTTTTGCTTCCTGTCTTAACAACTGAGGTTTACTTATCCTGAGCACTTCTGCAATTCTGGTGTTTTGAACCCAGCTTAATTCCTTCAGTTTAAATTACAAACTTTAAATTTCACTACAAAGAGCATGGGAAGGTTTTTAACTCCTACAGTTTTTAAGCACATGTAATTCAAAGGAGCATTAGATGATCTTTCAACTCTAGCTTTAAAAATAATCACAAAATCAAGTGGTTTATCTTTTTGGAGGCTTCCGAATAACACATTTTAATAAACCAGTATACACAACGAGAAGAGAGGTTTTAATGTAACTTACAACACAAATAGAAAAGAAAATCTCAATAGATCTGGAATACAAAATATATTAGATATAATGAACTAACTGGCACAAAGTGAAGAGTCACTTATTGCACTTTATTTTTAGGGATAATGATAAAAGAAGACCATTGGCAATAAAGACTGTTATTTAATTAAAATACAATTTATAACATTGGACTTCACAATCCATAGAAAGATGTAATACTCATGCAACTTCGAAATATTTTTGAAAGATTCTGGAAAATTATGGCCCTAGAAAACAGAAAGTTTTCAAGCCATAAAAATAATTTCCAAAGTTTCAAATGTAATTTTCATGTAAACATTTTTCTTATTTTTAGATCAATAAATAACATTGGTTTACCTGATGATATAAAAGTTTCATGTCCTGTCTTCCTTGACTTTATGCTCCCATCAGATCCAGGAGTGAATTCGTCCAGACCATTTCCACCTGCTGCCTTCTCCTAAGACTTTTCAATCCACATCCTCTAATCGATATGAATACAAGTGTTTTAGTCCTGCTGGCTGGCACTGAACTTTATCTGCTTTTCAAAAGAGGAGAGATACTTGGAGCAGGAACTAAGGCTGAATTTACCTATTTGAACATGGTCATTTTGAAAGGATGTATATTCTTCAGTGTTCAGTGATTTCTAAAATAGGTCTTAAGTAATAATGTAAATATATGCATTTAGAATCTGAATGGAAAATGGCAATTTTTCCCACAGAAATATGTGCTAATTTTTTTAGTCCAAATAAATTATACTAATAGAAAAAGAAATAGAAATAGTAATAGAACAAAAATCAAGCATTTTTACTTTTTGTGGGTGTATTCTCACCTATTCTCTTTAAAAATCTGGCTTCCAGTAGTAAGGAGAAAGAATCCAGATTAAATTATATTTATTTTTCAATTTTCATATAGGAAAAATATCTGTAGCTTTTTTCCAATTAAAGAGGAAGTTATTTTGTGAAAGGTATCTTTTTAAGAAATGCAAGTTACTTTCTCACTTCCATAGTTTCTCGGGATATGAGAAGCTGAAAACAGACAATGTTCCCCCACTCTCACAAGTATTTGCATAAATACAAGAATGTATCCAGATTTTTCTGAATTCACTAACTTTTAAAATATTTGGAAGAGGTGAATTTTTAAAGAACACAGGATCGTACTCCCTTTTTTCCACTGAAAGAACTTTATTCATAGTGGGGAAAAAAATCTCTGATCAGAACAGAGATTTCTAACAAGGATGTTAAAGAGCTCTTACCCAGTTTTTATTCACAAAATGGAGTCTGAAGGGGACATTATTTTTTCTGTTTGACACCATATATTCTGCAATTCAGATCTACATTAGATTTGTATTTTTAGACTTTGGAGTCATATAGGCATTATGAGTAACTCATTCCTGTTGAAAGGTCAGAGAGAACAACTTCAAATTTTTAAAAAAGCAGTAATCTCTAGTCACACCTTACACAGACACAGAGCCTGATTTATTTTACATATTATCAAGGATAGATATAAATCCCTTCATAAAGAGGTTATACATACAAAAGGGAAAACCCAAGACCACAAAATGCCTAGAAAATATTGCTATTGTCAGTGAACATAAAATTTCTTACAAATATATTTGTGGAAAACTTTTTTCAAAAGTATGCAAGTAGAAGTCATTTCAATCCTTAATTCTTGGATATAATACCTAATCTGGGCAGTCTGAACAATTTGTCACACTGTACTGCTAACAACACCTCCAGCTGAGCAATTGTTTGGAAATGGTGCTGCATTCAACCATTTCTCAGTCCCCATGGTTTAGTAAGAGTGAAGGTATAATGAGTTTAATAAGAGACTGTGCATTAGAAAATCAATAATTCCATGGCAATCTAAAATAAAAGGCATTGATTACTTTGGAGATGCAAAAGAAAGGGACAGTTTTCTGTGAAAGCTGGAAAAAATTGTCTCAAAAGCCCATCGACCTATGTGACAGAATATTCATGTACTTGACTGAGAAACTCTATTGTAGGGTTAGAAAAAGTACAGTTAAATTCATGTTTGCAGATTGTGCAATTGTATTTTCTGGCATTAACTGGAATAAGAAGCAAAATTACTGGAATACAGGAAATTAGTTGAAGTGAAAAAAAGCACTACTGACCTCAGGCTCTGTTTAGAATCAGATGCTATCATCTTAGAAATGTCTGGAAAGAAATCAACACTGGTTTTAAAATTCTTGAGGGTTGGTTGCTTTTTTTTTGTCTCCTGCATAATCCTGAGCATTCTAAAGAAGTTAAGCAAGGCAACACTTCAGCCTCATTTCTTTTCTGTTTTGTCACTTTTTGCTGTCTTGGTAAAAATCAGAAGCTTTGGTGTGCAGAGAATGAAAAGCAAAAAGGAGTTTTGTTCAGATATGGTCCCAGGAGAAATCACAATACCAGACTCGCTCGGTGGGGATTTGCAGGGGGATTTGCTATGCTCTTCTAATCTGTATTTATTTAATTATGACCAAAAATAACCCCCATTTGTGCCCTGTGCCTTGAGAGATTGGAGTAGCCCCAGCTTGAATAGGCAAGATTCAATTTTCTGTGTCTATGTTTCTCCACCTGGTAAATTGGCTGGTTTGCTCCAGATATTAGTTGGAGTATAAATCAATAAGCAAGCAGCGTAGACAATCAGACATGTGGATGAAAGTGCAAACTGGAATCCTAATTTAACATGACAGTACAGACTGAAATATAATCTGTTCTGGAGTGGAGTTTCTTAGCACCAAGCTTAGTCCCATGACTAACACAGTGGATTCCTACAATGAATCTATCCATATAGTGGCACTATGAATTGTTTTTATCAGTGAAGCTTTAAACCTGCTGACACGATTTGTTAATCTAGAATGTCTCTACTATCCTATTAAATTTTCTGGTTTTGTTGCAAAGAATGTGCTGTCACTCTTTGCTCATATTACCTATGAAAACAGCCAGATGAAACAATGTCCAGCTTCAGTTTTTTACTTTATGGCATTGACTTGAACTCCCAGCTATAAAAAAGCTGGGAGTAAAAAAAACATAAAACAGCATGATAAGCAAAAAAATTTAGTGAAGAAATTATCTTATCCTCAGACCAAGGATCAGATTAGCCTTTATAAAGCCATGAAATGTAGAAATACACAGAAATCTTTGAGTTACTCATGTTTCGTAGGCGAGACAATATCCGGTATTGGCAGTAAATTGTCACCTCCAGGGGAAGAATGGGTCATTAGTGTGGGGCAGTGGCTGGTGAGGAAGGCTGAGGTGAGGCTGTGAGAAGATCACAAGCACAGTTAGGATTGTGGAGTCCTTCACTTGCCTGCTATAAATTATCAGCTTCAGGCTTCTGTCAGCATCCAATATCCCACAGCAGATCTTCAGAACAAACAGCTTACATACAATTCTAACAAGAACTTGCAAACTTTGAGGGGAAATCTCAGATCCAGAACTTCAGTGTAAACATTATTTTTTGGAGTAACTCACTGCTCAAGACTTGTTTCCCTAATTCAAAGTAATTCTACAATATTTCCTTTCCAGTACTAGCAATTAACAATTTCAATAACTCAGACCCTGATGTAATACATTGATAGGCTCAAATGGAAACATTTATAATGTGTTTGAATACCACAATAATACGCTTACATAGAGAGAAAACCTGTCTGTTTGCTTACCGCCAGTCTTATCACCACCACATGAGACCTCTCCTGTGCCAGCTTGTGCCTCTTGTATGAAAAACCAAAGGAGAGATTGGACATATGAAAATTTTGTTAAAACACACTCATCTAAGAGTCTTTCAAAACACAGTGCTCTCCATATTAGTGGTTAGGGAAATGCTGTCTTGAAAATACCAAACCTGAGATCTGTCACAGAGAGGAAAGTTGCAGGCAGGAAACCAGTTCCACAACACTGATTTTTATGATACTACAAAGACAAAAACACTCTCAGGCTATACTTACCTTTGTTAAGGACGAAGTATGAAATAATTCTTTATCTATGATTTTGTTACTTACTTTCTGATCTAATTTTGATGTTGTCATATTAGAGATAAAGCATTTCTTTCTACTCTCAAGTTCCAGTGGTTGGTCTGAAAATTTTCTCTGTTTCTGAGAGTTGTGGCCATTAAAGCCTGCCAGTGTAGGTATCACAGAGCTCATATGTAAGAAAAGTCCCTGCAAAGGCATCAGATCCTCCCGTTCTTGTGCTAGGGAAGATCTGTCCTAGGCATGCAGCAGGCAAGTAAATACTTGTAAAAGTGATAGCCAGCTACAAAACCTACTCCACTGAAGTAGCAAATAAAAATATTTTCATCAGAAGGCTATTTCTTATTTCCAGATATCTCATAAATATTCATATTTACTTCTTCAAAGTTTAATTTGATCACACTGCTCATTTTCTTCAACTAGGTGCATCAAATGATTTGGTGCTCGTATCTCTGTTACAAAGGGTCTCACACAGCAATCTGGAGTACAAAGCTATAGTTTTCTTTATTCCTAACTCTCATCATGTTAAAACCCTTTTCCCTTGGTTTAGCAAGTCTTATAGGTCACTCAATACAATATATTTAACCTAATGTAAGAAATGACCATGTTTTAAATAAATTAATACTGAGCTTTAAAATGCTTCTTAGATTCTTGTGCTTGTTGTGTGACAGATTTCAATGCTTGTTTAGCAACATTATTAAATTTAATTTATGTTTGTCATAGTTTAACATTCAAGAAAGCTCCACAGAAACAGAATTTAAAAGAAATAAATCATGTACAGTAGTACATAGATCAGTCTTGGAGATAGATAAAAGATGTTACAGAAAATGAAAGGTGCCCATAAACCAACAACACTTTACCTCTAGCACTCTACCTCACTCATTTGCCTGCTGCAGGTTTGGGTTAGTCTTTGGATTATATGAATTCTACAACTTTAAGGTAAAAAACAAAAAGATGCCGTTTAACTCTTCCAGTTCAATATACATCTTTTCTTTTTACATTGTCTGCTTAGCACTTTTTAAAATAGGAGATAGCATATTGATGCCTCTGGTTTCCTTTGTGACTGGTCCTGAGTGAAAAATGAAAACTCAGCTATTTCCCAAAGCAAAGTCATTTTATAGGTTCTGAAAGTTCCTGAAAGTAAAGTGATGACTGGTTCACTTATAAGATTGCCAATGGCTACAGTTCATCTACAGAGGGAATGTCCTATGCCATAATTCATGATAATATTCATTCTAGATGAAGTGGAGAAGCCAGGTAAGGAAGAACAAATGTCAGGTCCTTGGAGGCAGCAGGAAGTGTCTCCTCTGGTGTTCATTGTAACAGGGTTTCCCCACTGAGTGGCTCCTTCTGCCACAGTGATGGCGTGTGTGAAAATTAAAACCACTGAGGTTGTACATTTCATGTCTATTGTATTTACCCTCTATGTAGATATGAGCTACACATACTTTGTATAATTACACTAGAAAGCACTGAAGTAGCTATGTACAACTACATTTTCCAAGTATTTGTATAACCAGACTTTTAAAGCATTATATAACATAATGACCACCAGTCCAGGATAATCTTTACTGTCCTCCTGATCAAAATGTGAATATTTGTCCCATGTTTCTTTTGCAATATGTACCTCGTTTTTCCCTTTCTAAAAGCTTCCTTAGTACTGGCAAATCTGTTCCCTTTCTGGAAGTTCTCTGCTGAAGTACACAGTCTTACCTGTCTTCACTAGCTGTCGTAATCCTGCTACAGAAAATAGATTGCAACATCCTCCCACAAAATATCCTTCCATGAACTGACTCTTAGTCAAGGCATGTGTACTCAGGCTTTGAAAATAAATCTACTCCCCTGTTTTCTTAGGTGTTTCACTAAAACACAATCCAATAAATCAAACCTAATTCATAGCTGACATTTGAGAAGTAACTTTGATGAAATTTTCTGTATGGCAGACTATTGACTTACTTTTTTTTCCCTAGAGCCCTTTGAAAGTGTCTGCAAAAGCATTCTGATAACCTTTCTGATACTGTTAGCTCATAAACAATAGCTGGAGTGTGCCTTAATTTCTCCTTAGGAGTATTTGAAACTCTTCAGGAACAGAATGAGGATCTCTATCTGAAATAATCTGTTCAGGTAACTCATAAAAGCAAAAGGCTACGTCTCAGCTCACCTCAGCAGCTGAAGTACTTAACAAGTGGATTGTGCCTGGCCACCCCAAACTCAATTAGGCAATCTCAGGTGAAAAGAAACAGGTTATAATCTATTTGGTGGTTCCTAAATAATTCATTCAGGTATGGTGTTCAAGTATGGTCAAGATATCTCTGTAAATACAGGCAATTCACTATGGTCAATATACTGTAAAAAAAAAATTTAAAGGATATCATTGTTTGTTTTCAAAATACAAAATATTCTAACTCAACCAGCATCTAAACATATTAAAATTTACAGTCACTTTTGCCACTTAATATGATGATGAGAACAAAGTAAAATGTGCTGTTTTAAGACAGTGTTTAAATCTAAGGTACAATCTGCACACCTGTCATATCTGTCTTAGATGAAGAAAGGTCCCTTAAAGTGCAATAAATAGTCTAATCTCCATGTTTGAAGTAGTGTTTTTTCCTCAGCATTACTCTATTCAATAGACCATTTTGTTGTCATATTCAGACTGGCAGTTATTAAGGAGCATAAAAACACGAAGTCCTTAAATAAACATTTAACTTTCACAATTTGAAAATTATTATCTCTTCTATACTGACAAATAGTCTTTCTTCCTGTATAATGAAAGGTAAAGAAAACTTTTCCAAAATGTGAAAAGTGGGATTTTATTTCAAATCAAATAGTGCAGCTCGTTCCTTGGCAGCTTGTTCCTTGGTTGACCAGCTGTTTGTTCTCTCTCATAATGATTAAGCAAAATATTTTCTCATTTTTTCGATAGAAGCCAACTCAACAGGGAAAGGAGCTCTTGGGATTTGTTAAAGACGGCTAGTGTGTCTCACTTTTCTCTCAGATCTCTTATTAAATAAAATCAACCTTTTATGTGTAAGGTTTTTGCTAAATCTTCATAGTGAAATTCACTCAGTATCTGAAGAAAAGTTAAATCTCTTCATGGCATAAATGTCACCTTTTCAACTAGAATTCTGGGAAAAATTTTTACTTGCTACTGTCTCTGAAAACATATGTATAAAATACATACTACTAATAATACTACTGCACATCCTGAACTTGTGTTTCATATTCTTACCATTCTCATTAAATTGAAAATCTTCCTTGCTTTTTTGTCCTTTCCACTATTGCTATTTTTGTTCTTTTTAAATAAGAAACCTTTCACTACTTCTTCATTTTCCCAGGCCATTTGTTTTTGCATGTCCTTGTCACCAAGTGCCTGAACACTTTCTAACTTACAAAAAACAGGCTCACACTTTTTCAAGTTACTTGTACTTTAGCTGCTACAAAACCCCCACAAGTCTCTAGGCTAAATTTTACTCACGGATTATGTTTTAATGGAAGGGGTAAGGACAGCACAAGAGGACAGTAGGCTTCAGAGTTACCCTTTCACTCCTCTGGTTGCCCTCTGATTCCTGTTTTTTTCTGGCAAACAAGCTGCCCACTTCTCCTCTGCAGGGTAGCACAGGCTTGGGAGCTCTACACCTTCCCCCAGGAATCAGCACTCTCAGGGAGTGAGGAAAATTGCACTCCTACATGTTCCAGGAGCTTGGTGGAGGTGGAATGTTCAGTCTTTTGGTTTTCTGTTGATGTGAAACAGATGGAATTTATTTCTCAAGCCATTTTTAGGGTTTTAGGCACACTGGACATAGTTTTTGCCTAGGTCAACACATCAGTCCAATACATTAGAACTGCTCACCAAAACAAATTGATTTTATACTGTATAATCAATATAACAGGATTCACCATGTTAGATATCCTTCTTTAAGTAACATAAACTGGCTAGATGAGGAAATCCAGACCAGCTGGCAGTGCATCCTTGTGCACAAACAGCCTAGTGCACTTTGAAAGGCCTGCTCTAGCTGAAACACCAGGACCTGAGTTCTGTGCCACCAAGTCTTAAAATTGATCTGGTGCTCCCCAGTGCCCACTTCTCTAGATTAGTTTTTCATTCCCTCATGGGAAACTATGTCCACCCACATCATAGTCTTCTCCACCTGTGAACATAGGCAACTTCACACTCTTGGATAATAGAAAAAAGTCTACAACAGAAGAAACAGAAACCTGTAAGTAATTGCTCTTCAGCAGTGGGAACACCACAACAGTTTATAAAACATATGGGTTGTGGCTGAACTGTGACATATTGGCATTCTTGTCCTTAGCCACAGTCCTGCTGTATCAAAGATTTTTGCTGCTTATCCATTTACACTTAGCAGGTAGGCCAATACCTTCCCTAGTTAAAGAAGTTTTTATTACAATTTCCTCCTGACTGTTTGAGGGCGTTTTTTTAAAACAGAAATGGTGTTCCACAGAAGACTGAGCCTTTAAAGAAAGCAGGTCTCCACAGCCATGACTTGATCAGAGGAAGCAAATCTGAGAGGAATAGTGGCAGTAAGAGGCAGGTGTGCTCACCTGAGCATAAATGCACCGAAAAATGTCTTATCATCAGGTATGTCACTCCAAATTGATAATGAATCAAGAAGTGAATCATTCTGTATTTTGTAATGCCGGTAATGCTAAAGACAAGCTTGTTACCTGCATTTGGTAACTAAAAGGGGCAATCGTGCCTATCATACACATCTCAGTCATACACATCTCAATACCTGTTGCTAGTTACTGCCAACCAAACTTTTCCTTCAGTCACTTTTAGAGCCCAAGAGTAAAGCTGCTTGTAGCATGACTGAAAACTTGGTACTACCATGGGTTAATAATGCAGTGGGTTTATACTGTGTCTTCTGCTTAGAGCTTTCCTACTATTTAGCATTCACAAGAATGATCTCTACCCAATGGTAATACAACTTTTGGCTTTCTGGCCTAATACAGAAAAGTGCTCTATTTCTGTGTACTTCATGGACGTTAGACCACAACACCTTCTTTGGTAACAGAAACAATTTTTTGACACCACAAAGCTCTCCTCCTCAGTAATCTCAATACTCTTCTCCTACCATTGGAAAGACCTGTATTTGAGGTATATGTAGGGAAAAATTATTCCAGAAGAGGTGACAGGAAGAATCCTGTCAGGGGCATGTACACCACCTGGGGCTCACTAACTGCATCACACACACAATTCCCACCCATGCTGGAAGCTATGATACACCAAGGGCTGCCAAGACATGGTATCATTGTAAGCAAACACAACTTTCAAATATGCTCCTAAAGACTTTACACTTACACCTTTCCTGTTCTTCACAATAATGTTCCAGGTGTTTTTTATAACTGACAGTTAATCACTGGTTTTTCCACTACTCCAAGTCAAAACTGAGTCCTTGCCAAAATATTCACTGAAGCTGTCTCACTTATCTGAGCACACTTGCAGGCAATCCCCCATGTCTGTCATGTTCTGAGATGCTTGTGTGAGGTGGTTACCACTTTCATTTCTGGCTCTTTTATAAAATCTCAAGCAGAAATCCGTCAACCTGGGACACAGTATACATGTCATGGCCACAGCAAATCATTCCAGCACCAGAGGAATCCAGGAAATTCTGCTGGAATAAAATCGGAGAGCTTTAATAACAGCATGTACGCATAAGCTTGATACTAATATGTTAAGCATTTTTCAGCGTGTCCATTAGAAAGTACATGAAAATTTTTGTAGACATTAACAATCTTGCTCACCTTCATTTGTCACACATGCAGTGAAGGTCACCACACAGATCAACAGACTCTGATAGCAGGGCTAAAGCCAACAGAAATTTTCAACACCACGTGGGTGCTAGTATTGTAACATTTTACCTGGGCTGCAGTTAAAGCCACTTTATTTTTTTTCCCTCTAAACCTAATATAACTGCTTAAACAAATATTTCCCTGTTTCTGATTTTAAAAATTAAATATGACTACTAGTGTTTTTTTGGAAGCAATTATCCTTGAATTTTAAATGCAAACATTTCTATATTTTCCTCTTAGACCACTAGTGAGATGCAAAGATTTTTTTGTAGTAGAAATTAACCAGGTAATGACTATTCATAATTATACTGCTGATTTCAAAAAGGATAGTTGTGGCACTCATAGAAAGATTAATTTTTTGTTGAAACTCATAGAGGAAGTACTGGAGTTTAAATATTTAATGGCCTAATGAACCATAAGCTGTTCATGAATAGAGGGAAATACAATTTAGTATTCATATGAAATGTTTCTCTTTATTAATTAATTAGGTTTTCATATTTATATGAGGCAAAAATTTATAAAATCAGAGTATCTTTTTATTAATCAGAGAGAAAAATTATTTTGCTAGTTATAAATTGCGTTTCATGAGACAAACTGTTTTAACTAAGCAAGATGAGTATTTGTGCACAAGCATACACAAGGTTAAGTATAAATGATGCTGTAATTTACTGTATAATATAATATTTTGCAAATGGAGCCAAGCCAATGAAATATTACATCCCAAATTTATTGTTGGGTCAGCAATATTATAGGTATTTGGTGAACCACATTGATTACTCTATAATTTAGCTGATTTGAAATGAAAGTTATATTAAAACAATATTTAGAGCTTTACTATGAGATGATACCACAGGACCTGTCATTCATTTTATTTTCCACTCATCTTCAAGAGTGTGAAAAAGACTGATTTTTTTTGCAACTGAGGTTTATATTAAAAATAAACATGATCTCCGTTCTTGTTTTTCTCCATATTGAAAACGCAAGTACAAAACCAGTCGTTTAAAAATTGGGGATTTAACAAAGCTTCAGAGTCAAATCAACTAGATTATCTTCCTGGAGGGAAGAGAGATAATTGTTGATGTTTCTAAGGTTGCAGGCTTCATTAAATTCTGTAAAGAACATTACCATTTAACAGGATCATCCTTTTTGTCAAATAGATAATATTAATAAAATGGGCTGTAACTTGGTAGTTATGACATCTCTTAGGCTATGCCTATGTTAGCAAATTGCACACAGCCAGAATTTTATCTCTGGCACCAAGATCAGCCAAAGCAGAATAGCTTTGGAGATCTGGGTAAAGTTTCCATCCTACAGATGAATATCTTGATCCAAACCACCTTTCAGAACCACAACAACCATACATGAGACCACACTAACAGCTTATTAGTATAGACAACAGAATCCTGGTGCCCCAGAGTATTGCCTGCTGCTATTCAATTTATCAGTACACAGCATTACATTCTGGAATCAGATCTGTAAAATTTCTTATTATATGTCATTTTCCATTATTTATTCTCTCTTCCTTTTGATATTAATAGAGACAAATTTGTCTAGGCAAGCTGCTGAGATATACCTCCTTAAATGAAACAAAAAGTCAAAGAGCACAATGCTGATGCAAGAGTTTAAATGGGCATTAGCCATCCATTATCCTTGTGCCACTGATGCTACTTCTGGTCACCTTCTGTTCTAAGGATAAGAATCTGAGATAAGTTGTTTGGAAGTAATTGATTATTCCTTATTCTTAGATTGCTTATATTGTAATGCCCTGGCAGACCAGAGGGCAAACTTCATCCTAGAGAGCACCCAAGATAACCAGCTGGTCAAAATAAATGATTATCCTGCTGTATTCAGTGATGGTGTGGCTTCAGCTTGAGCTCTGTGTGTGGTTCTGGGCCTCACAGCACAAGAAGAATGTGAAAGTCTTTGAACATGTCCAGAGGAGGGCAAAAAAGCCTGGAAAGGGCTGGGAGGAATGTCCTATGAGGAGCAGTGAGGACTTTGGTCTTGTCTAGTTTGGAGAAAAGGAATATGAGGGGTGACCCCATTGCTCTCTTCAGCTTCCCAAGGAGGGAAAGTGGAGAGGCAGGTGCTGATCTCTTCTCCCTGTGTCCAGTGATGGGACACGTGGAGATGGTTCAAAGTTGCACCAGTGAATGCTTCTACTGGATATTAGGAAGCCTTTCTTTACTGAGAGAGCCATCAAATAGTGGAACAGACTTCCTAGAGAGTTGGTTGATGCCCCCAGTCTGTCAGTGTTTAAGAGGAATTTGGAAAATACTCTTAACAATGTGCTTTATTAAATTTGACTTTTAGTCAGCGCTGAATTGAGCAGGCAGTTGGACTAGATGGCATTTGTAGGTCCCTTCCAGCTGAAATAGCTCTTCTATTGTATTTGGTTCAGTTCAGATTTCTTATGCCATTCCATCTCATCTTGTTAGGGCTGTTTGATAAGACTCTGCTAGTGCTATGCTTTGAGACCAGGCAGCTTAGCAAGAGTCACCCCAAACTCGATACTGTTGCCCAAATATAGGCACTGAAAGTCATCCAAGGGCATGATACCTCCTCACAACAAACTGAGATTTCAGATCTTTGGGGCACCCCAAGCACACACTAGACACCACTGTGTTTATGGATAGAACTGACACCTTCAGGCTTCCAGATAAAAACAAAACATCAGGGCTTTGATACAGGCTGAAGTGTTAAAACATGTTCTACAGCAAAGATGTCATGATTTTCACTGACTCATTAAGTACATCTCTACAGGTTTAGGTTCCAGAAAGTGGGATTAAGGTGGATTAAGTCTGGAAACTCTGGGAGTATTTATAAATTTTTCTGAGATATCTCAACTATAGAATACAATTTCATAGGGGTACCTCCTTATGGCATTGTTTTCATTTTCCTAAATGTGGTTTTAATAAAATAGTGGAAGAGAGGAAGTCTCATCCTGGCGTGTACCTGCTACGTGACTGCTCCATGGTCCCAGGAATGACTCAAGTCTGTACATTCACCATGTTACACCTGAGGGAAATGCATCCATTCTGGGAAGAGAACATGAGGAAACAGGTGCCTCACCTCTAGCCCTGGCCTCAAAGTATGTCTAAATATAAAACTTTTCAATTAAAATAAAAAAAATAAACTGAAAAACCCGAGGAAGACCAGGTCAAAGAATGCTATATGCTACAGAGAGTATGTACAATCAACTCAGGAAATACCGTTGGAAATAATGAATAACAGATCCTAATAACAGAATACTGCACATCCTGTTTTCTATACAGTGCCCAGCTGTCATTGTTTCATGCTGTACCATATTCAACAAAATTCTATTACTACCAGGCTACAATTACCATAAACTAACTAATTAAATTCACATTACATATTGTCTGTGGAATGATAATCCAACATCTTAAATAAAGATGCTAAAATGGAATAGCATAGATAAACATTATGCATCTGTTCTTTTTCCTTTTTCAAGTGTTTAATTCATATTTCATAGGATAATGCTGTAGCAGATAGGACTACTTCCTATTCAATAAATTAAGAAATCTCCTTAGCTATTATTTACACTGCAATATTTTGTATATGCCTTAGCATTGTTTATTTGTGATAGCTTTAGGAATTGCAAAAAAGAAGATAATGCAACATTTTCTCACATAAAAATAATCAGCATACAATCTGAATGATGATAGCTAAAACTCCTGTCTACAAGCATCCCATCCTGTTCCAAATTTCTATAGACAATCTTACATAGGGAGAGACACTAAAAACACTCAAAATAGTGTTCAAAAGAGATGGATGGTGAAATAAAGCAGGCCAAAAGCTGTCTAGAGTGAAGAATGGAGAGAACCAGAGGCCCAAACAATATTCTAACCAAGCAATATTTTGCTTTTAAAAGGCTAGGCGTCACTGGCAGCATTTGGAGAGCAAAAGGCACCAAGAAGGATCTATACCTATGCATTTTCTTTTTGCTTGTTTGTCTTAAGACAGACACATACCAGCTTTCAAGGGACCCCAGTGTGAATCTTTCTGTGACAATTCTGAGTTTACAGATGCCACAATGCCCAGAAGGGCTCAAATCTCACCTTCATGCATCAAATCATCTTCCAGCCTTCATCCATCTCAGAACAAACTGTGCCAACGTGCTCCCAGCTGCACCATCTCATAGGCTCAGGAAGTGAAGTTTCAGAGGAACTCTTAGAGGGCTCAGTGGGAGACAAATTACACAAGTTCATTCTTTATCAAAACACTGATATAGACTCACTTCCTGATCCTGGGCATAAAGCTGGAGTGACTTCCAAAGACTGCTGAGTTCAGGTATAAGGCAGCTTCAGAGTGCAGATCCTGCTGGGCTAGAATGTTTTCTTGTTGTTCCACCTCATGCTGACTGGTAGGCTTTGGTTGCTGCTGGTGCTGCTGCAAAGGGTCAAAAGGGTCATACACCCAAAGCTTTGCCAAGGCAGCCATGGGGGAGAAACTGCATCTTGGACAGATCTGTGAGAGGGAGAAGTCTACATAACAAAAATAACAAAGTGTGATTTTTTTTTCAATTAAAAACTCAAAATATATGGACATACATTGGAAATATTAGTAGAAAATGAGTACTAATGTAGCAGTAGTTCATAATATTCATGGAATCACAGAATAAGCTAGGTTGGAAGGGACCCACCAGCACCATCAAGTCCAACTCCCAGCCCTGCACAGAACCATCCCCAAGAGTCACACCGTGTGCCTGAGAGCATTGTCCAAACACCTCTTGAACATTCTCAGGCTTGGTGCTGTGACCACTGCCCTGGGGAGCTGTTCCAGTGCCCAACCACCCTCAGGGGGAAGAACCTTTTCCAGACATCCAACCTAAACCTCCCCTGACACAACTTCCTGCGCTCTGAAAGCTCCCTCCAGTAGAGGAAATAATTTGTATTTAGTACAAGGAAACATCTGCCTCTGGACTACCAATCTTGAAACAAATTACAGTGGAAATTGTTGATAAATTACCTACAGCTCATGAAGAGCTATTAGAGGCTGCATTCTGAGTTATGTCAGGCAATCTTTCTTTTAAGAGTCATATTTTTTTGTTGCCAGCTCCTCTAGATTATGGATTTAATTTAAAGATATGGAACTTTATGTGCCAGTAGATTAATTTTCCAGAAAAAACAGTGCTGGAAACTACTTGCAGTCATGCAGTAATTGTACGGCAGACTATTGTCTTCTAGTATTTTCTGGCTGTGTACAGTATTTTGTAGAATATTATAATACATCCTCTGATGAAAATATGTCCTTAAACACAGATATGATGGTCATCACTGGTTCTCTTAATACACAACTAAATTAACTGAGCACCTACACTGAGGAAAATAGCCTACACATATTTCTCAAAAGTTTGCAAGAAAGACATAAGGAGACCATTTTTAACGAGGAAAGCATTTCATTTTGGTAAAATATATTTTTACGTAAATTGTGTAGTAATGAATGTTTGATAATTTCAGTACATTATCACTCCCCATCATTATTATTTTGTGCTTTTTGTGTAAGCCAGAACCCCAAGCTTGAGGCTTGGAGTCACAACACCAGTGCAAGAGGGATACAAAGTCATGCTAACATTGAAGCATATTTTCTAGGTGAAGATAAATATAATGATTCAATCATCCTTACACTATTTTGAAATATCACAGGGGACTCTAATCCAAAATAAAATCTTCCTTGCTAAGGAGTAAAATGAGGCTGTGAGTGTGCAATAAGAAAGGTAAAATAAAGACTCTGTGGACATCTGAACCCCACATCTGGGCCCTGTGAAAACAACTATTGGCAGAAAGTACATATCTGGATCCAGCTGTTAAATGAAGCATAAATTGCAGTAAGCTAGTAACCACACACTCAGAATATATATGTCAGAAAGCAAAAGAAAGATCCTTCCCTTCTTTGGGCAAAACAATTTCCAATCATCATTCTAACAGTAGCTTAGCAGTACTATAGCAAGTGCTTTGAGAAGCCATTAACACTTCCTAGTGACATTTAAAACCAAAATAAGCATCAGTAACACTTTTCTTGAAGGGCAAAAAGGAGCTAGCAAGGGTAAGAATAATTAGTTGAAAGATGTTCCGCTGACATAGATTGTTCTTTTCTATCCCACTGCAGTAAAATATTCTCCACTCTATTTCTACACTACAGAAAAGTTTGCTACAACTTTACAGCTAATGAGATGTATTCAGTGCTAGAGATTACATTACATTAAACATGCAGTAGAGCAACTATTACAGTCACTATTGCTACAGCCCACAGAGTCAGGCGCTCTAGCTGTCTTGCTCTGGCAGAGTTGCTAATAGATGATGACTTTTTTGATGGCAACCACTGTAGGAAGGACCCATTAGCCCTGTACATTTTCCAGATCTCATGTAGAACAATTGTTTCTGCAGTGGAAACCAGCTGCCATTGAGAATACCACGTCTGTTTTGAAAATGTTGCTGTAGCAGTGCTGTTTCATGAGGATAAGTAAACTCCTCTCACCAGCTTGAGCTGGGCAGGAATAGAGGGATGCTTATCCACCCAGGACACAGGTTCTGTGCTGTGAGAAACAGAATAGTGTGAGCACACCCTGCAGGGTGCTGGATTTGCTGGGAAACCCACACACAGCCCAGTTCTGAGGTACCTATACAACTTATAGTGCCCCAAATAACAAGTTCAGAGTCAAGTATCACAGCATCATGCACTCTACATTTTTTCAGTCTGGTTTCACAAAACATCTATTAATGTATGAGTGGTGACACAGGAATAATTATTTCACAAGTAATGAAAAGGCTTGCAAATTTTGTGGTTGTGCTAAATATAGATAAGTATGCTCAGTGTCTTCTTTTTCTGAAAACAACTGCTTTTGTTGTTAGGCTGGCAGACACAAGTCAGAAACCATCACCCTGGGGACTCAGATGCACAGTTGAAAACAAAACAGCACTGATTGCTCAGACAGATTCATAACTTCAGAAGTATGCAAAGAAGGCCTCGCCTTCATTCTGGACTAACTAATCAGAAATAGAAATAATGACATAAATTGATTAGTGTTTGTGAAGTTGTTTGGGTTTTTTTGTATGACATCTAGAAAAATAAAGTTAAGTAATCTTCCTAAATCTTTATGCAGATTTGTGAAAATCAGTTTAGTTCAGATTTTCATGGAAATTCAAGCCAGTTACAAATGTAAAATTGGCTTCCACTGAATCACTCACTTCTCAGGTGCCAATTTCAGGCTGACGGGTCTGGTCTACCAGCAGGAGGACTGTCTCTCAAATTACCTTCTCTCACCAAGCCTACTAAAAAAAGAGAAACATAAGTGTTTGATTTTAAATAAAACATGAGGACTTGAATTAATTTCTTGCTGAGAATCTCAGTAAGTGTCTGCTGTCTTTGGGGAAAGACATTGCTCTTTTTCTCCAAGATGCACCTGCTCTTTCTGTTGTTATCAGTTTCATTATGATTTGTAAAAACGTATCCTTAATCTTGTATCAGGGTTGGTCTGTCTGTGTTAAAAAAAAAAAAAAAGAGAGAGAGAAAATGAGAAAAAGACTGAGAAAATCACAGTGAATCTCTTTGACTGAATCTGAAATGTTTGTGGCTTCACTGCTTTTTGTTATCATTCACCCTTTGTAGAGATTATCTATCTAAGCTTGCTTCACTGGCTTCAGAGATCATTAAATTTAGAAGCTCAGATTATCTTTGGTGTTTGATTGACACAGGGAATACACATTTACTTTTCCAGGTCTTTTCCTGATTGGTGCTTCCATATTCTTTGTTCTGCTTCCATATGCTCTTTCTACCTTGCACTTGCTCTTTTTAGGAATGTCAACAGAGTGACAAGATGAATGTCAATAGCTACCAGGTGTGGAGCACAAACATCTGTTTCTGGTTTGGTAAAGAATGATGCTAGTTCAGGATGTGATATGGCCACTAATCAAGGCATGAGTAATAAACTTTGGAGAACATAAAACCACATAAATTATTAAAGCAGCAAAAATGTCTGCAAATGACACTTTCAGAGCATTAGATCAAGTAGTGCAGCTTATTTCAAAACTATAGAAACCTTTGTGGCTTTGTAAGTCTAGAAAGAGGCCATGGAAGTGTTTATTATATGTGATGCTTGGGGAAGGGCATTTCTCTGCTTACTTTCTCCTTAAGCACGAGTCAAATAGTTGTTCAGGTTGTGGGGTGTGGTGCAAGTTTCCTATCTGGGTAGTAACATTAAATAACATCAGAATTTAGTAATCATGCATCATAAACTACCACACACTTACAACACTTCACCACAAGACTGATACTTTCCTCTGCACCTTTACTTTCATTTTTAGTTGAAGTGGTGAATGTTTAGGCTCTCCTATTTATTCATGAAACTGCATAAGAGATTCTGGGAAAAATAATGAACAAGACTTCTCCCTCAGCACATATACTGCATTCCTGGGAGAATTTGTCAATATGTAGAGCCCTTCAAACTCTCAGGAGGATCAGAGTCTATTTATTTTAAGAGAGAGCAGTCCCAGAAGGCAAATTGTAAACAGTGAAGATTAACAAGGTGTTTTTCAAAGGTATAAAGGGAAGTCAGATGCCTAAATTATTAAGAGTCAATAGGAGATGAGCATTTAATCCCATTAGTGTCTTGGAAAAGCTGCTTGTGAAAAGAAACTTTTATAGTCTCATTGAATTTCCAAGGAGTAGTCTGAAAATTCTTGAGTAGACTTGAATTTCAAGTTCCCTGAACAACAGTCAAAGGGAGGGGGGTTTTCAAGCTTTACAGCAGCTGAGATAAAATGTTGGATATCTTTGAGGTACTTTCATTCACCAGCTATCCCTTCCTTATATACTAAACACCCCAGTATGTGATGGTTAACTTCTGTTTTGTACAGCAATTGATCACCAGTGATATTGCCCTCCCACTTACCAGCTGTTTTCCTTCTTTGATCATTGCCTTTTAATGAGAAAAAGGATTTTTTCATCTCTCTGGTCTTCTTTCACTGGTTCACCTTCAACAGAATGCCTGCAAATGACCTTTCCCTATCACTTTGGTGCACTCTTTATTTTCCTTATCTGTGTTCTCCCACAGCCCTCCATAACAAGGCTATGATACACGCCACAAGGAGCTGCCATTCATTTTGTACATACACCCAGACAAGCTCTTCCCATTATTCACAAAGCTTTCACAGCATTTGCTCATATTTAGTTAGTATAGTTTAAATCACATGAGCTCACAGCCCTCTCATTTTTATATAGTTATTGTTACTTAGAGTTCTGTACATAGAAGAAACTTTTTTTCTGTCTTCTGCCTCATGTTCCTTGGTGTAAAGAATATAAGTACCACTTCCTCTGACGGTCTCTGCTTGGAAGCCAAAGCTGGAAATAGATCGCATAGAGATTAATCATCTAAATTTTTCATTTCAAGGAGAGGGAGAGAGGACATACCTTCATGACCTACTTTTTTGTGTGACTACAATCTCTATAGTAATAAAGAAAAAGGCTTAGGGATTCTGAGACGTGAGCTTTGGTTGAATCCTGCACTTTGGTGGAGTGAGGCACTCAGGGCCAAGTGCAGTGCCCAGCTGAAGCAAGCTGCTGCAGCTGCTGGGAAGTCCAGGAGTGGCCTGTAAGCAGCAGAGCATTCCCTTTAAGGCAAATCAGTCTATCAGGTACCAGTGACATTTGTCAATGAAAAGCAACAGGGGAAAAAATTATACATCCTAGAGTTGGAAACCTCCCCCTATACTCAGCAATTCAAGACTAAGGTGTGTGGCTGCAAAAGCAACGCCCCAGAACTTATCACCACCTTTTCCACTCCATTTCCTCTCTGCTGTGTATTCCATTGATGGAGCATCCATGGTTGTTGCACGGCTTGCAGGCTGACACACATGGCTTCAGCAGCCCTGCCTGTGCAAGCAGGCACAGAACCTCTCCTTTCGTTGGTAACTACGTCAGTGAAGGGTGACAGGCGTCAGCAGTCACAATGACATTTCAGTAAATAGGGTGGGGAGTAGAAAAGAGCCTGAGAAAGCACCAACCCAGACACACAGATATACTTTACACAGACCTTAGGTAGTGTTTGACACATGGTTTCGGTAGCAGCTACTGAAAATCCATCAGTGTTTTCCATACTGCCCTCAAAATATCATCAGTAACTACAAACATTTGAAGTCCTCCTAATTTAATATGAAAAATTGGAAGCACATTTTAATAAAAGTAGAAAAATTTACTGTTCGTATTTTGTCCTCCTTATTTTCCTCACTTCTTTATGATGAAAAGAAAGAGGAATAAAATGGGTATGTTTTCCAAATACTCTGCCTTTTTCCTATTTTCTATCTCTCCTGAATGAGAAAACATAAACTGATGACAGACTGTTTCCTCCACCACTCACCATTTAATTATCTTCCCCTCACCATTTCCCCTTTCTTCCTTCTTCTTCTGTTAAAAAAACAAACTAGAACATAAGAATTTTTGTATCATTTTAGAAAAGTTCTTTATTACATTTTAAAGTTTAGATTCTATATTTTCCTACAGTAAATACTGTCTGACTAAGGCTTACCTAGATGAAAATCAGCCACTTGAGTACAAAAACGTACTGTAACTTAAAATTTCTGCACCAATAAATGCAAACCAGTGATAAAAACAACAGTTCACAACCAGGTAAAGTTTTTTATCTATCATGTAGAATAGGAAAGAAATTTAAGTTAAGGAAATGTAAAGGTTAACACATAGTATTATCTAGAAATGTAAAGTATAAATATGAGATATATTTCAAATATCTAGAAAAACACAACATTGTATAATATAAAATTTGCATTTAGTAACTTGGAAAGTGCATCAGAAACTGGTTGTGGTAAGTAAATAACACAGAACAGATCTGGAAATAATAGAAATGCATTTAAAAATTCCCATGAGTAGATAGATTAGAATAAATATATGCTGGTTTATGGTTGTTGAGAGGACCTTCATCTCATATATGAAATAATGTTAGTGAGAAATATGGGAAGAGTCAGTGCTATATCAGAAATGGGAGTGACAAAGTATTTTTTGTAAGACCTATTTGCAGGGAGGATGTAACTACAGAAAATACTCAAGCAGTTTTAGAGTGCCTAAGTGCACATTGCAATACAATACCAGGCATTGGTATTCTGGGATGAGGCACAGGAGCAAATCTATAGTTAATGTAAAAGTGATGGTTCCATTGCCTTTTTCACTGGCAGTTGGCACAGCTGCAGGACAAGCTCATCTGGGAGTCTTCAGTCCCCCAGGGGCACTGGGGGAAGCTCAGAAATCAGGAACAGGAATGAATGCTCGGGGCACAGGGGGCTGAATTAAACGGAAATTAAAAGAACTGAGTGTGTGTAGCTTGGCTAAACACAGGATTAAAGGACAAGGGAAGGGACTCTTGCTATGGGCTGTGAATCATCCTTCAGTACAATACATGAAAATACACATATCAGCAATGACATGAATGTAAGAACAGGAAATTCAGACTGAATGTCAGACAAATATCCTTCCTGAAATTATGTTCTATAAGACTAAAATACTTTCCAAGCAAAATCACAGAACTTGGAGACTCTTCAAACCAGGCTGGGCAAATCACGTAGAAAATGCAGAGAAATAAACTGCTTTACCAGGACCATAGACTGGACTTTTTTAAAAGAACCTTCGTCACTTTTTGGTAAGACATACAGAAATAAAATTCTAATGCTGAGAATAATAGGCATTGCTCGACAAATATTGACATTAAAAATAAATATTTCCTTGTGAGTGAGATTAATCCGTATAATGCAAAAGAATTTTAAAATAAAAATTAAAAAAATATAATGTGTAGATATACATGGAATTTAAGTCTCAAGTCAAAACCAGTTGTGAGTGCAGTCTGGCTGCACTCTCCCTTCAATCCTTCTGGCCCACACAGCTTCATGGGCCTGCCTAATGTTTGTAATGTTTATAAAGTTCAGAAGGAGAGCAGCCCTATTGATATGAGGACAAAAAGGTACGAGAAGAGACCATAAAATCTGAATTTATAGGCTATAAAAAAGCAGTCTGAGGAGATTTAATTTTGGTATATAAAATCTTAAACAGTATCGTTAATGTCAAACACACTTACCCTTTTTTTTTTCCTGGGAGACAGATAAGAGGACAAGGGGCATAATTGCAAAGTAAAGAAAAACAAATTTGAAACAGATGTCGTGTGTCCCATTTTTCTTTACACAGAGCCACAAGTGTATGCAGAATAGCTTATGAGTCAGAGGCTGAAGCTTAAACACTGGAGGATCATTCAAGAAACAATTAGGGCAAATAGTATCCTGAGGGGATTAGAGTATTAAAAGAAAATGAGCCTTAATAGACTGAATAGACTCCACTTAGTCCCTGAAATTTATTATGTTCATAAACCCCAAAACAAATATAGTAGCAGAAAGATAAAAGCTAAAAGTAGCCTACTAACTTAATAATATATTCTTTCTCTGTATTAGGGTATGATTCTGGTCTTCTCATTTGCTGTTGAATATTAAACATACAATTAGATTAGGGATATTTTGAGACATTCAGAATCTGCTTCAGGCAAAATTAACAAGAGCATTGCCTCTGAAATTTGGTACAGCTGTTACTAATAAAAGAACGAGTACTGGAGGCTGAAACAGCTGGAGATGATAAGTGAAAATAGAATTAAGGCTCAGTAATGCAGTTTTGTACTCTGGAGGGAATTCTGGACAAAATCTGCGTGTGGCCTCACATCTGATGGCCTTGTTCTGTACAGGACCCCGGTGACATGGCATCAGCACCCCAGCACTGGCCTCTCTGCAGATGGCCACACAAGTTCTGGCAGCTGGGAAGTTCATGTGTTTGGTTGGAAGACCATGCACATGTTCAGAGGTGAAGATGAAAGCCTGAATGTTAAACTTTTTGCAGAAGCACAGTCTGCTCTTGCTACCCACCCTTTCCCTTTCCACCTGGGAGACAATGATATCTGCCCTCTTCCTATTAAAATGTATCCCCCCTTCCTCACATGTTCTGTCTCGACTGTTTTCGTGTGTGTGGTCGCTCTCCCCTGCACGGTGCAATGCACAAGCATTGAGAAGCATAATGTCACACAGCTTTAAAGTCTCTCTTTAGCCTGCCACTTTGCACTACAAGCTCTTACAGCACTTTTCACTAAAGAATTCAAGACTAGTGTGCAACAGAAATAAGGAACACTACAGTGAAAAGAAATACTCTACGTGGTACAGACATTTCCTGGACTCTCAGAGAGATTGGAAAACAGGTACTCCACCTCCAGCTGCCTCAGAGGCAGAAAGAAGGAGAACAAAGGAGCACACATTGCCCTGGGCTGTCTAATCTGATGTCCTGCTCTAACAGTACTTCACCACCTGCTTTGGAGGAAAATACAAGAAAAACATAGAATGACATACCCTTGAGAGGAAATTTCTCTCTGATCCCAGGCTAGTAGTGGTTGCCTGCTCCTTGCTATTCCAAGAGAATTTTAGAATACTCTGTTATGCAAATTTTTCTCATGACTAATGAATGGCTTATGCCTTGTCCCAGAGATCAGCTTAGAGCTTTGCTCAGGAGCAAGGTGCCAGGGAGGTTCCATAGAGACTCAAATCTGCATGAAAAAAAAAGGATTTGGGAAGTGTGTGTAACAGAGTACCAGGCTGCTCTTGGATTTCAAAAACATACAGTCATCATCTCTGGGCCCTGTTAGTGCTGAGACATTAAGCTGAGGAGCCTAAGACACCTAATCCACTGGAAATAAAACCTAAACCGAGATACTGACTTTTTTTTTCTTTTCTTTTCTTTTCTTTTTTTTTTTATCTATAAAAGCTAGCCTTCTATCTGCTTTGGGCAGCTGAGGTAAATTGGGTCATTTAATAGATGGACTGCATTATGCATGATCCCAGGCCTGGCCTTGTCACAGAGGAGAAGACAAGAACTTTTAGAAAAAGGCGTCTTTTAGAATTTGAACCAACATTGTAAGACTGCAACAGCAAACCAACTGAAGTCTTATGAGCTGTTTCTTTGAATGGGTGCTGGACCAATCTTTGAGATTTTTCTTTCCTGACAAATTAAAAATAAGCAAGCCTAAGATCCTAACATTTTAAACAGTACTATGATTCACTGTAGCAAGCTTACCTGCTAACACTGAGAAAAGTAGGTAAGAAGGTGCTCCTTGCATCACTTACCTCCGTGTTATCATCCTCCTCTCTCCAAGGGCTGTTCAGTTGCACTTTGGCAAGATCTGGGCACTTCACAGCTGCATCTGAGATAATATTTTGTCTACTTTCCCTAGATATATTCCTAAGGTCTCTACTATAGGCTACTATTAGTTTTCATAATTGCTGTCTGCCTCTGGGTTGGAAGAAGAGGGGGATTTTAAGTACTTTTACGATGCCAGGTACAGGTGAGGCAGCAGGAGATGCCAACCACCACAGTGGTAGAGTGCTTGAAGTGAAAAGTGTGTGAGAAAAAAGAGGGGAAAAAAGGCTTCAGTAGGAGGATGTTCAGGGGCAGTAGGAGCACCATGAAGAACCAGGAAGGATGAGGTGGATAAGTTGCATTGAAATAGATTAATGAGGAAAAGTCCATCTTTCTAGAGAGAAAAGAGTAGTGAAAGTTTGAGAGCAACTTATAGAAGAATGAGGTGGTGAAACTGTGGTGGAAATTAGACTTAATTTTTAAGACAGAAATGATGACATCTTGGGGCTCTGTCTGCATTAGGAAGTGCAGAAGGTTTTATAATCTAAAAATTATAAAACATAGAACATCTTCCTTCTTAGATGCTTTTTCCCAGAAACCTGTTCAGTAGTAGGGCAATAGCCCCTCTAGGAACTTTCAGTAGCCTGTCTGGTATTATATTGGGCTTCTCCTCCTTAGGACCCCTTCCCAGTACACCCTTGGTCTCCATCTCAGTCTCTTCCTGCTTTTGCTACTTAATATATATATTTTATTTCTCACAGTAAGTGCAGGTGTTAATAATGTAGTGGAATGTTCTATTCTCTTATTTCTATCAATATGTGTCATGTCTTTACACAGAGTATGCCAGTTGTTGGACAAGGATTGCATATTTATCGTGAGTGGGAGTTTTATTTATTGCAAGTACATTCAAATCATAAAGTCAATTGACAAGAGGTACTTGAGCTAAGAAAATCAAAGCTTCCTACAAAAGCAACCATGGAGAGTGGCAACAGTGAAGCATCTAAAAATTGCCGACTCAATACCAGATTCCCACAGAGCAGAACCTGGCTCTGTGCAGTTAAAAGGCTGGACTCCAGCCCACAGCTCGACAGCCAGGTCTGCTCCTAAGATCTAGCAGCAAGTGCCTTGTACACACAGGGCAGGAGAAGGGATTTTATTATGTTAACTGCTTTTCTTTGGTTCTGTCCCTTCTTTCCACATCCACACCGTCAGCATATGCAGCACCTTCCCTGCCCCAGAATTCTGAGTGTATGCTGCCAACCCAGGCACCTTACTCCCTCAGTTTGTTCCTTCAGTATTTATTCATTGATTCACACAGGGCTGTGTAGACTTACACCATTATGGATCTGCTTTCTCCTCCTTTTACACACAGAGATTAATTTGCAGCATTTCTCCTTATGTTCACGTATAATAGAGTCCTGATATTTTTAGTTTTTCTATTTAACTGGTTTCTTTCTTGGGACACTACTTCTTTGCCATAGCAGAACAAAGGTTCTGAAGGAAAAAGACTTGTCATAACCACTCCCTCCCTGCCTTTCTTACCCCTTTTCTTTATCCTCAGCCATGCACAGTATTCCCAGTGCCCTACTCCCAGGTTTGACAAAAAGCATCTCTCTTTAAATTTGTATTTTGTACATTACAGCCAACACCTCAGAATGATGGAACAGAGCCTAAGAGTTAGTGCTAGCTGAAGCACAGCAGTTCCACATTTCCAGACTGACAGCACTGTTTCTGCTTAGAGGAAAGCATTTGTCAACACTTCATTTCATAACCACACACACAGGTCACATACCTTATAATAAACTAAAGATATTGCATAGCTTTTTTTTACGTGCAACAGAATTCTGTTGAGAATCAAGATGTCAGGAATAATTTATACTTTTCTCTTTTTGTATCCCTGACTGGACATAAATAAATATCAGACATCCTGTACATCCTTCTTCCTATTAAATATTCTTTATTAACATCTGTTAAAATTAATAGGTTTTTTATCCTCTCACCATTAATCATTTTAAAATGTGCTGTGTTTGTTGTTAGTGCAGTATGGCAGGCAGTAGAGACCCTTCCCCTCTTGCTTTAATCTCTAGCAAATTACATTACAGTGGCATCCTTTGGGACTGCAGTGTTTTGGATACATCAGCATTTCCTTTTACCAATATCCATTTTCATCCTTAAAATTACACTCTGCAATGCCTTGACACACTGCATGAAATGTTAGGTCATGCATTTGATTCTGAAAAATTTAAATGTGTACATTCTTGACTTACAGAGCATGCATTTAAAAATAAATAAAAAGAAAAAAAGAAGAAGAAAAAGAAAAAAAACCACAGCCTATTGCAGTGTAAGATTTAAGCCCTGCAGAATTCTACATAAGTACATCTGTGCAAACATGTCTATGTCAAAGAATTAAGGCCTGTGTTTCAAACAATATCACTGATAGACTAATTGAAACTTCAATCATTAGGAAGTCCAGAAGAAGTCAAGCAAACATTTGCAGTTTTCCAGCATAAATCCACAATGATGTGTATATTCATCACAATTGAATATTGTACTCACGTTCATGATTGCTCCCCAGAACCTTTCTCAGGTCACACAACATCAGCTGTAGCTTGAGAGGTCAGTGAGGATCTGTCCTCCAAGGCCAACACTCTCACCAAAGCTGTGCTGAGTGTGTGGGTACACTGCAAACAGCAGCCTCACAAGAGTGAGCTTTTCTAAAACTCAAACTTAACAGACAGCATTAAAATGTGTAAATATTTTATAACATATTACTGTGCTTCTCACGTACTTCTCACACAAGGGGCCCATGCAGAGCAGCAGTGATCTGAGGTTACAGAGCAATATGGATACAATTCCATATTACTTGAGGAATAGTTTACAACTGAGTAATTAAAGGCCATATTGTGATGCATATGCTCCCCTGAGTGCAGCAAATGCTGTTGACAGTGTTCATGTCTACAAACAGAAGGAGATTGAGGAGATGCAGAAGGGGGATTTTTTCAGTCTTGGAACATGCCCAGAAGCTATCATATTTACTCTTATGCTTGCAGAACCTTTTGCTGCTATTGCCTGCAGCACCAAACACACAGCCACGTTGGATGACTTCTGCACTGCTCTTGGGTGAGGGAAAAAGGAAATACAGGGTATAAACAAATGGTATAGCTGCTGGCCTGGAGAGCCCTTCAGTTCCCTTCAGATTCTATAGAAGCTGGGGATACTCCACACATCACAGGATCAGGAGTTCAGGAAATATAACCTCAGATTATTTTGCATAGAAGAGGGACCAATAAAGTTGACTAATACAAAAGAAGAAAAAACACCAAAAAACCCTGAACAAATATATTCTCACTACAATCCCAAACAGCTTCTTTCTACAAGCTATCCAGCTATCAGGAGTTAGGGGATCACAGCCACTTACAGAGCTGCCTTGGCAGGCACAGTAACAAACAAAGCTCTTACTAGTGACTCCAGTGTCACTAAAAGGTTTTTTTTTACTGATTCTGGCTTTTTTCACATCTTGTTAACACTTTTCATTGACTTGACTCTGTTTTGACAGCAAACTAATATTTCTTTTAAGAAAAAATTTCTAACACAAGCAAGGCCAGAGACAGAATGAATGTGCTCTGGATGAGTGACTAAGGTTCATCATTCCCCACCAGATTACAAAAAAGTGAAACCTGGGGAATAAAAGGTGACTGTACTTTCTATACCATATAAATCTATAGTGACCTAATTAACTTTACTAAAATAATTTTTTCATGGATGCTGAGCAGTTACTCTAGAGATGAGAAACGAGTGTGAAAATCCATCTCTGAGGGGTTTGAGAAGACTTTTGCTGAGAAGACAAGGGTTTGTTAGTCAAGATCCGGAGACAAGCAGAAGAAAAACATGAATAAAAGGGGCATTTACAGTGCCAGTAATTAATTTTAAGGAAAACCACAAGGGCGGAAAAAGTTGTGTCAGAACTTACGTTCTTGTAAAATTTAACATTTAATACCTATCTTCCCCCAGGGCTAAAAGCACTTTTTGCCAACTGCTGGAGGAGGCAGGAGGTACCATGGGGTCACTCTAACCCTGCCAAGTGCCTCTTCCTTCGTCCCCAGCTGGTGAGGAATGACACTCATGCAGCTTTCAGGTGAAAAGGGAGCACGGAGTCTGTGTGTGGTCAGTGGTCACTCACTCTGCCCATCTGTCAGACACCACTTGTTCCGTCTTCCACCCACAGCTTTTGAAATGTTGGGCAATTCCAGATGCATTTGACAGAAAGTTTTAAGTCCTAGCCATTTGGGAAAAGGGAATTACATCTCCCAAGTAATGTGACATCAGCTTTCCAAGGCAGAAAAAAGGTGGCTTCAAACACCAGCATCTCAGTGCCTCTGGTCTCCTCCATCTGACACAAGAGTCACCAAGTGGGAACTGGCAGGTTCAATAAATCTGAGGACACGCTGCCTTCCCACCAACATGTCATCTGGGATTGTGGTTAATAAGGCCCTACAAGGCAGATGCTTGTTTGCATTCTTAATGGAAAAATCCCAGCAGCAATCAGAAAAAATGGGACACACACTCATCTAATTATAACAGGAAAATAAAGACTTTTTAAGCTGTTCTAAAGGAGTCCGTAAATCACTGCCAACACACCTGTCACCAAAGTTCATTCTACCTCAAGAATATGCTTTCTATTCCTTTATCATGGCACATCTAGAAAGGTTCGTAACTTCTCTAAATTGAATTCAGTTTAAAAATTTAGATCTGGATAGAGTAATTTTGCTGCAGATTTTATTATCTCGCAAATTTGCCTTTGAGAGCAGATGACATAAATTAGAGGTGCAAGCACAGAATATTACTGCCCATGTCCAGAAATCTCTATCATCTGGCAAGCAATAAAGTAAATAAATATAAAAGCAATTTTAAAAAATGAATTAATATGAACTGCTGTAAATGAGAGTTGAAGGATACCTTTTCAGTCTCATAGAATCAGGCCATTAGAACATGTCAGCTTAGAGAAATTGATTGGCATAATGACAGCATAGTTTAACAGATTAATGTATTCTCCTTCTTTGCCTTAACTATTCTAGTTTACCTACTTCATGTGAGTATGATTCCAGTTTAAACTGGCTTTATTAAACAATAGCTTTATTAAAAATAAAATACTATTAATCTATAAGTCATTTCATCAAGTGGAAAGGTTTTATGAGATCACTAGGTTAAATAAAATGAAACAAACTGCTTCCTCAGCTCAAAGCACAGAGGATTTTTCCTATATATGGCCACATCTACAACTGCTGCATGTGCAAGAAGCTGAGACAGGCAGAGATGTACTTTGAGTTCCACAGTGCATAACATTGACAATACAGCAAATGTCTAAACTCTAGATTTCCATTTAATTCAAGTCAGTTTTTAAAAATTCGGCTTTTGTAGCAATCCTTGAAAGTCTAACATAAAAGAAAAGAATCACTGGGGATTCAAGGAACAGATAGCTGGTGTCAGTTGTAGCAAGATGTGTGTAATAGAAGTCACATTTTTGCATACTCTAAGGGGACTTTCTGCCATTTACCTTCTGTGTCAAATATTTATCCAATATCTGGTTCTTTCGGTATTCTGGAAAGGTGGTCCATAATAAGCAGGGACAGAGGAATGTTAGCCAAACTGTTAGCAAACCTACACAGAAATGCTAGGGCTGGACTGCCTGTGAAGAGGGCCTGGACATAATCCATGTTGGTGCAGGCATTTACCTGTAGTGGCTCTGTTAGAGATCCAGCAAACCTGGTCATCACAGGAACATGGAGATGACTCAGCTCATTAAGAGTTAAATTACTTTTTGAAAATAAGGTGTCATCATTCAACTTTTTGACTGTGTTTCAATTAATCCATTGAAAGTATCTTCTCATGCCTACATTAAAACTTACATGAGCAACCCCTACACCTCTCACCCAGAAATGCAGCTATGCTCGAATGACAGGGTCTACACTCCTCCTACCTCCCTAAGGATGAAAGTGTCTGCCTGAGAACTTTTACAACACTTCATGATGCAAATCAAAAATCCCACAATTCTGCACATAACTTGCATTTCCTAAATGTAAATTACATCTAAGTCACTTCAGGAAGTAGGTCACAGACTTCCATCTTATTTCATGCATTAAAAATGTTTATGACATAACTGTAAAAGCAATTTTTCAAAAGTCACTTATACCAAACATTGTTTTACTATTGCTCTCTAAAGCATTCTGAAAAATGAAGGCTGGCTGCTGCCTATTGCAGTTTTCCCCTCCCAAGAGCAGCAGTTTCCTGCCTTGTATTTTTCTTTTCCAAACCTGACCATTAAACTGGACAGGAGTCTAATAATAACTAATTGTTCATGATATGCTTAGTATTTCCATGCAGCAGAGTCCAAATACTGTATGTAGTACATCCTCCATTGGTTTTGCTGCCTTCTGAATCCCACCACGAGCACAAATTTGAAATAGCTATCCTTTTACAGAGCCATTCTCTAGAATATTGGGGGGAAGGATATCAACTCTGTGTACACTGCATGTTATGCCTACATGTGTATCTTTGTCTTCCACACATTTCTACATAATTTTACTAGAAGTTATGTGTTCAAAAATCAGATAACCAGTAGAGTAAAATGATCAAAAGGTCTCACTAAGAAACTGTTCACTAAGACCTGCTCTGAATTCCTGCTAAGAGCTGTCTTCAAGGAAGCAAGTGTGCTGAGCTATGGAATCAGTGTCCAGCTATTTCTTTACATGTCATGCCAGCTATTTCTTTACACATAATGAGAAATAAGCACACCTTAACCACATTAACTTGATAGGTCTTGGTCTGATGCTGACACTAAGGAAATTTATGAAAGGCTTGAAAGATGTTACAAGAGAGAAACAGTCAATATTTTGTGTAATACCTGAAGGTCTCTATTACATTTCTAGAAAGTACTGTTGGCTCATTCATATTCAAGGCCATACAAGTTTGCCAAAGGACATATCCCCAGAGAATTATTTTCTCCACTTTTAGGACATACACTCACTCAGCTTTTCTGGGTTTTCACTTCTCTCTTTCCCCAGTATCATTTCCTATGCTATTAGAAACCTATGATGCTCCAATTCCTTCCTTGGAGCAAGGCATGTCTGATTCAAAGCCAGGATGAGGAATTTGGCGTTTGATGCCAGACATCTTCCTTCTGCATTCAGCTGGAATTTTGTCTCTTCCTCCAGTCACAGGATCTAAAATTAATTCCACTGGGGAAATCAACAGACATGCATGATAACCTAAAAGTATTTTTATTTGCTTATATGTATTTTATGGGAGGCAACCTCAAATTTTGTAGAACCATGCCTCTCTCATGGCAGAAATAGGGAATTCAGCTATATTATTCTTCACTCCAGTGTGTTTCCTGTTTAGTAAGTCTCTACTCATTTCCTAATAATTTTTCAGACATCAGAGGGTCTGAAGCAGCTAGTGAGGTAGAACAGATAATGGTTTTCTGCATGGAGGATATCCTGCCTGCTCACTAACTCTACAGAAAAGTGACTCAAAAACTTGCTCCACTGCAGCTGCACTGCAGCTTGAGTTAGATTGGATATTAGGAGAAATTTCTTCATGGAAAGGGTTGTCAAGCATTGAAACAGGCTGCCAAGGAAGTGGTTGAGTCACCACCCCTGCACTGAGGGACATGGTTTAGTGATGGACTTGGCAGTCCAGGTTTATTGGTTGAACTATATGATATAAGAGACCTTTTCCAACTTAAACTCCATGATTCTAAGTATACCTTATTATGCAGTCTTGAAATTTGTATTAAAAGCAAAGGACTTAATCTGAGTCATTACACAATTAGTTCCTGCCCAGGAGACAAATTGATACTGGTTTCTGTTTGTTTGTAAAGAAATACAGTGATAGCTGCCAAGTCATTAAAATGCTACAGGCTTCAATCACAATTTTTAAGATAATTTCTTTGTTTACATTTTGTTGTCCCAAAGGTGATTAGCAATTTTACTAGAAGGTTACTTTGTTATTCTACTGCAAGGTTCTGGATGAACTTCAGGTGGGATTAGAAATTCCTTTGTATCCACCAGCAGCACTTGGAAGCATTGCTTTTATGGAAGCATATGGCAGCATCCAAGCTTTGGCACTAATCCTGACTTTCCCTCTGCACCTACTTGCCATAGACTCCTATTTGCAAAGTTTCATCAGGCTTCATTCACTGACCATAAAAAACAAAATGCTGAGCCATTCACTGCCACCTCAGCTCAATAACTGATTTCTGAGGAGTAAATCCAAAAGATCTGCATCTTTGCATAGTGCTTTGAAACCACCATTAACATATAAAATGTAACCAAATAGCATACAGAAAATTAAAAATTAATATATAATTGTTTCTTTGTACTTTATTGTTAAATCAGAGCTGAGAGATTAAAAGCCTAGTCTAAATCCACTGGTGTGCCTAGAATCACTGATTCCTGAAGCTTTTGTACAATCACCACTTTATATTCTGTCCATACTCCGGATGAATAAACGCATTTAGTGTCCTAAACTAAGCTAAAATTTCATTTGTATAGGCACACAAGAACATTTTTTCTCATCTAAACTATTATTCATCTTAAAAATCAAGTCAGAGCCCTGTTATACTCTGAAGTGAGAAAACTTGGACTGAAAATCTCAGGAGAGACCGTTGTTTGGAAATAGTCCAAAAGCAGATATACAGAAAGGCAAATATAATGAGGAGAAGTCAGCCAAATTCTTGCAAAAGTTCAAAAAGAACTGAACTTACTTTTGAGATTAAAACTTTTATTTCGTGTTCAGTATTGGTATGTTTTGAGATATTTTGACCTGAAATTCAGTATGCAAAGGTGCTTCATCAACATACACTTAAAGCACTATCACATGGACATATTTGTGATCCTTTGAACTAATACTTATGGGCTTTTCTTCTCAAATCTGTACAAAGAAGATGAAAAAATCTGAACATATCCCAGATGCAATGTTAGGCATGAAAGTGTGTATGACCATTGTACAGAAAGTTATTTCTTTAATAATCCTAAAATGTAAATTAGAAATTGAGCAAGCAAGAATAAAAAATAATTCATGGGTTATAAGGGTCTAAATAACTTTAGTATCCTTTCATCTCAGCATGCATACATAAATTCTTAATACATACAAACCCCTAATTTCTCCTACAAATAGCAGATACCTAACCAGGCCCACATTTTCACACACAAATTCATGAAAAACTGTAAATTCAACATAAAAAAGATTTTTTTTTTAAAGTGGTTTCAATAGAAGTAAACCAGGAAGGACAATATTTACTTGAGATAAAAATTTGTGATCAATAATGCACCAAGGCACATTATAATATTATTGTAAAAAATAAACAATAAATCTTCTATTTCCTAATTGAACAGGACCACTTATGATCTTCAGTCTTACATGCTCAACAGAATCTAGATTTTATTATTCTGCAGCAAAACAATTCACCTAAAGAGGCCCCCCATATCTTTTACTTCTTTCATAACCAACAAATCCAGGTTTAGATTTCCTATAATGTCTGTTCCCCTGGTTCCTGATGAACTAGGTTAAACTGGGGAGTGTTTCTGTCACAGCAGTGACAAGGTATTTACATGAAACCTTCCAGGCAGAAAAATGCCATTCCTGACAAAGAATCGAGGAGTCACCTCAATTATTATTGCACTGTAGTCATATCAGTCAAAAGCAATCTTTCCATCTTTTTCTGAGAGAAATGTCTTATTTTGAAAGGGATAATAAAAACATTTACTCTGAGATAAATCCATCCAATATTTTAGATTGAGCCACTTAATGAAATTTTACTGAAGAGCAGAAAGGAACCATATCTTGAAGCAATTTCATCTAAAAGGACTTATATTAAATTCTAAAAAGCCTAGATCTAGAGGTCCTTCTGTAGGTCTCAATACAAAAAAAATGTTTAAAATTGCAGTGGAGATAAGCCTGTTTAAACACAGGTAAATAAAAATCCCAAGCAGAATGGTTTCAGCCAAAAATGAAATAAAATAGACAAGATCATCAGCTGGTGGATAACTTCATTACTTTTAGCTAATTTGCTTTGTTTATTTATACCAAGCAATCTCCTCTCTTTTTCGTCTGTCCTTTTTCTACAGGAAAAGCATGGATTGAATTTTAATCTACATGAACTTAGCCTCAGAAAAGACCAAAGATAATTTCAATGTCAACTCCCACAGTAAAGACAGGTGTAGGTCTGGCATGGGGTTAAGAACTGCAAAGTTGAACAACATATTGCCTAGCAGTAGCTTAAATACTAAAATTAATAGTCCTATATACAATCAACGAGTAGAGGAAGAAAAACACCTCAAATCTTTAAAAAGAAAGTGTGAAGTAATACAAGTTAGCTAACAGATAATCACTTTACTAAGGTACAGGTCCTCATGCCATCCATCATCTCTGTAAAATGAGCTTTAGTGAGGCAGCTGAACCAACTTCAGATTTACTTGGCAACTGCTCCTGTGAATGATGATCCAAACCTTCTTACTGTTCCTCTTCTCCTCTCCCTTCTTCCAATTCTGACAATTATATGGTTCCCCAGTGATCAGCTGAAATCAGTAAAATACTCATTTTATTGCTAGGTTAGTTATATGACTAAATTCTGTTAAATGAATCAATGCTTTGACAAACTCCAAAAGCAGTGCAAGGCACAGTTTGAAGGATGCACACAGAGCAGGTCAGGGAAGGAGAAGCAGAATGATCCCTTTTATTTCACCAAATTATTAGATCAAGTCTGCTTGGCTCGTCATTTTCTGAACTTCTGGAAGAAACCTTCCTTTGATCAAGATTCTCAAGTCCAGAGAGCAGGTGAAAATGGTTGTTTAATTAGTTGTATTACATGTTTTTACTAGTGATTTTGTGTATGTTATTCAGACAGCTCTAGAATTAGGGAGCTAATTGGTGAGATCCTAAGGACTGCAATTTTTGGACTTCAGTTCTTTGATCTTAAGAACAAAACATGATCTCAAGGTCTGTAAAACCTGCAACTTTATTTCAATAATGAACATATCAGAAGTTATATTTAATCTAATTGTGTTTCTGAAGCCTTTAGCCAGCCACCTCTCTCAAACCACAGTGTCTCAGTGAACTGGAACGCTGGATCCCTCCAGACAGTTCTGCTGCAATCCACTCCAAGCAGAGCACCTCGGCTCCAGGCAGCACAGCACTAGGGACTCTCTCACATAACACTAGGAAAGGTAATAAAATAGCAGTGTAATGAGAAAGAGACAAGGATCTAGAAAGAGAACAATTGCAATCTCCTTCTGATAGATTTCTAAACGAGAAAGGGAGCCCTGCAGAGGAGCCAAGAAACAAGTCAGGCTGTTGATGCAGGAAGTGTCAGTACTAAATTCTCCTAACATCCACAATTTATACTGAGTAATTTACTGACAGAGAACAGAACAGAATTGACATCAAGACATCTTGTGTGATCCTGTGTTTCTTAGGACATATTTGATTCAGTCTGTTACTCTACAAAGGGAAAAAACACTAAAAACACTACTCTGAAATATCACATAGTCTTGGTATGAGCACTTAGCATTCATAAACTTTCTAAATAACTTTTATCTGATTCCAATAACTCCCACTGGCCACCTGCTATATTGGGAGTCCTTCCTCACTGTTATCTTCTCTGGGGAAATAAACCTACTGGGGTTTTTTGTGTTCTGGTGAGCTGGTACAGAAATCTCAGCACGCATGTGTATATATATATATACATTAAAAAAAAAATATATATAGGATATATATTAAGCAAATGCTGAAATAACCATTGAGAAAAGTGCCCTGAAGGTCCTCATTTCAGGTCCCAGGCCTGACACCGGGGCATAATGCAAGTTAGCACAAATAAGGATACTGAATATGCCCAACATTCTTAAGCTGAGACATCTTTTTATTGCTGTATTCTCATAAACTTCCTCGTTAAAAACTTGCACACAATTTTGAAAGAAAATATGATAAATCTGCAGAGAAACACCCACCTGGATTCTAGGCCTGAGCAGCTGCATGAACCATCTGTGCACACCATATGTTTAGTGCTTGATTTAGGGCAAATTAACAGGGCTTGGAGGTAGACTGAATAGCTACAGTACAGTTTAAAAACTTCATTCCTTCACACTTTCTTTAAATCTCCCTTTTATTTTCCTGTGATGTAATTTTTTCTTGTCTACTGGGAACAATCAGTGCATATGAGCAAAAGATTTATCCAATCCCAAAGCTGAGTAGATCAAACACTGACTCTTCAATTCCTGTTTCAGACAATTGATTAGTTTGTTTATTTTTGAGACAACCCATTTAGTCCAATATTTTTGTGCTCTCCCCTAAACAGTAAAATTTAAAAAAACCCCAAAAATATAAACTCAGAATTTAACTTCACGTGTTGTAAAAGAGTCTCAAGGAAGTTTTCATAGTGCTGCAGCTCTGCTACCAGGTTCCAGAATGTAAGCTCATGTTCACCCAAGGGTTTGGAATCCACATGTCAAAGTTGGCTCAAATTTCACATGAATGCAGATCAAAAGCTTCAAGGACTTGAAAACACGTTTTAAAAACAACTTAATGGATCCAATGGAATTTTAGTTTGCATGTGGAGATTTGTTTAAATCCCAAGCGATTCAGAAATGCCAGAGTATGAACTTATGTGAACGGAAGCCAGTAAATTACCTGTTAGCTTTGGATTCCCTCTCACACCAAATATCAAAGATGCTTTTTTTATTTCCACCAGATAGAATTGCAGCTTGTTAGCAGCGTCCTGAGACAAAGTGATTTTAAAGAGCTCTAGCTGAAACTGCTGCATTTCTTATTCTGCTTGCAAACTAACAGCATATTATGAACAGCTCCAGAAAATACATAGTAAAAATTATGTTATTGTTACTAATAATCCAGCTACACAACATCTAAAATCTAGTATCTACAGTAAATGGAGTATCTATAATAGTTTTTTAAATACAAAGAGCATCCATAAAATGCACAAAAATTAAATCATTTTAATTCTTTCTTAATTACTTAATATTAACCCAAAGCAATTAAATTCAATATGATGAGGATAGACTAGACAGACTAAGTAGTGTCTAGCAACCATGTCCTTCCAAGATGTTGTTGATAAGCTACAGCTGTGGCTTTTGGACAAGACAGAAAATAGAAGATCTAAGAAATAAAACTATTGGGTGCACAATGACGAGACTGAAAGGAGGTGTATAAGTGTCTCTAGTGAAAAAGTATTATCAAAAGTTTTAGAATGTCAATGCTAAAATCTTCCTGTTAGAAATATTATCAGAAGTCAGTTTCAGCCAGAAGGAGTGTGTTCAGAGATAAGTGTGTGTTAATTCTACTCATGTGTGCAATTTTCTGTGGATGAGAGTGAATCCAGTCTATATTATCTACGTTCAAAACCTCTTTACTAAATCTTAGAAGATTTTTACTCTGTCGCATGATTTTTGGAAACCTCATAACAAACATTTTCAAATATTTTCACCATCCTGAAAAGCAGAAATAGTGCAGTACCAGCTGGTTCTGCTTGACTTTTAATAACATTAAAAATGAAACTTAGAAAATCACTGTAGTTTCCAGTTTCTTTTAAAGTAGACAAATTATTAATACATGTATTTATATATGAAGATTTGATGCTACATTTTAGTTATTCTATAACAAATGAGAGTTTTCTGCCAAAAAGTATAATTTTTGTTGTTATCACCCTTCATTGACAATTTACTTATTTTATTCATTCAAAAAGAAAATTTAATTCCACAGCAATGTGACTTCAAGAAATACAAAATTCAGAAAAAAATGTTTAAAAATGTTCTTCTAGTTCAAAAAAAGCCTAAATTTCCATCAATATTGTTCTATCATTTCATCTTAGTTAATTGGATGGTAGTTTAAATCAAAAGGTCTCAAACAGATACCATCACACTTCACATATTCCTGAGGGGAGAGTGCTAGATCTGGACTACAAAAACTTCTGTTTCAACAGCACAGCTTGGCCTGCATGCCAAAGAGTGATACTTTTCAACCTCTTCTGAAGCCACATTTCTCTTTCAAGTGAAAATATTAATTTTCTTAGCCTGTTCAGCACAGTAATACCAAATAGATTCATTATCATCTGTAACCCAACCATTACCTTGTCCTTTCCTTACATTTCACTGAAGTTTGCCATGAGGACTAAGAATACAATCTTCTATCCCTCATCTCTGTTTTCTGATCCCAAAACTTCTTAAACATCCTCTCTCTGGATGTCTGCACAAGTATTAAATGTCAAGACCGATGTATTTTTCATTATCACATTAGATTCAACAAGTCAACAAGCAGCTGCAGGTGATGGCTGCCACTGAGCTGACCTGCTTCACAGCCCAGGACTTGGCACTGCTTTTGTCACATAGGCTCTCAGCAACAGGTAATGGCTGATTGCCATGTTTAGAAGGCTCAGTTTGTTCTTTCACATGTCTTTAGGACTCCAGCCAGGATTCTGAAAGGTATAATCCTAAAAGAGTTAGGCAACCATTTCCATTTGCAAGGGCCTAAACAAATGCTTCAAAATCAAACATATTTTGTTGGCTATATGCAGATGTAGATATAACCACCTTACCTCTAAAGTTCCAAATCCTGGCTAGCTTCATGGCTTACAGCATTGCCATACAGTCTTCCAGCCACAAGATTAGACACTGCAGGCTGTGTCATGCACAAGCCAGACACCATGCCAGACACAAACACCATCCTGAACACAGAAGGTACAAATGTGCCCTTTCTTTGGCAGGAATAGATTGGGGAAATATTTAAGAATAGAGAACCAGAGACATGCCTGCATAAATGTCTGTGTCCAAAGAGACAACTCCACAATTCAACTGGCAGACACTTAGCCATCCCCCTGAACTTGCAAATTTGTGCAAACCAGCAAGCCTGTAGAGCTGAGCAGCAGGTAACTTCATTATCTACACCTGCTTTGGTTCAGATGACATCTCCCTACTTGAGTCCATTTGATAAGTGATCTAGCTGGTATTCCCAGCACATCTCTTCCACCGAGTGTCCTCTGCTTTCCTTTAAAATGCTACAGAGAAGGGATGTGCCATTTGTTGCTTTCATATAAACTCCTGCTTGCTCATCTTGACAGTGGGGAAGCAAGGGTTCAATAAGCCTCTCCACCTAAAGAGATAAGACAATTACTACTTTCCAGGAAAACACTCAAACTGTCAATTCTAAGCATTTATGAATGGGAACATAGATCCTATTGTGGATGAATTGAAATTTTACAGAATAGGAAACAGAAGAAGCAATGGTAATGGAAAATGTCTGAACTTTGTAACCCAGAGTTTATGGCATTTAACCCAGACTAGCACAGCTGTGTGAGTGGTCATAGCTTCTACTGGTGCAGTTTAAAGCCAACCATTTTACATTAAAATGTAGGAACCACTCAGGAGAAAGAGTGACAAGAGTCCAGGACAATCCTAACAGTGAGCCCTAGGAGTGAATCATGCTTCTTCTCATGCATCCATCTTTCTCTAAGACAGTATGTAAGCAAACTGGCTGTGTTCATGCCCATTGTCCAGCCCTGAGGTCCTGTGGCATAGAACAACACATCTACACCTCTGAACTTTTCTAACTTCCAAAATGAGATGGCCACATGCAAACTGACAGCTGAAAAAGGTTCCTGGTCTGCACTTGCTCCCAAACAAAGTAGGAGAACTGCTCGGCAAAACATGAGGTCAAAGCCAACCAGTTGCCTATTTAGGGCATTTAAGAGTAAACACTGACTTTGTAACACCTGACAGCATTTCCTGGAGCTGTTAATCCACTTGTACAAAATATTTAGCTTGATTCCTTTTTGCCAGCAGCATAGTTTCCACACAGGAGAATGACTCTATGTGTCTGTCACCCATAGCCTGGTCAGTGTACACCTGTCTGCAGGGAGTTTTGTGAGTCAAAGCCACCCTGGATGCAAGAGGGGACAGACCTGGACTCTCCTGAGTATTCTAGTCCCAAAGCTCTTGGGCAAAGCCAACCTGCCTTCATCAAGGCTGATGTGTGATGGTGTGGCCTGTGTTGTGCCAGGCATTGGACCGGATGGCTCCAGAGGTCCTTTCCAAGCTAGATTACTACTCCATGATGCAATGATGCATTTTCTCACAGTTAATAACCTATAAGTGAATGTTATGTGTGCTCTAACAGGAGTCCTTCAGCAGCCTCTCCAATTAAAGATACTGCATCTCTCTCTCTCACACACATCAGAAATCTTCCTTCACAAGAGCACTCAGTGAACGACCTAGAATGGATTCTTGGAATGAAGCAACCGGGCACAACCTGTGTCATGGGGCAAATGCAGATGACAGGAGTGGGGTCAGAAGAGGATGTCTACTGCATGTCTACACTCCCAAGAACTCAGATGATCACCACAGAGATTTTTCTGAGGGTAATTAATATAAAACTAAATTCCATATAATTTCCTGTAGATCAAAATTTCTGGAACACTTAATAAAATCAGGTTTTGTTAGGCCTGGAAAAGAGAAGGGTGAAAGAGAAATCTAGTTACAACATGAAAGAGTGTTACAGAGAAGACACATAGAATTCCACTGTGGTGCACAGCTAAAGGACAAGGGGCAATGATAAGAAGTTGCAACAAGGGAAATTTTGATTACACATTGGAAAATATTCATTTACATAGGAATGGCTATGCCTCTGGAATAGGATGATCAGACAGGCCTTAGAACTGCCATCCCTGGAGATTTTCAAACCATCACTGGATTGGCCCTGAGTATTCTGACCTGGATTTAAAGTTAACCCTTCTTTGAGACATGACTGAACTTCAAGTCCATGAGGGGACTCTTAACAACAAAATTCATACTGTTATTCTATGGTATTTTCTATACAGGCACTGAAAAAAAAGGTCAGTAAGACTTGGCTACATTTGGACAACATAATTGTGTTGCAGTAAGTCCATTTCTTTATCATCCATATGTTGCATTTTCTAAACTTTTTTACATTAATCCAAATTCTTCTAACAATTAAATCTTACCACTGAATTAAAATCAAGAAGATCACTTGGCTTCTCCTTACTAGAACATTCATTATTTATTGCTCAATAAAAAAAGCAGCACTTCTGTTTCAAAATCAGAATTCATTAGTGACAGAAAACACAGACACTCAGGTTTAAGAAAAACATATACAATCAGATTTATTCTGGTCAGCTCAAGCTACCATTTTATAAATTGTTACTTAATAGCTTTTATCTGGTGTTATCTGCAATTTAATCAAGTAAATCACCATCCTGGGAAAATCTGTATATTAAAGTTCAATGATGGAAGCATTATCAGAGCAATATCTCAATTAATGAAACAGTTTGGAATAATTTAACATGAAATTGGACATCAGTTTCACATTCAAGAATACGAACAAGAAATCTGTTGATTGGTGAGTGTTGTAAACCTGTGGCTCAGCCACTTATGAACTCGTTTCTCATGTCATCTCAGACTTTTTTAGCTTGGTCAATAAATTGTTATGTCATGTAATTTTTCACTTAACATTTTTTTCCAGTTTGCTCACATTTGTTACTAGTTTTCTCATATTTTATGAAATATTTTTTTTTGTCTCTTCATTTTCTAGATGGATTGTTTAACATTTTGATTTTTGCCTTTCTGCTTTTTATTCCATATGCACTTCATTTCTCACACTTACCTAGCACATCCATCTTTCTTTCTGCTGAGGAAACTCTATCTACTACAAGTAGGAAAGTATAAAAAATGAAACAGCTCTTCTAATTAGTTGGACAGAAATTTTCTCATTTTCCTGAGAAACCAAAACTTCAAGGATTACTTCTCCAAGAATAATATATTTCTTCTTGACAAGAGACAGCTCAATGCTTTTACATACCAGACACGTTACAACAATATAAGAATAGTTTCCATAGGATTCAGTGTTATCAAAATCTGATAACATTCAGTGAGGCTTCTACATAACTTTTTTCCTGAACATTTCATTTTGAAATATGGCAGAGTCATTAAAAGAATGTGTTGTTTATGAGAGATAGAACGCACAAAAAATTTTACTTTCAGACCCATCTAAAATGTAGTCAGGTTTTGCCATATTTTCCCTTACCAAAGTTTTGACATTAGTCTTTAATATTATGCTTATCACAGATATTCTCTATTTCACTGATTCAGAGATTGTATATGGCCATTAATTTTTGTGGACTTCATCACACATGCTTTGACAGTAGACCACAATTAAATACTCGTTGGCTCATTAAATTGTTGCAGCCAGCAGTGTCTGCCAAGCTTAATGAAGCTAATAGAATATCTCGAACGATGCCACAGTTAAGGGAAGGTTCTACATAAAAATGCTCACATCTACTACTCTTCAGAAGTTAGTTATTATGTTGCAGTCTACAGGCTGAGTTTGTTTTGCAGACTCTGTGAGAAACCAGTGTTATTGATTCTAAGGTTATTGGCCCATGGGTATAAACAAACAAAGCCTTACTTTTTGCTTCCCAGATGGTTAAACGCCACTTTTACAAACATAGCTATATTTCTGAAAAAATATCCTTGAGAAAATATCTTTTCTATGGCAGTATTTTTTAAAAGGCTGTACACAGCTCTGCACAATCAATCCTGGTATTTTAGCTACCTGTTCAGCCTCGCCTAAAACATGACAAGTATTCCCACTCCTTGGCTTGATTGAAATCATACTTCGTGCAATATAACACAGAAGTATGTAACAGGATGGGAATTCAAAATGGAAGTAAAATGCTCAAGGTAGGGGGGAACTGCTGCCCTCAAATGTAAATGTATTCAATGCAACTGTCTGGCATTCATTCCCTTCCAGACCTGTAGGTCAGGCACCTTTTCAGCATGAAACAATATTTGAATTGAAATTCATTGCAAGGGAAGACCCTAAGAAATCTAAACCAGTTAAAACATATCCCAGAAATATTCATTACTCTCCACTGACCACTTGGAACAAACATTTTTATGTAGACATCTACAGTTAGGCAAGAGGGATTCCATTTAGAACATTCAAACACTTAGTATAATTCAAGTTTTACCCTTTCCCCCCCAATATTGCTTTAAACACTCCTCTTTTTATTGGCAGAATTTTGGCTGAAAGTGACTAAATTACCCAGTGAGAGGAATATTTCTCATAGTTCTCATCCTTAGATGAATTTATAGTTTTAGAAGCAGAGAACAAAACTAAGAGAAAGGCTTCTGTCTTTAGTAAGGGAAAGTGAACTATAAATTAAAACCTGCAGATTCTTTTAAATTCTAAGGGCACAAAATGAAGATATAAATTACCTCATTTACAAACGTATTCCAGGAATCAGGGAAAAAACTTGCTGTGATTTTGGTAATATATAGCCACATCTTCTCAGTCTTCAGTCTGACGGATGATTTTCCTTTTGGTTAAATTTTTTACAATGTAAGAAGAATAGTTGCTCCATTTTCACTTCTGTATGTTTCAATCACCATACCTACTCTAGTCAGCTAAGAGACTCCTGTTGTACTATAAAATGTAAAAACTATGCATGTACTAGAAATACATTATTCAAAATAATATTACACAACTGCATTACTTCAGGTATGACTAGGACTCTGCTTGGATGAAATATTACTTCTGCCTACACTGAAAAATATATTTACCACAATTTCAGACAGAATTGTCACAAAAATATATGCAAACATATTCTTAGCTGTTTAAATATCAAGTGGTTTATGATCTTAGAGGTATCTTACAGAGAAATGAACCAAAAAGGCTGATTAAACACAAAACACTTGATATGAATCACTTCAAAGGCTGCTCCAGTTCACTCACTTAGGGACACTTGTAAAGCAAATTGTGACTCCAGTAAGATTTGGCTGATAAGAACAATAGAAAAAAAATACTTGAATGCTTTAAAAAGAAAGACTGAAACATAATTATAAGACTATTAATATTTTCATTAATTGGGAGAGATGCACTGAATTAATTATACACATGATGTGCATTCTACCCAAATTTTTCATCTAAACAATTGTGACTCTCCAGGGTGGAGCCTGACTCACTATAAAGAGAGAATTAAGATCAGAGAGACTCTTTTCCACTCTTGATTGCACAAAATACAGATATTTGGAAAAAATAAACAAACAAAACAATTTTCTTTCTTTTGGATAATAAATACATGAAACATATCCCAGATAATCTGTTTTCCACAGCAGCATTTTGGAAAAAATTATGAATTTCAGACGAAGGTTGCAATTTTTTCAGAGTACCTTCTATATGTCAGCAACACACTGTTCAATAGTACAGGGTTATTTGGTAAAAATCAGCTGTTACCCACAGCAAGTACCATTGTGTTCATTTGTTTTTTTGAGGACACAGAAAATGACATTTCAGCTATTTTTCACTTAGAGTCAGGATTGTCTGTACATATTTCTTGGCATACAGACTCCAGTAGAAAGCAATGTATGAAGCAAAACTAGAAACACAGAGCATGGCATTTTATGATGGGAATCTGGATTGCACCACTGGCCATCACAGGGGATACCCTGTAAAAATCATAATCCTTTCAACTCATGGATGTGAAAGCCTGGTACCACACTGAGTCAATGATCTCTGCTCAGTGGCATCCTTCTCACTACTTACCATCCATCCTTCCACTCTCCATTGCATCTAATCATTAAAAAAAGATAAATTCCCCAAATATGCAAGGACAATAACAAGAAAGCACAAAGACCAGCAGGTCGTTTATTTTCAGATAAAGTTAGAACTGAACAGGACACTCTGCCCTACAAACTTTATTATATGTCAGGTAATTATGTCCCTACAAGAAAACCTAAGACAGAGAAAACTGTTTTGCCTTATCCATCTTTTGCACATAAATAGGATGTGGAAATCTGCTCCCTCTCTTTACAGTCTCTCAGGGTTAGTGGTCTCTACAGAGAATCTCAATACACAAAGACTGTGCAACATTTATGGACAAGGGAAATAAACAGAATTCTATTCATTTGGAAGAGTCTTTGAAGAATCAGACTGGTGCCAGCTTTACTCACCTAGGATCTTTCATCTGAAATATTCATTCTGCATTTTGGATTTTTAGAAAAAATATATAGCAATCAAAATCATTTGCATTCCAACCCGTTCCAGAAAGTGCTGCACTACAGAAGACAAAACTCTTCCAAAATGCTGATAGCCCAGATCAACTTTTCAAGATCACACTGCATTTCAAAACCTGATATAATTAACCAAGAAGGTCAAAAAGGCTGTTAGGCAGCAATCCAATCCTTTCCTCATAATTTGCCTTGTCCCACCCATTTGGGCTGGGATGGTAGGAGAAAACTGCTTCCAGCTACAGCGTGTACATGCAGACTCACGGGGGAAACGTGCATGGCTTAAATCAGCTTTGCACTCCTCTGGTACCAGGCCATCTGTGTACCAGCTGTCCTCTGGTGAAAACAGAGCACACTCAGTGTTTGCTGCAGGGCTTTTCACACATTTCTGTGCCTTGTCAGCAAACTTGTTCTAACGTGAGAGATTTGGCCACTCACTTTGCTCTGTTCTCTTCCCTTCTTACCCATGTACACACCCACACAAAGATCCTAACAGTCGGGAGAGAACACTGCAGGGAAGTTACAAAAGAGATACCAGAATTTTTCACCTATTACACTGTATGCTACCCATCATCACTGTGTCTCATTATCCTGCACTCTGTATCTATGTCTAAGTATCCAGGTGACTTTGTGCACTATTCAATCCTTGTGGTTTTCTGTGTCGGCTTTTTTTTTTTACTTGCCATATTTTCTTTTCTCTTGCTTGAGTGAATTTGTGTTAAAAAGAACTGCCGGTGCTTAGAGGTTGAGAGCATCATTATCATCATGTTAGAAAGCAGACCATTATGTGGCCACTTAATGGGAATAGTAGCATGTTTAATTCATCTATTCTGTTCTAAAATTTCTGTTAATAGATTTTTCTTTTTCTTTTTTTTTTCAGCAGAGAAGATTTTGATTCAGGTACTTGTAGACCTTGTCCTTATTTCTTGGTCATGACAAGACAGTTAAAAAAATCATACTGATAAAGACTCTTTAAAAGGTTTGTTGCACTGATGGCTCTGAAGAGTGAACCAGGACACTAAACAGTCACCAGGAGTCCAGCAATCACTATGGGAACTGGAGTATGGGGTAGGCTAAGCCATATTGTGTACCAGCAGGAAGAGCATTATACAGTAATCCCAACTGGAGCTGACAAATGGCTCCCTGTGACGAATGTGCTCATTCAGGATTTGCTGTGGATAGCTCTTTGCTTGAAAAGAAAGGTTGTTTCTTGAGAAGCTGGAGGTGAGAAAAGGCAATTTTAAACACTGTCATTTCCTGGTTGTCCCAGCTTAGCAAGCAGGCCAGCAAGATGCCATGCACTTTGATGAATGGGAGCTTCAGAGGACAAGAAACAAGGTCGCAGGTAGATTTCCAGTGCCTTCTCTCTCCATTTTACTTCAGTTTAGTTGAAGCAGTCACTTCTCAGCCAAGAGACGATTTCTTACAGCTTAGACACTTTCTTTTCAGAGTAACTTTTTGGCTGTCTCACTACTGAGCATGCAAATAACCAAAGGTTGACAGCATTTGTGGATGTTAAATTCATTGTAATTCCTCCATTTGTAAACAAACCAATGCACTTTCAGGGACAGGACATCCCTGTAAAAGATTTTCAAATGTGTTGCCAGCCTCCAGCCTGGGGCACAGCCTCCAACTGCCAGCACCCTACACACAGGGGAAGCTCATTGAAGGCATTATTTAACATTTAACAATGTTAAATTTAACAAAGCAGTTTTAAAAATGCATGAGAGAGGTTCAGCATCATGAACTTAAAGTTTTTGTCTCCAACCCTGCCTGTAAGGAGGACACATGCACTGCAAAATAATTCAAAAATACAGGCTCCATAGGTTTACATTAGGAAGCAAATATTTTCAGTAAAAATTCTCCAGGGAAGGCATACAAGGTGACCTGTCCTTGCAACAAGTCAAATCCACAGTTTGCCCACAAGTCACACACAGCTTTGGCACGCCTATGATTTCAGGTCAGGAAAATGCCTCAGAAGAACAAAACAGCACTTTGAGAAGGACTGATGCCCACAGTGATGCTGCCTCAGCCACTGCAGTGAAGCCGTGAAAAGAAGGCAGAGGTACTAGAGATGGAGGGTTTCTCCTTTTGTTGAAAAACACTCCATCTCAAAAGAATGTTAATCCAAAGGGATTCCAAGAAAAAGGCTCTGTGAAGCAGAGATACACTGGACATAAGAAACCTTAGGAGAAAAAAATTACTTGACTCCTCACTGTAAGTCGGTTTAGCCCTAGCACCAGAAAAGGCTTTCTCTGCCTTTTGATACCTTTCTGGCTTCCATGCCAGCAGCCCAACGCTACCATCACCAAACATCACTCATGCAGTTCATGCTGGGGTCATTCACAACCCTCTTGCTGTGACCAGCACTAGCAGCAGACTGCTAAGCATGTAGAGCCAGATGCACCAGTGGATGCCGGCTGCTTTCTACCACTCCAGTGATGCAAAGCAGCTGTAAAGCACGTTTAACAAGCCTGTTAAAAAAAGCTTTGTTATTGCTTTCTGTTGCTGATACAGTGCAAAGCTGCCAGAGCAGCCCAAGGATTCTGATTCTCTGCTTTCTTTCTGCAAAAAAGTGGAAGTGCTAATCCTGACTTTGAATACTGTGAAAATATTTAATAAAGTCCACTGGGAGGATCTTATACATTGACAGCTTTAAACTGAGTTCACTAACTCTTCTCTAGATGCACCATTTCTGTCAGTCTATCTCAAAAGACTGGACTGTTCCTTTTTAGTGGCCATTGAACTTTTTACCATAATAAACATTCATATATATCAACAACTTAAAAATTAAAATCCGTTCTCATTGATCACAATAATTTTTTAATTTTATGATGACATAGAAAACACAAAACCTTCCAGGCTTTCTACATCATGACACATGGTCTTTCCGAGCAAGACCATGGTACCTAAAATTATTAATGTGTACATCGATAATACTGCATACACAGAATACATATATAGTTACACACTAACCCCAAAGCAAGAAGATATTGTGACAATGAAATTCAATTGTTTTTCTCACAGACCAAGAAGCAAGAGTCCAGACATCTTAGTAGATTCATGATGAAGTAAACTCCTGCTCTGTGAATGTATAAATAGTACAGAGGCATCACAGGCAGGTGGATGTGGCAATAGTCATACTAGTTTTGGTTTGCTGTCCATCACAGAAAACTGGCTAATCTGTAGCTCAGTCGGACACCTTGGCTCAATCAGATGTTCAACCTTCTGAACTCTAAACAAAGGTCTGAAAAGAGCCCTCTATATAGAGTCCTGTTAAGATGGATGAGGTGCAGATTTAAATATTGAAGGCTGTATATCATCATCATTTATCTACACAGGCTTACAAACCTTCGCTACATAAACTCCTGTCAGATCCCACTAGAGAGCAAAATCTCCTTTCATTGCAAAGTTGTATTTGCATAATTATGAACATTCTCCTTCACCTCTTTCAAGTTTCAGCCATTCATTTTCAGCTTGACAGAAAAACTACTAGATAAAGCTATAAGGCATATTTTGTGGAAGAATTAATAGGCTACAAGACACCTGTTAAATATGCTGTTATCAAAAGAAAAAGAAGACTTTGTCCTTCTGAAATCAAAATTACACAATTATTCAATGTCACTCTGAACAATAACAGCAAAATTGTTCTATAAAGCCCCAATCTGACAATCAATTAAAAATATATATCTTTATGAATTGCCTATAACGTCTACATACAGAACATTAGATCTTCCCATTTCAAGATTAAACCCAGCCACTCCTAATGCCCTAGGAACCTGACACTAAGATTTAAATTATGAGAGGCACAGCTTTTCCTATACTGCCTCTCTCATCTATGACTGGAATAACAGAATTTGCACTAGCCTCTTAAAATTACATTTTCTTATGGAGAGACTGAAATGCCTCAAAATACATTTCAAAATAACCTGTAAAACTACTAAGAAAAAAAGTTCATGTTGCAAAAAACCCCTTTTTATTCCTTTCCATTTTCTGTCCTCCTCAACTTCGTTTTTTTTAGATTAGGAAGATCCACATTCATGAAAAGTACTTGAGAGTAAAGTACTAATTTCTGTCTGCATGTCCAACTTGCACTGAAACCAACTGAAAATCAATGGGAATTAGGTATCTTGTCTCATTTCTGACTGTAGACTCATGTTTGAGAAAGAATAGAACATTTGGGCTCAGAACATTGAGAAAGAACAGAACAGTGAATAAGGATGGAGAAGCTGGTGAGGAACATTAGGTGGCACCACTAAGGGTGAATGCAGTTGGTGCTGAGCACACCAAACAGCACAGATCTCCAGCACAGTGAGGAAAAAGAGCAAAGATTCTGGTCATCTTACCTGTCATCAGCCATTCAGATTCCCATAATTATAGTTGATTTTTTTCTTCTTCTTTCTTCTCCAATAAAGTTCTGTCGTTTAGAGACAGTTATTCAATATCTTGCTCGTTGTGTTTCAAAAGGATTCTCAACAGAACTTGAATTAGTATGCTTTCAAAGTTTTATATAACTGAGTTTGGCCTTTGCTGCTGCCCAAAGAAGACTTGCACTGGGCATAAAAGGCAGAGGAAATACTGGAAGGAGCTATACAAAGAATGTTATAGTTTTGCTTAATTTTGTTTAGTTTTATTTAAACACTGTAACTTGGTAAAAATAAATTTAACATTTTTGCTTAGGTGTTTAAGTACTACTCTGCAACAGGAAACTGCTTGAGGACAAAGACAGCAAGGGGCTGCGAAAGATTAGGGAAAACTACATAACCAGGATCCAGTTACAAAACCCATACCCCTCCCCAATACTAAATCAAGGAGTAACAGAAGGAACTGCTTAGATAAGAGGGAGATGGGACAGAGGAGGAGGAGGACAGAGGAATGCCAGGGCCTCGTGACAATAAAAGTCTCTTCAGTCAGCACATGTGAACTGTGTGCACGCTGAGCCACAACACAGAAACAGCCCTCAAAAGGAGCTGTGGCTGCAGACAATGGACAGTACTGAGTGGACAGCACTTGGATGGACAAATAAAGGACAAATAAAGAAAAGGACATATAAACTCATGAGAAAACTGTTGAGCTGGGCACACCATAGAGGAACACTCCTCCACGGCCCCAGCGTTGTAACAAAGGAATGTTTTCTTAACAGTATTATGCTGTTAAGTTGGTTTCTTTGACTGAATACTCAGGCAAGATACTTTGGATAACCCCCAGAAGCACTTGAAGTAAAGCAGTTTAGGGGAAGTATTTTGTACTCAATCATAGCATTGGAAAAATGGCATGAAAGGATGCATAGGAAAAATGGCATGAAAGGATGCATATAATCCCAGGAGGCACTGACCAAGTTTAGGACTAATAGGGTTCAATTAAGACACTCAAGCATAGGCATTTAGTGCCATGTGATATGCTCCAGAATATCACAGATATGGCAGATATGACAATGCCTGTGCCATAACTGTATCCTTACAATTTGACTGTTGAGGGCATCAGCTCCTAAAAACACTCAATAAGACCCTTATTAAAAATCCTTCTTCCTATCCTAAAACAAGCACTATTCATTATTTGCATATTTACTGATTGTAAAGGAACTCCAGTGGGAATGTCTCAAGTGTAGCTGTCCATGTTGTAGATATTTAGTATTATCTTATATGAATTCCATCTCTGATATCTAACAAAGTTGGAGCAACAAATTATGTCTTTTCAAAAAACAGGGTAGCCACTACTTTTTCTGTTGCATATGGACTACCTAGTGTCTGAATTCTCTCTGCAGTTTTATTTCATTTAGGATACCACAAGGCCTTTCTTTTCAGCTTGGCTGTGTACTTTCTTAAAAATTATGTTTCTTTAGAGCACTTCCCTTTTTGTTTCATTGGATGGATATTTGTCAACAAACTTATCCATAAGAAGATTTGGAAAGCTATGCAAATACATGCAGTGTGTTATTACAATTTTCCCCTCTTTCCCTAGAAAGCCACACTAAAGGCCTTTTAATTTCAAAGTCTGAAAAAAAATACAAATAGAACAAAACCAGTAAAATAGAAGTCACCATTTTATGGCAGCCTCCAAACATACAAACAATGCCTCCTCTTTAATGAGTCTTTTATTTCATTTATTTTAAAGGAAATTAAGAATTAAGCAACAAACTGAAGCAGAGCCCATTCTTCTCTACACTCCAGAAGAGTTGACAATAGCAATAATTCATGTAAAGTGTGCTGTACTACACTGACATCTGCCAGGAGTTCATCATTCTTTGATGTTGTTTTCTTTTATGAAGCATCTCTATTTTCCTTAGACTAACTACCCCCCCCAACATTGTTGAATGAAAATCTGACGCACAGAGTGCCCTGTAGCATTCTACCCTGAAACTGAAGACAAGCTGGAAGATGCAAAGACTAGAGAACCTGAATTTTTCTCCTCAGCTGGCAGCTGCTTTTTGTTACTTTAGGCTCATCTTTGTGAAACATTACCAAGACAAAAACATTAATGTGAAACTTTCACTGACCAGTACATGAATATAATTCTCTTCAGTAACTCAGAAATAATATCTGGATCCCATAGAGCAGACACAGAGGAAATCTGTGCTAGGCAGAAGTTTAATTATCAAGCAGGATATTAAAATCCTGATATCAATGTTGTCAACATTTCAATAACAAGTATGGTTCTAAGAATCATTGCTGCTTGGAATGTATCTTTAATCACTTCTAATGTAATAATATCTCTTCAGCAAGGCCTGTTAATATTGGTTAAGTCAGCAGCTGTATTAATCAGCAGTACAGATGGATAATTTTTGCCTGAAAACAACTGAACTGATTATAAGTTCTTGCCAAGTTTCTGCAGGAGAACTACCTGCATTCTGAATTCTATGCTTAAATTGCCTCTGATTCTACAACAAAAAAAGGAATTAAAATTTCTTGCAAAACTGCTGAATATGCTGCACCTAGGGAATCTTGGGGCAAGCCTCCACCTTCCACACTGGCTTGCACACAGAAGAGCTTCTGCAGTTTAATTCAACTTAAGGCAGAGTAGCATCCCAAGAAACCAAAATCAAAGCGATGGATCAGCTGCTCCAAACTGCCTCAGGCTTTTCTGTGCTCAGTCACACTCAATCAGATTCTTATGATTAAGATCACACCAAAGCCACCCCTCCTGGCCCGCTTCAGTCGATGGAGAACAAGTTAATGCTCGTTAGACTCCAGGGTGCCATTCTTCTCATCCTAAGGACGACTTCCAAAATAGGTCAGAAAAATCTCATCCCACAGCTCTGCTCTTTGCAGTGACTATAAATAGACCCTCCTAGAGATCAACTCAGCTGAAGCTGACACTTGCATGGTCAATTCTTAGGACAGAGTTTATTTATTTATGGTTATAGATAAAGGATTTAAGACAGTCTTGTGCCCCACTGCACGGGCAGCTGGAGGGCAGGTGGGAAACCCCAGTGTATGTGAGCTGTGTGTAAGCACCTGAACCAAGTACTAAACTGAAGTAGAATGAATGTTATTTCTTTCTTTCTGTGAAAGGACAGAGACCAAAGTTTCAATGTCCAACTTACCACTCTGTTTTGTAGCAATTCATGGAATGGACTCACGGAATCATAGAATCATAAAATCATTTAGATTGGAAAAAACCTTTAAGATCAAGTCCAACATTAACTCAGTGCTGCCAAGCTCGCTGCTAAACCATGTCCCTAAGTGTCACATCTACATGTGACACTTTAAATAGTCCCAGGGATGGCAATTTAACCACTTCCCTGGGCAGCCTGTTCCAATACTGAACAACCCTTTTGAATAACCCTTGGTGAAGAAATTCTTACTAATATCCAAATCTGCCATGAGCAGCCAGCGTCTCAAGGAGATGCTATGGGAAACGGTGTCAAAGGCTTTACTAAAGTCCAGGTAGACACATCTACAGCATTTCCCTCATCCACCAAGCAGGTCACCTTGTCACAGGAGACCTTGACAAGTCAGTCAAGCAGGACTTGCCTTCCACAAACTCATGCTGCCTGGGCCTGATCCCCCAGTTGTCATGCCATGTGATGGCACTTAAGATGATTTCCTCCATGAGGTTCCCTAGCACCAAGACCAGACTGACAAGCCTGTAGCTCCCTAAATCATCCTCCCTTGTAAATGGGCATCACATTTCTTTGCCTTCTGAAAACTTTCCTGGTTTTCCAGGGCTGCTGATAGATGGTAGAGGGGCTCAGTGAGCACTCCCACCAGCTCCCTTGGAACCCATGGGTGGATCCCATACAGCACTGTGAAGTTACAGATCTATCAGTAACAACAGAGTAGTGACAACACTCCTTCCTTAAATCTCAGGGAATGCCCCATAGAAATTGTGCATGCAGGACCTAGATGTTTATCTCCCCTGTCCCTGCCCAAACAGGACTGATGGGATGATGGTGCAAGACATCCTAATGGCTGCTCCCAACAGTTTCATAACCGTTGCTGTTTGTATTTTTTGTAAAGTACCAGGCCACGTGCATGCACACTCTATGCAGTAAAGCAGTTGAAGTGACATTTTCAAAGTTATCCAACTGAAATATTTTCAGTGAGGGAAAAAAATAAGGGGATGTTTTCACTACGGATCATAAAAGCGTACAGCAGGATTGGGTAAGACAAAGCAGGAAAACCAGCCCAGTGAGGAGAGACATCTATACCTAGTAGGCTAGTAAAGGGCTTTGAATTCAACACATGCTTGAAGCCATTGCCTGGGACACAGACAAGTTGCTTTTCTACCAGGAGCCCCTTTGAAAAACACTACCTTTGCCTTCCAGCTGGCACATTTAATTTTCAATTTAAGAATCTGACCAAAAGGTCAGGGTGTGTCATGTCCAAGGGGAATTCCTGAAATAGTTGGTAATGAGTAAATTCAGATCCTAGAAACATTTTAGACACAATATATAAGTATGTGGGGGTAGTCTGAATAAAACTATACATTTAATAAAATTATTATATTAGGATACCTTATAACAAATGCATACCTTTACTCACATGCCTTTTGTATTTCCATTAATTTACAGAATGCTCTATTAGTCAGATATCCTTATTCCAGCAAGATAAGAATGTAGAAATACACAGCATCTTACAGGTGAAGATTAGCTGGTTAATCAAAAAGTTACTACCTGTGTAACTGATTGTCCATCAAGTGCTCTCTTTTGTTATCACTCCATCTCCTTTTCACTAAAGGGCAGAGGATGAAGAAGTCACAACACCTATCAATGATTTCAGAAGTGTGCTTTGATGTTGTCAATAAAAATACATATTAAACATCATCTCAAAGATACATCATACAAGGCAGCAAACAAAAATTTGTTATATAGATTTAGGTACCTAAAGGTCTTGGATGAAGTTTTTACTAACATGCTTGCTTTGGTTCATGATCTAGATAAAAATTTGTTATATGTCTGTTTTATTTTACATTGAGCTGGCAAAGTTAACAGTTCAGAGAGCAGCTTTTAAAAAACATTTTTAAAAAGTACTTACAGTTCCAGTGAAGATACTCTGTTACCCAAAAAAATCTACATCTCTTCATCTCTCTATTAAGATAGAACTTGGTATCCCTCCTAGTTTATTGGCCATATAGGCAGAAAAAATATCATCAATGAGGTAAATGTTTATCTATTTCCCCTAGCTTTAATCCCAATTCTGCAACTTTCTCGTTGCATGGCCTTGAGCAGTCATTTGCCTTTAGTCTTATTTTGCCCATTGTAAAAGAAGAGCTTTCCCATCTACCTCATAAAGATGTTGTTATGACTGACTGATAGCTACAAAGCACAAAGAACATATTAAAATGCTAAGTGTTATTATTATACCTGACCATCACACAGTACTCCATAAATTACCCAATTGCCTGAAAATAAATTCATTATTATTATTTTATCATGTTTAAGCTAGTGTGGCAGTTATGACACTTTCAAAAGCCATCTTCATTTACTATCAAACAAAGACACAAGGAGGCAGGAGCTATGGAAACAGCTGACAAGAAAAGGTCTCTTCTTCTGTTCTTGGAATATTAATAGTTTAGCCATAAGCTGGAAGTGCTGGCTAGTAGAATAAATAAATCAGCACAGAGTGCTCTCTACATTAGATTATGCCTATTTCTGAAGTTCTTGGAACTTAGGTAAATTCAGTTTCCCTAGAGTGAGTGACAGCATGAAATCTCGAAATATTGTGCTATCGCCTATCCTTGTTTACTCTACAGACTCTATTACCTACTGCTGTCTAAAAATGCATTTCTATTATAATAGTTCCAAGATCTTACCAAAACATGCTGCCCTTCTAGAGCTACTGGAAATTACTTTGACATCACAAAATTTATATTCGGGACAGTATTTCCCTCCTGCTTCCCACAACACCTCCCAAAAGCCACATTCTGCTGCAGAAGGTTTTAGAGGTTTTTGTGATTCATATACTCTGCCTCATGTCAGCCTTCCACACTGCACAGGGTTTAAGGCTGTGCTTTTAGAGCAGTCTGTAAACTTTCTGCTGCCCCTTATAATTGTTTAAGTATCCAGCTGCTGCCTGAGCTCCAAAGCCAGCAAAACAACGTGTTGTACAAACTTCATTCGATAAAACTAAAACTGCATCTACTGATAGTGGGACAAGGGGCTCTCACTTTGGCCAGATTCCTCTTCTTTACATAAAGTGATTATCAAAGTGATGAATTGAAGGAAAACGACATGTTTTGAGTTTGCAAAGGCTGCTCATTCTTTTTTTCTCCATTTGAAAAATCCTGGCTGACAGAATTAAGTCTTCAAAGCTCATTCAGTTTCTATTTTTTTTTTTACTGCCTGCTACTCACCAAAGCTGCAAAATAAAAGAATGAATCAGCAGTGTGTGTCCAATTAAGTCATGTTTACAAATAATTTCTCATTATCTGCTTAGAAATAATGATGATTTATGGTCATTCTGGGATGTACTGTAAGTTTGGAATTTTATATTTCAGACATAAAATCTATTATGGAGTCCTGGTGTTTTTATTAAATTGTCATCTCTCTCGGAGAGAGAACCTCACTCAGACCTCTCATGGGACTTTGTATATGTCAATTTGATTTCAAAATCCTTTAAATATATTCAAATGTATGCATTTCCAAGCTCTTGTGGCCATAGTATATCTTAACCGGGAAAAAAATCATACATAAATGATTCATGAGGCACTTACTTGCTGGGATGCCAGAGAGGAGACAGAGAACCACCCAAAGCTTTAAAAAGTCTTACCTCCTGCATCTTAGGACACAAGATAGACAAAGCCTGAATTACACCATACACTGGGTATGTCAGGTTTAAAATTAAGACAGCTAGCCTTCATCATCACCAAAGATGTTTTAGGTATGTGCCCATTTGCTGAGCAGAAGGGGGAGGGAAGCATCTCCCAGCACTGCTGTGATGGGAAAGTTGGGACTTCTCCCACAGAGTGCCCAAGCACGTACAATGGGCAAAGGACCAAGGAATTCATACAGCTAATTCACAGCTGAACAACTGCTCAGTGGGTTGCTCTGATATACTAGGACTGTATGAAATTAGGAAATGTTGTTACTTCATGCAGTCTTGAATAGAAAGAAGCTTCCTGGCACAGAAAAGACATAAGCAAACGTTGTAATAGGACTAATAGTGGATTTACAGGAGTGAAAAGACCTATTGAATATACACACACAAAAGCATAATTTAATGTGTAAAGTGACTGTCTCTTGATGAATAGGTTGGAAATTCAATAGCAAAAAAACATGCAAATGGCCATAAGATTTTTAAAGGGATAAAGTCTGAAAATAGTCTGGTTTTCATTCTAATAGTTACCATGATAGTTTTCCCATAAAGTCAAAGCTCCTTTATTGCTAATTGGGTTTGCCTGCAGAAAGCTTAGGCATTCAAACACTGTTTCCTTTCCTTTTATAATGCCTTGTTCTATAAAGTAGTCATTCTCATTCATGATCTCTTCTTTGATGAAGAAAATGTATTTAGACTGCTGTGGGGGAAAAATAAAATACTGAAGGTAACAACTCTATTATTGTAATCAGTTTATGCCCACAGGTTAGGAACAAGGAAGGGAGAGAATTGTCATCAGAGAGAGAGGAAATTCCCTACATGTTTTTCAATGCCTATAGCCAGAGCTGGCTCTATAATTTGCATTATCATATCACATATGATAAAATCACAACATATGCAGCCCAAAATTTATAATTTTCTTGTGTTTTCATGAGGCCTAGCCCAAGCAGAAGAGGTGTAAGTACTTGTTTCTAAATACAGATGTTGAAAGCAATGAACACTAACATGAAATGATACATCAATTATTTTTAAATATGTGTATCTAATCTTGTCTCATTAATATTGTAGGGTTACATAAAACAAGACATAGATATTTATTGATGGTACAGAATGTTTTACTGCTGCAATGTTACTTAGCTTAAAACAGTTTATGTACATTTACCCAGCAAAACATCCCTTTTTTATCTTAAGAATCTTAGGAAACTTCCTTCAAACAGCAGGCTGCTTGGCTTTTAGAGTAGGAACAAGTTCAAAATATTGCCAGAAGAATTTAAATTCTAATCGTTATGTTTCTACTTTCACACAAAATTTGACTTTAAAATTCTTAGTGATATCATAGCATGTGAATCAGTGGCTATACTTTGTCTCAAACCTCATCTACATTGGACAAATGTACTATGACAGAAACATGACATCTGCAGAGAAACACCACAGCAGAGCTTCTTATACGCCTATATTTGATAAAATTAAACTGATGTTAGCAAGGTAGGATGCTTAACTTTTACTGCTGTTTCTATTACTGTTCTTTACCAAGACTGAAACTCCATTGCTCTTAATTGTAAATATCTTTAGAGATAGGGAAAAATCTTTTACCAAAAAATAAAAACCCACACTGATATTTTTAATTATTTTTTTAAGTGTGCTACATACTGAGAAACAGCAGTGAAAACAATACTATAGTCTCACTGAAGAAAGATTCCCTACCCAGAAATTTATCTTCTACTAGTAAGTTCTGAAAGTTCTCTTTCCTGGCTAACCTCTACTACTGAGTATCAGCTTGCATTCATCAGCTGTGCAAGGACCTAAGATAGAGAATTGATGAAGGTCAAAATTAACTTATTTTTGGGGGGATTACCTGTGGTCATGCTGTGGATTTGCTGGATTTGGTTCACTGAATGAATGTACAGACTCTTCTGCCAGCGTAAGGAGGATATGGGGCAGAAATGAGCTGATTTCTTTCCAGGTAAAACAGTGGTTCTATTTCAGGTAAACAACCTGCACAACTGCAATTGTCTCTGCTTTCCACTTTGTCCTACAAATCCAAAATTAAATTCTAAACAGGAAAGTGCCTGTTAGAAAGTGTCTGTTAGAATGGTGAGCACTAGATGTACATACACACACACACATACATTGGAATACATAAGCTGAGAGCTTCTAAATAGCAACTAAAGCAGCATCTTTACCTTAAGACTTATTTAAAAGTGCAAATGTCAAGTCCCAACCTCTACTAGTTTATACCAAAGTAAGCAGCTTCTCAGCTTCTTCTACTCTCAGTAGGAACAGGAACCTAAGGGAAGTAAAGGAGTGAAAACCTCATCCCATAATGTTTCTCCACGAGACAATCATGTAATAACCATTTGATAGTTTTAAAAGGGAGCTAAAATATATTAGTCACGAAGGAATTTGTTTTGCATCCATAACATGAACTGCCAAGAGAAGCTACTCAGTCAACAGTAAACTATGAACTTTCTTCCAATTGTCAGTATTTCTTCAAGGAGGGACTTGACATAAGTAACTTCTAAGATATATTAAGACACTCCTTATTTAAGGTATCCAAGCATATTCTGGCATTGCTTTTTACTTTTTGGCATTACTTTAGGTTTCATTTTGGACAGTTTCTTTGTGGAATTATGGATTCATGAATCTCAATATATAAAACAGGGGATTTTAATGCCAATTGTAGATGCTGTGTTTGACATCTGATGCATAGTTCTACTGGTAAAGTCATGGTCAGAACGTAGAGATGTAAATGTATCATTCATTTCAGCAAAATGAAGCACTGAATATTTGGAATCAATAACTGGAAGAAATATCTACAGGCCATAATATGCGTTTTTGTTCTGGGCCTGAAAACTAGTCACCACCTCTGACACTTGTTTGGCACTGTTCTGGTTTTCAGCCAGGACAGAGTTCATTTTTCCGCAGTAGCTGTGGGGGGTGAGCCTGGAGCCTTTGGGGCATGTCTGGGCTGTTAGTCCATAGCACCAGGGGCAGGAGAAAGGCACTCTCACTCCAGAGAAAGTAAGAGTGGTGTGCAGTGAGGAAAAAGCAATTGGCATGGGGGTTCAATCACCATTGCTTAATGTCTCAGGGTCACACCAGGTCGGATCAGTTAGTGAGCATTTTTTGCATGTAATCAACCTCTTTTTGTATACTTCTGTTATTGTTGCTGTTACCGCCTGGGTTTGTATCTCGTTGCTGTTTCCAGTAAACAGTTTTTATCTCAATCCATCTTTTTAAACCTTTTCTGCGCCTCCAATTCTCAACCCTATCCTGACATGGGAGAGGGGAGGTGGCAAGGGGCATCTGTCTTGGGAGAGTCTTAGGAAAAGGGGTGGGGATGGGGAGAACTAAACTGCAGATTGTTGTTCCTAAACCACGACAGGCAGCAATGATATTTTCAGTCGGGAAAGCAAGAGGTGAACTACGAGCTTTGTGGTGAAACTTCAAAACACCTGTCACATCCTCACTGAATTCTGCTGCACAGAGTACTGAATGAACTCCCTTAAATTATTTGACAGGCGCTGTTTGAAGATCTGGCAAATAAAGGAAAAAACATCACAAGCACTTCTCATCTGTGCAAGACAGATACATGTTCTGTTGTCCTGTTTTTCTCCTTCCGCCTGTCACTTCTCTCAGAGCTTTAAGCTGGGGCTGACTGAGCAGATCATTTGTCTGCTCAGGAGGAGCTTTTCAAAGCACAGATATAAAAAAAAAGAAGCAGGAGAAATAGTCACTAAAATCTTCAAGAAACAAATGTGCAAGTTTTCACTGGAATATCCAATATTGTTTCATCCAGACTTATTTCTCAGTCATTGCGTATACAAACTTCTCATAGCATAAGTTGTAACACTATCAGATAACTATTTAAGCAAAAGTCAGAAAATTCTCTATGAAATACTTGTAGCTTAAGAAAATATACCAACAAGCCCTCTTGAGAAGCAGCAGCAATTCCAGAGTAATAAGGACCTCAACAGCCCAACTCTATATCAGAAAGAGGTCTGTGCAGAACCTGGACCCTACCTAGCATTTCATAAATGTATACCAACAAAATCAGTGTCCTCTCCACTGAAAGCAATAAATTATTATGGAAATAGAAAATAATTTGAATTCTGAAAAAGAAAATAATGGCACCAACACAAACTCAGTCAGGACACAAGGAACAATACTCCTCTTGTTCTAAAATGTACTTTAAGAGCATGTGCAAAATTTCAATGACCTGGTTTTATGCATGGCAAGTATTGCTCTGTGTAAGGGCCTTTGAACAAACCAGCCACAGAAGGTGGTCCTTTACTGAGTCACCATTCATAGCTCCTAGAGCATGGACAGGCAGTGGAGAAATATTCTTAATTTGAGGAATGACAACATGTCTGTAAAACTGTCTGGTTTAAAAGCTTCACCCAGGCTTTCTGGGATAAAACTTGGGATATTTTTTCCTTGAGAGGATAAACAGCTGTTATATATAGACCATCTTGTATTCATTAGCTAATGCCCAGCTGTGAGATGTGCTGAACTTCAGCATTAAACAGTCATTAGCGGAACATAATCTGGTGCTTTACAAACATTCAGTAAATACAGTAATGTTTATCAGAAATCTTCCACTAAAACTTAGGAAAGATTATTTTTCCATGTTTTCTGAGGACTGAGGTCAGAAATAACTTGTACAATATGTACAAGTTACAATACAATACAATATATAAGACAAAGATGATCAATCTGGCTGAAACTAGCTGTCTTGTCAAATGCAGGTTAACAAATGTCAACAACAAAAAATTGAGAAAGAAAACCAACTAGGGTTGAAAGATGAAGCAGTGAAACTGGTTCAATGACAGACATTTCCTCTTCACAGACCATAAATCAAGTCTTCATCAAAGTACTTGGCTGTGGTCTTGATCACAATGTGTAAATACTGTACAAAGTTTAAAATTATTTTTATAATGTTAACAGATTTCCCATGGGATTGGATCCTGCAGCAATGAAAACACTTTTATTCCAGGTTTAAACAGCAGGTAACTGGCATTTAAATACTATGACATGCTAAATAGCTTTATTTAGGTGCCCAGTCTTCTTGCTTTCAGTAATATATTTTTTTATTTTAATCCAAGTGTCTCTATAACATCTTGGCAATGACCTAGCTATAAACAAAATTAAAAATCTGAAATTAAACTTAAGCTCTCATACCTTCTGCTCTGTTCTTTATTATATTCACAAAACACAGCAGAAGAATCCAGCAGTCCTATAGTCAGAGTTCATTAGGTAAACTGTTGTCTGTGGAGGGAAAAAAGCATACAAGCAGCATTGGAACACTTACCAGTAAAATTTGGTAGAAATAAATAGTTATTATGGCTGGAAAAAAGACTGCAGAGAAAAAAATGTTTAAAAGTGCATTCCAGCAATATTGAGGTTAGGAGGTAGGGACATAACCAAGGCATTTAATGAACCACAAGCAATTACTTTTGAAAATTCAAGGCTGTGGCGATTCCTTGTAGGTAACTGCAGTACCTGCATTCAAAGTTTGGAAAAAGGCATTCATGGTCACTAACTGCCTAGGGACCACTCTAAAATAAAGGAGAGGAGCCTGCATGGTGCTACACAAGAAGTGGGGAGAAGGAGGCCTATTCCCAGGGTATGGAGCCAGTCTTGGGGTCCACTGAGGGAGGTGACACCACACGGCCACATCTAGACTTTGACCTTGGCCTGGGTTTGAAAACTCTGTCATCCCAAAGGCTCTGATCCTCATGATGGAGCTATGAGCAGCAGGTTTCCTACAGAGGCCCAAGAGGAGCAAAAGTCAAGTCTTGGTAGTGCCTGATGGAAGAGATGCTGCCCATTTCTCTCCATGGCAGCCATGGACCTCAGCCAGCCCTGCAGAACTGGATTGCCCTCCTTTCACTGCTTCTGCTGAAGCTTTCTTAATCCTTGCACACAATTTAGACAGTGAGAGAAACAAAGAGAAAATGGAGTAAATTCAAAGAACTAAAATAATTTGCAACTGGTATATGAAGGAATTTTTAAGAAAATAATGCATTTGGCAACTGTGGAAGAGAGATTCAAGCTATGCTCATGCAGAAAGCATCGATATAAAGGCAAAGGAACTGTTTCACCCTGCCCATAATACAGGTCAGTAGGTAAAATGAAGAAATCAAATATTTACGGAACATCAGTCAGGGATGACTCTGACAGTCAGATGTCAACAGTTTGGAAAGAAATATCCTCATTTTTGACCTGAAGCAATCCAACTGAGGTAAGAAATGTGCCTGGAAATATGAAAGGCAGCAGGGAAGCATCAGCTACTCACCCTTGCATTGTCTGCAGCTGAACTGAGCCACCACTGCTTTGAGGCAAGTATTAATCATCTGCTGGCACAATGGTATTACTACAATAAAACAGTCTGATTTTAAACAGTCTTGAGTGTCTTTTTCTTCCACAGAAAAATAAAGTCTCACAGATTAACACAGAATTACAAACTCTTACTCTATAAATGATTATGTGTAAATAGCTTATTTTCTTGTATTAATTCTGTTAATTTCAGCTCAATCACAGTGAAGGTCTCCTGAAACGCCTATTCTTGCAAAGTTTCATCTCCATGGCTTGTATATTCAAAAATTTCAGATATCTCTAAATAGAAGACAGTTATAAAGTTGGCACTGCTTGAGCAACAAAGCCTATAATTTACAGCATAGTCCAAGTCCAGAATGCAATATAAAGTAATTTTAATGGAATCACATTAAATAAATTTATTACTTTTATCTCTAGCACTTGAGTTTTGTTTTTTAATATAAAATAGTATTTAAAAAAATTACTTCACTGTGAAGGAAATGTGGAACAGATCGGGTAATGAAGATGCAGAACATGTCACTACAAGGAGAGGTTTGGGGAGTAAAATGCTGTCACTGCATGAGTAGTTGTCTCTACAGCAAATTAATTTGCCTTAAGAGCATAATGAAACTTCTGCTGCTGTAGCATCTCTTACTGCAGCTCTTCTTTGACTGTGCCTCCTGCACTGGCTTTCTTTGTGCAGTCATAAACTGTACACACATTTAATGACATGAACTCCTAAGACTCCACCATATGCACCACCACTGTAATTATCACTGTTCAGGGAACACATCCAAAATTTTGAGTGCTAGGATACCTTTAAGCAGAACAACAATCCAGTCCCAATATGTGTAAATTTCAAGTGTTGAATTATGATAATTGAATGGCTCATCTCATCTGATCCAGTAAAAAGTATTAGTGAAACTCATCTTTATTCCCTTGTCGTCTCTGCTATTGATCCATATCGGAAATCAAATTTTGTAAACCATCTATTTTGTTAAGCCCTTTTGATTTTATGTAGAAATGTGAGGTTTCATTCTATTTAAATATATAGCACAGTTTTTCTTACAGTACAATTAAAATAGACATTTATGCCCATAACAAGACATTTACCATTCTGTGTCCTGCAGCTAATTGCGGTCATTCATAAACACAAACGATGAAGAATTTTCAGTGGTGCACACCTGCCCCCTTGTGCCAGTTTTACATGACTGCCTTTTCCCTTGCTACTCAACTACATCTCACCCAGCCCTGAAGGGCTGTATTAAAACCTCACACACAGGTATTTTGGTCCTCATCTTCTTTCTCAGTGTACAACAGAAAAAGAAAAGCGATATCACTGTATATCTCCATCTCAGCTACTGGACCTTTTTTTTTCTAAAAATGCAGCGAGCTTTAGAAAAATGGGAAGAGGTTCACAGCTATCAATCATATGTTTATCAGGAGGATTGCAGCAAACTACTGTGGCCAGTGGCAGTTTCTGAATATCTTCACTGCACTACGCCAAGACCTCTGCTCTCATCCCAGCAGAAAACTGCCCAGATAAAAAAAGAAACAAGAGAAGCTTGTTCTGCCCTGCAACAAGAAAGAACGTGAATTATGAAGGCTGGTTTTCATGATAAAAACCTACCACACTTGGAAAATGGTTGGCCAAGGGAGGCATTGAATGCTTTTGAGCATAATTTGATTCGAAGAAAAAAATCCTAAATTCAGGAATGTTTCCTCTGTTCCTCCAGGCTTTGTAGTTGGACTGGAGAGTGTAAAAAATATTCGTCAAAAGTGATCATATATCCACCTAGGAAAAATAGTGCTTGAACATCACCTACTCCTTCCTATGGGCCATGTGCAGGAGTAAATGGCAGGAGTCAGCTCCCAGCTAATGCAATCCATCACAGCCCCGGTGCTCCGGGGTACCTCTGGCAGCTCCTCCTGCCTCCCCTGGGTCTGTATTCCCTCCTGGCACACTGGCTACACTGCCTCCATTGCTGCACTCCCACCTCCAAGGTAACATGTCCCTGTGTCCTTCCTGCCACAGCTGCAGCTCTGATGGTTGCATTAAAATAGAAAGAATAACTTACATTAAAATAAATTTTAAAAAAGGAGGGCTCAGAAATCAGCCCATGCTGAATGGCAAGGCTGAGCCACACTTTTTGCAGAAGGTGCCCTCAAGGCCACCCAGCCAGAGGGACTTGCCCTGAGAAGGTTTGGGCTCAAGACTTGCTGACGTAGCAGAGGTGAGGTAACACCAGCTCATCAGTGGCAAAATGTCACTTCCTCAGAGCTTTGTGAGGAACACCCAAACTCTTAACAAAGGTGGGTCAAAATTGGGATTTGGCCCTCACCTTTCCCAAGGGCCCCATTTCTGCTTGAGGATTTCCTATCTGTTCAAGGCCAAATGAGCATTCTCCCACCCATTCCACACAACAGGATTTAAACATGACCCAGGATGTGTTTAGCCACACAGGATGTACTGAGTCAAAACTATGCACCATATATCATCCCTGCAAATTTTTTTGACAGCAGGTAGGAAATGCTGAAGCCAAAACAAGGTCTTAAATATCTCCAAGCTGAAGCCCCTCACTGAGGATGGCACAGGCACTCATCAATCCCCACTCATGTTTAATAGCCCTGAAATCTTTGCTGAGAGGGTGTATCTCAGATACTACTATAAATAATCAAGAAGAGATCCTCATCCAGAATTTGTTTGTTCTTCTCACCATCAAAGCAATTTTGAATAAGTATCTTGCCCAAGAATTCAGAACTGATATCCATTTCACTGATGATATCCCCTTTCTCATAGCTGAATTAAATATTCCTCAAAATAAAAAGATTAATAAAAAGTCAGAATAGCTCTAGCCTAGTTGTTAGATAGTTGGTTTAAGTACAAACAAAATTTTAAGATTCCTAATTCAGTAAGCATTTCACTATTTATATTCAACTCATTAAAGAATGATGACTGGTTTCATAGAGCACAATGGAGTGTTAAAATGTTCTGTGGAATTTCAGACATCACTCTGTAATCAGATTCAGATTTCAGCTGTAATTTGAAAAACCCACTTGTCTCTCATATTCCTGGTTCTGAATCTAAATATATTACAAAATCTACTCCTTCAATCTTGTTTTTGCCTCAGCTGAATACACAGCTTGATACAGACAAGAAATAGAGCAGATTAAGATACTTTACTCTGGACTAAGAAACAAGGTCCCTTTATTCTGATATGATCCATGGTTTCACACCATTGCTTTCTGAAGCTATATAAAGCTGTTTCATCCTGCATCCTTCACTGCATATCTCTAAAGAATTTAAATGAAAAAAAGCTTTTTAAATACACTTAAGCACAGAATAAGTAATCTTGTCCCACCTACCTTATTTAGCTGCAAAGTTCTGATCCAGTTGTAGATTCACTATGATGGTGATCAGGGTCAAAGCAGGTTGCAATAATATGTGAAAAATATCTTGTTATTTAACTCCCCAAAAAGTGATTCAATTAACTTTAAAATATATGATCACTAGACCAGCAGTATTTAGAGAAGGAGAAACTGGGGGCAGAGGGGGCCACAAGAGTGTGTGTGCTTCATGGATCAACTTGTAAGAGAAACTAATTTGATTGTGCCCAGTGCCCGTGCCCTTGTTGTGAATAATTTCGTACTAGTTCAGACTACAGTTCTGGCCTTCTTGTAGAGGCTGAGTAAGTCCTGCTCACATTCTTGATCTCTGAGAAAGTGCTGGTAAAAAGAAGGCTTAAAATAAGAAAATATACATCTGCAGAATGGCAGAAAGCCCTCAAATTAGAGGACCTGATGTGTCCTTCTGGCTTAGCCATTATACCATAAGTTGAAATAAAAAGAATACCAACAAAAACATAAGCAGCAGCAAACAAGTCAAATCAGCATTTAAAATCAACCTGTCCAAAAGCAGCAGCAGCTGTGCTGACTTTATAGCATCTGGAAAATAAAACAAGTTGCAAAGTTATAATTTTACTAATTTCACAGAGCACTGGTACTGCAGTGATGGCTACTGTTTTCAAAGGAGTGACAAGTTGAGAAAGATCTCACTGGAGTCTTTGCTACGTGCTTGCTCTAAAATCAAGATTTTCGCTGTTGCCATTGTAGCATGTGTCCTCCCTCTCATACTAACCACAGCTGTGCAGCAGAGCATCATGGCCAGTGGCATTTGCACAGGGAGTTTGTTATTTGTGCAATATGTTTCTTGAAGGTGGAATAAAGAGCCTGAAGGATATTTCACAGATGTTACCTAGGATAGCAATGAAAAAATAGTAGGAAGAGAAAGTAACTTGAAGTACTCCAATGTTTGTGGTCTTTTCCCCATCTCACAAAGGTAACTGCTATAGGGAATGAACGCTGAACATAGAGCAGAGCAAAACCATTTTAGTGGGATTTAGAGGCTGAAAGAAAATGCAAGGGAGCAAAGTTAGTATTTTGGTAACTTTAAGATTTGAAAGCATGACTAAAAGTTGTCTTCCAAGGCCTTACAACACCCTGGAATCTATTCTTCCATTGAAGATTAATTTCTCTAACAGCATGCTAGTCATGCTGTGAGGGGCAGAGCTTTCCCACTATTTTTAATAAATTTAGAAAAAGGGAAAACAGTGGTTAGAAATGCAAGCATGCTGAATGTCAGTTCAAATGCCTAGCTCCACCTTGCATGTGGTTTGTCAAAACTTTCTGATTAACTTTCTTTATTTCCATACTGATCAAGGAATTGTTTAAGCTGCACAAACTGGTTAACTATGAATAACTGCCATCTAATTCTTTTATTTGTTTTGAACTGCTGGAGTAGAAATGAAAATGACAGTCTCTTGAATAGCTGGGTCACTCAAATAAACACATAAACTCATTTCTCAGTTGAACCACTCACCAGCAAGACCTGATCTGCCACTTATCCCATTTAACTTGAGATATCCACACTGTATAATAGCTGCAGTCATCAAGGGCTGCCCAAACAGTCCCTTAGAGCATAATTCACCTAACACATTTCAGATGCATGCTTCCTGATGTCAGTACAAGCTACAAAATTGGAGGATGTCAATGTCATCTTGAGTCAGAGGAGCTGTAAGTCAGGAGAAGTGTTTATTTTATAATGATGTATTTATTTATAGAAAGACTGGGATTTGGTACAGATAGTCACATCTCACAGAGATCCCATCTGATGAATACAGAACAAGCAGTGCTAGGAACTGAAAGGTTCTGGTGAGCAGGATAGTGCCCATCCAACACAGCTTCCACAACAGACTGCATTGATATGGTATGAGCCCTTCACTCTAACACTGATGGACAAAAAATGACTTCTGAATCAGGAGTTCAACCCAAAACCAGGGATAACATAATAAGGATGCTAATCCTCTGGAGAATGAAGAACAACTGATTTAGGTACTGGTGAGACAGCAAAAAATGCAATCTCCCTCTTTTCTGAAATCAGCAGCTTATTTCTGAAGCAGCCACACGTACCCACAGGCAAGGAAAGCCCGGGAAAACACAGCCAAGAGGACTCTTCAGAGGGAACTGCTCATTGCTGAGCCAGCAGAAATGTAACATTGCTTAGGGCAAATGGGCACGGGCTAATATTCTGTGAGTTCTGCTCAAAGACCTTGACAGAACAGGTAAGTCACACTAAAGTTCCAAATCTGAATGCAGAAACTGTGGAGCCCAGAGAGTGGTCTGAAGGCCTGCCTGGAGAGACCCCAAGGCATTCAGATTCAATGACAGAGATGTCAGAGCTTGACTGAAGGAAGAGGAGGCAAAAGGCAAAGGACAGTGAAGCCAACTGGGGGAGGGAGAATTTAATGGGGAGATAACAGTAGCATTTTTCAAACAATTTAAAGTCTTCTCAGTGCTTTGAGAAACCTCTTAAAAATATGTCCTTTGGGTCATGGAAAAGCTGCTGTATAAGCAACACAGGCCACAAGCATGTCAAGAGAAGAAAGATGGAAAAGGAAGAAAAACAAAGAAAAATTATCAATTATAGCTTGAATCAAAGAACAACCACAAAAGCTGACAGTTCTTTGTGAAAACATTGAAAATGGATATTTATGTGTCAAGCAATATTTTAAGATAAAAATGCTAATACCTGCAGATCTCTGTTTGTAGGTACAAGTGGTCAAAGCCACAAGCCAGTAGTCTTCTGCATGGGAACAGGTCTCTCTCTATATATATTTTATCAACAAACGGCAGGCAAGTGAGAAAGAAACCAAAGCTAAAATATAAAATCCAGGAATTCTTAGGATCTTTTTAGGATGTAGTGCATAAATACAAATCTCCAGTTTCTGCTGTCACTGTTAAGCACAATGACCATCAAGTAGCACATCATGCAGTATCAAATTTGTGGAGCAAGTGAGCTCTGTGGCACAACATCTCATTCTGGTGCTAAACACAGCTCAGAGTTAGGAGCTTGTTGCAGTGTTATGGGGCGTAGTGTTCTGACTCCACACAAAGGATTTCCGTACTGCTGGGCACAAAAATATGTAGTTTAAATCTACCAACATTCTTTTCCCTCTGTACTGAGGTCTCATTTTCTCAGAGGATAAATGTCCTTATGAATGCCATATGCCAGTGGGTGGCCTGCTCTCGGGATTCCAACTAATTGCTCAAACACTGGAGGAGGTATCTGCACACTACCCCGAAGTACTTCTGACACTACAGCACAGGCACACACACACACAGGCCAAGCACACCCACATGACACTGCTCAGCTTGCAGGTTAGGTGTTCAGATGGTGCCTTCAGTCACATGGTTGACTTGTACTAACCTCTGCAGCAAAATCTGAGTAGGAAATCAGCCAGCTTTCCATCCATTTCATGCTACTTCTTTCCTTATGCCGATATTGGTGTTTTCAAGGTTGTGCAATGAACAGAATCGTTGAAAGAATGATGATAAAAGAAATCATTTGGAAGGAAAAATTATCTGTCTCTTTTGGTGATATCACTTTAATGTGTCCCACAGGTAGCTTCATGGAAAGGTGAGAGAGATAGTCACAGCAAAGCAGTATTGGAAATATGGTTGGGCTTGGTGGTGTGGGTGGGAGAAGGGAGAGAAGGCAGTGCTCATGAACTGGGCAGATATTCCCCCAGCACAGAGAACTCTGTGGTACATTAGCTTATTCTTGCTAATTAACACTCCAGAGAAAACCAAGAGCCCAGCTCTGAGACAGAGCAGAAATCAGGGCATCCTAAAAGTGTAGCTAGAAACTCCCAAGCTGTCCAATGCACAGCATGGAGGGGTTCCATAAGAATTTCAAGTTCCAGTACATAGATACTTTTGATAATTATATTCTACGGGGCCACTAAGACAGGAAAGTACTTCAGTACCTCTAGCAAATTATGGAGGGATTTTCAAATAAAACACATTCCGAGTGCTTAAGGTCCATTTGGCAGCTCTTAAATCTTTATCTTATTGAAAACTGCTGTTTGTTATAGTATATATAAAGACTGGATATTTCTTTACTGGCAGCATTTCAATATATAAAAGCACTACAGAATATGGAATCACAACTCTGTAACCAATTAAACTTCATACTAAATGCTAACACATTTCTTAACAGAAATTAGTGTGGTAGCAATTGCATGTCACTTACCTAGGAGGAACTAATCAGCTCCATTTGTGGCTGGCATTTGTCCTCGTACATTGTTAAGAGCCTTCTTCAAACCAACACTTGTCAAGAATATAAAAATTCTACTGCAGTCCACTGTACTATACACTTAGAACTCAAATAAATAAAACATGTCCTTAAGCATAATAATCTTCTTCAACTACAGGCAGAGCAGTTCCAAAATACTTCTGGATTTTATTTTAACTTAAACTTTCTTACAATGTTTTAAAAATAATTGACTTGTGTAAATGAATAAAGATGACATTTGTATATAAAATTGCCTTAAAGAAGCCAGCAATGCAATCTTTTTTATTAGTGCCGCACTGAGAGCACACCTAACCAAATTCCCATTCAAAGAGAAGCAAACCAGTACCAATTAAAACAGTGGAATCCTTCACTTACTACATTTGCTTATTTAAACAAGCCAAGGGTCATGGAATGTAACTTGATGTTCTGTTGTGAAGGGTTATAAATGCAGACTAAAAAAGGCAAATTAACCTTTTAAGGAGAGGGCATGTCTAAAATAAAACAGTGTTTTAGGGAACTATTTTCTGAGATCAAGCTTGACGAATAGTGCTAAATATTCTACTTAAGTTTGAAAACTCAAAGCTTCCTTAGTTAAAGCAATATCCATCTTTGAGAGCTAATACTAATGGGTATGTGCTTCACAGAGCGTTGTTTATGAATATAATACATACATAGTGCTGGGTTTAATATTTTATTTGAATGAAGTTTAATGCTATGCAAAATAAATTGTTATGTTACATCCACTGTGACATCAACTAAAATGTGAACTAGGTTGCATAGGTTAGTACTTTGGGCAGCATGATGTTGCTCTAGTCCACCAAAGCTTAAATATTCACAGTGTAGAGGAAGAAACAGGAATTAAAGCATTTCTACTAAAATATATTTTAATAGCTGGTGTTAACTTTCTGCATAACAAAAGCCAAATTAAGATGATACATCATATGATCCAAGAGTAAGTTCATCTGTCTTTTGAAAAACAAATACCTTCATAACTGTATACCCCCAAATACAGTACAGTTTTGCAAAATAACTAAAACTTTACACACTTTAAAGCAAACATAAGCCAAACTGCACAGCGGTTCATTTTTGCTTTTTATATCACACTGCAAAAACCAACAGCTGAGAGATTTTCCACATCATGCTAATCAATGTCAATACAGTCATTGCTGTCTTCCAATGGTCTAGCAATTTCTAATAGTAATATTAAATACACAATTGAAATGCTACAGTATAGCTTATTTTCCCCCCTAAAATAATAATAATTAAACAAATGTCAACAACAACTGGATTACAACTTAAGTACAATATGCAAATTCTATTTATCAGACACAAGAAGCATATGAAATTCCTTTGAATATACTGTTGTAGTGCAGGCAGTTTAGGAAATAGAGCTTTCAGGTTTTCTTTCCAAAGGAGAGATGGGGTTCCTATGGCATAAAGCTGGAGAAAATCACTAAAGCATTGCAAGATGGTTTAATCTTCTATAGCTCACTAGTATTTTGCCTTTGCCAGCACACCAGTTTGGAGGACTTCTTTCAACAGCATCTTCTGTCTGTTTCGGTATATTATTTAAACATTTACTAACTAAAGCATATTCTATATTTTAAATGGAGTATTAATCAACTTAATAAAAATCCATGATTTTATACCCTGTACCACCTTCTGCCAAAGACCTCTGTATTTGTCATTTCTTTTTCATCGTACAAGATGACATAAAGTCACTGTACAATAAAACTGGAATTATTACCTTTCCCAAGTACTGGAGACCTTCCACATCCCCAAGAAACACTCGGCAGGGACACATTTGTCAAAAACATAATCCATGGGAGGTGATTCTCCGCCAAATCCCAATCTGCTGAAGTAGTTTATTGTATGTCAAATGTAATCAAGAAAACCCTGTTTCATCAAGACTAAATGCTAATGTTCCATAATGAAAAATTACAACTGCAGTACCTGGATGTAGCTTTGTTTAAAAAATGAAGATTAGCCAGGCAAGAAAGAGTAATGAAAAGCAAGGCACCCATTTGTTCCTGTATGTATGCATGAATATGCTCTATGTTGTTTTCTACATTTATACTCATGTTAGCAAGAATTACAGCATTCCTGACAGAATTATATATTTCTACAATGGGACAATGTGGACTTCCAACCTGAACTTTGGAACAGCTTGAGAAATTCAAGTCCTTAAAAGCCCTTTCCTTTCCCCAGAAAAATGTTGACTATAGGAAGAAAGAACATTGAGGGGAATATGCTGTGCTAAAAATTAATATAAACTTGAAAGGTAACAAGACAGCATGTAGCATCTTTTCACCCCTATATTACACTGCATTTAACAGTCTCCAACATATGCTTTGAGAAATGTGTGCTGGCACAATTTAGTTCATGACTTACTCTCCTTGCCTTACAAATTTTAGTTCTTATTAAAAAAAAATTATAATTGCATTTTGATAATTTTGGGCCTTTGATTGCATTGCTTAGAACAAAGCTGCAAAATTACACTAAAGTTTGTTTTATATCAAAAAGCAGGAACCATTCCATATAAATATGAATTTCTAAGCATATCTGACAAAAAATTTGGCTACAAGAATAAGTAACTTAAACCAGATCTTAGTAATTCTGCTGACATACCATTCTCAAGAGGAATACAGTTCACATGCTGTTTTGTTTTCTTGACCTTTTATTTTTCCCAAATTGCTCTAGCTGCTATGCCAGGCTAATAAATATTCAAAATTCATAAAGGAAATTTTATTTCTATTGTTCAGCATAACATCATTCTCTAATGTTACCAAATGCTCATTTTCTGATTTACTTTTATACATAAAGTATTCAGCACTGTAAGCTGTCTCCTCATTTAGGAAGAATGATTACGTATTTATAGGTGGAGCCTCTCCATTTGATAAATCACTAAAAATTGCAGCTTGATGCCATACAGATATTCTCTATATTTCTATTTTATTCATATTTGGTTAGCAAACTGACACCTTGTTTTTATTGTTGTCAAGCATTACACAGCTAATAGAGCAGCACAGCAGCAAGTGACAGCCAATTGTGCCTCAGGCATCATCTGAAAAATTTGCCAGCCAGCAGAAGATGAGATTCCTCTCCTCGCTGTTGATGGCCAGTGATGAAAACCAACACAGAAGCAAGCTGCTCATTTCGGAGCTTCTAGCTCAGCATGCCACATCAGCCTTTAAAAAAGCCATTTGACTTGCTGATTTCATGGGGGTGTCACCATGCACAAGGGTCTGCTGCAAGAGCAGCTCCTTATGCAAAACTTGCAAGAATTTTAAATCCCAGCAGTCAACTATACAAATTGCATATTTACAGTCATGGAACTCTGCTTTTAAAACATATTTTTTGAAGTTAGAGACTCCTGGAGAGCTTTAGCCTTGAAATTAGGCTGCTGACAAGAAAGCACAGGTAATTCCACAGTCATGAACTTTTTTTTTTTTTCTTATGGAGTCATTCCATTCTGTTTGGCAGCTGATATCATCCCTGTGTTAGCAAGACCAAAAATAAAACTGCATAAGCTTTCCAATTCTTTGGAAATTATATGCAAAAACTGTATGCAAAAATAGAACTTGAAGGTATTTGCACTGACAACTTTCAGTTGACATAACAAATCCATACTGCCTTTCTTGTCTATTTTTTAAATAGTTATTGCAGGTTTGCCTACTATGTGAGATGAGAAATACAAAATTGTCTAAAAGCTCTATATGTAACTCTACTATAAAAATTTTATAAATGAAAGCAAGCCAGTGCAGACTCAATATTCTGAGGGCTACTCCAAAGTTAACTTCCTCAGCACATGGCTGAACTCTACAAATTATTTTATCGGAAAAACATTTTCTTCCTTACACACCTCTGAATCCACATGAATAATTTCTCACATGAATCTTTAACTCTTTTGTCTTCCACAACTTAACCCTGTGAGGGAATGCAGCACCCAGTCAAAGCAAATACAAGTTGCCTGTGACCCAAGCCTGCTGACAAAATCCCTCTTGCAGATCCAGTGTGTCACCAGCTGTTAGATCCTGTCCCAGCCTCAGACTGAAACCTGGATCTCTCAGTTCTGGCCATAAGTTAACAGACACCAAGTAGCAATGTGAAGGTTTGTCAGCAGAATATTTTTACTGTTTTCAACAGATGGCTAAACTGAAACATAATGGCATAGTGTATGTTGGATTTTGCTTAGTTAGCTTTCCCTTCCATGTCAGTTATGAGAAAGATTAAGTCACTAAATGAAAACATAATTCTTCTCCATCATTAATCATTTGGCAAGCGTACAACCCGCTGTTGGATCACCAAGAATTTGGGAGCAAACTGAAGCAACAGGCCACTGATCTGAAATGCACTACAAGAACCAGAGCTCTCCTGCACTGCTCGATGGAGGCACAAGAGTTTCTGCAGCAGGGGAGGGACATCAGCTCATCAGCAAAGCAGCCATCAAGCGAGTTACCTGTGTGAGAACGGGGTGTGACTGCACAGCACCGGGGCCGCACCTGGGCATTTATTTACAGCTCTACAGGTGAAGGCAAAGGAGCTAACATGAAGAATTGGTTGTACGTTGCCCTAATGAAAGTTTCTATTTAAATGCTAAGTACTATTACAAGGAAACAGAAGAGTTGGCAGGTTTTATATTTTAGATAGTCTTTGCAAAGAATCTTCTGCGGAAAAGATTCTGAAGAACCATGAATCCAGACCTGGATCTAATTGAGGGATTAGGATGGAAGCAAAGCTAATAGATCACTTGGAAATAAGAAAAAATGGATCATCCAAGAATAAATGTGGATATGCAAGAGTCAGGAAATTTTTGCTGTCAAAATAGACATATTTACTGTAAGGCTGCTGGGCAGTAGGGGGTTTTATTGGTCTTGGTTTTTTTTCACTGGCATGTTACTTGTCTTTATTTCAAATGACTGAATTGTCTACTCAACATATTAATTTTTATTAGGAAGCTAACTGCTTATACATTAAATGTTCCCCTAATAATTTGAAGATGTGTTCAAACTCGGTGTGTTAACCTCCTGTGACTTCAGAGTGCCATAAAAAGTGAATCAATTTTATAGTTATAACATCTTTGAGGTGTAAGGAAAAGGCATTACCCCTTTACAGTTAATTGACCAAAGTCTTTATAGGACTGGCAGCATCAAGCTTCCATATATGTTTTTCATTTTGAGAGAGCACTATTATAAGCAATGCTGTTTTCAAATCTCTGAGCTTCTTGTGGATTATTTATTTTTTCGTTAAAGGACTCTAAAATGGATTCTGAGTGAGAATGCAAACTGTTATAGCAGTGATAAAGTAATGATCATGAACTCTTAAAAGATTCTTCTGATTTTTTTCTAAAAGGTTAGATTTTAAGTAAATCATAATAAAGCTCAAAGGACTAGAGACAAAAATTAGTTAACAAACTCAATATAATTTGCTGGAAGCATTCCTGTTTTCCCAGTTCTCTGAACAGTACCATACATCCAGCCATCATCAATTGGTTGCACATTGATGATATAATCACCATCCCTGAAGGAAACTTCATCTTCATCTTGAGCGCTGTAGTCATACATAGCTCTGTATGTTCTCTGTTGAAGGAAAGAAAACAGGACTGTAAAGTCTCAGGTCTAAACTTGACATTCCTTGATTCCTTCTTTTTGCACAAAGAAGAAGAGAAGAAAAAAGAATAGAGGGAGCAAAGCAGAGAGAGAAATCACAAGTTACCTGTTGAAAAGGAACACTATCCCCTTCTACACCCTGTCAAATATACAGTGAATGCAGGCCCTTGTTCTGAGTAGCAAAATAATTATTTTGTTAACTCACATTGTCTTATGGCTTCAAGCAAACAGATTTAAAGCCATTCACCTCATATTGAAGTACTCTAACTGTTGTTTCATTAATTTACTAGTAACAGTTCATTACACCAGCCAGGCTAGCTCTGCTTCTGCTCCCTATTTGCATGATTCACAAACAACTTCTCCTGTGCCTTCACTACAAAAAGAAACATAGTCTTCATCCAGGCCATTAACTTTTCCATCTCACTGAATGTCCTTCACTTCATTAGGATTTTACCCGAATTAAGAATTATGAATGCATCATTATCTAAAGGAAAAACAAGATTTTTAAAAGTCTACAAAAAAATTTTTACGAATACTTATATTTTCCTATTCAGATAAAATTTAGCACATAAAGTCCCATCATTAGCTAAGACAAATTTCCCCACAACCCTGCCCACTACAAGACAAGCTTTCAGCTTTTTTCTCTATTTTTCTAAATAGAGTATTTATTTTCACTCATAATCAATAAAATGCCATTATTATCTGGAATTCAAAGTGGATTTTCAACCTCAGGAAGAACAGTCTCCCCTTGTACCTTAGCAGCAGAATAAAACTAGCTCATTTTAAAATTCCCAAGAGTACTTTCTTTTCCTTACCCTAGCTCTTGACAGAAGTCAAAAGCAGTTCAAGCATCACTGATAATATCCAATTTCCCTTCCAGTAAGTTTTGCTATGTTACCATATGTAGCTGAATTTTTCTGGTACAAGAATTTAAAGAGAAAAAAAGGTAAGATCAGTCAATGTGTGAGTACTATTGTCTGAGCCTTTTAAAAGACAGCAAACTTCTCCGCTCAAGAAAATGGCTCTGGATTAGTTTTAGTTCATATCATATATATGGGGGCTTAAGTGTTTTTAATGAAACTATTTTTTAAAAAGGTGGAGATTGCTGCACATGGAGTGTGCAGGCCATTTGTCACATGTTGGAAATGTGGAATTATTGAATCCAAAGTCTATCGGGCAACTCATCATTACTGTTCCCAAGCTAAAAATATACTTTAGTCTTGGCTCTACCTTTATCATTAGTAGTGCAAATTAAACAGTCAGAGAAATTAGCTACTGTTTAAACACTGGAGACCACCTTTCCTGACAAGACCACCCCGAACTGAATTTGAGTCTTGTGCTATATTATTGTTCTCTGCCATGCCTTGTAGTTTTGCTGACCTACAGGCTGTGACCAAGAGCAGTTTTCATCCAGAGGTATGTGCTTTCCTAGTGGTTCCTTAATGTCTTCCAAGTGTGCATGGAACTCAATGAGAAAAGGATTATTATTTTTTATGCACTACATGACAATAAATAATTGCTTGGGTTCTATCATCAAGAAAAATTCCTTAAATATTCATAAAGTAGACAACTATAGCTGTCAAAAGGCTCTCTGCCTTTCAGAATCTTATTTTTTCCAACTATTTCAACTGATCTCACTGGTGAACCTTGAAACTAACTCTAAAAAAAGCAGTGAAAAATGTGCTATTACAACAAACTCAGCAGCAGTTAGCCCTTTAAACAATTTATTTCAGAAGAGAGTCCTTTTAAGAAAAATGGTAGCAAGTCTATATCTGGTATAAGGCAGTAAATGGATTTTGCCTAGAGCCATGCTTACAGGTCTCCCTTAAATGGGAATAGACTGGTGAAGAGATTAAATGTTTTATTAAACAAACATAAAACTGGAAAAATAGAGAGGTTTAGCTCACTCAAAAGGATGCTCACTCTTCCTTAGAGCACCATGGCAAAGGACATACCACTGCTGTCTCCTAAAAGGCAGCTTGACTACATCACTGTGGTGCACAGTTGTGAAGACAAGCCCACAGTCTCTAACTTTAAAAGAATTTATTAGGGCCCTAAATGCTGCTGAGAAATCCAAATTTATGGCCTTAACACCTAATTAGGTGCTAAATGGCTGTCAGGAGAAATCTCCATAATAATCCTGTTAGCATTTAATGCCTAATTATCACTGCAGAGTGTAGTCTGGGCTGTATAATCTAGAATTACAATGCCTAAAGGACTCAAAGTAGGGATTTTTAAAATGCATTTCAGTGAATTATTCCTCTGTCAGTAGTGAGTTTAGTGGGTACTAAGTTAGAAGAGGGCGTAAGTTTGGAGTTCTGTGAAAGAGTCCAAACTCACTTATCTCCTACCTCCTCAAAGGTCTGTCTCACACCCACTGCTAAGACAGAACAGTAAGTCTTGTCCATATGAAGAACTGAAATCCAGTTATTCTCAGCTCCCCAGCCAGTTCTGAGCTGACAGGTGTGTATTTCCACTTCACCCCCATTCTATGTATGGCTCCTTGCAAAGAGCAATCATTGTTCCAGCATCCTTCACATACAGCAGCTATCAAGGAAAGCCAACTTGCAGCATAGGGTTTGCTTCCCTCCCACTCTTGGATATTGAACAGTGTGTGAGCACCCCATTATTTTCCAAAGAGGAAAACAGCCTTCAGGGCTTTCTGTCATGAAACACTTTGTACCCTGAGCAGCAATTTAATTCACCCCATTATGCAGAACTGCTCACAGAAAGCAAGGAAAAGTTAAGAATCAGAAAATAATGCAATTTATCTGGAAAAAAACCAAAAAGCTATCTAAAGATTATGTTAGGATCGTGCTTAATAAAAAACAGAGCTCAAAATGAAATAAACCAGATTTTGAAAATTCAGAAATTAGAAAAATTCTGTTTCTTATTATAGGAGACTGGTGAACACGATTATAAAATTAACATGCCTTTTGGGGACAGATTTGATAACAATACAACAACTCAGTTGAAAGGAGTAAATGTACTACAGCAGCTAACTCTGCAAGCATCTCCACTCTGATATAACCCATAGGATCTTAATCACTTTTGCTCTAGAGATGTCCTGGCAAAACTCAGGCAGTGATAAATGACTTTATCACCTTCATTGCTTTTAGTTAAGCCTCAAAAACTGCTCAGGCTTTGAGGTCATTATTCTAGGATTCCTTTCCTCCAGTCTCCTTCCCCTGGAACTTTCTTCCCATCTTTCCTCCCTCTGTTATCCAGACAACACTGCATCTCTGGCAATACTGCTCCAAGCACAGAGCTGAAACCCAAACATTGTGTAAGTTTGTCAGATCTCCTACAGCATGTCCACACCTCATTTTAAAAGCACTCCAAGATTGTCATCAACCTTCAGTCTGTGCAAACTGCTACATTTAAGCACATCCTCAGTCAGGGGCTTCCCTCAAACACACTCTGAGTTGTCCCAATAGCTGAGTGCAACATCTCCAATGCACCTGGATAAGCTGCACAGGCTAAGGAAAACATTCTGGTCTTAAGATGGGAAGACAAGGGAGCCTGGCAGGTTTCTAACTGCATCTGAGATGCCTCTTTTGGAGCAGAAATCATCATCTCGGGGTGGTAAGATCACACTCTGTCTTCCTCACCAGGCTGGCAAGTCAGCAGTCAGCACCAGGCCAGCAGTCTTTGACTTCCTCTCTCTGGAAATGCTTGGGGTTTATTTTCTAAAGGGAAATCCACTCAGTTTTTAACAAATGCAAAATCAGTTGTAAACATCATCTTTGCTGTTTTCATTTTCTTCCCAAGACAAAATATTATCACTTATAAGGATGTCAAATGAAAACAGTTTCAGAACAGGGGAAAGAAATTTGTTGAAATAACTTAATCTTACTCTTAAAATCCTTTCATATCACTCCCCTCCTTTTCCTATTACCTTCACATTCCCAATTCTGGAAGAAGAGGCAAATGATGATTTTCAAGATGACTGAAATGACACTGTTTCAGCAGCCTGTCAGGTAAGTCACAGGGACACAGAGGTGTTAGAAATAGTAGTCATCTCTCTGCCCACAAAGCTGCAAAGCCTGGTAAGTGCATTTGGAGATTTACAGGTATCTCCATTTTCTGTCTGCTGGATTTGAGGGCTGTTGGCTTTGCTCCCCAATGACTTGCAAATCTGCTGGAAAAGCCCAAGCTTCCAGGTCTCCCACTTTTTGGATTTTGTCTCTTTTGGAAAGCAACCACCTCCCAAAGTGCCTTGTAATATCCTTGGAAATTAATGGTTGATTCCACTATCAGCTGTCTCACAGCTGTCATGCAGGTGTCCAAAGAGTTTCTCAGGTTATTGACTCACTCAATGATGCAGGTATCTGGATCCCAGACTTTGCAGCAAGTTAGCCCTCTCAGCCCCAGACAGCTGAGAATCAGGCAAGCCTGAAAGTACTCACACCACACAGAAAGTCATGACCTATACAATATAAAATGTCATGGAGTTTCAGTTTTACAAAAAATACAAGTTTCATCTGATCTTGAAAACAGGGTTTCTTTCCAGCCCAGCAAGCTTTAAGTTTGGTTCATAATTAAATATTTATTCATCTCTAAAAAAGGTGACAGAGGTAGTAAATATGCATCTGTTCAAAGTTGTTTAAAATTCAAAATGACAATATTTTTAAGGTAAAAGGTGGCTGGATCTGAACTAGGAAATCTCTAGACAGTAATAGTATTTAAAAAATATGATAACTATTAAAACTGAAATTTTATATAGGGAGTTTAAAAAAAAAGCTTAATCTCCTAAAAATCCCAGCTGAATACCATTCAGGTCTCCTTCCATGGCCAGCTACTTTGAAAATGAAATATTCACTCCAGCTTTACATTCCCATCCACCACAGTTAAGAACTTCATGAGGTGGCCATGGTTTCATGATAAAGCTTCGTCTCAGTTGCCCACCAGTGTACCTCAGTTTGGATCCTACACGAGTCAGATCATGACTGCTGTGTGGAATTAGAAAGGGCACAGCAATCTGGAGTCTGAGCTAGCTCTGTACAAGCAGAAGTAACACAAACCCTGCTAGCACAAAATCAGCAAGTCAAAAAAATTGAAACTAATTTAAATCAACAGGGTGATCTAAAAAGATCACTGGTTTTCATCCAGTGCTAGGAGCATGAATTCATCACAGAGCATAAAATCAAAATTCAGCCAGTGAAACACTGTCCAAGCAGCTACTACTTGTCTTAAGTAGGTAAAGAATTCAGTTATTTCTCTGTTCTCTGAATATCATACCTTTTTTAATATGTATTTTGATATTAAAAAAGTTCTCACCACTGCCCATAGACACTTAAGTCCTTTTTATACATGAGGACTACCAGTCACATTTACGATAAAGACAATCAAATAGGTCAACTATAGAACTCTAGGGGTTCAATTCAGTCATATTTAAGAGATTTCACAATAGCTGATGATGGTGCTTACCAAACAAAATTCTCCTTTAAATTCAATACTCACCAGACTTGCTGAATGAGGCTGTGAATGCATGGACCTCATGGATGACATACTGGTCTGATGCATGTATCCATATCCTTGAGTCTGGCTTTGTTGATATGCCCCAGGAAGAACAGGGGCTGCATTAAAAGAAATACATACATTAATTAATATTTTAAAGCAGCCCTTATCTAACAATTTGTAGGAGCTGTAGACTATTTGTACCGTTAATAACAATTCCTCCATACGAAACAGTTCAGAACCATTTCCATAAAGAACATAAGGCTTTTTAAAGGTTGATTTACACATAAATGTAGCCAAAGCTATAGCAATATATCCACAAACACTATCACGGTTAGTTGGAAGGAAAAGTTTAACATCCCATTTGAAATTTAATCATTAAAAGGTTTACAAAAGCTTAAGACACTGGTAAGTCAATTTTGGTACTGACATAGATGAAGCACTAAATATGTGTCCCATAAGCTGCCATCTTTAAGGTACAAATGATGAAAAAAAAGCTAATACAGTTGTGAAATGGTTCACTAGAAATTCACTGTAATTAATTCTTAACTCATTCCAAACTAACTCTTATTTATTGGGCTGTGAGCAAAGAAAGATTGTGATTCACAGGAAGAGGCAGAAATTTTAAAAAGTGAGCCCACAGTCGAGTTTCTTGGTTTATTCTGATCCCATCAACATTCTTCGTCCAACACATAGAGATCAATGCTACTTATATATTTTGAAGTCCACCTTATTCAGTATTTTCCACTTACCAAATAATTACTCCATTTCTTTAATATATATTTTATTCACATTTTAACAATTCTGTATTCCAATAAATATGTATATTAATACATATTTATTTTTGTAGTCTAATAAATAACATATCAACTTCTGTTGTACCAAGAGCTGCTGAAAGCATAAATACAACCAACAGGGATCCCTAACTCTACTGGTTATTAGAAAAGCATCCATAAACTTCCCACATTTACCCAAACATCTTACATTGGCAACAGACTGAAATAGAATGTGTCAAAAACACAGTTGATCAAAAACCTGTGAGAAATAAGCCCAGCATAATTCACTACTTTCCTAGCAAGGCCAAAAATATTTTAATAGCAAAATTAAAAATATTGAAGTAGTTTTCAAAATAAAAAGATTAAAGTTTGTGCATATTTTACAAGACTCATGCTCTCTGAGAATAAAGATTTCTGGCTTGTTTGGAGGTTATTAGCCCATCTCCACTGTTATTTGCCAGAATTTTACTAGCTCAATGGGGAATTCATTTAGCTACACTGAAAGGCAAATGCATTTCTGCTGATACTTTTCAAGTGGTCTATTTAGCTGATAGTCTATCTCCTCTTCCAAAAGCTGTCTTCTGGTTAAAGGAGATTGAGTTTACGTAGCAAGTGATTAAAAAATCTTCAAACATGGAGTCATTCAGCAGTCCAGCACTTCCTGGGATAGACCTCTTGAGCTTGTTGAGAAGTAAGAACCACTTCTGCAGCAGCCATCACACATAGATTCAAGAAGGAGCAAATCTAATGTAAGATTTAATGGGATTCCCAATGTGTGAAAGGATCCAAGACTTCTAAAATTAAAAAATACATGGGAAAACCAGGAAAACCCCTTAAAATATACATTTATTATAAGTATTCATATTTGTGCTAATATTACTCCATAATTCTCTGCTTCTTGATTTGCCAGGTCAAGAAATGCATGTGAAAAAAAAGGGATTACTGAGAACGTTTTTGCTCAACTATTTCAGAAAGAAAACTCAGTCTTGTGCTTTCAAGCAAGCTGTTTTACCAATCCTGCTTCTCTAGCTAACAAAATCATTGATTTCAACAAAGGCTCTTCTTAAAAGTTCCGTTTAGTTTTAGTTAGCATATTCAAAAGCACTAAGCATGCAATTACAATTTGGGATGCTGCACTTTGCTCTACTGTACTTGTAAAGATAACTAATGCTATATATTAACTAGGGCTTTTCTGATTTAGAAAACATGCTTCAAACTATTGTAATGAATAGACTGTTTTGTTAAATGAGGGAAATTAAAGTGATATGCAGTCAGATGCAACATTGGAACATGATGAATAATGGATGTTTTAGAACGGCCAAGTTCATTCTAATGACATATAAGTAGAAAGACATTTTAAAGCAGTTCAATCATCAGAGAATTGCCGCTCATTAACATGTTCACAGGATTATCATGCATTAAGTGAATAGTCCTAAGTAGTTCATCAAATAATTTATGTTTCAATGTTGGTACAAGCTATTTCCACATGAGCAGATGTGGCCCTTCATGAGAAAATAGAGAAAAACATAATTTAATCAAAGGTTCTGCGATCAAGCTGGAACGAATACATTTTGTCTAATTCACCACCAGCATCAATGTAGGTCAGTTTGTCAAAGCCAACAAAGTCCCATCTTCTCACACCAGCAGCAAATTACTTCTGTGGGTTGAAAACTAAGCACAGTTTGAACTTCTTAACTTAGCAGGAGGAGTACCTTCATCCAGCACTGGCCACTGATCAGCCAGCACTGGCCACTGATCAGCCAGCACTGGCCACTGATCAGCCAGCAGCCAGCCTGCACTGCAGCAACAAAGGGCTGGCAGCTCTTGCCTGGTCCCTGGCAGGGTCAGACACCCTGAGAGTCCCTTTCTTCTTCCCATGAGAAGCAGAGGCTGGTAGGAACCTTTTGTTCTTGATTCCTTCTCCCCAGAAGAGATCTTTCTCATTTCCTATCAATCATCCCTTGTCAGCATAAGGCAGCAAGCCTACTGATGGCCAGCTTCATTGTAACCTCCAAGTCAACTGGCTTATTTTGGGGAGGATAACCCACAGCTCCTGCCTCTGTGACAAGTGACAGCTGCAGGTCTGAAATGTGCTTTCTTCCTTAGCAATCAATCTCTCACAAGCTGAGGGAATTCTGTCAAACTGGCTCAACAAAGCTGTTTGCTACTTTACCTGCAATGATGGAAAACATAAATCCACAAAAACAAAATATTTCTTCAAAAGCATGAGAAATTTTGAGAAGTGAAAATTTGAGAAGTAGAAATTATAGTAGTAGAAAAATACTTCATACAAACAAAAAGAAGGATTAGCTTTGCTAATCTAGTCATTTATTAAGGTATCATATATATGTGAGCATAAATATCAGCACATACTAGTGTTGAAGATACTTGATTGAATAATTCCATGTGGGCTAGGGTTATTTTCCATTAAAAGAATACTATAGTATTCTGCAAAAAAACTTCAAAAACAATCATTATTTTCCAACAACTTTTAACAAAAAATACTGAAGAAACTTTCAGATGATTGTCTATTTGGAAGACTATTTGGGAATCATAAATAAGCAGAATAGTGAAGAGATAATGTCTGAGCTGTGTTTCTGGTGACATACAGAAAATTCAAGGTGAGATTAAATGACACAGAGAAAGAGTTTGACTTTTTTTTCATTATCATCACACATAGTTAACTGCAATCTTTTGGCTCAGTCCGAAGTATAAAGTTCTATAACATCATTGATTGCAGCAGCAGCAAAAGCAATGGTTTCAGCTAACCTAAGGGAACAATAAAATACAGTGGTGGAACATGAAATTCATTTAACTGAAGCCAGATTTATTGGTGATGGAGCTGAGGGCTGACCATTGCTCCCAGAAGTACAGGTGGATATTTTTTTCTTGCGTTAAGACTTTACCAGATGCATTCTGATTTATCAAAACTTACTACTTTTTTTTTCTTGTCCCACTTACCAAGCAAACCAGATATTCATTTTAAATTATCAACTTGAAGAAATTTATCATATATCTCTTACTATATCTTTACAGGCTTCCCCAGAGAAAAGAGCAAGAAAAATGAATGAACATTATAGAAGACAAACAGGGAGGAAGCCTCCAAGAAAAAGAAGCAGCTGAAAGAATGATAGCAAGTATCAATTTGCTGCTGCAGACAATGGGGTCTGCACAGTGTGTAGTGATCAGGATATGCTTTGGGAAGAACTGGGAAAGAAAAAGGTCAAATTGTGGAAACACAAAAGGAGTCCTTAAGAGAGCATTGTATAGCTATGAGCTTTAAAAGAAATGTTATGCTAAAAAGAAAAATCAGTTAAAAGTTAGGTTTTGAGATATATTTTCTCAATATCATACCTAAATTCTCTTCCATTATTTTGTACAGCAGAACCTTGATAATCCATGGTAAAACTATTTATCCTCCATAGTAAGTACTGCACTTTTGCCATTTACTGCAACACATGCCAATTACTGAACCACAAGTGAAATAACCACTCCATTTACTCTCACACACATCATACACTTTTAAGGATTTAATAGGATCCTTCCTATTCTGATAATACCTCAATTCACAGTTTGACTCCTAAGACTTCAGACAACTCACAGAAAATATTGCAGCATTCTGTAATCATAAGAGAACACAAAGTAAAAGATTTGGATTACTATATGCTTAATTCTAGTGTCTGCAATACATTAGGTAAAAAGCTGTAGGCTCTCTGAGCAGCGAAAGAGCCAGAATACAGCAGCATCATACATCTCTGTGTTACTGTCATTACAACCAGCTCACCCAAAACAGATCAAGCTGCTTATGGGAATCATGCTAATCCACGTATAAGGAAGTCCTTCCCCTTATTTTGCCTTGCTACTACTGTATTTTCCACAGGTTGCTACATTTGGCAGGGGCTTCACAGACCTTTAGAAAGCCTTCCCCAGAGTTTTCTGTTCCTTCTTTTTTTGCTCTTCTCTCAGAAATCCTCAGCTACATCCCAGGCAGCAGTAGTGCATCACAACTAGAGTGATGCAATCACACGTGGGGAGATGTAGGTCTACAGGACATTTCTGGGGACTCAGGTCACCCCATGTGCTGTCCATGTGGACAGGTCACTGTGCCTGAACTGCACAGCCCCTTTGACGCTTCCCAGTGCAATTCCTGGCTAAGGAAACACAACCCTAGGAAATATGGGAAACAGACTGCTACTGCTGGTGGATAATAAGGACTGATACCCTTTAAAGCCTTCTCCAGAAAGTGTTAAAGAGCTTATTTTGATTACAAGCTCCAGCTAGATAATTTTTTTGTTTGTTTTCTATCAACATCCCCAGATGCTGGCTGCTGCACACCATCACTGAAATATTTAAGTGAATGTTCTTCTCAAAGAAGCCTCTAGAAATAATATAGTCTGTCCCCATTTAAAATCAGGGCCAAATTTTCAGTTAGGTTTGGTTTCTTCAGGCCTTGTCCTGTCAATTTTTATTTTGGGATGCAGATTTTAATACATCTCTTTGAGCAACCACAAACCCTCTAATTTCTCTTCTTTATTTCCCATGCTCCTGAGAAAAGCTTAGCCCAGCACTGCATTAGTCATATAAGCAACTTGAGAAATAGTTTTAGGGATAGATTTGAGGGTGTTTAACAAATTAATTCTGCAGAAGTTCACATCCTGCCCAAACATAAACAGCAGCATAAATGGAAAATAATTGTTGTTAGCCAAGAATCTAGTAAGAGATTTAAAGAAGGTCCATATCACAGGCTAATCAGAAACAAGAATCTTGACACTTTGGCCACAAGAAGGGCAGGTTAGAGTGATGATGGTACAATGTTAAAGAGGCATAAAGAGCAGAAAAGTAACTTGACTGTTATGACAGCCAAGCTTTTAGCAGACTTTTAAAGATGATGTGCTAAACATAATTTTCTGCTGAAGTCAAGACTATTGGAAGAATTTGGCAGGAGTCATGAGGGGATATGTCTCAAGGAGGTTACACACAGTCCATCCTGGTACCCACTGCATAGCTGAGGTTGGTTCCCCATGAGCTGGCTGAGACAGCCTAACACTTCTGCTACCCCTTCCTTCCTCTCAGCTAGGTTGTTTTTCTGCTGGCTTGGTGAGCTCAGCCAGGGCTCACCAAGAGCTCGGACCAAACACAGTGCAAGGATGGAAGCAGGACCGAGTACCCAAGGCCATGGACAGCAGAAAACAATGAAAAGCTAGATCAACTCAGTTGCTGCAAGGTATGTCCCCCTAAGCATCTCTCTTTTGTGCAAGCTGCCTCTGAATTCAAACCACAAAAGAGCTGAGCCTCTCACAGAGGCTTCCCTCCAGGTGTCCCAGCATCCAGCCCCAAATGAAGCACCCCATGCAATGCAGGTGCCCCTATGTGCTCACATGTGGCAGACACTGCTCAGTTACTTGAAAACTTCTTCCATCCTAGGTCTCCATAATACTTGCAGAAAGTCATAGTAGAGGTTTAGAGAATATTAAGCCTAATGCAGCCAGCAAGAGCTGTTTACTTGACAGTAAAACAGGCGTGGGAGAACTTAAAACACTTTAATGAGTGTGCAAGGATTGCCCAAAGAGGTTGATATGAGGTACAGAACTCTGCAGCAACCCCATGGTAGAAGAATACAGTAAAAAAGCAGTTACAGAAGTAGAGAAAACAAACATAAGAGTACAGGAATGTTAGGCAGATACAAAACTAGAAAAACCTCAGTAATAATTTAACAGTGCAGAACTGATTGCCATGAATGCTCCTGTCCCCAAATGGGAGGATTTTTTTTTTTAAATCCCATAGGCTCATGCAAAAAGAAATGTTAAAAATCGGGAAAAGAAACCTTTTTTTTTGCCAATCATATCAAAATATCTATAATTTTAAATCATTAATCATTATTAGAGTTTATGTGGCTCTTCAAAAGCCACAAAAAGTATATTTCAACATAAATCTGGATTCTTTGTTTTAAAAATGTCAAGCTTTTACCACAAAAATCTCAAACTGAAAAATATGGTTTTTTCAGCATTGACACATTAGCCACATATAACCCATTCCTATATAAAAGTTTGCCTTTTAAACTTCTATCTTCTTATGAGCATTGAAAAATTCCCAGCCGTTTGAAAAGTTGAATTGCTCAGCATTAACTTTTCAAATAAGCTAGAAAATTAAAAAACACACTTTCAAGTGGTTATGACTCTTATCTATGAGAGGTTTTTTTTTCTAATCAGAAAGAGTAGCACAGCATAGTCAAATTTACTGGGAATAGTTCAGACTGTGTAAGCAATATAAAAAGCACTAACCTGAAGACTGAAGATGGTGAGACCTGATACAGAAAAAAGCTGTTTTTAGAACAGTAGAAAACACCATGGTAAGGCATCTTGGCATTTTTTCTTGTAAAAGTAGTTTTCTCTTCATTCCTTTTGTTTTTTCCCCCCTCTTTTCCTTGCCCTTTACTGGTCAGTTATCCTGATTTCATGGATGTCTGAGCTACCAGGCTGGTTGCTCTCAGTTGTTCTGTCAGAAGCAGCAGTTTGTCTGTGTGCTATCCATTACAGGAGCCAGTAACAGTTAGTAAATTGGAATATCAAACCCAGATATAATTAGGTTGTTGAAGTAACAACCTGAAAGTATGGCCTAATTCACAGAGGGTGTTAATAAATATCTGCCATGCTCACTGACCTCATTACAATTGAAGCTCTGAACTACTTGGCTTCAGTGGCAAATTCAGAATGTTAGAGCTTAGGAAGTTTCCATAACCTAAATTCTAAAGATATAAGAAATAAACTGTGCAATCTTCAAATACTTAAAGAAATGATGCAGAGGAGGCCAACAAAATTACTGATCTTTTAAATTAAAAATTTAAATTTAAATCTGTTTAAAATACCATTAATTATTCATGATGCAAAAAATCAAAACATCTCTACTCTCCTGACTACTTACTGACATACTACAGTTTATAAAATAATGTATTTTAAACTAAACTTCATTAGTGTCACGATTAGATAAAGATTGCTTAAAGAATCATTATTTTAGAACACCATTTTATCTGCTAGCAATAATTAAGACTAACTATATTGTATCTACCATGTAAGTTGAAGTAGATTATTATGGGAAATGCAGAATCATGCAATTATAACTCTTGAAAGCAATTTCAACATAAGAAATTAAAATTTGATTTAGAATGAAATTGCATCAGAAGATCTCACATGCTGTTGAGCATATGTCAGAGAAAACGAAGACATTTTGAAAGGAACAAAAGGAATATCTAGTGTGCTCATGTGACACTGGAATCCTGTGTTTTATCTGAGGTTTCCTTTTAGGCAGGGACTATCTCATATTTCCAAAGTTCTTGATTTTTATGAACAAGCAATATCACTAATAATAGTTATGTTGGTCTTTGTTTTATAAGTCCATCATAAATCCAATAGCAGATGAAGTGGGAATTTGAGAAATACTAGCTAGGACAGTGAAAGAACAGTTGGCAAACTGTCTCTCTAGTTCATCATGGTCTGTGTGCCTGGTGATTCAGACCTTAATTCTTCATATTCTGAGGAATGGTGGATCCATCAATCCCATTATATTCTTTTTTCATGGCAAATTATTTTCCAAGGTCCATGCTGGCCTCTCTGAGGGTTCTAAACCTCTGTATTTCAAAAATCAGTTTCTCATGGACAATTTTTTCCTTAAAAAAAGGAGTATGGCTTTCATTCCTCTTCACAGTAACTGCAAAATAGCAATGTATTTTAGAAAAGCCCAGGCTAGCACAGTCTCCAGAAGCCTTGTCTGCAAGCAGTTACCAAATATCACAGTCTTGAGAAAAATGAAAGGAACCCAGGATGTCCCATTTTCTGCAGTCAACATTAATAAAAGCGGACAGTCAAGAGAACATCCATCCTCATCATGAAAAGACAATAACACACGGAATATTTTGGGCAGAAAGTGATTGTGGATACTGCTTAGAGCATCATTTTAATTGAGGTACAGGGACTGGAGAATACTGAGTAATAACTCAAAAGCTTTTGTGATCATTAACACATTACTGTCATAGCAAAGTATCACAGAGTTGTAAAGTATTAACTACACATAATTTAGTGCTGTGGCAACAGGAGAGGAGAAGAAGCCAAATCTCCAACAACCCATTGAGTCCCTGTCTGTGTCTGACTCGAGCAGTGAGGTGGTAAGTGGCAGCAAAAAGCAAAAGTCAGTCCTATTCTGGCAGAGCTGACAATTTTGATGTTCTGAAAATCACATCAGCTTTCCCAGACTGCTTTTGGAATGGCCATTTTGGACTGCAAGACCATAAACACTCAAAAGAATTGATTTGATGCACGTAATTCCATTGTAGCCCCTTCAAAAAAAAAAAGCTTTTTCAAATGAAAGTAAAGGTGTTTATTATAAAATAGGGTGTTAAATGATCTCCCAGGAAATTCAGTAAAATATTTCAAAGCATTCAGTAAAATACTTCAAAAAATTATCAGCCTTTAAAAATATAGGAAAAGTCTGTTTGTAGTGTTTATTCATATTCATGTTTTTGTCGGTTTTGCTAAAAAACAGAGTAAAATGAAAATGAACAAAATACAAAATTACAATTTAGAATTAACTATATTAATTACTATCTTCATTCAACTACTATGAACAGTTGCTTTGGGGATTTTAAAAATTGTATGAATTCTATATCTGACATTTAGGACTTTATGGCTAGCTACAACCATCTACTTCACTTAAAATATATTTCACCTAAAATACAAACCATTTATTCCCCTTCCAGGTTTCACTGACAAATTTTTACTACAGCACTGTAAAAGACAAAACTACTATTTGGCTTCTAACCCTAAAACTGGAGTCCAATTTGTACCTAGTTTTGTATCCAAAAATGTAATTTTAGGGTTATTATGATGAACACAGGATATTCTAAACCAGTTAAATGTAGTGACAAAAAATTCTGGTTTGATATTCAACTGGAAAAACTTTTCTAGATGTTTAATTCACTCATTTTCCTCAGAAAAGCAAATTAAATACATTGAATACTCTATTGCAACCTGAGGAAAAAAATAATTAATATTAATTTTATTAGTATAATATAGATTACATTGTGTCATAGGAATTGTTCTAGCAGAGCAGATATAAAAGATAATTTTATTCAGACACCACCACCAATATTAGTTTAGCATTTTCTTCAGTGGTAGCTGTACAGCCCAGAGTTCAGCCTGTGTATTTATTAACAGCTGCTATGCCCCAACACTCATACACACTCCCCATTTCCCCCAGTGGTTCTGTGCCTGGAACACAACCAAATCACAGGGCATCCTGCTCAGAGTAGGAATTGCAGCCAGGATTTGGAGTTACAAACAACCCTCACTGACACCTGACTCTTATGCCCGACATCCAACCTAAGCTGCAGCATGTCTCAGCTGAGACAACAGCACAATCTGCCTTTTCTCTCTCTTCCAAACCATATTATTTTATTTATGAAGGCACAAAATGTCTTAAAGACAGCCCAAGGCATCCTCAGTCGAGTGGGGCCATGGTGTACCACAGGAAGCTGCAATTCCTTCTTAAATTGAGAATAGGCACAGCTTTGCTCTAGGCTTCCTCAGAAAAGGAAAGATTTAGTAAAATGAAGGTTAACATGTTACATTACCCACATACCTTCAACTATAATTCAAATTCTCTTACATTTACTGAACATCTACTGTTGTCCTTGTGCATTAGAGAGAGAAGCCTGCATGTTCTTCTCACAGAAGCTGTGCTTTGATTTCTGTGCATCGACTTATTTGCATAGTGGGTATAACCAATCTGAACAATGGTGGAAGGCTAGCATTAACCAGGATCATGTATGTCACTGCACACAACTTTACTAATTATATTTTTTGTCTACTGGATATAAAATTCTTTGAAGTATATCAAAAGCTGCTCTAGGGGACCACACTGAACAACTGAAACAACTCCTTGCCAAGGGAGCCATTAACACTTCCAACCACTGAGTCACAGGGAAACTTCCTTTCCTTTTCTGCTCACCAAGTGTTTTAATGGAAAAAGGAACATCAAACTCAGACAGCTGGCAGAACAAACAGAATGATCCCCTGAAATGCTGCTACACTACAGAAATTTAAAATGGGATCTCTTCTGGATTCTCCTCCACCTGGATGTGTGGGGATTGTCTTTGGACGCTGCCAGATGCCAAAAGTGTGGGAGAGAAGCATGGGAATCAAAGACAGGCATAAGGAATCTAAGCAAAAATATTTTGGAAGTATGAAATGTAAAGCTCTCCCTGGAACATTAACTCATCCTCAGTGAACACACACTGAATGAAAATGTGCTTTCAGATGAATCAATGATTTATATCTTAATGTATTACAACCAGCATGGAATATTTAGTTTGATTCTCAGCACCCTAAACCAGACCTTATTTAAAATTTAACCAAGCAATCACTTGAAGTACTGTATGAATTTTCAAGTTTTATGTTAAAAAATCAGGTTTTACAGATAGTTAATACCTCTTTGTGGTGGAAAAGAATGAGTATAATTTTCTGGACTAATTTCTCTCATGTACTGCATTAACAAAGCACTCAGCAGAGGACACTAAAAGTCCAATAGCCCAGTGTAGGACAGAAAACTGATAATGCACAAGATAGTGCATAAAGGTATTCCCATTGCCTTTCTGGATTCCTATACTTACATGGCTTAAAAGGCTGAAATGGACAAAATTATATATTAAGCAGTCAGAAATCCTCTAATCATGTAAACACATAGAAATTAGCACATGTGTAGGGAACGTACTCAACCTGTTTCTAACATTTGAAAATCTAAACTCTTACAACTAACTTTGTCTTTACTTTTCCTTCTTCTGCACTTCTGTATGTATAACATACAAGAGAACTAGTTAGTCAAGTTCAAAAATGTCACAGAAGTTTGTGGGTAAGTTACTTATTACTTGACTGCAAGAATTTGCAGTACATTACACACTTAAGAACAGAAAAACACCTGATCACCAAGATGGAAGAAGACTTTTTTCCCACACATCAGCTTTCAGGCTGGCAAACCTGCTGGGGACTGGCATGTTAAAGAAGGAAAACCAAAGTACCATCTAGTCTAAAATACAAAAAAGTCAGAAACATATTAAGAGTCTGGTGGCTAAGAGAAGTGACAATGTGACCCTCACCAAGAGGTACCAAGAGTAGACAGAGAGCATCATTTTGATGTGTTCAGCTTTTTGTGGCAGGGCAGCCTGCTGACAGACTCGAAAGGGGACAAGAAACTCACAAATGCCTACAGTTCTTCCCGTGAACTGTACAATTCCTCTCCCTCTGAATGCCATGTTTGATTACTGGACTCTGGGGAACACTACGGAAACAGAGTTCAGCTGCCCAGCAAAAAGGAACAATCCTGCCCTGACTGACAAGGGAAGAAAATATAACTGCTGTGTCATTCTGCTTGACCTCCTCAGAATGGCAGAGCTTAGCAGCTGAATATGAATACAGAGAAGAATGAAATATTCCTGCCCTCTATTCCTGACAGCTGCAACTGGACACGGAAGACAGATCTCTCTATTACAACATAAAGAGCAGTCAGATATTATTCCTTTTTTCTTTGACTTGTCTTTTACTAATCGTGACTTTTCCAAACCTCAAAACCAAAGGGTTTTTTATTAAACTTCGTGGGAAGGACAGAGCAAGGAAGGGAGCAATTTCTGGTTTTCTTTCCTCTTCTTCTTTCAGCTCTTGGCACAGGAGAAGAGTTATGACCATTATCCCAATGCAAGGAGAGTCCTTGGCCTACATACTGGAAAACATCTGCAATTCCAGCATGTGAACTACAAGAGGGATTTTTTCCATTTTATCTGAGTAGTTTGTAGTCCTCTGACCAGAGTACCCAGGAGCAGAAGCAGCAGCTAAGTTCCTTGTCCTAGGATTTTCTGTGGTATGTATGTGTGGGTGCCAAAGCCTCAGGCAAATCCTACAATCATTTTACATACAGAGTTACAGATATTGGTGTGTGCTAGGGGGAGAGAAGGAGACATCCTTGAAATTAATGTTTAAAATGTCAGTGTTGGACTGAGGAATTAAAGGGCTCTCCTTGAGCTGTAACACAGAACAAGGCTGCAGCCAGTGACACACAACACACAAGGTCTGTGTTTGCTCTTTGCAGGGCTGTGCTCACACTGCAGGTCAAACAGCAGTTCTAGTTCTGGCCTGCAATGTGTTCCTGCCTCGGTGAGGAAAGGAGGAAGATAATCCCTGGAGTCTAAAGGAAGGGAGGGGAGCAGACTCAGCTGTTCTGGAGCCTTTCTTCTTCAGAAGCTTCATATGAGGACATGCCACTGGGGAGAGATATGAAAGGACTTACTCTTTCTCATTGATTAAACTTTCACTCCAAGCTAGATAAAGACTTCAAAACTTTAAGAAACAGACTGAAGCATTTCTTCAGTCTTCATAGACTTTGGAGTCTAATTGACAGCAATGCCCATTTGCTGTATTTATTCCTCAGAGGTTGTTTGCAGCAATTTCCAGATTGGTTTTCTGTTATGTAATATCAATGAAGTATCTAAGAAAAATTTTCAGTTCTCATAGCAATCTACAAGTTACTTTTAAGGCTGATAAAAAAATAAGTGGAATTTCATGGTTTCTTGAAATCTGTATTTGGATTGCCAGTATGAGTAAAAGAAGATAACTAACCAAAGATAGAGACTTGAGTGCTGCTGGCAGACTGTTTTCATTAAACAAAAAAAAGGAAGACCCTAAAACTCATTTCAAGGCTCCTTTATGCTAATTCTCAGTACTTGTCTGGTGGCAGCAGGTGAACTGAGTCTGAAGAACTTGGGCTGAAGGAGACAAGTGAAAATAGCACACCTGCAGCCAGCTAGTAACATGCTGGCTCCAAACAAAGACATGACATTTCAGCACATTTAAAACACAATAAAAGGCTCTTGAAAATATTGTCCTAATATCCACTAAGGTTTCCTACATAACATGTTTTTGGGAGTACAGCAAAACTGATTTCCATCTCCAACACACTGATTTCTAGGTATCATTTAAGATAATATGATGATGTCATAGAAAATAACCAAGAAACCATGTTTTTCCCTCACCAGAGTAACAACATATCCATAACTGAAAATGAACTGATACTCAACTCTTATTTTTCTCCATCTACAGACTACACACAATTTAAAATGAAAATAAATAGCAACTTACACTGAAAAGTCTGAATCTATGGTAATGAAAAATATATGCATCATATCTATATGCTGATACACACCTAGATAAAGGTGTGCACACAAATTAAACATTAGGAGCAAATCAAAGAATTAAAAAAAAAAGAAAAAGTCAAACGGAAAAGAGGAGAAAACCAGCCCTGAAGGTTTCAACTAGACATAGTGCCAGATTGGCAGAGGTGTTGAGCCATGTGAACCAAATCATTCTCTCCTGGAGCCTGAATGCAAACTGACAGGGTGGAACTTTACTTGAAGGGAAGGAAGGGCAGCAAGAGAGAGTGTGGAAAGGACTGGGAGAAAACCACTGTACAAGGCTGCATGGAAAATCAGGACAGAAAAGACTTTATAAAGAATCTAAATAAGATCCAAAACACAACAGTTGAGATATTTTTCAGACAGAATGCTGTCAAGAGAGACCTGAAGTTCAAAACTTTGCTGCTTTTTCTTAGTGTTCTGTGGAGAAAAGACTGGTCTGTGTTTATAAACAAAAATAAATCTGAACCTCATGTATCTCAACCACTCCTTCTGAAGAAAATATTCTGAAAAACCTTCCCAAAAATAAAGGGTTCCATGCCTGAGAAGTTGCAACATCACTGATAAAAGCAGACTAAAAGTGAGAAATCATTAGCTTCTATTCCTTTTCAGCCAAGTTGAAAACAATGACTCACTACCAGGGAGATTTTTGCAAAAAAGTGGCACCCAGTGTTTCAGTGAAGTCCTACAGAACGCCTTGCAGGTACAAAGATAATCTTTGTAGGCAATAACTAATTACAAAGTATTTAGCAGACTGAGAAGCTCTAGTGCAACACCTTCTGTTCAGTGTGGCAAAAATCTTTAAAGATACCCTGAAGTAATTAAGTCAAGCCTGAAAAACAATCACAGAAAGTAGCTGTAAAAAAAAGACACAAAGTTGCAAAGTCATTTCAAACAGATTGTTAAAATGAAAGCACATGTCCTGCACCAGCTCTCTGGAAAGTGTTAACAATTGTTTCCTATTCATTTTTATTTGCAAGACTCTAAAAGGGAGAACAGGAGTTTTCTGGATTTACATCATGCAAAAATCTACAGATTTTGTAGAGAAAGCTCCCTGAGAAGGACACATGGTTCAGCTCAACATAATCATCTAAAATAACAGTCAAGGAACAAAATAGAAAAAAGCAATTCTAATGAACAATGTTAGTAGCTTCCCTGTGATGTTATTACTGAAATTCCCCAATAGAAGAGAGAGTTACTTAGATCTGAATAAGTTTTAAACATATGGTGTTAAGTCAGGGACCCAGCTAAGGGCTGGGAAGAGGTATGTAAGGAACAATTCCACCAACTGTGGCAGGCAAAGGTTTGAATTGTGTGTCAAATATCAGAAAAGGTATCTAAAATAAAGTAGGAATTGAACAATGCAGAAATATATGAAAGATGATGAGACAAGGCCAATTGAGCGATTGTAAGATTGGTTACAGGTCTCCAAATGTCTTTCATGTTGGCATGCCAGCAGATAGAGAAATTGCCAATGAGAAACCCTGCTGATCTAAAAGTACAAACTCCACAAGAAACAGCCATGGAACCTCACCAAAATAGATTTGGTTTTCATTTATGGTATAAGAGACATTGTATAAAGATCATGGGCAAACTTGTCTTGTGGCTATGTGCAAAATGACGGGATGAAAAAGATTGGTATTTCTGGCCAAAGATGCTATCTTCTGCTGGCTCTTTGTAAGTGTGTTCACAGAAATGGCCTTTTCTTGTAAATCATTAACATTATGTTCAGTTATTTAGCTGTGCCACTTATGTCTTCCCTGCAATGGGAATTGTCTACAGATGCTCAAATCCTGGCTAGCCAGCTAGGTTACAACAGAAAAAATCTCTAGCTAAAATATGTTGATCTTGGGGAGGATCTATTCAAGACACAACAATAGATTCAAATAGAGCCCAAAAAAGCAAGCTTATTAGTGCCAGAACAACCAGGAAAATAAAGCCCATTTCACATTCTCAATATGGCAAGTAGTAAAAAATATCTGTTAAAAATCAAATCAAGCTGACAAAACAGTGTTGAAGTGGCTTGGAATACTGCCAAAGAAAAGATCAGAACAGCTATAGACAAACAATGTGCACTGGACTGTGAAGCCCACTTTGCATCATCACAGGAAGAGAAAAAACAACATAATATTAGTTATTGCTATCATCTATCAAAAGAGTTGAGAATTTAGTTTAAATACCAGATAATGATAGTCAGACATGATAAAAGGCAGTACATTCCTGTCAAAGATGTGTTCCTATCTTTGTTCAGAGTAAGCACTTCAGTCTGAACACCTCTCCCCACCCATTCTTAATCAGAGGTGCTTGTATGTATTTACACAGCACCTAAAACACAGACTGCATAAGCAACAACCACCACAGTAACATATTACTCCAGTGAATGGGAGAACATAAACAAGTGCAGTCTACAATTAAGATGCTTTAAAATCTTCCAAAAGCATGGGTAATTTAATGTTGTGTAGGCAACTGAATGGTTTCTTACAAGAAAAATAAAAGTAACCCTTTGGATAACCTTTTCAATGCACCATTTTTTCACGAATGAGATGCAGAAATCACTATTTTAAAAAAATATCTACTTAGAATGCAATGATTCAGAATATTTTCAATTCATCAGTCAAGTCTAGTGCTTACTGTAATGCCACTAGGATGACTAGATGTTTATTCATCATTTTCCTAAATTTTCTTCTAATCAACAGCATCAAACAGGTACACGATGTGGGTTTGTACCTGAGAATGCAGGTTTGTCAAAGTATTCTAATAACAATCCATGTTAAACCATAACACACTATATAAACTTCCTAGCTGAATGTTAACCCTGGTTCTCAAAGCACTGAGAGGATGAGAAAATTTAGTTATGTGAGAAAGAGAGAACATGATAAAATTCCTTCGGTTTTTTTAAAGATAAAAACAGCCAAAAAAACCCACACGGTTGAACATGGGAAAAAGTACTTTAGTCACTAAATTACGATCCTATGCTTGATTTACCCACTGAAAATTCCAAGGTAAATATATTTTTTTCATTCAGTAGTATTGTGTCATTCAAGAGAAAAAATAAAACAAGGCTCATATACATTTTGCAAAAACACAGCACACCTTCTTTAAAGCACTGTAAATAGGAGTTAACAGGGCTTTGGAGCCAACAGCATTACCAAAATTGTGAAAGAGAATTCACAATGGAATGATATGGCACACAGAAACTGTGCAGTCTTGTTTTTCTTTCTTAATCAATCAGGTAATAGCTTACAAATACCTTTCTGCTTGTGACTACACAAGGATATGGAGTTAATACACGCCAGTGAAGTCTCAACACACTGCAACAGTGTTGTTAGTGAAAAAGGTGGGAATAAAGGGTACCTCCTTCATCAGATGGCCTTGTTATCTCACTGCAGTAAGAAAAGGTAGGGTTCGTGTCAGAGCCATCTGATTTATAATCGCCCAGACTGGTAGAATGTAAATACTGCTTACTGTAACGGCTTGCTCTTTCTACAAAGGTAGAAAGAAATAAAGAATATCACAGTAAATAGATGACAGAAGTGCAAAGACAAGTAACAACGTAAACCCCACCACTGCTAACATTGCTATTCATACACTGATGGCATTAAAATTAGAGAAAAGTAAATTCTTCACACCATTAGTTCCAAAGCTTGCTTCAATATGTAACACAACTAAGTTTCTTCTTTGCTTTAAAAGAACAGCAGAAATGGAAGGTTGTATTGAGATACCAGAAAGAGAAGGGATAAAGATGAAGAATATAAAAATTTCCAGTGGAAAATCAAATTATTCCTTTATCCCAGCATGCATTCAAATGCATGTGGAAATACATCTATATATTGTTCAAAAGAATATTTAAAGTTCCAAAGTAGCAAAGGAAATGCATGTGAAAAATTCAACATTCAAAATAAACACTCCTACACAAGAAAAGAATCAATAAACTTGTAAAGCCAAAACCTGCTCCCTGTTATTACATTACTCTCTCTCCTTTTCCATCTAGCCTAAAATTATGAACGTGTTGGAGTAGCAAATAATAGAACAAAGCATAAACTCACATGCCATATAGGCAAAATGTGCATGGAAAAGAAATCAATTTCATAAATAGGTCACTTTCTATAACTCTGAAATTTTATAAGGTCCAACTATTTGGAAATTCTACTTATAGCAAGGACAAAGTAGGTCAATGCTTTTTAAAAGGCTACTTATAAGTGGCATGAGTAAGTTGTTTAAGATGAGATTTATTTCACTATTTCTTATCTCCACATGTGATTATGGCTGAAGTTCCTATAAAACACTGCTTTTAAACTACAACAGTTGTAAGCATATATGAAAGCATGCTTATAAAACATATGGCTGGCATATTGACCTGAAAATTTACAGTATCGACTTAGTTTTGCAAACATGAAAAGCTGAATTGGGGAAAAGTCAGAATATAAGCAATACCAGAAAGCATATGCAGACTCCTAGACTGAATATTGTCCTCCAGAGGATCAATGTCGAAGATGGAGCCAGGATCTGTGCGCCAAACTTTAAGATCTTTTTCCAAAGCATAGGAATTATAAGACAGACAAACAACAAAGGAAGTAAAAGCATGAAAGGAATGAGCTTTAACAATCAGCAATCAATTTCCTTTACCTAGAAATTAGCCAATATATCTAGATATTCACCCCAAGAGATCAGAAAGCTTAATTTCCTGCTTAAAAGAACTTAGTGTATTCATTTTAAGCACTGACATTACTTTAATGAGACTTTTGCTCTCAATTTTTTTACATTTTCTAAACAGGACCATAGTATGTTCTTAAGTCTAAATAAATGAAAACCAGTTAAATATCACATGTTAGAGTCTCTTCCGGTAGCAGAAGCAAAGTCATCAGAGCTATAAGATTATTTCCCCAGTTCACCAGCAGCATCCTTATGTGTGCAGATGCTGCAGTGTGTATCCCTATAGCTGACAGCTGGCACTATACAGCTCCACAGCTGACAGAGACACTACAGACTCTCCTTTGCATACAGCAGAGATCATATGAGCATAAGAAGAATCAGGGCCATAGCTCATCCAAAATAAATTTCTACTAATTGCTTAATTCACATAACCTCAAAAGCATCTATCTTTCTTAATTAATAGCAAAAAAATGAACTGAGGCGATTCAGCTGTAGAAATCTGCATTATACACATCTACCACAGGATAAAATGATGCCCACTCCTGAACTGTGCCACTGTGTGCCCATGTGGCCAAGAGGCCAATGGCATCCTGGCCTGGATCAGCAACAGCGTGGCCAGCAGGAGCAGGGCAGTGACCATCCCCCTGTACTCAGCCCTGCTGAGGCCACACCTCAAATCCTGGGTTCAGTTCTAGGCCCCTCAATTCAGGAAGGGCATTGGGGTGCTGGAGAGAGTTCAGGGAAGGGCCATGGAGCTGGGGAAGGGTCTGGAGCACAAGCCTGATGAGGAGCAGCTGAGGGAGCTGGGGGTGTTTAGCCTGGAGAAAAGGAGGCTCGGGGGGATGTTATCACTCTCTACAAATACCTGAAAGGAGATTGTAGTGATGTGGGAATAGGTCTCTTTTCCCAGGTAACAAGTGACAGGATGTGAGAAAATGTTCCAAGTGTGCCAGGGGAGGTTTATATATTGGATATTTAAAAAAGATTCTTCACCAAAACGGTTGTCAAGCACTGGTACAGGCTGCCCAGGGAAGTGGCTGAGTTACCATCCCTGGAGACATTTAAAAGTTGTGTTGACATGATGCTTGAGGACATGGTTTTGTGGTGGGCTTGACAGTCCTGGGTTAATGTTGCATTTGATGGTCCTAATGTTCTTTTCCAATCCAAATAATTCTAAATTATCTTATATGTCTAAAATTAATACATTTTTTAATCTCTTCAGTTTCAAATAAAACCTTGATGTAAAATATAATCAGTCAAAGCACAAATCTACCCGATCACACCTTTTTACTATAGAGTTTCTTCTTGGGCAGACCTGGCTGCAAGATTTACTCCATATACTGGAAGTAGGAAAAAAACTGTCTTCCCAACTTTGTTCTGCTGGTTTCAGAGGTACCAAGCTAAGTAAAGGGTTGGTAGGTAAAGTATGACTGTGAGGACCCCAAATATGTCATGTTTCAAATGATTAACAGCCTAGATGCAATGGAAAGAACAGACAGAGCTAACAAAATAAATCCCATGGCTTTAGAATATATTCAATGTATGTACATTATACATTATCTACTACAGCTCCCATAAGGTGAGGTGTAGTGCTAACTCCTTCCTGCCAAGATAAATTAAAGCCAACACAAAATCTTATGATAAACTATGTGTTAGTCCTAATGGAGATAAATTATGCACCTACATAAAGTACTGACAGGCATGAGAAGGGGTAGGGGAATTGGTGAATGCCCAGCTTGTCCTGTTGGATCATGCCTTAGTAAGTGAAAATGTAAGTATGGCTTCATGGCAGCACCAGTGCAAGAGTCATTGATTTGTATTGATTTTATCCATTTCTGTAATCTGAAATAACATACATAGAATCAGAATCTTGGCAAGATATAACACAAATCAGTTTTAATTCCCTGGTAACTTTTGCCAAGGTAAAATACCCTTATATTCATGTGAGAATTGTGGTTCCTCTTTAGTAATAGATCCAATGCTCACCAACATCAATTTATCTTGATGGGTATAGAATGGCTTAGTAGGGTTAAAATTAGTGCCTATTTGCCAGAGGAGTGTCATTAATTTTAGTAACTAGGCATTTGAAAGAGTAGCTCTAGCTTCACCAACATACATTAAAAATCAACCAGAGGGATTCTGACACACTTTTCCTAACTGGCTGAACAATTTTCAGCGACAAAAAATACTCTTGAGAGCCATAAGTATGTTTTTCAGTTCGCAACTTTTTTTAAGCTGCCAAGGACATTTCACGAGCAGGGAGCTCACTGCTTCTTTTTAAACAAGTAGATATTGTAATTACAATTTTATTCCAAAAAAAGCATTAGCTGAAATACTTGGAGTCTGTCATAGTCTTTTTCCTTTAAATAGTAGTACAATTTTTGCTGTTTGGCAGGCACAGGAAATTGAGAATTTCTGTGTGTTTTGATACTGGAGTATGTTTAGGTGATAAGTAGTACTAATCTTTCAGTTCTTATAGCCCAAGAATCTATCTCAGGGATGTCCTTCATTCCAATCTGCTTGTGCTAGCAAGGCTTCAGCTGCTGAACATGGGATTGCACACAGGTTTCTTACATGGGGCTACAGCACACATGCAATGCAGCAGAGAGCAGGAGGTTTGTAGCACACACTAAAAAGCAAATTGCAAACTGAATGTCACACTGCTATTTTACAGAAGCCTTTCTCTTTTTCTTTGGCTGCACCACAACTATGAAGGTGATGGAAGATGATCAGCACCTGCCCTGGGCAGGGCTCTCTTAACACACACTTTTAGGAAACCCCTTCTCATATTAGGCTACTGTAGCTACAGACACATAAAGGAAAGAAATATACTTCCTTATGTGGGGGAAACTTATTTGGAGACTTTAAGGAACGGACTGAAAAAGCATCTGCCAGGAGTAACAGTGAACCTTGCTTTAGGCAGGAGGATGGCCTATGTGATCCACAATTTAATCCATTTCACCTGCAATTTCTCTGGTTTTTGAGAGGCAAACTTAAAGCCTCTCTGTTATCACTACATATGAAGAATTTTAGAGTGCTGTCTCAGTGTGGTTTTTTGTATGCAGATCCTCTGGGGTCTACATGGCTGCAAAGCACAGAAAAACAGAAATGGGACACACCAAAACAAAAGGAAATGGGAAGAGAAAATTTATTACTGCTTCCTTTGCCATGGCAGACCTGCTGACTTTTAAGCAATTTCAAATATCCCCTTCAACTTTTCAATAGAGTTCATAACTATTAATCCAAATAATATGTTTATGCAGTACCTGTCTTTAGGTATAAATCTAACCTATTCTACCTCTTGAACACTCGTCGTTATCTTGGACCATCTTTCAGAACATCACTTTTCAACACTGGTACTTGACTTAGCAGAGATCTAATGAGTTAGTGATGAATTACAGCTTCAGATGTTTTTAAAGCTGTGTGGAATTGTAAAACACGAGATAATAGGTATGTGCAATTCTGGAGAAATTACGGATTGACAGAAGGGGAAATTTCAAACTGGCCTCCAATATTTAAACATTGAAATCCTGCAGAATCAGTTTTAATCATCTTTCTTCTCTGATTACAATCTTAAGATTGGAGATATTTTGACATTCCTTATAGAGACAAAATTCAAATTTAAAATAATAGTAACAAATATCCATATATTTTTTTTAAAATTACAGAGCAAATGATAATATACCTTCCATTCATTCCCATTATGATTTCTCTAGAAGCTGACATGGAACCTGCAGTTCAACTATAAGTTTTATGGTGAGAAAAGAGAGAAAATGAAATCTGGAGAGCGCAAACAGGGGCTTTTATCTTCCCCACCATGCTTTCAATAACAACAGTATTTAACAGCTTACCAACAATTATTCCAGGTCTTCTGTCCATTTCAACGATATGTGGATGCACACCTTTATATGCTGCATCACTCACAATTTGGGTGTTTTTCCGTACACGCTCTGTTATAGGATCATCTACCACTGGGGTGAAGCCTCTGCCCTTTGTCTTCTCAAAATCTTCGTGATATTTTACCTAGGAAAACAAGGAGAATTACATTTTTCCCCAGGTTGCCATTGACATCGAATAGTTATTCTGTGCAGGAACACATATATGTTTGGTTTATGAGGCACTTATAGTCTTTGACTTTGAACCACAACAGAATTGTTATACACATGAGATAGGCTGGATGGCCAGCCAACTATATTATATCACCTTAACTAGTTTTTCTGATATTTTATTATCAATTTTGCATTTCTTTTCCATTGACACTGAATTAGGCACTAGCTTAAGCAGCAAAGCATCATCTTACTCTTACATAGGACACAAAACAGCCTTGCCCTCAGGAGGTCATCTGGTCCATTCCCTTCTCTAAAACAAGATAGCTGTCTAGTGATGCAGACAAATACACCTGTCAGTAAAAAGGTTCCAGCAGTAGTAGTTCTAAAGAGCTCAAGCATTTTCAGTCACTGATAATTTTGACTACTTGTATAGTATCATACAAAATTTATATTTTGCTCTTTTTTTTTAATCATATGTCAGCTGGCTTTAAAAATAGGTTTTTAGAAAGAACAACAGTTATTCTAAACTGCCTGCTTTAAAAAAATTAGAAAAAAGAACATTAGAGTACAAAGTGTTACAGCACCAAGTGTTGGAACAAAACCCCAGTATTAGTAAGAGTTATAAAGGTAGTACTGCTGATTATGCATATTTACATCACAAATAACTTAATCATCAATTAATTAAATTGACAAACATTCTCACACAAGCTGATGCACACAAAACAACTCATTCCAAGAACCAAAGTCACGCAGAAACCAGGAACATGCACAGGCACAAGGTGAAGTGTGTCACCTAATCCAGTGAAACTGTGATGCTCAAATGATGTGTGTACATTTTTAAAGAAAATAAAAACCAAAAGAACAGACATTTAACTGTTAGAAAACTTTATTAGTATTTTGAAAATGTTCATTACACTCCTATGCAGTTAGCAAACACTCCCTCTACAGGCGTACAAAGAAAATATTCCTTCCATACCTGAGGAGAGAGTTTCATTAGTTACCTATATTAATGGAAGGCAAAATCCAGTGGAAGTCTAGTGCCATTCCTTAGAACGCTCTAGTCATAGGAAGAAAGCACCCTACCATTGAGATGTTGTTTTGTGTTTCTTTGACATGCCTTAGCTCAGGTGTGTCTAGAAGCACACTACGTCTACCTTTCATCTGCCTCTGATCACTGCTGTACTTGACCTGCAAAACAGCAACAACAGCACAGGTGAATTTTTTGTTTACAGTAGGAAGGATGGTAAGAATCACACTATGCAACAGTACCTTTCCAAACCACAATGCCCAACAGTTCTCTTCTTTCTTTACATTCATGTGCCAGTAAATTATTTCACAGTGAAGATATAGATTAGCTTGTATATTGGTAAGGACAAAAGGCATATTTATTCCATCAATCACTTACTCAACAGAAAGTATTTATTTAAAAGCTGAAATTTGTGATTGTTTGAATGACATATCATTCGTTTAGCATCCAAAAAATAAGTGCTAAGAAAACACCACTGTGATTTAGAACATCCTTAAAACATATTTGTATGGCTGATGAGAAGCTATCTTCTTCTTACTAAGACAGACGCAGTGTCTGTTCTCAGTCTGCTTCCAGGTTGGGATTACCTGAGAAGCTCAGGGAATTCAATTCTTACAAGAGGATTAATCCTTTGGAAGGCTTCTTACTCCCATTCAATAGCTAGTCTTTACTAGCAGCACAAAGCAAAGTGTCTGGCAAGAATCTGAATATTTTGTTTCCTAAAGAATGTTTGGGCTCTGGGTTTTGTGCACCAGTAAGTGCTGAATCTCTTACACCACATTTCTCCCGATTAGCTTATTTTGTGGTATATGACACACTAGCAGACATGCAAGATTAATTATCTGTTAAAAATAAGAAAAGAAAAACATTCAAAATTCTAAAACACTGAAAGTAGCTGATCCTATTTATTGGTTTGGTAGTGAGTACTCTTACAGTTTTTTCTGTCTTGTTGAATTCTTCTACCAATGGCCTCTCTTAGCTCCTACATCACACTGTAACCTGGGCACTGTGTTACTTAATATTTTAAATTTACTTCTGTATTCACACCCCAAGTATTACTTCTCAAATGAGTTGTGCAAATCTATTTCAACAAGCATTTGTGATGAGAAAAATCATGTATGGAAACTGTCTAACCCTCCCTAAGATTATGTATTGGCTAAGAAAGCTCACCCATGAAAATACATGTCTTGGTGTCTGTGTTTCATAGGTAAGTTTGAAATAATATATGAGAAACAAAAATATATGGTACTGCATATTCTTCAAAGCCTTCTTAATTAAACAGTAAATTGTCTCAGAAAATACATTCAGCTATATATGCTTTTGGATATAAGGCAGTTTCTGGACAGAATAATTACAGCCAACATAGGTTGATTTTTATCTTTCTCGTTAACACAGAGGAGTATTTATCCCTGTAAATCTTGAGAAACAAAGTGAATGATTCACTTGGCGAAGCACATTTCATTTTCACAAATTAAAAAAATTATTTAAAGTCTAGAATTGTTGTGAAGTTTTCCTCTTATTTTCAAGTACACACCTCAAAAATAATAAACTTTGGTAAATATTCATGAGCATTTTGAGAACATGATTAAGATATATGCAGTTACAACGTCAGATTCTGTCCCTTCGTCCTTAGATATATTCCCTGACAAATCCAACCTACTTTTCACCCCTACACTCAATTCTAAAGTGTTCATTACTTGTAATTCTCTTCTGACACAGTGATTCTGCATGAAACCTCTTCTATTTACCATATGCAGTGGCTTTGCCACTGATGTTATTTCAGTGTTGAGGACAGACTGCAACAAACCTGGTCTTATCCTTAACTTTACCAGGCTTTTTGCACTTTTTCCTTGTTCCTTAATAGAATTGTCTCCAGCTTCTTACACTACTTTAGTAGCAATTACATTTTATTGCCATAAAAGCCAAGAAATATCTTACTCTTTAGTATTTAGCAATGGGACCTATTAAGAGCTACTCAGCTCTAGCACAAGTGGCATGTCACAGAGTGGAATGGAGGCTTCCATGCTTTGAATCACAAAAAAAAAAAAAAAAGACATTTGCACTGAGGTAAAATTCTCATTTCCCTTTTTTTTTTTTTTTTTTTTTTTTTTTTACTGCAATTTATTCCTGCAATCTAGCAACCCAAATTTGGTAGCAAGAAACAAAATTTCTTGAAAGAATGACTGACCTCTACTGACTCTCTCCTTGAAAAATACTGACACCAACACAACCACTTATTTTTTTGCAAGAATAATCAGACAACCCTGAATATGTTTGTTGCACATATATGCAGTCCCTGTCCTCAAAGAATAAAACCATATCTCTTCAGTGAATGATGCAGTTGGATTTCTTTGACATAGAAAATGTAAAAGAAAAAGCATATCCATGTTTATATTTCTACAGTGACTGAAAAATCTGAATGACAAAAAGATTCAAATAACTTGCCGAGCTGATATTATCTTGATTCTTCCTGACTCTCTCTATCTCAGGAGTGACACTCACAGCAGTAGCTTTGCCAGGCTGCTCTCTGTAGTGAACCTATTATTTAAAAGAATAAAACATATATTCATACTATTTCAGGTATAGAAATATCTCCTTGTTTTATATAAAAATTCATGACTTCAAAGGTCATCCAGGAAACAACTGAAAAGCTAAAACACATCTGAAGTTTATTAAAGTTTACAAAACTTGATTTTTGAAAGATAACCTTGATTTTTTTCTGTACAGCCTGTTTATGAATGCATTTCTGTGGATATATACCCACATATGCACACAGTATCTTGGCATTTACCAGATTGGCCCTTGGCTCTACAGAGAAATAACTCATATTTGGAATGGATATTGAATGATATTCATATTCGGAATACATACAATGCAGTAAAGGCAAACAGAGCACAGGAAAAACTGAATTTCAGAAAGGTCCACTGTAAATCTATATTTGTCACGACACATAACTTCCATAAGGTCTCCATCTATGTTCTAAATTTTATATCCTACATGTTCAAAGGTGATTAAACAAAAAGGGTGCAATTGAACTGCCAGCTGAATCCAGCCTAATTTCACCGTGTGTTTATTTAAATGCACTGTAGGAATATCCCCTTTATCACTTTGTGACCAAACACAATGCATTAACCAAATGCACACTCCAGGCTGGATCAGGATCTAAAGCAGATAGGGGACAGGATGTGACAGGCATTGACAGACCAAGCAATCTAATGTTAACTCCGGCCCTAAATGCTGGGAAGTCAAATATGGTAAATATTTAATAACAGATTCTGGCAACAAATTCATACCAATTAATATATTTTTATGCAAAATAAATGCTTCCATACAAAAGCAAGTTCTTGGGTTTCAATAAGGTTAACTGTGCAGATAAATACCTTATGGTCATAATTTTGGAGTGCAATAAGGCAGCAATTGCTTAAGCAAAATTGTCTTCCAGCATAACACAATTTTGGTCTGTCCACATCAATGTATTCCAATTTGAAAATTAATGTCTTATGAAAACTATGGTAAGTTTTCAAATGGATTAAACTTGCAAATTATTTTTTCTAGAAATTGCTGAAGTTAAAGAATCTTCACTAAAAACTATTCCAGTGATTTGAAAAGAATTTAAACTTTCCAGTGAAATTTGTACAACACAAAAATTGGTGAAAAGTAAACAACCGTGTGAGTAGAAAAAGACTACACAGATTGGCTTGAATCACTTGGAAAAACAGTCTTTGAACAGAATACATTTTAGGAAAGCTAGATATATCAACAATAATTCAGAAGTTGAGTTAGAGGGACAGAAATCTTGAAAATTGTGACTCAAAATTATTTTGGTGAATGCAGCAGAAAGCACACTAGGGAAACACTGTAGCTATTTGTGGACCCATGAACCATGGCTGCTGATGGCAGCTCTCAGTGAGGAGAGTGCCTGGTCTCTCATGGACTCATTAACAGCGTGCAGGAAGGCAGTAGCATTCTCTAGTCCTTGCCTTCTTCTCTGTGCTCCTGCAAATGGCTATATCAGCCATTAAATACTAAATTCTGCTGAGAAGGTTACTGAGGAACCAGGAGACAAATAAGAGAGCAGAAGTTTGAGCACAACTGTAGCTAACTTTTTACAAAGCAAAGAAAAATATCACAGGAAACTGATATTCTGTTAAAAGAAATAAACAAAAAAAAAATTGGTCAAGATTTTCTGTAAAATATCCAAGGAAGAGAATAACATCTCAAAGCATTGCAGCCATTTCTTTAATAGAATGTGTGACGCTTGACCTACCATTTCCCAAACGAACAAAGCCCTTTCACAATTGTTTCCTAAAAGGTTTTCAAGAATTCTATTACTTGAATTCCAACACATTACAATACATTCGTTTCCCTCTGACTAAAGGAAAGGCACAGTTTCAGAAATCAGAACTTTGTATTCATCTTTTGCACCCAAATTACACAAAGTATTAAAGGATAGCAACTTCCCATGCTGACATTCTCTTGATTCCTCTTGACTCTTTCCATCTCAGGGGTGACACTCATAGGTGTAGCTTTGCAGAGCTGTTCTTTGTACTGAACCTACCAAACATGTCAGAAGATATTACAACAGAGATTTCCAAGGAATAAAAATATGTAAGTGTGCTAGACATCACTAAAGAGCACATTGCATTTGGATGGAAAGTTCCATTCCTTAATAATCAATCCCATTTTTCCACACAATACTTAGTACTTACCCTCTGGCAGTTCTTCTATTTCAAACATAGACAATTGTTATTTCAACAGAATACTTCACTCTCATTGTTATGAATCAAACTGCAAGGTTAAGGATTATCATTTTACCATTAATTGATTAAATTGGTCTTTGTGGACAAACAGAAAGTAGCACAACACCCAAGATACAAACATATTTAATACGGCAGAGAGAAGCGTGCAAGAAATGAAAATGAGGCACACATTGCTAATATTCTTCTGGTTTTCCTTAACTCTCCTTAGTTCAGGTGGATCAGAAATAGTTGTTGCACGCCGAATTTCTTCCTTGTATTTAATCTGCACAATAGATATTACAAAAATATAATCAATTTAAAGAAGAGAGAGACAGGCACTAAAACACATCTATCACTTTATACTGCACTGCTACAGCACATCTACAAACACCATTGGCCTGAAAAGCAATAGTTATATTTAATTTCTAAAACAGTCTGCTAGGGTCTCTAATGTTTCTTGTTTGATGCAATGCAGCAGAGAATGTTTATAACAATTCTAGTGTACTGAAACTCTGCCAGTGGGAATATACATCATATGGGATTGTTGCTATTTTCACAATAATTGGGATGCTGCATACACTACTTGGAGATGCATACCACTTTGACAATGACTTGGTTTTACTATTAACTTGCTATGGAGTCTACTAGTCCATTTCAGAAACCAAGAATTTTAGGTATTCCTAAAAGGGTGGATGGCTTCAAAGTCTCATTGAAGCTCTCTAAAAACACATGCAGACACACAAGTGAGGACGTATTTGTCTGGATTGTTGATGCCTTTGCAGGTGCTGTCTTTATTTACTGTTTTTTTTCCTAACATCTAATTTTCTACTCTCTTCTCAAGACATGGTACTTCTGGAAAATGCCCAGTTTCAGAGCACTGACAAAACAACTTGTTTTTCTCTAAGCTCATACTTGGAAGCTGCTTTGACTGAAATTTATAAATAAATAAAACCAAACCAGCCCAAAGTACAGACCAGGAATGGAAAATTTTAGTCCAGACAGTCTAGGACTGGCAAAAACACTAAAGCACTAGAGAAAAGGGTCTTTTAATAGAGACTATTAGGTAAGTTTAAGAATTGGCAGTGCTACTTGTCCTTAAAATGCTTCAAAATGTCTGTTACTTGAATTTAGTAAGACCCCAGCTTTGTGGTATTGACTGACATACCACAGGGGTGTCCTCACAGATTTCACACTAACAAAAACACAAATAGAATCTTCTTCCCAAAGTGCTGCTTCTTCTCAGTTCTATGTCCAACCCTGCCTGCCCCTCAATATAAACAAGTTTTTAAAAGGACTTTAGTTATTTGTAGCTTCTCAGTTCAGAGCCAACTTCAGTCCATGGGTGTGTGGCTTGCTTTGAAAGTTCTGTGAGATCTTGGCTTCTTCCAAACCATCATCACAACAGGTGAGATGTGCTCAGCTCCTTGGCTGCCATCACCTTGTATTTTAGGCTTTGAAAACACCATTCTGATGTTTGTCTCCTACATATGTAATCTGGAAGAATCTGATCACTTTCAGAACATGATTCAATGGGCTTTTTTGTGTGGTTGATTGTAGTGTAAGTAATATTTTGGTGCCCTGGTGTTTCTTTCACTGCAAATTTGCTCCACATTCCATATTCTAGTTTTGTTTAGCCCAGAAAATAGTTTTAAGGCTGTCCCAAATTCTTCTGGCTAAATTCAAAACTACGTGTAAAATATTTTAATCTAAAGGATTCAAAATTGGTGTGATTTACCCTTCCTTTGGGACTCCTGTAAATTACACAATACAATTTCCCTCTTATGGCACAATGTAATTTCCCTCTCACTGACATGTAATTTGAATCATTCTTGTACATTGCCTTTAAATTTGGCGTGCTACACCTCTAATAAATATTATACAAGACGAAAGTAATTTCAAGTACACTACATGTAATAAAATATCTTTTGTAAAACATTAACTCTACACAAAGACTAGCAAGTTAAAGGCCATGCTTACATCATAGCACTACACCACTAATGCATTTTGTACTTCCCTTGGTACGTTTTTGTTCAAATGTGTTTACTAGCATCCTGATCAACCTTTCATTTTTCCCTCTTCACCACTATTTAGGATTTCTAAAACAGCAAGAACAATGTATATTATTTTTCCACTTCACTTTGAAATGTATTGTCAAAAAACATTAGAGTAAGACTTCTCCCTCCTGTGTGACCATTATTGAAATAGAAGTCTGTGGTAACTGGAAATTTAAAAGCAAAATAACAACCAAAAAAACCCAAACAAACAAACCAAAAAAAAACCCTCACCCTCAAATCAAGAAAATAACAGCTTCCCAACCAGCAGGTTTCAACTATTCAATATTGAACTATTTCCAGATTTAGGACACATGATAGCTTGCACTGTGACTCAAAATGACAAGATGAAAAGTGATGGATTGAGCACAAAAAGATCCAAGGAAGATATGAGCTTTACAAAAAATTTTGTAAGTTGTCTACTGACCTTACTTTGGTGGGAAATTAAGTGTTTAAGACTATTCACTAAACAATGAAATTCTATGAGAACAGGTGTCTGGAGTCCCTAATTCATATTTTAACTAATATTTAAACACAACATAGTATCATGTCTACACATTATTTTCAAACTTTACTTTAAAAAAAAATCTAATAATCAGAAAAGTCATGTCACAAACATAAAAACTGCCCCAGAGGAGGACCTACCAAATATAACAAAGAAGAAAACAATGCCATTACAAGGGTTTTGTTGCTTGGCAGTCACTTTTCAAGTTTTTTCAAAGTTTTGCCACATATTTATCAGAAGACAATGTTCTATTTGAAGAAAACAGTAATTTTGATATTTTATTTTGATTTGCCTACTAAAGTGCTAAAGACATTGGGCATGTTTAGACAAGCAAGATCAATTCAGAATTCATCTCATCGGATCTACAGATCAACTTGTCACAAGCATGTAAAGAGGCACCAATTCTCCATCTTTTCACATAGGTGAAGTCTGGACATAGTTTTTCTTGTCTTGAAGTGCAAACTGCATCAAGTGCTATGCAATACATGCAGTCTCTAACAGAACATTACAGATTTTCTTTTTTATCAGTGTTTTGTTAGTGTTTTTCTAACCTGCAAATACAACTTATGTTCAGTCTGTCATATGGGGAAATGCATCTCATTTTTCTCACTCTTGAGAGACAAAACGCATTCCTCAAATGTCTTGTTAAAATATTTTCTTATTTTTCTTAATACTTCAGTTAGAATATCTACCTTTGGACACAGAAGTACTACAATGGAGGGGAGTTCTAGCTGTGCTAGAACAGAGCTCTATATCCAAAATCCAGTGGATAACTATTTGAATGAGATGTGTGATATGAAGATGAAGAATTTTTTTAGTAAACAAGATGGAAAAAAAAAATTTTGGTCACCTTTTACTCACTTAAGAATAGTTTATGTTAATAGCACTTACCGAACTAATATTCTGTTGGTTTTTCTTTACCCTTTCAATCTCTGGAGTATCTTTTACAGCTGTGCCAGCTCCTACTTCCTTCTTATAAAACACCTTCATTTCCCCAAAAGAGAAGATAATTATGAGGCTGTTAGCAATGCAAATACTAGTACTCATAAAAGGGCTGGGCAATTTTCCAAGCTCCAAATTGGTCTGACTATTAATCTTGCTAAGAAAGCAAATACTTTAATTTTCCATAAATAAGACTAATTATCAATAACTACAACAACATTGTTTGTTTTCAGCTGTAACCCAGATAATATTATCTCATCCTTTAAACTGACCTCAGTATTATTAAGTATTTGCAATGAGATACTTAAATTTTGAAAAAAATATTAAAATTTATATAATAATCTATAAAGTTTTACAAATGTAAGTTTATGCTTGAGTAATTCATTTCAATGTAATTGAAGGTGCATGTACATGTAGGACTTGATTTGGTTTCTGTAGTCCTCAGATCTTACAATATTGTGAGAAGTGAACAGACATTACAATTATTTTTAAGTTAACAAACTAGAAAATTGAAATATTCATGGAAAAATAACCATAACAACCAGAGCCAAAATCCAAGTCATTCAATTTTTGAGCCCTAGGTTCAAGCCAGAAAGCTGAACACTGTATCTAAAAACAAAACTCGCTTCTTAAAAGATACACATGCTGTTTACACAAGTCTCTACATTTCAATTGTTTCAGTAAATGATAAACATAAAGCACATCAGTAAAATCAATCATTTCGAGCTACTGAAAGAGACAGTAAATAACTGCTCCACAAATTCCGAGCATGGTTACAATTTAAATAACCTCGGAGCACCAGTTCATGCTGCAAAACTCCTAAAGGAGTTTTACCTGATTTGGTGTCACAGCTGTTGCCACTCTAGTAAGTATTTCCAGTCAGTTAGTGCAAAAAAACAAGTCTGATCCTGGAGTTAATAACATTAATCTTTACCATTTATTTCTGCCTTTCTTAAATCAAGATTCACTTAAGTTTTCCTATCAATAAACTTTGAAAAATAAAAACATCATTCTTGATTAATTCCTCCTACTCCCTTGAAGTCTTCCATAGCCTGGGGTGAATACTACTGCCAAATATTCTAAAGAAGAGTGTCTGCAACTAATTTTTCAACTATTCAGAAAACCTTTGACAATCTAGAATTTTGTTTTACCATGTGATAACAGAGGCAGTTTATGAGTAAGAACTTGAAAATCCTTCTGCACCATATCAGTTAGATAGATTTATATTGTGGACTGAACTACAATATACTTTTCTCCTCTACCAACGAAGGAGTGGTAAAATATGTTGGAGACAGGAATTTTTCTATGAAAGAGATGACTGTGAAGTAAATACCCTTTTATAAATCATCTGCCAAATGAGCTAGTGAGCTAAAAGCAGCAATGATCTTATCTGCAGAGCTAGTTGTTATTTTTTTGTCCTTTAAGGCAGAAAAATACTTGAGACAAAATCCAAAAATCAGAAGACTATTAGGGATCACTGTTTTTTTTAATCTATTTGGGCTGCTTCCAGCTGTATCTTCACTCAGTAATAATTTACCTTTATCAAACTGCACAGAAGGAGGAAAGATTAAAACACAGAGAAAGAAGAAAAAAGGTATTCCATTACTGCTGTAAACTGCTTTCCTATATTTGGAGGAGACCCAGATCACAAACAGAAACAAGAAAATCACAAAAGAAAGCAAATACAAATCATCTCAAAGACAAAGCATTTTATTCCTTATTATCTAGAACACTAACAAAAAGGATAATTGTCAGCCTTGGCACTGAAAGCTCAGACTGGCCCACAGGGCTGCAAGGGGTTCAGATGTGTCAGAGCCTTGTCAAGGCTGAATTAAGTGGTGATACCCATTTTAATTAAGCCTGGTACCCCACTTAGTGAGCCCAAGCTGCCAGAGCCACTGACCTACTTGAGAATTTCATCAAAAGCTATCAAATGCTGGAACAAGGAGGAAAGCAGGTCACAGGGGCTCGCTTGGATCCCTCTGTTCCAGGGAGTTTCAGCCTAGCCTGACAGGACACCAGTGAAATGAGAAACGGTGATAACCACACCACACTGATGATGTGCAGGGCACCACTCAGAACCAGCAGCCAGCACATGACTGGAAGCAAACCTGGGCCAGTGGGCCTGTCAAGAGCTCCTGCTGGGAAGATTTAGCTTTCAGCTGTCCTCATTGAAAGGAAGAAAAGGGCAGGTGGTGGCTGGAGATGTCACAGGAGTGACCACAGCCTGGAGCAGGCTCAGAGGTGTCTCCCCTGCTCTCCCCACAGAAGCCTCAGCTGTACAGGGGAGCTGCAGGCAAACACCTCTGGGAGAAACTCCCTGAGTTTACTCAGTTACTTCTGAGAGCTGGAGGAGCTCAGGATATTCTAAGTTAAAGAACATGTGTGCTAGATAATATTAAAAATATTTAAGTATCTTATATTCTTTTCTCTCAAATCATTTGCTTTATTAGCATTACTTAGTCTGCCATAAAAACCAGCCACTGACTGGCCTTTTGTTCTGGAGGCTAGATTTACTCCTCTTCTCTGTTCTATTACAAGCAAAGGCAGAATTACAAACAGCAGCATTAATGGGCCCAAAAAGGAAGTGGAATTTAATACATCCCAAACTGGGCAATTTTAGAAATCTAAGCTCATAATTTATATTTAGGGATAAACTGAAACTTAAATCTAGCATAAAATTTAAAAATATACCCAGTGTAATATAAAATAATTACATATATATGTTTATGAAATCTGATCTGCTCAAATTTTATACTCCAGTCTTGATGCTCAGTACATATGATAGGAAACAGATGAAAAATCTTATATGTACAGTAAGAAGCCTTCGATTTTTTTCCCACTTTTAAATAAAGTACTTCCTGGGGCTTGATGGAAAAAGAAAAAAATCTTCATTTAAAAATAACTGTGGCTTGGCAAGGTGGTATAAGTGGTTTAGAAATTCAAAACAACAGTGTCGCACCTAAGAAAGCTGGGTATTATTTTTACTGAAAGAAATTAGTGATACAGTTTTTGCCAGGAAAATTATGGAAACGGTTCAAAGGACTTCTACTCATAAGTTCCCTATTTTACGCTGTGGCACAAGAGAACCTATTTAAACTGAAAAATATCTGAAAAGTTACAAGCAAAGCGAGAAGCTCTGTTACTCACTGAACTGATGTTTTTCTGAGTGCTTCTTATCCTCTCCATCTCAGGAGTGTCTGGGACAGCAGAATAGTTACAGAGCATCTTCTCTGCTTCATCTTTGTACATTTTCTGAAAAATTAATTTTTACATGTCTATGCTTTTTGGGCTCAGGATATCCAAACTGCACAAAAGATGCTTATTGCTGATGAGGCTCCTGATCCTAGTCCAGTATTTACTTAAACCTCTCTTCTCCATGATACTGTCACCATTGTCTGCCCCATACTAAAATATATATATAATATACTTATATATAATATATCCTCATATACAACGTATCTTCATACACAATGTATCCTCATATATATTTTCTCCTTTCTGTCAGGATGCATATAATGTAACATTAGGTAATTAGGTAATGTGAAAAGAACTACAAGTTGATGTAAATAACTAAATTCAATTTACATGGTGTAACAGGCCTAAATACAAATAAGAATCAGGCAGTTAAGACATTTTACTATTTATTTATTTAGTATGGCTGTGAAAGCCTCTACAGAGCTAGAGAAGAAGTATTTTGAGCATTGTATATCAAGCAGTCATCATTACACAGAATTAAAACATTCAGCTTTTGACTATGTCTACCTGGCTTGCTATTTCTGAAGCCCTTTCGGCCCACTGTATTTTTGGAATATATGGACCAATTTGCATCCCTTTTCCTATCATTTCAGTCCCCAAATCCTTTTTATATTCTTTCTGAAGAAAAAATAAAGCTTAAAAAAAAACCATAACCAATACCACAACTCTCTGTCCATGCTGTCTTCAAAGTTATTCTCACAGTACTGGTCACACTATAAATATAAATGATTCCATTTCTTCAATTTAATATTCTTATTGTGCACTTTGTTTAGCTTAGAACGTTCAAGAGGATTTTATGTTTTTAACATCTCGTTGTGTTTTACTTTCAAAGTAATCTTAAAGCAAATAGTTCTGTACTCACCTGGCTGACAATTTCAGAAGCTTTTTTGGCTCGTTGCATATCAAGGGTATCCATACTCACTTCCATTCCTTTTCCTTTAATTTCATTCTCTAAGTCTTTCTTGTATTCTTTCTGAAAAGAATAGCATTGGAAATACTCACACCTGACAGTCAAATTTTGCAATTTTTCCTTATTTAATTTGCGCTATTTCACTGACCAGCATTCATAAACCACCAAATAACTAATGATTCAATAGTACTAGTTTTGTAGAACCTATCTCTGCAATGGCAACACTGTGCTTGCTGATGGGTTAAAAAACTTTTTTAACACACTGCTCACTTCAAATCCAATGTAGCCTTTCACATCTACCTGTCTCTGCAGCTTTGGCAGCCACAGTCAGAACAGATGTGAGAATTTCTTCCTCTGCTGTGCTTTACAAGACTGAGGTCAGAATGCTTTAGCTTCTCTCTAACTCTGTGGATCATTTGGCCCTGCATAAATAAGTGGCTGTTTCGACCCAAAACCAGCAGGGCCCACAGAGATCAAACACAGCCCAGGCCAGGCATGGCTCAGGAGGAACAAGCACAGCCTGCAAAAACTGATAGGAAGGTCTAAGTTCTGGGAAGTCTTAACTTTTCCCCCCTTACACTGATTATGCAACTGTTCAACTTTTTACAGCTCAATGGATGAGCTATTCAGAGAAATCTGTGTTTTCAGTACTGCCAGATTGGTCATCACCTGGAATTCTCAATCACAATAATTTGTTGCATTCTGCAAAATGGAAAGCTTGCCCCAGGAGAGGTACTGACCATGCTTGCAATTTCAGAAGCTTTCTTGGCCCGTCTTATCTCAGGTGTATCTGGACCAACTTCCATGCCTTTCCCTTTAATTTCAGTTTCCAAGTCTTTCTTGTATTGCCTCTGTGAAGATAGAATTTTTACATGATATTCACAAAATCCAGAGAGCTACGAGTAGATTTTTTTTTCCCACAAGACATGCAAATTTAGGATTTAGAGTCAATCAAAACTTTCAAGAGTCACAGTTCTCAAGAGTCTTGGTAAGGTGTTGTCAGAAAAAAACACATAATAAACTACAGGAGGAAAACTTTTAGAAGATATTCAATGAATGCACAAACCCCTATCAATGAATTTTTAATGTGGCAGAGGGTGGGAGGAAATCAGCCCATGCAGCTTGCTGCAGTTATCCTCTAAAGTAAAGGGGAAGTTTAGCTCTGCAGAACACGGTGTAATAAGTTGGTCCTTGGCACCAGTCTAATTGAAACACATTTTACTTTTAAGAAAATATTTTATTTATGACAAGACTACATGTTAGAAATTTAATACCATACAGAATTGCTTCCAGTGAACTTCCAGATCAGGAAGTTGTAATTTATTCATTTAATAGGTCCTTCCTGAACCACAGCCATTAGGCAAGTGGCAGTCCTCATCCGTGATTGCTGCTTTCTCCTCACAACATAAATTATAAATAACCAATAACCTGAAAACAAAATTAATATTTCATCTTCAGTTTATCCAAGCAAGGATATGTTCCTTGTTCATCAGAAAATTATATTAAAAAGTAATATGAAATATTTTACACAACAATTGTAAGGCTTTTAAAAAAAAAAAGTTAAAAATTATTTTTTTATAAAAAATACTCTCAGCCAGTGCTATTTCTACTACTATAGTAATAATCATCCTTTTTTCTATTCTAGTTCATCCTTACTTGTGGAAAACTTCTTTTTCAAAGTAAATACATATAATACAAATAATTTTTAAATGCCCCTTTCTTTTCTTGTTTGTTAATAACTTTTAGGTTGTACATTAGTTACAAAAAGAAGGACTATATGCCTGTACTCAATACAGTGGTTTGATCACTTATAAAAAAGTGAGCAAAAAGATTTTCAGTCTTCCATCTCTGTCTCACTCTGATGTGAAATAAATGTATGAAACAACTCTCTACTTCACAAACCACATTTTTTTGCAAGAATTGTAAATTAACCTGTAGGAATCCATCAACCCACAATTCCTCTCTGCTAAAGATGGGATGACAGATGTTTCCTCTAAACTTCGTATTGCATAAAACACCAAGGAAAAGATAATCCCAGGAGTTACAGCTATATATTCCCACACTTGTTTACAGTGGTCAAATTGGCCCTATTCATGGCATTCCCTCTGGTTTTTTTATGGATATGTGTGTATATATATATAAATATATAGTATTAATCTATGTCATATTAATTTTATATTTATTTATTATGTATTATAGATATGTTTATTCACACACACACACACACACATATATATATATATATATATATATATATATATATATATATAAATTTCTGAAGTGGCTCCCCAAAAGCATAACATGCAGTATGAGCTTTGCCTTCCCTCTTCCCTCCCTACATGCTCCAGCCCCACTGCTGCTTCCAAGATTCAGCCTTGGATGTCTGGAAGATCATCCCAACTCTTGCTGGGAAAGCCTCAGCAGAGCACAGCACTAAATGCTGGATCTACTGACCCCACTAACAATCTCTAATTACCTTTCACTTGCCTGAAAATCTGAATTATCTGTCCTGTGTCGTTTTTTATCCAGAGCTTTACTATATTTTTCAAGCAAAACAGAAATAGCCTTAGTTTCAATACTTAGATAATTCATTGTAGATTATGTAAAAAAAAAATAAAATAAGAATCTTCGGAGTTTAATACAAAGTGAACTCTTCTGTGGTATTAATAACCTTGACTAGGATAACATACCTCATTTAGTATCTGAGCTGCATTTTTCACTCTAATCAAATCTGGTGTATCTTCAAACACTGTCATTCCTTTTCCTTTCATCCCTTCCTCCAAATCTTTTCGATACTCTTTCTAAGGATTAAAAAAAAAAAAAAAAAAAAGAGAGAGAGATTTCACCACTTCATATTTTGTGCAAGATCTTGAAAAGAAATGCCACTTATTAAACATCTGAAGAGTCTCTTTGAAATTTCTATGAAATATGAATTAGATGAAGTACAGATTTCAGACTTAAAATAGAATTGGAAATTGTGAAATCAAAAGGAAAAAAGCTGAAAAAGTAAAAAGATTTTAATGTCGTCATCTTTTTTTTTGTGCTCTTGAAAGCCAGCCGTGTCCTATACAGCACTAGGACACTGTTCAGGGGCCTTGTCTGTCTCTGGACAGATATTCTAACTGCAGTAGCATTTTCTTTCTGCAGACCAGTATGTGCTGTGCTGCAGTTTTCACCTCCATTCCATTAGTGGCATCCCAATCAGGATGGATTCCCTAAACACCACACTAGGAGCTGTTAAAACAACCTCTTGATAAATTAAAATGTAGAAGCAATATTCCTACCACATCACTCCTGTGCCTCCTAGACACTGCACTGCTATGACCTATCAACATTCAGCAACTGCAGCCTCCAGAGTACCCAAAGGTTCAGTAAAAAATTCAAAGCACACTAGAACCTGCCCACAGACATTTGGTTCTTTTTGCTCTTCCCAGCTCCTAGAGAGCAGATGTAAGCCTAAGTTCAAGATCTTTAAGTTTTGTAAGTTTTAATTACTCTTCACATCTCCAGATGAGGATTAGGCTTTATTAAGCAAATTAATTAGAATAACATTGCACAAAATATTTATCAGAAGATTTACATAGATATAAATTAATACTCCTAATTATATATTACATTTCATAAGCAGCAGTGAGCACCTTTATCTCCCTATAAGATCTTTATTTGAATAAAAGGAAACCAGATATTTTTAAAGATGCTTTTCTTGATCAACAGAAGCATGTCCTCAACAAGCAGGAAACAATTTCTTCTAATTTAGAAATATTTTACTCAGAACTATTTAATTCAGCTATCTCTTCTGAAGGAGTTGTAAATATGGTTCCAGAGAAGAAAGTCTGTATTGCTATAAAATGTGAAATATGTGCAGAATTCTCTACAGTGGAAAGTCAACAGAATAAGCTGGAACACAGCTGACATTTGGGTAAAAATAAATGTGATTGAACAATTCATTCATTTTTAACTCCAGGTTTTTCTTCTTGTTTCATGCAATATCTATTCAAAGTTTATTATGAACCTTTATAAGAAAACACTGAGCTACATCCTTGACTATGAAGAAATACATATTTTTTCGGAATCATGAAAGATAATAATTAATTTTACCTAGGTAATCTTTGGGTTTGGAGTATGTTCCTTGAATGTGAATATAAAATTGTCAGAAATTCATGCAGTTATGCATTAATGGAAATACCATTCTCATTTTCTTCCCCCTTGACTTATAGACATGATTTACTCCCTAAATAAGAAGGCATAAAACTTGAAGAGGTCAGAATTAGAGAATATCTTAATGCATATAGCACTAAGGAGGGGAGCTTCATCAAAATTTCAGAGATGAACATGTAGAGCACATGACATAACTAAACTATGCATACAGTACCCACTTCTTTGGGCATTTGGTGAGCAGCAAGATTACCTGAATGAAATGACAGCATGATTTGCATTTTTCCCCAGTGAGAAGGCATATATGAGATGTACCACAGAATGCCACTGTACAAAATAGACCTAGCTTGAGACCTGCCTACCTGAAAGTCAGGCTTATCAGAATAAATTATTTATAAGAGGATGAATAATAAATAAATATCTTAAAAGAAATTTTTTTCTTTAATCATATGAAATCTGGCATAGACTGGAATAAATTGTATAAAGAACAAGGAAAGGAACAAAGCTCAAGGGGTTTTAATTCTAACGTGCTTTATTTGTTTTGGCAAAAAAACCCAAAATCTATTCTTCATACCATAAATACAAACAAGGTATTGTTGGCTCCCAGGTTCAAAGCCAGGACACTGAGCAGCTCTGCTCTTCTCATCTAGCAGTTCTAGCTCTTCTAAATTTGGTCAAATAGTAACCATAATCCACAGAGCCAAACAGTAGGCAAAACCTAACACGAAACCAGTTTTAAATAATAATAGAAAACTACTAAAGGTAGAAGAATTCTCAGTTATGAAAAAAAATTTCATTTTTAGTGACACATACAACTGAAGAACATTTCACAAATCTTAAGGAAAGAGTAGGCATACAGAAAACCTGTACCTTCTAACAAAATGGACTTAAAACAGTTATGTAATATCACAGCTCTATTACAGAATTTTGGTCTTATTTTTTATCTATAACATGTATGATAGATAATTATTTTAATTACGTTAGTTATAAGGGACTCTGTGCAGTTCAAGCCATCTGTATAACCACAACAGGCTACCATAAAGGTGAAATAATTACTCAAAGGTAAAAACTGCCATCTGGACACCAATGTAAATCCTTCCTTCCACCCCTTTATCTATCTGAAAAGAGAAGTGATAGTCTCGTTCAGGTGTGCTGAGCTTTATAATTTCCTTACTATATGACTATTCAGAATATAAAATGATGTGAAGCAATTTTTTCTCGTGAAGATACTTGTATGTAGCTGCCAAGAAAATCTGAAATTATTCAGCACTCCTTGTAGTGATGCTGCTTATTGCTCATTTACGACTTAACAAAAGAAAAAAGTAAATAAAAATCATTTACCTCTTTCAGAAGATTAGTGATTTCTTTTATATGCAAGAACTCTGGGGTCTTGTCTAAATCCAGTGAAGGTCTTCCCTTGATCCCTTCTTCAAAATCTTTTCGGTACATTTTCTATTGTAGCAAAAACAACAATTAATGGTACATACATATGCAATTCCAACATATTTTTAAAGAGACCCAGAAATAAGCCCTGCCATTAACTGGATTTCACACTAATAAGCAACTTCATTATCCATTCCATGATCTAGTTTATTTATACAAACAGATACAATCTAGACAAAAATATATGTACAGTATGTCCAAAGAGAATGTTGAACCTGATCTCTGAAAGAAACAGTTTGCTTGGTAGAGAACAGAGAAGACAAATGGCACACAAGATAATGATTTAAAACTCATTAAAGTTTCTACGAAGAGGTTGAGATCATCTGTTTTCCATGACACAGCAAAACTAATGGAATCAAACTGCAGCATGGGGACACAGGTGCATCCATCTCACTCAGGATGGATGGAAAAGCACTGGACTAGATTGTCTGGGAAGTCACAAAATCTCCATCATTTGAAGTTTTTGTTTAAAAAAAGTCAGAAAAACATGGCCTGATATAGGACAGCCAGTGCTGTTCTGGAGCCTAGGATCAGTCCTTCCTTGATGAGTTTCCCAGGCTGGAAAGGCAGGAGGATGTTTCAGTTAAATCATAGGGTTGGACTGGGTTTTGTGGCTTCACTTGCTCCCACATGAGAACCATCCCTCCCTAAAGATAGATTTCAAGTGAAAATTTTGAACGTTATTAATCTCCGACCTGGATGACCTCTTGAGCTTCTTCTCAATTAAATGATGTGTGTGTACTGTCAATACCAATGGCCTTTTGAGAAAAAAGCAAATTCACAAGAAGAATTGAGCTACAGAATAGCAGAGGTAATTACTCAGTATAATTCTACCATATCCACAATTTACTCTCTGCTTCGTGCATTTTCTTAACCTGAGTACAAGATGTCTGTCAACCTCTCTGTTGATCAAAATTTCACTTGTTCAAAAAGTAAATTTTTACTTACCTCACTTTGCATCTTTTGAGCCTCCTTTGAAACTTGATACATTGGTGTATCCACAAACTCCAGCATTGATCTGCCTTTAGATTTTTCATAATTTTCTTTGTACTTGACCTAGGAAGATTAAAATAAAATTTGTTAACAGTTGAGAGAATATGAGATCTTGCTTGCCTTGGCAAGAAACAAATCCTGTCTTAGTCATACTCCTCAGATATTTTGGCTTAGAAGACTTCTCCCAAACTTAATCTGTTGGGGAAATAGGGTAATTAGATAAGGTTATATTTTTTGGAGTCATTTATTCCTTTTCTACACAATTCAGACCTAGAAATTGTGAACTTTGAAGACAACAGGAATAAGGAGCATCAATCACAATCCTTAAACAAATTGCATGGGTTTGGCCAAATGATCTATGTCTAGAGAGTTGGAAGCTTTTTAATAGGATCCCCTGCTATGTTTCCATAAACAACACATTTACTGTAACAACAACAAAATCTGTTTCCCAGCCAGGCCTCACAGGTCTTTGTTTCAGGCTCAGAAGCACCACTCTCAAATGCACTTTTGTTTGTACCTGTGGGAGAGAGAAGGGAAGGAAAACTACTGCTCCAGTAGGGTCCACTCCTGCAGCAACATTCCCCTCACATCTACCAGGGACCATGACCTCAGAGCTGGCAGCAAAATCACACTGAAGGACACAGGTTAAAACATCAACTTATTCCTTTATGCTAGCTCACAAAGGAAATACACTTTGTTTGGAAACCTGAAGAAGCCTTTTGAACTCATTCATTCACACTCCTTTGATTAAGACTGGCAAACACATTACTTATCTCCATCAGTCAGTGTGGGGCATGATGGAATAGTCTTAAAGGAAAGCAAATAGCTACAAATCAAAATATTACATCTAAAGTGAGTAATGTAATTTTAATTTCTAGGGCTCTTCAAAAATGACAGTGATGTCTGAATTTCTCTTTGCCTGTCAGGCTTCTGCATTAGGCTTAGGTCCTGCATAAACACTCTCCTCTCTCCTCATGGGGTGCTTCTGATTGAATATGCACTGTACATCACTGAAATCATGTGGTTTTCATGTGGTTTTGTGCATGATTTAATCACTCTTAGAATGCTGCATTTTTCTCTTTGCAAGATGTGTTTGTTTGTGGTTGTGTATACCTGAATTTGAAGCACTGCATTTTCTTTGAGATGGATTTTTTCTGCAGCATCTGGGCTGAAGTGACACAAACACTTGCTTTGCTTAAATGAGTTCTTATATTCACAGTGAAACAAAAAAAAATCCAAGATTGTTTTCACAGACAAAATCCATAAATTTTTGTAATTTAAATACTATTTAAAATAACTATGAAAGAAAAAACATAGAAGTAAGAAAGTATATTTTAGTCGTACGAAGTGTGGAGTTCTGTCAAATTTAAAATGTTGTGATGATATTTTAAAAAAAAATAATATGACAAAAAATAGCTTTTGTACATGCATAGAGAAAATGGTTGTCCTGCTAATCTAAAAGTCAGATGTTTCTATGTTCCATAGAAAATAAACATTATTATTTGCACTTGAAGAGCAAAGGAACACATATGATGGTCTGGGTTTGCCTCCTAGTGGAAAGAATTATAAATGTCACACAACAAAATCACTTTAGTAGTGGAAACAAATTAAAATTACGCCCATCTACAGATACAGATCTCATACTTTTACTCCATTCCTCAGCTAATGGAAGAAAATTTTTTTTAATTCTGTAAAATCAAATTAGCTAAATTCGCAACTTTTTGCTACATTAAGCTAAACTACTAGAACCAGATTCAGTCTCCTAAATTCTATTTATTCACCCTGTACATTAAAATGAAATACATCTAAGTTCCCTACTTTTTAGCCTGTATTTCATTAGTATCTCAAAGTCTCCACAATAGGAACAGATTTAAAATGTGAAAAACATTAAATTAGCTGTTCTACATGTATCAAAGTGTCAAATTTTGTGTCTCCATAGTTCATACCAGAATTACATATATATCTATCATAGATAGCTTAACCACAGACAGCAACTAAGCCCCACACAACTGCTCACACACTTCACCCCAGTGGGATGGGGTAGAGAATTAGACAGGTAAAAGTGAGAAAATTTGCGGTTTGAGATAAGAACAGTTAAATAACTTAAATAAAATAAGCCATAATAATAATAATAGTAATAATAATAATAATGATGAACAATAATAAAAGGAAAATAACAAAAAGAGAGAGAAATAAAGCTCAAGAAAAAAAACAAGAGATGAAAACGAAAAAAAGTCACTCACCACCGACCTATCAATGTTCAGCCTGTCCCTGGCCAACTTTCCCCCAGTTTATATAGTAAGAATGACACTGTATGGTGTGGAGTGTCCCTTTGGCCATTTTGGGTCAGCTGCCCTGGCTGTGTCCTCTCTCAGCTTCTCATGCACCACCAGCCACCTCAAAGGCAGGGCACCATGAGAAGCTGAAAAGTTCTTGACTTAGAGTAAGCACTACTCAGCAACAACTAAACCATCAGTGTGTTATCAACATTGTTTCCATCCTAAATCCAAAACCCAGCACTGTACCAGCTACCATGAAAAAATTACCTCCTTCCCAAGTGAAACCAGGAAATACTGTCTGAAAGGAGAATTCCACCTTGCAATTTTCTTCCTCATCAAAATAATAAAACCAGGATGAGTTTGACTTGTCAAAATCAGTTTATTTATGTCCAAAGATGCCCATGAAACTCTTAACTGCTGGAATTTATTCCCATGGAAGTTGACTTATATAACAGCCTTGCATTGATATTACAGTATAAGTGCTTCATAAAGTTGCACACACTAGTCAACACTCTAGGTCAATAAGCAAAACTCATTCATTCAATCAACAATATTAGTTTATGAGTTTAATTAACCATAGAGGTTTCAATCTGTCACACTGGAGCAGGTGTAGCTATGTTACGTAGAAGATAATGAGAAACATAAAGTTCAAGGGAGAAAGGTATACTGCAGGGAAACAGTGAAACTGGGCAATTAAAAAAAAAAAAACACACAAAAAAAATCCCAAAAGAAAACCCACCCAAAAAAAAAAAAAAAAAAAAACCACCAAAAACACCAAAAACAACAACAACGACAAAAATTACTGTAAGACATAGGACCAGTCTTTGGAAAACAGTTAACACAGGGAAGTCAGGAAGACTGTTTTTTACAATGGTGGCAGATTACAAAACAGACTTGGTATGAGTTGTGGAGAGACAAGGAGAACACACGGAATGTAAGGAAAAGGAGGGAGAAAGGCAGAAGAGTAAACTGTGTTTAAATAAAAGTGATGACATGAAGAGGTCAAATCTGAGAAGGACTGTGAAAATGAGATTTCTTTAAGAGACAAATATTTAGTGGGGAGCTTAGGGATGGGTAAAGCATTTCTCTTCTTGCACCAAATAAAAATACCCATCAGGATCTGGACAACACAAAAATCATAGGCTTAGTATTTACAGAGTACTCATGTGAGCACATGTACATTATGAATCAACCCCTCCAGGACAAAAGAAAGAAATATATTTTGCAAGACATGATCTGCCATAAGAGAAAGTCAAGGTTTCTGCATCCTTAGAGCTAAGATGATAAACTGATGAAGTCCATTCTGAGGGTCTTCATTTAATCAGCAAAAAGACTGCCAATCTTACCATACACTAGAAGGAAACTAGATTTGGGCCAAAATGTGCATGAAGAATGCAGGAAGGAAAAGAACCCAGCTCATTTATTACTCATACCAAAGGGGATAATCAGTATTAGCTTCACAGAGGGAGTGAGACAGAAAAAAAACAAGCTCCAATTCTCAAAAAAAAAAAAAAAACCACACAAAAATCAAGTATAGATGGATTATTTTGATTATTTTAGACAGAAGCAGGCACTGACTCAAAAGATGACCCAGTATGCTCCTACTTACTAGAGTTAATTGTCTATGAAACACTCAGCTCCTGTCAACCACAGACTAACCTTCCTTCCCAACACCACTCCCTCGTGCCTCTCCACAGTAGCTCTGCAGGCCTGCTGTGTTTTCTGGAGTAAAGATGACAAGTGCAGCTAAGCAGCCTACAGACACCACACCTGCAGCACAGGTGCTCTTGCAGTGGGAAAGAACCTTTATCATGGCACAGGAGCCAGGGGTTTCCTAGCTCTTCCTTCCTATTTCAATCCCCACCATGATCATGTATCAGACCACCAGTCCCACCAAGGGGCACATCTTGCTACATGGCAGAATGGAGTATGTGCCTATTATCTGGCCCAGAGTAGGACCACTCAGCTAGGAGGGGAAAAAAGTTTAGCTAGAGAAGCCCAAGAGTAAGCTAACACTCCAGAGGCTGTTCATTTCAAAAGTTCAAATATTAAACTAGCATAAAGGTCACTTCTGTGCAGAGACTTGCAGATGAAAGCAAGATCTTGGACAAAAAGAGATTTGCAAGGAAAAAAGTATTTTAGGTCTTAAAAAAAGAAAAAAACAGACAATGTTTCAGATACATGAAAAGATGCACTCAGCATCAGAAGTCTGTGTGATTCTTCCACAGTATATATTATCTGTTCTGATAACTGAAATATGTCTTCATAAAAACCTGTTTTTCTTCACTACACCCATCATCTACTACAGTTACAACACTATTGCCCACTACATATAAGAACAATAATGTGTTTCCTACCATGACTATATACAGTACATTCCTTACTAGATTTATTTTTCAGCTTGTTCTTAAAAGGTAACTTACATCACTCTGTGTTTTGCTGATATTTAAAGCATGGTTTAAATGCAGCAGGTTTGGTAGATCAGATGCTGGATCATGCAGGCTTTCCAAATCTTTCTTGTAGTTCACCTGGAAAGAGAATTATGCAAACTGAAGATGAATAAAATAATTCACAGCTCTATACTACATTGTGAACATTCAGAAAGGGAAGACATTAAGTGCTTGCCTGAACAATCTCTCCCAGCCACTAGATGGTGGTCATCTACTATTAATTCAAAGAAAAGGAAAGAACAACATAGGACTCATTCTGCTGAGTAAGTACTTAGGAACTACTCCAACTTTTCCTCCAAAAAAAAGGACACTTACAACAAAATCACATTTTGCATGACTTTTCAGGCAAGAATTAATTTTCTTCTTTTTTCCTCTCCGCTCCCTTAAAATTTAAATTTTTATATCCCTCCTCATTTAAATCAAGAGCATCTTCCTCAGTACTTCGGGTCTTCATTTTTAACACCTTTAATTCTTTTTTTCCCTGCTTCAGGAATTACACTGTCCAATTTAAAAGTTTGATATACAGCAGTTAAAGGGAAGTACTCCTGGATATTTTATCCAATACAGATTGCTTGCAGCAAATATAAGCATATGGTGACCTAGGGCAAAAGAGAATCACTTAATGAAAGAGCAGAAAGTAACTTCCCAACAGCCTGCAGTAGGATTTTCCATTCTTCTGAGACCTGTATGCCCAACTTTACAGGAAGAAAACTAGCTACCTTACCTATCTTGGATAAGACATCTTTTAAACTAATACCTTTAGTCATCTCCACATATGTATCATGTTCTTCACTTCAATTTGCCCATTTCTTATAATAATAACTTTCAATTGATTTTTTATTACACATTCAGATTTTGGAAATAATTACATAATCTTCTGTACCCTTCCCAGAGCCTGTCTTTCCTGTTCCTATTGCATGGTACCTCACACTTCAGAAATGTTGGACTACAGAATGAAGTCTTTTGGCTATCTGGGATCACAGCCTCAAGGGAGAGATCACATTTTTAGCATTAGACACACTTTCAAAGATATCATCCCAAGATGATCCCAATCATCACTTGATATAGGTATTTTCTCCAGTCTGGCTCCAGCAGCAGACACCCACTGCTGAACCTAGTGACTGCTGTATTTTGTAATACCATTGAGAAGATCAACGAGAAGAATGAAGTCGAGAAGATAGACATCCAAATGTGAACTGCTCATGTAACCTCCTTCTATCACCACTGGAGAGATGACAGGCACCTCTAACAGCTGAGAAGAATTTACCTCTAGACCCATATATTTCTTTCCTGAATTAAAAGGGACCAAGTACAAGGCAATTAGCTCAGTGCAAGAGGTCATACCTTTTGACACACAAAATTAAGCAAGTCGAATCTCATCTAAAATGGATATGAAAAACTCTTCATGCCCATTGTCAAAAGCAGGGGAAGAAATGAATAGCATGCTGTACCTGCTACACACTGTAGGGCAGACTGTAGCTCAGAGGAATTCAAAAGATGAAGAAAGAAATTCTACTTGTGAACAAATGTTAGGTTATTCAGGGTGTACATGCATGTAAAAAACAAAGCCAAATAACTTACATCACTTGCCAAGGTGGATGCAATCTGTGCTTGCTTGAAGGAAGCACTGTCAAGAGGATTGTATTGGTGACTCTTCATTTCCTTACTGAACTTCTCTTTGTATTTTACCTTTCACCAGAACAAACATATCTAATATTAACATGCAGCACTTTTAAAAGGCAGAAAATTCAGACTACAAAGAAGCTTATTAAATGCAATTGCTTTCTTCATAAATCTTTAAACAAAGTTTAAAGAAGCTCAGTTTACCCACACCTGTGACAGTCTTGTGTTGGTTTCAAATAAGTTTTATGTATCAGAATTTTACTAAAATTTTAAGATTGTCATATATGATTACTGGTGCTAAAGGATTTATAAAAAGAAAGCAGAAACAAAATCATATGACTCACATGAGCAATCAAAATAGAACTGTTTGACTAGTAATAATAATCTACTCACTGAGAATAATTCGATTCATAATTAACATCAAAATTGTAGTTTTAACAATAAAAAAGCTAAGGTGAATAAATCACAACATTTGCAAAACAAATCACTTGTAAATTTTTCAACCACTTGAAAGTAGGAAGTCACAATCAAACTTCCCACCACCAGATCCACATGTCACTCACACTATGCTAGACTGCCACCAGAACTGCCAGGTCTATTTTTAATTCTGCCAGAAATTTCCCATGGGACACTGAGGAATCTCTCTGTAGTACAGTCCTTTCTTGGGGATAATGCCCACCTCATTACAGTGCTAGAAAGCATAATTAAATGACTGCCTGCCATCATTTTCACCATCTTTTCTTCTCATTCAAAAGAAAAAGGGGGAATGATAATACATGTAAGAGGAAATAAGCAATACATAAATATGGAGACAATGACATTAAAAGTAAATAAATCACAAAAATTTCATAAAATATGCCAAAAAACTGAATTCAGAATCTGAAAATATAAAAGTGAACAAATAGTATATCTCCCTCCTTTGCTCCCTTTGTGAGTGATCATCAAACATCTGGAGACTGCACACATGTCTGGTTCTTTCCAACAGCTGGGCATAATGGAGGAGAATAAAGTTCAGTCTGAATTATGCTGCTTTCATGAATGTTAGGCAGACACCTGATATCTGAGCCTATGCAACATCCATTATAATTTACCACGCTCTGCACTAAATAAATACATGGATTTATCCCTGCTCCTTTTTTCTCTATTCCCATGTGAACACTTGATAAAGTGGTTAAGCCACCTCAAACAATCTTCAATATTTTTTTTCTCAGACTTAGTTGTGGGAAGAGGGTTTTTTTTTTCCTTTTCAGTTCTTCCTTGCCTCAACAGACCCTCAACATGATTTAGCTCACACAACCTCATTATCTTTAGCCACAATGCCCACTATTTCATTAATCAGGATAACAAGAAACCAAAACTAAGCCACACAAGAAGGAACTAGCCATATATGTTCAAGCACTACATTAATATTCCAGCACTTAGGTAATTTTTTCTAAGTGAGAACTCTAAAACATTGTTATTTTTAAAGAGAAATTTTATCTGAACACATGATGAACTTCATAATCTTTCACACTAACAGTAGAAGAGGGTATCTACTGCCTTCTGGTAGAGTCATCTGGTTTATATTGTTTGATATTTGCCTTGGCATTGGATCAAATGCAAAAGCATATATCTGAATACAAAGACAAAGGCAAATCCATGCTCTGTACAAGCAGTGAAGGAATAAACCAGAGAGCTTTTCTCTCTTTAAAGGTGTATCCAAAACTTACCTTCTAATGAAAATCAGGCAGTGCTGCAATATGTCATTCAAAAAACCAGAGATCAGGCCAGCAGAGTGAGCAAAACTGTCTTTTACTCCTTTACCCATATCACAACAACATTAATTTTAATATCCAGCTACTGCAGGCTGCCTTCTCCTGGCCAACAAATGGCCACAAACAATACACACAGACCCAATGCACAACAGGGTACTTGAAATTCTTGTTACATGGGAAAGTGTTGGTGCCAAAGGGACCTCTGCTCACAACTGGCTTGCCATCTTCCAGCTGCAGCCATTTCATACCATCATTTTAAAATTTTTTTAGCAATAAATTTCAACCTAGAGGTTCCAGTAATAGATCCTGTTTAGTGTCACTTCAGAGCACATTGTTGCCACTGAAGGACAGAGCGGGGACCAGTGAACCCAGTCTTTTCGGGGCCCCATGCCCTGATGTCAATGTGCAAGAGGGTCTCTAAAAATTAAAGGAGCCTCCCAACCAAGATGACTCTAAATGTTCTGGTTGCAGTAGGGCTGTCTGGGCTCCAGGCCCTGCTGCCTCCCCTGGCTGCTCAGCTCTTTGCCTTTGCTCCCCTCCCCATCACAGGAGTGGCTCTGTGGCAAAGCAGAGCACACGCAGTAATATCAGACAACGCTGGCAGTGTCTCCAGAGCACTTCCAGCAGTCATTTAACTGACCTGTCACAGGGGATTTGTTGCATTGAAAGCTACATAGATGTATACTTTCTCTTTTATCAACATTTTTCTGGTTCTTTCTCCCTTTTGAAAGGAAGCGTGGGGTAGGAGAGAGAGAAGAAAGAAGAGCAAGCCCATGGATGAGTCATAGTGAAGGGAAGCACACAGAATTCATCGTCCTTTTCAACAGGGTGAATGCAGTTAAAAGAGAGGAAATATGCCTGAGAGAAAGATTTCTGAATAAAAACAAGGAAGAAAAATATTTCATATGATTTTTAAACCATCTGAAAGGGGGAGGTCTTAGCAAGGCTATAATACGGTGAAAGAGCAAACAAGTGGGAGTAGAATTGACAGTTGTTAGTGGATGCTTATCTACAAATTTCATCATTAACCAAGAGCTTTACTTTAATGAGGGCTTAAAAGGATGGTTACTTATTTAACATCTTCATTAAAGTATTAAGTTTGTTTATTTTTTTAGAGATTATATAGTGGGGGTTAATTTAAAAGAAATGCGTGGAGGTTGCTCTCTTAAAGACTGCTTAAGAAAGAGCAGATTCTGCAGGCTTTTAACACAACAACATACCTGAAAAACCAAACTGGAATTAAATAAGGCCTGGATAAACAAACTTCTCATTGGCCTTGCACAAAACCTATAAAAGTCAGAATTGCAGCTGGACAGAGCAGTGTCTTTTGAAGCTTAGCAGCAACATTCCTAAATCAAATCTGTAGTTCAAAGCTGTTCACACAGGGAGTGTTCAGTTTCAGAAGTGGATGACATCACCCACTGTTCAGATTTACAAAGAAACTACAAAAATTGAATCATTCAACCACTGGGATCCCATGATGAAGCAGACACTTGCAGCTAAAGCATTTCCTCATGACCATATGAAAACATCTTAAAAAAGGAAAAAACCTGTCAGAGCACATATATATTGAAGGCAATGTAGCATAAACAAAGAGCAAAATTGAAACATTCATTGCTAAAAGCACTAGAAGAGTTTAAAGCAAAGAAAGATTGAGAAAATCCTAGGTTCTTCAGGTTGTTACTGAAAATCTCAAAGAAGGTGCATTTTGAAAAACATTCTACCTCTAACAGTTTTATACCTAAAATAGTAAACACCAAATTCAGCAACAAATATAAATATCCAAAATTATTCATCCTAAAACCAATTACTGAACACCAGAAGAGGAATACTTCATATCAGCACCTCTTTGAAAAAGCTAATAAAATGCATTGGAAAAACATAAAGAGGGCATGAACAAGAGCTTGTTTTAATAAAAAAAAATATATTAAAAAAATAGCCCAAATTATACAATGCACACTCGGCAAATTGACAAGCTTCATGTTTTCACAAGGGCTAACACAGTTTCTGTTTTAAATTTCATTTAAAATCAACAGAAAAGGGTTACCACATGCTGTGGGTAAATATACTAGTTCTGGGAGCCATTATTTTTGCTGCTGTTGTTGTCAAAAGCTTTGTTAAATAAAAAATAAAAAAGGAAAGAAAGGAGAGAGAGAGAAAACAGTGATTTTTGTAGAGCCTTGAGTGCCAGTCAAACATTAACACTATTTTCTTCGCTTTGTTTGCTTTCCTGCTTGCCTTGATTGCTTTCTCCCTTCGTTACACCCACACTGCCTGACCTCTTCTTGCTCCTGTTCCCTATACTCCCTAAATTACCTACCCATATGCACCACATTAAAACATGTTATCATCTTCTCTTCCCATTACATCCATCAGAATTGTCAACTTTGCAAATTTACTGTGAGGGTCAAATAACTAATATTTCTCTGCATGTCACAGCTTATAGATTCATGCAATTAAGGGAGATTATCAACTTTCAGCACAAAAAGTTTATCATCTTCCCATTTTCTGAGAAACAAATGGAAACTCTAAAAGCCAGAAAGTCTGGAGACAATAAAGAGATCATTAACTTTACTCTTTTTTTACATCTTGTAAGTGTTACAAGCCTGTTCCACGATCCTTGCAAGAAGAGGACTGACATGACTGACCCATATTCAAGTCTCTCTCTGTCCTCCAGCACAGGTGCATTCCTCATCCTGCCCCACCACCCTGCTCTTTGGACACAGGGGTCATCTTCATTTTTCTGTGCTCTTGATTTATGATTAGTGTGTCTAAGTGTTATAATGATTCAAATAATATATAAGAACATTAGACAACTCATGGCCACTGCCTTCCCTTCAGAGGACATGGGGGAATTGCTGAGTGCATCTCCCTGCTGCTGAGAGCTGCCCAGAATTTGCACCCTCCATGAGGCTGCAGGCACAGTGTCAGGCTGAGGTGCTGCCTCCTTTTCTGAAAGCACAGCTCCCATCACACACACTGCAAGCAGCCACAGCAGTGTAGACTGGGGAGAACAATACAAGAAAGGATCCCAAAACTTGGATCCAGGGACTGCAGAGTTTGGATCACCGAGGTTTAGTAAGAATTTTTACAAATAAACCAAACGCAAGATACATTTTGTCAACTTCTCCTCCCTTCCTGTCACACCTATTTGGACTCTCTAATGAAGTTAAAATTGCACAGTAAATGCTGCCTCCCACAGAAGGATCTCAACTGGAACTGCTGCCATCCCATTTCCTGGCAGTGAGGAGGCCCTATTATTAAGCATTTGCAGATGCAGCTCGCATTGTCCAAGATAAAAAGCACATCTAACAAAAATGAGATAAAAAGTGCATTGATGAAGCCTTCCATTTAGCTGCTCATCAGCCTACAGGACCCCATGATCCAGCTGATATTTTCCACTTGTGATTGTTGGCCACAATCTCATGGGTACCAGGCTTGAGAAGATGGAGAGGGCTATTGGAAAAGGGTTATAGTTTGGTCTCGTTGGCAAAAACAGGCAGCTGCAAGGACAGGAGTGTGTAGGCAGCCAATGAGTAGTTATAAAGGACATTACACACCATATTTAGATATAGACCCTTTTAAAAACCATTGAACATGTTTGCTAAATGAAAGTCCCATTTCCTGTAAGTGACACTCAGGTCTGAGCAGCATCATGCTGGCTCTCTCTAGAAAGCACAGGCTGACTTCCAAGCCTACACAATGCTAAACATAAAATAATCTCAGCAGACTTGCCCATCAGCAGAGAAATGAGAACATGATCCATTATAAAACAGAAGACAGAAATCTATTTGAAAAACACAAACTCATTTTGATTTTGAGTACATCACCAACAAAGCAATAAAAAACATTTATTTCCTTTTTTTTCCTCTTTGTGTAATACTTCAAAGTTTACAATGGTGTGAAAAAGGAAATCATGCAGCAGGTATCTAAGGATAACAGCAAAAGGAACTCTACCTCCTGCAGACACTGCACTGTTTTCCAGCTTGTTCTCTATGGCATAATCTTCATTTTATGCTAGTTGTAGGGAAGACACTTAGTATCTGGTCACATCACACACATCTTTTACATATCACTGATGTTGAGTCTGTCCTAGTATATATTCTTTTTACACTTGAGAAGTTTTTTGGCTATGAGAAGGCTGACACAGCCTTCTTCAATCAAAGGGCACTATCCTCCTCTTACAGGAAGGCAGTGTCTGTGTTTTCAAAAGCTCCAAAGGTAGCTGGACAGGATTACTAGCAAGGATTATGCAAGGCACTGTTAAAGAACTACTTCAGACAAAAAAAAAAAGGGGAGGGGAAGAAAAAAAAAAAAAAAGAAAAAAAAAAAGAGAAAAAAAGATAAAAAACTACCAAAACAAAAAACACAAACAGACCAGGAGTAAAAAGTGAAAAATCTGTTTTCACAATGTCAGGATGATCTGTAGTAGAGTCTTATGTGTACATCTTATGGGTAGAAAACTGCAAGAGGAAGAGGGAATACTTCTATCCCAGATTTCTTTTTAGCTAAGGACTAAAATAATTCTTTTTTTTTTTTTCAGGTTAATATATAACAGTAGTACATAAAAGGTCCAGTTTCAGGGGGAAGGAAGGCGGGTGGTTTACATGTCAGGCCAAATTCAGATCCCATTACTCACATTAGCAAGCAGCTACACAAAAGACCTCAGTTACTTCAGAGGGATTAATCACAGGCTAAGGTTCCACTTAAACTGAATGAGGAGCAAAATTTGCCTCTAAATTACATACAGTTAATATTTTAGAAATCCTAGAAAATCTGTATAAATATACACCATCTCCACGAGAGACAAGTTGTAGTCAAAGTTCATCATATTTTTGCTTCAAACTGTGTATTTGGTTTCCCAAGAATCCAAAATTTACCAGTCATTGCAATGCTATATGAAAAGTTTGAGAACATAATCTTCAAGGCCATTAGAAATAATCATCTAAAAATCCAAGTATTTCTTTTCATTACTATGAATGAGATATTTGGATGAAATCATTATAAAACGATGAAGAATCTTACTTGGCTTAAAAGTTTTGAAACTCCTTTAGCATGTTCAAAATCAGGTCTTCCAAGTACAGCAGACTCCTTATTCAGCTCTTCCCTTCCTTTCTTGTACTTAGCCTAAAAGAAAAAAATAAATAAAATAAAAAAAAAAAAAAAAAAAAAATTTAAAAAGAAGGCAGGGGATATGAATCACTAATAAATTGTTCAGGTTTGTTTTATCAAGAGAAATGTAAGCATTAAAGCTAGCAGGAAAACTCACGTAATGGTCTGCATTGACACTACTGCTCTAATCAACTAAAGCCCTTCTCAGGGTTCAGCTCCTTAACAATATAATATTTATTAATTGTAAAACACAATGAGCAGCATTCAAAAAATTCAATTTTAACCAAATGCACAGTTTAAGCCAGAGAAATATTGTCCTCTCGATCAAGGCAGAATGAGTTATAGTGGCTCAGCATTTCTTATGACAGTGTCTACAGTTAACACAAGATTATTTGCAGCAGCTGAAAACAGTCTTGAAATCAAACTAGTCTGAGGGGCAACTTTTTTGAACTGTAAGGTCAAATTCCACTCTCAGTTTTACCACTGTGGTCTCGCTGGATGTCAGTGAGACTGCACTGGTGTCACAGAGCTGAATTAGTCCCACAAGGTTAATGTTATGTGATCTCTCCAGCTGAACTGCCTCCCATGCAAATTGCTGCAATTTTTTTCCACAATGCATTAGAAAAAAACACAGACGAATCAACAATAGGTGCTTTACAATACCACAAACTACATTAGCCATTGCCTAAAATAGGCTTCTTGCATTACTCAAGCATTGTGAATCAGCAAGGACACATCATAAGAACAGACTGGGAGAAATACACGTCCCAAAGCCACTCTAAGAGCACTTGAACAGCAATTAGTAAACTTGCATGTTGAACGTTATACTCAGAAGTAGTTCTTGGTTTACAAAATATCTTGAATATTGAAAAGTGAATTTCAATCTCTTTAATCTGTCTCTCTGAATGTGTCTAGTCAGTCTCATATTTAATTAATTACTTTAAAACTTGACACAAGGCTTTTAGTATATATATTGTTTGACTTGTCTACAGTAAAATACTAAACTGCATCACACACTGCTGCTTCTGAAACTGCTCCTTCACCTGTGCATTAACTGAGGTCACAGTGGAAGGGCAAAGAATTTGAGAAGGGAGTTCAGGGAGGAGAACCCCCCATGGAAGAGGCAGCATCTGCACAGCTCTTGGAGGGACAGCAGGGAATTGCACTTTCCTGTAGCTGCTGGCTGACATGGGAAAAGTAAGGGGTATCCTGGGATCCCAGCTTCTCTCACACCAAGGTAAAAAAAGGTTTGAGATGTCTTCTGAAGGGCAATATAGCATAAAGCTGAAACAAAATCAACTTTAGCAATTTTCATGTTGTCTTTACATCAATTACCAATAATTGCAAAGATCATACTGTCAATATCTAAAAAGGAGAATTCCATAGCTTACTAGCTTGCCAGGCAAGACTGGTTTGTTTTGGTTATGTTTGGATTTCTTTTAATCAAATCTCCATATTAGATTTGGGGGTGCAGGTTTTCTGTTCAAGACATTTGAGAATTCCAGCAACATTTTAAAAAAACTGATCAAAATTAGAATTTAAAAATTAATATCTAAAAAAATATAAAGAGAGTAGAAGGAGAACATACATCACTTATTATCTTCGTTATCTCAGTTGCCTTCTTTATATCTGGTCTGTTCAGCACTTCAGTGTACCTATGAGTATCTTGCACATCCTTCTTATAGGATACCTGTCAAAAAAAACCCACAGTTTTGTTTAAAATAAACAATAAAGTTTGATTTTTTAATCAGCTTTGAATGACCTGTCAAATCAGACATCAAACTAAATAGAACTCCACTTAAGTTTTTCCAACAGAGTTCTGCCTTGACAGGGATTGTAAGGTAAAGACCTACACACAAGGTAACACAGTAAGGAAGAAATTCAGAAGCATAAAGTACAATTTGAAAAAGAAAAATGGTTTTACTTAGAAGCATAGAGGAAAATTAAAGCATTGCAAGGACAAAAATATTAGGTTTTATCATAAAATTTCAGAGAAATTTTAAGAGTATAGATTTTTTTCCTATGTTGTACCCACTTTTAATACAAACTAACCCCTGCTCTGATACTGAGCACTGCAGCCTAGGAGATTGCAGGTACACTGAAGAGAAACTGTAATTCTGTCATAGTGAGTTTCCTTCTCAGTACTAGACAAACATGTCGTTTGTATGTAACTCATTGATACAACTCCATCTCAGCATGCCCACAACGCCATTTATTTGCTCCTTTGCACAATCATGGGAACAAGAAGGCTGAGTATTCCAGCATGCTGAGTACACGAGTGGCTCTTTCTGCTTGTGCAAATGCCACTACCACAATTAATGGGCTCAGAAAACTTTGGCCAGAAGGCTCAACCACAGACAGGAGACTCCAAACATTCTCCGTTTAGCAAAGCAATCATGGGAACAGCAGAGACCTCAGGGACATTAGAGAACTCCACAAATTATTCTTCTTTTCCCTATTCAAGGTTTGTGAACTCCTTCTTACTCTAACACATGTGCCAATCTAAGCCAATTTCCAAGGGCTATCTTACTGAATTATTCTTAATGGTATTCTGTCTCTGATATTCAAAAGTGTCAGACAAATTGAAGCTTCACACAAAAGTTGGAGAACACAAAATAAAGTTTAGAGGAAATAGAAAGTAAAAGAATAGTTCCTTCTTTACTGGGCAATCATTCAGATTTTCTTTTGTCACTTCACAAAGTTAATTAACCTCTCAAGATAGTATTTCACCAGCAAGAAAGTTCTCAGCTTGAAGTTTCTCATTATAACCTCTGGTCCTATTTCCAACGTAAAGTTTCACTCTGGGTACAATGCAACAAACTCATAAACCGCAGCAGTCAGTGACAAATGTACTTTATAGAAATGGCATTGCAAAAAGAAAAGGAAAAAAATTTACTCTTTGGCAAATATTTCACATGCAACAGGAAAGTAATTTTGTGTCCATATGGCTTCAGCTAAGCAGACAAGCTAAACAGGCTTCACTGTTGGCTGCCTGCCCACAATAGATCTTATAATTTTTAATCTGCCATGATACACAAGTGTAATCACTGATAAAAGAAACAAATAAATAGATTTGATAGATTCAGCCCAAATTATCACATACATACAAAACAGAAGTTGACTCTTACAGCTGGTAAAAAACCACTGGAACTTTCGTTTTAGTTATGTTTAGATTTTCTCTAATTTTTAAGAAACTAGAGGTAGAGAGAAGCATTTGCAATTCAGGACTTTACATGAATTTAGTTAATTATATGCTGTTCATCCTAATGACCACATGAGGTGAGGTGAAAACCACAAAGGCAGCAGAAACAGGTTTCTGAATAGCACCCTATGATCCATGTAAATTGCAAATTAAAGGCCAGCATATGTGCTCAAAATAGAAATTAGGAATGTAGTGAATTTAACATCAGAGAATCAAGAACAGTGGTGATAAAGTTGAGGAAATGTGGTCACTTATTGCTCCCAAATGGCATGATCATATAGTACATGAAATAATGGATTGTGGTTAATTTCAGGGAAAGGAAGGGGGGGAGAAATAAGACAGTGACAGTCCTTTATATTTCACCATTTCCAATTATATTAGATGCAAGGCCAATTGCTGTATCTTTCCCTGAGTGAATTATTATTCTTCCTGCACCCAAACCAGTATACCTATTACTTATGTCTGAGGGTAAGTCATCTAGCATTTTACAAATGTCTGCAATATATATTTGCTCCATTCTGCAGCTTGTCATACTCCAGTGAGAATAAAAATGTTATGCAGCAGAACAGTAGTTTGTCAGAGGTAGGCCAAAGAAAGAAAAAATATGTTTCCCATTTCCTGAATAACCTCAATCCCTGGATGCTGACCCTCTCCCATTGGGACACTGTGCTGGCCTCTATTACACAGCTGCTATTCTGTTCCTTCTAGTGATTTTTTTTTTTTTTTTTAATAGTGCTACGTTAGAACAGTAAAACCAGAGCTACTCTGAGAGAGCAGGGGAACAGATGTAGACAGGGCAAAGCAAGTGGCTTGGTGTGTGCACCCATGGGCATCAGAAGATGGAAAGTGAAGAAGCCCACGAGGGGGGGAAAGCAGCAAAAGAAAGGAAACAGCAGAAGCACCCAGAGGAGGAGCCCTCTTTTGTCCTGAGCTGGTTCAGCCAAGAGCCTCATACCCCGGCTGGAATTTCCAGGCATTACATGACACCCTTACTCAATCTTCACTTCAAAGGGTTGCTCAGGCTCCACCAAAAAAACTATCAGCAAAGGCTCAAAAATTGCTCCACTTCATGAGGACCACAGGCCTACAAAAATTTTGTTCCAGCTGGCTTTTGCATAGGAAAAGCAACTGAGATAACAATTTCAGAGCAGCAGTGAAAGACCTAGATGGAGAGTTGGAGCAGACTGGTGGGAAATGCAAGAGAGTAAGAAGGAGCAACTAAAAGGGAAAAAAATGTACCATCATGAGTTTTGAAGCTGAAAACAGTAAATTACAGACACCAACTACATTTAAAGTGAGTTGCTACCCAATTTGAAATTACAATGAAAATTGTTACATTGTAACGGTGGGTTACATTGTTGAATTTTTCTGTGAAGCAATAATTGGCAAAATCATTTCTCATTTTTAATCCCAAATGTGATTACATACTCTGAACTGCAACCGGTTTTTGCAAAGCATGGAGAATATTCAGGGCCGGCTCATAATTAGTGGACTGATTTTAATAGGGCCAAACCTCGAGCTCTTATAAAATGCATAAGGTCCACTGAGGATAAACATGCTGATCTAGGTACTCCAGTAGGGTCTGGAAGGTGCTTAGCCTTACATGGATACCACTGGAATGCACTTCAGTGTCATAAAGCAAACAGATTTCTAACAAAACATCTCAGACTGTCAATCAATAAATAGCAACTTGAGCCAAGCAAACCTGGGTTTAAGAGATTCAGACCTTTCCTGAAATTCTTTATCTCCTCATTTATTCCAATAACAAAGCTGTTCCAAACAATACATAATAAATTACTAAAATATGCACAAGCAGCTATGAACACATTTTGCCCTCTTAAGGATTTAGCAAGAAGTTGGGCACACCTGTCTGCACAAGAATTTGTCTCTTACTGTTTGTCCCTGATTAGCATTTTCTAATAGCTGTTAAGTCCACTAACTAATGGCCTGTCAGCTGTGTCTCTGCCCTCTTTCCTCTCATCTACACTTCGGGGTCCATCAACACTAAGAAAATGACTAGCTGGTGACAATCATCATTGGCAACTGCTTTTCTAATTCCTACTCAAATGATGTTGAAAACTGTTTTCCGGCTTGTGTAAAAGAGACAAACACATTTCTGGCCCATTACAGATTGATGCAGTCATCCTTTCCAGTAATGGGCCTTAAAATTGATTGGTCCCAATTACATCAAGAGTAAACATCATTTTCAGCACCAGTTGAAAGTGGTCCAGGGGGACCCACTGTTGACAACCACTGTCAGCAGAAAGTTAGTCAATGAAAGGTGATTTTTCTAAAACAGATACTGAACAGAGAGCCAGGAGAAGCTTGACTTCACCATGATCTGCATCAAAACAAACATTAAAATTTGGGTGTTACTGATGGTATTTAAGCACATCCAGTTTAAGATCTGCTGATTTGATCTTATCAGAAAGAATGCATTTTTTTTGTGTGTGTGGATTGTGACTGCACGATATCCTGAACAGGAAAAACAACTTACTCCTAAGACAATATAGACATCTTAAATATTCCAATTTAGATGGTGAGTGAAACATATAAATTATCATTACTGACCTCATGTGAAGTGGAAAGTGTATACATATACATCAGAAGTTTGCCCAACTGTCAATTAATATTTCTAAAAAAGCACTGTTTTGTAGAAAACTATAAGAGAAAAGATACCAGGGCTTTAAAATCAGATGTGCAATCTTGCCTTTTAAATATCCACAGATGAGTGTACTGTGGTTTTCTTAGCTGTAAAATCAGAACACCACATCCTTATTTCATACCATGTAATGTTGTGAAGAGAATCAGTCATTTTAACGAACCAGAACATTTATACTGCTGTAATATTTAACATTGTTTTCTTATTCAAAATGCCCAGTAATGGACCAGGTCGTGGAACAGACAAAATTATGATGCACAGTTTTGAGTACCTTCATCAAATGCTAGTGCAGCTTCCACATAGACACAACATAGCAAGTGATTTCTTTGCTTTAGAAATTTAGCTGTCATGTAATTTCACTGTTCAACTACATCCTTCCATTCACAAGATACTCAGACACACAGAAACAAAACTCTGTTTTGTGACATAACATTGTTTCAAGACTACCACTTTGTTTTGGTCCCAAGTTAGGAAACTTCCAAATGAGTTAACTGATCAGCTAAACACAGACAAAGTAGGCTGATGGTCTCTACTATGTTCTTCTGAAAATGGCTTTGTGTGCCAAAGTCACATCATTAACATTCACTTCACAAAACACAAACACAATTTCTTGAGAAAAGTACTCTGGTTTGGATAAACCTGCTTCCCTTCAAGCATTATGTAGTATTTAAATTCTTTTTATAGTATATTTCCTGTCCTAAGAAAAGTCACTTGTGTTCATTTGAGAGCAATTTTCTTCAGTCTAAGTATAAAAAAGAGAAAAAATTATTTTCTTATACATGATCACATTGTTCAGGAGATTTTACAGTATTTCCCTGTTACCCAGTTTCTGCCCAAACATACAGAACATATTAATGATATTCAAAGTGGTGTGAAGGCCTCCAGCACATGACAATTTCAAAATGTCAGCACAAATGTATGATAAGTTGAATACAGTTTTTAATTTTTAAAGGAAATTGCACGTTTCACAGAGTTGAGTAGAAATGTCAGCCTCATTTTAAGGCTGAGTAAATAGTCTTAAACACATCCTAATCCTATTAGATGCAAACCCTCCATGTAAAGGTTGAATTGAGTTGGCAGAGCATTGTAGGTAAACATGTGTTCTGCTCCCACAGGTAAACTGTACTGAATGGAGGATAAAAGAGCTTTGTCCTTCCAGCTCCCCAGTAGTTTCCCCTCTTTTTCTCTGCACTTGCAAAGCTATGATTACACAGATAGCCTGAAATAGTTTGGAAAGACAAATGATTCACCTTTGGGATGCTCACTGTTCTGTGTTCTGACTCCAAGATGAAAACTCACATGGTTCTTAATTAAGCCTGCATTTACAAAAGAAGAAATCCACAGCTATTCAGCACGATGCCCAAATATCACCCACAAGAGCTGTGTGATTCTGCTGAGCAATGACCAGCCTTACATAACGTGCTCCTTTATGCGTGATGGGTATTTTCCCATTGCACTGCAGCTATTCATGAGCAACCAGAAAGCATCTGTTCTTAAACACATTAAAATAACTGGTTAGAGTTTTGTGTTGGATTTGGATGACTTATTTGATTTTTTGAAGTTTGCTCAGGCTGAAAATAACTTCCCTCATATCTTTTCCTTATTTCTAATATGCTGTTAAAAGTTCTCATTTATCAAAACATACTTCCCTCCCATGTTTTCCTTCATTTCCTTTTTATTTTTTTTTGCTTGTTTTAAGGGTGAAAGATGAAACAACTGAATTTCATTTCTCCTCACATCTGTAACCTGCTCTCCTTAATTCTATTAGCAGGTGATACACAGCTGTAGAAGGGGAATAGGTTTTGCACTAGCATATTAATCTTCAAACTATGATGAATTTGCTACAGGAACTTGTCTCATATTCCTCCTAGTCCCACCACCTTCTCTGAGAGGGACTCACATCTCTCTTTCCAGCATTACTTCCTTTCCTAGCAGTCCACCATCATTCCTACTGCTAGGTAAATAAAAAACCTCTTGCTTCTGGGGAGAGACATTGATGTTCCCAGTTCCTCTGCTCTGTCAGTGTGACACCCTGATGCTTCCAGCAGCAGAAATGGACAGTGTTTGACAGGAAGAAGGAATTCTCTAATCAAGGCAGGTTACAAATTACTGCTGGGAATTTCATTGCAGGTATTTCCTAGCAGAAGAAACAGTTATTCTTCAAACATAATGCTTCCCTGAAGTTTTCCAGCAGCCTTTTAATCAGCAACCAGCTGTCAAGATTCTGCACACAGACATACATCTAGCATTGACATTTAGTTTACAGCCTATATAACCTGAGTGTTTGTTGCACTGTTAGTAGGGGAATATAGGGTAAATTTAAGGTAATTTAAAATGAACACCCAAGCTACATTGTCTACATTATTAGCAGCAAATAAACATCTCATTTATCTAAGAAAAAAGAGTTGTAAAATGACATGCCTACTTCAATTAATTTGGTTACCTAAACAAGAATGGGACTGGATCATAACTTTTAAGGTTATACATCAGCTATCTTAAAAGCTTTGTGTGCCCCTTAAAATGGTATCATAATTTTAAACAATCTTCTCCTAAAATTTGTTTTCTCACAAGTAAGCTTTTACAAAATCCAAAACTAACATAAATTTTTCTTCAAAGTTCTGTCTGTATCATTCAAGACTAATAATCTGCCCCAAGTAACGATGCATTGAGCTAATCATGAAATCAAACCTGACTTGATTCTAATAAAAAATGTAAATACCATTATTAGGCTTTTATATTGTGAAAACCTTCAGAACTTCAAGACAATAACAAGCAGCTGAAAAAAAAAGCGATCAACTTTCAAAATATTGCTAAGTACTCCTAATTATTTGTAAGTTACCTAAATAAAACTACAAGAACAAATACTTTGGTCAAGTGGTATAAACCAGAGCAGGCATCGAACTGGACATTATGACTCAAATTCTGTAAAAATAAATAATATATTAATCTATTCAATTCTTTTGAAAATTCATTTGATATATATTAATGAGATAGGAACAAACTTATTCTTATGCATAAAAGCGTGCAAGTGCAGGGCACACACAGCTCACTCACAGCTCCTCTATACAGCACCCTTGAAGAACTATCCAAGTATTGGCAGATTAAGACACTGAAACAACACTGGTGTTCATTTAAACAAAGAACTTTATACACTTTAAAAGTAGCTACAAGTGAATTCAGAAAACCTGTGCCTGCAATTTTATTTCAAAGTGATAGCACCTAGTTACTACTGATAAACAGTAACTACCACTTTCCACTGCAGTTCAGAATAAAATTCACATCCTGTTACCCATAGCACATTTTATACACTCACCATGTCCTAAATTACTTCAGAGCAAATAATTTATAAAAAACACCAACTAAGGAAATATGGAAATATTCTATGCCCAATTCATTTCAGTAAGCTGTAACAGATGTATCTACCAAAAACAAGCACACTCATTTCAGATGGGGAAGTACTTACATCACTCTGGTGTTTACTGACTTCCATGGCATGTTTAACATCTGGAGGTTCCCTCATACGTGCATAGTCTGAAAATCCTTTCTCAGCATCATGTTTTTGTTTATAGAGAACCTGAAAAGAGCAACATTATACTTTTGTGACCTGAGAAGAGCAGGTATAACAACATGAGCTAGGTTAAACCTAGTGGCATAGTAAGTTTCAGGAAGAAACTTAATAAATAATTAAGCTCCTTAATGGAACCAGAACACTGAAATGAGAGCAGCTTCCACCCAAAACAGAGACATATGAGGCATAGTCAGCAGACAGATTTCTCTGCATCTGTTATTGGGACAGACGCAAGGGTAAGCAGGGGAAAGAAATAGTAATACACAAAAACAGAAAATGAAGCTTAACAAGGTGAGAAGACAGCCCAGGGAAAAGCACAAGCGAAAGGTGGGTTTTTTTTAAACACACTTGAAGCTATCAGCTATATAATTATTCTCCATTTTCAGAAAAAAAAATATTTCATGAATTTGTCATAAACAGTTTTCCATTTCCATTGCCCAAAGTTCTATTTCTTCCACTGTTGGGAAACTATCAGCACAATACATATTTTGACTTAGCCCCAGTTCACCAAAAAAAAAAAAAACAAACCAGTATTTACATTCAATTGTCATCATGGTAAATGAAAATGGAATTGAATTGTGACTTTATAAACACCTTTACTTTTATAATAGAAACGGAACTCAATGCTGGGCATTCATCCATCTTTCACTGCACAGTGTTATACTTACATACACACATTCACATACTGCAACTGCCTGAAAAGCTCATCTTACACTTATCCTTGTCAGAAGCTTTTAGGCTTATATTAAGGAAAATTCACCAAGTTTTGATGCCTAAAAAGTAGCAACCATCAAGAAAATTCATTTTCTAATACTCTCATGAGCAAGCATTAAAATAATCCATAAGAAGACGGCAAGTATTAAATAAGATAGAAAGCTGATTAGGAGGAAAAGGATTGACACGAAAACCCATGATAGCAATAAAAGAACACTGTGAAATTTTGAGACAGAAACTCTCAACTACAGAGATTCAGACTCTTTTAGGACAGGACACTAGAACTGTGAGAAAATGCTGTATCTGTTTTTGTTTAAAGCAAGATTTCATCTGAGTTACAGAGTAGTGTGCCCAAAGCAATATGTTAGTATCTGCCCTGACTAGCTCAGATTACAAAATGATATACAGGCTGAGAGATTAAGACAAGAAGGGGGGGAAGGGTATTTTTGTACTGCTACTATGTGAACAAAAGTATCAAATCAGGAACCTTAAAATGTGCCAGCTCCTTATCCAGGGTAAGGCAGTCAGCCCTCTGCAGGAACAAACACAACCAACAGCGAAACAAAGAGCCCTACACTGGTTACATCTTGCAAATGGGAAAGCTCATAATCTTTAACGCCACTAAAGCACCACTAACAAATTGTTCTCCGCAAAAGTGTAATTACAATACAGACATGCGCCACAAAAACTCTTTTTCTAATTCTCCTTGCTTACACTGTCACTTTTAAGATGTTCTCCACTTAATGCCATTTTGAACAGAAGACCCGTGCAGTTACTTCCAAAATCTACTCATTTACAGATATTTTGTTACATTGCCATTTTGCTGGTTCAACAGCTCTATTTTTCCCCTGGTGAATGGCCTATGTAACCAAGATATGAAAACACAGTAACACATCAACTCTCAGCATGAGAAATTTAACAGAAATTATGAGTATCTGCTGTTTTGGGAAAAGATGACCATTTCTTTAGCTTAATGTAGAAACATTTCACTTGCTTTGGCATCTGTTCTTCCTATCATTTCCCATTATTTTCATTAACTCACTGAAGTAGTCTTGATGCAATCCTAGGCTAGGAGGGGTTCAATGGCTGTCTAGTTTAATTTGGGACAGTTTAGTGCAGAACTATTCCTAGATTTGTAAATCGCTTCCAATTAAGCATAAAAAAATATTTATAATTATTTCATCAATATTATTTTACAGGTTAGTATGCATATATTTATTTCTCTACTCATATTGATTTTCAAGTTTTAGCTAAACTGAATGTCCTTTATCAAACCTACATACGAAACCACTCTACACAGAGATCAAGCATTATAGGTCACTGACATAACCTTTACCCTGTAGTGGTTCCATTTATTAACTTGAGAAATACAAGGCAATTATTTAAGTAGGTATGAATTCAGATTGAACCAATTTGTAAGTACTCATTTTTAATTTTTCTTCTCTCTTTTACACCAGTGTGTCAATAGGAAGCTGCATTAAGGAAGGTTTTGTGCTCTTTTGACCTAGCTCTGACTGACCCCCTGTTTAAGCATACATTAGACACTATTACATTTTTATTTTTATATTTCCCTTTATATTCAGTAAGATGTGCTCTGAACTTAAGATCCACAAAGTAGGATTTTGTAGGAGGAAATGTTCAAGACCAAAAATGTCACACTAATCTCCATATAGAGAACTAGATTATCCAATATATTTGTGCAAAACAGAACTATAGAAGTCCAGAAGACTAATGTCTGCCACCATAAAACAGAGGAAATATTGAATATGACATTTCCTACCATTAAACAAACCTGAAAAATTACATAAAACAATTTGATAATGTGCAATATGATTGGAAATGATGCGATAAACAACAAAATTTTTATTGTCATTTAAAAAAACCCTCTGAAACTTCCTCTGGAAGTTGAAAACACTGCTTAAGATTCTCTGGGCTCATCGCCTTTATAAAGAAACAGGAAATACTGTTCAACATTGACTCTTTGAGATATTGCCCTGTGCAAAGTAGAAAATTAAACTGCCTTCAGTTTGCTTTAGATTATCCCTTTTAGATAAGAAAAACAGTGCAATCACTTCTTATGGCAGAAATAAAGTGATGAAAAAAGTGATGAAGTGCTTACTTTTTTTCAACACTGTTTTCCCCCAAGCAATTTTAAATACCTTTATCATTGTTTTTGACACCTTATTTTAAAAAATATTGTTTTACATAAGGAAGTATTCAGCACACTGATCTTCAGACAAGAAAAAGACTTAGCACAGAGCTAGCAATGATCAGAAATTTTCCTTCAGCAATATTTCCCACAAAAATATTGCAATTTCTCCAAAAATTTACATTTCCTTGCAGAAAAATCAAAATGAAGTCTTCCTGCCTAGACTGCTCTCACCAAATTTATTTTCTCACTGCAGAAAACAGGGAAATTGGTGAGAGCTTTGTAGGCTGGTAAGAAGAGTGAAGTAATTCAGTGATGACAGGGACTTCTCCTACTTCTCCTCTTTCTAGCTTACTCTGAGGACAACTATGACAAAAGTGAGAGAGGGAGGAAAATCTGGTTGCTCATTCTCAAGAGAGCCATTTAAAAGGCCACAGTCAAACTTTCTGTGAAGAGGGGAAAAAATTAAATTGATAAAAGCCACCCAAGTATGTCGGGGTGTGAAACTTCCTTTTTAATCTTCCTGAAACATGTTTTCCCATAAACAGCATTGGGATTTTTTTTGTCAGTTTTGGATAGCTGTCATTCTCTATGGGTATTTATTTCCTTCTTCATGCCAGTTCTACATAAACACAAAAGAGCAAACAAGGGTTGCATGCAAAAGCCAGCAGGCAGTCTTGTGCCAGGTTTTCCTGAGTGTCTTGAAGAGAGAATTGAGCATGATTCAATACAGCTAATATGGGGAAGAGGTTCCACAGGAAGAGAACCACATGTGTCAGGGTGCTGTACCCTCCATTACAACAATTTCCTGATGTCAGTACTGACACTGCATGGCAGGACCCCTGAAGGAGGAGATCCTGCCTCTGCTGAAATCACTGACAATTGCCACATGAGTTAAAGAATAAAAACAGTCAGTGGTGCTGTGGCCTGTTGGCTCTGGACAGGACAGTGCAGGGCAGCTCTAGGTGGGGTATAACTCTTTGAGAAAAACAGGAAATTTCCCCTAGTTGTCTCCAAGTTCCTAAATCATGTGTGTAATTTGAAATGGGTATCAAATGACTAAACTGGGCTAGATAAAGGCAGGCTGAAGACAAGGCTGCTGGGCAGCAGCAGCACAGCAGCACCATTTCAGGAGCACCTTTTGCATCGTGGGAGAGCCCATTTGCAGAGGACACACCTCTGCAAGGAGATCCTCTGCCAGAAGCACCCCAGCATGTGCCAGAGGGCAGCACTGGGGAAAATCAGGGGCTTGCTTTCTTTCACGATCCTCTAGTCCCAATGCACCTGCCCAGCGTATGAGGCTGTGGATCCTGCCAAGAACACAGAATCACGGAGCAAGAGGAGTCCTGCTTGATCTGCCCACAAAAGCATTCCAGCCCAGCATGGCATCTAAAAATCATGAAAAGTGAGTCAAAGGTGCAAATTTGCTCTAATGTGGGTAGGGAGAGCACATACTCATATTTTCCACCTCTCGGGAAATCAGCACCTATTTTAAAATCAAGTTACTATAAGTCAGGACCAGACTGCAATTCTGTGTTTACAGCAGCCTTCTTGGAGCAGAGCTGGTGCAATGGCCAGCTGGTGCTGTTCACTCTCCTTCCTATGGCATATCTGTAGTCTCCTCCTGAAGTGATGACCTATAAATTCACAATCCCAGCTAGACAGATGCAGCAGAAAACCCCTCTGCCATATCCTGACCCAGCTGAAATCTGAAATCCTTGTATTAGCTACTTAGGTACTGCAGTGATAGCCACAATGTGGATTAGATTTGAATACTGTGGAGAAGATTTTTCACTAGAAAATCCCCTGAGATCTCTCTCAAAGTAGTATTAAATTCAGGTCCATTGCAGCAGTAAACCACAAGTTGGAAAAATGTGTCAGCATATCTTTAAGTTTTATGGTATATTATGATTTATAATGCATCTACTCCTAAGGGGATAGTATGAATTTTATGGGAAAAAATTTCTGCTTAAATATAACTCACCCTATATGCATATTTTTTTCTCTAGAACTGTTGGATGATTGAATAAAACCTTCAAAAACTACCAAATAAAAATGTCAGTCTTCTTCTTAAAAGGGTTTTTTGAGGAACCAATGGTTTCGTTTTTAGTTTCAGTTATCTTTTCTGCCACATCATCAATGTTAATTAACCTCATTTGCGTAAGCTAATGTAGAATGCAATAATTTGGAATGAATTTAGGAGTAAATCTGTGGCAAAACAGTTAACTAATATTTTATAAATCAAGCTAATAGCTTAAAAATGTTATACAAGTTTAATTCCCAATTTATTTTTACTGTAATTCCTCTAATCACTCACTTTAAAATGAAATGTCACATAAATGTCATTTCAGCTACTGTGGTGCTTTAATTTGTCTATATATGTTCCTTTTCAAACTCTGAAAACTAAAAATATGTTATTATATTTGCTTCATATAGCCTCGACTAACATAATGCTTTATACCAAAACATTTCTCCACAAGCTGTCCTGAAATTTCAGTCCTTTTTTTATTAATATTTTCCTTTGTCTGAAAAAGTATCACTGCATTACAAGAAATCATATTGAGATACAATCAATATTATGGATTAGAAGCATGTTCCCTTCACGCACTGGCTATTTTAAACTATATATAGTTGATATCTTTAAGAGAGGAGAAAGTAAAAACAAGAAAACCATGGAAATTCTTGGTGGACAGAAAGCCATGACCATCTATCCAATGTAATTCTCATGAGTAACAATGAAAATCTGTAACCTCATTCATATTCATATTACACACACTCAACATTGACAATTCCACCGAGGTCAGTGGACATGAAGGGTCACCTGCCTACTCTTAGAGTATTATATTTTTGAGCTCTTGAAGGCAACTGAACCAGAATCTACTATTTTACCGGTTGTTTATAAGCTTTACACTATGTTCAATATACTTCATTTCATATTTTAATTCTATTAAATTTGTTGTAAGTAGTAGTATGGAGATCATCAGAAATGCATTTACTGCTACCACTGCCTTTAGAAGTCATTGAAGCAGTTTTTTCTTTTATTTTGCCTTCAGCATCAAACCTTTTATATAGTTAATATAACACCCAACTGGAAAAAGTTATATAAGATTCATTCATTTAATAAGAACCATGGAATGTCACTGAATTCAGTAATACCTCATTGCATTCATGGATTTCATTGGATTGATGAATGCACTACCAGCTTTTAAATGTATATTTAATAAACGTAAGTAAAATTCTCAGCATTTTAAAAATCAGTAGTTTTGGAAGTTAAGGAGTTACGGTGATAAACTCTGGTGATAAGCTCACCCAAATAAATCAAGTGGACAATCAAGTGTCTGCTCAAATATTTTGTTCAAAGTGTATTTAGTTTGACACACAATTAATCTAAAAATCATTTTTGCAATTCTAAAGTTGTACCTTGCTCTGAAGGTGCATTAGTTCTTTCGCAAATACACTGTCAATTGTGGCTGGCATCTGCTGATAAAGGGAGTTGGAAAGGTCTTTCTTAGCAGCTCCTTTATATTTCACCTACAGGGCAGAAAAAGGTGACACAATGAATAAAAATAAAAATGAAGATACAGTAAACATACTACTTCTTTCTAGGAAGTAAAATGGCACAGACCAGAACTGGAAAAAATTAATGCTATCATTAACTTCCAAATAAAACGTCTTTAAATAATACTTTATCGGCATGTGGCTAATTCACAGAGCGATGCAAAATACCTCCTAATTAAGTTCAATAATTTTGGTGGAAATACAAAATTAAATAAGCAAGGCAATTTTTTCTATCCTTTCTCAAATCATTTTCAAATCCAAAAATTACTTTTCTTCTTTCTCTTTTCCAGAGTCCTGCACCATGGGAGTGAGAGGTCAACTATAAATATTCTACCAACTATTAAGTATCAGCAATTAACTGCAGCTAGAAAGGAGAGAAACATTGAAGTTAGCATGTCTGCCATCGTTTCTGTTTCATCTGTTCATATTACAGTCTCATTTTTAAATTACATTTTATTTATCCTGTGTTTCCTCCAGTATTCAGTATTGGCAGCTCCTCACAAAGGAGTTTTACAAGAGATACCAGAGAAATAGCTCAAAACGTGTGAGGCTTTTCTTCAGATCTAAGTCTTTCAAATTCATAAAACAATAATAGCAACTCTGCTATAAAAGTAATCAAATGCCAAAAATATTTTCAATGATACTATCTAATGTCACTTATTAACTGTGTAATATACAGCTCCTCATTAGAGGCTAATTCCCCAAATGTATTATATGTATATATATCGGTAATTTTCTGTAACATTTGTTGCTGTTCCCCAAAACAGAGGGCTCTTTTTCACTGCAATTGCCATGCTGTTAACAATGTCAGCGTCCAAGATTTGCAAATACAGGTTATGGGACACTAGAGGTCAGTAATTTACAAGATAAATCATCCATCACATCATTGGCTTCGGTGCTGCAATAAACAGGCAGAGTGCTCAAAAGCGTGGTAATATCAAACTTACAGGGCTTAAAATTTCAGAATATTTTTATATCTCTAAATCTTTGATTAATAATTAGCAGCAGATTCTCTAGAATCAGACAGATGGATTAAATACTCTCTATATACTGTATTTTTGTAGACTACAATAGTCTGTCTCTTATAAAGTGCAATTACGTCAGATTTTCCCTTGGGACATGCCACTCCTCAGAAAACAGGAAGATAAATACAAGAAAAGTATTCATTAGATGCATTTACATTGAAAGCCACACAGCAAATCGTTGTATATCAGAAAGAGAATTCAGAATGTATATGTTATGTAACCTCAGACAGCAACACTGGAACTTTTTTATTATAATCATAAAGCTAGCACAAAAAATTAGGCACCAAAATTTTAATTTTTTTAAAGGGCCATAGTGACAAAAAAATCACTCAGAACCAGCAATTCCTAACAGAAGCCACTCTCTCTCAGGTGAAACTTCTGCTGCTGTTCTTGCCTGTGGAAAAAAATCAGAGATGCAATCCTACAGCACCTTGTGCCTGGGACATGAAGAGCTGGCAGTAAATGCTGCTCTGACACTTTGGAAGCTGTTGATCTTTCTTTGCCACCACAGCTGTGTGTGTGCACATGTCACAGGTATGCAGAGATAGATAGATAGATAGATAGATAGATAGATAGATAGATAGATAGATGATACAAATAGATATAGATGATATAGATATAGATGATATAGATTATATAGATTATATAGATATAGATGATAGATAGATAGATAGATAGATAGATAGATAGATAGATAGATAGATAGATGATAGATATTCAGGCAACCCACAGATGGCACTGACCTAATGTCTGCCCCAGGCCTCTTTCTGAAGGAGGACAGGGTTGATAACATGGGAACATTTTCCTTGTCTCCTCCTGTTTGATATCAGGCTGCGAAATCTCCACAGCAGGGAAATTTCACGCAGGCGTAATTTGCAAACTTCATCACTGCAGAAAAAGTAAAATTTCTTTCCTATTCCTCAGTTTATCCACACATAAAATGGGATAGCTAGGACTGGCTCAGTACAATTAAAAAAGTAGTTTCAAATCCCAAAATAAAAGTGGCATGTAATTCCAAATTATTATTATTATTCACATGACAGTATACGCTAATTACAGCCTTTTAAGTGACTTCAGCTTTAAACAGAATTATCATTTGAAATAAGCCATCCTTCCCCTGCTAAAAATCACAGTATTCAACTGAAAGAGTTTTTAGGAAGGATAAGAAGCCAAGAAAATTCTTCAGTCTTTTAGATCTTACCTCAGAAATAAAAGCACCAAGGCTTCTCACATGCTTTAGCTGCGGGGTGTCAGGTACAAATATGCACTTGCCTTTAGATTTTTTAAACTCTTCTTTATAGTGTATCTACAAAGAGGAGAAAAAGAAGTTTAATTGTTTTTTAAAATACACACAAAGAAAAGTAAACACTGGTTATTGTTCTTTATATCTTTTTAATTATTTCTGTTTTATTTTATTCATGGATACTATGCTGGGCAGCTTGCAAATACCTCTGGCTGGATCAAATTAAACCATAAAGGGAAGCTACCAGTTCTCACGCACATTACCAAGGCTATGTAAAAGTCACAGAACTCTTTAATAATATAGATGAAAAAGACAGGATTTTTTTCTACATCTAGAGCACATTTTCACTACTGTTGTAGATGTTTTACCATCTCTAAAGAAAGAAGACTCGAATAATTGATCTCCTTGATCCTTGATCTCAAAGATAGAAACTAACTTCTAAGACAGACCTAGCAAGCACAGAATCTGTATAACAGCATCAAATACCCCTTTATGAATCCAAGAGTTACATGAATATATTCAGGTGGCCACTGCTAAACCATTGCCTACAAAGCACCCAACAGTCATGACATTCAAGTAATAACAAAATTTACTTAAGACAAACGAATTTTAAATGTAGGCATTTTTATAAAATGTGTATGCCCATAGGAAATAATGTAAAAAACCCCAGAACACTGTGACATATTTAGCAAAAAAACAAAAAACACCTTTTTTTTTTTAACAACCAACCTTTTTCTTATAATGGGGCAAACACTATGGGCAAGTACAATAATCACATGAGTGTTGCTGAAGTCGGAGTTATTGTTTTTGTTAGTGAGACTGCAAGAAGGATAAAATCTATGGACATGGTTAACATGAAGGAACATTCATTATATGAGAACTGCACAAAGAAAGATGGTGAATTATGATGAGATGGACTAAATAAGTTTTAAAGACAGACACTTTACATGGATAGCCTTAGATGTTTTCAATGACATTTCTTTCTTTGTAGAGAGAATTGTTTAGATCAATGCAAATTGAATTATTTAGTACTAAGCTTTCATGGTTATTATCTGCTACCATTTCTCTAACCTCATTTTCACATTCTGCATAACAGCAGCTTGAATTTATGTACTCTAGACTTGCTGACAAGCACTGACAGAAGCAATATGATCTGCATCTGAGCATTACAGAAATATGCAGCCTTAATATCCTCTTTCTCTGAATCCTTAATGGATATCACAAGTTCTAGTCTATGCTCCTCTACAGGGACTTGGAAAAACTTACGAGAAAGATGGCAGCTTACACAGAATCAGCTCCTGTGCTTTCTAAGGCAAAGTTTGTGTCTACTGAAAAACGGATTAGATAATGCCAAATTCATCTGAAACTCATGACTCCTTAATCCTCACGCAGGAAACTATTTTGGTTGATATCGAGCTCATTCAGATTTGGACTACTGAAAGAATCTACACATCCCTTCCAAATTACATCATCTGCTTTTGTGGATTACAGTCTCTTAAAAAAAAACATTTTGGTGAAAAATGGGTATAACATTACTGCCATGACTTTACTCAGGGACTCACAAAGCCAATGGTAACCTCATCATCATACTCCCAAGTAATTACAGAGCAACACACAAAAAAGGCATTTTTTATGATAAACATAAGCAGGTACTTGCTGTTCAACCTGCACACATGCATGAGAAGTTTACAGAGCTGACTGTCTACTGGGTGACTTTGATGGCATTCCCAGTAGAAACTCCTGTAAAGCTGTGACATTGGCACAGGAGACAGAGAGTCTTGCTGTTGGTTAGATAAATAACCCACAGACATCTGAAAGCTGACTGCAATTATATCCATTTTAATTGCAGAGTAATAATTACATTCAAGAATCAAACATGAAAGCTTCCTAAGGTATCTCTTAACTGGGGGGAATGACAGAACATGACTAGAAGAAACAAAGCTGTTCTGCTGTAGAAGTCATGCTTCCAAAAGAATTGAAAGCAGTAAATTACTAATGCCACCTCCTTAATCCTTTATTAGTCACATTTGTTATAGTAACCCATAGAAGCCACAAAATGCGCACAGACTCAAATACGCAATTTAGAGAGAATGTTTGGTCAAATTCTGATCCAACAAACTCCATTCTGCTACAGTCCAGTTGTCCACATTGCTTGGAATCAGAAAGATGGAAGATGAAATGGGACAAGTATACTGAAATCATGACACCTGCATTTTAAAATATATTTAGTGTAAACAATGCCAGGAAGATGTTCAAGACGTTGACTAGGATCGAACATAACCAATGGCTGGAATGAACAGGTAGAAAAGCTAATATTCCTCTTCAAAGTCTGTAATTAAAAATTCAGATGTCTGAAATATTAAATAGAAAATTTTGCCTGCAAGTGGATTACTCCTCACCACAAAACACACTGTTTAAGTTGAGCAGATCTGGTAAGCCTTGTGAAAAAAAAAACAAATAGGAAAAAATTGCAAATGATGGCCTGGAGCCCTACTCTTTCAATATACTTCTGAAGTTCAATAGCTCACTAAAGGCTCAATTTTTCATCGTTCTCTTAAGATCCTTTTCTTCTCCCTGACTCATCATAAAACTAATTCTGACCACAGCACAACTATCCAGTAAAGTGGATTAAAATTCCTAGACAACCACCAAAACAGTAAGGTTCAAGCTGCATTTTTTTCTTAATGGATGTTATATGGGAAGATAAACTTTATAAAATAAGGGCATCCAACCTTTAAGCCGAAGCTTCCTGGTTCACCAAGAAAATTCATCTCACCCATGGCCTGTTCCATCAGCCTTTTTCAGGGGGAAACACAGAAGGGAGACAGTGGGCTAAAGGGAAGACTCCAATGGTAACAGCATAACTCAGGCACTCACCCTTCCTTTTATTCAGGGACACATGCTCATCTAACTTTACTATGAATATACTCAAAAAACTATTCTTAATCTAAATATCAATGGTGCAACCAAGTCAACAGTCATCATGCCAAGATCCACTGTAGAACTGTCATATCTAAAATATTCAATTATGTTTAGAAAAACGACAAAAATGTCTGAACCTTCTTATCTAGCTTTTATGCTAGAACAAAAGTTACTTACTTTCCAAACCTACATTTCTGAACTTATAACCTCTTATAAGACTAAGGACTGTGTCAGACCACAGATCCATCTGATACAGAATCCTTTCTCTGTGGCCATAGGAACATAGAGAAAAGCAAGAGAAAATGGCAGGCATACAGTATTACTATTAAAATGCATGGTATTTTAGTCATCTCCAGCAATTTCAAGCTCAAAGTCCTCTTGAGTTAGAGGTTGTGACTAGTAATGTTGTGTTTAGGGGAACAGCTGCACCCAAAATTAGGTAGTCAAAACCCTCTTAGTTTGGCACAGTGTTTCCACTATTGGCTCTAGGTCTTCTTCAACTTTGCTTTATAACAGAGACATCCTAAAGCAAAGTTAGACTCTGTGTAAGGACAGATAAACGGCAAGCAGTTCTATTTTCTGCTTTAGAGGAAAAGTAGTGCTGGTACCACTCATTACCAAAATTCAGCAGAATCTTCAGAAGGCCATGTCTGCCATTCTACCAAAAAGGATTATGATAGTTTGGTCAATTACCTTCTATAATTGTTCCCATCTCTGCTTATAACAGTACTGACAACATCACACCACATAATCAAAATAAAGAAGAGATGAAAATGCACTACAGGCAAATGGACAAGCTCAATTTCAATGTGGAAGAGAAAAGGCCTGGAGAGGAAGGCAATTCATATAAATCAAACACACATGACAGTTTGGAAAACATCTGTGGAATAAAATTTCATAATAAAGGGAGATTAAATGGAATGACTGTCGAGAGAAACAATCCAGGGGGTATCACAGCCACAGAACAAACATCTGCCAACCTCAAATGAAATTGGGGATTTTCTCAAGAACCGGAGCACATAAACACTTCACAACTTCCCCTACATACAGCTCAAGGCTGGCAATTACTGATTCATCAAGGGCTGCTGGTGTAACACTTTTTCAAAACAATACTGCCAAATTAGTCAGCCTGCAAAGAATGCAGGGCAAGCATAATAGCCCCAGTATCTCAGGCATGTGCACTCCTGGCTCTGCTTTCTGGTGGGGGAGTTGTGCTGACAGCTCCACCATCAGAAAAGGACAGTCACCCAGTCTCGTGGTCAGCAAGGACACAGGCTGCTCCTCCAAGGTCATCTGAGAGCCAAACTGCAAGAGCTGTAAAAACACTCTACAAATAAAATGTGCAAATGTACACCAATCATAAATCCACACAAAAGTAGTATGTGCCAAGGTTCATGCTAAAAAGGAGAAGGAATATATAAAAGGTTCTGAATGTCAACAAGTCAAAAAACTGAAGGTAAGAATGCAAACTCCTTGCAATTTATTGGTCTCCACAATTAAATGTGCAGGGTGAGGAATTTATACCCAGGCACAATGGACTTCACTGGTCATAAGAAATTCCACTATAGCAAAAAATTCTAGGAAACAAAATTCATATTCTATGCATATTCCATTCAAGCCAATGAAGAAAAACCTACTAATTTCATCAGAGGTTGAATAAAGCCCCAAAGCTGGATGTTATTTTTAAACACAGAGCCTTTTTTTTTTAATTAGATTGGTCTGGATCATTATATATTGTTCTTGCTTTGAAAGCATTAATAACACTTTGTCATAATGCCTGACATATCTCAAGGAAAATCTAACACACTTGCAGGCTAAACACACCAAAAGTTTTCAGCAAAAGCCCACATCTCTGAACCATTATAAGCTGTAGAAGCCTGGCTTGACTTAGCTATTCACCTTAGCTCTCAAGTCTCTACAAAAAATCCAAGAAAATACAGCCACTCCATTTATCCATTAATTAAGAGCCACGGCCAACATTACTCCTAATGGGTACACAGCAGAGTAATAATTCCTTTTCAGTTAAAGAAAGATTTCTTCAGCATTTTTCAATAAGTTTTTGTCTTTAAGAACAGTGACCATGTTTAAAAAGAAGCTGCATAGATGCAATAAATGTATATTGGGCCATATGAGTGCTTCAGGTCCATTTTCATTTTTGCCTTTATATGAGTTGACAGGCACTTAACGTGCCATATGCCCTTTTTTCCCAAAGAAAGCATATATACATCTATCAGGAAAAATATTATTAATCTCTACTACTTCTAAAATAGGTTGAGTTTACAAAGGAGCCACCTGGGAAGCTTCTCTTAAAGATCTATCCAATTTGCAGCACTCTTTCTTTGAAAATTGAAGAGGCGGTATATGGACAAGAGAAAAGAGGAAACTTTGACCTTGTCAAGTCACACTTTCAAGCCAGCACTGTAACACTTTACACATCCCAGATACTGTTCATCTGAAGTCACTGTTCTTTTCTGATACACAACCCCTAAAATTTTATACCTAAAATGTAGATTCTGTATGTTCTATTCCCATTAAATCAATAACCCAAACCTAAATATCAGATGACAACACAACAGAGCCGGACACCATATTTTGGTTTCTTTAGAACATTTGTTGAACATTCTCCTCAGAACACTCTCCTCTCCTGCTAGCCAGCTTTCTCACAGGAGAAATATCATTCTTTATACCCATGCACCTACGAAGGGACAAAGTCACTTTCCAGACACACTGTCCCAGAGAGAAACAAAAACAAATTTCCATCAAGGTAAATCTGATCCTGTTATATTGAAGCAATCAGATCTACTCCAATTTAAAATGTCTTGGACTCAATCTATGATGTTTATATAATGTTTATGTAACTGATCCACAGTTTTAAAAATCTATAGTAACTAAATCAAGAATTAGCTAGCTAAATATTTTTAAAAGATATTCTAGTATTTCAGTGGATTTTTCCTATAAGCATAATCAATAACAATATGCTGAGCAGTTTAGGACATCTATCAACACAGAACAAAAAGATAACATTAAAATTTTATGTTTTATTTTTAACTTCCCTGCCTTACAGCTTCCTCCTTACAGTATACTGGAACCCAGTTTTTTTCAAACCAATTAAACTGCATAGGAGTGGGCTACAACCAGAAAAAATACCACATTTTCCTGATGAAAGCAGCCAAGGTGTTCTCATGGCAGACATCCTCTGCCTGAAACATTTAGAAACACTCCCTTCTAGGGCTTATGTTTCCTACCATTCAAGTGCTCTAAAAGCTCATTCTTCTGTGGCAGATAATTTACAGTACCAGAGTAATCTGTGCTTTCCTATTACTTTGTGTGCTTTTATTATTTGAACCTTGGATGGGCACATGCTACGCTGTACATATTTGAGAAAATATATATGATAAAGGCATTTGAAAAAAGAAATGTAAACATGAGGATGGAAATAGTCACCATCACTTACATCACTTATTAATTCACTGCATTTTCGGGCCAGTTCCATATTTTTGTCCTCAATAACAGGCTTGAGGAAGATCTGAAAGAGAGAGGTAATCATTACAGGTTTATTGTCCTAAAGGGTAAAAATAGAAAGAAATAAGTACTTTGCAAAACTATTGGGGTATAACTCACCTTTTCTTCTTCTTCTTCCCAATCCTCATTTTCATCCTCCCTAAGATCCTGAATGGCAGACACTCGCATTTTAATACTTTGCAGGAAACAATGAAAACTCTTAAAAGGTTCAGTGCTGCAGGAAACAGCTCAGACCCTCCAGCATGCCTGGAATCAATGCTCCATTTGTGTCCTCCACTGCACTTAACCCTACCACAACTCCTTCCTTATTTAGGCAGCACTTGACAGTCTTTATCTGAACAATTCAGAGTGAGTGAACTGTAAGGCATTGCAGATGGCCTTGCTAGCTATCACTCACAGCAGAGCTAATGCTTTCTTACTGATAAAATATAATTAAATGACCTATTCCCAGTAACTATTTTTAAAATTACTATGAACACAAAATACTGTGATGCAGTTAATCTGTAACATAAGTGATTTAGCAAAATTAACAGGATTGAAAGGGGAACATTGACTAACTTTATGGGAAAACTGCCCAATTGTAAGATTCAAGGCATCAGTGACCCAAAAATCAGTATCACAAAACTTTATTTTACTGTCCCAATAATAATGCTTTTTGTTTAAAAAAGACGTTATTCTTATTTTCCAGTAAACATAACTGCTAGTATATTTTTTCAGAATTACATCTTATCCACAAAGCTTACAGAATTCCTTAAATTCTTTCCATAATCATGTCAGCTGCAGGTTAAACCTGTACATACATAGATACAGACAAGTCTCTAGTACAAGTATAAATGGCTATGTATTCACACAAACAAGTATGTTCCTTCACTGTTACAAACTGTCATAGTCTGTAGTCTAAAAACCAACCTTTTTGAGGATGAAGTCACCAACTCCAGCTGCAATGAAACTGGAAGATATTCTTATGTTCATGGATGCAGTGTCAGTGTTTACTTCTGTAAAACAAGCAAGAACGTATTACAAGACCAATTGGAGAAACCAGCATTTTAATATCATTTTTCTTTCTAAACTGTAGCTTGTCTATTTCTCATTTTGTAGAAGTGTGATTTTGAACTTCATCTAGCAAAGTTATTCACCACTACACAGCTTTGCAATCAGGCAAAGATATAAGGAATGCGTGCTCTTAGAAACAACTCTTTAAAGAATTTTAAGTACATGTGCTCAAACACAATGTCCAGAGTTTATTTAAAAACACAGATTTCCTTAGAAAAATAAACATTTCAAAGATGAGAAAAAATACAGCATTGGATTTAGTTAAGGTCTAAAAATTTGAAAAATTAAGTATTAAGAACAAAGGCAGAAACTGCTTTGAGCTTAAACTAAGAGAGAGAACTCTTTATACATTAATAGTACAGAAAGCTTCCAGACTTCCCATTCCATTCTCAAATATAAGCTCCTAAAATTCAGGTTTGAACCTTCAGCATTGCTGAAGTTCTGAACCTAGGAAATCTAGTGTGCATAGGTGAGAATTACCTGTGATATATGGTGATTGCTTTTGGACTTTCAGGATGCTTCATCCTGGTGGAAACAAATGGTTTGCTCTTATGAGTATTCACAGTAACAGGTCTCTTTCGAAGATTATGGATACAGCAAATATGTTCCTAAACAATAGACTCATGCATGATTATAAGGACTACACCATAAGGAGAAAGGGTACCTACAAAAGCGTCAGACAGAAATGCAGCACTAAGGCTTCACTTCCGGATTTTTGTGATAATATTGCCAATACTGTATTCTTTCAGTGCAGTTAATTTCCTTTTCCTTCCTACAATTAATAATTTTTTTAAGTGGAGACATTGAAAAATATTTAAGAGTGTATAGAAAAGTTATTAGTAGCTGCAAAGCTTGCGGGACATACAGAAATCTTTTGCTATTTTTTGCACTGGAAAGCAAATATGGTTAAAATTACAACACCAAAGCTGTTCATGTTTTGGGGCAAAAGGGAGGTAGTTTGGCTTTTTAATATGCATTTAACATTATATCTGGTGGGTTTTCAGCAGCTGGACAGACCAAAACTTATATATTAATTCTGGTTTCCCTGCAATGGCTTCTTCATAATCAAAATCTGTGAGATCACTTTTGGTCAGCCGTGAAGTGATCAGGCAGTTGGACTACAGAGTCACTGGAAGTCCCTTCCAACTGAATTATTCTACTCCGTTCCATTCTATTTTATTCTACTGTCTGTAACAGTTGTGATATAATTCTTTTTTCCTGATTTTTGCATAATCTGGGTAAGGCAATGCCCTGTGCCCCATGTAACTTCCATAATACAAGGATTACAAGACATCTGCTATAACTCATCATAGTAAAGAAAAATATAATACTATGTACAAAGGGAGTAAGGGTGGAAAAAATAACAGAATCAACTAACCATACACACATTATTCAACACAAGTTATTCCAAATTTTCATATAACAGATGCAGCAAGTTATTATGCAACACAGAAACCTGTCTCATTTTTTTTCACCTTCCTCAAAACACTGAACACTATCAGAAAACATTCACTGTGCAATGAAGCAAGCCTGCAAGTTTAATATATCCAGATATAATTCAGTGAAGAATTTGTTAGGAGCATTTAAGAGTTGTATCACTTAGAAATGCACTATGATTCAATTAGCAGCCTGCAAGTCAAGAAGAATCATAGAAAGGCTTGGCTGGGCAGGGGCTTTAAGATAATCCAGTTCCAGCCCCCCTACCGTGGGCAAAGGTGCCACCCACTAGATCAGACTGCTCAAGGCCCCATCCAACCTGGCCTTGTTCAAGTGGCCTTGAACACTTCCAGGCATGGGAAAGAAGATTTAGCTACTTCTATAGGAGGCAATAAATAATCTAGAATCAGCAGGGATGTTTGGCATTGCAAATGTGTATGTACATTTCAAATATTTTTAAAATTATTATAAAAATACTAAATCTAAACTGAATAAAGACCTAGTTAGAATGCTGAGCATTTACATCCCCACAACAATTATGAACTATGTTGTACTGAAGATTACTTTTCACCTACAAAACCTTCAATTTTACCAAAACCTTCAAACTGACAGCTCTGAATCATTTTCTGCTACATATAATGGAATAATCCATAATCTTTTGTTCTGGCATGAAACAGCACAGATTAAGTAAAATCCAATTGTACAGAACTTTAAGAAAATGATGTAATGGATTGCTAAGCTGTGTATCCATAATACTTATGTGCATATAGAGCATGGCAAAATTAGAATTTCTTATTGCTTTATAGATACCTTAAAATGTGTACAAATGGGTTCTTCATGGAAGTACCCAACATGAACTAATTCAAATTTTGTAAGAAAATGCTGCATAGCTCCACAATTCTACTTCCACACACCTGCAAGGACATTTAACATCTCAGTTCAAATTTAGCCTATGCCGTTCACAAAAACACTGTACCTACAACACACAACCTTTGTTTATGCTATGAAAGGAAACATTTTAGTGTCCCAACACTTAGAGCCATCATTCCGTGTGTCAGTGTACTATTTTTTGTCACAGAACATTACTCAAGCACTTGATGTAAATACATGTCTGCTGAGAAGGGAAAAGAGGAAGAAACATGGGGCATAAACAAGCCCAAATCCCTCTGAGTGCAGGTGGCCCACAGTGTCAATAGTTCAGGTGCACAGCTGGGCAGATTTCCCACTTTGATCACACACAGCTGAGTCCACATCTGGCCAGAGCCCCACCGTCTCCTTGTCCCTTTATCAGTTTTTCAAGAAATACATTTGGGAATCATTAGCCCAGAAAGTTAAAAGTATCATCTTGTTTTAGGCCTTGACACACATAACAACTTAGCAGTGATTTTCAGTTCTGTCCCTGAACAAACAATACCTCTGGACTTCTCTGGCATAATCCCTAAAAGCCTTCTGATATATGCAATATTTATACTACAATTTATATGCAATAATTTACTGCTGGGCTGAAAGGACCAGTCTACCACTTCACAGAACAGCAGAACCCGTCTGGTAAAGACACCAGAAACCTCACAATCTCAAACTTATTTAATGCAGAGTTTCTCATGGGGTACTCGAACATAGGCTGCAAATTAAGGACCAAGGTATTTCAGTTGGAAACCTGCACAGCACTGTACTGAGATGTATGTATATCACGAATATACTCCTTTCAATTCTGGACTGAAACTCTAACAAAAACGGAGGTAAAGCTAGTCCTTCAGCTATCCTGTCTCCAATCAGTCAAAAATCAACCCACAGACATCCCTGAAATTAAAATGCTACTTTCTGTTCTTACTAGACACACACAGATACCACTGAAATAACTACAATTAATTCAACATAACATAGATGGTGGTGTCTTTTCAAAAAGCACACAAGGCATTTTTAAGTGCTAAGACTTAATCACTTCTCATTTCTAGAAGTACTCAGACTGGAAGTTCCTAACAGCCCTCCATAAGGAAGTTCATAGGCTATCAGCACCACAATCACAAACAGAAAAATGCAAGGAATCCCAGCCTGCCAGTTTTAACCTCACTGAACATGAAATACCAATTCACATTAACTAGAGAAATTCAAGAGATGACTCTATTTAGAGAAAAACTTACCCACAAGTTTGTATCTGACAGATCATTAACAATGCACTCATCAGCAGCACTTCAAAACCTGCAAATACTTCATGGCTGAGCTAGGATTTTCATTCAATAGAAGTTCTTTTATTTAATGTTTTGGTAAAACTGAGAGTGGCAATGATATTTTTAAGGACAAATACAAATGAGATGTTAGAATTCTGACTTCTGAATCCTAGAAAACCTAAAGAATGTTCAGTGCCTAATAGATAGAGAAACATTAGACATAGACATTTTTGTAAACTCACACTCTCAGACATTGTCTAGCCTAACTGGATTTTGATGTCAGAGCATTTCAGATGTCTGTATGTTTCACTTAGAAACTAATTTCACATAATAATACCCAATCTAATCTAGATATCAGAACCCACGTGACCTGAGTTAATAAACTCTTTCCCACACAACTCATTATCCTGAGAAATGAACTCATTTAGAAGGGAGAGTATTTATCAGGGTGCAAGATTGTGCCATGCACAGTCTTACCTGTCTTACCTGTGATGAGGAACAATATATTAAAATAAACCAAAATAAGTCATTAAAATAACTCCAAAACCTCACTTCATTTTTTGACCAGTATTTGTAATTGTCTACTGTGTTTACACAATACTTTTTAAGCCTCAAAACAGTATTTTCTAGGTGGGATGCACAGTTCTAGCTACATTTTCCTGGTTTTTCATTTGTCAAGAAATTTAATCCTCAACAATGAGGGAATCTGGTATTTCCACCCCCTCAATATTTTCAGTTTAACCAGAAGCCTGAAAATCTATCCCTCCTACAGATCCTTCTGCAAGCTGGAATCAGGAGCCGAGATGCCACATTTGACTGCACTGTACCTGTTCAATCCACTCCACCTGACTGCTGTGGTATTTCCCTTTCTTGTCACAAAGCCCCTGTCCCCTCACTCAAGTGTTCCCCTAGGTGTGGCAGTGCCCTTCAGCACTCCCAACAACAATGAACAGTCTGGGTATTTTCTCCTATTACCTACAAAATGTGGACCCCCATGCTCCCGTGTGCTGCATGGCCAAGAGCCCCACAGCTCTTGGTGCCCTGTAACCAGAGGGGGGAAATGCACATCCAACCTTTCCCTCTGCCCTGCAACTGTGGCTCAGATTTCATAAGGCTGCTCTACAGGAGATGGCTAGAAAACAAAATTATCATTTGACTGGATTACTGGGTGAGGTATCCATAAAAGCAAAATCACAGCAGAAGAAGGAGTTACAGCTTTTCTCTTAATGCAGAAAAGTTTGGATAAAAGACCAAAGTTCTCTGTTCACGAAATTTTAATTTTATCCAAAACTAAATCCTTTGAAAGAAAGAGACAGGAATATATAAAGTTTGGGAAATTTATTTTTCTATAAATCCCAGCTAAAATCATTAATGATTGTAGGTGAAAGGTATGAAGCCAGTAATAAACAAGTTCCATTTTGCCTCAATAAATTCTAAAAAGCTAAGTATATATCCTCTTATGACTACACATTCATATAGGGCTTACTGTAATCTGAAATAATAGAAAATATGCATTTATTTTATGTGCAGATTCTTAGTTCTTAGCCACATATATTGGGCATGTTTGCTTGCCAGGAAATTTTCTTGTAGCATTACATTGAATTCAACTGCCTGAACTGGCAGAATCTCCTGGAGCAGGAAGAGAAAATTGCACATTTCCTATAAATTTAATTTTCAACCTATAACCCTCACTTAATGAATGGATTTTTTCTAGAAACTAAAGCCAGAGTGGTTTATTTTACTTGTATTTGAGTTTTTTCTTCTTCATATTTTATGTATTTTAATAGTCCTAATACTGTAACTCTCTGAACAGAACAATACCAACATCATAAGTAACATACATCTTTAAAAAAAACCTTTAAAACTTTACTGTTCTGGAACACTTCATGTTACTGTGATTCTCAGGCAAGTTAAATTTGCATCAAATTGCTACAGACAGTTAACTCTAGCACAAAACCGACACTCTTCATTGACAGTTATTTAAAATAATAACCTTAAAATTTCAGAAGAAACCTCAGAAAACTCCCCAAATGATGAAACCAAAAGGGCCAGGACAAGAAAAGAAATTTAATGAATACTTTTCAGGAAATGGAGGTCATTTGTTCAATGATGAAAAGTGTACTTAAGTAACTTCATTTTTTGAAAAAAAGAAATCATTTCAAGTTATAAGTAAATGATGCAGAAGCTATACTTTGAAGTAATTCCAGACACTAAAAGACAAAAATAATCCTTTACTTATGGAAAACATACAACACTTTTATTGCACCTAAAATTACCAATTCTTAAATCTGATTTGGAGGGGGAAAAATATTTACCTTTTTATTTCCCTACTTTGTGAATTGTGCCCATCATAAGATTTTAGTAAGAAAACAAGTTACACATACTATGTGTCCAGGAGTGCTTAAATCTGGATTGTCACAGTCCAGCTTCTCTCAGCCTACTGTTCCATGCATGCCAGGTTAAGACAATGATACACAAGAGCTGTACTATGAATTTAGCACTGTATTCAAAAACAAAGCACCTAATATATAATATCCACATTCAGAAAAGATCCACAGTTTTCAAGACAGAGAGTTTATAAAGACTGATGGATAGCTCATTCTTCCCAAAGAAGCTGCTGTCAAAATAGTCTACCTGAATAGAGTGAATACTAATTTTTAAGTGCTTATAACAGGTTAGAACGGATTTGGAAATAAAACTGTTAATAACCCTGTATTGAAAAGAACGTTTTAACAGAGAACCCTGTGCTATGGGGTCCCTGGACAGTCTAATATTATAATTGTGTTCATGGCTGTAATTGAGGAGAGCAACTTACAAGTTCCTAAGTATTGACTACACTGTTGAAGAAAACACATTAAAAATACAATAGCTGGCAAAAGTAAGTCACAGGAATGTTAGAGCCTTATATACAGTCTGTTTAACAACGATACACACGAGTTTCCATGACAACAGTGACAAGAGAATAAAAACATCTTCCATCATTCCCTGAAAAATACTTTTCTGCTTATATCACTGATGAAGTGGCAAGTACCAAATTTAGAAATGTCAACTTGCGTTTAGTAATGTATTTTTATATTCAAGGAAATGCAAATCATAATTTTAAAGGACTTAATTAAATATCTGAATGAGATTAAAATTATTTCTTATCTGATTTTTTTAGTCTTTTAAAACAAGTTACATCAAACTTATCTTTTACTTTAGTCATGGTCCATAGTTTAGCTGCAAAATTTCAGCTTAAAAATCATTTAGCTCCAGGGAAATCTCTTTTGCATGAATCAAATAAAAGCTGATCTAGCACTTTCCAAATAAACAGTGAAGATTGTAGCAGAAAAAGGTTTTCTTTTTAAATTGGCCTAATTTTGCTCCATCATTCACCAAAAAAACCCCAAGAAAAATTACATAAAGCAATTCTGTTTTATCAGTTACTTAATTTGCTTTCACATTAGAGCATTATCTTACTTCCAGTCTGAATTGGTTTCTTTAAACCAGTAGTGGACATAAAACTGGATTTTCTTGCTTCAGCTATGTGTTAGTAACTCCTGTGACCTGGTTACTCTTGAACCAAACAATTCCAATGACAACAGTGGAATTTAAACTTGGGAGTTATCTCAACACAGATACTTCTAGGTGAACATACTTCTCAATCTATTAAGAACATTCATAATACTCATTAAAATGTCAGTTCTCATATTTTACTGTAGGAAAAATAGTTCCTATAAATAAATTATGAAAATATAACCCTAAGATGCTCTTCATAAAACACAGTATATCTAAGTTACCACTTAAATAAGCACTCTGAACTACAATTCTTTAAATCAAAGAAGGCTAATGTCTGCACTATGTGAAACCCCATAGTAAGCACCTCTTGAGAGGAGAAAGGCAAAAGAAATTATATAGCAATGTTTTGTACACTACAAATTATCCAGAAATACCATCTTTGGATTGGATCGCTTGCTGCTGTTAATAACATTAAAGAGCAATAAATACTTTTAACTCATAGAGCTTCCTGTGGATAAGATTTAAAGAATTTTATAAATAGAGGGATAAAGCTTTTGATAGAATATACAGACACAGAGCAAGCCAAGTTCTCTCCCTGTCCTCAGGCATTTGAGGACTAGGCTGGAGTCAGGCTTAAGTAAGAACAGCCATGGATAAGCAAGCCTGACCAAGAAACCTGCTCCTGATCATGCTGCTGATTCAGGGCCAATTGACAATCATGGTATGAACAGAGGTTTGAGAGGTGCAGCAGACCTGTTTTGGGGAACAAACTGTCTTAAGCCTCCTTTGAACATCTGGAATTTTGTGAAGAGGATAAATAGCTGCTGCAGTGGTACATACCTGAAGATACATGATGATTCCATCATTGTGTTTTACAAGGTGGGAAACAGGGGGCCATTAAGCAGGGCAGCATCTCCACAGTAAGAAAGGAAGCCTGCAATCAATCAAGGTTTCTTGACTCCCAGCCCTACAATTTTAATGCTGATACCATAGAGCTTCTCAATAGGATTTTTCCTGGCTCTTTTTCAGTGATATTTCTGTTAAGTAATTTCCAGCATAAATTAACTCTTAACTTATAATACTTTACTCAGAGTGTTGAAGACTGGGCGATTTTTCTAGAAAATCATGCTACCTGTTAAATACATTTTAGTGTTAATACAGCCTAAAAAATAAGAAAGGAAAAAGTGGGAGGAGATCAGAATGCAGAGCAGTTCTTTAATTTGGGACCTTAAACTAAATTACAATTAGTAAGTGATTGGGTTAATGTGCAGAATAGAGTTAGAATAACAGCGTAGTTACTTGTTATGCAAATTAATTTAATCAGTTCAGTTATCAGTAGTAACTATTCAGCATGAAAAAAGCAAGATAACCTCGCTGAAATTTTGCATATAGAAAGATAAAGAAAATACCATGTTCTTTCCCGGTCATCTGATGTCTAAGTTAAAGGTACATGAAGATGTTTTTATGTTGAATTCAAAAGAATAGGTGATATTAAAAAGTTATTTTCAAGTCTAGTTGAGTAAGTTTCTATTTAAATTGCATTTTTGTAAATATTTATCCATTTTTTACATACAAAAACCATCACCAGAGAATTAAATTATGTCAGGGCCTAAGGCCTAGCTTTGAAGAGCTTTTAGTCTTTTTATCTCTTTGAGGATCTCATGGGAAGTCTAAGCCTGCTTTCAGCACAAAAACCTCCAAAGCCTGAGGCTGCCTCTGGAAGAATTATATTTGCCTTAAGGTCTGTGGTAAATGTATTTTGGCAGCTTTACACTACAGCTAAAGAAATTTCTCAATCTCATCAGAAAAGTGTAGGCAATAATGATAATCTGTAATACAAAACTGCAAACCCCGGGGGCGGGAAGTGCCTAATCTTACATACACGGATGCTATTCTTCAGCCCCAGAAGTAACTACACATTTCACTTACTCTCAACAATTTTAAACCATCTCTTTGCAAGAGGAAGAAGCAGCTATAATATGCTCTGTGTAGACATTCAAAATATGTCAGACTCAGCTTCTGCAAGCTTAAATTCTAGGATATTAACATCCAGTAGTGCACAGTACTTGACTAATGCTACCCACAGGGATTTTTTAAGATGTTAGAAATTTCTACAGCTAAAAATCAAGCTGAGTATCAGGGCACAAGTCATGCTAATCTCATGTTGGTTGTGAAGTTAATAATGAGTTTAATCTCACTGTTTCACCATCACTCAACATACAAACAGCCTTTGGAGCAGCAGACAGAACTGAGACAGCCAGCCCTCAGTGTGTGATAACCACAGGAGACCCTTCCCTGGCCCATGAACCCTCTGTTCTCATCCACGCCAGGGTACAGCTTCAGCAAAAGGCCCATCAGTTCAACATCAGAACTTTTACCATCATGGACTGGTGGGCCAGACCTGGCAGCTTTTCTCAACATTGGGCATATCATCATGACATCAAGGCAAATGGAGATATATCAGACTAGCAGCATTTAAAGTCTAATGACGAGATTAAAATCTGAAAATTGTATGCTAAATGCTCCTGAACTTTGATAGATTTTTTTTAAAATACAAGTTTCTATTTTTGAAATTGAAGTTTTATGTTGTTATTAAACACTTTCAAAAACGACAATAAATTGTCAGACATGAAATTGTTAAAGATCTTAAAAGAGAGAATAAATAATTAACATTTTTTCCAGACCAAGTCTAGAGAAGTGACACTCCAATTTCTGTGACTCAACTTTTAAGAAGCTTAGAGTCACTTCAAGGAGATAACTCCTTAATCTTAAAAAGCTTCTTAAAATCCTTAAACAAGAAAACATATGTAAGTAAAGCAGAGAAAACACCGAAGTATTTTAAGTCTGTACTCATGTATAATGACCATGAATGATACATTCTCTGTCTCGAGACAAGCAAAGTATTGAGATTTAACTTCATAAAGTTCAATTAGATTTTTCTCTTAAGGCCTGCTTCTATCTGCATCTCAACTGCGAAATTGTTGTCTTTATCCCAGCTTAATTCAATAGATGTACAGATACAAGCTAGGCAAGCAGATAGAGTTTGTTCATATGTAGAAATCTAGGTGAACTTGTGTATTGTCCTACTTAATCACTTTTGTTACATAAAAGTCCATCAGTCTTTGCTACTTTGCTTTCATTTGAAAAGCGGTGAACTTCTGTTGTTACACATGGGGTAAAATGATTTTCAAATAATGTAGGAGTATGGACATCCCTCATGGATTTTCTGTCCATTAAATTATAATTCATTCTGCTGGACAGTCAAATTAATGATATACTTCTATTCACCAGTCATTCCTTGTACTCTAGCCACAAAAGAAAAGAGTGTTTAAAACTAAACGTGCTCTGTGTTCTATAAAAAACCAAGAACAATTTTCTTCCAGTGTAGACAGTCATTATCTTTCCATCAATAAGGACAACACAACTAATCCCTAAGGGTCCAGTTCTACCAGACCAGAATTACATTTAACAGCAAATACATGAGAAATTCTCTGCCATACACAATTCTCTTGTGGGAAAATGGCAGAATCCATAAATAGTAGAAAATATTACAGGATCTCAGCACTCACTAAATAACTATTCCCAAGCAATGTAAAACAGCATCATTGACATCTGCATTATTATTATTATGTTTGAAGAAACAATAGCCTAGTTGCTTTCTCTTTTTCAACATCTGTGTTTTAGTCAAAAACATGAATATTTACTTGTACAATGCAAAGATATTGCTAAAATTGTAGTTTAGCATATATTTTTTACTCAGTTTAACACTACCTGACTTCTTTTACAGACTATGCTGAATTGAAGTTTACTCCTTTCAATAATTCATTACAAAATAATCTTATTTATGAAAAACAAATCTCTTTATTAACATGACCATTTCATGCAAGCCCTGACACAACTCATTCACAGATACAATAGTTTATATGTATTGATTACCATTGCAATTATTATAGTTATTCCAGAGCTAAAAATGGGTTTGTTTGGAGCTAGGAAGAGCTTGGAAAATAGGATAAGGTTAGCAGAACTTTAAAATCAATTTGGTATAAATAGAATGCCAGATCATTAAGCAAATTTCTGTCTAGAACTAATATCCAGGTTTCCTTCTTTTACAAGATGTGCTATACACAGTACAGTTTAGTTTATTGCACTCTGAACTGCAGATTGTACTCTGCCAAAAAAACTAATTTACTCATTGGTGTGGAAAAAATCAATTCATATATTCTCCATCCATGGGAACAAGTAATTTGGAATAGAACAGTTTTCCTCTATATCCTACTATATACTGAAATATGCATTATTTCTCTTGATTAAAATCTAAACAGAAAACAAAAAAAGGTTTTCACACCTTTTCTCATTATGAAAGAAAAAATATTGTGTTTGAGTAAAATTTTGCCAAATATTGTCTGCCAGTATTTAAGATTCATAAAGATGCAGAAATCTCTTCTTTGTCACTCATTGAAAAAATCAAAGACAGTGTATATCCTGGTTTTAATCTGACATCCCTGTGTTTTTCCATAAGGTTTCCTAGTTTCCCATTACCTTGTTTCAGGACACCCAGATGTCCTGATCTTTCATTTAATAAATAGGAAAAAAAATATTTTGTGTTTTTAAATAAATAAGAAGGTTTTGTTTAAAACATATCAGCCACAGACAACTTGTTCTGCATTTTGCTGGGCAGTCCAGTGCAATACGTGTTCAGAATGATGGACTGTGGAATCAAGAGAAAAATGGAGTGAGAATTGACATTAGTAAAGTTCTTTTATTCTGAGTGAATATTAATGACTTCTGCTTAGTCTTTCATTAAAAATTCATTCGGAATCCTATGTTATTGGAAAAAATGCTCCACTTAGAAAGACAAACTCTTGCTATTGTTGAATCTGAAGCTGGCAACAGCTTAAACAATGCACATTTTTAAAGCATATCTTTATCTTCTGGATAAGTCTTTCATATGGTAAGCTTAAATCTCATGCCTTCCATGCCTCAGCATGTGATTTTGAAAGTCTCTTTGCATCTCTATTCCTAAACTCAATTGGAAAAATGTAAAATAATGATTGTGAATGGCAAACAAAATAATGCATTAAAAGAAAGAATGTGCAGATACAAAAACATAGAAAACAAAATATTTCATAACCAGGGGCAGTCCTCAGCTCAGAAGTACACATTTTTTCAATAATTTTAGACACAATATTGCAAGAAATTTAACTCACATTTAATTTTTTACCATATTATTATATTCCCTTGCACTGCTTATTTTTTAATTGCCAAATTCAACTGCAATGACAGGCTTTTCTTCTCAGGTGAAATAGCTCATTAAATGATGTGTTCACATGAGGCAATGTATTTTGTGTATAGACATTAACTCCTTTCAGTACTCTATCTGCCTTAGCTCCATATTTTTTCCAGATACAAAAACATTTTTGTGGGGAAGTGGGGAAAAGGATGTTTATTTTTCCTACAGATAGCTGTAGCCACATGATTTCCTCCATACCACTGTGGCTTCTCATTCTTTTTTCCAACATCTATTCACCAGCGGTGCTTGGCTTCACAAAGTCCCCACTATCATTTCAAATTTATGGAAGAAACAAACAGAAGAAAAAGCTGGCAGCACAGAACATTCATTCTTCTTCCAAAATCTAAAGCTGAACACATTTGTGAAAATAAGGCGCTGTTGGATACTTTCAATAACATGTTCTTGTATTTGTATGGTACAGTTAAAAATGTTTTTTACTTAAATCCTACAGCCAGATTTCATTTACTGAGGACTGCTGCCACAGTGTGTGCTCTGCACAGGACGGGGTATGAAAGCAGTTCAAGATGTCAGAGTGACTGCTATGCTTGCTCTGCCTCTGCCCTCCCATCCTGCCTCCAATCTCCAGATACACTAAACTAAGCTAAGTTCCTCCTGGCCAGAACAAAAGAACCTCAAGATTCACACTTCCCCTTCCCCAGGTCTGCCTAGTGTGACCATAGCTGATGGCTATGCTGCACCAGCCCCTTCTCAGACACTAATGCAGCTCCACACAACCATTCAGACAAAGCTTTGATAAGACCAACCACACAGAAATCATGGTGATCCCATGACACTGCAAATCAGAGCTGGTCTGACCCACCACAACAGGGACATCAGCAGCATGCTGCCTGCACCAGTGTGGGCTTCTATGGTAAGGAAAGGAAGAGGGTGAAGGGGAAGAATGGTCAGCCCTCACAAAACTGCCAAGATGAAGACAATCACAGTGAAAACTGCCAAATACTGTTCCAGTGCTCACACAGTCTAACCTCATGTCACTTCCTGCACCATCCTCATTCCTCTCCTGCTGCTATCCTCTTGCCACACGTGCCACATGTGCAAGTCTCCTTAAAACTGCACTGCAGCACACTCCCTCTGGGCAGTTTAGACTTCAAGCTTTACAATTTCTTGATATACCAAATATTCAGCAGTGCAAAGCCAACCGGGGTAGTTTAATTCTACTGTTTTCTGGTCAATGGCCTTTTTCAGATTGGCCCTACCAAACAGATGTTGGCATACAGCAAGACAACTCCTACAATGAATGCATATGGCCATGACCAGAGCAGGCTACTTTACATACATACATAAAAAACATACTCTGTGAAGCCCAACTAAATTCATAGTTTTCTACATCATAAAACAGGGCCAACACTACTAAGAAAGATAGGAAGCAGTAAAGGTTCATTTTCACATTAAATCTGCAAATGATTGTAAGCACACAAAGAAACAGATGTGCTCGATCTGGAGATTGCAGCTTGTCACTCCTCAGATAAGAGCTCTACTTTCAGAACCAAATAAAAACCCCTTCACAAAACCAGTGTAAAAAAATACACTTCTCAAAAAAATATACACATTGAGGTCTAGTCAACTTTCAAATCAGTTCATATAAAACGACACAAAATCAATAATAAGAGTTAAGAAAAAGCAGTCTTCTGGTGAGGAGTCAGAGTAGCAACTATGGGCCCAAGAGGGAAGTTTATGGCAGATACTTTTGGTGGGCCAAGATTTGTTGGAAGCTGGAATGAACTTCATGTTTCAGATTTACAACTGTAGGTCACTCCTGGATACACAATCATGGAGTGGAAAGACAAGAGCTGGACATTGACAATACAGCAAATACAGTAGTTAGGTTATTAAAAAATTTAAATATTATATATAAAAACATCTGAATGTGATTTAGAACTATATCACCACACATATAGTCTTTACTGAGGATGCCAAGACAAACTGAAATTTGACATTTCCTACCTAACCTTACAAATGTATGTCAGTGTCATCACAGTAACATTTTCTCTACTATTTTATATGTAATTTTCTAGTTTATTTTCCCAAAAGCTAAGAAAGCAGGAATTCCTGTACTGATACTCACATGGCCTCCACTCAGGTAGCAGCATTTAAATCCATCACACAGATCTCTGCCTGAGCTGAGAAACTAACAGACTTTCATGTCCTTTGCCAAACATCTCAGTCTGCCAGTCTTACCAGGCTCAATATACCCCCCTGGCAAAGTTCACAGTTCTATCTTCCTCCAAACACTAATGGTTCTTTACAAACTAATAGTCCCAATCTCCTTGTCCTAATAGCTTAATGTCCTCCATTTTCACTGAAAAATAGCGAACTTCAATGCTCTTCTTTTTCAGCTTTCTTCAATCCTCTACAGTTCCTCAGTTTGTTTTCTGTCTTCTTTACACAGGAATCACTTGCAGGCAGTAGACTGTTGAGGCATTGATGGTACAGAAGGGAGAAATTCCCTATTCCTGTTACAGATATTTCAGCTTGGTCCAATATGCAGAAGTCCAAAATCCAGGAGAAAATGTGGAGGAAATTCTGAGTACCTGTTAGATAGCAAATTATAGCCATGCTACATTCCTAAAGCAAATTAGACACAGACCAAAAGACAAACACTCATTCATCATACAAATCCTCCCCCTCTCTTACTTCATTTTTTTCTTTTTTAACAACAATAGCAAATGCAGCTGAAAAAAATATGTAAGCTATTAAAAAAATGGGTAATTTATTAAAACATAAGCAAAGTAATTTATATGTTTTCCTTAGCTCTGAAAGAGCTGTTCCAGGATGACTACTGGCATGGATATTTTAAGTTCCACACAGCAGTCTGACAAAAGTAATTTGCTAAACAATGCAACAGACAGCTTCATCAGCTCCAAAAGTAAAAACCTGTGCCTCCGAGTTCATCTTTGAACTCCCTGGCAAGTACTGCTGAAAAGTTACTGTACTTGGTGGAGAAACTCTCTCTGCAAAGAAAGGAGAGTTACTAGTAATGGAATCAGGTAACTGTAGCAAAACTAGAGTGAACATGAGAAATTACCATCTACCCATAACTTTTGACATGGCAATGGTACACAGCCACCACTACTGAAGAGATATACTGCTTTCATCTGTATCCACAGACACAGAATATTCTGAGTTGGAGGGGATCCAAAAGGATCACCAAAATCCAACTCCTGGCCCTGCACAGGATACTCCAAGAGTCACACCATGTGCCTGAGAGGATTGCCCAAAGACTTCTTGAACTCTGTCATGCTTGGTACTGTGACCACTTCCCTGGGCAGGTATTCCAGTTCTCAACCACTCTCTGGGGGAAGAATCTTTGTCTAATATCCAACCTAAACCTCCCCTGACACAACCTCAGGCCATTCCCTTGAGTCCTGGTCACGAGAGTGAAGAGATCAGTGCCTGACCATCATCTTCCCCTTATGAAGAAATTGAAGATTGCCATGAGGCCTCCCCTCAGTCTCCTTCAGGCTGAGCAAACCCAGTGACCTCAGTCACTTCTCACACAGCTTCCTCTCAAGGCCCTTCATCATCCTCATGCCCTCCTCTGGACACTCTCCAATAGCTTAATGTCTTTCTCATATTATAGTGCCCAAAACTGCACACAATATTCAAGGTTATAGTATTGTTGATTTTAGAAGTTAACTTGCCCATCATTGTTCTGAACAAACACACTAAACAAATTTTATTACTTTACATTCATTCAAACAAACAAAGATAGTATTTGTCTTCAGTTCTCCCCGAGTTACTGACATGATGACTTGAGTCCATTCCTATCCAAACCAGTGTATCCAGCAGTAACACATGTTACTTAGCATGACTGCTGTTTCCAGTGGAAATGAAATCTTGGCCAGTACTGTGACTTAATTCAAGATCTTTTTAGTAAATCACATGAAATCTTAGAGAGGATAAAAGTAAACTCTTTTACTGGATATATTAAAATATAGTAAGAATGACTGAGATTTAGGGGTATTTCATTTATCACGCTGTACTTAGAAAGAACCCCAAAAGGTACCTTCTCTTGTGAACAACAGGCTTGTTCTCAATTTAAGCCAAGAAAATAATATTGTATTTCTGGACACATTTGTGCTTCCTGGGTACATCCTATTGCAATGCACAAATGCAGCATTAGGACCGAAATAGACCAGAGTAAGATTAATCTAATTCTAACCCAAGAGCTCTTTTATTTCTTGCTCCAGATCTCTTTCTCCACTTCCTCTCTGAATCTTTCATTAAATGCTCTCTCTTTTCTTTCTGTCCATTCAAAAAAAAAAAAAAAGTCAAGTAAAAGTTATGAACCAAGAATGCCACCAGACCACCACAGTATCTCTGGATATGGTTAATCTTCCTACTTTGGCACTCCTGTTTCTCCAATTATGTTTATATTCTTAATTGATATCATATATCTGGTTGAATTGTAAACTGTGCTTCCAGAGTTTACTGGAGCACTGATGAGTGGTCAAGATCTGTGATTATGTCTCCACTGTGCTGGGTTCTAAGACCTGCCTTAAACTTCTTTCCCCTAAACAGCTTAATATTCTAAATACAAACTGATGTCAATATTTATCAAATCCTGAACTGCATCATTTTTCTATTCTCAGCTCTGTAATTGTTTTGCACAATTTGGATTCTGCTAAAAATAAACATGAAAGTGTAATAATTCATTTACATTTTTATAGTTGTCCTTGTTATAGGTTGCCAACTTCCCTCAGATGTGAACAGCAGCTTCTGTTTCATACAGGGTTTTTCCCTTACCTAGGAAGATTATGAGTTGTCCAAGATCACAGAAAAGTCCATGGGACAGGCAAAAATATCTGAGTCTTTGAACATGAGACTGTACATCCTCTTCTCCAGTTGTATCTTTTTTGAACAACACAATATTAAATTCAGTTACAGCTGTATTCAGAATTTCCCAGAGCAAAATTCCACCTATATACCTTCCATTACCTACTATTTTGAGATCCCTTTTTTGTCTTTACTCTGCTATGAATTTGAAACAAGTTTTTCCCCACTTACTCTCCTTTTACGTTTCTAAATTTTTGTAAACACTATGCAAAGAGAAAATAAAAACAAATAGAAAAACCCCAACGGAAAAAACCTGACTGTGAGCTGACTGCCTTTTCATCATTTCAGCGGTGTCCTTGGAAAAAAAAACACAAGGCAAAAAAAGATACTCTTGACATATGACCATCAGAATAAATCTCAGGTCTCTGCTGACATTTTTTAAACATTTTTCCATACAAGGAGTGACATATGAAACCAATTCCAATTCTTTCCTTCATAATTTTACACTACATTTTTCCCCCCATGAAGTATATATAAAATCATTCTCCCAACTCAAACAGAGAAATGTCACAAAAGTTAAAGTTTAAAATTAAGATCTGTAAACTGCAGGTCTCAAAAGTACTGTTTAATTTCAGAAGCAATCGTATCAGCAGTTCTGGAACACCCACAAGCAGGAGGTGCAGTTTATTAATATTCCACAGAATTGGCTATACATAAGTAGCACACATTGCCCAAAAAGCAATTGAGTCCTTCCCCTTCATAATGGAACCTGCTTTAAGCTTTCTCCAAAAAAAATAAATCTGGACCGTATACAACATTCACTTCTGCACACTGATACCAGAACTCTGTATTGATCAATGTAATTTCTTTAATTTATAATGCAAGCTTACATTCCCCTCTAGGCATCTCTCTAAGGGAACAGAGTCATTGGTAATGACATTTTCCATAGAAATGCCAACTGATGCCAAAATGACACTGAGCAAGTGACTACAGGCTGCCAAACTCAACTGAAAGGTCAATACTGAAAAAGATGTTCCATTTCATTCATAGTTCAAAAGACTACAAAAACATGGTCAACACAAACACTATCGAAAAGGCAAATAAAAATTCTATTTTGGGGGCTTTATTTTTGAATTGGTATAGATGCACCTCAAAGTAATTGCTTTTCAAGTTTTGAAAAGCTCTACAAGAGCAATCAGAACTGCTTTAAATGTAGGCTCAGGTAACAGACATGAAAGACATTGTAAACATGCACTAACATAATTAAATAAATACTTATGTAGGGGTTGTTCTACTAAGTACTGAAACTTCACCTAGAAATGTAAATTATATTACTACATTTTCTCAGTCTTCTGTCAAGGTACCTAAAGGAGGTTAAAACTGAAAAAATATAGCACCAAAAGCCTCAGGGCCCCAAACAAAGCAGTGTGAAACTGGAGTTAAGACTGAAAGTTTGTATTTGTAACTTAGGAGTTAAACAATTTATTCACCAGTGTCACAAAAGACAAAGTTTGATTTCCACTGTTTCTGTTGTTCAGACATACAATCCCTGCCAGCTGTGACATTGGTTCTCTGAAGGTCTCTACACCAATCCCACACCTCTGGGTCTACCCCAGCATTGCCTACATCCCATCCACAACATAAACAACTACAGCCAAGGCTGTGCCAGATCCACCTTTCTCAGGCTGATTACAAAAAAAAAAAAAAAAGAAAATCTAATTATCCTGAAATAAATCATAAACACAGAATATTCAGAAATACAGTTAAAAAGAAAGAAGTCCTAAAATCATAAATTTTCAGCCAAGAGACCACTGTGATATTTACTTTCAGCCTATGAAAACTCATACACTTCATATAGTAATTCCTACATCACAGTATATAGCACAAATACATAACTACATTTTTCTGTAATTACATCTGAAATTAAAAAGCCTTAATCTATCCTTATTTTGTTATCATTTAATAAATTTTGACCTGGCAGTGACACAGGCCACAGCATTGCTAGACAGAATACTAGGGCTGAGGAATTTATATTCATTCTGTCTATTTCAATTACTACAGAGTTTTTCCTTGGGGGAAGAACAAGAGAAATTTACTTCTTGTGGCATGGTCCTCATATTTTCCAGCAATCTCAATCTATTTCCATTCATTTTCCAGTATTTACTTTGCAAAAAAAAAAAAAATTCATAAAGAGGAAACTGAACTTATGGCTCTAATTCTGCTTGGAATTCTGTGTAACGAGTTTTCACATCCCTAGGGATTTCCATCACTGTCAGTAGAGCAGTCTACATATATATTTTTATATAGAAGTGTATGCATCAGCAGAGATCAAATTACCTTTAATTACCACTTAACTGAAATCATATCAACACGTATGGAGCAAGAGTACAGCCCAAGTATCAATTAGAGTAACTTAAGACATGTAACTAATTAGCTCTGTCTTTAGAAAGTGACAAAATATAATTTTCTCATAGGAATAATAAGACTTTTGTTTCCATACTTTCCAGGTTTTTTTAATGCAGTCTCTACAGCTACAGTCCTGCAATGAGCTCAACACAGGTCAAGATCTGCCTTTGTTCAAAGTACTAAAACCTTCATAGCACCAGAAAAATTATGCACCCTTATGAATTTCTTCACAGGAGCACTGTGACCAAAATTGGACACAATAAGAGATGATAAATACAAATTACCTATCTAATTTACCTGTCTAATTACCTATCTAAATACAAAATATCTATCTAAAGGAAAAAATACAGGTCTCTAAGTGGTATTCACTAGAAATTGACTTTATAATTTTGAACAACCCAGAGATTACCCCATGCATAGAAACAGACCTGATTTAAACCTCACACAAGACTCATATTCTACTTTTTAAAATAACTAACAGGTTATACATGATTCACAAAATAATGACTTGCATTTTGCAGCAGCTATGCACAAAACAGCCTGAGTGCCAACCAGCAGGGACTTTAGAGCCATCCTCTGACTGTGCAGAAAATAAAAGCCAGCACCCATTTCTGATCCCAGCTCACAAGGAACAAATTATGCCAGTCACTACCATGTGGAATTTAACCAATTTTTAATTATCTTTATGAGAGAATGTTTTACATTATGGACAAAACACAATGGATGTCTCAATGTTCACCACTGATTCTATAAAAACATTGTCTTTATTGCTTTCAAAAGGAAAATTTATATCCCTATGAGCAATTAAATTAGTAACAGAGGGTCAATACTGGCATCTATTGTCATTGCAACAGTCATAAGCACAATAAGCATCTCAGCAGACTCTTAAACTATTTCCTCTCTCTTTTCGGAGCACATTTTAATTGCACAAATTCAATACTTATGCATCAATTTATTTTGAATGTTAATCTTTTGAAAATCAGAGCTAGTACTACAAAAACTGCATTTGATGACAAAGTAATTTGCATGAAAATGCCAAAAGGCATATATGAAATGGTATTTCATACACCAAAACAAAATTACAAAGCTTCTTCAAATGAATTGCATCCATTATCTATATAAAACCAGACTATAATAGGACCATTTTTCTCTTTAGCAAAAGGCACTTAAATTGCAGTGTAACTTTCATTTAAGAAGTTTAATACAGTTTCAGTATTATCTCATATATTGGCTTTGAACTGACCAATTAAGCACTAAAATTCTTCTGTCTTTTTTTTTAATAACCGGCACCAAAACCAAGTGCAAAAAGGGACTATGTTAATAAAGCCTTTGGCTAACTTTTTGTTACATTTTCACTTTTACCAATTGAAATATGGAAAAAAATTTGGCCTCTATGTATGTTGTCTTATATCTCCTTTATTTTCACCATTCATGGCCGGGGGAGGGGGGCAGGGAAGAGACATGTTTTTACCTTTCCCATATAACTCCAGCTTTAAAAACTGAGGTAGAAAAGTGGAAGTGGTCTCTGCAAGCAGAATGAAGAATCCATGTCCATTCTGATATAAGTGAATAAAGGCATGTGACTGGTGTGACACAATATTTTAACATTCTTCTTAACTTTTCCAGCAACTTTTAGTCATATACGCAATTCACAAATTGCTTCACAATTTTTCACAAATTTCCTTTTTTTTTTTTTCTGAGTATAACAAGCTAGGAATTGTTTCGAAAATGCCTTTGCACCTTTAAACCCTTTGAAATCCTTAATGACTTAGCTACAGAGAAGAATTTTTTCCTGAGTGCCCTACCTCTGCTCTCCCATATCCCAGTCTCCATTGTCCAAAGATTTCCATCCTCAGATATCTGTACAGCTCTATACGCCCTGCAGCCATGAGAAGCAGTTTCACTGAAGTGCTGATCATCTCCCCTACAAAGCAGGGGCTTGGATACCATAAAGACTTTTGGTGTTGCAGAAATATCCAAAACTGTTACTTCAAAGTGCTCTTGGTGTACTGGAAAACTCCAGTTTCATGCTGGGGGCAGATTTTAACCTACATGAAAAGGCAGAAGAAAGGCCACTAGGAAAATCTTAGGGGTTCACAGCCCTTACAAGCAGGATCCACTTTTAGCCTATATATAGACCAATGAGAAAAGGACCAGACCATATTGCAGGAGAACTTGATGAATACCCTACATGAGGACACACATTTCTCACTTTCAGCATTAATTCTGTGCACAGTGATGCATCAAACCTTTGGCACGCCTTGAACCAAAATTATCAAGGCACTATCATAAAACAATTTCTTAAGACAGAGGAATCAAGGATGAAAATTAAGGGTGGAGGAGCACCAAACTCTCTGATAAGCCTCTTGGGCAGCATCTTACAGAAATTGACTAGATAATCTTCTTAAACCTCACCTTCCATGAAATTGTCTCCAGATACACAGAAATTGTATTAGTTTAAACTGAAGTAAAACCCAATCTAACTACATCAGCTAAACATTTTGCAGAGGGATCTTAAATCAGCACTATAAGAAGTACTTTTGCTACTCATCTCCATTAACTTCCTCATAGACATTACACATATGAGTCAAGATTCACAATTCTCTCAATTCAGAACTTCATTGTCACTTAAAAGAGAATCCTGTCCTCTCCCAGTCTTCCCACACAACTCACAAGTGTTAACTTCCTGCACAGAGGGGTAGGAACATCCCTGGCACTGTCACAGCAGACAGCAGTAGCATCTCTTTAAGAAGCAACATTATGTTAGATCATCCCAAGACAAATGTCACACCACAGCCTGAAATGCATCCTTATGATCAGCCATCAATCCTGTATACATAATCAACCCTGCAGAACTGCAAGTGTTCCACAAATTTTGTTCTTTGCCACCCCTAACTCCTGGAAAGTGTAGGTAAGTCTGTCTTCAATCTACCTGCTATGTAACATGTTGACCAGTTTTCTTACCATGAATCCACAAATTGCTGTAAAATATGAACTTTTGCCCAGAGAAATACAACCAATACTTAGCCTTATAAATTCATACAAATATGGACATTTTCTGAAAATCCTCGTGGTTAATTATCTTTGCTCTTGAAAACATTCACCTTAATTCAAACTTATCTTCTAGACTGTAGATCTTAGTTTTGCTTTCTTCAACATACACAATTTTTTTCTCCAAATAAACATCCTCTCTCTTCACAAGATCTTTCAAAACCATGAAATCCTTTCAATATTTTATTCAACAACAAAAAAATAAAAAGGATTAGCCTAAGGACTAAAACCCTCTCTACTTGGTTGAGCTTCTCAAACGTATCCATCAGAACTGAAACTTTGGCTTCTACAAAGAAATATTAATATGAACAGACAAACAACGACATCTATAGGTTCGTACCTCTAAGGAGTGTGGAACTGTTCTGGTCCCTGCATAAGGAGCTGATACCCACCTGGGAATATTTTTACTATTTTCTTTACTGAAGTAGTCACATCCAAACTCACATTCAAGCATCATATTGTTAGATTTCCCATTTTTTTGTTGAGGGAAATGGATAGCTCTTCTAACTTAAATGCTGAAATACTAAAAAATGTATTAAAAAGTAGAGATAATAGTGAATGGGTAAAGAAAGTCTTACTTCACGGTAATCTGCCTGCTTTGCTTATGCAAGAAAGATAAAATAATAGAACAACTACATAAGAATATATCATAGAAATATCAAGATGATTTAAATCTGTTTATTTACAATTTCTTTGCTTTGTTTATTATTTATCTTAGAGAAGATGAACTGGAAGGCAATATTCATTTATCTATGGAGCCATGCCAGTAATATGAGAACAATCTCAGGACCGAGAAAGATTACCCCAGGACCTAAAGAAACAAAAATGAATTTCAGATATTTATATATTCTCAAAGTAGTTCTGCAATGTTTACCACTCCTTACAGCAGAATATAAATTTAAAGCAGCATATTATAATCAAATGCATTCATTTCATGAATGCTGTTTAATAAAAAATAAGAACTTACTAATTTGTAATACAAAACAATCAAATTCCAGCTCAGTTGCTCAGTGGTGAGAACACTTAAAATATCTGTGAACATGTTACAAGTCAATCACAAAGTCAAAAGGGAAACTGATCTAACGGCAAAAATATAGATTTACCAATGACAGTAAGTCTGGACACAGTGATTATTCTGAACAGTAATTTAACTTTTTTATCACATTCTGCAGTTGCCTCATTTCTCCTGGGTTATTTGAAAATGTCCAAAGAAATAATACTTGGACATCACAAACACTATTCTCCTGTGCAAGCCCTTCATATGTCACTTTACTTCTACACTGACAATTGTTTATGTGCTGAAAGACCCAGCAGCAGTTGGTGTAGGAAGACTTTATCAATAGCAGGCATTTCTCCAGCTCTCTCTGGTCTCACAGGCAGTAGAGATTAATTACAAGCCAATGAAGCAAAGCATAGGAAAAGGCAAGAGTAAGTTGGACAGTTTAAAGACAAGTTGCTCCAGGGATGTTGGATGCTCTAAGAACACAATTACAATCCTTCCTATTTACATAAGGATCATGTCCTGGTTTCAGCTGGGATAGAATTAGTTTTCTTCTAAGTAGCTGGTACAGTGCTGCTTTTTGGATTCAGTGTGAGAATAATGTTACTAACACACTGATGTTTTGGTTCTTGCTAAGTAGTGCCACCCTAAGTCGAGGATTTTTCAGTGTCTCATGCCCTGGCAGCAAGAAGGAGCACAAAAACTTGGGAGGGAGTTCTGACCCAAACGGACCAAAGGGGTGTTCTACACCCTAGAACATCGTGTTCAGTGTATAAACTGAGAGAAATTGGCTGAGAGGGAGTGATTGCTGGTCAGCTGGGTAGCAGTCAGCAGGTGGTAAGCAATTATACTGGGCATCATTCATTTTTCTTGGGATCTATTTCTCTCTTTTTGTTAATTTCCTTTTTATTGTTATTGCTGCTGTTGCATTGTTGTTGCTACTGTTTCGTTGTTGTTGCTGCTACTATTATCATTATCTTTGTTGGGTTTATTGTTATTATTTACTCTGTTTTAAGTACTAAACTGTTCTTATCTCAACCTCTAAGTTTTTCTTTTTTCCTGTCCTGATCTTCCCTCCTATCTCACTGGTGAGGGCTGCAGGAAGTGAGTGGCTACATGGTAGTGAGTCACCAACAAGAGTTAAAAAGAGTGCCAATAAGGAAAGAGGAGTAAGTTCCATATGCAAGCCACCATGAGCACACACACACAAGACATACATAAAAGTTTTGAAAGATGTCAAGAAAACCCAAGAAAATCACTGTAGAAATGAGACTGAATACCATGATGATTCAATTCTAGCCTTCAGCAGTTGTAAGCATCTCTTTCCCATACAGATGTTCACTTTGTTTGCAGTTTCCTTGCATCTCTTTGCATAGCACAAAATGGCATTTTGTACTCCAAAGCCCTTCACTGAATTCAAGTACATTAAAATATTTCAGTCTCTGGGTGGTAAGAAGTTTGGCACAGAATAAGATACAGTCATGCTGCAAAAAAAGTGAAAACGTCTCAAGTCCTTTCAAATACCAGTGGGAGACAACACCTCTAGGTCCCACACCCAATTAGCCCGATGCTGAAAGAAGCAGGACACAACAAGATTACCTTTTAGAAGTGTTCTCTAAAGCATCTAACAGCATTGATCCAGGCCTCTAAATAAGAATATTAACTGCATTTAACTACCTTAGGAAGATACAGTTTATTTAAATCCACAGCCAGGAGACCCTGTCACATCTCTGTCAGGACTGCTGTCAAGTCCCAGCTTTATTGATATCTTTTCCTTGTGCAAATACCTCTGTGCAATACTAAAACCATTTCTTTATCACAGATGAATGGATAGCTGTCGTTCCAACAGCTTAACATTATTTTACAATCCCCAGGATCATTTCTGTTGTCCTCCCTTGAACTCTACTCAGCGGTTTCAAATCCACCTTTCCTTGGGTATCAGCCCTGCATCTGTACAACCTCTGCTGAGAGCATCGTGCTCTGCTACCCAGTGGTGTCCTCACGGAACCTCCAAGGGATCACCTTACCTGCCCCAGTGCTACAGTGACAAAAACGACTAGAATGACTCCTACATTTTTCTGGCTTTCAAATCCAGCTCTCATCTTGTGATAAGTATCATTTGACTTTCTGGTTCACAAACTGATTATTTGACATCTGACTATTAAAAATAAGTATTTTCGGACTTTGGTCATTTAACCCAGAATCTGAAATCACTCCACAATGGTATTTGTTGAAAGATCACCAAGTTTCCTTTTACCTCTGGCATTATCTAACTTTGTAGCTACAATTAATTTCCCAGCAAACATCCTGTCCACTAGAGCACCTACAAAATTAGTTCAAGTCTTTAACCAACAACTAACCACTGTGAAAACTACTAAAAGCATTCCCTATTTGAGATTCCCCTTTGATAACAGCTACACCTTGAAATCTGCCATTAGCCATCTGCCATATGCCTCACTGACCATAAACCCTCTTTAAACAGTATTGTGGTCCAGCTTCAGGTATCTTGAGGAAGTGGGATGGACACATCTTTCAGCTTCATTCCAAAAATATTGTAACTTTTTATATGTTGTTGCAACTTTAGAAAGCCTAAATCCCAAATGTGAAATAAAAGCTTAGTTATTTCAATACAAATTCAATATGTAAAAACACTTTGAAAATTTGGAAAGGATTGGATTAGAAACCACATTCCACTGACTTGAAATAAGAATTTTGGCAGAAGTTATCTTGGCTATAACTAAAAACTACATTTTAAAATGATCTTTTATTTTAAAGGCTTTATTATTTTTAACTCTGTTAGCCATTTATAATGGACTCTTTCACCTTTTTTTATCCTTTGTATTTAGCTAGTAACATATTCAGCATCAATTTCTTTCCATCTATTATATAAGTGTTTTATATTTTATATTTTTATAAAAATATTTCATTTAAAAGTTTTATCACTGCTTCTATATAAAGACATAATTTAAGAGTCTCTAGTACTGGCTAAGAACAAAGGTCCATCTGGCCTAGTGTTCTTTATCCAAGAGTGGCCACAAGCACTAGCTGGAAGCAGTATGGACAGGATAAATATATATGATACTTCCCCTATATAGATGTTCCCTGATTCCAGTTGTTTCCAGTCTGGTGTATTTCCTGAACCTGGTGTGGACTTTTCTCATTCCACAGCAGAATTTTTTCTCACCACTTGCCTTATCCTTGAACTAATCTAGATTTTTTGCACTCATATAAGATTTCTAGTACAAAAATATGTCATTTAATACTTTCCACAAGGAAGCATCTCTTTCTGCTTGGTTTGTTTGCCTTCTAATGAGCTTCATTTGTTACTTCCTAGTTCTTCCATGAGAAGACAGAGATAGCAGTCACTCTCTGACTCTCTACGATAATTGTGTAGAGCTTTCTATAATACCTTTCAGAATTCTTAAACCCCTTTTGTCTACTCTGAAGACTCCTATAGAACTGGCTTTTTTTTTTTTTTTTTTTTGGAACATACCAGAACCAATTATTCAAAGTCTGCATGAAAAAGGGACTGCCACAGATATATAATCAAGGGTTTTTTCTTTCATTTCCTATTGTTTTCCTATTTATTACTGATATTCAAATTGGTTTTTTGACTGTTACAAAGCAAGGAAATTGTGTCTTCAGAGAAGTAGCTTATGAGAGGTAATGGTCAGTGCAGAGGCCATTATTTTATAGATATAAGCTGTACATATACATTTATCTGAACTTACAATGACATTTTAAATTTCATTTTTCACTTACCTTATAATTTATTTTTTTGTTACTCACATTCTATCCTTGCCCCAACTTGAATAACTTACCACAGAATTGTGTTCGTTCTTTGCTTATCCCCTTTATGAGGTCTTTCATGACTATCACTTCTTAACCAAGACCAATTCTGTTTATTGTCATGTTGCATTTCATATAATTTGGTCACAGTTGTGCTACATTTAAGTTAATTGTTTTAAGATTTGTAAATAGGGCCTTTTAAAAGTCCAAATAAACACAGTACTGCCTGGAGTCATGGTGTGCTCACACATATATACTTCAATCAGATCATAGCCATAAGAACTCCCAGTTTTTAAATTGCCGGTTAATCCTTCTCCTCTATCAGAGTAAAAATTGATATCAAGTCTTCTATTGACCAAGGGACTGGTTCAAATGTTGTCATCTGTTAAATTTATAAATTGTCCTCAAAGAGTTTTAAGTTGGCAAGTAAAATCTGCTTCCAAACAGTTATATAGTTTTCAATTAACCAAAAAGTTTCTTAATAAATATTTATTTAATTCTTAAGACTATTTCTTAGTATTCGATTTTTCAGTATTGGCCATTAAAAAATTAGCAGTAAAAAGCTATTCTGGCAAGCTTTTAAACAATAACATTTTTGAAAAATTTAAGACACTTTATACCTCTTTCATCAAGGACAAGCCTACCTTGAAGGATCCCATTTTCTTTAAGAAGGAAACAGAGTGAAAATGCCAGAAGGAAGCTGGCAGATACTTACTGTAGAATACTGATGAATGATACTTTGTTCAAGCATTCTTTCTGCACAGCCTTACATCCAGTTTAATGCCCTAAACAGCATAATAATGGTTATTTCTGTGTGCAGATGTTGATGTGAGGGTCTAAAATAGGCAAAATTGGACAACAGCACTGCTTTTTTAAATCGTACCAGATTTGTTTCACTACTCAGAGAAATCTCACAGTATCAACATTTCCATTCTTAAAACACATTTCCAAAGTAAAGTTTACTTGCAGACATCTCCTCTCAGTTCTGCAAAGTGAAATTTTTCCATGCTGTTTTACTCTTCATATGCATAACCCGGTTTTGTAGAATTCGGTATTAAAAAGCCTTGAGAAAATTATATTGTGATTTAGGGGTTTTAATTTTTTTTCAAGTCAGCACAACTTGTCAGCACATTGACTTTTAGCACTTTGATCAATATAATTATTTTCTTTTTATTAAGGCTACTTTTTAATTCTCTGTCAAAAAGGTTCCCACAAAGCAGTGGAGTTGGGACTTATCATCATCACTACTATCATAATTTCCATAATAGAATTATACCAAAATATATGAATTAAGGTATACTGGTTGAGCCAGAAAGTCTAGAAAAGGATAAAAACTAAATAATAATAAAAACTAAATAATAATTAAAACTAAATAATAAAAATTATTTTTTTTTTTAAATAGTGTTTAAAATGCCTTGATTTCCTTTGTGCTAAATTAAGATTATTCCTAACCAATCTGCCAAAGCTAAAGATGTATGATGGGGAAGTGTGGAAAGGATCTGTGTAGGAAAGTACAGACAAAGCAGAGATGTTAGCAAAACCCTGTACAAGAACAAGATTCAGGACACTAAGAAGAAATCTGGTTTGAAAGACAAAGGAGTCTTTATAGACCACCATTTCAATAAGCAATGACTTTCCAATTCTAGATATAAAACCAAATGTAACCAAGGAAACACACAACAAAAAAGGAAAAGGAAATAAGGCAAAAATACGGATTACTGCTAGCCATGTGGCAGTAGGTTTCTTTTAAAAGAATTATCATTAAACAAAAGGGAAAAGGGCACCATTTTTTAAAATTAGCTACTCACATTAGAAGGGAGTACACTAAAGAAATTAGGATTTTAAAAATACTGAGTGTCTATGGGGACAAGGTCTATCAAGGTTAACTGTTGATAAGAAAGATTAAATAGCTTTTAGTACCTTAGTATTTTAGTAAATAGTGTTGTTATCAAACAATACAAAAAGCATACTTGAAAATTCCTCTTAATACACAGCAAAACATTACTTTATTCACCTCCAGAGTTCAGGGTCCACTGTTTCCATTCAGAAAGCTATTAGCTACAGGGGACTGCAAATTGCCAAGGTCATTTGGAGCACTAATTCTAACATAAATAAACTTTGCTTAGCAATTAAAAATATGTCTGCTTCTAGACAAGTGAGGATTGCATGACTGCATTTGAATAAATAAGCCATGCTTTCTATTGTCTGGTTTGATACCACTCTAATAGCATATAAATGCAACAGTCCTTCTGTATCAGTGCAAAAATGCTCCTGAAAAACCTAAAAATATTAAAAATAATCTATAGTTTTTTAGGGAAATTGTCACAGTTCATACCTAGTGTGCCAAGCACATGCACACAGGCTTAGACTGCTACTTGTCTGCTGAAGCAGAATCCTAACATGGCCCTAAAAATTGGTTTGTACAATGAACACAGAAGAGGAAGCAATGTGGATCCAGTGTAGCACCGAAGAACATGAGACAAAATAAAACCAGAAACAGTAGCAGAACATCCCCTGACTTTCAGGCTTACACACAAGTTACAGGATGTCCCTTTATTTAACAATCCACTGGCAAGGCATTTGGAGCTGGCCACACAGATCTGCCAAGGGGTATGGCCTCCCCTACCCTGATAACTAAATATCTTTGGAACAAATACACAGATTCCTTGTTCCAGTACACCAATATGAGAATGCACTTGGGCCTCTATATTTCCTGGCACTTTTGTAATCAAAATAACAAGCTAACGTGTCCCAAGAAACACACTCTACCCTCGTGAGATATCACCAGAGAGTCTCAGGAGAATGCCACCAACCACTGAGCTGGCAGAGGACAGTCCCAGGATAAAAAGGAAGGCAGGACAGTAAGATGCACATCAGAACACCTCACTGGCAAAACTGGCCAAAGATGACTAACTCAGATCTCTCCTGGTGTTACCTTTTGCCTCCAGAGAAGAAATCACTCTACAACCTATTAATGATGTGGATAGACTTAAGGTGGCAAAAGGAACTTTGCTGTGAGGTCAAACTTGATGTGACTGTCTAGATTTCTTTTCTTATGCTGGGCATCAGCAGAACGAGAGCTTCAGTTTTCTTGGTGGAGTTAGAAACAGACAAAGAGAAGGAGGGAGAAAACTCCAGTCTGTAAAACAAATACCTGATCTCAGCAGTAAAAGATACATGAGACCCTGAGCTATGGTCCTTCACACATTAAACCTGGACCTCTTTGGTTTTCATGTACAAATGCAGCATTTAAAGTTATAGGTGATATTTCAAATCTAAGTGTCTGCCATCTTTCCATTCTCTTTCTGAATGCACACCAGTTTAACTGGTCCTTTTATCCATATATCCAGAAGGACTGAAGGTGATCACCACATCACTTTCCTCTAAAATCATAAACTCCCATGCAATTTCCAAAATTCTGTATAAAACTGGCTTAACGCATCATGTACACAGATGCATGACCCACGTTCAAGATTTTCAAATAGGGACTCAGATGTGAATTCTGCTTTGGGTCTATGAAACTTTATAATAGTTATTCTGATTTCTCTCTTTCCCTCTCTCTTCTTCCTGTTTCTTTCAACTTATGGCAAATAGGTATGCAAAGTGAGACTTCCAATGGCAGAGATACACAGGCAACACAGAGAGACAGCAAATCTAAATGTCAAACAAGTGCCCCACACAATAGTATATTGCACACTCAGCACAGAAACAGGGGTGTCCTCACTTCTGTTATGAATAACTTCAAAAGGCTCCACACTGCAGCAAAAGCATTTGCAAAATTTCAACATCTTTCAAATAAAAAGTATCCAGGAAATTCTTACGACAACAGGTCAAACCCAAGAACTACGTCCACATCTATAGTGAATAAAAAGAAGACTTTTAACAAGATCTTTAAATTTTACACTGTTTCACATACTTACATCAAGAAAGGAAATAAAATTACCTGAACTTTAGAAAAAGCTGTATGAAACCAGCAGGCAAGGAATATCTCAAGCCTATCACCATACCTAATATGTCATATATCATATGTATGATCCTTTTCTCTCAAAAACGTTTTTTAATAATATTTTATCAAGCAATGTACTGCAAATCCTTGTGACAAAAGTTTCCCATTGGTATTTTCTATATTCACCAAAATTTCCAGCATGTCTGTTATTGTGGAGATTTCTATGTGCCCAACCTGAAAGAACATAGGAAACCAAATTGGGGAAGGCAGCCACAGAGAAGTAATAAAAAAAATAAGGTTTATGTATTAAGTTAGAAAATATGTTGACTGATCCAATTGCATATTCAGACAGGTAGACCAGCTCATTGCACAAATAATTTAACAAGTTGTACTAACAGCAGCATGATGCTGAAAGATACCAAGAGGAAATACCTTAAGGGTATGACCATGATGAATTTAATTAAATTATTTTATTAATGAGGTAAGGCTGTAAAAAAGATTCTCTATGTAAAACTAATCAGGTTTGAGGTCTGGAGCAATAAGAGGGAAATTAATATTACTTAATGCAAAAATATTCTCTTCTGAGAATTTCTGCTGCAAATTATAGGTTTGATAGTTGGAAAGAGATGTACTTGCACATCCAAATTAATTACACAGTAATTTCAGGCCATGAAAACAGCTATGAAGAAAATTAAATATAATCCTGAAATTCATCAGGAAAGGTATCTTTAAATCTCACTTAAAATTGCATGAAAAATACTCTCAGCCTCTGTACTCAAAAAAAAAAACAAGTTCCCATCAGAACAGGCAGAGTCAAGACTTTGTGGAATAGTGAGGTTTTTGCAAAGGCACATGAATACTACTTACTTGTTCAGCTTCACATAACAGAAGTGACAGAATGACACCTCTCTCAACACATCACAGAGGCAGGAGTGCCATGCAAACAAAAGACAATGGTCGCCCTGCCATAAAGAACTATTTCTGAAAACCTGCTTTTACCTGCAGCAGATGAAATTAGGAAACTGTCTTCAAAAAGAGTATGCTAAAGCTGCATTTAGATTAATAGACAGCTTGACATGGGTTTTGAGAATTTTGTATGATATGCCTTTCCCAAAGACAAGACTAGAGCTGATGACACAAGACACTCCCTCTTGTACTGTTTCCTGTATTTCCAAGTTACTACTTACAAAATTTACATATACAAGTAACAACAATCAGCAGCCATATCATTCATCTGTTCTGCAATTTTCTTTCTAACTTCAAAGAGTTTTCCAAAGGCCCTTTAGTTCTGTTTCCAAAGGCACAATTATAGATGTTTTATAGGAAAGGAAACAGAACTGAAGTAGCCTGACACAGGCAGCAAAGAATGCCACCAGAAAGATCAGGAATAAAGAACACACTCCCCAAATCCAGTCGTAATAAGATGCATTGCCCTGTCTTCATACAAATCACTGATGGTTGATCCATATCTTCAATCATGTCTAAGAGAACTTGTCTGACAAATAAGAAACATCTTCTAGATAGACACTTAGAGAAAAAAAATCTGAAGGCTTTCAAGATCAGGTTCAAAACATGCATGACAAGATTTCTGTGAGCAAATACTAATGACAGCTAAGGACCTGCCTCAGTGGCCCTTACAATGCAATGTTCTTTAGTGCAGTGAGTCAAAGTGCTCATTCAATAGGAAATATTTCCAGAAACTCTTCTTCTCTCCAGCCAGTTCTTGAAAACAGTAAGAAACAGCTTGAGAAAATGGCTCAGTTTCTGTGCAGTACATATCTGAGAATAGAAACCAAACACTGAGCAGGACACACAGGTGATAGATACATACATTCTAACAGCCAGCTTTATTAGCTTAACAGAGAAGGACTGTGTGCCTCAGCTCTCAACCCTCACATTATATTTAGAGTTATGTCAGAAAAGGTCATGTTGCAAAACATAAACAAATTGCTCACATGGAGCAGATTTCCTAGAATTCCCCAAGTTTCTCATGCTGCTCTGAAGCGTAGGAATATCTTCTCCTACAGACACAGACCTACCAGGTAACTCCTAAGTCTCATTAATATCTGTGGGATATATTCAATTCCCAAGTCTCATTTATACACTTGGCCGATATTTATACACCAAAAGCAACAGAAACCAGCTAAATTTCTGGCTACCCACCCTCCCTCCTGCATCTCTCACACACACAGGACTACATGCTTATCTTCTGCAGATCCAGACACAAAAAACCATGTCAAAATTCAATTCCAACATCAGACAGATGCAGTACGGCATCCCCAAAACTTCAGAGCCAGCATACCGGATGCGATAGCTCTCACATATCTCAGTTATTTACTGCAAACACTTTGAGGCTTTATCAATTACAGCCTGACTCACTGGTTATGCACCAAGCTTCCCTGTCAGGGGTCTCTGACCAGGCTAATTTTGCAGATGGCAATAACCACCTAATCAATCCCTGTCTTTCTGAGTCCTAATGGAGCACCTGCACATCCAGGCATGAATCTTCCTCCTGACATCCTCCACAAACATAAATTACAAGTTTAGTGCATGCACCAGACAAGTCTCAGTGACCCCTTGACAGGGCAAACAGAGGTCATGCAACAATCTGATTTTCAGCACCCACTATTTCCAGCCTTCCTTTTTCTGAATTTTAAAGCTTGGAGTTGCAGTTAGCATCATACTTGGGTCTCAAGGGAACACAGCTTCGAGGTGATGTCTCATTTCTAAGCCTGATAACATAAGCAATGTTTCCATTAGAAAGTTCTGCAGTGTAACAAGAGCAGATCTCTAGGATGAAATGGTTCTAAGGACATAAAATCCATATTTTACAAGAAGGGGAAGCAGCTGTGGCCTAGCTCTACTGCAGCCCAATGGACTGGATACACTTTGGTGGTTGGAGCACATCATGCAGTTTATGAATTCGCTTTGTGTGCTTCAGAAGGGTCCTGCCATGCCAAGGCAAGTGTGGTAACATGATAAGGAGATTCACTTGAAAACCAGTAAAATGCTAATGGGGTCAAAGCCATCTTATTTATGACTAATACCTTATCTGTCAACTGCCATGCCATGCAAAAACACTTGCATGCATGTAAGGAATACCCATCATATTTTAGTTACCTTTGCATCTCAGCCACCTCTTCAAAAATTCACCATTCAAGGCTCAGACATGTTCTCTGGTGTCTAACAGAAAGCCTGTGAAGACAATCAGATGTCATGAACAAAGTCCAGTGATATCAGAGGGGGTCTGGGGTCAAGTGCATAATTATTAATCCTTTTTAACTCTATACATTCAAGCCAGTTATGCTTAACCAAGGACACAATAGGCTGGTCCCAACTTGGTAGGACAGAGCCACAACACAAGGTACTGAGCTCACTGATGAAACCATCACAGTTCTGTCACTGCTCAGTAACACATGCCAAGGCGAGTACCTGTGGAACAACCTCCTCCTACTAAGGTCATTTCTGTTTCCTGCTATCAGCATACCAGAGCCTTACCGACCCTGTCACTGTATTTGGATAACAATAGTTAATATTTCCTGATTAATTTAACTTTCACAAGCTTGTCTAGTCTTTCTTTTAAGAAATTTTATACTTCTAGTCTTCCCTGGCTCCTATATTAATGAGTTTCACGTTTTTATTTTACGCCACATATTTGCTTTTCTTTTAAGTATGATGCCTGACTACTACATTTCCTGCTCCTATTATAAGAAACTGTACATCACCACATTAACTTCCACAGCTGTATCCTACCTGTAACTTTATATATTTATTCCCCTTAATGGGTTTTTTTCATACAAAAGCTCAACCCTCATTTGTATCTTCTGTTATTTTCCATTAATTTTCAATATAGGCTGATCATCTAATCTCCAATCTCACAATAAAGTCAGCTTTCTATAATTTTTGCCATAACCTTCATTGATCATGCTGCTTAATTTTCCATCAACACCAAGCTTTTTTGAGCCTTTCATCCACTTCATTTCTATTGAAAAGGACCCTGACTGCTAACTCAATTCAAGCCAGCATGTCAGCTATTATCTGAGCCAGAAACATGCAATGTGCAGAAAGGAATGCTAAACAAAAGGCAATGCCAAACAAGTGACCTCATTCCATGCCTGCTACCCTTGCCCTGGTCATGTCTGCTGCTTGCTGGCACAGGCAAATAAAACCTTTGGTCCTTCCTCTTGTTCTCACAACACTGCAGCCAAGGGCAGCCCAGCCCACACCAGAGCAAATATCTCTGCTGAGCAGGCAAGAAACCATGAGAGATGAGATTGAGGCGCCTCCACAGATCCTTTGAATCCTTCATTTTCCATCAGTGGAACCTGAGGGAACTGCGCTACAGCGCGCTCCAGCTCCGCAACAAAATGGTATCCAACCTCACTTGGGATCAAAGGTGACAAAGTGCCTTTGTCCCACTTATCAATGATAAGAGGAGGGACAAGAACCCCTGCTCAGTATTGGCACGCTGAGGCACAACCTGAGACACCCAGACCTTGTCCCAGTACAGACTCTGGGTCTTGCCACAGGCTCCTAAAACAATCCTCCAGTCTTCCCTCAAAGACCACCTCTGCTGTGCCAAAACCCACGGCAGCCACACTGCCCTCCTCAGCTACTCACCCACTCAATACTGTAAAAACTGGGAACAGCTCTCCTGTTATGCCAAACCCCATAGAAGCCAGTTAACCCTGGCAACAGAAGTCACACACTCTGGAGTAAATTTCTCCCCTTAAGGCTAGAAAAGGGCTAGACTGGCCAAAGTGGGTATGGATTCACTTTACACCACTGTTCCCCAGTAAAAAAGAAGGAAAGCAATACAAAGCAGGGGCATAATTGAAGTTCAGAAAAGACCTGACATTCAAAAACCACACTTCTGAAATGATATTTTCTTCAGACTAAATTTTCCCGAAATCCACTAGGGACTGACATTCAGACCCCATCTATTTTCTGCTTGTGGCTGGCTTATTTAGTGGCATATTCAGCATCTCCCCTTTCATACCCTGTCCTTTGGAAGGACTGAACCAGTTCACTGTTTACCACCTGAGAAAAGACAGGAGAGAGAGAAACTCAAGCAGATCTGGGGGTGGGAGGGGAAAGAAACATCCTTCCGTTTTCCATTAAAGTATGTTTTTTAAAAACAAGACTGTGTTAGTGTGAGACAAAGAGCCTTCCAAAAAAAGTACACAAATATTTCTGTAACTGAAACATTATTTGAATAATTACAAGAGTAATTATTCAAATATTCAGAATTATTGTGTAATTATTGACAATTACAGAAAGGGTTAGAAAGCAATCTTGTGTCACTCTAATTTACTGCTTGGAGAAGTAAACCCTTATCCTCTCCGATCTCTCTAGACAAGCAGAAATGGCACATGTAAACTTCTGCTCCTTCTTTTCTCATGTTAGGATGGTTAAAACGTTCAATCATTAATTATACTCATCACAGCTGGCTTTGTCACAAGTGATATATCTACTGACAGCCTAAGGAAAACACAAAACACAAAATCAAAGACGTGTTAACATGCAAAAAAAACCCTAAAAAAACAACAACAACAAAAAAAAACCTGAGTGCCACAGAGGGCCAGATACTCCTATTGTCAAAGTCAATGAAGCCTGTGAGCATCTGAGGGGTGAGACATTCAAATCTCCAAGGATCAAGATTAAAGATGGTATTAGAAGAAGCAGAGTATCTTGTTCTTCAGCAGGAGGTTTAATGCCTAAGATGGTGCCCTAGCAACAGATGCACACACAAAAGCATCAGGTAAGGTGGAAGAACTAAAGGGTAAAATGATAAGCAGGTAATGGACAATGAAGTAAAACAAGGAAATTAAAAATTATATTTTCCTTGCAAGCATTTAGCTACCGAAAGATCTCTGGAGGTGCTAACTCCTACTTCTCGACTTTTTAGCTAATTAATTTTTTCCCATTTTAAAAGCTTCATTTTAATTAGCTCCCAAGTTGAGCTGCCATGAAGAGGTTTTATTTTCATTCTCTTTTTCTATATGTAAAAAAGACTGACTTCAAAAGTACATACTCATTAAAAATAATTAGTGATTTAGATACCACTAAAATATATTCAAGGTTGCCGAAAAAGTAAGTTGTTGGGGTTTTGTCATAATTTAGTTGCTTAGTACCACAACAGAAAAAGAGTCATATATTTAAATACAAGAAACCTTCCAACTAGATTAAGTCTTGAAGTCACTAGTGTTTAAAGTCCTTTAGTCAGACAATGGACAGATGCTTACCTCAGTTACCACAAAACACTTCATAATTGTCTTCATTAGAGCTTGGAATTTTTCATTCCATATAATGCAGCCCAAAGAGGCATATGCAATACAATCAATACCACAGCAAAATGTGGAACTAGCATACCTGTCAATTTATTCCTCACATCTACATAGCTGTTTTAGCCTTCAATCAGGATTTTCAGTGTTATAAGTACAGAAGTAAGCCTTTAGGTCAATATGTATCTGTTACACATTCATCTGTCAACAAGCTGGCAATTAGTATAGATTAAAAATGAAGTCCATGAAATGCTATGTTGAATATTTGAATAAATAAATATTTGAATATTATGTAGTAGTTTTTAAAACTACTGATGCCTTTCATATAAGCCTTGCCTTGCAATATGAATGTTTTCACAAAGAGAAAATTAAACCAGCAAGACAGAAATTTCTATATTTTTCTTTTGTATCCCCTAACTAGTTGATTCTATTTTATTATTTTAACCAGAAAAAGCCCAAGAAGTAGTTTTCTATGTTTTGAACATTTCACTCATCAAGGAATAGAGCAGTCTGATTGAATTGAAGTGTATATCACGTAAAGCAACCCATCAACACAAATACAGGTTTAACCAAATACAGGTTCAACTCAAAATTTACTAATGCCAGCAACATGTATGGGTGCAATGCTTTTGATTCTGGCGTGCAATGACACTGTTCTAGTTTACACAAATACATTATTTATTTATTTCTCTGTAACACAGAGCTTTCTTGCTGTTTTTGAAAGAGAAGCATGATAGGACATCCCTATCAAAATATTTAGGTTATCAGTTGATTCAATTCTGCTAAAAGTCTACAGTTTTGCAACCAATTTACATTTAGCATTCATTTCTCATGCATGAGTTGACCCACTTACATATGCAGTAAATCCATGCCTTTGGGGATTTTTCTGGACTGCTTGCTTTATTTCCACCACACAACTCATTTTATTTTGTCAATACTGTGAGCAAGGTTACAGTCATCCTGTCAAATTTATTTATTTAAATTAGAATCAGAAAGACTATACTATTCCCTGTGGAATTTCATGGAAAACTTTTTGAAACTTTGAGATTACATACTTCTGCAATCAACTGATTTCATATGAAAGCACTAATACAAAAAAAAAGCAATAGTTACAATACTTTCTTCTTTAAACTTATAAAATAGACTTCTGAAACCCTAGAAAAATATAATAAACCACAATAATAAATATCATATTATACTTGCTTTACAAAAGAGATAAAAAAGATTTTTTCTATGCAACCCTATAGAATAAAGCCAGATGGAATAAGATCATTAAGAAGTAGATATGTAGGCGTCACATCTGCTTGCTTTGACTATCAGAGATCCACTTAACCTAAAATATTTCCCCCTGCATCTCTGAGGATTCACATATGAGAAGCTTCATTTGAGGTTGCTTACCATCCTCACAGCAAGGCTGCTGAAAGGGGATTTTCCCCAGGCAGAAATTGTCCCAAGGTAACATGCCATTCAAGTCCAAATAGACTTGTGTGCAACAGAAAGGAACTTCCATTTTACGTAATTTGCGAAAAATGTGTTTCTCTCAAACATTTTAGCTTACCAGAACCTCAGTATAGATTTGCAGATTGTGTTTCAGTGGACTTACCCAAAGGCCTATCTGAATTTACACATCTAATGCTATTGTGGGTAGTATGACATATAATAAACAGCCCACAAACAGCATTATAAATCCTTATTTCTAATGGTAACAACTTTTCCAAATGCAGTTACGCCTCGGGCAGGGGTTTGTTTTCCACCTTCTCAAAGACAAAATGCTTTTGCTGTTTCTAGAGAAGGGTTATGCACCTTTCCACTTGTGTTACAAAAGCAGCTTTATAACATCACTGATAGACTCTAATGCTTCTCCTGCTTTGGACCAGGATGTTGACCTTTAGCAGGTGAGGAATGTCACCTCATTAGGGATATCTGTTTTACCACCCCCATGGAATATGGTCTATAACTGAATCATACATTGCTGAAAGCTGAACATCCACCTGCTCAACAGAAATTTAACCATAATTTAAGTCATCTAAATTATTCAGTTCCACCTGTACTGACAGTTTCACATAGAATTACTGTAATGACTATCTGACATTCCAAAAAGTATCCTTCAAGTTGGCATTCTGGGGTCTAAAAATACTGTTTCTTCCCACATGTTGGGAGCTGTTGTTATGTAAATCACAAGTATTAAGAAAGAGAGACCAGAAAAGACAATCTGAAAAAGTTATGGGAACATAAAGAGAAGTCAATGCCACCCCAGCTGAATCATGAACACACTGCTCTAGATTCTCAGCAATCTTTTCCTCCCCAACAAACAACTGTAAAATTGTCTAAAAACGACTGTGCCTTCCTTTACTTCTAATAGGAGGCTGCACAGAGCATAAGGGTTTACTCTAGGTACTACTTACTGTATTAGCATGAATAATGTCTGTGCTTTAGTTCTTCATTTAAATAAGGACCCCATATCCATATCCTCCATACAGGAGGATTCCAATACCTCCTTATTTCTTGGACAACTCTGAAACAATGCAAATGAATACAGTTAAAGAAGTAAGAAAGAAGCTTTGATGAAAACTCCACAAAATTGTTACAGGGCTTTTTTACCACATTTTATGGTGTGTGGAGTACAAGACATACAGTAAATAAACAGTAAATGAAAGAAAATATTAGAAAGCTGAATACTTGATAACTATTGCTCAACACAGAGATCAGAGCAAAAGGACGTGATGAAGCAGCATGCCACTAAATATCTTCAGAACTTTTCCTGAAAGTATATGTAAAGAATTCATATACATAGGAACTAATTTAATGCTGTCTCTAATTTTGCATATTTTGATAATGATTAGTAAAGAAATATTTTTAAGTAGAATACACCTTTTGGTTTCACATGAATTCTCAAAGCTTTCTATCTTCTCAGTTAACACGAGTTCTATCTAAAATATTAATTACATTTCCTTAGATTAATTATTTCTTAAGAATGTGTTCAGGCATTTTTAAAATTTCTGAAAGCTTAAAAATATAAAGCCTATGTAAAAATCTGCAAAAATACTCATGGTCATTAAAAATCAATGTAATTCTTTTGCTAAGTAATTTCTAAATAATTTATTAGGACTTTACACTTCAAGGCAGAATGATTTCTAAAAATCAGAAGTCAAATTTCAACACAGAACTATTAGAAAGTCAAAGGACTTCTCAGAATTTCCATTTCTACGTATCTACACAAAACAGGCTTAGTTCAATCCACAGAAAGAACAAGGTTGGATGTGACTCTGTGCATGTATGTTCACTACACAGGAGCACACCAGGAGCTCCACCTTCTTGGAGAGGTACACTCATGTTAGCAATAGGAATGACACATTCAACCTTGTTTTCAGACAGAAAAAATGCTGTCGAACTCAACTGATAGATGCTTAATCACATGAGTTATGTGCAGATATTTGAAGTGCAGCTGTGTGGAATTAAGCCTACAGCATACCAAAAAATGAATACCTCTTGGAGTTGCAGTTTGTGCTAAACTGTCAGAAGTACCAAGGGCAGCAGAAGGCAACTGGTACCAAGGTGCATCTGGCTGACCACACCTGACATGGACATGCAGCACCAGGGCACTGCTCAACAAGTGCTACTCCATCTATGTTAGTCGACACAATTGTCATACATAAATAAATGCTTATTTTCCCAATGAAACAATAGTAAGATAAAATCACGCTTAGGAATATAAGGGCTTAGGAATAAAGTATTAATTACTTCAGAAGCAGGAAAACCCCAGCACTGCTTAGAACAGCATAAACTCGTTTTGCACACGATTTAAAATGCTTGCTCAGTCTCTTCATTGATGTGTCAGGGTTAGTTTTGTGAAATGCAGACATTGATGCTGCTGTTAATTTTTCTTTTTTCTTATTCTTCTCCTTCACTTGAATTCAATGGAAGGAAAAAGCCCTTAGAGTCAAGTATCTGAAGGCTTTGTGCTGGGAATCCTACAAGTGGAGCTCTGGGCCACGTTGTTAACATCTTCTCCTGCCAATTTTCTCTACAATCTGTTTTGGCAATTTAAGAGATCATTTTATGTTTGAGCAAGTAAACAGACTGAACAACTCTGCCAATAGCTTCCAAATAGGGAGCCATGGTTCAGTGTCTGTTAGGGACAGTTTCTAATTTCAGATGTGCAGATGTGCACAACTACAGTAGCAATGTAGTTTGTGTCCTCCTTTAGTTGCTACTGAAAATGTATTTTTATCACATCTGAGGTAGTGCCCAATTTCTTATCATTTATGTCTTTGTCCAGATAGCAGGTGCTCAGTTGATTCAAATTACAGGGGAATTCCTGTCCTTCTCTGCATCCCCTGAAGCTGTATAAATTTAACTGGACATGGAAAGCAACCCTTGATAATTAAAAGGCCCAAACAATTAATCATGTTTCATTAAAGACATTTAAAGAAAATTATACACAGTTTTGCTCATTGGAACCCACACAGAAAACTTCCAAGAACGCTACAAGATCTTCATGCACTCTCTGCATCCAATAAAGGCTTCACTACCTTCAGTGAGGAGTTCAACTCCTGATACTTGGGAAACCCCTTGCTCACCCCATAGAGGGGTGGTTCAGTGAACTCTTCATTGACTCTACTGTCTTTCCTAAGTTCTTCACCAAAATAGGATACCTTGGAAATGGGTTTTTAAAAGCAGATTTAGTCTGTTTTCTTATTTTCCTTCTTTGGATTAAGGTACCGTTTTCACTTCAGGTACAACCCAAACCTACTGGAAAATGAGTCACTGCATGTCTTCGTTCTGTTGTGTGTCCAAGAGAAGAAGGGCACAAATGTGTGGTGCTTCTTGCTCTTACATGATTCATGTTCATAAGAGCATTAATGCCCAAGTGAGGAATGCTTTTACATGGGCTCTTAATGCAATGAGCACAAGCACTGTGAAAGCTTCCATGCATCCTTCCAGCCATACAACCAAGCCAGCAACCTCTACTATCCAAGAACTGGCCTTTATCTTAATGAAAGCTTCTCACTCCATCAATTTGTATGGACACCTGTTTTCTTTTATACTTTGCAGACATTTACCAGAAACATATTTAAGAAAGAGCAACTTATTTCACATAGGATAAAACATGCTTCAAGTCATATATCTAGACATAAAAGTGCAGTGGCAGTAAGCTGCAGCTCATTGCTGCAGACTGCTGAAAGTGTTCCATTTCCCCAAAGAAAATATTACTAGATTGAGTTTCTACTCCCTCATTTAGCCCTGTGTCATGATAGACCAATAGTTTTTTGCCATCATCTTTATTTATGCTGTTCCTTTTGCCACCTTAACCTTTTCCTTGCAAAACCAGTTTGCAGCTAGCTTAATTGCAAAATCACCTATAAAAATACATGGGGCTGGGGTTTTTTTTCATTTTGAGAATATTTGCATTCATTCTGAAAATCTTCTCGAAGTTCAAAATGGACAAAAAATACTACAAGATCCTTTGACAAAATGTACACATTTCTCTGCGTGAACAACATATTTTTTTGTGTATTGACTACATATATTCAACGCCAAAATACGTTGTATATCTGCAGAATTAGGCTCTAAATGCTAAAAAATCATAAGATTAAATTTCATTCTTATCTAAGTTGAATTCTGGTCCTGATACCTCCATAAGAGCCATAAAATAAAGTCCTCAAGTTTGGTCTAAATCTACAGAGGAAGGATTGCTGGTGGCAAAATAACAACCAAAATTCAACCCCCTTTATCTACCCACCATCCATCCACTCCCCTCATGATTTTTTCCCCTTACAAGGTTTATATTCACAGTACAAGAGATTCTTTAAAAAGTCAGAGTACTGTGCTAATATCCATATGCTGCCAAACTTCATATCCGGACAAAAAGGACAATCTTTTAAAAATATTTATGCTATTTAACCTTTATTATTACAAAACTTATTTTGCTATTTATTTTCATCAAGGATATCTACACAATTAACTGTTCTCACTTACCCCTTCAATGAAGTAGTTACAATTTTGGTTCAAATAGGCTCTTTGAGAAGTTTCTAGTACTTCAAGGTGAAATCAAAACTAAACTGAAAATTAAATAGATATATTAGTATTCTTCCATTTTTCTGTATAGGAAAATTAAAATTATTTCAGAATTAGTAAAGTGCTTACCTTTCAGTGTCTTGAAACCTATATTAGATCCTTAGTCCATGATGTATACTGCTTATCTGGCAAATACAGAAACTACTCTGTGTGGAAGGCATTTCTATAATACAGCAGCTTTCTAATTAAATTGGAGTTGTGGCCTATGCAGAATTATATTTCTAGGATATAATGCAATAAATTAATTATTTCAGTGTAAACAGAAATGAAATGCAACTTCTTTTATCATGCATTTTTTTAAATTCCATTTCACCCTTCAAGTCTAATTATTTCTAATAAGGTCCCTGACTGGGAATCTCTGTCAACTACATACATAAAGAAAACAACTCTCTATTGTCAAGACTGGATAGATCAAACCTATATTGTTAAGAACTGGATGGTTAGAAATGAAGAGAAAGTAGTCATATATGCAATGAACAAGGGGGGAAACCTGAAACAAAACCACTTTTCCCATTTTAAAAAGCTGTTTCTGGATCTGAAAAGGCAGGCAAGTATCTTTGACTCAGGAACCAGATAGTATCATAAATCATGGAACTAGATCTTCCACGAGGACAGAAACTCCCTTGATCCACTCAAAAGTAGAGATGGGAAGAAAGCTCTTTCCCATGTCACAAAACTACTTGTTTGTTTTCATTGTCTCCTTTTCCCACAACAGAAAACCCAGTGTGCTTTGAACAAGAGAGATAAGAGCACGCAAGTGAGCTGCCTAGTACTATTCTGTCATCTGATGTTGAGGGTACTGGGCTTGGGAGGTCTGAATGACTTTCTTGGCAGGCCAATATCCCAAAGTGAGCACTGCAGGCCTGCTGCAGGGCACTCCTCTCACTCTCTCCTTCGAGAGCAGACCCGTGCGAGGGATTAAGTATTCACCAGAGCATTGCTCGTTTCATCTCCTTGATGCGTTCCAGAGCCACCCCACACAAAGGAATCACTCTTGCTTGAGGAAGCTATGTAGGTCGTGAGAGGATCTAATTTAAAGTTCCTGGTCTGAATAAAAAAATGCAGCTGATTAAAACCAGGGAGTCGCTGAAGTTTCCCAGATCCCAAATGGAAGTCTTAATGGCCATGCTTCTCGCCGCTCTGAAGAATACATTTTTCTCTCTTACAAGCCAGTAATTTCAGTTAGCCCCAGTATGAACATAAGAGATGAGCTTTTGTTCTCATCTTGTCTACATACAGGAGCAGTTGCATGGCTCTTAAATTAACTGTCGTCTCCATTGGCCAAGGCTCCAGGAAATGAGCCCACATTTTTCATCTCAAAGACTGGCTCTGGACATCAAAATCTTAACTAGTGAATGCTTTGAAAAGAATAGTAAACCTCCATTGCTGTGAAAAACAAGTATTTTTCAGTGACTTTTTCTTCAATAATATCCCAGCCTGAAAAATAAGTTTTTTCTTTCAAGTAAATAAATCCCATTATTTTCTTCTGATCATACTTACACTGGGTGTCTCTGATGCCTTGCTGTTATTTTATTACTACAGATAATGATTCAAAAACATTTTCACAAAATAATCCATAGGGACGAGTTCTTGCAGCAGAAGAATAATCAGAAGGGAAGCCAAGACAAGTGAATAGTATTGATTCTGCATTTTTTCTAGTTCACACTAGTTCTTACCTATCTTATACATATCAGAACTTGCACTGCGTATCACTCAATATTCCATCATGCAGTGAGTTAAACATGCTACAAGAGAATGCAGTACAAATAAATAACTTTCTTAGCAAAAACATAAGGAAAAGTCCCATTTTTAAAAATCCCATTCCTGTAAGCTAATTAAATATGTTAGGTTTTGCTATTTGCCATTTCTTTGCCATTCTGCAGAGCATTGTCTTGCATGTCTTTTCTTTTAAAACCCAGCATCAAAATTTTATCTGCTTCTAGAAAATGCCATCTTGTTTGTTATGCTAATTTTGACAGCTCCTGCTAAAAAAGAGACAAAACTTTTTAATTTACATAATCTATATACTTTATATAAATAAAAAGTAAATTTAAAGTTCCAAAAGTATTCTTACTTGATAACAGATCTATTAAAAGAGCAAAAAGTGTCAAATAATTTTAATAAAGAAAATACTCTGAGCATACTAGCTGAAAGTTGGAGAGGTGAACACACATTGCCAATGTGCTGTACAAGTCCGTGGTATACAGTTGCACACATTTCAAAATCTGACATACACAAATCAATCACCAAAATCAGATTGTTCACTCACACAGACTTCATTGAAAACACCAACAAACACACCTTTTCTTAGACACACTATTTCTCCATCTACAATCACTTTAGGTTGCAGTCACATACATTACTGATTTGTTCCTGAGTCCTTTTCAGTCTTTGTAACTCGGGCGTATCGGTCACAATACTGAACCCTCTTCCTTTGCTTTCTTCAAAGTCTCTTTTGTATTTTACCTACAGAATAGAAAATACAGAAGAACAGGGTTGTTTTCATCATCCACATTGTGCCCCTAGCAATTTACCTTTTTTTTTTTTTTAGTGTAAATAAAGCACTCGAGAAAGGCTTTCAGCCTTTAAAGGAGAAGCCTGCCTTTATCCACTAACTGAGATAGGGAGTAACTGGGCAGAATTTCCCAGTGTCCAAGCAACTGCCTCCTCCAGGGGTGCCATGGGCTCACTTCTACAAACACTGCATCCGTGGAATTACCACTCTCTGTGGTCAGTTCATCCTCATACCAGTTGCCACCGAACTACAGCACTTATTCTTACACAAAGAAAAATACCTATAGCTAAATCTGGAGGTCTTCTAATACACAACTTCACATTTCATCCTCTATTCATGATTACTCTACCAGTAATCATGGTAGATGATTATGTTTCATAAATTACACATTAAAACATAAATTACACATTAAAAAAATACTGCATGAAAAGAGTATTTAGAATATCATGAAGTCAAACCTTTGTAAGTTATGGAATGGCTGCCTGTACAAGCTTAATTTGTCCCTCTTGCACATATGCATTTGGATATTGTCTTTAATGGGGTATTCATATATTATCCTTTGACAAGGCCCCCTGCTTTACTGTGTACACAGCAGAGATAGTTCCATATGTGGTTGTGTCCTTTTTTTGGCCCAGACTACCCAAATCCTACCATCAAGGTAGGAGCATTAGTTTCCTCAGAAGCTTTTATATAGCTCTCATCACAGCCATTAATCAATCTTCATAATGCACCCTGGAAAGTGGGAATGGCAATATCCACACTACTAGGACAACATGCAAACTGAGGTAAAATAAGCGTAATTTCCAAAAACTGTTAGGAATCAGTGTTCACTCTCTGATTCCTAACAGTTGAATATGTTCAAATTGTAGGCTTGGGTTACCTCTACAAATACTCAGTATTTCTACAAATCAGTCTTGGGGTACCCAATCTCAACATAAAGAAACAACATGAAATCTTCAAAATCTTAAGTCACTGTTGAGCAACAGACAAAACTGTGCATCAATGACAGAGTCAGGACCCACATCTCCACGGATGCATCCAGCTACTTCACCCATAACAACTTCTTTTTACTTCCTATACCCACTGCTTTACTTACTACACACATCCAGATTTTGCAACACCTGGTAGAGCAGTAGTACAGACAAAGCAGGATTTTCCTTCACACAGCTGATAACCAGGAAACACCCAGTGCATGCACCAAATTCAAGGCTGGCTTAGGCTTATGTCACAAACAAGCACTTAATGTTACAATGGCAATGTACAGGTAGAAATACCTCTAAATCACAAAAGTTAAGTTTGACAAGGCTATAGAAGATAGTTTGTCCTCCTCGTCCTAAACCTCAATCAGTATGCCAATAAGTTCTGTTTTTTCTTTAATATAGCTCACAAATAAGCCCATCAAACAAATCCTTGAGATACGGCAGCAATGACCACATCAACCAACTACCATTTTTCCTGTGTTCCAGATTTAGAGCTGGCTGTGAATTTCACACAAGTCTAATATTTTCATGCCACCCTGAGACAAAGGAAACAGACCCTTCCACTCGGGCTTTTGAGCAAACTATGGGCTGATTGGCCCACACCTTTCTGTTAATTTCCCCCAGGTTCAACCCCTCTGCAACTTTCCTTCCGTTTGACCACCATATTTCAGGTATCACTTTGTCTCATATTGAGTTTCTAAACTAGTCTAGTCCATCTCTTCACAGCTTCCTGTTAAATCCCTTTACCCAAGGCACTCCAATATTCATTGCCAATTGTCTCCCTTCTACCAAATGGCTCTCCATCTTCACACTGACTCTCAGGCTTCCTTAAACATTACTGGGTGGACATGCTATTCCAGGACTGTCTGGTGCCAGGAAAGACATCTTAGGAGTATCTCTGAACTTTCTATATTAGAAGTCATACAAAACACATTGGACAGACTTCCATGGCCAAGGACACATGACTAGCATAAAAGACTCTTTCATCTCAGCAAGCTTCAACTCCTTAGGCCTAAATGCTAAGACAACTGAGCTGTTCAACTCAGTTGAACTCAATTGCACAAAACAACAACATGTCAATAATTCCAAGTAAGGGAATAGACTCAGCCTTGGAAACTGCTGAGTATTTTGCACAAAAATTTCAAATTTGGCCTGAAGCAGGCAGCGGACATGGAAACGTTCAGCATTACTGTTTGAAGTTTACCAGAATTATGAGCAAGTGAACACATCTTAGAAATGGGTTCAGCCCTGCCTAAAAGAGAGATTACCTATTGTTAGAAAGAGCACTTCCTGCTATTAGTTCCAAATGTACTAGCCATTAACTACAAACGACCTTTATTCACCTTACAAAGGAACAGAAGAAGAGAGGGAGGGAACTAGATAGTCTTAATATTATTTTAATCCCTCAGCCAGATAAAAAGGGTTCCTATTGTCTATTAATAAATCACTTCACATGAATAAGGTTAACTACAGTTCCCAGAGCAACTACTTTGAAACCATTAAAAAAGTAAATTATTTAAAATATTAGCAGAGTTAATACATGCATTATTGGATTTTGCTACCTAACTTCAAAATGCAGGTTTGAGTTATAAAAATCACAAAGTAATGTAATGTTTCATAAAGAACAAAGCTCTGTGAAATGTGGCCCACTAAAACTCCTAGTTAGTATAAGTTCAAAAGAAAAAATACCTCAGTTTCCAGAAAATGTTAAATAATAAAGATGCCATCAGTCATTTAGAACTGAAAAGAATATTCTGTATGGGAGCTGCAAACATGACTACAACAAATTATTTAACTGCACACCAGGGCTGTCTGGGATAGAGTTAACTTTCTTGATAATAGCCATAATAGTGCTGTGCTTTGTATTTGTACCCAGAACAGAGCTGATAACACACCAGTGTTTGGCTATTGCTGAGCAGTGCTTGCACAGCATCATCCCCAACATCGTCTCTGTAGCCTGGGGGTGCATGAGGGCTTGGGAGGTGACACAGCCAGGACAGCTGACCCAAACTGACCAAAGGGATACTCCATATCTTAAAGCATCATGCTCAACAAAAGGAAAAGGGGAGAGGGAACATGAGCAATTAAGGCAGTCTTCTGAAGCAACCACTACATGTACCAAAGCCCTGCTTCCAGGAAGTGGCTGGACATTGCCTGCTGATGGCAAGTAGAGAATAAACCTTTATTTTGCTTTGTTTCTGAGTGCATTTTTCCCAAAAGCCTTGACACATAAGGGGGTTTGGGTTTTTTTTGTATTTTTCCCCTTTGTCCTGCTGAGGAGAGGGAGTGAGAGAGCAGCCTGGTGAGCACCTGGCAGCCAGCCAAGGTCAACCCATCACAAACTGAAACCCTCAAAATTTAGTTTTTAAATGGAAATGTGTAATCCCTAATGACTGAATCGTAAATTCAGTCATTTCCTACAAAGATGATTTTTAGTAACTCCTCACCAAAATCCCATCCAGTGTCTCATAATGCTTCTCACTGGCTCCAAAATGCAGCCTCACAGATGCAGAGCACCCTCAGTCGTGTCTGCCCTGAAAAATTGATCTCATGAGAGACAATGTGTGGCATAAACATTAGAAATTAAACTGCAATAAATCACCATAAATGAAAATGTTTTAAGTGAAAATACCTGATGAGAAGTAATTCTGCACAGACCCACAGTGAAAGGACTAAGTAATCCAACAGATCGTTCACAAATCAAACTTCTCAGATTTGTGACATCAGCAAGAGATCTTTGAGAGACCCAAAGACAGGAATGTGTAAATCTACTCTCGAGGTCAGCATGAAGCAGGACATGAAGCATGACCAGAGGGTCCACCTTACTCTGAAGGACAGAGGGTCCATCTTACTCTCTACATAAAATATTATCCTGGAGAAAATATTGCTCATAATTTTTTGCAGGTACACTTGGCACTTGACAGCAAAGCCACCTATTAGGATAACAAGATTAATTTTTCCTGAGAAAAATACTCTGAAAATATAAATGGAGCATAAAAGATTGATTGTACTCCTGGGGGTTTTGGCACCTACCCATAGTCCAGCCTCATTTACAATACCAAAAGCACATATCAGTTGAACAAACACCATAGGAGTCCAAAAACACCAAAGAAGAAATATCAGAGAAAGAATTCACCATGGTGGATTATCATGCTCTTCTCATCACTGAAGAGCTGTGAATAATGCTGACCTCAGAAACTATTAATTCCATCTCCACCTCAAAAAGATACTCAGCCACTACAGAGCAAATATTAATTCCCCTAAAGCTATGGCAATATTAAAGCCAGTTTCCTGAACAGTCCCTTCTTCACTTTCCCATACAGACTAGGTAAATGTGGAATTCAGTCTCCTCCCTTATCTGATACATGGCACAGCCCCACAGACTGTGGCATCATCATGTCTCACGTCCAGCAAGGAAGGAATATGAAGGCAGAATGAGAGGATGGGACCCCTCACACCCACATTTGCCCTGACAGGAATGTTCATAGTCTTTACCACACCCTGAATATGTACGAATTTGTTTCAGTATGCTGTGTTTGAGGCTTGCCCAGAGCCATCTGCTCCTTCTGTGCCCAGCACACACAACTACTTCCCAAAGGTCACCATCTGCTAAGACACTGGTTTTTACAGACTGGCAAGAAATCCTCTCTCACAGTACAAGTCCTAGAGGCACATCTTGGCAAAGATGCCTTTGTTTGGCTCTGCTTCTTCCATAGACCACATAGACTGTTGATTTTGCCTCAATTTATCTTACTTCTTACAAAATTAATGGCAAGACAGAGACAAAATTTAGTCTGTAAATTAGGTTTTTATGAACATGACTAAAATAAATGCTTACAGGTAAATCAAATGTAAAGAATAATTCTAGACTAAATTCAGTAAGACTTTTTTAGTTGACTAATCCTTCTTAGGGAGGATCTCAGACACTGCCCTATCTGACAAAGTCAGGTTTCAGTCTTCATGGTGTGGTTTGTCTTCTAACACTGCCCACAGCTCTACATCTCATTAATCTTCTGCTCATATTAGATGCACATTTAATTCCCATCTAATACCCAACAATGGTACCCAATGAGCTGAAGCATTGCATCTCCTAATGGCAGTAAGACACGGTCTTTCCACTGTCACTCAATTAGAACTATTATCCACAGTAAATCTAAACAGAATATAGGAATTGAGAACAGCATACAGAGCAGACCAAATTGTCCTGAAAATTTTTATGTGAGCTGGAAGCTCTAGGCTGGACATTCCTTTGGAAGTCAAGGAGCCATGGACCAAGGCCACTGATAAATGAGTTTTGCTGTTACAGGAGACTGCAGGGTAACAGATTTCATTGCTTTTCTCAGATAAAGCAAAATAAAAATTCCCCAAGACTGAAGTTTGCAATTTTTTCAAATGGTTTTTAGAATGCACAAAGTCATATTTTAGAATGTTTTTACCTTTTATTCTAGAGAAAAAAAGCCATTTTCACAATTCGTAGCTGAAGTATTCATCATAATAGTTGAAACTCTCTGAGAGAAGGAAGTTTCTCATTTAAAGATAATGTAAAATTGAAAGCATCAATATTCCAACACAACAAAAAATCTTTGCAGTTATATGGAGTAAAAATTTAAAGTGCCATAGCTATCATAAAATATTCTGTCTTTCTACATACCTCATTGAAAAAATTGGGCAAGTCTGTGCCACCCTGTGAAGTACAGCCTCATCAAGTCTCCAACCATCTGCAAATCTCTGCACTGTAATTTCCTGAAGATCTCAGCAGTTTTCGTAGGGAACTACTGCTAAATAACAAAAATCTTGGAATCCACGTCAGAACAGTTAAAATGTTGGATGGGGGAAAATTAAAATATATAAATAGTAGCTCTGGAGAGAATGTCTCTACAATGTGGTCTCTTTATACGGAGGATGATGCAAGTGGCTCAGAGAAAACGCATGGGCAAAAGCGTTCCATACCCCAGGATGTGCAGGGACAGGAAATTGGAGGCAGTGAGAGATCAAAAATTTCAGAATGAGAAAAAGATGGGAGTCCTCCATTTGGATCTATGACAACAGCATGCGAACAGTAGCTGGGATCCAAGTAAAATTATGGCAGAAGAGAGTGCAATCTGATACTGTTTCAACAGGCTTACATCCAAACAAGTCGACTAGGCTCCACTCCATCAAAAATCACTTCCACTGAAACTACATAGATGCTTCTGCCCAAGAAATTATTTTTATGCTACTAAGTATGCTCTAAAGTGCCTCGCACCTTGTTTTGGTATTTGGTAAAGTGCAAGTCAGTGAGATTCTACTCTTTTCTATTAAAATGTAACACTAGTGTTTTCCAAAGGCTGCACACACAAAGATGACACAAAGAATGAGCCAGGCTCCAAACAAGCTGATTTTCCCCCATGTCCACCAGTGATTATCATCCATTTAACTTGTGCAACAAACTTTACATCCACATTTGAGCAGCAGTAAACAAATTCTGTGCAGAACTGCAGCTGAGGAGATAGGAGGTTGCAACCTTCAGGGCAGAGACATAGCATCAGATCTTCTGTCCACTCCCTATCATTTGGTATATGCTGTGTTTGAACTACTTTATCTCCAAGGAACAGAAGTCTGGGGAGGTGAAAGATTTCTTACTCTATCACAACAGAAAGAAATCTGACTTTACCATATCTCATCTCCAGGCAGAAAATGAAAGATTGAGATATATAATCTAAATGTAGCCTGATAAATTACCACAAATTTTAATAATACCCTCAAAAGTGAAACCACTGACAGCAAACTCCTCCAAACAGAATGATAATTATCCAACATAGCAGGGGGGTGGGAAGGAAACACATTTAAATGTCTCGTGTATAGATTTGTTAAATCCTGAAATATTGCTTTTATCTCCAGGGTCTGAACTAAACATATAGCCCCTGTCTTGCTGTTTTCATCACTGGGAAAGAGAATGGCCAGACAACCACCAGGACAACTGTAAACTCATGAGCTGTGTACTCTAAAGGAAGTATGCAGTAAATCACAAGCATGTGAGCTGCTCTATGCCTACCCTCCACAGCAGACAGAAAACACGTAGCTGCTGGCTGGCTGAGGCACCAGGCCTGAGCTAGCAAGTCCTGCTGAGAGGCAGGATGTGTTAGCTCGGGCTCAGCGCCACGCAAACCACGGTCAGCAGCCTACAGTTGGCTCGCAGTACTAGCAGAGTTCAGAGGCATCTGGCCACCGGGTACCAGGAAGATATTAACACACAAATGCACATCCACAGAAAAGACAGGCAGCTACAGCTATTCTGGAGGGATTAAAAAAAAAGAAGCAGCAAACACTCCCTTCCCTGAAAAGCCCCACCAAATAAAATCTCACAAAACCTACTCAATAAATATTCCAAATAACACAATGGTCATATTCATGCGAGGAGTATAGAATATTTACACAAAGAATCGAGCAAAAAGCTGAACCAAAAAATACAGCATGTCATGTAAAGAAGATTAACCACAGAAGGGATGTAAAGAAGACTGACCTCAGAAGATTGTAATACAGACCAAGGGCACAAGCTGTAGCCACATGCTACAAAAGGTAATCAAAAACACTAATGGGCAACAGAAGCAAACACATGACATGTGGAGAAAAAGAACCTGTAACGAACAACTGCCAAAAAACTCAGGGAATGTTCACTGCTGTAGCAGAAGAAAGAGGCTGAAATGAGTCCAACTGAGCCATCAGAATGTAGCCCAGAAAAAAACTGCAGAGGAAAAGGAACTGCAAAATCTAGATTTGAGCAATGCAGATGTGCAGGCATACAGGAGTCACAGGAAATAATGGGACACGGTGCAATTATACCCTCTGGCCTCTGGTAACAGCTTAGCAAGCTTGGGGTCTCTCTGTCACTCAGACACCATGGAGCTGGAACCTTATATACCACTCACATTAGTAAATAACCTCTTGTCACATTCAGCTACAGTTCCTCTTGTTTATTTGCATGGTAAAGACACACCATCTCTTATTCCACAGAGTTAAGAGATCATAATAGATCATTTGATTTCAGGTGTTCTTATGGAAGCTCCTCACAACTTTTTGTTGTGTCACTTATGGCTTATTTCTTGAAAAGTGATATATCAAGTGGGAGTCTGCAGTGCAACCCTGATTGCAAAATCCATGCACATTGCACACAACCTATGCCCCCTTGGCCATATTAGTGATGGATGTCTCATGCAGTGAGTTCCTCCGTCCTTGTACAACCAAGGCCACAGGAGAGGGGCTACCCATTATTTCCTCTCAACTGCAAGCAAATTCTGAAATCCTTAAAATTTTGTCTGCCTTCCAAGTTATCTTTCTTCCACTAAATTATGAAGATAAAGCCAAAGCTATTGAAGGCACCATGAAGGTAGCATAGGGCTTTAGAAGGAGCTTCCTTTTCCAAAGTTGGAAGGAAAAAGGGAAAAAAAACATGGAAGTCCATAAAATCAGCTTCCAATTAATACATACTGGCTTGGAACCCAGAGATTAGTCTTAGTTAAACTCTAGGCAGAACTTGATTGTAAACTCCATTTTTTCAGGACTAGAGTCTCTATTTTTATCTTAATTTTAAAGCAAGAAGAAAAGGAAGGTGAATGAAAAACGATAGGTAATTTCATACCAGAAAATACATAGTGGGCAGTTCAGCCTTTTATGTTTAGATTTTCATTAATTTTCAGCTCTGAATGTCACATATGTCTAAATGTCTTAATACATTTCAGCTGCAGAAGGAAGAGAAATATTTTGCCCCAACTAAAATTCCAAAAACTATCATATGGCAAATGTTTGCAAAGAGGATTGCATCTTTGAAAATGTTAATCTTTGAAGAAGTTCATTAGCTGAATCTCTTCAGGAGAATAATTTCTTATACAATTCAATATGTAGGTAACCACCTATAACCACTAATCTAATATTTACATCAGAAGCCTCTCAAATAGCATAACAACAAATAGAGTGGAACTGTTAGACAGATGGGAAACTCATACAATTTCAAAATTATAGCCAGACGAACTGAGATCAGAAGATGCCAAAGGCCACCAGTAAAATCAGAGTTGCAACCTGGTTCTGTCCTTTTTTTAACAAATGCTGATGCTCAAATCACCTGAATTTCCAAAACCTCCAAATCATTTGCCTCTCCTCCTATAAAATGCTTGCACTGGCAAATCTACCTCATTTGCAAAGATGATACTGGTGCATGACTCCAGAGTGCCTGGCTCGAGTTCATACTTTCCCATGCTCATCAGGAATTGGACCCCAGTCCCGCCACAACTCACTGGAAAAGAGATACAAGTTATCCTCATCTCCTAACACTAAAGGACACAAGGGATACATATAAAAAAATCTCAGCCACATACTCAAGGTGAAAGTCCTCTACAGACAACATGGTAACTTGGGGCTAGTTTTGAGGTGTTGATGGTAACAGGGAAATAAGGCTGCTCCATTTGTCAGTTATCTAAGCAAAATGCAATAAAAATACAACAGTTCCCTCATCCCGCCCCCATCAAAAACATTTGCTGCTCAGACTCTCACTTTAACATCATTAAACTGAGATCAAACAATTAAATCATCCTCCAAACCTGGCCTTCAATTTCAGGATCTTCTTTGGGTGCCTCAGCTAAAGCTTTTCATAGTTAGTAGGAAAATTCTACCTACATCCAGTTTATCCTTCATGCCATTATCCCAGGAAATTCTTCAGATGATGATAGCTGGCCAGAAACAGTGCCTTGTTGGACAAAAGGCAGATGTCACTACACACAATCTCATCTACCAACTCTCTTTTACAGCGAGTGAAAAGACAGTTTTAGAGAACTTGGCTCATCCTGAAGATACTTAAAACATTTTTAAAAACTCTATATTAAAAACACCTTAAAAATACCTTAAAATGCAAAAATATGAGTTTAAACTACCTAAAATACCTTTAGGTATCTTGAGACAATATCTAAAGATATCTTAAAAAATATACATAAAGCCAGGTGAAATTAATTCTGTCCAGAGCTCCAATACTCCCCATTATATTGTCCATATATCTTCTGTGATGCTCTTTTTTCGTGAGCTACTTCAAAATAAATTCATGGCCAGTCTCCTAAATGTTCAGAATTCTAGAGCTGCACACAGATGCCCGTACTGAGTTTGGTGTGGGATCAGCTTTCACGCACAGAAACTATCAGCTGCATACAGCAGTGGTTTTTAAATCGAGAGCTGAATCACCAGATTTTTTTCAAACTGTGACTGTAGAGCAATATGTAAAACCCAACTAAAAGAGTAGTTATTTATGATGTGCAAAGGAACGAGAAGGGCAAGTTACCCTTTAAATACATCCATTATTCATTCCTACTGAATACACATGACTTCTGCTTCAAACAGCGAGGGATATGTTGTGAGAGATGCCCTTCTAATAAAAACAAGGCAGGAATGTTAGTACCAGAAGGTTCCCTGCAGGCTAAAAAGTGACAGTTGGCCGGGCTGGGATCAGAGCAAAAAGTGGGGTGTAGCAGCAGGGCCTGCTTATATAGGAAAAAAAGTGAGAAGAAAAGAAAGAGTCCACAAATTCAAGGAATCACTCCAGAAATTAACTGAAAAGTGTTGGGGTGCGAGGGGGAAAAAAACCAAAAACACAACTACTTCAGGAAAGGAAGACCAGGCATCCCAAAGGAGCAGACAGGGGCTGTACTTTCCATTTCTCAGCAGAGATGTTAGCTAGTAATAATGAGCAAGCAGTAGGGGAGGGAGGGAAGAGAAAGAGGAGAACAGTTGCAAATCACCCCAGCTGTAAAAACTGCTCCCTTTGTGAAGTGGCCCTTAGTGAGTGGAGAGAAGGTGAGAATTTAAAGAAGGGTCTTTGTTATTTAAATGTTATCCCGTGCTGCTTTTCCAAAACTTCCTTAGACATTTGTAAAGAAAGCAACTATTTTTCAGTTCCAAGCCACAGGCTTGGAGTTGGAGTTTTTTTATTTACTGATCAGGGAAAACTAGGAAAGAGGCCATTCCCTCTTATAAAAGAGACAAATGACCTTCCTATATCTGATACATCCTACCTTCTGATTGCTTTTCAAGTTTTGAAAACATTACACGGATAAGCTCTATCACTACTGTAAAGTACTCTACTTGTGAAACAGAGACTGATTCTGTAAACTTTTTCATAACTTTCAATGCTGTTTATCTTTCCTTCTCACCTCCAATAGGAGGGAACTTATCCCTCCCAGTAAAACCTAATTTTTTTAATTTAGGGGAGGTAGATTAGTGACAGAGACTATCTGACAATAGTGATACAAACTCAATGTGACATTTGTATGCAAGGAAATTGACTAGCACATTACATAAAAAAAAAAACCAAAACTCTGAAAGATGCTAATTTTCTTGGATATTATATGATTTGCATATATTTTAGAGATTTCTATATCTAGAAGGAAAAAGTATCAGCCTACATTCAGCCAGCATGCTATATCCCCTTTTTAATATCTCTGGAAACATAATATCCTGCAGGTAAGATGCAGCAGGAATTTTGTTCTGCCCTATCCAATTCACTTGTGCAGGGAGGAATATTCTACAGAAAGCAAATACCACTTCTGAGAGTAGTAACAGAGCCAGCCTGCACAAATCAAACAAGCTGAATAAAAGATGCATTCAAATTTAATGTTCATTAATTGCAGAGAATTTCATCCAATGCCTACAGTAGCCTGATGTGCTGGCATAATAGGAAAGGAACACAACTTGTGGCAATTGCACGATGTGCTTTCCAACACACTTATTTAAATTACAGAGATTAGAAACAAGCTTCCCAGATTTCAAACAGTGATTGTCTTTTTCCTTGAAAATGTTTAGTATTTTCTGCTGTGGGGAAAAGTAGCAGTAAGTTTGATCTTTAGGCCTCCTGTCAATTACAATCCACAGACTTTGAGAAATGGTAAATATTGCAAAATTTCTTCTAGTATAATACTGAAAAAAAATTCAAAGAAAAACAGTCTCTTCACAATGGAAAAACCAAGAGAAGCTACGTCCTTGTCACTCCATATATCTACTACTGCAAAGTACATTCAAATTATTATGTCCTGTTGCTTAAACAGACCATACAGGAGTAACTCTGGGCAGGCACTTCAAGGGCATTATTTCCACCACAATATTGTTTTTACATTAGTTTCCTGTCACAAAGCTTAAATGTACATTATAATTCCTGCCTGATGGAAAGATATGAAGGAGTATTTTCCATTTTCCAAAGCACGAGAAATTTTAAAGGGAGTCGACTCTGATGTATTCTCCCTGAAAGGATATTGCTGAACTGGTCTGTGTGTGTTGTAATGGGACTGTGTCCAACCTGCTGTAACCAGCAGGAACATGGACTTCTCAAAACCCAGTTTCAGCTGCAGCCATTGTTTGGAGGGGTGTGCTCTGCATGATGGCTTGCAGCCATCTGGTGACACCATGTTAGCAGGGAAGCAGCCGCTGGTAGAGCAACAGAGAAGACCAAAACCTGCCAAAAGAAGGATGTTAGTCTTTTCTGACACCTGTAGAACATCCTGGAAACAGGCACATAATATAAAAGGGAAGTGAGCAAAGAAATAGAGACACCATATATTCAGCAAAAGACAGAGGGGGCTGAAAAGAAAGTTCATTGCTACCACAACCACTGTCAGATAACAGCAAGAGGAATTACAAGAAATTAGATGTAGGTACATTGTACACATAGCATTAGAGACAGCTACTTGTTACACTACTGAATATCAAACGACTGTTTGATATAAAAAAATACCAAACATTGTTTTCATTTCCTCATCTATTTACAGCCTTCTCCTGATTCTTACAGATGGAATATAAGTTCTTTTCAGGTAGATACAGGTTTTATGTGTTGAATTTGTACAGCTCCTAGCAAAGCACTCTAAGACTACAGCCATTAAATACTGCAGTAATTTGGGTATTTGCTGACAGCTGAGATAGTGGCAGCTGCTCTCTGTGCCAGAATTCAGCCAGGGTGTTTAGATGGACACACCTATACTTACTGAGCCACAGGGTTCATGTCAGTGGTATTCAAGGTGTTTGGGGTCTACAAACCAGCAGGGTCCAGAAAATCAGCTACAAAGGCAGAGGAAGGAAGAACACGCAGAGAACAGGCAGCAGTTAAGTGAGGAGTTAACACTCCACTCCGTGACCCAGACCTGTGTCAATATGGTGCTTATGCCTGTCTCAGAGATGTATCAATACTGGCACAGGCATTGCCTACACCAGACTTTTGAAGAGTGTGAGAAGCACCCGTCCAAGTGGCTCTTGGATGTCTGTCTGTCTGTCTGTCACCACGCACATGGTGCGGCTCACGTCGGCATACAGCACTGGCACGGGGACCAGAGCATGGATGAGATTTCCTACCAGAGAAATATTTTTTGTTAGCTTAGTCTAACTTCTGCCACTCTAAGCAAACTGTGCACTGTGTGTGCACTACTGTGTCCTCAGTCAATGGTCATGTCAGTCCCAGCTCATACTGCCATGCCCCTGATTGCAGCATCAGTTCAGATTTGGTCAGTTCAGATCAACAACATATCAGATGGCAGTGCATCCAAAATCCCCTACTCTTCAGGGGGGCTTGTCACTTGTTTGCTACACACTAATAATAGCCCAAGAGGTGGGGAGAAGCTCCTGTAGCACTCCTGGCAGATTCTTGGATTCTGCTTGCAGTGGGAACTCCTTGTCCCATCCTGGCAGTGCTGGTGGCTGCAGAGGTGATGCAGAGGCTTGCAGAGCAAGCAGAGGTCGGGGCAAGCCTCCACCTTCAGCCTCAGAGGCTCCCCAGAGGAGCAAGGTCTGCAAACCACGTGTGTGAGAGTCAGCAGTGTGGAGCTCCAGTGGGAAACCCAAGTGGTACCATGAAAGAGAGTGTGGGATGGAATCACCAGCAAAAGAGAAGAACAGAAGGGAAGAGAATTTCAAGGATAAATCTGAGAGGATTTGGGATATTTTTCTGGCTGCATGAAAGAATTCTTGGGATCCTCGAAAAATCCTGGATCTGTCTCAGTAATTTTTGAAAGAAAAATGGAGGGGAAAATATATTTGGCATTGCAAGAATACCAGGTGGCTTCACTGTTTGGCAACCATCTGGTCTCAGTTTTCTCTTTGTTAGTAGCACCAGCATCAAATGAGACAGAAATAGAAAATGTTAACTTTTAAAATATACACAATTAGACAAATAAAAGCTACCATCAAGCAAAGAGAATCCAGCAAATGGATAGCAGTGTGAAAACACATGGCAAACCATTTAACAGAAAAAAATTAAGGCACAGCCACTCTGAATTAGAACTAAGTTGCAGTTAATTTAATGCTTGTAATATTGCACAAGAATTATTATATTTTTGCTAATAGTTTCTCATCATTCTCCCCCCCAGTTCCTCCACAAATCATACAATAGAAGAGCTGCAGAAGCAGCCAGAAACGTTCAGATTACAAAGACGGCAACTCAGCATAGAAGTAAAAACAAGAGGGAAGAGGGAAACAGCAGCACTGCCAAAGCTGTAGGTTACTACAAAGGAGCAATCTAAAGGCCCACATTTCTTGATCTGTCAATTAAAATTAAATTTAAAAGAAACCAAAGTTGAATTTCACATGGAACTTTTTTGTCAAAGATAGTGGTAAGTGCTCAAAGAATTTAAGACTTCTCTGAAGTGTCATTCTTCAAGATGGTGGTTATTTACCCAAAAAAAAAAAAAAAAAACAGTTATTTAAAATATGAAGTGTATGTAAGGCTAATTTTTCAGATGGAAGGAGAGGAAAAAGTATCTGCAGGTTGATTTGCCTCCATGTAAAACCTCTTGTTTGCTCACATGCAGAGGGAAATTACATGACACTGCTTTTGCACATTACTAATATACTACATTTGCAGGAAGAGTTTTGGCACAGTTTTTGCTTTGTTATTTTAGAACTGGAAAAAAAGGAAAGTAGAAACAGAAAAATAGCAACTATAGCAAACAAATCTAATTTGAAAATTAAAGAAGAAAGGCAGTTCAGCAACCAAAGACCTCCTGGCCTCTGCCACTTGACTTCATGGTCATATTCCAGCTGTCAGAGAAAACAATAGATGAAAACACAGTGAGAAGATTGAATATTCTAAAAAAATGCAACAAGATCCCATAAATGCCAGTGCATACAATGCAATCATTTCCATCAAAGAATAGTATCTATTTATCATGCTATTTGTGCAGAAACTTGTTATCACAATCTTATTGTACATTAAGATTAAACACTGTTCTGCCACGAGAAAACTCTTGACAAGTCTTGATTTTTTAATTTATTTTTTTTTTTATTAACTTCTCCTAATTTTTAACAGCACTGTTTTGGAAAACTTGCTTCCCCCATTTCCACCTGTCAGCTAAATTTCTGACAAATACTTTATCCTCTGAAATTATTAATTATGGGTAGATGCATCTGAAGCTTTTATTGGTTCAGCCTAATAAGGGGAGTCCTGCTGAACACACAGTGAAGGACACACCAGGATGAGAGTAAGAAAGAACCCCCAATAAACATCAGGAACCCTAGAAATACAGAGATGTGACCACTGGGCTGAATCCCCACAGCATCCATGGGGATTCCAGTTCAAACCTGGTACTGAGGACTCTGCACTGGCATCTTTTACCAAAAGCACTAAAGTGTTAATTAGAGTACCACAGCCTCAATACCCTATATACTCTATTCAAATCCTGACTAAAATAACTACACTGTGGAAACATGGGTTAACAGATCAATGACCCTGTCTCTTCTCAGCTGCCCATCACTTTGCTAAGAGAGTAAAACATTCAAAATTACACCACAGAAAATTCATGACTAAGTGATGACGCAGACAGCACAGAAAAAGAACTGAGAATTTCCTGAGAAAACATCATCTCCTTTTCTATCACTCTGTAACAGTCAATATAAAAGATATTCCCGTTTTAACTGAAAAAATTAGACACAAATCTGTGTTGCCAAAACTGTTACTAAATACATCAAGACTTAAAACTAAAGGCCCTACCTAAATTGTATTTTGGCAAGGATTTATAGAGTGTCATTTTGGCAGCATGGAAATAATTGATACATATCAAAGGTGGATTATTTTATAAACACTCCCTATTACAGACACTTAATATCTTAGAATTTCTTGCTTCTGTTCTCTTTGATGCGATAACTATTAAAAGACTATGTAAAAAAATTCTTTACAAACTGTTCTTAAAACAGGGGCATGTCATTCTCTCAAAACTATTCAATCTTGACATTATTTTAAATGAGTACATAAAGAAAAGTACATAAAGAAATTAGACATGCTGCATTTCAGAAAAAAAAAATGTTTGCATTATCGCAAACAAATTTGTTACCAAGATGTAGAGTGCTGCTACTGTGTTTTGGCTTGGGAAAGCCATTTTCAACCAGCTGAGTATTGCTTTTTTTAAATGTCAGTGAGTATTTATATCACAGTTCATCATACTCATCTACAACAGTCTCTGCCTCTTTAAGAGTAAAATGTATGAATTCAGGTTTTTATAGATTTATCTATAAATCAACACAAAGCTGGCAATTTTGACTAGGAAGTCAGGAAATCAGCACAGCAAATATGGTAAACTGTTCATAATTTCTGTCATTAAGTGTAATATATAGTAGTGACTGTCCACATAAACTCTTGCAGATGTCACAAAGCAGGCTGAACAACCAGCCTGGTAGTACAACAGTTTTCTGTAACGTTTCCCACATTTAAATCTTACATTTAGGAACAAACAGATTCAAGAAACTGTACCAGCTGGTGGAAGGAAAACACAAACAGATCATGTTCTGTTTTTATTTGAAAAGGGAAGGTGATGATCAAGCATCTTGTACTTCAGAGTTCTCCAAGTCCTTGCCTACTAATTAAATTCAGACACTGACCAGTGACACATTTCAGTTTGACCTCAGCCACCCAATGCTCTGAAAAGAATGTACAGGGAAAAAGGTCAAACAAATTCCAACTTACTTTTAACTACAGCCTCAAATCCTCTGTGAACTCCACACCACATCTTGCTTCTTTAAATGTCATAAAAAGCTTCAGCAGAGCCCAGAGAAACACCATCTTTCCCATGAATCTTTTTATGATTCCTTCAGCTCACACCAAAGCAATTCCGTGACTCCAGTAATTACATACACATCTCACAACCAAGAAAGTCTCAGTAAGCAAAACAGGACACTGTTCTCTCCCTTCAAAAAAAAGGCAAAAATCACCCAAGCACAGTATATATTATCAACTCCAAAGTGATATACAGCCCTTAAAGTTAGCACTGATTTTATTGAGAGTTCCATAACTAAATACACATAAATCTGGCTGTTAGGTCAAGCCGTTTCTTTTACCATAGTGCGATGGAAGTGCCAGGTGCAATTCTAGCTGATTCAGCTGGAATTTCTGCCAGGAATTCAAGGGAGTATACACAGCTACAGATGCTCAACCACATTTTGAATGGAAGCAGTGTATGCTTTTCACGTGCTTAAGCTGCTCTGCCAGCCAGAGCAATGGAGACGGTGCCACAATCCCAAACTCACGCTTCCTGCTTCAAAGCAAATACTGCCAGATGTGCTACCTCCATCCATACTGGGATGCACAGGAACTCTAGATGAGGTTGAGAAAGGCTTCTCAGACCCCTGCTGAGCCATCAGTCACGTTATTAGCTGACCCTTAATGTGGAGAAAGCTGAAGGCAAGAGCGAGTTTGTTCCTGGATACCTTTTAGCAACACATTCAGAAATACCATCTATTTATTATTTTTAATTTGCTGAAAACAATATAGACACGTGGTAAAAGCCATTCTTAAGAATAATAACAATTCTTGTAATTCACTTTTCCAATTCTATCTCCTAAATGTATAGGTTAGAAATGCACATGCAATGCTTGAGCTTCCCTTATCAAGTGGCAGAAAGCCCTGCTCACAGCATTAACTAATTACAACTATAAATTATATTCACAACCAAAACCTAACACTGCAAAGAGCTCAAAACCTCTATAATAAGCCAGCAATACTATGACTATTTTTAAATACACATTAAATCACAGATCCTTGAGAATAACTGAGTGAATAACACAAGGTGGATTTAGCTCCATTATAGCTATCTCTCCAGCCCCTATCACATTGGCATACAATTTTCACACAATAATTAGCAATAACACAAAATATCTTATAAAAAAAGTCTGTGTGCTGCAATCTTTCAAGGCCCACTTTCACAATGTCTAAAAGTTTAAAGTTTTTTCTTCTTAACCTCTTGTTTCTCCTATGCTCTCCTGCTTTTTCTTCTTTTTCATCTCCCTTCCCCCCCTAACCCATCACCAGAGATGGAGCCTTTTTCTTTACGCTCATAATCAATCCTCCCAAGCTGGATTCCACTGCATCTTGACATAACAATCAATTACTTTCCACAACCACGGGTTTCCAGAGAAAAAAGGGTCCAACATAAAGCTTTCCTTATTTGTTTTACAAAAGCAAACATGAACCTTTGAACAAAATTTTAGGGATGAAATGGCTATGGGTTTGATAGATAACTATGTCATTTGAGTACATGCAAAATTTTTTTTAGAAGAGATCAGAGAAAAAGTTAAAAGACTGAAAAGTGTGATAAGGGGAAAACATAAAATGAAGGGCAAATCATTAATGGAAGACTGTAGAAATGAAAAGAAATAACTGAAAGAAAAATGAACAAAGGGCAAGAGAAAAAAACTTGATATAAAATAAATAACAGATGCACTATGTTCAGAGCCTTCTCAGTATCGTTCTCATTTATGAGTACATTTTCCCTTGTCTAATTCACAACTTGGGCTTTTATTCAGTGAGTCAACTCCCCCCAAGACTGTAGAATAAAGAAAATGGGATAATAATAGGGGTAATATTGTGATAGCAAATGTTTAAAAGAAAAAGGAAGATCCAAAACCCATTCTTAGGAAAATTCAAGCACTAATATGAAATTTCCTGGCAAAATTACTATCCATATACTGCCTGATACCAGCAAGCTAAATCTGAAATCCCAAAAGAGTGTATTTATATTGATGAACAAGAAGACACTGTTCTCTTTTCTTCCTACATGTCAGCAAAAAGCCATCAATATGTTACTTCATAACTACAAAAGATTTTCTCACACACTTCTTTTGTTATATCCTGAAACACAGGAGGTCAGTACTGCACTATCGTAAGAGTTTTCCAACATCAGCTGCTACAGAATTGAAGAAAAAGTTTTCTTATTTTCAAACATATGGTCTGATATATTTCCCAGGAGGGAAGAAGGCAACAGTTAACTCTCTTCCTTGTTCTTTATTTCTACTGTGACTAAAACAATTTTTTAAAAAACACTTGCTTTAATCTGGGGGAGGTTTTTTTTGCTTTTCTTTCTTTCTGAAAGACTTCATTTTGACCTTTGCAGTTTTTAAGTGTCCCTATACAATTGTTGTGCTGCATAATTCAGATGTTTTAATCCACTATTCTTTTGATGAAGGACAGAACCTGATCTATTTTCCTGCTTCAGTTTGTATTTTAAAATAAGACAAATGTTTACAGCAGATATTGTTTATGGAAACATATGATTTTCATGTAATTACTTCACCACAGCTTTTGGTTTTAGTTTCTCCTATTAATCCATGTAATGCTACACTTTTACATGTGGGTTACAATAAATACTCATCATATTTTGAAGGAAAAAAGTCAACACCAGGGAATTTTTCCTCATGACACTCTCTGTGAACTCCAGTGAACTCCTCCTCCCACTCCTGACAATATTTGTAGGATGGTTTTTGTTGCATTCTCAATCTGTGCCCTTTGAACATTGTTATTTTGAACTGCAATCTAAAAATCAATATATATCTATCAAAATCAGGAATATAATTTTATTTCTTGATTTTATTGACTCTTTCAAAAATTCAAAACTAAATCTTTTTAAATCATCATTTGAGCAATTTCTCTTAAAAGAAATAAAAAACAGCGACAAAAATTTTACATAAGCAGTAAGAGAAAATATACACCTACGACATAAGCCCTAGGAAAGCTTGCATCCTATTTCAGTTTTAAAATTAGACTACTTTACAAGGCAGAAAAAACCTAGAAATTTCACTGCTGTTTAAACACCAATATTTTTCAACCCAAAGTGTCCTTGTTCCTGAGGAATATCTGCTAAATACAAGAAGCACTTGGCTAAAGGAATTAACTGGCATCACAAACAGCACTTTCATTCCTAGATGCTTATTGGATTTGATTTTTCTGGTGTATAAAAATAAGAACATTTTCCTCATTTTAGAGATCACAGAACTAGCAAAAGAGGAGAAACTATACACCCCAGTTACCAGAGCAGGATTTGATTTATATCACTGCTTACTGAATCATATTTCTTTTTTAGTTTTAGGAATTTCACTAGTTTTAAAATCCCATTAAATCTAAACAATGGTATCTTAGGTATTTATAACACTTTAGCTGTGTTCAGAAAACTGTTTTTTAAAACAATCCCTAAACCAACAGTCCGTGTTTCATGAAGAATCATTGCAAAGCAGGCCAGAGATCATCTCATGCAATGTTCTGTTGAGAGCCTGGGTTTAGATCAGGTTACTGGGGCCTTGTCAAGTCAAATCTTGAATATTCCCAGCAAGGGAGATTTCACTGCTTCTCTGGGCAACTTATTTCAATGGTTAGTTGTTTGCAAGGTGAAGTTGTTTTTTCTTAACTCCAGGACAGAATTTCTCCTGCAGCAGCTGTTCCTATTGCCTCTTCTCCTACCACCATGCAACCTTGCCAAGAGAGAACCTCCACTCTGTCTGCACCTATCTTTGGACATGGGAAGACACTGATTAAGTTTCCCCTTAGTCTTTTTAAGGCTGAGAAAGCCAGTTTTGTCAGTCGTAGTTCAGACATCAAGTTCTCCCTTCCTTTTAACATCTTCATGGCTGTACTTGTGGCTGGCTGGGATGCAATTCATTTTCTTCATAGCAGATTGTATTGTCCTGTGGTTTAGGTATGTGACCAAAACAATGCTCGTAACACATTAATGTCATAGCAGTTTCACAGCTTGAATATTTCTCAATCTGCACCCTCAATGAATAGACTGAGGGTGTGAAACAGTTTGGGAAGAGAGAGAAACAGGCAGTCATGCCAAAATACTCCTTTTAAGACATCACCTTTCCCAAGCACACAATACCTGATTTTATGAAGAGAATTACACTGACTTTTATATTCTAGTTATCTTAGTATTGTTTCTTACTTCTAATTACCCAAATCCAGGGGTCACTTTATATCAAAACTACAAAATAAGACTATTAAAAGGGAGTTCTTTGTGGAACTCATTTGGATTTTGTTTTATTTTTGAATTACAACTTAGGGCAGAACATGCTTTTCAAAAAGCTATTACATGACTTAGAAGACTAAGTCTCAAAAGGCAATTTAATAATTTGAAACCCTGGGACTGATTTAAATATTAAGGTGTTCCATTTGTGATGAAAATAAATTGGGCTTAGGCACTTGAGGGAACTAAGTCTTGGTTTGGAAGTCCAAATGTAAAGGAATAAAAGAAAACCTTATGTTTCATTCCTCTTAACTGTAAATGTTACCAACCACCATTTTTATGTCTTAAAAAGTTCTTTCACCACCAAAAAGGACAGCTGGTAGAATGCAAACAAAGAAATACAATCTTTATTAGTTTCCCATTTGCTATTTTCCTAAATTTACATCAAGTAAAATTAAAAACTTGATGCATTTGGCTCCTGCAACTAACAGGCAGTTTGCTATAACTAGAGAAGTAAAAGGCAGCCTAGGCTAAAAAGCAGGTCATCTTAATAGACTGTCATAATCTTGCCATTAGGTAATAAACAGCAGATTTGGCTGCTCTACATACAGTGTTTCACCTTCCTATCCATAAGCTGGAGCTCTGGAAAGTTACAGGCATCCAAGCTTTCATCAGTTTGTGTTACTGTGACTGGAGAGATTCCAGTAAAAGAAATTCACGTACCACCTCAGACCAGATGGAGAGAGGCCCTGGAAAGATGCACAGCTATTACAAAGGATGACTGCAAAGCTAAAGTTCCAAAGGAATCATTTTGGCTTAGTAGATAAATTTTACTAATTTCAGAAGAGGAAGCTTCCCAAAGACAGGTGAGAACACAGATAGGAAGAAGTGCTTCTGATTTGCTGTTGCTGTCTTCAAAAGTAATAGAACACAATGAAAAGATGGTTCCTGAAACTAGGGAACAGAAGTATAACAAATTTTGTTGGAAGATGTTCTCAATTGTTTCCCACTAAATCTCAGATCAGGCACATAAACATGGCGAAAAATTACAGCTGAACGTGAGACTGATATTATTTGGTGTTCAGATGAGATGGCAGAGCAATCTCAAAATATGCCAAAACAGCCCTTTGCACTATAATGATCTGGTTTGTAAGTGGCACCTAAATATGTGGCAACAGCCAGGAGTTATTTTGCATATGGTCACCAGGAGTTTCAGGATTTTATTGGGATCTGGACAGTGATCATGCCAAAAGCAATGGGTGATTTAGCATAACTAATGAGGGCAAGAAGGCAGCCTGCCTTCTAGGCACTTCCCAACTAACACTAAGAAAAAACTGGATATCCAGGGAACATGGGGTTAACTCTGGCACTATAAACAGGATTGGAAAAAGCCTTCTGAAAGAAAGATTAGGACTGGGATTGCAATGCAGCCACACAAGGGAATCATCAGCAAAACTACTTTCATGGAGGAAAAGAAAAAAACAGAGGCATTTTGAAAATACAGCAGTTAGATCTTTCATTTGCACCGGATTTTCAGAAGGGCTGATTTTTCCAGCTTTTTGGCCCCTTGCAAGAGCTCAAAAGGATCAAAGCAAGATGTGCTGACTCAGGCAGCCATGGTGACAATTGCAGCTGCTTTGAAAGAGGAGAAACCTAAGTTGTGTTTGTAAGGAGATCTCCAAAGGTCTCCTTGAACTCTATCAGAAAGCAGGGGAATGGTGTTCATGACACATCATGTGACTTTAGACCTCAGTGTAGTAATTTATACACAGTTAACAAAGGGCAAACTTCAGCATAAGAATGATTCTGTTCTCAATTTACATCATAGTAACTTCCCCTGCATGTACAGGTGAGTTCTTGGCAGTGGAATATTAATGTGGCACTACTGCACAGGGCTCAGCACACGTTACTCTATAGTTTGTAAAAAGTGCTTGTTTTCATTTGCACTAATTCACAAAATTCAGTAATTGGCAATAGGTTGTTCCTAACATTAGTGCAAATTAGCAAGGTTCCACTTAATTTTCTCTAATTACTGAACTGAAAAGGATGATCGGGTACATTGAGAGATAATTAGCTAAGTGGGTATTAACCGGGGCTTTGTGTGTGAAAATCTCCAATCATTCAACTAGACACTGACTAAGGCATTTCCTTTTGAGATAGATGTTCCAAATGAACCCCATTAGCTCCCCAAAGCTGCATGGTAACAGCTGGAAATCAGCACAGGCAACACTCAAAGAAAAATGGGCTCGAACAGGAGCAGCTATTCCCTTCTGAATTGGACTGCCTCAGACTAATTGAGAACAACTTCACTGGGCTGACAGAGCCTGTAGTTCCAACATGATAAAAATGATGTTTACACTCCCCAGGGGTACTGAGTAGAAGTCTGCCTTCTTGCATAGGAAACATTAGCAATTGCATCAGTTGTGAAAAACAGCTGCTTGAGCACCCCCTCCCAGACCAAAAAGACTCGACAGAGATGCTGTTAGTTCAGGAACAGTAACAACAGCCACACAGGAAAATAGAAAACATGCACAAATGACCAGCACTGGACTAAGCAGCATACGAGCAGGCAATGCTATGGTAACAGAAATCAGATTTAATTGAAAGCGAGCTAAGAAAGAACTAGGGCAATAACCTCTGCCTTTCAATAGCATACATTCCTACTGTAATTGAAATATACACAAAGCAAACACCCTTAAGACATAATATGCTTCAGTAATTTATTTTCAAATCAGGGTCAGGACAGCAGCTAATATTTGTTTCATTTCTCCTGCAAGAACATGTGCCTCGAAGAAGAAAAACCTGGTAAGGGAAGATAGGATATAAAGCAATTGCAAGTCACGTGTTTGTTTCTGATCTGCTCTTTCAAACAAAATATCAAGCAGGAAATACATTTCCCTAGTCCTTCCTTTCCTTTCCTAGGTGAAATATCTTTCTATTCCCTTAGACAGACAACATCTCATCATTGCTGTTGTAGCTCATTACCAAGGCAGTAACAACAGGCAGCTACTCTACCATTTCCACAGCAAACATGAATCAGTCTGGTGAACACAATGAACCTCGGCCATCAATTCAATACAGAAACAGAGTTTGCAGATGAATAATTTACTGCTGTCATCTCAAAGATTACAAAAAGGAAACGGTCTATTTATTTGTAAGGCAACATTATTGATAAATGTCCAGTTTAACCCTGGGATTCTATTTGCTAACTTTTTTCCCCTCATAGTGAGGAAATTCCAGTATTAAACTGCATTTATTTAGGTTTCTCTTACAATATAAGTACTTATAATTTAATACTGTCAAACTGTCAAAACAAAGGCTATTTACTTGACTTCTTTGGCACTGCATTTCTGAGACCTGTCATAGCATAAGCACACAATGGGAAAAAATCTCTAGCAAACCAAATACCCAATAAATGAAGAAGTTCCTAGCTGATATTTTTACTTTAGCCACTTAACTATGATTCCAAGAGAAGGCTTTTGCAGTCAATTTATTGACAGACCCAATGCCTGCATTGCTCCATCGAGCCTCAGAGAGAGAGATCCAAGACACTGAAGTGCTGTTGTTTAAGTCTCTTTGCAATACAAAATACTCAGCTGAATAAATTCACTTAGCTGAGGACCCACAGCAGCAGCTACACTGCATCTAGGTCCCAGGCAGCTACAGATGACTTCACCAGACAGAGCAAGTTCCTGGCTGTGACTTTATACTGTCAGCTTGTTTTAGCAAAATGATATTGTCCTGTGATTTCAGTAAAATTCCAAGCAATTCCCATTATCGGTGATGCACTCAACGTCTTGGAGCAAAGAGAAATGAATGAAAAATTAAAGCCGTGTTATTTAAAAACTAAATATGAGCTTCTTTCAGCATATATTAGAAACAAAGCTGACTATTATTGAAACATGCCATTCTAGCCAAAGATCTCTGCTTTAATTGCATGAAATACAACATTTACAGATACTAAAAATAACTGTGGACTAACTTACATGATTTACAGCGTCAAAAAGCATTTTCTGGGAATGGGCTAATCGGTTTTATTTATTTTCTATCGTAAGGATTAAAAGTTAAGAAAACTAACTTTCAGTTTATAAGGTTGATTATTTGCCAGAGAAGAAGTCCCCAAAGTACATAAACTCTTAACTAGTAAAACACAATTTTCTTGCAAGTAGACAGAAATAATGAATCAGAAACACTTAAACACTCCAGGAATTTATGCTTGCGATAAAGCACTAAACAAGTAAAATTAAATAGAAATGCCTGTTAAAACCATTTTAAAACATACACTTCTTTGCAGTAGGTTGGGACTTCCCTCAGAAAAGTATTCAGGTTGCATCTCTGCTCATCCTATGCTGCAAATTAAAATAAACACCTTCAATACTTATGGTCCACCAAGAAGTTTCTTTCCATTATTTCTGAACAGAAGAAAGCAGCAGAGGTAAAACATTAAACAAAAGAGGTTTTTTGCTGAGTCCTGTCACCGTGCTTCTCAGAACAACAAGGTTCTATAAAAATTAGATGATCAGCATAATTTTCCACATCTTGCTGGTTCAGGGCAGCAGATGTACTTTTTACTAGACTTCTCATATGTCCCATCTCTTTTCAGTCTTTTTTTCTTACATTTGACTCCAGTCTCCTGAAAAGCCAAATTTGGTCTAGTTATCATTCAGTACTCAAACACTGCCTTCTATGTAACCAGGCATCAGATTCTACCCTACTTTGCAAGTCTTTATCTGAGACAGCCATGACATTTTATACAACACTAAACACTAGCAGAAACAGGCATTTTTAGGGGCACTATTCATGCAACCTTTTAGATATTCCAATCCATCAGGATCATTTTTCACCCCAGGTGGCAGAAGAACACTACCCTATTGCTGTGACATCTACAAAAATAGAGGGGATTTTAGAAGTTTTCACCCACCAAGATCTCCCATCAAAACACATATTCATAACTATAACTCGTTCAGAGCACAGGGGTGATGGCTCCCTGGAGCCCTGCCCTCCACACCCCCATCCCACGGCTGCTCGCACACTGAGCCCTGCCACCCCTGCTGCTGTGCACTGCTGACAGCCTTCCCGGGCAACAGCTCCATTTTTCATTAGTACCACTCATTTCAAAATATTCCAGTTCCTGCACGCTCAATTCACATCTTGTCACAAGAATCTGTCGGGTTACATCGCAAAGGAGAACTAACACAAAGTAAAAGCAAAGCCAAAAGCAAGAGCTGGGCTTTAGGCTGTAAAATAGGAAAAGAGATTGGAAAAGGATGGAACTAAACTGAAGGAGCTACATTTAAAAGAAAGAGTAGCTTCAGTTGCAGCAGCTGATGGAGTCAACAGCAGTATCAAAAGGCTCCAGTGTTCAGTTTAATCCACAAGGAGGGACCACAGGCTCAGGCTGGTGGCAAAGGCCACCATGCTCACAAGGCATAGTACTGACAGTGTAAGGATACACACACCTGTGATGCACCAGAAAGGCACAACTCAAGTCAAATACAATATTATATGACTTTTTTTTTTATTCTCTTCTTATACAGATGAAAGCATTTTCCTTTAATCAGAACAAGCAATGTAACCTATTTCCCATTTTATCTCAAATGGTGCTGCACTGTGTGCCCACCCTGGCTCTGTGCCAGGTGTTTGCATTCCAGCCTTATCACCCGTGCACTGGAGCATCCCGTCCTCAACACACATCCCTCTCACTCCTTTCTTAACAGGGCTGAGCAACCTGGACCTTTCTTCTGACCATGTTTACACATATAAGTTTATATCAACAATTCTTTTACTGATAAATATATTACACTATTAAAAATGTATCCTACATTGGAAAAATATATGTGGTAGCTTCATTCACATTTCCCAAAGCCTTAAAGCAATTCAACTATACTTCCTAAAAAAATTTAAAACAAGAAATTTATGGTTCATTTTACTCAGTAAAATGATTTTCCTTTAAGTAGAATTCAACTATTTTAAATTCACACGATATTGAAAAGTAACATATTAAGTGCAGATATATTTATATAGAAGTGTTTACATTTTAAACTAATGAGAACTGTAAGTACAAAATAAATTTTTGTCATTTCTAGCAGTAAGCTACAAATCTTTTTTGCCTTTTTTTTTAATAAAACATGTATTTTGTCCTTCAAAATTTTGAGTCTAGTAAACAACGGGAAAAAAATAAGCCTTTGCTCCAAGGAGTTTCTAACGTCAAATCCTTGCCCCCCTACCCCCCAAATGTTTCCACCAAATGCCTTCAAAGCTCTAACATTTGGTGCAATTAAAGCATTTAGTATTTTCTTCCACTCGCTTTATTTTGAGCTAGGTTAAACATTATACTAATCCTACTCTTTTTCCTTTCTCTTTTTTTCCTGACCCTTTCACTTGAAAGCCCATCAACATAATCTCCTGCAAGCATAGCACTACCTGACAAACTATCACCCCGAATAGACCTCAATCCATCCTGCAAGGCAGCAGTTACAAGAAATCATTGAACTCTGAATGGTCCCTGCACCATCTGAGAATAAATCAGGAGGACAATATATTTCTTGGATCTAAAACAGCCCCATCAATAAGTAACCTAAGCATCAGGAAAATGACCAACTAAAATGCTGACGAACGCTCATGGCCTTTTATTGGGGTCAAGGGGTAGGACTGCCCAGGATCCTTCTTGCTTTTCTTCTTCATCCAAATACCCTGAAAGGCCTAATACTATGCAATCTTGGATTCATGTGGTTTTTTGGCATTGCACCATCAGGCAAGCCAAGGCAAATTTCTCCTTTCTCCTTCTCACAGTCACACTCAGCATATAACAAGTGCACCAAGGCCAGATAGCTCAGGCTACAGAAATTATCAGAAACTGGTCAGAAATTATCAAGAACTGAAAAACAAACTCAAAGAGTGAGACAAGCTGAGAAAAATATCCTCAAAGCTTCAAAGCACAAAAAGCATCTTTTGCTGGAGCAGACAAAGCCCTTCTGCAGCTATTGAAAACCCAGAAGCCAGAATATTACATTTTGTTGGGAAACACAGGCAATGACAGAGATTTTGTTTACTTACTTTTTAACTTCTCTGCTAAAGCTAAAGCTCTTTTCATAGTTTCATTTACTTAAAGCTTCTGCTTTGTAAGACTTCCAATTAAGAGAATGTGACACTCTCACCAGGCTTGGATTTCTCCTATTAAGCAGCTTTGCTGGTCATTTTGTAAAGGCCACCTCCAGAACAAATGCTGAGCGAAAACAGAATTAATAATGGATTTAAAGGATACTACTCAGTAGCCAATGCACACAATGGGAACAGCTGGTTAACACAAAGTAAAAATATGCATCTGGATTGACTTTTTTGTTACAGTAAAAAAAAAAAGAGGTAAAGAAATCCATCCACTCTCAACTTTACATAGAAATCTTCATCAATTTAAGATACTTTAGCAGATACAAATAACAGCTAAACAAAGTGCATACTTATAAAAGCTCTGAAGACTTAAATAACAGCTAATCACATAGGAGAAGCATATAGGTAAATCAGTATTCTTCTTTTTTCTCAGTATACATCTAAAGACTGGATGCATTCTAATGAAAAAAAATAACTGCATCAAATAAGAATAAATATAATCATGATCATGTGAATTCTCCAATCCTACATTCCCATCACATACAAATATGTAACAAGTTTATGGAAAAATACTCAGCTATCAGAAAAACTAACAATGTATTAGAGGCAATTTCCAGAGGTATGCTAGCAAAGGATTTGTTCTCTCAATCTACTGAAATTAAACTTTAATATATGTTAACCTTAATATATGTTAAAACTTTCAATTTGCTTTTTCCTTTGAAAGGGAATTATGGATATCTGCCAAACAACGAAATATTGTGAGCAATGATCCCTCTCAAGAATTCCTCAAACTACAAAATCTGACACAGAATCATGAAATCATTAGGGTTGGTTAAGATCACCAAGATCATAAAGTCCAGCCTTTGATCAAACACCACCATCCCAACCAGACCACAGCACAAAGTGCCACATCCAGTTGTTTCTTAAACACTTCCAGGGATGGTGATCCCACCACTTCCCTCAGCAGCCTGTTCCAATGCTTAATCACCCTTTCATTGAAAAAATTCTTCATGACATGTTGAGCTTCTAGCATCAGTAGGAAAAAAAACTGATCTCTAAAGAGTAAAAGTGGCTCAACCTTGTGGAAAAAAAACTGAAACAAGATACAGAGGATAAGGATCAAAGATAAGGACCAAAATAAAAACATTTTCAGAGAGCAAATAAAATTAGGAAAAATACAGCTGTTTATCATATTTTTTCAGCATTTAAGGCCATGAAACTAAGGACAAGGAAAAAATTAAGGGAAAAATTAACATTGCTTCTATAAATTCTCTGCACAGAACTTCTGAAGTTTGTTAAGATATTGATATAGATAAAGACAAGAATTGGTCTCATAACAAGATGGATAACTAACTTTGTTCCTTGGTAACAAACAGGTCAGTACTTCTGAAAAGATATGAGCTTAAAATAAGGAACTAAATGAAAATCATTAATTGCCACAATGTGTTCTGCCAAATGGATTTGTTCCAATACTTTGATGTACAATTCACTCCTATAATCTCACACTGGAAAAAAAATGCTGGGCTGTTACTCTGGGTGAAAGTGTATTAACAAAAATACTCACATACCACTTTCAAATTATCAAATGTGCCAGCCACTACAATTTGCTGGGGGGGGTATCTGAAGAGATAATTCATCCCAGCCATTACACAAATGGAAGTCAAAGACTAAGAACTCTCTGGAGGAAGACATTAGCAACATCAAGAAAATAAAACAAGTTCTTCTAATACAGTGCATTGACTAAAATCATATTCCTGAAAATTTCATTTTTGATATCCCAGAGGGAGTAAGTAAAAGCCTGCTCCTTAGCTGTCCTTCTTTTTCATGGTGACATTACCAATACTCCACACTGGATCAGACCAGTCACCTACTGAAACAAGTTTCCTCTTGCTGATCACAAGCACTGTCAGTTTTTGTGAAAAAACAGCAGTGTCAGCAATAGGAAGCAGGACTACATGGACCCCCTTTGACTGAATGTGGCAGTCTGAAATATGCAAATCTAAAGCACAGAAAGGAAAGAAGGAGTGATGTGATCTTGTTTTCTGCCTTTGGCAGACTTTCTCAGTACAAATACTCTGCTAAACAGGAGAGGGCAGGGGGACAAGCTCAGTACTGCCAGCCTCAATACCCACACTGCTGGGTGGGTTCCCCAGCCATTCCCAAGGCAAGACCTGGCACAGCTCAGCTCTGCTTCAGAGGAGGGAGCACTCCTGAAAGGCAGCAAGGACATGCCTGCACCACTTCTGCTCCTCTTGACCTGAGCAGTCACTGCACACAGCCCAGAGGACACTGACCCCACAAACTCCCAATTACCATCACATTTCACACATGCTCATTTTCATGCTTATCCAATGTCACTCTGATGGGCTTCTTAAACACCATCTCAAACACTATGAAATGGGAAAAAAAAATTATATATTATAGAGGGAAAAGCCATACACAGTGTGGATATAAGCCAGTACACTCTATTTATCTTTGGGATCAGGAACTTCTTCCTGACCCTCTTGCACTCTACAGTACGGGTATGTCCTCAGCACCTGATTGCATTCTCTGGATGCCTCATTTATTATGACAATTCTTCTGTTCTCAGTCTTTATTTTAAATTCTCTAAAACTGAATGAACTGAATTCTCCTTCACACGGGCTGAAATGCTATGCAGTAATCCAACAAAAACATAACTAAAAAGAATCACAGCATTCAATTACCTGCAACACAGCTGCAAGCAACAGAGTGACCATTTAAAAATCTAGTTGCAAATATAAAAACCAGAAAGAAGCTCAAGAGAATCTGGAGAGAAACTTGACATGAAAAAGAACATATATGTCCTCCATTTCTCCTCATCTAGAACAAAAAGGACACTTTTTTAGGGATTTTAATATTTTTTAAAATATTTAAATCAGAAATTCTGATACCTCAAATTTTCAGTTATTATTTTTATTAATTGCTGTGAATTCTGTGGCTCTCTTTTGTTCCCCTTCTACTACCTCTGATTGTACAAGTAAAAGTAGTGGGAATCACTTTTGATTTCATTGATCCTAAGATTTTCTGTTAAGGATGTCCTACTTGGCCATTGATTCGATGTCATAAAAAGTCTATAAAAATGGGTTTATAGATGGGTCCTTAATTACTCTATTAATAATAAATCATGACTGCTCTGCCCTCATGCTACCACAAAAATTACCTCTATTTCATGTACATAGATTACCCCTTCACTTTTTACAGTTAAACATTATGTACATCTGAAATACACATGTGAAAGAAAATGTACTATGCTTTTTTTGTCTCATTGACATATATTAGAAAAATTAATGTAATTATATTAATATATTTTGCAGCTTACTTCTGAGTCTTGGCACTGGAAGATGCAATTTTTCTCCTGTGACTGTGTACTTTACAGACTTCCTAACTTTTCAGCCAGCAGGAAGTTTGCACTGCTTGCTTCCAAGACTCTGCAGATACTATTGTGCTTCCTTAAATGCAGTTCTGCTCTGGTTTTCTTCTCTTAAATTACATAAGGTTTTCACATCACTGTGTTTAGTAACAACAGGGCAAGAACTTATGCAAAAAAAAAAATTGTCACACTTTTATTTTTGTATCATCAAATCAACAATGAAAAGCTGATATGTTACCATTTCCCATAGATGCTCATGTGCAAGTTTGTCTAAAGTTTCTTCTGAATATTGGGCAAGTATTCTTTGCTTTGTAATGTGTTCCTTTCTCCATTATCTTTGCAGATCTTTTATCAGAGAAATGAGGAAACAGTACAAAAATAGTAGTCTGAAGCAGTTGTTTTGCTAAGGCACAGAAACCTGTAATTTTGTCCTTAGATAAAAATGCAGCTACATATAATAATACAGGTTCAGAAAAAAAGAAAAATAATTTACTGCTTTTATCTGCATAGCTTAATTTACAGATTATCAAGGTGTGATGTGACCCAAAAAGACAACAGGGGAAAGAACAGTCAATATTATAAGAAAAATAGTTCTTTTCCAAACTCCTTTATACCAGTAATATTTCCTACACTGATCAGTACATTACCATTGGAAGTCAGTATAAAATTCTGTGTAATTACACAGGCTAATTATATTACATTTTTTTTTAATTAGGGTATGCAGTCAGTACCAGGAATCAGATTTAAGACTTCAGTCTTAACAACTTAAAGCTAAGGCAAACAACTCTTGTTTCAAAAAGCAGCCCATAACCATGTCTTACATCCCTGCAGAAGATTTGTATTTTCATATATGAAATCAAAGAATTTCAGAGTGCTACAAATGTGTCCATAACACAAAAATGTATTCCATGGAGAAAGTCCCTCTCTGGTGCACAATCTGTTTATCTTTTACTACTACACCCTCTTTGGTGTCTTTGCCTCATGTTCTGGTGTCTCCCAAGCACAAGGTTACATCTCCACATGCTGGTGAGTGGCAGACAGGAGAGGACTGAAAGCAGTACTGCCCTATTCTGAATCTTACAGCCTAAGTAAATGCAAGGGGGAAAAAACCAAACAAACAATAAAAACAACAAAACAGAAACAGTGTAGGTATATAGAGTTACAGTAACAGGAGCCAGTCCAGTGCAGACAGGATGTACAGAGAATCCCTCACATACTTGGCAAGATAAAAATCAGAAGAGGTGCCAACCATTTTCCCAGAAAACCGAAAGTCATTCTGCCTCCTGCACTCGGCTGGAGCTTTGTATTATTCACATCAAGAATGATTTTCATGCCTTTGATTCACACAGATAAAACAAGTCATTTAAATGGGCTTCAGAGGGAAAGAAGGAACAAACCAGGAGCTGAAAAAAAAAATCACATTTAGTAGGTGAGCATGATTTACAAATTACTCCTGTGAAGGGGTTTACAGGGGAGCAGGGCAGAGCTTTCTGCAGGCAGTCTGGGTTTATTTTAATGCATCAACCTAATCAACATCTCCAGGACTTGTCACTCACATATAATAGCAAGAAGATGCCTGAGAAGCCTGCACCCTCCTGGCTCTCTCACCCCTCTCCTCATACACATATGATGGATTGGGTTCAGATCCTCAGATAACTGGAGAGAGGAATATATAAATAATCAGTTCCTGATGGCTACCTGGAAAGGTCCCATCTTTAAAATATGTTCCAGGGTCCTCTTACAAAATCACCCACAAAGGTATAAAAAAGTCTTTCTGCTTGCCATATCATACTTCTTCCTCCTTTTCTCAACTGAAAGAGCATATTTTTATCTCTGTCTCTAGCTCCAAAAACTGTTTCCTCCATGACTTCTCCAATGGGCTCACTCAGGGTACCCCAGGAAATCCATCCAATGTCTGCTTTAATAATTCATATAGCATTTCATTATCCTATAGCATTCAATGTGGCAGTTCATTCCAAAGATTTCATAAAAGAGGTGCATATGAACTGAAAAGGCTTTTTCAACAAATCAAGCTAATAAAAATCAAGTTAATAATTTGCCTGGAAGTTTGCTAACAGGTATTTTTGAAACAGATGAGCAAAGAGAAAAAGGCAAGAAGATGAGAGAAGTGGTCGAGAGGAACCTGAGGAAGGACAGGATAGAGACAAATCACTCAATATGAAGAGCTGAAGATGCAGGGGAATGACCTCTGGAGGTCATCTATTACATCACCCTACTCAAAGCATAGTCAACTACGACAGATTCCTTAGGACTGTGCCCAGTCATCCTCCCAAAATCTCCTAGGATGATCCACAGTCTCCCCAGGCACCTTCTGCCAGTGTTCAGTCACCCTCACACTGGAAAAGCTTTTCCCTATGCATAAATGCAGTCTTCTGTATTGCAATTTACACCTGTCATCTCTTGCACTTTCACACGGAACTGCTACCAGAGTCAGTCTCTTCTTCAGCCTGAACAAAGAGGAACGTGGCCATCCTAGATGAAAATATTTTACCATAAAGATTTTTTAATCCCTTTTCCGAGCTGACTCTCTTCCAAGTGCTCAGTGATACCATGATTATCCTGGTGAGAGTTGGCATATAAAGATCCAAACACAAGCAATTCCTGACAAAGTAAGGACTGTTAAAATATAATATTGTTAGGATAATAGTCTGATTCAACTGCGTATGTCTCATACCACATTATAGTACTTCTTGAAAATCAACACTTATGAACTCTATTTATCACGAAAAACTGCAAGTATGTTTCTTCCTAAAGAAACAGATACACTTTCAATTATCCAAGCTCCTATAACAGAAGTACAGGAAATTTTCCCCCTGTGAAAAGAAGCACTTGGACTTTCCAAGGACAGCAGCCTCAGAGTGTGTCACCACAGGCCAGGACAAGAAGAAAGTAGGACAAGACCCATGATTTTGCATCAAGTTCCCCATGAATTACTGGAAAGTACATTTCCTCAGAAAGTGCTGGAGTAGAACACACCTTAAACATCATCCCTCTCTTTGATTTGACACTTTGATATTCTTCCTGCCAAGAACTGCTACAGAACATCTCTGTTTCTTTTTGCAAGTTCAACTCGAGTGGCTGCTTTTGATGTACACATAGAAAGACTAAAGGCCATGGAGCAATTTACATTGTTATAAAGTTAGAGAAATCAATAGTTTAGGTACATGAAGGAAATTCCCAAGTAAACAAAGTTGAGATGAGAATATCAGTAACTTCCATAGCTGAGTTTATCTAAGAGAGGCAAGTGAATGCATTTTGCATTTTTACTCCATTGCAAACTATGGAGTAAGAGAATGCACTGATTCCCCAAAAAGACAGGGATTTTTCATCAGAGAGGCATAAAGAAAAATCTTGTTTGAGACACTGCATCTTTGTCTCAACTCTTTATTTAGAGGATGAAAGACCTTCAAACTCATTTTTCTCCTGTCAGGAGGAATACTGTACTGTGAAGTTTTCCAGAATGGAAAACAAACACAGCCTCTCCTAAAATGCATTTATATCTCCTTCCAACTACAGAGCTGAATAAAAGCCAATGGAAGCAAAATCCTAAAGGGGGGAAGCTCTGATATTATGTAAAATAGAAGAACAGAGTTCTCTGGAAATCTTTTAAATGCTGTCCTTTGACTTCTTAACAACGTAATTTTTCAAGTGTTCCAAAGAGCTATCCATTTTCTATTGACCCCACCAGAAAACAGTATTTTGTTTTGTTAGTTTTGTTCTTGTGTTATGTCAACATGACACCCTGGCACCTGATGCTGACCTTAATGGATTCTTGACCAAGGACCCAGCACTGCAACTTAAAACACTGCCAATTGCTGCTTAAATGAAAATAAAAACAACAGATTTACAAAAATGTGTATTTTAGCTTACACAGTATTTAATGGTGTTTCCTTTACCAATTCTTCATGTTTTGCTGAGCAGAATAAAAAGTAGTTCTAAAGCTACAGATTTGGAAAAAAACACTTGGAGTCCTGCAGTTAAACACAGGGTTGTACCTCTTCAGAACTAAAAGCATTAAAGACGTTTACTTCGAAACCAGGAAGCAGCTATTACTTTAGAAAAGCATTTCTCCTTTTTCAGTAGTCAACATAATTTTTACATTACCTGACACAGAATTTGCTCAATCCCAAATTGTCAAATGCATTGGCAGGAGGCTCAAGCAGCTCTGATGAAAGGTAGTAATAATGTCATTCTATCCAGCCCAGTTTGGTTTGATATGAAAACTTTTCTTGAACCATGCACACACTTTTTTCTATGGCACAGGACTGAAACAGAATGAGACCTAAACAATGTCAAATTATATGCCATGTATTTTTTTCAGTTGGGTGTTTTTCAGCTTTCCCTGAAAAGATAGAACAAGGGACTAGATGGCCAACAGGACTGATTGAGGATTCCTCTATCCTTATACTCTTCCAAGCATTACAGAAAGTATTCAGAATCTACAGTCCTATTTTAGGACAAGATTTAAATTGGATAAGGAAAAGCACCTGGAATCTTTATTTCAGCATTGAAAAGATTCACATGCTAGGCAACTTAACACAGTCTAGATGTAAATCAAACAGGAAGCAAATGATGACCAAAAACATTATGGCCTTTCTTCCAAGTATGCAATTTTGTGTCCTTATAATTTAGATCTGCAAGTCTTTTGCTGACTAATAATGCTGGAAAAAAGGCACATTGTAAAAATTAAGGATTTCTCTCAATTTCCAAGTTTTGAGTAGATCTTTGTCTAACATTTTATGACAGTGCATTGTGAAACAGCTGCAGCAATTTTATTCACAGGCAAACTCCAAGTTTCTTGCTGATACTGCTTATCCAGTATCCTAGAATACTAAGTTCTCAGTTTAAAAATAGAGAATACCAAAAATAAGTTTCCTTATGCTTCCATAGTGCCACCAAAGCATGTTTCAAACAGGAAAGCAGTTAGGGAAAGCCACTTCTCCTATATCCTCTGTAAAGAGCAGTAACATTTTCTTATTCTACTGAATCCCAACATTTTCTGTCAAACTCCTAAAAAAAGTGAGCTGAGAATTTACATTCTTTTAAAAAGACCTGTAAAAAGTAGTGGTTTTAAGTTCCTCTTTGTGACAAAACAGTGACTCTGGTACACAGAACCACTGAATTACAAGAAAATGAACCAGACTCCAATCTGAAATCCACTCAAGTCAAGAAAAGACAGGGTCCACAAACTGTCCTTTTTCTAGATGGCAAAATCTCAGCATGAAATGATTTCTCTAAGTTTTATAAGCAATAACCATAATGGCAAAAGGTAAAGAATTTTTAAGACTGTACACCATGCTAAGTATGTGCTACCTTTTCTATTTATCAGTCCTTCAATTTAACCCATCAACCTATAGAGACCTGCCCAAAAAAGAAAGTTCTTTTTGTCTACTATCTGGTTTTTTGCTATCTGGTTTTTAGTTTTTTATGACAATGACAGCTATGAACTTATAATGAGATATCCCAATTAAAACACAATAGATTTCAAAAAAACCCAGAATTTTCATAAAATAAAATGCAATCAAATATTGTAAATTGTCTTACACAGAACAACTTCAAGCATTACATAAATTAAAACAGTATAAAGTGGCACTGGAGAGTGGGGGAGAGGAGGGCTTTTCAGCCCTCAAACGTGAATTAATATAAATCAGAACTTTATATTATGGTAGATAGCCAGCATGGTATTTGGGTCACCTAAGTCTTCTTTGCCATTTTCTTCTCTTGTTTTCCCCTTTTTGTTTTACATTTTAATTTAAGTATATTTCTTTTTAATCTACATAAGTTTTGATTGATAATGTGTTTATCACAACTTGCTTACAGACTGCTTCATATATTAGTTGACAGAGGCTGTAAGAGATCTGTAAACAGATTATTCACTCACTTCATTGCTGATAAATATTAAAGGCTTCTAAATATCTGCTAATGACAAATTCATTGCTTGTTAATCTCACGCTATTTTATTATTAAGTTTAATGCAAGCCAACAATGGTAGTTTGCCAAAGGGAAATGAACCCTTTGAGTTAAGCTATATCACTTCAAAACTATTTAGATGCTTCATGTACTGATGAAAATTAAGGATTCCAGTGATGTCAATGTAGGATTCAATAGTATGGTAACTAGTATGACTGAGAACAGAAATAAAACCTTGAGTTTTGCAGCATTATGCCAATTTACAAATATTTTTTATAATTACACTGCAGTGCTACTATGTATGTACACAGAAATACTACTACTACTTTGAAAAAACTGTCAAGAAGTGGACTGACGCCTAATATTAACAAGACAAAACAATTATTTACCTGACTTTGCAATTCACTTTGTTGCTTCAGGCGAAGATTTTCTGGTGTATCAGCCACTGTAGTGAAGGACTGCTTTGGGTAATGTCTAGAAGGAGAAGAAGCACAAAGCCAAACATTAAATATTTGCACATGCTAGAAAGTCAAGTCCATCCCAGCACTCTTCCCTACAGTGCACAGAATTCTTTCATAGTTTGCTATGAATTACAAGAATTTAAAAATATTGTGTCAGAGGTGCCTCACAGAAACAACACAAAGGAGTTCCTGTAATGAGTCTAAATCTCACCCATTCATCCTGACCACTGACTTCAAAGACCAGTCAGCCAAAATTTGCTTTCAATAGAGTGATTAAAACTATGTTTAACTGCATTGTCTTGGTACCGTCATGTGCTGGACAAAGACTGAACCAAAAGCCCTTAAAATGAAATTGTTTTACAGAAACTGATGCTACATAAGAGAGCACAGCTGGAGTACCAGGGAGTCTTTAATCCTTTAGTGTAGGAACCAGAAGGATCAAGGCAGGTACTTGCTGGGTAGAGGAAAGTCAAATGCTTTAACAGTAAATACATCAATACAGTACTGTAATATCCAGTAACAAAGGCTATGGTGTCTCAGAACTGCAATCTATCAGGCATCTCTCTTTCCATTTGAAATTTTACACCTTTACAATGCATTCCTACTATTTGCTTTGGCATTTTATGGTAACGTGCTCTAGTGGAGCCTGCCTGAGCAGGGAGATTGGATAAAATGGCCTTTGGTGAGCTCTTCCAATCTTAATAATTTTTTGCATCTGTGAACTATAGCAGTCAAACCCTCCTCATTTACAGAGCCACTATTTATTAATTTTTATGGATTTATCCCACAATTTTGCAGTCAAACAAGAAGTTCCCTAATAGGAAAGACCAAAAAAAGAAGCAAATAACAAAATGAAACAGCACATCCCTAAACAGACATAATATTATGAGCCAGAAACACTATGAGGAAACTGATTCTTACTAGTTACTTTCCATCATCTTCAGTCTAAAACTTAAATGTTCACCTTACTACCATGTGAGGCACTCACGTCTTCAGTTACCCCTCACAGCTTCTCATGTCTGCCAGCTCCCCCATTTGTGCCTCCAACATTTCAGAGTACAAGACAACAGGCACAGTGTTACAGACACAATAACATTTGCAGCATAAGTTCCACAGAGAGAAAAGGCAGTGTCTGAAGACAGAGGATATGCAGTATTAAACATTTCCATGTTCAAACTCCAGGCTACCTCTAATGTACTCTTTCAGCAGCTGCTTGTATGTTGTTGCTATGGTTTCATCATAAAATTTCCATTCTGTGTAAACATGATTTATATTTTCTTTCAAAATTGTATTTTGTTAGAAAGTTTTCTGTGTACAAGTTCTATTTCCATGAAGTGCATTGTTTCAGCAAAAAAAAGAATTATTCTTATCTGAAAAGATAAGCATAAAAAAGAAAAAGGATTTCTGGTTTTATCTAAAAGCTGAATGCTTCCCCCTCAGAAATGCAAAATCAATAATTGATGAGAACTGCTGCCTGAGCTTCACACAGTCCACTGCTCCAGGCCTGATTCCCCCATCAGATGATACCTTGCATTGCCAGATTTCTACATCACAGCACAATGGAGTAGACTCCTGCACCAAGAGGCTGTGGAACACACCCTCATTTATGGTGTGGTTACACAGGGAAACAGGAGAAATACAGGACACACTAGGGATTTCAGGCTCTCGAGGGCTAATAACTACATAGAAAGAGAAAAAAAATAAACATCTTGATGAAAGAAAGCTTTTCCTCACAGAAATGTAAGAACTATCCCAGATTGGGTACTAGCAGATGGACAAACTATGCTACTCTAAGTTTATGGTGAGACACACTCCCACCCATTATGTCAGCCACTTGTCTCAGAGAGATCATGCCACTGAGAACTAGAAAACAAGATTTCTAGACATGACACCCTTCAGACTATTCCTTTGGAGTTACAGCCAAGTCCTCCCACAGTCCCACCCAAGGTGGAGCTTTGGCCAGAGAGAGCACTGAGTTCTGCATATGCTGCTGCCCCTTCCCCCCTTTTCAAACCAGGGGCTCCCCCACCACCCCCCCAGAGCCAGCCAAGGCCAGCCAGCAGAACAGCTTAGCCACAGCTCCAGTAGCACACAGGAGGCTTTGCACGAGGCAGATGGTGTCAGCATTGTGTAATTTCTTGGGACAAGGAAGATACTTCCAGAAGGGCTTCTCTTTTTTTTTTTCTTTATTTCATTTTTTCTATCTCACAATTCATTCTTCTGTATAGAGGAAAGAAAAAAAAAATAAATAAAAAATGCCAGACTGGCCACAAGGAGGGTCATAAGCCCTTTTTGGAAAGCAGCAATGAGCAGATGGGGAAGGCAACAAGCCACCTCACAGCCAGGGCTTGCTGATGCCCAAGGAAGATTGTACCAATGATGCACAACTCACACCTTAAAGCATAGCAGCCTTCCACATAGCAGCCATGAGATATCCATGGATAAATCCTGTAGATGACAAAATCTCTATCCCTATAAAAATATCATCTGCCATACATGAGATTAAAATATTACATTATGCACATGTTGAATGCTGAAAGCATAAACTTTCATTGCCCTGTTTTACACCATGGTAACATATCATGAGCCTGGTAGTACAATCACAGTAATCACATGTATTCATCCTTTTCAACATGGAGAACAGAGAGTGCAGCTCACATGGGCTTTTTGCCTGGTCCACTTGGGAATTGTGTGAACAACACTGAGGCAAGTGTCTGAGCCACAGCCCCTGGGAGCAACAGCAGCAGACAACTGCAAACCCAGGTTCTCACATTAAACCTCTCTATTCTGAAGCATAAAAAACATACACCTTGTCCCTATCATTCACCAGCTATTACTTCTGATCATTTGTAAAAGAGATGCTTTCTTCCACAATTAGTATTCAGAAACTCAGAGATATTTCAGCATTCCAAGCAAATCACTTGAGAACCAATGTATCTAAGATCATTATTTATTTCAGAAGCACTAGCTCCATATTTCAAGTATAAAAGGTATGCTCAGTATCAAGACTCAGTATCAGTCTCAAGAAGCAGTGCTTTAAAATGCTTGAAAACACTATATAAAGTGATTTTATCAATGAAAAGTATTTACACTTGACCATGGAAGAAAACAATACATATAACAAGTGAACAAAACTGCTGAAATTTAAATTGGTCTTTAAACTGATCATCTAAACCATTCATCAAAATGTATTACAGTGGCTAAAATAAGAATCATTTAGCAAAATTAAATTAGCAGTGCATTCTACTATGGGTTGTCATTTTAACTGCAGCTGATTTATGAAACCACTCACATGGTATTTCAAACCAGAAAGACATTGGTTTAGATACATCCCTTCTAATTTATGGAAATTCTTGCCTCAAATGTATTAAAAAGACCAGTGTTAAATTTAAATCCTATCTTCAGCTTTTCACATTTGTTTTAAGCTTACTGGTACCATGTCTTCAGGGTAATTACCAGTATTTAAGATATTAAATTATGTGAAAACTATCAAAGATATATTCTACCATTGGATACTTTTGTCTGAAATAGAAGGCTGAAACACAAGTGTTAAAATTCAATAATCTGCTTTTTAAACTATCAGTTTAGGGCTATAGCACATTTTGTCAAAATGTTCTGAATAAGGATAAGTAACTGGATGGCAACAGCCTTTAATTCAAAAGGCTGACAGTGGTCCCTGGTAATCCCTTGCTCAGTTTCCCTTTTGTTCAAGATGATGTCTGAGAAAGAGCCAGGAATTGGTTAAGGAGGTCAGCTATTTGACAGCAATGTCCAAAGGATTTTTTTTGTTTGTTTTAAGTCTTTGTTAGTTGTCTAAGTCTACTTAGCAATATGTCTTACCACACTAATGCTATTAGGATTAATCCTGTATAAAGATCTATACAAGAAGTTCCAGAACAAATCAGGATACACAGTACAGTGTCTCTGCTGCGGGTTACTGTATTGCCTGCCTCAGCTGCACAGCTTGATTAATAAATCAAACCACAACTCAATCTCCTGCTGCTTCTGAAAGGACTCCCTTCACTTCTGATATTTGAAAATAGGATCAGTAAAGCCTCTGAGAACTCAGGAAAGCACCTGAAAGTTACCTAGCTTTTCCAATGACTAAACATAGAAATTTTCCTAAATGCTTTCTTAGCTGTAAAGTTTTCATCAACTTTTCCACACTCTCAATCCAACAAAAGGAAAGAAAAATGTTCTGAGAGAGAATGGGATGAAGATTCAGCTTTGTCTCCTGTGTAAAAGGTCTGATTCAAAGACTGAGATAAATTCAAGCATCTACTGGAATTACCTTCCTCATACCTCGCTCTGACTTAACCAACAATTATTTACAAATTATTAAGAGATATGTGTGTGTGTTTTACAACTGTAAATAAACTGTTCCTGTTCAGTTACAGAATTATAACCCTTGTCAGAGTTTCTGGTTTTCTATGGAGTTATGTCTCCCCTAAAATGCATATTCTGTATTTGCCTGCAACATTAAATTACTGACATTTTTTAACCAGAGAACAGGTACAAAATATACAAATCAAAATTAGTCTCCTAAGCAGAGGGTCAGCTCTATCATCTCTTTTCATAATACCAGTTGCCATCACTGGCTGTCACATTAGGGCTATCTGTCCTGTCCTAGGTTTTGTCCAAAATAACTGTTCTTCTAATTTAAGCAAACTCTAAAAAAGAAGAGGGTTAAAAAAAAAAAAAAACAAAAAACAAAAACAAACTTATTTTCACTTGCAGTAATGCAGATTTGAACAAAGTAAGCCTGTAAGACACCATAATAAAATTACACCAATATTACAAGAATTATAGAAAACTATAAAAATTAGTTATGTTTCTAAACTTCAGTAAAGTGTATGCAAAAACTGAAATTCAACAGTGAAAAATTATCTAGCAGTCTGGGTGTAACCCAAGCTCACAAATGATAGACAGGTAGGGAAGCTCCATCTCAGACCTGCAAGGGCCCAATCTGGTAAATGTGATCTGAGCCCACACCAACAAACAGCGCAAAAACAGAAAGGAGAAACATAGATCCCCAAATAAGTGTCATGTAGAAGACACAAAACAAAATAATTTTTCCAGGATAAAGGTAACAAGACATTAAGTTGTGCTTGGCTAGGGAGTGTTTAAACTGGCAGCTTGAAGAGGCATAGGACTGCTTTCACCTCCTCACCTTGAAACTGTGTCATTCACAGAAGGACATGTCAGATGCACAACAGCAGAGAAGGAACCAGCAGGAGGGAGATCTTGCCCACAGCTGACTCCTTGATATGAAATTCGTGCTGAGTTGCACTTGCAGCTCTGAAGCTCCAGGAGGGATTTCTCTGGGTTTTCTCTTTTGTTTTGAGCTTTCTGTGCAAGATCACTTATTTGCATGCAATTATAAAGGCTTTTGTAGTAGGAATAATGTAACTAGTGGATAATACAGCTTTGGTATGCAGCACTTGGGCAATGAAGTGAACAAGAAATACATCACAATTCTCCAGAAATTATCCAAAGTTGATGTTCTCTTTGGCTACCTGAATCTACCTCTCTGTGTGAAGAACTCTGGCTGCAATCAGTTTGCTTTGGGAAACATTTTTCAATCGTTGCCTTCTGTTTTGCAAGGAACTTTTCAAATATTTAATTTCTGTATCTGTACTTCTTACTTGAAGTAAAAGAGAAAGTTCCTCCCACATGCTAGCTAAATGCAAACTCCTTTTTTATGAGAAAAATCTCCTAGAGCGATGAGCTTGTATTGATTTGCAGATTTAGCAAGCAGTAAGATCCATAATTTTTTATATAAGGATATTCCACTTGCTTGTCGGGGTAGGCTATAACACCCTTGCTCCTGGAGTGAGTGAAAGTCCACATATCCCATAAAACCAGGCACATGCTGCACATTGTGCACTGTGCTACCAGACTGGCACTTGATACACTACTTACAGAGACCCATACCTAGGGCTCCCTTCAAAATTTAAGGTTAAGGACCACATTAAATATTCTGACTCTATCTGTTCCCAAGACACAGGTTAGTGCCTTACTGTTCTCTGTTAGAGGCTGAAAAAATGAACTATTTATTGAAAACAACAAGGCAAGAAATGTTTACATTTTAGACGAAATAGTTTAAAAACTGGGTAGCCAACTCTAATTCCAACTTCCATGACTCTCACCATTTTGAAATTTCACTCATAAATTCTGCTGTACCAACCTAGAGGGGCAGTTAGCTCTGCATATATTGAGGAACCCCAAAGAACAAAGAACTGGACTGCACAGTAAGATTTTAATCACTGGCAGAAGGGACAGCAATGGAAAACAGGTCTAGATAGAAGACTTGGAACCTGAAGCAGCTTATTTTAGAATTTAAAAGGCCAGTTAATTTTTTAAAATAGTGAAATCTTGTAAATTTCCAACTTTCTCACAGCATGTATCCAAAAGCATTAACATTACTCATGTGGCCAGTATTGGCTAAGTTTTAGAGAAAAAGCATAGAGTTCACAACATTAAATTACTTTGTACTTACAATATCAAGATTATCAAGAAACCTGTTCCAAATACATTTTCAGATACATGGGTTGTCTGAATTTGCAATGTTCCCATATTGATATTTTGATTTCAAGTAGTTCCCCTGGAAACTGCTTTGAGCCAGCTTGGTGAAGACAGAAGGTCAAGTGCCACTAGGGCAACACCAGCCATGTCACACAGGCAGCTGGGCCCATGCTCTATTCACCAAGGAGTGCTGTCTTCCTGCTTCCTCCCAGCAACTGTCTCAGAATATAAAAAATACCCCAGCTCTCAGGTGATATTAGCTTTTCCCCCATTTCTTACATTTTTATTTTCTCTCTCTTTTGCAATTTGATATTTATTATACATAGAAAGATAGAGTGTTAAGGAGACAGGCAAGTCCTGCTTCTTGAGAAATTTACGTCAAAACATTTTAATTTTAAAGATTTGAAAAAATACAGCAGAAGGACACAGTTCATATTTTATCATATAATACTAAGAATTGTTATGATACAAATCTCAGCCAAGTAGAGTCCAGACTCAGCAAAAAGATCAAAAAGAGTAAATTCCAAGCATCACAGATTTCAAAAGTAGAACTGCTAGAATTTTCAGTGGAGCCAGGCCTTCATCCTTTCAATAATTTACCTATTCCTCAGCTATTGGATTCCAGTGCTTGGGGGAAGAAAATCAGTCAGTAGCAGACCAAGAACTACAGCATAGCCTGGAGCTGTGCAGAAATCTACTGCCAGCACACTAGTAAGTATTGACAAAAAGTGAGAACCACTGCTGGAGAAGGATACACAAAAGATGTACAGAAAATTCAGAGAAACTTGAAAGGAGGAGGCAACTGTGGCAAAACAAAATAAACAAAAATCTGACTGCAACAGCAAAATCTGCCAAAGATGCACACACATATTAACATTTGTCACTGCTCCCAGGTTATCACCCAGTGAGCTCACCCAGGCTTATACATCCCCTAGACACAGAAAACTTCACTGAAGTTTAAGAAAAAACTTCACAGCCACCAGTGAGTGACACAACAAAAGACTGATAATTCAATATTTCTATACTATTTTCTTCCAGATACTGTGATTATTATTTCTTTCCAAATATCCAGCAGACAGAAGGACATAAATATGAGCAGGAAAAACCCAGACTGAAGCTGAGTTTCTCACTAATTGCATTTGTCAGTTTACAGCAGCTGATCTAGCAGAGTAAAGAAACACACAGTATGACCCCATCAACATGTTGTTGTCCTCTTTTAAGGATGTCAGAAAGGGGTATCATTCATGCATATAGCAATGGCAAATTTTCTTATAAAATTCCTAAATTTTCTTATCATTTATTCTACCTTCAATATATCAGTATTTCAAACAGCACAACACTAAATTATACGAGTGTAATTGCTCCTAGGCAATTGGTAGCACTCAGTATGGGGATTCAAATATGACTTCTAAATGTATGGCTTTCAGATACAAGAGCAGACACAGACAAAAGAGAACCAAAACTTGGATCAAGTGATTATCTATTGCTCATCACTTGTATTAAGCCTTCCTCTTCCAAGGGAGTACTGACTGAAAGAATGAATATTTGCTACTAAAAACTGAAATTCTTATCCGTGCATTCATTCCTTCAAAACTTGTTAGGCCATATAGCTCTGGATCACAGGTGTAATGAAACTGGAGTCTAGATGTTGTGCTCTCCTAAAACTGAAGGTATAAGCCAAAACCTGGGAAACTAAATATGGACTAGTTCCTAGCTTCCGTGTTTTCTACTTCTTAACTCTTCTGTATAAGTTTTCTAGCTTTTAATGTTTATGCTTTTTTTCATTTCTTTAGCAAATCTACAGAACCAAGCTTCATTGGACAATTCATTGGTGCTTCTGAATTCCAAAGTTATCATTAAAGACATGGCAAATACAGTTAAAAATGCCTCTTTAACTGCAAAGTGTATTAAGCATTTGTCCTCTAAAAGGGTGTCATCACTGGCAACTCCAAGTTAGAGTCAAAAAAAGTGCATTAAACAGAGTTATGTTTACATGTGTGCTGGAGGAAAAAAAATTAAAAGCTGATTTTTTGTCAAGTGAAAATTTTGCTAGTTGATTATTCACATACTGTAAATTCTAACCAGCTATGTTAACTGTGCAGCCTTATAAAATGTCTCTCTTTTAATGCATCCATTTCCATAGAATTAGTGTTAATAGAAAAAAGTTTTAGTTTATGAAAGACATTTTATGCTAGTATAGTGTAAAACAATTACCTAATACAGCACATTTGCCGATACAAAATTATTAAATGATAAATTCAGCTTTTGCTCACAAATGAAGAATACTCTCAGAGCCTGCTTTGGCTTATTCTGCTGAAAGGGTACAAGGGTGCAAAAACAAACACTGTAATTTTTAATGTAAATCCTTGGCAAAAGTCAATGTATTACCAGTTTAATTTAATACTGTTCTATACAACACATCACAGACCACTCACGATGTGGTGTAGGATGTCATACTTCACAGAAGATCTGGTCTGTAAGCTCCAAATTCTAAAGTCTGTGTAATTCAATCAAATCACAGATTCCTTTTTATGTATTTATGATGAAAAAGCAACAACCACGTCACATTTTTCACTGATACCCTGCAAACACCTACAGAACTTCTGCATATATTATACTCTCAGCTCCTCATGGACTGTAAATTATTTTGATTAGAACCAGGTGCAGTTGCCATTGCTAATTAAATGCTCCATCAGTATTGTTACAAAGACTGTCCTCTCTTTTCTTTGCTTTCTCTCTTTTCTCTCTGCTTGAAACAATACCACCATGTATCTTCCTGTTAAAGTACAGAGGTTTCCATCACGGCTCTTAGTATTTTCAATTAGACTTAGGCAAATGAATGAGCTTTATGTAATTCATAAATTCATAGAGCACGGGCTTTCTCATCACTTTCTTGGACACAGACCCTAAATTCCACCCAAATACTGTTCCAGAGACTGAAGTACTGCATGTCATCCAAATGCTTTCCACAAGTTTCCAGAGAGAAAATTACTCAAACCATAGAATCATAAAATCATGGAAAGGCTTGGGCTAAAAGAGACCATAAGGATCCTCTAGTCCAACCCCACTTGCATGGTCAGGGATGCCACTCATTAGATCAGGTTGCTCAAGGCCACAACCTGGCCTTGAACATTTCCAGGGACAGGGCATTCACAGCTCCTCTGCAAACAAGCAGAACATGATAACATCTCCCGAGCTTTTCCTTCTTTTAGGCTGAAGATCTGCCTCTCAACAACTTCAGATCAAAAGGTAAAGAAATGTTTTCCATCTCCCCATCTAGACAGAAGAGAGCAACTAATAAATGGCTGCTGATATCCTAAAAATAATACTTTAGGATATAAAACAGGCACAAACAAAATCGAGTATAAGAGGAATGCAAGCAATTCTTAGCTAATTTACAGAAATGGCCTGCCCAAAGCATAAACCAAGTATTTTAACTACAGCAAAATGCAGAGAAAAAGCTATTTCCATGAGATATGTAAAAACTCAGCATGTCAGAGCAGATACATTATCACACTGCCAGATCAAATGCAAAAAGGTGAATTATGGGATAGATGCAGAAGAAAGGAAGTCACTGAACTAATAGTGAAAAGCCATGTGATATATGTAAGATGAAAGGACAAGCTCATGCTTCAGATCACACAGCTTAGTCATTAAATAGCATTTACACCACAGGAACACAGAAGACCTCGGAAGGGATTCGTAACCATGAAGAAAAAAAAGAAAGCAAAATATCTCTTACCTTTCCTTATTCCTAAATGCTGCAGGCCACAGATCTGTCAGATGTCACTGTCTGAGCCCCTTCTACACCTATTACTACATTTCTGCAAACCCATCAGCCACATCCTCCACGGCCAGAGCCCTCAGAGGGCAACTGAACCCATTCAGAATAAAACTTAATATGTGCCTTTGAGTAACAGATAAAGAGAGATGACAGGAAATGCAAAGCAAACTATTTGTAGCTGCTATGTTGAAGTTCACAATTGCAGGAAAGATGTTCACAACTGAAGCTTGCACGTGAATACCTGAAACTGGTCTTATGGTTCAAAACCTGTTATTTATCCTGTCAGTGCATGATCAGTACCACATCTTTGCTGGCATAACAGGCAGTAAAACCATTAAACTATCATCTTAACAAGTCAATAAATCAAAGTTGCAAAACCACAGAGATTCCTCTAAACTGGTGGTAAATTACATTTTGACCAAAAAACACTTTTTGTCAAAAAAATGCTATTTCACTACAATGTTAGTGACTTTGTCTCCAAATTTTGTTACAAAAATTACTCATATTATTACCAATAAAGTCTTCCACAAATGTAAAAATAAAATAATTCTTTTATAAAAATAAATGAAGATTACATCAATTAGTTATTTCATTATTTATCAGTAACTTTAATTCAATTTCCAGAGAATCACAAAGCTTTCTATTGGGAGTTATATTATTTTTGTTTCCTACAAATCTACTAATAATCTATGCATGCAATGATCCAGTCATAGAAATTAAAAGTATATTTCCACCAATTTTTTTGCAACTCAACATTCTCTGAGTGCCAGGCAAGTCACACGAAGTCACTGATAAAGCACATTGCTTCCTCTACAGGCCTGTTGAAATTTACACTAAAAAGATATTTTCGTTTACCAAAACTATATTTTCTGAATAGTTCAGAAAAAAATAGCCAGTATTTTAAAGCTGAACAAGCCATAAGCCTTTTGTCAAAACTGAACTGTGCTGTAAATGTCTCTTGGATAAGTAATTATATTTCCTTGCCTGTACTAAGATTACTCCTGGGAGCTTCATATGGATATTTACACTGTGCTGGATGTATATTACCAGACAGGAGCACAGAGTTCCTACTGTAAATAGCTTTCAACACAAGAACAAATGCACAGAATAAAAATACTTTCAATATTCAAACTAGAGCATTTCCAAATGCTTAAAGCAACTCTTAAGCATCTCCTTAACGCTGCAAAATCTCAAAACATATTTAAATCTTAAAACACATTGCTCAAGTCTGCAAAAAAGCTCAGTTTTACCAGGTCCCTTCACCTGTCTGTCCTCCTGCACCAGCACACGTGAGTCTCTGACTGACAGAGCTCTGTCTGCCTTGACATCAAAACCCAGACATCCAAGGTGCTGAGCATTGTCACTTCTGCTCTACTCAGGTGGAGGAAGACCTCACCTGAGAAAGCTAAGGCATCTGTGGAGCACTGCAGTGGTTAACAAAAGCAAAGAAAAAAAAAGACCTCTGCACACCAGAGCCCTAGTGAAAAGTAAAATATCTGAATGACAACCCACACTGAAGACTCAATGAGCATCCACAGTTTCACTGAAATCCAAATGGTGAAAGGCTATGGTAGAGTCCAAAATAAATACATGAAAGAATAATTTTCACAAGACAGACATTCTATGAAGTAAAAAGATATCTGGGGGGGAAAAAAAAAAAGAAAGTTTGAGGGCATAATGAATTAACCCAGTTTTGTCAAAGTTCTTAAAAATACACAACTTGTGCATTGCTCACTAGAGAAAAACTAAATGTTCCATTTTGATGAGAAGTTGGATACAATACAAAGAATAAGTATAGGGATTACTGTCAGTAGAGCTGTTTAATTTCTGCTTTAATAAGAAATAAAATGGAACAACAGAGAATAGCTATTTTTGCTGTTCAGAATTTAAAACCTTCACTATGCAAATACTTTTATGTCTTTTAGCCTCCTTTTTTTTTCCCCCCAAGGTTTTTAATATGCCTGTTAATATCTTCCTGTGTCTTTTAAGGTTCTTGAATTTTTAATAAATTATGCTGATACTTGGAGCTCAATCTCTGGGAGTTTCTGGCTCAGACACAGTGTCTAGTCTCATGGCTCTCTAGCAGTAATAAAAGATGGATGAGGTCCTGCCCTGAAAATCCAGTTGATCCACAAGCCTAAAAGCACAGGAGCTAGAGCTGTGGTAAAAGACATTTCTTCAGGTTTCCAGCAATGGTTCCAGGCACTTAGACTTTTACATCTGTGCTAGCAAACTAAAAACATCCAGCAACAGCCTCTGGTAGTGAGGCTGAGTGCCATACTGCTCCACTCTCCTGATGTCCAAAACAGGGTGACTGCCTGAGTAGAGCAGAAGTTGGCTTGTGAGTGAACAGAGCCATGCTTAGGAACTGGCTGGGAGAAAGAACAAGCACAGGCTAAGTTACTGTGCCTGTCAGCATTTCAGCATTTAACCATGAGTTTCATACATATCTCTAATTTTCTAATACAGTTGAAACAAAGAAGTCTGAGTTGGAGTTTCTATACCACTGGACTCCCACGCCCTGTGCTCTCCAGGAAGAAGCTTCAACAACTTCTGCTCCACTGCTTTAATAATGTGCATTTTTCTGTGCAGCTTTTCCAAACCTTCTTGCATTTCTGTTTCTAAATCACAGAACCAAAGAAGAGTCGAGGCTAGAAGTGACCTCTAAAAATTGCCAAAGCACAGACAACTAGAGCAAGTTGCTTGCCACTGTGCCCAGTCCCCTTCTGAGTATCTCCAAGGACAGACCTACCCTGGGTAACCTGTGTCAAGTGTTCCATCACCCTCACACTGGAAAGTCAACCTCAAGTTCATCTGTGTGGCTCTTCACTTCCCTCCAGCATGTCTCAGTGCTCCACTCCAGATCCCCACCAGGGCTAAGCAGAGGTAAAAGATCACTTTCCTTGACTTGCCCTATTTGACCCTATTTTTCTAGTAGTGGATTAAACGAGAAAGAAAAAGACACTATTTAAACACTCAAATTTTGTTATGGTCATTAGTTTCTTGTCACTACTATTATTTACCTTAATGGTAAATTGCCTGCTACTGAGAACTCTCATACACAAATCAGGAAGCTTTTTTCTCCCCAAAGCCAAAAATTGCTAAGTAAGGAAAGGACAGCTGCAAACGTTCATAATCCAAGTAAAACCAGTAGTGGGATGAAGGCAAAGCTCTTCCAATGGCCAGCACTGCAGGCGGCCAGGGAAACAAGACTCACTCTCCCAGTCTATTTCACTTCTTGTCCCTTTCTTTTGTTACTGACCTTGTCTTAAATCCTTACCCCTAAAATTCTGCCTATTAGTTCTTGGCTGAAAGTGTTGGGAAGGAAGCAACAAATGAACAAGGAATTTCACATGCCAGAAGAGGGTTCTGTTTCCAACAGTAATTCTTGCAGGAGGGCCTTCAGTGTACAGTTCTCTCTATGTGGTGCTGTATACAATAATAGCCTTGCATATGTGCCACCAGAGGTGACTCCATCACCAGCCTGACAACAGTTGGAGCCTGAAAGAGACACACCATGGTGACATACTGATTGCTACTAGAGAAGGCTCAACCATCTGCCTCCTGCTACTTGCATGACAATACAAGCTGTAGTTTCAAACACCCTTGTTATGTTACACAGCCTTAAGCCTCTCTCTGCTCATGCCCTGTGTGGGCAAGTCCCTTACACAGGAGGATGCCTGGGCTGCATCAACAGGAACACAGCTAACAGATCAAGGGATCAGTTATCCCCTTCTATCTAGCACTCATTAAACCATATCTACAATCCTGCATCCAGCACTGGGCTTGCAATACCAGAAAGATCAATAAACCAGAGATCAGTGAGGGCTACCAACATGGTCAGTTGGCTAAAGACTTGTCCCATGAGAACAGGTTAAGGAATCACAGCTTGTTCAGCCTGGGGAAGAGGCTTTGAAGCAACCCAACAGCAACCTTCCAACACTTGCAAGGAGTTGGAAAAGAAAGAAAGAAAGAAAGATAAATTCTGCAAGGAGTATCAAATACAGGGAGTCAGGCTTTTCACAGTGGTGCTTTGTGGAAACACAATAGACAATGAGCACAAACTGAAAAAAGAAGTGTTCAGGCTTGATATAAGAAGAAACCCTTCCACCATAAGGACAGTCAACTAGTGGAAAAGATTACCTAAAGAAGTTATACAGGCTCCATTGCTGGATGTTTCCAAGATTTGAATGGTCACAGCTGACTCTCTTTTGAGCAGGACCTCCTGAGGTTCCCTCAGTTTGAACTATCATATGATCCTAAGATAGCAGCCACTCAGATTTCTCAGGCTCTGTAGAGACACCTTTGATCAGGTGAGCTCTTACATTGAGTACAGGGGGTCTGTGCCCAGCAGAACTTTAGATACTTGGTAAAATCTGAGTCTTATTTCCTTCTTGAACTATATGATGATAGTGCACCTGCTTGCACTGTACCTCAGCACACTAGAAAAGGAAATAGGTATCAGAACAAGAAATGTCCTGTGCCAGTGCATCAGCCCTTGGCTGGGCTTTCCCTGAGTTTCATTAAAGTCAAAGACAGACATGCAACAACCAGACTGAGCACAAGGAAATGGGTGCAGAAGTAAGGAGATGCCAACACCTCAGCTGTCTTGACCTGAGGTAAGCAGTGATAATTCATCCAGGTATGTATTTATACAGGAATCACATGAATAAGCATGTGCTTCAAACATCATGGATAAAGACAAGTTGAACAAAACAGATTTGGTATAATGAAAAACAAGTTCAGGAAATATGCTACAGAGCACTCCTGCATCATGCTCCAGTTCAGTAGCCCACAGCAGGAATCTTGTCAGTGTACAGAAATGTCCAGTAAAAACCTAAACTGAGGACAAAACATGGCACATAGGAAAAAATTACAACATCCTTTACAAGGTAATGGACATTTTTTCTGTTTTCCCAGGCTACAGCAACTCAGTGTTTTCACATGTCACTGTTACCCTTACACTGAATAGCCCACCTCATTTCTGTCCATAGCACATTTCCTTCTACATTGCTGCTGTCTTAAACACATCTACTACAAAACACTCCACTGAGACCCCCATCAGTCCAAAAGCACTCAAGCCACAATTGCCTTTGAAGGAAGCAAAGGTTAGCCAGGCTAAGCAGCAGCTTGGTGCACACAAGCAGCAGGGGCTGTCACTGGAACAGAAAGACAGCAAACAATTGGGTCAGCACATGAAAGTGGACTGTCTGCTGTATGTGACCACAACACAGCTCCAAATAGTCTGAGAAACACTTCAATGGGAACACAGCATTGCTTCCCATCCATAGCTGTCTATTCTGCTAACAGGACTTGGCTTAAGGTTGGGAAGGCCTGTTAAAGCTTTTCACTGCAGCCCCACTTGCAGATTATGGCCTAAGAAAAAACCTCATTATACCAAAAGTATAACAGCCTAAAACATCAGATATTTATACAGCACCTTATTAATGTTCTGTAACAGACCCAAGATGCAAGCAAAAGGTAAAGTATTAGAATCATGCAATAAATGAAAGACTAAAAGGCTGACCAGTTAAAACAATTAGTCTTTCAACTGAAAGACTTCTTCAGTTATACTCTGCTTTGAATGTGGATCACAGGCCTCTTAAGATTAAAAGGAAATTTTTTTAACTTTGTATATCTTGACTTCTGCTAAAACAAAAACAAACTGATGCAGCAGAAATTTTTAAAAACTCAACCAATTTCAAATGTTAAACCTGTATATACAGCCAGAAAGCAAATGCAACATTATCTCCTGTCTTTGGTCAATTTTGTAATTTTAGGTTCCACCAATTACTTTTCTATTTATTTTTCCAGCGAGTCTGAGAACACGGGCCCAGTTAATAGAAACAACTCAAGAGATACACACTGCCAAATGTGACCTAATCCATATTAGCCTTAGGTACAGGGTTTGAGTTAAAGCAGATTTGTGCTTTCCATTTTCTTTTATTTGAGTTGATCAGTTCAATTTGATCTTTGTCTGCTTTTAAAAAGATACGTTTCACTTAGATTAGAAAACTAACCTTTCCCTGAGAGGCAGAACCATCTGAATTGAGAGCATGCAAGGAAATATTGATGGGGAAAAGGCAGCACTGTGACAAAGTACTCAGTTGTATCTCAGGAAAAAAAGAGGGAGAGGCTGAAGAAAAGCACAGTCTCAAAAATGTTTCGTAACAGAGGGAAGTGGAAGACTAAGGCATAAACTATTTTCTTTCCTGGCATTATGTTATTAGCAGACAGTGACAGGGAAAATGGGTCAACCATGCTAGATGAACAGAAAATCCACATTGCTATCTCTGTCCCAAAGAAAAGAGGACAGGATGGTCTTTTAGAAACATAGCACGAAATGCACTCACAGTACAAGCAGGTCTCTCATGCTTTCTATCATACAGTCTGCCCTGAAATGTCAAAAGATCTGAACATGACTATCTATCTCTGTCATCAGGAAAGAGAATACACTTAGAGATCAATGGGAGCCACTCCCTGATTTATGAATCTCATATCCCTCCTAATTCTTCTCATAAACATAATGAATCCATATGGTGTCCAAGTGTTACAGTCTGTATTTGATTTAGCTTAAAGATATTTAAAACAAACAGAACCAGACCCAAGATGTTTCTATGCAATTGAAGAGTTACCCACTGACTCCTTAGCTGAGCCCCAGGAATTCAGAATGTCCTTTATAATTCAAGTGCATTAAATCAGATGTAAAGAACTTCCCCTTTAGAAGATAACATAGAAATAATAGGCTTTTTATTAAAAGATACTCAAAAAAATCGTGTGGAATTCCAAACCTTCTCTATCTGCACTTTTTTTGTGATGTATACCCTAAGCAAGGTCACTGTTCCCTGCTCTGTAAAGGCTTTGCTACCATTTTTAATTGTCTTTTTTTAACCACAGCTCCGAGTTCTGGGCAAAGAGCCTGATATCTGCAGGTAGGCAACAGTAGACCTGCAGAAGTCAGAACCAGGGAAAGGAAACTTTATCAATAGCACACAGTGCCACTATAGAAATCTGCAACAAAAAAGTGGGGAAAAAAATAAAGCAGGCAAAGACAGTCAGGCCAAGAAATTAAAATACAGACACACACACAGAGTTTCATAAATATGAATTGACAGAAGAAAAAATGGAAAAGAGAAAATTAGTGAGGGGAAAAGGCAGATGAAATTTTAAATGATGTTTTATTGCTGTTTGGGGAAAATGACTCAGCATTCTGTGGGCCTACCATCCAGAGCCTGCAAATTATTTTCAATCTTTCAAGATATCGATTAGGTTAGAAATCACAAATACAGGAACTGCATAGCAGGGTAAATTACTCCCTTACAACTGCATCAGAAAGATTTGAAGGGAAGGAAACATGGAGGAGGGCACAATCATCTTTAACAAAAAGCAGCACTGAAGCAGGAGCAAGAAGAAAGTGTGTCATTGTCAGCACCACTGTTGGCTGAGCACAAAAAGAAAGAGAAAGAGAAAAGTGTAATAAGAAAAATTGTCACAAGCTGATCTTGAGACAATAACACGATAGGAGTCAGAATACAGACTATGGGTATTCACTGGACAGCAGAAAGCCAGGAAATTAATATGCAGTGGGGGTTTTGTTTGGTTGGAGGGTCAGGGTGGGCAGTGGTTGGTTTTTACTTTTAGACTGTTACTTTGATGATAAATTATTCTCCTCTCTAAGAGGTGTGAAGCCAATTGCAAATACAGTGATATTCTGCCCCCACAGTAAACAGCAGCTGTCAGTTTGTTGCTGAGCTGAAGCTTGGGCTCCCTCCTCTCCAGAGAATGAATCACATGATGGGTTTGCTGCCCATAATGGGTACAGTCTACTGCCTAGACACCACTATATGGAAAAAATCACTAACACTTTTTAAGGTCAATGAAAAGAAACAACTCACATTGTTACAGCCAACAACTATACAAGATTTTGCTGACAGATCCCCAATGCTGATATCTAAACCAATCACCAATAGCTGTGCTTGAATAAGGACCATCTTAAAGCATATGCACTGCTTATGCTTTCTTCAGTGAAAGCTTAATGGGCTTTGCTGATGGGATCTGTGATAAATCGATCCACTCAAGGGACTATCTGCAGCCTCCAGTCAAAAAGACAGAGTCCTAGCCAGCCTGGAAGTTGGCATGCTGCCTACTGCTACGTGAACCATGGCAAAATTACACATGGGGCATAAACTAAAGTGAACAAACCTGAACACATTACACAAACACCTCAGTAAAAATGTATAGCTCAGTCTGTGTTAGTAAAATGCTGCCAGTGCATATTTTGGTTTTGGAGACAGACTCCATCTGTAATACAGCCTCAAGAATGTATGTATGCTCCACCCAAAAACATCACATGGATATCACAAACTTCTTACTGATTTCACTATCAAATTTGGCAAAGGCATAACAATATATAAGTGTCGAGAAAATTAAGCAACCTTAATAACCTCTGTAACAGATACAGCATTTGTTTCACCCAAAGATGTTCCTCATCTTCAATGTACATGGGTATGTGAGAATTTTTTAAGGTTTTTATGTTTTGTTTCCCTCTTTGTGATCTCTAATCAAAAATCTGACACTGAGTCAAGTTTCAGCTGAACAATGTTCTAGCAACAGTTTTACTTGGGCTATATAACCCTTCTGCCAAGAGTTTTCAAGACACACCCAAGTGCATCTCCTGACCAGTACATCACTAATGGTACAGTAAGTAGCAGGATCAGTGTACTAAAACAGGAGTGGATAGGTGAGTTGTAAGGTGACAAAAATCAGACTTTCCTCCAAAAAAAATTAACAGACTGCAATCAGTTTGTCACAATCAGCATGGAATTTAAATTAGCAATCTCATTTCAGTAACCAACAAGACTACCTCAGCACATCAATGGAGAAAGACAGGCACCTCTAAATGGTGTGACCCACTGCATTCTCTAAGAGCTAATGTACAAAAGGTAGATTCAGCAGCAAAAAAAAAGCCAGAACCCATCACCACTCCTTCCATGGAACCTTTTGGAAGGCAGTGGCTCACACCAGTCAATGGATACCACTCAGCTTTTTGAGAATTTTCCAGCAGATAGCACTATTTATTGAGAATCTTATTTAATGTCAAAACACTGCAAAGTACTATTCAGTTTCCTCTTCCACTGTCATCAGGCCATCATTTATCCTATCCAGTCTCTCTGGACATACCTTTCCCCACTTTGAAGCCCTGAACTGAGAGCACTGACATTTAGTTAATGATATAATCTTCATAACCACTGAGAGCAGAGTAAGTAACTGTGCTGCAGAAAGAAACCTGAAGCTATTCTCACCCTGAGTATCACTAAATGGCTGAAGACAATGAAAAGTATAGTTGAGAAAGAATAGACCAGCATTTCCACATGTATATAGATTATTGAAGTACAGCAGATAGAGGAGTTTCCCCTAGCCTCAGCCTACTCAAGATTCCTCTATTCCTAGGCACCAATGATATTTATATTTCACTTGTGAAAAATATACTAAACAGTAAAAAATATTTATGTCTCTAGTTCACTCAGTAATTTTTGTTCAAGTGTGATAGTGAACTTTAGAGCATTGCTGTTAAACGGAAGTTAAAAAATACATTAAGAAGGAAGAATTTTCTTTTTATAGCTGTTGACAGTCTAGCTGCAGAGTTATAACACACAGAGTAAGTGGAAATATTACTGTTATTAGGAGCCATGATATTTTAAAAGTGACTAATCTTGGTTATATTAAATTCTAATGTGTTCTACAAACTTTTCACAACAAAGATGCCTCAAATCAAGAAGGCCCAAAAATGCTCCCCAAAAAGGAGCACATCTTCCCAGAAACAACTATTAGGCAGCTACAGAAAGGCACTGGATTTCAATTCATGGGGTTTAGTGCAACAATTACCTCAAAGTTAATGTATTATTAATACAAATACTTGCAAGATGGTATAAAACTGAGTTTGTTAGCTCAGATTTCCACATCAAGGAGAAAAAACAAACAAGGTTCTTGCTGCAACAAACTGTTCCTGACCTTCAGCAAAAACAGGGGAAGGAGTTCAGGTCGATAGCAATCGGTACAAGCAGTCCTGGGGAGCCCAGCAGTTACTGAACCTGAGTGAGATATTAATGAGTCCTGACACTCCTTCCTAAGCAATAATCACTGGATCTTACCACCTATGCTTGCTTTTTAGCAAAGAATGATGCTGCACAATATTATTTTGGCTTCAAATTGAATGCAATACAGCATATGTTGCCTGACTTGGAAAAATCTATACACTTTCTACACTTGGGAAAATGACAGTCTTCATCACAAGAAAGCAAAGGCCTAGTGTACATGTAACATATTTGTTTCCCCTCTTGTGTGAAAGAACTCTGGTTTAAGAAAATAAGAATTTTAAAACTCTCTGTTTATCCAGATGGTTTTTATAAATCAAAATGCTAATCAATGTTTTATCTTTTGTCACATTTCTGGCAAAAAAAATCCAAATATTTACTTTTATACCAAATATAAAGTGACAATAAAGCTATTCTTAAAAAAACGAGAACTGCAAAGAAACTTTTCAGGACAATGATTACTTCCTTTACAGAAAATTAGAGAGATCTTATCATGCATTTCATGCAGTATCTTAGAGTTTTTTGAACCACTTCAGTTAATTTCCATGTGCTTTTCTCTGATAAACCCTTTTTCAGTTGACAGTAAGTCTGATAAAATGAGAAACAGGGACAGAACAGTTTCTGTTACATTTCTAGAGTCAGATCACAGAGAAGTGAACCAATTTTTCTTAACAATATTTTACTCTTATTGCATTATGCAGAATAGCCATGAAGCCTCAGTTGCTGAAGTATTGAAAAGCCCTACAGTAACATGCTTGAAATTTAAAACCAACTGAAATTCATCTATTTGTAGATTCATAGTACCTGCACGAGCACCACCCACTCTATTATAAAGCTTTCACACTGGCAAAATTTCTGGTTTAGCATCAGATTGTTTGATGGTCACTACAATCTCAATTTCATTTTTATGGCTGAAGTCTAGAGTTTTTTTAATTAGTTTCTCCAGCTGAAAATGCATGACTATATCCACAGAATTTCTCTAGTTCTATTTTTCACACCCTCTGTGAAGTTGTCCATCATGTTCTAGCTGTAGAAGAGCTCTTGGGAGTATTTTTCTAATCTGTTTTTGAGAAGATCTTACAAGAGTACCATCTAGAATGGCAGAACATTTTCCCAAAGATTTTGAATCACCATCAACAACAAGCAATCAAATCATCCTTGATGCTGCCAACTTCTGGTCACCTAGAGTTTGTGACATCTGACTTTGCTTTTGGAACCATCACCTAGGCTATTGGGGTTTTTCCTTACCCTCTAAACACACTACTGAAGTTCCATCCAGGACTTCCTCACCAGGCAGTCGCCACTTCCTTGTGGCAAATTCAATCTTATGGCAATCTCCATCTCTGGCCCTTTTTCCTCCCTCTCTCTACACAATTTACACAAGCGAATTTCCATA